>NC_053396.1:184630396-187096508 GCF_905171765.1 Bufo bufo | reverse complement strand
CTCACCGCCTCATATGCGACGTGCCCACCAGGTGGAACTCCACCTTGCACATGCTGGACACACTGTGCGAGCAGCAGCAGGCCATAGTGGTGAGTTTCAGCTGCAGCACGCACGGGTCAGTCGCACTGCGGAACAGCACCACTTCACCATCAATGACTGGGCCTCCATGCGAGACCTGTGTGCCCTGTTGCGCTGTTTCGAGTACTCCACCAACATGGCCAGTGGCAATGACGCCGTTATCAGCGTTGCAATACCACTTCTATGTCTCCTTGAGAAAACACTTAGGGCAATGGTGGAAGAGGAAGTGGCCCAGGAGGAAGAGGAGGAGGAAGAGGGGTCATTTTTAGCACTTTCAGGCCAGTCTCTTAGAAGTGACTCAGAGTGAGGTTTTTTTTGCAACAGCAGAGGCCAGGTACAAATGTGGCCAGCCAGGGCCCACTACTGGATGACGAGGAGGATGAGGAGGATGAGGATGAAGCATGTTCACAGCGGGGTGGCACCCAACGCAGCTCGGGCCCATCACTGGTGCGTGGCTGGGGGGAAACGCAGGACGATGACGATACGCCTCCTACAGAGGACAGCTTGTCCTTACCTCTGGGCAGCCTGGCACACCTGAGCGACTACATGCTGCAGTGCCTGCGCAATGACAGCAGAGTTGCCCACATTTTAACGTGTGCGGATTACTGGGTTGCCACCCTGCTGGATCCATGGTACAAAGACAATGTGCCCACCTTACTTCCTGCACTGGAGCGTGATAGGAAGATGCGCGAGTACAAGCGCACATTGGTAGACGCGCTACTGAGAGCATTCACAAATATCACAGGGGAACAAGTGAAATGGCCAAGGCGAAGGCAGAGGAGGAGCAAGAGGTCGCCAACGCAGCTGTGTCACGGCCAGCTCCTCTAAGGGCAGGGTTAGCATGGCAGAGATGTGGAAAAGTTTTGTCAACACGCCACAGCTAACTGGACCACCACCTGATACGGAGCATGTTAGCAGGAGGCAACATTTCACTAACATGGTGGAACAGTACGTGTGCACACCCCTCCACGTACTGACTGATGTGTCGGCCCCATTCAACTTCTGGGTCTCCAAATTGTCCATGTGGCCAGAGCTAGCCTTTTATGCCTTGGAGGTGCTGGCCTGCCCGGCGGCCAGCGTTTTGTCTGAACTTGTATTCAGCACGGCAGGGGGCGTCATTACAGACAAACGCAGCCGCCTGTCTACAGCCAATGTGGACAAGCTGACGTTCATAAAAATGAACCAGGCATGGATCCCACAGGACCTGTCCATCCCTTGTGCAGATTAGACATTAACTACCTCCCCTTAACCATATATTATTGTACTCCAGGGCACTTCTTCATTCAATCCTATTTTTATTTTCATTTTACCATTATATTGCGGGGCAACCCAAAGTTGAATGAACCTCTCCTCTATCTGGGTGACGGGGCCTAAAAATATCTGACAGTGGCCTGTTCCAGTGTTGGGTGATGTGAAGCATGATTCTCTGCTATGACATGAAGCCTGAATCTCTGCTATGGGACCTCTCTCCTCTGTCTGGGTGCCGGGCCCAAAATATCTGACAATGGACTGTTCCAGTTTTGGGTGATGTGAAGCATGATTCTCTGCTATGACATGAAGCCTGAATCTCTGCTATGGGACCTCTCTCCTCTGTCTGGGTGCCGGGGCCAAAATATCTGACAATGGACTGTTCCAGTTTTGGGTGACGTGAAGCATGATTCTCTGCTATGACATAAAGCCTGAATCTCTGCTATGGGACCGCTCTCCTCTTTCTGGGTGCCGGGGCCTAAATATCTGACAATGGACTGTTCCAGTTTTTGCTGACGTGAAGCCTAATTCTCTGCTATGACATGAAGACTGATTCTTTGCTGACATGAAGCCTGAATCTCTGTTATGGGACCTCTCTCCTCTGTCTGGGTGCCGGGGCCTAAATATATGACAATGGACTGTTCCAGTTTTGGCTGACGTGAAGCCTGATTCTCTGCTATGACATGAAGACTGATTCTCTGCTGACATGAAGCCTGAATCTCTGCTATGGGACCGCTCTCCTCTGTCTGGGTGCCGGGGCCTAAATATCTGACAATGGACTGTTCCAGTTTTGGCTGACGTGAAGCCTGATTCTCTGCTATGACATGAAGACTGATTCTCTGCTGACATGAAGCCTGAATCTCTGTTATGGGACCTCTCTCCTCTGTCTGGGTGCCGGGGCCTAAATATATGACAATGGACTGTTCCAGTTTTGGCTGACGTGAAGCCTGATTCTCTGCTATGACATGAAGACTGATTCTCTGCTGACATGAAGTCTGAATCTCTGTTATGGGACCTCTCTCCTCTGTCTGGGTTCCGGGGCCTAAATATATGACAATGGACTGTTCCAGTTTTGGCTGACGTGAAGCCTGATTCTCTGCTATGACATGAAGACTGATTCTCTGCTGACATGAAGCCTGAATCTCTGTTATGGGACCTCTCTCCTCTGTCTGGGTGCCGGGGCCTAAATATATGACAATGGACTGTTCCAGTTTTGGCTGACGTGAAGCCTGATTCTCTGCTATGACATGAAGACTGATTCTCTGCTGACATGAAGCTGGAATCTCTGTTATGGGACCTCTATCCTCTGTCTGGGTGCCGGGGCCTAAATGTATGACAATGGACTGTTCCAGTTTTGGCTGACGTGAAGCCTGATTCTCTGCTATGACATGAAGACTGATTCTTTGCTGACATGAAGCCTGATTCTCTGCCATGGGACCTCTCTCCAATTGATATTGGTTAAATTTAATTTATTTTATTTTTATTTTAATTCATTTCCCTATCCACATTTGTTTGCAGGGGATTTAACTACATTTTGCTGCCTTTTGTAGCGCTCTAGCCCTTTCCTGGACTCTTTTACAGCCTTTTTAGTGCCGAAAAGTTCGGGTCCCCATTGACTTCAATGGGGTTCGGGACGAAGTTCGGGTCGGGTTCGGATGCCGAAGCCGAACATTTCCGGGAAGTTCGGCCGAACTTCTCGAACCCGAACATCCAGGTGTTCGCTCAACTCTAGTGATAATACACCACCAATCACCATCCTTAGATGCTGTGAGGTGATGGTGACATCACCTCACAGGATCTCTTCTGATTGGCTGCACGGGCGGGCGGGGGTTAACTCCCCGTTCTCTCCTCCTCTTTTCGGACGTTGGACGTCGCAGAGAGAGGTGCCTGCTGCCCGATCTCCACAGTGCACCTTCTGATCTGTGCCTAGCACCCCCTCTTTCGATCCTCCACAGTGCCATCTGGCACTAAAAGGTAGGTTAGGGACAGGGTAGGGAAAGGTTTAGTTCAGGCAGGCAAACTTTAGGGAAAGTTAAAGTTTTTACTGTTGCATCATCCTCTTAGGGTGTCTGGGGTCCACAGCAAAGCTGTGTGACCCTAGACCCCCCAGGGGTGCTGCAGCTTGCCCCCTTGCCCCTCCCCCCTTCACCCTTTTTTGGGGGCGCAAGCTTTTTTTTTTGCGTACGCTGACAGTGGCCGGCACTCTTTTGCGTCCGGCCACTGTTAGTGCATCGCCCAACCCACCGCTGATAAGCTTCGGACGGCTGATCAGCGAGTTAGATTTTTTTTTTTTTTTTTTTTTTAGTTAGTTTTTATTTTTTGTTATTTTTTCCCTGTTAGGTTCAGGGAAAAGTCCGGGAACACCCTTGCCCCCACACACACGCACACCTAATAAAGATTTAGATGCACGCACATACACACGCAGACACACACTCCCCTATGGCCCGCCGGATGTTCTCGGCCGAGGAGGCATATGCCCAGCTTGGGTCCGAGTCCGAGAGTCCCAGTGAGGACGAGGATGACCCCACGTTCATTTTGTCATCCGTGTCCTCCCCATCATAAAGCGATGATGAGCCTCCACGGCGGGGGAGACGCCGCCAGGCGGATCGAGGGGAGCCCCATGCTCTGGGGCTCGTTTTCCGGCCCACCAGGTCAGTCCACCTGAGCCCCTGCAGGTGAACTTGGCTGGTGTACCCCAGAACGATTTAAGCCTGTGATTCCTGATTTTGTTGGACAACCAGGAATCCAGATTTACACAGTGGGCTTTACTGAATACGACTATTTTAGTCATTTTTTCAGTTACCAACTGGTAAATCTAATAGTGGAGCAGACGAACCTCTATGCCCAACAGTTTGTCACTCAAAACCCGGGCTCCTTTTTGGCTAGGCCCGGTGGCTGGACCCCGGTCAGTGCAGCCGAGATGAGGACAATTTGGGGCCTCGTGCTGCACATGGGCCTAGTCAAAAAATCTAGTGCCAGGCTGTACTGGAGTGGGGACGTCCTCTACCAGACCCCACTCTACAGTACGGCCATGACACGCTCCCGGTTTGAGGCCATCCGGAAATGCCTGCATTATGCAGATAATGCAGCATGTCCCCCCCCCCCCCCGAGGTGATCCTGCCTATGACTGCCTGTACAAAATCAGGCCGGTCATTGATCACTTCGGGGCCAAATCTTTGGAGGCCTATGTACCTGGAAGGGAGGTCGCAGTTGATGAGTCTCTGATTGCGTTCAAGGGGAGACTCATTTTCCGCCAGTATGTTTCCTCAAAGCGGGCGAGGTATGGCGTGAAGCTGTACAAACTTTGTGAGAGTACCTCAGGGTACACTTACAAGTTTTGTGTGTATGAGGGGCGAGATTCCTGTATTCAACCACCAGAACACCACTTTGGGTGTTAGCGGGAAACTTGTGTGGGACCTTATGCACCCACTGCTAGATAAGAGTTACCACCTTTACGTGGATAACTTTTCTACTAGTATCCCCTTGTTCAGGTCCCTCGCCGCCAGATCCACGTCCGCTTGTGGGACCGTGCGGAAAAATCAAAGCGGCCTCCCTGCCCATCCCCTCCAGGTACCTATCCCCAGGGGTGAGACCCGTGCCCTTACCAGTGTCCTTGTACTGTCCACAATTCACGGTAACGGCATCACCCCTGTCCCTGTGTGAGGTACCGTGGCAACGGTCCTCAAGCCCGATTGTATCGTCGACTACAATCGGTATATGGGAGGAGTTGATCTCTCTGATCAAGTCCTCAAGCCATATAACGCCATACGCAAAACGCGGACATGGTACAAAAAAGTTGCGTTCTACTTGGTGCAGGTTGCCATGTACAACTCTTTTTTACTGTTCCAGTGCGCTGGCAACACAGGGAAATTCCTCCAGTTCTATGAGGCAGTCCTCAAGGCCCTGATCTTTTCGGACCGGGAAAGAGCAGGCCGGAGTAGCTCGGGAACTGTAGGCGCCCGGATCGTCCCTGGCCAACACTTTCCAGGTGTGGTCCCCCATACTGGAAAGAAGGGACGGACCGAAAAAAAAGTGCAGAGTGTGTCACAGGAGGGGGATACGGAAGGACACCACTACTCAATGTGACACGTGCCCCGATCATCCGGGCCTCTGCATTGACGGTTGCTTCAGGGAGTACCACACTTCCATGGAGTACTAAATTTATAATCCCCTTCCCCAATTTTAATTCCATTTAGCCACTGACAATCGATAAAAACTATGGTTCTCAGACTTGAAAAAAATTTGTTCAAAAAGTTTGTAAAACTAAAACAATTAAAAAAAGTATACAAATTAGGTTTCCCCGCGTCTGTAATAATCTCCTCTATAAAAATACCTCATGACCTAACCCCCTAGATTAACACGGTCAAAAAAAAACAAAAAAAAAAAACATAATATATTTTTTTGACACCTTAGATAACAAAAAGTTTAATAGCAAGCTATCAAAAAGTCATATAGCCCCCAAAATAGTACCATTAAAACCATCCCCTCATCCCGCAAAAAATGAGCCCCTACCTAATACAATCGGCTAAAAAACTAACAAAAAAAAAGACTCTTAGACTTTAGAGATACAAAAATATTATATAGTCTAAAACCTAAATAATTGTAAAAAAGTAGACTTATTAGGTATCGCAGCGTCCATAAGAATCTCCTCTATAAAAATACCCCATGACCTAACCCCCCAGATTAACACGGCTTAAAAAATAAATTTAAACGGTGCCAAAACGGCTATTTTTGGCACTTTTCCATTTCAATCCGTTTTTTCCGGTAACAAAGCAAGGGTAAACAACCAAACAAAACGTAATATTTATTACCCTGATACTGCAGTTTACAAAAACGCCACATTTGTGGTCGTAAACTGCTGTATCACTAAAAGGCAGGTCACAAAAGGAAAGGACCGACATGGTTTCTGGAAGGCCGATTTTGATGGCCTTTTTTATTGACACCATGTCCCTTTTGAAGCCCCCCTGATGTACCCCTAGAGTAGAAACTCCCTAAAAGTGACCCCATCTAAGAAACTACACCCCACAAGGTATTCAAAACTGATTTTACAAACCTTATTAACCCTTTAGGTGTTCCTCAACAGTTAATGGCAAATGGAGATGAAATTTCTGTATTTAAATTTTTGGTAACTTTACCTCACAAAAATGAAATATAGAGCAGCCAAAAATCATATGTACCCTAAAAATAGTCCCAGCAAAACCGCCACCTTATCCCGTAGTTTCCAAAATGGAGTCACTTTTAGGGAGTTTCTACTCCAGGGGTGCATCAGGGGGGTTGAAACAGGACACTGTGTAAATAAACCGGTCCATAAAAATCAGCCCTTCAAAAACCACACAGCGCTCCTTTTCCTCTACGCCCCACCGTGTGGCCGTACAGTAGTGTACGACCACATATGGGGTGTTTCTGTAAATGGCAGAGTCAGGGCAATAAAGATACAGTCTTGTTTGGCTGTTAACCCTTGCTTTGTTAGTGGAAAACATGGGTTAAAATGGAAAGTTTGGCAAAGAAATGAAATTCTGAAATTTCATCCCCATTTGCCAATAACTCTTGTGCAACACCTAAAGGGTTAACATAGCTTGTAAGATCAGTTTTGAATACCTTGAGGGGTGTAGTTTCTTAGATGGGGTCACTTTTAGGGAGTTTCTACTCCAGGGGTGCATCAGTGGGGTTGAAACAGGACACGGTGTAAATAAACCGGTCCATAAAAATCAGCCTTCCAAAAACCACACGGCGCTCCTTTCCCTCTACGCCCCGCCGTGTGGCCGTACAGTAGTGTACAACCACATATGGGGTGTTTCTGTAAACGGCAGAGTCAGGGCAATAAAGATACAGTCTTGTTTGGCTGTTAACTCTTGCTTTGTTAGTGGAAAACATGGGTTAAAATGGAAAGTTTGGCAAAGAAATGAAATTCTGAAATTTCATCCCCATTTGCCAATAACTCTTGTGCAACACCTAAAGGGTTAACAAAGTTTGTAAAACCAGTTTTAAATACCTTGAGGGGTGTAGTTTCTTAGATGGTGTCACTTTTATGCAGTTTCTACTCTAGGGGTGCATCAGGGGGGCTTCAAATGGGACATGGTGTAAATAAACCAGTCCAGCAAAATCTGCCTTCCAAAAACCACACCTCTACGCCCTACCGTATGCCCGTACAGTAGTTTATGGCCACATATGGGGTGTTTCTGCAAACTACAGAATCGGGGCAATAAATATAGCATTTTGTTTGGCTGTTAACCTTTGCTTTGTTACTGGAATTTTTTTTATTAAAATTGAAAATTTGCCAAAAAATAGAAATTCTCAAATTTCATCTCCATTTGCCAATAACTCTTGTGCAACATCTAAAGGGTTAACGACGTTTGTAAAATCAGTTTAAAATACCTTGAGGGGTGGTTTCTATTATGTAAGCTTCACAAAGTGACTTCAGACCTGAACTGGTCCCTAAAAATTGGGTTTTTGAAAGTTTGTGAAACATTACTAGATTTGCTTCTAAACTTCTAAGCCTTGTAACATCCCCAAAATATAAAATATCATTCCCAAAATGATCCAAACATGAAGTAGACAAATGGCTAATGTAAAGTAATAACTATTTTTGGAGGTATTACTATGTATTATAGAAGGAAAAAACAAAGAAACTAAAGCTCATAAACGTCCAGTGGTGAAAAATAATATACTTTATTAATTACACAATCAGTGGATGATAAAATACCGTAAAACAAGGGGAGTAGGGAGCACAGACGTCATCCCAGCATTACAGTGTCGGCAAGAAAAATGACAGCAGTAAATAAGCATTAATACAATTAGCATGAGTCCCAGTGTAAGATCATGGCAATTACCAGAATGATATAAATATGGTGGGTAGTGACCAGGGGTATTCCGCACAAGAAAACCCGCAACCAAGGCGGTAGTGTGAACCCGCTGGACCTATATCCCACCTATATAACAGTAAGCCAAGAGAGAGGATGTAATGAAGTGGACTCACCAAAAAATAGCAGCGACCTGGATGCCTGGGATGGTGTTACCCCGACGCGCGTTTCGGCATACCCATGGTTGTGTTTTGTTTTCTATGTATTATAGAAGTAGAGAAATTGAAACTTGGAAATTTGCAATTTTTTACAAATTTTTGGTAAATTTGCAATTTAAAAAATAAATAAAAATGATTATTTTTTTACTTAATTTTACCAGTGTCATGAAGTACAATATGTGATGAAAAAACAATCTCAGAATGGCCTGGATAAGTCAAAGCGTTTTAAAGTTATCACCACTGGTCGGATTTGCAAAAAATCGCCTGATCCTTAAGGTGAAATATGGCCGTGTCCTTAAGGAGTTAAGAATAATATTACCACCAAAACTTTTCAGAGACCAAAAAGTCCTTTTAAGGACTATTGTGTGTGGCAGCAGCAATATATATTTTTAGCGCAATCTGCGCTAAATAGCTAAAACTTTACAGACCCAAAAGTCCTTCTATGTACTATTGTGTGTGGCAGCAATATCAATTTTTAGCGCATCCTGCGCTAAGTAGCGTTCAATAGTTAGGCCGCTGCAGACAGCGACATTAGCTGCGCCACATCTCCAGTGTAAAGTATGCGCATCCAAAAAATATCTGTGACATCCAGTCTACTTTTTCAATGACTGCTGGTATTCAGGGAAACATGGGAGGAGTAACACCTTTAACTCACCCATGGCCCCTTTACCCAACCTTGACCCATAACAAAAAGCACTGACAACTATGTCCCTTTATTGCTGGGTGGTGATCAGCCACAGCTTCTTTATTAAAGCGGCAAACCTTAATAAACTGTAATATCGGAGCGGTATGCCAAACGCTGGACTCCCAGCGGGCAAGTTAAACCGTAATCATCAGAGCGGTATGCCCACTGCTGGACTCCCAGCGGGCAAGTACTCCACCTGCTACCACCATATCTCCGCTTTACTCAAATGCCGCCAGCTGTGACTTTATAAACTCGACCAGAATTCGCAGCTCTCAAAAGCCGAAATCATCGGAGCGATATTCAAACCGCAGGACTCCCAGCTGGGGCTCGGAAGAATAGAAAAAACAAAACAGAATAACCAAGTATCCATAACTGATCATAACCTTGCGCCTTGACCTGCCTCCCAAGAATAACCGCAAAGGGAGGGAGGGCCAATTTGCTTCCACTTGCAAGGGTAAGTGACCGGAACAGGGAGGGGATATATGTAACCTTCAGGATTCCTGCACCGCCCCCATCCTATCTAAGGAGGATCCCCAGTGAATTAACCCTTTATGGCCCAAATCTGCCACCTACTTAACCATTAGCGTGACGGGGCCAGGCTCCCTAAACGCCCTAGGAGGAAAAGGGGGGATGGGGAGGACCATCAGTCCCTAAGCACCCTCCATATACAGTCGAGAGCTTGCCAAACTGCTGGTATTCAAGGTAACATGGGAGGGAGTACCACCTTTAACTCACACTTGGCCCCTTTACCCAACCTTGACCCATAACAAAAAACACTGACAATTATGTCCATTTTTTTTGCTGGATGGTGATCGGCCACAGCTTCTTTATTAAAGTGACAAACCTTAATAAACCATAATATCGGAGCAGTTTGCCAAACTCTGGCCTCCCAGCGGGCAAGTTAAACCGTAATCATCAGAGCGGTATGCCCACCGTTGGACTCCCAGTGGGCAAGTACTTCATCTGCTACCACCATATCTCCGTTGTACTGAAATGCCGCCACGGAGGAGACCCATTCTCCCAACGGGGCTCCGACCACAACCCAACAGAACCGAGTCTGTTTAAACCCTTCTTACAAGCCGGAAACAGAATTGTACCGACTAACATTCAAGCGGAATACACCATCAGGTCCCATTAAAAAACCAAGGCCAATAAAATAATGGGTTGCATCAAAAGGGCATCGAGGCCCGTGATGAGAACCTAGACCAACCACTTTTTTTATTTTATTTTTAAATCACTAGTCAGACCACACATGGAGTACTGTGAGAGGGTTCAGAGACGGTTCAGAAGAGCACAACTACCGTAATGACTGGGATGAGGGTACCACAGGACCCTGAGAGACTATCAAAATTAGGAGTATTCACTTTAGAAAAATTGGGAGATCTAATTACTATGTATAAATATATCAGGGGTCAGTACAGAGATCACTCCCATCATCCATACATCCCCCGGACTGTGACAAGGGGACATCCTTTGTGGCTGGAGGAAGAAGGTTTCTACACAAACATAGAAGAGTATTCTCTACAGTAAAAGCAGATTTATGGAAATCTCTGCCTGATGAGGTGGTGACGGTGAGTTCACAAAAATTTCACGAGGGGCATGGATGTATTTCTGGAGTGTAATAGTCTTACAAGCTATAGCTACTAGAGGGGGGTCGTTGATCCAGAGGACTGTAAACACTACATTAAATAGCTACATCTTCCAATGATGATGACAAACTACCACCCCTTGATCTATACCTTTGTATTGTATTAATAAGGCCTACCCATATATGGCCCAGTTTTGTGTTTTCTATTTTTTTATTACTTTATTGCTGGAACAACCCTACCGGGAAATAACACCAACCATCCTACTACCAACTTCCTGAAAAGACTAGGATCATCATATGTAAGGACACATGGGGGTCCGGAGCTCCGGAATAGACAAGGGGCATTACCACAGCGCGGGTCACCAGCATCACCGTGCCCCTGGTGCAAATCTATACCAACCACCTCCGGAAGAAGTTATGGCCTTCTGAATTCCCGGATCCCTTACCAAAAGACTTCTACCTCTCTACAACCAAAAAGCGCCCACCGAGCCTGTGGTCCTCTCTCCGCACTGCACAGAAGATATATACGAAAGGCCAACAATCAAACCGTTGAACGCCACGAACCTGAAAGAAAAAAAATTAGCCCGAGCCGCAACACACATAGAGGATCGTATAACTAGCCACAAAATACCTAGATTTCATCCAAAAATATATATATTTTTTTTAAAGACCAAGGTAAATTGTAAAACCACAGAAGGGGAAACCACACTGATGGGAAAAGTAATTGGCCCACCACACGTGAAGTCACAACCGAATACCCAACAAACCGGCCAGACCAGACCGAAACTGGGGGGAGGGGACGTACACACCCCTTTTATATTAACTGGACCGTCATGTATAGATGGACCCCAATCCCAAGAGTAGTAATACCCCGTATAAAATCCTGGGATAACACCCCCACAACGCAGTGCGGCCTCGAATGAAGAGACAAGCACCCTGGAGGAAATATCAATCAGCCAGAACAGAAGGCTGAAGGAGACGAGACATGGCTTTCCAGACTAAATACTCCCTAACTATACACTTATCGCCTACTGTACAATGGAACGATACCTGCAAAATGATGCCTGGAGCGTCACCATGGCGACCTGTAAAGTCCTGTCAAGAGGACCAGTCAGTGTGTCTGACCCGCACCAAAGCCTAGATCTGAACGGTGAATGAAAGGCTGCAGTTTTACAGTGCAATTCCATGAATTGTGTTTGTATCAAGGTTCTACCCTGAGCGACGTCTACGAACGGACCTGGTTATCCGCCTTTGGCTTACGATCTGATTATACCTGCGACTACTGATCCTGTAATATCCACCCAACTAGGGGCAGCCCTGCTTTGTACAAACCTTGCAGCTGCTGCTTCCCAATACCGCCCTCCTGGCGACCAACCCAGCTGGACTAGAATAAAGTCTCTTGTACAGCTTACATAGAGGACATCTCCCTTGGATTCTGCCCTACTGGATCCCACCGAACTGTAACCCCTGTAACACTGGACATGAGGCAATTGCAATACCACCAAGCTGCCAGCCTGCATAGACATGTTAGAAGCTCAGCAGAAGTGCCCAGTTATCAACCATACCAGTTATCAACCTTGGTCCGGCGGATCAGTACCGTAGTCTTCAGCAGGAGAAACACTGTAAATGTGGCTGTAACGATATGAACTCACAACCATCTACATTAAAGGAAGGTCATAACCACGGGCTATAGAGCTGAATGCTAGAGGTATTACTACTACTGTGCCCAGCACCCGTACATATGAACAAACCCTGTCATATATGCCGTTATTAAAAGCCCAAATAGAACAATTTTTATTTTATTTTTTAGTACATACACCTGGCCTAGTGCCTGCAGGTAGGAGCATAACAGGCATTACTACTTTAAACAGGAAAGCACTCAACTATATACCGCTCCCTTATACTCTCCTATGTTTATTTTATTTTTTTAAATTCTTTAACCTGAGGCACCCAGAGGGACTGAGCTTTACCACTACTACACCCTACCTCCTTTAATATGTGAAATAACCACGTCATCTCATGTCAACACCATACTATTAAGCTACCCATTCACACCGCCGCGGACGCAACCCATCTCTAAAAGGGGGATATGGTAGAAACATATAGCGAAAAGCTTGTGATGGGATTTGAACTAAGGGCTTCTGCATCACAGCCAAGAACTTTAACCACTACCCTATATATAACAGAAACATAAAGCCGATAGTGTACCATCTCTAGAAGGAGCATATAGCGTCCAAGATCTATAAGTGGATAAAGTACTAAAGTTTCTGCAGAGATATGACTCACGACCCTGTCCATTAGAGGCAATGACCTGATCCAATCAGCCTTAAAGCAGCATGCTAAAAGGAGATAATAGAAGTTTTAAACGGACAGTGACATTAGCTGAACCACATCTCCAGTGTAAAGTGTGCGCATCCAAAAAATATCTGACATCCAGTGTACTTTTTCCGTAGACGGTGTCCGCTGTGGACAGTGACATTAGCTGCGCCACATCTCAAGTGTAAAGTGCGCGCATCCAAAAAATATCTGTGACATACAGTGTACTTTTTCCGTAGACGGTGTCTGCTGTGGACAATGACATTAGCTGCGCCACTTCTGTGTAAAGTGTGCCCGCTTCTGACAGTGACATTACCAGGCCCACATCTGCAGTGTAACGTGTTCACTGAAAAAAAGGTATCTGTGACATACAGTGTACTTTTTCCATAGATGGTGTCTGCTGTGGACAGTGACATTAGCTGCGCCACGTCTCCTGTGTAAAGTATGCGCATCCAAAAAATATCTGTGACATACAGTGTACTTTTTCAATAGACGGTGTCCGCTTCTGACAGTGACAGAACCAGGGGCACATCTCCAGTGTAACGTGTGCACTTCTAAAATTTATTTGTGACATACAGTGTATTTTTTCCGTAAACGATGTCTGCTGCGGACAGTGCCATTACCAGCACCACATCTGCAGTGAAACGCGTGCGCTTCTAAAATTTATCTGTGACATACCGTAGACGGTGTCTGCTGCGGACAGTGACATTAGCAGCGCCATATCTGCTGTATAACTTGTGCGCTTCTAAAATGTATCTGTGACATACAGTGTACTTTTTCCTTAGACGTTGTCATCGTTTATGGTCGGAACTACGACGGTATCTGATCGTCTTCGAACCTCTGACTTTCGTTTTTGATTAATGAAAAATTCTTGGAAAATACTTTCGCTTTGGTTCGTCTTGCGCCGGTCCAAGAATTTCCCCTCAAGCGGCGCGATACGGATGCCCTCGACCGTCCCTCTTAATCATGGCCCTAGTTCTGAAAACCTACAAAATAGAACCGGAGTCCTATTCCATTATTCATAGCTGAAGTATTCAAGCAACCCGGCCTGCTTTGAACACTGTAAATTTTTTCAGTGGTCAGCTAAGCAGCATGCACTCTCCCATAATTTTTTAAATGGTCCGCTCAACAGCAGGCCCTCAACCATAATGTTTTAGAGGGTCAGCTCAGCAGCAGGCCCTCGCATGTAATTTTTTAGAGGGTCAGCTCACCAGCAGACCCTCACCTACAATCTTTTACAAGGTCAGCTCACCTGCAGGCCCTCACCTACAATTTATTAGAGGGTCAGCTCACCAGCAGGCTCTCACCTAATTACACCTAATAGATAATTTGCGCGCATGCTGCCTTGCTTAGAAGTGGTAACCGTAGCTGTTTCTCAGGCTCCCTCTACGGAATCAAACCCTAATTACCCGTCACCCATGGTCACCGTGGTTGGCACTGAAAATAACATTGAAAGTTGATAGGGCAGACATCCGAATGGATCGTTGCCGTCATGGGGATGTGTGATCGGGCCCAGGTTATCTAGAGTCACCAAAGCAGCAGCAGACCCTCGCCTATAATGTTTTAGATGGTCAGATCAGCAGGCCCTTGCTCCAAATGTTTTTGAGGGTCACCAGCAGGCCATCAATCATAATTTTTCAAGGCTGTGTATGATGCCCTCTTTTATGTGTAACAAAGGGTGTATTGGAGTTCCGGTTCCTTGTAATTTTTGGCAGCCCTTTCACTTAGTGCATAGGCTTTATGAGTGTATGAGTCCCACTACCTGAACAATTGTACCACAATGTGAATGAGGCCCTCCTTTATGTGATATACAGGTTGTATCGGAGTGCCTCTTCCTTGTATTTTTTGGCAGCACTTGCACTTTATGTACAAGTAAATATACAGGAAAGAATGTTTCCTAACAATTTTTCCTCTAAAATCAATTTTATCTTTGGTTTTGTGCGTATTATTGTCAGTCTGTAAAAGTGGCGTACTACTCGAACAACATTGTTCCCAGCAGCGACCTGGGAGTCCAAGATGCATCCAGACATCCTCCCCATGCTGTTCCCGAACCATTTCGGTGGTGTTTCCATCAATTTCTGACCTTTTCCTATGAACCAGGCACCCTCCCCTCTTCAGAGCAGGGGGTACCTGGTTTAATGCTTGGGTTCTCCCATTGACTTCCATTATATTAGGATGCTCGGTAGAGCATCCTGATGTGTTCTGCCCTAGCCACCGAGCACCCTAGCACTATGGTGCTCAATCAGCACTAGTAACTATGCCCCTAGCTGAACTAAACACCCGCTCTGATGACACAGTACTGGCCGGGCAGGAAAGCTTGCCCAGGGCAAACTGAGCAAGTTGTGGCCACAAATCAAGTTTGGGTGCCCAGTAGTCCAGGGAATCTTCGATGTGGGTTTGTATAGTGCAGTTCAAGTATGTCAATACCTGCTGGTTAAGGTTCTGCTCCATGTCTTGCTGAGATTGCTGGTGGGTGGTTTCTTCACTAGACTCTAGACTTAAGTTGCTGCTGATGGAGCTGGTACTGCTTCTGCCCCCCCCCCCCTCTAGCAAATATCTGCTCAGAACTTCATGAGGATAGGTGATGGCGCACATAGGCAGCAGCCAACTGACTACATAGGATGTCTCGATAGTAGTTCAGTTTATCATCCCGGAAGTGAGGGTATAACATGGTGCAGAGCCAGTAGTCATCCCTCTGCCGAATTGTGACAAAACGGCTGTCACTACGCAAGCAACCGAGCATGCATCAGGCCATTTGCGCAAGGGACTCGGAGGGACTCCCTGCCTCCATCTTCACTTCATACTGTCACTGTGTCTCTGGGTCATCTGTATGGTTTTCCTCATCAGCTTCTACCTCCTCCTGCTCCTCCTCTCCAGTCAATTCTGTAGAAAAACCACCCATTGCTGTATACTTTGCTTGTGCATGAATGTCCTCCCCCTCCTCCTCCTCCAGTTCAGCCCCCACAAGGCTCAGGTGGCCATGAGATGTAGGCGCCACGTCTCCTGTTCCCTGGCCAGACAGATTTAGAAGCATCTGTTCCAGGACATAAAGAAGTGGAATGACGTTGTTCATCCAGTAGTCCTGGTAACTGACAAATAAAGTGGCCTCCTCAAAGGGTCTGAGCAAACGGCAGGTGTCACGCATGAGCTGTCACCTGCTAATGTCAAAGTAACACAGGGGAGTGGTCCTGTCTGCCTGCATCATCGAGAAATCGTTTATGGCCTTCCTCTGCTCATATAGTCGGTCCAATATGTGGTGGGTGGAGTTCCAACAGTTGGAAACGTCGCATATGAGGCAATGTTGGGGAATGCCATTCTGCATTTGCAGGTCAAGAAGGGTGTGCTTTGCGGTGTAATAGTGACTGAAGTGTTTCCTGGATATTTCCAGGATCTCTTTCAGATGGGAGGTATACTTCAGGAACCGCTTTACATCCAGATTAACCACGTGTGCCATGCAGGATGCATGGCTTAGCCCTCCTTGACGCAGCGCCGACACAATGTTCTTCCTATTGTCGGTGACCATGGTTCCGATCTAAAGTTGGCGAGGAGAAAGCCAGGATTCGATTTCTTAATGGAGAACGCAGAGCAGTTCGCCCAGGCAAACATGGTGCAGAACAGCATGACACCACTGTGCCCTGCACATGTGGTATGCTGGAGGAGCACTTCAAATTGTGCCTGCAGTGGAGGCTGAGGACAAGGTGGAGGATGAGGAGGGAGAGGAGGACATTGGCACCACTATCACAGTATAAGAATATGGAGGCGGCATTGACATCACCTGGCCAAGTTGCTGGAGTGTCTGGGCAGGAACCATATTTACCTATTGGGCGGTAAAGGACATATATTGTCCTTGACCTCAGTCACAGCTCCACATGTCGGCACTGCCGTGCACTTTGGCAGACACCAACAGGCTCAAGAACTGGTCCACCTTCTGTTCGACATAGGTGTGCAGGGCTGGTACTGCCTTTTTGGAGTAGTAATGATGGCTTGGGACTCTCCACATTGGTTCGGCACAAGCCATCAGTTCTCTGAAAGGTGCAGAGTACACCAGATGGAAGAGAGGTACTGTAGTACCAGCAACTTGGCCAGGAAAATGTTCAGCTTCTGCGCCATTGGATGAGTGCACGCATACTGTTGTCTATTTGCAATCACCTCTGTGATCGATTGCTGATGAAATAACTGACGGGAAGTTGGAGGAGGATCAAGACCAGTAGATAATGGGAAGAAAAAAGAGCTCTCTTCGGTTGAGGTGGTGGAGCCTTGACTGCAGGAAAAGGGGTGCAGGCCACTGGATGATGTAACAGTTTGCTGCCTCAGCCTGGACCACTACATTAAAACCACGGATTTCCCAGGCCACTTTATGGTGAAGCTGCATGTGTTGACAGAGGGCCACGCTGCCAACATTGGAACCCTGGCCACGCTTCGCCTTATGCCCACAAATTCTGCAAATGGCCATGCTGATGTCCTCTGGCGGCATTATGAAAATTTGACACACCATCGAGTATGGCATCTTCCCACCACCACTCCATGCTGACGGCCTGCAACCGCCGCCTCCGTGAACCCCTGCTCCGCTACTTCTTTCCAGACAGAGAAAATATATATTTTTGCAGAAGGATCAATAAGCGGCTCATTGTAGAAAAATACCTCTAAAATATAACCTTTATTATTGTATAGTAGAAAAGTAAAATAAATAACCCCCACATAAATCAAATAAATCAAACAAATAATAATAAATGCCCACAAAAAAAACTGTGTGGCTGGATACCATAAATCAGATACTAAGGCATATTCTAGGCAGATATATTGTACATAGATAAATGCTATGCACAAACAATGTGTGCAAAGTGGATAAGTTTACTCACGGTTCCTGTTGTTCATCTGGAAAAAAACGCCCACCAAGGTTTATGACCGTAAGATATAATGTCGGAGTGTCCTTTTCAGGCTATCCGTGCCTAAAAGCGGAGCACCGGCCCCGAAAGGGGCGACCCCACTTAAACCTTGAAAATGCCCTAGAAATCCCTCAGATGTTTTCAAAAATCTGTCACTGTATGTCCCGACGCATTTCCAAATTAAAGGTAGTCATTGGTTCATCAGAGGGGACGAGGTTGAACAACAGATGAATAAAGATAGTGGCAACCAGGATGATGTAGGCGCAATAATTGATCCAAAGATAACCCCTTATATGCCTGGATTAATAAGCAATGTTTGTAGATGGCACTTAACTCTTTAATACCTAATATCCGGTGGAAGGCTGTAGCCCCGCCTAACTTCCGGTTAGGCGTTCCAAGGGTAAATAAGGAAAATAATAAGCCAAAATGGATAAATGAAAAGTAAAGGCTAGCGGTATAGTCGCTAAGATGCTGCAGAGAATAAAATATATGTCAAATGCATACGTAGCGCCTGATTAGCGATGTTATGATGGAAGGAATTAACTTCCAGCCGGTGGAACGCACTGGCGGAAGGGACTTCCGGTCGGTGGAACGCACTGTAGCGCTGGTGGAACTGGTACTGATATTGTATAAAGGACAATGCAGCAATTTTATTAATCAAAACATGGTCAATGGAGGTAAATCAGGGATACTGAGGATATAAACTCATGCCATTTAAAGAGGTTGCCATATTTGAGGATAATAAGGGGAAAGATGGGAGGAGAAAGGGGAGATGCTTCAAATCCGAGGAAGGGGTATTAAATACCATTCAACAAGGATCCCCTACATGATAAAGGTGTACATTAATGACCATTCATGGTCCAATATACAGAGAGGTAACCTATATGTACAAAAATAAAGAAAGGGACAAAAATGAAAAAAATAATATATACTGTATATATATAGGCCTAATGTGCAAGGGAGGCTTTTAAAGAAAACAGGCAAAGGAAATCTGCTCATTAAGGCCCAGCGGGCTTACCGTTTTAAGGCCTATCCCAATCGCCACATCTAGGAGATTTGGAAATTGATTTCGATTACCTGAAATTAGGTGACCTATAGTCTCAATAATGATGTTCCAAAACATGGAGTGCTATAGGTTTATCACGATGGTAGTTTATATCCCCGATGTGATCTTCTACTCTACGTCTTAATTCCCGTTTTGTCTTACTAACATAACTGAGAGGGCATTCACAAACAAGATTAGGCAGAGAGAGGCCAAGCAAGTTATAAGAACTTCTAAAGCGCAGGCAGAAGAAAAACTAGCTCAGTCTATGAAAAAAGGGGATAAGACATTCTTCAGATATATAAATGAAAAAAGGAAATTAAAACAAGGAATAACTAAATTAAAAACAAAGGACGGAAGGTATGTAGAAGAGAATAAAGGGCTAGCCGACTGCCTTAATGAATACTTCTGTTCAGTTTTTACAAAAGAAAAAGGAGAAGGACCTCCACTAGAAAGAATGACTATTAAATCGTTTGATGCATGTATCTTTACAGAGGAAGATGTTCTAAGTTTGCTGTCTAAGGTGAAGACAGATAAGTCACAGGGGCCTGATGAGATACACCCAAAATTATTAAAAGAGCTTAGTGGTGAGCTGGCAAAACCGTTAACAGATTTATTTAACCAATCATTAGTAACAGGAGTCGTCCCGGAAGATTGGAAATTGGCAAATGTCGTGCCCATTCACAAGAAAGGTAGTAGGGAGGAATCGAGCAACTATAGACCAGTGAGTCTGACATCAATAGTAGGCAAATTAATGGAAACCCTATTAAAGGATAGGATTGTGGAACATCTAAAATCCCATGGATTGCAAGATGAAAAACAACATGGGTTTACTTCAGGGAGATCATGTCAAACAAATCTTATAGATTTTTTTGACTGGGTGAATAAAATAATAGACGGTGGTGGTGCAGTAGACATCGCATATCTAGATTTTAGTAAGGTTTTTGACACTGTCCCACATAGAAGACTTATCAATAAACTGCAGTCATTGAGCATGGACTCCCATATTGTTGAGTGGATTAGGCAGTGGCTGAGTGACAGACAACAGAGGGTTGTAGTCAATGGAGAACATTCAAAACAAGGTAATGTTACCAGTGGAGTTCCACAGGGATCTGTACTGGGACCGATTTTGTTTAATATCTTTATAAGTGATATTGCAAAAGGCCTCGCTGGTAAGGTTTGTCTTTTTGCTGATGACACAAAGATATGTAACAGGGTTGATGTTCCTGGAGGGAAACGCCAAATGGAAAAGGATTTAGGAAAACTAGAAGAATGGTCAGAACTCTGGAAACTGAAATTTAATGTGGATAAGTGCAAGATAATGCACCTGGGGCGTAAAAACCCAAGGGCAGAATATAGAATATTTGACACAGTCCTGACCTCAGTATCTGAGGAAAGGGATTTAGGAGTAATTATTTCAGAAGACTTAAAGGTGGGAAGACAATGTAATAGAGCAGCACGAAATGCCAGCAGAATGCTTGGATGTATAGGGAGAGGTATAAGCAGTAGAAAGAGTGAAGTGCTTATGCCGCTGTACAGAACACTGGTGAGACCTCACTTGGAGTATTGTGCGCAGTACTGGAGACCATATCTCCAGAAGGATATAGATACTCTAGAGAGAGTTCAGAGAAGAGCTACTAAACTAGTACATGGATTGCAGGATAAAACTTACCAGGTAAGGTTAAAGGACCTTAATATGTATAGCTTGGAAGAAAGAAGAGACAGAGGGGATATGATAGAAACTTTTAAATACATAAAGGGAATAAACTCGGTAAAGGAAGAGAGCATATTTAAAAGAAGAAAAACTACCACAAGAGGACACAGTTTTAAATTAGAGGGGCAAAGGTTTAAAAGTAATATAAGGAAGTATTACTTTACTGAGAGAGTAGTGGATGCATGGAATAGCCTTCCTGCAGAAGTGGTAGCTGCAAATACAGTGAAGGGGTTTAAGCATGCATGGGATAGGCATAAGGCCATCCTTCATATAAGATAGGGCCGGGGGCTATCCATAGTATTCAGTATATTGGGCAGACTAGATGGGCCAAATGGTTCTTATCTGCCGACACATTCTATGTTACTCAAATAAACCACACTGTGAGTTTTGCAATTAGCAAAGTCTCACATCTGATAAATCCTACCTGTCGATACACTTTTAAAGGTAGTTGATTTAAGGATCAAGTGACAACAAATACAGTCATTGCCACATTTAAAGGTCCCTAGTGGTTTGTGGTCAAGCCATGTTCCTTTTTTTTTTTTAGGTTTTATATAGTGGCTATGTACAAGTCTGTCCCTAATTGACCGACCTCTTCTGTAAGTGACTAGCGGTTGTGGGGAGATTTAATCACTTATATCAGGGTCAGACAACAAAATTCCCCAATATCTCCTCAAGACACTAAGGACTTTTGTTCGTCAAATTATTCTCATGATCTTATTCTCATCTTTGGAGTGAGGTGCCGAGGTAAGAAGGGAATGTCTATCTTTATTCAGAGAATGGTTAAATGCATCTTTTAGAATCCCAAGGGGGTATCCTCTTTGAGAAAAATGATTCCATAGATCACTAGCTTGGGATCTGAAGGATTCAAGTAGGGATGCCTTTTTTTAGGCTAAAGGGATGATGACTGTCCCACCTTAGTTGATTATTGGTGGCAGTCGGTTTACGGTAACTTTCAATACATAGTTCCCCATTTTTCTTAACTATGTGAATATCCAAAAAAGGCAATACTCTGATTATGGATTTGATGTGTAAAATTCAGACCAATCTCATTGTGGTTAAGTTGCTGTACAAAGGACTTAAAGAAGTCAATAGTTCCATCCCATAGAATCAGAATATCGTCAATGTACCGCCCCCAGAAGATAATGTTAGGGGTTCAATGTTCATGTTGTTCACCAAAGACTATGGTATCCTCCCACCAGCCCAGGAGGAAATTTGCATAACTGGGGCACATAGGCTCCCCATAGCGGTCCACCTGAACTGGTGGAAGAACTTGTTCTCAAAGAGAAAATAATTATGCAAGAGAATAAACTCCAGAACTTCCAGAACAAAATAATTATGAGTCTTAAATTGTATGCGCTGCGCCGCCTGAACCGTACAGAGCGGGACACAGGCCGGAAGAGGACTGCATCGCATTGCAGTGTAATGGAGGTAAGTATAAGTGTTTATTGTTTTAATTATTTTTAGTACAGTATGGCAAGAAGGGGGGTGGGGCCCTATATATTGGCACATTATGGGGGGGAGCACTATGGAGAAACATAGAAACATAGAATGTGTCGGCAGATAAGAACCATTTGGCCCATCTAGTCTGCCCAATATACTGAGTACTATGGATAGCCCCTGGCCCTATCTTATATGAAGGATGGACTTATGCCTATTCAGTGCATGCTTAAACTCCTTCACTGTATTTGCAGCTACCACTTCTGCAGGAAGGCTTAGAGAAGGGGGGGAAAGAGTACTATGGGGGCATCTAATGGGGGCCCGATATACTGGCATATTATGGGGCAAAAGAGCACTATGGGGGCATTATATAGGGGCATTTAATACTGGCACCAATTTTGGTGCCACTATGGGGAAGGGGGAGAGAAGCATTATGGGGGCATCTATGTGGGGCAGTCTATAGGGGCATTTTATACTGCCATATTATGAAGGGCACTATGGGGACAGGGGAAGAGCACCATGGGGGCATCTTCTGGGAGCACTTCATAGAACAGGGAGGAGCACTATGGAGGGCATCTTCTGGGGGCACAATATAGGAAGGGGATGAGCACTATGGGGGCATCTTCTGGGGGCACTATATGGGAAAAAATTATAGGGGCACTATGGGCACCTTAGCTCAACTGGGGGCACTAAGTGTTTTTTTGTAGTGGCACACAGTACGGGTCATTGGACCATTTTATTACAACTGGGAGACTATGGGAGCATTATTACTTCTGGGACACAATTACTGTTGGGGGGCACTGTATGAGCACTATTACTACTAAGTGCACTCTGGCACAGAATTATTACTATTGTTGGGATTTTGGGGAGCATTATTACTGTGGGGGCGCCCTTGCACAGTATCAGCTTAGCACAGTTATTTTTGGGGGACATTATGGTTACACTATAAGTGTCAGGGGCACTATTTGCTGGGTGCAGTTATTTTTTAGGGCATTGTGTTCCAATAATTATTGAAGGGGGCACTATCTGTGTGTAACTAGTATTTTCAGGGTGTTTATCTGTTTCTACAGTATAGTTTTGGGGGACACAGCGTCTCAGTATTGGTGGTGCATGATGGGATGTTGAGAAGGTGGGAGGAAAAGTAGGAAACTAAGATGTCTGTCTGTCTGTCAAACTCTGCAGAGATGAGAGATGGCTGAAAGAAATCATCATGGTGGTCTGGTCTGAATGGAGAAGATGGAGAAAGAGAACATCTACATCAAAGGTGACGTCACTGGATGTAAGAGGCATCTGCACGATATATGGGTGGGGCTGTGTGTGGGTGTGGCTTGAGGGTGGGCAGAGACACAGGGGCTCCATAATCTCCTATTGCCCGGGGAAGTGCCCCTCCCGAGACCAGGCTCTGGATCCGCCACTGGGTGGGAGGCACAATCCTTGGAGAATTACATCAAAAATAAGATTGTCCCAAAAGGTCTGATAGTACATCTAATACCCGCTCAGAGGTCAAGATCCACCTCTCTACTTGAAAGTGGGAACAAGAGTCTTGAGCTAGTTCCATTTGTTTTATGCAATTGTTGTTAGATGAGTACCGTCTTATATTTGAGAGATCCTCCAAAAATTTTATTACCCCTTTTGAATCAGTACTCAAACATAAGAATGACTCCGATTTTGATAGAAGTGAAACTATTTTAGAACAAAACATTGAACGCTATCAAACCACCCTCAAAGAAAGAAAACATAGGCAATTTGTACGTGACCTCACTGAGTTTTGCAAAAAACGCGCGTTTGATTTTCTTAATAACAACACACAGGATAGTCAGTGTGTGGAATCTTTCACAACGAATATAGACTCTTCAGATACTGAAAGGACTTCTACAGTGACTTTTAGAGGGAAGGGTAAAGGGAGAAAAGATGGCTCAAGAAAGGATCCAGAGGAGGTCGTATGGATACTCATACCCCATTACCCTCCCAAAAATAAACGGATGAGTAACACTCTCTTCCGGGACTGCTACCTCATCTTCTTCCTCCTCCACTTTTTAAGAAACGGGGGGTGGAACAAATATGTTTCTGTACAAACTGAGGGACAGAGAGGGGGAAACCAATCTGAAGCTATCAAAACAAAAGTGACATTACAATCAAATCAGATTATACATTTATCTACAAGACTGTTATTTGAACCTAAAATTAGAGTATTAGCAAAAGGTTTCTCTTTTGTACCCACAACTAAATTTAGCCCCTTTAATTGGATCTCTTCATCCGAAAATTGAAATGGAAGAAACTCACGATAATGTAACCTGCAAGAGACGTGGTATTGCGAATGAAGACCTTGAACTTGAGTTCCCTGTTGGAGGACTGTGAACAAATCTGTGGACAAGGGCCCTTCACTTCTCTAAGGGAGAAAAGTGTTAAGATGCCTCCACCTCATGATACTCAGGTTTTAGATATTTTCAACAAATTAGTAACAGAACAATTGGATAAAATCCCTGAGATTAATTGAACTGTTAACAAGAATCTGGATAAGGAGGAATTAGAGGCACTTAGAGATCTTGAAACAGACCCCTCTATTATTTGTAAAACTTCTGATAAAGGGGAAAATGTTGCCATAATGGACCACCTCAATTATGGTAACATGTGCCATGATCTCCTTAATGATAGAACATGTTACTGTATTTTATCCAACAATCCCATGGAGGATTGTGCGCAGTACTGGAGACCATATCTCCAGAAGGATATTGATACTTTGGAGAGAGTTCAGAGAAGAGCTACTAAACTAGAAAATGGATTGCAGGATAAAGCTTACCAGAAAAGGTTAAAGGACCTTAACATGTATAGCTTGAAAGAAAGACGGGACAGAGGATATGATAGAAAGTTTTAAATACATAAAGGGAATCAACAAGGTAAAAGAGGAGAGAATATTTAAAAGAAGAAAAACTGCTACAAGAGGACATAGTTTTAAATTAGAGGGGCAAAGATTTAAAAGTAATATCAGGAAGTATTACTTTACTGAGAGAGTAGTGGATGCATGGAATAGCCTTCCTGCAGAAGTGGTAGCTGCAAATACAGTGAAGGAGTTTAAGCATGCATGGGATAGGCATAAGGCCATCCTTCATATAAGATAGGGCCAGGGGCTATCCATAGTATTTAGTATATTGGGCAGACTAGATGGGCCAAATGGTTCTTATCTGCCAACACATTCTATGTTTCTATGAATTCTCTAATGAGATAGAGTCTATCCTCATCAGAGCACTTGATAATAAAGTGATCTCCAGTGAGGAAATGAAATTTATGACTAGTGTTGAGCACGAATATTCGAAGAGCGATTTTTTATCGCGAATATCGGTACTTCGAGAATTCGCTAATATTTTGAATATAATGCTATATATTAGTAATGATGAATATTCTTTTTTTTTGTTTTTTTAAACAGAGTACACCAGGTGATTATCCCTCCCTTCTTCTAGCTTGTGGGCCAATGAGAAGGCTTTGTCACAGCTTAGCAACATCCCTATCAATCAATAGAAAGGTTGCCTACGCCTTACTATACAAGTTGCACGTATTGTAAAAAAAAAAATTACGCATCATTAATTGCCGAAAATATATAGGAGCATTCCATCTGCATATAAAGCTATTCTAATGTTCTGCCGTGTCAACCATTTTCTCCAGTCTCTGGAAACTTATGCCAGCCTGAGAAATGTAGCATAAGTGACCCACGCCGGTATTTTGCCCGCACATTGCACGAATAATACATTGCAGATTTTCGCAGTCAATAATATAATCTCGAATTCAAGAATGTATGACGAATATTCTACAAAATATTTGTGAAATATTGTGAAATCGAATATTGCTCCTGCCGCTCATCACTATTTATGACCCCCAAACATCCTCAAATCCTTACCTTTTATGCTCTCCCCAAAGTACATAAAGGTTATCCCCCCCCCTCAGAGGTCGACCGATCATCTCTGGAGTTGACTCTGTTATACAAAACAGCAGTATATATATATATCAATAATATCCTTAGCCCCTTTGTCTCATCTTTACCGTCTTTTATACGCGATACCACTGATCTCTTGATGAAGATTGAGAACATAACGGTAGACGATAGTATATATTTGGCCTCAATTGATGGCCTAATAGCGGCTGAATATTTTTTAAAGACTAGAGGCATACAATTTAAGACTCATAATAATTTTGTTCTGGAAGTTTTGGAGTTTATTCTCTTGCATAATTATTTTCTCTTCGAGGACAAGTTCTTCCACCTGCTCAGGGGGACCGCTATGGGAAGCCCATGTGCCCCCAGTTATGCAAATCTCCTCCAGGGATTGTGGGAGGATACCATAGTCTTTGGTGAACGACATGAACAATAGACCCCCCACATTATCTTCTGGGGGCGGTACATTGAGGATATTCTGATTCTATGGAATGGAACTATTGACCTCTTTAAGTCCTTTGTACAGCAACTTAACCACAATGAGATTGGTTTGAATTTTACACATGAAATCCATAATTAGAGATGTCCCGAACTATTCGCTGGCGAACAGTTCCCGGCAAACATCGCTTGTTCGCGTTCGCCGCGGCGGGCGAACATATGCGATGTTCGGTCCGCCCCCTATTCGTCATCATTAAGTAAACTTTGACGCTGTACCTCACAGTCAGCAGACACATTCCAGCCAATCAGCAGCATACCCTCCCTCCCTGACCCTCCCACCTCCTGGACAGCATCCATTTTAGATTCATTCGGAAGCTGCAGTCTTAGTGAGAGGAGGGACAGTGTAGCTGCTGCTGATTTAATAGGGAAATCGATAGCTAGGCTAGTGTATTCAGTGTCCACTCCAGTCCTGAAAGACTCATCTGATCTCTGCTGTAAGGACAGCGCCCTGACAGCACCCCAAATAGCCCTTTTTAGGGCTAGTACATCAGCCTGCTTTTTTTTTTCCCCCTGTGTAATCTAATTGCAGTTGCCTGCCAGCGAGTGTGTCAGGCTCACAGCGTATACTGTGCCCACTTGCCCAGTGCCACCACTCATATCTGGTGTCACAGTAGCTTGCATTTAAAAAAACAAAAACTTTTTTGACTGTAATATAATAGCAGTCAGTTGCCTGCACGCGTGTGTGTTTCAGGCCCTGCAAGTGCATAGTGTCACCAGCGCAACTCCTATCTGGTGTCACAGTAGATTACATTTAAAAAAAAATAAAAAAAATTACTGTAAAATAATAGCAGTCAGTTGCCTGCATGCGTGTGTGTTTCAGGCCCTGCAAGTGCATAGTGTCACCAGCGCAACTCATATATGGTGTCACAGTAGATTACATTAAAAAAAATATATATAATTTTGACTGTAATAGATTGAATAGCAGTTAGTTGTCTGCAAGCATGTGTGTCAGGCCTACAGCGTCTAGTCTGCCAACTTCTGCCAGTGCATAGTGCCACTCATATCTGGTGTCACAGTAGCTTGCACGCATAGTACAACTAAACTAATCTAAAAAAATACAGGCAGAGACAGGCCACCCTGCAGGGGTCGTCATGGTCGTGGTGCTGTGACTCCCTTTGGCCCTAGAATAATGCCCAGTGTTCAGAGGCCACGTACCCTGAACTTGAAAAGTTCAGAGGACATAATTGACTGGCTAACACAGGACACCCAATCTTCTACAGCTTCCGCTCAGAACCTTGACGCACCATCCTCCTCCAGCTCAGCTTCTGGCACCACTCAAGTTACCACTTGCCCGCCTGCCGCCACCACCAACACTAGCACCACAGCTGCCTCACTTGATCTGTCAGAGGAGTAATTTACACATCAGTTGGAAGCAATGAGTGATGCGCAACCATTATTGCCAGAGGATGTAGATAACAGGGATATGTCTCAGTCAGGCAGCATTACACATATGGACGTACGGTGCAATGATGACAATGTGTCCGTGGATGTCACGTGGGTGCCCATTCAAAGAGAAGAAGAACAAGGGAAAAGTTCAGATGGGGAGACAGAGAGGAGAAGGAGACGAGTTGGAAGCAGGGGGAGGTCGTCGCAAGGAGCTAGTGGCACAGTCAGACAGCATGCATCGGCACCCGGGGTCAGCCAGACAGCACGCCAATCAACGCATGCTGTTGCCACCACCAGAATACCATCATTGCAGAGCTCAGCAGTGTGGCTTTTTTTTATGTGTCTGCCTCTGACAACAGCGATGCCATTTGCAACCTGTGCCAAAAGAAACTGAGTCGGGGGAAGTCCAACACCCAGCTAGGTACAACTGCTTTGCGAAGGCACATGATCTCAAATCACAAACGCCTATGGGATCAACACATAAGTACAAGCAGCACACAAACTCAAAGCCGCCATCCTCCTCCTGGTCCAGCATCTTCAGCCACGTCAACCACTGCTGTCCTCCTTGCCCCCTCTCAACCATCCGCCACTCCGTCTCTCGCCTTGAGCAGTTCCTGCTCATCTGCCCACAGTCAGGTGTCTGTCAAGGACATGTTTGAGCGTAAGAAGCCAATGTCACAAAGTCACCCCCTTGCCTGGCGTCTGACAGCTGGCTTGTCGAAACTCTTAGCCTGCCAGCTTTTACCATACAAGCTCGTGGAGTCTGAGGCCTTCAGAAAATTTGTAGCTATTGGGACACCGCAGTGGAAGGTACCCGCCCGAAATTTCTTTGCACAAAAGGCAATCCCCAACCTGTACTCGATTGTGCAAAAGGAAGTCATGGCATGTCTGGCACACAGTGTTGGGGCAAGGGTCCATCTGACCACTGATACCTGGTCTGCAAAGCACGGTCAGGGCAGGTATATCACCTACACTGCATATTGGGTAAACTTTCTGACGGCTGCCAAGCATGTAATGCAAGGCTCTGCAGAGGAGTTGGTGACACCGCCACGACTTGCAGGCAGGCCTGCTGCCACCTCCTCTACTCCTCCTACTCCATCCTCTTCGATAACCTCCTCGGCTGAGTCCTCTTCTGCTGCTGCGTCTTGCTCCACATCAACTGCACCCCCCCAGCTCCCCAGGGGCTATTCCACATCCCGGATACGACAGTGTCACGCCATCTTGGGGTTGACTTGCCTGAAAGCAGAGAGTCACACCGGAACAGTACTCCTGTCCGCCCTGAACGCACAGGTGGATCAGTGGCTGACTCCGCACCAACTGGAGATCGGCAAAGTGGTGTGTGACAACGGAAGCAATTTGTTGGCGGCATTGAATTTGGGAAAGTTGACACATGTGCCGTGCATGGCACATGTGTTGAATCTGATTTTACAATGCTTTGTGCATAAGTACCCAGGCTTAAAGGACGCCCTCAAGCAGGCCAGGAAGGTGTGTGGCCATTTCAGACGTTCCTACACGGCCATGGCGCACTTTTCAGATATCCACCGGCGAAATAACATGCCAGTGAGGCACTTGATTTGCGACAGCCCGACATGTTGGAATTCAACACTCCTAATGTTCAACCGCCTGCTCCAACAAGAAAAAGCTGTCAACGAGTATTTGTATGACCGGGGTGCTAGGACAGCCTCTGCAGAGCTGGGAATTTTTTTGCCACGTTACTGGACGCTCATGCGCAATGCCTGTAGGCTCATGCGTCCTTTTGAGGAGGTGACAAACCTAGTCAGTCGCACTAAAGGGACCATCAGCGACATCATCCCATTTGTTTTCTTCCTGGAGCGTGCCCTGCGAAGAGTGCTGGATCAGGCCGTAGATGAGTGTGAAGAGGAAGAGTTGTGGTCACCATCACCACCAGAAACAGCCATATCAGCATCGCTTGCTAGACCTGCGGCAACGCTGGAAGAGGAGTCTGAGGAAGAGGAGTCAGAGGAGGAATGTGGCTTTGAGGAGGAGGAGGAAGACCAACCACAGCAGGCATCCCAGGGTGCTCGTTGTCACCTATCTGGTACCCGTGGTATTGTATGTAGCTGGGGGGAAGAACAGAACTTCAGTGAGGACGAGGAACGGGACATGAGTAGCTCGGGCATCCAACCTTGTGCAAATGGGGTCTTTCATGCTGTCGTGCCTGTTGAGGGGACCCTCGTATAAAAAGGCTGAAGGAGAACAACCTGTACTGGGTGGCCACGCTACTAGACCCCCGGTATAAGCAGAAAGTGCCTGAAATGTTACCGAATTACCGGAAGTCGGAAAGGATGCAGCAGTTCCAAAATAAATTAAAAAGTATGCTTTACACAGTGTATAAGGGTGATGTCACAGCACAACGGGAATCTAACAGGGGAAGAGGTGAAAGCAATCCTCCTCCTCCCACGACCACGCCAGCAAGGACAGGACGCTTTACAGACGTGTTGTTGATGGAGGACATGCAGAGCTTTTTAAGTCCTATGCATTGCCACAGCCCTTCGGGGTCCACCCTCAGAGAACGACTCGACCGTCAGGTAGCAGACTACCTCGCCTTAACTGCAGATATCGACACTCTGAGGAGCGATGAACCCCTTGACTACTGGGTGTGCAGGCTTGACCTGTGGCCTGAGCTATCCCAATTTGCGATAGAACTTCTGGCCTGCCCCGCTTCAAGTGTCCTGTCAGAAAGGACCTTCAGTGCAGCAGGAGGTATTGTCACTGAGAAGAGAAGTCGCCTAGGTCAAAAAAGTCTAGATTACCTCACCTTTATTAAGATGAATGAGGCATGGATCCCGAAGGGACTGACAGTGGGCGATACATTTGACTAAAAAAGGCCTGGTGATGAGATTAGCTGCCTTGGGCTAAAAATGGTCCACACGCTGCTGTATTTTATCTCTGCATGCCGGATGACTTGCATGACTTATCCGCCACCAACTAGGGTTCAAGCCGCAATGTTTTAGTGCACTTTCTGCCTGGAAAACATCAATTTTTCTGGCATGTGTACATGCCTAATTTTTCTGGCCTCTGGTGCTGCACTGTGGCTGCAAAAACAAAACAAAACAAAAAAAAGGCACTTACATGTGTCAATTCCCCTTCGTGATCGTTACCTTGTTGTGGTGAAGGGGCTTGCATATCACAATGAAGTGACCACTTCTATGAGTGTGTTGGCAATGGCAATGTTGGCACACCCCAAATGATAAGGTCGCGATCGGCTGGATAATTTTGCATAGAAAAAACATTAATTTTCTTTGTGATCATCTAAGGTGATCATTAAAGCCTACTAGGCCAACAATGGGCCCACACTACAGAATCATTGTTTTCTGGGTCACTTAACTGTCATTGAACTACTTCAGCTTGGCCATAGGCTTTGAAAAACCCCCATCGCCTGCAATCTCCCAAACGTGCGCACGAGCACAGTCATCACTACACCAAGATTGACGCATAGAGGAATAAAATTTATGTCATGAGTGTGTCAACTATTGACAACTCTTTGCGGTTGTCTAAAATCTATTCCATGCACGTCCTCTGATAGGAGACGTAACAGGGATTAAACTGATAGGAATAGTACTACTTAACACACCAGTCATATCTGGTGGCACAGTACATTGCACGGCGCACGCTCAGTGCCCCAAATTTGAAGTAGGAGGACCAACCAAGCATCTTTTTCCATCTCCCGGTTCCTAAAATCTATTCCATACACGTCCCCTGATAGGGGACGTAACAGGGATTAAACTGATAGGAATAGTACTACTTAACATGCCACTCATATTGGGATTGCACAGTACATTACACGGCGCACGCGCAGTGCCCCAAATTGGAAGTAAGAGGACCGACCAAGGATCTTTTTCCATCTCCCGGTTCCTAAAATCTATTCCATACACGTCCCCTGATAGGGGACGTAACAGGGATTAAACTGATAGGAATAGTACTACTTAACATACCACTCATATTGGGATTGCACAGTACATTACAAGGCACACGCGCAGTGTCCCAAATTGGAAGTAAGAGGACCGACCAAGCATCTTTTTCTATCTCCCAGTTCCTAAAATCTATTCCATACACGTCCCCTGATAGGGGACGTAACAGGGATTAAACTGATAGGAATAGTACTACTTGACATACCACTCATATTGGGATTCCACAGTACATTACACGGCGCACACGCAGTGCCCAAAATTGGAAGTAAGAGGACCGACCAAGCATCTTTTTCCATCTCCCGTTTCCTAAAATCTATTTTATACACGTCCCCTGATAGGTGACGTAACAGGGATTAAATTCATAGGAATAGTACTACTTAAACACGCCACTCATATCTGGTGGCACAGTACATTGCAAGGCGTACGTGCAGTGCCCCAAATTGGAAGTAAGAGGGCCGACCAAGCATCTTTTTGCATCTCCCGGTTCCTAAAATCTATTCCATACACCGGCCCCTGATAGGGGACAAAACAGAGATTAAACTGTTAAGAACAGATTTTTTCAAATTTAAAGAAAAGAGGACAGCCTCTGCAGAGCTGGGTATTTTTTTGCCACGTTACTGAATGCTCATGCACAATGGCTGTAGGCTCATGCGTCCTTTTGCGGAGGTGACAAAACTGGTCAGTCAAACCCAAGGCAACATCATCGACCTCATCCCATATGCGTTTTTTTCTGGAGCATGCCCTGCGAAGAGTGCTGGATCAGGCCGTAGATGAGCATGAAGAGGAAGAGTTGTGGTCACAATCACCACCAGAAGCCGCCTTGTCGTCGTCGATTTTTCGAGGAGTCTGAAGAAGAGGAGTCAGAGGAGGAAGGTGGCTTTGAGGAGGTGGAAGACCAACCACAGCAGGCATACCTGATCGTATACACACACTGGATGTTTTAAAGCACGTTATTCCAAACAATTTAGGAATGTTAGGTGATTTATGCCCTTTATGGATTAAAACCCGACGCTGTGTCAACTACGTAATTTTCCATGGGAGTTTTGCCATGGATCCCCCTCCGGCATGCCACAGTCCAGGTGTTAGTCCCCTTGAAACAACTTTTCCATCACTATTGTGGCCAGAAAGAGTCCCTGTGGGTTTTAAAATTCGCCTGCCTATTGAAGTTTATGGCGGTTCGCCCGGTTCGCCCGTTCGCGACATCTCTATCCATAATCAGAGTATCGCCTTTTTGGATATTCACATAGTTAGGGAAAATGGGGATTTATGTATTGAAAGTTACCGTAAACCGACTGCCACCAATAAATTGTCTACTAAGGTGGGACAGTTATCATCCCTTTAGCCTAAAAATGGTATCCCTAAAGAACAATATTTAAGTGTAAGAAAAAACTGCTCCACACTTGAATCCTTCAGATCCCAAGCTAGTGATCTACAGGATTGTTTTTCTCAAAGAGGATACCCCCTTGGGATTCTAAAAGATGCGTTTAACCATTCCCTGAATAAGGATAGACATTTCCTGCTTACCTCGGCACCTCACTCCAAATTTGAAAATAAGATCATGAGAATAATTGGCACATTTGACGAACAAAATCAAAAAGTCCTTAGTGTCCTGAGGAGATATTGGGGAATTTTGTTGTCTGACCCTGATATAAGTGATGAAATCCCCCCACAACCGATAGTCACTTACAGAAGAGGTAGGTCAATTAGGGACAGACTTGTACAGAGCCACTATATAAAATCTCAAAGAAAAGGAACATGGCTTGACCGCAAACCACCAGGGACCTTTAAATGTAGCAATGACTGTATTTGTTGTCACTTGATCCTTAAATCAACTACCTTTAAAAGTGTATCGATAGGTAGGATTTATCAGATGCGAGACTGTGTCAATTGCAAAACTCACGATGTGGTTTATTTGTGTATTTGTGAATGCCCTCTCAGATATGTTGGTAAGACAAAACGGAAATTAAGACCTAGAGTAGAAGATCACATCGGGGATATAAACCACCATCGTGATAAACCTTTAGCATGCCATGTCTTGGAACATCTTAATTGAGACTATAGGTCACTCAAATTTCAAGTAATCAAAATCAAATTCCAAATCTCCTAGATGTGGCAACTGGGATAGGAGGTTTCTGTGTAAGGAGGCTCAGTGATCCACCGCCTTTAAACGGTAGGCCCGCTGGGCATTAATGAGCAGATTTCCTTTGCCTATTTTCTTTAAAAGCCTTCCTTGCCCAGTAGGCCTAATATATATATATATACATATATATACCGTATTTTTCGCCCTATAAGACGCACCGGCACATAAGACGCACCTAGGTTTTTGGGGAGGAAAATAAGAAAAAAAAAATTTAACCAAAAGGTGTGCTTTTGTTGGGTTTGGAACTAATAGTGGTCTGTGGATGACGGACACTGTTATGGGGGGGATCTGTGGATGACGGACACTGTTATGGGGGGATCTGTTGATGACGGACACTGTTATGGGAGGATCTGTGGATGACGGTCACTGTTATGGGGGGGATCTGTGGATTACGGACACTGTTATGGGGGGATCTGTGGATGACAGACACTGTTATGGGGGAATCTGTGGATGACGGACACTGTTATGGGGGATCTGTGGATGACGGACACTGTTATGGGGGGATCTGTGGATGACGGACACTGTTATGGGGGGATCTGTGGATGACGGACACTGTTATGGGGGGATCTGTGGATGACAGACACTTATGGGGGGATCTGTGGATGACGGACACTTATGGGGGATCTGTGGATGACGGACACTTATGGGGGGATCTGTGGATGACGGACACTTATGGGGGGATCTGTGGATGACGGACACTTATGGGGGATCTGTGGATGACGGACACTTACGGGGGGATCTGTGGATGACGGACACTGTTACAGGGGGGGATCTGTGGCTGGCACTGTTACAGGGAGGGATCTGTGGATGGCACTGTTATATATGTGCCATCCACAGACCCCCCACCCCATAACAGTGACATCCACAGACCCCCCCCAACCCATAACAGTGCCATCCACAGACCCCTCCCCAGCCCATAACAGTGCCATCCACAGACCTCCACCCCTTAACTGTGCCATCCACAGATTCCGTGTGCCCCCCCTCGCCGCCGCCGCCCCCCCAGTATACAAATATAAAATGTATTATTGAATTAAAAGTTATTAAACATGCCCCCCTCACTCCTAATAGTACCGTATATCCTAATTGCTTCTGTATAATGCCGGCAGGTAGGCCGGGCGGCCGGCGCGTCCCTCACTGACGTCACTTGCCTGCGCCGCCTGCTTCATTCATAAAGTAGGCGGCACAGGCACGTGACATCAGGGAGTTAGGCTGCCGCCCGCCCGGCCTGCCTGCCGGCATTATACAGAAGCAATTAGGATATACGGTACTATTAGCAGTGAGGGGGGCATGTTTAATAACTTTTAATTCAATAATACATTGACTGCACCGCCCCGCCGCTATTGCTGGCCCCCAGCTCCTCCTCCCAGTCCCTCCCCCGGCCCCTGCTCCGTACATCGCTGGATGTCAGCATTCGCCCCATAAGACGCAGGCGCATTTTCCTCCCATTTTTGGGGAGGAAAAAGTGCGTCTTATGGGGCGAAAAATACGGTGTATATATATTATTATTATTATTATTTTTCATTTTTGTCCCTTTATTTTTGTACATATACAGTCAGGTCCATAAATATTGGGACATGGACACATTTCTAACATTTTTGGCTCTATACACCACCACAATGGATTTGAAAAGAAACAAACAAGATGTGCTTTAACTGCAGACTTTCAGCTTTAATTTGTAGGTATTTACATCCAAATCAGGTGAACGGTGTAGGAATTACAACAGTTTGCATATGTGCCTCCCACTTGTAAAGGGACCAAAAGTAATGGGACAGAATAATAATCATAAATCAAACTTTCACTTTTTATTACTTAGTTGCAAATCCTTTGCAGTCAATTACAACCTAAAGTCTGGAATACATAGACATCACCAGATGCTGGGTTTCATCCCTGGTGATGCTCTGCCAGGCCTCTACTGCAACTGTCTTCAGTTCCTGCTTGTTCTTGGGGCATTTTCCCTTCAGTTTTGTCTTCAACAAGTGAAATGCATGCTCAATCGGATTCAGGTCAGGTGATTGACTTTGCCATTGCAGAACATTCCACTTCTTTCCCTTAAAAAACTCTTTGGTTGCTTTTGCAGTATGCTTTGGGTCATTGTCCATCTGCACTTTGAAGCGCCGTCCAATGAGTTCTGAAGCATTTGACTGAATATGAGCAGATAATTTTGCCCGAAACACTTCAGAATTCATCCTGCTGCTTTTGTCAGCAGTCACATCATCGATAAATACAAGGGAACCAGTTCCATTGGCAGCCATGCATGCCCACGCCATGACACTACCACCACCATGCTTCACTGATGAGGTGGTATGCTTGGTAGGATCATGAGCAGTTCCTTTCCTTCTCCATACTCTTCTCTTCCCATCACTCTGGTACAAGTTGATCTTGGTCTCATCCGTCCATAGGATGTTGTTCCAGAACTGTGAAGACTTTTTTAGATGTTGTTTTGCAAACTCTAAATTGGCCTTCCTGTTTTTGAGGCTCACCAATGGTTTCCATCTTGTGGTGAACCCTCTGTATTCACTCTGGTGAAGTCTTCGCTTGATTGTTGACTTTGACACACATACACCTACCTCCTGGAGAGTGTTCTTGATCTGGCCAACTATTGTGAAGGGTGGTTTCTTCACCAGGGAAAGAAATCTTCGGTCATCCACCACAGTTGTTTTTCGTGGTCTTCCAGGTCTTTTGGTGTTGCTGAGCTCACCAGTGCGTTCCTTCATTTTAAGAATCTTCCAAACAGTTGTTTTGGCCAGGCCTAATGTTTCTGCTATCTCTCTGATAGTTTTTTTGTGTTTTTTTTTAGCCTAATGATGGCTTGCTTCACTGATTGTGACCGCTCTTTGGATCTCATCTTGAGAGTTGACAGCAACAGATTCCAAATGCAAATAGCAGACTTGAAATGAACTTTGGACCTTTTATCTGCTCATTGTAATTGGGATAATGAGGGAATAACACACACTTGGCCATGGAACAGCTGAGAAGCCAATTGTCCTATTACTTTTGGTCTCTTAACAAGTGGGAGGCACAGATGCAAACTGTTGTAATTCCTACATCGTTCACCTAATTTGGATGTAAATACCCTCAAATTAAAGCTGACAGTCTGCAGGTAAAGCACATCTTGTTCGTTTCATTTCAAATCCATTGTGGTGGTTAGAATTGTGTCAAAGTCCCAATATTTATGGACCTGACTGTAAATTACCTGTCTGTATATCGGAACGTGAATGGTCATTTATGTACACCTTTATCATGTAGAGGATCCTTGTTGAATGGTATTTAATACCCCTTCCTCGGATTTGAAGCATCCCCCCCCCTTCCCCTTATTATCCTCAAATATGGCAACCTCTATAAATAGCATGAGTTTATATCCTCAAAATCCCTGATTTACCCCTATTGACCATGTTTTGATTTATAAAATTGCATGCATTGTCTTTTATACAATATCAGTACTTGCAGTGCTTATTTGAGTTCGACCAGCGCTACGGTGAGTTCCACTGACCAGAAGTCCATCATACCATCGCTATTCAGGCGCCACGTATGCATTTCACATATCTTTTATTTTCGGCAGCATCTTACCAACTATACCGCTAGCCTTTACTGTTCATTTATACATTTTGGCTTATTATTTTCCTTATTTACCCTTGGAACGCAAAATGCGTTCCATTGAAACAGAAGTTAGGCGGGGCTACAGCCTTTCATCGGATATTAGGTATTAAGGGAAAACAAACCAGGCTGGTGTAGTGAGCTTCATTTATATTTAAATAAGCAGATATATAACGCGAGTTTGACAGCGACGCGTGGTTGATTAAGTGTGTGGTTGTGTAAGTGTGTGACTTAAGATTAAGTGACTTTAGATTCAGGGACTTCAGTGGGGGACTGCAATTAGCCAGTTTCTTATTACTACATTATATTGTATTTTTCGCTTTTGTTGTGTAATCCCCATTTAGTATGTGTTGCATAATTGACAACGCAGTCCAGTGCACATCTTGCATGCAGTCCTGGAACAGCCGTTCGAGGGTGTATATCTTTGTTCAAGATGTGAGCAAATTACCCATTTGGAATCGCAAATCGAGTCTCTAAACGGGCAAGTTGCAACACTGAGAGGCATTGAAGAGTTTGCTTCTCACCAAGCAAGCACTCTTTTGGGTAGATGAGGAACAGGGTGACAGAGAGGAGGCTGAGGAAAGTGAGGTAGCTATCTGGGTAACAGTTAGAAAGTGGGGTAGAGGGAAGAGTGCCAGGGAGGCTCGCCCTGATCTGACACATCCCAACATATTTGCACGTTTTGCAGATGAGGGGGATGTCAGTCCAGGGACGGCACTGCTGCAGCCAGACACTTCTTCTGCCAGTCAGGGGAAGGTCAGCTCCAGTAAGCAGGGAACCAGGAGAGCAGGGCAGGCCAGACAGGTGCTGGCAGTGGGAGACTCCATTATTAGGGGAACAGATAGGGCAATCTGTCACAAAGACCGTGATCGACGAACAGTGTGCTGGCGCTAGAGTTCGACACATAACGGATTGGGTTGACAGATTACTGGGAGGGGCTGGAGAACTTCCAGCGGTCATGGTCCATATCGGAATCAATGACAAACTTAGAGGTAGGTGGAGAATCCTTAAAAATGATTTCAGGGATTTAGGTCAAAAGCTTAGAGCAAGGACCTCAAAGGTAGTATTTTCCAAAATACTACCTGTACCCCGGGCCACACAAGAAAGGCAGCGAGAAATTAGGGAGAATAACAAGTGGCTCAAGAACTGGTGTAGAAAGGAGGGGTTTGGGTTCCTGGAGAACTGGGCCGACTTCTCTTTCGGCTACAGGCTCTATAGTAGGGACGGGCTGCACCTCAATGGGGAAGGGGCAGCTGTGTTGGGGAGAAAGATGGCTAGAAGGTTGGAGGAGTGTTTAAACTAGGGACTAGGGGGGAGGGAAATTACATTATAGGAGGGTTTTTTTTCTACAGTGAGCTTCTTTCCAGACAGGTAGGCTCCTGCGAAGGGGGCGGTCTACCTCGGGCTTGTTTTACTCCCAACCTCCTACTGCTGCCACCCTGCTGACTCACGGCCATGCTACCACCCTGCTGGCTCAGCCGCTGCCTCATCCTCAAGTTGCCACCCTCTTCTCCTAATGATGAAGAAGCCCCCTCTTCACCCGGCTCCCACGTGCAATCGGCCACATCATCGTCCACCACTGTCTGCACATCACTAATGTCACCCTCACCAGTCTCAGGGCCACGTCCCTGACCGCTCACAAAACCAGTTTCCGTGCAACTCTCATCATGACTACTTGTCTGCCTACTGGAGGAATCAGCAGATCTCTCCTTTAGATCTCGGCTGGGCGGTAGCTGCTTACTGTCCTCTAGAATCTTGTCCTTGCTGAAAAGTGAAGCTAAGCTAATGGCATATATACGTAATACTGCTGAGGGAACAGAAAATTTCTAGAGGCAGGTTGAGTATAGGTGGGGGCTCAGAGCTTGTTCCCAGGCCATACCTACTATGGGTCGTGTCAGAGGAACCCACCGACTCTTGGCTGGAGGAGTCTGATGTCACTTGCGATGAAGTAGAAGACCGAATCAACCGTTCAAGGACTGCTGGGTTGCTGGTCAAGACACGACCTCTAGATGACACTGGCAGCTCAGTCCTGTCGCTAAGACTGCTGCTGCCACCACTCCCCTTTTTTTGCTGCTACTTCTGCCTGCTCCAGAAATTTTTTGGCCAATGCCCATTCCCTTAGAAGGGCCTGTTACCCCTGTCTGTCCGACATACTCTAAATTAAAAGAAATTGCAAGGGTAAAAGAGCAATACTATCAGACTACTATTTCACCCCAAAAGAAAGGATGAATGGAAACTACTTTTACATATGAAATAAACACACCCCACAACTGGTTGTATCAGACAGCAAATTCACCCCATAAGCAAGGATGAATGGAGGTACTTTTATATATTAAAAATTAACACACCCCAAAACTGGTTGTATCAGATTGCACTTTTACCCCAAAAGCAAGAATGAATGGACGTACTTTGATATATCTAATATAAAAAGCTGAGTGTATGTGTGTGTATGTGTATGTCCACTAAAGGAATCACATTTACAATCACAAGGTACATCAGGTGTCCAGGAAGCTTTTAGTCCCAGCTCTCTAGCACAAACCGTTCCTGAGATATTCCCCAAAAAATGCATTAGCCAATAGAAGCCTGGTCACAAGACCTTATCAGCCAATAGAAGCTGGCAGGCCCTTAGTCTCCACATACACACAGTTTTACACCAGGTTTCCATAACAACCTAGCCTTTTTTCTTCAGTGCTGTAGGTCAGCTTTAAAGGGGCAGGGCGCTGTGGATGACACTGTTAAGGGAGCGGAGTGCTGTGGAGGTCACAGTTCAGGGAGCATGTAGGGTGGCCATTCAGACCACCCTCAAAAGACGAACTTAAAAACCCTGCCACAGATTCTGATAAACCACGCCCCCAATTGGTCAGACCACGCCCCCTCTCACTCCGCAGCTGACTGGGATTGAACAAAATGAAGTTAAATGTAATGTAGCGGTGGATGGAAAAAAGAAAGGCACTGTTTTAATTCACTCTGCAAGAGCCTTCCAGAGATAATGCTCCGCTTGATGGCAAAATTCCCAGTGACAAATTCCTTTTAAATAAATCTTGCTTATTATGCTAGTATTTACAATATATCATGCAATAGAGCTGTAATCTACACCAGCACACCCTGCATGTCCTCAAAGATCACGTTATCTGGATTGCTGCCATGCTCCTGGTCATGTATAAATACAGAGGGACATAGTACAATAGTACAGCCAGAGCTGTGACAACAGGGGCGCAGGATGGCTCTGAACATTGCTTCGACTCTTCTCCTGGCTACAGGACTCACCCTCCTAATTTATCTCATTAAATGGTGGAGTAGAATCAAACAGAAGAACCTACCCCCAGGACCTACACCTCTACCAGGCTTGGGGAACGTCCTTCAGCTAAGCACCTCAGAACTACCACAGTCTTTAGTTAAGGTATGTACACTTAACTTCTATTTTACCCTAAGGCCTCATGCACACGACAGTTGTTTTTTGCGTCCGCAAAAAAAAACGGATGCGTTTTTTTTGGAGGATCCGTTTTTTCCACAGATCCATTGTAATAAATGCCTATCCTTGTCCGCAAATGTGACAAAAAGTAGGATATGCACTATTTTTTGCTGAAGGGAAACACGGACAACGGACGCGGAACACAAACGGATGAACTATCAGCATTTTTTTGCTGATCCATTGAAATGAATGGGTCCCCATCCTGCTCCAATCCCCGCAGCTGCTTTTCAAGTCCATCATCATATACAAGATATTTTATGACTGTATCTGATGCTCAGGTAGTTAAAAACAGACTACCATAAACAGCAGCCTATATTCTGCTGATAAATCCAGAGTAAAAGGGGAATTTGATGCCCGGACTGCCGTCCTGTTGTGTTATGGAATCAATCCTGCCTAAAATGGGAGATACGTGATGTTAAGGAAATGATGTGCAGTATATATAAAAATGTGCACAGAGGAAATTATAACATAGGTTTCTCTGTGAAAAATTAAAGGGTCATCTACTTTCGGCAACACAGTTTTGTTAGAAGGATCCTGTGACAGTGAGTAGATGACGGTGTGCCCCCACTGCATGAAGCATCAGCAATCAGCTGTTATGTAAACCCAGCAGCAAATGTTCGATGTGCCTGTAGCACCACCACAGGGGAAATAAAGTATTACATGGTGACCACTGAAAAGAATAAGCTAAATGCAGTGCCTTGACCTGTTGAGTTCTCCAGAGAGGTGTTCTTTGTAGCTGCTCTCCTCTCTAGCTACTAAAGGAAAGTACTAAAATACTACCCTTTCCCCTGTATTAACAACCTGATGGTTCATTCCTGGTCTGTGCAGAAATCATATCCCAGTCACATGAGATCCAGAAAGGAAAGCAATTCCTACATAAGTCTTTTAGGTGAGGTCCCGGTGTTCTTGATCCCACTGGACAGGATCATCATTTCTAGGTGTACATCTCCTGTACAGACCCGTAATACTCTCATATGAAAACAGTAACAAGTGTTAAATTTACAATTTTTTTATGTTTTCTATATCTGTCTAGCTGAGTGAGACATATGGACCTGTCTATACCCTCTACATAGCCAATCTTCGGACGATAGTACTGATTGGGTACGATGCTGTGAAGGAAGCATTGGTGGACCGTAGCGATGCTTTTAGTGACAGGGGAGACACAGGAACTGGAGAATTGTTTACTAAAGATTTTGGTAAGATGGTAAAGTAAAAGAATAAAATAAGTTTTTATTTATATCAATGTGAATTATTTTATAATACTTTACAGAGGTCATTCTGTACATCTCTGATGATACCTATAATATTTGACAAATGGGGGGAGGGTCATCACAGTGTATAATGCTGTGAAAGTAAACTTCTCTCACAGTAAGTGTGGTATGTGCGAAAGAGGCCTAAATGTAAAACCAGCTGAACCAACCTACTAGTTGAGATGAGCGAAGTTTTGAAAAATTCAATTTGGCAACTTTGCCAAAGTTCACCAAGAAATTTGATTTGTTACAAATTAAATGTCGCAAATCACTATAAATCAGGTATACCCAAACCACTCTGCCTTAGGGTACAGCCACAGGGAGCTGCTGTGCTGCGGACAGGTTGCGGCCATGCTGCAGTGAAGAACAGCACGGCCAATTAGCCCACAGCTTCCTTTCATTTAATAATGAAGAACACTGCATTGTTCTACTTCAATGTTAATGGCTGCAGCACCCTTAATGGACGCTTAAACAGGGGCTGTTGCTAGTATGGGGTTTGACTGGTTAGGTGGGGGGACAATATGCATATTATTTGACAGTAAACACTGAATATTAATTAGCTCTGGCATACCCACTTCTCCAACCCCAGCGCTCTCCTTCCCTACAAGTGGGAGCCCTTCTTCTGCCATCTGCTTTCCCAACTTTACCACATCATTTAATATCGAGAATATGTCATTAGAGAAGTCGTGAACATAAAATTTTCCATTTGCGAACGGCGAACGCGAACTTCCACGAATGTTTGCGAACGGGCGAACCGCCATAGACTTCAATAGACAGGGGAATTTTAAAACCCACAGGGACTCTTTCTGGCCACAATAGTGATGGAAAAGTTGTTTCAAGGGGACTAACACCTGGACTGTGGCATGCCGGAGGGGGATCCATGGCAAAACTCCCATGGAAAATTACGTAGTTGACGCAGAGTGTGGTAAGTTGAATTCGCAATGTGATTTATATAACCTGCATTAATCGCATTGCGAATTCAACTTAGAGCTAAGTTCCTAATGGTTGTATTGCTAGAATTGACGAATATAACGAATATAGCACTATATTCTCAATCTTCGTTATATTCTAGCAATACAACCATTAGGAACCCAGCTCTAAGTTGAATTCGCAATGCGATTAATATAACCTGTATTAATCGCATTGCGATTACAACTTAGTCAAATTTGTGACACTGCAGCTTCAGAATGAATCTAAGACGGATGCTGTCCTTGCTTTTTGATAGGAGGTGGGAGGGTCTGGGAGGGAGGCTATGCTGATTGGCTGGAATGTGTCTGCTGACTGTGAGGTACACGGTCAAAGTTTGCTCAATGATGATGTAGAGGGGGCGGACCGAACATCGCATATGTTCACACGCCGCGGCGAACGCGAACAAGCTTTGTTCGCCGGGAACTGTTCGCCGGCGAATAGTTCGGGACATCTCTATATGTCATCAGGAATATCCAGCTCCTCCTCTCTCTGCATCTTGCTAACTTTTCGAGGACATGAAGACTTTGAAGGATGATTTCGAAAAGGTAAACCCAGCAAAAGACGAGGATGGTCATTATTAAGACCTGGCTTCCCTAAGAGGTGCAGACTGGATAGTATTGGTTGGCATGCTGGCAGTGGAATAATAAAGGCTTCCATATTATTGGTATTGAATTACATATCTTAGTTTACGGCTGATATAGGAATAAGTAAATGGAAAAAATAAATAAAACTTTATAGAATAAGTCTCCCTGCACTCTCTCTGTAGTCTCCCTACACTCCCCCTGCACTGTCCCTGCACTCTCCCTCTCCAATATTGTTCTATTAATCAGTTTCAGCAACACTGTCCCTAGCGCATATCGCTTGCCACGTCTCTCCCTATGCTCAGCTCACAGGACAATGGTGGAGTCCACTCAGGATGAGGGTTTTATAAGGCTGTGACATCACAGGGAATGGCTATCTGCGGATTTGGCTGACTGCATGGCATTATGGGTGATCGTGTGTTCCCGGGCTTCTTACTTTCACTTTGTAACATATGCAGCCACCATTTTACGAAAACCTGATTTGTTACCACGAAGAGAGAGAAAATTCGGATTTGTTTCTATTTAAAGTTTTCCTAAACTTCAGACCGAATTCCTTCTCTTCAAATGCTTCACCTCGCTCAATACTACCTACTACTTCTAGTTACTGTAATGGTTCCCACTGTGGATGATAAAATGTTGCTGTTTTTGGATGAAAATGCCTATGATTTTTTAAATCTGGACAACTCATTTAATGAATGTGTCATCAGAAAATTTCCTACTGTTTAAATCAAGTTTTATTTTTGTTTTTAAAGAATTGTTGGTGATTTTGATTTAAAATAAATGTTAAAATGTTGCAGTTTTTGCGCTGGCTTCTAAAGGTGTCTGGTTGGTCAAGAGCCAATAACTTCGTCACGAAGCACATTTTTTTGTAAGTAGCAGGTACAATGACAAGGAACTGCGAAAGCGCCACCTCCGTCATTGTACCCCTTAGATGCCGCGTTCATACATGATCGCGGCATCTGAGTGTAAAATTAACAAAAAAAAAATTAAATCAAACTAACCAACTCCATCCGTTTGCAACAGGCCAGCTGCCGCCATCTTGCTTACAGATCTCGGCAGAAATCCTGTGCGGCGCGAGATTACGTCATCACGCCAGCCAGCAGGATGATGTAATCTAGCGCTGCATGAGATTTCAGCCGAGATCTTGAAGCAAGATAGAGGCTGGCGGCCTGTCGCGAGCAAATGGAGGAGGTAAGTTTGTATTTTTTAGTTTTTCACACTATTTCAGGTTAAATCGATTCGCTGACACGAAGCACAAAGAAATTTTTCTTCTAGGCGAATGAAATTCATCCTGAAATTTGAATCGAATTCCACTTCGTGGGTTCGATTCACTCATTTCTAGTGTTTATGTGTTGTCAATGGGGATAGAGGAGAACAACGCTTCTATACACCTCTTATGCAGCCCTGATCAAAAGTTTAAGACCACTTGAAAAATGGCAAAAAATTCATTTTTAGCATGGCTGGATCTTAACAAGGTTCCAAGTAGAGCTTCAACATGCAACAAGAAGAAATGGGAGTGAGACAAAACATTTTTTGAGCATTCAATTTAATGAAAACAACGAATAAACTGAAACAGGCTGTTTTTCAGCTGATCAAATGTTTAGGACCACATGCCCTTAAAAGGCCAAATCTGTGCAAAGATGTGGATTCATTGTCATTTTCTGTCAGGTAGTCACACGTTGTGAAGGCAATGCAAAAAACTCTCCCTTTTTGAACGTGGTCGGGTTCTTGAACTGCATAAGCAGGGTCTCTCACAGCGCGCCATCGCTGCTGAGGTGGGACGCAGTAAGACAGTCATTTGGAATTTCTTAAATGATCCTGAGGGTTATGGAACAAAAAAGTCAAGTGGAAGACCCAAAAAAATTTCATCAGCACTGAGCTGGAGGATCCAATTGGCTGTCCGTCAAGACACTGGACGATCCTCGACCCAAATTAAGACCCTTACTAGTGCTGACTGCAGCCCCATAACCATCAGACGGCATCTGAGACTGAAGGGCTTCAAAAACAAAAAAACGTCTTCAAAGGCCTCGTCTCCTTGAACGCCACAGAACTGCTCGTTTGGACTTTGCAAGAGAGCACAAAACATGTGACATTTAAAGATGTAAGAAAGTTTTATTCTCTGATGAGAAAAAATTTAACCTTGATGGTCCTGATGGTTTCCAACGTTACTGGCATGACAAGCAGATCCCACCAGAGATGTTTTCTATGCGCCACAGTGGAGGGGGCGCCATAATGGTCTGGGGTGCTTTTTCCTTCAGTGGAACAATGGAGCTTCAGGAAGTGCAGGGGCGTCAAACGGCCGCTGGCTATGTCCAGATGTTGCAGAGAGCATTCCTCATGACTGAGGGCCCTCGTCTGTGTGGTAACGACTGGGTTTTTCAACAGGACAATGCTACAGTACACAATGCCCGCAGGGAAAGGGACTTCTTCCGGGAGAATAACATCACTCTTTTGGCCCATCCTGCATGTTCCCCTGATCTAAATCCAATTGAGAACCTTTTGGGATGGATGGCAAGGGAAGTTTACAAAAATGGACAACAGTTCCAGACAGTAGATGGCCTTCGTGCGGCCGTCTTCACCACTTGGAGAAATGTTCCCACTCACCTCATGGAAACGCTTGCAGCAAGCATGCCGAAACAAATTTTTGAAGTGATAAACAATAACGGCGGAGCTACTCATTACTGAGTTCATGTTTGGAAGTTGGATTTCTGTTTTGGGGGGGTTTAGTTTTTTTTTGGAGGTGTGGTTCTAAACTTTTGATCAGCTGAAAAAACAGCCTGTTTCAGTTTATTCGTTGTTTTCATTAAATTGAATGCTCAAAAAATGTTTTGTCTCACTCCCATTTCTTCTTGTTGCATGTTGAAGCTGTACTTCCAGCCATGCTAAATATGATTTTTTTGCCATTTTTCAAGTGGTCTTAAACTTTTGATCAGGACTGTATGTAATCTTAGTCTGGAACCCTCCATACACATAATACTGTTGGCTGGACCCTTTGAAAAAGAGCCATTTGTCCATTATTACTCTAAGAAATGTATGGTTCCTAAGCCTTATGATAAACTGACACTTCATCTTTCATAGAGATCACTTTCCAGTAGTCATTTACTACTGTAATCAAAGGCAGGATTACAAAGACAGATAACACCTATATACAGATAACACGGTATGCAATATTCGCAATCGGTGACATCAAAGCTTATGAACTTCCATCTTTGTACAGTGACCTCTGCACAGAGCATGCCGAGTAAATGTTCTCATAGACGACAATAAACATGTCTTGTGTATTGACTCTGCAGACTTAATGACTGCTGTAAAGCATGTCTCTAAATGCTGTTAAAAGCAGCTCAGGCAAGATGGCTGCCTCATAATCATGTACAGGAAATTAAATAAATCTACCATCAGAAAATAAGAACAGATTATAAAAAAGAAAAAGAGAATCTACTTCAGTATCTGGTTTTAATTGGTAAAAAATATAGTATATTCCCTTTAATTGTATTCTTGAACTTATAGGGGTCATTGCAAGCAGTGGGGAAAGGTGGAAAATTCTTCGTCGTTTTTCTCTGACAACGTTGAGAAATTTTGGAATGGGAAAGAGGAGCATTGAAGAAAGAATCCAAGAAGAAGCCCGGTGTCTTGCTGAGAAATTTATGAAGGATAAAGGTGGGTAAAGTTCCAAAGATATCTGTCTCCTACACTCAGGCCATACATATAAGGCCTCCTGCAAAACAGCAGAACCGCAGAATAGGGATACCTTCCGTGTGCAATCTGAATTTTTCTCAGTCCTATGAATTGAAATAGCTATTCCTGTCCGCAAAAACAGACAATAGGACACGTTCTAAAATTTGTAGGACATATATACGAATGCGGACAGCACATGGGTGATTTTTTATTTTTTTTGCGGGTCTATGTGCACAAGACACACCATGAGTGTACAAATGCCCTACCTTTGGGATATGCTTCTATCTCCAGTACAGGACATGGTCATGCCCAGCTGGGAGTGGAGAAGAGGCTGAGCATGCACAGCTCTCTGCCAACAACTCAGTGGTACTGTACTTTCAAAAATAGCTGAGCAGATGGACTTGGCTACTTTTGGAAGTGCTATTAAAATAAACGAAGAAAGCCACACAAGTACAAACACCTCTCCATTCCCAAATCAAGGCAACAGGGCCCCTTTCTGTAGACAGACGGGACCCATACCTATCTGATATTTATAGGATAATAGGATAGATAAGAGTACCCATTTAAAGCAGTAATTTAGCACTTTTCTTTATTTTTGCTAACAGATGCTCCAATTGACCCAACATATATATTACGAGCTGCTGTTTCTAATGTCATTTGCTCCGTTGTGTTTGGTGAAAGATTTGACTATGAAGATGAAAAGTTTTTGACTCTGATATTATATCTTCACAATCTTCTCCAGTTGTTCAACACCCGTTCAGGGCAGGTAAACGTTACAAACTGTCTAACAGGTTTATGGGTGCAATGTAATTACCCAGAATTTACACTCTGGAAATGTCTGCCTACCATCTGTCCATTTCATATTTCCAGGCACAGCAACCTGTTAACCTCTTTGGGGAAAGTATAGTAATGCACAATGGATGGACCTATGACTGAATGTCATTGTTTGGATGCCTTTGCTTAGATCAGGGGTGATCACAGTCTTGGTTCAAAATTAAAACAGAACATCAAAATAAAGCTAGTTTTACACTTGTGGCAAGGAACTCCGGCAGACTGTTCCGGTAGAGAACAGCCTGCCAGAGTTCTCCAGATCCTGCATTGCTGGACACTACCGCTTTCCCACCAGACCCCATTGACTATAATGATTCAACTTCTACCCGGTAAATATGCTGATAATCAGACAAAAACCACTGTGTGCTGAGTGCTGTGGCATTGCCTGCTGGACCTGTCAGTCAGATAACCCGGCCGCAGGTGTAAAAGAAGCCTAAGAAATCTTTGCAGTGTTCTGGTTCTGATCAATGGTCAGGTAGGTTGATACACTGCTCCAAATTAGATAGATATGTGCATGCACGGCGAGAGAAATAACACAGAACTCTATATAAGGTCAAAGCATAACTCTAATTTATTAGGTGGGGGCTTCACATTATATACCCTCCATACTAGTGGGAGGAGTGGGCTCACATGATTGGTCTTTTAGCAAGAAGGAATGTAAACAGGAAATAAGTTTAAGGCATATGTATGATAGACTCAGAGGAATTCCTGACAGTTTTAAGTTTTTGCTGCAAATAATTTCAATCATAGAATGCATACTGGGGGTTGTCTCTCGGACAGACACCATTTTGTAAGTGCTAAGCAAGTGTCCATTATATTCCATAACAGTCCCCCCTTGGATTCTTGATTGTAGAACTTTCCCTGCCTAGTGAACCCCTGGGAATACCATTCGCAATCCTCTTCACCCACAACCTACCCCTTTTGGGTAGACTCCCGGTTAATCGGACTTATGATAGTACCCTAGGATTCATCTTTCCCTATCTCGGTATGACATTGTAATTGGTGGGGGAACTTGTGTTGAATTCTTTGGTTTCCATTTCTTCTTCACCATATAGCAGCATGATGGGCTGTTCAGTAGTTTAAGTCACAATTTTTTCACATATTTTTCGGACACAGGGTACAATGCAACATAAAACACTACTAACATTAATACTAGCATCAAGACTATCTCCATACCTATCTGGGTGAGAACGGTACATATTTTTGAACCGTCCGAAGTACTCATCCCATGGGTCTGTTATCCCTGGGTTACGTTTTAATTCCTCTGAGAGGTTAGTAAGCTTGTTTATTGCTTCAGTTACCTTCCCTTTGGGGCCAGTGTTATATGGGATGTAGGTGCAGCAAGTTTCCACAATCATTTTACAAACTCCCCCAGTCTCAGCTAGGATCATATCTAGGGCCATCCTGTTCTGAAAGGCCACAGCAGAAGTAGCCTCTAACTGTTCTGCAATTCCTTTTAGGGCATCACAGGTGTAGTTTACAAATCTTTGCTGATTATAATATATGTAGTTTATCCAGTCAACGTTCTTGTTGATTGTCACTATTGGGAGTATGGATTCAAATCCAGCTGCCATCTGATCTCTGGCCTTAAACTCGTTGGGGACCCCCCTTGGGACTCCTATTGTGTCTATATACACATGTGGGTCAAAGCTCCCCTGTGGGGAGGCCTCCCTTTTTGACCTCCCTGAATAGGTTTTTTGAGTATACCCTCTAACTGTTGGGTCATCTTCTAGTATGTGAAGGGGCATTATGGCTTTCGCTAGGGCGCATTCACCAGACCAATTGCCTTTTAACTTAGTTCTTATTTTTCCGTCTCTACAGATCCAATAGATGTCCCCCAAAAATACCTTCTGATTCTGTGTTTCAGTGGACAGGTTGCTGCAGGATGAGCAGTACCCTTCTGTGAAGTTGCCCAAGAATCTCTGACTGCCAGGGTTGAAGTAAAAGGTGTAGTTACCGGGGTATATGGTTATGCCTTCACCTGGTTTGGGGGGTTTTACTACCAGAGGGAATTTTTTTTCCACTTTTCACAGGCAGAGTCATTCACGCTAGTGTTGGTATATAGGCTGAGGAAGCAGCTTTCAGTCTCAGGAGGCAGATGTGTGTGTCAGCATTGTATTTCATCCATTCTAATCACAGGTTGGTGTCAGAAAATCCTGTCTCGGCAGCCATAGTATCTTCAAAGGTGGGGTCTGCTATGGCTGTCATCTGCCTAAGGGAGGTAGTGTAGGGTTTGGACGGACCCTTCTCTATCTTTGTGAGATTATGTAGGTCTTTCAGGTGGAACATGCCCATGTCCCCAGCAGTTACCACCCCCATCCAGGTGCCTATAAGGTATGTCCCTGCGTCATTGAGGCTGGGGTTTTCTATTGTGAGGGTAAGTGGCATGTTGGAGCATGTCTGTCCACTTGGGTGGCATCTTCCACTCTTAAACAGTGTCATGCGGGTAAGCAAGGATTTACCCATTTTGTCTTTTTTGTCTCGGGCACTCTGAGGTCTGTATCCCCATGGTTCACCCGTGTTCCAACCAACTGCTCCCCACGAGTTACACTGTTCCCCATACTGGTTATCAGTGACACCGATGTATGTGGATCTATGGCTGCCCGTTTGGTACATGCTACATTGCCATGCTGGTGTTGGGCACAATACTAGACTGCAGTAATCGAATTTGAAGGTAGCCACATGCGTACTGGAGGAATTAAACCAGAAAGTGGTCAATATGTAGCCATCCTTCTCTTTTTGTTGGGTGATGGCCACTTATCCTCCTGTCTTTGGAAGATTCTGTGTATATGTGACCCTGTAGGTGTAGACAAAAAGTAGCAGAGCGATAACTGTTGCAAAAGGAATCATGCAGATTCAGCTGTGGTTCCCTCGATATCTGGAGATGACACTCGTATTCTTTTGCAGTGTGATGCATGGATCCAGTTAGGTCTCCCCTCGAGTTTTACAGAAGTTAGGGTGGTCAGCAGCACCTGGTAAGGTCCCTTGTATCGTGGTTCGAGGATGCTTCTGATATGCTTCTTTTTTTTTCACAATCATTTTTATTGTCAATATGGTACTATATAAATGACAACGATTGCATTGTGGACGCAGCCACTCAAGATGAGAAACGATATATGTTGATCAAGTAAAGAGTGGTCGCAGCCACTAAATAAAGTGAAATGACATAGCTATAACATATATCAAGTTCTACGGCACCCGCCTGGGTGCTGCCAACGTAGAACAGCGACAAATAAGATAATCAATCAGATGAAAAAGGGATATAAAGAAAAAGCAAAAACAAAAACAAAATATAAGAGATCGATGGACACGGAGTTATCATCACTCAAAAAACAGACCCGAGTAAGGAACTAATCTAGTATTGAACAGAAGGGATTAAGTCACATAGGAATAGGACATTTTGTGAGCCAAGGAGACCAAGAGGATTGAAATTTCCGCATCTTGTTGGTCCGCTGCGCCCATAGGTGCTCAAATATAGCGTGGGTGGAAATTTTTTCATTGAGTTCATTCAAAGTAGGGATTGTAGATGATTTCCAATGTTTAGCAACTAGGAGTTTGGCCGAGAGTAATATATGACAAGTTAGTAATCTAAATTGTTGTGGAATCAAGTCAAGATCTAATGAGAGGAGTGCCATAGCCGAGGATAGAGAAATTTTGGAGCCTGTCACTTCTCTCACCAGTTCCCCAACCCTGATCCAAAAGGATTGAAGTTTAACACAATCCCAAAAAATATGCATTAGGTTGCCTGGCGATTTCTGACAGCGCCAGCACGAGTTTTCTACATCGGGGTAGAATCTGCTGAGTTTAGCTGGGGTAAAATACCACCGAGTGAGTAGTTTATGATAACATTCTAACAGGTTAGAGCATTTTGTGGCATGATATGTAACTCTAATCGCTGCTTGCCACTTAGTTATAGAGTATGAGAGCAGCAGATCTCTCTCCCAGTTCAGGAAATGTGCCTTTTTCGACAAGCGTATATCCCCTAACACAGTTTTATAAATTGCGCTTGTGGGAATTTGGGAATCTCCTTGAGTACAAAGCATAATATTGAGAAGATCGACTGGAATCATTATATCTCTTTTAGGCCACTTAGCTAAAAAATGAACAATCCTAGTATAATGATAATGGTAAGAATCTGGTACATTGAAAGAGACTTGTAGGCGTGAAAACGACCTCAAAACATCACCGTCATAAAAATCATTTAGCACCTGTATCCCAGCTTTCCGCCAACCACCTACCGAGAAATCTGTTATATAGTATTGTAAGATCTCTATGGGGACCTGTAAAATTATCTTTGGAGACGTTGGACCAGTACGTTGTAACAAAAGTTTCCATGTTTGGATGGATGATTTCAGAGTCAGCGCTGTGGGAAGCGGGAAGCTGGGATCAATAGCATGCAATAAGAAGAGAGAGTAAAGTGGTTTCCCTTTATTAAGATCTACTTCTATCTGATGCCAGCTAGGAGTCTGCTCTCGTCTACACCAAAATCTCAACAGTTTGAAAACAAAGGAATCATAGTATCCCTGAAGATTTGGGACTCCCAGGCCTCCGTGAAACCTATGACTATAGAGTATAGAGGCTGCTATTCTGTGAGGGCCCTTATTCCATATAAAGGATAGCATTTGAGTGGAGAGGTGGGGATAGGGATGGGTAGGGTACGAAACAGATATAAAATCTTTGGGAGCACCATCATTTTGTATATTACTATTCATCCTAGCCAGGATAGGTCTAATTTAGAGTAACAGTCTAGATCAGTTTGGAGGGAGTTATATAATACGTCATAGTTGTTTTTGACTAACCGTGTAAGAGGATAGCAGATTTGTACGCCCAAATATGTGATTGAGTCTACAGCCCACTGAAAAGGGAATTCATTTTCTAGTGCCCTCCTCAATGGTGGAGAGATCTTCACAGCTAGGATTTGGGATTTGGCTTTGTTAATTTTGTAGTATGATACTTCCCCGAATTCCCTGATAATCTGTAAAGTGGCCCTCAATGAAGGCAAGGGGTCAGTTACGGTCAAAATGACGTCGATTACCGGCTGAAATGCCACGTATCGATTCTGACGTCCGTATCATTTCTGCGAAGGGCTCCATTACCATTAAGAAGAGGAAAGGGGACATCCTTGCCAGGTACCATTTGTAATTAAAAAAGGGGAGGAGAGGGATCCATTAGCTAGTACTCTAGTGGAGGGAGTGAAATATAAAGCTTGGATCACATTTTTAATAGGGCCCCGAAAGCCGACGCAAATCCCCAATTATACGGTCAAACGCCTTCTCTGCATCCAAAGTTAGAAGCAAAGAAGGCGTCGCCAACCCCCCAGCCTTTTGCAACAGGCCCAATATCCGACGGGTACCATCTGGCGCCTCTCTGCCCTTTGTAAAGCCAACTTGGTCACTATGGATTAGTGAAGGCAAAATTTTCAAGTTTATGGGCTAGCAGTTTTGCATATAGCTTTACGTCGCAATTGAGGAGAGAAATTGCAGGGGAATCCGTCGTTTTACCCGGCTTCGGAAAGGTAACTATCGTCGCCTGTAACATTTCAGATGGAAATTGTTCTCCAGCTAGCACCTTATTAAAAAGCTGAACAATATGCGGTTGTAATAGGGGGAAAACAATTGATAATATTCGTTGGAATACCCGTCAGGGCCGGGCGATTTATTCTGTTTTAGGGATTTGATCGTAGCATCTACTTCAGAAGCCGAAATTGGGGTTCAGTTCTGCAATTTGATCACTATTTAGAGAGGGGAGATTGACTTTTTGAAGGAAAGAGTCAATTTTCTCTAAGGACGGTTGGATTGTGGAGGAGTCTTTATTAAGGTTGTATAACTTAGAGTAATATTGGTTAAAGGCTTCTGCTATTTCATTTTGATGTATAATTCTAGAAGTTTTATCGGGGGCTAGCATGTAGGGTATATTTATCTTTTGTGTTATTGGTTTTATTTTCCTTGCCATTAACCTACTAGGTTTATTGTAGGATTTGTAGTATGAAAGTCGCATAGAGGTTAATTGGCGGTCGTAATCCATTTGTAGGATGGCATGTATTTCATGTCTCAAGGACATTAAACTCTTGTGGAGATTTATGGAAGGGTCTAATCTGACTTGTTCTTCTAGTCTAGCCTCTTTCTCCAAAAGAGTTGATAGTTTAGCCTCACAGGATTTCTTGAAGCGTGAACTCTGTTTTAGCAATTCCCCTCTAATGGTTGCTTTGTGAGCTTGCCACAGGGTAAAGGTATTAACATTTTCTGTATTATTAAAAGAGAAATATTCCTTTATGGCGGATTCTATAAGTGGTTTATATTTAGGATGGCGAAGGAGAAAGGTATTATTTCTCCAGGATTTCTGAGCATTAAAAGACAGGATTTGGGAAATTGAACACGAAATTGGTGCATGGTCTGACCACGACGTGATCCCTACAGTAGACTTGGAAATCCTCGATAACAATGGCCTATCAGAGAGAAACAGATCGATTCGGGAGAACGACCTATGTCTTGCAGAGTAAAAGCTAAATTCTTTCGAATTTGCATTTAGACATCGAAATGTGTCATAAAGCTGGTTATCTCTCAACCAACGCCCCAAGGCTGGGGCCTTTAATCTGTCAGAACCCGTTGAGTCCAGGTTCCTATCTGGCACTATAGTAAGTCTCCACAAAGCATAAGATATCCCTTTTGTATAGTATGTGTTTTCCTCAAGACTTTATTCAAGAACCTTATAGGGGATTTGTTGGGGGCATAGATATTGACCAGGGTAATTGCAACCGAACCAACTAAGCCTACCAGAACAATATATCTCCCTCCCTCATCAATTAACACTTTTTCAACCTGAAAGCCCAGGGAATCCTTTATTGCGATAGCCACCCCTGCTTTTTTCTTATTTGAGTTGGCTAATAGTATACTAGAGAAACCTTTACTTGATAACTCTGGGTGCTTGTTGCGCACAAAATGTGTTTCCTGTACACATAAAATATCTGTCTGCGAATAGCAAACGTGAGGATCTTTTATAGGGGAAATTCAATCCTTTGGCATTAATAGACATTACCTTAACTGCCATAAAAATGGACATAATCTAAAAGCTGAATACATATTAGAGACCTTACATGTCGAGACTGTAGTGATGATGAAGTACATGCATATGACCATCGAAAAGAAAGAAAACAAAAAGAACATAAAGATCAAACATTAGCAAAAATTTAACCTGTGGAGTAAACATAGGTTAGCAAACAAAACCGAATAGGTCTGGTCTGAGGGAGGTTACAAGGAACCTAGACCAGAGAAATCGGGGATCAACAGTTCGGCCTTATTCCGCCATCCCTATTGTTAATAACTATTCGGCAAAAGGATATAGCGGACATCATAGATATTACACTCAGGATTATTCTCCCACTGAGGACCAGTCCGGGGCCACATGGGTGTTGTTCTTAATTATTGCTGGAACCGGCGATGTTGGTCTTCCAGTATTCCAGGATTTAAGAAGGGACTCTCCTTCATCAGGATTTTTAATAACGAATGTTTTCCCATCTCTATGTATCAGAAGCTTCAGCGGGAATCCCCACTTGTATGGGATTTGGAGATTCCTCAATACTTTGGTTATTGGGGCAAGTTGTTTCCTGGCTTGCAATGTTGCTTGCGATAGATCAGCAAATATTTGAATGTCCTGAAATGGAGCTGGTAGGTTACGATTTTTCCTGATGTAGGAAACCAGATCCTCTTTTGTGCAGTAAAAGTGAAAACGCGCAATAACATCTTTGGGCGCTGAAGCTGGTAGATGTTTAGGTTTGGGCAGATGATGAGCCCTATCAATCAGTAGCAGTTGAGGATCTCTGTCTGGGAATATCACTTTAAGCATTTCTCCCATGAATTGCTGCAGATTAGCCAGGGATATTTTTTCTGAGATCCCCCTGAATTTTAAGTTGTTGCGCCTGTTTCTGTCCTCTAAGTCAGCCATTTTAGCTTTTAAACCTGCCACTTCATCTTCTAGAGAATAATGAGCATCAATGAGATCATTGTGGGAGCTGGTTAATTCCCCCATCTTATTTTCAATGTGATTCACTCTGGAACCCAGATCATCCATGGAAGAAGTGATAAAGGAGGCTACTTGTTGTAGTTGCGATATGAGTGAGTGATGTATAGCCGTCATCATCGCTTTAAGTGAACTCTCTGAAACTGCTTGATCAGTACAAAGTCCTGCAGTGGATCTGACACCGCATCTACTTTAGTTTTAGCCTGAGCCAAAGCAGGAGACTGGGACCTATCTGTGGGGATACAGTAATATTGCTTGCCACTGCACCAGCTATGATGTCACCGGCGGTATAGTAATCATGGCGTCCCCTTGTTCAGGCCCGGAGGCAGCACGGTTATCATTGCCCCTTGTGCTGGATAGATGCAGCGTTTGTGAATGCTTGTGTCGCCCCTCCGTATCACCGCTGCTGGCTGATGAAGGAGAAGAGATTCCCCTGGATATGGGTAACGAGGTATTTTCGGCCTCCTGCAGCGTTGGTGAAGAGACGGAGCGGAATGGCGGGAAGCCGCCGTCAGGCTCCTGAGCTGAAAAGAAGTCAGTGAGGCGTCGGAGACCCGGACGGGAAGCTTTCTTCCTAGTCATCATGTCCCTATGAAGGTAGGAGACGAATTGGCAGCTCAATCCTTCCTTTGCCAAGGTGCTTTAGGTCGCTTATCAGGGATGGTGAACCGGAGCTCTCTCACCAAGCAGCCATCTCGGTCGGCAGCAGGCCACACCCCCCCCCCCCCCCATATGCTTCTTGACCACCACCCACTCTCCAGGTTTCAGAGTGTGGCTTCCTTCTAGGGAGTAAAGATCTGGAATGGAAGAGAAAACTTGTGCATGTATGTTAGACAATTTGGCAACAGATTCATAATGCATTTGTAACTGTTACGGGAAATACTGTCCCATTCTTGGCCCTGTCCCAAATAGGATCCTGTATGGTGTCCGTTTGTGTGAAGGCCTTAGTGTGTGCCTAAATGAAAAGAGTGCTATAGGCAAGCACTGAACCCAATTGAGCCCTGTCTCCCTGGTCATCTTCAACATTTTTGACACCCCATTCAATCTTTCAACTTAGCCGCTGCTTTGGGGCCTGTAGGGGGTGTGATACGCCAGGTGCGACCCTACAATTTCCCAGACTTCTTGGGTTAATCTGGCAGTGAATGCTGGGCCCTGATCACTCTCAATGACCTCAGGTACTCCGAACCTACAGACAAGCTCCTGCATCGTTTTTTTTAGCAGTAGTAGTTGCTGTCTGATTTCGGACGGGATTAGGCTTCTGGCCACCCAGAGAACAAGTCTATCACTAACAGCACATATTGAAATTCTTGGCACATTGGCATCTGGCTGTGGTCGATTTGTATCCTCTGAAAGGGATCTAAGGCCTTTGGGAGACATTTCCGGGGCGTGGGCTCGGTTCTACCTGGATTTCACTCTGTGCAGATGAAGCACACTTGAGTATATCTCACCAGGACGGGGGTGATCCCTGGGGCCACCCATATTTTTTAAATTAGCTCTTTCATGATGGTTTTGGATTGATGGGTGGGCCCATGAGCCATTGCGGCTATTAGGGGATAGAGAGTTCTGGGTAGGCATACTCTTTTCCCTGTGTCCAGAGTTCAGATTCTTCTTCGAAGGCTGACTCTTTCAACCAGGTTTCCTTTTCCCTGGGAGTGGCCTGTTTCTGCATTTGTTTCAGTAGGTCCCATGTGACTTCCTCTTGCTCCAGATCTTCTTGTACTGTCGGGATCTGTTCTGTCTGGGCTCCTTCCTCTTCCATTGCTGCTTTCTTTGCTGTTTGATCAGCTAGGGCATTTCCTCTGGCCTCAGGAGTGTCACTTCCTGTATGGGCCTTTACCTTGATCACTGCCACTTGAGTGGGCAGGAGTACTGCTGCCATTAGGGCTACTACTGCTGAGGCATTTTTGATTGGGGTTCCTGCGGCTGTGATGTAATCCCGTGCCTTCCATATTAGTCCAAAGTCATGAACCACTCCAAAGGCATATCTGGTATCCGTGTAGATATTAGCGATGGAATCTTTTGCCATGAGGCAGGCTTCAGTGAGGACAATGAGTTTAGCCTCCTGTGCTGACTGGTCTGGGCGCAATTGTCTTGCACACAGCACTTCATGCTCACTAGTGACTGCCATGCCTGCATGGAATTTCCCTTTGTCATCGGCGTACCTTGAGCAGTCCACAAAGAGAATCCAATGAGTGTTTTTTAAGAGGAGTGTCTTGGATCGATGGTGGTGTTCCTACTTCAGCTTCCATCGTTGTGATGCAGTCATGATCCTGTTCCTGGTAAAGAGAGTCAGTTGAGGTCCATAGTTCTTCTTCCTGAAGATCTTCTTCAGCATGCAGATCAATAATATCTTCAGAAGCTTCTCCTGAATCTCTTTTTTTCCTTTCAAATATCTTTATTAATTTTCTCAAAACAAGACAATGTAAAAGGATATATAGTCACAGAGAGTGGCACACGAAACAGATACATTTCTACAGTACTTTACTTGGTGTCGGGCCTCACATATATAAACACACAAACATCAATACCGAGAACACCCCGAATTGATGCCAATCTCCTATCTCCCGTATCAAAACAAAAACCGTCCACCCCCCCATCCCCCCCATCCCCCCCAATGTACCTGGCCTGGCACGGCCGCCACGAGGGGCGGCGGGCGACTCACGCCCTCATTCTGGGTATCTCCCAGACGGACATAAAGCGGATTACTATATAGCTTGCTCCAGTTATAGTGGTTGTTGTTTATTTAGGGGTTATAGCTCAAGTGGCAATAGGTCATCAGTTCCAGCCCGGCTGTACATCTATTTCAATCATTTCTCCCCGGTTATGCGCCTATTTCTGTTATTTCTCCCCACGACGTTTCATGCACTCAAAATCTGTTACTCTTGACATTAAGCTTTGCCACTCATGTATTGTGGGTGGTCTATCCATCACCCAGTGTCTAAGGATTATTACCTTGGCCAATAGGAGTCCCTTCAGCCAATAAACCTGCTCACTTTTGGTTGTTTTGTTTTTATAGTCGGGGGGAAGGAGTCCGAGTACAGCTACTTGAATAGTTGAGGGGGGGGTTATTCCCAGTTAATGCCTCCAACTCCTGAAATATACTATCCCAAAAGGACTTAATGACTGGACAACCCCACAACATGTGAACATACCCTGCAGCTGCAAAAGAGCATTTCAAGCAACAGAATTCTTTTCCCTTTTTACCATACATTTTAGTTAAAAGACTCGGAGTAACATATAGCCGGTGTATTATTTTAAATTGGGTCAAATGGTGCTATCTTGAAAGGGAGGCCTTCTTGATATTTAGATATATTTCCTGCCATTGAAGAGGATTACATTCCCCTATATCCACTTTCCATTTATCTACACTTTTAAATTTAGTGACAGTGCTTAGTTCCTCTATTAATCTCCTGTAAATTAGTGAAACCCTAACTTTTTTCCCTACTGAATTATAACAAAATGCTAAAAATCGCTGAGTGCCTATTGTCTGAGACGTTTTATTAAGCGTGTATGCTAATGCGTGTTGTAATTGAAAATATCTATAGTATTCTAATGCAGTGATTGGTGTCTGATGAAACACTTCCCCTATTGGTTTCATTTTTCCTTTACTGCATATATGTGAAATTAGCGTATTCTCCTGAATCTCTAGTATACTTCCCCCTTGGATGAGGAAGGAGTGCAGCAGGGTTAAGGATGTGACATTTCTGAATGGTGATATTATCTTGCAGAAGCAGACTACACTGCAGCCGGAGGTGGCGTTGTGCAGTGAGGTGTTTGGGTTGTGTCTGCTGGAGGATGGCAGAGATGTCATGCGGAGCCAAAATAGGGAGAGGGTGCCCAGGCACAACATCAGATGTGACGTCAAGAAGAGAGCTGGCAGCATGGACAGCTCTGACACAGGAAGGGGCAGCTCTGGCTACAGGGTCAAGGTGCTTAGAGTAGTAGCCCAGCGGTCTGTTGTGTCCACCATGAGTTTGGGTAAGAACTCCAGTAGTGTGACCTTGACGTTCCATGACATACAGCCTGAAGGGAAGTCTGGCGTTAGCCAGATCAATCACAGTGAAGGTATTGGCAAGCGGTGGAATTCCAGACAGCAGGGTGTGGATTAGGTACAACAGGGGTTTCTAATACAGTTGCTTCATTGACTGCTCTCAAGTCTTGTACCATCCTGTATGTCGGGGATTTACCTCTCTCTGGCTTTTTCCGTACCGGGTACAGGGGCGTGTTGCACGGAGAGGTGGTATCCATTAATGCTCCATTTTGCAACAGGGCGTAATGGCATTCTGCTGTTTTATTGACAGCGGGTATTGGGCCTTGTAAGGCAGCACGTTAGGGTCTTTTAGGAGCACTGAGACAGGAGGGACATTCAGGTGTCGTATGTCTTGGGGCCCCTTAGCCCAAAGGTATTCTGGGATATGTGGTAATATGGTGTTCAACACATCTTTGTTTGGTGGAGTTACAATGTCATCACTGATTGTTCTGAGGGCCATTAGGAGGCAACTTTCCTCGGGGCACAGGGTTGTCCCAAGGAGTACTGTTCATCTTGCTGAAATTATATGTCGGCCCTTATTTTCTGGAGGAAATCCGCCCCCTGAAGATTAAAAAAACAAGTCGGGCTAACAACGAACTGGGTCATGATGCCGCTGGGTAAGCGCAGCTGTGGTGAGGTGATGGGAAGGGATTTTGTGATTGGGTTGTGTTGCACAACCCCCTCTAACCCTGAACACAGTAGTTGAATGTTCGTGAGCCAGGATGGGAGGGCCTCAGTTTCACAGAGAACGCTGCGGGCTGCACCAGTGTCTACAAGAAATGGCAATCTTTCTCCAGCTACATTGAGTGTCACTCGAGGGGCGGGACCAGCAGGAGGAGTGTGAACCACCATGTAGGTGTTAACCCCTCCTGACACTGGCTTGCCGGTGTCCTATTGGTTGTTGGGTGGGGGCGGTGGCATGCTTTCCTGCTGCTGTTGCTGCCACCATTGCTGATAGGAGGGCCAGAGGTGTTGACTGCGACAGTTCCTTTTTATATGTCCCGGTTTTCCACACCCATAGCAGGTACATGTGGGGGGGCGGTATTAAGGTAGAAGCGCGTATGCCAACTTACCACAAAACATAGCCATTAATGAATAATATCTAAGTTTGCACGCCTGCATAGTACACGAAAAGATAGTGTTCCGGAAAAAGTGTCTAAGTCCGCGTGCATGCGCAAATGTGCGTGATGTATCACGAGGTCGTGGATCGGGAGCATAAGAAAATATCTATAAGTCTGCGCGCATGCGCGAGTGTATATATAAGACATCGCGGGAGTAGAATCGGGAGGAATTAGAAAACTTCTACAAGTCCGCGCGCATGTGCGAGGCTACATGACACATCGCAAGATGATGACACATTTAGCTCTGACGATTATGAACCTATTAGAAGAACAAGGCGTGGCACTAAGTAAGAAATATATGACGATCTGGCATATCATTGGTAGTTGAAAACATGTGATAAAATACGAATCTTTAAGAGATGGTCTCCGTCCCAGCACTCCCCCGAAGACGCTGGGTGTCCAGCGAAACATGTCGGGATGCAGGGTGTATGAGTGTCAATTTTAACTCAGAGGCAGTGAGGGAGCTCCACAATAGGAGTGAATGTATAGCTATATAGGCGACAAGAGTTTACTGCTATAAGCAAATACAGGCCATAAATAATAGTGGCAACAAACAGCAGCTGTGAAACAACAGTGATTATATTGATCAATAAGACAGAGCTGCCCGCACCACTGATAGTTTTAAAGGGTTTCTGTCACCCCACAAAACTCATTATTTTTTTTTTGGATAGTTATATTCCTTATAGCGCGATATAGGAGAATATAATAGTCTTACTTACTTTCATGCGGCCGATTCTTTAGAAAACAAAGTTTTATAATGTAAATCAGGGCTCTACCAGCAAGTAGGGCGTCTACTTGCTGGTAGCCGCAGCAGAAAACCGCCCCCTCGCCGTGTTAATTGACAGGGCCAGCCGTGATCTCCTCCTCCGGCCGGCCCTGTCAGTATTTCAAAAATCTCGCGCCTCTGGTCATTCAGCGCAGGCGCTCTGAGATGAGGAGGCTCGTCTCCTCAGCACTCCCTCAGTGCGCCTGCGCCGATGACATCACCGAAAGAGAAGACGTCATCGGCGCAGGCGCACTGAGGGAGTGCTGAGGAGACGAGCATCCTCATCTCAGAGCGCCTGCGCAGAATGAACAGAGGCGCGCGATTTTTGAAATACTGACAGGGCCGGCCGGAGGAGGAGATCACGGCTGGCCCTGTCAATCAACACGGCGAGGGGGCGGTTTTCTGCTGCGGCTACCAGCAAGTAGACGCCCTACTTGCTGGTAGAGCCCTGATTTACATATTATAAAACTTCGTTTTCTAAAGAATCGGCCGCATGAAAGTAAGTAAGACCATTATATTCTCCTATATCGCGCTATAAGGAATATAACTATCCAAAAAAAAAAAAAAGAGTTTTGTGGGGTGACAGAAACCCTTTAATTTGTCTATGTATTGTCAATGTATGGATAGTGATAAGTGATGAAAGATTTTAAAAGTAAATAAATAAAAGTAAAGTTTTAGTCAACTTAAACAGTACATGATCCAAAGACGTATTTAGGTCCAGTTGGACCATCAATTAGCTTGCTAAAATAGTAAACGTTGACATGTACTGTGAGGTCAATTGATATATAGTTGGGGGGCGGTCCCCATTCTCCTCCCCTGACATGACGGCAATCACAGCCGCCCTGGTTCTCTAGTTGTTCCTTTCAAGTCCTTTGGCAACTTGTTTGAGTATGTCTATGGGTAAAGCCTTCCACTCGGGGTAACATGTGGTTAGTGCTTTGTTGATGTCCGGTCTCAGACCCTCAACAAAGGAACGTGATAGAAGCCTAATGTGTACGGGCTCGTTCACGCTGAACCCCATGTCCCTATAATTTTGTTTCACTCTCTGCACAAATTTTTCCACTGATTCCATCCTGTCCTGAGTCATGTCTTGCAGCGTGGATGACTGGTCAGCTAACTTGTCCTTCGCCCATTTTTCTATTCCTGTTATGAAGTCATACCCCTATCCAGAGGTATGGTCATCATATCCGCCTTCTGGCTTCTTGAGTTTATCCATAATGAGGGCAGAGTATTCTCCAGTTTTGTTCTCTACTATACTTTGTAGATCTGACCACGTACACCCATATGTCTTGTATATTTGATCTAATTTACGGTAAAACGGCATGGGGTGGGTCTCGGGGTCCGGCAACTGACTGACAATTGAATACAGCTGATTTGGTGGAATGACACATATCCTCCTCCTCCTTCTTCCCGACCATCACTTGAACAACCTGCTGTGGCAGACTGAATGTGCCATCAAGATTTATCATGGGATAGAGTGCTTGAACTTGTGGGCTTACAGGCAGGACGGAGGGATCTGGGTTACCGGGGGTTAACAGTCCAGCCGTTGGCGTCGGCTGGGAATATGACGGTGTCTCATTCAGAGCTGTGGGTAGGAGGTACCAGGGAACTACAGGAATGTGGCTATGTGGGTGTGAAGAACCACATGCGAGGCACGTAACAGGGGAGGGAGGATTCTGTTGCCCACATACGGCACAGGTCTACCCCCCGCTTCTTCTTGATGACACAATTATTATAAGGTAGCTGCCCAGGCATACAGTAATATCTACAGTGGAGCCACACCTCCACTGCACTTACTATCTTTTCATCAGTAAGTTCTTTGCTTCTCATTTAACAATGCTCTCCATGTATCAACACAAAGAGTGCCACCTTTCCACATCTCATAATATTTCTCCAACCTGGGTAAACACTTTATGAAGCATTTCCCTCTCTTGTCCGCCAGGTACTGCTCCGGTAAGCAGAATCCCTTCGGGACACTTTCAACATTTCCCATAATGTAATATCTCCTGAAGACATCTAGTCCGTAACCTGTGCTTGCACCCTGTGTTCCTGAACTACCTAAGTTCATCTTTGAGTCAGACACTTAGTACACCTTTAGACCAGTTCTGACCACCTCCTCCCCTTCTACTATCCGGACAGACGCCTCTGACTGTACCGCGATGTAGGTAAATGAGGTAGGCTTCCTTATTTTGTAACTCTGTAGTTTATACACAGGTGCTCAAGGTCATAACGACGCCAGAACAACACATAAAACACAGTGTATCAAAATCTCATCAATTACTGTGGGGTTCTTACTTACGTGCCCTCAAAGGCACCGCAACTGCTGCCGCACCCCTTCCTCAGACAGATGACAAGAGGCTACACCAGAGGACACAGTATAGGCAAGATTACTCGGTTTTCTTACCTCATATCACGGGTAGCAATCCTGGTGTCCGTTGGTGCGCCCCTCCTACATCTGATCTCCGGGGGAACAGGAACAGGGGGGTCCAACCTTCGAGCCCCACGCTGGGCGCCAAAATCTTCTGGTTCTGATCAATGGTCAGGTAGGTTGATACACTGCTCCAAATTAGATAGCTAGATACGTGCATGCACAGCGAGAGAAATAACACTGACACTCTATATAAGGTCAAAGCATAGCTCTAATTTATTAGGTGGGGGATTCACATTATATACCCTCCATATTAGTGGGAGGAGTGGGCTCACATGATTGGTCTTTTAGCAAGAAGGAATGTAAACAGGCATATGTATGATAGAGGAATTCCTGACAGTTTCAAGTTTTTGCTGCAAATAGTTTCAATCATAGAATGCATACTGGGGGTTGTCTCTCAGACAGACACCATTTTGAAAGTGCCAAGCAAGTGTCCGTATGTCTGTGAAGGTTCTCATTCATCCAGGTCATGGTATATCTGTAAAGAATAAATCAAGGCAACTGGACTTACTGTAGATTTTCTTGAAAACGTTTCACTCGTTCTTCCAACGAGCTTTCTCAATTCTGAGTGACTGTACAAGAATTCTCTGGGAATAAATATGTAACTGAATCAACATCTAGTAATTATACCCAGCATGGGGTCAGAGGTCATTATACCCAGCATGGGGTCAAAGGTGTTGATTCCATTACCCTAATTTGAGTCAATCACCTACTGACTCCAATTAGGATACTGAAGGTTAACATATGCTTTAACGCTATCCTGGAGCAGCGATTTTCAGTTTTTTGCATTTTTGTTTTTCGCTCCATGCCTCCCCAGAGCCATAATTTTTTATAGCCTTATGAGGGCACATTTTTTGCAAGACAATCTGTAGTTTTTGATAATACTATTTTTGCGTGTGTATCATGGATATTAGCTGGAGTTCCAAACAGTGGGCCTCTGGCGGCTATGGCTCTCGCTCCGCAGCTGATGCCATCTTTAAAGACCTGACATCCGTCATTCATATACGGTGGATGTAGAGAAGAATTTAAAGTCAAGTTTAAAGGGAGTCTTTCACTAGGAAATTCACTGATAAACGAGGCACATAACCTTGTAGGCGTAGCTCAGCTGAATGCAATGATATCTTTCACTTGGCGATCCGTTGCTTCATTCTGGAGAAAAATGTGCAAATGAGTATTTAAGTGCCCCAAAGGTGGGCCCAAGCCTCTCTCAGCTGAGCTAGTCCTACAAGACGTATGTAGTACCTGGTTTATCTGTTGATTTGCTGGTGACAGACTTCATTTATAATGTCAATTTATATACTAACACATTTAAATATGACACTTAATTAACAAAATAATACTGATGCTATGTTTTTTTTCTGTTACTTGATTTCTCAATTAGCTCTATACCACATTCCCCTCTGTAATGCCCTACATTCCTGGTCCTCACCAGAAGATGTTCAAAATTGTCGACAACATGAAACAGTTTATAAAGGATATGGTGAAAAGCCACCGAGCCACCCTGGATGAAAACTGCCCTCGTGACTTCATAGACTGCTTCCTCATGAAGATGGAAGAGGTAACATATTTATAGGGTTCCACATCAGCAAAAAATTAAATATCTTCGAAAAAAAGATGTCTAAAGCATTCATTCTATTGGTTGCCATGGGCAACACTGCGTTTTAATGTATTAAAGTCCTAATGTATTAAATCAGCGACGAGTGTGTGGGGATTTGATAATATTTGAAAATTAAAATAACAGCAAATTATATATTTTTAAAGAAAATAAGAATCCAAAATTGGTAACAATTGATCATTAAAATAATGATGGAATTATTATTTTTTTTAGGAAAAAAAGAATCCAGACACCGAATTTCATGATGAGAACCTAGAGGGGACAATATTCGATTTATTCTTTGCTGGAACAGAGACTACAAGTTTGACATTGAGATATTGTTTTATTATACTCTTGAAACATCCGGAAATACAAGGTGATTAGTGTGATGTATTTTTATTTAAATAATACAGTACTCATACATTTGTGTGGCTATAGAAGTAATGCTGCTTTCACATCTGCGTTTTTGTTTCCAGTTTTGAGATACGGCAGAGGATCTCAAAACCAAGGGAAAACGCATCCGTTTGAAAAATACAACCAGCTGCATCCGTTCAGAATGGGTCCGGTTGCATTATTTTGAAAATGAACATGCCGGGTTTGGCATCAAATACTATTGTAAGTCAATGGGCGCCAGATCTGGTTGTTCGTGACTGAAAAAACGGATATGGCACCATTGACTTAGGCACACGACCGTAGTTCTGGTCCGCATCCGAGCCGCAGTTTTTCAAATACTATTGTAAGTCAATGGGCGCATGATTCGGTTGTTTGTGTCTGAAAAAAATTGATTTTATGCCAGATCTGGTATGTTTAGTTTCCCATGCCAAACACAAAAACACTGCTTGGGATTGCACGGCTCCCCATCATTGTACCCCTCAGATGCCGCGTTTATACATGATCGCAGAATCTGATATTAATAACATAGTGTAAAATGTAAAAAAAAAAAAATACTTACCTGATCCATTTTCTCACAATGGGCAGGCCGCCGCCATCTTGCTTGAAGATCTGGCAAAAAATCTTTCACGGCCCAAGATGACATCTACTTTGTGGACTTCAATTCGCTCATCACTATCTATAATAAACCCGGAGGTCCCCCATAGAAGTAGCGGTACTGTCACGGATGTTCCCGTGGCAGGTACCAGAAGATCAGAGAGACTGGCAACACATGGGTTAAATTGACAAGTTCGTAGTGGATCTTATTGTGTCTGTGTTTTGGCAAATGCCACACCCCTTGCTTCCGGTGTTGCTTGTTGGTAATTTACATTCGCCATAAGTAGCCGCTTCTCACTCATGGAGGTGCGGTTTATAGATATTCTTCCTGTCTTCTTACTAGCTGGTCGTTTGTACTCTGTGGTGCCTCTGGAGTTGCCAGTTTTCTACTTTAAACTAAGTCTTGTGTTTTCTTTTTGTATTGTGTTTGTTATTTTCCTTGTTGTTTGTATCTGGGCCTAAGACAGAGACTTCCATTTGTCCATCTGGGGAGGAATGGGTTGTCTCTGGTCCTAACCTTATTCCAGGGCCTTATAGGGAAATAAGGGACTAGGTATCCTGCATATGAATATTCCTACCTTTAAGGTCTAATTCATATTGATAGGTAGTTAGGGATTAGGGTTGTTTAGGAGGTGACCTGTTCTTCCCTAGTTTCCAGGCCCAGTTACTGTTCCCCTTCCCTCCTGTGTTAAGTGTGGAGTTTTTCCCCCACACTGATTGTGACACAAATACTGTCCCAACAAGTTTCCCCTTATAAATAATCAAAGGTTCATCCGGAGACCAACAGTATCAATATGGTAATAGTATGCCATATACACAAAATACATAACTGATGAAACATAAATCACTGGAGCGCCCCAGACCAGTAGACATCTGTGATGAGGTGGAGGGACTACATCAAAGATAAAGTACTTTTAACAATGTGCACACGATAATGTACTTGATATATACTTAAAAAACAACTTAGCTGATACAAGTCGATACAAAGACCAATCCAATCCTCTCACAGATGTAGGATACACGGCTGGGGGGCTCCAGGGGCAAGTAAACAGCTCCATTTTGCCAGAGACTCACATTGCTCACATTTAAATCATAAGATAATTGGCGGGTTAGCCCTCAATTCGTCAGCTCATTCCTAGGCTCCACCCCTCAAAATCCCATGACCAGAGTACAACACAATTATTGGGGAGCAAAATGAAACAAGCCACCCCAAATATCTCAACCAATAGTCCTCGGACACCACGCGTATGACTCACATGGGATCATGATAACCCCTCCCCAAAGCTTGTCAAGCCTCTTTTTGGGCATGGGAAAGCTCAACGAAGATGGTGATGCGCTCCACCTACGGCGATCATGGAGAGCATAGTCACGTGATGCAATTCGCGATCACGTGGCTCAATCCAAAATGGCTGTGCGTTCCGTGCACGATGACCGTGGAATGCATCAGGCATTTATTAAGTCTGTCTAGAAGCGCTAACCACGCATCCAGTGGCTCGAACACCATGGTACTGTGTGTCCCCCCCTACATCCATACCATCCCCTAATACACTATACATAGGGGTAGCAGGGGATGCCATATTTAGTAGATTCATGGTATTTAGAGCCATTATATGTAAATACAGACCACCAATCCTGCACATTGGGGACAGAAAAGACACTCTGTGAGGAAAATTATGTGACAGATCAATCATTCTATTTAGTGATTAGACCTCCATATAGGTAGCCACCATTAATATACTATACAAATGCAGATATAGCGTGGCAGGGTATAAACTGTGGGGGAGGAGATGCAGACCGGGCGAAAGGACTGCGTATCCCGATCTCCCCAGCAGCGCGTATATGGTCACCAGGATTACTGGTACAGTGGGAACAGGAATTAACAAATAGTTTGCTTAGGCTCATGAGTTTACTTCTTAAAGGAAGAAAAAGTTTTCTTTGAAAAATCATCAGTGAGATTAAAAGAACTAATTGACCTGGCGTTGTCCTTTATGGCTGACCCTGACTTTAATAAAAGAGAGTCTTCCCTACAGACTGCAGTAGAGAGCTTTCAGGGCCTGATTAAGGAACGCAAACACAGGCAGTTTAATAAAGACCTCAAAGTGTTCAAAGAAAACAGAGCAAACCAGCTTGATAATAAGCCACCACCCCTTATGAATCGGAGATATCATCCTAAGAACTGGAATTCTCAGATTTAGAATCCACCCATTTTAGACGTAGAACCAACTATAGATGTGGTCAAAGGGGTGATGGTAGAGGATGGTTTAACAACAGGAGATGGCCAAGGTCAGGTGGTCAGAGGGTAAGGGGGGGCGAATCATCGTCATCTTCCTCTTCACCCATGTCTTCCTTTACTACCTCTACACCCAGCGCCCGGGGGGATTTTTTAGCCCAAGGCACTCCCTACCAGTTACGGGACTGAACAATGGTGGGGGAGGAGTAATAGAAAGGGACAAATTACAAATAATTAAACTCTCTTCCCGCGTACTCAGTGAGACCTGTTAAAAAAAGGGAATATCATTTGTTCCCACGACTAAATTTGACCCTTTTTCTTGGATTAAAGTTCTTCATTTGTTTTCAAGAAAATTAAAATGGCACAAATTCATGAAATATAACAATAAACTTACGTGTGAGCAACTTGGCATTCAGGATAGTGAGTTTGCAGATCTTAAGATATTTGTGGACCTCCTGGAGGAAGGTACACGGAAACCAGGACATGGCCCTTTTACGGACCTTCGTCCAAAGAGTAAAAAACTCCCTCCCCCTATGAATTATGACTACATAGATATCCTTCTGCAAATGGGTGCTGCGGATATCGAGAAGCTATCCTTATCTGCATCATTATACCATAATCTCTCTGGTTCTGAGACTGAGGCCCTTATGAGTTTAGAAAAAGAATCTTCGATAGTTATTAAATCTACTGATAAAGGGGGTAACATTGTTATTATGGATTGCAATCAATACAGACAAATGTGCGAATGTTTGTTGAGTGATCGCGACTGCTACCGCATTTTATCATCTGACCATACCGAGGTCTTTCTTAAACAACTTGTGTCCATTCTTGATGAAAGCCTTAAAATAGGTGTCATCAGCGAGGATGAATACTGTAACGGGGTTCCAAAGGTGCACTCGGTCCCCCATTGCCCGCAGAACTGTTGCTTAGCTTTGGGAATGAGGATCTGTGTTTGACGTCATTCCCAGGGCGGCTTTACTGCTGGGTGGCTTCCTGCTCCTAAGTCTGCCTTGAGCGCCGAGCTGATCACTCAGTGCTCAACTGGTTGGTCTGTCGGTCATGTGACGCTGGCCACGTCACATGACCCTCACTCCCCACTATAAATACAGGCAGCCTGCTAGCCACAGGTTGCCTGTTAATTTCTAGGTTCCTGGCTATTTGTTGGACTGCTGAATACTCACCTGATTCCGTTCCCTGACGATCCTTTGCTTGCTCCTCCTGTACTGCGCATCCATCCCGGTATTGTGACCTCGGCTCCCACCTGACTACTCTCTTAGGACTCCTTTTGTACTTCTCTACTCTCCTGTTATTTGACCCCGGCTTCTCCTGACCATTCTTTGCTTAACCCTTTGTACTGCGTAGCTCTCTTGGTTCTGACCCGGTCCGTTCATGTTCCGTATTTTGTCTTGTCTGTCTTCCCTGCACGTATCCTAAGTTAGGGACTGTCGTCCAGTTGTCCCCTGTCATCAGGACTCGTGAGGCAAGTAGGCAGGGCCAGGGGTGAGGGTGGAGCGCAGTGGTCACTATCCTTCCCCCTGTGTGTGTGTGGACGTGACCGTTACAAATACCACTTTCTGAGGCCAAGTTAAATCCAGATAGTTACTTTTTATGGATTACCCAAGATCCACAAGGGTTTATCTCCCTTGAAGGGTCGTCCTATTGTATCTGGGGTGGACTCGATAACCCAGAATAGTGGTATTTATATCGATAAGATCCTTAAAGGGTTTGTTTCAGCCCTTCCATCCTTCACGAGGGACACAATGGACTTCCTAAGGAAAATTGAAACCATTAATCTAGAACCATCATGCTCCCTTGCGAGCATTGATGTATAGCTCTATTCCTCCTTCTAAGGGGTTGATTGCGGTAGCAGATTTTTTAAAGACATGGGCAGTCTGTTATCAATCTCATAATGAATTCATGCTGACTCTCCTTGAGTTTGTTCTGACACACAATTTTTTTCTGTTTGATTTCCATTTCTTCCACCAGCTCAGGGGACAGCTAAGGGGAGCCCCTGTGCCCCCACTTATACTAATCTCCTCCCGGGCTGCTGGGAAGATAAAGTGGTCTTCCCTGATAATCAAGTTTGGTGGTGTGACAAAATTGGCTTCTGGACACGTTACATAGACGATGTCTTTGTGATCTGGAATGGTGACCTTGACAAATTTAAATAATTTGTCAGGATGTTGAATAAGAATGAGATTGGCCTGGCTTTTACCTTTGAGTTTCATCCAGATACATTAATATTTTTGGATGTCAAGGTCACCGATGAGGTAGACAGATTTGTCACAATTACTTTTAGGAAGACCACTGCTAAAAACAGTCTTCTTCATTGGGACAGTTACCACCCTACGAACCTAAAGAAAGGGATACCCCGTGGTCAATATTTGAGGATAAAAAGAAATTGTTTAGACCCAGAGAGCTTTTATCATGAATCAAGGAAGCTCAATGACAGCGAGAGGTTATCCCCAATATTTCTTAAGAGATGCATTCCAGAATGCTGAAATACTGGAACAAATTACCCTCTTGGTCCCCAAGGAATCTGATTCCGGAGTGGGGGGTCATTAGGATTATATCCACGTTTTATGTTGAAAATCGTAAAGTAGGGAAATAATTGATAAATACTTGCCAATCCTCCGAATGGATCCGGATGTGGCTGATGTACTGTTACTTCGTCCAAGTATCACATTTAGATGAGGTCAATGCTTGCGAGACCGCCTGGTCCACAGCCACTTTTCATGCCCAGTTCCGACAGGGACATGGCTAGACAGGAAACAGTTTGGTATTTTCCATTGTGGGGCATTCTCAGCCTGTCGTTTCGTCAGAAATACATAGATAAATATATGTCTGTGAAGGTTCTCATTTATCCAGGTCATGGTATATCTGTAAAGAATAAATCAAGGCAGCTGGACGTACTGTAGATTTCCTGAAAACGTTTCACTCGTACTTCCAACAAGCTTTCTCAATTCTGAGTGACTGTACAAGAATTCTCTGGAAATAATTATGTAACTGAATCAACATCTCGTCGAATTCTTGAGTATGTCAATGACATCAAGAAAAAGAACAATTCTCCTGTGGCAAATCACATCTGGCAATGTCATAATGGAGATCTTAGGTCTGTCTTTTTCAGCATTGGAACTTATAAGAACTTTCCTCCTTGAAAAGGTGACTGGGACCGTAGAATCCTCCAAAAAGAAACAGAATGGATATACAGGTTCCGGTCTCAGGCACCTTGGGGATTAAATGAGAGACTTACTTATTCCTGCTATATTTGAGGCTAGCTCCTTTCTGTGTATAATCAGCTTTAACCTCCTTTATGAGATGGAAATTATTATCGATGCATGAATGTCACGGTGGGAAGTGGGGGGAAGTCAAAGTCAAGTATAAAGGGGGAGTAGCTAGGCCAGGACGCCGGGATCAGGGAGCAGGTCACCTCCTATTGCGTCCCTAATCCTCGCCCTAACTCCTAACCGTATGAGCAGACCTAGATGGTAGGACGGCTCATACCCTGGATACCTTTTGCCCTGAGTCGCACTGAGAATCCCTCACATAGGAGCAGGGGAGAGATGACCTGTTCTTCCCAGACACGGAGGAACAGGAGTCTCAAAGGGCCTAGCTGCAGGGAAAAGTGGAAGACTGAATACAGCAACAGAGTCGACAGGTAAGAACACCAGACAACACGCTTACCTGCCGCTGCCTCCACGACTGGAACCCGTGCATACGTACAGGAGCCCACACACCAAACAGGACTCTGTACCAACAACACCACACACAGGTATCCAGCACACCTGATACTGCCTGGGCCAAATACAGCAATGTGCATGGCAGCCCCAGGCAGCACTGCATACAGACTTATGTTTCACCCCTCCGGGAAACCAGCCCCCTTATGGAGGTAGACAAGTAAATGTCTAGCATACATGCTGGATGACAACACCAAACACACCAAACATGGAACAATAAGCTAGACATAACACACCACATACCTTACCCCACACCAAACATACACCACATGTAAGAAAGGGAAGACATAGCTGGAGAACCCGGGAACACATCTCAGATGACATCGATGTCCTACAAGGTGGCCCTCAAGGACTGGGCAGAAAGAACACCCTGGACTGGAGCAGAGCTCCAGCACCAATGATGGCTGGAGTACCACTGACTCCAGCCAGGGAGCCACAGGTAATAAAACCCAAGTGACCACACCCAGTCAGGGAGTTAACCCTTCCAGAACCAGACAGAGGGAGGAAACCACTAAAAGGGGAAGTGCACACACCAGCAAACAAGCAATACGTTACCACAGGCAACAGCATGCGTGGCAACCATGTCACGGCGCACACAGCAAAAACCGAGACACTGCCACCACATGCCATAACAGCAACACATTGCCCAGGGCAACTGCAAGCATGGCAAAAGTGTCATGGCGCACACAGCAAATGCTGTGACAATGAAGCGTCATTATTCTCATTATTTAAAAATGGTACTTCATCTGACCATTATTTTTGTATCATATTGGATATACTTTTGCAGTCATGTGTTCTGCCTTGGATGTGGATTTTACATGTGCTACATCTTCTGTATTTCTCAATAAGCATACTATTTTCCCCAAACAGAGGTTCAACAACCATTATAGAACAAAATTGGGGTTTTCTTTCCCCCGGTCTGCATTACCTCCGCCATGAATTATACCCTGCAGCACTATATCTGTATTTGTATAGTATATTAATGGTGTCTACCTATATGGAGGTCTATTCACTAAATTGAATGATAGATCTGTCACATAATTGTCCTCACAGAGTGTCTTTTCTGTCCCCAATGTGCAGGATTGGTGGGCTGTATTTACATATAATGGCTCCAAATACCATGAATCTACTAATTATGTCATCCCTTGCTACCCCTATGTATAGTGTATTAGGGGATGGTATGGATGTAAGGGGGACAACATGGTACCGTAGTGTTCTAGCCGCTGGGTGCGAGGTTAGCGCTTCTAGACAGGCTTAATGAATGCGTGGTACTCCCTGCCTGATGCGTTCCAAGGTCATCGCGCGTGGAACGCACAGCCATTTTGGATTGAGCCACGTAATCGCGGATTGCATCACGTGACCATGCGCTCCACGATCGCCGTACGTGGAGCGCATTACCATCTTAGTTGAGCTTTCCCATGCCCAAAACAAGGCTTGGCAAGCCTCATCATCCCATGTGAGTCTTAGGACGCATGGCGTCCGAGGACTATTAATTGAGATATTTGGGGTGGCTTGATTCATTCTGCTCCCCAATAATTGTGTTTTACTCTGGTCATGGGATTTTGAGGGGCAGAGCTTAGGAATGAGCTGACGAATTGAGGTCTAGCCCGCCAGTATCTTATGATTTAAAAGTGAGCCCATGTCTCTGGCAAAATGGAGCTGTTTCCTGGCCTCCTGGAGCCCCCAGCCATGTATCCTACATCTGTGAGAGGATTGGATTGGTCTTTGTATCGACTTGTATCAGCTAAGTTGTTTTTTAAGTATATATCAAGTACATTATCTTATGCACATTGTTAAAAGTACTTTATCTTTGATGTATTCCCTCCACCTCGTCACAGATGTCTACTGGTCTGGGGCGCTCCAGTAATTTATGTTTCATCAGTTATGTATTTTGTGTATATGGCATACTATTAACATACTGATACTGTTGGTCCCCAGATGAACCTTTTATTATTTATAAGGGGAAATGCAATAGAACAATATATGTTGTGTCAGAAAGTGATAGGGCTGTGTAAGGACAGGTTAGCCCAGGTACGTGGACAGAGTGCACCTACCATCTTGGTACATTTCTGGGCTGAGCAGTTTTGCAACGGCAAAAGTAGGGACAGATCTATTTTATCTTGATTTTCTGCCCCTGTAATAGAAATTGCCTGTAACCGTCCTTAATAATGACATCTTTTTGGACTATATTTATCATGGTCTATTCTGGACCTTATGTACCTTTTGTATTTTAATATATGTAGATTAAAGGTTAAGTTTTAGGGAGTTGCCCTCAGAGATTTGTGTTTTGTTACAGCACCTGTCTTTCAAATTATCCTAATACCTATTAGTGATTTTGTTAATAATGATACTAGTCTGAAAAATATGAGCAATGTTGTGTCTTTTATCTTTTTCAGAAAAGATCCATAAAGAGATTGACAATGTAATCGGGAAAGATCGTTGTCCATCAATAGAAGACAAGAGTAAAATGCCGTATACAGAAGCTGTAATCCATGAGGTTCAAAGATTTGCTGATATTGTCCCTTTAGGATTGCCTCATTCTGTCAGCAAGGACACAACCTTCAGAGGATATGACATACCAAAGGTATCTGGGGGAATAAAGCTACTCCTTTTGGAGACCGCAAAGTTGGACTTGTAAATCTTTGTAAGCCAGACAATCCTTTCTGGGAAAGGGGAAGCAGTATCCCCGCCCCCCCCCCTTCCTTCCCCCCCAATCTCTGGCAAAAACCTATTAAAAAGCTGTGTGCAGATGGGTTGCTTCTTCTTATGGAGAAGGTTCTGGTTTTGGGTTATATCCCATTCCTGATCCAAGTCATGATCCAAGGCTTCTTGAAAGGGCTACACATTGATATGTAGAGTATCTATCCTAGAGGTAGCACTAGGGAGCCAGCTTCTGTTCTCCTGCATAAGAGTTTATTATTATTCTAATCATATAACATACTCTACTACTCTTCTTAGGGCTGTTTCACATGAGCAAGTCGATTGCGGTAATCATGCTCCATGTGTGAGTGTGATCCTCCGCTCTGGACTTGCAGGAGTGCACGGCTTTATCATGATTTATAATGCTATGTGTCTCTGCTTGACCTTATTTCTACAGAATCATACTGACAGCTTTATGTCAATGACGTCATTGGCCCACAAGTAAGAAGCAGGGAAGAATCATGTGTTCGCTTCAGATGGAAAAAAATTATGAATATTCTAAAAACAAATATATAGCCCTATATTCTTTAGTTCTATATATTCATTTTTGATCCACGCCTGTATTGAGGCAGCCAGGAAATAGCCGTTTTTTAACTTGATTCGCCGCGAATATATTCGGATCAAACCGAATTTTTCCCAAAAATGAATACATTTGGAAAAAATTTGCTCATCTCTATTTACTAACTTTCAGGGTACCGTGGTGTTTCCAGTCCTGACCTCTGTGTTGAAAGACCCAAACCAATTCAAGAACCCAGAAGAGTTTGATCCTTCACACTTTCTTAACGAGAATGGTTGCTTTAAGAAACATGATGCATTTATGCCATTCTCTTCAGGTAACCTGATTAGTTGATCAACAGTTTTTAGCTAAGTTGAAAAAAAGTCTGTAACCTATGGCTGAGCTGGGTGAAATTCATATTAGGGCTTGTTCACACGACCGTGGTTTTGTTCTGTATCCGAGCCACATTTTTTGCGACTCGGGTGCAGACCCATTCCCTTCAATGGGGCTGCAAAAGATGCGGACAGCACTAGGTGTGCTGTCCGCATCCGTTGCTCCATTCCGTGGCCACGCAAAAATTATGAGTCATGTCCTATACTTGTCCGTTTTGCGGAGAAGAATAGGCATTTCTATAATGGGCCTCCTGTTCCATTCCGCAAATTGCAGAAGGCACACGGGTGGCATCCGTGTTTTGCCGATCCGCAATTTGCAGACCGCAAAACACGGTACGGTCATATGAACAAGCCTTTAACCTGGGTTTGGTATTGGAAAATATTAGAGGACGTTTGTGGTCGTGGATCTATACTGTGTTTTATGACCAAAACATTCCTTGACAGTGCTTAGAAATCAATTGCCTTGCCCTGTCTTTATAAAGACACATCATATTAATGTTACAACCATCATATGAAAAGGTCAGAGCTATTGTCCATAGTAGAAAGGTTCTTCTCATTGACATATCATAACAAAAAGGACAATGTCTTTATTAAGGCCCCTTTTACACGGGCGAGAATTCCGTGCGGGTGCAATGCGTGAGGTGAACGCATTGCACCCGAACTGAATCCTGACCCATTCACTTCAATAGGGCTGTTCAGATGAGCGGTGATTTTCACGCATCACTTGTGCGTTGCGTGAAAATCGCAGCATGCTCTATATTCTGCGTTTTTAACGCAATGCAGGCACCATGGAAATGAATGGTGATGCGTGAAAATCGCAAGCATCCGCAAGCAAGTGCGGATGCAATGCTATTTTTACTCATTGTTGCTAAGGCGACGAGGGATGAATTACCCGCCGGGACTCCATTTACTTTATTATTTTCCATTATACCATGGTAATAATGGAAAATGATAGCATTCTTTAATTCAGAATGCTAAGTAAAAGGTCCATTGTGGGGTTAAAAATTTAATAAAATGTAACTCATCTTATCCACTTGATCGCGCAGCTGGGCTCGTCTTCTTACTTCTTCTTCTTGCAGGACCTGGCTGGAAAAGGACTTTCGGTGACGTGGTGAGCGTGGTGACGTCAGTGCAGGTCCTGCTGAATGAAGATAGAAGGTTCTATTTCCAGCCAGGCAAGAAGAAGAAGAAAGAAGACGAGCCCGGCTGCGCGATCAAGTGGATGAGGTGAGTTAATTTATTTATTTTTTTAACCCCACAATGGACCTTTTACTTAGCATTCTGAGTTAAAGAATGCTATTATTTTCCATTATAACCATGTGATAATGAAAAATAATAAAATATACAAAACACCGATCCCAAAACCGAACTTCAGTGAAGAAGTTCGGGTTCGGGTCTGGGTACCACAGTCAGTTTTTTTATCATGCACGTGCAAAACTCACTGCACCCGCGCAATAAAAAACTGAACATCGGAACGCAATCGCAGACAAAACTGACTGCAATTGCATACCTACTCGCACGATTTTCCCTGATTGCAGACGCAACGCATCCGGACCTAATATGGACACGCTCGTCTGCAAGGGGCCTAAAGGGACCTTTCTATGGGCCGAGAATTGCATAGATCATTCAAAGTAATGCTCGTTAGGGATGATCTAGCAGTGTAAATGTACAGCCGATTTTCCCGATGAACGAGCAAAATGTTTTTTTATCAGGTAATTGAATAGTTTGTGCGAACACAAAAATCCTCATTTCCCGACAGCAGATTATGCTGTGTAAACACGATCTGCTTCCGGTATACAATGAGTCATGGGGAGTTATGGGGAAGAGGGATGGCGTTAGCGATCGTTCCTTACCATCTCTAGAGGAGATCGCTGCATGTAAATAAAACGGTCTCCTCCACCAGTAAGCAGCAGATTGTCAGTAAGGAATGCTTTCTTCCCAACAATCTGATGTAATATCATCCCGCGTAAAGAGACCTTAAAGGGGTTGTCCGGGTTCAGAGCTAAACCCGGACATACCCTTATTTTCACCCAGACAGCCCACCTGAGGCTAGCATCGGAGCATCTCATGCTCCGATGCACTCCCGTGCCCTGTGCTAAATCGTGCAGGGCACAGGCTTTTTTGTTTTCAATAACACACTGTCACGGAAGGTGTACAGCAAACTAAAAGACACAAAAGGAAGATCTGACTGACTGGATCCAAAACTAAGGAACCAAAGGGATAGCCCTGCAACAGACCTGGCTCTCTCCCTAACTGCTCAGCATATCCTCGTACCTCGACTGTATAACCCCTGAACACCCTATAATAGTGAGGGGACACGACCACCGGCTCCCTACACTTGATACGGAGGGAGTCAGGGTCACCTGGGATCCAGCAAACAGGAAAATACAAATGAATGAATAAAACTTATCTGTAGAAGACTCAGTAGTAGCATCCAGCATGCATACACTCCAGGAAGTTGTATAAACCGCAAAGTAATGCAGTATGGGAAGGGATTTAAAGGGATGCAATCAGTGCAACTACATGACAGCTGAGAGAGGCTAACGAGATGAGGAAACTAAAGCAAAACAAAAGAAACCTCAAGTGGGAGGTTCTGAAGAACGTCTGTCAGAGCTTCTCAGATGTCTGGTGGTGACAGTACCCCTCCTTCTACGAGTGGACTCCGGACACTCAGAGCCCACCTTCTCAGGATGGGACCTATGGAAAGCCCTGATGAGACGAGTGGCCTTAATGTCCGTCACTGGGACCCACATCCTCTCCTCAGGACCATAACCCTCCCAATGAAGGAGGTACTGGAGAGAACCGCGGACAACACGAGAATCCACAATCCTAGAGACCTGAAATTCAAGATTACCATCAACCACAATCGGAGGAGGAGGAGGCAAAGACGAGGGTACAATGGGTTGGACATAAGGTTTTAATAAGGACTTATGAAAAACATTATGGATCTTCCAAGTCTGAGGAAGATCAAGATGGTAGGCAACAGGATTGATGACGGACAAGATTTTGTAAGGCCCAATAAACCTAGGACCCAACTTCCAGGAGGGAACCTTCAATTTGATATTCTTAGTAGACAACCACACCAGATCACCAACATTCAGGTCCGGACCAGGCACACGTCTCTTATCCGCCACACGCTTATATCTCTCACTCATGCTCTTTAGATTATCCTGAATCTTTTGCCAAATAGATGACAAAGACGAGGAGAATCTGTCCTCATCAGGTAAACCAGAAGACCCCTCTCCAGAGAATGTCCCAAACTGCGGATGAAACCCATATGCACCAAAAAATGGTGACTTATCAGAGGACTCCTGACGACGGTTTTTTAAAGCAAACTCAGCAAGGGACAAAAAAGAACACCAATCCTCCTGATTCTCCGCCACAAAACAGCGCAGATATGTCTCCAGATTCTGATTGACGCGCTCTGTCTGGCCATTCGACTGCGGGTGGAAAGCAGAAGAGAATGACAACCGAACCCCCAAGCGAGAACAGAAAGCCTTCCAGAATCTGGAAACAAACTGCGTGCCCCTATCAGAGACTATGTCTGAAGGAATACCATGCAATTTGACAATGTGATCAATAAATGCCTGTGCCAGCGTCTTAGCATTGGGCAAGCCAGGAAAAGGGATGAAATGCACCATTTTGCTAAAACGGTCCACCACCACCAGAATCACAGTCTTCCCCGAGGAACGAGGCAGGTCCGTAATGAAGTCCATGGAGAGATGTGTCCAAGGACGGGAAGGAATGGGTAACGGAAGAAGAGGACCTGATGGCCGTGAATGAGGGACTTTGGCACGAGCGCAGGTCTCACAGGCTGCCACAAAACCCTCAACCGACTTACAAAGCGCCGGCCACCAGTATCTCCGAGCGATGAGATCCACTGTGGCTCTTGCCCCCGGGTGCCCAGCAAGAACAGTATCGTGGTGCTCCTTAAAAATCTTGTGTCTTAAAGCGAGAGGCACAAACAACCTCCCAGGAGGACAAAGATCAGGAGCCTCTGACTGGGCTACCTGAACCTCTGCCTCCAATTCAGGATAAAGAGCAGAGACCACCACACCTTCAGCCAAAATGGGACCCGGGTCTTCAAAATTCCCATCCCCCGGAAAACAACGTGACAGGGCATCCGCCTTCACATTCTTAACACCAGGGCGGAAGGTGACAACAAAATTAAACCTTGAAAAGAACAAAGACCATCTGGCCTGTCTCGGGTTCAGACGCTTGGCTGACTCCAAGTAGGCCAGATTCTTATGGTCAGTAAACACGGTAATAGGGTGTCTGGCTCCCTCTAGCCAATGGCGCCATTCCTCAAAAGCTAACTTGATGGCCAACAACTCCCTATCTCCCACATCGTAATTTCTCTCTGCGGAGGAGAGTTTCTTCGAGAAAAAGACACACGGTCGCCATTTGGCAGGAGAGGGACCCTGAGACAAGACCGCACCCACACCCACCTCAGAAGCATCAACCTCAACTATGAAGGGTAGAGAGATATCTGGTTGTACCAAGATGGGAGCGGAAGCAAAACTCTCCTTAATATTAGAAAAGGCCTTACGCGCCTCTACCGACCAGGAGGAAAAATCTACCCCCTTTCTAGTCATATCAGTGAGTGGTTTAACAACAGAGGAATAATTCAAAATAAACTTCCTGTAATAATTGGCAAAACCCAGAAAACGCATCAGCGCCTTCTGATTCTCAGGAAGCTCCCACTCAAGCACAGCGCGGACCTTCTCGGGGTCCATGTGAAAACCAGAAGCGGAGAGAAGAAACCCCAGAAATTGAATTTCTGGAACTGCAAACACACATTTTTCCAGTTTAGCGTACAATTTATTCTCCCGCAGGATGAGCAAGAACTGACGTAAATGTTCCTTATGAGTTTTGAAATCAGGAGAAAAAATCAAAATGTCATCTAGATAAAATAATACAAATTTCCCCATTAAATGATAAAAAATGCTGTTTACAAAATGCTGAAAGACGGCTGGAGCATTCATCAAACCAAAAGGCATAACCAAATTCTCAAAATGGCCCTCAGGGGTATTGAAGGCCGTCTTCCATTCGTCTCCTTCTCTGACCCTGACCAGGTTGTATGCCCCTCTTAGATCCAATTTGGAAAAAACTTTAGCCCCCACAATCTGGTTAAACAGGTCCGGGATCAGAGGAAGCGGATAAGGGTCACAAATTGTGATACTGTTCAGCTCCCTGAAATCCAGACATGGTCTTAAAGAACCATCTTTTTTCTTAACAAAGAAAAAAACAGCGGCAACAGGTGACTTCGAGGGTCGTATGTGTCCCTTTCTCAGACTCTCAGAGATATAAGCACGCATAGCGACCCTTTCAGGTTGGGAGAGATTGTATAAACGAGATTTAGGCAGCTTGGCGCCTGGGGTGAGATTAATAGGGCAATCGTACTCCCTGTGAGGGGGCAATTCCTGAACACCACTCTCAGAGAACACATCCGAAAATTCAGAGAGAAAAGATGGTACACCTGTTTCAGAGGTTTCTTAGTAGAAACCTCTGAAACAGATGTCGTGAGACAATTCTCTCTGCAAAAGTCACTCCAACCATTTATTTGCCTCGCTTGCCAATCAATGGTGGGGTTATGTTTAGTGAGCCAGGGTAGCCCCAACACTAGAGGAGTAGGTAATCCGTTTAGGACGAAACATGACACATCCTCAACATGAGTATCACTCACAATCAAACGTATATTGTGAACTATGACCTTTAACGATTTCTGAGAAAGTGGAACGGAATCAATAGCAAAAACAGGTATATCCTTTCCCAAAGTGCATACCAGGAAACCATGAGTTATAGCAAATTGATTATCAATAAGATTGACAGCTGCTCCACTATCTACAAAAATCTCACAAAAAATATTATTGCTCTCTAGCGCCACCCTGGCAGGTAGGACAAAACGGGAACTACAAGCAAACTGAAAACCTTCAATTTCCACATCAACCTTGCCAATAGTAACAGATGGAACGTTTTTAGAGGATTTTTTTATTTTTGTTACTTTATTACTCTCAAAAAACTGCCTGAATCTCCTAGAGGGACAAACATTAGCCAAATGATTTATACCTCCACAACAGAAACAAACCTTCCTATGAGAGCTGAATCCTCTATTGTCAGAGGCAAGCAAACCCAGTTGCATGGGCTCCTGCTCAGAGGGAATTGAGAGAGACTGAGACCCATGTGCACTGAATGAGACCGCCGCACTTTCCTTGGACTGAGTATGACAGGAAGGAGTGATCTCTCCTCTCTCTCTAAGACGCCTGTCAATACGAACAGCCCGAGACATGGCAGAATCCAAGGAGGTAGGTCTCCCATGAAAGGCAAATGCATCTTTCAATCCCTCTGAAAGACCATGGCAAAATTGACTTCGGAGTGCAGCATCATTCCAACCAGTATCAGCTGCCCATCTCCGAAATTCTGAACAGTATATCTCTGCGGACTGTTTACCCTGTCATAAAAGATGTAATCTAGACTCAGCCAGAGCAATACGATCCGGATCATAATATATCTGACCCAGGGCTAAAAAAAAATCATCCACTGAACAGAGGGGCCGTGCCCCCACCGGCAGTGAAAAGGCCCAAGACTGAGCGTTATCCCTGAGCAGCGAGATGATGATCCCCACCCTCTGCTCCTCATCACCAGAGGAATGGGGAAGTAAGCGAAAAGGGAGTTTGCAAGCCTCTCTAAAATGAACAAAATTCTCACTACCCCCGGAGAACGTATCCGGGAGCGAGATCTTAGGCTCAGAACAAACTCCATGAACGCAAGCTGAACCGGTCACCTGAAACTGTGAAACAGTTTTACGGAGATCTTCTACCTCCAATGAAAGACCCTGCATGTGTTCAGTCAAAAGTGAAACCGGATCCATGCTTGAAACGGTTTTGGCGGTTTATAATGTCACGGAAGGTGTACAGCAAACTAAAAGACACAAAAGGAAGATCCGACTGACTGGATCCAAAACTAAGGAACCAAAGGGATAGCCCTGCAACAGACCTGGCTCTCTCCCTAACTGCTCAGCCTATGCAAAATTCTCAATGATAGAAGATCGCATATCCTCGTACCTCGACTGTATAACCCCTGAACACCCTATAATAGTGAGGGGACACGACCACCGGCTCCCTACACTTGATACGGAGGGAGTCAGGGTCACCTGGGATCCAGCAAACAGGAAAATACAAATGAATGAACAAAACGTATCTGTAGAAGACTCAGTAGTAGCATCCAGCATGCATACACTCCAGAAAGTTGTATAAACCGCAAAGTGATGCAGTATGGGAAGGGATTTAAAGGGATGCAATCAGTGCAACTACATGACAGCTGAGAGAGGCTAACGAGATGAGTTAACTAAAGCGAAACAAAAGAAACCTCAAGTTGGAACTTCTGAAGAACGTCTGTCAGAGATTCTCAGATGTCTGGTGGTGACACACTGCCGGGCGGTAACTTCCACCCGGCAGTGTGTTTGGTGACGTCACCGGCTCTGAGGGGCGGGCTTTAGCTCTGCCCTAGCCGTTTTACTGGCTAGGGCAGAGCTTAATCCCACCCATCAGTGCCGGTGACGTCACCGGGGTTCCTGTCAGCCCCATGGAGAGCCCCAGTACGTCACCAGAACTCCTAAAAATGCCTTTTCCCTGCGCAATTTAGTGCAGGGCAAAGGAGAGCATCGGAGCATGAACTGCTTCAATGCTCATGTCAGGGGGGCTGTCGGGGTGAAAATGGAGGCATGTCCGGGTTCAGCTCTGAACCCGGACAACCCCTTTAAGTACACAGTACTAATGTAACAGAAATAAATATGTCCCTGGACTATCCCTTTTGTGCACTTATTGAGTTAAGAAAACTCATCAGATTTAGCTTCCCTAGAGTGGAAAACTACCAATATCCAATTTTGCTTGACTTCTTAATATGTATGCTGTATCTTCTTAGGCAAACGCTTATGTATTGGAGAAGGCCTGGCTCGCATGGAGCTCTTCCTCTTTATCACCACCATACTGCAAAAGTTCACCTTGGAGCCTACAACAGACAGAAAGAATCTGAGCATAAGACCTAAGCCCAACACCAACGCTTCAACACCTCATTCATACCAGATGAAGATTGTCCCTCGCTTCTGAGTTGAGGAAAAACTTCTTGCATAGAGGAAACCAAGAAGATCTAGAACATGCAAATAAAAGAAAGCTCTAATTTTTTAAGAGTTTTTCTGGGATTTTATAGGTCATCAATATCAGATCAGTGGGGGTCCGACACCCAGCACCCCCGCAGATCAGCTGGTTGAAGAGAAGGCTGCTCGCCATCATCAGTGCAGCACTTGCACCGCATGTGACCTTCTCTTTAACCAGGACCCCCGTCATTCTAATATTGATGAACTATCCTGAGGAAAGGTCATCAATATTAAAATACTGGAAAACCCCTTTAAGAATATCAATTAAAACACACACACACACACAAAAAAATATAAAAAATGTTAAAAAATAATATAAGAGACTACGGTACTTTCTGGAAAAATCCCTGAAAATTTATGTTGTTTTTAGTATTGGTCATGTCTGGATTATTGTACATAATATAATATAATTCTAATCTTCTTCATGATTTTTTGCTTTTGATTATTTAATTGAAGCATGTATGGTGCCTGGCTGGTACACTAAGCTAAATCATGTGTTTGGCTTCTTGAATGTGAATTATTTTGGATAAGGTTTCTTTGTGTATCTAAAGCTGTGCATACCTATGGTTAGGCCGAGTTCACACTTCAGTTATTTGATTCGTTATTTCCATTAGTTATTGTGAGCTGAAACCCATAGTGAAGCCTACTCAGAGATCAGGTGTAATGGAAAGATCCGCACCTGTTCTGTCTTTTTGACTCGCACCTGGATTTGGCTTACAATTAGGGTTGAGCGAACCAGAACTGTAAAAGTTTGTGTTCTAGTTCGATGTTCGGCGATTTAATCGTGCTTTTTGAAAGGCTGCAGAGCAGCCAATCAAGAAGCGTTCAACTCTTGTGCCCTTAGAAGCCATCCCAGCCATGCCTACTAATGGCATGGCTGTGATTGGCCAGTGCAGCATGTGACCCAGTCTCTATATAAGCTGGAGTCACATAGCGCTGCACATCACTCTGCTGTGCTTAGTGTAGGGAGAGGATGCTGCTTCTGTGAGGGAGAGAATAGAAAAGAATCTGTTATCAGAACTTGTTAACTCTGCGATCTACAGCGATTTTGTTTTGTGGGTGCAGTGCAACATTTTTGTACCCTGCCCTGAGCCCAGTGACACAGAAAATTAACTTTTATCCATCTGTTAGCTATGTGGGCGTCGGCGGCCATTTTGTGCAAGTTCAGTGCACCAGCACAGCATTTGTGCCAGGGACAATAATTTAACCCTGTTCTTTTAGTTCAGTGGGCAACATATACCCATTTTTTTAAGTGCACCTGCACTGCATATGTGCCAGACGAAGGGAAAATAATATAGGGAATCGTTCTGTGAGTTCAGGGACCCAGGGGGTGACATATTCATTGTTTTTTCTGTAAAGTACAATCCAAGTAAATCAATCTATTAAATTCTGTGGGGACAAATTATTTATTTTTTGCAAAAAAGTACATTTGCGCCCTGAACTGAATTTGTGACAGTCCAATACAAGCGTTAAATATTGTTGTTAAATTCTGGTTTTAAAATAACACCCATTTTGTGCAAGATACTACATTTGCCGCCTTTGCTGCATTTCTGAGAGTCCAATACAAGCGTTAAATACTACTGTTATATTCTGGGTTTAAAAAAACACCCATTTTGTGCAAAACCCTACATTTGGGGCCTTTGCTGAATTTGTGACAGTCTAATGCAAGCTTTAAATGTTGCAGTTATATTCTGGGTTTAAAAAAAAACACCCATTTTGTGAAAGACACTACATTTGGGGCCTTTGCTGCATTTGTGACAGTCAAATACAAGCTTTAAATACTGAAATTATATTCTGGTTTTAAAAAAAACACCCATTTTGTGCAAGACACTACATTTGCGGCCTTTGCTGCATTTCTGAGACTCCAATACAAGCGTTAGATACTGCTGTTATATTTTGGGTTTAAAAAACACCCATTTTGTGCAAAATCCTACATTTGGGGCCTTTGCTACATTTGTGACAGTCAAATACAAGCTTTAAATGCTGCAGTTATATTCTGGGTTTAAAAAAAAAACACCCATTTTGTGAAAGACACTACATTTGGGGCCTTTGCTGCATTTGTGACAGTCAAATACAAGCTTTAAATACTGAAATTATATTCAGTGTTTAAGCCCCCCTAGCTTAAACACCCTTAATTACCAGGCCACTTTTTACACTTCTGACCTACACTACTTTCACCGTTTATTGCTCGGTCATGCAACTTACCACCCAAATGAATTTTACCTCCTTTTCTTCTCACTAATAGAGCTTTCATTTGGTGGTATTTCATTGCTGCTGACATTTTTACTTTTTTTGTTATTAATCTATATTACACAATTTCTTTGCAAAAAAATGAAATTTTTCACTTTCAGTTGCAAAATTTTTCTCTAAATTTATTGTTCTACATGTCTTTGATAAAAAAAAAATGTTTGGGTAAAAAAAAAATGGTTTGGGTAAAAGTTATAGCGTTTACAAACTATGGTACAAAAATGTGAATTTCCGCTTTTTGAAGCAGCTCTGACTTTCTGAGCACCTGTCATGTTTCCTGAGGTTCTACAATGCCCAGACAGTACAAACACCCCACAAATGACCCCATTTCGGAAAGTAGGCACCCTAAGGTATTCGCTGATGGGCAAAGTGAGTTCATAGAACTTTTTATTTTTTGTCACAAGTTAGTGGAAAATGATGATTTTTATATTTTTTTTCCTTTACAAAGTCTAATATTCCACTAACTTGTAACAAAAAATAAAACATTCTAGGAACTCGCCGTATTTTGGGGTGTCATTTTACATATACCCATGCTGGGTGAGAGAAATATCTCGGCAAAAGACAACTTTTCCCATTTTTTTATACAAAGTTGGCATTTGACCAAGATATTTATCTCACCCAGCATGGGTATATGTAAAATGACACCCCAAAACACATTGCCCAACGTCTCCTGAGTACGCCGATACCACATGTGTGACACTTTTTTTGCAGCCTAGGTGGGCAAAGGGGCCCACATTCCAAAGAGCACCTTTAGGATTTCACAGGTCATTTTTTGCACATTTTGATTTCAAAATACTTCCCACACATTAGGGCCCCTAAATTGCCAGGGCAGTATAACTACTCCACAAGTGACCCCATTTTGGAAAGAAGACACCCCAAGGTATTTCTTGATGGGCATAGTGAGTTCATGGAAGTTTTTATTTTTTGTCACAAGTTGCCCACATTGCCCAACCTCTCCTGAGTATGGCGATACCACATGTGTGACACTTTTTTGCAGCCTAGATGCGCAAAGGGGCCCAAATTCCTTTTATGAGGGCATTTTTAGACATTTGGATCCCAGACTTCTTCTCACGCTTTAGGGCCCCTAAAATGCCAGGGCAGTATAAATACCCCACATGTGACCCCATTTTGGAAAGAAGACACCCCAAGGTATTCAATGAGGGGCATGGCGAGTTCATAGAAATTATTTTTTTTTGGCACAAGTTAGCGGAAATTGATTTTTTTTTTGTTTTTTCTCACAAAGTCTCCCTTTCCGCTAACTTGGGACAAAAATTTCAATCTTTCATGGACTCAATATGCCCCTCACGAAATACCTTGGGGTGTCTTCTTTCCGAAATGGGGTCACATGTGGGGTATTTATACTGCCCTGGCATTTTAGGGGCCCTAAAGCGTGAGAAGAAGTCTGGAATATAAATGTCTAAAAAAATTTACGCATTTGGATTCCGTGAGGGATATGGTGAGTTCATGTGAGATTGAATTTTTTGACACAAGTTAGTGAAATATGAGACTTTGTAAGAAAAAAAAATATATAAAAAAAAAACAATTTCCGCTAACTTGGGCCAAAAAAAATTCTGAATGGAGCCTTACAGGGGGGTGATCAATGACAGGGGGGTGATCAATGACAGGGGGGTGATCAGGGAGTCTATATGGGGTGATCACCCCCCTGTCATTGATCACCCCCGTGTAAGGCTCCATTCAGACGTCCGTATGTGTTTTGCGGATCCGATCCATGTATCTGTGGATCCGTAAAAAACATCCGGACGTCTGAATGGAGCCTTACAGGGGGGTGATCAATGACAGGGGGGGGATCAATGACAGGGGGTGATCAGGGAGTCTATATGGGGTGATCACCCCCCTGTCATTGATTACCCCCCTGTAAGGCTCCATTCAGACGTCCGTATGTGTTTTGCGGATCCGATCCATGTATCCGTGGATCTGTAAAAAACATACGGACGTCTGAATGGAGCCTTACAGGGGGGTGATCAATGACAAGGGGGTGATCAATGACAGGGGGGTGATCAGGGAGTCTATATGGGGTGATCACCCCCCTGTCATTGATCACCCCCCTGTAAGGCTCCATTCAGACGTCCGTATGTGTTTTGCGGATCCGATCCATGTATCCGTGGATCTGTAAAAAACATATGGACGTCTGAATGGAGCCTTACAGGGGGGTGATCAATGACAGGGGGGTGATCAATGACAGGGGTGTGATCAGGGAGTCTATATGGGGGGATCACCCCCCTGTCATTGATCACCCCCCTGTAAGGCTCCATTCAGATGTCCTTATGTGTTTTTCGGATCCGATCCATGTATCCGTGGATCCGTAAAAAACATACGGACGTCTGGATGGAGCCTTACAGGGGGGTGATCAATGACAGGGGGGTGATCAGGGAGTCTATATGGGGTGATCACCCCCCTGTAAGGCTCCATTCAGACGTCCGTATGTGTTTTGCGGATCCGATCCATGTATCCGTGGATCCGTAAAAAACATACGGACGTCTGGATGGAGCCTTACAGGGGGGTGATCAATGACAGGGGGGTGATCAGGGAGTCTATATGGGGTGATCACCCCCCTGTAATTGATCACCCCCCTGTAAGGCTCCATTCAGACGTCCGTATGTGTTTTGCGGATCCTATCCATGTATCCGTGGATCCGTACAAAACATACGGACGTCTGAATGGAGCCTTACAAGGGGGTGATCAATGACAGGGGGGTGATCAGGGAGTCTATATGGGGTGATCAGGGGTTAATAAGTGACAGGGGGGGTGTAGTGTAGTGGTGTTTGGTGCTACTTATTACTGAGCTGCCTGTGTCCTCTGGTGGTCGATCCAAGCAAAAGGGACCACCAGAGGACCAGGTAGCAGGTATTTTAGACGCTGTTATCAAAACAGCGTCTAATATACCTGTTAGGGGTTAAAAAAATCGCATCTCCAGCCTGCCAGCGAACGATCGCCGCTGGCAGGTTGGAGATCCACTCGCTTACCTTCCGATCCTGTGAACGCGCGCGCCTGTGTGCGCGCGTTCACAGGTAATCTTGCGTCTTGCGAGATGACGCGTATATGCGTGACTGTGCGCAGAGCTGCCACCTCCGGAACGCGATCCTGCGTTAGGCGGTCCGGAGGCGGTTAAATACTGCTGTTATATTTTGGGTTTAAAAAACACCCATTTTGTGCAGACCCTACATTTGGGGCCTTTGCTGCATTTGTGACAGCCAAATACAAGCTTAAAATACTGCAATTATATTCTGGGTTTAAAAAAACACCCATTTTGTGAAAGACACTACATTTGGGGCATTTCTGAGAGTCCAATAGAAGCATTAAAGGGGTATTCTCATCTTGCTCTTTCAGCCTCACCTGCAGTCACTCTGTTGTTCACTTCCTGGTTTTATGCAGCTAAGGCTGGGCAGGCTTAGGCTGTTTGAGTGAAGGCCGGCCACACATCCTTATGACATCACACTGAGCACTGAGTTCTTACGTGCTATTTCATGTGAATAGTATGACTCATCAGTCTGGCAGCCTGCAGTGTCTGAGGCCCCTCCCCCCTGCTGGGGAATCATCAGAGAGCCATGTGAAGTGAGCTCAGTGTACAGGAACATGTTCTGTCCTGAAGTCTAGGGGTCGATTCACACATCCGTAATTTGGGTCCGCATTCGTTCCGCAATTTGCGGACCCATTCACTTTCAATGGGGCTGGAACGGATGCGAATCCGCATTTCCAGGATCCGCATCTGTTTTTTCAGGATCTGTTTTTTCGGGATCCACAATTCCGTTCCTGAAAAAAATAGAACTTGTCCAGAAAAGGCATTTTCTATTATAGTGTCTGTGATGTGTGGTCCGCAAATTGCGGATCGCACATTGCAGGTGTCCGTGATTTGCGGATCCGCAATTTGTGGATCCACAAAACACTTACGGACGTGCAAATGGACCCTAATACAGTTTTACACATAGAACCTGTCTTATATTTTACAAACCCACTCTGTGCAGCTAAACAGTAGTTCACTACTATACATTAGTTCAAAAGCTTGTTAGCCAGTAGCCGTATGATCTGTGCTTTTGACGCCCATAAAACATGACCATCCCCCACTGACGCAGATTTTTATCCAATACAGCTCTACTACAGCTATGTATAAACCTTAGACCTTTTATCTGTAATATGCATATAAAGCTCTGCTCTGTCTTCCCTGAATCTCTTCTCTTACAGCTCTGCTACATCTGTATTATTCACCAATATCATCATTTTGTTGGAATCACTTCATATACAGCTCTGCTACATCTGTCTATTTCTCTCTCCCACCACCACTGTGCCTGAACCACCTCCTATACAGCTCTGCTACACCAGTCTTCTCTGAATCGCTTTATATACAGCTCTGCTACATCTGTCTTTTCCTCCCCCACTAGCACTGTGGTTGAACTGCTTCACATACAGCTCTGCTACACCTATCTTCCCTGAACCTCTTTATATAGAGCTCAGCTACATCTGTCGTCTGTGAGCCCTCGCATCACGGACCCATTCACTTCAATGGGTCCACGATCCGGGAGATGCGATGCACTGAGCGAAACCCCACGGAAGCCCCTCAGAGTGCTTCCGTGTTGTTTCTGGCCGTGCCTATGCATTGCAAAAAAGTAGTGCTTGCACTACTTTTTTGCGGAACGGATGGATCACGAACCCATTCAAGCGAATGGGTCTGGGATCGGTCTGCGGCAGCTGCACGGATGTTGCCCGTGCATAGGGTACCGCAAATTGCGGTCCCCAATGCATGGAACGGTCGACACACATTCATGTAGATGAGCCCTAACGGAGAGATGGCGGGGCATTTATCCGTGTAGAGAAAGCAGAAGGGGGGAATGGGAAATTCTTGCTTTGTAAAGACTCAAGTACACTCTTTGTGCCGCCATATGGTTTTATATAGCACCATAATTCAGAAGTATTCTCTCCTAGAACAGTCCATAATGCAATTAGAGGCATGCAGAGGTAGCGTATAGCCCCATAGACTTCTATTGGAGCCATATTGCAGTTCTGTTCTCTGTGTGCTGCCATATGGTGCCATTATATGGCACTATGATACAGAAGTGCCGCCATATAGTGCAAATATAGGACACTTCTATCCAGCAGTATTCTCCCCTAGAACATGTCACAATGAAAGCAGAGGCATGTGGAGGTGCAGTGTGGCCCCGTTGACTTCTCTTGGGGCCACATTACTATTTCATACAACTAGCAGCTTGTGTGGGGCAGTTGGACATCAGCCCATGCTAATGTCAGGAACTCCTGCTAATGTCAAGAAGTGCAAAGCAGGGGGCACCTTATCAGAGAAAGAGTGGGATCAGCTGTTATGTGACCTTTACTTCAAGGTGCCAGTGACAAGGGGACAGAGCACATAACGAGGTCTGCTCAGTGAGAGCTGGAGGACGCTGAGCACATTCTGTCACTACACGGCAGAGCAGAGTGTAATCGGTCACCACTCCAGCACCTCCTCGCTCTCTCCCAAGTCTGCACTGCAAACAGAGCATGCGCGGCACTGCAAACAGAGCATGCACGGCCCTGTTTCAGAAGCAGCACAAGGAAATGAACAGCCGGCCGTGCGCGTTCATGAAAGAAAGGAGAGGCCAGCCACTGGATCGATGTGGTTACTCTGCGCATGCGCGGCCCCTGCATTCGGCAGGCGAGAGGTGGCCGTAACTAGGAGAGACACAATGACAACACAGAGGTAGGAGGGGAAGGATTTTATCAAAAAGGGAGGGAATTGGCTAATACATTATATTTACAAAAATGATCACTGTTATATCATTAGCAGATTAAACAGTGATCATTGGGATGAGAATGCCCCTTTAAATACTGCTGTTATATTCTGGTTTAAAAAAAACACCCATTTTGTGCAAGACACTAGATTTGCGGCCTTTGCTGCATTTGTGACAGTCCAATACAACCAGTCAATACTGCTGTTACATTGTTGATTGACAAATTCACATTTTTTGTGACCGTGAAGTAATTGTATGAAATTCGCCTGTCACACTGCTGTGTGAAATCACAAAAAGTTTCCTCTTTATGACACCAACACTGCCTTACTGTCAGTGAACTTAATAGTTGACTATTGGCGGTTACATTGTCGCCTGACATAAACCATCTGTTAGTTTGGTGGGTGAACGCAAAGAATGAGGAAAGCGTCAAATAAGAGACGTGACCCCGGTCGTGGTGCTGCTGGTGGAGCTCCTGTTGCAGGCAGAGGACGTGGTCGATCTGTGCCAGCTACATGCACAAGTGAAACACCTTCCTCAGGTGCGAGTAGGCGACAGAACCTTCAACATTATTTAATAGGGTTGAATGCGGCACTACGAATGGTGAGGCCAGAACAAGTACAGGCGATAGTAGATTGGGTGGCTGACAGTGCCTCCAGTTCCTTCACATTGTCTCCCACCCAGTCTCCTGCTGAAAGACCACAGTTGGCACCTGCAGCCCATGTCCATTAGTCCTTCACCTCGCCCCCTTGCAAATCAGCCAAGCAGTCTGAGCCCCAAGTCATGCAGCAGTCTCTTCTGCTTTTTGATGACTCTGCTAGCAGTGTTTCCATGGGCCATCCACATATCCCTGCACCAGAAGTGGAAGAGATTGAGTGCACTGATGCCCAACCACTTATGTTTCAGGATGAGTACATGGGAAGACCACCGCAGCACATCTCTGATGATGAAAAAACACAGGTGCCAACTGTTTCTGCAGTCCGACAAGGAGGGCAGGGGTAAAGAGTGGGTGGAAGATGAAGTGGAGGATGATGAAGTACTAGACCCCACATGGAATCAAGGTCATGCGAGTGACATGTCTAGTTCGGAGGAAGAGGTGGTGGCCGCACAGAGGCACCAGCACAGCAAAAGAGGGAGCAGGTTGCAAAAGCATCTGTTACGTTCTTGGGTGACATTTTACCATTTTTGCCGTGAATGAACCCCATGCTCTACATAGTTGACAGGGACCGAAATTTTTAAAAATCGTCTGTTCCATTGGTGGGTGACATTAACCCATTTTTGCAGTTGAAAAACCCCTGCTTTGCATAGGTGACAGGGACTTAAATTTCTAAAATTTGAATTTAATTGACGGTAGCCCCCTCTTTTCTTTCGATCCTTCCGCTTTAATAACTTGTCCCACATTTCCGCTCAATCACATTTCAGCCATTGACCTCCCTTGGATGTGGTATCCCTTTCTCACGCTACCTCACAGAAAAGAACATCGAAAGTTGATAGAGAATATATACAATTGGATTGTTTAGGTTACGGGGACGTGTGATCAGGCAGAAGTTATCTAGAGTCAACAAAGCGGAAACAGGGCCTCTCCTGTATAACGTTTCCAAATCAAAAATACCCCAGTGACTTTCCCTGTAATTTTTTATTAATCATTCCAATAACAGGGCATCTTAAGAGTCCTGTATTGTTATTTATCGTCACTACCTCCCCGAGTCGGGAGTGGGTAATTGCCCTGCGCCCCCTCCTTTACTTGGAAGCTTTGGCTTCAATAATTTGTCCCACATTTCTGCTCGATCACATTTAATTTCATCCATTGACCTTCTTTGGATGTGGTATACCTTTCTCAGACTCCCTCTCTGGCATGGAACCCTGATTCCCCGTTACCTGTGATCACCATGGTAGGTGCATAAAAGAACATCGAAAGTTGATAGGGAAGATTTCCAATTGGATCAAGGCCGTCACGGGGACGTGCGACATGGTTGAGCAGTATGTGAGCACACGCCTACACGTACTGACTGATGGGTCTGCCCCCTTCAACTTCTGGGTCTCCAAATTGGGCACATGGCCTGAGCTTGCCCTTTATGCCTTGGAGGTGCTGGCCTGCCCTGCAGCCAATGTATTCTCTGAACGTTTGTTTAGCATGGCTGGAGTGGGTTATCACAGACAAGCGTAGCCGCCTGTCCACAACCAATGTGGACAAGGTCACGTTCATTAAAATGAACCAGTCATTGATCACACAGGACTTGTCCGTACCTTGTGCAGAATAGACATGTATACCGGCCTCACCCAGCCATTGTTGTACTCCAGCGCACTCTCTCTTTGTTTTATTTTTTATATTTCCCAATATTTTGGGGTATCCCCAAATTTAAAAAAATAATAAAATAAAATAAAAAATCAAAAACAAAAACTAGTGTTGGCTACCTCCTCCTCCTCCACCGCCGCTTCCACCTACACCGCTACGTCCAGCGCCTCCTTAACCTTCTACTCCACATGGACCTCCTCCTCCTAGAACAAGATTATTATTTTTTATTTTTACGTATTCTATGTTATTTAAAGTCATTTCCCTACCCACATTTGTTTGCAGAGCACTTGCCATGCTCTTAACCACATTTTGCTGCCATTTGCAGTCATCTAGCCCTTTCCATTACTTTTTTAGAGCCATTTTAGTGCTCCAAAGTTCGGGTCCCCATTGACTTCAATGGGGTTCGGGGTCAAGTTCGAGTCAAGTTCGGGTCCGGAACTCGTACTTTTTTGTGAAGTTCGCTGAATCCGTCGAACCCGAACATCCAGGTGTCCGCTCAATTCTACTTACAATCACTGATGGAAATAACTGACCAAATAACTGAAGTGTGAACTCAGCCTTAGGGCTCATGCACACGTACGTTGTTTGGGTCCACATCCCAGCTAGATTTTTTTTAGTTACGGACCCATTCACTTCTCTGTTGTTCCATTCCGTGGCCCCGCAAAAAAAAATAGAACATGTCCTACTCTTGCCCGTTTTGCGGACAAGAATAGGCATTTCTATTATGGGCGGCCCGTTCCGTTCTGCAAATGGTGGAACGCACGCGGCCGGCATCCGTGTTTTGTGGATCCGCAATTTGTGGACTGCAAAACATGGCGCGGTCATGTGCATGAGGCTTTATCGGTATGATTGTTGTATAAGACGTTTATTTCAGTGTATACAAAATAAATAGTGCGTTTGTTACTATTACCAATGCGACTCCACTACAGTGTCCATCACATCCTGCCCCAGAGTGGTAATATGGTGCTACAGGCGGTATTTCCCACAATTAGCTAGTCATGTCCAGGGCCTGTGAACATAGAATGTTTTACTATGTCTAATGCAGTGCCTTCTCTTGTGGTACACCATCTTGTATTTCCCTGTAGTATAAGGGTTCATGCACACGTCCGTTTTTTCTTTCCTGATCTGTTCCGTTTTATGAGGAACAGATCTGGACCAGTTCTGTACCCATTCATTTTCAATGGGTCCTGGAAAAAATCGGACAGCACAATGTGTGCTGTCCGTTTCCGTTGTTCCGTTCCGCATGTCCGAAAAAATATAAAACTTGTCCTATTCTTTTCCGCAAAAATCGGATCCTGGAACAATACAAAGTCAATGGATCCGCAAAAAACGGAAGACATTCGTATGTCATTACGTATGTCATCCGTTTTATGCGTATTCCGTTCCTGGAAATTAAATGGCACCTGAGGTAACACATAACTAGACTTTTATTCACTTTTTTTTTTTCAATTTTTTTTCAAAGAAATCCAAACAACTTTATTTGCTTATTGAAATTTATACATGTTTCCGTTTTTTGCAGATCCGCAAAAAACGGATGACATACGGATGACATACGGAAACATTTTCAGGAACAACGGATCCGCAAAAAACGGACTGAAAATCGGGATATAGAAAAATACTGACGTGTGAATGTAGCCTAAGGGTTCATGCACACGAACATATTTTTTTTCCATGTACGTTCTCTTTTTTTTTTTGCAGTCCGTATGCGGAACCATTCATTTCAATGAGTCCGCAAAAAAAAAAACGGAAGTTACTCTGTGCATTCCATTTCCGTATTTCTGTATGTTAGTTCCGCAAACAAATAGTACATGTCCTATTATTGTCCACATTATAGAGAAAGATAGGACTGTGCTATTAGGGGCTTCATCCGTATTTTTTGTGGATCCGTGTTTTGCGGACTACAAGATACATACGGTCGTGTGCATGAGCCCTAATACACACTCTGCACATGTAACATATCACTTTACATAAATAACATGGGGCATTAAGATTGTTCCATGGTACACTATGTAGCGTACCGTATGTAGTTTGCAGTCTGCCAAACATGGATCCGCAAAAAATACAGTGCATAATACACCTGCTGCTGATTCCAAATCAGTAATATGTATGTCACTACTCAGCCCCATTCCCAAGCTATGGGCCCCCAAACTGGCTGTGAAAAGCATAGAGAGGACCTCTGCTGGAGTCCTCTCTATTATGGTGGAAGGAACAGGAGTCCTCACAATGTATTCCATTGCTGGTTTGTGGGCAAACAAACCAGATACAAATGACTGATCCAGAGACATCAGCAGAGTCTATACATGTATTACGGTACTTATTAGTGTTGCCGGCGGTCTCTCTTTCAGTGCAGGGTGATATAGCACAGCATGCAAATAGCAAACACTTATAGGTATAGCAAGATTCATTTAACAATCCGACAGTACAACAAGGTGGAGTCGCCACCGCAACAAGGTCAACCCTGTTACACTCTTAGGGCTCATGCACATGACCGTTGTTGTTTTGCAGTCCATTTTTCATGGATCCGTTGTTCTGTATCTGAGGGTTTTTTTTTCTCGGATTTAGGCCCTCTTCTGTTCCGTTATTGCACATATCTGTATGGTTTCCGTATTTGATCCGATTTTTGCAGATCAGAAACGGAAACAGTAACTTATTAATCACCAAACACATGAGCAGTATGGGCTGGGCATAGCATTTCTACAGTATGGATCCGCAAAATACAGATGAAGTACGGATGACATACGGATGTGTTCTGTGTGTTTTCCGTACTTTTTGTGGACCATTGACTTGAATGGGGCCTCGGACCGTGATTTGAGGACAATAATAGGACATGCACTACTTTTCTGTGGAAAGGAAATTCGGAAACGGAATGCACACAGAGTAACTCCGGTTGTTTTTGAGGACCCATTGAAGTGAATGGTTACGCATTCGGTCGGCAAAAAAAAAAACATAACGGAAGCGGAAAGAAAATACGTTTGTGTGCATGAGCCCCTACACTCTGACCTGTTTTGCATGAATCCATGCTGGTTATCAGTTATTAGATTATTCAGCACTATATACTTTTGCATATCACCTCTTAGAATCTTAATAATAAAATTAAAGGTATGTGGCTACAATAAGTGATCACACCAAAGAATACACAAATATTCCCTACAGGGAAAAATGCTGGGACAAAATAATTAGTGTTGAGCGAATCGACCTTCGGATCCAAGACCAGAGTTGATTGGCTCGAAACTTCTTTTGAACGCTGTACAGAGATTCGTCTCTGTACATCATCCAAATGTATGGGCTCCAGTGAGGGAAGTTAGTTATCAATGAAGTCTCGCAAGACTTTGGTGAATAACTTCGGGATTTGATTTTTTAACTTTAAAACAGTTATCCGAATCAGTTTCGGTACCGAGATACCAGCCTGTACCAAAGCCGACTTCGAATTCCTGTTTAAAAATAGTTTTAAAGTTTAAAAATTGAATGCCAAAGACTTCGGTGATAACCAATTTCAACTCGCCCAAGCCCATATGGGTCTCTGTACAGCATTAAAACAAAGCTTTGAGCGAATCAACTTCGGATCTCGGATCTGAAGGTTGATTCGCTTATCCCTACAAAAAATAAATGTAGTGACAGATATGCTGAGCAGATAACCGACTGGATAGGTCAGAACCGGGACAGAACTAAACAGAATATAGTCATACAAGCCAAAGCCAATACCAGATGAATCTAAAGCCAAATCAGAAACCGTGACGTCCTGTCAAGTCCAAATCGTCAGGCAAAATGGGAAGTATTCAGAAAATGTTGAGGTCCAAAAATCCAGAGGTCAAAACTTAATAGCAGGGTATATGAAAAGACACCTTAATTACAGGCATTTGTGGCCAGAAGTTGCCTGCTTGAATAGAGCGCTCCCCAGGTCAACTAGAACGTCCTCTAACATGACCTGAGATGTTATGACTGATTACGACACCCCCCCTGATTGGTCGGCAAGTACCCAGACAAAGTATCCCGGCAGGGCAGCCCGTAATGGAACGTGCCTGACGGCATAATACAGTTGAGCCGAGACACAGCAACAAGAAGAGTGAACCTGCCAGCCAGGTAGGCCCGTTACCGTAGAGATGAGGCAGAAATGTCAGCAGCACTGCCCGCCAGCAGGGCACCGGCTATCATCTTTTTGTCCCTGTCACTTTGATATTACTAATGCTATCTTGGCATTACTGAGCCTGAAATGGCTTGAATACAATCCAGGAGACCTCAGAGTGTCCTACATGACTATTCAGGGCAATCTATGCACTTTAAAGTCAGGTAGAATTAATTAGAATGTGCTGAGTCCTAATCAAACTGTTTGAATCTGCCCTGAAACACATTTAAAAACAATGTCCTCATCTATAGTGTTTACTTTTTCTTAGTCACCTCCCTATTCTCCTTTCTGACCCTGTCCCCAACAAACTTCCCATTTACATCGTCCGTATCCCACTCTCTCTCTCTCTTTGCTCAATGTACCACCATTTTTGTAAAACACCCTTCCTTTCCCCCGGATTGTAGTTTAAAGACTCCTCCAGGCATCTAATCATTCATTCACCAGGACACAAATGACATTTTATGTTACTGTAAAATAATTTCACCATGCAAACTTAATAAATCCCCGTCATATCGCTCACATCAGGGGTATAATTGGATCAATAAGCTTGCATGTATTTGTACAAGTCATCTGAGGGTAATATCGATCATGTTTACCACGGGTGCAAATACAATCTGACTAACCTCTGACCATCTAGTGCTGATTTAACACTATTAATGCCAGCATGCTGTCCGATTACACCAAGTGTGAGTACATTTACTTTATTACTGCCATAGTAAAATCAAAAAAGTTCAAAAAGTAATCAGTTTCTTAGGGCTTGTTCACACGACCGTGTGAAGCACGTGCCCATGCTGTTCATTGCTGATCGCAGCATCTGAGATGACCATTGAGGGCTGTCAGAGGTTAATCTGTTAAAAAAATAAAAATACTCACCTTATCCACTTGATCGAGAAAGAGTCCGCCGCAGACATTTTGATTGAAGATCCAGGAAGAAATCTTGCGCGCTGCATGATGACAGACTCATCACTAGGGATGAGCGAAAGGACTTCGGATGAAACACCTGTAGTCGATTCGCATAGAACTTCGTTCTAATACTGTAAGGAGCAGGAGCTCCATACGGTATTAGAATGTATTGGCTCCGGTGAGCTGAAGTCATTGCTTTGCGAAGTCTCGCGAGACTTTGCGCAGTAACTTCATAAATTAATTTGTACTGTAAAAAAAAAATGGAACCTGTTTTGGCACTTGAGCAGCACAGCACATTCTTCAAAAGAACTGTACCGTGCATGAAACGATTACTTACAGTATGGTGCAGGTGTGAGATTACTGGGCCGGGTAAGTGGAGGATTTGAATGCCAAGCCCTGTTTATTGGCCAAGGCCAGGTAAGGCTTCAACAAAATAGTGATGAAGATGGTTGCAGCGATGGGTTAGAGAGTCGTCCCTCAGTGCACTTATTGATTTCAAAGGTTCTTTCTCGCAAATGTAGCAGAGGATGGGAAAAAAAAAAAGGAAGAAAAGCACCATTTTAGTTCCCTCTGCAAGTGCCTACCAAAGATTATGCTTCGCTTAATGGCAAAATCCCCAGTGACAAACTCCCTTTAAATAAATCTTGCTTATTATGCTAGTATTTACAATATATTATGCAATAGAGCTGTAATCTACACCAGCACAGCCTGCATGTCCTCAAAGATCACAGGTTATCTGGATTGCTGCCATGCTCCTAGTCATGTATAAATACAGAGGGACATAGTACAATAGTACAGCCAGAGCTGTGACAACAGGGGCGCAGGATGGCTCTGAACATTGCTTCGACTCTTCTCCTGGCTACAGGACTCACCCTCCTAATTTATCTCATTAAATGGTGGAGTAGAATCAAACAGAAGAACCTACCTCCAGGACCTACACCTCTGCCAGGCTTGGGGAACGTCCTTCAGCTAAGCACCTCAGAACTACCACAGTCTTTTATTAAGGTATGTACACTTACCTTCTATTTTACCCTAAGTAGGACATGGGTCCATATTAATTCCCACCATTAATCTCTTCAGGAAGTCAGGATGATCCAGCAATAGACAAGGGAAGCCTTAGGGAATTAATAATCCCCGCAGATGCTCTTCAAGTCCATCATCATATACAAGATATTTTATTAGAGTATGTATCTGATGCTCAAGATACCATAAACAGCAGCCTATATTCTGCTGATAAATCCAGAGTAAAAGAGGAATTTGATGCCCGGACTGCCGTCCTGTTGTGTTATGAAATCAATCCTGCCTAAAATGGGAGATACCTGATGTTAAGGAAATGATGTGCAGTATATATAAAAAATGTGTACAGAGAAAATTATAACATAGATTTCTCTGTGAAAAATTTAAGGGTCATCTACTTTCGGCAACACAGTTTTGTTAGAAGGATCCCGTGACAGTGAGTAGATGACGGTGTGCCCCCACTGCATGAAGCATCAGCAATCAGCTGTTATGTAAACCCAGCAGCAAATGTTCGATGTGCCTGTAGCACCACCACAGGGGAAATAAAGTATTACATGGTGACCACTGAAAAGAATAAGCTAAATGCAATGCATTGACCTGTTGACTTCTCCAGAGAGGTGTTCTTTGTAGCTGCTCTCCTCTCTAGCTACTGATGGAGAGCAATAAAATGCTACCATTTCCCCTGTATTAACTTTCTGATGGTTCATTACTAACCTGTGCAGAAATCATATCCCAGTCTCATGAGATCCAGAAAGGAAAGCAATTCCTACATAAGTCTCTTAGGTGAGGTCCCGGTGTTCTTGATCCCACTGGACAGGATCATCATTTCTAGTCGTACATCTCCTGTACAGACCCGTAATACTCTAATATGAAAACAGTAACAAGTGTTAAATTTACAATTTTTTCATGTTTTCTATATCTGTCTAGCTGAGTGAGACATATGGACCTGTCTATACCGTCTACATAGCCAATCTTCGGACGATAGTACTGATTGGGTACGATGCTGTGAAGGAAGCATTGGTGGACCGCAGCGATGCTTTTAGTGACAGGGGAGACATAGGAACTGGAGAATTGTTTTCTAAAGATTTTGGTAAGATGATAAAGTAAAAGAATAAAATAAGTTTTTATTTATATCAATGTGAATTATTCTACAGTATATTACTTTACAGAGGTCATACTGTACATCTCTAATGATACCTATAATATTTGACAGATGGGGGGAGGGTCATCACAGTGTATAATGCTGTGAAAGTATACTTCTCTCATAGTAAGTGTGGTATGTGTGAAAGAGGCCTAAATGTAAAACCAGCTGAACCAACCTACTAGTTGAAATGAGCGAAGTTTTGAAAAATTCAATTTGGCAACTTTGCCAAAGTTCACCAAGAAATTTGATTTGTTACAAATTAAATTTCGCGAATCACTATAAATCAGGTATACCCAGACCACTCTGCCTTAGGGTACACAGGGAGCTGCTGTGCTGCGGACAGGTTGCGGCCATGCTGCAGTGAAGAACAGCACGGCCTATTAGCCCACAGCTGACTGTCATTTAATAATGAAGAACACTGTATAGTACTACTTCAATGTTAATGGCTGCAACACCCTTAATGGACGCTTAAACAGGGGCTGTTGCTAGTATGGGGTTTGACTGATTAGGTGGGGGGACAATATGCATATTATTTGACAGTAAACACTGAATATTAATCAGCTCTGGCATACCCACTTCTCCAACCCCAGCGCTCTCCTTCCCTACAAGTGGGAGCACTTCTTCTGCCATCTGCTTTTCCAACTTTACCACATCATCTAATATCGAGAATATGTCATTAGAGAAGTCACGAACATAAAATTTTCCATTCGCGAACGGCAAACGCGAACTTCCGCGAATGTTCGCGAACGGGCAAACCGGGCGAACCGCCATAGACTTCAATAGACAGGCGAATTTTAAAACCCACAGGGACTCTTTCTGGCCACAATAGTGATGGAAAAGTTGTTTCAAGGGGACTAACACCTGGACTGTGGCATGCCGGAGGGGGATCCATGGCAAAACTCCCATGGAAAATTACGTAGTTGACGCAGAGTGTGGTAAGTTGAATTCGCAATGCGATTTATATAACCTGCATTAATCGCATTGCAAATTCAACTTAGAGCTAAGTTCCTAATGGTTGTATTGCTAGAATTGACGAATATAACGAATATAGCACTATATTCTCAATCTTCGTTATATTCTAGCAATACAACCATTAGGAACCCAGCTCTAAGTTGAATTCGCAATGCGATTAATATAACCTGTATTAATCGCATTGCGATTACAACTTAGTCAAATTTGTGACACTGCAGCTTCAGAATGAATCTAAGATGGATGCTGTCCTTGCTTTTTGATAGGAGGTGGGAGGGTCTGGGAGGGAGGCTATGCTGATTGGCTGGAATGTGTCTGCTAACTGTGAGATACAGGGTCAAAGTTTGCTCAATGATGATGTAGAGGGGGCGGACCGAACATCGCATATGTTCACCCGCCGCGGCGAACGCGAACAAGCTATGTTCGCCGGCGAATAGTTCGGGACATCTCTATATGTCATCAGGAATATCCAGCTCCTCCTCTCTCTGCATCTTGCTAACTTTTCGAGGACATGAAGACTTTGAAGGATGATTTCGAAAAGGTAAACCCAGCAAAAGATGAGGATGGTCATTATTAAGACCTGGCCTCCCTAAGAGGTGCAGACTGGATAGTATTGGTTGACATGCCGGCAGTGGAATAATAAAGGCTTCCATATTATTGGTATTGAATTACATATCTTAGTTTATGGCTGATATAGGAATAAGTAAATGGAAAAAATAAATTAAACTTTATAGAATAAGTCTCCCTGCACTCTCTCTGTAGTCTCCCTACACTCCCCCTGCACAGTCCCTGCACTCTCCCTCTCCAATATTGTTCTATTAATCAGTTTCAGCAACACTGTCCTTAGCGCATATCGCTTGCCACGTCTCTCCCTGTGCTCAGCTCACAGGACAATGGTGGAGTCCACTCAGGATGAGGGTTTTATAGGGCTGTGACATCACAGGGAATGGCTATCTGCGGATTTGGCTGACTGCATGGCATTACGGGTGATCTTGTGTTCCCGGGCTTCTTACTTTCACTTTGTAACATATGCAGTCACCATTTTAGGAAAACCTGATTTGTTACCACAAAGAGAGAGAAAATTCGGATTTGTTTCTATTCAAAGTTTTCCTAAACTTCAGACCGAATTCCTTCTCTTCAAATGCTTCACCTCGCTTAATACTACCTACTACTTCTAGTTACTGTAATGGTTCCCACTGTGGATGATAAAATGTTGCTGTTTTTGGATGAAAATGCCTATGATTTTCTAAATCTGGACAACTCATTTAATGAATGTGTCATCAGAAAATTTCCTACTGTTTAAATCAAGTTTTATTTTTGTTTTTAAAGAATTGTTGGCGATTTTGATTTAAAATAAATGTTAAAATGTTGCAGTTTTTGCGCTGGCTTCTAAAGGTGTCTGGTTGGTCAAGAGCCAATAACTTCGTCACGAAGCACATTTTTTTTGTAAGTAGCAGGTACAATGACAAGGAACTGCGAAAGCGCCACCCCCGTCATTGTACCCCTTAGATGCCGCGTTCATACATGATCGCGGCATCTGAGTGTAAAATTAACTAAAAAAAAATTTAATCAAACTAACCAACTCCATCCGTTTGCAACGGGCCAGCCGCCGCCATCTTGTTTATAGATCTCGGCAGAAATCCTGTGCGGCGCGAGATTACGTCATCACGCCAGCCAGCAGGATGATGTAATCTAGCGCTGCATGAGATTTCAGCCGAGATCTTGAAGCAAGATAGAGGCTGGCGGCCCATCGCGAGCAAATGGAGGAGGTAAGTTTGCATTTTTTAGTTTTTCACACTATTTCAGGTTAAATCGATTCGCTGACACGAAGCACAAAGAAATTCTTCTGCTAGGCGAATGAAATTCATCCTGAAATTTGAATCGAATTCCACTTCGTGGGTTCGATTCACTCATTTCTAGTGTTTATGTGTTGTCAATGGGGATAGAGGAGAACAACGCTTCTATACACCTCTTATGCAGTTTATCTCCAGGAAGAAAAGCTTGAGTGAAAAATGAATTTGCCTGACCCTTCTACCGTATATAGAGTCCTGATCAAAAGTTTAAGACCACTTGAAAAATGGCAAAAAAAATCATATTTAGCATGACTGGATCCTAACAAGGTTCCAAGTAGAGCTTCAACATGCAACAAGAAGAAATGGGAGTGAGACAAAACATTTTTTGAGCATTCAATTTTATGAAAACAACGAATAAACTGAAACAGGCTGTTTTTCAGCTGATCAAAAGTTTAGGACCACATGCCTTTAAAAGGCCAAATCTGTGCAAAGATGTGGATTCATTGTCATTTTATGTCAGGTAGTCACACGTTGTGATGGCAAAGGGAAAAAAACTCTCCCTTTTTGAACGTGGTCGGGTTGTTGAACTGCATAAGCAGGGTTTCTCACAGCGCACCATCGCTGCTGAGGTGAAACGCAGTAAGACAGTCATTTGGAATATCTTAAATGATCCTGAGGGTTATGGAACAGAAAGGTCAAGTGGAAGACCCAAAAAAATGTCATCAGTACTGAGCTGGAGGATCCAATTGGCTGTCCGTCAAGACACTAGACGATCCTCGACCCAAATTAAGACCCTTACTAGTGCTGACTGCAGCCCCATAACCATCAGACGGCATCTGAGACTGAAGGGCTTCAAAAACAAAAACGTCTTCAAAGACCTCGTCTCCTTGAACGCCACAGAACTGCTCGTTTGGACTTTGCAAGAGAGCACAAAACATGGGACATTCAAAAGGTGGAAGAAAGTTTTATTCTCTGATGAGAAAAAATTTAACCTTGATGGTCCTGATGATTTCCAACATTACTGGCATGACAAGCAGATCCCACCTGAGATGTTTTCTACGCGCCACAGTGGAGGGGGCACCATAATGGTCTGGGGTGCTTTTTCCTTCAGCGGAACAATGGAGCTTCAGGAAGTGCAGGGGCGTCAAACGGCCGCTGGCTATATCCAGATGTTGCAGAGAGCATTCCTCATGACTGAGGGCCCTCGTCTGTGTGGTAACGACTGGGTTTTTCAACAGGACACCGCTACAGTACACAATGCCCGCAGGACAAGGGACTTCTTCCGGGAGAATAACATCACTCTTTTGGGCCATCCTGCATGTTCCCCTGATCTAAATCCAATTGAGAACCTTTGGGGATGGATGGCAAGGGAAGTTTACAAAAATGGACAACAGTTCCAGACAGTAGATGGCCTTCGTGCGGCCGTCTTTACCACTTGGAGAAATGTTCCTACTCACCTCATGGAAACGCTTGCAGCAAGCATGCCAAAACTATTTTTTTAAGTGATAAACAATAACGGCGGAGCTACTCATTACTGAGTTCATGTTTGGAAGTTGGATTTTTGTTTTGGGGGGGTTTAGTTTTTTTTGGAGGTGTGGTTCTAAACTTTTGATCAGCTGAAAAACAGCCTGTTTCAGTTTATTCGTTGTTTTCATTAAATTGAATTCTCAAAAAATGTTTTATCTTCCATTTCTTCTTGTTGCATGTTGAAGCTGTACTTGGAACCTTGTTAAGATCCAGCCATGCTAAATATGATTTTTTTGCCATTTTTCAAGTGGTCTTAAACTTTTGATCAGGACTGTATGTAATCTTAGTCTGGAACCCTCTATACACATAATACTGTTGGCTGCACCCTTTGAAAAAGGGCCATTTGTCCATTATTACTCTTAGAAATGTATGGTTCCTAAGCCTTATGATAAACTGACACTTCATCTTTCATAGAGATCACTTTCCAGTAGTCATTTACTACTGTAATCAAAGGCAGGATTACAAAGACAGATAACACCTATATACAGATAACACAGTATCCAATAGTCACAATCGGTGACTTTAAAGCTCATGAACTTCCATCTTTGTACAGTGACCACTGCACAGAGCATGCTGAGAAAATGTTCCCATAGACGACAATAAACATGTCTTATGTATTGACTCTGCAGACTATATGACTGCTGTAAAGCATGTCTCTAAATGTTGTTAAAAGCAGTTCAGGCAAGATGGCCGCATCATAATCATGTACAATAAATTAAATAAATCTACCATCAGAAAACAAGAACAGATTATTAAAAAAAATGAGAATCTGCTTCAGTATTTGGTTTTATTTGGTAAAAAATATAGTATATTCCCTTTAATTTTTATTTTTTTACTTATAGGGGTCATTGCAAGCAGTGGGGAAAGGTGGAAAATTCTTCGTCGTTTTTCTCTGACAACGTTGAGAAATTTTGGAATGGGAAAGAGGAGCATTGAAGAAAGAATCCAAGAAGAAGCCCGGTGTCTTGCTGAAAAATTTATGAAGGATAAAGGTGGGTAAAGTTCCAAAGATATCTGTCTCCTACACTCAGGCCATACATATTAGGCCTCCTGCAAAACCGCAGAACCGCAAAATAGGGATACCTTCCGTGTGCAATCTGAATTTTTCTCAGTCCTATAAATTGAAATAGCTATTCCTGTCCGCAAAAACAGACAATAGGACACGTTCTAAAATTTGTAGGACATATATACGAATGCGGACAGCACATGGGTGATTTTTTATTTTTTTTGAGGACCCATGGAAATGACAGGTCTATGTGCACAAGACACACCATGAGTGTACAATAGGTGTGGGCCCTACCTTTGGGATATGCTTCTATCTCCAGTACAGGACATGGTCGTGCCCAGATTGGAGTGGAGAAGAGGCTGAGCATGCACAGCTCTCTGCCAACAACTCAGTGGTACTGTACTTTCAAAAATAGCTGAGCAGATGGACTTGGCTACTTTTGGAAGTGCTATTAAAATGAACGGAGAGAGCAACACAAGCACAAATACCTCTCCATTCCCAAATCGAGGCAACAGGGCCCCTTTCTGTAGACAGACGGGACCCATACCTATCTGATATTTATAGGATAATAGGATAGATAAGAGTACCCATTTAAAGCAGTAATTTACCACTTTTCTTTATTTTTTCCTAACAGATGCTCCAATTGACCCAACATATATATTACGAGCTGCTGTTTCTAATGTCATTTGCTCCGTTGTGTTTGGTGAAAGATTTGACTATGAAGATGAAAAGTTTTTGACTCTTATATTATATCTTCACAATCTTCTCCAGTTGTTAAACACCCGTTCAGGGCAGGTAAATGTTACAAACTGTCTAACAGGTATATGGGTGCAATGTAATTACCCAGAATTTACACTCTGGAAATGTCTGCCTACCATCTGTCCATTTCATATTTCCAGGCACAGCAACCTGCTAACCTCTTTGGGGAAAGTATAGTAATGCACAATGGATGGACCTATGACTGAATGTCATTGTTTGGACGCCTTTGCTTAGATCAGGGGTGATCACAGTCTTGGTTCAAAATTAAAACAGAACATCAAAATAAAGCTAGTTTCACACTTGTGGCAGGGAACTCCGGCAGACTGTTCCGGTAGAGAACAGCCTGCCAGAGTTCTCCAGATCCTGCATTGCTGGACACTACCGCTTTCCCACCAGACCCCATTGACTATAATGATTCAACTTCTACCCGGTAAATATGCTGATAATCAGACAAAAACCACTGTGTGCTGAGTGCTGTGGCATTGCCTTCTGGACCTGTCAGTCAGATAACCCGGCCGCAGGTGTAAAAGAAGCCTAAGGAATCTTTGCAGTGTTCTGGTTCTGATCAATGGTCAGGTAGGTTGATACACTGCTCCAAATTAAATAGATACGTGCATGCACGGCGAGAGAAATAACACTGACACTCTATATAAGGTCAAAGCATAACTCGAATGGGGGCTTCACATTATATACCCTCCATATTAGTGGGAGGAGTGGGCTCACATGATTGGTCTTTTAGCAAGAAGGAATGTAAACAGGAAATAAGTTTAAGGCATATGTATGATAGACTCAGAGGAATTCCTGACAGTTTCAAGTTTTTGCTGCAAATAGTTTCAATCATAGAATGCATACTGGGGGTTGTCTCTCGGACAGACACCATTTTGTAAGTGCCAAGCAAGTGTCCATTATATTCCATAACAGTCCCCCCTTGGATTCTTGATTGTAGAACTTTCCCTGCCTAGTGAACCCCTGGGAATACCATTCACAATCCTCTTCACCCACAGTGGCGACAACCTACCCCTTTTTGGGTAGACTCCAGGTTAATCGGACTTATGATAGTACCCTGGGATTCATCTTTCCCTATCTCGGTATGACATCGTAATTGGTGGGGGAACTTGTGTTGAATTCTTTGGTTTCCATTTCTTCTTCACCATATAGCAGCATGATGGGCTGTTCAGTAGTTCAAGTCCCAATTTTTTCACATATGTTTTGGACACAGGGTACAATGCAACATAACACTACTGACATTAATACTAGCATCAAGACTATCACCATACCAATCTGGGTGAGAACGGCACATATTTTTGAACCGTCCGAAGTACTCATCCCATGGGTCTGTTATCCCTGGGTTACGTTTTAATTCCTCTGACAGGTTAGTAAGCTTGTTTATTGCTTCAGTTACCTTCCCTTTGGGGCCAGTGTTATATGGGATGTAGGTGCAGCAAGTTTCCCCAATCATTTTACAAACTCCCCCAGTCTCAGCTAGGATCATATCTAGGGCGATCCTGTTCTGAAAGGCCACAGCAGAAGTAGCCTCTAACTGTTCTGCAATTCCTTTTAGGGCATCACGAGTGTAGTTTACAAATCTTTGCTGATTATAATATATGTCGTTTATCCAGTCTACGTTCTTGTTGATTGTCACTATTGGGAGTATGGATTCAAATCTAGCTGCCACCTGATCTCTGGCCTTAAACTCGTTGGGGACCCCCCTTGGGACTCCTATTGCGTCTATATACACATGTGGGTCAAAGCTCCCCTGTGGGGAGGCCTCCCTTTTTGACCTCCCTGAATAGGTTTTTTGAGTATACCCTCTAACTGTTGGGTCATCTTCTAGTATGTGAAGGGGCATTATGGCTTTCGCTAGGGCGCATTCACCGGACCAATTGCCTTCTAACCTAGTTCTTATTTTTCCGTCTCCACAGATCCAATAGATGTCCCCCAAAGATACCCTCTGATTCTGTGTTTCAGTGGACAGGTTGCTGTAGGATGAGCAGTACCCTTCTGTGAAGTTGCCCAAGAATCTCTGACTGCCAGGGTTGAAGTAACAGGTGTAGTTACCGGGGTATATGGTTATGCCTTCACCTGGTTTGGGGGTTTTTACTACCAGGGGGTATTTTTCTTTCCACTTTTCACAGGCAGAGTCATTCACGCTAGTGTTGGTATATAGGCTGAGGAAGCAGCTTTCAGTCTCAGGAGGCAGATGTGTGTGTCAGCATTGTATTTCATCCATTCTAATCACAGGTTGGTGTCAGAAAATCCTGCCTCGGCAGCCATAGTATCTTCAAAGGTGGGGTCTGCTATGGCTGTCATCTGCCGAAGGGAGGTAGTGTAGGGTTTGGACGGACCCTTCTCTATCTTTGCGAGATTATGTAGGTCTTTCAGGTGGAACATGCCCATGCCCCCAGCAGTTACCACCCCCATCCAGGTGCCTATAAGGTATGTCCCTGCGTCATTGAGGCTGGGGTTTTCTATTGTGAGGGTAAGTGGCATGTTGGAGCCTGTCTGTCCATTTGGGTGGCATCTTCCACTCTTAAACAGTGTCATGCGGGTAAGCAAGGATTTACCCATTTTGTCTTTTTTGTCTCAGGCACTCTGAGGTCTGTATCCCCATGGTTCACCCGTGTTCCAACCAACTGCTCCCCACGAGTTACACTGTTCCCCATACTGGTTATCAGTGACACCGATGTATGTGGATCTATGGCTGCCAGTCTGGTACATGCTACATTGCCATGCTGGTGTTGGGCACAATACTAGACTGCAGTAATCGAATTTGAAGGTAGCCACGTGCGTACTGGAGGAATTAAACCAGAAAGTGGTCAATATGTAGCCATCCTTTTCTTTTTGTTGGGTGATGGCCACTTATCCTCCTGTCTTTGGAAGATTCTGTGTATATGTGACCGTGTAGGTGTAGACAAAAAGTAGCAGAGTGATAACTGTTGCAAAAGGAATCATGCAGATTCAGCGGTGGTTCCCTCGGTATCTGGAGCTGACACTCGTATTCTTTTGCAGTGTGATGCATGGATTCAGTTAGGTCTCCCCTCGAGTTTTACAGAAGTTAGGGTGGTCAGCAGCACTTGGTATGGTCCCTTGTATCGTGGTTCGAGGGTGCTTCTGATATGCTTCTTGACCACCACCCACTCTCCAGGTTTCAGAATGTGGCTTCCTTCTAGGGAGTAAGGATCTGGAATGGAAGAGAAAACTTGTGCATGTATGTTAGACAATTTGGCAACAGATTCATAATGCATTTGTAACTGTTGCAGGAAATACTGTCCCATTCTTGGCCCTGTCCCAAATAGGATCTCGTATGGTGTCCGTTTGTGTGGAGGCCTTAGTGTGTGCCTAACGGAAAAGAGTGCTATAGGCAAGCACTGAACCCAATTGAGCCCTGTCTCCCTGGTCATCTTCAACATTTTTGACACCCCATTCAATCTTTCAACTTTGCCGCTGCTTTGGGGCCTGTAGGGGGTGTGATACGCCAGGTGCGACCTTACCATTTCCTAGACTTCTTGGGTTAATCTGGCAGTGAATGCTGGGCCCTGATAACTCTCAATGACCTCAGGTACTCCGAACCTACAGACAAGCTCCTGCATCAGTTTTTTAGCAGTGGTAGTTGCTGTCTGATTTCGGACGGGCTAGGGCATTTCCTCTGGCCTCAGGATTGTCACTTCCTGTATGGGCCATTACCTTGATCACTGCCACTTGAGTGGGCAGGAGTACTGCTGCCATTAGGGCTACTACTGCTGAGGCATTTTTGATTGGGGTTCCTGCGGCTGTGATGTAATCCTGTGCCTTCCATATTAGTCCAAAGTCATGAACCACTCCAAAGGCATATCTGGAATCCGTGTAGATATTAGCGGTGGAATCTTTTGCCATGAGGCAGGCTTCAGTGAGGACAATAAGTTTAGCCTCCTGTGCTGACTGGTCTGGGCGCAATTGTTCTGCACACAGCACTTCATGCTCACTAGTGACTGCCATGCCTGTATGGAATTTCCCTTTGTCATCGGCGTACCTTGAGCTGTCCACAAAGAGAATCCAATGAGGGTTTGTCAGAGGAGTGTCTTGGACCGATGGTGGTGTTCCTACTTCAGCTTCCATCATTGTGAAGCAATCATGATCCTGTTCCTGGTAAAGAGAGTCAGTTGAGGTCCATAGTTCTTCTTCCTGAAGATCTTCTTCAGCATGCAGATCAATAATATCTTCAAAAGCTTCTCCTGAATATCTAGTATACTTCCCCCTTGGATGAGGAAGGAGTGCAGCAGGGTTAAGGATGTGACATTTCTGAATGGTGACATTATTTTGCAGAAGCAGACTACACTGCAGCCGGAGGTGGCGTTGTGCAGTGAGGTGTTTGGGTTGTGTCTGCTGGAGGATGGCAGAGATGTCATGCGGAGCCAAAATAGGAAGTTGGTGCCCAAGCACAACATCAGATGTGACGTCAAGAAGAGAGCTGGCAGCATGGACAGCTCTGACACAGGAAGGGGCAGCTCTGGCTACAGGGTCAAGGTGCTTAGAGTAGTAGCCCAGCGGTCTGTTGCGTCCACCATGAGTTTGGGTAAGAACTCCAGTAGCGTGACCTTGACGTTCCATGACATACAGCCTGAAGGGAAGGCTGTAGTTAGGAATCCCAAGGGCCAGAGCAGTTGCAATTGCTGTCTTCAACTTGTCAAAGGACTCATTAGCCTCCCTTGTTAACTGGAATGGAGAGGTTGCATTCCGGGGAATAAGTCATATAGGCGCTGCATCCGCACTGAGGCATCGGGGATCCAGGGTCGGCAGTAGGAAATGAGGCCTAAGAATGTCTGCAATTGGTGTGGAGTGTCTGGTATCCGTATGTTTGAAACCGCCTTTTTCCTGGAATCCATCAAGTGTTTACAACCTTGGGCAATACAGTGTCCAAGAAAGACTACCTTGGGTAAACACAATTGAAGTTTGGTTTGAGATACTTTGCAGCCCGATTTGGCCAGGAACTGTAGGAGAGAGATTGAGCTGGACAGACATTCCTGAAAGCTTGAAGCACAAAGAAGGGGGTCATCCACGTATTGTAGGAGTTCGACCTTCTGGTTGTCTGCCTGCCATGGTTGGAGCACAGAGGACATGGCTTTGCTAAAGCATGAGGGGCTATTCTGTGCTCCCTGAGGCATCACAGTCCAAGTGTATTGCTTGCCTGCATGTGTGAATGCGAAGAGATATCGACAATCTTCTTTTAGAGGAACAGAGAAGAAGGCGTTAGCCAGATCAATCACAGTGAAGGTATTGGCAACCGGTGGAATTCCAGACAGCAGGGTGTGTGGATTAGGTACAACAGGGGTTTCTAATACAGTTGCTTCATTGACTGCTCTCAAGTCTTGTACTATCCTGTATGTCGGGGATTTTCCTCTCTCTGGCTTTTTCCGTACCGGGTACAGGGGCGTGTTGCATGGAGAGGTGGCATCCACTAATGCTCCATTTTGCAACAGGGCATGTACCTGCTGCGTAATGGCATCCTGCTGTTGCATTGAAAGCAGGTATTGGGCCTTGTAAGGCAGCATGTTAGGGTCTTTTAGTAAAACCGAGACGGGAGGGACATTCAGGTGTCGTATGTCTTGGGGCCCCTTAGCCCAAAGGTATTCTGGGATATGTCTTTGTTTGGTGGAGTTACAATGTCATCACTGATTGTTCTGAGGGCCATTAGGAGGCAACTTTCCTCGGGGCACAGGGTTGTCCCAAGGAGTACTGTTCCATCTTGCTGAAATTGTATGTCGGCCCTTATTTTCTGGAGGAAATCCGCCCCCAGATGAATAAAGGAACAAGTCGGGCTAACAACGAACTGGGTCATGATGCCGCTGGGTAAGCGCAGCTGTGGTGAGGTGATGGAAAGGGATTTTGTGATTGGGTTGTGTTGCACAACCCCCTCTAACCCTGAACACGGTAGTTGAATGTTCGTGAGCCAGGGTGGGAGGGCGGCGGTTTCACAGAGAACGCTGCGGGCTGCACCAGTGTCTACAAGAAATGACAATCTTTCTCCAGCTACATCGAGTGTCACTCGAGGGGCGGGACCAGCAGGAGGGGTGTGAACCGCCATGTAGGTGTTATCCCCTCCCGGCACTGGCTTGCGGGTGTCCTATTGGTTGTTGGGTGGGGGCGGTGGCATGCTTTCCTGCTGCTGCTGTTGCTGCCACCATTGCTGATAGGAGGGCCAGAGGTGTTGACTGCGACAGTTCCTTTTTATATGTCCCGGTTTTCCACACCCATAGCAGGTACGTGTGGGGGGGTCGGTATTAAGGTAGAAGCGCGTATGCCAACTTACCACAAAACATAGCCATTAATGAATAATATCTAAGTTTGCACGCCTGCGTAGTACACAAAAAGATAGTGTTCCGGAAAAAGTGTCTAAGTCCGCGCGCGAATGTACGTGATGTATCACAAGGTCATGGATCGGGAGCATAAGAAAATATCTATAAATTTGCACGCATGCGCGAATGTATATATAAGACATTGCGGGAGTAGAAACGGGAGGAATTAGAAAACTTCTACAAGTCCGCGCGCATGTGCGAGGCTACATGACACATCGCAAGATGATGACACATTTAGCTCTGACGATTATGAACCTATTAGAAGAACAAGGCGTGGCACTAAGTAAGAAATATATGACGATCTGGCATATCATTGGTAGTTGAAAACATGTGATAAAATACGAATCTTTAAGAGATGGTCTCCGCCCCAACACTCCCCCGAAGACGCTGGGTGTCCAGCAAAACATGTCGGGATGCAGGGTGTATGAGTGTCAATTTTAACTCAGAGGCAGTGAGGGAGCTCGACAATAGGAGTGAATGTATAGCTATATAGGCGACAAGAGATTACTGCTATAAGCAAATACAGGCCATAAATAATAGTGGCAACAAACAGCAGCTGTGAAACAACAGTGATTATATTGATCAATAAGACAGAGCTGCCCACACCACTGATAGTTTTAATTTGTCTATGTATACTATGGATAGTGATAAGTGATTTTAAAAGTAAATAAATAAAAGTAAACTTTTAGTCAACTTAAACAGTACAGTCGTGGCCAAAAGTTTTGAGAATTACATAAATATTGGAAATTGGAAAAGTTGCTGCTTAAGTTTTTATAATAGCAATTTGCATATACTCCAGAATGTTATGAAGAGTGATCAGATGAATTGCATAGTCCTTCTTTGCCATGAAAATTAACTTAATCCCAAAAAAAACTTTCCACTGCATTTCATTGCTGTCATTAAAGGACCTGCTGAGATCATTTCAGTAATCGTCTTGTTAACTCAGGTGAGAATGTTGACGAGCACAAGGCTGGAGATCATTATGTCAGGCTGATTGGGTTAAAATGGCAGACTTGACATGTTAAAAGGAGGGTGATGCTTGAAATCATTGTTCTTCCATTGTTAACCATGGTGACCTGCAAAGAAACGCATGCAGCCATCATGGCATTGCATAAAAATGGCTTCACAGGCAAGGATATTGTGGCTACTAAGATTGCACCTCAATCAACAATTTATAGGATCATCAAGAACTTCAAGGAAAGAGGTTCAATTCTTGTTAAGAAGGCTTCAGGGCGTCCAAGAAAGTCCAGCAAGCGCTAGGATCATCTCCTAAAGAGGATTCAGCTGCAAGATCGGAGTGCCACCAGTGCAGAGCTTGCTCAGGAATGGCAGCAGGCAGGTGTGAGCGCATCTGCACGCACAGTGAGACTTTTGGAAGATGGCCTGGTGTCAAAAAGGGCAGCAAAGAAGCCACTTCTCTCCAAAAAAAACATCATGGACAGATTGATCTTCTGCAGAAAGTATGGTGAATGGACTGCTGAGGACTGGGGCAAAGTCATATTCTCCGATGAAGCCTCTTTCCGATTGTTTGGGGCATCTGGAAAAAGGCTTGTCCGGAGAAGAAAAGGTGAGCGCTACCATCAGTCCTGTGTCATGCCAACAGTAAAGCATCCTGAGACCATTCATGTGTGGGGTTGCTTCTCATCCAAGGGAGTGGGCTCACTCACAATTTTGCCCAAAAACACAGCCATGAATAAAGAATGGTACCAAAACACCCTCCAACAGCAACTTCTTCCAACAATCCAACAACAGTTTGGTGAAGAACAATGCATTTTCCAGCACGATGGAGCACCGTGCCATAAGGCAAAAGTGATAACTAAGTGGCTCGGGGACCAAAACGTTGACATTTTGGGTCCATGGCCTGGAAACTCCCCAGATCTTAATCCCATTGAGAACTTGTGGTCAATCCTCACGAGGCGGGTGGACAAACAAAAACCCACTAATTCTGACAAACTCCAAGAAGTGATTATGAAAGAATGGGTTGCTATCAGTCAGGAATTGGCCCAGAAGTTGATTGAGAGCATGCCCAGTCAAATTGCAGAGGTCCTGAAAAAGAAGGGCCAACACTGCAAATACTGACTCTTTGCATAAATGTCATGTAATTGGCGATAAAAGCCTTTGAAACGTATGAAGGGCGTGTAATTATATTTCACTACATAACAGAAACAACTGAAACAAAGATCTAAAAGCAGTTTAGCAGCAAACTTTGTGAAAACTAATATTTGTGTCATTCTCAAAACTTTTGGCCACGACTGTACATGATCCAAAGACGTATTTAGGTCCAGTTGGACCATCAATTAGCTTGCTAAAATAGTAAATGTTGACATGTACTGTGAGGTCAATTGATATATAGTTGGGGGGCGGTCCCCACTCTCCTCCCCTGACATGACGGCAATCACAGCGCCCTGGTTCTCTTGTTGTTCCTTTCAAGTCCTTTGGCAACTTGTTTGAGTATGTCTATGGGTAAAGTCTTCCACTCGGGGAGACATGTGGTTAGTGCTTTGTTGATGTCCGGTCTCAGACCCTCAACAAAGGAACGTGATAGAAGCCTCATGTGTATGGGCTCGTTCACGCTGAACCCCATGTCCCTATAATTTTGTTTCACTCTCTGCACAAATTTTTCCACTGATTCCATCCTGTCCTGAGTCATGTCTTGCAGCATGGATGACTGGTCAGCTAACTTGTCCTTCCACCATTTTTCCAGTCTTGTTATGAAGTCATACCCCGATCCCGAGGTACGGTCATCATATCCGCCTTCTGGCTTCTTGAGTTTATCCAGAATGAGGGCAGAGTATTCTCCAGTTTTGTTCTCTACTATACTTTGTAGATCTGACCATGTACACCCATATGTCTTGTATATTTTATCTAATTTACGGCAAAATGGCATGGGGTGGGTCTCAGGGTCCGGCAACTGACTGACAATTGAATACAGCTGATTTGGTGTGAATGACACATATCCTCCTCCTCCTTCTTCCCAACCATCACTTGAACAACCTGCTGTGGCAGACTGAATGTGCCATTAGGATTTATCATGGGATAGAGTGCTTGAACTTGTGGGCTTACAGGCAGGACGGAGGGATCTGGGTTACCGGGGGTCAACAGTCCAGCCGTTGGCGTCGGCTGGGAATATGACGGTGTCTCATTCAGAGCAGTGGGTAGGAGGTGCCAGGGAACTACAGGAATGTGGCTATGTGGGCGTGAAGAACCACATGCGAGGCACGTAACAGAGGAGGGAGGATTCTGTTGCCTACATACGGCACAGGTCTACCCCCCCTTTTTCTTGATGACACAATTATTATAAGGTGGCTGCCCAGGCATACAGTAATATCTTCCTGTCTTTTCATTATATGTCTGTTCTCCCCGTCCGTTCAAATTCTTTGCTGCAGTCAAGCCACACCTCCACTACACTTACTATCTTTTCATCAGTAAGTTCTTTGCTTCTCATTTAACAATGCTCTCCATGTATCAACACAAAGAGTGCCACCTTTACACATCTCATAATGTTTCTCCAACCTGGGTAAACACTTTATGAAGCATTTCCCTCTCTTGTCCGCCAGGTACTGCTCTGGTAAGCAGCATCCCTTCGGGACACTTTCAACATTTCCCATAATGTAATATCTCCTGGAGCAGTTTAGTCCGTAACCTGTGCTTGCACCCTGTGTTCCTGAACTACCTAAGTTAATCTTTGAGTCAGACACTTAGTACACCTTTGGACCGGTTCTGACCGCCTCCTCCCCTTCTACTATCCGGACAGACACCTCTGGCTGTACCGCGATGTAGGCAAATGAGGTAGGCTTCCTTATTTTGTAACTCTGTAGTTTATACACAGGTGCTCAAGGTCATAACTACGCCAGAACAACACATAAAACACAGTGCATCAAAATCTCATCAATTACTGTGGGGTTCTTAATTGCGTGCCCTCAAAGGTGCCCCAACTGCTGCCGCACCCCTTCCTCAGGCAGATGACAAGAGGCTACACCAGAGGACACAGTATAGGCAAGATTACTCTGTTTTCTTACCTCATATCACGGGTAGCAATCCTGGTGTTCGTTGGTGCGCCCCTCCTACGTCTGATCTCTGGGGGAACAGGAACAGGGGGGTCCAACCTTCGAGCCCCTAGCTGGGCGCCAAAATGTTCTGGTTCTGATTAATGGTCAGGTAGGTTGATACACTGCTCCAAATTAGATAGATAGATAGATACGCGCATGCACAGCAAGAGAAATTACACTGACACTCTATATAAGGTCAAAGCATAGCTCTAATTTATTAGGTGGGGGCTTCACATTTTATACCCTCCATATTAGTGGGAGCAGCTGGCTCACATGATTGGTCTTTTAGCAAGAAGGAATGTAAACAGACATATGTATGATAGACTCAGAGGAATTCCTGACAGTTTCAAGTTTTTGCTGCAAACAGTTTCAATCATAGAATGCATACTGGGGGTTGTCTCTCAGACAGACACCATTTTGTAAGTGCCAAGCAAGTGTCCGTATGTCTGTGAAGGTTCTCATTTATACAGGTCATGGTATATCTGTAAAGAATAAATCAAGGCAACTGGACTTACTGTAGATTTCTTGAAAATGTTTCACTCGTTCTTCCAACGAGCTCTCTTAATTCTGGGTGACTGTACAAGAATTCTCTAGGAATAAATATGTAACTGAATCAACATCTGGTAATTATATCCAGCATGGGGTCAGAGGTCATTATACTCAGCATGGGGTCAAAGGTGTTGATTCTATTATCCTAATTGGAGTCAGACAATCACCTACTGACTCCAATTAGGATAATGAAGGTTAACATATGCTTTAACGCTATCCTGGGGCATCGATTTTCCATTTTTTGCATTTTTGTTTTTCGCTCAATGCCTCCCCAGAGCCATAATTTTTTATAGCCTTATGAGGGTACATTTTTTGCAAGACAATCTGTAGTTTTTGATAATACTATTTTTGCGTGTGTACCATGGATATTAGCTGGAGTTTCAAACAGCAGGCCTCTGGCGGCTCTGGCTCTCGCTCCGCAGCTGATGCCATCTTTAAAGACCTGACATCCATCATTCATATACGGTGGATGTAGAGAAGAATTTAAAGTCAAGTTTAAAGGGAGTCTTTCACTAGGAAATTCACTGATAAACAACGCACATATCCTTGTAGGCCTAGCTCAGCTGAATGCAATGATATCTTTCACTTGGCGATCTGTTGCTTCATTCTGGAGAAAAATGTGCAAATGAGTATTTAAGTGCCCCAAAGGTGGGCCCAAGCCTCTCTCAGCTGAGCTAGTCCTACAAGACGTATGTCGATCTGTCGATTTGCTGGTGACAGACTTAATTTATAATGTCAATTTATATACTAACACATTTAAATATGACACGGAACTAACAAAATAATACTGATGCTACGTTTTTTTTCTGTTACTTGATTTCTCAATTAGCTCTATACCACATTCCCCTCCGTAATGCCCTACATTCCTGGTCCTCACCAGAAGATCTTCAAAATTGTCAAAAACATGAAACAGTTTATAAAGGATATGGTGAAAAGCCACCGAGCCACCCTGGATGAAAACTGCCCTCGTGACTTCATAGACTGCTTCCTCATGAAGATGGAAGAGGTAACATATTTATAGGGTTCCACAGCAGCAAAAATTTAAATATCTTCGAAAAAAAGATGTCTAAAGCATTCATTCTATTGGTTGCCATGGGCAACACTGCACTTTTTATTTACTCCAAGTCCTAATGTATTAAATCAGCGACGAGTGTGTGGGGATTTGATAATATTTGAAAATTAAAATAACAGCAAATTATATTTTTTTAAAGAAAATAGGAATCCAAAATTGGTAATAATTGATCATTAAAATAATGATGGAATTCTTTTTTTTTTTAAGGAAAAAAAGAATCCAGACACCGAATTTCATGATGAGAACCTAGAGGGGACAATATTAGATTTATTCTTTGCTGGAACAGAGACTACAAGTTTGACATTGAGATATTGTTTTATTATACTCTTGAAACATCCGGAAATACAAGGTGATTAGTGTGATGTATTTTTATTTAAATAATACAGTACACATACATTTGTGTGGCTATAGAAGTAATGCTGCTTTCACATCTGCGTTTTTGTTTCCAGTTTTGAGATACGGCAGAGGATCTCAAAACCAAGGGAAAACGCATCCGTTTGAAAAATACAACCAGCTGCATCCGTTCAGAATGGGTCCGGTTGCATTATTTTGAAAATGAACATGCCGGGTTTGGCATCAAATACTATTGTAAGTCAATGGGCGCCAGATTCGGTTGTTCGTGTCTGAAAAAACGGATATGGCACCATTGACTTAGGCCTCATGCACACGACCGTAGTTCTGGTCCGCATCCGAGCCGCAGTTTTTTAAATACTATTGTAAGTCAATGGGCGCAGGATTCGGTTGTTCGTGTCTGCAAAAAATTGATTTTATGCCAAATCTGGTATGTTTAGTTTCCCATGCAAAACACAAAAACACTGCTTGCGATTGCACGGCTCCCCGTCATTGTACCCCTCAGATGCCGCGTTTATACATGATCGCAGAATCTGATATTAATAACACAGTGTAAAATGTAAAAAAAAAATAATACTTACCTGATCCATTTTCTCACAATGGGCAGGCTGCCACCATCTTGCTTAAAGATCTGGCAAAAAATCTTGCACGGCCCAAGATGACATCTACTTTGTGTACTTCAATTCGCTCATTACTATCTATAATAAGCCCGGAGGTCCCCGATAGAAGTAGGGGTACTGTCACGGATGTTCCCGTGGCAGGTACCAGAAGATCAGAGAGACTGGCAACACATGGGTTAAATTGACAAGTTCATTGTGGATCTTATTGTGTCTGTGTTTTGTTCTTACTAGCTGGTCGGTTGTACTCTGTGGTGCCTCTGGAGTTGCCAGTTTTCTACTTTAAACTAAGTCTTGTCTTTTCTTATTGTTGTTGTTTTCCTTGTTGTTTGTATCTGGGCCTAAGACAGAGACTTCCATTCGTCCATCTGGGGAGGAATGGGTTGTCTCTGGTCCTAACCTTATTCCATATATGGAAATAAGGGACTAGGTATCCTGCATATGAATATTCCTACCTTTAAGGTCTAATTAATATTGATAGGTAGTTAGGGCCCAGATTAGGGTTGTTTAGGAGGTGACCTGTTCTTCCCTAGTTTCCAGGCCCAGTTACTGTTCCCCTTCCCTCTTGTGTTCAGTGTGGAGTTTTTCCCCCACACTGATTGTGACACATATACTGTCCCAACGCGTTTCCCCTTATAAATAATCAAAGGTTCATCAGGAGACCAACAGTATCAGTATGGTAATAGTATGCCATATACACAAAATACATAACTGATGAAACATAAATCACTGGAGCGCCCCAGACCAGTAGACATCTGTGACGAGGTGGAGGGACTACATCAAAGATAGTACTTTTACCAATGTGCACACGATAATGTACTTGATATATACTTAAAAAACAACTTAGCTGATACAAGTCGATACAAAGACCAATCCAATCCTCTCACAGATGTAGGATACACGGCTGGGGGGCTCCAGGGGGCAAGGAAACAGCTCAATTTTGCCAGAGACATGTGCTCACATTTAAATCATAAGATACTGGGCGGGTTAGACCTCAATTCGTCAGCTCATTCCTAAGCTCCACCCCTCAAAATCCCATGACCAGAGTACAACACAATTATTGGGGAGCAAAATGAAACAAGCCACCCCAAATATCTCAACCAATAGTCCTCGGACGCCACGTGTATCAGGACTTACATGGGATCATGATAACCCCTCCCCAAAGCTTGTCAAGCCTCTTTTTGGGCATGGGAAAGCTCAACGAAGATGGTGATGCGCTCCACGTACGGCGATCATGGAGAGCATAGTAACGTGATGCAATTCGCGATCACGTGGCTCAATCCAAAATGGCTGTGCGTTCCGCACGCGATGACCGTGGAATGCATCAGGCAGGAAGTGCAGCGCATTTATTAAGCCTGTCTAGAAGCGCTAACCACACATCCAGTGGCTCGAACACCATGGTACTGTGTGTCCCCCCTACATCCATACCATCCCCTAATACACTATACATAGGGGTAGCAGGGGATGACATATTTAGTAGATTCATGGTATTTAGAGCCATTATATGTAAATACAGCCCACCAATCCTGCACATTGGGGACAGAAAAGACACTCTGTGAGGAAAATTATGTGACAAGATCTATCATTCTATTTAGTGATTAGACCTCCATATAGGTAGCCACCATTAATATACTATACAAATGCAGATATAGCGTCGCAGGGTATAAACCGTGGGGGAGGAGATGCAGACCGGGGGGAAAGGACTGCATATCCCGATCTCCCCAGCAGCGCGTATATGGTCACCAGGATTACTGGTACAGTGGGAACAGGAGTTTACTTCTTAAAGGAAGAAAAAGTTTTCTTTGAAAAATCATCAGTGAGATTAAAATAACTAATTGACCTGGCGGTGTCCTTTATGGCTGACCCTGACTTTAATAAAAGAGAGTCTTCCCTACAGACTGCAGTAGAGAGATTTCAGGGCCTGATTAAGGAACGCAAACACAGGCAGTTTAATAAAGACCTCAAAGTGTTCAAAGAAAACAGAGCATACCAGCTTGATAATAAGCCACTACCCCTTATGAATCGGAGATATCATCCTAAGAACTGGAATTCTCGGATTCAGAATCCACCCATTTTAGACGTAGAACCAACTATAGATGTGGTCAAAGGGGTGATGGTAGAGGACGGTTTAACAACAGGAGATGGCCAAGGTCAGGTGGTCAGAGGGTAAGGGGGGGGCAAATCATCGTCCTCTTCCTCTTCACCCATGTCTTCCTTTACTACCTCTACACCCAGCGCCCGGGGGGATTTTTTAGCCCAAGGCACTCCCTACCAGTTACGGGACTGAACAAAGGTGGGGAGGAGTAATAGAAAGGGATAAATTACAAATAATTAAACTCTCTTCCCGCGTACTCAGTGAGACCGAGAGCAATCTGTTAAAAAAGGGAATATCATTTGTTCCCACAACTAAATTTGACCCGTTTACTTGGATTAAAGTTCTTCATTTGTTTTCTAGAAAATTAAAATGGCACAAATTCATGAAATATAACAATAAACTTACGTGTGAGCAACTTGGCATTCAGGATAGTGAGTTTGCAGATCTTAAGATATTTGTGGACCTCCTGGAGGAAGGTACACGGAAACCAGGATATGGGTCTTTTACGGACCTTCGTCCAAAGAGTAAAAAACTACCTCCCCCTATGAATTATGACTACATAGATATTCTTCTGCAAATGGGTGCTGCGGATATCGAGAAGCTATCCTTATCTGCATCATTATACCATAATCTCTCTGGTTCTGAGACTGAGGCCCTTATGAGTTTAGAAAAAGATTCTTCGATAGTTATTAAATCTGCTGATAAAGGGGTTAACATTGTTATTATGGATTGCAATCAATAAAGACAAATGTGTGAATGTTTGTTGAGTGATCGCGACTGCTACCGCATTTTATCATCTGACCCTACCGAGGTCTTTCTTAAACAACTTGTGTCCATTCTTGATGAAAGCCTTAAAATAGGTGTCATCAGCGAGGATGAATACCACTTTCTGAGGCCAAGTTAAATCCAGATAGTTACTTTTTATGGATTACCCAAGATCCACAAGGGTTTATCTCCCTTGAAGGGTCATCCTATTGTATCTGGGGTAGACTCGATAACCCAGAATAGTGGTATTTATATCGATAAGATCCTTAAATGGTTTTGTTTTAGCCCTTCCATCCTTCACGAGGGACACAATGGACTTCCTAAGGAAAATTGAAACCATTAATCTAGAACCATCATGCTCCCTTGCGAGCATTGATGTAGAGTCGCTGTACAGCTCTATTCCTCCTTCTAAGGGGTTGATTGCAGTAGCAGATTTTTTAAAGACATGGGCAGTCTGTTATCAATCTCATAATAATTTCATGCTGACTCTCCTTGAGTTTGTTCTGACACACAATTTTTTTCTGTTTGATTTGCATTTCTTCCACCAGCTCAGGGGACAGCTAAGGGGAGCCCCTGTGCCCCCACTTATACTAATCTCCTCCCAAGCTGCTGGGAAGATAAAGTGGTCTTCCCTGATAATCAAGTTTGGTGGTGTGACAAAATTGGCTTCTGGACACGTTACATAGACGATGTCTTCGTGATCTGGAATGGTGACCTTGACAAATTTAAATAATTTGTCAGGATGTTGAATACGAATGAGATTGGCCTGGCTTTTACCTTTGAGTTTCATCCAGATACATTAACATTTTTGGATGTCAAGGTCACCGATGAGGTAGACAGATTGGTCACAACCACCTTTAGGAAGACCACTGCTTCATTGGGACAGTTACCACCCTACGAACCTAAAGAAAGGGATACCCCGTGGTCAATATTTAAGGATGAAAAGAAATTTTTTAGACCCAGAGAGCTTTTATCATGAATCAAGGAAGCTCAATGACCGCGAGATGTTATCCCCAATATTTCTTAAGTGATGCATTCCAGAATGCTGAGATACTGGAACAAAGTACCCTCTTGGTCCCCAAGGAATCTGATTCCAGAAGGGGGGTCATTAGGATTATATCCACGTTTTATGTTGAAAATCGTAAAGTAGGGAAATAATTGATAAATACTTGCCAATCCTCCGAATGGATCCGGATGTGGCTGATGTACTGTTACTTCGTCCAAGTATCACATTTAGATGAGGTCAATGCTTGCGGGACCGCCTGGTCCATAGCCACTTTTCATGCCCAGTTCCGACAGGGACATGGTTAGACAGGAAACAGTTGGGTATTTTCCGTTGTGGGGCATTCTCAGCCTGTCGTTTCATCAGAAATACATAGATAAATATATGTCTGAAGGTTCTCATTTATCCAGGTCATGGTATATCTGTAAAGAATAAATCAAGGCAACTGGACGTACTGTAGATTTCTTGAAAACGTTTCACTCGTTCTTCCAACGAGCTTTCTCAATTCTGAGTGACTGTACAAGAATTCTCTGGGAATAAATATGTAACTGAATCAACATCTCGTCGAATTCTTGAGTATGTCAATGACATCAAGAAAAAGAACAATACTCCTGTGGCAAATCAAATCTGGGAATGTCATAATGGAGATCTTAGGTCTGTCATTTTCAGCATTGGAACTTATAAGAACTTTCCTCCTTGAAAAGGTGACTGGGACCGTAGAATCCTCCAAAAAGAAACAGAATGGATATACAGGTTCCGGTCTCAGGCACCTTGGGGATTATATTAGAGACTTACTTATTCCTGCTATATTTGAGGCTAGCTCCTTTCTGTGTATAATCAGCTTTAACCTCCTTTATGAGATGGAAATTATTATCGATGCATGAATGTCACGGTGGGAAGTGGGGGGGAACAATGTCACGTAGAATGGGGATGGTATGGATGTAACGGGGACAACCTGGTACCATAGTGTTCTAGCCGCTGGATGCGAGGTTAGCGCTTCTAGACAGGCTTAATAAATGCGTGGTACTCCCTGCCTGATGCGTTCCAAGGTCATTGCGCGTGGAACGCACAGACATTTTGGATTGAGCCACGTAATCGCGGATTGCATCACGTGACCATGCGCTTCACGATCGCCGTACGTGGAGCGCATTACCATCTTAGTTGAGCTTTCCCATGTCCAAAAAGAGGCTTGGCAAGCTTTAGGGAGGGGTTATCATCATCCCATGTGAGTCTTAGGACACATGGTGTCCGAGAACTATTGATTGAGATATTTGGGGTGGCTTGATTCATTCTGCTCCCCAATAATGGTGTTTTACTCTGGTCATGGAATTTTGAGGGGCAGAGCTTAGGAATGAGCTGACAAATTGAGGTCTAGCCCGCCGGTATCTTATGATTTAAAAGTGAGCCCATGTCTCTGGCAAAATGGAGCTGTTTCCTGTCCTCCTGGAGCCCCCAGCCATGTATCCTACATCTGTGAGAGGATTGGATTGGTCTTTGTATCGACTTGTATCAGCTAAGTTTTTTTTTAAGTATATATCAAGTACATTATCTTATGCACATTGTTAAAAGTACTTTATCTTTGATGTATTCCCTCCACCTCGTCACAGATGTCTACTGGTCTGGGGCGCTCCAGTAATTTATGTTTCATCAATTATGTATTTTGTGTATATGGCATACTATTACCATACTGATACTGTTGGTTCCCAGATGAACCTTTTATTATTTATAAGGGGAAATGCAATAGAACAATATATGTTGTGTCAGAAAGTGATAGGGCTGTGTAAGGACAGGTTAGCCCAGGTACGTGGACAGAGTGCATCTACCATTTTGGTACATTTCTGGGCTGAGCAGTTTTGCAAGGGCAAAATTAGGGACAGATCTATTTTATCTTGATTTTCTGCCCCTGTAATAGAAATTGCCTGTAACCGTCCTTAATAATGACATCTTTTTGGACTATATTTATCATGGTCTATTCTGGACCTTATGTACCTTTTGTATTTTAATATATGTAGATTAAAGGTTAAGTTTTAGGGAGTTGCCCTCAGAGATTTGTGTTTTGTTACAACACCTATCTTTCAAATTATCCTAATACCTATTAGTGATTTTGTTAATACTGTAATGATACTAGTCTGAAAAATATGAGCAATGTTGTGTCTTTTATCTTTTTCAGAAAAGATCCATAAAGAGATTGACAATGTAATCGGGAAAGATCGTTGTCCATCAATAGAAGACAAGAGTAAAATGCCGTATACAGAAGCTGTAATCCATGAGGTTCAAAGATTTGCTGATATTGTCCCTTTAGGATTGCCTCATTCTGTCAGCAAGGACACAACCTTCAGAGGATATCACATTCCAAAGGTATCTGGGGGAATAAAGCTACTCCTTTTGGAGACCGCAAAGTTGGACTAGTAAATCTTTGTAAGCCAGACAATCCTTTCTGGGAAAGGGGAAGCAGTATCCCCGCCCCCCCCCCCTTCCCCCCCAATCTCTGGCAAAAACCTATTAAAAAGCTGTGTGCAGATGGGTTGCTTCTTCTTATGGAGAAGGTTCTGGTTTTGGCTTATATCCCATTCCTAAGTCATGATCCAAGGCTTCTTGAAAGGTCTACACATTGATATGTAGAGTATCTATCCTAGAGGTAGCACTAGGGAGCCAGCTTCTGTTCTCCTGCATAAGAGTTTATTATTATTCTAATCATATAACATAATGTACTAATCTTCTTAGGGCTGTTTCACATGAGCGAGTCCATTGCGGGAATCACGCTCCGTGTGTGAGTGTGATCCTCCGCTCTGGACTTGCAGGAGCGCACGGCATTATCATGATTTATAATGCTATGTGTCTCTGCTTCACCTTATTTCTACAGAATCATACTGACAGCTTTATGTCAGTATGATTCTGTGGAAAAAAGGCCATGCAGAGACACATAGCATTATAAATCATGATAATGCCGTGCGCTCCTGCAAGTCCAGAGCGGAGGATCACACTCACACACGAAGCGTGATTCCTGTAATGGACTCGCTTGTGTGAAACAGCCCTTAACGTTTTGACTGTCTTAGCTGTCTACCTTTTGCTATCTTTTAAGCTAACAAATCATGCCAGACATTTTATTTCAAACCTTGCTCTGCTGTTATTGAAAATGTATATGTAGGCTTCATGGCTAAGCAGGCTATCTACCTTTAGGGGATAGCCATGCTGAGGAAGGTGTGCTGATATCTCAGCATCTTGGTTCAATTCTTCCTATCAATTGCTAACTAGACCCAGTTTTTAACATGTTTACTAACAGAGATGAGCGAATCGAAGCTGACGAAGTGAAATTCGATCCGAAAACCAAAATATATTTGCTGTTCAGCGGTGCAATTATCTGTGGTAAAGCCTTTTGTGACGTGTATTATCGGAAAAAGAAAATATATATTTGCTGCTCAGCGGTTCAGTTATCTGTTTTAAAGCCTATTTTTCCGTGTATTAGTGGCAAACCAAAAGTATATTTGCCGGTCAGCGGTGCAGTTATATGATTGAAAGCTGTGTGTAGTGTAAAAATTGAAATAAATTAGGGCCTATTTGCCGTTCAGCGGTACAGTTATATGTGGTAAATCCCTTTTTGCGTTCTGGACCAAATTATGTAGTGGTGACATTCCGAATTCCATCATCCTGTCATTGGTGAAATTTTTTATTGCAAACATGCTGATTCCTTCATATATCTGTCTACACTATGTCCACACTCTAGCAGCCAGGTACTGGATATAATAACTTCATACTTGTAATTAGCAATTTTCAGAGTGGTCTCCCTAACGGCAGGCAAAAACCTCTTTGTACAGGATGCTTTCCTAAACTCTGCTCCACAATGTCCATAGAGGAATGTGGTAATACACAACCACGCATATAGTCGTCCGGTTGTGTCCAGGCGCTTTTAGGCTTCTCCCGGTCACTGGTGCTTGTGGAGCCCATGAGCTAACGCTGCTTCTATCTCCACTAGACTCACTCTATATCCATAAGCAACTCTGGTTTGTGCTAGGTAGCTGTAAGGATGGTTTCCATGCTCCCTCAGCCTAGCCACAGCCAAGGGGCTAAAATGGCAGCTACATCCTGGACAGGTGCTGCTCCACACCTCCTCACACATAACTAGCTTCCTTCATGTTCTCCCTCGTATTAGCAAACCCTCTGAAACATATAAAAGGGGTGCCAGCACCGCCTAGGGGTGAATAGATGTAATGACCCTCTCATCTAAAACAGCATGTTATAAGGAAGTTACAGTTTACACAGCAATACATTGACATGCTATATACAGAAGTTTGAAGTGCTCACGACTAGTGTTGAGCACGGATATTAGAATAGCGAATTTTAATCCTGAATATCGGCACTCGGAGAATTCGCAAATATTTAGAATATAGTGCTATATATTCATAATGACGAATATTTGTCATTTTTTTTCATGGGCCAATGACGTCATTGGCCCACAAGTAAGAAGAAGGGAAGAATCATGTGTTCACTTCAGATGGAAAAAAATTACGAATATTCTAAAAACGAATATGTAGCCCTATATTCTATAGTTCTATATATTAGTTTTTGACCCACGCCTGTATTGAGTACCTGCCATCTGCATGTCATACGGACTCACAGTATTATTTCACTACCACAGCAGACTCCCTATGCGTGTTACTGCAAGGCACAGTGTTCTATACCACTATACAGGCTCTCTGCAGCCAGGAAATAGACGTTTTATAACGCGATTCGCCACGAATATATTCGGATCAAACCAAATTTTTCCCAAAAATGAATACATTTTGAAAAAAATTGCTCATCTCTATTTACTAACTTTCAGGGTACCGTGGTGTTTCCAGTCCTGACCTCTGTGTTGAAAGACCCAAAACAATTCAAGAACCCAGAAGAGTTTGATCCTTCACACTTTCTTAACGAGAATGGTTGCTTTAAGAAACATGATGCATTTATGCCATTCTCTTCAGGTAACCTGATTAGTTGACCAACAGTTTTTAGCTAAGTTGAAAAAAAGTCTGTAACCTATGGCTGAGCTGGGTGAGCTTCATATTAGGGCTTGTTCACACAACCGTGGTTTTGTTCTGTATCCGAGCCGCAATGGGGCTGCAAAAGATTCGAACAGCACTAGGTGTGCTGTCCGCATCCGTTGCTCCATTCCGTGGCCCCGCAAAAATTATGAGTAATGTCCTATACTTGTCCGTTTTGCGGAGAAGAATAGGCATTTCTATAATGGGCCTCCTGTTCCATTCCGCAAATTGCAGAAGGCACACGGGTGGCATCCGTGTTTTGCCGATCCGCAATTTGCAGACCGCAAAACACGGTACGGTCATATGAACAAGCCTTTAACCTGGGTTTGGTATTGGAAAATATTAGAGGACGTTTGTGGTTGTGGATCTATACTGTGTTTTATGACCAAAACATTCCTTGACAGGGCTTAGGCTACTTTCACACTAGCGTTCAGAGCGGATCCGTCTGGGGTCTGCTCAGACGGATCCGCTCATATAATGCAGACTTGGGATCCGTTCAGAACGGATCCGTCTGCATTATATTGTGGAAAAATTTCTAAGTGTAAAAGTAGCTTCAGACGGATCCGTCCAGACTTTACATTGAAAGTCAATGGGGGACGGATCCGTTTGAAGATTGAGCCATATTGTGTCAACTTCAAACGGATCCGTCCCCATTGACTTACATTGTAAGTCTGGACGGATCCGCTTGCCTCCGCATGGCCAGGCGGACACCCGAACGCTGCAAGCAGCGTTCAGGTGTCCGCTTGCTGAGCGGAGCGGAGGCTGAACGCTGCCAGACTCATGCATTCTGAGCGGATCCGCGTCCACTCAGAATGCATTAGGGCAGTACGGATGCGTTCGGGGCCGCTTGTGAGAGCCTTCAAACGGAACTCACAAGCGGACACCCGAACGCTAGTGTGGAAGTAGCCTTAGAAATCAATTGCCTTGCCCTGTCTTTATAAAGACACATCATATTAATGTTACAACCATCATATGAAAAGTTGTTGTTCATAGTAGAAAGGTTCTTTTCATGGACATATCATAACGCATTGCACCCGCACTGAATCCTGACCCATTCACTTCAATAGGGCTGTTCAGATGAGCAGTGATTTTCACGCATCACTTGTGCGTTGCGTGAAAATCGCAGCATGCTTTATATTCTGCGTTTTTAACGCAATGCAGGCACCATGGAAATGAATGCTGATGCGTGAAAATCGCAAGCATCCGCAATCAAGTGTGGATGCAATGCTATTTTTACTCATTGTTGCTAAGGCGACGAGGGATGAATTACCCGGGACTCCATTTACTTTATTATTTTCCATTATACCATGGTAATAATGGAAAATGATAGCATTCTTTAATTCAGAATGCTAAGTAAAAGGTCCATTGTGGGGTTAAAAATTAAATAAAATGTAACTCATCTCATCCACTTGATCGCGCAGCCGGGCTCGTCTTCTTGCTTCTTCTTCTTGCAGGACCTGGCTGGAAAAGGACCTTCGGTGACGTGGTGAGCGTGGTGACGTCAGTGCAGGTCCTGCTGAATGAAGATAGAAGGTTCTTCTATCTTCATTCAGCAGGACCTGCGCTGACGTTACTGCGCTCACCACGTGGTGAGCGCGATGATGTCACCGAAGGTCCATTTCCAGCCAGGTCCTGCAAGAAGAAGAAGAAGAAAGAAGACGAGCCCGGCTGCGCGATCAAGTGGATGAGGTGAGTTAATTATTATTATTTTTTAACCCCACAATGGACCTTTTACTTAGCAACCATGTTATAATGAAAAATAATAAAATATACAGAACACCGATCCCAAACCCGAACTTCAGTGAAGAAGTCCGGGTTCGGGTCTGGGTACCACAGTCAGTTTTTTTATCACGCACGTGCAAAACTCACTGCACCCGCGCGATAAAAACTGAACATCGGAACGCAAGTGCAGACAAAACTGACTGCAATTGCGTACCTACTCGCACGATTTTCCCTGATGCGGACCTAATCTGGACACACTCGTCTGCAAGGGGCCTAAAGGGCCCTTTCTATGGGCCGAGAATTGCATAGATCATTCAAAGTAACGCTCGTTAGGGATGATCTAGCAGTGCAAATGTACCACCGATTTTCCCGATGAACGAGCAAAATGTTTGTTCATCAGGTAATTGAATCGTTTGTGCGAACACAAAAATCCTCATTTCCCGACAGCAGATTGTGCTGTGTAAACACAATCTGCTTCCGGTATACAATGAGTCATGAGGAGTTATGGGGAAGAGGGATGGCGTTAGCTATCGTTCCTTACCATCGCTGGAGGAGATCGCTGCATGTAAATAAAACGGTCTCCTCCACCAGTGAGCAGTGAGATTGTCAGTAAGGAATGCTTCCTTCCCAACAATCTGATGTAATATCATCCCGTGTAAAGAGACCTTAAAGGGGTTGTCCGGGTTCAGAGCTGAACCCGGACATACCCTTATTTTCACCTAGACAGCCCACCTGAGGCTAGCATCAGAGCATCTATGCTCCGATGTGCTCCCGTGCCCTGCGCTAAATCGTGCAGGGCACAGGCTTTTTTGTTTTCAATAACACACTGCCGGGCGGTAACTTCCACCCGTCAGTGTGTTTGGTGACGTTTTACTGGCTAGGGCAGAGCTAAATCCCACCCATCAGTGCCAGTGACGTCACCGGGGTTCCTGTCAGCCCCATGGAGAGCCCCGGTACGTCACTAGAACTCCTAAAAATGCCTTTTCCTTGCGCAATTTAGCGCAGGGCAAAGGAGAGCATCGGAGCATGAATTGCTTCTATGCTCATGTCAGGGGGGCTGTCGGGGTGAAAATGGAGGGATGTCCGGGTTTAGCTCTGAACCCGGACAACCCCTTTAAGTACACAGTACTAATGTAACAGAATTAAATATGTCCCTGGACTATCCCTTTTGTGCACTTATTGAGTTAAAGGGATTCTGTCACCTCGTATAACACAAATTTGCTCCACAGCTTACCTTGAATCGGCTGTGCTGTTTTTTTATTGTAATCCGTCCAGCAGTTTTGCAGAAAAACGACTTTTATAAAACCCTGAAGGTGCCCAGAGGGGCGTTATGTTCCCCTTTGTGTGCCCAGTAACGCCCCTCTTACTGTGCCCAAAACGCCTTCCTCCAGAATCCCTAACCGCCCACAGCGTCTCATCCCTCTCCTTCCCCTCCCTGACGGCCGAGCGAAGTCTCGCACGAGCATCGGACGTCACTGGGCTCGGCGCATGCCCAGTGACGACGATGAAGCTCCTGCCCTCAGCCTCCAGCAAATCGCATTGGCGCAGCCCTCAGTGGGTACTGCGTCTGCGCGAGACTTCGCTCGGCCGTCAGGGAGGGGGAGGAGAGGGATGAGATGCTGTGGGCGGTTAGGGATTCTGGAGGAAGGCGTTTTGGGCACTGTAAGAGGGGCGTTACTGGGCACACAAAGGGGAACATAACGCCCCTCTGGGCACCTTCAGGGTTTTATAAAAGTCGTTTTTCTGCAAAACTGCTGGACGGATTAGAATAAAAAACAGCACAGCCGATTCAAGGTAAGCTGTGGAGCATGACTGGTTTACAATCTGAATTTGTGTTATACGAGGTGACAGAATCCCTTTAAGAAAACTCATCAGATTTAGCTTCCCTAGAGTAGAAAACTACCAGTATCCAATTTTGCTTGACATCTTAATATGTATGCTTTATCTTCTTAGGCAAACGCTTCTGTATGGGAGAAGGCCTGGCTCGCATGGAGCTCTTCCTCTTTATCACCACCATATTGCAAAAGTTCACCTTGGAGCCTACAACAGACAGAAAGAATCTGAGCATAAGAGCAGAGCCCAACACCAACGCTTCAAGACCTCATACATACCAGATGAAAGTTGTCCCTCGCTTCTGAGTTGAGGAAAAACTTCTTGCATAGAGAAAACCAAGAAGATCTAGAACATGCAAACAAAAGAAAGCTCTAATTTTTTAAGAGTTTTTCTGTTTTTTTTTTAGGTCATCAATATCAGATCGGTGGGGGTCCGACACCCAGCAGCCCCGCAGATCAGCTGGTTGAAGAGAAGGCTGCTCGCCATCATCAGTGCAGCACTTGCACCGCATGTGACCTTCTCTTTAACCAGCTGATCGGAGCCCCGTCATTCTAATGTTGATGACCTATCCTGAGGAAAGGTCATCAATATTAAAATACTGGAAAACCCCTTTAAGAATATCAATTAAAACACACACACACACAAAAAAAAAATGTTAAAAAATAATATAAGAGACTACGGTACTTTCTGGAAAAATCCCTGAAAATTTATGTTGTTTTTAGTATTAGTCATGTCTGGATTATTGTACATAATATAATATAATTCTAATCTTCTTCATGATTTTTTGCTTTTGTTTGTTTAATTGAAGCATGTATGGTGCCTGGCTGGTACACTAAGCTAAATCATGTGTTTGGCTTCTTGAATGTGAATTATTTTGGATAATGTTTCTTTGTGTATCTAAAGCTGTGCATACCTATGGTTAGGCTGAGTTCACACTTCAGTTATTTGATCTGTTATTTCCATTAGTTATTGTGAGCTGAAACCCATAGTGAAGCCTTCTCAGAGATCAGGTGTAAAGGAAAGATCCGCACCTGTTCTGTCTTTTTGACTCGCACCTGGATTTGACTTACAATTAGGGTTGAGCGAACCAGAACTGTAAAGTTCGGGTTCGTACTGAACTTTAGGATTTTTGGACCCCGAACTTTTCAGTAAAAGTTTGTGTTCTAGTTCGGTGTTCGGCGATTTAATGGTGCTTTTTGAAAGGCTGTAGAGCAGCCAATCAACAAGCGTTCAACTCTTGTGCCCTTAGAAGCCATCACAGCCATGCCTACTAATGGCATGGCTGTGATTGGCCAGTGCAGCATGTGACCCAGCCTCTATATAAGCTGGAGTCACGTAGCGCTGCACGTCACTCTGCTGTGCTTAGTGTAGGGATAGGATGCTGCTGCTGGGAGGGAGAGAATAGGACAGAATCTGTTATCAGAACTTGTTAACTCTGCGATCTACAGCAATTTTGTTTTGTGGGTGCAGTGCAACATTTTTGTACCCTGCCCTGAGCCCAGTGACACAGAAAAATAACTTTTATCCATCTGTTAGCTATGTGGGCGTCGGAGGCCATTTTGTGCAAGTTCTGTGCACCAGCACAGCATTTGTGCCAGGGACAATAATTTAACCCTGTTCAGTGGGCAACATATACCCATTTTTTAAGTGCACCTGCACTGCATATGTGCCAGACGAAGGGAAAATAATATAGGGAATCGTTCTGTGAGTTCAGGGACCCAGGGGGTGACATATTTATTGTTTTTTCTGTAAAGTACAGATTCTGTGGGGACAAATTATTTATTTTTTGCAAAAAAGTACATTTGCGCCCTAAACAGAATTTGTGACAGTCCAATACAAGTGTTAAATACTGCTGTTATATTCTGGTTTTAAAATAACACCCATTTTGTGCAAGACCCTACATTTGCGGCCTTTGCTGCATTTCTGTGAGTCCAATACAAGTGTTAAATACTACTGTTATATTCTGGTTTTAAAAAAACACCCATTTTGAGAAAAACCCTACATTTGGGGCCTTTGCTGCATTTCTGAGAGTCCAATACAAGCCTTAAATACTGCTGTTATATTGTGGTTTTAAAAAACACCCATTTTGTGCAAGACACTACATTTGCTGCCTTTGCTGCATTTGCGACAGTCCTATACAATCTTTAAATATTGTTGTTATATTCTGGTTTTAAAAAAACACCCATTTTGTGCAAGATACTACATTTGCGGCCTTTGCTGCATTTCTGAGAGTCCAATACAAGCGTTAGATACTGCTGTTATATTTTGAGTTTAAAAAACACCCATTTTGTGCAGACCCTACATTTGGGGCCTTTGCTGCATTTGTGACAGTCAAATACAAGCTTAAAATACTGCAATTATATTCTGGGTTTAAAAAAACACCCATTTTGTGAAAGAAACTACATTTGGGGCCTTTGCTGCATTTGTGACAGTTCAATACAAGCATTAAAGGGGTATTCTCATCTTGCTCTTTCAGCCTCACCTGCAGTCACTCTGTTGTTCACTTCCTGGTTTTCTGCAGCTAAGGCTGGGCGGGCTTAGGCTGTTCGAGTGAAGGTTACACCTCCTTATGACATCACACTGAGCACTGAGTTCTTACATGCTAGTTCATGTGAATAGTATGACTCATCAGTCTGGCAGCCTGCAGTGTCTGAGGCCCCTCCCCCCTGCTGGGGAATCATCTGAGAGCCATGTGAAGTGAGCTCAGTGTACAGGAACATATTCTGTCCTGCAGTCTAAGGGTCCATTCACACATCCGTAATTTGGGTCCGCATTCGTTCCGCAATTTGCGGACCCATTCACTTTCAATGGGGCTGGAACGGATGCGAATCCGCATTTCCAGGATCCGCATCTGTTTTTTCAGGATCTGTTTTTTCGGGATCCACAATTCCGTTCCTGAAAAAAATAGAACTTGTCCTATTCTTGTCCGCAATTGCGGTCCAGAAAAGGCATTTTCTATTTTAGTGTCTGTGATGTGCGGTCCGCAAATTGCGGATCGCACATTGCAGGTGTCCGTGATTTGCGGATCCGCAATTTGCGGATCCACAAAACACTTACGGACGTGCAAATGGACTCTAATACAGTTTTACACATAGAACCTGTCTTATCTTTTACAAACCCATTCTGTGCAGCTAAACAGTAGTTCACTACTATACATTAGTTCAAAAGCTTGTTAGCCAGTAGCCGTATGATCTGTGCTTTTGACGTCCATAAAACATGACCATCCCCCACTGACGCAGATTTTTATCCAATACAGCTCTACTACAGCTATGTATAAACCTTAGACCTTTTATCTGTAATATGCATATACAGCTCTGCTCTGTCTTCCCTGAATCTCTTCTCTTACAGCTCTGCTACATCTGTATTATTCACCAATATCAGCATTTTGTTGGAATCACTTCATATACAGCTCTGCTACATCTGTCTATTTCTCTCTCCCACCACCACTGTGCCTGAACCACCTCCTATACAGCTCTGCTACACCAGTCTTCTCTGAATCGCTTTATATACAGCTCTGCTACATCTGTCTTTTCCTCCCCCGCTAGCACTGTGGCTGAACTGCTTCACATACAGCTCTGCTACATCTGTCTTTCTCTCCACTACCAGTACTGTGTTTGAATTACTTCATATACAGCTCTGCTACACCTATCTTCCCTGAACCTCTTTATATAGATCTCAGCTACATCTGTCGTCTGTGCGCCCTCGCATCACGGACCCATTCACTTCAATGGGTCCGCGATCCAGGAGATGCGGTGCACTGAGAGAAACCCCACGGAAGCTCCTCAGAGTGCTTCCATGGTGTTTCTGGTCGTGCCTATGCATTGCAAAAAAGTAGTGCTTTCACTACTTTTTTGCGGAACGGATGGAACACGGACCCATTCAAGCGAATGGGTCTGGGATCCGTCTGCGGCAGCTGCACGGATGTTGCCCGTGCATAGGGTACCGCAAATTGCAGTCCCCAATGCATGAAACGGCCGACACATTCATGTAGATGAGCCCTAACGGAGAGATGGTGGGGCATTTATCCGTGTAGAGAAAGCAGAAGGGGGGAATGGGAAATTCTTGCTTTGTAAAGTCTCAAGTACACTCTTTGTGCCGCCATATGGTTTTATATAGCACCATAATTCAGAAGTATTCTCTCCTAGAACAGTCCATAATGCAATTAGAGGCATGCAGAGGTAGTGTATAGCCCCATAGACTTCTATTGGAACATAACAGAGAGATGGCGGGGCATTTGGCATTTATAACAGAGATGGCGGGGCATTTATAACATTTGGGGGGGCATTTGGCATTTATAACAGAGAGATGGCGGGGCATTTATCCGTGTAGAGAAAGTAGAATGGGGGATGGGAAATTCTTGCTTTGTAAAGACTCAAGTACACTCTTTGTGCCGCCATATGGTTTTATATAGCACCATAATTCAGAAGTATTCTCTCCTAGAACAGTCCATAATGCAATTAGAGGCATGCAGAGGTAGTGTATAGCCCCATAGACTTCTATTGGAGCCATATTGCAGTTCTGTTCTCTGTGTGCTGCCATATGGTGCCATTATATGGCACTATGATACAAAAGTGCCGCCATATAGTGCAAATATAGGACACTTCTATCCAGCAGTATTCTCCCCTAGAACATGTCACAATGAAAGCAGAGGCATGTGGAGGTGCAGTGTGGCCCCGTTGACTTCTCTTGGGGCCACATTACTATTTCATACAACTAGCAGCTTGTGTGGGGCAGTTGGACATCGGCCCATGCTAATGTCAGGAACTCCTGCTAATGTCAAGAAGCGCAAAGCAGGGGGCACCTTATCAGAGAAGGAGTGGGACCAGCTGTTATGTGACTTTTAGTTCAAGGTGCCAGTGACAAGGGGACAGAGCACATAGCGAGGTCTGCTCAGTGAGAGCTGGAGGACGCTGAGCACATTCTGTCACTACACGGCACAGCAGAGTGTAATCGGTCACCACTCCAGCACCTCCTCGCTCTCTCCCAAGTCTGCACTGCAAACAGAGCATGCGCGGCACTGTTTCAGAAGCAGCACAAGGAAATGAACAGCCGGCCGTGCGCGTTCATGAAAAAAAGGAGAGGCCAGCCACTGGATCGATGTGGTTACTCTGCGCATGCGCGGCTCCTGCATTCGGCAGGCGAGAGGTGGCCGTAACTAGGGGAGACACAATGACAACACAGAGGTAGGAGGGCAAGGATTTTATCAAAAAGGGAGGGAATTGGCTAATACATTATATTTACAAAAATGATCACTGTTATATCATTAGCAGATTAAACAGTGATCATTGGGATGAGAATACCCCTTTAGATACTGCTGTTATATTCTGGTTTAAAAAAAACACCCATTTTGTGCAAGACACTAGATTTGCGGCCTTTGCTGCATTTGTGACAGTCCAATACAACCAGTCAATACTGCTGTTACATTGTTGGTTGACAAATTCACATTTTTTGTGACCGTGAAGTAATTGCATGAAATTCGCCTGTCACACTGCTGTGTGAAATCCAAAAAAGTTTCCTCTTTATGACACCGGCACAGCCTTACTGTCAGTGAACTTAATTGTTGACTATTGGCGGTTACATTGTCGCCTGACATAAACCATCTGTTAGTTTGGTGGGTGAACGCAAAGAATGAGGAAAGCGTCAAATAAGGGACGTGGCCGCGGTCGTAGTGCTGCTGGTGGAGCTCCTGTTGCAGGCAGAGGACGTGGTCGATCTGTGCCAGCTACACGCACAAGTGAAACACCTTCCTCAGGTGCGAGTAGGCGACAAAACCTTCAGCGTTATTTAGTAGGGTTGAATGCGGCTCTACGAATGATGAGGCCAGAACAAGTACAGGCGATAGTAGATTGGGTGGCTGACAGTGCCTCCAGTTCCTTCACATTGTCTCCCACCCAGTCTCCTGCTGAAAGACCACAGTTGGCACCTGCAGCCCATGTCCATCAGTCCTTCACCTCACCCCCTTGCAAATCAGCCAAGCAGTCTGAGCCCCAAGTCACGCAGCAGTCTCTTCTGCTTTTTGATGACTCTGCTAGCAGGGTTTCCAAGGGCCATCCACATAGCCCTCCCCCAGAAGTGGAAGAGATTGAGTGCACCGATGCCCAACCACTTATGTTTCAGGATGAGTACATGGGAAGACCACCGCAGCACGTCTCTGATGATGAAAAAACACAGGTGCCAACTGTTTCTGCAGTCCGACAAGGAGGGCAGGGGTAAAGAGTGGGTGGAAGATGATGTGGAGGATGATGAGGTACTAGAAACCACATGGAATCAAGGTCATGCGAGTGACCTGTCTAGTTCGGAGGAAGAGGTGGTGGTCGCAGAGAGGCACCAGCACAGCAAAAGAGGGAGCAGGTTGCAAAAGCATCTGTTACGTTCTTGGGTGACATTTTACCATTTTTGCTGTGAATAAACCCCATGCTCTGGATAATTGACAGGGACCGAAATTTTTAAAAATCGTCTGTTCCATTGGTGGGTGACATTAACCCATTTTTGCAGTTGAAAAACCCCTGCTCTGCATAGGTGACAGGGACTTACATTTCTAAAATTTGAATCTAATTGACGCGCGCCCCTCCTTTCTTTCGATCCTTCCGCTTTAATAACTTGTCCCCCATTTCCGCTCGATCACATTTCAGCCATTGACCTCCCTTGGATGTGGTATCCCTTTCTCACGCTACCTCGTAGAAAAGAACATCGAAAGTTAATAGAGAAGATATCCGTTTACGTTACCGGGCATTGTGATTAGGCAGAAGTTATCTAGAGTCAACAAAGCGGCAGCAGGGCCTCTCCTGTATAACGTTTCCAAATCAAAAATACCCCAGTGACATTCCCTGTAATTTTTTATTAATCATTCCAATAACAGGGCATCTTAAGAGTCCTGTATTGTTATTTATCGTCACTACCTCCCCGAGTCGGGAGTGGGTAATTGCCCTGCGCCCCCTCCTTTACTTGGACGCTTCGGCTTCAATAATTTGACCCACATTTCCGCTCGATCACATTTAATTTCATCCATTGACCTTATTTGGATGTTGTATACCTTTCTCAGACTCCCTCTCTGACATGGAACCCTGATTACCTGTGATCACCATGATAGGTGCATAAAAGAACATCGAAAGTTGATAGGGAAGATTTCCAATTGGATCAAGGCCGTCACGGGGACGTGCGACATGGTTGAGCAGTATGTGAGCGCACGCCTACACGTACTGACTGATGGGTCTGCCCCTTCAACTTCTGGGTCTCCAAATTGGGCACATGGCCTGAGCTTGCCCTTTATGCCTTGGAGGTGCTGGCCTGCCCTGCAGCCAGTGTATTGTCTGAACGTTTGTTTAGCATGGCAGGGGCCGTTATCACAGACAAGCGCAGCCGCCTGTCCACAACCAATGTGGACAAGCTCACGTTTATTAAAATGAACCAGTCATTGATCACACAGGACTTGTCCGTACCTTGTGCAGAATAGACATGTATACCGGCCTCACCCAGCCATTGTTGTACTCCAGCGCACTTTCTCTTTGTTTTATTTTTTATATTTCCCAATGTTTTGGGATATCCCCAAATTTAAATAAAAAATAAAATAAAATAAAAAAACAAAAACTAGTGTTGGCTACCTCCTCCTCCTCCACCACCACCGCTTCCACCTACACCGCTACGTCCAGGGCCTCCTCAACCTTCTACTCCATATAGACCTCCTCCTAGAACAAGATTATTATTATTATTTTTTACGTATTCTATTCATTTCCCTATCCACATTTGTTTGCAGAGCACTTGCCATGCTCTTAACCACATTTTGCTGCCATTTGCAGTCATCTAGCCCTTTCCATTACTTTTTTAGAGCCATTTTAGTTCTCCAAAGTTCGGGTCCCCATTGTCTTCAATGGGGTTCGGGTTCGGGGTCAAGTTCGGGTAAAGTTCGGGTAAAGTTCGGCTGAATCCGTCGAACCTGAACATCCAGGTGTCCGCTCAATTCTACTTACAATCACTGATGGAAATAACTGACCAAATAACTGAAGTGTGAACTCAGCCTTGAAGCTCATGCACACGTACGTTGTTTGGGTCCGCATCCCAGCTAGATATTTTTTTCAGTTGCGGTCCCATTCACTTCTCTGTTGTTCCATTCCGTGGCCCCGCAAAAAAAAATAGAACATGTCGTACTCTTGCCCGTTTTGCGGACAATAATAGGCATTTCTATTATGGGCGGCCCGATCTGTTCTGCAAATGGTGGAACGCACGCGGCCGGCATCCGTGTTTTGCGGATCCGCAATTTGTGGACTGCAAAACATGGCGCGGTCATGTGCATGAGGCTTTAATGGTATGATTGTTGTATAAGACGTTTATCCCGGTGTATACAAAATAAATAGTGCGTTTGTTACTATTACCAATGCGACTCCACTACAATGTCCATCACATCCTGCCCCAGAGTGGTAATATGGTGCTACAGGCGGTATTTCCCACAATTAGCTAGTCATGTCCAGGGCCTGTGAGCATAGAATGTTTTACTATATCTAATGCAGTGCCTTCTCTTGTGGTACACCATCTTGTATTTCCCTGCAGTATAAGGGTTCATGCACACGGACATATTTTTTTTCCATGTACGTTCTCTTTTTTTTTTTTTGCAGTCCGTACGCGGAACCATTAATTTCAATGGGTCCGCAAAAAAAAAAAAAACGGAAGTTACTCAGTGCATTTCATTTCCGTAATTCTGTATGTCAGTTCCGCAAACAAATAGTACATGTCCTATTATTGTCCACATTATGGAGAAGGATAGGACTGTGCTATTAGGGGCATCATCCGTATTTTTTTGTGGATCCGTGTTTTGCGGACCACAAAGTACTTAGGTTCGTGTGCATGAGCCCTAATACACACTTTGCACATGTAACATATCACTTTACATAAATAACATGAGGCATTAAGATTGTTCCATGGTACACTATGTAGCGTACCGTATGTAGTTTGCAGTCTGCCAAACACGGATCCGCAAAAAATACAGTGCATGGTACACCTGCTGCTGATTCCAAATCAGTAACATGTATTACACTACTCAGTCCCATTCCCAAGCTACATATGTGCCCCCAAACCGGCTGTGGAAAGCATAGAGAGGACCTCTCCTGGAGTCCTCTCTATTATGTCGGAAGGAACAGGAGTCCTCACAATGTATTCCATTGCTGGTTTGTGGGCAAACAAACCAGATACAAATTAAAGGTATGTGGTTACAAAAAGTGATCACACCAAAGAATATACAAATATTCCCTACAGGAAAAAATGCTGGGACAAAATTATTTGTGTTGAGCGAATCGACCTTCGGATCCAAGACCAGAGTTGATTGGCTCGAAACTTCATTTGAACGCTGTACGGAGATTCGTCTCTGTACATCATCCAAATGTATAGGCTCCAGAGAGGGAAGTTAGTTATCAATGAAGTCTCGCAAGACTTTGGTGAATAACTTCGGGATTTGATTTTTCAACTTTAAAACCATTTTAAAACATTTTTCCGAATCAGTTTCAGTACCGAGATACCAGCCTGTACCAAAGCCGACTTTGAATTCCTGTTTAAAAATAGTTTTAAAGTTTAAAAATTGAATGCCGAAGACTTTGGTGATAACTAATTTCAACTCGCCCAAGCCCATACAGGTCTCTGTACAGCGTTAAAACAAAGTTTTGAGCGAATCATCTTCGGATCTCTGATCCCAAGGTCGATTCTCTCATCCCTACAAAAAATAAATGTAGTGACAGATATGCTGAGCAGATAACCGACTGGATGGGTCAGAACCGGAACAGAACTAAACAGAATATAGTCATACAAGCCAAAGCCAATACCAGGCGAATCTAAAGCCAAATCAGAAACCGTGAAGTCCTGTCAAGTCCAAATCGTCAGGCAAAATGGGAAGTATTCAGAAAATGTTGAGGTCCAGAAATCCAGAGGTCAAAACTTAATGGCAGGGTATATGAAAAAACACCTTAATTACAGGCAATTGTGGCCAGCAGTTGCCTGCTTGAATAGAGCGCTCCCCAGGTCACCTGGAACGTCCTCCCACGTGACCTGAGATGTTATGACTGTTAAAGACATCCCCCCTGATTGGTCGGCAAGTACCCAGACAAAGTATGCCGGCAGGGCAGCCCGCAATGGAACGCGCCTGACGGCATAATACAGTTGGGCCGAGACACAGCAACAAGAAGAGTGCACCTGCCAGCCAGGTAGGCCCGTTACCATAGAGATGAGGCAGAAATGTCAGCAGCACTGCCTGCCAGCAGGGCACCGGCTATCGTCTGTTTACCCCTGTCACTTGGATATTACTAATGCTATCTTGGCATTACTGAGCCTGAAATGGCTTGAATACAATCCAGGAGACCTCAGGGTGTCATACATGACTATTCAGGGCAATCTATGTGTAGTGTCCCACTAGGTAGGGGTGGGCACTACACAAGGGTCAATTGGGTCACGTGTTACTCCTACTCCTAAGGGACAGTAATATTACATTTAACCATGTACTTTAATGTATTTTCTATGTGTTTTTACATGTATTGTTCCCCTGTGACATGCATAGCAGGCCTATTAGGGTGTAGTTAGGCATCCTAGACACTAGAGGGAGATAGGGAGCCCCTAGTATAAATGTTCAGGCCCAGACAGGGAGGAGTTAGTCTGTAGTCAGGAGTCTGTGGACACAGAAGTGAGAGGGCATCTTAGCCAGAGATATGCTGAGGGCCTCCTCCTGACATGCAGCTAGATAGTCCAGGCTTCTAGTTGCCACCAGGAGGCTAGTGAAGGACCATAGCCTGCCTGAAGTAGTATTGAGATGATAGCACAAGAAGAAGTCACCCCAGTAGAAGAGATGTGCCTCCTGGGAGAAAACTGCAGTACCCTCAATCCAAGCAGTGCCAGCACAACCAGCTCAGATAAGTAACCTGATGGGCAGAAGTACTTTAAAATAGAAGCAAGGGTCAATACGGGAGGAAGATTTATTTACCAAGGATTAAAGCCAGCATTTAGGCATCCGGGCCTTGGGATACAGCCAGCCAGAATAGCTGTGGAGATAGTGCAGCCTGGACTGTGAAGCATTAATTGTATACCCTCCAAGTATCTTGCAAGATTATTACCTGCCATTATTGAATGTAAGCCTGCTTGTGGAACATTGATATAAGGAACTGCATCACCATCTGTATGTACAAAGTTGGACTGTTTAAAGTAAAGCAACATTTGGTTCACTATACCACCTGTGTACCTCACTTATTGCTACTGGAAAACCGGTGTGCCACCGTTACAGGCACTGGCGTCACGATTCTTAAAGGGACCTTGCCCCAGGCACTCAAAACACCTGCAACATCCAGGGCACCTCATTCACCATCAGGCCTGGTCCCTATATACAGAGTGTGCCCCAGAGGAACTTTGTGTCAGCCTCTCCTTCACTGTCGCATGCCTGCCCAGGGTTCTCCTATGAACAGTGAGTAACCCTTGATTGCCCGTGACCTCACAATCGCAATACCCTGCAGGTCTGGCGTGCTGCATATGCACTTTAAAGTCAGGTAGAATTAATTAGAATGTGCTGAGTCCTAATCAAATTGTTCGAATCTGCCCTGAAACACATTTAAAAATAATGTCCTCATCTATAGTGTTCGCTTTTTCTTAGTCACCTCCCTATTCTCCTTTGACCTAACCTTCCTTGTGCATAGCCGTGCCCAGCCACGCCCGCCTGTGAAGGAGCCCAGCACCGACTATGTCTCCTCCTTTCATCAGCGATAGATAGCCGTAATCTCGCGCATGCGCAGTGCCTGTATAGTGTTCCTTCCCTGTGCTGGCATCAGCTTCAGGGAAAGAACTGCGCATGCGTGAGCTCGCGCATCGCGAGATTACGGCTATCTATTGTTGATGAAAGGAGGAGACATAGGCGGTGCTGGGCTCCTTCACAGGCGGGCGTGGCTGGGCACGGCTGGGCACAAAGGAAGGTTAGTGCAGCCCCTTGGACACATTCAACACTCATTTACATATCTATAAAATCCTTTTTTAAAGAAATTAAAACCACACAGCCCTATATAGGACACATATATTGCAGACATGCTAGCGGCGATCTATCCGTGCATGTCCGTATCTCTATAGCCCCAAACCTGGTGACAGAATCCCTTTAACATTATTAATGCCAGCATGCTGTCCGATTACACCAAGTGTGGGTACATTTACTTTATTACTGCCATAGTAAAATCAAAAAAGTTCAAAAAGTTATCAGTTTCTTAGGGCTTGTTCACACGACCGTGTGAAGCACGTGCCCATGCTGTTCATTGCTGATCGCAGCATCTGAGATGACCATTGAGGGCTGTCAGAGGTTAATCTGTTAAAAAAATAAAAATACTCACCTTATCCACTTGATCGTGAAGAGTCCGATGCAGCCATCTTGATTTAAGATCCAGGACAAAATATTGCGCGGTGCGTGATGATGTCATCACTAGGGATGAGCGAATGGACTTCGTTCTTATACTGTACGGAGCAGGAGCTCCTTACGGTATTAGAATGTATTGGCTCCGATGAGCCAAAGTTATTGCTTTGCAAAGTTTTGTGAGACTTTGCGCAATAACTTCCTAAATTAATTTGTACTGTAAAAAAGCATTTCCAGAACTCGTGTTCGGTCTCAAGTGGAACCTGTTTTGGCGCTTGAGCAGCACAGCACATTCTTCAAAAGAACTGTACCGTGCATGAAACGATTACTTACAGTATGGTGGAGGTGTGAGATTACTGTGCCGGGTAAGTGGAGGATTTGAATGCCAAGCCCTGTTTATTAGCCAAGGCCAGGTAAGGTTTCAACAAAAGTGATGAAGATGGTTGCACCGATGGGTTAGAGATAGAGATGGCCTTGCGGTTCACCCGCCGGTCGGTTCGCTGCGAACTTTGCTCATTCGCGATTCACCGAACATATGGCGATATTTGCGCCCGCCATATTCTTTTACATTGTGAAGAACTTTGACCCATGACACATCCATCAGGTGGTACAGGACAGCCAATTGAGACGTTTCAGCACATGGACATACCCCCTACCTTATAAATGAACCTGATCTGGGCGCCATTTTACATTCAGTGTTTTGCCAGTGTAGGAAGAGGTTGCTGTGTGGAGCAGGGACAGGCTGTTAGGGACACCAAACGCTAGCTAATAGGGCCACAAAAGTCATTTTAAGGACTGGTATAGGTCTGCCATCGATAGGTGTGACTTACTGAGGGGTGTAATATACTTATAATATACTTTCAAACATAGAAAGTATATTATAGTGCAATTGTATTGTGCAGCAGTTGTCTGCGGTTCTGCTGCGTCACCGCATCTACACAGAGTGACAAACGCAATTTGAAGAAATTATTTCTACTGGTGTGATTTACCAGTTGCCCCCCAAAAAAACTGATTGAGTCAGGGGTGTGATATACCTTCTTCCACAAATACGGCTCTTCTATGTAACAGGGTCATTTTGAAAATGACAGGCAGAGGAAGAGGGAGGCCATACCGCAGAGGTGGTAGGGGTCGGGCATGTGCACCAGGCAGGAGACTAACTGGAAAGTTGCAGAAGGTGCGTGCGATTACGTCAAAGGACGCAACAGACTTGGTTGAGTGGCTCACTCAGCCTTCCGCTTCTGCACCCTCCTTATCCTCTCTATCTGCACCCTCTTCACTATCTGTTGTGTCCACCCCCAAAGACACCACCACCACCACCACCATATCCCCTCCGCTCGAGTCAGAGGAATTATTTTCCCATACATTATAAGACCTTACCAATGCTCAGCCATTCTTGGCATCGAATCAGGAAAAAGAAGGTGTCAACGGTCGCCACCCAGCAGTCTGACGACAGTACCCAGATCAGCCCAAGGACAGAGGTCCTCGCTGTTGCTGCCTACTCCGAGATCTCTAATGTCAGTGGTGGTGAAGGTAACGAATCAGATGATGACGTGTCGATGGACGTCACTTTGGTGCCCACAAGAGAGATAGAGATAGAGGAGTTCAGAGGGAGAGAAGGAGCAGCAGATAGGGAGGAGAAGGAGGAGAAGCAGGCAGAACTTACAGTGCACAGGAGGCAAAAAGCAGACTGCAAATGTATCTGGAACGCTCCCAGGATGCCGGCACATGGCTCCGCAGTGCAGGCTTTTTTTTATGTGTCTGCTGCTGACAATAGTGTTGCCATCTGCAGCCTGTGCTGTAAACGCATATGTCGCAGTAAGCCCAACACTCACCTAGGGATGACCACCTTAAGAAGGCACCTGGCCTCCCATCACCGAGCCCAGTGAGAGCAACACCGTCAGAACCCACAAAGCCACACTCCCGGCGTTCCATGTCCTGCCTCTTCTTCTTCTCCTCCCAGTTATCCTCCACCTTCCACCGTGCCGTCGTCGCGTTCATCTGGCAAAAGGCAGGCTTCCTTGCCCCAAATGTTCGAGCGAAAAAAGTTGATGATGCCGGATAACCCTCTTGCCCAACGGGTGACCGCTGGCTTGTCAGAACTGCTAGCCCGCCAACTACTGCCAAATAAACTGGTAGACTCTGAGGCCTTTAGAAAACTTGTGGCCATTGGAACACCGCAATGAAAGGTCCCCGGAAGGAAATATTTCTCCCAGAAGGGCATCCCAGAGCTGTATGGCCACGTTCAGCGACAAGTGAATGTGTCTCTGGCACACAGTGTCGGTGCCAAGATACATCTGACCACAGACACGTGGTCGAGCAAACACGGGCAGGGAAGGTACATAACTTTTACTGCCCACTGGGTGAACCTTTTGATGGCCGTCAAGCATGCAACCCGTGGCACCCGTGTAGATTTGGTGTTACCGCCACAGATTGCATGCAGGCCTGCCTCTTATTCTCCTTCTCCTACTCCATCCTCCCTCTCCTCCTCGGCTGACTCCTCCTTTTCCTCTGCTACCATCTCTTCCGCTGCGCCTCCCAAGATCCCCAGAACCTATTTGAGGTGCCAGGTGAGACGTTGCCATGCTGTGCTGCATCTGTTGTGCCTGGAAGCCAAGAGCCACACCGATTCTGCACTGCTTTCAGCTCTGCGGTCACAGGCCGATCAGTGGCTCAATTTGACAGTTGGTAAAGTGGTGTGCGACAACGGTGCCAATCTGCTGAGCGCGCTGAAACAGGGCAAAATGACACATGTGCCGTGCATGGCACACGCCCTGAACTTAGTCGTGCAGCGATTCGTTGCCAAATTCCAGTGGTCCAGGACGTAGTAGACCGCACATATTTTGCGCATGCGCAGAGGCGAAAATTACATTGCCGACATTTTGCATTGAAAGAAATAATGAACGGAGATCGCCAATTCGAATAATACATCTGGTATGTCACTGTCCATGTTGTGGGACTATTTGTGCACTTCTAGTAAGTATTTGGTGGCTGCAAATATGACCTGAAGGTATTCCAGGTTCGCCTGCCTTTAAAGTGAATGGGGCCCGCTGCGAACTTGCGGTTCGTGAACATTTGATCGTGTTCGCAAACCGTCCCGGCCCATGTTCGTCCACCACTAGTTAGAGAGTCTTCCCTCAGTGCACTTATTGATTTCAAAGGTGTTTTCTCTCAAATGTAGCAGTGGATGGAAAAAAGAAAGGCACCATTTTAATTTACTGTGCAAGTGCCTACAAGAGATTATGCTTCGCTTGATGGCAAAATTCCCAGTGACTAATTCCTTTTAAATAAATCTTGCTTATTATGCTAGCATTTACTATATATTATGCAATAGAGCTGTAATGTACACCAGCACACACTGCATGTCCTCAAAGATCACGTGTTATCTGGATTACTGCCATGCTCATGGTCATGTATAAATACAGAGGAACATAGTATAATAGTACAGCCAGAGCTGTGACAACAGGGGCGCAGGATGGCTCTGAACATTGCTTCGACTCTTCTCCTGGCTACAGGACTCACCCTCCTAATTTATCTCATTAAATGGTGGAGTAAAATCAAACAGAAGAACCTACCCCCAGGACCTACACCTCTACCAGGCTTGGGGAACATCCTTCAGCTAAGCACCTCAGAACTACCACAGTCTTTAGTTAAGGTATGTACGCCGCTTACCTTCTATTTTACCCTAAGTAGGACATGGGTTCCCTATTAATTCCCACCATAAATCTCTTCAGGAAGTCAGGATGATCCAGCAATAGAAAAGGGAAGCCTTATGGAATTCATAATTCCCGCAGCTGCATTTCAAGTCAATCATCATATACAAGATATTTTATGACTGTATCTGATGCTTAAACAGCAGCCTATATTCTGCTGATAAATCCAGAGTAAAAAGGGAATTTGATGCCCGGACTGCTGTCCTGTTGTGTTATGGAATCAATCCTGCCTAAAATGGGAGATACCTGATGTTAAGGAAATGATGTGCAGTATATATAAAAATGTGTACAGAGGAAATTATAACATAGGTTTCTCTGTGAAAAATTAAAGGGTCATCTACTTTCGGCAACACAGTTTTGTTAGAAGGATCCTGTGACAGTGAGTAGATGACGGTGTGCCCCCACTGCATGAAGCATCAGCAATCAGCTGTTATGTAAAGCCAGCAACAAATGTTCAATGTGCCTGTAGCACCACCACAGGGGAAATAAAGTATTACATGTGTGGCGTGCCAGAACCGCAGGGGCGACACGTGAGGTGCATGGTGGGCCGATGAGGGATAGTAGTAATACAGTTCATCGGTTTACTCACGGTTAGCAGAAAGCCTCCCTGGGCCGGCAGCACAGTGATGAGGAAGACAGCACGAAACCTTCCGGGGCACACTCTGTGGTAGGGAAGCACCAGCCTAGATGGAGGTTGAGGTGCCCTTGATGACGACGGTGTTTAGGGTGCTTGTGGCGGCTGAGTCCCTTGGTGGTATTTGTCGTAACGCCAGTACCGTTTATGGTGGTACAACCAGTTGTAGTGGTGGTATTGAAGAATGAGGTAGACAGTGGTAGGATATAACTCACAACTTTTACTGTAGCTGGTTTTAGTTGCAGCATATACATCCAGACAGAATACAGTCTCTTGATATTTAGAGGAATTCTGTTGATCCACTGTTAATAGGTTTTGGCTAGGTTCTGACTCAGGCTGTGGGTCAGTAGTTCTTACTGGTAGGTGACTTTGCTTCAGGTCCCTTTTAAACCAGTGTGGTTTGGTGAGGTCGCCCGTGGCTAAAGAATCCTTCATCTGGATTCCCAAAGGTCTTTAATGCTGGGGTAGTGGCTATTATCCTTTGGTTTTAAGTACTTTCTTGACTTTGTCCCTTCTTGGACTAGACTTTACTCCTGAGCAGTCTTGTGCTCGATCTGCACACTCTCTAACTAACAGAAGACTGACCACAGATTAGACCTGAGCTGGACTAGATGTCCCAGAGTGGTGCTATCTCCATCTAGTGGTGGGATGTATAAAGCACACTTGACCAGCCTATGAACAGGAATACAACAGGTAATGTAATGCAAAGTGACATACAACACAGTAATGCAGTTTTTCAGTAATTTTGCAGTTCCCACGTGTCCTGAGTGGGACGCTGCACGTGGTGACCACTGAAATGAATAAGCTAAATGCAATGCATTGACCTATTGAGCTCTCCAGAGAGGTGTTCTTTGTAGCTTCTCTCCTCTCTAGCTACTAAAGGAAAGTACTAAAATGCTACCCTTTCCCCTGTATTAACAACCTGATGGTTCATTACTAACCTGTGCAGAAATCATATTACAGTCTCATGAGATCCAGAAAGGAAAGCAATTCCTACATACAGATGTAGCAAGGTTAACACACAAACTCGTTATCTTGAAACAAAAGCCATTGCAAATCAATTGGAGGTGTTTGCTTAAAGCATTTAGTTTAGATAACACGTCTCATAAAGCATGTGTGTTAACTCTACTACATCCGTAAGTCTTTTAGGTGAGGTCACGGTGTTCTTGATCCCACTGGACAGGATCATCATTTCTAGGTGTACAGCTCCTGTACAGACCCGTAATACTCTCATATGAAAACAGTAACAAGTGTTAAATTTACCATTTTTCATGTTTTCTATATCTGTCTAGCTGAGTGAGACATATGGACCTGTCTATACCCTCTACATAGCCAATCTTCGGACGATAGTACTGATTGGGTACGATGCTGTGAAGGAAGCATTGGTGGACCGCAGCGATGCTTTTAGTGACAGGGGAGACACAGGATCTGGAGAATTTTTTTTTAAAGATTTTGGTAAGATGGTAAAGTTTTTATTGGAACCCGAATAAAATACGTTTTTATTTATTTCAATGTGAATTATTCTATAATACTTTATAGAGGTCATACTGTACATATCTGATACCTATAATATTTGACAGATGGGGGGAGGGTCATCACAGTGTATAATGCTGTGAAAGTATACTTCTCTTACAGTAAGTGTGGTATGTGCGAAAGAGGCCAAATGTGAAACCCGCTGAACCAACCTACTAGTAGAGATGAGCGAAGTTTAGAAAAATTCAATTCGGCAACTTCGCCGAAGTTCACCAAAAATTCAATTTGTTGCAAATTAATTTGTCGCAAATCACTATAAATCAGGTAAACCCAGACCACTCTGCCTTAGGGTACAGCCACAGGGAGCTGCTGTGCTGCGGACAGGTTGCGGCCATGCTGCAGTGAAGAACAGCACAGCCTATTAGCCCACAGCTTCCTTTCATTTAATAATTTAAGAACACTGTATATTTCTTCTTCATTGTTAATGGCCGCAGCACCTTTAATGCACCTTTAAACAGGGGCTGTTGCTGGTATGGGGTTTGGCTGGTCAGGTGGGGGGACAATATGCATATTATTAGTGTTCTGGCCTGCAATCTCCTGCAGGTTATTTGACAGTAAACACAGAATATTAATCAGCTCTGGCATACCCACTTCTCAAACCCCAGCGCTCTCCTTCCCTACAAGTGGGAGCACTTCTTCTGCCATCTGCTTCCCCTCCTTTTTCACATCATCTAATATCGATGAAAATATGTAATCAGTAACATCGAGCTCCTCCTCTCTCTGCATGTTGCTAACTTTTCGAGGACATGAAGACTTTAAAGGATGATTTGGAAGAAGTAAAGCCAGCAAAAAATGAGGATGGTCATCATTAAGACCTGGCCTCCCTAAGAAGTGCAGACTGGATAGTATTGGTTGGCAAGCTGGCAGTGGAATAATAAAGGCTTCCATATTATTGGTATTGAATTACATATCTTATTTAGTTTACGGCTGATGTTGGAATAAGTAAATGTTGGAATAAGTAATTAATCCCTACACTCCCCCTGCAGTCTCCCTATACTCCCCCTGCAGTCTCCCTACACTCCCCCTGCAGTCTCCCTACACTCCCCCTGCACTCCAATATTGTCCTATTAATCATTTTCTGTAACACTGTCCCTAGCGAATAGCGCTTGCCACGTCTCTCCCTATGCGATTTCAATTTTTCATATATATTTAAAATAAATGTTCAAATCTTGCAGTTTTTTCGCTGGCTACGAAAGCTGTCTGGTTGGCCAAGAGCCATTTTTCCATTCTACCACATACACATTGCGCATATGTGTTTATTTGCTGTCAATGGGGATAGAGGAGAAGAACGCTTCTATACACCTCTTATGCATTTTATCTCTAGGAAGAAAAGATTGAGTGAAAAATGAATTTGCCTGACCCTTCTACCGTATATGTCATCTTTCTATGGGGAGAGTCTGCAACCCTCCATACACATAATGCTGTTGGCTGCACCCTTTGAAAGAGGGCCATTTGTCCATTATTACATAAGAAATGTATGGTTCCTAAGCCTTATGATAAACTGATACTTCAACTTCCATAGAGATCACTTTACAGTAGTCATTTCCTACTGTAATCAAAGGCAGGATTACAAAGACAGATAACACCTATATAGAGATAACGCGGTATCCAATAGTCGCAATCGGTGACATCAAAGCTTATGAACTTCCATCTTTGTACAGTGACCTCTGCACAGAGCATGGCGAGAAAATGTTCCCATAGACGACAATAAACATGTCTTATGTATTGACTCTGCAGACTTAATGACTGCTGTAAAGCATGTCTCTAAATGCTGTTAAAAGCAGTTCAGGCAAGATGGCCGCCTCATAATCATGTACAATAAATTAAATAAATCTACCATCAGAAAACAAGAACAGATTATTTCAAAAAAAGAGAATCTGCTTCAGTATTTGGTTTTATTTGGTAAAAAATATAGTATATTCCCTTTAATTTTATTTTTTTTACTTATAGGGGTCATTGCAAGCAGTGGGGAAAGGTGGAAAATTCTTCGTCGTTTTTCTCTGACAACGTTGAGAAATTTTGGATTGGGAAAGAAGAGCATTGAAGAAAGAATCCAAGAAGAAGCCCGATGTCTTTCTGAGAAATTTATGAAGGATAAAGGTTGGTGAAGTTCCAAAGATATCTGTCTCCTACACTCAGGCCATACATATTAGGCCTCCTGCAAAACCGCAGATCCGCAAAATAGGGATACCTTCCGTGTGGAATCAGAATTTTTCTCAGTCCTATAAATAGAAAAGGCTATTCCTGTCCGCAAAAACAGACAATAGGACACGTTCTAAAATTTGTAGGACGTACTGTATATACAAATACGGACAGCACACGGGTGATTTTAATTTTTTTTGGCAGACCCATAGAAACAACGGGTCTATGTGCACAAGACACACCATGAGTGTACAATAGGTGTGGGCCCTACCTTTGGGATATGCTTCTATCTCCAGAACAGGACATGGTCGCACCCAGCTGGGAGTGGAGAAGAGGCTGAGCATGCACAGCTCTCTGCCAGCGACTCAGTGGTACTGTACTTTCAAAAATAGCTGAGCAGATGGACTTGGCTACTTTTGGCCCGTTCTGTAGACAGATGGGACCCGTACCTATCTGATATTTATAGCATATCTTGTGGATATGCCATAAATGACTGATATAAGAATACCCATTAAAAGCAATAATTGACCACTTTTTTTTTTTTCTAACAGATTCTCCAATTGACCCAACATATATATTACGAGCTTCTGTTTCTAATGTCATTTGTTCCGTTGTGTTTGGTGAAAGATTTGACTATGAAGATGAAAAGTTTTTGACTCTCTTATTATATTTTCACAATCTTCTCAAGTTGTTCAACAGTCGTTCAGGGCAGGTAAACGTTACAAACTGTCTAACAGGTATATGGGTGCAATATAATTACCCAGAATTTACACTCTGGAAAGGTCTGCCTTCCATCTGTCCATTTCATATTTCCAGGCACAGGAACCTATTAAGGCCTCTTTCACACGGGCGTCGCGTGTGAGGGCCGGACAAGATGCGGGTGCGTTGCGGGAAAATGAACGATTTTTAGCGCGAGTGCAAAGCATTTTAATGTGTTTTGCACGCGCAGGAGAAAAATCGGCATATTTGGTACCCAGATCCAAACCCGGACTTCTTCACAGAACTTCAGGTTTGGGATCGGTGTTGTGTAGATTTTAGCATTTTCTCTTATAACATGGTTATAAGGGAAAATAATAACATTCTTAATACAAAATGCTAAGTAAATTAGGGATGGAGGGGTTAAAAAATAAAAAAAAATTATTAAACTCACCTCATCCACTTGTTTGCGCAGTCCGGCTTGTCTACTTTCTTCTTCTTTGAGGACCTGGGAGGGAAAAGACCTTTGGTGACGTCACTGCGCTCATCACATGGTCCGTCACATGTTCCATCACATGGTCCATCACCGTGGTGATAGACCATGTGATGAGCGCAGTGACGTCACCAAAGTTTTTTTTCCTCCCAGGTCCTCAAAGAAGAAGAAAGAAGACAAGCCGGGCTGCGCAAACAAGTGGATGAGGTGAGTTTAATTATAATAATTTTTTTTTTAACCCCTCCATCCCTAATTTAATTTGCATTCTGTATTAAGAATTATTTTCCCTTATAACATGGTTAAAGGGAAAATAATAAAGATCGGGTCCCCATCCCGATTGTCTCCTAGTACCATGCGTGAAAATCGCACCGCATCCGCACTTTGCTTGCGGATGCTTGCGATTTTAACGCAACCCCATTCACTTCTATGGGGCCTGCGTTTTGTGAAAAACACACAATATAGAGCATGCTGCGATTTTCAGGCAACGCACAAGTGATGCGTGAAAATCACTGCTCATGTGCACAGCCCCATAGAAATGAATGGGTCCGGATTCAGTGCGGGTGCAATGCGTTCACCTCACGCATTGCAGCTGAGCGGAATTCTTGCCCATGTGAAAGAGCCTTAACCTCTTTGGGGAAAGTATAGTAATGCGCCATTATGGATGGACCTATGACTGAATGTCATTGTTTGGACGCCTTTGCTTAGATCAGGGGTGATCACAGTCTTGGTTCAAAATTAAAACAGAACATCAAAATAAAGCTAGTTTCACACTTGTGGCAGGGAACTCCGGCAGACTGTTCCGGTAGAGAACAGCCTGCCAGAGTTCTCCAGATCCTTCATTGCTGGACACTACCGCTTTCCCACCAGACCCCATTGACTATGATGATTCAACTTCTACCCGGTAAATATGCTGAGAATCGGACAAAAACCACTGTGTGCTGAGTGCTGTGGCATTGCATGCTGGACCTGTCAGTCAGATAACCCGGCCGCAGGTGTAAAAGAAGCCTAAGGAATCTTTGCAGAAAGTACTAATTAAAAATTGTTTACTATTGAGTACCTACAAGGATGGAGGTGTAAATGTAGCTTCATTTTTTTATTGTTATTTAACCACCTCAGCCCCCAGTGCTTAAACACCCTGAAAGACCAGGCCACTTTTTACACTTCTGACCTACACTACTTTCACCGTTTATTGCTCGGTCATGCAACTTACCACCCAAATGAATTTTACCTCCTTTTCTTCTCACTAATAGAGCTTTCATTTGGTGGTATTTCATTGCTGCTGACATTTTTAGTTTTTTTGTTATTAATCGAAATTTAACAATTTTTTTTGCAAAAAAATGACATTTTTCACTTTCAGTTGTAAAATTTTGCAAAAAAAACGACATCCATATATAAATTTTGCTCTAAATTTATTGTTCTACATGTCTTTGATAAAAAAAAAATGTTTGGGTAAAAAAAAAATGGTTTGGGTAAAAGTTATAGCGTTTACAAACTATGGTACAAAAATGTGAATTTCCGCTTTTTGAAGCAGCTCTGACTTTCTGAGCACCTGTCATGTTTCCTGAGGTTCTACAATGCCCAGACAGTACAAACACCCCACAAATGACCCCATTTCTGAAAGTAGACACCCTAAGGTATTCGCTGATGGGCATAGTGAGTTCATAGAACTTTTTATTTTTTGTCACAAGTTAGCGGAAAATGATGATTTTTTTTTTTTTTCTTACAAAGTCTCATATTCCACTAACTTGTGACAAAAAATAAAAACTTCCATGAACTCACTATGCCCATCAGCGAATACCTTGGGGTGTCTTCTTTCCAAAATGGGGTCACTTGTGGGGTAGTTATACTGCCCTGGCATTCTAGGGGCCCAAATGTGTGGTAAGGAGTTTGAAATCAAATTCTGTAATAAATGGCCGGTGAAATCCGAAAGGTGCTCTTTGGAATGTGGGCCCCTTTGGCCACCTAGGCTGCAAAAAAGTGTCACACATGTGGTATCTCCGTATTCAGGAGAAGTTGGGGAATGTGTTTTGGGGTGTCATTTTACAAATACCCATGCTGGGTGAGATAAATATCTTGGTCAAATGCCAACTTTATATAAAAAAATGGGAAAAGTTGTCTTTTGCCAAGATATTTCTCTCACCCAGCATGGGTATATGTAAAATGACACCCCAAAACACATTCCCCAACTTCTCCTGAATACGGAGATACCACATGTGTGACACTTTTTTGCAGCCTAGGTGGGCAAAGGGGCCCATATTCCAAAGAGCACCTTTCGGATTTCACTGGTCATTTTTTACAGAATTTGATTTCAAACTCCTTACCACACATTTGGGCCCCTAGAATGCCAGGGCAGTATAACTACCCCACAAGTGACCCCATTTTGGAAAGAAGACACCCCAAGGTATTCGCTGATGGGCATAGTGAGTTCATGGAAGTTTTTATTTTTTGTCACAAGTTAGTGGAATATGAGACTTTGTAAGGAAAACATAAAAATAAAAAAAATATCATTTTCCACTAACTTGTGACAAAAAAAATAAAATTCTAGGAACTTTCCATGCCCCTCACGGAGTACCTTGGGGTGTCTTCTTTCCAAAATGAGGTCACTTGTGGGGTAGTTATACTGCCCTGGCATTTTCCAGGGGCCCTAATGTGTTGTAAGTAGGTAAATGACCTGTGAAATCCGAAAGGTGCTCTTTGGAATGTGGGCCCCTTTGCCCACCTAGGCTGCAAAAAAGTGCCACACATGTGGTATCGCCGTATTCAGGAGAAGTTGGGGAATGTGTTTTGGGGTGTCATTTTACATATACCCATGCTGGGTGAGATAAATATCTTGGTCAAATGCCAACTTTGTATAAAAAAATTGGAAAAGTTGTCTTTTGCCAAGATATTTCTCTCACCCAGCATGGGTATATGTAAAATGACACCCCAAAACACATTCCCCAACTTCTCCTGAGTACGGAGATACCAGATGTGTGACACTTTTTTGCAGCCTAGATGCGCAAAGGGGCCCACATTCCTTTTATGAGGGCATTTTTAGACATTTGGATCCCAGACTTCTTCTCACGCTTTCGGGCCCCTAGAATGCCAGGGCAGTATAAATACCCCACATGTGACCCCACAAAGTCTCATATTCCACTAACTTGTGTCAAAAAATAAAATCTCACATGAACTCACCATACCCCTCACGGAATCCAAATGCGTAAAATTTTTTAGACATTTATATTCCAGACTTCTTCTCACGCTTTAGGGCCCCTAGAATGCCAGGGCAGTATAAATACCCCACATGTGACCCCATTTTGGAAAGAAGACACCCCAAGGTATTCAATGAGGGGCATGGCGAGTTCATAGAAATTTTTTTTTTTTGGCACAAGTTAGCGGAAATTGATTTTATTTATTTTTTTCTCACAAAGTCTCCCTTTCCGCTAACTTGGGACAAAAATTTCAATCTTTCATGGACTCAATATGCCCCTCACGGAATACCTGGGGGTGTCTTCTTTCCGAAATGGGGTCACATGTGGGGTATTTATACTGCCCTGGCATTCTAGGGGCCCTAAAGCGTGAGAAGAAGTCTGGAATATAAATGTCTAAAAAATTTTACGCATTTGGATTCCGTGAGGGGTATGGTGAGTTCATGTGAGATTTTATTTTTTGACACAAGTTAGTGGAATATGAGACTTTGTAAGAAAAAATAAATAATTTCCGCTAACTTGGGCCAAAAAAATGTCTGAATGAAGCCTTACAGAGGGGTGATCAATGACAGGGGGGTGATCAATGACAGGGGGGTGATCAATGACAGGGGGGTGATCAGGGAGTCTATATGGGGTGATCACCACAGTCATTGATCACGCCCCTGTAAGGCTCCATTCAGATGTCCGTATGCGTTTTGCGGATCCGATCCATCTATCAGTGGATCCGTAAAAATCATGCAGACATCTAAATGGATCTTACAGGGGGGTAATCAATGACAGGGGGGTGATCAGGGAGTCTATATGGGGTGATCACCACAGTCATTGATCACGCCCCTGTAAGGCTCCATTCAGATGTCCGTATGCATTTTGCGGATCCGATCCATCTATCAGTGGATCCGTAAAAATCATGCGGACATCTGAATAGAGCTTTACAGGGGTGTGATCAATGACAGGGGGGTGATCAGGGAGTCTATATGGGGTGATCACCACAGTCATTGATCACGCCCCTGTAAGGCTTTATGCAGACGTCCGTATGTGTTTTGCGGATCCGATCCATCTATCAGTGGATCCGTAAAAATCATGCGGACATCTGAATGGAGCTTTACAGAGGGGTGATCAATGACAGGGGGGTAATCAATGACAGGGGGGTAATCAGGGAGTCTATATGGGGTGATCAGGGGTGATCAAGGGTGATCAAGGGTGAATAAGGGGTTAATAAATGACAGGGGGGGGTGTAGTGTAGTGGTGCTTGGTGCAACATATTACTGAGCTGCCTGTGTCCTCTGGTGGTCGATCCAAACAAAGGGGACCACCAGAGGACCAGGTAGCAGGTATATTAGACGCTGTTATCAAAACAGCGTCTAATATACCTGTTAGGGGTTAAAAAAATTACATCTCCAGCCTGCCAGCGAACGATCGCCGCTGGCAGGCTGGAGATCAACTCTCTTACCTTCCGTTCCTGTGAGCGCGCGCGCCTGTGTGCGCGCGCTCACAGGAAGTCTCGGCTCGCGCGAGATGACGCGTATATGCGTGACTCTGCGCAGGGCTGCCACCTCCGGAACGCGATCCTGCATTAGGCGGTCCGGAGGTGGTTAACCACCTCAGCCCCCCTAGCTTAAACTTCCTTAATGACCAGACCACTTTTTACAATTCTGCACTACACTACTTTCACGGTTTATTGCTCGGTCATACAACTTACCACCCAAATTAATTTTACCTCCTTTTCTTCTCACAAATACAGCTTTCTTTTGGTGGTATTTGATTGCTGCTAAGATTTTTTATTTTTCCGATATTAATCAAAATAGGCCGCAATTTTCTCAAAAAAAGTGTATTTTTAAATTTCTCTGGTTAAATTGTTCAAATATAATTATATTTCTATACAAGTTTGTGTCAATATTTATTGTGCTACATGTCTTTGATAAAAAAATCCAATAAGTGTATATTTATTGGTTGCGCAAAAGTTATAGCGTTTACAAACTATGGTACAAAAATGTGAATTTCCGCACTTTGAAGCAGCTCTGACTTTCTGAGCACCTGTCATGTTTCTTGAGGTGCTAGGATGCCAGGATAGTATAAATACCCCCCAAATGACCCTATTTTAGAAAGAAGACACCCCAAAGTATTCGTGGAGGGGCATGGTGAGTTCATATATTATTTCACAAGTTAGCGGAAAATGACACTTTCTGTGAAAAAAAAAAAGTTTCCATTTCTGCTAACTTCTGGCAAAAAAAAAAAAAATCTCCCACGGACTCACTATGCCCCTCAGTAAATACCTTGGGGTGTCTACTTTTCGAAATAGGGTCATTTGTGGGGTGTGTTTACTGTTCTGGCATTTTGGGCGGGGCTAAATTGTGAGCAACCCTGTAAAGCCTAAAGGTACTCGTTGGACTTTCGGCCCCTTTACGCACCTAGGCTGCAAAAAAGTGTCACACATGTCGTATCGCCGTACTCAGAAGAAGTAGGGCAATGTGTTTTGGGGTGTATTTTTACATATACCCATGCTGGGTGAGAGAAATATCTCTGTAAATTGACAACTTTGTATAAAAAATTAAAAAAGTTGTCATTTACAGAGCAATTGCGGACAAGAAAAGGCATTTCTATATAGTTCTGGCAATGTGCGGATCCGCAAAATGCAGAAAGCACATCCGCAAAACACATACGGATGTCTGAATGGAGCCTTACAGGGGGTGATCAATGACAGGGGGGTGATCAGGGAGTCTATATGGGGTGATCAGGGGTTAATAAGGGGTTAATAAGTGATGGGGGGGGGGTGTAGTGTAATGTGATGATTGGTGCTACTTACAGAGCTGCCTGTGTCCTCTGGTGGTCGATCCAAGCAAAAGGGACCACCAGAGGACCAGGTAGCAGGTATATCAGACGCTGTTAACAAAACAGCGTCTAATATACCTTTCTGGGGTTAAAAAAATTGCATCTACAGCCTGCCAGCGAATGATCGCCGCTGGCAGGCTGTAGATCAACTTGTTAACTTCGCGATCCTGTGAACGCACGCTCCTGTGAGCGCGCGTTCACAGGAAATCTTGCGTCTCGCGAGATGACGCGTAGATGCGTCGAGGAGGAATAACCTGGCTGCCCGCAGGACAGCATAGCCTTATGAGGGCTTGTTTTTTTGCAGGACAAGTTTAACTTTCTAATTCTACCATTTAATATTGCATAGGATGTAGTGGGAAGTGGGAAAAAAATTCAAATTGGGAGGAATTGGAAGAAAACAGCATTTTTTTTTTTTTTCAATTGTTATTAATTGGTAAAACTGACTTGTGCTCTTCATTCTCCAGGCCAGTGCAAATTTGGCAATACCACATACGTATAGTTTTTCATGGGTTTTAATACAAAAAAAATAATAATAATTATGACCCCTATAACTGTTATGTTTACGGAGATATTTGGGGGAACATTTTTTGCAAGACAATCTGTAGTTTTTGATAACACTATGTTTGGGTGTGTATCATGAATATTAGCTGGAGTTTCATACAGCAGGCCCCCGACAGCAATGGCTCTCGCACCGCTCAGCAGCTGGTGCCATCTTTAAAGACCTGAGATCCGTTGTACATATACGGTGGATGTGGAGAAGAACTTAAAGTCAAGTTTAAAGGGAGTCTTTCACTAGGAAATTCACTGATAAACAAGGCACATAACCTTGTAGGCCTAGCTCAGCTGAATGCAATGATATCTTTCATTTGGCGCTCCGTTGCTTCATTCTAGAGAAAAATTTACAAATGAGTATTTAAGTGCCCCAAAGGTGGGCCCAAGGCCTCTCTCAGCTGAGCTAGTCCTACAAGGCATAGTACCTGGTTTATTAGTCAATTTGCTGGTGACAGACTTCATTTATAATGTCAATTAGTTAAATATAACACTCAACTAACAAAATAATACTGATGCTATGTTTTTTTTCTGTTACTTGGTTTCTCCATTAGCTCTTTACCATATTCCCCGCCGTAATGCCCTACATTCCTGGTCCTCACCAGACGATCTTTAAAATTGTCCACAACCTGAAGCAGTTTATTAAGGAGATGGTGAAATCCCACCGAGCCACCCTGGATGAAAACTGCCCTCGTGACTTCATAGACTGCTTCCTCATGAAGATGGAAGAGGTAACATATTTATAAGGTTCCACAGCAGCAAAAATGGAAGTATCTTCGAAAAAAAGATGTTGAAAGCATTGATTCTATTGGTTGCTATGGGCAACACTGCACTTTTTATTTACTCCAAGTCCTATTGTATGACATCAGCGACGAGTGTGTGGGGATTTGGTAATATTAGAAAATTTAAATAACAGAAAATTATATTTTTTTAAATAAATAAAGAATCCAGACTTGGTAATAATTGATCATTAAAATAGTGATGGAATTATTATTATGTTTTTAAGGAAAAAAAGAACCCAGACACCGAATTTCATGATGATAACCTAGAGGGGACAATATTAGATTTATTCTTTGCTGGAACAGAGACTACAAGTTTGACATTGAGATATTGTTTTATTATACTCTTGAAACATCCGGAAATACAAGGTGATTGGTCTGATGTATTTTTTTTTTTTTTTTATAATACAGTACACATACAGTTGTGTGGCTATAGAAGTAAGGCTGTTTTCACATCTGCATTTTCCTTTCCAGTTTTGAGATACGGCAGAGGATCTCAAAAGCAGAGGAAAACGCATCCGTTTGAATAATACAACCAGCTGCATCCGTTCAGAATGGGTCCGGTTGCATTATTTTGAAAATTAACATGCCGGATCCAGGCATCAAATACTATCGTAAGTCAATGGGCGCCAGATCCGGTTGTTCGTGTCTGAAAAAAAGGGATCCGGCACCATTGACTTACAAGTTTTTTTTATGCCAAATCTGGTATGTTTAGTTTCCCATGCCAAACACAAAAACAATGCTTGTGATTGCACCGTTCCCTGCCATTGTACCACTCAGATGCCGGGTTTATACATGATAGCAGAATCTGATATTAATAACACCAACTAATCGAATTCATCCTGAAATTTGGATCAAAGTCCACTTTGCGGACTTCGATTCTCTCATCGCTATCTATAATAAGCACCTGGTATATGGTGGCCCTGTTAAAAATTGTGCATTCGGAATAAAATGACCAATACCATTGGTGTAACTTTTCATAAAAAGCTCCCTCTGCCCTCCCTCTGCTCCCTCTGCCCTCCCTAAAGCTCACTTTACTATAAGCATAGAATGCAAAACTTCCTTCCCTACCACAACCTTCATCCAAAATCAAGGTCAATGAGGTTAATTTCAACAGGATCCATATTTCTAAGTTATTTATAATAACTTATATAAACTCTTTTAGGCCTGAGTTTAGGAGCCTAAGTTGGAGGAAATAGGGCTGGTGAGGCAATCTGTGTGTCACCATAAAGTGCTTCTTTTTGCAGTGCTTCTAGGAGAAAATATCTCTGTATAAAAATATATGTACAGTATATTCTTTGTTTGGAATCTGATGCATATGGAGGTACAATATGCGGCCATAGATTTCTATGGGTGCTGTAGGATAGGACTGTGTTGTACAGTTGTATTTCTTGTGAATAAGACACAGTATCGGACAGAGGTGCCTAGGGCCCACCAGTAAAATGTATTCTAGGGGGCCCAGCTTACTTATGCATTCAAATATTACCTGCTCACACAGCAGCAGACAGCAGCAAGATGCTACAGGATAATTGATTATGGGGATCCCTGCAGCAACTTTGAGAAGGTGGGCTTCTGGTACAGATGAGCGAATTTGTCAAAAATTTGATTTGACTGCTTAGCCGAAATTTACAAATAATTTGATTTGTTATGAATTACTTTGTCATGAATCGCATTCCATTGTATGTAGCAGGTGCAATGACAGGAAACAGCGATCGCGCCACGCCCGTCATTGAACCCTATAGATGCTGAATGCAGCATCTGATATTAAAATTAGGGCTTTTCAGGCATTAATCAAAGTTAAAAAAAAAAAACATACTCTCCTTACCTATTTAAAGAAACCGCACGAAATATCACGCGGTGACAGGACAACATCATCACATCGGTTGAGATTTTGCACGGTTTCTTCAATCAAACGGCCGCTATGGCCACTCCGGGAGCAAATGGATAAGGTAAGTATTTTTTTTTACCACCGTTTCAGGAAAAATAGATTCATAGTTACATATAGTTACAGTACATAGTTAATACGGTTGAAAAAAGACATAAGGACAACCAAGGGATGGGTGGGGACGCAAATCCCATAAAATAAGTTAGATTCATTATTACATAGCGTGAGAAAATTCGGCTTTGCAGCGAATCAAATTTTTTCTCAAATTTGGATCAAAGTCAATTTGTTTGGCTTCGATTCGCTCTCTGGGAAAAGAGGATATTGACTGGCTGGCCTGTCTAGTCTGTACTTATAAGTCATCTTAGCCACTTTATTGCATCTATAATAATAAACTGGGTAGTTTCTTAACCACCTCAGGTCCCCTAGCTTAAACCCCCTTAATGATTAGACCACTTTTTACAATTCTGCACTACACTACTTTCACGGTTTATTGCTCAGTCATACAACTTTCCACCCAAATTAATTTTACCTCCTTTTCTTCTCACTAATAGAGCTCTCATTTGGTGGTATTTCATTGCTGCTGACATTTTTACTTTTTTGTTATCAATCGAAATTTACCCAAATTTTTTGCAAAAAAATGACATTTTTCACTTTCAGTTGTAAATTAAAAAAAAAAAAATACATTTCTATATAAATTTTTCTCTAGATTTATTGTTCTACATGTCTTTGATAAAAAAAAAAAATGCAATAAGTGTATATTTATTGGTTTGGGTAAAAGTTATAGCGTTTACAAACTATGGTACAAAAATGTGAATTTCCGCATTTTGAAGCAGCTCTGACTTTCTGAGCACCTGTCATGTTTCCTGAGGTTCTACAATGCCCAGAAAGTAGAAAAACCCCACAAATGACCCCATTTCGGAAAGTAGACACCCTAAGGCATTCGCTGATGGGCATAGTGAGTTCATAGAACTTTTTATTTTTTGTCACAAGTTAGTGGAAAATGATGATTTTTATTTATTTTATTCTTACAAAGTCTCATATTCCACTAACTTGTGACAAAAAAAATAAAAACTTCCATGAACTCACTATGCCCATCACGAAATACCTTGGGGTGTTTTCTTTCCAAAATGGGGTCACTTGTGGGGTAGTTATACTGCCCTGGCATTTTAGGGGCCCTAATGCGTGAGAAGTAGTTTGAAATTCAAATGTGTAAAAAATGTCCTGTGAAATCCTAAAGGTGCTCTTTAGAATGTGGGCCCCTTTGCCCACCTAGGCTGCAAAAAAGTGTCACACATGTGGTATCGCCGTACTCAGAAGAAGTAGGGCAATGTGTTTTGGGGTGTATTTTTACATATACCCATGCTGGGTGAGAGAAATCTCTCTAAATGTCAACTTTTCCCATTTTTTTATACAAAGTTGTCATTTTAGAGAGATATTTCTCTCACCCAGCATGGGTATATGTAAAAAGACACCCCAAAACGCATTGCCCTACTTCACCTGAGTACGGCGATACCACATGTGTGACACTTTTTTGCAGCCTAGGTGCGCAAAGGGTCCCAAATTCCTTTTAGGAGGGCATTTTTAGACATTTGGATTCCAGACTTCTTCTCACGCTTTAGGGCCCCTAAAATGCCAGGGCAGTATAAATACCCCACATGTGACCCCATTTTGGAAAGAAGACACCCCAAGGTATTCCGTGAGGGGCATGGCGAGTTCATAGAAGTTTTTTTTTTTTGGCACAAGTTAGCGGAAATTGATATTTTTTTGTTTTTTCTCACAAAGTCTCCCTTTCCGCTAACTTGTGACAAAAAGTTCATCTTTCATGGACTCAATATGCCCCTAAGCGAATACCTTGGGGTGTCTTCTTTCCGAAATTGGGTCACTTGTGGGGTATTTATACTGCACAGGCATTTTAGGGGCCCTAAAGCGTGAGAAGAAGTCTGGAATATAAATGTCTAAAAAATTTTACGCATTTGGATTCCGTGAGGGGTATGGTGAGTTCATGTGAGATTTTATTTTTTGTCACAAGTTAGTGGAATATGAGACTTTGTAAGAAAAAAAAAAAATAATCAATTTCCGCTAATTTGTAAAAAAAAAAAAAATCTTCTATGAACTCGCCATGCCCCTCAAAAGTGATCTTTTTATAGCGCCACAGCGATTTTACGGTGTTTTTGCAGTGATCAAAAAATAATAATTTCTGTCACTGCGGTGGGGCGGACTGAATGCAAGTGTGCGCACAAGATCAGGCCTGATCGGGCGAACACTGCGTTTTTTGTAGAGCCTATAGAACATGTCCTATTCTTGTCTGCAATTGCGGACAAGAAAAGGCATTTTCTATATAGTTCTGACAATGTGCGGAAAGCACATTGCCGGTGTCCGTGTTTTGCGGATCCGCAGTGTCCGTGTTTTGCGGATCCGCAAAACACATACGGACGTCTAAATGGAGCCTTACAGGGGGGTGATCAGGGAGTCTATATGGGGTGATCACCCCCCTGTAAGGCTCCATTCAGACGTCCGTATGTGATTTGCGGATCCGCGGATCCGTGGGTCCGCGGATCCGCAAAACACATACTGACGTCTGAATGGAGCCTTACAGAGGGGTGATCAATGACAGGGGGGTGATCAGGGAGTCTATATGGGGTGATCAACCCCCTGTAAGGCTCCATTCAGACATCCGTATGTGTTTTGCGGATCCGTGGGTCCGCAAAACACATACTGACGTCTGAATGGAGCCTTACAGGGGGGTGATCAGGGAGTCTATATGGGGTGATCACCCCCCTGTAAGGCTCCATTCAGACGTCCGTATGTGTTTTGCGGATCCGCGGATCCGCAAAACACATACGGACATCTGAATGGAGCCTTATAGGGGGGTGATCAATGACAGGGGGTGATCAGGGAGTCTATATGGGGTGATCAGCCCCCTTTAAGGCTCCATTCAGACATCCGTATGTGTTTTGCGGATCCGCGGATCCGTGGATCCGCAAAACACATACGGACGTCTGAATGGAGCCTTACAGGGGGGTGATCAATGACAGGGGGTGATCAGGGAGTCTATATGGGGTGATCACCCCCCTGTAAGGCTCCATTCAGACGTCCGTATGTGTTTTGCGGATCCGCAAAACACATACGGACGTCTGAATGGAGCCTTACAGGGGGGTGATCAATGACAGGGGGTGATAAGGGAGTCTATATGGGGTGATCACCCCCCTGTCATTGATCACCCCCCTGTCATGCTCCATTCAGACGTCCATATGTGTTTTGCGGATTCGCGGATCCACAAAACACATACGGACGTCTGATCGGAGCCTTACAGGGGGGTGATCAATGACAGGGGTGTGATCAGTGACAGGGGGGTGATCAGGGAGTCTATATGGGGTGATCAGGGGTTAATAAGGGGTTAATAAGTGACGGGGGTGTTGTAGTGTAGTGGTGTTTGGTGCTACTTTACAGAGCTGCCTGTGTCCTCTGGTGATCGATCCAAGAAAAAGGGACCACCAGAGGACCAGGTAGCAGGTATATTAGACGCTGTTATCAAAATGATCGCCGCTGGCAGGCTTCAGATCCACTTGATTACCTGCAGTTCCTGTGAACGCGCGCGCGTTCACAGGAAATCTCGCCTCTCGCGAGATGACGCGCTGGCACGTGAGTGTGCCTGAGCCAGCCGCCTCCGGAACGCAATCCTGCGTTAGGCGGTCCGGAGACGGTTAAAGGGGTTCTCCAGGAATAAAAAAAACTGAAAATTCTTAAATATTATTTTATAAGAAAATATATTCACACATACCTTTCATTAGTTATAATGGCTTGTTTTGTCTAGAGAGCAATCATTAGGAGAAATAAAATGGCCGCCGTCCTATCAGTACACACAAAACCTGTCCTAATCACACAGCAGGATAAGTTACTTCACCACAATGAGCCATAGTGCTGCCTCCTCCTCCTCTTTGCTCTTCTTGTCAGGAATTGTGATCCTGGATACAGGTGAATCTCTGTGGGAATGGAGATGATGAGGAGACATGAGAGGAGGTGAGGTGTGGATAATGAGCAGCAGCTCTTGTATTCAGCCTCCATTACCACAGCAACACATAACCACAGCCTGTCCTGTCCGTCCTCTCTGTACTTCATGTCTCCTCATGAACTAAATTCCCCAGAGATTCAGCTAAAGTTCTTATCATCTGTATTCAGGATCATGATCCCTGACAAGTAGAGAGGAGGAGGAGGCAGATCTATAACTTAGTGTTGTAAAGTAACTTGTCCTCATGTGTGACCAGGACAGGTTTTGTGTGAACTAATGGGACAGTGGCCATTTTTTCCCCCCTGATGAATGCTCCCCAGACAAAACAATCCATTATAAATAATGAAATGTATTTGAGTATATACTGTATTTATAATAAAGTAATATTTAAGTATTTTTATTTTCATAATTCCTGGAGAACCCCTTTAAATAATCTACCCAGTTTTTTTTATATGATCATAGAATGGTTAAGGTGCTGTACATTACCAATTTATACTGTATGTAGTACAGTAAGTCCACTGTGTAATGTACCATTTGTGCAGGGGCTGGGAGACTAAAGGCCCCCCTTGTTTTTGGGCCCACTGGTGGATTCACCTGTACCTTTGTGGCCCAGTCCGAGCCTGATAAGACATAAGACTTTGCTTGCAATTGAACTATGAATACAATTAGGCTAATAATGATACTAATCTGTAAAAAATGAGCAATGTTGTATCCATTATCTTTTTCAGAAAAGATCCATAAAGAGATTGACAATGTAATCGGTAAAGATCGTTGTCCATCAATAGAAGACAAGAGTAAAATGCCGTATACAGAAGCTGTAATCCACGAGGTTCAAAGATTTGCTGATATTGTCCCTTCAGGATTGCCTCATTCTGTCAGCAAGGACACAACCTTCAGAGGATATCACATTCCAAAGGTATCTGGGGGAATAAAGCTACTCCTTATGGAGACCGCAAAGTTTGACTTGTGAATCTTGTATGGGCTCATGCACACGACCGTTGTTGTTTTGCGGTCCGTTTTTCACTGATCCGTTGTTCAGTATCTGAGTTTTTTTTTCTCTGACTTAAATCCTCTTCCATTCTGTTATTGCACAAAACATATCCGTATGGTTTCTGTAGTTAATCAGTTTTTTGCAGATCGTATACAGAAACAGTAACTTATTAATCACCAAACACATGATCAATATGGGCTGAACATAGCATTTCTACAGTATGGATCTGCAAAATATGGATGAAATACGGATGACATACGGATTTGTTCCGTGTGCGTTCTGTATTTTTTGCGGACCCATTGACTTGAATGGGGCTTCGGACCGTGATTTGCGGACAATAATAGGACTTGCACTATTTTTTGGCGGAACGGCCATGCAAACAAACGGAATGCACACGGAGTAACTTCTGTATTTTCTTCATCCCCACTGAAGTGAATGGTTCCGCATACATTCTGCAAAAAAAAAAGGAACGGAAGTGGAAAGAAAATAAGTTTGTGTGCATGAACCCTAATCAAGACAATCCTTTCCTTCCTGGGGAAGGGGAAACAGTATACCCCCCCCCCCCTGGCAAAAAAAGCTATTAAAAAGCTGTGTGCAGATGGGTTGCTTCTTCCTAGGCCTCTTTCACACTACAGTATGTCCATTTCAGTGTTTTGCGTTCCGTTTTTCACGGATCCGTTGTCCCGTTTTTGGGTTCCGTTGTGTCTCCGTTTCTGTTCCGTTTCTGTTCCGTTTTTCCGTTCCGTTTTTCCGTATGCCATATACAGTATACAGTAATTACATAGAGAAAATTGGGCGGGGCATAACATTTTCAATAGATGGTTCAGCAAAAAACGGAACGGAAACGGAAGACATACGGATGCATTTCTGTATGTGTTCAGTTTTTTTTGCGGACCCATTGACTTGCATTGAGCCACGGACCGTGATTTGCGGACAAACATAGGACATGTTCTATCTTTTCACGGCACGGAAAAACGGAAATACGGAAACGGAATGCATACGGAACACATTCCGTTTTTTTGCGGACCCATTGAAATGAATGGTTCCGTATACGGACCGTATACGGACCGCAAAAAACGGACCGCAAAACGGAAAAAAAAAACGGTAGTGTGAAAGAGGCCTTATGGAGAAGGTTCTGGTTTTGGCTTATCCCATTCCTAAGTCAAGGCTTGTTGGAAAGGCTACACATTGACATGTAGAGTATCTATCCAATAGGAAGCACTAGAGAGACAGCTTTTGTTCTCCTGCATAAGAGTTTATTATTATTCTAATCATATAACATAATGTACTAATCTTCTTAACGTTTTGACTGTCTTAGCTGTCTACCTTTTGCTATCTTTTAAGCTAACAAATCATGCCAGACATTTGACATTTTATTTCAAACCTTGCTCTGCTGTTATTAAAAATGTATATGTAGGCTTCATGGCTAAGCAGGCTATCTACCTTTAGGGGATAGCCATGCTGAGGAAGGTGTGCTGATCTTCTCAGCATCTTGGTTCAATTCTTCCTATCAATTGCTAACTAGAACCCGTTTTTAACATGTTTACTAACTTTCAGGGAACCCTGGTGTTTCCAGTCCTGACCTCTGTGTTGAAAGACCCAAAACAATTCAAGAACCCAGAAGAGTTTGATCCTTCACACTTTCTTAGCGAGGATGGTTGCTTTAAGAAACATGATGCATTTATGCCATTTTCTACAGGTAACCTGATTAGTTGATCATTAGTTTTTAGCTAAGTTGAAAAAAAAATCTGTAACCTATTGTATGGCTGAGCTGGGTGAGCTTCATATTACCTGGGTTTGGTATAGGAAAATATTAGAGGACGTTTGTGGTCGTGGATCTATACTGTGTTTTAAGACCAAAACATTCCTTGACAGGGCCTAGAAATCAATTGCCTTGCCCTGTCTTTATAATTAACAACATCATATTAAGATTGTGCTGTGTAAACACGATCTGCTGCCGGCAAACAACGAGTCATGGGGAGTTATGGGGAAGAGGGATGGCGTTAGTGATTGTTCCTTACCATCTCTAGAGGAGATCGCTGCATGTAAATAAAACAATCTCCTCCACAGCTAGCAGCAGATTTTCAGTAAGGAATGCTTCCTTCCCAACAATCTGATGTAATATCATCCCGTGTAAAGAGACCTTAAAGAGGACCTTTCACTTGTAAAAACAATGTGAACTGAGTATGCTGACATATAGAGCGGCGCCCGGGGATCTCACTGCACTTACTATTATCCCCGGGCGCCGCTACGTTCTCCCGTTATGCCCTCTGGTACCTTTGCTCTGTAAGTTATAGTAGGCGGTGTCTTCCCTTGTCCTGTGGGCATCTCCTTCTCCTAGGCTGCAGCGCTGGCCAATCGCAGCGCACAGCTAACAGCCTGGGAGTTTTTTTTCTCCCAGGCTGTGAGTTGTGCGCTGCAATTGGCCAGCGCTGCAGCCTAGGAGAAGGAGACGCCCACAGGACAAGGGAAGACACCGCCTACTATAACTTACAGAGCAAAGGTACCAGAGGGCATAACGGGAGAACGGAGTGGCGCCCGGGGATAATAGTAAGTGCAGTGAGATCCCCGGGCGCCGCTCTATATGTCAGCATACTAAGTTCACATTGTTTTTACAAGTGAAAGGTCCTCTTTAAGTACACAGTACTAATGTAACAAAATTAAATATGTCCCTGGACTATCCCTTTTGTGCACTTATTGAGTTAAGATAACTCATCAGATTTAGCTTCACTAGAGTGGAAAACTACCAGTATCAAATTTAGCTTGACTTTTTAATATGTATGCTGTATCTTCTTAGGCAAACGCATGTGTATGGGAGAAGGCCTGGCTCGCATGGAGCTCTTCCTCTTTCTCACCACCATACTGCAAAAGTTCACCTTGGAGCCTACAACAGACAGAAAGAATCTGAGCATAAGACCAGAGCCCAACACCAACGCTTCAAGACCTCATTCATACAAGATGAAGGTTGTCCCTCGCTTCTGAGTTGAGGAAAAACTTCTTGCATAGAGAAAACCAAGACAATCTAGAACATGCAAACAAAATAAATCTCTAATTTTTAAAGAGGTTTTCCGGGATTTTATAGGTCATCAATATCAGATCGGTGGGGGTCCGACACCCAGCAGCCCCGCAGATCAGCTGGTTGAAGAGAAGGCTGTTCGCTATCATTAGTGTAGCACTTGCACTGCACATGGCCTTCTCTTCAACCAGCTGATCGGACCCCCGTCATTCTAATATTGATGACCTATCCTGAGGATAGCTCATCAATATTAAAATACTAGAAAACCCCTTTAAGGCCCCATGCACACGACCGTTGTGTGCACCCGTGGCCGTTGTTCAGTTTTCCGTGATTTTCTGAGGACCCATTGACTTTCAATGGGTCCTTTGAAAACTCAGAAAATGCACCGTTTGTCATCCGCCTCCGTGATCCATGTATCCTGTCCGTCAAAAAAATTGGACCTGTCCTATTTTTTTGACGGACAACGGTTCACAGACCCATTCAAGTCAATGGGTCCGTGAAAAAACACGGATGCACACAAGATTGTCACCCGTGTCCGTAGACTACTTTCATACAGACGGATCCGAAGATCCGTCTGCATAAAAGCTTTTTCAGAGCTGAGTTTTCACTTCGTGAAAACTCAAATCCGACAGTATATTCTAACACAGAGGCGTTCCCATGGGGACGTGATGGGGACGCTTCTAGTTAGAATATACTACGAACTGTGTACATGACTGCCCCCTGCTGCCAGGCAGCACCCGATCTTTTACAGGGGGCTGTGATCCGCACAATTAACCCCTCAGGTGCCGCACCCCCTCCCTCCCCAGTTTTAATTTCATTGGTGGCCAGTGCGGACCCCCCCCGGCCCCCCTCCCTCTATTGTATTAATATCATTGGTGGCCAGTGCGGTCCCCCTTCCCTCCCTTTATTGTATTATCATTGGTGGCCAGTGTGCGGCCCCCCCGGCCCCCCCTCCCTCCCTCTATTGTATTATCATTGGTGGCCAGTGTGCAGCCCCCCCGGCCCCCCCCTCCCTCTCTCTATTGTATTATCATTGGTGGCCAGTGTGCGCCCCCCCCCGGCCCCCCTCTATTGTATTAATATCATTGGTGGCCAGTGTGCGGCCTCCCCTCTCCCCCCCCCCCGATCATTGGTGGCAGCGGAGAGTTCCGATCGGAGTCCCAGTTTAATCGCTGGGGCTCCGATCGGTAACCATGGCAACCAGGAAGCTACTGCAGTCCTCGTTGCCATGGTTACTTAGCAATATTAGAAGCATCATACTTACCTGCTGCGCTGTCTGTGACCGGCCGGGAGCTCATCCTACTGGTAAGTGACAGGTCTGTGCGGCGCATTGCTTAATGATCTGTCACTTACCAGTAGGAGGAGCTCCCGGCCGGTGCATGAGGCCTAAGGATATCAATTAAAAAGCACACACACACAAAACACACACACACAAAAAATAAAAAATAAAATCAGAGACTAGTTTCTGGAAAAGTCATGTCGGGATTTATTGTACATAATAAAATTCTAATCTTCTGCATTGGACTGCACTGTGTCTCCTATGTTGTACACTGCATGTCATTTTTTGTCTTTTGAGAATAGGCATTTCTATTGTGGGCGGCCCTTTCCGTTCTGCAAATAGTGAAACGCACGCGGCCGGCATCTGTGTTTAGCGGAACCGCAATTTGTGGACTGCAAAACATGGCGCGGTCATGTGCATGAGGCTTTAACGGTATGATTGTTGTATAAGACGTTTATCTCAGTGTATACAAAATAAATAGTGTATTTGGTACTATTCCCAATGCGACTCCACTACAGTGTCCATCACATCCTGCCCCAGAGTGGTAATATGGTGCTACAGGCGGTATTTCCCACAATTAGCTGGCCATGTCCAGGGCCTGTGAACATAGAATGTTTTACTATATCTAATGCAGTGCCTTCTCTTGTGGTACACCATCTTGTATTTCCCTGCAGTATAAGGGTTCAAGCATACGGAAAAAAAAAAAAATCGTGCACGTTCCTTTTTTTTTTGCAGACCGTATGCGGAACCATTTATTTCAATGGGTCCGCAAAAAAAAAAAAGAAGTTATACTCTGTGTGCATTCCGTATCTGTATGGCCGTTCCGCAAAAAAATTGAACATGTCCTATTATTGTCCACATTACGGAGAAGGATAGGACTGTACTATTTGGGGCATCATCCGTATTTTTTGTAAAATAAATACTGTCATGTGCATGAGACCTAATACACACTCTGCACATGTAACATATCACTTTGCATAAATAACATGGGGCATTAAGATTGTTCCATGGTACACTTAAGGCCTCTTGCACATGACCGCATTTAGTTTGCAGTTTGCCAAAAAAATACGGTGTATGGTACACCTGCTGCTGATTCCAAATCAGTAATATGTATGTCACTACTCAGCCCCATTCCCAACCTATGTGCCCCCATACTGGCTGTGGAAAGCATAGAGAGGACCTCTCCTGGAGTCCTCTATATTATGTCGGAAGGAACAGGAGTCCTCACAATGTATTCCATTGCTTGTTTGTGGGCACACAAACCAGATACAAATGACTGATCCAGAGACATCAATAGAGTCTATACATGTATTACGGTTCTTATTTGGGCTTGCCGGCGGTTTCCCTTTCAGTGCAAGGAGATATAACACAGCATGCAAATAGCAAACACTCGTCTGAGACCAGCCAACCGGACAGCTGCAGCAACAATCAGCTTGAATAACTAAAGAATTTCTGCACAAACTGTCAGAAACCGCCTCAGGAAGCTCATCTGCATGCTCCTCGTCCTCATCGGGGTCTGGACCTGACTGCAGTTTCTTGTCATAACCGACTTGAGTGGGCAAGTGCTCACATTTGAAGGCGTCTGGCACGTTGGAGAGGCGTTCTGTTCACGGATGAGTCCCGGTTTTCACTGTTCAGGGCAGATGGCAGACAGCGTGTGTGGCGTCGTGTGGATCGAGTGGCCCATGGTGGCGGTGGGGTTATAATATGGGCAGGCTTATGTTATGGACAACAAACACAGGTGCATTTTATTGATGGCATTTTGAATGCACAGAGATACCATGACGAGATCCTGAGGCCCATTGTTGTGCCATTCATCCACGACCAGCACCTCATGTTGCAGCATGATAATGCACAGCCCCATATTGCAAGGATCTGTACACAATTCCTGGAAGCTGAAAACATCCCAGTACTTGTATGGCCAGCATACTCACCGGACATGTCACCCATTGAGCATGTTTGGGATGCTCTGGATCGGCTTATACAACAGCGTGTTCCAGTTCCTGCCAATGTTCTGTAACTTCGCACAGCTATCGAAGAGGAGTGGACCAACATTCCACAGGCCACAATCAACAACCTGATCAACTCTATGTGACGGAGATGTGTTTCACTGCGTGAGGAAAATAGTGGCCACACCAGATACTGACTGGTTTTCTGACCCCCCTCAAGTAAGCAAAACTCAGCACATTTCAGAGTGGCATTTTATTGTGGGCAGTCTAACGCACACCTGTGCAATATTCATGCTGTCTAATCAGCACCTTGATATGCCACACCTGTGAGGTAGGATGGATTATCTCGGCAAAGGAGAAGTGCTCACTAACACAGATTTAAATTTGTGAACAATATTTGAGAGTAATGGGTCTTTTGTGCATGTGGAAAATGTTTCACATCTTTGAGTTCAGCTCATGCAAAATGGGAGCAAAACTGAAAGTGTTGCGTTTATATTTTTGTTTAGTGTATATAAGAATATCCAGAGCTCTGCCTGGGGACACAGAAAGTCTGTCTGTGTGTGAGCCAAACTAAGTCGCTTTGCTGGTTGGTATAGAGACCATACACCGGGGAGGCATCTGTGAAGCTGCGAAATCTCCGTGAAGACTGCCTGTTTGTGAAACACTCCCCATTCAAGTTTAGCACGGACCCATATGTATGTACTCTTTTGTATTTTAATGGAGAAGGGACTTACTCAGACGTTTTGGGACTGATGCTCATTTTATATTCCTGGTATCACACAGAAATTTTATTTGTGTCTTTAGTTCTGAGAGAGAGCAGTGTTATTATTGCTTTGCTCTGTGCTTTGCTGAGTCATCTGTATCCTTATTAAAGTACTGTACATTAGATAGTTAGATAGTTAGCTCATATATATAATACAGATAGTCAGTGGAGATTATATCCTGATATAGTGTAGCTGATAGGTTCCAGTGCAGGGTTTTAGGTAGTGTGATAGGAATTACTGTACTGTGCATTTTCTCCAGTCTCAGGAATCTTTTAGCAGCTTGAAAAATGTAGCAAAAGTGAGTCACTACTGTATTGCACGCGCAATACGTGCATATTACATTGCCGATTTTTCGCAATCAAGGAAAAAATGACTAGAGATCACGAATTCTAGGCCCAAAAATTTGTGAAATATCACGAAAACGAATATTGCCTATGCTGCTCATCACTATTCAGCACTATATACTTTTGCATATCACCTCTTAGAATCTTAATAATAAAATTAAAATTATGTGACTACAAAAAGTGAGCACACCAAAGAGTACACAAATATTCCCTACAGTGAAAAATGCTGGGACAAAATAATTAGTGTTGAGCGAATCGACCTTAAAACAGGTACCTTAACCATTTTAAAACAGGTATCCGAATCAGTTTCAGCACCGAAATACCAGCCTGTACCAAAGCCGACTTCGGATTCCTGTTTCAAAATAGTTTAAAAGTTAAAAAATCGGATGCCGAAGACTTTGGTGATAACTAATTTCAACTCGCCCAAGCCCATATGGGTCTCTGTACAGCATTAAAACAAAGTTTTGAGCGAATTGACTTCGGATCTTGGATCCAAAGGTCAATTTGCTCATCCCTAAAAATAATAAATGTAGTGACAGATGTGCTGAGCAGATAACCGACTGGATGGGTCAGAACCGGAACAGAACCAAACAGAATATAGTCATACAAGCCAAAGTCAATACCAGATAAATCTAAAGCCAAATCAGAAACCGTGACATCCTGTCAAGTCAAAATCGTCAGGCAAAATGGGAAGTATTCAGAAAATGTTGAGGTCCAAAAATCCAGAGGACAAAACTCAATAGCAGGGTATATGAAAAGACACCTTAATTACAGGCAATTGTGGCCAGCAGTTGCCTGCTTGAATAGAGCGCTCCCTAGGTCACCCCATGTGACCTGAGATGTTATGACCAGTGTTGAGGGAGCATGCTCGGCCGAACACCAGTTCGGCTCAAGCATCAATATGCTTGGCACATCGCGGAGTTCCACCGAACACCGCGTGTGCTCGAGCGTGATGCGCGAATCAGTATATTTAAATCTAATTTATCCTCTATTTCTATGCAGAAGATCACTGTGAGGGAATCCCTCAGTGTGAGTCCACAGCTTAGGAGTCCCTGCTCTGACTCCATATAAGGAGTCACCGCAGTATATTTAAATCTAATTTAGCCTGTATTTCAGAAAGGTTTCTGCCGGGATTCAAACTCACAACCTTCTGCATTAGAAGCAATGCACTTAACCACTCAGCTGTAATAGCTGCATTGCCAGTTTTAAAAAAAAATATAAAAAAAAAATGAGACTTCTACTGTACTGTACTTCAACTGAGACCTATACAGTAGAAGTCTCATATTTTTATTTTTTTTAGTGATTGGCTATGCAGCTATTTAGTGTAGTGGTTAAAGTTCTGGGCTATGATGCAAACTTTTTCAGAAATAGAGGTTAAATTGGATTTATATATTATTTTTATTTTTTTTGTAATTGTAAAAATTTTATGGCACAAAATAAATGTGTAATTACTATAAAAAAAAAAAAAAATTATATATATATATAGATTTTTATATATATATATATATATATATATATATATATATATATATATATATATAAAATCGTACTTCTGGTATATATGAATGCATAATATGTGGGAAACTACTACTGATATTTTAGACATAATATATTTACATATATTATAATATATTATATATTCTAAATATATAATAATATGTGTAAATTAAGAAACTTTTCTGAAATACAGGCTAAATTAGATTTAAATACACTAGGGTGTCCCCAAGCACTGACTCCATATATGGACATAGCTATATATGGAGTCAGGGGACTCTTAAGCCAAACTAGAGTCCCGACACTCTCTTCCCTCTTCAGAGCAGGGGGTGCCTGGGGTTCTCCCATTGACTTCCAAAGTGCTCGGGTGCTCGAGTAGAACACTTTGAGATGCTCGGGTGTTCTACCGAGCACCCGAGCATCTCAAAGTGTTCTACTCGAGCACCCGAGCACTTTGGTGCTCGATCAACACTAGTTATGACTGATTACGACATCCCCCCTGATTGATCGGCAAGTACCCAGACAGAGGATGCCGGCAGGGCAGCCCGCAATGGAACGTGCCTGCCGGCATAATGCAGTTGGGCTGAGACATAGCAACAATAAGAGAGCACCTGCCAGCCAGGTAGGTCTGTTACCTGGTAACGGGATGCTGACAGCGCAGCTCCAGGAGAGCATGTCTGCCAGCTACCGTGGAGCTGAAGCACTGCCTGCCAGCAGGACACCGGTTATCATCTGTTTACTATAGCCAGATTTGTCCCTGTCACTTTAATATTACTAATGCTATCTTGGCATTACTGAGCCTGAAATGGCTTGAATACAATCCAGGAGACCTCAGGGTGTCCTACATGACTAATCAGGGCAATCTATGCACTTTAAAGTCAGGTAGAATTAATTAGAATGTGCTGAGTCCTAATCAAATTGTTCGAATCTGCCCTGAAACACATTTAAAAAAAATGTCCTCATCTATAGTGTTTGCTTTTTCTTAGTCACCTCCCTATTCTCCTTTCTGACCCTGACCCCAACTAACTTCCCATTTACATCTTCTGTATCCCACTCTCTCTCTCTTTGCTCCATCTACCACCATTTTTGTAAAACCCCCTTCCTTTCCCCCAGATTGTAGTTTAAAGACTCCTCCAGGCACCTAATCATCCATTCACCAGGACACAAATGACATTTTATATTACTGTAAAATAATTTCACCATGCAAACTTAATAAATCCCCGTCATATCGCTCACATCAGGTGTATAATTTGATCAATAAGCTTGCATGTATTTGTACAAGTCATCTGAGATTATTATCGATCGTGTTTACCACGGGTGCAAATACAATCTGACTAACCTCTGACAATCAAGTGCTGATTTAACACTATTAATACCAGCATGCTGTCCGATTACACCAAGTGTGAGAACATTTACTTTATTACTGCCATAGTAAAATCAAAAAAGTTCAAAAAGTTATCAGTTTCTTAGTAGATTTTGTGTAGTTTCTAGTCTACATTTGCTTATTTACAAAGGATCCAAACAGTAATGCTCTATTCACACTTGTGTGTATGCATCTGTGCATAACGGAAGTCATGATGCTTTGCCGGATCGGTTGCTTGACAGATCCCATTTAATTGTAACAGGGTCCCTCAGGTCAGGATTTTGACATCAGATAGAGCAGATAATTTTGACATCCTCCTTTTGACGTCGGCAGCACAGCTCATGAAGAAAGTCAAGCGTCTGAAGCTTGCTTGGTGGGTATATAAGGAGCGCCATAGCCTGTCTGCACACATATCCATCGCTGTCGTGTTTAAAAGGGTTGGTTTGCCAGAGTTGCAAAAAGGAACGCTTATTGGCTTTCAGGCCAAGGGTTGTGGTATTTCTGTTACTGCGCAGTTTGCAAACTGTTCGCGTGCTGCTGTGGTGAAAGCGTATTATGCGCATACAAAGAGAAGTACAGTAAATAAACAACATGGAAACTGCGCCATTCTAGAAATTATCTGGTGGTAATAATTAAAGCGGAGCGATGTTCTAAAAAATTTGATTTGACTGCTTTACCAAATTTCACAAACAAATTTGCTTTGTGATGAATTACTTTGTCACAAAGCACATTTCTTTCTTAGTAGCAAGCGCAATGATGGGGAACGGCGATTGCACCACGCCCGTTATAGAAACCCCTCAGATGCTGCATTCATTGCTGATCGCAGCATCTGAGTTGACCATTGAGGGCTGTGAGAGGTTAATCTGTAAAAATAAAAATAAAATACTCACCTTATCCACTTGATCGCGAAGAGTTACCCATAGCCATCTTGATTGAAGATCAAGCACGAAATCTTGCGCGGTGTGTGATGACGTCATCACTAGGGATGATTGAATCGACTTCGGATAAAATATCCAAAGTCGATTCGCATAGAACTTTGTTCTAATACTGTACGGAGCAGGAGCTCCGTACGGTATTAGAATGTATTGGCTCAGACGAGCTGAAGTTATTGCTTTGCGAAGTCTCGCGAGACTTCGGGTAATAAATTAATTTGTACTGTAAAAAATCATTTCCCGAACTCAGGTTCAGTCCCAAGAGGAACCTGTTTTGGTGCTAGCGCAGCACAGCACATTTCTTCAAAAGAACTGTACCGTGCATGAAACGATTACTTACAGTATGGTGCAGGTGTGAGATTACTGGGCCGGGTAAGTGGAGGATTTAAATTCCAAGCCCTGATTATTGGCCAAGGCCAGGTAAGGCTTCAACAAAGATGGTTGCACCGATGGGTTAGAGAGTCTTTCCTCAGTGCACTTATTGATTTCAAAAGTTCTTTCTCGCAAATGTAGCAGTGGATGGAAAAAAGAAAGGCACCGTTTTATTTCAAAAGAATAGAGGAAAAACAGTCAGCACTGCTGCAAGTGTGAATACTAAACTTGGTACTGCACTAGTGAGATGCGGTTTGTCGGTGTTGCTCAGCGTAAAGATGCTATTAAACATAGAATTAGAGAAAAAGACAAGCGGCACTCACCAACTCTGCTTATGCAGCATTATTCGATAATAAAAGCCAGTGGTATGCGAGCACAGCAGAGGACAGAGGCAACAGCCGTTTCGTGCTGATTGCGCTTTCTCAAGCCTTCACTGACTGCGCGCGCACAAATGTACTACCACACCGACTACGTCACAAATGACAAAATTGACACTTAAAAAATAAAAAATAATTTAAAAGCAGCAAACAATAAAGTAGCAACATTATAGAAACACTGCTAGGTAATTTTTATCATTCAACCCTAGAGGGCCCATTGCTTTGGTTTTAATGAGCCAGGCCGCTTCTCTCTGGAGTAGGATCTGAATTCTGTCCCCATCCCAGTCTGGAATATGGACTACTTCGATCCCTGCACATTTTAAAACACTGCTATTCCCTCCATGTGCCTCATGTATGTGGTCAATCAATCTAGGCTCTCCGATTCTAGTTTCAATAGATCTCCTATGTTCTCTAAATCTAATGTACCTGCATCTGATAGTTTTGCCAATATAAAATCTCCCAAAAGGGCAGAAAATCGCATACACAACAAACTGTGTTTTACCTAATATAAATTGATTGACCACATGCTCAATCCCTCCTATATTCAGATACTTCTGTCTGTGCATATATTTGCACATGGAGCAATGACCACACACAAAATTATCCTTCGGGAGCATTTTTCTAACCAATTCCATTTATGTTCCTGAAACTTACTTTTCACAATGACATCCTTGATGGTTTTACTTCTCTTAAAGCCTACAATAGGGTTAAATTGTGTCTTTCCTTTCAGGATATTATCCTGAGCTAGGATGTGCCAATTATTCAAAATAGCTCTTTTAATAAACAGAGCAATAGGAGTGTAATCAAATGAGAACACTGCCCTATCTCCATTTTCCTTATTCTTAGGGCGTTTATTATGAGAAAAAAATACATTTCGATAAGCCGCATCAATTAACTTCTCTGGATATCCTTTTTGGACAAAACGCTTTTTCAATTCTTTAGATTGCTGAACCAGTTCGTCTTTATCTGAAATAATTATTTTAAGCCACCTAAATTGCCCATATGTTACAGCTGTTTTGACATGGGTGGGTGGAAGGAATCGTAGTGCAGCAACAAATTTGTGGAAGTAGGTTTTCTGAAAATATTAGTAACTATAGATCCACCATCAATTTCTACTTTCACATCCAAAAATTCTAATTCCTGGGAACTAATCTTGCTAGTAAATAACATATTCATATGATTCAAAGTATTCAAATATTCCACAAATTTGTTGAACTGCAACACGGTTCCTGTCCACACAATGAACACATCGTCAACAAATCTAAGAAATACCTTAATGTAAGACACAAAAGGGTTTTTTATCGTAAATACATATTCTTCTTCAAAAACTAAAAGAAAAAGATTAGCAAAAGTACATGCAACTGGGGTCCTCATCGCTGTTCCTGACCTCTGTGCGAACCACTTATTATTCAACATAGATCCATTATGCTTTAAAATGAAATGCAATGTCTCAGTAACAAATTCAACAAAATCAATGTTTTTTTGGGATAGATCCACCATCCTGAAAATATCCTGAAAAAAAAGACACAATTTAACCCTATTATAGGCTTTAAGAAAAGTAAAACTGTCAAGGATGTCATTGTGAAAAGTAACTTTCAGGAACATAAGCAGAATTGGTTAGAAAAATGCTCCCTGAAGGGTAATTTTGCATGTGGTCAGAAGTATCTGAATATAGGAGGGATTAAGCATGTGGTCAATCAATTTATATCAGGTAAAACACAGTTTGTTGTGTATGCAATTTTCTGCCCTTTTGGGAGATTTTATATTGGCAAAAACTATCAGATGCCTGTACATTAGATTTAGAGAACATAGGAGATCTATTGAAACTAGAATCGGAGCGACTAGATTGATTGACCACATGTCACGCTGGACAGGATGCAAGATACAACAGAAATCCACAAACAAGTGTCTAGGCCAGAAGCTGGGGATAAAGATCACCTCCTTACAAATCCCTACCAGCTCTCCCTAGACTTCTGTGCCCACGTTCAGACCCTGGAGGTGGGAATAAACGTGCCCCCGTGCCCTGAGGCTGAAGATTACCTAAAATCCCTCAGATGGTGACAGGGGGAAAGAGACAGCTTGCTTCCTCAGACCTGGAGGAGGCAGACGTCTCTCTAACAGCCTAGACAGAACACTGAGCAAGACAGAAGCTATAACCCGCACAGGACACTGGGAAGGGGCGTAATTTAACTCATACAAACGACCCCACTCAGTGCACCTGAATGGAGGCGGATACAGCTCAACTCCAAAACAAAAACAAAAAACTACAACTTTATCCGGGTGGAATGTATCAGGTACTCTAAATTTTAATCAACCAGAACAGGGTGAGGAGGCAATGGCGATGGTTCCACCAGTTTCACATATTTCTTAAGTAAAGACCTGTGGAACACATCGTGGATCCTCCAGATCTGTGGAAGATCCAGACGAAACGCTACTGGATTGATCACCCCAGATATTTTGTAAGGTCCAATAAATCTTGGACCCAGTTTCCAAGATGGTACTTTCAGTTTAATATTTTTAGTAGATAACCACACCAGATCACCCACACACAGGTCCGGACCAGTAATACATCTCTTGTCAGCCATTCGCTTGTACCTTTCACCCATCCTCTCCAAATTCACTTGAATCTTCCGCCAGATAGAGTCTATCCCTGCAGATCTGACAGGCTGAGGAACACGCTCTGAGCTACGAGACCCCTTGTATTTAAATCTCATTTAACATGTCTTTCAGAAAAGTTTCTCCTGGGATTTGAACTCTCAACCTTTCACATCAGAGGCAAGGCATTTACCCACACAGCTATGACAGCTGCATTACCAGTTACTTAAAAAAAAAAAATAATAAGACTTCTACTGTAGGTAACTTTGATACCTAGTGTACATACACATGACAGCTGCCCCAGCACACTGTTGGGGAAACTGTCATGTGTATGGTTGTACACTAGGTATCAAAGTTATCTACAGTAGAAGTTTTATATATATTTTTTTTAAGCAACTAGCTGTACAGCTGTCATAGCTGTGTGGTTAGGTGCTTTGCCTCTGCCTTTGTCATGGGTTCGAATCCCATCTTAAACTTTTCTGAAAGACAGGCTAAATAGGAACACGAGCACCAAATCTTCAACACTAGAGGCTGCTGGGAACATAGGAAGAGGAAGAGGCCTGCATCGCATCGCTGACATGGAGGTAAGTAGAAAAGTTTTTTTTTGTTTTTTTTTAAATACCGGACTGTTACTTTACTACCACGCATTAAAAGGAATGTTCAGCCAAAAAAACACATATACACAAAAAAAACGCAGAAAAACCGCAACAAGCATCATCAACAAACGCATTACATCACAATTCCTCTTTCAACTGAGGAAAATCTGGAGTAGCAGGTGTTTGTAATTAGGATCCAATTAGAGACAATATAAAGAATGGAGGCTAAGCGGGCAACACCTGACCACTGAGGAAGGGATAGCGTAACATCCCAAAACGCGTCTGGTGCAACAGGTGGACGAACCCGCGACAAAGTCCTCCTAAAAACTGTATAGCCATACAGAAAGAATTCTGAAGAAGCAAAGTAGAGAATAAGGAACAAACATATTCCCTCCGATCCCAGGATTTGAATATACAATATCGCGGTGGAAGAGCGCGTCAGCTCCCTCGAGATTTGTGCTACTCCCGCGAGATCCGAATTGTCTTGCTTCGAGGAGTGCGACGGGAGACGCCGGCAACAATTCATCCCATTTGCCCCTCGCCAAGTGATCGGAAGTTATCCGAACTATATATCGGGAAGGAGGTATGACAAATACCTTTAAAGATTGTCCCTCTACATCGGCAAAATGGGAGTCTAAGAAACATAGGGAAAGACTGTACAAATACAGTTTATATGCGTAGTATCGTACGATTCATCGGAAAACATACAAGTGCGCTTTTTTTGAGACTTTGTAACAGGTGCAACGTGCGCACCCAAAAAGTGACATTTCACTAGTGAGCCCATTAGTGATGATACGAATATAGAGGCATATCTGTTGATACGGCCACAGATGAAATTTTTAAAGTGGTTTGTTAACAGTAAGCGTGAAATGGCTGCAGATTGAATACAGGTTTCTCAAATTTAGCCATCTGTTTGTATTTTATTTTTATTTTTTTGTCTTTTTAATGATTTTATGCATATATGTGTATTTTATACTTTATCATTGAATACATTTTCTGTACATTTCAATTGGATGCTGAATGTATGAGTGCTCGCCCATTCTCTAAATACACAATTATTTACCATTTAGAGGGTTGGGTGTTCCCCTTTTTTGGGCTTGAAGCACCACACCAGAGCTAATCAGAAGTGAGACACTTCAGTTTATTGAAATGTCTGAATCAGTGTCGGCTACAGAGCTTGTTTTCTCTGTGCCTGTTGAACATCGCATGGACATTTCTTATGCCATCCACGCAGAGGACTTCAAGACTTTATGGAATGATATTTATAAATTAAAGGACGAGGTCACGTTGGAGGAAGTGGACAATTTATTCCAATGTCTTTACTCACATTTCTTCAGACACTTTAGAAACCACTTATCAGCAACCCAGCTCATCAAGGTGATGGCATCTGTGGCATCAGCGCACTGTGAAGGAAAAGTGAAGTTCCTCAGTAATGACTACCGAATCTGAGTGCTGGGATTCATCACGGAGTGGGCCATCAATAACATCCAGTATTGAACACATGGACGACTCTCATCTCGGACCTTGTCCACAATGTTCGTGACTCGCCGGACGTATTACAGGTCTTAGACATGATCGCTGCAGTGCTTACTACATGTTATGCCGGTTTTTAGCATTCTGCTACAGCGGCTGTGAGACCTGCACATACTAAGGCTTATTTTAAATAAGTGGGTACAAAACACAGAAGACATGCAAATATTGCATTCAGGCGTCATCTCTGTTTTGGATCCACTCCTTTTTTTTTGGTATTAGCAATACTGATTGATTTCTGACCAAATGCTCACCGAGTGAAGGTGGATGTTTCACAGACAGGATCTGTTTTTTGGGGGTTATTGTTCTGACGGATCAGAGGAAGGGCAAAATAATCAGTGACGTCAACACAAGCTTACTGCTGACACCCTCTCCACTCTGTTGGGGGGCTCATATAAGCATTTAATAAAACAGGTTCTGTAGACATATATGTGAAATCAGCTGATGACATATGTGTAAAAAAAAGTGCGCTTCTTCTTGGTGCTAACATCGACCTGTAAGGCTGAGTTCATACTTGAGTTATTTGGTCAGTTTTGGCCCCGTAACTGCCCAAATAAGTGAAGTGTGCAGTGATTCTAAGAGCGACGCCTGTCATCTGCATGTTATATGGACTCACAGTATTATTTCATAGAAACATAGAATGTGTTGTCAGATAAGAACCATTTGGCCCATCTAGTCTGCCCAACATACTGAATACTATGAACAGCCCTTGGCCCTTGTAGCAGTTTTTCTTCTTTTAAATATTCTCTCCTCTTTTACCTTGTTGATTCCCTTAATGTATTTAAAAGTTTCTATCATATCCCCTCTGTCTCGTCTTTCTTCCAAGCTATACATGTTAAGGTCCTTTAATCTTTCCTGGTAAGTTTTATCCTGCAATCCATGTACTAGTTTAGTAGCTCTTCTCTGAACTCTCTCCAAAGTATCAATATCCTTCTGGAGATGTCTCCAGTACTGAGCACAATACTCCAAATGAGGTCTCACTAGTGCTCTGTAGAGCGGCATGAGCCCCTCCCTCTTTCTACTGGTAGATCCTCTCCCTATACACCCAAGCATTCTGCTAGCATTTCCTGCTGCTCTATGACATTGTCTGCCTACCTTTAAGTCTTCTGAAATAATGACCCCTAAATCCCTTTCCTCAGATACTGAGGTTAGGACTGTATCACTGATTTTATATTCTTTTCTTGGGTTTTTACACCCCAGGTGCATTATCTTGCACTTATCAACATTACATTTTAGTTGCCAGATTTTTGACCATTCCTCTAGTTTTCCTAAATCCTTTTCCATTTGGTGTATCCCTCCAGGAACATCAACCCTGTTACAAATCTTTGTGTCATCAGCAAAAAAACATCCCTTACCATTGAGGCCTTCTGCAATTTTGCTGATAAAGATATTAAACAATATGGGTCCCAGAAAAGATCCCTGAGGTACCCCACTGGTAACAAGACCATGGTCTGAATATACTCCATTGACTACAACCCTCTGTTGTCTGTCCCTCAGCCACTGCCTAATCCATTCAACAATATAGGAGTCCAAGCACAAAAACTGCAATTTATTGATAAGCCTTCTATGTGGGACATTATCAAAAGCCTTACTAAAGTCTAGATAATGTCTACTGCACCTCCGCCATCTATTATTTTAGTCACCCAATCAAAAAAAATCAATAAGATTAGTTTGACATGATCTCCCTGAAGTAAACCCATGCTGTTTTTCATCTTTTAATCCATGGGATTTTAGATGTTCCACAATCCTCTCCTTAAGTATGGTTTCCATTAATTTCCCTACTTTTGATGTCAGGCTTACTGGCCTATAGTTGCCTGATTCCTCCCTACTACCTTTCTTGTAAATGGGCACAACATTTGCTAATTTCCAATCTTCTGGGACGACTCCTGTTACCAGTGATTGGTTAAATAAATCTGTTAATGGTTTTGCTAGTTCACCGCTAATCTCTTTTAATAGCTTTGGGTGTATCCCATCAGGCCCCTGTGACTTATTTGTATTAATTTTAGACAGCTGACTTAGAACCTCTTCCTCTGTAAAGACACATGCATCAAAAGATTCATCAGTCTTTCTTCCTAACTGAGGACCTTTTCCTTCATTTTCCTTTGTAAAAACTGAACAGAAGTATTCATTGAGGCAGTCAGCTAGTTCTTTATCTTCTTCCATATACCTTCCTTCTTTTGTTTTTAATTTGGTAATTCCTTGTTTTAGTTTCCTTTTTTCATTTATCTATCTGAAGAATTTCTTATCCCCTTTTTTCACTGTCTGAGCTAATTTCTCTTCTGCCTGTGCTTTAGAAGCTCTTATAACTTGTTTGGCCTCTCTCTGCCTAATCTTATAAATTTGCCTGTCATCCTCGTTTTTTTTATTTTTTATAATTACTAAATGCTATCTTTTTGTTTTTAATGATTTTGGCCACTTCTGCTGAGTACCACAGTGGTCTCTTCTTTTTTTTGCTTTTACTGACAAGCCTAATGCAATTATCTGTTGCTTTCAAAAGTGCCACTTTTAAGTAGTCCCATTTCTCCTGGACTCCATTGAAACTGTTCCAATCTGATAGGGACTCGTATACCACTAATCTAATTTTAGAAAAGTCGTATACCAAAGCAGACTCCCTCTGCGTGTTACTGCAAGGCACAGTGTTCTACACCACTGTAAAGGCTCTCTGCAGCCAGGAAATAGCCATTTTTGAACAAAATTCTAATCAAACCAATTTTTTTTTTATAAAATTGGGCTAACCAGCGAATAATTTTTTTTAAAAAATTGCTCATCTCTATTGATGACCATGGTTCCAATTTTCAATTGGCAAGGAGAGAGCCAGGATTCAATTTCTTAGTTGATTACGTAAAGCAGTTGCTCCCCAGTGTGACTCCTTTTGCCAAAGCTGGAAAGGTGTAAAACAGTATGACACCACCGTGCTATGCATAGGTGGTATGCAGGAGGAACACTCTGAATGTGTCCAGAGTGTAGACTAAGAACAAGGTGAAGGATGGGGAGGCAGATGGGGACATTGGCGCTGGAATCACAGCATTAGAACGCGGAGGCCAAGATGTTGGTGTGCCTGGGCCGGAACCACATTTATCCAGTGGGCCATAGAGGACATATATTGTCTTTGACCATAGTTATAGGACCACACATTTGTGTTGCCATGAACTGTACCAGACACTGATAGGCTCAAGGACTGGCCCACCTTGGCTTAATGGGATTGTTTATCTCTAAAACAAGATGGGCCTCCCCAATTACAGTTAAATTACACAGCTTATTCACCCCAATTTGAGAATAAAGGCGTAATAGAATTGCTTATCTGTTTAACAAGGGGCCACCCCAATAACATTTGAATTACACTATTTATTCACCCAATTTTGAGAATCAAGGCCTAATAGATTTGCCTATTTATTAAATAAGGTGGGCACCACAATAACAGTTAAATTACACAGCTTATTCGCCCCAATTTGAGAATCAAGGCCTAATGGGATTGCTTATCTGTGAAACAAGGTGGACACCCCAATAACAGTAAGAATAGACAGATAATTCACCCTAATTTGAGAATCATGGACTAATGGAATAACTTATCTATAAAACTAGTTGGAAACCTCGATAACATTTAAATTACACTACTTATTCACTGCAATTTTAGAATCAAGGCCTAATGGAATGGCTTATCTGTTTAACAAGGTGGGCTCCCCAATAACTGTTAAATAACACAGCTTATTCACCACAATTTTAAAATCAAGGCCTAATGAAATTACTCAGCTATATAACAAGGTGGAAACCACAATAACAGTTAAATTTCACAACTAATTCGCCCCAATGGCCTGGGTAAATGGTGTGGTCTTGAAATGGTTAATGTAACATAATGGAGTTTGCATTCAAGGTTCATTGTTATTCAAATCCTTGCGTCTGTTTCTATTTGCTTTAGAGGTTTAGTTTGCAGCCGTCATTGAAAACTATTTTAGATTTATAACAGTATGCAGTGAAATTCTTCCCATCAAGATGTCAGACACCATGATGGAACCAGAGGGATCCATTGTAAGTCCATGAAGTCTGTCATATGACTTATCCAGCAAAACATTATGGCTTTTATACATGAATGCTACAACACAAGTGTGAACAGAGCATTACTGTTTGGATCTTTTGTAATTGACCAAAAATAGACCAAAAGCACTGAATCTACTAGGAAACCGAAAACTTTTTGAATATTTTTTTTTATTATAACCTGGGTGTAATCATGTGGCTCTGGCATTAATAATGCTTCATCAGCTCTTCACATTAAGAGGTTAGTCAGGTTTTATTTACACCCAAGGGTAACCCAGTTTATAGTTAATAACAAACTGAGATGACTTCTACAAATTCTTGGCGGCTTAGTGATCAAATTGTACTGCTAAAGTCAGTGATATGGTGCAGTTTATGAACATATAATAAAATTATTTTGAATTAAAAATGAATATCACCTTCATGTCTTCTCCATTGATATAATAATAAATAGGCAAGGCTTGGCTTCCCATGAAATTAACCCTAGCGCGTGTTCGATTTGAATGCTTATATGGCAGGCATTGACTTCACAAGGAGTTGTGAGACAAGCGCATTACAACTCTTTGTCATTATGTCACAAGAATAAAAAAAGAATTTATAAATTTCTAGTGACATCATTTATGACTTTCATAACCTGCTTCTTGGCCATCCATGGTCTTTATATCTCCAGGCGATCTGCATTTATCTCTGCATGGACATTCCTGAATGCCTTTGCATAGATGGCAGCTGTGAGCTAATTACGCAGCTGCAGGAGCGAGAAGCCCACTGTTATTGACTCCCCATAGAGAAGGCATAGACTTTCTTTTTGGCCCTGCCTGATCCGTCACTGTATACAGATCAGTAAGCAACAACGCTTTTCCTGGCACCAATCCTAGTGATCACATTATTGATGGAGGCCAGGTAAGTCCATAACGTATTGGATCTTAGCAGACCCAGACTAGCTCTGAAGTGCATGTCATATGGCTGCATTTTTATTGTAACTTTGCCAAATATTTTTCAGTCCCAGTTACAGAAGAAATCAGCACAAAAAAAATTAAAATGACAATGAAAGGTCTTTTATGATCTTTAGAGATGAGCAAATGAAGTTGTCGAAGTGGAATTTGATCCGAATTTCAGGAAAAATTCGATTCACACTGAAGTCGAATTTCCTCACGCTTCATGGTAACAAATCATATTTTTTCCTAAAATGGCTGCTGCACGTGTTAGAACATGGAGCTAAGAACTCTGGGAACGAGGGATCACCCACAATGCCATGCATGCAGCCAATCAGCAGCCAGCCAACCCCTGTGATGTCACAGCCCTATAAATAGCCTCAGTCATCATTCTGTCATTTTTCAGTGTACTTAGTGCAGGGAGAGATGTGACAGGCGCTAGGGACAGTGTTAGGAAAGACTTTATTCTGCAAAAAAATATAAAAAAGGATTTAAAAGTTCAGAGAAAGATCATTCAAAGTGTAGAGAAAGGATAGGGAGGCATTATCCAGAAAGCAGGGTCCAATAGGGTAGTGTACAGCCTGGTTAATAGGAGCAATTCTATTACACCTTGCTGCACTAATCGGGGATCCAAATTGCTGTTATACTGCTGCTTTTAGGTTTGCATTATATGATAGATCAGTAATTCCAGCAAGCCTTGCTTGTTATTGGGGTGCAAGTCAGTGGCGTAGCTATAGGGGTCGCAGCGGTCGCAATTGCGACCGGGCCCCTAAGTCAGGGGGGCCCATGGGGCCCCCCAGGAGATGAGGAGTAAAGCCCTGGTCTGGGTAGTTTACAACACTTGCGCGCTGCAGGCGGCGCCGGCGGCTATGTTCAGAGGGGCGGAGGCAGAGCAGTGTATGCAGGCGCAGGCTCAGCCAGAGGAGGGAGTGGTCCTGCTCCCGTGGCAGTACTAGCCGGATGTAGAGGAGAAGATGCGAATCGCGAGTGAGGGCGGTGAGGGTGGTGGTGTGACGAGCAGAGACTTGGAGATCTCTCTGGGTCACGGTCAGCAACCTGTGTATGAGGAGCTGTCTGAATATGAGGAGGGGTCTCTGTGTGTGAGGACCTGTCTCTGTATGGGGAGCAGCGCGTGGTTACATCCCTTCCCATAAGTTCCGTTCCCTGGATAGCGGACACCGATTTGGCTGGGACTGGACTGTGGCTTCATATGTGCTCACCATTTCAGTGGAAGGCTTTGATGCAACTTGGTCCTGCATGTTCTGTCCTTGTTAATGCTGGAAGTATTGCCCTATTAACACATTGCTGTGCACCACACACTTTATAAGTTCTGCTCACAGTAAGGCTGACTCAGTGGTGCCCTCCTCACAATTTTGCTTCCTTTAAGGGTACTTTCACACTTGCGGCAGGACGGACCCGACAGGCTGTTCACCCTGTCGGATCCGTCCTTCCGCTATTTTGCTGTGCCGCCGGACCGCCGCTCCATCCCCATTGACTATATGCTGTGCCCCCGTCCCCATTATAGTCAATGGGGACGAAGCGGCGGCACGGCGAAATAGCGGAAGGACAAATCCGACAGGGTGAACAGCCTGTCGGATCCGTCCTGCCACAAGTGTGAAAGTACCCTTAGTGACCATCTTGCAATAATGTTGCCCCTTTAATGCCCCTTACAATAGTGTTGGCCCTTCATGCAGCCTTACAAGGCCACCTATACAATAGTGTGGCCCCCTTAGTGCCCCGCTTACAGTAGTGTTGCCCCCTTAGTGTCCCCCACAATAGTGCTGCCCTGTAGTTTTAATAAAATAAAAAAGAAATAATCACCTATCCCAGTCCCCAAGATGATTAGTGCACACCTTCCCCTTATCCTGTGTTCTCCCCCTGCTTAGCTCAGCAGGAACCATGATGTTACTGCATTGCAGCTGCCCAGGGGCGTAGATATAGGGGGTGCAGAGTTAGCAGTCACTATCGGGCCCAGAAGCCTGATAGGGCTCAAAGACCCTTGTGCTTCATAAGAAGACACCGGTATTATAGAAAGCGCATGCTGGTCAAGTTACACCTCTGGCTAGAGAGAAGGGGTTAGGTCAAGATTTGGCTTGGGTGGTGCCGTTTCAATTTTCTCCTCCCCTGCCACTGGCCACAAAGCACAGAGGGAAGGGGGGCCCAAGCTGAATTCTTGCACCAGGGCCCATGAGCCTTTAGCTACGCCCCTGGTGCAAGTGCAGCCATTTACGGGGTGTATTAATAGGAAATATACATAAGTCTTATTAGCTGTTCTGCGGTGAAAGTACATTGTGATACAACCATTTTTGGGGTGTATTTATGGGAAATATAAGTACATCTTATTAGCCGTTCTGCTGTGAACTTACATTGTTATACAGCCATTTTTGGGGTTAATTTACAGGAAATCTAAGCATATCATTAGTTGTTCTGCGGTGAATTTACATTGTGACAGCCTTTTTTGGGGGTATATTTATAGGAAATACAAGTATGTCTTATTAACCGTTCTGCTGTGAACTTAAATTGTCATACAGCCATTTTTGTGGTGTATTTGTGTGAAATAGAAGTATGTCTTATTATCCGTTCTGCGGGGAACTTAAATTGTTATACAGCCATTTTTGGAGTTTATTTATGGGAAATATAAGTATGTTTTACTAGCTGTTCTGCAATGATTTTACATTGTGACACAGCCTTTTTTGGGATGTATTTTTAGGAAATTCAAGTAAATCTTATTAGCCATTCTGCAGTGAACTTACATTGTTATGAAGCCTTTTTGGTGGTTTATTTATAGGAAATATAAGTACGTCTTATTAGCCATTCTGCTGTGAATTTACATTGTGACACAGCCTTTTTTGGGGGTGTATTTATAGGATATACAAATATGTCTTATTAACTATTCTGCTGTGAACTTAAATTGTCATACAGCCATTTTTGTGGAATATTTATAGGAAATCTAAGTATTTTTTATTAGCCGTTCTGCAGTGATTTTGCACTTTGACACAGCCTTTTTTGGGGTGTATTTAAAGGAAATAGAAGTAAGTCTTTTTAGCCGTTCTCTGGTGAACATACATTGTAAGACAAACTTTTTTGGGGGTGTATTTATAGTTAATACACATACATTTTATTAGCCGTTCTGCAGTGAACTTACATTGTTATACAGCCTTTTTTGGGGTTTATTTATAGGAAATATAAGTACGTCTTATTAGTCGTTCTGCAGTGAATTTAAATTGTGAGCCTTTATTGGGGTGTATTAATAAAAAATAAAAGTACGAGTTATTAGCCGTTATGCTGTGAAATTACACTGTGGTATAGCCATTTTTGTGGTGTATTTATAAGAAATACAAGTATGTTTTATTAGCCGTTGTGTTGTGACCTTACATTGTAATATAGCCATTTTTGTGGTGTATTTATAGGAAATCTAAGTATGTTTTACTAGCTGTTCTGCTGTGATTTCACATTGTGACACAGCCTTTTTTGGGATGTATTTTTAGAAACTACAAGTACATCTTATTAACCATTCTGCGGTGAACTTACATTGTTATACAGCCTTTTTGGTGGTTTATTTATAGGAAATACAAATACGTCTTATTAGCCTTTCTGCAGTGAACTTACCTTGTGATACAGCCAGTTTTGGGGTGTTTACTTTTAATTTAATATTTTTTTTTATTTTATAGTATGTCAGACAGACAAGTGACAGGCGCTTCAAAGGGAATGGGCAGTGGCAAAAATGTTTCTTGCGCAGGTAGAAGTAGCAGCAGAAGAAAGGAGGGTGGCAGCAGGAGTCGCAGCAACAGGCCTGAGCTCCCAGTGTCATCTAGAGGTTGTGTTTTGATCAGCAACTCAGCGGTGCTTAAATGGTTTACTCGGTCTTCAACTTCATCGCAAGTGACATCAGATATTTCCAACCAAGAGTCAGTGGGTTCCTCTGACACGAAGCTTAGTTGGCATTGCTCGGTAGCAGACCCTGTGCCTCTACCTGTCCTGAACCTTTCTCTGTCATTTTTAGTTCCCTCAGCTCGAGAAGTATTATATGTCGTAGGCTCAGCTCCACTTTTCAGCAAGAACGAGCTTCTAGAGGACAGTCAGCAGCTACTGCCCAAGATCTGGAGTAGAAATCCACCACTTCCTCCGGTAGGCGGGCAAGTAGTGATGAGGAGAGTTGCATTGGATCAGGTGTTACGAGCGGTCAGGCTCTTGGCCCTAAGACCGTTGAGGGGGACATCAGTGACGTGCAGACAGTAATGGATGATGATGTAGCAGCAGGGTGGTAACATGGCCATCAGTTAGCAGGGTGGCAGCAGTGGGAGATCAGGAGCCAAACATACCCGGGGTAGACATCCTGTTTCGCAGGAGCCTACCTGCCCAGAAATTAGCGTTGCAGGGGTTCACAGAGGCAGCGGTAGCAGGCAGTCAGCACGGAGTGTTGGGGGGAAAATGCCATACTCTGCATTTTTCATCAAGCCACCGGAGGAGGTGAATATGGCTATTTGCCAAATCCGTTAGCACCAAGGTCCTGCGTCAACACATGCATCGTCACCATAGAGTGGCCTGGGAGAACTGTGGCTCAGATGTAGTGGTACAGCCTACCACAGCAACTGCATCTGCATCATCAGCCAGTGGCCCGCACCCCTTTTCCTGCAGTCAAGGCTCCACCACCTCACCCGAAGGGAGCTGTCTTTTCTTTCCATCATCTACTGGTCCTGATGCTCCTGCTCCTCTTACTTCCCGTCAGTCATTTCATCAGCAATCGATCACCAAAGTGATTGCAAAAAGACAGCAGTATGCGTGCACATGCTCCTGGCCAAGTTGATGGTACTGCAGTCCCTCCCTTTCCAAGTGGTAGACTTTGCACCTTTCAGAGAACTGATGGCTTGTGCCGAGCCAAGGTGGAAAGTCCCAAGCCGTCATTTCTTTGCATAAAAGGCAGTACCAGCCCTGCACACGTCTGTTGAACAGAAAGTGGACCAGTTCTTCAGCCTGTCAGTGTCCGCTAAAGTTAACGGCAGAGCCGACGTGTGGAGGTGTAACTACGGTCAAGGACAATATATGTCCTTTATGGCCCACTGGCTAAATGTGGTTCCTGCCCTGCCACACCAGCAACTTGGCCAGGTGACGCCGCTTCCGCCTCCACGTTCTCACGCTGTTGGTCCTGCAACAATGTCCATCTCTGCCTCCTCATCCTCCACTGTGTCCTCAGCCTCCACTGCAAGGACATTTCACAGTGCGTCTCCAGCTTACCACATGTGCAGGGCACGGCGGTGTCACACTATTTTTCACCTAGTTTGCCTAGGCGAATGTAGTCACGCAGGGGAGGAATGCTCCGTGTACTTCATCAAGAAATCAAATCCTGGCTTTCTCCGCTGAGCCATGCCCCCTTCATGGTGCACATGTTCAATCTGGTTGTAAAGTGGTACCTGAAGCCTTCACCCCATCTGCCAGACATCCTCAAAATGGCCAGGAAACTTTGCACTTCAGCCACTCGTAAACCGCAAAGCACACCCTCCTTGAGCTGCCGCAGCAGAACGGCATCACCCTAACATAGGCTGATATGCAACTGATATGCAACGTTTCCACCCATTGGAATTCTACCCTCCATATGTTAGACTGATTACATGAACAGAAAAAGGCCATAAACGATTTATTGATGATACAGGCGGACAGAGGTACTCCCCTGTGTAACTTCGATGTTTGCCAGTGGCAGCTCATGTGTGACAAATGCCGTTTGCTCGGGACCTTTGAGGAGGCCATTTTGTTTGTCATTCGCCAGGACTACGGGATAAAAGACGTCATTCCACTGATTCATGTTCTGGAACAGATAGTGCTAAATCTTGCTTGCCAGGGGATAGGAGACATGGCGCCTACATCTCACGGCCACATGAGCCCTGTAGGGGCTGAACTGGAGGAGGAGGAGGACATTCGCACACAAGCAAGGTGTAGAGAAATGGGTGTATTTTTCTGCACAGGTGACAGGAGAAAAGGAGCAGGAGCTACAGGGCAATGAGGAAGACGAGGCAGATGACCCATGCAGTGGAGATGGAGGCAGGGAGTCCCTCCGAGTCACTTTTGCAAATGGCACGATGCATGCTCAGTTGCTTGAGTAGTGACAGCCGAATTGTCAACATTTGGCAGAGGGATGACTACTGGCTCTCCACCATGTTAGACCATCACTACCGGACCAAAATCGGGGCCTTTTTTCCACCCGATGAGAGGGAGGACAAACTGAACTACTATCAAGACATCCTATGTAGTCAGTTGGCCGCTGCCTATATATGCGCCATTGCCCATCCTCATGAAGGTCTGAGCGTGGGGCCCTCTGTGCTCATGTTCCACTGCCATGGCTGCCACTTGTATCAGCTTTTAACAGAACAGGTTCTGTAGAAATGTGGCATCATCTGATGGTGTAAAAGAAGTACCCTTTTTCACGCAATACTAGGATCTTGGGTCGATGCACCGTTCTTCATACCTGACGCTAACATTGACCTGTAAGGCTGAGTTCACACTTTAATTATTTAGTCAGATTTGGCCCCGAAACTGTTCAAATAAGAAGTGCGAAGTGATTCTAAGTGTGACGCCAGTACTGTTTCACTACCACAGCGGACTCCCTATGCATATTTCTGCAAGGCACAGTGTTCTACATCACTATAGAAGCTCCCTGCAGCCAGGAAATAGCGTTTTTTTTATGCGATTCATCACAAATAAATTATAGAGAGGCCTAATGGGTTTGCTTATCTATTTAACAAGGTGGACACTCCAATAAAGGTTACATTACACAGCTTAATAACCCCATTTTGAGAATCAAGGCATAATAGATCTGTTTATCTATTTAACAAGGTGCGAACCACAATAACAGTTATACAGTCCTGATCAAAAGTTTATGACCACTTGAAAAATGGCAAAAAATCATATTTAGCATGGCTGGATCTTAACAAGGTTACAAGTAGAGCTTCAACATGCAACAAGAAGAAATGGGAGTGAGACAAAACATTTTTTGAGCATTCAATTTAATGAAAACAATGAATAAACTGAAACAGGCTGTTTTTCAGCTGATCAAAAGTTTAGGACCACACCTCCAAAAAAAAACGAAACCCCCCCAAAACAGAAATCCAACTTCCAAACATGAACTCAGTAATGAGTAGCTCCGCCGTTATTGTTTATCACTTCAGAAATTTGTTTCGGCATGATTGATGCAAGCGTTTCCATGAGGTGAGTGGGAACATTTCTCCAAGTGGTGAAGACGGCCGCACGAAGGCCATCTACTGTCTGGAACTGTTGTCCATTTTTGTAAACTTCCCTTGCCATCCATCCCCAAAGGTTCTCAATTGGATTTAGATCAGGGGGACACGCAGGATGGGCCAAAAGAGTGATGTTATTCTCCTGGAAGAAGTCCCTTGTCCTGCGGGCATTGTGTACTGTAGCGTTGTCCTGTTGAAAAACCCAGTCGTTACCACACAGACGAGGGCTCTCAGTCATAAGGAATGCTCTCTGCAACATCTGGACATAGCCAGCGGCCATTTGACGCCCCTGTACTTCCTGAAGCTCCATTGTTCCACTGAAGGAAAAAGCACCCCAGACCATTATGGCGCCCCCTCCACTGTGGCGCGTAGAAAACATCTCAGGTGGGATCTGCTTGTCATGCCAGTAACGTTGGAAACCATCAGGACCATCAAGGTTAAATTTTTTCTCATCAGGGAATAAAACTTTGTTCCACCTTTCAATGTCCCATGTTTGGTGCTCTCTTGCAAAGTCCAAACGAGCAGTTCTGTGGCTTTCAAGGAGACAAGGTCTTTGAAGAAGTTTTTTGTTTTTGAAGCCCTTCAGTCTCAGATCCCGTCTGATGGTTATGGGGCTGAAGTCAGCACCAGTAAGGGCCTTAATTTGGGTCGAGGATCATCCAGTGTCTTGACGGACAGCCAATTGGATCCTCCGGCTCAGTGCTGATTAGGGGTGGGCGATATGGCCTAAAATCTATATTGCAATATAATTTTAAGCATGTGCGATATGCGATATATATCGCAATATATTGTTTTATATATTTGGGGGGGGTGTTTAAACTTTATTTATTCTTTTACTTTTTATTTAATAACTATTAGCCTCCTTAAGGGCTAGAACCCTTGTCATATTCACCCTAATAGAGCTCTATTAGGGTGAATAGGACTTTACACTCTCCCTGCTGCCCTGTGCTTTGTGCACTCAACAACAGGGAGCTGACCATGGCAGCCAGCCTCTCATGTGCCCCCCAGCCTCTCATGTGCCCCCCAGCCTCTCAAGTGCCCCCAGCCTCTCATGTGCCCCCAGCCTCTCATGTGCCCCCCAGCCTCTCATGTGCCCCCCAGCCTCTCATGTGCCCCCCAGCCTTTCATGTGCCCCACAGCCTCTGATCCGCCCCCCAGCCTCTCATGTGCCCCCCAGTCCCTGATCCGCCCCCCAGCCTCTGATCAGCCCCCCAGCCTCTCATGTGCCCCCCAGCCTCTCCCTCTTATCAGCCCCCTCTGGTAACTCAAACCCACCCCTCCCTCCCCAGTATTAATCATTGGTGGCAGTGGCCACAGGGTCCCCCTCCTTCCCCCCATAATTGGTGGCAGTGGGCAGTACCGATCGGAGTCCCAGCAGCAGCATTATACTCATGTGCGCCGTGGCCGCCGGATGCTCCTTCTTCTCATAGGTCTGTAAGACCTTCTCATAGGTCTTATCATAGGCTATAAGCATTAGCAATGCGCCGCACAGAGAGAAGAAGGCGCACGTGAGTATAATGCTGCTCACTAACATACCATGGCAGCCAGGACTTCAGTAGCGTGACTCCTGGCTGCCATGGTAATCGATCGGAGCCCCAGCATTACACTGCTGGGACTCCGATCGGAACTGCCCACTGCCACCAATGCAGAGACTGAACTGAAGAACATTCCCGGCACCCAACCTCTGACAGGACGCTGTGATCCGTGCGATTAACCCCTCGACTGAGGGGTTAATTGCGGCGGATCGCAGAGTGCAGTCATAGGGGCCGGGATATGGCCGGCACATTCATTGGTGGCGCAGTGGCCACAGTCCTTCCCCTCCTCCTCCTACTCTGTTCTCATTGGTGGTCAGCGGCAGCCGCGCAGAATGGGGAGGGAGGGACTCCCTCCTTCTCCCTCTACTGTGCCGGGCCGGCTCAGGAGAACATAGTGCTTGCCGAGAGTACGATAATATCGGGGTCCGGCGATATAGGCGATTTGCACAAAATCCATATCGTGGCACAAATTTATATCGCATATCGCCTATATCGCCCACCCCTAGTGCTGATGAAATTTTTTTCGGTCTTCCACTTGACATTTTTGTTCCATAACTCTCAGGATCATTTAAGAAATTCCAAATGACTGTCTTACTGCGTCCCACCTCAGCAGCGATGGCGCGCTGTGAGAGACCCTGCTTATGCAGTTCAAAAACCCGACCACGTTCAAAAAGGGAGAGTTTTTTTGCCTTTGCCATCACAACGTGTGACTACCTGATAGAAAATGACAATGAATCCACATCTTTGCACAGATTTGGCCTTTTAAAGGCATGTGGTCCTAAAATTTGGATCAGCTGAAAAACAGCCTGTTTCAGTTTAATCGTTATTTTCAATTAATTGAATGCTCAAAAAATGTTTTGTCTCACTCCCATTTCTTCTTGTTGCATGTTGAAGCTCTAGTTGGAACCTTGTTAAGATCCAACAATGTAAAATAGGATTTTTTGCCATTTTTCAAGTGGTCTTAAACTTTTGATCAGGACTGTGTTATACTACTTATTCACCCCAATTTGACAATCAAGGCTTAATGGGATTGCTTTTCTGTAAACCAAATTGGGCACCCCAATAACAGTAAAAATAGACAGCTTATTAAGCCCAATTTGAGAATCATGGCCTATTGGAATAACTTATCTATAAAACAAGTTGGAAACCTCGATAACAGCTAAATTACACTACTTATTCACCCCAATGGCCTGGTCTTGAAATGGTTAATATAACATAATGGAGTTTGCATTCAAGGTTCATTGTTATTCAAGTTCTGTTTCTATTTGCTTTTTAGAGGCTTAATTTGCAGCTGTCATTGAAAACAATTTCAGATTTATACTAGTATGCAGTGATATTCTTCCCATCATTCTTCAGACCATAATTAAACCAGAGGGATCCATTGTAAGTCAATGAAGTCTGTCGTACGACTGATTCAGCAAAACATTATGGCTTTTATGCATGAATTCTACAACACAAGTGTGAACAGAGCATTACTGTTTGGATCTTTTGTAAATGACCAAAATAGACCAAAAGCAACACTACGCTGGGTTCAGACCTGAGCGTACTGGATGAACCGCTCTGTATGCGCGATTGTACGGGCGTCTCACATACGCGGCTCCTGTGCAAGCGAACGCCCATTGTCGCGCGTTCCCGGAAGTCTATGTACGGGAACGCGCGACACTACGCCCCAAAGAAGCTCCTGTACTTCTTGGGGCGTAGGGCGTTTTACAGCGCATTCGTACGCGCTGTAAAAACGCTCAGGTGAGAACCATTCCCATAGGAAATCATTGGTTCTTGCCTGTTGAGCGTTTTACAGTCCTAGGGGCGGTCGTTTATCTCTGAATGGACGTTCTGGAACGTTCATTCAGAGATGGCAGCTGCATGCTAATCGTGCAGCTGCCGAGCTTTGGCCCCGCTGTCAGTGACAGCAGGGCAACCCAAAGTGAAAGCAGGGACCGTTTTGAGCAATGAGCACTGTGTATACAGATCAGGAAATGCTATGCACTTCCTGTCCCAGCCCAGCGGTCATGTGAACGCAAGGGCCGGGAGAGTGCAGGAGCTGTCTCGATCAGCCCTGCACTGAGGCTGTACAGCGCTGTATTATGCTGTACAGCCTCTCTGGGGGCTGTATTTCCCCTGTAACTAAGGGCTACTATGTCAGCTCCATTTACAGGAGAAATCAATAGTGAGAAAAAAAATGTTAAGTTAAATGTCCCCCAGAGGTCTTGTATGACCTTATGGAGGACGCAAAGTGTAAAATAAAAAAATAAAAAAATAAAGTGTCATCTGGAGAAACGGATCCGTTATATATTTTATCCACATTTTTACCAGTCTGCGCATGCACAGACTGGAAGCACGGATCCAGCATTGCAGTATTTAATGCCATTCCGGCAACTGACCTGGAATTTTGGAAGGAGATAAATGCGTCCAAAACGCCATTCAGTGACTGAACTGAAGACATCCTAATGCATCCTGAATGGATTTCTCTCCATTCAGAATGCATGGGAATAAAACTGATCAGTTCTTTTCCGGTATTGAGCCCCTATGAAGGAACTCCGTGCCGGAAAAAAAAAACACAATAATATTTGCATCTATTGTGTTAGTGCATTATTTTCTGTGAATTCTGTTAAACACTGTCTCTAGCACTGTAAAATGGCGGAGACAGGAAGGGATTGCGATTTGTATAACTCTGTGACATGATAGGGGATGGCTATCTGCTGATTGGCTGACTGCACTGGATTAAGGGTGATCTCTTGTTCCCCGGCTTCTTACTTTTACTTTGTAACATTGTAAAATTGATTCGTTACCACTGAGAACCAGGAAATTTGGATTTATTGCCAATTTTTCCTTCAATCCGGATCGAATTCCTCTTCGCATGCTTCAATTCACTCAACACTAGAGTAGACATGAAAGTATTGTTCATTTTCTTAATACAAAATAATTTCATTCAATTTGTAGAAGTCATCTCAGTTTATTATCAACTATAAACTGCGTTCACCTTGGGTGTAAATAAAACCTGACTAACCTCTGAATGTGAAGAGCTGATGAAGCATTATTAATGCCAGTGCCACATGATTACACCCAGGTTATAATAAAAAAAAATATTCAAAAAGTTTTCTGTTTCCTAGTAGATTCAGTGTTACTTTTGGTCTATTTTTGGTCACTTACAAAAGATCCAAACAGTAATGCTCTGTTCACACTTGTGTTGTAGCATTCATGTATAAAAGCCATAATGTTTTGCTGGATAAGTCATATGACAGACTTCATTGACTTACAATGAATCCCTCTGGTTCCATCATGGTGTCTCACATCTTGATGGGAAGAATTTCACTGCATACTGTTATAAATCTGAAATAGTTTTCAATGACGGCTGCAAATTAAGCCTCTAAAGCAAATAGAAACAGACGCAAGGATTTGAATAACAATTAACCTTGAATGCAAACTCCATTATTTTACATTAAGCAGATTAAGAACATGTCATTTACCCTTTTCCTGATACACACGTTCTTTTTTCTTAGCTCACAGCTGCCATCTATGCAGATGCATTCAGGAATATCCTTACAGAGATTAATCGCCTGGACATATAAAGAACATGGATGGCCGAGAAGAGGGTAATAATAGTTATAAACTACGTTACTAGAAATGTATAAATGCTTTATTTGTTTCATTTTGGTTAAATAATGACAAACATTTATAATGCATTGGTCTCACAGGGACTCAAAGCACAGGGACAGTTTAGTGGCAACTCCTTGGGAAGTTAATGGCTGCCATATAAGCTTTGGAATCTGACACACACACTAGGGTTAATTTCATAGGAAGCCAAGCCTTGCCCATTTATATATTTTTGGAGAGTACCCAGGGGAAGCCCATGAAAACACAAGAGAATATACAAACTCCATGCCGATGATGTCCATGGTTGGCTTCTAACTCAAGATGCTGCAAAGCACCGGTGCTAACTACCGATCCATTGTGCTGGCCACTAATCCCCACTTTCCAATATTCCAAATGACCCTACCTTGGGGGGAAGTTTAACAGTCACATGACTGTGTGATCTACCAAAACTACCAGAACTCAATTAAGCTACAATACCAAAGTCAATAGACAAGAGTTGTTTCCAATAAAACAGATATGAAATCTAATGGGATCCTCGGTCATACCCCTGACCTTTTAAAACTTAAAAAAAAAAAAAAAAGTAAATAAATTAAAAAAACAAGACCAATAAATTTTGGCCACGGCCTATGTTTGTTAAGTTATACTGCTAAAACCAATGATTTCATAACTTAATAACCAATATTATTTAATCACCAGTATCATTTATCATTGCGCTGGTCGATGGGGTACTGTACATTGCCATGATGGCATTGATAAATTGGGTAGGGAAAGGAAACTGCTGCAAAACTCTGGTCATAAACAGCCATCTATGTGATCAAAGACCTTCTTGGCATCCCTGCCGAGAATGACTAAGGGTGTTGATGTTCAGTGGGCACAATGGATGATATGGACCAAGCGGCAATGTTCAGATGACCTTTCCTACCAACCTCACAGCCTACTTGGTCCACACTTAGGCCACAAAGCCTACTTGGATAAAGCTAGGGAGTAAATGCTGTAAATATATTGTGATACCAATGCTGGATTGGTAGTGGAAGAGAGGTATATTTCCCCAAGATTCCTCTCATAGGTAAGTAGCAGGTGAAAAACTCTCACCTGTGAGGTAATTAATGAAGCAGCACTGAGGGTGGGGATATAACAGAGCAGGAGGTCAGTCTCTCTCTCTCTCTCTCTGCCTGGGGACACAGAAAGCATGTCTGTGTGAGTGAGCAAACTGTGAGTACTAGGTTGCTGAAGCCTTGTTTTGTGAGCTGGCTGGGAGAAGCCCTCCAGCGGATAGATAGGAACCTTTAATGTTTAGTAAGTGCCGGACAGGGAAGACTTTTCTTTTTGTTGTTTTATTTTTATTTATGCAACCTGCTCAATAAACCTGGCTCCAGGCCAGCTGAAAACCTTTTACCTTGATGGCTGGTCGGAATTGTGTGAAACAGACAAGTGTCCTTTGACCCCAGCAAAGGCGATCCCGAGCTTATCCCCCCACGTTTAAAGTCTGAAAATGGATGACGTGTTAAAGGCCCTGATACAGTCTGCAGCAGCCCAGCAGGAGGCAACTAGAGAACAACAGCGTACAAATGCAGCCCAGCAAGAAGCAAACCGCTTACTGTCTGCACAGCTAACCACCCTGATAGAGGCCGCAAATAAAGACCGCCAAATCTTGCAGGAAGTGGTGCAGCGTGTGGCAAGTCTTCCAGTGGTACAGCCAGGAAAAGAGCAGACAACTTTCCATGTGGGTCATTTTTTGCAAAAGATGACAGCAGAGGATGATGTGGAAGCTTACCTGGCTACATTTGAGAGGACAGCAGTGCGGGAAGCATGGCCAAAGCCACTGTGGGCAGGACTGCTAGCCCCGTTTCTTGCAGGTGAAGCGCAAAAAGCTTATTTTGACCTGGAACCTGAGGCTGCCAAGGACTATGATAAACTTAAATCGGAGATCCTGGCTAGGCTAGGTGTTACCCTAGCAGTTAGAGCACAACGAGTACATCAGTGGACATATAAAATGGATAAACCTCCATGTTCGATCTCATCCATTTGGCCCGAAAATGGCTACAACCCGAGATGCTATCAGCACCTGACGTCATGCAGCGGGTGGTCCTCGACAAGTTCCTGAGGTCGCTACCCCCAGCCCTAAGGAAGTGGGTGAGCCACGGGGACCCTAATACAGCAGACCAGCTTATTGACCTGGTGGAGCGATACTCTGCGGCTGAGGATCTTCTAAATAACTCTCAGCTCTCAACCCCACGGAGTCCAAGGGTTCCGGGTAAGACTGTTCCAGGGTTTAAGGGAACTGGGAGAAATGTAAAGACTTTAAGTGAAGAAGATAATGAGACTGTGGGCTCAGGAAAGTCCAAAGGGTATAATGTTGGACTAAACAAAGGTCCCATAAGATGTTTGAACCTATGCAATGTGATGTTGCCTTTATGAAAAAACCTATGTCTATGTTTGCGCAAGTGGTGTGTGCTGCGGCAGGTTCAGACAGTGCGGAAAAACATTTGTGTGAATTAAAAGTGGATAATAAGAGTGTGACTGCGCTGCTAGACTCAGGGAGTGTAGTAACTCTGGTGAAAGCAGGCCTTATAGCCCCCTCTGACAGTCCATCAGACACGTTCACTGTGACTGATGGACTGCTCTTGCTTATATTACCACCCCCTATGGGTCTGTGTGTCATAAAGTTGGAGTAGTCCCAGCACTACTGCATGAGGTTATTCTTGGGAGAGATTTTCCACATTTTTGGAAATTATGGGAATCCAAGTTGGAAACAAAAAAAAGTACACCGCAGATATTGACAGCATCTGATATAGGCCCAGAACTATTAGAGGATTCCCCACTAGGGGATGTAGTTGAGCTATCAGCAGATAGCTCCACCCCTTTTCCATTCTCTGTTATGGCAGGGGACCTAGATGAGTCCACATCAGAGACTGAAGGGGTAACACTTCAGGGTATGCCTGACCTAGATGTTAGGAAAGACGACTTTCAAAGTGAGCAAATGAAGGACCTCACCCTTACACGAGCCAGAGAGAATATAAAAGTGATAAATGGGAATCTTGTGGAGTCCGGTGCTAGGCTGGCTTTTCCCTACATGGCTCTAGAGAATGAATTGTTGTATCAGATAGACAAGAAGGGAGAGGAGGTGGTACAGCAGTTAGTGGTCCCAAAGCCCTACCTGAGAACTGTTCTGGATCTGGCACATGGACACATTATGGGTGGTTTTTCTGGCCTGGAATGCATGGAGACATTAAAGCATATTGTGAATCCTGCCCTTCGTGTCAGATTACAGCCCCTATGCCCCATTTCCGTAGCCCTTTGGTGCCCCTGCCGATTATTGAAATACCCTTTGAGCGCATTGGGATGGATTTGGTGGGTCCCCTAATAAAGTCAGCTTGGGGTCACCAGCATATCTTAGTCATAATGGACTATGCTACCCGTTACCCCGAGGCCATACCTTTGCGCAATACCTCGTCAAAGACTATCGCAAAAGAACTGGTCCAGGTGTTTAGTCGGGTTGGTATTCCAAAAGAAATACTCACAGACCAAGGGACGCCCTTTATGTCTAATGTCATGAAGGAACTTTGCAGGCTTTTTAAAGTTACCCAGCTACGTACGTCAGTCTATCACCCCCAAACTGACGGATTGGTGGAAAGATTTAATAAAACCCTAAAACAAATGCTGAAAAAGGTGGTAGATAAAGATGGCAAAAATTGGGACTTATTGCTCCCATATCTGCTGTTTGCTATAAGGGAGGTACCGCAGTCATCCACAGGGTTTTCACCTTTCGAACTTGTATATGGTAGACATCCAAGTGGTTTATTAGATGTGGCTAAAGAAACGTGGGAAGGACAAGTCACACCGTACAAAAGTGTAATAGAGCATGTGTCCCAGATGCAGGACAGGATTTCATCAGTCATGCGAATTGTTAAGGAACATATGGAACGGGCTCAAGGAGTACAGAAAATGATTTATGATAGAGGGGCCAAGATTCGAACATTTGCGCCAGGGGATCGAGTACTAGTTCTCGTCCCCACCGTGGAGAGTAAATTCATGGCAAAATGGCAAGGTCCGTTTGAAATAATTGAAAGAGTAGGTGAGGTGAACTACAAAGTATACCAACCAGGTAAAAGGAAGCCAGAACAGATTTACCATATAAATCTGTTAAAACCTTGGAAGGACCGGCCAGTCCTGGCAGCAGCACTTGCTCCACCCATCAATAATGGGGCAGCAATACCTGCTGTCAGAATAGCCGAAACTCTGTCCGATGTCCAAAAGAAGGAAGCTAGACAGTTGGTTGCTCAGAACAGAGAATTTTTTTCAGAGAAGCCGGGGCAAACATCACTCATAAAACATGAAATCATAACTGAACCTGGGGTTAAGGTCCATGTAAAACCTTATAGGATTCCTGAGGCCAGACGAGAAGCAGTCTCAAAAGAAGTAAAAGATATGCTGGAGTTGGGAGTAATTGAGGAGTCTCATAGTGAATGGTCAAGCCCGATTGTGTTAATTCCAAAGCCTGATGGTACCATAAGGTTCTGTAATGATTTTAGGAGGTTAAATACTGTGTCCAAATTCGATGCATACCCTATGCCACGAGTGGACGAACTTATAGATCGACTTGGTACAGCCCGTTACATTATGACCTTAGACCTGACAAAGGGTTATTGGCAAATACCCCTGACGGACGCTGCCAAAGAGAAGACAGCATTTTCCACACCTGACGGCCTATTCCAATACGTAACTATGCCTTTTGGACTACATGGGGCTCCTGCAACATTTCAGCGGCTAATGGACAGAGTGTTGAGACAACATAGACAGTACGCGTCTGCTTATCTTGATTACATAGTGATACACAGTGAAGACTGGGAAACACACCTACTCAAAGTACAGGCAATGATTGATGATTTGAGGAGAGCAGGGTTGACTGCAAACGCCAAGAAATGTAGCATTGGCCTAGAAGAAGCCAAGTACCTGGGTTATATTATTGGTAGAGGGGTAGTCAAGCCCCAAGTTGACAAGATTGAAGCTATACAGAACTGGCCCCGGCCTGTAAATAAAAAACAAGTGAAGGCATTTCTGGCTATTATAGACGGTTCATACCCAATTTTGCAGCTATAGCAGTTCCCTTAACCGATCTCACCAAGGGAAACGGGTCAGTGATGGTAAAATGGAATTATGAGGCAGAAGAAGCGTTTCAGACTCTAAAACAGGCTCTTTGTTCCCAACCAGTATTAATGACCCCTGACTTTAGAAATGAATTTGTGGTACAGACAGATGCTTCCAGCTCAGGAATAGGGGCAGTGTTGTCACAGACTGTTAATGGAGAGGAGCATCCTGTGGTTTACTTGAGTCGCAAACTAAATAAGCATGAGAAGAACTATGCAGTTGTAGAGAAAGAGTGTTTGGCCATCAAGTGGGCCATAGAATCACTCAAATACTACTTGCTGGGTCGGAAGTTTCGCCTGGTCACTGATCATGCCCCTCTGAAGTGGATGAACCTGAACAGAGAGAAAAATAGCAGAGTGACAAGATGGTTTTTGGCCCTGCAGGCTTACAGTTTTACAGTAGAGCACAGGCCAGGAAAGTGGCAAGGAAATGCGGATGCGTTGTCACGTGTGCATTGTCTGCTGGTTTCAGTTGCTCAGACCCACTTGCCTGAGCAGAGGGGGGGGGGGGGGGATATGTGATACCAATGCTGGATTGGTAGTGGAAGGGAGGTATATTTCCCCAAGATTCCTCTCCTATGTAAGTAGCAGGTGAAAGACTCTCACCTGTGAGGTAATTAATGAAGCAGCACTGAGGGTGGGGATATAACAGAGCCAGGAGGTCAGTCTCACTCTCTCTCTCTCTCTCTCTGCCTGGGGACACAGAAAGCATGTCTGTGTGAGTGAGCAAACTGTGAGTACTAGGTTGCTGAAGCCTTGTTTTGTGAGCTGGCTGGGAGAAGCCCTCCAGCGGATAGATAGGAACCTTTAATGTTTAGTAAGTGCCGGACAGGCAAGACTTTTCTTTTTGTTGTTTTATTTTTATTTATGCAACCTGCTCAATAAACCTGGCTCCAGGCCAGCTGAAAACTTATACCTTGATGGCTGGTCGGAATTGTGTGAAACAGACAAGTGTCCTTTGACCCCAGCAAAGGCGATCCCGAGCTTATCCCCCCACAATATACACAATATATATATATATATATATATATATATATATATATATATACCATAAAGCAATCATTTTACCTATCAGCTTTAAGTCACAATTTAAGAAAGACATTGAACGATAGAAAGAGGGGTCATTCCTTTCCTTTGGGATAACAGTGATTTGGGCCATCAACATATCTTTTTTGGGCAACAAAAACTTCTTAAAAGTAGAATAATAGTAGGTGTATGTTTCCCACTTTTTATGTATGACCACATAGAGTGCTACAATCCAGATAACATGATCACTGAGGACAGGTTGGACATGTTGGGTTACAGTCACAGCTCTGTTGCATAATATGTTATACAGCGTCTTGAAAAAAAATTCATATTTCCATATTTCTTCACCTTACACCCACAAACTGGTATTTTATTGAGATTTTATGTGAAAGACCAACACAACGTAGCAAGTATGTGTGAAGTAAAGAGAAAATCATACATGGTTTTCAAAATGTTTAATAAATAAAAATATGGAAATTGTTAGTGGCAGCATCATGCTGTGGGAATACTTTATTTCAGCAGGGGCAGGGAAGCTGGTCAGAGTTGATAGGAAGATGGATGGAGCTAAATACAGGGAGGAAAACCTGGTAGAGGAGGCAAAAGACTTGGCCCTGTGGCAGAGGTTCACCTTCCAGTAGAACATCGACCCTAAACATGCAGCCAGAGCTACAATGGATTGGTTTAAATCAAAGCATATTCAGGTGTTAGAATGGTCCAGTCACAGTCTAGACGTAAATCCCATTGAGAATCTGTGGCTTCATAAATTGCTGTTCATAGACGCTCTTCATCCAGTGTGACTGAGCTTGAGCTATTTTGTAAAAAAGCATGTCAAAAAAATCTCAGCCTCTAGATGTGCAAAGCTGATAGGGACATATCCCAAAAGACTTACAGCTGTAATTGCAGTGGAAGATGATCCTACAAAGTATTGACTCAGGGGGGCTGAATACAATTTTGAAAAACATGTATCATTTTCTTTTCACTTCACATACTTGATCCTTTTTGTTACATAAAATACTTTTAAGCATGTGGATGTAACGTTAAAAAAATGTGGAAACATTCAAGGGGTATGTAACGGATCACCTGGCACCCCGACTGAGTACCTCCGTTTACGGATGCGCCTAGCGTTTTCCTGAGGTTTCCAAGCACTCTGGCAGACACCACAATCACCAAACCGAAGAAGCAGATAAATCCTCTTGATGCATATGAATGCTGTAGGCAGTTGAATAGGAAACCATACGAATAGGTTTTCACTCCTAGCAGTCAAACTGGGACAGCATGCAATAAATCCTCCCCCAAGAATGAGACGACACTTCACCTTGAGGTTTAAAACAGGAACTCCCTGTCCTGGGGCATACAGCCTCTTTTATTTACAATCCACAAACATAGTACTGCCCACAGGGGTTTGAAATACAACCAATCAATCCGTACAATAAACACAGACACTCCCACACAAAATCCTCCTCTCGGCCTGTGATAAGATTACTGAATACAATGGCGAATATAATTATCACAGGCAGAGAAATACAGTTTTATAAAACACATCACAGGAACCCCAAAACATGCAATAACCCCATAACCAGTATATCCTCGGAACCGGGGGATCTGGGTGAACCACATATCCAAAATTCACCCAGATCCGTCCAGTAGTTTTCTAGATACAGTTTTTTGCCAGTTACACCGAAAATATACAAGTTATACCGAAAATAGTCACTAATAAATGTGTCCCCTGTTTGGTAGTTTCAAACTACTGAATGATGTCTCTGTGCACCAAATACAGGCAAGATGGCACCGTGTTGAAAAGTCAGAACAGTGTCTGTGAATTAAAATGGCCGCTATCTATTGTTCTCACCATGTGCTTCATCCATTGTTCTCACCATGGGAATAGTAAAATCCAAGCAAGTAAGGCAAATGATGCAATCCAGGGACAGAGGGCTCAGTCCCAAGTGCCTTAAGACCAATAATTTAAGGGACCATAATCCCAGGGCAAGAGGCGTGCACGCAGCCCCCTCCAAAAGCTCATGGCAAACTCTGGCAAAAAGGTGAGTTTGCTACATTTCTCCCCTTTCCCAAAAAGACTATCCAGACTCCAGACCTTCAATCGGTCTGGGGTTCTGATAGTCGGCCGGCCTTTCTCACCCAGTGTAGCTGTCCCAGTGTCCTCCTGCCACATGTGCTCCATTATAAATCCATAGTCTGGTGGAAAGGTACCCAGGGCGCCCTCTCCCCCAGTTGGACAAAGCTGTTGCTGGAGGGAAAGACCGACTGTCTCCCCTTTGGATAAACATCCCTGCTGCTGGGGAACAGGACCGACTGTCCCTACTACCCGTATTCTATGTGCAGAGACAGCAGTCCCATCTGTACCGGTGTGGAGCTTTTTGTCTCCCCTTTGTGGGCTAAGCTGCCACTGGGGAGAGGGGGTAACAAGCTCCTCTCCCTTAGATACTTTCAGCCGCTGAGAAGTAGTACTGGCTGTCTCTACTCCGGGTACATCCAGCTGTAGTAGGGGATCTGGGACAACTGTCCAGCCTTCCTGTAGGGTTGGTACAGAGACCTCGGTCCCATCTGCACCATCCATGCTGAATGGGCAGAGGCCAGCAGCGCTCTGCACAGTTGCCAGCTCTTCTGCTGGAGGGACTGGAGTACAGTCCTGCTGGGAGGTAAGGGGACAAGTAGGGCAGAGGCCAGCGGCGCTCTGCCCAGCTGCCAGCTCTTCTGCTGGGAGGGGGCCAGAGGGGGCTAAAGACTTCTCTACTGACCCCAGTACCTGGTTTGGAGTTGGCTGTGGAGGGGAGGGGTTGCTTACCTCCTCCTCCTGGTACTGCTGCTGTTGGGGAGAGAGACCGGCTGTCTCCCCTCCCTGTAAAGCACTCTGCCGCTGGGAAGGAAGGACGACACACTTCTCTCCCTGTATTACCCCCATCTGGAGTTGGAGATCTGGGCCGGCTGCCCAGTACCCCTGTAGGGCCGGTAGAGAGATCTCGGTCCCATCTCCACCTGCCATTTGTGGGTCTTCCCAGGACCAGTCTATAAGGTCCCTCATTTCTGGGGCTGGTTGGGGAGTAGGAGGTACCGAATGCAGGTCTCCTGATGACGGGCTTAGTTGTTGGGGAGGGGGAACGAAACTCCATGCTCCCAATGGTGTACAGTCCATCAGCCCCATCAGGTTAGAGACAGGCGGTGTCACTAGATCATGTAAGTCTGCATAATTCCGTTCGATCTCCCACTGCTCTGGTGGTACTTGCTGAACTGCGTACCAACGTAGCGCTTGGTATGAATCATCGAGACCCAGTTCCCTCCCTGCCAGTGAATTAAGTTGCCTCACCAATTCCTCCTGGGCCTGTTCTCCCAGCATAGGTATCCGTAGGGCCACTCTGGCTTGTAACCGCTGCTCCTTGCTGGGAAGACGCTCACCTCGCCAACGCTGGACACCGTCTAGGGTTTCTTCCCACATCTCTTGTCGGGCGCTCTCTCTGCAGTCCAACCTGGTTGCCTCTCCTATTGGCTTGACCAGTGGCGCCAAGAGGTTCTGTAACCTCCGGTTACATTCCTTTTCTACCTCGAGCGTCGTCCAGGGACTCGCTGGTTCTATGCCGCTCCATAATAATTCCTGTGTCTCCAGGGTGTTGTTCCTCTCACACCAGGACGCCATCCCACTGCTTGCCACCAATGTAACGGATCACCTGGCACCCCGACTGAGTACCTCCGTTTACGGATGCGCCTAGCGTTTTCCTGAGGTTTCCAAGCACTCTGGCAGACACCACAATCACCAAACCGAAGAAGCAGATAAATCCTCTTGATGCATATGAATGCTGTAGGCAGTTGAATAGGAAACCATACGAATAGGTTTTCACTCCTAGCAGTCAAACTGGGACAGCATGCAATAAATCCTCCCCCAAGAATGAGACGACACTTCACCTTGAGGTTTAAAACAGGAACTCCCTGTCCTGGGGCATACAGCCTCTTTTATTTACAATCCACAAACATAGTACTGCCCACAGGGGTTTGAAATACAACCAATCAATCCTTACAATAAACACAGACACTCCCACACAAAATCCTCCTCTCGGCCTGTGATAAGATTACTGAATACAATGGCGAATATAATTATCACAGGCAGAGAAATACAGTTTTATAAAACACATGTAACCTGGCATGTGGAGTCACTGTGGGTAGAGATACATGGAGCTAAAAACAACAATAAATTACTAAAAAGAAGTTTACTATAAACCACCTAATATACCAGAGTCCACAGAAAATCTACTACTAAACGAGATAGACGAGGCGGCAAATCATAATGATGTGGTTATTATGGGGGACTTCAACTACCCAGATATAGACTGGGAAACTGAAACTTGTATATCTCATAAGGGAAACAGGTTCGTGGCAATAACCAAAGACAATTACCTCTCCCAACTGGTTCAGGACCCGACTAGAGGGACAGCCATACTGGACTTAGTATTAACCAATAGACCTGACAGAACAACAGACGTGCAGGTTGGGGGACACCTGGGAAATAGTGACCATAAAGTAATAACCTTCCAATTATCATTCAAAAGAGCGTTTCTACAGGGAGGAACAAAAATACCAAACTTCAAAAAAGCTAAATTTAGCCAACTAAGAGAGGCCATAGGCCAAACTAACTGGGACAAAGTCCTCACAAATACAGACACAAAATGGGATATCTTTAAAAACATCCTAAAAACTCATTGTGAGAGGTACATACCGTATGGTAATAAAAGGTTAAGGAACAAAAATAAACCAATGTGGATAAATAGAACTGTAAAGAAAGCAATAAATGACAAAAAGAAAGCATATAAAACACTAAAACAGGAGGGTAGCACGCAAGCACTGAAAAACTATAAGGAATAAAAATAGAACATGTAAAAAACAAATAAAAGCGGCCAAACTAGAGACCGATAGATTACTTGCCAAAGAGAGTAAAACTAACCCTAAAATGTTCTTCAAATATATAAATGTTAAAAAGTATAAATCTGAAGGTGTTGGCCCTTTAAAGAGTAATGAGGGGGGAGTCGCAGAGAGCGACGAGGAGAAAGCAAAGCTGTTAAATATTTTTTTCTCCAATGTATTCACTGAGGAAAATAAATTGTCAGATGACATGTAGAATGCAAAAATAAATTCCCCATTAAAAGTGTCCTGTTTGACCCAGGAAGAAGTACATCAGCGACTTAAAAAGATTAAAATAGACAAATCGCCAGGACCGGATGACATACACCCCCGTATCCTAAAGGAATTAAGTAATGTCATAGCCAGACCCTTATTTCTGATATTTGCAGACTCTATACTGACAGGGAATGTCCCACAGGATTGGCGCGTGCCATATGTGGTGCCAATATTCAAAAAGGGGCCAAAAACAGAGCCTGGAAACTATAGGCCGGTAAGTTTAACATCTGTTGTGGGTAAACTGTTTGAAGGTTTTCTGAGAGATGCTATATTAGAGCATCTCAACGGAATTAAGCAAATAACGCCATATCAGCATGGCTTCGTGAGGGATCGGTCATGTCAGACTAATTTAATCAGTTTCTATGAGGAGGTAAGTTCTAGACTTGACAGCGGTGAATCAATGGATGTCCTATATCTGGACTTCTCCAAAGCATTTGACACTGTACCACATAAAAGGTTAGTATATAAAATGAGAATGCTCGGACTGGGAGAAAACGTCTGTATGTGGGTAAGTAACTGGCTGAGTGATAGAAAACAGAGGGTGGTTATTAACGGTACACACTCAGATTGGGTCACTGTCACTAGTGGAGTACCTCAGGGGTCAGTATTGGGCCCTATTCTCTTCAATATATTTATTAATGATCTTGTAGAAGGCTTGCATAGTAAAGTATCAATTTTCGCAGATGACACTAAACTGTGTAAAGTAATTTACACTGATGAGGACAGTATACTACTACAGAGGGATCTGGATAGATTGGAGGCTTGGGCAGATAAGTGGCAGATGAGGTTTAACACTGATAAATGTAAAGTTATGCACATGGGAAGGAAAAATGCAAGTCACCCGTACATACTAAATGGTAAAACACTCGGTAACACTGACATGGAAAAGGATCTAGGAATTTTAATAAACAGCAAACTAAGCAGCAAAAACCAGTGTCAGGCAGCTGCTGCCAAGGCCAACAAGATAATGGGTTGCATCAGAAGGGGCATAGATTCCCGTGATATGAACATAGTCCTACCACTTTACAAATCGCTAGTCAGACCACACATGGAGTACTGTGTACAGTTCTGGGCTCCTGTAAACAAGGCAGACATAGCAGAGCTGGAGAGGGTTCAGAGGAGGGCAACTAAAGTAATAACTGGAATGGGGCAACTACAGTACCCTGAAAGATTATCAAAATTAGGGTTATTCACTTTAGAAAAAAGACGACTGAGGGGAGATCTAATTAATATGTATAAATATATCAGGGGTCAGTACAGAGATCTATCCCATCAGCTATTTATCCCCAGGACTGTGACTGTGATGAGGGGACATCCTCTGCGTCTGGAGGAAAGAAGGTTTGTACACAAACATAGAAGAGGATTCTTTACGGTAAGAGCAGTGAGACTATGGAGCTCTCTGCCTGAGGAGGTGGTGATGGTGAGTACAATAAAGGAATTCAAGAGGGGCCTGGACGTAATTCTGGAGTGTAATAATATTACAGGCTATAGCTACTAGAGAGGGGTCGTTGATCCAGGGAGTTATTCTGATTGCATGATTGGAGTCGGGAAGGAATTTTTATTCCCCTAAAGTGGAGAAAATTGGCTTCTACCTCACAGGATTTTTTGCCTTCCTCTGGATCAACTTGCAGAATAACAGGCCGAACTGGATGGACAAATGTCTTTTTTCGGCCTTATTTACTATGTTACTATGTTACTATGTTACTATGTTACATCACAGGAACCCCAAAACATGCAATAACCCCATAACCAGTATATCCTCGGAACCGGGGGATCTGGGTGAACCACATATCCAAAATTCACCCAGATCCGTCCAGTAGTTTTCTAGATACAGTTTTATGCCAGTTACACCGAAAATATACAAGTTATACCGAAAATAGTCACTAATAAATGTGTCCCCTGTTTGGTAGTTTCAAACTACTGAATGATGTCTCTGTGCACCAAATACAGGCAAGATAGCACCGTGTTGAAAAGTCAGAACAGTGTCTGTGAGTTAAAATGGCCGCTATCTATTGTTCTCACCATGTGCTTCATCCATTGTTCTCACCATGGGAATAGTAAAATCCAAGCAAGTAAGGCAAATGATGCAATCCAGGGACAGAGGGCTCAGTCCCAAGTGCCTTAAGACCCAATAATTTAAGGGACCATAATCCCAGGGCAAGAGGCGTGCATGCAGCCCCCTCCAAAAGCTCATGGCAAACTCTGGCAAAAAGGTGAGTTTGCTACATTGTATGAATATGTTCTCAAGACACTGTAAATGCTGACATAATAAGCAAAAATAATACCATAAGTTTTAAGGCCAACATGTTGGCCTGTATTTGTGGGATGGGCCTATTGCCCTTATAAACCGTCATCGTACCACGGGGTTCAGCGCTTCGTTTCGAGCGTTCGGCCTGATCGTTGGTACTTCCGGTCACGTGGTTGTGGGTAGCGGCGTTGTGCGCGGTCGGCGGTGAGCAGCCCTGGAGGTGAGTAGCCGGTGTGGAAACATCCTTCGTTCCCCTAGTCCGGCCGGCAGTGTCGGCTCCTATGGTAAGATGGAGCATCACTGCACCGGAGCGGCCGGTCTGGAAGTCTCGTTTGGCTTCCCACGTTAGGGTGCAGGAGTCAGCGAGACTCCGTGTCTGAGATTAGCTAGTAGAGTAGATCACGCGAGGGGCAGGGGTAGGGGGACGGGGGGGGGCATCGCTAGGGGGGCCCTGGGGCTGAGCTGGCTTTACTGGGGCAGTTTAGCTGCACACGTTGGTTATATTATTCAGTGCTGCATGAATTGGTTATATTGTCCTGATTCAAAGCTGGTCTCTGTAAAAAAAAAAAAAAGGAAAACAGTTTATTTATATGTTTTGTCCTTCCTTAATGTCTGGCACGGGCCGCCGTGCTTCTAGGGATCACTGTGCTTTCAATAAATGTATTATGTCATACATTCATTAGGCTCATGCACAATCTCGTATGTTTCAGTATGTTCCTCGTGGTAAGGAAATATATGTTTTAATATGGGCAGGTTTTCTCGGTTGGTCTGTTTGGATTTCTCAGAGTCTCTTTGCGGGCGACATTTGGTAAGCCTTCTAGTTATCATAAACATTCACTGGTCACGGGTCTTTTTCGGAGCTTCTAGATGTCTGGTTCACATTACGTTTCGGTCCGTGTGTTTTGTTTGGTCACAGAGGTGAGGTGATGGTATCAGTCAGTCACTGTTCCCAGATACCATTAAAGGGCTTCTGTCACCCCGATAAACTCATTATTTTTTTTTGTGTACTTATAATCCCTATCCTGCGATATATCTATACATTATGTTATTAATCATTTTCGTTCAATAGATATGCCTGCGCCGATGACATCTCTTTTGGTGACGTCATCGGCGCAGGCGCACTGAGGGAGTGCTGAGGAGGCGAGCCTCCTTCTCTCAGAGCGCCTGCGCCGAATCAACACAGGCGCGCGATTTTTGAAATGCTGACAGGGCCAGTCAGAGGAGGAGATCGCGACTGGCCCTGTCAATCAACAGGAGGAAGGGGCGATTTTTTGCGGCTGCTACCAGCAAGTAGACACCCTACTTGCTGGTAGACAGGTAATTAGCATATTATAAAAGTACGTTTTTTGACATATCTACTGAACGAAAATGATTAATAACATAATGTATATATATATATATATATATATATAGAATATAGAAAAAATGAGGATGCAGCACTCTGTCAATGGCGGGTGCAAGGTCAGGCCAGTGTGAATCAGCACCGAGATCCAATGTAGTATACAGACAAAAGGAAGGCCAGCAGCACACCAAGGTTTTCAACGAAATGTGAAGTTTATTCCTCCAGAGTCAGCAGCGACGTTTCGACAGCTTGTTGCCGTCTTTCACATAGCTTGAGAAAGACAGCAACAAGCTGTCGAAACGTCGCTGCTGACTCTGGAGGAATAAACTTCACATTTCGTTGAAAACCTTGGTGTGCTGCTGGCCTTCCTTTTGTCTGTATATATATATATATATATATATATATATTGTACAGGACACCGGGGATGGGTCCTGGACGGGTGCTATACGGCACCACTGTTTGGACTATGGTCCATTTAAATAGAGGTAGAAGGTTCAGGGGGTCACCCAAAAAGTGGGTGAAAAGTTCCAGGCAGGCGTTAATTCAGAGAGGACTGGCTCACAGTCTTCTCTATCTTAGTAAAGTAGTTTGGGGCCTGGAATTTTGGAGGCTCCAAAGTGTTATTTGGGTGGGATGAAGCCTCCACTCCTAAACCCTGGAAGCCAGCGCACAAGGGGTTAAGATCTCACAGACAACCACCCATTAAAGCAGGAAGTGATGCTGGAGGGAGTGAGTGAGTTGGGAGAGTGCACCTGTGAGGACAAGATGGAAGTCTGCTAGCTGCTCAGAGAGGACTTTTGAGTAGTTTGGAAGTGAAGCTGTGTCTGCAGGGAAGGTCTGGAGGACTTCTACTAAAAACGTATGTGTCTTTCTTTTGGTTGTTTTTCTGAAGAAAGACTTTTTCCTAATTTATGCTGGAAACAAGCAGGACTTTTGTTGTGACGTTTTGGATGCTGAAGAAAAGCTTTATTTTGTTTTGTTTGGTCACCAATAAAGACCCTTTGCTTTACTGACACGGTTTTACGCACTTGTCTCGCGGAGCTTAAAGACCCCCAAAGTTTACAACTGGTGGAGGATGCGGGCAAAGTGCATTTGCAGGCGCAAAAAAAACCGTTTAAAACTGACATTTAAAGAGACAGTATACTTATGGCATGTCTTGGGTGAAGTCAGCCCAGGCGTTACAAACAGCAGACAAAGGCATGGAGGAGGTCGTTAAGGCTTTGGCACAAGCCACTGTGACCCAGCAGCAAGCCACTGTGGCCCAGCAGCAAGCGTCAGCAGAGTCAAACCGTCGCCATGAGGAAGCGATGGCTCAGCAGCAGCAGGCCCTGGCACAGGCTATAGCTGCGCAGCAGGAAAATACACGGCTGCTATCCGCCCAGTTTACGGCCCTGCAGGAGTCCACTCAAGCACAGGTGGCTGCCTTGCAGGAGGCCGTACAGCAGCTGGCTCAGGGACAAGCGCAAGCGGTCGTTGCCGTTAGCAACCCAGTATCTGTTAGAGCCAGCCATTTTTTGCAGAAACTAACACCCAGCGATGACGTGGAAGCCTTTCTTACCACCTTTGAAAGGATAGCAGAGAGAGAAGCGTGGCCCCGGGACCAATGGGCCGGCATTATATCGCCTTTTCTCACTGGTGACCCGCAAAAGGCCTATTTTGACCTCCCAGCTGAGCACATCAAAGACTATGAACGTCTAAAAGCTGAAATCCTGGCCCGCCTGGGAGTGACCACAGCTGTCCGGGCTCAGAGGGTGCATCGCTGGCGGTACAAATCGGACCAACCACCCAGGTCCCAGATGCATGAACTATATCAGTTAGTTAAAAAATGGCTGCAGCCAGAAAAGTTGTCAGGTCCACAAATGGTGGAACGAGTAGTGATGGACCGGTACCTACGGTCCCTACAAGATGACCTACAGCGCTGGGTAAGCCATGGAAACCCTACTAATGCTGACCAGCTGATCGAGCTGGTTGAACGGTATACCGTGGTGGAGGACCTGCTTGGGCCTGCCAAGCGTCGAGAACCCACGCCAAGGACACCCAGACCAGCCACCAACCTGAGGAGAGAAGCCTTGCCAGATGTTGGCGTCCGCAGGTTTACACCATCTGCCCTAGAACCACGGAGGTCGGTTCCTGTACCAAAGATGGGAGACATACAGTGTTGGCGATGTCGGTCCTGGGGGCATACCCGGGCACAATGCCCACTGCAGGAGGAGCCTATGGAGTGCGGAACTGGTTGGAGAAGCTCCTTCTATGTGCGAAGTGTGTGTACCACTCATCTTGACCTGGCTGCAGGACGGTTTGAGTGTGAAGTGTGGGTGAACCACCTTCCTGCCAGGGCCCTACTGGACTCCGGTAGCATGGTAACATTAGTACATGCCAGGGTACTTGGGAGGCTTAGACCAGTGACTAAAACTCTTCGGGTGGTATGCATTCATGGGGATACCAAGGAGTACCCCTTGGTTCCGGTGACTGTCTCTTATGGCCATGCCTCAGTTACACAGGAGGTCGGGGTGGTAAACAGTTTAATTCATGACATCATAGTGGGGCGGGACTGTCCACTATTTCTGGAACTATGGAACGAGGTGCAAATGGCACCACCAGGGGAACTGGGGGCACTGGGCCTGGAAGGGACAGGGTCCGAGGGGTCCGGAGCTGAAATACACCCCTCTGATATAGAAATACCTACCATTGATAATGAAGTCGCAGGGAATGTTAATGTGGAGGATAATGCCCCTGACCCAGGTCTTAAACCCGGGTTGATCTCTGAGGTGGGGGAGGTCTTCCCATTACAAGTCATGCTGGGGGAGGATGACGAGGAGCTCTCCCCAGTTGAGGAAGATGAAGGGGAAACATCCTCAAGGCCAGTACATCCAGATCTAGACGTGTCCAGAGGTGCATTTGGTACCGCCCAATTACGGGACCCTGCCTTGGTCAATGCTCGAGAGCAGGTTTCTGTTGTTGATGGGGTCCCACAAATGCCAGATGCAGACCAGAGGTTCCCTCACTTTGCGTTGAAGGGGGACTTACTGTATCGAGTGGCTGAGAGCCGAGGGGAAACTATAGAGCAGTTGCTGGTTCCCCAACCGTATAGGCGGATGCTCCTCGATCTAGCCCACAACGATGCACTGGGAGGACACCTGGGGGCGGAGAAAACAGAGGCCAGGATAAACGACCGGTTTTACTGGCCAGGGTTGAAGGCCGAGGTTAAAAGATACTGTGCGTCTTGTCCCATTTGCCAGTTAACCGCCCCAGTGCCACACTATAGAAACCCTCTGGTGCCTTTGCCGATTATCGAAGTCCCGTTTGAACGGATCGCTATGGATCTGGTGGGACCCCTGGTAAAGTCGGCACGGGGCCACCAATACATATTGGTCATCCTAGATTACGCAACTAGGTATCCAGAAGCTGTCCCTTTGAGGAAAGCCTCCTCTAAGGCCATCGCCAGGGAGTTGTTTCAAATGTTCTCACGAACTGGGTTCCCCAAAGAGATCCTGACAGACCAGGGTACCCCTTTTATGTCAAAGGTAATGGCGGACTTGTGCAAATTGTTTCAAATTAAGCAGTTGCGGACGTCTGTCTACCACCCACAGACCGATGGCCTAGTCGAAAGATTCAATAAAACCTTAAAATCCATGTTGAGAAGAGTAGTCCAGAAAGATGGGAAGGATTGGGATATGTTACTCCCTGCCCTGTTATTTGCTATCCGGGAGGTCCCGCAAGCATCCACAGGTTTTTCGCCATTTGAATTAGTGTATGGACGAAGGCCCCGGGGGTTACTCGATCTGGTAAAAGAGACATGGGAAAGTGAGTCCTCACCACACAAAACGGTGGTGGAGCATATCTCTCAAATGCGAGAGAGGGTGGCTAAGGTGATGCCACTGGTGAAGGAGCATATGCAGAAGGCCCAGGATGCCCAAAGAAGAGTGTATAACAGGTCGGCTAAAGTTAGACAGTTCCAAGTAGGAGACCGGGTGGCTGTTCTAATACCCACGGTAGAGAGCAAATTCTTGGCCAAATGGCAGGGCCCATTTGAGGTAGTAGAGAAATTCGGTGAGGTGGACTACAAGGTACACCAGCCAGGGAAAAGAAAACCATACCAGATCTATCACATCAATTTGTTGAAACCCTGGAGAGACAGAGAACAAGTGTCAGCGGTAGTAGGGGTACAGTCAGGGGACCATGCAGGGATCGACTTGGTGCAGGTTGCTTCTACCCTGACTAGACCTCAAACCCAGCAAACAAAAGAGTTTCTACAAAAAAATAGAGATATGTTTTCAGAGTTGCCCGGTCGCGCCAACGTCATCGAGCATGACATTGTGACCGAGCCCAATGTAAAAGTCAGGTTAAAGCCTTACCGTATCCCAGAAGCTCATAGGGTGGCAGTGTCCGAAGAGGTTAAAAGAATGTTCGAGCTTGGAGTCATTGAAGAGTCGCAGAGCGAATGGTCAAGTCCAATTGTGTTGGTACCCAAGCCCAACGGCACCCTCCGCTTCTGCAACGACTTCAGAAAGCTTAATGAAGTCTCCAAGTTCGACGCATATCCCATGCCACGAGTAGATGAGCTAATTGAAAGGTTGGGGCCTGCCAGGTACATTACCACGCTAGACCTCACAAAAGGGTACTGGCAGATTCCCCTGACTAAGGAAGCCAGGGAGAAGACAGCCTTCTCTACCCCAGAAGGCCACTTCCAATATAAGAGAATGCCATTTGGTCTACACTCAGCCCCGGCCACGTTCCAAAGGGCCATGGACAAAACTCTGCGTCCACACCAACGGTACGCTTCTGTCTACCTAGATGACATAGTCATCTTCAGCACTGATTGGGAGTCCCACCTTCCCCGGGTTCAGGCAGTCGTAGACTCCTTAAGAAGAGCAGGGTTCACCATCAACCCCGAGAAGTGTGCCATTGGGATGGAGGAAGTAAAATACCTAGGGTATATTGTGGGTAGAGGGCTGGTAAAGCCCCAAATGAGTAAGGTCGAGGCCATACAGGACTGGCCCCGTCCCCTAACCAAGAAGCAGGTCAGAGCGTTTTTGGGCATAGTTGGCTATTATAGGAGGTTTGTCCCCAACTTTGCCACTGTTGCTGCACCACTGACCGACCTGACCAGAGGCAGAAAGTCAGTGATGATAAAGTGGAACGCCGAGGCCGAGACGGCTTTTCAAATGCTTAAGACAGCTTTGTGCCAAGATCCGGTGCTTGTAGCTCCAGATTTTACAAAAGATTTTGTAGTACAGACAGATGCTTCAAGCGAAGGGTTAGGAGCGGTCCTGTCTCAGGAAATCAATGGGGAGGAGCACCCTGTGGTCTTTCTTAGTAGGAAGCTGACGGCAGCTGAAAGAAACTATGCGGTGGTGGAGCGGGAGTGTCTGGCCATCAAGTGGGCTCTAGACTCCCTGCGATATTTCCTCCTGGGCAGAAAGTTCCGCTTGGTGTCAGACCATGCTCCGCTTACCTGGATGAGACAGAATAAACACACCAATGCCAGGGTAACAAGGTGGTTCCTTTCTCTCCAGGAGTTCAATTTCATGGTAGAGCACAGACCCGGGAGACAGCATCAGAATGCCGATGCCCTCTCCCGAGTCCATTGTATGGTGTCTACTGTTGCCTCCAACACCTCCGCGTTGAGGCAGAGGGGGGGGATATGTACAGGACACCGGGGATGGGTCCTGGACGGGTGCTATACGGCACCACTGTTTGGACTATGGTCCATTTAAATAGAGGTAGAAGGTTCAGGGGGTCACCCAAAAAGTGGGTGAAAAGTTCCAGGCAGGCGCTAATTCAGAGAGGACTGGCTCACAGTCTTCTCTATCTTAGTAAAGTAGTTTGGGGCCTGGAATTTTGGAGGCTCCAAAGTGTTATTTGGGTGGGATGAAGCCTCCACTCCTAAACCCTGGAAGCCAGCGCACAAGGGGTTAAGATCTCACAGACAACCACCCATTAAAGCAGGAAGTGATGCTGGAGGGAGTGAGTGAGTTGGGAGAGTGCACCTGTGAGGACAAGATGGAAGTCTGCTAGCTGCTCAGAGAGGACTTTTGAGTAGTTTGGAAGTGAAGCTGTGTCTGCAGGGAAGGTCTGGAGGACTTCTACTAAAAACGTATGTGTCTTTCTTTTGGTTGTTTTTCTGAAGAAAGACTTTTTCCTAATTTATGCTGGAAACAAGCAGGACTTTTGTTGTGACGTTTTGGATGCTGAAGAAAAGCTTTATTTTGTTTTGTTTGGTCACCAATAAAGACCCTTTGCTTTACTGACACGGTTTTACGCACTTGTCTCGCGGAGCTTAAAGACCCCCAAAGTTTACAATATATATATATGTATATCGCAGGATAGGGATTATAAGTACACACAAAAAAAAAATAGTTTAGTGGGGTGACAGAAGCCCTTTAAACATGTATTTTGTTCTACAGCTATTATGTCTCACGGGTCTGACATTGTGGATGCTTCTGTGGAAGAAAATGGATCTAGGATGTCGGAATCTGGCGGCGTTCCTTCACTACGGAACTGGACTGTCCCAAGACTCATGTCAGAATTAACTAGGAGGTGTATTCCTTTCCCGGCTACTGCAAGAAAGGCAGAACTTTATGGTCTTTTAGTGAATAACATCACAGCTTCCATAACAAATATGCAAGCGAGGTTGGAGTCAGTGGAGTCTAGGGTGATGGCCATGTCCAGCTCATCTCCGGAGGTGTCAACCGCGGTTGTACCTGTAGCAAGTACGTTTGGTGGTATTGCTAGTTCGCCTAATGTCACTCCGGCACATTTTATCCCTCCCAATATCAAGAAAGATATCTTGGAGGGTAGGGATGTGAATCTGGTATCCCTGTTAATCGCCACTCGTGATTTGTCTGAGAATAGAGTCATTGCTTGTGGTGATGTGTCTGTTATTCTCAAGGGTCGGGATCATAGAATGAATAGGAAATTGACCATCCCTGAATTTGTATTGGCTTTCAGCCTATTCAGGGATGTTATTTGCTCTACCCGACCTGAGAGAAGAGAGGAAATGGATCTCTATGTGTTTAGCATTACCGAGTTAGGATTTATGTCTACCATTGCTCTTTCTCCGCCAAAGCGGCAGCAGCGCTGAGTCAATTTCAGTTTTCAGTCAATTGGGCAACGTTAGATACCGAATTATTCTGCAGGCATTTTGCAGGGCTTAAAGCTCCTGCCTGCTTGTCATGCCAATCTATATTTCAATCATCAGAGTAGTGTCATAATGTAGCTACCAATGCTGCTCTTAATAAGACTACTCCGTTAGCTGGTCCATCGGACAGCAGTAGAAATGTAATTTCAGTGGATAAGCTCGGTCGTCCAGTCAAGTATCTAGGAAGATCGCAAATTGCAATAATTACAATTTCTCAAATTGTAATTATGGTCAATGTCGGCTCCTGCATATTTGTCTTAACTGTTTCAGAGCTCACCCCAAAGTAACATGTACATTAAAGGCAGATAAAAATTACATGAGTGTTGTTAATGTGGATTCCTTGCAGTCGCTTTTACTAAAGCATCCAGATCTATGTTTTATTGATTTTCTTGTTTCTGGTCTTAGTTCAGGTTTTCACACTGGCCTGGTGGCCCTACCAGAGCTTACTTTTGAATGTAAAAACTTACAGTCCGTGGGTAAAAATCTATCTTCAATAGACAGAATTTTACAAATTGAGTTAGACAAAGGCTTCGTTATAGGCCCCTTTTCAGTTTCTCCTCTTGATCGATGGAGAGTTAGCCCGATAGGGGTGGTAACAGGAAAATTCAATACAAGAAAGGATGATATATGATTTATCCGCTCCACACGGCTCGCATATCCCTAGCCTCAACTTCCCTATTCCTGCCGAAGAGGTTAGTATGAAGTATGCGTCCATCGATCAAGCAATCACACTCATTTTACAGTTAGGTCCAGGTACAGCGTTGTCTAAAGCTGATATTTCGGACGCTTTCAAGTTACTCCCGATCAAACCCGAACTTTGGCAATGGCATGGAATTAAATGGAAGAATAGTTATTACTTCGCCACCAAACTCACCTTCGGTTCCCGGAGTAGTCCCTGGTTGTTTGATCAACTGGCAAAAGTGTTGCATTGGATCTTAGTGCATACATGTCTTTGCCAGCATGTCATCCATTATTTGGACGACTTCCTCTTGATCGAACCACCAGGGGGTCACTCAAGTAATTAGCAAAAACTGTTAGCTTGCTTTGCTCAGTTGGGTGTTCCAGTAGCCCCAAACAAGGTTGAGAAACCATCCTCGATCCTAACTTTTTTGGGTATTACATTAGATACGCAAAGCATGACGGCTAGGCTGCCCGAAGAGAAGTTATCTAGGATTAGGGAAGTTATACACAAATTTACCGTCAGTAGGGTAACTTGTAAGGCTGAGTTACAATCGTTGTTAGGCATGTTAAATTTTGCCATGCACGTAATTCCGCAAGGTAGATCCTTTATTGCACGGTTGTTAGCCCTCTTATCGACAGACCCTTGTCAGGACAGTCCGGTCTATTTGGATAGAGAAGCTGAGGCGGACCTCATGATGTGGTAACATTTTTTGGATCAGTGGAACGGTATCTCCATGCTCATTCCGGTGACTTCAAGAAGTTCATTGGTGGTTTTTGTAGCAGCTACTAGTGATGGTTTTGCAGCTATTTTTGATACGCATTGGTTGGCGGAGGCATGGCCAGTTGAAGTAGCAGCACTTACAGGTTTCATTCAGGTCTCTGGCTTTTTGTGTTTTATACCCCATAGTAGCCGCAGCATATGGTTGGGGTAGTTCCTGGTCTGGCCGAATGGTAATGTTCAGTTCCGACAGTCCGGCTACTGCAGATATTGTTATTAGTGGCAAGTCAAAATCGGCATACGTAATGTCATTGATGCACCGCCTAGTACAGCTTTCTCTACAGTTTAATTTCTATTTCAGCTGTTCCTACATATGCGCTACGACTAATACTGAAGCCGACGCCATGTCCAGGGCTAATTTTTACCTTTTTTCACAGGTCATGACCGAAACAGATGTTGGGCCAACACCGAGCCCTCCGCATTCGGAATTAACGCTGGTTTGAATAGACACCTGGCCACTGCCCGCCAGTTAATAGCTAAATCCCTTTCAGCCAATACCACTAGAGCTTATAACACTAGTGGCAATTGTTTCTTAAGTTTCAGCATGTACATCCCCAGGGCAATATGTCTTTCATTAACCATATTCTCGCGTTTATTGGATATTGTCACACGGAGGTACATCTGAGTCATAGTACCGTCAGATCTTAAAACTCCCTGAATCTCCTAGGGGGGAAAACATTTGCCAAATGATTTATACCTCCACAACAGAAACAAACCCTCCTCTGAGAGCTGAATCCTTTATTATTAGAGGCAATCAAACCCAGCTGCATGGGCTCCGGCTCAGAGGGGATTAAGAGAGACTGAGGCCCCTGCGCACTGAATGAGACCGCCCCACTGTCCTTGGACTGAATATGACAGGAAGGAGTGATCTCTTCTCTCTCTCTAAGACGCCTGTCAATACGAACAGCCCGAGACAAATATATTTTTTCCATAATTTATCCAAATGTTTCCTATAAACGGTCCCTTATAACATATAACATTTAATATGAAGAAGGCTAGCATTAAGGGGCGGGGAAGTGGCCGTGATGCTGATGGTGCACGCAAAGGCCGTGGCCCTGGGTGCTTTGAAACTTTGCCTGCTGCCAGAGCACAAGAAAAACAATCATCCAAGATACCTAGCTTCATGTCCCAGTTTGTAGGGCGGCGCAGGACACCACTCTTGAAGTCAGCCCAGTGTGAGCAGGTGGTCGGTTGGTAAGCACCACCCTGTCTTCCACCAAGCCCAGTCTCAGTAGCCAGGAGTCTGGTCCACACAATCCTCACCCTGATCCTCCTTCCTCCCACTATTTACAGTCTGGCCAAACAAGTGATCCCACACTCGGATATTCCGAGGATCTCGTTGCATCGCCATTAATTGATTTGGCCCTCTCGCCAAGCACACTTGAAGAGGTACCTGAGATCTTGTGCCCTGATTCCCAACCTGACGCCGGAGAACGGCAATAAGTGTGTAATGAGGTGGATGATGATGAGACACAGTTGCCAATGACTCAATGGCACAATTACTGTCTCAACAGGTTGAGGAAGAGGATAACACAGTTGTCAATCACTGGTTAGGTCAACAAATCAGGAGGATGATCAGAGTGAGGAAGTGGAAGAGGATGTGCTGGACGAAGAGGTCACTGACCCAACCTGGCAAGGTTGCAACAAGCCGAGCGAGGAGAGCAGTACAGAGGGGGAGGGATCTGCAGCACTGCAACAGGCTGGAAAAGGTAGTGAGGTGGCAAAAGGGAGAAGGCGGGCACCACCGAACAGGCCCACAACTGTTCCACGGAGCACCCCCTTGCGTAAATCTCCCTTTCCAAGGGATAGGTGTTCGGTGGTATGGCGCTTTTTGAGGAAAGTGTGGACGACAAAAGAATAGTAGTTTGCAACCTTTGCGACACCAAAATGAGCAGGGGCGTGAACACACATGGCATCAAAGCACCCTAATAGGTGGGCCGAACGCCTGGCTCCACAATCTGTGTCTGCGAGTCACACCACTGTCTCCTCTTCCACTGTGTTACATGCTGGCCAATTCCCTGTCCAAGACACAGGCCCGCCCTGCACCTGGACCTTTGCAAGCACCATCAGCGACCACATCCACTTCCTTGTCCCAGCGCAGCATCCAAATGTCATTACCCCAGGCATTTGAACGCAAGCGCAAATACCCAGCCACCCACCCACAGGCCATAGCACTAAATGCGCAGCTTTTCAAATTACTGGCCATGGAAATGTTGCCATTTAGGCTTGTGAACACTGAGGCCTTCCGCAGCCTGATGTCGGTGGCTGTCCCTCGTTATGCAGTCCCCAGCCGCCACTATTTTTCAAGGTGTGCCGTGCTAGTCTTACACCAACATGTGTCTCTTAACATCACACTTGCCTTGACCAATGCAGTTACTGGAAAGGTCCACTTAACCACAGACACATGGACAAGTGCTTTCGGCCAGGGGATCTACATTTCCCTGACGGCACACTGGGTGAATGTTGTGGAGGCCGGAAGTGACTCGTACCCTGGGATGGCACAGGTGCTACCGACGCCAAGGATTGCGGGCCCTACTTCCATCAGGGTTTCCACCAGTACCTACATTAGTGGCTCCAACCCCCACTTCTCCTCCTCCGCCTCCTCCTCCACTTCCACCTTAGACACATCCCATGCCTTGCCCATGTATTCAACCTTGTGTTTGAGCGGTTTCTGAAAACATACCCCAATTTGCCTGAGCTACTGGTGAAGGTGCACAGCGTGTGTGCACATTTCCGCAAGTCATCAACAGCTTCAGCCGGTCTGTCAACACTGTAGCAGCGCTTGAAATTGCCAGCTCACCAGCTGTTTTGCGATGTGAGCACGCGCAGGAACTGCACGTTCCAGATGTTGGCCAGGCTTTGTGAGCAGCAGAGGGCAGTTGTGGAATACCAGCTGCAACATGGTCGTCGCCTTTCCAGTCAGCTTCTGCTATTCACAAGAGAGGAGTGGGCATGGATGTCTGACCTCAGTGAGGTTTTACTCAACTTTGACGAATCAACACAGATGATGTGTGGCGATAACACCATTATCAGCATCATGATCCCACTTCTGTGTCTTCTCAAACGCTCACTGCTCACAATTAAGGATGACGCTATGCATGTGGAAGAGGTGGAAATGGGGGAAGACATTACACAGGTTGATGATGGCCAGACCAACCTCAGTTCGTCTTCTCAGCGCGAATTGGAGGCTGAAGAGGAGGAGCAGGAGACGGTTGCCTCAGCTACAGAGAGTAGCACCCATTGAAGTTTAATTCGATCTGTTCTGTGTGGGTGGGCAGAAGAGGAGGAAGAGGATGAGGAGATTGGCAGTGATCCTCCTGATGACGACAGCGAAGTATCACCTGTTGTTACTCTGGCACACATGGCTGACTTCATGTTAGGCTGCCTTTCTCGTGACCCGTGCGTTATACGCATTTTAAACAACACAGATTACTGGTTGCTCACCCTTCTTGACCCCCGCTACAAAGAGAACTTCTCATCGCTCATTCCTCTGGTGGAGAGGACAAGCAAAATGGTGCAATACCAGAAGATCCTTTTTGGAAAATTCTCCAAAACTTTCCATCTGACTTTGCTGGTGGCAGATTCCATACTTCCTTGGCCAACCGAGGAGGGTAGACAAGGGGAACACACAGTAGTTCCAACAGAGGCAGGGCAACACTCTCCAAAGTATGGGACAGTTTCATGACACCCCGCCAGCACCCTCACCCTGATGTGCGGCCTACTGCCACAAGGAGAGAAAAATTTTGGAAGATGATGAAGGCCATGTCAGCGTCCTCAATGATCCCTCAGTGCCTTACAACTACTGGATGTCCAAGCTGAACATGTGGCACGAACTGGTGCTCTATGCTTTAAAGGGGCTGGTCTGCTCTGCTGGTCTGCTCTGCCGCCAGCGTTTTGTCAGAGCGTGTATTTAGTGCTGCTGGTGGAATTATAACAGATAAGCGTATCCGCCTGTCAACTGAAAATACTGACAGGTTGACTCGTATAAAAATGAACAAGGCCTGGATTGACCATGACTTCTCGACTCCACTCCACCACAGGAACGCTGATGAACATAATGGTACTTTACATGCAGTGGCGTAGGGATCGCCATAGTAACCATAGCAGTGGCTATGGGGCCCTACGCCACTGGGGGCCCGTCCGGACCGCATTAATTTTTTTTATTTTTATTTTTTATTAACACACACAGACACTACACACAGGCAGCCAAGGCAGTGGCGTAATTACCGGGAAAGCAGCTGCTTTGGGGCCCGGCGCCCCGGCAGCGTGTGTGACAGTTTATTTTCAAGTTAGTTAAATATCGATTCTTGTCTTAATGTTCAGGGTCCCTTCACAGCAGCAGCGGCTGACCAGGCCCCCTCGCTAATGTGATCTAATCTTACTATCTCCTAAAGTCTCCTGATGTGTCTGAACCCACAACCTCCAATGTATCAGTGTATCAGAGGCAAAGCATTTACCCACACAGCCATAAAGGAGGCATTGCAAATGATTGAAAAAATAATCTATAACAGTAGAAGTCTTATATTTTTTCAGTCAGCAGCAAGGCAGCTTTTATGGTCTTGTGGTTAGGTGCTTTGCCTCTGATACAGAAGGTCATGGGTTCGAATCCCAGCAGAAACCTTTCTGAAATACAAGCACTGACTCCATATATGGACATACAGGGCGGGACACAGGAAGAGGCTGCATCACATCGCTGACATGGAGGTAAGTAGAAGTGTTTATTTTTTTTTTTTAATACCCGACTGTTACTGCCATGGGGGGAGCGGGGGGCACTTGATACTGGCACATAGGGGGAGGGGGGTTGGCACCTGATACTGGCACATGGGGGGGGAGAGGCACCTGATACTGGCAACATGGGGGGAGAGGGTTTGGCACCTGATACTGGCACCTGGGGGGGAGGGGGGGTTGGCATCTGATACTGGCACATGGGGGGGAAGAGAGTAACCTGATACTGGCACATGGGGGGGAGGGAGAGAGGCATTTGATACTGGCAATTTTTTTGTGTGGGGGGGGGAGATGGCACTATGATACTGGGACATGGGGGGGGAGAGAGGCACTTGATACTGACACCTGGGGGGGGTTGGCACCTGATACTGGCACATGGGGGGGAGAGGCACCTGATACTGGAACCTGGGGGGGAGGGGGTTGGCACCTGATACTGGCACCTGGGGGGGAGAGAGGCACTTGATACTGGCACATGGGGGGGGGAGGGGTTGGCACCTGATACTGGCACATGGGGGGGAGGGAGAGACACACTTGATACTGGCACTTTTTTTGTGGGGGGGGAGATGGCACTATGATACTGGGAAATGGGGGGGAGGAGAGAGGCACTTGATACTGGCACTTTTTTGGGGGGGAGATGGCAGTATGATACTGGGACATGGGGGGGAAGAGAGAGGCACTTGATACTGGCACATGGGGGGGTTTGTCACTATGATACTGGCACATGGGGGGTGGGAAAGAGAGAGGCACTTGATACTGGCACATTGGGGGGGAGATGGCACTATGATACTGGGACATGTGGAGGGGAGGAGAGAGGTACTTGATACTGGCACATGATGGGGGGGCATCTATGGGGAAACTTACTGGCACATTTTTGGGGGGCATTATGGGGGACACTAGGCCGGCAGCCTATCAGAGGCCGGACAGTGAGGGGCATCTACTGGGGCATTTTATACTGGTACATTATGGGGGGCACTAGCAGGAAGGGGGGAGAGGAGCACTATGGGGGAATTTACTGAGGGCACTATATAGGGGTATTTTATACTGGGACATTATGGGGGCACTATGGGGACATTAGCTCAACTGGGGGCATTACAAGGGGGTATTTTTTCACTGTCACATTATAAGGAGAATTATTACTACTGGGGGGGGCATTATAGTGGGCTTTATTACTCCCCCATGGTATGACCCCCTAGTAGCAGCACCAGCCTCTCCCTGCTCTGCTATCCCTCTGCTTCTTCTCCAAATCCTTATTATGAAATCTTTCTCATTAGGATAAAGCACAACATCAGCTCCGCCGAGCCCCCGGCCAAGTGTTGAAGTGGTGTCCGAGATCCCCAAGGGTCAAGTAACTGTAAGTTTTCATATGAAATATGTTTATGTTATACACATATAGCATCCACTGTGCCACATAATATACAGTATACCGCTACACTGTGCCCCACAATATACAGTATACTGCTACACTGTGCCACACAATATACAGTATACCGCTACACTGTGCCAAAGCAGTGGGGTTTACACAGGAGGAGGGAGGTGCGAAGCGCGCTGGAGGGGCCCTTACAAATATTTGCTGTGGGGCCCAGTCACTTCTAGTTACGCCCCTGTTTACATGTGTTGTTTTTAATGTAGTTAATAGACTGTATTCCCATGCACCCCTTCCACCACAAACAAGGGTATATGGTTGAATCTTCCTTTTCTCATCCTCCTTCTCCTCTTCCGTCATATCAACATGCATTGCTTATTTGTCACATATAATGCCCCCGCATATATGGCCTTCGAATATAATTTTTTAGACGGTCCGCTCACCAGCAGGCCCCCAGATATAATTTTTTACAGGGTCCGTTCACCAGCAGGCCCTCACATCTAATTTTTTACAGGGTCCGCTCACCAGAAGGCCCCCAACATATAATTTTTTAGAGGGTCCGCTCACCAGCAGGCCCTCACATCTAATTTTTTTACAGGGTCCGCTCACCAGCAGGCCCTCACATCTAATTTTTTACAGGGTCAGCTCACCTGGAGGCCCAAACCTAAAATCTTTTACAGGGTCGGCTCGCCTGCAGGCCCGAAACTCAATGTGAATGAGGCCCTCCTTTATGTGATATACAGGTTGTATCGGAGTGCCTCTTCCTTGTAATTTTTGGCAGCACTTGCACTTTATATACAAGTAAATATACAGGAAAGAATGTTGTCAATCAATTTTTCCTATAAAATTGATTTTTTACTTTGGTTTTGTGCGTAAAAACTTAGATTGTGGGACTGGTCATCAGTTAAAGGCCTTTTAAGCAGCAGCAGCAGCAGCATGGTGATAAAAATGAGTGGCAAGGTGACATGGTGTGGAGATGGCAGCATAGGGAGGCCACATAGGGGCATAATGACTGAGTCTGGATAAAAGACCAAGGCCACAGATTTTTACAAAGATGCAGATAGAAAGAATTCTGTGGAGCTGTATCACAGTCACCTGAAGATTAATGCAGACCAGGGGTGTAGCTATAGGGGTAGCAGGGGAAGCTGCAACTTTGGGGCCCTGACCAAGAAGAGGCCGATCCAGGAGGAGGAGAACTAAAGGATTTGGTCAGGGTACCCTCAACAGTATTACACAATGAAATTATATACAGTGACAGTATAGACAGTGAATAAAACGGATGGAACAGCTGCCGGCCCTAGTGTGAGAGAGCGATCTTTACTAGCCACAGGAATGTGGGTGGCATGAAAGGAAGGGGTCGCTAAAAAATTGCTGTGGGGCCCAGTCATTTCTAGCTACGCCACTGATGCAGCCCCCAAAAGCAAGTTGGGTTTATCAATTCCAAAACCTTAATTAAATTGTGGGCCTGGTGATCAGTTTATGGCCTTTTAAGCAGCATCAGCAGCAGCATGGTGATAAAAATGAGTGGCAAGGTGACATGATGTGGAGATGGCAGCATGAGGAGGCCACATAGTGGCACAATGACAGTGTCTGGATAAAAGAGTGAGGCCACATTTTATTGAGAAAGATACAGGTGAAAACAAATCTGTAGAGCTGTATGACAGTCACCTGCAGATTAATGCAGCCATCAAAATCAAGTTGCATTTTTCGGTCCCACCTCAGCTCACCAGCAGGCCCGCACCTAAAATCTTATACTGGGTCAGCTCACCTGCAGGCCCGCAACTCAAATCTTTTGCAGGGTCAGCTCAGCTGCAGGCCCGCAACTCAAATCTTTTACTGGGTCAGCTCACATGCAGGCCCGCGACTCAAATCTTTTACAGGGTCAGCTCACATTCAGGCCCTCGCATCAAATTTTTTAGAGGGTCATCTCAACTTCAGGCCCTTGCATATAATATTTTACAGGGTCAGCTCACCTGCAGGCACTCGCATATAATGTTTTACAGGGTCAGCTCACCAGCAGGCCCGCACCTAAAATCTTTTACAGGGTCAGCTCATCACCTGCAGGCCCGCAACTCATGCTGCCTTGCTTTGAAGTAGTAGCCGTAGCCGTTTATCAGGCTCCCTCTCCGAAATCCGGTGGTCACCATGTTAGGCGCATAAAAGAACATCGAAAGTTGATAGGGAAGATATCCAAATGGATCGTGGATGTTACGGGGACGTGCGATCACGCAGAAGTTATCTAGAGTCAACAAAGCGGCAGCAGGGCCTCTCCTGTATAAAGTTTCCTCATCCAAAATGCCGCAGTGACATTCCCTGTAATTTCTTATTACTCATTCCAATAACAGGGCATCTTAAGAGTCCTGTATTGTTATTTATCGTCACTACCTCCACGAGTCGGGAGTGTGTGATTTGCGCGCCACCCACTTGCCTTCCTTGGATGTGGTAGCTGTTTCTCATGCTCCCTCTCCGGAATCAAAAACGGATTCTCCGTTACCCGTAGTTTACAATGGTTTTGAGCTGACAGTTACATTGAAAGTTGATAGGCCAGACATCCGAATGTATCGTCGCCGTCAAGGGGACATGCCATCGCCCCAAGTTAACCAGAGACACCAAAGCGGCAGCAGGCCACCACCCATAATATTTTAGATGGTCAGATCAACAGGCCCTTGCTCCTAATGTATTTAAGGGTCACCAGCAGGCCATCAATCATAATTTTTAAAGGATGTGTATGATGCCCTCCTTTATGTGTAACTAAGGGTGTATCGGAGTGCCTCTTCCTTGTAATTGTTGGCAGCACTTGCATTTTATATACAAGTAAATATTCAGGAATGAATGTTTTCTATCAATTTTTCTTCTAAAATCAATTTTTTTCCCTTGGTTTTGTGCGTATTATTGTCATTATGTAAAAGTGGCATACTATTTGGACAACATAGTTCCCAGCAGAGACCAGTGAGTCCAAGATGCATCCATATATTCTCCCCATGCTGTTACAGAACCATTTTGGTGGTGTTACCAATCATTTCTGACATTTTATTATGAACCAGGCACCCTCCCCTCTTCAGAGCAAGGCGTACCTGGTTTAATGCTTGGGATCTCCCATTGACTTTCATTATACTCGGGTGCACGGTCGAGCACCTGAATATCACAATGTGTTCGGCTCGAGCACCCGAGCACTACGGTGCTTGATCACCACTAGTATCCAATATTCGCAATCGGTGACATTAAAGCTTATGAACTTCCATCTTTGTACAGTGACCTCTGCACAGAGCATGGCGAGAAAATGTTCCCATATATGACAATAAACATGTCTTATGTATTGACTCTGAAGACTTAATGACTGCTGTAAAGCATGTTTCTAAATGCTGTAAAAAGCAGTTCAGGCAAGATGGCCGCCTCATAATCATGTACAATAAATTAAATACATCTACCATCAGAAAATAAGAACAGATTATAAAAAAAAAAAGAGAATCTGCTTCAGTATATGGTTTTAATTGGTAAAAAAATATAGTATACTCCCTTAAATTTTTTTTTTTTTTAACTTATAGGGGTCATTGCAAGCAGTGGGGAAAGGTGAAAAATTCTTCGTTGTTTTTCTCTGACAACGTTGAGAAATTTTGGAATGGGAAAGAAGAGCATTGAAGAAAGAATCCAAGAAGAAGCCCGATGTCTTGCTGAGTATTTTATAAAGGATAAAGGTTGGTGAAGTTCCAAAGATATCTGTCTCCTACACTCAGGCCATACATATTAGGCCTCCTGCAAAACCGCAGATCCACAAAAAAGGGATACCTTCCGTGTGCAATCTGAATTTTTCTCAGTCCTATAAATAGAAATGGCTATTCCTGTCCGCAAAAACAGACAATAGGACACGTTCTAAAATTTGTAGGACGTATATATGAATGAGGACTGCACACAGTGATTTTTTTTTTTTTGCGGACCCATAGAAATGATATGTGCACAAGACACACCATGAGTGTCCAATAGGTGTGGGCCCTACCTTTGGGACCTGCTTCTATCTCCAAAACAGGACATGGTCGTGCCCAGCCGGGAGTGGAGAAGAGGTTGAACATGCACAGATCTCTAGCAACAACTCAGTGGTACTGTACTTTTAAAAATAGCTAAGCAGATGGACTTGGCTACTTTTGGAGGTGCTATTAAAATGAATGGAGAGAGCCACACAAGCACAAACACCTTGCCATTCCCAACTCGGGGCAACGGGGCCCCGTTCTGTAGACACATGGGACCCATACCTATCTGATATTTATAGCATATCTTGTGGATAAGCCATAAATGACTGAGATAAGAATACCCATTTAAAGCAATAATTGACCACTTTTTTTTATTACACAGGAACCCATTAACCTCTTTGGGAAAGTATAGTAATGCACAATGGATGGACCTATGACTGGATGTCATTGTTTGGACGCCTTTGCTTAGATCAGGGGTGATCACAGTCTTGGTTTAAATTTAAAACAGAACATCAAAATAAAGCTAGTTTCACACTTGTGGCAGGGAACTCCGGCAGACTGTTCAGGTAGACAACAGCCTGCCAGAGTTCTCCAGATCCTGCATTGTTGGACACTACCGCTTTCCCACCAGACCCCATTGACTATGATCAACTTCTACCTGGTAAATATGCTGAAAAAAGGACAAAAACCACTGTGTGCTGAGTGCTGTGGCATTGCCTGCAGGACCTGTCAGTCAGATAATCCGGCACAGGTGTAAAAGAAGCCTAAGGAATCTTTGCAGAAAGTACTTATTAAAAATTGTTTACTATAGAGCACCTACAAGGATGGAGGTGTAAATGTAGCTTCATTTTTTTATTTTTTATTTAAGATGCATTGAATTCATTAAAAAAAATTACCTGTTAAGGTTGACATATGCTTTAACCTCATCCTGGGGCAGCGATTTTCCGTTTTTTGCATTTTTGTTTTTTACTCCCTGCCTTTCCAGAGCCATATTTTTTTATAGCCTTATGAGGGCTTGTTTTCTGCAGGACAAGTTTTACTTTCTAATTCCACCATTTAATATTGCATAGGATGTAGTGGGAAGCGGGAAAAAAGAAGAAAACCCCTATTCCGCCCCATTTTTATGTTTTATTTTTATTTTTTTAGAGCGTTCACCATGTGTTAAAACTGACTTGTGCTCTTCATTCTCCAGGCCGGTACGAATTCGGCAATACCAATATGTATAGTTTTTCTTGGGTTTTTATACTAAAAATAAATAAAAAAATTATGACCCCCCCATAACTTTTTTATTGTTATGTCTTTCATTACGAAATTCACTAATAAACAAGGCACATAACCTTGTAGGCCTAGCTCAGCAAAATGCAATGATATCTTTTACCTGGGATACGTTGCTTCATTCTGGAAAAAAAAATGTGCAAACGAGTATTTAAGTGCCCCAAAGGTGGGCCCAAGCCTCTCTCAGCTGAGCTAGTCCTACAAGACGTAGTACCTGGTTTATCTGTCAATTTGCTGGTGACAGACTTCATTTATAATACCATTTTTTTACTAACACATTTAAATGACACTCAACTAACAAAATAATACTGATGCTATGTTTTTTTTTCTGTTACTTGGTTTCTCAATTAGCTCTTTACCATATTCCCCTCCGTAATGCCCTACATTCCTGGTCCTCACCAGAAGATTTTAACAATTTTCGACAACCTGAAACAGTTTATTAAGGATATGGTGAAAAGCCACCGAGCCACCCTGGATGAAAACTGCCCTCGTGACTTCATAGACTGCTTCCTCATGAAGATGGAAGAGGTAACATATTTGTGGTCATGGCTACGGCCAAGAGATATCTGAAGAACCCTAGGGAGAGAAACAACGGGAACAACCTAACCCAGCTAGGCGTGTCTTAGCTAACCTGACTAAATGGCTTGTTGTGTGCCCTAAGCCATGATCGTGGGTAGGCCTATAAGTTGGCAAAAACCAAGCCAAGTAGGGTAGAAAAAGGAACTTGAATGGCATGTGCAAACTAATCCCCAAGCCAACTGCAAGGCGTCAGGGATCTAGAGCGAAAAGTTCGGGGTGTATGAGGCAAGGCCAGAAGGAGACCTACAACCCATCTTGTGGATGACAAGTCCAGAGACATAATGCTCAATATTGCGGATACTTCCCCAAAGCGGAATGGAGGACCGGGAATACGTTGTGAAATGGATCATGAAAACCAAATGAACCTTGTAAAGTTTTGGTTCTACGGAGTACTGGCAATGCCCTAGCCTCAGGAGATCGTGGGACCGAAACCTAACTGCCTAGACTATGCAGGAATGAGGGCCAAAAAGAACTATGTAGATAGGAAGAGAATCCTTGAATAGTTCCCCAGACAACAGCTATCTGCTAGCCGTGGTCCGCGCGTTGTTCTACTGTGTGCCCCTGAGAATTGTTTTAACGCTTGAGACGAGAAGACCGACCTACTATCTGAACTTTGTCCAAAACCCGATTTAACGTGGTTGTAGGGAGTATGAGGTTAGTGCGTAAAGAAGCTACGAAGCCATAATATACAAGATTCTGTCAATGCCCTCCCATGAGTGAGGGAATGCAATTGCAATGAGGCTACCGGCGAAAATGAATTCCTGGTCGAGGTAAAAAGGCAAAGACTTTGCGCGGGGACCTAGTTGACAAGATATGATCGACTACGATCAGAGATTGAAATGCTAGAGGGAATTACCCTACTCGTTCCTCCTCTGGCAGGACCTGAACAAAAGCATGAAAAATTAAAGCAAGAAGAAATATCTGCGTAAGACATGACAATGATGCTGTAGGGCGAACCGGACCAGTTTGCGGTCAAAACATAAAGTGAGCGATCAACATGGATTATTAGGAAATTAGGGAAGCAGATATGTATGTGATACATACGGGCCAAATCAGCCCAGATGCACAGATGGACAACCAACCAGGCAATCCGCCCAGCAGGACTGAAAACAGTCCTCGGGCCCCCGAAGCCTTAGGGCCGAGAATTCTTTATATATTTTATAGCCGGCTTGATAATTCCTGGCCGTGTTGGAGGAGCGGGAATGTTGTACCAGGTTCCTGACGTGAGAAAGGAGGGACTCTAATCCATCACCCGGGAATTGAAGGCTGGGAGAGGGGACCCCGCGGGATCTGCTTCGGGTATCACCTGGAAAAAAAGGGGGTGACCCAGAAATACCGCTCCACATAGCCCGGTGAAGGACCGACCTGGCAGTGCCAGGAAAAAGTAAACCAGGAAGGGACAGGCATGGGTGAGACGAGTGTGAAAGAGTAGGTGGGCCTGTGCGGATCATGGGGAAGTATCGTAATGGATAGGAGGCTAAGCCTGGATGGATCCGCCGACAGCGGGAGACCCTGGAAAAAAACCGGAATAGTAGACATGCAGGGAGACCAGACCTGAACGTACTAGGCAGAGAAGGAAGAACAGGGCCTGGACGGACCCGGGGTAATGATACGTAAAAAATAAACCGAACGTACCCGTTCCCAGGAGAACAAAATCTAGTTGAGTCAGAAGGAGGAATAACTGAGGAGATGAAAGCCTGGGCGATCCAGGAGACAGAGGTAGGTATGAGCCTGGGCGATCCAGGAGACAGAGGTAGGTATGAGCCTGGGCGATCCAGGAGACAGAGGTAGGTATGAGCCTGGGCGATCCAGGAGACAGAGGTAGGTATGAGCCTGGGCGATCCAGGAGACAGAGGTAGGTATGAGCCTGGGCGATCCAGGAGACAGAGGTAGGTATGAGCCTGGGCGATCCAGGAGACAGAGGTAGGTATGAGCCTGGGCGATCCAGGAGACAGAGGTAGGTATGAGCCTGGGCGATCCAGGAGACAGAGGTAGGTATGAGCCTGGGCGATCAAGGAGACAGAGGTAGGTATGAGCCTGGGCGATCAAGGAGACAGAGGTAGGTATGAGCCTGGGCGATCAAGGAGACAGAGGTAGGTATGAGCCTGGGCGATCAAGGAGACAGAGGTAGGTATGAGCCTGGGCGATGCAGGAGACAGAGGTAGGTATGAGCCTGGGCGATCCAGTGGGAAACAGGAAAAAACATAGCATATGAATAAATGAACATACACATACAGAACGGCCCTGCTACCACTACATATCAGTACAGATGACGGCAGGCAAATGGTCAGCGTGCAGTGACTATGCATAGTGTCTAGGCTGAAGCTGTGTATTTCCAACCCAGGTGAGTTGTATTCATGTAAAACACAGCCTAGCATGCGCTAGAACGTGAGGATTTTGCACTGTATGACCAGCTCCTAGCAACCACAACAAGGAATAGAGGAGATGGTTTAGCTGCCAGCCACTATCAAGAGCGATGTCAGTGTGTGTGAACCTGATCCGCAAAATACTGCTGTAGGAAGCATAGAGGAACCGGGAGGAGCGAGCACCGGTAAGATTGGGCAGCAATGACACAGTACTAACAAGGACACCACCTGTAATTCAAAACACAAAAGTCTGGCAGTGGTTCTCAACATACGTTCCACGCTGGAACGCACACCGACCCCGCGACCGGAAGCAGGGAAACACATGAGTGCTGATTGGAGGAGCCCTGTGGAGGGGATGGACTGAGGGAAAGAGCTTACCCGTCCTGGAGACGCGTACAGGCGGTGCACAAGCGGCGGACGACTCGGAAATCGGTAGTGAAACCGAGGTTTTTTTTCTTTTTCTTTTTTTTTTAAAGGAGACCAGTCTGAGTGAATATGAACCAGGATTAAAAAAGACCAAAAAAATTCTCCCTGAGGTGGACAGAAAAGTAGGCCTATGGAATGTAACAGACCACCGAGGAAAGGAACGTAAGCCTAAAAAGAACGCAGTTATGTTTGTCAGGAGAGAGGTACCAGAGCGGTGGGTGCAGACTGCCCCGGTGAGATTATTGAATAAAACCATGACGTAGCAATGAACAGGAGAATGCAGCTTTGAGTGGAAGCAGAGTACAAGATGCACATGATGTAACAACAAATGGGGCTTTGGATGTGAGTGGTACCTAAAAAACATGGTATGGGCGCAGCTCTGAGTATGGGAATGGAGTATAGGACAAGATTTAAAAGCAGACATGCGGACGCAGCTTTGGATGTGAACGGAATATTAACTTGATGTGACAGCAGACATGGAAAGAACCTGTAGTAGCATAGGACGTGTGAACGCAGCTCTGGGTGCGAGTAGAGTAAACCTGATATATCGATAGACGGATGAATGCAACTCTGGTCGAGGGTGGAGTGCAAAAAATGATTTGACAGCGTAGTGTGAATGCACCTCTGGGTGTGGCCGAGAATGAAATTGGTAGAACAGCTCTAAATGTGAGTGGAGCATAAACATGATGTAACAGTGAAAGTGAATGCAGCTCTGAAACAAGCCTAGTATGAACATGTTGTGACAGCGGATGTGTAAACACAGCTCTCACAGTGAGCAGAGCAGACATGGTATATCAGTCAATGCATGAACGCAGCTCTGGTTGTGAGTGAAGCAAGGTGTGAACACCAGGGTGGTGCGTCCTGAGAATAAAAATGGAGTAACAGTAGCAGCTGTAAGCCGCGTACACAACATGTAATAACAGGCGTGTAATATGGGTACGGAATGAGATGTAACAGTCAACAGGTGACCGCAGCTTGAATGTGAGACCAATCTGAGTGAATACGAACCAAGAGTAGGAAAGTGCTGGACAGTAAGGACGTGCGGCTGCAGCATAAAGACATGAAATAAAAGCCGAAAGTGTAAATGCCGCTCAGGATAACAGCAGAGCATAAAAGTGCGGCAGGGTTTTTAAGTACATGGAGCAGTGAAATACGTGAAGTCTAAGGATGGTGGTAGCGGGGGGAGGGGGGGGGGGGGAAAGACACATGGCAAGGAACAGCTACAGCAAGAGGCCTAAACAATAACAGCTGCGTCAGATCTCCAAACATGACGTCACGTGCAGCCCGGGTAACTCTTTCTTTACAGCAAACCGGCTGAAGTAACTTCTCATACGAGATGAACAAAGCAAAGTAAAACTTGTAAGATTTATAGGAACTAACTCCTATTACCAACAAACAAAGTTGAAAATAAATAGAAGTATTTAGCCCCAACGAGCAAACCTGAGGTAGCAGATTCTGAGGTGAAGCCTCCCGTTTGCTAACAAAGTCAGTTCCGACCGGCCAGGAGAGAGGGCCCCGGCCCAACCTACTTACGTAGTATGGCGCGTGCGTGCTACGGTAGCAGAGAGCAAAATAACAAGCTCCATGCTGCAAAGAAAGACTCCTACCACCAGAGAAGCTAGTTTGCTAATGACACCCAGCGGCAGCTGTGCACCTGAGGACCCACGCCTGTGAGTGCGGCTGTGGCTCGTATATGAAGAGCCTCCGCCCCTCCCACAAATGCAGGCTGACTAATCAGCCTTACCAACTTATAAGGTTCCACAGCAGCAAAAATTCAAGAATCTTTGAAAAAAAAAAGATGTTGAAAGCATTGATTCTATTGGTTGCCATGGGCAACACTGCACTTTTTTATTTACTCCAAGTCCTACTGTATTACATCAGCAACGAGTGTGTGGGGATTTGACAATATTTGAAAATTGAAATAACAGCAAATTGTATTTTTTAAAGAAAAAAAAAAGAATCCAGACTTGGTAATAATTGATCATTAAAATAATAATGGAATTATTTTTTTTTTAAGGAAAAAAAGAATCCAGACACCGAATTTCATGATGAGAACCTAGAGGGGACAATATTAGATGTATTCTTTGCTGGAACAGAGACTACAAGTTTGACATTGAGATATTGTTTTATTATACTCTTGAAACATCCGGAAATACAAGGTGATTGGTCTGATGTATTATTATTTTTTAAATAATACAGTACTCATACTGTTGTGTGGCTATAGAATTAAGGCTACTTTCACATCTGCGTTTCCTTTCCAGTTTTGAGATACGGCAGAGGATCTCAAAACCAGAGGAAAACGCATCCGTTTGAATAATACAATTAGCTGCATCCGTTCAGAATGGGTTCGGTTGCATTATTTTGAAAATGAACATGCCGGATACTATTGGAAGTCAATGAGCGCAAGATATGGTTGTTCGTGTCTGAAAAAAACGGATCCGGCACCATTGATTTACATGGGTTTTTTTTTTTATGCCGGAACTGGTATGTTTAGTTTCCCATGCCAAACACAAAAACAATGCTTGCGATTGCACGGCTCCCTGTCATTGTACCCCTCAGATGCCACGTTTATACATGATCGCAGAATCTAATATTAATAAGGCCTCATGCACACGACCGTTGTGTGCACCCGTGGCCGTTGTGCCGTTTTCCGTTTTTTTTCGCGGACCCATTGACTTTCAATGGGTCCGTGGAAAAATCGGAAAATGCACCGTTTTGCAGCCGCATCCGTGATCCGTGTTTCCTGGCCGTGAAAAAAATATGACCTGTCCTATTTTTTTCACGGCCAACGGTTCACGGACCCATTCAAGTCAATGGGTCCGTGAAAGAACACGGATGCACACAAGATTGGCATCCGTGTCCGTGATCCGTGGCCGTAGGTTAGTTTTTATACAGACGGATCCGAAGATCCGTCTGCATAAGGCTTTTTCAAAGCTGAGTTTTCACTTCGTGAAAACTCAGAACCGACAGTATATTCTAACACAGAAGCGTTCCCATGGTGATGGGGACGCTTCTAGTTAGAATACACTACAAACTGTGTACAAGACTGCCCCCTGCTGCCTGGCAGCACCCGATCTCTTACAGGGGGCCGTGATCAGCACAATTAACCCCTTCAGGTGCGGCACCTGAAAGGGTTAATTGTACTATCATATCCCCCTGTAAGAGATCAGGGCTGCCAGGCAGCAGGGGGCAGACCCTCCCCCCCCTCCCCAGTTTGAATATCATTGGTGGCCAGTGCGGCCCCCCCCCCCCTCTATTGTAATAATTCGTTGGTGGCACAGTGTGCGCCCCCCCCCTCCCTCCCTCTATTGTAATAAATGGTTGGTGGCACAGTGTGCGCCCCCCATTGCCCCCCCCCCCCTCTATAGCATTAACAACGTTGGTGGCCAGTGTGCAGCCTCCCATCTCCCCCCCCCTCCCCCCCCCATCATCATTGGTGGCAGCGGAGTTCCGATCAGAGTCCCAGTTTAATCGCTGGGGCTCCGATCGGTAACCATGGCAACCAGGACGCTACTACAGTCCTCGTTGCCATGGTTACTTAGCAATAGTCCAATAGTAGAAGATTAATACTTACCTGCTGCTGCGATGTTCGTGTCCGGCCGGGAGCTCCACCTACTGGTAAGTGACAGTGACAGGTCTGTGCGGCGCATTGCTAAATGAACCGTCACTTACCAGTAGGAGGAGCTCCCGGCCGGACACGAACATCACAGCTCCCAGGTAAGTATGAATCTTGTACTATTGCTAGTAACCCGCTGCCACCAATGATCGGGGGGGGGGGGGGGGGCGCAAGATGGGAGGCCGCACACTGGCCACCAATGTTGTTAATGCTATAGAGGGAGGGGGGCCAATGATTGCCACCAACGATTTATTACAATAGAGGGAGGAAGGGGGGGGGGGGGGCGCACACTGTGCCACCAACGAATTATTACAATAGAGGGAGGAAGGGAGGGGGAGACGGGGGGGGGGGGCACACTGTGCCACCAACGAATTATTACAATAGAGGGAGGAAGGGGGGGGCGCACACTGTGCCACCAACGATTTATTACAATGGAGGAAGGGGGGGGGGGGGGCGCACTGGCCATCAATGATATTCAAACTGGGGAGGGGGGGGGGGGGGTCTGCCCCCTGCTGCCTGGCAGCCCTGATCTCTTACAGGGGGATATGATAGTACAATTAACCCCTTCAGGTGCGGCACCTGAGGGGTTAATTGTGCTGATCACGGCCCCCTGTAAGAGATCGGATGCTGCTAGGCAGCAGGGGGCAGTCATGTACACAGTTTGTAGTATATTCTAACTAGAAGCGTCCCCATCACCATGGGAACGCCTCTGTGTTAGAATATACTGTCGGAAATGAGGTTTCACGATCTAACTCATATCCGACAGTATATTCTAACATAGAGGCGTTCCCATGGTGATGGGGACGCTTCAAGTTAAAATATACCATCGGATTGGAGAAAACTCCGATCTGATGGTATAAAAGGGACTCCGGACTTTACATTGAAAGTCAATGGGGACGGATCCGTTTGAAATGGCACCATATTGTGTCAACGTCAAACGGATCCGTCCCCATTGACTTGCATTGTAATTCAGGACAGATCCGTTTGGCTCCGCACGGCCAGGCGGACACCAAAATGACTTTTTTTTCATGTCCGTGGATCCGCCAAAAATCAAGGAAGACCCACGGACGAAAAAACGGTCACGGATCACGGACCTACGGACCCTGTTTTTGCGGACCGTGAAAAAAAACGTTCGTGTGCATGAGGCCTAACACAGTGTAAAATGTAAAAAAAAATTATACTTACCTGATCCATTTTCTCACAATTGCTTTAAGATCTGGCGAGAAATCTCATGTGGCCCAAGATGACATTATCAGGCAGGCTTTCGTGGTGACGTCATATGTGACCATGCACGGGATTTCGCCCGAGATCTTCAAGTAAGATGGCGGCAGCCAGCCCGTCGGGAGCAAATGGATCAGGTAATTAATACTTATTTTTTACACTATTTCAGGTTAAATTGATTCACTACCTTGAAGCACAAGGAAATTCGGCTTCCCAACTAATCTAATTTATCCTGAAATTCGGATCGAAATCCACTTTGTAGACTTCGATTGGATCATCACTATATAATAATAAGCACCTTGTAGGTGGTGGACCCTGTTAAAAATGTTGCATTTGGACTGACCAATACCATTGGTGTAGCTTTTGATAAAAAGCTCCCTCTGCTCCCTCTGCTCCCTCTGCCCTCCCTAAAGCTCACCTTTACTATAAGCATAAAATGCAAAACTTCCTTCCCTACCACAACCTTCATCCAAAATCAAGGTCAATGAGGTTAATTTCAACAGGATCCATTTTTCTAAGTTGTTTATAATAACTTATGTAAACTCTTTTAGGCCTGAGTTTAGGAGCCTAAGGCTTATTGCACACGACCGTATGGCTTTTTCAGTGTTTTGCGGTCCGTTTTTCACGGATCCGTTATTCCGTTTTTTGTTTCCGTTGTGTTTCCGTTTTTGTTCCGTTTTTCCGTTCCGTTTTTCCGTATGGCATATACAGTATACAGTAATTACATAGATAAAATTGGGCTGGGCATAACATTTTCAATACATGGTTCAGCAAAAAACGGAACGGAAACGGAAGACATACGGATGCATTTCCGTATGTGTTCCGTTTTTTTGCGGACCCATTGACTTGAATGGAGCCACGGACTGTGATTTGCGGGCAATAATAGGACATGTTCTATGTTAAAACGGAACGGAAAAACGGAAATACGGAAACGGAATGCATACGGAGTACATTCCGTTTTTTTTGTGGAACCATTGAAATGAATGGTTCCGTATACGGACCGTATACGGAACGCAAAAAACGGCCAGTAAACGGGAAAAAAAAACGTCCGTGTGCAATAGGCCTAAGTTGGAGGAAATAGGGCTGTTTTTTTTTTTTTGAGACAGAAACCGAATCTTCCCCACGTATGATGGAAAGCCTAAGGAGTTGGAGGCAATCTGTGTGTCACCATAAGGTGCTTCTTTTTGCAGTGCTTCTAGGAGAAAATATCTCTGTATAAAAATATATGTACAGTATATTCTTTGTTTGGAATCTGATGCATATGGAGGTACAATATGCGGCCATAGATTTCTATGGGTGCTGTAGGATAGAACTGTGTTGTACAGTTGTATGTCTTGTGAATAAGACACAGTATCGGACAGAGGTGCCTAGGGCCCACCAGTAAAATGTATTCTAGGGGGCCCAGCTTACCTATGCATTCAAATATTATCTGCTCACACAGCAGCAGACAGCAGCAAGACGCTACAGAACGATTGATTATGGGGATCCCTGCAGCAACTTTAAAAAGGCGGTTTTTTGGTAGAGATGAGCGAAGTTGTCAAAAATTCGATTTGACTGCTTAGCCGAATTTCACAAAGAATTTTTATTTGTTATGAATTACTTCATCATGAATCGCATTCCATTGTATGTATCAGGTACAATGATGGAGAACGGCGATCGTGCCACCCCCCGTCATTGAACCCTTTAGATGCTGATCGCGGCATCTGATATTAAAATTAAGGCCTTTCAGGCATTAATCGGAGTTAAAAAAAAAACATACTCTCCTTACCCATTTGAAGAAACCTCATGAAATATCACCAGGTGACATGACAACATCATCACATTTTGAGATTTTGCACGGTTTCTTCAATCAAGATAGCCGCAATGGCAAATCCGGGAGCAAATGGATAAGGTGAGTATTTTTATTTATTTTTTACCACCCTTTCAGGAAAAATAGATTCATAGTTAAATATAGTTACAGTACATAGTTAATACGGTTGAAAGCGAAAATTTTATACAGTTTCAAGTAAATATAAAATATTTGAAATTAGTTCAAAGTACATCACACAATGACACAAGTTGTGTCCAAAATGTTGTTTTCATTAATAGAGAGGTAGTTGTCATAACTAAATGAAACAAAGCATAATTCACGTTTCACGTTTCCTCCTCGGCTTCTTGAGTATCTCTTAGAGTGTAGAGATGAGCAGTATAGTAAGAGAGTGAAAATAAGAAGATGAAGTATGCAAAACTTGTAATTTTTACACATTACTACTTTAAACATAATTTGGATTCATTGTTATACAGAGTAACATAGTAACATAGTACATAAGGCTGAAAAAGACATTTGTCCATCCAGTTCGGCCTGTCATCCTGCAAGTTGATCCAGAGGAAGGCAAAAAAAAAACAAAAAAAACGGTGAGGTAGAAGCCAATTTTCCCTACGTTAGGGGAATAAAAAATTCCTTCCCGACTCCAATCAGGCATCAGAATAACTCCCTGGATCAACGACCCCTCTCTAGTAGCTATAGCCTGTAATATTATTATGCTCCAGAAATACATCCAGGCCCCTCTTGAATTCCTTTATTGTACTCACCATCACCACCTCCTCAGGCAGAGAGTTCCATAGTCTTACTGCTCTTACCGTAAAGAATCCTCTTCTATGTTTGTCTACAAACCTTCTTTCCTCCAGACGCAGAGGATGTCCCCTCGTCACAGTTACAGTCCTGGGGATAAATAGATGATTCGGTTCGCTCAACACTTGTCTCTGGGAAAAGAGGATATTGACTGAGTGGCCTAGTCTGTACTTATAAGTCATCTTAGGCCTCTTTCACACTTGCGTTGTTGGGATCCGGCATGCACTTCCGTTGCCGGAGGTGCCTGCCGGATCCGGAAAAACGCAAGTGTACTGAAAGCATTTGAAGACGGAACCGTCTTCCAAATGCTTTCAGTGTTACTATGGCACCCAGGACGCTATTAAAGTCCTGGTTGCCATAGTAGGAGCGGGGAGCAGGGGAGCGGTATACTTACAGTCCGTGCGGCTCCCGGGGCGCTCCAGAATGACATCAGAGCGCCCCATGCGCATGGATGACGTGATCCATGCGATCACGTGATCCATGCGCTTGGGGCGCCCTGACGTCACTCTGGAGCGCCCGGGGAGCCGCACGGACGGTAAGTATGCTGCTCCCCCGCTCCCCGCTACACTTTACCATGGCTGCCAGGACTTTAGCGTCCCGGCAGCCATGTTAACCATTCAGAAAAAGCTAAATGTCGGCTCCGGCAATGCGCCGAAACGACGTTTAGCTTAAGGCCGGATCCGGATCAATGCCTTCCAATGGGCATTAATTCCGGATCCGGCCTTGCGGCAAGTGTTCCGGGTTTTTGGCCGGAGCAAAAAGCGCAGCATGCTGCGGTATTTTCTCCGGCCAACAAACGTTCCGGACCGGAACTGAAGACATCCTGATGCATCCTGAACGGATTACTCTCCATTCAGAATGCATTAGGATAATCCTGATCAGGATTCTTCCGGCATAGAGCCCCGACGACGGAACTCTATGCCGGAAGACAATAACGCAAGTGTGAAAGAGCCCTTAGCCACCTTATTGCATCTATAATAATAAACTGGGTAGTTTCTTGAAGGGGTTCTCCAGGAATAAAAAAAATATGTAATACTTAAATATTATTTTATAGTAAATATATTCACAAATACCTTTCATTAGTTATAATGGCTAGTTTTGTCTAGGGAGCAATCATTAGGATAAATAAAATGTCTGCTTTGTCCTACTAGTACACACAAAACCTGTCCTAATCACACAGCAGGACAAGTTACTTCACCACAATGAGCCATAGTGCTGCCTCATCCTCCTCTCTGCTCTCCTTGTCAGGAATCATGATCCTGAATACAGGTGAATCTCTGTGGGAATGGAGATGATTAGGAGACATGAGAGGAGGATGAGGTGTGGATAATGAGCAGCAGCACTTGTATGCAGTCTCCATTACCACAGCCCCACATTACCACAGCCTGCCCTGTCCGTCCTCTCTGTACTTCATGTCTCCTCATGAACTAAATTCCCCAGAGATTCAGCTAAAGTTCTTATCATCTGTATTAAGGATCATGATCCCTGACAAGTAGAGAGGAGGAGGAGGAGGAGGAGGCAGCTCTTTACCTTAGTGTTGTAAAGTAACTTGTCCTTATGTGTGATCAGGACAGGTTTTGTGTGAACTAATGGGACAGCGGCCATTTTTGTTTTCCCTGATGATTGCTCCCCAGACAAAATGAGCCATTTTAAATAATGAAAGGTATTTGAGAATATATTTATAATAAAGTAATATTTAAGTATTTTAAAAGTTTTTTATATGATCATAGACTGGTTAAGGTGCTGTACATTGCCCTTTTTATACTGTAAGAAGTACAGTAAGTCCACTGCGTAATGTACCATTTGTGCCCACTGGTGGATTCAGCTGTACCTTTGTGGCCCAGTCCGAGCCTTATAAGACATAAGACTTTGCTTGCAATTGAACTATGGATACAATTAGGCTAATAATGATACTGGTCTGAAAAATATGAGCAATGTTATGTATTTTATCTTTTTCAGAAAAGATCAATAAAGAGATTGACAATGTAATCGAGAAAGATCGCTGTCCATCAATAGAAGACAAGAGTAAAATGCCGTATACAGAAGCTGTAATCCATGAGGTTCAGAGATTTGCTGATATTATCCTTTCAGGATTACCCCATTCTGTCAGCAAGGACACAACCTTCAGAGGAAATCACATTCCAAAGGTATCTGGGGGAATAAAGCTACTCCTTATGGAGACCGCAAAGTTGGACTAGTGAATCTCGTAAGCCAGACAATCCTTCCTGGGAAAGGGGAAACAGAATCCCCCCCCCCCCCCCCCCAGGGCAAAAACATATTAAAAAGCTGTGTGCAGATGGGTTGCTTCTTCTTATGGAGAAGGTTCTGGTTTTGGCTTATATCCCATTTCTAAGCCATGATCCAAGGCTTGTTGAAAGGGCTACACATTGATATGTAGAGTATCTATCCTAGAGGTAGCACTAGGGAGCCAGCTTCTGTTCTCCTGCATAAGAGTTTATTATTAATCTAATCATATAACATACTCTACTAATCTTCTTAACGTTTTGACTGTCTTAGCTGTCTACCTTTTGCTATCTTTTAAGCTAACAAATCATGCCAGACATTTAACATTTTATTTCAAACCTTGCTCTGCTGTTATTGAAAATATATATGTAGGCTTCATGGCTAAGCAGGCTATCTACCTTTAGGGGATAGCCATGCTGAGGAAGGTGTGCTGATCTTCTCAGCATCTTGGTTCAATTCTTCCTATCAATTGCTAACTAGACCCAGTTTTTAACATGTTTACTAACTTTCAGGGAGCCCTGGTGTTTCCAGTCCTGACCTCTGTGTTGAAAGACCCGAGACAGTTCAAGAACCCAGAAGAGTTTGATCCATCATACTTTCTTAATGAGAATGGTTGCTTTAAGAAATATGCTGCATTTATGCCATTCTCTTTAAGTAACCTTATTAGTTGATCATTAGTTTTTAGCTAAGTTAAAAAAAGAATTATGTAACCTATGGCTGACCTGGGTGAGCTTCATATTAACCTGGGTTTGGTATAGGAAAATTTTAGAAGACCTTTGTGGTCATGGATCTATACTGTGTTTTAAGACCAAAACATTCCTTGACAGGGCTTAGAAATCAATTGCCTTGCCCTGTCTTTATAAACACACATCATATTAATGTTACAACTAGTGTTGAGCGAACTTGTGTTTTAAGTTCGGTGTCTAAAGTTCGAGTTTGGGTTATCGAAGAATCGCGTTATGGATTCCACTACCACGGACCATAACGGAATTTAGAATCCATAATGCGATTCTTCGATAACCCGAACCAGATCTTTAGACGCCGAACTTAAAACACAAGTTTGCTCAATACTAGTTACAACCATCATATGAAAATACATTGCTTCCAACTTGTGGAATGTCCGTCGTCTAACAAAAAGTCAGAGCTATTGTCCATAGTAGAAAGATTCTTCTCATTGACATATCATAACAAGAAGGACAATGCCTTTACTAAAGTGCACTTTACATGGGCCGAGAATTGCATAGATCATTCAAAATAACGCTTGTTAGGGATGATCTAGCAGTGTAAATGTACCGCCGATTTTCCCGATGAACGAGCAAAAAGTTTGTTCAGGTAATTGAATCGTTTGTGCGAACACAAAAATCCTAATTTCCAGACAGCAGATTGTGCTGTGTAAACATGATCTGCTGTCCGAAAACAACGAGTCATGGGGATTTATGGGGAAGAGGGATGGCGTTAGTGATCGCTCTTTACCATCTCTGGAGGAGATTGCTGCATGTAAATAAAACGTTCTCCTCCACCAGCGAGCAGCAGAATGTCAGATAGGAATGCGTCCTTCCCAACAATCTGATGTAATATCATCCCATGTAAAGAGACCTTAAATACACAGTATTAATGTAACAGAATTAAATATGTCCCTGGACTATCCCTTTTGTGCACTTATTGAGTTAAGATAACATCATATTTACCTTCACTAGAGTGGAAAACTACCAGTATCAATATGTATGCTTGCTGCATCTTCTAGGCAAACGCATGTGTATGGGAGAAGGCCTGGCTCGCATAGAGCTCTTCCTCTTTCTCACCACCATATTGCAAAAGTTCACCTTGGAGCCCTCAACAGACAGAAAGAATCTGAGCATAAGACCAGAGCCCAACACCAACGCTTCAAGACCTCATCCATACCAGATGAAGGTTGTCCTTTGCTTCTGAGTTGAGAAAAACTTCTTGCATAGAGTAAACCAAGAAGATCTAGAACATGCAAACAAAAGAAAGCTCTAATTTTTTAAGAGGTTTTACAGGATTTTATAGGTCACCAATATCAGATCGGTGGTGGTCCGACACCCAGCACCCCCACAGATCAGCTGGTTATAGAGACGGCTGGTCGCACATGGCCTTCTCTTCAACCAGCTGATCAGATCCCCGTCATTCTAATATGGATGACCTATCCTGAGGAAAGCTCATCAATATTAAAATCATGGAAAACCCCTTTAAGAATATCAATTAAAACACACACACACATACACACACCAAAAAAAAAAAAAAAAAACATGTAAAAAAATAATAATAAGAGACTACTTTCTGGAAAAATCCCTGTAAATTTATGTTGTTTTTAGTATTGGTCATGTCTGGATTATTGTAGATAATATAATATAATTCTAATCTTCTCCAATGATTCAGTGTTAATAAAACATTGGACTGCACTGTGTCTCCTGTGATGTACACTGCATGTAATTGTTTTGTCTTTCGTGATTTTTTTTGTTTGTTTGTTTAATTGAAGCATGTATGGTGCCTGGCTGGTACACTAAGCTAAATCGTGTTTGGCTTGTTAAATGTGAATTATTTTGTATCTGAAGTTGTGCATACCTATAGTTAGGCTGAGTTCACACTTCAGTTATTTGATCCGTTATTTCCATTAGTTATTGTGAGCTAAAGCCTGCTCAGAGATCAGGTGTAATGGAAAGATCCGCACCTGTTCTGTCTTTTTAAGGCCTCATGCACACGACCGTTGTTGTGTTCCGTTCCGCAAAATGGGGTTCCGTTGTTCCGTGATCCGTTTCCGTTTTTGTTTACGTGTGTCTTCCTTTATTTTTGGAGGATCACCAGACATGAAGGAAAGTAAAAAAAAGTCTGTCAAGTTTGCCACGCAAATGATAGGAAAAAAACGGACATGGACGCGCGGACGCGGATGACAATATGTGTGCCTCCGCGTTTTTTCACGGTCCCATTGACTTGAATGGGTCCGCGAACCGTTTTCCGCGAAAAAAATAGGACAGATTATATTTTTTTGACGGACTGGAACAACGGATCACGGACGCGGATGACAAACGGTGCATTTGCCGAGTTTTCAACGGACCCATTGAAAGTCAATGGGTCCGCAGAAAATCACGAAAAACTGAACAACGGACACGGAATAAGGCCTCTTTCACACTACAGTATGTCCATTTCAGTGTTTTGCGTTCCGTTTTTCACGGATCCGTTTTTCCGTTTTTTGTTTCCCTTGTGTTTCCGTTTCCGTTCCGTTTTTCCGTATGGCATATACAGTATACAGTAATTACATAGAGAAAATTGGGCTAGGCATAACATTTTCAATAGATGGTTCAGAAAAAAACGGAACGGAAACGGAAGACATACGGATGCATTGACTTTAATAGAGCCACGGAACGTGATTTGTGGCCAAATATAGGACATGTTCTATCTTTCAACGGAACGGAAAAACGGAAATACGGAAACGGAATCCATACGGAACACATTCCGTTTTTTTTGCGGAACCATTGAAATGAATGGTTCCGTATACAGACTGTATACGGAACGCAAAAAACGGACCGCAAAACGGAAAAAAAAAACGGTAGTGTGAAATAGGCCTAAAACAACGGTCGTGTGCCTGAGGCACTTGGTTTTGGCTCACAATCACTGATGGAAATAACTGACCAAATAACTGAAGTGTGAACTCAGCCTTGGGGCTCATGCACACAAACGTTGTTTTGGTCTGCATCCCAGCTACATTATTTTTTTCGGTTGCGGACCCATTTACTTCTACGTTGTTCCATTCCGTGGCCCCGCAAAAGAAATAGAACATGTCCTACTCTTGCCCGTTTTGCGGACAAGAATAGGTATTTCTATTATGGGCGGCCCGTTCCGTTCTGCAAATGGTGGAACGCACGCGGCCGGCATCCGTGTTTTGCGGATCCGCAATTTGTGGACTGCAAAACATGGCGCGGTCATGTGCATGAGGCTTTAACGGTATGATTGTTGTATAAGACGTTTATCTCAGTGTATACAAAATAAATAGTGTATTTGTCACTATTCCCAATGCGACTCCACTACAATGTCCATCACATCCTGCCCCAGAGTGGTAATATGGTGCTACAGGCGGTATTTCCCACAATTAGCTAGCCATGTCCAGGGCCTGTGAGCATAGAATGTTTTACTATATCTAATGCAGTGCCTTCTCTTGTGGTACACCATCTTGTATTTCCCTGCAGTATAAGGGTTCATGCACACAAACATATTTTTTTCCCGTGTACGTTCCTTTTTTTTTTTTTTTTGCGGACCGTATGCGGAACCATTTTTTTTCAATGGGTCCACAAAAAAAACGGACATTACTCTGTGCATATTCCGTTTCCAAATGTCTGTATGTCAGTTCCGCAAAAAAATAGAACATGTCCTATTATTGTCTACATTATGGAGAAGGATAGGACTGTGCTATTAGGGGCATTATCCGTATTTTTTGTGGAATTGTGTTTTGCGGACCGCAAAATACATACGGTCGTGTGCATGAGCCCAAATACACACTCTGCACATGTAACATATCACATTACATAAATAACATGGGGCATTAAGATTGTTCCATGGTACACTATGTAGCGTACCGTATGTAGTTTGCAGTCTGCCGAACACGGATCCGCAAAAAATATGGTGCATAATACACCTGCTGCTGATTCCAAATCAGTAATATGTTTGTCACTACCCAGCCCCATTCCCAAGCGATGTGCCTCCATACTGGCTGTGTAAAGCATAGAGAGGACCTCTCCTGGGGTCCTCTCTATTATTTCGGAAGGAACAGGAGTCCTCACAATGTATTCCATTGCTGGTTTGTGGGCACACAAACCATATACAAATGACTGATCCAGGATATCAGTCTATACATGTATTACGGTTCTTATTAGTGTTGCCGGCGGTTTCCCTTTCAGTGCAGGGAGATATAGCACAGCATGCAAATAGCAAACACTTAAAGGTATAGCAAGATTCATTTAACAATCCGACAGTACAACAAGGTGGAGTCGCCACCGCAACAAGGTCAATCCTGTTACACTCTTAGGGCTCATGCACATGACCGTTGTTGTTTTGTGGTCTGTTTTTCATGGGGCCTCGGACCGTGATTTGCGGACAATAATAGGACATGCACTCCTTTTCTGTAGAACAGAAATACGGAAGCGGAAAGCACACGGAGTAACCTCCATTGTTTTTGCGGACCCATTGAAGTCAATGGTTCCGCATTCGGTCCGCAAAAAAAAACCCGGAACGGAAGCGGAAAGAAAATACGTTTGTGTGCATAAGCCCCTACACTCTGACCTGTTTTGCATGAATCCATGCTGTTTATCAGTTATTAGATTATTTAGCACTGTATACTTTTGCATATCACCTCTTAGAATCTTAATAATAAAATTAAAGGTATGTGGTTACAAAAAGTGAGCACACCAAAGAATATACAAATATTCCCTACAGTGAAAAATGCTGGGACAAAATAATTAGTGTTGAGCGAATCGACCTTCGGATCCAAGACCAAAGTTGATTGGCTTGAAACTTAATTTGAACGCTGTACAGAGATTTGTCTCTGTACATCATCCAAATGTATAGGCTCCAGAGAGGGAAGTTAGTTATCAATGAAGTCTCGCAAGACTTTGGTGAATAACTTCGGGATTTGATTTTTAAACTTTAAAACCATTTTAAAACAGTTAACCGAATCAGTTTCAGCACCGAGATACCAGCCTGTAACAAAGCCGACTTCGGATTCCTGTTTTAAAATAGTTTTAAAGTTTAAAAATCGAATGTCGAAGACTTCGGTGAGAAATAATTTCAACTTGCCCAAGCCCATACGGGTCTCTGTACAGCATTAAAACAAAGTTTTGAGCGAATCAACTTCGGATCTTGGATCCAAAGGTCGATTCACTCATCTCTAAAAACAACAAATGTAGTGACACATATGCTGGGCAAATAACCGATTGGATAGGTCAGAACAGGAACAGAACTAAACAGAATATAGTTATACAAGCCAAAGCCAAAACCAGGTGAATCTAAAGCCAAATCAGAAACCGTGACGTCCTGTCAAGTCCAAATCGTCAGACAAAGTGGGAAGTATTCAGAAATTGTTGAGGTCCAAAAATCCAGAGGTCAAAACTCAATAGCAGGGTATATGAAAAGACACCTTAATTACAGGCATTTGTGGCCAGAAGTTGCTTGAATAGAGCGCTCCCCAGGTCAACTGGAACGTCCTCTAACATGACCTGAGATGTTATGACTGATTACGGCATCCCCCCTGATTGGTCGGCAAGTATCCAGACAGAGAATGCCGGCAGGGCAGCCCGCAATGGAACGTGCCTGACGGCATAATACAGTTGAGCCGAGACACAGCAACAAGAAGAGTGCACCTGCCAGCCAGGTAGGCCCGTTACCTGGTAACGGGATGCCGATAGTGCAGCTCCAGGTGAGCCCGTCTGCCAGCTACCGTGGAGCTGAGGCAGAAATGTCAGCAGCACTGCCTGCCAGCAGGGCACCGGCTATCATCTTTCTGTCCCTGTCACTTGGATATTACTAGTGCTATCTTGGCATTACTGAGCCTGAAATGGCTTGAATACAATCCAGGAGACCTCAGAGTGTCCTACATGACTATTCAGGGCAATCTGTGCACTTTAAAGTCAGGTAGAATTAATTAGAATGTGCTGAGTCCTAATCAAACTGTTTGAATCTGCCCTGAAACACATTTAAAAACAATGTCCTCATCTATAGTGTTCGCCTTTTCTTAGTCACCTCCCTATTCTCCTTTCTGACCCTGACCCCAACTAACTTCCCATTTACATCGTCCGTATCCCACTCTCTCTCTCTTTGCTCAATCTACCACCATTTTTGTAAAACCCCCTTCCTTTCCCCTGGATTGTAGTTTAAAGACTCCTCCAGGCACCTAATCATTCATTCACCAGGACACAAATGACATTTTATATTACTGTAAAATAATTTCACCATGCAAACTTAATAAATCTGTACAAGTCATCTGAGGGTAATATTGATCGTGTTTACCACGGGTGCAAATACAATCTGACTAACCTCTGACCATCTAGTGCTGATTTAACACTATTAAAGCCAGCATGCTGTCCGATTACACCAAGTGTGAGTACATTTACTTTATTACTGCCATAGTAAAATCAAAAAAGTTCAAAAAGTAATCAGTTTCTTAGGGCTTGTTCACACGACCGTGTGAAGCACGTGCCCATGCTGTTCATTGCTGATCGCAGCATCTGAGATGACCATTGAGGGCTGTCAGAGGTTAATCTGTTAAAAAAATAAAAATACTAACCTTATCCACTTGATCGCGAATAGTCCGCCGCAGACATTTTGATGGAAGATCCAGGAAGAAATCTTGCGCGGTGCATGATGACGTCATCACTAGGGATGAGCGAATGGACTTCGGATGAAACACCTATAGTCGATTCGCATAGAACTTCGTACTAATACTGTAAGGAGCAGGAGCTCCATACGGTATTAGAATGTATTGGCTCCGGTGAGCTGAAGTTATTGCTTTGCGAAGTCTCGCGAGACTTTGCGCAGTAACTTCATAAATTAATTTGTACTGTAAAAAAAAAGTGGAACCTGTTTTGGCGCTTGAGCAGCACAGCACATTCTTCAAAAGAACTGTACCGTGCATGAAACGATTACTTACAGTATGGTGCAGGTGTGAGATTACTGGGCCGGGTAAGTGAAGGATTTGAATGCCAAGCCCTGTTTTTTTGGCCAAGGGCAGGTAAGGCTTCAACAAAATAGTGATGAAGATGGTTGCACCGATGGGTTAGAGAGTCTTCCCTCAGTGCACTTATTGATTTCAAAGGTTCTTTCTCGAAAATGTAGCAGTGGATGGGAAAAAAAAAGGAAGAAAGGCACCATTTTAATTCACTCTGCAAGAGCCTACCAAAGATTATGCTTCGCTTAATGGCAAAATCCCCAGTGACAAACTCCCTTTAAATAAATCTTGCTTATTATGCTAGTATATACAATATATTATGCAATAGAGCTGTAATCTACACCAGCACAGCCTGCATGTCCTCAAAGATCACATGTTATCTGGATTGCTGCAATGCCCCTGGTCATGTATAAATACAGAGGGACATAGTACAATAGTACAGCCAGAGCTGTGACAACAGGGGCGCAGGATGGCTCTGAACATTGCTTCGACTCTTCTCCTGGCTACAGGACTCACCCTCCTAATTTATCTCATTAAATGGTGGAGTAGAATCAAACAGAAGAACCTACCTCCAGGACCTACACCTCTGCCAGGCTTGGGGAACATCCTTCAGCTAAGCACCTCAGAACTACCACAGTCTTTTATTAAGGTATGTACACTTACCTTCTATTTTACCCTAAGTAGGACATGGGTTCCATATTAATTCCCACCATGAATCTCTTCAGGAAGTCAGGATGATCCAGCAATAGACAAGGGAAGCCTTAGGGAATTAATAATCCCCGCAGATGCTCTTCAAGTCCATCATCATATACAAGATATTTTATGACAGTCTGTATCTGATGCTCAAGATACCATAAACAGCAGCCTATATTCTGCTGATAAATCCAGAGTAAAAGGGGAATTTGATGCCCGGACTGCTGTCCTGTTGTGTTATGGAATCAATCCTGCCTAAAATGGGAGATACCTGATGTTAAGGAAATGATGTGCAGTATATATAAAAATGTGTACAGAGAAAATTATAATTAGGTTTCTCTGTGAAAAATTATAGGGTCATCTACTTTCGGCAACACAGTTTTGTTAGAAGGATCCTGTGACAGTGAGTAGATGACGGTGTGCCCCCAATGCATGAAGCATCAGCAATCAGCTGTTATGTAAAGCCAGCAACAAATGTTCGATGTGCCTGTAGCACCACCACAGGGGAAATAAAGTATTTCATGGTGACCACTAAAATAAATAAGCTAAATGCAATGCATTGACCTGTTGACTTCTCCAGAGAGGTGTTCTTTGTAGCTGCTCTCTTCTCTAGCTACTAAAGGAAAGTACTAAAATGCTACCCTTTCCCTTGTATTAACTTCCTGATGGTTCATTCCTGGTCTGTGCAGAAATCATATCCCAGTCTCATGAGATCCAGAAAGGAAAGCAATTCCTACATAAGTCTCTTAGGTGAGGTCCCGGTGTTCTTGATCCCACTGGACAGGATCATCATTTCTAGTCGTACATCTCCTGTACAGACCCGTAATACTCTAATATGAAAAAAGTAACAAGTGTTAAATTTAGCATTTTTTATGTTTTCTATATCTGTCTAGCTGAGTGAGACATATGGACCTGTCTATACCCTCTACATAGCCAATCTTCGGACGATAGTACTGATTGGGTACGATGCTGTGAAGGAAGCATTGGTGGACCGCAGCGATGCTTTTAGTGACAGGGGAGACACAGGAGCTGGAGAATTTTTTTCTAAAGATTTTGGTAAGATGGTAAAGTAAAAGAATAAAATAAGTTTTTATTTATTTCAATGTGAATTATTCTACAGTATAATACTTTACAGAGGTCATACTGTACATCTCTAATGATACCTATAATATTTCCCAGATGGGGGGTGGGTCATCACAGTGTATAATGCTATCAAAGTATACTTCTCTCACAGTAAGGGTGGTATGTGTGAAAGAGGCCAAATGTGAAACCCGCTGAACCAACCTACTAGTAGAGATGAGCCAACTTTTGAAGAATTCAATTCGGTAACTTCACAGAAGTTCACCAAAAATTATATTTGTTACAAATTAATTTGTTGCAAATTACTATAAATCAGGTATACCCAAACCACTCTGCCTTAGGGTACAGCCACACGGAGCTGCTGTGCTGCGGACAGGTTGCGGCCATGCTGCAGTGAAGAACAGCACAGCCTATTAGCCCACAGCTGACTGTCATTTAATAATGAAAAACACTGTATAGTTCTTCTTTATTGTTAATGACCACAGCACCTTTAATGCACCTTTAAACAGGGGCTGTTGCTAGTATGGGGTTTGACTGGTTAGGTGGGGGGACAATATGCATATTATTGCTGTTCTGGCCTGCAATCTCCTGCCGGTTATTTGACATTAAACACTGAATATTAATCAGCTCTGACATGACCACTTCTCCAACCCCAGCGCTCTCCTTCCCTACAAGTGGGAGCACTTCCTCTGCCATCTGCTTTTCCTACTTTACCACATCATCTAATATCGATGAGAATATGTCATCAGGAACATCGAGCTCCTCCTCTCTCTGCATGTTGCTAACTTTTCGAGGACATGAAGACTTTGAAGGATGATTTGGAAGAAGTAAAGCCAGCAAAAAATGAGGATGGTCATCCTTAAAACCTCACCTCCTTAAGAGGTGCAGACTGGATGGTATTGGTTGGCACGCTGGCAGTGGAATAATAAAGGCTTCCATAATATTGGTATTACATGTCTTAGTTTACAGCTGATGTAAAAATAAGTAAATGTTTGAATAAATAAATAAAACTGTATAGAATAAGTCTTCCTACACTCCCCCTGCAGTCTCCCTACACTCCCCCTGCAGTCTCCCTACACTCCCCCTGCAGTCTCCCTACACTCCCCCTGCAGTCTCCCTACACTCCCCCTGCAGTCTCCCTACACTCCCCCTGCAGTCTCCCTACACTCCCCCTGCACTCAAATATTGTCCTATTGATCATTTTCCGCAACACTGTCCCTAGCGAATAGTGCTTGCCACGTCTCTCCCTATGCGATTATTTTTTTTATACATATTTAAAATAAATGTTCAAATATTGCAGTTTTTTCGCTGGCTACGAAAGCTGTCTGGTTAGCCAAGAGCCATTTTTCCATTTTACCACATACACATTGCGTATATGTGTTTATGTGTTGTTAATGGGGATAGAGTAGAAGAACGCTTCTATTCACCTCTTATGTAGTTTATCTCCAGGAAGAAAAGCTTGAGTGAAAAATGAATTTGCCTGACCCTTCTACTGTATATGTCATCTTTCTATGGGGAGAGTCTGCAACCCTCCATACACATAATGCTGTTGGCTGCACCCTTTAAAAAAGGGCCATTTGTCCATTATTACATAAGAAATGTATGGTTCCTAAGCATTATGATAAACTGATACTTCAACTTCCATAGAGATCACTTTCCAGCAGTCATTTATTACTGTAATCAAAGGCAGGATTACAAAGACAGATAACACCTATATACAGATAGCACGGTATCCAATAGTCGCAATTGGTGACATCAAAGCTTATGAACTTCCATCTTTGTACAGTGACCTCTGCACAGAGCATGGCGAGAAAATGTTCCCATAGACGACAATAAACATGTCTTATGTATTGACTCTGCAGACTTAATGACTGCTGTAAAGCATGTCTCTAAATGCTGTAAAAAGCAGTTCAGGCAAGATGGCCGCCTCATAATCATGTACAGGAAATTAAATAGATCTACCATCAGAAAATATGAACAGATTATAAAAAAAAAGAGAATCTGCTTCAGTATCTGGTTTTAATTGGTAAAAAATATAGTATACTCCCTTTAATTTTTTTTTTTTTTACTTATAGGGGTCATTGCAAGCAGTGGGGAAAGGTGGAAAATTCTTCGTCGTTTTTCTCTGACAACGTTGAGAAATTTTGGAATGGGAAAGAGGAGCATTGAAGAAAGAATCCAAGAAGAAGCCCGGTGTCTTTCTGAGAAATTTATGAAGGATAAAGGTAAAAGAAGTTCCAAAGATATCTGTCTCCTACACTCAGGCCATACATATTAGGCCTCCTGCAAAACCGCAGAACCGCAAAATAGGGATACCTTCCGTGTGCAATCTGAATTTTTCTCAGTCCTATAAATAGAAATGGCTATTCCTGTCCGCAAAAACAGACAATAGGACACGTTCTAAAATTTGTAGGACGTATATACGAATGTGGACAGCACAAGGGTGATTTTTTCTTTTTTTTTGTGGACCCATAGAAATGACGGGTCTATGTGCACAAGATACACAATGAGTGCTCTCTGCCAACTTCTCAGTGGTACTGTACTTTCAAAAATAGCTGAGCAGATGGACTTGGCTAATTTTGGAATTGCTATTAAAATGAACGAAGAGAGCCACACAAGCACAAACACCTCTCCATTCCCAAATCGGGGCAACGGGGCCCCGTTCTGTAGACAGATATGACCCATACCTATCTGATAATCATAGCATATCTTGTGGAAATACCATAAATGACTGAGATAAGAATACCCATTTAAAGCAATAATTGACCACTTTTTTTTTTTTTTTTTTTTTTTTGCTAACAGATGCTCCAATTGACCCAACATATATATTACGATCTGCTGTTTCTAATGTCATTTGCTCCGTTGTGTTTGGTGAAAGATTTGACTATGAAGATGAAAAGTTTTTGAATCTCTTATTATGTCTTCACAATCTTCTCCAGTTGTTCAACAGCCGTTCAGGGCAGGTAAACGTTACAAACTATCTAACAGGTATATGGGTGCAATATAATTACTCAGAATTTACACTCTGGAAATGTCTGCCTACCATCTGTCCATTTCATATTTCCAGGCACAGTAACCTGTTAACCTCTTTGGGAAAGTATAGTAATGCACAATGGATGGACCTATGACTGGATGTCATTGTTTGGACGCCTTTGCTTAGATCAAAATTAAAACATAACATAAAAATAAAGCTAGTTTCACACTTGTGGCAGGGAATTCCGGCAGACTGTTCCGGTAGAGAACAGCCTGCCAGAGTTCTCCAGATCCTGCATTGCTGGACACTACCGCTTTCCCACCAGACCCCATTGACTATGATGATTCAACTTCTACCCGGTAAATATGCTGAGAAACGACAAAAACCACTGTGTGCTGAGTGCTGTGGCATTGCCTGCTGGACCTGTCAGTCAGATAACCCGGCCGAGGTGTAAAAGAAGCCTAAGGAAACTTTGCAGAAAGTACTAATTAAAAATAGTTTACTGTTGAGTACCTACAAGGATGGAGGTGTAAATGTAGCTTCATTTTTTTTATTTTTTATTTAAGATGCATTGAATTAATTAAAAAAACATTTCCTGTGAAGGTTGACATATGCTTTAACCTCATCCTAGGGCAGCGATTTTCCGTTATTTGCATTTTAGTCTTTCGCTCCCTGCCTCCCCAGAGCCATAATTTTTTTATAGCCTTATGCAGGCTTGTTTTTTGCAGGACAAGTTTTACTTTCTAATTCCACCATATAATATTGCATAGGATGTAGTGGGAAGCGGAGGGGAGAAATTGGAAGAAAACTGCAATTCAGCCACAGTTTTATGTTTTGTTTTGTTTTTTACAGTGTTCATTTATTAATAAAACTGACATGTGCTTTTCATTTTCCAGGCCGTTACAAATCTGGCAATACCAAATATGTATAGTTTTTCTTGGGTTTTAATACAAAAAAAAAATATAAAAATTATGACCCCCATTACTTTTTTATTGTTATGTCTACGAAGATATTTGGGGGAACATTTTTTGCAAGACGATCTGTAGTTTTTGATAACACTATGTTTGGATGTGTATCATGAATTTTAGCTGGAGTTTCATACAGCAGGCCCCCGACGGCTATGGCTCTCGCTCCGCAGCTGGTGCCATCTTTAAAGACCTGACATCCGTCGTACATATACGGTGGATGTAGGGAAGAACTTAAAGTCAAGTTTAAAGGGAGTCTTTCACTAGGAAATTCACTGATAAACAAGGCACATAACCTTGTAGGCCTAGCTCAGCTGAATGCAATAATATCTTTTACTTGGCGATCCGTTGCTTCATTCTAGAGAAAAATGTACAAATGAGTATTTAAGTGCCCCAAAGGTGGGCCCAAGCCTCTCTCAGCTGAGCTAGTCCTACAAGACGTAGTACCTGGTTTATCAGTCAATTTTCTGGTGACAGACTTCATTTATAATGTCAAGTTATATACTAACACATTTAAATATGACACTCAACTAACAAAATAATACTTATGCTATGTTTTTTTCTCTTACTTGGTTTTTCAATTAGCTCTTCAACATATTCCCCTCCGTAATGCCCTACATTCCTGGTCCTCACCAGAAGATCTTCAAAATTACCAACAACCTGAAACAGTTTATAAAGGATATGGTGAAAAGTCACCAAGCCACCCTGGATGAAAACTGCCCTCGTGACTTCATAGACTGCTTCCTCATGAAGATGGAAGAGGTAACATATGTATAGGGTTCCACAACAGCAAAAATTCAAAGATCTTTGAAAAAAAGATGTTGAAAGCATTTATTCTATTGGTTGCCATGGGCAACACTGCACTTTTTATTTACTCCAAGTCCTACTGTATTACATCAGCGACGAGTGAGTGGGGATTTGATAATATTTGAAAATTAAAATAACAGCAAATTATATTTTTTTAAAGAAAAAAAGAATCCAGACTTGGTAATAATTGATCATTAAAATAATGATAGAATTTATTATTATTATTTTTTTTAAGGAAAAAAAGAATCCAAACACCGAATTTCATGATGAGAACCTAGAGGGGACAATATTAGATTTATTCTTTGCTGGAACAGAGACTACAAGTTTGACATTGAGATATTGTTTTATTATACTCTTGAAACATCCGGAAATACAAGGTGATTAGTCTGATGTATTTTTTTTTTTTAATACAGTACACATACAGTTGTGTGGCTATAGAAGTAATGCTGCTTTCACATCTGCGTTTTCCTTTCCAGTTTTGAGATACGGCAGAGGATCTCAAAACCAGAGGAAAATGCATCCGTTTGAATAATACAACCAGCTGCATCCGTTCAGAATGGGTCTGGTTGCATTATTTTGAAAATGAACATGCCGGATCCGGCATCAAATACTATTGTAAGTCAATGGGTGCCGGATCCGGTTGTTCGTGTCTGAAAAAAATGGATCCTGCACCATTGATTTACAAGGTTTTATATGCAGAATCTGGTATGTTTAGTTTCTCATGCCAAACACAAAAACACTGCTTGTGATTGCACGGCTCTTCGTCATTGTACCACTCAGATGCAGCGTTTATACATGATTGCACAATCTGATATTAATAATACAGTGTAAAATGTAAAGAAAAAAAATACTTACCGGATCCATTTTATCACAATGGGCAGGCCGCAGCCATCTTGCCTGAAAGACAAGCAAATTAGACTTCCCAACTAATCTAATTTATCCTGAAATTTAGATCGAAGTCCACTTTGTGGACTTCGATTCGCTCATCACTATTTATAAAAAGCACCTGGTAGGTGGTGGCCCTGTTAAAAATTAAGCATTCGGAATAAAATGACCAATATTATTGGTGTAGCTTTTGATGAAACGCTCCCTCTGCTCCCTTTGCCCTTACTGAAGCTTAACGTTACTGTAAAGGAACCCATATAACACAGATGAGCCCTTATGCAGCTTACTCCCGAACAAACAGCCGAAAATCCAAAATAAGGCGAATAGAAGATCCCACTCCCCCAAACATGTGCCGAGACTACATGAAGGGGTAAAATCAGTGTGTTTTATTAGCAGTTGAATCATTTCTATTATGCCCTGCTCCCATGCAAGGGAGACACCGACAACAAATATACATTTCCCAATAACACAAAGGTTACAACCCACATAGAATCCTCCCCTCTGCCTTTGATATAATCATGGTACATCATGGTTAACATAATCATCACAGGCAGGAGAATACACAATGTCCTCTGTCCTGGAGACAACCGGGTTGTAATTCAATTATCTCTCAGGACACAGGGCAATCGCCAATACACACAGAGAGACAATGGAACAGACCTCACTACTTGACGTATACAATGTCCCACCCTTTACAATATACATAGACATTTAACATCCCAACATGGCACAAATTAGTTAGTAAAAGTAAGCAGAGACCTCCCTTTCTCCACATAGCTCCCCCTTAGTTCCATGGGACGGCATACCCGCCTAGACCCTAACGGGTTGGCTTGGGGATGTCCAGTGTTAAACGTAGTTTTTCCAGTTCTGTTTGCCGAGATAACCCATCTGCATTTGTAGCCTGGAAGAGCAGAGAACATATCTCGAAATTCCTGCAATAGCTGGGTAGCCTGTGCCCTTCCTCTGGCTTTAACTCTGGCCCTAATCCAACCTGCTCCACCCCCGTGGGTTCTTTGTGGAGCAAATTGGGTAAGGGTATACCCTCACTATCCTCAAACGCTGGAGCGCATACTGCAGAGACCCCCTCTGGTCTCTCTAATTAGGGTTTTAACATATTGACATGAAATGACCTGCAAATCTTTTCATTGTTACAATCTGTTACTATGTACGTGGTATCGCTGACCCTGGCTAATACTTTGTAGGGCCCTTGCCAAGAGGCCTGCAATTTATCGTTTTTTGTCGGTTTGAGGACTAGCACCTTTTCATCTATCTCTAGGATACGATCTCTAGCTCCCCTATCGTACCAGTGTTTTTGTCGCTGTTGAGCCGCCTGCAGGTTTTCTCTTACCGATTGAGTAAGGGCCTGCAGTCGGTCTCTCAACTCCAAAACAAATGGTACTATAGGCTTGCCTGATTCCCCCATATCCCCTTCCCAATGTTCGCGGACCAGGTCCAGAGGTCATCGGACTCTCCTTCCATATAATAGTTCGAAAGGAGAGAACCCAGTGGATGCCTGGGGTACTTCCCGGTAGGCGAACAGTAGATGGGGAAGGAATTTTTCCCAGTTCCGACAGGTCTCTGCGAACGTGATTAGCATCTGTTTCAGAGTGCCATTAAAGCGTTTGCAGAGCCCGTTCGTTTGGGGATGATATGGAGAACTTAGTATGGGTTTTACTCCGCATCTCTGCCAGAGCTGCTGAGTAACTACTGCCGTGAATTGGGTCCCTTGGTCAGATACTATTTCCCTAGGGAACCCCACTCTAGTGAATACCTGGATGAGAGCTTCAGCTACGGTTTCAGCAGTGATATTAGGTAGGGCTATAGCTTCCGCGTAGCGAGTAGCATAGTCCACCACTGTAAAAATATACTTCTTACCTGATGCACTAGGCTTACTAAGGGGTCCTACCAAATCTACTGCTACCCTGAAGAAAGGTTCCTCTATTATGGTTAGTGGGCGTCGTTTCGCTCTAGGGGTGGCCACCCCTCTTTCCTACTTTCTGACATACGTCGCAGGTTCTACAATAATTTCGCAAATCTCGGGTAACACCTAGCCAAAAGAATTTCTGGGTCAACCTATCCTGGATTTTCTTGATCCCTAAATGTCCTGCTAACGGTATGTCATGGCTAATCCGTAATAGCTCTGCCCTATATTTGCGGGGTACCACTAACTGCTTCTTTATTACCTGTCGGGCTCCTCCCCCTGCCCCCTCTGTTAACCGATATAGTAAACCTTTCTCCCACTGGAACTTTTCCTGTCCTATGTCTCCCTGGGGATTATCTGCCTCCCTCCTGTACCCACTTAACGTGCTATCCTCCCTCTGTGCTTGCCCAAAGGCTGTGGGAGTGCCCCAATACATGTTAGGACTAGAATTTACGGCAGCATTATTAGTGCCTACCTGGTCATCCGAGGAGTGTGAGGTACCCATAGCGCGTGCCTGTTGTCTGGTTGAGACTGGGAGTGCTCCTGCTGTAGTCGGCTGTACAAATTGAGACGTCAAGCACCCCAAGTCGTTTACCAGCAAAACCTCTGCTGGTAACTCTGGCATGATGCCCACCTCCACAGCCTTAGCCCCAGTACCCCAGTCAATGTGTACCATGGCGGTGGGTAACTTGTGAATAGCCCCTCCCGCCACCCTTACAGCCACAGATCGCCCGGTATGTTGGGACGGCTTAACGCGGTGAGGTTGTACTAGGGTGATCGTAGCTCCAGTGTCTCTCAGTCCTCTGGCTTCCTGCCCATTAAGGGTCACGGTCTGTCGATGGTGTGCCCGGTTGTCATCTGCTGCTTGCACTGGATTGACCTCATGTAGCATGGGCCAATTATCAGACGGATTGCGGTCCCCCCCTTGTGTAGAATAGTTGTAATCCTCTTGTACACAATGAGCAGCTGCTCTCGTTGGAGGGGTTGGTGCTCGCCCCCATCGATCATTATTACGGTGGGGACAATTAGGTCGGATGTGTCCCACTTGTATACACCCAAAACACATCGGTGCAGTTTTCTGAACCCCAGTGGCGGTAGGTTGACTCACCGGTGGTACTGGTTTCGGTTGCTGTGTTGGGGCAGGAGTGTGATACTGTGGTCAAAATCCTGAGGCTCCCCGGTTGTTATCTCCCCGTCTGCTTTCGTGAAATTCGTCTGCTAAACGTGCGGCTTCTTCTACTGACGGTGGTTTTCTGTCCTTGACCCAATCCCTGGTATCTGTAGGAGTGTGGTCAAAAAACTGCTCCAACAATATTAACTGTAACGCATCCTCCAGTGTAGTCGCCTGGCATACCTGCATCCAATTACTGGCAGCGCTGTGCATGCGGAATGCCCACTCTGTGTAAGAGTCTTTGCCCTGTTTCCGGAGGGACGGAAATTTTCTCCGGTGTCCCTCTGGGGTAACTGCATAACGGGCAAAACAATATCTCCTTCACTTTCTCATAATTTTGCAGGTCTGCATCTGGTACCGCTCTAAAGGCTTCTGCTGCTCTGCCTGAAAGCTTGCTGCTCAATATCGCAGCCCAATTAGTGTTATTCACATCTTCTAACACACACTGTCTTTCAAAGTCCTGCAGATAATTGTCAATATCCATTTCACTTTCTATGAAACTTTTAAAAGCAGCAGGTAGTGGCAATATATCCATTTGTGGTGACCTTTCTCTGGCCTCCCGTGCTTCCCGGCGGCTTTCTGCTTCCGAAGCTTGTGCTATAATCTGTATCACAATTTCTGGTGTAGGATTTGGTCCTACCAAACTGAGTCTCCATCTCACATCTTTCTGAAACTCTGTTTCCTCTGTGTTCGCCATTTGCACCTCGCTGTTTCGGTCGCTCTGCAGTAATTTGGCTATTATCGTGGCTTTCGGCTTGTTGCTTGCCACTATGCCTCGAGCTTCCAGCAGTTCTTTAAGTGTTGTTCGTTTCAGCCGTTCGTATCTATGTGCCATTCACTTTCTTTTCGGTTAAATGAAGTAAATCGGGAGAAATCCCGCTGCTGCAACCAGTGTAAAGTAACCCATATAATACAGATGAGCCCTTATGCAGCTTACTCCCGAACAAACAGCCGAAAATCCGAAATAAGGCGAATAGAAGATCCCAGTCCCCCAAACATGAGCAGAGACTACATGAAGGGGTAAAATCAGTGTGTTTTATTAGCAGTTGAATCATTTCTTTTATGCCCTGCTCCCATGCAAGGGAGACACCCACAACAAATATACATTACCCAATAACACAAAGGTTACAACCCACATAGAATCCTCCCCTCTGCCTTTGATATAATCATGGTACATCATGGTTAACATAATCATCACAGGCAGGAGAATACACAATGTCCTCTGTCCTGGAGACAACCGAGTTGTAATTCAATTATCTCTCAGGACAGAGGGCAATCGCCAATACACACAGAGAGACAATGGAACAGACCTCACTACTTGATGTATACAATGTCCCACCCTTTACAATATACATAGACATTTAACATCCCAACATGGCACGAATTAGTTAGTAAAAGTAAGCAGAAACCTCCCTTTCTCCACATTTACTATAAGCATAAAATGCTAAACTTTCTTCCCTACCACAACCTTCATCCAAAATCAAGGTCAATGAGGTTAATTTCAACAGGATCCATATTTCTAAGTTGTGTATATTATAGAACCTCTTGTAGGCCTGAGTTTAGGAACATAAGTTAGAGGAAATAGGGCTGGTGGGTTTTTTAGAGACAGAAACCGAATCTTCCCCACGTATGATGGAAAGCCTAAGGAGTTGGAGGCAATCTGTGTGTCACCATAAGGTGCTTCTTTTTGCAGTGCTCCTAGGAGAAAATATCTCTGTATAAAGATATATGTATGTCTTTGTTTGGAATCTGATGCATATGGAGGTACAATATGCGGCCATAGATTTCTATGGGTGCTGTAGGATAGAGCTGTTTTGTACAGAATGTCACCAGTAAAATTTATTTTAGGGGGCCCGACTTACTTATGCATTCAAATATTACCTGCTCACACAGCAGCAGACAGCAGCAAGACGCTACAGGATGGTTGATTATGGGGATCGCTGCAGCAACTTTGAGAAGGTGGGTTTCTGGTAGAGATGAGTGACGTCAAAAATTTGATTTGACTGCTTAGCCAAATTTCACAAAGAAATTTGATTTGTTATGAATTACTTCATCATGAATCTCATTCCATTGTATGTAGCAGGTGCAATGACGGGGAACAGCAATTGCGCCACCCCCCGTCATTGAACCCTTCAGATGCTGATTGCAGCATCTGATATTAAAATTAAGGCCTGTCAGGCAATAATCAGAGTTAAAAAAAAAAATACTCTCCTTACCTATTTAAAGAAACCCCATGAAATATCACGACGTGACATGACAACACCATCACATCATCACTGCGGTTGAGATTTTGCACGGTTTCCTCAATCAAGATGGCCACGATGGCCACTCCGGGAGCAAATGGATGAGGTGAGTAAGTATTTTTTTTTTTACTACCGTTTCAGGAAAAATAGATTCATAGTTACATATAGTTACAGTACATAGTTAATATGGTTGAAAAAAGACATAAGTACAACCAAGGGATGGGTGGGGACGCAAATCCCATAAAGGAAGTTAGATTCGTTATTAGAAAGCACGAGGAAATTCGGCTTTGCAGTGAATCACATTTTTTCAGAATTTTGGATCAAAGTCAATTTGTTTGGCTTCGATTCACTCAACACTAGTCTCTGGGAAAAGAGATTGACTGGCTGGCCTGCCTAGTCTGTACTTTTAAGTCATCTTAGCCACTTTATTGCATCCATAATAATAAACTGGGTAATTTCTTAAAGGGGTTCTCTAGGAATTAAAAAAATGAAAATACTTAAATATTATTTTATAATAAATATATTCACAAATACCTTTCATTAGTTATAATGGTTTGTATTGTCTAGGGAGCAATCATTAGGAGAAATAAAATGGCCGCTGTCCTATCAGTACACACAAAACCTGTCCTAATCACACAGCAGGACAAGTTACTTCACCACAATGGGCCATAGTGCTGCCTCATTCTCCTCTCTGCTCTGCTTGTCAGGAATCATAATCCCTGACAAGTAGAGAGGAGGAAGACGATGAGGCAGCTCTTTACCTTAGTGTTGTAAAGTAAGTTGTCCTAATGTGTGATCAGGATGGGTTTTATGTGAACTAATGGGACAGCGGCCATTTTGTTTTCCCGGATGATTGCTCCCCAGACAAAATGAGCCATTATAAATAATGAAAGGTATTTGAGAAAATATTTGTAATAAAGTAATATTTAAGTATTTTCATTTTCTTAATTCCTGGAGAACCCCTTTAAATAATCTACGCAGTTTTTTATATGATCATAGGATGGTTAAGGTGCTGTACATTACCTATTTATACTGTATGTAGTACAGTAAGTCCACTGTGTAATGTGCCATTTGTGCAGGGGCTGGGAGTCCAAAGGCCCACTGGTGGATTCACCTGTACCTTTTGTGTCCCAGTCCGAGCCTGATAAGACATAAAACTTTGCTTGCAATTGTCTGTAAAAAATTAGCAATGTTGTGTCTTTTATCTTTTTCAGAAAAGATCCATAAAGAGATTGACAATGTAATTGGAAAAGATCGTTGTCCATCAATAGAAGACAAGAGTAAAATGCCGTATACAGAAGCTGTAATCCATGAGGTTCAAAGATTTGCTGATATTGTCCCTTCAGGATTGCCTCATTCTGTCAGCAAGGACACAACCTTCAGAGGATATCACATTCCAAAGGTATCTGGGGGAATAAAGCTACTTCTTATGGAGACCGCAAAGTTGGACTTGTAAATCTTGTATGGGCTCATGCACACAACCGTTGTTATTTTGCGGTCCGTTTTCACTGATCCGTTGTTCCGTATCTGAGGGGTTTTTTTTCTCTGATTTAAGTCCTCTTTCATTCCGTTATTGCACAAAACATTTCCGTATGGTTTCCGTAATTAATCTGTTTTTTGCAGATCGTATACAGAAACTTATACAGTAACTTATTAATCACCAAACACATGAGCAATATAGGCTGGGCATAGCATTTCTACAGTATAGATCCACAAAATACAGATGAAATACAGATGACATACGGATGTGTTCCGTGTGCGTTCCGTATTTTTTGCGGACCCATTGACTTAAATGGGGCTTCGGACCGTGGTTTGCGGGCAATAATTGGACATGTACTAATATTTATTTTTAGGAACGGCCATGTGGACAAATGGAAACAGAATGCACACTGAGTAACTTCTGTATTTTCTACAGCCCCACTGAAGTGAGGGGTTCTGCATACGGTCCGCAAGAAAAACGGAACGGAAGGGGAAAGAAAATACGTTTGTGTGCATGAGCCCTAATCCAGACAATCCTTCCTGGGGAAGGGGAAACAGTATCCCTGCACACACCCCCCCCTCTGGCAATAACCTATTAAAAAGCTGTTTGCAGATGGGTTGCTTCTTCTTATGGAGAAGGTTCTGGTTTTGACTTATATCCCATTCCTAAGTCATGATACAAGGATTGCTGTAAGTGCTACACATTAACATGTAGAGTATCTATCCAATAGGAAGCACTCGAGAGCCAGCTTCTGTTCTCCTGCATAAGAGTTTATTATTATTCTAATCATATAACATACTCTACTAATCTTCTTAACTTTTTGACTGTCTTAGCTGTCTACCTTTTGCTATCTTTTAAGCTAACAAATCATGCCAGACATTTGACATTTTATTTCAAAACTTACTCTGCTGTTATTGAAAATGTATATGTAGGCTTCATGGCTAAGCAGGCTATCTACCTTTAGGGGATAGCCATGCTGAGGAAGGTGTGCTGATCTTCTCAGCATCTTGGTTCAATTCTTCCTATCAATTGCTAACTAGAACCAGTTTTTAACATGTTTACTAACTTTCAGGGTACCATGGTGTTTCCAGTCCTGACCTCTGTGTTGAAAGACCCAAAACAATTCAAGAACCCAGAAGAGTTTGATCCTTCACACTTTCTTAACGAGAATGGTTGCTTTAAGAAACATGATGCATTTATGCCATTCTCTACAGGTAACCTTATTAGTTGATCATTAGTTTTTAGCTAAGTTGAAAACAAAATCTGTAACCTATTGTATGGCTGAGCTGGGTGAGCTTCATATTAACCTGGGTTTGGTATAGGAAAATATTAGAGGACGTTGGTGGTCATGGATCTATACTGTGTTTTAAGACCAAAACATTCCTTGACAGGGCTTATAAATCAATTGCCTTGCCCTGTCTTTATAATTAACAACATCATATTAAGATTATGCTGTGTAAACACGATCTGCTGCCGGTAAACGAGTCATGGGGAGTTATGGAGAAGAGGGATGGCGTTAGCGATCGTTCCTTACCATCTCTAGAGGAGATCGCTGCATGTAAATAAAGCGGTCTCCTCCACAGCTAGCAGCAGATTGTCAGGAAGGAATGCTTCCTTCCCAACAATCTGATGTTATATCATCCTGTGTAAAGAGACCTTAAGTACACAGTACTAATGTAACAGAATTAAATATGTCCCTGGACTATCCCTTTTGTGCACTTATTGAGTTAAGAAAACTCATCAGATTCACTAGAGTGGAAAACTACCAGTATCAAATTTAGCTTGACTTCTTAATATGTATGCTTGCCGTATCTTCTTAGGCAAACGCATGTGTATGGGAGAAGGCCTGGCTCGCATGGAGCTCTTTCTCTTTCTCACCACCATATTGCAAAAGTTCACCTTGGAGCCTACAACAGACAGAAAGAATCTGAGCATAAGACCAGAGCCCAACACCAACGCTTCAAGACCTCATTCATACCAGATGAAGGTTGTCCCTCGCTTCTGAGTTGAGAAAAACTTCTTGCATAGAGGAAACCAAGAAGATCTAGAACATGCAAACAAAAGAAAGCTCTAATTTTTAAAGAGGTTTTACACGATTTTTTAGGTAATCAATATCAGATCGGTGAGGGTCCGACACCCAGCACCCCCGCAGATCAGCTGGTTGAAGAGAAGGCTGCTCGCCATCATCAGTGCAGCACTTGCACTGCACATGGCCTTCTCTTCAACTAGCTGATTGGACCCCCGTCATTCTAATATTGATGACCTATCCTGAAAAACCCATTTAGGATATCAATTAAAACACACACACACACACACACAAAAAAATAAATAAATAAATAAAATCAGAGACTAGTTTCTGGAAAAGTCATGTCGGGATTTATTGTACATAATATAATATAATTCTAATCTTCTGCAATGATTCAGTGTTAATACAACATTCAACTGCACTGTGTCTCCTATGTTCTACACTGCATGTAATTTTTTGTCTTTCAAGAATAGGCATTTCTATTGTGGGCGCCCCATTCCGTTCTGCAAATGGTGGAATGCACGCAGCCGGCATCTGTGTTTTGCGAATCCGCAATTTGTGGATTGCAAAACTTGTTGCAGTCATGTGTATGAGGCTTTAACTGTATGATTGTTGTATAAGACGTTTATCTCAGTGTATACAAAATAAATAGTGCGTTTGTTACTATTCCCAATGCGACTCCACTACAATGTCCATCACATCCTGCCCCAGAGTGGTAATATGGTGCTACAGGCGGTATTTCGCACAATTAGCTAGCCATGTCCAGGGCCTGTGAGCATAGAATGTTTTACTATGTCTAATTCAGTGCCTTCTCTTGTGGTACACCATCTTGTATTTCCCTGCAGTATAAGGGTTCATGCACACGAACATATTTTTTTTCCATGTTCGTAACTTTTTTTTGCGGACCGTATGTGGAACCATTCATTTCAATGGGTCCGCAAAAAACCGGACGTTACTCTGTGTGCATTCCGTTTCTGTATGGCCGTTCTGCAAAAAAATAGAACATGTCCTATTATTGTCCACATTACGGAGAAGGATAGAACTGTGCTATTAGGGGCATCATCCGTATTTTTTGTAAAATACATACGGTCATGTGCATGAGCCCTAATACACACTCTGCACATGTAACATATCACTTTACATAAATAACATGGGGCATTAAGATTGTTCCATGGTACACTTAAGGCCTCTTGCACATGACCGCATTTAGTTTACAGTTTGCCAAACACGGATCCGCCAAAAATACGTTGTATAAGACACCTGCTGCTGATTCCAAATCACTAATTTGTATGTCACTACTCAGCCCCATTCCCAAGCTATGTGCCCCATACTGGCTGTGGACAGCAAAGAGAGGACCTATCCTGGAGTCCTCTCTATTATGTTGGAAGGAACAGGAGTCCTCACAATGTATTCCATTGCTGGTTTGCGGGCACACAAACCAGATAAAAATGACTGACCCAGAGACATCAGCAGAGTCTATACATGTATTACGGTTCTTATTAGGGCTTGCCGGCGGTTTCCCTTTCAATGCAGGGAGATACACTCACCTAAAGAATTATTAGGAACACCATACTAATACGGTGTTGGACCCCCTTTTGCCTTCAGAACTGCCTTAATTCTACGTGGCATTGATTCAACAAAGTGCTGATAGCATTCTTTAGAAATGTTGGCCCATATTGATAGGATAGCATCTTGCAGTTGATGGAGATTTGAGGGATGCACATCCAGGGCACGAAACTCCCGTTCCACCACATCCCAAAGATGCTCTATTGGGTTGAGATCTGGTGACTGTGGGGGCCATTTTAATACAGTGAACTCATTGTCATGTTCAAGAAACCAATTTGAAATGATTTGAGCTTTGTGACATGGTGCATTATCCTGCTGGAAGTAGCCATCAGAGGATGGATACATGTTCTCATTCTGTTTACGCCAAATTCGGACTCTACCATTTGAATGTCTCAACAGAAATCGAGACTTATCAGACCAGGCAACATTTTTCCAGTCTTCAACAGTCCAATTTTGGTGAGCTCGTGCAAATTGTAGCCTCTTTTTTCTATTTGTAGTGGAAATGAGTGGTACCCGGAGGTGTCTTCTGCTGTTGTAGCCCATCCGCCTCAAGGTTGTGCGTGTTGTGGCTTCACAAATGCTTTGCTGCATACCTCAGGTGTAACGAGTGGTTATTTCAGTCAACATTGCTCTTCTATCAGCTTGAATCAGTCGGCCCATTCTCCTCTGACCTCTAGAATCCACAAGGCATTTTTGCCCACAGGACTGCCGCATACTGGATGTTTTTCCCCTTTCATACCATTCTTTGTAAACCCTAGAAATGGTTGTGCGTGAAAATCCCAGTAACTGAGCAGATTGTGAAATACTCAGACCGGCCCGTCTGGCACCAACCACCATGCCACACTCAAAATTGCTTAAATCACCGTTCTTTCCCATTCTGACATTCAGTTTGGAGTGCAGGAGATTGTCTTGACCAGGACCACCCCCCTAAATGCATTGAAGCAACTGCCATGTGATTGGTTGACTAGATAATTGCATTAATGAGAAAAAGAACAGGTGTTCCTAATAATTCTTTAAGTGAGTGTATAACACAGCATGCAAATAGCAAACACTTAGGCCTCATGCACATGACCTTTTCTGTTTTTTTGCGGTCCGCAAACCGCGGATCCGCAAAAAACTGAACCCGCCCATGTGCCTTCCGCGGAACGGAACGGGCGGCCCATTGTAGAAATGCCTATTCTTGTCCGCAAAACAGACAAGAATGGGACATGCTATTTTTTTTTTTGGGGCCACGGAACGGAGCAAAGGATGCGGACAGTAGAAATGGCCTTGCGGTTCGCCCAGCGGTCAGTTCGCGGCAAACTTTCCTTGTTCGCTGTTCGCCGAACATATGGCGATATTCGTGACCACCATATTCTTTTAAATTGTGAAGAACTTTGACCCATGACACATCCATCAGGTGGTACAGGACAGCCAATTGAGACATTTCAGCACATGGACATACCCCCTACCATAAAAATAGACCTGATCTGGCCGCCATTTTACATTCTGTCTTTTGTCAGTGTAGGGAGAGGTTGCTGTGTGGAGCAGGGACAGACTGTTAGAGTGTTAATAGTGACACAAATCGCTAGCTAATGGGGCCACAAAAGTCCATAGACTGGTATAGGTGTACTATTGTTTGGTGTGCAGTATATAGGGGTATAATACACTTATAATATACTTTCAAATATAGAAAGCATATTATAGTGGATTTGTATTGTGCAGCATTGTGACTGGTGATCGGTTCTGCAGAGATACTACAACTACAAAGAGTGACAAACGCAATTAGAAAAAAGTATTATAACTGGTGTGATAGACCAGTGGCCCCCAAAACCACAGATTGAAGCGGGGTGTTATATAATAATATACTTTCATTATAGTGTATTTGGTTACTGTAGAATTTTTTTTTCTGTTTTGCTGCGTTCCCTCTGCTACACACAGTGACAAACATTACAGGGAAAAAAAAATTATAACTGGCTTGATAGACCAGTGGCCCCCTAAAACGACAGATTGAAGCGGGGTGTTATATAAGAATATACTTTTATAATAGTGTATTTGGGTACTGGTGAAATGTATCCTCTTTTGCTGCGTTCCCTCTGCTAAACACAGTGACAAACGTTACAGAAAAAAAAGTATTATAACTGGTGTGATAGAGCAGTGGCCCCCCAAAACGACATATTGAAGCACGGTATTATATACCTTCTTCCACATACACTGCGCTTCTCTAGAGACTTTTGTCACAGGGTCATTTAAAAAATGACAAGCAGAGGAAGAGGCAGGCCCTTCCGCAGGGGTGGTAGGGGTAGGGCAGAAGCACCAGGCCGGAGCCAAAGTGGGAAGTTGCAGAAGGTGCGTTTGATTACGTCAAAGGACGCACCAGACTTGGCTCACTCAGCTTTCCGCTTCTGCACCCTCCTCATCCTTTCTATCTGCACCCTCTTCACTCTCTGCTGTGTGCACCCCCAAAGACAGGCTGCCTACTCCGAGATCTCTAATGTTAGTGGTGGGGAAGGTGATGTCGATGAGGACGTGTCTATGGATGTCACGTGGGTGCCCACAAGAGAGGAAGAGGAGGGGAGTTCAGAGGGAGAGATGGGCCAGCAGATAGGGAGGAGAAGCAGGCCGAACTTACATTGCACAGGAGGGACAAACCAGACTGCTAATGTATCAGGAGCGAGCCATCAACCATGTACGGTCACATTTGGCGCTTCAAGTACACCAGCACATGGCTCCGCAGTATGGGCTTTTTTTAACGTGTCCGCTGCTGACAATAGTGTTGCCATCTGCAGCCTTTGCAGTTAACGCATAAGCCCAACACTCACCTAGGGACGACTGCCTTAAGAAGGCACCTGGCCTCCCATCACCGAGCCCAGTGGGAGCAATGCCGTCAGAACCTACAAAGCCACACTATAGGCTCTCACCGTCCAGCCTCTTCTCCTTCTCCTCTCTCCTCACAATTGTCCTCCACTCCACCTTCCATCATGCCGTCCTCACGTTTTTCTGGAAAAAGGCAGGCTTCCTTGGCCCTAATGTTCGAGCGTAATAAAATGATGACGCCGGATAACCCTCTTGCCCAATGGTTGACCGCTGGCTTGTCGGAACTGATAGCCCGCCAACTACTGCCATATAAACTAGTAGACTCAGAGACCTTTCGAAAATTTGTGGCCATTGGAACACCACAATGGAAGGTCCCAGGAAGGAAATATTTCTCCCAGAAGGGCATCCCAGAGCTATATGGCTACGTTCAGCGACAAGTGAATGTATCTCTGGCACACAGTGTCGGTGCCAAGATACATCTGACCACAGACACGTGGTCTAGCAAACACGGGCAGGAAAGGTATATAACGTTTACTGCCCACTGGGTGAACCTTCTGACGGCCGTCAAGCATGTAACCCGTGGCACCCGTGTAGATTTGGCTTTACCGCCACAGATTGTATGCAAGCCTGTCTCTCCTTCTCCTCCTCCTACTCCATCCTCACTCTCCTCCTCGACTGACTCCTCTTTTTCCGCTGCTACCGTCTCTTCCGCTGCGCCGCCCAAGATTCCCAGAACCTATTTGACATGCCAGGTGAGATGTTGCCATGCTGTGCTGCGTCTGTTGTGCCTGGAAGCCAAGAGCCACATCGGTCCTGCACTACTTTCAGCTCTGCGGTCACAGGCCGATCAGTGGCTAACCCCGCTCAATTTGACAGTTGGTAAAGTGGTGTGCGACAACGGTGCCAATGTGCTGAGCTAGCTGAAACAGTTCAAAATGACACACGTGCCGTGCATGGCACACGTCCTGAACTTAGTCGTGCAGTGATTCATTGTCAAATACCCTGGGGTCCAGGACATCTTGCAGCAGGCCAGGAAAATCTCGGGCAATTTCAGAAGATCTTACACGGCCATGGCTCGCCTTGCTGACATTCAGCGGCGATACCACCTGCCCGTCAGACGTCTGATTTGTGACTGCCCGACGCGATTGAACTCAACCTTGTATATGCTTGATAGGCTGCTCCAGCAGAAACGTGCAGTTAACGACTACCTGTACGAACTCTGCGGCCGGACAGGTTCTGGGGAGCTTGTTTTTTTTTCACCGCGCCAGTGGCTGCTCATGCACGACGCATGCAGACTTCTGCGCCCATTTGATGAGATCACCAAACTGGTCAGTCACAGCCAGGGCGCCATCATTGACATCGTACCTTACGCCTTCTTTCTGGAGCGTGCATTGCGTCGTGTCATTGATCAAGTCATCAAGGAGCAGGAGCAGGAAGATAAGGAAGTAGCAATGCTGGATGAATTCCCAGGGCTACTCCATCTGAGACAAGTCAACAACAGGAGTCTGAAGAGGAGTCAGAGAAGGATGGTGTCGGGGAGGAGGAGGAGGAGCAAGAAGAGCATGCTTTAAACATTTCTGGGATCCCTGATGTTGTCCGTGGAAGAGGGGAGGAGAACAAGGACGACCTTATCCTGGATGATGAGCAGGAGCCAGGCCACTACACCACTTCCAGTTTAGTGCAAATGGGGGCCTTCATGCTCCAGTGTTTTAAGAGGAACCACAGTATAAAAAGAATAAAAGGCAAGGACCAGGACTGGGTGGCAACGTACTTAGACCCCCGGTACAAACAAAAAATTACGGAAATGTTACCACAATCACAGAGGGCTGTCAGAATGCAGCACTTCCAGGCCTTGCTTTGAGAAATGCTGCATTCTGCTTTAGCATGCGCTGGCAGAGGAATTTCCACTCACAGAGAAACAGTTGCGGGTACCAATCCAACAGCGCTTGCAAGAGGAGGGCAGTTTGAAGATGTGTTGGTTAGGGTTCGTACTGAACTTTAGGATTTTTGGACCCCGGACACGAACTCGAACATTTCCGTAAAAGTTTGGGTTCGGGTTTGGTGTTCGGCGCTATTTTGGCGCTTTTTGAAAGGCTGTACAGCAGCCAATCAACAAGCGGTTAACTGTCTGACCTTAGAAGCCATCACAGCCATGCCTACTAACTCAGCGATCTACAGAGAAATAGTTGTGTGGGTGCAGGGCACAATCGTTTCACCCTGCCCTGAGGCCATTGACCAAAAAAAAATAAAAAATTATAATTCTGTTAGGTGGGTGGCGGTGGCGGCCATTTTATGCAAACTCAGTGCACCAGCACTGCATCTGAGCTTTTGGGACACTGCAAATCATCTTTTTTTTTTTGGGCAAACTACAACATCTGGATTAGTCAGTGTGCAATTTAAAGGTAGAAATACACCCATCATTTTCTGGGGTTTTAAAAACACAATTTTTTTCAAAAAATTTGTATTTTCCAGATCTACAAGTGTTAAATTCAAGTTTAATATATTCAGCTTTCATATTCTGTTACCAAAAAAACACTTTTTTGCCAATCTACAAAATCTGGATTAGTCAGTGTGCAATTTAAGCTAGAAATACACCCATCATTTTTTGGAGTTTGAAAAACACACTTTATTTTTTTTTTAAAACTGTATTTTCCAAATCTGCAAGTGTTTAATTCAAGTTTAATATATACAGCTTTCATATTCTGTTACCAAAAAATGACTTTTTTGGCAATCTACAACATCTCTATTTGTCAGTGTGCAATTTAAGCTAGAAATACACCCATCATTTTCGGGGGTTTGAAAAACACACTTTTTTGACAAAAAACAATATTTTCAGGACTTGCAGCATCAGCACATGTGAAATTAAAGGTTTATATACTGCTGTTAAATTCAGTTGTTAAATAAACACTTGTTTGGGCACAAAAAAATTAGTTGGCAGCCTTTGATGCAGATGTCATTGTGAGATACACCCTTAATACATTTGGGTTACATTCAGAGATTTTAAATACCGCCATTTGGTGCACCAATATTGAATTCAGGCCTACACTGGTTCAGGCCCTGTGAGATACACCCTCTACATACAGGGGTTTGATTCAGGGATTTAAAATACAGCCATTTGAAATACAGCCATTTTGTGCAAAGAAATATTTTATTTAGGCCTACACTGGTTCAGGCCCTGTGAGATACCCCCTCTACATACAGGGGTTTGATTCAGGGATTTGAAATACAGCCATTTGAAATAGAGCCATTTTGGGCAAAGAAATATTGAATTCAGGCCTACATTGATTCAGGCCCTGTGAGATACTCCCTCTACATACAGGGGTTTGATTCAGGGATTTAAAATACAGCCATTTAAAATACAGCCATTTTGGGCAAAAAAAGATTTACTTCAGGCCTACACTGGTTCAGACCCTTTGAGATACCCCCTCTACATACAGGGGTTTGAATCAGGGATTTGAAATACTGCCATTTGAAATACAGCCATTTTGGGCAAATAAATATTTACTTCAGGCTTACACTGGTTCAGGCCCTGTGAGATACTCCCTCTACATACAGGGGTTTGATTCAGGGATTTGAAATACAGAAATTTGAAATACAGCAATTTTTGGCAAAGAAATATTTACTTCAGGCCTACACTGGTTCAGGCCCTGTGAGATTCTCCCTCTACATACAGGGGTTTGATTCAGGCATTTGAAATGCAGCCATTTAAAATACAGCCATTTTGGACAAAGAAATATTTACTTCAAGCCTACTGTAACGGTCACGTCCACACACACAGGGTGAAGGATAGTGACCACTGCGCTCCACCCTCACCCCTGGCCCTGCCTACTTGCCTCACGAGTCCTGATGACAGGGGACAACTGGACGACAGTCCCTAACTTAGGATATGTGCAGGGAAGACAGACAAGACAAAATACGGAACATGAACGGACCGGGTCAGAACCAAGTGTCATGGTCTTACCTGCTTGCTGCTCTCCTTCGTTTGACATGTGCTGGCGGCCATCTTGGTTTCTGGGTTTCTTGTAGCCTTCCACCCTGCGGCTCCTCCTTCCCCTGGGAGGAGCTGGATGCCTAGCTCATATATATAGGAGGTCTGTGGCTTCAGTTCCTTGCTTGGTCCTCTTGTGTTCACATGCTTCTAAGACTGCTGCTGCTTCTGGTTCCTGATCCTGGTTTCGTCTGACTACCCTGCTGGTTCCTGATCCTGGCTTCGTCTGACTACCCTGCTGGTTCCTGATCCTGGCTTCGTCTGACTACCCTGCTGGTTCCTGATCCTGGCTTCGTCTGACTACCCTTCTGGTTCCTGACCTCTGGCTTCGCAAAGACTCTGCTCGGTTTCACCATCCGTTTGGACTTTTGCTTTACAGCTTTATTTTCAATAAAGCCTTCCTATTTTCACTTATCTCTTGTTGTACGTCTGGTTCATGGTTCCGTGACACCAAGAGAGCAACGCAGTACAAAGGATTAAGCAAAGAATGGTCAGGAGAAGCCGGGGTCAAATACCAGAAGAGCAGAGAAGTACAAGAGGAGTCCTAAGAGAGTAGTCAGGTGGGAGCCGAGGTCAAAATACCAGGACGGATGCGCAGTACAGGAGGAGCAGGCAAAGGATCGTCAGGGAACAGGATCAGGTAAGTATTCAGTAGTCCAACTATTAGCCAGGAACCTAGAAATTAACAGGCAACCTGTAGCCAGCAGGCTGCCTGTATTTATAGTGGGGAGTGAGGGTCATGTGACGTGGCCAGCGTCACATGACCGACAGACCAACCAGTCGAGCACCGAGTGATCAGCTCGGCGCTCAAGGCAGACTAGGAGCAGGGAGCCACCCAGCTAGTAAAGCCGCCCTGGGAATGAGGTCAAACACAGATCCTCATTCCCAAAGCTAAGCAACAGCTCTGCGGGAAATCGGGGACCGAGTGCACCTTCGGAACCCCGTGACACCTACACTGGTTCAGACCCTGTGAGATACTCCCTCTACATACAGGGGTTTGATTCAGGGATTTGAAACATAGTGTTAAAGCAGCCCTAAATTAGGGCATTTTAGATACACTCTGGTGTTCCAGATCAATGTACCCCCCCCAGGGGTTAATATCCACGCGTGGCTGAGAGACTGAACACTGACACAGAAGTTGGTCAAAGCAATCTCTAATTTTTAATACATGGGGTAAGCGTATTATACATCTTCAGAAGAGGGCAGTCCTCTCTGAGGCTTAAACATTGTTTCATTGGTCAAAAAGGAAAAAGTGATAAGAGAAACAGAGATAACACTCAACATCTGCGCCGTGAGTACCACTTTGGAATGTGAACTAATGTAAACATCTAGGTGTTTTCCATGTTGTAATGGCGGACAATCTAACAATTATACTGCATACGTCATATGTGACACTTCAAAGAGGTTCTTCTCTATAGGCAGTGAATAATATACATATCATCAAGCCATATGATTGGCTTACGCATCTCTACCACACTCTATGGGACACCTGTATAAGGATGAGAAATCAGACACTGCCCGCAGCACTTTGCCCCCCTCTTCTCTCCAGCCTTGAAACAAAGAGAGGGATGGGGGGGGAGGCACTTGGAGAAGAAAAAGTTTAACTCATTACAGTCCTAGATATACAAAATATAGAATAAAATTCACACATCTTTAACAGTCCCCCTTGAATTTCATTCTCTCCCTAAACCTAACCATCTGTCCCAATGCTCCGCCTCCTTTTCACCAGCTTCCATGACAAGCCATACCTAGCGAACAGCCTCCCGTGACACTGGATTTGAGCACGGGGAAGTCAGATGATCTTTCCCTAACCGACGTTGACATTATATGGGGGGGGGGACTGGAGGTTATCAGTGCTTCTGATTTTCTGGATCAATGTTTTCATACAATTTTTCCATATTCTTTTGAGTCATGATCAACAGTCACACAAGGGAAAACCAGTCTCAACACTTCCTTTAAATCAATCCAATTTTCCTTTTCTTTGAGCTTCACTGTGCATGTGGTCAACAACACTCGGAATGGACCATCCAACCAGGGTTTTAGGACTTTTCTAACGTGTCTTTTTCTACCACCCAATCTCCAGACACAAGTGGGTGGGTTCCTGGTACTTTATCAAAACCTGGAAGTGAAGCAAAACTCGAAAATGTACTTTAGTCAAATGCTTGTACAAACTGATCACATAATCTGTCAGACAACCATGTTGCATCTGGAGCTGCTGTGGGAAATAATATCCTATCCTAGGGGCTGACCCAAAAAGGACCTTATAGGGACAAAGGCCTGTCTCACGGTTAGGCGTATACCTTACTAAAAGAGGGCTACCAGCAGGCACTCTGTTAGGGCTTTTGAATCTTTAACTTAGTGTCCCGTTCAGTTCCTTTTCCCTACTCTACTGCTGCTTTGTGGATGGTACGAAGCATGTAAGGCCTGTCCTACACCCAAAACCTTCATCATCTCCTGCATCACTTCACCTGTGAAGGGAACACCTGTGTCACTTTCAATGATCTAAGGTACCCCATACCTGCACACAACTTCGGCCATAATCTTTTTTTTTTTCTTCTTTGGGTACGGTTTTGGCCATCCTGAAAACAAGTCACATATCAATACATACTCATACATGCCCACCTTGTGTAGTTGAAGGTAGTCTGTAAACGTTGAAACAGATACAAAAAGCAAGATGTGTTTCTTGGGTACCTTAACCACCTTGCCCACGTTGTTGTGGGCACAACCGTTTATCCTTGATTATGTCTGACTGTTACAGTGCTGAACCCTAGGGCGTAACATATGCTACGTACTAAATCACACATAGCAGTTTTTGTCTGGTGCGTCACTCCATGGGTTGCCTGTGCCATCGTGGATTAGAGGGACCTGGGAAGGCAAAGTTTCTCTTCTTATTTGTAGTCCCCCCTTTTCCATCCACCAGTCCCTTTCCTCCTTCCCCATCTGGTTCTGTAAGGTCTTAAGAACTTTCGGGAGACAGGAGGAGTTCTTTCAGGGACCTGAACTGTGGCCACTTAAGACAGGGGTCTGCTTAGGTAATTTGGCAGCCATTTTTGCTGCCTGATCTGCCGTGGCTTTCCTCTTTGCCTCCTCTGCATCTGTTTACAGTGGCCTTTCGTTGCTATCATCACCTCTCATGTTAGTGACAAGAGGGCTTCCATCAGAGAACTCACTGCTTCCCCATTTTCGATGGGTTTACCTGAAGCGATCAAGGAGTCTCTGGCTTTCCATATGGGCCCATAGTGATGGGCTATCCCAAAAGCACACCTGGAATCAGTGTAAATGTTGGCTGTTTTTCCATCTGCATATCTGCAAGCCATCTTCAGACTCTTTTAGCTCCACTTCTTGAGCAGACATGTGTGGTAGTTCACGTTTAATCACCACTGCCCAACCTGTGTAGTACCTGCCATCCTGGCCATACCTCGATCCATCCACAAAGAGCACATGATCTAGATTACCTAATGGCTGATTTACCAAATCCCACTACCTCTTGTGACATCATCTGCAAACAGTCAGGAGCCTCTTCCTTTGAATCTGGAAGAAAATTTTAAAGTGCGGTGCCCTAACTCTTCCCTCCCCCCTTGGTCCAGAGGCAACAGGGTGGCTGGGTCCAAAGTATTACACCTTTGGAGAGCAACATTGTCAGGCAACAAAATGGAACACTGCATTCTCAAATAACGGGCAACAAAACAATAATTTGGATTGTACGTTCATGAGGATAGATGTAATATCACCATCACTTTGTGGTTTAGAACTATCTCAGAGCTTTCATCAAGCATAGCTATTACAACTACTACAGCTCTGATGCAGAAAGGGGCACCTCTGGCCACGGGATCAAGTCTGACTGAATAATATGCTACGGGGCATTATTGCTGGCCATGCAGTTGGGTGAGGACAGCTGAGTCATGGCCACTCACTTCATAACAATACAATCTAAATGTAATAATCTGATAGGCCCAGTGTGGGGGAACACAAAATTGCCAGTTCTAGGCATATAAAGCATCTACCACCTCATCTGTGAGGCGGTAGGGACTAAAGGACAGATCACAGTGGAGTGAGTAGGGGTAATGGGAACCTGAGCCAACAAGGTGTGTGTATTGGGCACGATGTGGGTGTTAGAAACTGTGGCTTCATTAACGGCATGTAGGTCATGTACCATCCAATGGTAAGTGGTTTTGCTTTTTTCAGCTTCTGGGAGTACTGATACAAACATGGACCAGAGAATTTTATCACCAATGGCCAACAAACAAAGTTCCTGGTCGTTGAGGGCACCTGTAAGCTTCACAGTGCCGTCCTCCTGATGTGAGATACCAGCATGTACTTTTGCAAGCAAATCTGCACCTAGGAGGCAACAAAGGGCGTTACCACTGACCAGCAAACGGGCAAGCACATCTTGGTTAGGGGCAAATCTAATATGGATGGTTTCTGTTGAAAAGGGAGCGTACTACTTTCCCATCCACTTCTACCCAAAGACTGGTGTGCTTGGAGAGTAAATCAGGGGAGGCCATGTTTGCTGTGCACAACTGTCTTGGCTGCTCCAATATCAATCAAAAAGGGACTACTTCTTTATCACCCAGACTGAGGGATATCATTGGGCCAGACTGAATCTGCTAAAAATGTTTAAAAGTAGAGCCGATACTGGATTTCCTGTTTCCTAATCTTGATCCAACTCCCCCCCTCCCTGTCTTTGTGTTCACCTTATAACAACAAAACATGGGTGTCTGTGGGGACGGACAGTGATCCGGGCATGGTCAACATAGAATACGATCCTCTCGTGTGGTGTGGACGAGGAGTACCACACACAGCACAACACTCTCTCTTCTGGGATCTGGGTCCCACAGACTCTGCAGGCCCATCACAGGGTGGCAGACTTACTTTTTCCTCACTTTAATAAGGCGTTTGGCATCAGGGCTGAAGCAATGCCAAAGGAACACTACCTCTGGTTGGCTCCACTGAACCATCCAATGCCGCTTGATGTTACTTTGCATTTTGGCTTACAGAAGTATCCAACTTTCCCTATCGCGGAATTAATAGACTGGAAAACAAAACAGGACTTCTCATCTTCCATGGGAGTGTCTTATAACTAGGGGATGGGCACAAGGGCTGTCGTTGTCTGTAACGTCCACCCCTATCCTCCTCCCTCCGCTCTGAGTCATCTAAGTCCACCCCTTTCAGTCGGACGCTGTGGTCCTCCCTTTGTCCGTCAGTAATGTGGCAGCTATCCATAAGAACAGAGCTCTGATGTTTAGCACAACACTTAACATGTAACACGTAACTTCAAACATTGAAACAAACAGATCTGACAATACAGACATGAACACACAAAGGGCCCATAAAAACTTTTCATTGACTTCGATATAAAAAAAATGTACAGCTTGATCAATGCTGTTGGCACCAATAAAAACCCCAAAACTTCCAAGAAAAAATAAAATAAAATCCTCAATGCGCATATTATTTAAAAAAACAAATACCGTACTCCATACGCATTCATATACATTTTCATTAACAGCTCATAATCAGTCTTCACACATATTCGCCTCAATTACAACTCAAAGCCACACCTATTCACATTCCACTGAATCATTCATGTCTTCCAACCCACATTGTTTCATCCCAAAACTTGCAGCACAGACAAACACAGCTTTCCTGGAAACAGATAGCCACACCACACCCAGAATTGCTGATGGTCTGTCGCTGTAAGACAATATACATGTTATATAATCATACAGTCATTTTGTTAAAAGCTGGATTCCCACAGTGCACTGCTTGGGAAAGAAGAAAGAAGAAAGAAGATTATTGAACAATTCTTTGTCTTCTATAATAATAATATTACACATATAACATCACTTACTCAATACGATTCTCTGCCCCCATTTTTCCCTCCCCCATTTTCCTGCTCCTCTTATCTCAGGAATGTTTCTGTGTGAAGGCGGGGGGGGAGGGGGGGAGTGAATCTCTCTATTTCACAGTTCCTGACACTGCTCTGTTTTCTCACTCGTTAAAACTCCCCCTTCAACATCACCGGAGTTCTGATGCCCTCAATCTGTAAGCTCTAACTTCAGTTTCTTACAGATTTTCATCCCTGTTGCCAGCCGGGCGACCTTCTGTCCGGGGCCACACTTTCTCTAACATTCTTTGTCACATTTTAACTTTCAATTCTCCATATCACATCCTATAATCTCCCGCTTTATAATACTGGGACTGACCCATCTTAACAACAGTATTACAAACTGACACACACACAAAACAGAGGAGTGATCAGCACCTTTAACCCTTTCCTCCGCAGACAAAGGATTCACCCTCCCCACTGGTTTGCTCAAATCTGACTATCACGTCTGACTAGTCAGCTGGGACTCCCCGCACTTCTTCCCCAAAACCAGGGGTCAGTCCGGGCTCCGTCGCATCTTCCTGGGGGTCAGGTCAGGTAGAGAATATCACCACAGTCTTCCATTAGATCAAAAAGGTCATGAGAGGTTCTACCCTCTTCCTAGGGTCAGGCCAGATAGTCTCCGCAGTCTTCCATTTAGATCAAAAAGGTCATACGGCTCTACGCATCTTCCTGGTCAGGTCAGCCGGAGTTTCTTTGTCCCACACCTCGGCGCTACAGCGCCCCCTTCCAAACCAGGAAGTAACGGTCCCCTCCCTTTGTCTGTGGTTTTACCGTCTGTGCTCAACTCACTCCTCACATATCACAGACACACATAAAACATATACACACCAGAGTAATCTATGATTTCAGACTATGGTTCTATGGACCCCAGGCTTTCAGCATTACAGCCGACTACTATACTTACATGGGTACCACCCCACAGCGGACTGAACTATCTGAGCATGACGAAGTAAAAAGCAGAAAGGCAGATGAGATAAAAAGTTTTCTCACCTTTCTTTGAGGTTGCAATCCTCTCCCCTCTGCCGTTCGTCAAGCTCAGGGGCCCGTCTTGTCAGCTGTTTGATGCTACGTTCGCCCTTGGGGCCCCACGTTGTGCGCCATTTGTTAAAGCAGCCCTAAATTAGGGCATTTTAGATACACTCTGGTGTTCCAGATCAATGTACCCCCCCCCCAGGGGTTAATATCCACGCGTGGCTGAGAGACTGAACACTGACACAGAAGTTGGTCAAAGCAATCTCTAATTTTTAATACATGGGGTAAGCGTATTATACATCTTCAGAAGAGAGCAGTCCTCTCTGAGGCTTAAACATTGTTTCATTGGTCAAAAAGGAAAAAGTGATAAGAGAAACAGAGATAACACTCAACATCTGCGCCGTGAGTACCACTTTGGAATGTGAACTAATGTAAACATCTAGGTGTTCGCCATGTTGTAATGGCGGACAATCTAACAATAATACTGCATACGTCATATGTGACACTTCAAAGAGGTTCTTCTCTATAGGCAGTGAATAATATACATATCATCAAGCCATATGATTGGCTTACGCATCTCTACCACACTCTATGGGACACCTGTATGAGGATGAGAAATCAGACACTGCCCGCAGCACTTTGCCCCCCTCTTCTCTCCAGCCTTGAAACAAAGAGAGGGATGGGGGGGGAGGCACTTGGAGAAGAAAAAGTTTAACTCATTACAGTCCTAGATATACAAAATATAGAATAAAATTCACACATCTTTAACAATAGCTTTTTGAAATACAGCCATTTTGTGCAAAGAAATTTTAATTTAGGCCTACACTGGTTCAGGCCCTGTGAGATACTCCCTCTACATACAGGGCTTTTATTCAGGGATTTGAAATACAGCCATTTGAAATAGAGCCATTTTGGGCAAATAAATATTGAATTCAGGCCTACACTGGTTTAGGCCCTGAGAGATACTCCCTCTACATACACTGGTTTGATTCAGGGATTTGAAATACAGCTATTTGAAATACAGCCATTTTGGGCAAATAAATATTTACTTCAGGCCTACACTGGTTTAGACCGTGTAAGATTCCCCCTCTACATACAGGGGTTTGATTCAGGGATTTGAAATACAGCCATTTGAAATACAGCCATTTTGGGCAAAGAAATATTTACTTCAGGCCTACACTGGTTCAGGCCCTGTGAGATACTCCCTCTACATACAGGGGTTTGATTCAGGGATTTGAAATACAGCAATTTGAAATACTGCCATTTTGGGCAAAGAAATATTTACTTCAGGCCTAAACTGGTTCAGGCCCTGTGAGATACTCCCTCTACATACAGAGGTTTGATTCAGGGATTTGAAATACAGCCATTTGAAATACAGCCATTTTGGGCAAAGAAATATTTACTTCAGGCCTACACTGGTTCAGGCACTGTGAGATACTCATTCTACATACAGGGGTTTTATTCAGACATTTGAAATACAGCAATTTGAAATACAGCCATTTAGGGCAAAGAAATATTGAATTCAGGCCTACACTGATTCAGGCCCTGTGAGATACTCATTCTACATACAGGGGTTTTATTCAGACATTTGAAATACAGCCATTTGAAATACAGCCATTTTGGGAAAATAAAAATTTACTTCAGGCCTACACTGGTTCAGACCGTGTGTGATACCACCTCTACATACAGGGGTTTGTTTCAGGGATTTGAAATACAGCCATTTTAAATACAGCCATTTTGGGCAAAGAAATATTTACTTCAGGACTACACTGGCTTAGGCCCTGTGAGATACTCCCTCTACATACAGGGGTTTGATTCAGGCATTTGAAATACAGCCATTTGAAATACAGCCATTTTTGTGCAAAGAAATATTTAATTTAGGCCTAAACTGGCTCAGGCCATGTGAGATACTCCCTCTACATACAGGGGTTTGGTTCAGGGATTTGAAATACAGCCATTTGAAATACAGCCATTTTGGGAAAATAAAAATTTACTTCAGGCCTACACTGGTTTAGGCCCTGTGAGATACTCCCTCTACATACAGGGGTTTGATTCAGGCATTTGAAATACAGCCATTTGAAATACAGCCATGTTGGGCAAAGAAATATTTGCTTCAAGCCTACACTGGTTCAGACCCTGTGAGATACTCCCTTTACATACAGGGGTTTGATTCAGGGATTTGAAACATAGCCATTTGAAATAAAGCCATTTTGTGCAAAGAAATATTTAATTTAGGCCTACACTGGTTTAGGCCCTGTGATATACTCCTTCTACATACAGGGGTTTGATTCAGGTATTTGAAATACAGCAATTTAAAAACAGCCATTTTGGGCAAAGAAATATTTACTTCAGGCCTACACTGATTCAGGTCCTGTGAGATACTCATTCTACATACAGGGGTTTTATTCAGACATTTGAAATACAGCCATTTGAAATACAGCCATTTTGGGCAAAGAAATATTGAATTCAGGCCTACACTGGTTCAGGCCCTGTGAGATACTCCCTCTACAAACAGGGGTTTGATTCAGGGATTTGAAATACAGCCATTTGAAATACAGACATTTTGGGCAAATAAATATTTACTTCAGGCCTACACTGGTTTAGACCGTGTAAGATTCCCCCTCTACATACAGGGGTTTGATTCAGGGATTTGAAATACAGCCATTTGAAATACAGCCATTTTGGGCAAAGAAATATTTACTTCAGGCCTACACTGGTTCAGGCCCTGTGAGATACTCCCTCTACATACAGGGGTTTGATTCAGGGATTTGAAATACAGCAATTTGAAATACTGCCATTTTGGGCAAAGAAATATTTACTTCAGGCCTAAACTGGTTCAGGCCCTGTGAGATACTCCCTCTACATACAGAGGTTTGATTCAGGGATTTGAAATACAGCCATTTGAAATACAGCCATTTTGGGCAAAGAAATATTTACTTCAGGCCTACACTGGTTCAGGCACTGTGAGATACTCATTCTACATACAGGGGTTTTATTCAGACATTTGAAATACAGCAATTTGAAATACAGCCATTTAGGGCAAAGAAATATTGAATTCAGGCCTACACTGATTCAGGCCCTGTGAGATACTCCCTCTACAAACAGGGGTTTGATTCAGGGATTTGAAATACAGCCATTTGAAATACAGCCATTTTGGGAAAATAAAAATTTACTTCAGGCCTACACTGGTTCAGACCGTGTGTGATACCACCTCTACATACAGGGGTTTGTTTCAGGGATTTGAAATACAGCCATTTTAAATACAGCCATTTTGGGCAAAGAAATATTTACTTCAGGACTACACTGGCTTAGGCCCTGTGAGATACTCCCTCTACATACAGGGGTTTGATTCAGGCATTTGAAATACAGCCATTTGAAATACAGCCATTTTTGTGCAAAGAAATATTTAATTTAGGCCTAAACTGGCTCAGGCCCTGTGAGATACTCCCTCTACATACAGGGGTTTGGTTCAGGGATTTGAAATACAGCCATTTGAAATACAGCCATTTTGGGAAAATAAAAATTTACTTCAGGCCTACACTGGTTTAGGCCCTGTGAGATACTCCCTCTACATACAGGGGTTTGATTCAGGCATTTGAAATACAGCCATTTGAAATACAGCCATGTTGGGCAAAGAAATATTTGCTTCAAGCCTACACTGGTTCAGACCCTGTGAGATACTCCCTTTACATACAGGGGTTTGATTCAGGGATTTGAAACATAGCCATTTGAAATAAAGCCATTTTGTGCAAAGAAATATTTAATTTAGGCCTACACTGGTTCAGGCCCTGTGATATACTCCTTCTACATACAGGGGTTTGATTCAGGTATTTGAAATACAGCAATTTAAAAACAGCCATTTTGGGCAAAGAAATTTTTACTTTAGGCCTACACTGATTCAGGTCCTGTGAGATACTCATTCTACATACAGGGGTTTTATTCAGACATTTGAAATACAGCCATTTGAAATACAGCCATTTTGGGCAAAGGAATATTGAATTCAGGCCTACACTGGTTCAGGCCCTGTGAGATACTCCCTCTACAAACAGGGGTTTGATTCAGGGATTTGAAATACAGCCATTTGAAATACAGCCATTTTGGGCAAATAAATATTTACTTCAGGCCTACACTGGTTTAGACCGTGTAAGATTCCCCCTCTACATACAGGGGTTTGATTCAGGGATTTGAAATACAGCCATTTGAAATACAGCCATTTTGGGCAAAGAAATATTTACTTCAGGCCTACACTGGTTCAGGCCCTGTGAGAAACTCCCTCTACATACAGGGGTTTGATTCAGGGATTTGAAATACAGCCATTTGAAATACAGCCATTTTGGGCAAAGAAATATTTACTTCAGGCCTACACTGGTTCAGGCACTGTGAGATACTCATTCTACATACAGGGGTTTTATTCAGACATTTGAAATACAGCAATTTGAAATACAGCCATTTAGGGCAAAGAAATATTGAATTCAGGCCTACACTGATTCAGGCCCTGTGAGATACTCCCTCTACAAACAGGGGTTTGATTCAGGGATTTGAAATACAGCCATTTGAAATACAGCCATTTTGGGAAAATAAAAATTTACTTCAGGCCTACACTGGTTCAGACCGTGTGTGATACCACCTCTACATACAGGGGTTTGTTTCAGGGATTTGAAATACAGCCATTTTAAATACAGCCATTTTGGGCAAAGAAATATTTACTTCAGGACTACACTGGCTTAGGCCCTGTGAGATACTCCCTCTACATACAGGGGTTTGATTCAGGCATTTGAAATACAGCCATTTGAAATACAGCCATTTTTGTGCAAAGAAATATTTAATTTAGGCCTAAACTGGCTCAGGCCCTGTGAGATACTCCCTCTACATACAGGGGTTTGGTTCAGGGATTTGAAATACAGCCATTTGAAATACAGCCATTTTGGGAAAATAAAAATTTACTTCAGGCCTACACTGGTTTAGGCCCTGTGAGATACTCCCTCTACATACAGGGGTTTGATTCAGGCATTTGAAATACAGCCATTTGAAATACAGCCATGTTGGGCAAAGAAATATTTGCTTCAAGCCTACACTGGTTCAGACCCTGTGAGATACTCCCTTTACATACAGGGGTTTGATTCAGGGATTTGAAACATAGCCATTTGAAATAAAGCCATTTTGTGCAAAGAAATATTTAATTTAGGCCTACACTGGTTCAGGCCCTGTGATATACTCCTTCTACATACAGGGGTTTGATTCAGGTATTTGAAATACAGCAATTTAAAAACAGCCATTTTGGGCAAAGAAATATTTACTTCAGGCCTACACTGATTCAGGTCCTGTGAGATACTCATTCTACATACAGGGGTTTTATTCAGACATTTGAAATACAGCCATTTGAAATACAGCCATTTTGGGCAAAGAAATATTGAATTCAGGCCTACACTGGTTCAGGCCCTGTGAGATACTCCCTCTACAAACAGGGGTTTGATTCAGGGATTTGAAATACAGCCATTTGAAATACAGCCATTTTGGGCAAATAAATATTTACTTCAGGCCTACACTGGTTTAGACCGTGTAAGATTCCCCCTCTACATACAGGGGTTTGATTCAGGGATTTGAAATACAGCCATTTGAAATACAGCCATTTTGGGCAAAGAAATATTTACTTCAGGCCTACACTGGTTCAGGCCCTGTGAGATACTCCCTCTACATACAGGGGTTTGATTCAGGGATTTGAAATACAGCAATTTGAAATACTGCCATTTTGGGCAAAGAAATATTTACTTCAGGCCTAAACTGGTTCAGGCCCTGTGAGATACTCCCTCTACATACAGAGGTTTGATTCAGGGATTTGAAATACAGCCATTTGAAATACAGCCATTTTGGGCAAAGAAATATTTACTTCAGGCCTACACTGGTTCAGGCACTGTGAGATACTCATTCTACATACAGGGGTTTTATTCAGACATTTGAAATACAGCAATTTGAAATACAGCCATTTAGGGCAAAGAAATATTGAATTCAGGCCTACACTGATTCAGGCCCTGTGAGATACTCCCTCTACAAACAGGGGTTTGATTCAGGGATTTGAAATACAGCCATTTGAAATACAGCCATTTTGGGAAAATAAAAATTTACTTCAGGCCTACACTGGTTCAGACCGTGTGTGATACCACCTCTACATACAGGGGTTTGTTTCAGGGATTTGAAATACAGCCATTTTAAATACAGCCATTTTGGGCAAAGAAATATTTACTTCAGGACTACACTGGCTTAGGCCCTGTGAGATACTCCCTCTACATACAGGGGTTTGATTCAGGCATTTGAAATACAGCCATTTGAAATACAGCCATTTTTGTGCAAAGAAATATTTAATTTAGGCCTAAACTGGCTCAGGCCCTGTGAGATACTCCCTCTACATACAGGGGTTTGGTTCAGGGATTTGAAATACAGCCATTTGAAATACAGCCATTTTGGGAAAATAAAAATTTACTTCAAGCCTACACTGGTTTAGGCCCTGTGAGATACTCCCTCTACATACAGGGGTTTGATTCAGGCATTTGAAATACAGCCATTTGAAATACAGCCATGTTGGGCAAAGAAATATTTGCTTCAAGCCTACACTGGTTCAGACCCTGTGAGATACTCCCTTTACATACAGGGGTTTGATTCAGGGATTTGAAACATAGCCATTTGAAATAAAGCCATTTTGTGCAAAGAAATATTTAATTTAGGCCTACACTGGTTCAGGCCCTGTGATATACTCCTTCTACATACAGGGGTTTGATTCAGGTATTTGAAATACAGCAATTTAAAAACAGCCATTTTGGGCAAAGAAATATTTACTTCAGGCCTACACTGATTCAGGTCCTGTGAGATACTCATTCTACATACAGGGGTTTTATTCAGACATTTGAAATACAGCCATTTGAAATACAGCCATTTTGGGCAAAGAAATATTGAATTCAGGCCTACACTGGTTCAGGCCCTGTGAGATACTCCCTCTACAAACAGGGGTTTGATTCAGGGATTTGAAATACAGCCATTTGAAATACAGCCATTTTGGGCAAATAAATATTTACTTCAGGCCTACACTGGTTCAGACCGTGTGAGATACCACCTCTACATACAGGGGTTTGTTTCAGGGATTTGAAATACAGCCATTTTAAATACAGCTATTTAGGGCAAAGAAATATTTAGTTCAGGCCTACACAGGTTCACGCCTTGTGAGATACTCCCTCTACATACAGGGGTTTGAATCAGGCATTTGAAATACAGCCATTTGAAATACAGCCATTGTGTGCAAAGAAATATGTACTTCAGGCCTACACTGGTTCAGACCGTGTAAGATTCCGCCTCTACATACAGGGGTTTGATTCAGGGATTTGAAATACAGCCATTTGAAATACAGTCATTTTGTGTAAAAAAATATTTACTTCAGGCCTTTACTGGTTCAGGCCCTGTTAGATATTCCCTCTACATACAGGAGTTTGATTCAGGGATTTGAAATACAGCCATTTTGGGCAAAGAAATATTTACTTCAGGCCTAAACTGGTTCAGGCCCTGTGATATACTCCCTCTACATACAGAGGTTTGATTCAGGGATTTGAAATACAGCAATTTAAAAAACAGCCATTTTTGGCAAAGAAATATTTACTTCAGGCCTACACTGGTTCAGGTCCTGTGAGATACTCATTCTACATACAGGGGTTTTATTCAGACATTTGAAATACAGCCATTTGAAATACAGCCATTTTGGGCAAAGAAATATTGAATTCAGGCCTACACTGGTTCAGGCCCTGTGAGATACTCCCTCTACAAACAGGGGTTTGATTCAGGGATTTGAAATACAGCCATTTGAAATATAGCCATTTTGGGAAAATAAATATTTACTTCAGGCCTACACTGGTTCAGACCGTGTGAGATACCACCTCTACATACAGGGGTTTGTTTCAGGGATTTGAAATACAGCCATTTTAAATACAGCCATTTTGGGCAAAGAAATATTAACTTCAGGCCTACACTGGTTTAGGCCTTGTGAGATACTCCCTCTACATACAGGGGTTTGATTCAGGGATTTGAAACATAGCCATTTGAAATACAACCATTTTGTGCAAAGAAATATTTAATTTAGGCCTACACTGGTTCAGGCCCTGTGAGATACTCCCTCTACATACAGGGGTTTGATTCAGGGATTTGAAATACAGCAATTTGAAATACAGCCATTTTGGGCAAAGAAATATATACTTCAGGCCTACACTGGTTCAGTCCCTGTGAGATACTCCCTCTACATATAGGGGTTTGATTCAGGGATTTGAAATACAGCCATTTGAAATACAGCGATTTTGGTCAAAGAAATATTTAATTTAGGTCTACACTGGTTTAGGCCCTGTGAGAAACTCCCTCTACATACAGGGGTTTGATTCAGGGATTTGAAATACAGCCATTTTGTGCAAAGAAATATTTAATTTAGGCCTACACTGGTTCAGGCCCTGTGAGATACTCCCTCTACACACAGGTGTTTGATTCAGGGATTTGAAATACAGCCATTTGAAATACAGCCATTTTGTGTAACAAAATATTGAATTCAGGCCTACACTAGTTAAGGCCCTGTGAGATTCTCCCTCTACGTACAGGGATTTGAATCAGGCATTTGAAATACAGCCATTTAGGGCAAAGAAATATTTAGTTCAGGCCTACACTGGTTCACGCCTTTTGAGATACCCCCTCTACATACAGGGGTTTAAATCAGGGATTTGAAATACAGCCATTTGAAATACCATTTTGTGCAAATAAATATTTACTTCAGGCCTACACTGGTTCAGACTGTGTGAGATACTCCTCTACATACAGGGGTTTGAATCAGGCATTTGAAATACAGCCATTTGAAAATACAGCCATTGTGTGCAAATAAATATTTACTTCAGCCCTACACTGGTTCAGGCCCTGTGAGATTCTCGCTCTACGTACAGGGATTTGAATCAGGCCTTTGAAATACAGCCATTTAGGGCAAAGAAATATTTAGTTCAGGCCTACACTGGTTCACGCCTTGTGAGATACTCCCTCTACATACAGGGGTTTGATTCAGGGATTTGAAATACAGCCATTTGAAATACCATTTTGTGCAAAGAAATATTTACTTCAGGCCTACACTGGTTCAGACCGTGTGAGATTCCCCTCTACATACAGGGTTTTGAATCAGGCATTTGAAATACAGCCATTTGAAAATACAGCCATTGTGTGCAAATAAATATTTACTTCAGACCTACACTGGTTCAGGCTCTGTGAGATACTCCCTCTACATACAGGGGTTTTATTCAGGCATTTGAAATACAGCCATTTGAAATACAGCCATTTTGTGCAATAAAATATTGATTTCCGGCCTACACTGGTTTAGAAGAAAAAAGAGAAAAGACCCCGGATATCCCAGAAACAAATGGAGGGCAGTGCCTGCACAATGTAAATGTACTGGGGTATCTAAAAAGAAGGGTAGGGTCATGAGAAAAATATATGTATGAGGTACAATGACCAACTCATGGGCCAGTTATAACAAAATATATATGAGATGGTATAAGGTAAGTAAAGATCAGTGAGAGAACCAACCACAGCTGTAGTGCATAGTATGCTGATTAGGATAATAATGCAAAAATTGTATAAGACCAGCCGAGCAATGAAAGAAGCCAAGTGAGGAATCTCAACATCGGCAGCACAAAGCCGTGGGAGGGAGACTATGACCTGAAACTTACCTAGAGTGGACCAAGTGTGGACAAAAGAACCAGGATGGCGCTACCCCAACGCGCGTTTCGGCGTGCCTTCGTCAGGGGGTAACGCCATCACTGTGAACCAAATATTTAAAAGTCTCCTTAGACCAATGAAAAAGGCAGCACTTACTCCTCCCCAGGTGTGTTGGTTAGCTGGCGCGCGCAAGTCGACTACTGACACATCCGGCAACCCCGCGGCCGGCGTCCCGTCGACACGCCCCCATCACATGACGAAGTCACCTGATCGGGCGGCAATGACGTGAGGACTCTCGGGCGTGAGGCGCCGGAGGCAGTGTCGAATGACGCGCGCACGCATCACAAAAGGGGAGGAGGAGCAGGACGTCAATATGACAAAGTGTAATTCTCGGCAATGAGGTGCATAGTTTCAAACAGAAGCAAAATGATACATGCAGCACCCCAGCAGATGCATCCGTGCTATAAAGGCCAAACGTCTACTTATCATATAATATCAAGTTCTTAGAATTACTCAACATATAAATAAGGGCATTTAGAATGAATACATGTGGGCAATGACTCCATAGTGAAAATAAAAACATGATTGGAATAAAAAGCAAATCATGATTAAAAAATGATAATAATAATGGTGTAAAAAATAATAATAATAAAAGCCGAGGTATAATTAGAGTCCATGATTGAGATAATTAGAGTCCATAATAGAGATCAGAATAAAAACATAATTGAAAACAGAAACGGGTCATGATTGAAAATAATAGTAAATCCAAACCATGATCGTAACAATTATCAGGATCAGTTATTATATAAAAAGAAGAATCGATAAAGTGACAGACCGCATGATATACATACTGTGACAGTATGCCTTAAATATAACCATACATAAAAAAGTGCAAAAGTGCATATTTATGGATTTATGAATATGAAGGAGTTTTTATTTCCTCCAAATTACAAAAAAACACAAATCCATAATTACAGTGATAGATGGATAGAAAATTAGACAAGTCTACCCTAACCATACATATTAACCAATAGATCAGTGGATTTATGATTATAATAATAATAATGAAAATAAAAAATGAGAAATAAAAAATGACACTAGACAAAAGTCAATAATGCTTAATTAACATGGCCAGTAATGGTAGACACTATTGCATTACACAGAATGCAATAGTGAACAAATAGTGATGTAAAGCCATGAAATACTGTATGAGCATCAGAGAATCATGATAGTTAATTCAAGTACACAATCAATGCACAGAAAAGTGTATTAGTGTTCCTAACAATAGTGAACTCCATAAAAATATGTATATAATATACAATATAATAAGATGAAGTAAAATAAACATGAAGGTTATAAGGACACAAAGGTTAGAAGGACTGCGTAGCAGCATGACGTAGGGGTGCCGCGCTCCTCCTCCGGCTGCCTTCTCCTCTCTCTCCCAGCCTCGCCGTGCTCCTCGATGTGACCTGGATCCGTATGAACGCCACCCCCTGCCTAGACCTGATTAGCCGATTCCTGAAGGCTGACATCTGATGGCTGATGGCTTAGATGGGAGTCAGAATTTTTCTTACCCTGCCGCTTGCTGCCTGTGGTGATCTTCCGTTCACCGCTTGTTTTGTCCTGCTACCTGCTGCTCTGTTCTGTTACCTGCTGCTCCGTTCTGTTACCTGCTTCCTGTTACCTGCTGCCGACTGCCGACCGCCCGCTGTGACTTGGTGTGACTTGCTGGGATCAACGCTAAGGTGTACCGCTGCCTTGGAGGTGCTGGGAGCAGGGTGCTGGAGCTGGTAAGCTATCCGGTACACTCCGGTGCTTGGTTTACCCTGCCCTTTGTTGCCTGTTGCTTGATGTTACCAGTGGCCTGATCTACTCTGTGTGTTCTGGCCCGTCCGACTCCTCATTGGATTCCCGTTCCTTGCTGCGATCAGCTGTATCTCCCCTGCTGCCTGCGAGGTGCTGGGTTTCGGAGTTGGTAAGAAGCCAATTAAATGGGGCTTCGGCTACTGCGGGTGAAGCAGGGGGTCCGGTCCCAGATCTCTTGTGGATGAATTAGGTGGTCCACCCCGATACCAAATATTTTGATCCCCGGTGCAGCTGGGAGGCGGTAGTGCGGTGGTGTCCCCGGCTTGCAGTGTCATTATTTGCTATGGTTTGCAGTTAGTTGCGAGACCTGGGGCCATCATTGGTGGGAGCCGCTGTGTCACTGGAATCCGAGGTTTGTGGACTCAGTTTTCTGGATTTTGTTTTTGGATAGACTCCGGACAACCTCAGCTGCCATTTGGGAAACTCGAGGGCCACTTCGATTTTGTTTCTGTGTGGCTGAATAAACCAATCTTTGGAGTCCGCAGTTTGAACTTTAGTGGGTGTGCCTACCGAGTACTTTATTTTATTTGCACCTGCTTTTGGGATACAGACTTCTAATTTTGCTTTTTTCAATCTGTTAAGAGCCCAACGGGGTTTTGTTCCATTTATATCTATATGGTTGTTACATAATTGCTGGTCAATATATTCTATCCTGCTTCCTGGGGGGAGTAACCAGGTAGTGCGCGTTGTATCTGGGGTTTTTTGAAGGATATATATACTGACTCAGCGTTTTTTTTTTTTTTTTTTTCTTTGCTCGTTGGGAATATCCATTGTTATCTGTCTCCTTTATATATTGTGTTTTGTAAATCATTGATGGGGGGTGTCTGCTATTTATTTATATGAGATATTGCTGTGTTGGAATTTTTTTACGTGGTTGCAATATATTGACGTATATAAAAATGCCGCCAAAATATCGTAAATCAGGTGGTCTAACCTCTCCAAAAGGTGGATCAGGGGGGAGCCCACAGGCTCGACTTGATAAATTTCTGAAGTCCCCTCCACCCAAAACTAGAGGGGGAGTACAGAGATTGGCGCCTCAGGTTGAGTCAGGTTCTGATAATACGGACCGGTCGGACCAGGGTATACTAAAGACCAGTTCCTCCCATAGTGAAGGCTTTGAGAGCATCAATAATAAATTGCAGGATATTTTGGGAGTGGTAAATGCCACTAGTACCTCGGTTGCAGAGTTGAGCTCTTCTCTTGCAGTAGTACAAGGGGATGTTACTATAATAAGAGATGAAGTGACGAAGTTGAGATTAAAGGTTAAGGAATTGGAGACTGTAGTTAAATCTGTCACTGTAGAGAACGGGGTATTGAAGAATAGACTGGAAGAAGTAGATGAAGATCGCGTCTGGTTAAGAAGGAAAGTGGTAGAGTTGGAGGATAGATCTCGTAGATATAATTTGCGATTAGTAGGATTCCCAGAAGGGGTTGAACAGGATAATCCGTCAAAATTTATTCAGAAGTGGTTGGTAGAAAGTTTGGGGCCAGATTATGACGAAACCTCCTTCTGTGTGGAAAGGGCCCACAGAATTCCTTTTAAAAAACCTCCTCCAGGTGCCCCTTCCAGGGCAATTCTAGCAAAATTTGTCTGTTCAAAAGATCGGGATTGGGTTCTTAGATGTAAAAGAGAAGTATCAGAAATATATTTTGATGGTAACCTGATATTAATATTCCCTGACTTCTCCCGAGAGACCCAAAATAAAAGAAGATCCTTTTTTGAGGTTAAAAAAAGATTGATTTCAGCTAAGATTAAGTACTCAATGTTATACCCTGCTAAATTCAGAGTGGTATATAACGACTCTGTTTGCTTTTTCCCCACACATGTGGAGGCGGCGCAATGGTTGGATTCCAGGGGTTTATGAAATAGTATGAAGAGGTGGTGAGGAGGGAGGTTAATGAGGGGAGGTGGCGAGGGGGAGGTTTGGTGGAAGGAGAGAGGTTGATGGGTATTGTAAAATGCCCTGTCAACCATGCAGGGGGGTTTTTTGGGGGTGGGTTTAAGGGAGGGATTGGCTGCCGTTTTCTGTCTCGTGGCTGTGCGTGCCTCTCCGCTGAGATGGGGGCTACTCCTTTGGATTTGATATGGTAGGTAACATTTTATGTTGGAATGTGAGAGGGTTGGGAGATAGAGTGAAGAGGACGGTTGTATTTGATCTTGTGGTTCGTCATTGGCCTGCGATTGTGGCACTACTAGAGACCCATGCAACAGAAGATAGGATTTATACATTGAAAAGGAAATGGGCTTCTCTCGAGTACCATGCTTGTTATTCTGCTTATGCAAGAGGGGTTAGTGTATATATCCATCGTGGGATGGAGTTCCAACCACTAGACAGTATCATCGATAAAGAAGGGCGATATGTATTCCTTCATGGGTATTGGAAAGGGCAGGAGGTGATATTGGCGTTTATTTATGTCCCCCCGCCATTTAAATCAACTTTTTTTCTCATCTAGCCCAATATATATCTACCAAAAATCAATGTTCCTTATTGGTGGCAGGTGACTTTAATGCAGTACTAGACCCTGAGATGGACCGGTTTTCTTCAGTTGCTGGGCGCGGCCGCACAGTGGGTCTCCTTTGATCGCTGTGTGCCAGGAGCTGGCGCTGGTGGATATCTGGCGCCACCTCTATGGCAATAAAAAAATCTTCTCTTGCTTTAGCCAGTCATACGGGTCTATGTCCCGTATTGACTTGGCCTTTGCAAGTCGGGATCTGTGCGGCCGCGTCCTGAGGATGAAGTATGAACCTCACGGAATATCGGATCACTCCCCAGTTCTGATTGTGTTTACGGAGGCTTCATCCCCCGTAAAGACTTTTAAATTGAACCCACATTGGTTGGAGGTGATAGGGGAGCAATCCCAAGTGGATCAGGATATTCAGGAATTTTGGGGCTTCAACGTTGGCTCGACACACATACATTATGTGTGGGACGCGTTGAAGGCCCATATTAGGGGTCTGTACTTTAATAAAATTCATAGATTCAGAAAGGAAGCGCGACGAAGGGAGAAAGAACTGACAGATTCAATAAGGAGTTTGCGTGCCGCATTGATTGGTTGCCATAGTGAGCAACTTATTACACAAATAAAGGAGGCTAATTCTCAGCTTAAGACACTTTTATATAAAAAAGCACAACACAAGCTTTTAATTCAGGGCCAAAATCGTTTTTGCGAGTCGGGAAAAACAGGCGGGTTTTTGGCTCGTTTGGTGGCCAATCAGAGAGAGGATATCAGTATAAAAGAAATTAGGAATCCACAGGGAACTGGAGTGAGATCAACAGAGGAGATTAGAGAGGAATTTGTACATTATTATTCTACTCTATACAAATCTGAGTCTATGGTTAGTCGTTCTGACATGGATTACTATCTTCAACAACTGGCGCTTCCCCAGTTATCTATTGAAGCCAGAAAAATGTTGGATTCCCCTATTCTTTTGGAGGAACTTAAGGCGACCCTCCCGTCCCTAAAGTATAGTTCATCTCCCGGCTTAGATGGTTTGCCGTTTGAAATCTATAGGTACCATGCCAAATCACTTCTCCCAATTCTTCTTCGGGTTTTTAATGAATCCTGCTCAGTTGGTTCTTTACCACCATCTTTTAGAGAGGCAGTGATTGTTTTGGTCTTGAAGAAGGATAAGGATCCATGCGATGTGGGGTCATATAGACCTATATCGCTCCTAAATACCGACTATAAGTTTTTCGCAAAAATTTTGGCTGGTCGCTTGAAGCGGGTTATGGCCGGTCTGGTACATCCTGAACAGACGGGCTTTATCCCGGGTCGCCAAATGCATACGAGTATATATAGGGTCTATCTGAACCTGTCTGTAGGGGGCAGTGTGGACCACTCCGTCCTGTCACTAGACGCCGCAAAGGCGTTTGACAGGATGGAGTGGTCTTTTTTGTGGGCTACAATGTCTTATTTTGGTTTTGGGAAACTCTTTTTGGAAATGACTCAAATGTTATATCAACAGCCGGTTGCATATATTAATATCAATGGTATTGGTACTTCTCCTGTTATGATGCGGAGAGGGATGAGACAGGGTTGTCCCCTGTCTCCTCTCCTCTTCGCTCTTTTTATAGAACCGCTGGCTTGTCGGATCCGTCTTGATAAGCGCATAGAGGGCTTTGGGGTCGCAGGAGTGAGCGACAAAATAAGCCTATATGCAGATGATGTGATTCTGTTTTTGGACCAGGGTTGTAAAATTCTCCCGTATGTTATAGAGGTAATAGAATACTACGGTAAATTATCAGGCTATATGATTAACTGGATGAAGTCATCGTTCCTCCCGCTGAACAGGAAAGCTGTAGATGTAGGGACCCGAGTCCGCGTTTTGGCCCCTGATGATGCCTTAGACTATTTGGGGGTTAAGATTGGGATTCCGATAAGTAGGTTTTATGAGCTCAACCTGGCCCCAGTGCTGGATAAAGTCAGGATCAAAGTTGGTGCTTGGCGCAAATTGATGCTGGCACAGATAGATCGAATCGCATTGATCAGGATGATTATTTTGCCTATGGTTCTGTTCCCAATGTGTGCTTCCCCTATTTGGATTGAGGATATCTTTTTTCATAGATTGGAGACCTTGATTAATGATCTAATTTGGGGCATCAAGAGGGTGCGTATAAAGCAGAGATATCTATGGTTGTCGGAGGAAGATGGTGGGCTGTCACTACCTTTTTTTCAGGGTTATTATTTTTGTGCACAGATTCAGCGCTGCTGTAATTGGGAAGAGAGTTTACTCACACGTTATTTGAATATTGTTATTAATAAGCCAATAGATAATATTTTTGCATGTTTGGAAACAGGGATTATGGGAATGAGGAAGTCGTTGTTGATCCCTTATTCACTACAGAGGGTGTGGAAAAGGTTGAAGGAGATCCTTAAAGTCCCCGGCCCCTTTGTCTTCACCCCGCTGTGGGGGAACAGGGGGCTAGAGGAATTTTGTAAAATTACAGACTTCGGTTATTGGTCACGTAAAGGCATCAACAGGGTGTCTCACCTATTTTACTTAGGTCGCTTTAAATCACTTTTGGAATTTGGTTTAACTAATATTTCACCATTAGATTTATTCATGTATGCACGTTTGAAACATATATTTGAAGCCTCTAGGAATAGGGGACGTATTTTTCCACAAGAGAATATATTTTTTGACTATTGTGACGCTCAGAAGGACGAGAGGGTGAAGTTATCTAGTTTATATGTTAAACTTCGTAGGGCACTGGCTACTGTAACACCTTTCAAAAGCCCAAGTAGATGGGAGCAAGAGCTGAATTGCCCTCCTTTACAGTGGCCTACTATTTATAAGAACGTGAGAAAGGCGACAGTTTCCAGAGCTCATAGATTAATTCAATTTAAGATCCTCCATAGACTCTATTATACGCCCAAAACCCAGGGAAAGTTCCCCCAGAATAGGGATCGGGACTGTTGTTGCCCAAAATGTGGATATGTGAATGCGAATTATGGCCATTTGCTTTGGAGCTGTAGCAAACTAAGGAAATTTTAGGATGAGGTCTTTTTTGCTTTACAAAAGGAATCCACAATGAATTATAATCCGGGGATCTTGATAGTGATCTTTGGAGATTATGGTTCAGAAATAGAAGTTCCCCCTCATGTTAGACGGATTTGGTTGAGAGGATTGATGGTAGCGAAAGCTTTAGTGGTCAGGTATTGGGGCTCTGCCTCTCAGCCTTCGTCAAGGGAGTGGTCTCTATACTATCAGCAAATTAAAATATATGAAGAGATTGAAAGGAATCGGAGAGTTGCACGCAGAGCCACGTAGAAATAGGTAGAAATAAGTAATTGCGTTTTATGCTTTTCTTGATTGAACTGAGGGGAACGACAGCCAATGACGGGGGGGGGAGTTTATAGGGATATGTATGATTTCTATATTATTTTCATGATCGTGATTTGTTATCTGATATATTATATATATTATATATTAATATGATTAAAATTGGTCATGTATTAATTTTATGGCATTTTCTTAAAATAAAAATAAAGATAAATTTAAAAAAAAAATAAACATGAAGTAATACATGGTAAGTAATAATGAAAACTAATAAAGAAAGAAAAAGAAAAATAATAATTAAAAATACATTGGGCACACTGTAACAATGTGTCACCATAAATAATGGCAATATAATATCAAAACAGTCCGTCAATACATTTGACAACAGCATAACAAAGACTCCAATGATGATAAGCGGCCGAAAGAGGAGAGTCCAATACTATCACGGATCAGATGAAAAAATGAAGAAAATGACATCCCTGAAAGGAAATAATAAAGTGCTGGAAAAGAAGACAAAATGACAAAGAATCAATAAAAGTTGTAAATTAGTAACACACATGCTGTTAAAAGAAATGATAGGATCCACAGTTGTGGGCCCAGCGGTTACAGAAAAGCAGAGAATCCCAGATTATCATTAAGGCCCCTGGGATGTAAAGCCCCCAGGGTCCAAATCCAGCGGCTCTCTCGTTGAGCCAGCCTCTTGGATACATTTCCCGCACGTAAATCCACCTGGATACAATCAATCCCCTTCACCCTAAGGAGTTTCGGGTTGCATGAATGAAACTCCTTAAAGTGCCTCGCAATGGGTTTAAGGACTTCAACTTCCTTCAATTCCTGTGCATTCAAGATATCCCTCACGTGCTCCCTCACACGGACCCTTAGCTCTCGTGTTGTTAGACCTACATAGATCTTGGGGCAGGGACACTGAGCATAATATACCACTCGTGTGCTGGAGCACGCGAGGGATTGGTTAATCTTGAACGTCCTAGTACCAGCAGAATCCACGAAATCAAAAGCACGCTCCATATTGGGACATGCGGCACATCTGCCGCATGGTCTGAAACCAGTCTTGGGACTACCCTGTCCCGGTAACAGGGGGGAGAGGGCTGGTTGAAGGTAACCTCTGACCAGATTATCCCGCAGGGTGTTAGTCCTACGTGTTTTGACCAGAGGTCGTGGTGGTAAAAGTTTTTCCAAAACCGGATCAGTCAATAGAATGGACCAATGTGAGGCTAGACAATTCCTCATTTCATCCCAATCGGAGTGATATTTGCTTATGAATCGGATCTTATTATCGGATACCCTGTCTCCCTTGGTTTGTAGAAGTTGGGTCTGTCCCTGAGTCTTGGCCCGCCAGTAGGCCTTTTTGATGGATCGGTGGCTATAGCCTCTCCTGAGGAAGCGATCCCTCAGGTCACTGGCTTGTTTTTCGAAAGTCGCATCGTCGGAACATATCCGGCGAATGCGTAGAAATTGGCCAATGGGAATTGCGGAGATAGTATTCTTAGGATGTAGAGAGGTTGCATGCAGGTAGGCATTAACGGCTGTCTCCTTACGAAAAAAATCAGTCCTAAGGTATCCACCATTGTCCCTAAATATGGATACATCCAGAAAGTCCACCCTATATCTATGATGTGCATAGGTTAGTTTTATGTTTCTGGAGTTGGTGTTGAGTAGCTTGAAAAAACCATGAAGTTGTTCCTCCGTTCCCTGCCAGATCATAAAGACGTCGTCTATGTATCGCGCCCATAAAATGGCGCGGTCCATGACGACGTGTCCGTCTGACAGGAATAGGTCCCTTTCCCACAGCCCCAGGAACAGGTTGGCGTACGCAGGCGCACAGGCCGCCCCCATTACTGTCCCCTGGAGCTGCAGAAAAAAGGACCCATTAAAGGAGAAAAAGTTCCTTGTGAGTACAAATTTCAAAAGTTGTAATAAAAATGTGGAAAAATCCCTGGGTAGGTTGCTGGCAGAGAGAAAAAACTCTACTGCCCTCAACCCATCCACATGTTGAATACTGGTGTAGAGGGATTCCACATCACACGTTACCATGATATTGTCATCGTCAAGGATAATTCCCTGTATACTCTTCAGGAAATCAGAGGTATCCCTGACGTAAGATGGTAAAGTTTCCACAAGGGGTTTTAGGTGAAAATCCAGTAGTTTACAAACATTTTCCACCATGCTATTGCACCCAGAAATAATGGGCCTACCTAGAGGTACGGATGTGTTCTTATGAACCTTAGGTAGAAGGTACAGAGTGGGGATGGATGGTTCCTGGCTAATTAAGGCTTCATACAGCTGTTTGGAGATGATGTTCTTCTCCAAACCAATATCCAGGATTTTCATCAATTCACCTCTAAAGGAAATGGAGGGGTTAAAAGTTCGCTTTTGGTAACAGATTGGATCATTAAGCTGTCGATATGCTTCTGCTAGATACATATTCCGGGGCCAGACCACCAAATTTTCCCCCTTGTCGGCCGGTTTGTAGATCACATCTTTGATGTTTTTTATTCTGTCAAGACTAAGCCGTTGATCCCTGTGAAGGTTATCATGTCGTATTGACGTGGGTATTTGTTTAAAATCCCTACTGACCGTCTTGACAAAGAGGTCTATCGCCCGACACAGAGACAGGGGGGGAAATTTTGTGGACTTTTTTTTGATCTCCGATGGTATCACGTTAGTAACATTGGTGGCCGGTCCTTCTTGTTCTGCTAATAGGTCCTCCAACACACGGAGAGCACGTTGCTCATCTTCAGTGTTGAGGACTCCCATGGAATCTCCTCTAGCATACCACCTCTTCATCATCAAGGAACGCCCAAAAAGGTGCAGATCCTTGATGGCGGTGAAGCAGTCAAACCCACAGCTGGGTGCATACGACAAACCTTTCTCCAATAGAGAAATGTCTATCTTGGAAAAAGTATGGCCAGATAAATTAATTACCGTAGGCTCATTGTGAGATGGCCTCGCAGTCACGATGGATTCCGGTTGTCTCTTTCTCCCAGGACCATTCCCATGCTCCATCTTTCTCTTGTTGCGAGTCAGACGAGTAGGATTAGTGTCCTGTGACTGGAAATCTCCAGCAGATGATACGGAGGACACTGAAGAAGATCTACTGCGGGACCTGTTCTTATTTCTTTGATTGTTAAGTTCTCTATTTTTCCATTTATAGACGCGGTTTTGTTGTAAGTCGTTGCTATCCCTAGAGAACTTCTGAATTTTAACTTCCTGGATCTCTTTTTCCCAAATTGGGTATTGTGTATCTAATTGCGCTTGGAAGTTTTTCAGAGTATCTGCGCTGCAGTTACTGGACAGACATGCTTGGAGTGAATCAATAGCGCTATCCATTTGTTCCAGGCTCTTTTTGTTGTGACCAATAAGAAGCTCAATAAATTTAAAAGAGCTCTGGTTGCAAATCTCCTCCCATTTAGAAGCAAACATATCATCCTCAATAGGAAAAGAGGGGAAAACTTGTATCCTTAGGCCACGTGGTATAAGGCCTCTCTGGAGATACTTTTCCAAAGAGGCCTTATTCCACCACGTGCGTGCTCTTTTATGTGATAACTGTAAAAGTGAATTCTGGGTCTCTTTAGTTGTGCCACCGCTGGGACCACCCACTGCTCCCTCATCCTTGAAGACGGCATCAAGTTGAGAAAGCCAGGACAATTCTCTGGCCCTGTAGTCCATAGTTCGTGCAGGTCAATAAATCTGTGAAAATACACAGTACAAAATTAATCAGAAGAAAAAAGAGAAAAGACCCCGGATATCCCAGAAACAAATGGAGGGCAGTGCCTGCACAATGTAAATGTACTGGGGTATCCGAAAAGAAGTAACTCAGTACAAGCTTCGAGTATAATGGCAAAGGAAAAAGGAAGGAAGCTCAGAGTACCAAAATAATAATTAAATAAATATTTTATTGAATCAAGAACATGATTAAAAACACACATACAGTTGATGCCAAGGACAGGGTGGGGGGAACAGGGAAAGGAGAAAACAAGCGCCACCCTGGATGGACACACTGGTCACAAAGTACATAAAGCAATGATGGTAGGGTCATGAGAAAAATATATGTATGAGGTACAATGACCAACTCATGGGCCAGGTATAACAAAATATATATGAGATGGTATAAGGTAAGTAAAGATCAGTGAGAGAACCAACCACAGCTGTAGTGCATAGTATGCTGACCAGGATAATAATGCAAAAATTGTATAAGACCAGCAGAGCAATGAAAGAAGCCAAGTGAGGAATCTCAACATCTGCAGCACAAAGCCGTGGAAGGGAGACTATGACCTGAAACTTACCTAGAGTGGACCAAGTGTGGACAAAAGAACCAGGATGGCGCTACCCCAACGCGCGTTTCGGCGTGCCTTCGTCAGGGGGTAACGCCATCACTGTGAACCAAATATTTAAAGTCTCCTTAGACCAATGAAAAAGGCAGCACTTACTCCTCCCCAGGTGTGTTGGTTAGCTGGCGCGCGCAAGTCGACTACTGACACATCCGGCAACCCCGCGGCCGGCGTCCCGTTGACCCGCCCACATCACATGACGAAGTCACCTGATCGGGCGGCAATGACGTGAGGACGCTCGGGCGTGAGGCGCCGGAGGCAGTGTCGAATGACGCGCGCACGCATCACAAAAGGGGAGGAGGAGCAGGACGTCAATATGACAAAGTGTAATTCTCGGCAATGAGGTGCATAGTTTCAAACAGAAGCAAAATGATACATGCAGCACCCCAGCAGATGCATCCGTGCTATAAAGGCCAAACGTCTACTTATCATATAATATCAAGTTCTTAGAATTACTCAACATATAAATAAGGGCATTTAGAATGAATACATGTGGGCAATGACTCCATAGTGAAAATAAAAACATGATTGGAATAAAAAGCAAATCATGATTAAAAAATGATAATAATAATGGTGTAAAAAATAATAATAATAAAAGCCGAGGTATAATTAGAGTCCATGATTGAGATAATTAGAGTCCATAATAGAGATTAGAATAAAAACATAATTGAAGACAGAAACGGGTCATGATTAAAAATAATAGTAAATCACCACTAGCGATAAACAACCACGAGTTCCATTTGTGGTGAAATACCACCCTTGGGTAAATAAATGTAGGACCATCATCAATAAGCATTTAGTATTTTGTACCATTATAATAATGCTTAGTATAATATAGCACTGTAAAGTATGGTGCCCTGTGAACTAATGACATTTTCTTGCAAGTTTGTTACAGCATGTAGCATTCAGCATTTAGTATTATATACAATTATAATAATGTTCAGTAGAATATAGCACTGTAAAGCATGGTGCCCTGTGAACTAATGACATTCTTTTGCAAGTTTGTTATTCCTGCATTGTTGTGCCCTTTGTTTACGACGTTGCTATGGTAACCAACGTCACTTCCGGCTCCATCGCGGGCTATTTAAATTTGTCTGTTACTTGTAATCATTATGTTTGACAAAGGCTCATAGTAGCCGAAACGCGTCACTTACCACATGTATGTGACCATTAAAATCACTTGAAAATTACTACCAGAGAAAGTGCCGGTCCTTTCTATACAAGTACGTGCGGACCTTCCCTGGACACGCGCACCGCATCACTGACAGTGGAGTGCCGCCTGTATCTTCTTTGGATCTTCTCACAGAAGTGGTGGTGACAGAAACTTACTTACTGATGCTGAAACTATGGCTGCTGTCAGTTCAAGTCTTGGTATTGTCTGAATACTGGTAGGTGCAACTCTGGCCTTCCCCAAACCCGGGCACAGTTTATCTTTTCTTCTCCTATTACTCTGATGTAGGAGCACTGACCATATCCATAACTACTGGCATCTGAAAAATGATGAAGTTCTATTTTCTTGAACTTTCCGAAATCATGAGGTACAAAACATCTGGGTATCCGAACTTCTCTCAAGTTTTGCAAGTCTCTTATCCGACTCTCCTACCTTGGCCTAAAATTTTCAGGTATGGGCTCATCCCACCCTAACTTCTGTCTGCATAATTCTTGCAGTATCTCTTTTGCTCTGAGGATTACTAGGGCCAAGAATCCCAATGGATCAAATATAGAAGCCACTGCGGAAAGAATGGTTCGTCTAGTTGCAACTTTCTCTTCAATAGATTCTTCAAGGAAGAACTTCTCTGCATGTCCTTCTTCGAGAATGTCTTCCATGAATTTCAAATAATCCTGCTTGAATTTGAGATCTCTTCCCATCTTTTTCTTCAAACATTTCAATCTTGCTAGGGCAAGATTTCTGTTATTTGGCAGACGAGGTCATTCTCTAAAAGGTAAGGGCATTTCAAGATGACCTCGTTGATTCAGCTAAATACTTTCTTCTAGAGTATGTACAAACTTTATGTCTTCTTGGGATACACTCTTTTCTTTAGAACTTATGTCTGCAAAGTCGGATTCAAGGATCTTGATTACTTTCGCTGGACTTACAGTTGGTAACTCTTGGACAGATATACAATGACATAATCCTGTCATCTGTCTTGGGTTTGCGATCTGCTGTTTTCCTCCAACAACACTTAGATCAGTTTGAACAGCATAGGGTTCACCATTTCCTCCTGTGATTACCTTTCGTGGTACCAAGGCTTTAGGACAATCGTAGCCTATCAACAGTCCAACACCAAACTCCTTCAGCGGGGACATTTCATGAGATATGACAGATAGGTGCTCCCATTCATTGGCTGTTTCACAGGTAGGTATGCGATCTCGATCTAGAGGTACGGTATATTGTCTTTTGTGTAAGCTGGAGGTAGATCTAACGTGCAGTTTGAATGAAGTCCTCTAACTCTCAGTCCTTTGACCCTTTGACTGTTCACTAATGTGTCTCTCCTCATCATTGTGGTGAGTTTGAGCTTCACTGGTTCTGTAGCCACTTGTAATTTCTTGCAGATTTCTTGATCAATGAAGGTGACGTCACTCTGGGCATCCAGTAGCGCATAGGCATATACCATCTTGTTTCTCCTTTTAGGATTTGAAATGCACACTGGTACAAACATTGATGTGCCATTGCTCTCTCCCTCCCTCACTCTGTAAGAGAATACCGATACTTTCTTTCCTTCCTCAGTATATTTAGGTATTGAGGATTTATCTTTCTTTGGACGTTCTTCATGTAGTGGTGTAGGATGGCGTCCTTTGCAAATGCTACATGTGGCTCTTTTCTTACACTCCTTAGTAACATGGCCTTTTCTTAGACAACCAAAACACAGTTGGTTCTCCAGTACAAATTTTTTATTTTCTTCTGGGGACTTCTCCTTCAATTGTTGGCACTTATGTATATATGGTTTTCTCCACAGAACATACACTTGAAGGTAGTCTGAAGATTTGTCGGCTCTGTCTCTCTACTGCTCCCAGTAGTGACTTTTAACTTACTCTCGTAGGTATCTGGACCTTTAGCTGCTGTGTTGGTTGCAAAGATAGTTGCTCTTGCACATCTTATCTCTCTTGCAGGCCTTTCTTCTAAGGATTTTAAGACATAAGATGATGTTACTGGATTACATGCTCTCCGTGCTTATTTATTGACAAATTCAGAGAACTCTTTAAAACTTGGGAAGTTCTTAACTAGATCTAACTGTTCAGTCACATAGCGATTCCATCTAGAAGAGACTTCTTCAGGTAGCTTAGTTAGCATCCTGTGGTTTTCTAGATAGTTGTTCAGTACTTCCAGTCCTTGAACGTGTGGGATGGGATTTCTGCATGCTTGCAGGAAGTCACTGTACTCTTGAAGTCTGAAGTGTTCTTTAGGACCTATTTTAGGCCAGTTATTTAATCTCTCTCTAAAAGCTCTTTGTACTAAGAAAGGATGACCATATCTTGCATTTCATTTTTCCCAAGCTTGCTTGTGGGCTTCTTCGTCTTTTCTATAGAAGTTACCTTCAAGAACTTTCTTTGCTTCCCCACCAACATATCTCTAAAGGTAGAATAACTTGTCAATTGGACTGAAACAATGATTCTCAATGATCATACAGAAAATACTGAAAATACAGTGGGTTCCAGCATGGGAAGTCTAGCCAGGACTGTTCTCTGTTGTCCTGTTGGGACAATAGTTGCAACACTTTCCTGAGCATTGCCGTGACATCTAGGAATAGAATCAGCCGGTTCTAATTTCTCACTTAGTTCTGAATTAGGTGAGTCCTTTTCTTTATCTTTTCTGGTAGAGAGAGAGGGCAAATTCACACACCTTTTTCCTAACACTGGACTAGGCATCTCTTTGTTTTTATGTGCAGGGATGGAAGGATAATAACTTTTTTCCTCACTACAAGCTGGAGATTTCCTTTCATTCTCTTGAATGTATGAAGGAAAATATGTCCTTTTCTTTACTTAGTACAGATTTGAACCTATGACTACTCTGACTCATATCTTCCTCATGTACTCTGAGTCTGGCTTCTATGATCTTAACTTCTTTCTGCCTTTCCAGACTTTTCATCTGTTGGCGCTGTGCTTTCATTTCAGCTTCCATAGGATGGCGCTGTGTCTCCTTTTCAGCTTTCATCTGATGGCGTTGTGAATCCTTTTCAGCCATCAGTTGGTGCTGCGCCTCGATGGCAGCTTCCAACTCAACTTCTGCTCTCTTGACAGCAAGTTGTTCAGCTAATTCCTTTCTTTTGGCTGAAGTATTTGAGGACTCTGATATGTGGGTGGCACTTCTGCTAGTAAAGGAAGTCACACTTGAGATTGTGGTTCCACCTAAGGACCTAGCATAGTCTCTCATAAAAAGCTCATTCATTCTACTTCTTGCTTTAACTTCATCATAATTAGCTGTAGATGAAAGTTCTCTCATGAGCTTTACTAAATCTGTAGTTACTGCAGTACATGTTCCTTACAATATCCTGGGAAGGTAAACGACCGCAGGTTGACATATGCTGCCATAAGCTCTGATTCAGATTCTTCAACCATCTCTACCATATCACTCAAGTTCCTTTTTATACTTTCTTGCTTTAGCTTTCTACGAATGTCTTGAATGTATGATTTCCACCTATCATACATCCGGGCAAACTTTTTCTCTTTTAATGCTGCTTCTTGCTCTAAATTTTCCAGCATCTTTGAGGTCGGTTTTCTGGCACGTGATGAACGTCTAAGGGCTCTTTCACACTTGCGTTGTTTTGTTCCGGCATAGAGTTCCGTCGTCGGGTCTCTATGCCGGAAGAATCCTGATCAGGATTATCCCCATGCATTCTGAATGGAGAGAAATCAGTTCAGAATGCATCAGGATGCCTTCAGTTCAGGACCGGAACGTTTTTTGGCCGGAGAAAATACTGCAGCATGCTGCTCTTTTTGCTCCGGCCAAAAATCCTGAACACTTGCCGCAAGGCCGGATCCGGAATTAATGCCCATTAAAAGGCCTTAAGCTAAACGTCGTTTCGGCGCATTACCGGATCCGACGTTTAGCTTTTTCTGAATGGTTACCATGGCTGCAAGGACGCTAAAGTCCTGTTTGCCATGGTAAAGTGTAGTGGGGAGCGGGGAAGCAGTATATTTACCGTCCGTGCGGCTCCCGGGGCGCTTCAGTGATGTCAGGGTGCCCCACGCGCATGAATGACGTGATCGCATGGATCACGTCATCCATGCGCATGGGGCGCTCTGATGTCATTCTGGAGCGCTTTGGGAGTCGCACGGACGGTAAGTATACTGCTCCCCCGCTCCCCACTACTACTACAGCAACCAGGACTTTAATAGCGTCCTGGCTGCCATAGTAACACTGAACGCATTTTGAAGACGGATCCGTCTTCAAATGCTTTTAGTTCACTTGCGTTGTTACGGATCCGGCGGGCACCTCCGGCAAATGGAGTACATGACGGATCCGGACAACGCAAGTGTGAAAGAGGCCTAATCTGGGCTATATTTGTTTGAGGCAAGACTAATGCTGCATCAGACTCTTCTACCTCAGACAGGTTCCCTTGCTCTTCCCTCTCTACTATCTATCTTTGCATCCTCTAACAGTGGCATGGTAATACTGACAAATGCAGAAATAAATGACTGTCACTTTAAATACAACAGCGATAAATGCAGGCATTAAATGACTTTCACTTTAAATGCTTTAGAGTCCGTGTACTACAAACTGTCCTTTGTTTTTATTTAAAGTCTCTTATTTCTGAACACAAAAAATGTCTCTTTATGCCAAAGCATATATGCAATGATAACTAATAAAAGAAAAGCTCTGACCTTATTCTGAAGAGCAGGATACTGCGATCTGAAGGTTGCTGTAACAAATGTCTGTCTTAAAGGAGACTAGTCTTTTCTTGATGTGATGCGATGCTCTGCGCTGAGTTGCGATGCTCTGTGCAGACTTGTGATGATCTGTGATGACTTCCGATGCGCTGGCTTGGATACGCTGCTGCAGGCTTTGGGCCTAGTGGCGGGAAACTAGCTGACTGCAGTACGTGGTCTCTCAGTGGATAGCGGTACAGGCACTCTAGCTCTGGACTTTGGCCTCCCACCATGCGTCTCTTGCAGGACGGTTGGCGCTCTTTCTCTGACTATTTTGCCTTTGCCATTATGCCACTTTAAGAGTCAGCTGCAGTTTGACTAATGCACACGTTCTATGGCCTTTATGGTAGCTCCGCTGAGGTGTCTTTGGTTGCTCGCTCCGGGAACAGTTGCTGCGCGGTGGAATATGCTGGCACTCCGCTGCTCTAATGCCATTTTTACTGTGCAAGTTCGCTTTGCCCTCTAAAGGGCTATAGTACCACTGTGGCAGGCGCAGCACTATGAAGTGCCTTTTGCGCTGTGGCATTAGAAGAATTTTGATATCTCTGACTTTTAGTCTAACCAGACTGTCTAGCGCCGTTCTATGAAAACAGTAGGTTTAACCCCTTAAGAACTTAGCCCTATTTCACCTTAAGGACCAGGACATTTTTTGCAAATCTGACCAGTGTCACTTTAAGTGCTGATAACTTTAAAACGCTTTGACTTATCCAGGCCATTCTGAGATTGTTTTTTCGTCACATATTGTACTTCATGACACTGGTAAAATGAAGTTAAAAAAAATTCATTTTTATTTATAAAAAAATATCAAATTTACCAAAAATTTGTAAAAAAAATATCAAATTTCCAAGTTTCAATTTCTCTACTTCTATAATACATAGTAATACCTCCAAAAATAGTTATTACTTTACATTCCCCATATGTCTACTTCATGTTTGGATCATTTTGGGAATGATATTTTATTTTTTGGGGATGTTACAAGGTTTAGAAGTTTAGAAGCAAATTCAGAAACCCAATTTTTAGGGACCAGTTCAGGTCTGAAGTCACTTTGCGAGGCTTACATAATAGAAACCACCCAAAAATGACCCCATTCTATAAACTACACCCCTCAAGGTATTCAAAACTGATTTTACAAACGTCATTAACCCTTTAGGTGTTCCACAAGAAATAATGGAATATAGAGACACAATTTCAAAATTTCACTTTTTTGGCAGATTTTCATTTTAATAATTTTTTTCCAGTTACAAAGCAAGGGTTAACAGCCAAACCAAACTCAATATTTATGTCCCTGATTCTGTAGTTTACAGAAACACCCCATATGTGGTCGTAAACCACTGTACGGGCACACAGCAGGGCGCAGAAGGAAAGGAATGCCATACGGTTTTTGGAAGGCAGGTTTTACTGGACTGTTTTTTTTGACACCATGTCCCATTTGAAGCCCCCCTGATGCAACCCTAGAGTAGAAACTCCATAAAAGTGACCCAATCTAAGAAACTACACCCCTTAAGGTTTTCAAAAAAGATTTTACAAACATCGTTAACCCTTTAGGTGTTCCACAAGAGATATTGGCAAATGGAGATGAAATTTCAGAATTTACATTTTTGGGCAAATTTTCCATTTTAATCCATTTCTCCCAGTAACAAAGCAAGGGTTAACAGCCAAACAAAACTCAATATTTATGGCCCTGATTCTGTAGTTTACAGAAACACCCCATATGTGGTCGTAAACAGCTGTACGGGCACACGGCAGGGCGCAGAAGGAAAGGAATGCCATACGGTTTTTGAAAGGCAGATTTTGCTGGACTGGTTTATTTGACACCATGTCCCATTTGAAGCCCCCTTGATGCACCCCTAGAGTAGAAACTCCAAAAAAGTGGCCCCATTTTAGAAACTACGGGATAGGGTGGCAGTATTGTTGGTACTAGTTTAGGGTACATATGATTTTTGGTTGCTCTATATTACACTTTTGTGAGGCAAGATAACAAGAAATAGCTGTTTTGGCACAGTTTTTATTTTTTGTTATTTACAATATTTATCTGACAGGTTAGAACATGTGATATTTTTATAGACCAGGTTGTCACGGATGCGGTGATACTTAATATGTATACTTTTTTTATTTATGTAAGTTTTACACAATGATTTCATTTTTGAAGCAAAGAAAATCATGTTTTAGTGTTTTCATAGTCTGAGAGCCATAATTTTTAAAATTTTTGGGCGATTACCTTGGGTAGGGTATGATTTTTGCGGGATGAGATGACGGTTTTATTGTCACTATTTTGGAGTGTGTGTGACTTTTTGATCGCTTGCTATTACACTTTTTGTGATGTAGGGTGACAAAAAATAATTTATTTAGCACAGTTTTTATTTTACATTTTTTACGGTGTACATCTGAGGGGTTAGATCATGTGATATTTTTATAGAGCCGGTCGATACGGATGCGGCGATACCTAATATGTATACTTTTTTTTATTAATGTACGTTTTACACAATGATTTCATTTTTGAAGCAAAAAAATCATGTTTTATTGTTTCCATAGTCTGAGAGCCATAATTTTTTCAGTGTTTGGGCGATTATCTTGGGTAGGGTATCATTTTTGCGTGATGTGATATTTTTATAGAGTCGGTCGATACGAACGCGGCGATACCAAATATGTATACTTTTTTTTTTATTTATGTAAGTTTTACACAATAACAGCTTTTTTCAAACCCAAAAAATTATGTTTTAGTGTCTCCATATTCTGAGCCATAGTTTTTTTTTTTTGGGCGATTGTCTTAGCTAGGGGCTCATTTTTTACGTTGTGATGTGACGGTTAGATTTGTACTATTTTGGTGGGCATACGTTTTTTTATCGCTTGCTGTTGTACTTTTTGTGGTGTAAGGTGACAAAAAAAAGGTTTATTTAGCACAGTTTATTTTTTTATTTTTTTTAACGGTGTTCATCTAAGGGGTTAGGTCATGTGATATGTTTATAGATCCGGTCTATATGGACGCGACGATACCTAATATGTATACTTTCCCCCCCTTCCTATTTGTTACCAATTTTTTTTAACTTTATTTGGGGAAAATGACATTTTTGTTTATTTTTACTTGAAACTTTAATTTTTTGGGGGGAAAACTTTATTTTTTCAACTTTTTTTTCACTTTATTTTTTGTCTCACTTTGAGACTTGAACTTTTGGGGATATATTCCTTTACAATAAATTTCAATACTTCTGTATTGGAATGCATTGACTGTATGAGTAATACTGTGTGTATTACTCATACAGCTTCCGGGGCCTGTGAGATCCAGGGGGCTGGATCTCACAGGCTCTTTACCGGAAGGCAGCGCTGATGCCTCAGGAAGGCATCGCGCTGCCTTCCATGCCATCGGGTCCCCCCCACAGCCCCATGGGGACCCGATGGCACCACCGCCGCAGCCGCCGCACCAGGTAAAAGCCGCAAACCACAGGTCTGAATTGACCTGCGGTTTGCCGCGATCGCCTACACGGGGAAGTCACGGGACCCCCCCCCCCGCATTTAGCCGAGATGCCTGCTCAATGATTTGAGCAGGCACCTTATTCCAGGCGGCGGTGATCGGAACAACACATGATGTACCGGTACGTCATGTGTCCTTAAGGACTCGGGAAACATGCCATACCGGTATGTCATGTGTCCGTAAGCGGTTAAAGAGCACACCAAATGCTTCAAATAACTTCTTTATTAACTTCAACTTTTCTTCATATATAATACTGCCACCTCCGCAGCAGATAGTCAATGTACATAACACGTGTTGAAAAGATATCACAAAATGGCAATATGCATAAGATGTTGGTTCAACTGTTTAATCTTGTCATTCAACATAAAATGGTGGATATATTTCTCTCTTGAGTAGCTGTACTCTCACTTTAAGCTATTTAAGCACTTTCTGATCTCTTTGAGAGGTATATCTGAGGTCTAACTAACTGTTCGCTTGCAGTATGCAGTTAGCAGTGACTATTTGCAGATTTGTTGAGTATGATCTGGTATGGTTGTATGCTATTTGGATTGCAATGTGGAATCTGCATGCTTGCAATGGTATGCTTGCAATGGTAGCTTGCAATTTGAAACTTGCAATTGAATTTGTATGCAATTGTATGACTCAGTATGCTTGCAATTTGGTGGAACTGTAAGTAAACACATATATAACTGGTTCAGTATACAGTTCTAATCACAATACCAACAACATGAATATTATATAACTATTTTAAATACCTATATTGGACTCTTGTTCCCATAAAGCTCAGTTCTAAGTGGAGTGAATGTTTCTTCAGCTCCTGTCTCTGGTGAATAATGATTCTAGCAGCAGGAGCTGGGGGAAATCTCAGACAGGCTGTGTGTGATGCTGTCACGGATGGTGTTGCAGAAAACTGGAAGTCACAAATAAACATCAGACTGACTTGATCCCAAACTAAGGAACATATGGGTAAGCCCTATAAAATCCCTAGAACTCTCCCTTACTGCTCAGCCCATGCAAAGATCTCTATGATAGATAATTCCATGCCCTTGTGCCTCGACTGTATGACACCTGAAAACCCTACAATAGTGAGGGGACACGACCACCGGCTCCCTGCACTTAATACGGAGGGAGTCAGGGTCACCTAGAATCAAGCCAGCAGAAAAACACAAATAAAGGAAGAGACTTATCTGAGGAACCAGCAGTTGCAGCTTCTAGCAGAGAGCACAATCCAGGAAGTAGTATAAACCACAAAGTGAGGCAGTATGGGAGGGGATATAAAGGGAGGCAATCATAATAACAGCTGGGAGAAGGAAAAGAGATGCCAAAGTGAAACCAAAACAAAAGAACATCATGCAGGAGGTACATAAGAACGTCTGTCAGAGCTTCTTAGAGATCTGGCGGTGACAGAGGCTGGCTGTGATAGGTGAAATCTCTTGCTGTCTGAGAAGCTGACTGTGATTGGTCTAGACTTCTGCCCAGCAACAACAGATTAACACTATGCTTTCTGTTGTTTCTGCTGTGTCACTGAGTCCACCTTACTCTACAAAATGAATCCCAAAGGTACATTATCCCTTTTTGCTTCTGTGAACACAAAATATAATAGTTATATGACATCCAAAACATGATGTCACAGTAAAATATCTCTTAATGATTTTGTCTTTAACACATAAACATAGGAACAGTATTAAGGCTATTGGCAGGTTAGCTGTATACATATATAAGCTATCCTAGCAACCTAGGACAGGTCTTAGCTGGCCAGTAGAGTTGAGCGGACACCTGGATGTTCGGGTTCGAACTTGACCCGAATTTGACCCGAACCCCATTGAAGTCAATGGGGACCCGAAATTTTGAGCATTAACCACCTCCGGACCGCTGTACGCACAGACGCGTCCTGGAGGTGGTTGATTGATTCCGAGTGGACGCGCCGGCGTGTCCTCTCGCGATGGCCGAGATTTCCTGTAAACGCGCGCACACAGGCGCGCGCGCTCACAGGAACGGAAGGTAAGAAAGTGGATCTCCAGCCTGCCAGCGGCGATCGTTCGCTGGCAGGCTGGAGATGTGATTTTTTTAACCCCTAACAGGTATATTAGACGCTGTTTTGATAACAGCGTCTAATATACCTGCTACCTGGTCCTCTGGTGGTCCCCTTTGTTTGGATCGACCACCAGAGGACACAGGTAGCTCAGTAATATGTTGCACCAAGCACCACACTACACTACACCCCCCCCGTCACTTATTAACCCCTTATTCACCCTTGATCACCCCTGATCACCCCATATAGACTCCCTGATCACCCCCCTGTCATTGATCACCCCCCTGTCATTGATCACACCCCTGTAAAGCTCCATTCAGACGTCCGCATGATTTTTACGGATCCACTGATAGATGGATCGGATCCACAAAACGCACACGGACGTCTGAATGGAGCCTTACAGGGGCATGATCAATGACTGTGGTGATTACCCCATATAGACTCTCTGATCACCCCCCTGTCATTGATCACCCCCCTGTAAAGCTCCATTCAGACGTCCGCATGATTTTTACGGATCCACCGATAGATGGATCGGATCCGCAAAACGCACACGGACGTCTGAATGGAGCCTTACAGGGGCATGATCAATGACTGTGGTGATCACCCCATATAGACTCCCTGATCACCCCGCTGTCATTGATTACCCCCCTGTCATTGATCACCCCCCTGTAAAGCTCCATTCAGACGTCCGCATGATTTTTACGGATCCACTGATAGATGGATCGGATCCGCAAAACGCACACGGACGTCTGAATGGAGCCTTACAGGGGCATGATCAATGACTGTGGTGATCACCCCATATAGACTCCCTGATCACCCCCCTGTCATTGATTACCCCCCTGTCATTGATCACACCCCTGTAAAGCTCCATTCAGACGTCCGCATGATTTTTACGGATCCACTGATAGATGGATCGGATCCGCAAAACGCACACGGACGTCTGAATGGAACCTTACAGGGGCATGATCAATGACTGTGGTGATTACCCCATATAGACTCCCTGATCACCCCCCTGTCATTGATTACCCCCCTGTCATTGATCAACCCCCTGTAAAGCTCCATTCAGACGTCCGCATGATTTTTACGGATCCACTGATAGATGGATCGGATCCGCAAAACGCACACGGACGTCTGAATGGAGCCTTACAGGGGCATGATCAATGACTGTGGTGATCACCCCATATAGACTCCCTGATCACCCCCCTGTCATTGATTACCCCCCTGTCATTGATCACCCCCCTGTAAAGCTCCATTCAGATGTCTGCATGATTTTTACGGATCCACTGATAGATGGATCGGATTCGCAAAACGCACACGGACGTCTGAATGGAGCCTTACAGGGGCATGATTAATGACTGTGGTGATCACCCCATATAGACTCCCTGATCACCCCCCTGTCATTGATTACCCCCCTGTCATTGATCACCCCCCTGTAAAGCTCCATTCAGATGTCCGCATGATTTTTACGGATCCACTGATAGATGGATCGGATCCGCAAAACGCACACGGACGTCTGAATAGAGCCTTACAGGGGCGTGATCAATGACTGGTGATCACCCCATATAGACTCTCTGATCACCCCCCTGTCATTGATCACCCCCCTGTCATTGATCACACCCCTGTCATTGATCACCCCCCCTGTCATTGATCACCCCTCTGTAAGGCTCCATTCAGACATTTTTTTGGCCCAAGTTAGCGGAAATTTTATTTTTTTTCTTACAAAGTCTCATATTCCACTAACTTGCGTCAAAAAATTAAATCTCACATGAACTCACCATACCCCTCACGGAATCCAAATGCGTAAAATTTTTTAGACATTTATATTCCAGACTTCTTCTCACGCTTTAGGGCCCCTAGAATGCCAGGGCAGTATAAATACCCCACATGTGACCCCATTTCGGAAAGAAGACACCCCCAGGTATTCCGTGAGGGGCATATTGAGTCCATGAAAGATTGAAATTTTTGTCCCAAGTTAGCGGAAAGGGAGACTTTGTGAGAAAAAAATAAATAAAATCAATTTCCGCTAACTTGTGCCAAAAAAAAAAAAATTCTATGAACTCGCCATGCCCCTCATTGAATACCTTGGGGTGTCTTATTTCCAAAATGGGGTCACATGTGGGGTATTTATACTGCCCTGGCATTCTAGGGGCCCTAAAGCGTGAAAAGAAGTCTGGGATCCAAATGTCTAAAAATGCCCTCATAAAAGGAATGTGGGACCCTTTGCGCATTTAGGCTGCAAAAAAGTGTCACACATCTGGTATCGCCGTACTCAGGAGAAGGTGGGGAATGTGTTTTGGGGTGTCATTTTACATATACCCATGCTGGGTGAGAGAAATATCTTGGCAAAAGACAACTTTTACCATTTTTTTATACAAAGTGTGCATTTGACCAAGATATTTATCTCACCCAGCATGGGTATATGTAAAATGACACCCCAAAACACATTCCCCAACTTCTCCCGAGTACGTAGATACCACATGTGTGGCACTTTTTTGCAGCCTAGGTGGGCAAAGGGGCCCACATTCCAAAGAGCACCTTTCGGATTTCACAGGTCATTTACCTACTTACCACACATTAGGGCCCCTGGAAAATGCCAGGGCAGTATAACTACCCCACAAGTGACCCCATTTTGGAAAGAAGACACACCAAGGTATTCCGTGAGGGGCATGGCGAGTTCCTAGAATTTTTTATTTTTTGTCACAAGTTAGTGGAAAATGATGATTTTTATTTTTTTTTTTTTTTTTCTTACAAAGTCTCATATTCCACTAACTTGTGACAAAAAATAAAAACTTCCATGAACTCACTATGCCCATCAGCGAATACCTTGGGGTGTCTTCTTTCCAAAATGGGGCCACTTGTGGGGTAGTTATACTGCCCTGGCATATTAGGGGCCCAAATGTGTGGTAAGGAGTTTGAAATCAAATTCTGTAAAAAATGACCAGTGAAATCCGAAAGGTGCTCTTTGGAATATGGGCCCCTTTGCCCACCTAGGCTGCAAAAAAGTGTCACACATCTGGTATCTCTGTATTCAGGAGAAGTTGAGGAATGTGTTTTGGGGTGTCTTTTTACATATACCCATGCTGGGTGAGATAAATATCTTGGTCAAATGCCAACTTTGTATAAAAAAATGGGAAAAGTTGTCTTTTGCCAAGATATTTCTCTCACCCAGCATGGGTATATGTAAAATGACACCCCAAAACACATTCCCCAACTTCTCCCGAGTACGGAGATACCACATGTGTGGCACTTTTTTGCAGCCTAGGTGGGCAAAGGGGCCCACATTCCAAAGAGCACCTTCGGATTTCACTGGTCATTTTTTACAGAATTTGATTTCAAACTCCTTACCACACATTTGGGCCCCTAGAATGCCAGGGCAGTATAACTACCCCACAAGTGACCCCAGTTTGGAAAGAAGAGACCCCAAGGTATTTCGTGATGGGCATAGTGAGTTCATAGAACTTTTTATTTTTTGTCACAAGTTAGTGGAATATGAGACTTTGTAAGAAAAAAAAGAAAAAAATCATCATTTTCCGCTAACTTGTGACAAAAAATAAAAAGTTCTATGAACTCACTATGCCCATCAGCGAATACCTTAGGGTGTGTACTTTCCGAAATGGGGTCATTTGTGGGGTGTTTGTACTGTCTGGGCATTGTAGAACCTCAGGAAACATGACAGGTGCTCAGAAAGTCAGAGCTGCTTCAAAAAGCGGAAATTCACATTTTTGTACCATAGTTTGTAAACGCTATAACTTTTACCCAAACCATTTTTTTTTTTACCCAAACATTTTTTTTTTATCAAAGACATGTAGAACAATAAATTTAGAGCAAAATTTATATATGGATCTCTTTTTTTTTGCAAAATTTTACAACTGAAAGTGAAAAATGTCATTTTTTTGCAAAAAAATCGTTAAATTTCGATTAATAACAAAAAAAGTAAAAATGTCAGCAGCAATGAAATACCACCAAATGAAAGCTCTATTAGTGAGAAGAAAAGGAGGTAAAATTCATTTGGGTGGTAAGTTGCATGACGGAGCAATAAACGGTGAAAATAGTGTAGGTCAGAAGTGTAAAAAGTGGCCTGGTCTTTCAGGGTGTTTAAGCCCTGGGGGCTGAGGTGGTTAAAATGGCTGTAAAAAAGTCATGGAAAAGGCTAGAGGGCTGCAAATGGCATCAAAATGTATTTAAGAGCATGGCAAGTGTTCTGCAAACAAATGTGGATAGGTAAATGACTTTAAATAACCTAAAATAGGTAAAAATAAAAAATAATAATCTTGATCTGGAGTAGGAGGTTGAGGAGGCGGTGAATGTGGCGGTGTAGGTGGAAGCGGCGGTGGAGGAGGTAGCCTACACTGCTTTTTGTTTTTAAATTTTATTTTTAAAATTAGGGTACACCCCAAAACATTGGGAAATATAACCTGTGATAACCCCCTTCAGTCATGCTAAACACACGTTCAGAAAATACACTGGCTGCTGAGCAGGCCAGCACCTGCAAGGGGTAAAGGGCAAGCTCAGGCCATGTGCCCAATTTGGAGACCCAGAAGTTGCAGGGGCTGACCCCTGTCAGTCAGTTCATGTAAGATCCTAAAGTTCGGGTTTGCTCAACCCTACTGGCCAGCTACACCTACCAGAGATTATTCTTCGATTGATGGCAAAATTCCCAGTGACTAATTCCCTTTAAATAAATCTTGCTTCTTATGCTAGTATTTACAATATATCATGCAATAGAGCTGTAATCTACACCAGCACACCCTGCATGTCCTCAAAGATCACGTGTTATCTGGATTGCTGCCATGCCCCTGGTCATGTATAAATACAGAGGGACATAGTACAATAGTACAGCCAGAGCTGTGACAACAGGGGCGCAGAATGGCTCTGAACATTGCTTCGACTCTTCTTCTGGCTACAGGACTCACCCTCCTAATTTATCTCATTAAATGGTGGAGTAGAATCAACCAGAAGAACCTACCCCCAGGACCTACACCTCTACCAGCCTTGGGGAACATCCATCAGATAAGCACCTTAGGGAATTCATAATCCCCGCAGCTGCTTTTCAAGTCCATCATCATATACAAGATATTTTATGACAGTCTGTATCTGATGCTCAAACAGCAGCCTATATTCTGCTGATAAATCCAGAGTAAAAGGGGAATTTGATGCCCGGACTGCTGTCCTGTTGTGTTATGGAATCAATCCTGCCTAAAATGGGAGATACCTGATGTTAAGGAAATGATGTGCAGTATATATAAAAATGTGTACAGAGGAAATTATAACATAGGTTTCTATGTGAAAAATTAAAGGGTCATCTACTTTCGGGAACACAGTTTTGTTAGAAAGATCCTGTGACAGTGAGTAGATGACGGTGTGCCCCCACTGCATGAAGCATCAGCAATTATCTGTTATGTAAAGCCAGCAGCAAATGTCAGGAAGGAGTGATCTCTCCTCTCTCTCTAAGACGCCTGTCAATACGAACAGCTCGAGACATGGCAGACTCCAACGAGGCAGGTCTCTCATGAAAGGCAAATGCATCTTTCAATCCCTCCGAGAGACCATGGCAAAACTGACTTCGGAGTGCAGCATCATTCCAACCAGTATCAGCTGCTCATGTCACGAGTTGGAGGTCCCAGGAGAGACCACCGCGTCGTCAGGCAATAAACAAACAGAAATCAGGTACAGACACACAAGAGTTTATTGCACAAACCAAAACCAGGGAAGGCAGCACAGACAAAACATGAGCTCTATGTACCGTTAGCACAGTGGGAGAAAACCCCCACTGCGCCACTGTCTAGTAATACTCCAGAGGGGCGTGACTAAGCAACTCCTGGTATTCACTAGAGCCCTAGATGGTAGGGTTAGACTTTGCCGCATGAAGTTGCCAGGGTCCACTCTGGAGCGTGAACTAGACAGTGACAGCAGGAACAAATGGACAACAGGTACCAGAAGGTACCGACGGCACATAGGCAAACATAACAGACAGGCAAATACAAAACAGGGCAACTAATAATACAAGCAGGAGTTCACGCAAGAGAGCAGGAGTGGCAATGAGCAGAGAAGGACTTGCTCCACCAGTAGTAAACTGCATGGCCTTGCGCATGCCACTCTTCTGCAAAGGCTTGCTGAACACAGACATAATAATACACACAAAGTAACTAAAACATAACAGGCAGAACAGATAACAGAAAGACGACGTTAATGAGCAAGTAGGGAAACCCACAGAGCACAGACAGACAGACACGGATCCCATGGGTCAGCAGCATGGGAGAGAGAGTACAAACCAGGAGCAGGACAGGACAAGAAAACACACACCAGGAGAGCTGAAACAGAACTGAGGAAACCTCAGCCTTATATACAGGTTCCATGGGTGCAGCAGAGAGACCACACCCATGGAGCAGACAGAGGATTAACTCCTAATAGGCACACAGGGGAGTTAACCCATACAGAACAACAAATAACACACAGAAACAAAACTTCAGCGAGGAGCGCCGAACGAGCAAGGACGGAAGGTCACAGCCAGAGATAGTGGCTGTGACACTCCCATCCCTCAAAGCCCCCCCCTCTCCTCCCAAACAGAAAGGGGAAGAAGTGAGGTAACAACCCAAACAGAACCAGGCAAGGGGACAGAAATCAAAGGGGTGACGAGGTGCAAGGGCAGGAACACACACGATGACCGCAACCAGCCCAACCCCTGAAAACCAGCCTACACGGAGGGTCCGCAGCCAGTACGCCAGGGAAAGATAGCCAGCCAACACGGCATACACGTCAAGTGAACCGCACCAAGAAGTTACCTCCCCCTCCACTCTCCCTCCGGAGAATGACATGTCTGCCAAGAACTAATTGGTCAAACATGCTGACACCCCCTTCCGGAGGAGTGGGACAGGAACAGGAACCAAGCTCAAATCCAAAGAAAATCAGAATCAAAGGGGTACAGAGGTAAACAAGCAGAACACATACTACGACCGCAGCCAGCACGCAGCCCCTAGCAACCAGCCTACACGGTAAACGCAGCCAGTAAACCAAGAGGAATGCAGCCAGCCTACACAGCCACAAAAGTCATGGTGAACTGCAGTGTGCTAACACCTCCCCCTCCACTCTCCCTCCGGAGAATGGCATGTCTGCCAAGAACTGATTGGTCAGACATGCTGACACCCCCTTCCGGAGGCTTGGGACCAGGAACAGGAACCAGACAAGAATACAAAGAAAATCAGAATCAAAGGGGTACAGAGGTACACAAGCAGAACACATAAGACGACCGCAGCCAGCGCGCAGATCCTAGCAACCAGCCTACACGGTAAACGCAGCCAGTACGCCAAGAGGAATGCAGCCAGCCTACAAGGCCACAAAAGTCATAGTGAACTGCAGTGTGCTAACACCTCCCCCTCCACTCTCCCTCCAGAGAATGGCATGTCTGCCAAGAACTGATTGGTCAGACATGCTGACACCCCCTTCCGGAGGCCCAGGACCAGAAACAGATGCCTGCGCCGATAACGGAAAACACGGCCGTAGGCAGAACTGCAAGCTAAAAGGCTACACCGGACGTCACCCCTGGCAACCAGCATACACGGAAAACACCGCAGCCAGTACACCAAGGCAACCAAATCCGATACCTAAGGCAGCATAAAGAGGGAAATACAGAATGCACACACATTACAGATAAGCAGAAAACAGAACGAAAAAAAAATCTGTGAAAGTTCACTTGTTCATTCTGTCACGAGTTGGAGGTCCCAGGAGAGACCACCGCGTCGTCAGGCAATAAACAAACAGAAATCAGGTACAGACACACAAGAGTTTATTGCACAAACCAAAACCAGGGAAGGCAGCACAGACAAAACATGAGCTCTATGTACCGTCAGCACAGTGGGAGAAAACCCCCACTGCGCCACTGTCTAGTAATACTCCAGAGGGGCGTGACTAAGCAACTCCTGGTATTCACTAGAGCCCTAGATGGTAGGGTTAGACTTTGCCGCAGGAAGTTGCCAGGGTCCACTCTGGAGCGTGAACTAGACAGTGACAGCAGGAACAAATGGACAACAGGTACCAGAAGGTACCGACGGCACATAGGCAAACATAACAGACAGGCAAATACAAAACAGGGCAACTAATAATACAAGCAGGAGTTCACGCAAGAGAGCAGGAGTGGCAATGAGCAGAGAAGGACTTGCTCCACCAGTAGTAAACTGCATGGCCTTGCGCATGCCACTCTGCTGCAAAGGCTTGCTGAACACAGATATAATAATACACACAAAGTAACTAAAACATAACAGGCAGAACAGATAACAGAAAGACGACGTTAATGAACAAGTAGGGAAACCCACAGAGCACAGACAGACAGACACGGATCCCATGGGTCAGCAGCATGGGAGAGAGAGTACAAACCAGGAGCAGGACAGGACAAGACAACACACACCAGGAGAGCTGAAACAGAACTGAGGAAACCTCAGCCTTATATACAGGTTCCATGGGTGCAGCAGAGAGACCACACCCATGGAGCAGACAGAGGATTAACTCCTAATAGGCACACAGGGGAGTTAACCCATACAGAACCACAAATAACACACAGAAACAAAACTTCAGCGAGGAGCGCCGAACGAGCAAGGACGGTAGGTCACAGCCAGAGATAGTGGCTGTGACAGCCCATCTCCGAAATGCTGAACAGTATATCTCTGCGGACTGTTTACCCTGGCATAAAAGACGCAGTTTAGATTCAGCCAGAGCAATACGATCCGGATCATCATATATCTGACCCAGGGCTACAAAAAATTAATCCACCGATTGGAGGAGCCGTGCCCCCACCGGCAGTGAAAAGGCCCAAGACTGAGCGTTATCCCTGAGCAGCGAGATGATGATCCCCACCCTCTGCTCCTCATCACCAGAGGAATGGGGAAGTAGGCGAAAAAGGAGTTTGCAAGCCTCTCTAAAACGAACAAAATTCTCACTACCCCCAGAAAACGTATCCGGAAGCGAGATCTTAGGCTCAGAACAAACTCCATGAACACAAGCAGAACCAGTCACCTAAAACTGAGATACAGTTTTACAGAGATCTGCTACCTCCAATGAAAGACCCCGCATGCGGTTCATCAAGGCTGAAACCGGATCCATGCTTAAAACGGTTTTGGTGGTTTATAATGTCACGGATGGTGTTACAGAAAACTGGAAGTCACAAATAAAAATCAGACTGACTTGATCCCAAACTAAGGAACATATGGGTAAGCCCTATAAAAGCCCTAGAACTCTCCCTTACTGCTAAGCCCATGCAAATATCTCTATGATAGATAATTCCATGCCCTTGTGCCTCGACTGTATGACATCTGAAAACCCTACAATAGTGAGGGGACACGACCACCGGCTCCCTGCACTTAATACGGAGGGAATCAGGGTCACCTAGAATCAAGCCAGCAGAAAAACACAAATAAAGGAAGAGACTTATCTGAGGAACCAGCAGTTGCAGCTTCTAGCAGAGAGCACAATCCAGGAAGTAGTCTAAACCACAAAGTGAGGCAGTATGGGAGGGGATATAAAGGGAGGCAATCAGTGTGAATAGAGTAGGAGGTTGAGGAGGCGGTGAATGTGGCGGTGTATGTGGAAGCGGCGGTGGAGGAGGTAGCCTACACTGCTTTTTGGTTTTAAATTTTATTTTTAAAATTAGGGTACACCCCAAAACATTGGGAAATATAACCTGTGATAACCCCCTTCAGTCATGCTAAACACACGTTCAGACAATACACTGGCTGCTGAGCAGGCCAGCACCTGCAAGGGGTAAAGGGCAAGCTCAGGCCATGTGCCCAATTTGGAGACCCAGAAGTTGCAGGGGCTGACCCCTGTCAGTCAGTTCATGTAAGATCCTAAAGTTCAGGTTCGCTCAACCCTACTGGCCAGCTACACCTACCAGAGATTATTCTTCGATTGATGGCAAAATTCCCAGTGACTAATTCCCTTTAAATAAATCTTGCTTATTATGCTAGTATTTACAATATATCATGCAATAGAGCTGTAATCTACACCAGCACACCCTGCATGTCCTCAAAGATCACGTGTTATCTGGATTGCTGCCATGCCCCTGGTCATGTATAAATACAGAGGGACATAGTACAATAGTACAGCCAGAGCTGTGACAACAGAGGCGCAGAATGGCTCTGAACATTGCTTCGACTCTTCTTCTGGCTACAGGACTCACCCTCCTAATTTATCTCATTAAATGGTGGAGTAGAATCAACCAGAAGAACCTACCCCCAGGACCTACACCTCTACCAGCCTTGGGGAACATCCATCAGATAAGCACCTCAGAACTACCACAGTCTTTAGTTAAGGTATGTACACTTACCTTCTATTTTACCCTAAATAGGACATGGGTTCCATATTAATTCCCACCATAAATCTCTCCAGGAAGTCAGGATGATCCAGCTATAGACAAGGGTAGCCTTAGGGAATTCATAATCCCCGCAGCTGCTTTTCAAGTCCATCATCATATACAAGATATTTTATGACAGTCTGTATCTGATGCTCAAACAGCAGCCTATATTCTACTGATAAATCCAGAGTAAAAGGGGAATTTGATGCCCGGACTGCTGTCCTGTTGTGTTATGGAATCAATCCTGCCTAAAATGGGAGATACCTGATGTTAAGGAAATGATGTGCAGTATACAGTTGCAAGAAAAAGTATGTGAACCCTTTGTAATGATATGGATTTCTGCACAAATTGGTCATAAAATGTGATCTGATCTTCATCTAAGTCACAACAATAGACAATCACAGTCTGCTTAAACTAATAACACACAAAGAATTAAATGTTACCATGTTTTTATTGAAAACACCATGTAAACATTCACAGTGCAGGTGGAAAAAGTATGTGAACCCTTGGATTTAATAACTGGTTGAACCTCCTTTGGCAGCAATAACTTCAACCAAACGTTTCCTGTAGTTGCAGATCAGACGTGCACAACGGTCAGGAGTAATTCTTGACCATTCCTCTTTACAGAACTGTTTCAGTTCAGCAATATTCTTGGGATGTCTGGTGTGAATCGCTTTCTTGAGGTCATGCCACAGCATCTCAATCGGGTTGAGGTCAGGACTCTGACTGGACCACTCCAGAAGGCGTATTTTCTTCTGTTTAAGCCCTTCTGTTGTTGATTTACTTCTATGCTTTGGGTCATTGTCCTGTTGCAACACCCATCTTCTGTTGAGCTTCAGCTGGTGGACAGATGGCCTTACGTTCTCCTGCAAAATGTCTTGATAAACTTGGGAATTCATTTTTCCTTCGATGATAGCAATCCGTCCAGGCCCTGACGCAGCAAAGCAGCTCCAAACCATGATGCCCCCACCACCATTCTTCACAGTAGGGATGAGGTTTTGATGTTGGTGTGCTGTGGCTCTTTTTCTCCACACATAGTGTTGTGTGTTTCTTCCAAACAACTCAACTTTGGTTTCATCTGTCCACAGAATATTTTGCCAGTACTGCTGTGGAACATCCAGGTGCTCTTGTGCAAACTGTAAACGTGCAGCAATGTTTTTTTTGGACAGCAGTGGCTTTCTCTGTGGTATCCTCCCATGAAATCCATTCTTGTTTAGTGTTTTACATATCGTAGATTCGCTAACAGGGATGTTAGCATATGCCAGAGACTTTTGTAAGTCTTTAGCTGACATTCTAGGATTCTTCTTTACCTCATTGAGCAGTCTGCGCTGTGCTCTTGCAGTCATCTTTACAGGACGGCCACTCCTAGGGAGAGTAGCAGCAGTGCTGAACTTTCTCCATTTAAGGACAATTTGTCTTACCGTGGACTGATGAACAGCAAGGCTTTTGGAGATACTTTTATGACCCTTTCCAGCTTTATGCTGGTCAACAATTCTTAATTGTAGGTCTTCTGAGAGCTCTTTTGTGCGAGGCATCATTCACATCAGGCAATGCTTCTTGTCAAAACCAAACCCAGAACTGGTGTGTGTTTTTTATAGGGCAGGGCAGCTGTAACCAACACCTATAATCTCATCTCATTGATTGGACTCCAGTTGGCTGACACCTCACTCCAATTAGCTCTTGGAGATGTCATTAGTCTAGGGATTCACATACTTTTTCCACCTGCACTGTGAATGTTTGCATGGTGTGTTTAATAAAAACATAGTAACATTTAATTCTTTGTGTGTTATTAGTTTAATCAGACTGTGATTGTCTATTGTTGTGACTTAGATGAAGATCAGATCACATTTTATGACCAATTTGTGCAGAAATCCATATCATTCCAAAGGGTTCACATACTTTTTCTTGCAACTGTATATAAAAATGTGTACAGAGGAAATTATAACATAGGTTTCTATGTGAAAAATTAAAGGGTCATCTACTTTCGGGAACACAGTTTTGTTAGAAGGATCCTGTGACAGTGAGTAGATGACGGTGTGCCCCCACTGCATGAAGCATCAGCAATTAGCTGTTATGTAAAGCCAGCAGCAAATGTTCAATGTGCCTGTAGCACCACCACCGGGGAAATAAAGTATTACATGGTGACCACTGAAAAGAATAAGCTAAATGCAATGCATTGACCTGTTGAGTTCTCCAGAGAGGTGTTCTTTGTAGCTGCTCTCCTCTCTAGCTACTAAAGGAGAGCAATAAAATGCTACCCTTCCCCCTGTATTAACAACCTGATGGTTCATTACTGGCCTGTGCAGAAATCATATCCCAGTCTCATGAGATCCAGAAAGGAAAGCAATTCCTACATCAGTCTTTTAGTTGAGGTGTTTTTGATACCACTGGACAGGATCATCATTTCTAGGTGTACAGCTCTAGTGATGAGCGGCATAAGCAATATTTGTTTTCGCGATATTGCGTGAATTGTTCACATAATATTCGCAATAAATTTGCGAATTCTAAAAATCGTGACCTCGTCATTATTTTCTCAGTTGCGCAAATCGGCACTAATGATACGCAAATTATTTGCACAATACATGCAACTTCACATGTTAGCAGGTCTGAGTAGATATTACTGATTGGTGCACTAAGTATTGTTGTGACATCACAGCACTATGTCTGTAGCATGTATGTATGGATAGCAGAGAAACAGTAATTCCTATCACACTACCTAACACCGTGCACTGGAACCTATCAGCTACACTATATCACTATCTAACCTACACTGACTATTTCCCACTAACTATCTGTATTATATATATGAGCTAAATAACCATCTAATGTAATTGGATAAGGAATAGGATCCAGATGAAGGCACAGAGCACAGCAATGTCACTGCTCTCTCAGAACTGCAAAAGAAACAGCAGAAAATGGCTGCTGGGGAGGTTCTTATATAGTAAGGGGTCGGCAACTTTCCTATTGGTTGCTAGGGATGTCGCTAAGCTCAGACAAAGACATTGCAGCCTTCTAATTGGCCCACAATCAAGAAGGGAGGTTACTGATGAAAAAAAAAAGTCTAGAATATTCGCGATTACGAATATATAGCCCTATATTCTACATCTTTGCGAATTGCCGATATTCGTGATAAAAATTTGCGATTAGAATATTTGCGATCAACATTATACAGCTCCTGTACAGACCCGTAATACTCTCATATAAAAACAGTAACAAGTGTTAAATTTATCATTTTTTCATGTTTTCTATATCTGTCTAGCTGAGTGAGACATATGGACCTGTCTATACCCTCTACATAGCCAATCTTCGGACGATAGTACTGATTGGGTACGATGCTGTGAAGGAAGCATTGGTGGACCGCAGCGATGCTTTTAGTGACAGGGGAGACACAGGAGCTGGAGAATTTTTTAATAAAGATTTTGGTAAGATGGTAAAGTAAAATAATAAAATACCTTTTTATTTATATCAATGTGAATTATTCTATAATACTTTACAGAGGTCATACTGTACATCTCTGATGATACCTATAATATTTGACAGATGGGGGGAGGGTCATCACAGTGTATAATGCTGTGAAAGTATACTTCTCTCATAGTAAGTGTGGTATGTGCGAAAGAGGTCTAAATGTGGAACCCGCTGAACCAACCTACTAGTAGAGATGAGCAATGTTTTAAAAAATTTAATTTGGCAACTTTACCGAAGTCCACCAAGAAATTTGATTTGTTACAAATGAATTTGTCGTGAATCACTATAAATCAGGTATACCCAGACCACTCTGCCTTAGGGTACAGCCACACGGAGCTGCTGTGCTGCGGACAGGTTGCGGCCATGCTGCAGTGAAGAACAGCACGGCCAATAAGCCCACAGCTGCCTTTCATTTAATAATGACGAACACTGTATAGTTCTTCTTCATTGTTAATGGCCGCAGCACCCTTAATGCACATTTAAACAGGGGCTGTTGCTAGTATGGGGTTTGACTTGTTAGGTGGGGGGACAATATGCATATTATTGCTGTTCTTGCCTGCAATCACCTGAAGGTCATTTGACAGTAAACACTGAATATTTATCAGCTTTGACATACCCACTTCTCCAACCCCAGCGCTCTCCTTCCCTACAAGAGGGAGCAGTTCTTCTACCATCTGCTTTTCCTCCTTTTCCACATCATCTAATATCGATAAGAATATGTCATCAGGAACATCCAGCTCCTCCTCTCTCTCTGCACCTTGCTAACTTTTCGAGGACATGAAGACTTTGAAGGATGATTTGGAAGAAGTAAAGCCAGTAAAAGATGAGGATGGTCATTATAAAAATCTGGCCTCCCTAAGAGGTGCAGACTGGATGGTATTGGTTGGCACGCTGGCAGTGGAATAATAAAGGTTCCATGTTATCGGTATTGAATTACATATCTTAGTTTATGGCTGATGTAGGAATAAGTAAATGTTGGAATACATAAATAAAACTGTATAGAATAAGTCTCCCTACACTCTCCCTGTAGTCTCCCTACACTCCCCCTGCACTCTCCCTTTCCAATATTGTCCTATTAATCATTTTCAGCAACACTGTCCCTAGCGCATAGTGCATGCCACGTCTCTCCTTACCACTCAGGATGAGGGTTTTATAGGGCTGTGACATCACAGGGGATGGCTATTTTCGGATTGGCTGGCTGCATGGCATTACGGGTGACCTTGTGTTCCCGGGCTTCTTACTTCCACTTTGTAACATATGCAGCCACCATTTTAGGAAAACCTGATTCGTTACCACGAAGAGAGAGAAAATTCGGATTTGTTTCTGTTCAAAGTTTTCCTAAACTTCAGACTGAATTCCTTCTCTTTGAATGCTTGACCTAGCTCAAGACTACCTACTACTTCTAGTTACTGTAATGGTTCCCACTGTGGATGATAATATGTTGCTGTTTTTGGATGAAATCTGGACAACTCATTTAATGAATGTGTCATCAGAAAATCTCATACTGTTTAAATTAAGTTGTATGTTTGTTTTTAAAGAATTATTGATTTTGATTTACTGTCAATTTTTCATATATATTTAAAATAAATGTTAAAATCTTGCAGTTTTTGCGCTGGCTACTAAAGGTGTCTGGTTGGCCAAGAGCCAATTACTTTGTCATGATGCACATTTTTTCGTAAGTAGCAGGTGCAATTACCGGGACCTGCGATAGCGCCACCTTCGTCATTGTACCCCTCAGATGCCGCATTCATACATGATCGCAGCATCTGAGTGTAAATTTAACAATAAAAAATATGAAATTAAACTTACCGCCTCCATTTGCTCGCGACGGGCCAGCCACTGCCATCTTGCTTGAAGATGTAGGCCAAAATACTGTGCGGCGCGAGATTTAATCTCGCGCTGCACGGGATTTCGTCCGCGATCTTCAAGCAAGTTGGAGGCTGGCGGAACGTCGCGAGCAAATGGAAGAGGTAAATTTGAATCTTTTTGTTTTTTATACTATTTCAGGTTAAATCGACTCGCTGACACGAAGCACAAGGAAATTCGTGTTTCTAGGCGAATCGAATTTATCCTGAAATTCGGATCTAATTCCACTTTGTGCGATTCGATTCGTTCATCTCCAGTGTTTATGTGTTGTCAATGGGGGTAGAGGAGAACAACGCTTCTTTACACCTCTTATGCAATTTATCTCCAGGAAGAAAAGCTTGAGTGAAAAATGAATTTGCCTGACCCTTCTACCATATATGTCATCTTAGTCTGGAACCTTCCATATACATAATGCTGTTGGCTGGGCCCTTTGAAAAAGGGCCATTTGTCCATTAATACTCTAAGAAATGTATGGTTCCTAAGCCTTATGATAAACTGACACTTCATCTTTCATAGAGATCAATTTCCAGTAGTCATTTCCTACTGTACTCAAAGGCAGGATTACAAAGACACATAACACCTATATACAGCTAACACGGTATCTAATATTAACAATCTGTGACATCAAAGCTTATGAACTTCCATCTTTGTACAGTGACCTCTGCAATAACCATGTCTTGTGTATTGACTCTGCAGACTTAATGACTGCTGTAAAGCATGTCTCTAAATGCTGTTAAAAGCAGCTCAGACAAAACTTAGCACTGATACGCATAGGTGAATGCTAACAGTATAACCCAACCAACACAAGTATAACATGTATTGGGGTTCCAGGACGGATACCCCACTTCTGGTAGGACAAGAATATAAGATGTAACTGCTGCGCCGGTGTGGACACAGACAGTCTTACCTGACCGACCAGATGACTAGGATCAGCGTGGTAAGGGAGTCAGGCCTGACGGAAGGGAGTGTAGACAGGGAAAAACAGTCATGAGAGTATGGATGCTGTGCCCTATATCACCCTATATACTTGGTAGGATTGGGGCCTGCTCCCATGCTGCCTGTCTACACAGAGCACTCGCCCTGAAAAGAGCGACCCCGTCCGGATACCTGTCCCTAGTTATGGACCTGAACCCTAGTCTAGTGAACAAACATAAAAAACACAAAGCGACTACAGGCCTCCCGACGTGGCACGTTTCTGTCGTGTCGACTCCTCAGGGGGATAAAATGCATGTAGAGACAAAACGAAAAATATACCGTCTATGACCGCAAGTAGCAGTCAAACATATGCTGCAGTAGGACGGTTACATGAAAGACTAGACCCAAGGTTCAGAGTCAAAGTCTAGGGGCAGGCATCCATGGTGCAGGATTGCCATGCTACAGAGGAATAAATGCTTCTCTGCTCCTTGGTGTGTAAGGATCTGGTGGTCCTCACTAAAGGTAGTATCCCTAATGTTAAGGGGGTTTATCAACCTATACCAGCCACACTGACACATACCTTCATGATGTTTAAATAGATTCCCAGCGCGCCTCTTCCAGGGAGACCGCCCTGTCAGCATCGGCGTCGGCGTGTGAGCTCACTGCTCACTTCCAATCAACTTTCCACTCCACCCACTAAGGTCATGAGAATCATCACCAATTTCGATAGGGGGTCTAAACAAGTCAGGCAGATTTTGGGGCGCCATTGGCAAGTCCTCAAAATGGACCCTGACTTAAAAGACGTTTTAGGTGACCAACCACAAATAACCTATCGTAGGGGGCCGAACATACGTGATAAGCTAGTGCATAGTCATTATGCACCCGATCGCACCAAGACCACCTGGTTGCGATGTAGAACTGTGGGTTGTTATAGATGTGGAAATTGTATAGCGTGCAAACGCATACAGGTTGGCAAGTCATTTGTGAGCAATGTCACAGGCAAGACATATTCAATCCCGCATTTCATTAACTGTAAATCCAGAGGGGTCATATATCGGATCCAGTGTGAATGTGGGATTGAATATGTAGGTAAAACGATACGGGAATTCAGGAGGCGGATAGGGGAGCACTTGGGGGACATCTCACACAAAAGAGATACCCCAATCTCTAAACACGTCCACACTGTGCACAATGGTAGAGCCTCTCTGAAGTTCCTCGGTTTTGATGTGGTCAAACCACCTGTGAGAGGGGGCAACTGGGACAAATGTCTGCTTCAGCAAGAATCCCGATGGATATTCCACCTTAAAACATCTGCACCCCTGGGCCTGAATGAAAGGCTGGACTATGGGTGCTTTATATAGATATTGGCTAAGCTTACTCCTCAATAATAGTAATGTTTAATCCTGTGGTGGCATCCTATTCCTCTGGAAGGGATGCACATATAGGAGACATACTACTATTTCACAATTTTCCAAAACAACCTGGTATTGTGTCCAGCTCTTTCTATCTAGTTCTTGTTGCTGCGAACCTGCAAGAAATGTCAGTTTTAATTTGCTACGATCTTGCTCTGTAGCGTTGTCACGGACGCCTCCATTGTGGGACGTACTGTGAGGTTACCTTGTGTTGACATGTTCTCCATGGTAACCGCTCTCTCCCTCCGCCTCCTGATCCGATTGGTCGCCGTAATCATGTGGTATCGGCGGCGGCGTCTGGTGCGTCACGGCGCATGCGCGTGACGTCACACGCCGACGCCGATGCTGACAGGGCGGTCTCCCTGGAAGAGGCGCGCTGGGAATCTATTTAAACATCATGAAGGTATGTGTCAGTGTGGCTGGTATAGGTTGATAAACCCCCTTAACATTAGGGATACTACCTTTAGTGAGGACCACCAGATCCTTACACACCAAGGAGCAGAGAAGCATTTATTCCTCTGTAGCATGGCAATCCTGCACCATGGATGCCTGCCCCTAGACTTTGACTCTGAACCTTGGGTCTAGTCTTTCATGTAACCGTCCTACTGCAGCATATGTTTGACTGCTACTTGCGGTCATAGACGGTATATTTTTCGTTTTGTCTCTACATGCATTTTATCCCCCTGAGGAGTCGACACGACAGAAACGTGCCACGTCGGGAGGCCTGTAGTCGCTTTGTGTTTTTTATGTTTGTTCACTAGACTAGGGTTCAGGTCCATAACTAGGGACAGGTATCCGGACGGGGTCGCTCTTTTCAGGGCGAGTGCTCTGTGTAGACAGGCAGCATGGGAGCAGGCCCCAATCCTACCAAGTATATAGGGTGATATAGGGCACAGCATCCATACTCTCATGACTGTTTTTCCCTGTCTACACTCCCTTCCGTCAGGCCTGACTCCCTTACCACGCTGATCCTAGTCATCTGGTCGGTCAGGTAAGACTGTCTGTGTCCACACCGGCGCAGCAGTTACATCTTATATTCTTGTCCTACCAGAAGTGGGGTATCCGTCCTGGAACCCCAATACATGTTATACTTGTGTTGGTTGGGTTATACTGTTAGCATTCACCTATGCGTATCAGTGCTAAGTTTTGTCTTTTTTCTTTACCAGCAGTGGGGTATCCACCCAGAACCCCTTGACTATATGTTTTGTATTGTGATGCATCTTCAGGTGTATATTTTAATGTATATCATATAAAGGTTATATTTTAGAAGGATATTTCCCCACACTCTTTCATTGTGGGCCACTCATAGCTTTGAAATCTTGAAATATCAATGGGATTGTTGTCACAAATAGTCTCAATCAGATATCTAAAAGCAGCTCAGGCAAGATGGCCGCCTCATAATCATATACAGGAAATTAAATAAATCTACCATCAGAAAATAAGAACAGATTATAAAAAAAAGAGAATGTGCTTCAGTATCTGGTTTTCATTAGTAAAGAATATAGTATACTCCCTTTAATTGTCTTCTTGAACTTATAGGGGTCATTTCAAGCAGTGGGGAAAGGTGGAAAATTCTTCGTCGTTTCTCTCTGACAACGTTAAGAAATTTTGGATTGGGAAAGAGGAGCATTGAAGAAAGAATCCAAGAAGAAGCCCGGTGTCTTGCTGAGAAATTTATGAAGGATAAAGGTGGGTTAAGTTCCAAAGATATCTGTCTCCGACACTCAGGACATACATAATAGGCCTACTGCAGAACCACTGATCCGTAAAAAAGGGATACCTTCTGTGTGCAATCTGAATTTTTCTCAGTCCTATAAATATTAATGGCTATTCCTGTCTGCAAAAAACAGACAATAGGACACGTTCTAAAATTTGTAGGACGTATATACGAATGCGGACAGCACACGGGTGATTAGTTATTTTTTTGCGGACCAATAGAAATGATGGGTCTATGTGCACAAGACACACCATGAGTGTCCAATAGGTGTGGGCCCTACCTTTGGGACCTGCTTCTATCTCCAGAACAGGACATGATCATGCTCAGATGGGAGTGGAGAAGAAGTTGAGCATGCACACCTCTCTGCCAACAACTCAGTGGTACTGTACTTTCAAAAATAGCTGAGCAGATGGACTTGGCTACTTTTGGAAGTGCTATTAAAATGAACAGAGAGAGCCACACAAGCACAAACACCTCTCCATTCCCAACTCGGGACAACGGGGCCCCATTCTGTAGACAGATGGGACTCATACCTATCTGATATTTATAGCATATCTTGTGGATATGCCATAAATGACTGAGATAATAATACCAATTTAAAGCAATAATTTCCTTTTTTTTATTTTTTTTTACTAACAGATGCTCCAATTGACCCAAAATATATATTACGATCTGCTGTTTCTAATGTCATTTGCTCCGTTGTGTTTGGTGAAAGATTTGACTATGAAGATAAAAAGTTTTTGAATCTCTTATTATGTCTTCACGATCTTTTCCAGTTGTTCAACACCCGCTCAGGGCAGGTAAATGTTACAAACTGTCTAACAGGTATATGGGTGCAATGTAATTACCCAGAATTTGCACTCTGGAAAGGTCTGCCGTCCATCTGTCCATTTCATATTTCCAGGCACAGTAACCCATTAACCTCTTTTGGGAAAGTATAGTAATGCACAATGGATGGACCTATGACTGAATGTCATTCTTTGGATGCCTTTTCTTAGATCAGGGGTGATCACAGTCTTGGTTCAAAATCAAAACAGAACATCAAAATAAAGCTAGTTTCACACTTGTGGCAGGGAATTCCGGCCGACTGTTCAGGTAGAGAACAGCCTGCCAGAGTTCTCCAGATCCTTCATTGCCGGACACTACCGCTTTCCCACCAGACCCCATTGACTATAATGATTCAACTTCTACCCGGTAAATATGCTGAGAAACTACAAAAACTACTGTGTGCTGAGTGCTGTGGCATTGCCTGCTGGACCTGTCAGTCAGATAACCCGGCCGAGGTGTAAAAGAAGCCTAAGGAATCTTTGCAGAAAGTACTAATTAAATATAGTTTACTATTGAGTACCTACAAGGATGGAGGTGTAAATGTAGCTTCATTTTTATTTATTTATTTAGGATGCACTGAATTAATTAAAAAAACATTTCCTATGAAGGTTGACATATGCTTTAACCTCATCCTGGGGCAGCGATTTTCAGTTTTTTTAGTTTTTTTGTTTGTTTTTCACTCCCTGCCTCCCCAGAGCCATATTTTTTATAGCCTTATGAGGGCTTGTTTTTTTTAATGGGACAAGTTTTACTTTCTAATTCCACCATTTAATATTGCATAGGATGTAGTGGGTAGTGGGAAACAATTCCAAATGGGGAGGAATTGGAAGAACTGCAATTCCGCCACAGTTTTATGTATTTTTTTTTTTTTACAGCTTTAACTATTTGGTAAAACTGACTTGTGCTCTTCATTCTCCAGGCCGGTACGAATCCGGCAATACCACATATGTATAGTTTTTCTTGGGTTTTAATACAAAAAAAATTAAAATAAATTATGACCCCCCATTACTTTTTATTGCTATGTCTACGAAGATATTTGGGGGTACATTTTTTGCAAAACGATCTGTAGTTTTTGTTAACACTATTTTGGGGTGTGTATTATGGATATTAGCTGGAGTTTCATACAGCAGGCCGTCTGCAGCTATGGCTTTCGCTCCACAGCTGGTGCCATCTTTAAAGACCTGACATTCGTAGTACATATACGGTGGATGTAGAGAAGAATTTAAAGTCAAGTTTAAAGGGAGTCTTTCACTAGGAAATTCACTGATAAACAAGGCACATAACCTTGTAGGCCTAGCTCAGCTGAATGCAATGATATCTTTCACTTGTGCAAATGAGTATTTAAGTGCCCCAAAGGTGGGCCCAAGCCTCTCTCAGCTGAGCTAGTCCTACAAGACGTAGTACCTGGTTTATCTGTCAATTTGCTGGTGACAGACTTCATTTATAATCGTTAATTTCTAACGATAATTTGTTTTCCCTTAGTCCTAACAGTGGCACAAATGGGGTATTCTGCCCCTGTGGACTGGTTAGGACAGGTGGAAGTTTAATGAAACAATCAAAAAAACACTGGCATGCACACGCCCTCCCTGCCCCCAATAAAGAGGGGTGTGACCCTAAAACCCATGTGTAATTACAAGTAGACAACCATAATCTCAATTAATAAACATAGGGGGGGAAATTTGTGTGCCACTGTTAGGACTAAGGGAAAACAAATTATCGTTAGAAATTAACGATTCCCTTACGTCCTAACCAGTGGCACAAATGGGGATTTAGCAAGTAGAAACCCCCATGGGAGGGTCCTCATGCCTGGCGGAAGATAACACTGTCCGGCCAAATGAGGAATAACTATGTATTCTGGTATCCACTCTATAGTGTGAGATAAAAGTGGAGTGAGAACTCCAAGAAGCTGACTTACAGATCACGTCCAATGGGATCGAGCTTCTCTCTGCAAAAGAAGTGGCCACTGCTCGAGTAGAGTGGGCCCTTACAAATTCAGGGGGCTCCGAGCCCTGAGACATATAAGACTCCCGAATTGCCTCTTTAATCCAGCGACTGATGGAGGGCTTAGAGGCTTTCCTCCCCTTATGGGTGCCGGAAAAAAGGATAAGGAGGTTTTCATCCTTCCTAAATACCTTGGAGCGTTCCAGGTAAATCCTAAGACATCTCGCAATATCGAGGGTATGGAGCCCTCTTTCCTCAGAGGAGGGGGGTGGAGCCAAAGTTGGTAGGGAGATCACCTGATTGATATTGTCAAAGGAAGGAACCTTTGGGATGAAGGTAGGTAAAAAATTTAGAAGTACCCGATCCTGTAGGAACTTCATATATGGCTCAAAGGCAGAAAAAGCCTGGAGTTCCCCAACTCACTTTGCAGAGGTCACAGCTAACAAGAAGGTGATCTTCCAGGTCAGGAACCTGAATCCCGCCTCCTCTAGGGGCTCAAAGGGGGGAGATGATAACCCCCTGAGCACGACCGACAAATCCCAAGCCGGGATAGGTCTGATTACTGTAGGCTTTAATCTTGAGGCTCCCTTCAGGAACCTCTTGATAAGGGGGTCTTGAGAAATAGCTCTGTTGAGACAAGCAGAGATTGCTGAAATCTGCACTTTAAGGGTAGCTGGTGATAGCCCCCTGTCCAGACCGTCCTGAAGAAATTGGAGGATCATCGGGATGGAAGCTTCAGTGGATCTTTGCTGATGTCTTGTACACCAGGATGAAAAGATCTTCCAGATTCTGGAGTAGGCCTTATTGGTAGCTTCTGATCTGGAGTGCTCCAGGGTTCTCAAGACAGACCCCGATAGCCCTTCTATCCCTGGAAGGGACTGATCAACCTCCAGGTCAGGTTGAACATTTGAAGGTTTGAGGAGACCTGGGTGCCCCCCGACACCAGTACTCTCTCTGGGGGAAGCCTCAGAAATTGACCCCGACTCATCTGTAAGAGTTTGGTAAACCAAGCTCTTTTCGGCCAGTATGGGATAATGGCGATAACTGACGCTTGGTCCTGCCTGATTTTCATCAAGACCCTTGGTATCAAGGAAATTGGAGGGAAGATGTAGGCCAGCCTGAACCTCCATGGGATTGACAGCGCATCTATTGCCACCGGGTTGTCCTCCCTGTAAAGGGAGCAATACTTCTCCACCTTGGTGTTGAACCTCGTTGCCATGAGATCGATCTCTGGCATGCCCCACCTGAGCGTTATCTCCTTGAAGACCTCTGGATGAAGTGACCATTCTCCGGTTGGAAGACCTCGGCTCAGACGATCCGCAATCACATTGTGAACTCCGCGAATGTGAACGGCTGATAAGTGGGTGAGGTTCAGTTCTGCCCAATCCAAAATCACCCCTATCTCTCTCAGGAGACTTTGTGACCTCGTGCCTCCCTGCTTGTTGATATACAGTACAGCGGTCATGCTGTCTGACTGTACCTTCACTGCCTTCCCTCGAATGATGGGAGCAAAATGAAGAAGAGCTAGTCTGATTGCTCTGATCTCCAGGAGATTCGATGACAATAACCTCTCCTGAGGTGTCCAAGTTCCCTGGACTGTTTTGTCCTGAAGATGCGCACCCCAGCCTACTAGGGATGCGTCTGAAGTAAGTATGATCCAAGAGGGTTGGATCAGGGACTTGCCGTCCGTGAGGTGGGACCACCACCTCAGAGAGGATCGGACTTTGTAAGGCAGGGAGAGCACGGAATTGAGTCCCACCGTGCTCTCCCTTGGCTAATACTTGGCTAATACTTCCGACTGGAGCGGATGTAGGTGCCATAATGCCCAAGGTACCGCCTCTGCAGTTGAAGACATTAGTCCCAACATCCTCATCCACGTTCGAATCGTTACCTGTTTTGGTACAGAGAGAGAACGGGCTGTTTGTTGCACGGATTGCCTTCTTTCGGAAGTGAGATGAATTGTCATCCTGATTGAATCCACCATGAACCCCAGGAACCTTACCGAGGTGGCTGGTTGAAGTTGGGATTTGTCCCAATTGATTATCCATCCTAACTGATGTAGGAATGTAACAGCCTTTTGGATGTGTTGGGACAGGATCGCTTGGGAAGGAGCTCTGAGGAGCCAGTCGTCCAGGTATGGAACTATGCTCAGGCCCTGAAGCCTTAGTGCGGCCACCACAGAGACCACTACTTTGGTGAAAGTGTGTGGGGCTGAAGAAATCCCAAATGGGAGGGCCACAAACTGAAAATGTTTTAGGACCCCCCCCCGATATTTACCGTGATCCTTAAGAATCTTCTGGACCCAGGATGGATGGGAATATGGAGATAAGCATCCTTGAGGTCTAAGGTTGCCAAGAAATCTCCCGGCATAAGAAGATTGGTCACTGACTGGATAGTTTCCATACGGAACTTCTTTTGTTTTATGAAACGGTTGAAGAACCTCAGATCTATAATCATCCTCCAACCACCGGTACTCTTGGGTACCAGGAAAACAGGGGAGTAGATACCTGTTCCCCTCTCTTGGAGAGGAACCTCTTCTAAGGCCCCCTTCTGGAAGTATTCTAGCACGTAGCTTTCTAGAATCTTCTGCTTGTTGCTGGGAAGAAGCCTTGTCTGGACAAACTTGTCCAGAGGCAAACTGCTCAAGTCTACAAGGTAGCCATGAGAAATTACACGCAGGACCCAATTGTCCTGGATATGATCCTGCCAACAAGGTAGAAAGTGCTGTAGGCGGCCGCCAACGGTAATGTGGGGAGAAGGGAGCCCGAGATCTCCAGTCAGACCGGCTAAATACAAAGAGCCTCGAGGAGGCCCGCAATCAGAGCGCCGAGGACTTCTTGGGGGGTCTAGAACCCCGAGAGGATCTTCCTCCTCTACGGGAACCCCAATTCCTCTGGGGTCTGGGTTGCAGTTCCGCTCTGGAACTATACCCCCTGCCCCGACCACGAAAGGACTGCTGGGGAAGGGACTTGCCCTTCTTGTCCGACAGCCCCTCCATTATGTGGTCAAGCTCTGCACCAAAGAGTTTGCCGGGTTCATATGCCATGGCACAAAGGTTATGTTTTGAGGTCGTATCGGCCTTCCAAGGTTTCAACCAAAGCGGACGCCTGCCCGCGGTTGAAAGAGCCATGGTCTTGGATGCCAGCTTCAGTTGTTGTGGAGCTGCGTCACACAAGAAGTCAATGGCTAGGCTGGCCGTCTTACATGAGGCCAGAATGTCGTCCCTAGAGACCCCTTGGTCCAGGTCAGACTGGATTTGAGAAAATCTAGATTTTAGAAAATTCGCCACTTCGGACGAAGAAATTGCGACTGAGGCGGAAGCGGAGGCCGAGGAGTAAGCGCGCCTAAGGGCGCAGTCCGCCTTCCGGTCCATCGGGTCCAGCAAACTTGACCCGTCGTCTGAAGGGATCAGGGTCCTTCTGGATAATTTTGCTATCGCCATGTCCACTTTGGGGACAGGCCCCCAGGACGATACCTGATCCTCTTTAACCGGGAACACCGCCTTGAACCTTTTGGTCAACACTGGACCTTTCTCTGGCTTTCTCCACTCTGTTTTCATCAGAGACAGGAGAGAATCATCCGCTTTAAAGGCCCTAGGCCCCCTAGCGGCAGAGGATGAGGCTTCCCCTGGATCAACGTCCTGGTCCCCCGACCGGACGGATTTTAGGAGTCGCTGGGCCTTCTCCAGCGGAAAAAAATATGCGAATCCATCCTTCTCATCCGAGGAGGAAGAGGCTGAACCCTCTCTCACCTCCTGACCCCCCGAGACCTCCATAGCACGATGGGGGGAGGAGGGACGATGACGCTTGGAGACCAGGGCACTCTTCAATTCCTGTATGGAGGCATTGACCTGGGTCAAGTTGGACTCCATGTACCCCTTCACCCAATCGACCACGTCGTGGACAGATGGCTCCAGCTGGGGGAGGGTCTTGGCCCTGCAGGATGGGCACCGGGAGAAATCGTAAGAGTCCTCCAGGACGATCTGACAGTCATGGCACTGCAGGTGGCGCCTCTTGCCCGCGGATTTCCTGCTGGGCTCTCGCTCACCGTCACCGGTAGACGACATGGCTGAAAATTAAAAAAGAGACATGAATTTAGCAAAATTCAAGAAAACAGGACTTAATCGCAAGCTTCAGGATCTTTACCCAGAAGATCCTAGCAAGCTCTATATAAATCAGCACAAAGAAGATTTTCAGCACACAGAGGTAGCAACACTCTAGCACCAAACCACACTCAAGGTTAACAGCAAGCTGCGCTCCAGGAGACTGAACCTGGAGCTTCATCCAGTTTAAATAGGGTTGTTGGCGCCAAAAAGGAAGCCCCGCCCACAAAGGGGGCGGGGTAAACCTCTGAGTTTATATCTTTAAACTAAAAGAAAAAACTAAAAGAGAAAACTTTATATTTTGGACCCAGAGAGGGACCCTGAAGCATTTAAAGGCCCCCCTACGGGAAGTCACCTGAAGTCACCTGACGTCACTTCCGCAGGAAGGCGGCGCCCAGCCGAACATGCAGGACGCCGCCACCGCCGCTCCAGCACTCCAGCTCAGAAAAAGAGGTAAGCCCCACAGTAGCAGGGCTCTCTACAAGGGAGGCAAACAGCGGCACAAACCGAAAGGACATCCTCAGCCGCATCGGAGGAGCGGCGCAGCTCCCAAGGGAACACACAAGACCCCCGAGATTCAAACAAAAAAGGGGGGAAAAAAAACAAACACTCTCTCCACCGCAGGGATGGAGGAGTGCACCACCCGTCCCGTCCTGTCCGCAGGACAGAAAAAAACACATGGGTTGGAGGGTCCCACCCCTCTTTATTGGGGGCAGGGAGGGCGTGTGCATGCCAGTGTTTTTTTGATTGTTTCATTAAACTTCCACCTGTCCTAACCAGTCCACAGGGGCAGAATACCCCATTTGTGCCACTGGTTAGGACGTAAGGGAATGTCAATTTATATACTAACACATTTAAATATAACACTCAACTAACAAAATAATACTGATGCTATGTTTGTTTTCTGTTACTTGGTTTCTCAATTAGCTCCTTAACATATTCCCCTCCGTAATGCCCTACATTCCTGGTCCTCACCAGAAGATCTTCAAAATTTTCAACAACCTGAAACAGTTTATTAAGGATATGGTGAAAAGTCACCGAGCCACCCTGGATGAAAACTGCCCTCGTGACTTCATAGACTGCTTTCTTATGAAGATGGAAGAGGTAACATATTTATAAGGTTCCACAGCAGCAATAATTGAAGTATCTTTGAAAAAAAGATGTTGAAAGCATTGATTCTATTGGTTGCCATGGGCAACACTGCACTTTTTATTCACTCCAAGTCCTACTGTATTACATCAGCAACGAGTGTGTAGGGATTTGATAATATTTGAAAATTGAAATAACAGCAAATTATATTTTTTTTTAAAGAAAAAAAAAATCCAGACTTGGTAATAATTGATCATTAAAATAATGATGGAATTATTATTTTTTTAAGGAAAAAAAGAATCCAGACACCGAATTTCATGATGAGAACCTAGAGTGTACAATATTAGATTTATTCTTTGCGGGAACAGAGACTACAAGTATGACATTGAGATATTGTTTTATTATACTCTTGAAACATCCGGAAATACAAGGTGATTGGTCTGATGTATTATTTTTTTTAAATAATACAGTACTCATACTGTTGTGTGGCTATAGAAGTAAGGCTGCTTTCACATCTGTGTTTTCCATTCCAGTTTTGAGATACGGCAGAGGATCTCAAAACCAGAGGAAAACGCATCCGTTTGAATAATACAACCAGCTGCATCCGTTCAGAATGTGTTCGGTTGCATTATTTTGAAAATTAACATGCCAGATACTATTGGAAGTCAATGGGCGCCAGATCAATTTTTTTTTTTTTGTGTCTGAAAAAATGGATCCGGCACCATTGACTTACAAGGTTTTTTTATGTCGCATCTGGTATGCTTAGTTTCCCATGGCAAACACAAAAACACTGCTTGCGATTGCACCGCTCCCTGCCATTGTACCACTCAGATGCCAGGTTTATACATGATCGCAGAAACTGATATTAATAACAGTGTAAAATGTAAAAAAAAAAATACCTGATCCATTTTATCACAATGGGCAGGCCACCGTCATCTTGCTTAAAGATCTGGCGAGAAATCTCGCGCGACTCAAGATTACATAATCAGTCCGTCACCATGCACGGGATTTCGGCCAAGATCTTCAAGTAAGATATTATATGATATTATAATGATACTAGTCTGAAAAATATGAGCAATGTTACGTCTTTTATCTGTTTCAGAAAAGATCCATAAAGAGATCGACAATGTAATCGGGAAAGATCGTTGTCCATCAATAGAAGACAAGAGTAAAATGCCGTATACAGAAGCTGTAATCCATGAGGTTCAAAGATTTGCTGATATTGCCCCTACAGGATTGCCTCATTCTGTCAGCAAGGACACAACCTTCAGAGGATATCACATTCCAAAGGTATCTGGGGGAATAAATCTACTCCTTATGGAGACCGCAAAGTTGGACTATTGAATCTTTGTAAGCCAGACAATCCTTCCTGGGAAAGGGGAAACAGTTCCCCCCCTCCCCCTCTGGCAAAAAACTTTTAAAAAGCTGGTTTTGGCTTATATCCCATTCCTAAGTCATGATCCAAGGATTGTTGTAAGTGCTACACATTGATATGTAGAGTATCTATCCTGGAGGTAGCACTAGGAGCCAGCTTCTGTTCTCCTGCATAAGAGTTTATTATTATTCTAATCATATAACATACTCTACTAATCTTCTTAACGTTTTGACTGTCTTAGCTGTCTACCTTTTGCTATCTTTTAAGCTAAAAAATCATGCCAGACAATTGACATTTTATTTCAATCCTTACTCGGCTGTTATTAAAAAAGTATACAGTATGTAGGCTTCATGGCTAAGCAGGCTATCTACCTTTAGGGGATAGCCATGCTGAGGAAGGTGTGCTGATCTTCTCGTCATCTTGGTTCAATTCTTCCTATCAATTGATAACTAGACCCAGTTTTTAACATTTTTACTAACTTTCAGGGAACCCTGGTGTTTCCAGTCCTGACCTCTGTGTTGAAAGACCCAAAACAATTCAAGAACCCAGAAGAGTTTGATCCTTCACACTTTCTTAATGAGAATGGTTGCTTTAAGAAACATGATGCATTTATGCCATTCTCTACAGGTAACCTGATTAGTTGATCATTAGCTTTTAGTTAAGCTGAAAATTTTTTGAAATCTATGGCGAAGCAGGGTGAGCTTCATATTAACCCGGGTTTGGTATAGGAAAATATTAGCGGATGTTTGTGGTCGTGAATCTATACTGTGTTTTAAGACCAAAACATTCCTTGACAGGGCTTAGAAATCAATTATCTTGCCCTGTCTTAATAGACACACATCATATTAATGCTACAACCATCATATGAAAAGACATTGCTTCCAATTTGTGGAACGTCTAGCAAAAGGTCAGAGGCTAGATCTATTGTTCATAGTAGAATGGTTCGTCTCATTGACATTTGATAACAAGACGGACAATGCCTTTACTAAAGGGCCCTTTACATGGGCTGAGAATTGTATAGATCATTCAAAATAACGCTTGTTAGGGATGATGTAGCAGTGTAAATGTACTGCCGATTTTCCCGATGAACGAGCAAAATGAGTCATGGGGAGTTATGGGGAAAAGGGATGGCGTTAGTGATCGCTTCTTACCATCTCTGGAGGAGATCGCTGCATGTAAATAAAACGGTCTCCTCCACCAACAGCGAGCAGCAGATTGTCAGAAAGGAATGCTTCCTTCCCAACAATCTGATGTAATATCATCCCGTGTAAAGAGACCTTAAGTACACAGTACTAATGTAACAGAATTAAATATGTCCCTGGACTATCCCTTTTCAGCACCTTTTGAGTTAAGATAACTCATCAGATTTAGCTTCACTAGAGTGGAAATCTAACAGTATCCAATTTTGCTTGACTTCTTAATATGTATGCTTGCTGTATCTTTTTAGGCAAACGCATGTGTATGGGAGAAGGCCTGGCTCGCATGGAGCTCTTCCTCTTTCTCACCACCATACTGCAAAAGTTTACATTGGAGCCTACAATAGACAGAAATAATCTGAGCATAAGACCAATGCCCAACAGCAACGCTTCAAGACCTCATTCATACCAGATGAAGGTTGTCCCTCGCTTCTGAGTTGAGGAAAAGCTTCTTGCATAGAGGAAACCAAGAAGATCTAGAACATGCAAACAAAAGAAAGCTCTAATTTTTAAAGAGGTTTTACACGATTTTTTAGGTAATCAATATCAGATCGGTGGGGGTCCGACACCCAGCACCCCAGAAGATCAGCTAGTTGAAGAGAAGGCTGCTCGCCATCATCAGTGCAGCACTTGCATGGCACGTGACCTTCTCTTCAACCAGCTGATCGGACCCCCGCCATTCTAATATTGATGACTTATCCTAAGGATACACACACTTAAAAAACATGTAAAAAAATAAATAAATCTGAGACTAGTTTCTGGAAAATTCATTGTAAATTTATGTTGTTTTTAGTATTGGTCATGTCTGGATTACTGTACATAATTTAATATAATTCTAATCTTCTGCAATGATTCAGTGTTAATAAAACATTGGACTGCACTGTGTCTCCTGTGTTGTACACTGCATGTAATTTTTCTTTCATGATTTTTTATTTTTTTTTGTTTAATTGAAGCATGTATGGTGCCTGGCTGGTACACTAAGCTAAATCATGTGTTTGGCTTGTTGAATGTGAATTATTTTGGATAAAGTTTATTTGTGTATCTAAAGCTGTGCATACCTATGGTTAGGCTGAGTTCACACTTCAGTTATTTGATCTGTTATTTCGATTAGTTATTGTGAGCTGAAACCCATAGTGAAGCCTACTCAGAGATCAGGTGTAATGGAAAGATCCGCACCTGTTCTGTCTTTTTGACTCGCACCTGGTTTTCGCTCACAATCACTGATGGAAATAACTGACCAAATAACTTTAGAGTGAACTCAGCCTTGGGGCTCATGCACACGAACGTTGTTTGGGTAAAAATAATAATTCGATAACGGACCCATTCACTTCTCCGTTGTTCCATTCTGTGGCCCCACAAAAAAAAATACATGTCCTATCCTTGTCCGTTTTGTGGACAAGAATAGGCATTTCTATTATGGGTGGCCCGTTCCGTTCTGCAAATGGTGGAACGCACGAGGCCGGTGTTTTGCGGATCCGCAATTTGTGGACTGCAAAACATGGCGTGGTCATGTGCATGACGTTTATTTCAGTGTATACAAAGTAAATAGGGCCTTTGTTACAATTTCCAATGCGACTCCACTACAGTGTCCATCACATCCTGCCCCAGAGTGGTAATATGGTGCTACAGGCGGTATTTCCCACAATTAGCTAGCCATGTCCAGGGTCTGTGAACATAGAATGTTTTACTATATCTAATGCAGTGCCTTCTCTTGTGGTACACCATCTTGTATTTCCCTGCAATATAAGGGTCCCTGCACACGAACATATTTTTTTTCTGTGTACGTTCCCTTTTTTTTGGGCGGAGCATAAACATAACCATTCATCAAAATGGGTCCACCAAAAAAAGTTAAGTTACTCTGTGGGCATTCTATTTCTTTATGTGTGTATGTCCGTTCCGCAAAAAAATAGAACATGTCCTATAATTGTCCACATTGCAGAGAAGGATAGGACTGTGCTATTAGGGGCATCATTCGTAATTTTTGTGGATGCGTGTTTTGCGGACTACAAAAAAACATACGGTCGTGTGCATGAGCCCTAATAAACACTCTGCACATGTAACTTATCACTTGACATAAATAACATGGGGCATTAAGATTGTTCCATGGTACACTATGTAGCGTACCGTATGTAGTTTGCAGTCTGCCAAACACGGATTCGCAAAAAATACTGTGTATGGTACACCTGCTGCTGTTTCCAAATCAGTAATATGTATGTCACTACTCAGCCCCATTCCCAAGCGATGTGCCCCCAAACCGGCTGTGAAAAGCATAGAGAGGACCTCTCCTGGAGTCCTCTCTATTATGTCGGAAGGAACAGGAGTCCTCACAATGTATTCCATTGCTGGTTTGTGGGCACACAAACCAGATACAAATGACTGATCCAGGACATCAGCAGAGTCTATACATGTATTACGGTACTTATTAGGGCTTGCCGGCAATTTCCCTTTCAGTGCAGGGAGAAATAACACAGCATGCAAATAACAAACACTTATAGGTATAGCAAGATTCATTTAACAATTCGACAGTACAACTACAGTAGGTCGAGTCGCCACCGCAACAGGGTCAACGCTGTTACACTCTTACACTGTTTTGCATGAATCCATGCTGGTTATCAGTTATTTGATTATTTAGCACTGTATAATTTTACATATCACCTCTTAGAATCTTAATAATAAAATTAAAGGTATGTAGCTGCAAAAAGTGAGCACACCAAAGAATACACAAATATTCCCTACAGGGAAAAATTGACAAAATAATTAGTGTTGAGCGAATCGACCTTTGGATCCAAGATCCAAAGTTGATTGGCTTGAAACTTCATTTGAACACTGTACAGAGATTCGTCTCTGTACATTATCCAAATATATGACCTCCAGTGAGGGAAGTTAGTTATCAATGAAGTCTCGCAAGACTTTGGTGAATAACTTCGGGATTTGATTTTTCAACTTTAAAACCATTTTAAAACAGTTATCCAAATCAGTTTTGGTACCGAGATACCAGCCTGTACCAAAGGCGACTTCGAATTCCTGTTTTAAAATAGTTTTAAAGTTTAAAAATCGAATGCCGAAGACTTCGGTGATAACTAATTTCACCTCGCCCAAGCCCATACGGGTCTCTGTACAGCATTAAAACAAAGTTTTGAGTGAAAAATAATCCCTAAAAATAATCCCTTAAAAATAATAAATGAAGTGACAGATATGCTGAGCAGATAACCGACTGGATGGGTCAGAACTGGAACAGAACCAAACAGAATATAGTCATACAAGCCAAAGTCAATACCAGGTGAATCTAAAGCTAAATCAGAAACCGTGACGTCCTGTCATGTCCAAATTGACAGGCAAAATGAGAAGTATTGAGAAAATGTTGAGGTCCAAAAATCCAGAGGTCAAAACTCAATAGCAGGGTATATGAAAAGACACAGTTGCCTTCTTGAATAGAGCGCTCTAGGTCACCTGGAACGTCCTCCCACGTGACCTTAGATGTTATGACTGATTGATTGGTAAGTAGTGTACCCAGACAGAGGATGCCGGCAGGGCAGCTCACAATGGAACGCGCCTTCCGGCATAATACAGTTGGGCCAAGACACAGAAACAAGAAGAGTGCACCTGCCAGCGAGGTAGGCCATTTACCTGGTAACGGGATGCCGACAGTGCAGCTCCAGGTGACCGTGTCTGCCAGCTACCGTGGAGCTGAGGCAGAAATGTCAGCAGCACTGCCTGCCAGCAGGGCACCGGCTATCATCTGTTTACCATAGCCAGATTTGCCCCTGTCACTGGAGGAAGCCGCTGGGCGAAACGTGCGTTGGGGAGTCGCTGGAGGTCACACCACTCTGCGGTTTGTACCATTTTACAATGCTATACTTGTCCCACTTGTTGTAGTTTATGCATTATTCATTGTTTGTCTACTTGTCTTAAATGGTCACACACTGCTGTATATACATTTATATGGACTCCCGTGGATCACTAGGCATAAGGTATTACCTGATGGAGGGAGTCTGATGTGAAATTCTTGGACTGCTAGGAACTTTTTCTGGCTCTCCTTTCACATTCATTCTAGTTATTATTTTTGTTATTAGCTTTTGTATCTATCTGACCAACTTTTGCTATATTGCACAGTGACCTACAGTGATGGACGAACATCGGCCGGGATGGTTCGCAAACGCGATCGCGCGAACATGATCAAATGTTCGCGAACGGCAAGTTTGCGCAGGGCCCCATTCACTTTAATGGCAGGCGAACCTGAAAAACCTTCAGCTTATATTTGCAGCCAGTAGATGTGTACAAATAGTCTCACAACATGGACAGTGACATACTAGAGGGGCATCAATGACAAAAATTCCCACTAAAAAAGTGTATCTTAATCAGGGGACATTTTCATGTGTCTTACAGGGAAATTCTCTGAAATGTGCTCTGTTGGAGCCTAGAAAATTTTTATTTTAGGCCACGGGAGTACAGACCTGAAAAATTAGGCATTCACATGACATAAAAGAAATTCTGATTATGTGGCTCGAGGTACATTATGCGGTCAATGGATAATTTTTTTTACCATAGGCCACTGGACTACAGGCCCCAAACATAGGCAGTCACCGGACAGTAAAGATCAAGTGATCATGTGGCCGGAGGTATATTACAAGGTCAATGGATATCAATTTTACTGCAGGCCAGTACAAATACAGGTCAAATACATATTTTTTAAAGAAGTAAAAATATAAAATTGGATTAAAACATGGCTAACGAAATCCCCCCTCTTGAAAAAACCCTTAATGATAATAGTTGAAATTCGATAACACGTGGTCGTCACTGGTGTTGAATTCCCCCGAGGCCGCAACAATTATTCATTCAGCATACATAAAAGAACAAGTAAGTATGTGGCTGGAGATAGATTACACGGCAATTGGATATCCATTTTCCAGCAGGCCAGTGTACTACAGGCCCCAAAAATTATGCATTCAACGTACATTAAAGAACAAGTAAGTAAGTGGCTGAAGGTAGATTACACGGTCACTGGATATCAATTTTACAGCAGGTCAGTGTACTACAGTCCCCAAAAATTATGCATTCATCGTACATAAAAGAACAAGTAAGTATATGGCTGAAAGGTCTATTAGACGGTCAATGTACTGAAGGCCAGTACAAATACAGGTCACATACATATGTTTAAAAGAACTAAAAATATAAAATTGGATTAAAAACATGGCTAACGAAATTCCTCCTCTTGAAAAAAAATCCGAATGATAATAGTTGAAATATGTGGTTGTCACAAGTGTTGAATTCCTAGAGGCCGCTGTATTTACCTAAGACAGGGACAAATATTTGTTCTGGGTGGTGGCGGATATTTGTGGTCTGTCATGGGGAAATTCAATTAAACGTGGTCGTCACAGGTGTTGAATTCCTCCAAGATCCATGCCTCATTCATTTTTAGAAATGTGTACTAGCTATGCGAGTGTGCTTATCGGTCACGATCCTCCTTGTTGCGCTGAACGTCCTGTCGGACAGGACACTGAACGAGGGGCAAGCCAACAGGCAAATTGTGCCAGCTCTGGCCACAGGTCAAGTCTGCACACCCAGTAGTCCAGGGGTTCCTCGCTTCTCAGAGCATTCCCTGAGGCTGGATCCAGATGGCGGCTGTTGATGGGTTGGTTGCAAGAATGATCTCATATCCGAAGTGACCAACACATATTCAAACCGCCCTATTCTTGCATGCGCTGTTGGATTGGTACCTGCAACTGTTTCTCTGTGAGTGGAAATTCCTCTGCCAGAGCCCACAAAAGCAGAATGCAGCATTTCTCGAAGCAAGGTCTGGAAGTGCTGCATTCTGACAGCCCTCTGTGATGCTGGTAATATGTAAGCCATTTTGTGTTTGTACCGGGTTATAAGTATGTTGCCACCCAGTACTGGTCCTTGCCCTTTATGCTTTTTATACAGGGGTCCCTCTTCAAACACTGGAGCATGAAGGCCCCCATTTGCACTAAACTGTAAGCGGTGGAGTGGCCTGGCTCCTTGCTAATTGTCCAGGATAATGTAATTCTCGGTCTCCTCCCCCCCGGCCACTGACAACACCAGGGATCCCATAAAAGTTTAAAGCATGCTCTTCTTGCTCCTCCTCCTCCCCAGCACCATCCTCCTCTGACTCCTCTTCAGACTCCTGTTGATTTGTCACAGATGGAGTAGCCCCCCCGGGAATTCATCCAGCATTGCGACTTCCTCATCTTCCTGCTCCTGCTCCTCGACGGCTTGATCAATGACACGACTCAATGCATGTTCTAGAAAGAAGGCGTAAAGTAAGATGTCACTGATGGCGTCCTGGCTGTGACTGACAAGTTTGGTGATCTCATCAAATGGCAGCAAAAGTCTGAATGCATCGGGCATGAGCAGCCACTGGCAGTAGCCCCCCCGGGAATTCATCCAGTATTGCGACTTCCTCATCTTCCTGCTCCTGCTCCTCGACGGCTTGATCAATGACACGACTCAATGCATGCTCCAGAAAGAAGGCGTAAGGTAAGATGTCACTGATGGCGTCCTGGCTGTGACTGACAAGTTTGGTGATCTCATCAAATGGCAGCAAAAGTCTGAATGCATCGGGCATGAGCAGCCACTGGCACGGTGAAAAAAAATACAAGCTCCCCAGAACCTGTCCTGCCGCAGAGTTCGTACATGTAGTCATTAACTGCACGTTTCGGCTGGAGCAGCCTATCAAGTATATACAAGGTGGAGTTCTATTGCGTCGGGCAGTCACAAATAAGACGTCTGACGGGCATGTCGTGTCGCCGCTGAACGTCAGCAAGGCGAGCCATGGCCGTGTAAGATCTTCTAAAATGGCCAGAGATTTTCTTGGTCTGCCGCAAGACGTCCTGGACCCCGGGGTATTTGGCAATGAATCGCTGCACGACTAAATTCAGGACGTGTGTCATTTTGTGCTGTTTCAGCACGCTCAGCAGATTGGCACCATGGTCGCACACCACTTTACCAACTGTCCAATTGAGTGGGGTTAGCTACTGATCGGTCTGTGACTGCAAAGCTGAAAGGAGTGCAGGACCAGTGTGGCTCTTGGCTTCCAGGCACAAAAAGCCCCAGCACAGCATGGCAACATCTCACCTGGCACGTCAAATAGGTTCTGGGGAGATTTGGGGGGGCACAGCAGAAGAGGCGGTAGCAGTGAAAAAGGAGTAGTCAGCCGAGGAGGAGACGGAGGATGGAGGAGAAGAGGCAAGCCTGCATGCAATCCATGGTGGTAACACCAAATCCACATGGGTGCCACGGGTTGCATGCTTGACAGAAGGCTCACCCAGTGGGCAGGAAAAGTTATGTACCTTCCCTGCCCGTGTTTGCTAGACCACGTGTCTGTGGTCAGATGTATCTTGGCACCGACACTGTGTGCCAGAGATACATTCACTTGCCACTGAACGTGGCCATATAGCTCCGGGATACCATTCTGGGAGAAATATTTCCTTCCGGGTACCTTCCATTGCGGTGTGCCAATGGCCACCAGTTTATATAAATAGAGGAATCCCAGCGGACAACAGCTTCATCAATCAATATACTTGATATTTATTCCATCAATGAATACAATAATCGGACGCGTTTCGACCCGTCCAGCCTTCGTCAGCAAGCATATCACACAATGATACAAATCTTCAATTTATAGTGACTCCTACACACGTGGAGTGACGTCAGATGCCCAGGTAGGGCAGCCCTAGCTATCTGTCAATCACAGATAGTAGGCGTACACATCAGCCTACACAACACATAGTAAGATATTATATCTATACATAGTGTAATCTCAAATACAAACTTGAGTGAAATATAAATAACAATACCGCAAAATTACAATGTCATCTTGATTGCGCCGTCTGAAAGGGAAATAAACAACCAATAATACATTTTATATATCATGTATTATCCAACTGAGTGATTTCATAATCCCTATTAAGTCCCCTGGGCTGTAAGCTGCCCAGGGTATGGATCCAATATGCTTCCCTATGTAGTAACTGTTTCTTAATGTCACCACCTCTCCTATGTCTTGTGACCTGCTCCAATACTTGGAATCTCAATTGAGAGACTGAATGACACACACTATGAAAATGAGCTGGTATTGGTAATAATAAATTCTTAGTCCGTATTGTGGACTTATGTTTACATATGCGGTCCCTTACAGTCTGCATAGTCTCTCCGATGTACACAAGGCCACATGGAATTTAATTAAATAGATGACATTCGTAGATTCACATGTAAAAATTCCCTGTATCTTAAAGGATTTACCCGTATATGGATGGTGGAAAGAATCACCCCTGATAATGTGGGATCATTGGGCACAATGTAAACAAGGATAAGTGCCATTTCTCTGAGTCGTCAACATGGTTTGTCGCATTCTCTTTTTAAAAGAGCCAATGTCAGCCTTTGCTAGATGGTCACGATAATTCTTTATGCGCCTATTACATATTAATGGTGGATTGCTAAACTCTAATATTTGGGGAGAAGATCTACCCAACAATGACCAGTGTTTACGAATAATGTAATCAAATTTCTTATTAAAAGGATGAAACTTATGCACAAATGCCACCCTGGGGCCTCTATCCATTTTTTTAAAATATTTTACCGGTGTGAGAACAGCTTCCCTCAAGATCTTCTCTGGGTAACCTCTCTCTCTGAATCTATCTATCATCTCATCTAGTCTCATTTCCTGAGTATCCAGGTCAGAAAAGATCAGTTTAACCCGTTGTATTTGGAATTTAGGGATAGACTTTTTCAAGGACAAGGGATGAGCACTCGTAAAGTGTAATACACTATTTCTATCTGTTTCTTTTCTGAACAGATCCATATGTAAGAAACCCTCACTATCCTTGATCAATAGCGTATCGAGAAAACTGACCTGCGTCTTACTATATGTGATCGTAAATCTCAAGCCAGGTATCACGTTATTAATGTACTCATGGACATATATGGCAGTAGTTGGCTGGCTAGCAGTTCGGACAAGCCAGCGGTCAGAGGTTGGGCAAGAGGGTTATCCGGTGTCATCATCTTTTTTTGCTCGAACAATTTGGCCACGGAAGCCTGCCTTTTGCCAGATGAATGCGACAACGGCATGGTGGAAGGTGGAGTGGAGGACAAATGGGAGGAGAGAGGAGAAGGGGAAGGAGAAGAGGCAGGACGTGGAGCACCAGGCATGTGTCTTTGTGGGTTCTGACGGTGTTGCCCCCACTGGGCTCGGCGATGGGAGGCCAGGTGCCTTTTTAAGGTGATCGTCCCGAGGTGAGTGTTGGGCTTACCACGACTTATGCGTTGACAGCACAGGCTGCAGATGGCAACACTATTGTCAGCAGCTGACATGTTAAAAAAAAGCCCACACTGCGGAGCCATGTGCCGGCGTCCTGGGAGCGCCAGATGTGACTGTGCATGGTGGATGGCTCATTCCAGATACATTAGCAGTCTGCTTTTTGCCTCCTGTGCACTGTAAGTTCTGCCTGCTTCACCTTCTTCTCCTCCCTATCTGCTGTTCCATCTCTCCCTCTGAACTTCCCTCCTCTTCCTCTCTTGTGGGCACTCACGTGACGTAAATAGACACGTCATCATCGTCAACTTCACCACCACTGACATTAGAGATCTCGAAATAGGCAGCAACAGCGGAGACCAACCTCCTTGGGCTGATCTGGGTACTGTCGTCAGACTGCTGGGTGGCGACCGTTGATACCTCCTCTTCCTGATCCGATGCCAAGAATGGCTGCGCATCGGTAAGATCTTGTAATGGATGGGAAAATAATTACTTTGACTCGAGCAGAAGGGATATGGTGGTGGTGTCTTTGGGGTTGCACACAGCAGAGAGTGAAGAGGGTGCAGATAGAGAGGATGAGTAACGCAGCTAAACCGCAAACAAATGCTGCACTATCCAACTGCACTATATAGAAAGTATATAATTAGTATATAAAACCTTTGCTTCAATCACTATTTTGGGGGGCAACTGGTATATCACACCAATAGAAATTATTTGTTCCAATGGTGTTTGTCACTATCTGTAGCTGCGGTAACGCAGCAAAACCGCAAACAAAAGCTGCACTACCCAAATGCACTATATCGAAAGTATATTATTGGTATATAACACCCCTGCTTCAATCAGTTTATTTTGGGGGGCAACTGGTATATCACACCAGTAGAAATTAATTGTTCCAAGAGCGTTTGGCATTCTGTGTAGCTGCAGTATCGCAGCAGAACCGCACACAACTGCTGCATAATACAAATGCACTATAATATACCTTCTATGTTAGAAAGTGTAAGTATATTACACCCCTCAGTAAGTCACACCTATTGATAGCACACCTATACCAGTCCTTAAAAGAACTTTTGTGGCCCTATCAGCTAGCGTTTGGTGTCCCTAACAGTCTGTCCCTGCTCCACGCAGCAACCTCTCCCTACACTGGCAAAAGACTGAATGTAAAATGGCGCCCAGATCAGGTTTATTTATAAGGTAGGGGGTATGTCCATGTGCTGAAATGTCTCAATTGGCTGCCCTGTACCACCTGATGGATGTGTCATGGGTCAAAGTTCTTCACAGTATAAAAGAATATGGCGCCGGCGGACATCACCATATGTTCGCCCGTTCGGCAAACCGTGAAACGACCGCCAAGCGAACCACAAGGCCATCTCTACTTATGAGTTTGTAGTGCAAGTTTGTGGCGACTGCCACTTGGTGGGTCCATCTGCCGGCTACCATGTTAGAGTCACCAGCGCTGTGGGGTCGTTTTTTAAGTCTCCGTGAATGCACATCACCCCAACTTTCCGGCTAGTATACTCAGCGGATCGCACTAGGGTAGACCTTACAAGGGTCACCAAGCTCTCTGAGTCCAGCAGCGCCTCAGTTTGAGTGTCTCCCACTTCCACCTGGCACAAGTGGTCTAGAGCCTCCGGGGTACCTGTGGCACACAGTTTCATAGCATACAGTGACTGACGGTAACCACAATTAGTGTCCATGGGCTCAACCCGATGGGGACACTTAACCCTTAAATGGCCAGGTTCCTGACACCGCCAGCAAATTACCTCGGTCCGGCCCATAGCGGGAACCTCCCAGGTGGGTTTCACCGGCTCATACCGTTGGGCCTGGAGTGGGGAGTTCTGGGGTTTACATGCCCCCCTCCCGAAAGAACGCCCCTTAAGATTCTTAGTGGCTTCATAGCGTTCCACCAGGTCCAACATTTCCAGGACATTTCCAGGAGACACCTGGCCGATCCAGAGCTGGAGATGGGGTGGCAGCGCCCTCCACAATATGTCTGCTAATAGTCTATCCAGCATAGCCGTGGGACTCAGCACATCAGGATAGTAACATAGTAACATAGTAACGTAGTATTTAAGGCCAAAAAAAGACATTTGTCCATCCAGTTCAGCCTGTTATCCTGCAAGTTGATCCAGAGGAAGGCAAAAAAAAAAACAGTGAGGTACCAGCTATTTTTCCGCACTTAAGGGGAAAAAATTCCTTCCTGACTCCAATCAGGCAATCAGAATAACTCCCTGGATCAACGACCCCTCTCTAGTAGCTATAGCCTGTAATATTATTACACTCCAGAAATTCATCCAACCCCCTTTGAATTCTTTTATTGTACTCACCATCAACACCTCCTCAGGCAGAGAATTCCATAGTCTCACTGCTCTTACCGTAAAGAATCCTCTTCTATGTTTGTGTACAAACCTTCTTTCCTCCAGATGCAAAGGGTGTCTCAGTCCTGGGAATAAATAGATGATGGGAGAGATCTCTGTACTGTCCTCTGATATATTTATACATAGTAATTAGATCTCCCCTCAGTCGTCTTTTTTCTAAAATGAATAACCCTACTGTTGATAATCTTTCAGGGTATTATAGTTTCCCCATTCCAGTTATTACTTTAGTTACCCTCCTCTGAACCCTCTCCAGCTCTGCTATATCTGCCCTGTTCACACTCCATGTGTGGTCTGACTAGTGACTTGTAAAGTGGTAGAACTATGTTCTCATCACGTGCATCTATGCCCCTTTTAATGCAACAGATTATCTTATTGGCCTTGGCAGCCGTTGCCTGACTGTCACGGAACCATGAACCAGACGTACAACAAGAGATAAATGAAAATAAGAAGGCTTTATTGAAAATAAAGCTGAAAAGCAAAAGTCCAAACGGATGGTGAAACCGAGCAGAGTCTTTGCGAAGCCAGAGGTCAGGAACCAGAAGGGTAGTCAGACGAAGCCAGGATCAGGAACCAGCAGGGTAGTCAGACGAAGCCAGGATCAGGAACCAGCAGGGTAGTCAGACGAAGCCAGGATCAGGAACCAGCAGGGTAGTCAGACGAAGTCAGGATCAGGAACCAGAAGCAGCAGCAGTCTTAGAAGCATGTGAACACAAGAGGACCAAGCAAGGAACTGAAGCCACAGACCTCCTATATATATGAGCTAGGCATCCAGCTCCTCCCAGGGGAAGGAGGAGCCGCAGGGTGGAAGGCTACAAGAAACCCAGGACCCAAGATGGCCGCCAGCACATGTCAAACGAAGGAGAGCAGCAAGCAGGTAAGACCATGACAGTACCTCCCCCTCAAGGGCCCCTCCTCCGCGGAGCACAAAACGGTTTCCGAGGGAAGCGTGCGTGGAAGGCTCGGAGCAAGGCAGGAGCATGGACATCTGCGGAGGGAACCCAGGAACGCTCCTCTGGACCATAACCACGCCAATGGACCAAAAACTGCAACCGACCGCGGACCAGGCGTGAGTCCAGGATATTGCTCACCTCATATTCCTCACGATTGCCCACTTGGACCGGACGAGGCCGAGGAACCGAGGAAGTGAAACGATTACACACCAGTGGCTTCAACAGGGAGACATGAAACACGTTGGAGATCCGCATGCCAGGAGGAAGCGCAAGGGCATAGGCTACCGGGTTTACCCTGCGAAGCACTCGGAAGGGACCAACAAAGCGAGGCGCCAGCTTGGGAGTGGGCACTCGAAGGTTGAGGTTGCGGGTGGACAACCATACACGGTCTCCGACCTGGTAGGAAGGAGCAGGCGCTCGTCTGCGATCAGCCTGGAATCTCTGGCGCTGCGCAGAGACCTCAAGGGACTTCTGGATCTGTACCCAAGAAGCACGTAGGACGGAAAGGTGATCCTCCACAGCCGGAATATCCTGGGGAGAGAATACCTCCGGTAACACGGCAGGTTGGAACCCATAATTGGCCATGAAGGGAGACGTCCCAGAGGAAGAGTTCACCGCCGTGTTCCTGGCAAACTCAGCCCAAGGCAGGAGGTCAACCCAATTGTCTTGGTGATCGGAGACATAGCAGCGAAGGAATTGCTCCAAGGCCTGATTGGATCGTTCTGCGGCCCCATTGGACTGAGGGTGGTAGGCCGAGGAGAAGGAGAGATGAATCCCCAACTGGGAGCAAAAGGCGCGCCAGAACCTGGACACAAACTGACTCCCCCGATCCGACACAATCTCCTTAGGCAAACCGTGCAACCGGAAGACCTCCCTGGCAAAAATCGTGGCCAACTCTTGTGCAGAGGGTAACTTCTTGAGAGGAACACAGTGGCACATTTTGGAAAACCGATCCACAATCATGAGAATGACCGTATGGCCTCGGGATGCAGGGAGGTCCACAATGAAATCCATCCCCAGGTGTGACCATGGGCGCTCCCCGGTGGCTATGGGTTGCAGAAGGCCCAACGGAAGGTGCCGAGGGGACTTACTCTGGGCACAAACGGAGCATGCCGCTACATATGCGGCGATGTCGGAACGTAGGGAAGGCCACCAGAACAGACGTGAAACAGCCCAGGACAGCTGATTCTTTCCAGGATGCCCCGCGGTCTTGGAGTTATGGTAGGTTCGCAACAACCGAGTGCGCAACTCCTCAGGCACAAAACATCTGCCGTTGGGTCTCCCAGAGGGAGCACCAGATTGAGCCGCCAAAATCTGCTCACCCAGGGGAGAGGTCAGGCTGGTGCGAATGGCGGCCAGGATCTGATTCGGAGGTATGACCGAAGTCGGAATCGACTCCTCCCTGGAGAGCTCGGAGTACTGCCGTGATAAGGCATCCGCCCTGATGTTCTTGGAACCGGGTAGGTAGGAGACCACGTAATTAAAACGTGACAAGAACAGAGCCCATCTGGCCTGACGTGGTGTCAATCTCTTGGCCTCAGAAAGGTAGGTCAGATTCTTGTGGTCCGTCAGGATGAGAACCGGAACCACCGAACCCTCGAGCAAGTGCCTCCATTCTTTAAGGGCCTGCACGATGGCCAATAACTCCCTGTCACCAATCTGATAGTTGCACTCCGCGGAAGACAGTTTCCGGGAGTAAAACCCACAAGGAAGCAGAGGACCCTCTGGTGTTCTACGCTGAGACAGAAGGGCGCCTACTCCCGTCTCAGACGCGTCCACCTCGAGGACAAAGGGCAACCCAGGGTTGGGATGCGACAGAATCGGAGCCGACACAAAGGCGGACTTTAGGGCCTCAAAAGCTCGGATGGCCTCGAGCGGCCAGACCTGGGAATTACTGCCCTTCCTGGTCAGATCCGTGAGAGGCTTGGCCAGCATGGAAAAGTCCCTGATGAACTTCCGATAATAATTGGCGAAGCCCAAAAAGCGCTGCAGGGAACGAAGACCACTGGGCTGGGGCCACTGTAAGACAGCCGAAACCTTCTCAGGATCCATGGAGAACCCCTCAGCGGAAATGATGTAACCTAAGAAGGTTACCTGGGATCGGTGAAATTCGCATTTCTCAAGCTTACCGAACAGCTTGTTCTCTCGTAACCGTTGCAACACTCGTCTGACATCCAGAATGTGGGCCTCCATGGATTCAGAATATACCAAGATGTCATCCAAATAGACTACCACACACTGCTGCAACAGGTCACGGAAAACATCGTTGATGAATTCCTGAAAGACTGCGGGCGCATTGCACAACCCAAAGGGCATAACCAAGGATTCGTAATGACCGGTCCTGGTGTTAAACGCGGTCTTCCACTCATCGCCCGCCTTGATCCTTACCAGGTTATATGCCGCCCTCAGGTCGAGTTTGGTAAAGACCGTGGCCCCTTTAAGGCGATCGAACAGCTCGGAAATCAAGGGTATCGGGTAAGCGTTCTTGATCGTGATGCGATTGAGACCCCTGTAATCGATGCAAGGCCTCAACTCACCGCCCTTCTTTTTCACAAAGAAAAATCCAGCCCCTGCCGGGGACGAAGATTTGCGAATGTGTCCGCGTGAAAGCGCCTCCCTCACGTACTCCTCCATGGCCTCATTCTCCGCTACCGACAGTGGATAGACTTTGCCACGAGGAGGAACGGCACCAGATTGTAACTCTATGGCACAATCGTATGGGCGGTGCGGAGGTAGGGCAACCGCGCGCACCTTATCGAATACATCCCGGTACTCCTCGTATTCAGGAGGCAACAGAGAGTCCGAGGAAGTACACAGCAACTTGACAGACCCATGGATGCAACTAGCCCCACACTGCGGTGACCACGAGAGGATCTCGACCGATCTCCAATCGAAAGTCGGATTATGCTTCTGGAGCCAGGGGTACCCCAAGACCACCGAGTAGTGTGGAGACGAAATAACCTGGAGGCAGACCGACTCTCTGTGAACGGCACCAATGGCTATCCCCACTGGAAGGGTCTCATGAGTCACGTGTGGCGGCAGAAGGGGTCTGCCGTCTATCGCCTCAAGAGCCAGTGGGGAACCTCGAGCCTGCAGAGGAATGGAATTGGCGGCAGCGAACACACTATCAATGAACAAACCACCAGCACCAGAGTCCACCAACGCCTGGGTCGTCACCGAGCCCCCGACCCAGGAGAGGACAACAGTGATCAGTGGTTTGTCAACACGGGAAACCGGGGACGAGGAGACTCCACCCAAGATCTGCCCCCGACAGGATCTCAGGGTACGAGCGTTTCCCGGACGGTTCGGACATGCCAACCGAAAATGCCCACCGAGACCACAGTACATGCATCGGCCCTCGCGTCTCCGGAGTGCCCTCTCCCCCTCAGACAGGCGAGCAAACCCCAGCTGCATGGGTTCACCCCCAGACAAGTCATCCCCAGGAGGCGTGGGAGGAGAGGGAGGCACGGGTGGGACAGCAAACGTAGGCACCAATCTGTTAGAAGACCTCCGCAGGTTCTCCTTAAAGGAAGGTCTCTCCCTGAGTCTGGTGTCAATCAAAATCAGGAAAGAAATAAGAGACTCGAGCTCAACTGGTAGGTCCTTAGCTGCAACCTCATCCTTCAAGGCATCCGAGAGACCATGAGAGAAAGCAGCGACCAGAGCCTCATTATTCCAGCCCACCTCTGCTGCCAGGGTACGAAACTCAATGGCGTATTCAGCTACGGATCGTGAACCCTGTCTGATGGACATAAGGAGCTTCGCAGCAGAGGCAGCACGAGCCGGCACATCGAATACCTTCCGAAGAGAAGCAACAAAACCGGAAAACTCGGCAACCACCGGATTGTTGTTCTCCCATAAAGGGCTGGCCCAGGCCAAGGCCTTGTCCGAGAGCAGCGAGATCAAGAAGCCCACCTTTGATCTCTCAGTAGGAAAGGCATGTGGCAGCAACTCGAAATAAATGCCCACCTGGTTAAGGAAACCTCGGCACTGAGTTGGCTCTCCCCCAAAGCGCTGTGGAAGAGGGGCAGGATCGGTCATACCCCGAAACACCGCAGGCGCAACAACAGGTGTCGGGGTAGACTCTGGCGCAACAACCGGAGCGGCAGTAGGAGCGAGCCCAGGAGCGACAACCGACCCATCGGCAACGGGAGCGAAATGAGCCGTGCGTTCAAGCAGGGTTTGCAACGCCACAGCGAACCGACCCAACAGGTGATCCTGCTGATCAAGTCTGGCAACCAGCGTGGGTAGCGAGGATGGCCCTGTACCGTCAGAATTCATGGCTTGGTCCTAATGTCACGGAACCATGAACCAGACGTACAACAAGAGATAAATGAAAATAAGAAGGCTTTATTGAAAATAAAGCTGAAAAGCAAAAGTCCAAACGGATGGTGAAACCGAGCAGAGTCTTTGCGAAGCCAGAGGTCAGGAACCAGAAGGGTAGTCAGACGAAGCCAGGATCAGGAACCAGCAGGGTAGTCAGACGAAGCCAGGATCAGGAACCAGCAGGGTAGTCAGACGAAGCCAGGATCAGGAACCAGCAGGGTAGTCAGACGAAGTCAGGATCAGGAACCAGAAGCAGCAGCAGTCTTAGAAGCATGTGAACACAAGAGGACCAAGCAAGGAACTGAAGCCACAGACCTCCTATATATATGAGCTAGGCATCCAGCTCCTCCCAGGGGAAGGAGGAGCCGCAGGGTGGAAGGCTACAAGAAACCCAGGACCCAAGATGGCCGCCAGCACATGTCAAACGAAGGAGAGCAGCAAGCAGGTAAGACCATGACACTGACACTGGTTTCTACAGCTTAGTTTGCTGTTTATTAAAATTCCTAGTTCATTTTCCATGTCAGTGTTACCGAGTGTTTTACCATTTAGTATGTACAGGTGATTTGCATTATTCCTTCCCATGTGCATAACCTTACATTTGTCAGTGTTAACCCTCATCTGCCACTTCTCTGCACAAGCCTCTAATCTATCCAGATCCATCTGTAGCTGTTTATTGTCCTCTTCAGTGTTAATTACTTTACACAGTTTAGTGTCATCTTCAAAAATTTATATTTTACTGTGCAAGCCTTCTACAAGATCATTAATAAATATATTGAAGAGAATAGGGCCCAATACTGACCCCTGAGGTACTCCGCTAGTTACAGTGACCCAATCTGAGTGTGTACCATTAATAACCACCCTCTGTTTTCTATCATTGAGCCAGTTACTTACCCACACACAGACGTTTTCTCCGAGTCTGAGCATTCTCATTTTATATACTAACCTTTTATGTGGTACAGTGTCAAATGCTTTGGAGAAGTCCAGATATACGACATCCATCGATTCACCACTGTCAAGTCTACAACTTACCTCCTCATAGAAACTGATTAAATTAGTTTGACATGACCGATCCCTCATGAAGCCATGCTGATATGATGTTATTTGCTTGTTTTCATTGAGATCCTCCAAGATAGCATCTCTCAGAAAACCTTCAAACAGTTTACCCACAACAGATGTTAAACTTACCGGCCTATAATTTCCGCGGTCAGTTTTTGCACCCTTTTTAAATATTCACACCACCCTGGCTATGCGTCAATCCTGTGGAACACTCCCTGTCAGTATAGAGTCTGTAAATATCAAAAATAAGGGTCTGGCTATGACATTACTTAAATCTCTTAGGATACGGGGGTGTATGCCATCTGGTCCTGGCAATTTGTCTATTTTAATCTTTTTAAGTCGCTGTTGTACTTCTTCCTCGGTCAGACAGGGCACTTTTAATAGGGAATTTACTTTTACATTCTGCATTTCATCTGCCAGTTTATTTTCCTCAGTGAATACAGTGGAGAAAAAAAATATTTAATAGCTTTGCTTTCCCCTCGTCGCCTTCTGCAACTTCCCCCTCATTGCTTTGTAGAGGGCCGACACCTTCAGATTTATAGTTTTTACCATTTATATAATTGAAAAACATTTTAGGGTTAGTTTTGCTCTCTTTGGCAATTAATCTCTCGGTCTCTAGTTTGGCGGCTTTTATTTGTTTTTTACATATTCTATTTTTTTTCTTATAGTTTTTCGGTGCTTCCTCGCTACCCTCCTGTTTTAGTGATTTAAATGCTTTCTTTTTGTCATTTATTGCTTTCTTTACTATTCTATTTATCCACATTGGCTTCTTCTTGTTCCTTAACCCTTTATCCCTATAAGATATGCACCTCTCACAATTAGATTTCAGGATGCTTTAAAAAATATCTCATTTTGTGGCGGTATCCTTTTTTGAGGACTTTGCCCCAGTTAGTTAGGCCTATGGCAAAATTTTCCTTTTTTGAAGTTTGGTATTTTTGTTCCCCCCTGTAGAAATGCTCATTTGAAGGATAATTGGAAGGTTATTACTTTATGGTCACTATTTCCCAGGTGTCCCCCAACCTGCACATCTGTTGTTCTGTCAGGTCTATTGGTTAATACTAAGTCCAGTATGGCCGTCCCTCTAGTCGGGTCCTCAACCAGTTGGGTAAGGTAATTGTCTTTGGTTATTTCCAAGAACCTGATTCCTTTATGAGATGTACAGCTTTCAGTTTCCCAGTCTATATCTGGGTAGTTGAAGTCACCCATAATAACCACCTCATTATGATTTACTGCCTCGTCTATCTCATTTAGTAGTAGATTTTCTGTGGACTCTGTTATATTAGGTGGTTTATAATAAACTCCTATTAGTAATTTATTATTATTTTTGCCTCCATGTATTTCAACCCACAGTGACTCCACATGTTCATGTCCCTCACTTATATCTTCTCGGACTGTGGGCTTTAGACAGGACTTTACATAAAGGCAGACCCCTCCCCCTCTCCGGTTTTGACGATCCTTTCTAAACAGACTGTAACCTTGTACATTAACCGCCCAGTCATAGCTATCATCCAGCCATGTCTCAGTTATTCCCACTATGTCATAGTCCTCCTCACACATCACTAATTCCAGTTCCCCAGTTTTATTAGTCAGGCTTCTGGCATTAGTATACATACAATTAAGAGATTTATGTATAATTCTTCCCATTCTATAATGTAATTACCCTCCCCCAGTCCCTAGTTTGAACACTCCTCCAACCTTTTAGCCATCTTCTCCCCAACACAGCTGACCCTCCCCGATTGAGGTTCAGCCCATCCCTACGATAGAGCCTGTAGCCAAGAGAGAAGTTGGCCCAGTTCTCCAGGAACCCAAACCCCTCTTTCCTACACCAGTTCTTGAGCCACTTGTTAACCTCCCTAATCTCCCACTCCCTTTCTTGTGTGGCTCGTGGTACAGGCAGTATTTCGGAAAACATTATCTTTGTGGTCCTTGCCCTAAGCTTTTGACCTAAATCCCTAAAATCATTTTTAAGGACACTCCACCTTCCTCTAACTTTGTCATTGGTTCCAATATGGACCATGACCGCTGGTTCTTCTCCAGCCCTTCTCAGTAATCTGTCAACCCGCGATGTGTCGAACTCTAGCGCCAGGAAGACAACACACTATTTAGCGATCACGGTCTTTGTGACAGATTGCCCTTTCTGTACCCCTAATAATAGAGTCACCTTTTTCAAAAGGTGGAGTAAGTCATAAAACTAGGGTCTTGCTGGCTCAGCCGGCTTAAACCCCCACTGATGTAACCGCTGGGCCCGGACCAACACATTTACCCCCAGTGTAAAAATCTCACCCTTTACCTTCAGGAAGTCGGCCAATTAATCGTCTGGCAAGTCAAAATATACGCGCTGGGACTCTGATGCCAGGAAAGGAGCGATGACCTCAGCCCACTGGTCTTGGGGCAGGTTTTCCCTGGTGGCCACTTTCTCATACATTGCCAGGTAGGTTTCGATGTCGTCTGCGGGTGTCATCTTAAGGATCGCTGCACTGACTGCTTTCCGGGCACCGTGGCCGCTTGGGGTTGTTCCTGCTGTCTGCAAAGCCATCACGTGTTGTAGCAGCATCTGGTTGGTCTCTTACTGCTGCTTATTAGCCTCCCGTTGGTGCAGGTTGGTCTCTCGCTGTTGTAGATTAGCTTCCACAAGGGCCTTCACAACAGCCTCCACTTTGTCATGGGGTACGGGTTGTAATATCGCTGGTTTGATGTACGAGATACAACCGTGCCCAAAAATGCAAACCAAAAATATATATCGGCGTTCACGCCAGCCTCACTGCGCTTGCCCTCATCCTCCACCAAATGTGGGGATTCGCTCTGGTAGTTAGGATTAGCGGGTGCAGCACAGAGGCAAAGTACAAGTTCTTGGTTCAAAACATCAGTGTTTATTCACACGTGAAAGCAAAACAAAAACGCTTGGTGATTGTTCACACACATGAAAAGTTCATATACAAAAAAGTCACCTTTTCTCCTGGGTGTTACTTCACACCCTGTTGGAAGTTCTGCCTTGTCAAATCCACAGGCAGGCGTTAGGTGGCCTGTTAGCCTTCACAGGGGTCTGAACCCTCCATCCCGGCTCAAGCTGCAGATCCCTCAGATCATAGCACACAGACCTTCTGAGCTCGACTGTCAGACGGAGGTAATCCTCTCCATCTGGCAGTGCTGGCTGGTTTTTATGCCTGGCAAAACCCGGCCTGGAACATGGGGAGTAGTCACCCACCCAGCACTTTGACTACTCCCTGTAAGAGCCATCCCGGATCAGCTATTATAGCTATACAAAGTATCAAGGTGTCAAACAGCAACTGCTGCTGACACATAAAAACCGGCTCTTACTTGACCGAGGCCAGAAACCTCAGCGACACATACCTATCATCCACGATGATTCCTTGTACCTTCTTACTATATATATATAATATACAGTACAGACCAAAAGTTTGGACACACCTTCTCATTCAAAGAGTTTTCTTTATTTTCATGACTATGAAGGCATCAAAACTATGAATTAACACATGTGGAATTATATACATAACAAACAAGTGTGAAACAACTGAAAATATGTCATATTCTAGGTTCTTTAAAGTAGCCACCTTTTGCTTTGATTACTGCTTTGCACACTCTTGGCATTCTCTTGATGAGCTTCAAGATGTAGTCCCCTGAAATGGTCTTCCAACAGTCTTGAAGGAGTTCCCAGAGATGCTTAGCACTTGTTGGCCCTTTTGCATTTACTCTGCGGTCCAGCTCTCCCCAAACCATCTCGATTGGGTTCAGGTCCGGTGACTGTGGAGGCCAGGTCATCTGGCGCAGCACCCCATCACTCTCCTTCATGGTCAAATAAGCCCTTATTTTCAAAGTTTTCCCAATTTTTCGGCTGACTGACTGACCTTCATTTCTTAAAGTAATGATGGCCACTCGTTTTTCTTTACTTAGCTGCATTTTTCTTGCCATAATACAAATTCTATCAGTCTATTCAATATGACTATCAGCTGTGTATCCACCTGACTTCTCCTCAACGCAACTGATGGTCCCAACCCCATTTATAAGGCAAGAAATCCCACTTATTAAACCTGACACGGCACACCTGTGAAGTGAAAACCATTTCAAGGGATTACCTCTTGAAGCTCATCAAGAGAATGCCAAGAGTGTGCAAAGCAGTAATCAAAGCAAAAGGTGGCTACTTTGAAGAACCTAGAATATGACATATTTTCAGTTGTTTCACACTTGCTTGTTATGTATATAATTCCACATGTGTTAATTCATAGTTTTGATGCCTTCAGTGTGAATCTACAATTTTCATAGTCATGAAAATAAAGAAAACTCTATGAATGAGAAGGTGTGTCCAAACTTTTGGTCTGTACTGTATATAAACCTTTGGACACTCCTGGTCACAATTCCAGTTAAGTGTGAACGGTCCAAAAGGACACTTTTTAAAATTTTCATATTTTACATTTTCAAAATAACAAAAGAGGAAATGGGCCAGAAGCAAAAGTTTGGGCATCCTGCATGGTTAGTGTCTAGTACCACCCCTTTGTCAAGTATCACAGATTGTAATTAGTGTTGAGGGATTAAAAGCATCACAAGCAGAATTTGGTCTGAAGTTTAGAAAAACTTTGATTCGCAATTAAGCTGAATTTCCTCTCATCCGTGAAAACAAAGTTACAGTAAGAAGCCCAAGAAAGCGAGATCACCCATACTGCTATGCAGCCAGCCAATCCATAGGTAGCCATCACCTGTAATGTCACAGCCTACAAAAGCCTCATCCCTCGTGGTCTCCGCCATTGTCCTGTGAGCTGAGCATAAGAGGAGACTAGACAAGCACTCATGTGCTACGGACAGTGTTGTTGCAAACTGTTAATAGGACAACTTTGGAGAGGGAGAGGGCATCGCCATTCATAGTTATTCTGTACTGTTAGGGATGCAGTCACTGTGCCTCAGTATTAACCACCTCCCGACCGGCTAACGCAGGGATTCCTCCTGGACGCATATACGCGTAATCTCGTGAGACGATGCGGCCCGCACATGCGCAGTGCGGTTCGGCAAAAGGTGCACAAGGAGTAGGTCACCAGCCTGCCAGCCAATGATCAGCGCTGGCAGGTTGGTGCCTTTTAAAATAACGAACCACCAGCCATATAACACATTATATTTATAAATATAATGTGTTAAATGGCTTCTGTGCTCTCTGCTGGGTCCTTTTCGTCGGTTGGTCCCAGCAGAGAGCACAGATCACAGTGAGTACACCAAGAACTACATATTTAGCCACAGATCACCCCCCCATCACCCCAATTAACCCCTTGATCACCCGTGTCAATCACTAGTGAAAGGGAAAAAAGTGTAAACTGTCACTTTTTTTTTTTCACCAGTATTGACTGTTAGGTTTTAGGTTAGTTTAGGCCCCTTTGGTAGGTAGTTAGCTTCAGTTAGCGCCCAGCCCACCGCACCGCAGGCACTGATTCGCTGATTAGCGTATCGCTAATCAGCATTGGTACTTTATAGTATCTGTAAGTGATCAGAACTGATCACAGTCAGATCTATAATAGTATTAGTGTCACCTTAGCTCGCCCTCCACCCAAAACGCAGTGTTTGCCCAATCAGGCCTGATCGGTCGCCCACACGTGCGTTCACCCACGCCCGCCCCGCCGCAGTGACAACAATTTTATTTTATTTTTATCACTGCGCAATCACTACACAAGCACTGCGGCGATAAAAAAAATCAGTTTTGATATTTTTTATCAATCGCAGCGGCTTCCTGTACTTCGCTAGCCTCCCATTTGTAAGACAGGCTTGCTTTTTTTCTTGGGTAGTCTCAGGGAATACCCCCTAAATTTAGTTGACCAAATGGCAAGGAAGGGGTATTCTTCTGAAGAGGCCTACAGGCTTCTGACCCAGTCGGATGAGGAATGGGAACCCTCATCTGACGAATCCAGCGGGTCAGAATACGAACCTGTAGAAAGCAGTGGCAGTCTGACCCAAAATTCGGACGATGAGGTTGAGGTCCCTGATACCACCAGGCGTACCCGGCCCCGTGTTGCTAGGATCCGCTTCAAGGGCAGCAGAGTGTGGCTGGCGCTGTCGGATTACATGGTGAGGCATACACCAGCAGCACAGCGCATCCTGGACCTAGTACCAGCACTGCCGTAGAACATGGTGAAGTGGCGAGTACCAGAAGGGCAGTTAAAGCTGGTACAGTGGCACGTGCAGTAGTTCCCCCGTTGCAGCCACTGCACAGACAGGCCCATAGAGCCCCTAGAGTCCCTGAGGTGCTGGCAAACCCTGATTGGCAGCCCCATCTTCAGCCGCACCAGTAGTTCCCCCTTTCACCGCCCAGTCTGGAGTTCGGGTTGAGTCAGCTCAGATCGGATCGGCACTGTTTTTTTTTTGAGCTGTTCTTCACTGCGGAGCTCTTTGACTTAGTCGTGGCAGAAACAAACCGGTATACTCAATTTATAGCCGCCAACCCGGGAAGCTTTTATGCCCAGTCTTTCCGGTGGAAACCCGTCCAAGTTTCCGAACTTAAGACTTTCTGGGCCTTCTCCTCAACATGGGCCTGACAAAAAAGCATGAATTGCGGCCATATTGGTCCACGAACCCAATTCATCACATGCCCATGTTCTCTGCTGCCATGTCCAGGACACGATTTGAGACCATCCTGCGTTTCCTGCACTTTAGTGATAACAGCACCTCTCGTCCCAGAGGCCACCCAGCTTTTGACCGGCTCCACAAAAGTCGGCCCCTCATAGACCACTTTAACACCAAATTTGCAGATTTGTATACCCCTGAGCAAAACATCTACATAAACGAGTCCCTTATACATTTTACCGGGCGCCTTGGCTTCAAACAATACATCCCAAGCAAGCGCGCCCGGTATGGGGTCAAATTGTATAAGCTCTGTGAAAGGGCCACAGGCTATACGCACAAATTTCGTGTCTATGAGGGTAAAGATCAGACCCTGGAGCCGGTCGGTTGCCCTGACTACCTGGGGGGCAGTGGGAAGACAGTCTGGGACTTGGTGTCACCCTTATTTGGCAAGGGGTACCACCTTTATGTAGACAATTTCTACACAAGTGTGCCCCTCTTCAGATATTTGTTTCTAGAACAGATTGGCTGCTGTGGCACCACGCAACCTAGTCGCCGGGGCTTCCCCCAACGGCTCGTTACCACCCGTCTTGCAAGGGGGGAGAGGGCTGCCTTGTGTAACGAAGAACTGCTCACGGTGAAATGGAGAGACAAGCGTGACGTTTACATCCTCTCCTCCATTCACGCAGACACGACAATCCAAATTGAACAGGCAACCAGTGTCATTGAAAAGCCCCTTACGGTCCACGACTATAATTTGCTCATGGGAGGGCTGGACTTCAATGACCAGATGTTGGCTCCTTATTTACTCTCCCGCAGGACCAGACGCTGGTATAAGGTGGTGTCTGTATATTTAATTCAATTGGCTAACTACAATAGTTTTGTTCTCTACAGTAAGGCTGGGAGAACAGGATCCTTCCTCAACTTTCAGGAAGAGATCATCGAGAACCTCCTATATCTAGGAGGTTCCGTGGCCCCAACCACCAGTGTAGTGAGCCGTCTACACGAGCTACATTTCCCCAATGTCGTTGCTGGTACCTCAAACCAAGCGTCACCCCGAAAAAGATGTCGTGTCTGTAGCAGGAGTGGAATAAGGCGTGACACCCGCTATTTCTGTCCTGACTGCCCTGACCACCCTGCACTATGCTTAGGGGAGGGTTTCCGGAAGTACCACACACAGGTACACTTAGTATAGGGATTGCGTGACACAGGACAGGCACACAGGGGTCTTAGGGCCCTTTCACACAGAGCTGCTGCAAACCTCTCCTTTGACCTGGGACAAAGTGCATAATGTACTTCACCACATCTCTGGGCGATTTGCGCTTTGCACATTGTCCCATGGGGAAGGAGAGGTTTGTCCTCTAAAGGTAAAAAATAAAGTTAATGTTCCAAAAGTTCAATAAAGTTTATAAAAGTTAATGTTCTGTTTCAAATGTTATATAAAGTTAATGTTAATAAATTTATTGCGTTGCTGTTTGTTTTTTTTTTTTTTTACCTTCTAGGTGGACCAAGCGATCAACCAGCTGCAGCACTGATGTGCATTCTGACAGAAGCATTGCGCTGCTGTCAGATTACACAAAAGTCGGTGTATGCGGCGCTGCAAGACGAGATTTCTCCTCTGCAGTAAAAAAGATACGTTTGCCGAGGCTTATGAGCTGAGGGGCTTTGTTCATATGCTTTGGCAAACACTTTGTATATAAAAAAAATTAATAAGAAATTCCGGCAATGATTTATTCATCCACATCGATTGATGTGAATAGAGAAATCGGGTTTGCCAGGGCATACGGGCTGAGTGGGTTTGGATGTTGGGCGGAGCTCCTATGTCCTGGCAGACGCCTTTCTCCTCTTTTTTTTTTTTGCACATTTTTTGGCAGAGATTTTTTCATCCACATTGATCGATGCGAATGAAGAAATCTGTGCCGTTCATTTTTTCTTTCAGCCCAGAGGCTGAACGGAAAAAAAATATCTCATTACCCGTATGCTCAATATAAAAGGAGAATAGCAGAAACTCCTAATGCTGGCCATACATGTAATGATTGCGGAGACCCTCAAATGCCAGGCAGTACAAACACCCCACAAATGACCCCATTTTGGAAAGAAGACACCCCAAGTTATTCGCTGAGGGGCATATTGAGTCCATGAAAGATTGAACTTTTTGTCACAAGTTAGCGGAAAGGGAGACTTTGTGAGAAAAAACAAAAAAATATAAATTTCCGCTAACTTGTGCCAAAAAAAAAAAACTTCTATGAACTCGCCATGCCCCTCACTCATGTGGTATCGCCGTACTCAGAAGAAGTAGGGCAATGTGTTTTGGGGTGTATTTTTACATATACCCATGCTGGGTGAGAAAAATATCTCTGTAAATTGACAACTTTGTATAAAAAAATGTAAACAATTGTCATTTACAGAGATATTTTTCACACACAGTATGGATATATGTAAAAATACACCCCAAAACACATTGCCCTACTTCTCCTGAGTACGGCGATACCACATGTGTGACACTTTTTTGCAGCCTAGGTGCGCAAAGGGGCCTAAATTCCAATGAGTACTTTTAGGATTTCACAGGGCATTTTTACGCATTTGGATTCCAAACTACTTCTCACGCTTTAGGGCCCCTAAAATGAAAGGGCAGTATAAAAACTCCACAAGTGACCCCATTTTAGAAAGAAAACACCCCAAGGAATTCCGTGAGGGGTATGGTGAGTTCATGTATAATTTTATTTTTTGTCACAAGTTAGTGGAATATGAGACTTTGTAAGAAAAAAATAAATAAATTCCATTTCCGCTAACTTCTGACAAAAAATAAAAACTTCCATGAACTCACTATGCCCATCAGCGAATACCTTAGGGTGTCTACTTTCCGAAATGGGGTCATTTGTGGGGTGTTTCTACTGTCTGGGCATTGTAGAACCTCAGGAAACATGACAGGTGCTCAGAAAGTCAAAGTGCGTAAATTAATTTTTTTGCACCATAGTTTGTAAACGCTATAACTTTTACCCAAACCAAGAAATATACACTTATTGCATTTTTTTTTTATCAAAGACATGTAGAACAATAAATTTTGAGAAAAATTTATATAGAAATGTAGTTTTATTTGAAAGATTTTACAACAGAAAGTGAAAAATGTCATTTTTTTGCAAAAATTTCGGTCATTTTTGATTAATATAAAAAAAGTAAAAATGTCAGCAGCAATGAAATACCACCAAATGAAAGCTCTATTAGTGAGAAGAAAAGGAGGTAAAATTCATTTGGGTGGTAAGTTGTATGACCGAGCAATAAACCGTGAAAGTAGTGTAGTGCAGAATTGTAAAAAGTGGTCTGGTCATTAAGCGGGTTTAAGCTAGGGGAGCTGAGGTGGTTAAAGGTATGTGTTCGATATCACCATGTGCATCACTGTCCAGTGCACCGACATTCAGAGTTCATCTGTTATTTTAGGGAAGTTACTGTGCCTCAGTATTAAAGGCAGGTGTCATATATCGCCATGTGCATCGCTGCTGCTAACACTCTCACTACTCTGTCATGGGAACACTACTGTCACTGTAACTAACATGTGTACATTCCCTTAGTCATTGTGACGTACGAGTATACCAGATTTATAGCAATTCATGACAAAATGATTCATAACAAATTTACTTTCTTGCCAAACTTCAGCAAATTGGCCAAATAAAATTTTTCTAAACTTACCTCATCACTATTTGTAATCACTTTTTGTGGCCAGCCAATAGTCTTTCAATTCTTGTTTGAGAGATTTGAATCCATGTGTGTGTGTAGAATATACAAAAAGACACACTTTTTATAAAAAAAAATTGCACCTAACCATCCCATTCATTTCAATGGGACGGATCGTTCCCATACACTTGTATAGGAGTGATCCATCCTATTGAAATGAATGGGACGACTTGGGTGTAATTACACCTGCTCACCACTGCAGAGGCGAAGGCGAGAAGGTAAACAGTGAAGAGGAGGCAGCGCTATCTTACGCTATCTATCATCCATACCTTTTTTTTTTTGTTATTAACCATTGATTTATTAGGTAATTGAGTTAATTGGTACAAAGTAACTCCTTGAATTTTAGTAAACAGAGGTGCTACTTTCACACCTGCGTTCAGGTGTCCGCTCGTGAGCTCCGTTTGAAGGGGCTCACAAGCGGCCCTGAACGCAGCCGCCCGGCCCTAATGCATTCTCAGTGGAGGCGGATCCACTGAGAATGCATCCGCTCCGAACGCTAGTGTGAAAGTAGCCTTATAAGGCGAAAAATATGGTATATATATTATATTCATCATCTAATGCCAAAAAAAGAAAGGTCTAAGGTGTCCCATGAAAAATACATGACATAGATGTAGGTTGGCTCAGAAATAAATGTTATTTGAAGTTAGATAGGCCTATTGCTGCAACTGAAAAAATGGTAAGGAATGGGGGTAATGAAGTGGTTAAAAGCACACAGCATTTTTTTTATTTCAAATCCGAATAATTGTATCAAACTCTAGGATTCCTATGAAACTTTCAAGATTCCTCACATCTTTTATTTATTGTTTTATATTCTTATATTGATATTTTAATCTTGAAAATTTGTTTAATAATATTTTATTATAAAAAGTCATTTTATAAGTGTTAGCAATCAGATATCAAGATTATATTTCACACAATGATATATCACACCAATTGGGACATCTGGGCCAAAAAACGCATGTGTCCCCAAAAAAACGCATAAAAAACGCATGGAAACTGCAAGAGAAAAAAAAAAAAAATCAAGGCTGTATAGAATTATCCCCTGATTATGTGGGAGGTTTCCCTGGCCAACTGGGAGATTTGGGAAGCAATTAAAGGAATGGATAAAAATGGAGGCAGAGCAGGCAAACACTTGACCACTGAGGAAGGGAGAGTGAATCTACCCGTAACGCGTATGGTGAAACAAGTGATGTACCTGCATTGAAAAGCCTCCGATAATACTGTATGGCCATACAGAAGAAAATTTCTACAGTAAAGGATTAACTATTCTTATCGTCGAAAGCTGCACCAAAGGAAATTGCGAACAGAGTGGCAACTCCCGCGAAATCTAAACCAGGTTGCTGTATGGAGCGACTGAATAAGCCAGCAAATATTTAAAGCTCCATTGAAGCAATAGGGAGACAGCAGACGCTAGACGGTAAGCCAAATATCGATTTAAAGTTTTCTTCAATTCAAAGCTCATATCGACCTTAAAAGGATCAGCTATAAGAGACTTTTCATATTATCAGGATTCCTGTGGACACTTTATGAACATATTGCGCTCCCAGTGAATACACCTACAACATTTTCAGTGACATTCAGTTTCCCAAATTGGGATAGAGTGCTAGAAGATAATACCCCCTCTTTCCCAAATAACAGCATATACTTGAAGTTTTTTGGTGTGATATATATTATTGAATTTATCGACACTATTGAGTGGTATCGAATATTCTATTGAATATTTCAACATTGAATTTTCTACCATTCAATTTATCGAATATTTTTATCAAATATATTTTTATCGAATATAGTATCGATCATATCTACCACAATATATGTGACTGTAATGTTGTATATTATTGCTACATTGTTCTTATAAATTTTATTACTTGTATTTTATGGGGATTTAATAAATATTTTCTGCACATGTCAATTTGGTTGCCAAGTGTATGAGTGCTCGCTCATTTTCCTATTACTACATTTGCCTTTAAAGAGAGGCTGGGGTGATTCCCTCTAAATGAGCTTGCAGCACCATACCTTAACTACTTGCTAGTGAGCCACCACAACCTACCACTACTTTATCCCGGAATATACTAACATGGAACAAAAAATCATGACTTCAATAAAACAATTGGAAGAAACCATAATTTAGACTAAACACACTAAGTTCGGGATTAGAGTTGAGCGGACACCTGGATGTTCGGGTTCGACGGGTTCGGCCGAACTTCACAAAAAAGTTCGAGTTCGGGACCTGAACTTCACCCGAACTTGACCCCGAACCCGAACCCCATTGAAGTCAATGGGGACCCGAAATTTTAAACACTAAAATGGCTGTAAAAATGTCATGGAAAGGGCAAAAGGGCTGCAAATGGCATCAAAATGTGGTTAAGAGCATGGCAAGTGCTCTGCAAACAAATGTGGATAGGGAAATGACTTTAAATAACATAAAATAGGTAAAAATAAAAAATAATAATCTTGATCTAGGAGGACGAGGTCCATATGGAGTAGGAGGTTGAGGAGGTGGTGTATGTGGCGGTGTAGGTGGAAGCGGCGGTGGAGGAGGAGGAGGTAGCTTACACTGCTTTTTGGTTTTAAATGAATTTTTATTTTTTTAAATTAGGGTACACCCCAAAACATTGGAAAATATAACCTGTGATAACCCCCTCCAGTCGTGCTAAACACACGTTCAGACAATACACTGGCTGCAGGGCAGGCCAACACCTCCAAGGGGTAAATGGGAAGCTCAGGCCATGTGCCCAATTTGGAGACCCAGAAATTGCAGGGGATGACCCCTGTCAGTCAGTTCGTGTAGGCGTGTGCACGTTTACTGCCCCACCATGTCACACATCCCCGTGATGTTCCAATTTGATATCTGCTCTATCAACTTTCGATGTTCTTTTATGCGCCTACCATGGTGACCACGGGTGGCGGGGAATCAGGGTTCCAGGCCGGAGAGGGAGCCTGAGAAGAGGATACCACATGCAAGGGAGGTCAATGGATGAAATTAAATGTAATCGAGTGGAAATGTGGGACAAAGTATTGAAGCATAAGCTTCCAAGTTAAGGAGGGGGCGCGCGGCAATTACCCACTCCCGACTCGGGGAGGTAGTGACGATAAATAACAATACAGGACTCTTAAGATGCCATGTTATTGGAATGATTAATAAAAAATTATAGGGAATGTCACTGCGGTATTTTTGATTTGTAAACGTTAGACAGGAGAGGCCCTGCTGCTGCTTTGTTGACTCTAGCTAAGTTCTGCCTGATCGCATGTCCCTGTGACGTCCACCATCCATTTGGATATCTTCTCTATCAAACTTTCGATGTTCTTTTCTGAGCCTACCATCTTGATCACGGTTATCGGCGAATTAGGGTTCCACGCTGGAGAGGGAGCGTGAGAAAGAGAGACCAAATTTACGGGAGATAAATTTATAAAAAAAAAATTGAATCGAGCGGAAATATGGGAAAAGTTATTGAGGCGCAAATGTAGGACAAATTAAAGAAGCGCAAATGTGGGAAAAGTTATTGTAGCGCAAATGTTGTACAAATTAGTAAAGCGGAAATGTGGGACAAATTATTGAAGCACAAATGTGGGACAAATTATTGAAGCGCAAATGTGGGACAACTTGTTAAAGTTTAAGCATTGAAAGAAAGTAGGAATTAAAGAAGAATTTCTGAAAGTTTATTCCCTGTCACATATGCTGAGCAGGGGTTTATTCACGTCTAAAATTGTAAAATGTCAACCCAAGAAAGTAACAGAAAAATTACAGAAATGTATTAACCTGTCTACTTGGTAGAGCAGGGGTCTATGACAGAAAAAAATTGTTTATTGTCACCCGAAAATGTAAAAGAAAAATTATTGAAATTTATTAAGCTGTCAACTAGGTAGAGTATATTAGGGTTGATATTAGTAGGGTATATTACACCCAAAATATGGTGAATTTCACCCAAAAATGTGACAAATTATTATTTTTTTTTACCTGTCTACTAGGTATAGCAGTGGTATATCCACCCGCAAAAATTGTTGAATTTCACCCGAAAATATAACAGACAAATTTTTTTTTTTAACCTGTCTACTAGGTATTGCAGTGGTACATCACACCCAAAAATTGGTGAATTTCACCCGAAAATGTAACTAACAATTTTTTTTATTTTTTTTTACCTGTCTACTAGGTATAGCAGTGGTACATCACACCCAAGAATTGGTGAATTTCACCCGAAAATATAACAGACAATTTATTTTATTTTTAAATCTGTCTACTAGGTATAGCAGTGGTACATCACACCCTAAAATTGGTGAATTTCACCAGAAAATGTAACAGACAAATTATTATTTTTTTAACTTGTCTGCTAGGTATAGCAGTGGTACATCACACCCAAAAATAGGTGAATTTCACCCGAAAATGTAACTGAATTTTTTTTTACCTGTCTACTAGGTATAGCAGTGGTACATCACACCCAAAAATTGGTGAATCTCACCCGAAAATGTAACAGACAATTATTTTTTTTTTTTAACCTGTCTACTTGGTATAGCAGTGGTACATCACACCCAAAAATTGGTGAATTTCACCCGAAAATGTAACAGACAAAGTAGGAGTTTGAGGAGGCGGTGGACGTATGTCACAGATGATGTTGCAGAAAACTGGAAGTCACAAATAAACATCAGACTGACTTGATCCCAAATTAAGGAACATATGGGTAAGCCCTATAACAGCCCTAGAGCTCACCCTTACTGCTCAGCACATGCAAAGATCTCTATGATAGATAATGGAATGCCCACGTGCCTCGACTATATGACAACTGAAAACCCTACAATAGTGAAGGGACACGACCACCGGCTCCCTGCACTTAATACGGAGGGAGTCAGGGTCACCTAGCATCAAGCCAGCAGAAAAGCACAAATAAAGGGAGCGACTTATCTGAGGAACCAGCAGTTGCAGCTTCTAGCAGAGAGCACAATCCAGGAAGTAGTATAAACCGCAAAGTGAAGCAGTATGGGAGGGGATATAAAGGGAGGCGATCATTGCTAATAGATTACAGCTGGGAGAGGGAGGAGAGATAATAAAACGAAATCAAAACAAAAGAACATCATGCAAGATGTACTGAAGAACGTCTGTCAGAACTTCTCAGAGATCTCTGCCACAAAACAACGCAGATATGTCTCCAGATTCTGATTGACGCGCTCTGTCTGGCCATTCGACTGCGGGTGAAAAGCAGAAGAGAACGACAACCGAACCCCCAAGCGAGAACAGAAAGCCTTCCAGAATCTGGAAACAAACTGCGTGCCCCTATCAGAGACTATGTCTGAAGAAATGCCATGCAATTTGACAATGTGATCAACAAATGGCGCCATTGGCTAGAGGGAGACAGACACCCTATTACCGTGTTTACCGACCATAAGAATCTGGCCTACTTGGAGTCAGCCAAGCGTCTGAATCCGAGACAGGCCAGATGGTCTTTATTATTTTCTAGGTTTAATTTTGTTGTCACGTTCCGCCCTGGGGTTAAAAATGTGAAGGATGATGCCCTGTCACGTTGTTTTCCGGGAAGGGGGAACTTTGAAGACCAGGGTCCCATTTTGGCTGAAGGGGTGGTCGTCTCTGCTCTTTACCCTGATTTGGAGGCAGAGGTTCAGGCAGCCCAGGCAGAGGCTCCTGAACTTTGTCCTCCTGGGAGGTTGTTTGTGCCTCTCGCTTTACGACACAAGGTCTTTAAAGGGAACCTGTCACCAGTTTTATGGTGTCCTAACTAAGGGCCACATAAATAAGTGATTGATTCTCTTAGCACAATGCTGGGTCACTTTCTTTAATTGACCCAGTCAATCTGCCAACATCTTGTATTGAAAAGCTCCAGCTGACACATTTTTAACCCCAGGGCGGAACGTGACAACAAAATTAAACCTAGAAAAGAATAAAGACCACCTGGCTTGTCTCGGGTTCAGACGCTTGGCTGATTCCAAGTAGGCCAGATTCTTATGGTTGGTAAACACGGTAATAGGGTGTCTGGCTCCTTCTAGCCAATGGCGCCATTTCTTAAAAGCAAATTTTATGGCCAACAACTCCCTATCACCCACATCGTAATTTCTCTCTGCGGAGGAGAGCTTCTTTGAAAAAAAGGCACACGGTCCCATTTGGCAGGAGAGGGACCCTGAGACAAGACCACACCCACACCCACCTCAGAAGCGTCCACTTTAACAATGAAAGGCAGAGAGACATCAGGTTGTACCAAGATAGGAGCGGAAGCAAAACTCTCTTTGATACTAGAAAAAGCCTTACGTGCATCTACCGACCAGGAGGAAAAATCTACCCCCTTTCTAGCCATATCAGTGAGTGGCTTGACAACAGAGGAATAATTCAAAATGAACTTCCTGTAATAATTGGCAAAACCCCCAAAACGCATTGGCGCCTTCTGATTCTCAGGAAGCTCCCAATCAAGCACAGCGCGGACCTTCTCAGGGTCCATGCGAAAACCAGAAGCGGAGAGAAGAAAACCCAGAAATTGAATTTCTGGAACCGCAAACACACATTTTTCCAGTTTAGCGTATAGTTTATTCTCCTGCAGAATGAGCAAGACCTGACGTAGGTGGTCACTATGAGTTTTGAAATCAGGAGAGAAAAATCAAAATGTCATCTAGCTACACTAGTACAAATTTCCCCATTAAATGATAAAAAATTCTGTTCACAAAATGTTGGAGGACGGCTGGAGCTTAATCAAACCAAAAGGCATAACCAAATTCTCGAAATGGCCCTCAGGGGTATTGAAGGCCGTCTTCCATTCGTCCCCTTCCCTGACCCTGACCAGGTTGTATGCCCCTCTTAAACCCAACTTAGAAAAAACTTTAGCCCCAACAATCTAGTTAAACAGGTCCGGGATCAGAGGAAGCGGATAAGGGTCACGAATTGTGATACTGTTCAGCTCCCTAAAATCCAGACATGGTCTTAAAGAATCATCTTTTTTCTTAACAAAAAAAAAAACAGCGGCAACAGGTGACTTCAAGGGTCGGATGTGTCCCTTTCTCAGGCTCTCAGATATATAAGTATGCATAGCGACCCTTTCAGGTTGGGAGAGATTGTATAAACGAGATTTAGGCAGCTTGGCGCCTGGGATGAGATTAATAGGGCAATCGTACTCCCGGTGAGGGGGCAGCTCCTGGACACCACTCTCTGAAAACACATCCGAAAATTCTGAGAGAAAAGATGGTACAGTCTTAGTAGAAACCTCTGAAAGGGACGTTGAGAGGCAATTCTCTCTGCAAAAATCACTCCAACCATTATTTGCCTCGCTTGACAATCAATGGTGGGGTTATGTTTAGTGAGCCAGGGTAGCCCCAAAACTAGAGGAGTAGGTAATCCACTTAGGACAAAACATGACACATCCTCAACATGAGCATCACCCACAATCAAACGGATATTGTGAACTATGCCCTTTAACGATTTTTGAGAAAGTGGAGCGGAATCGATAGCAAAAACAGTTATATCCTTTCCCAAAGTGCATACCTTCGAACCATGTGTTATAGCAAATTGATTATCAATGAGATTGACAGCTGCTCCACTATCTACAAAAATCTCACAATGTTCTTGCTCTCTAGCGCCACCCTGGCAGGTAGGACAAAACGGGAACTACAAGCAAACGGAAAACCTTCAATTTCTGCATCAACCTTGCCAATAGTAACAGATGGAACGTTTTTAGAGGACTTTTTTATTTTTGTTTTCTTTATTACCCTCAAAAAACTCCCTGAATCTCCTAGAGGGGCAAACATTTGCCAAATGCTTTATACCTCCCCAACAGAAACAAACCCTCTTCTGAAAGCTGAATCCTTTATTATTAGAGGCAAGCAAACCCAGCTGCATGGGCTCTGGCTCAGAGGGGATTGAGAGAGACTGAGGTCCCTGTGCACTAAATGAGACCGCGCCACTGTCCTTGGACTGAATATGACAGGAAGGAGTAATCTCTCCTCTCTCTCTAAGACGCCTGTCAATACAAACAGCCTGAGACATGGCAGACTCCAAGGAGGCAGGTCTCTCATGAAAGGCAAATGCATCTTTCAATCCCTCCGAAAGACCATGACAAATTTGACTTCGGAGTGCAGCATCATTCCAACCAGAATCAGCTGCCCATCTCCGAAATTCTGAACAGTATAACTCTGTGGACTGTTTACCCTGGCAAAAAAGATGCAGTTTAGATTCAGCCAAAGCAATACGATCCGGATCATCATATATCTGACCCAGGGCCACAAAAAATTCATCCACCGATCGGAGGGGCTGTGCCCCCACCGGCAGCGAAAAGGCCCAAGACTGAGCGTTATCCCTGAGCAGCGAGATGATAATCACCACCCTCTGTTCCTCATCACCAGAGGAATGAGGAAGTAGGCAAAAATGGAGTTTGCAAGCCTCTCTAAAACGAACAAAATTCTCACTACCCCCGGGGAATGTATCCGGAAGTGAGATCTTAGGCTCAGAACAAACTCCATGAACGCAAGCAGAACCGGTCATCTGAAACTGAGAGACAGTTTTACGGAGATCAGCTACCTCCAGTGAAAGACCCTGTACGCGGTCAATCAAGGCTGAAACCGGATCCATGCTTTAAAACAGTTATGGCGGTTTATAATGTCACGGATGATGTTGCAGAAAACTGGAAGTCACAAATAAACATCAGACTGACTTGATCCCAAACTAAGGAACATATGGGTAAGCCCTATAACAGCCCTAGAGCTCACCCTTACTGCTCAGCACATGCAAAGATCTCTATGATAGATAATGGCATGCCTACGTGCCTCGACTATATGACACCTGAAAACCCTACAATAGTGTAGGGACAAGACCACTGGCTCCCTCCCTTAATACGGAGGGAGTCAGGGTCACCTAAAATCAAGCCAGCAGAAAAGCACAAATAAAGGGAGTGACTTATCTGAGGAACCAGCAGTTGCAGCTTCTAGCAGGGAGCACAATCCAGGAAGTAGTATAAACCTCAAAGTGAAGCAGTATGGGAGGGGATATAAAGGGAGGTGATCACTACTAATAGATGACAGCTGGGAGAGGGAGGAGAGATGACAAAACGAAACCAAAACAAAAGAACATCATGCAAGATGCACTGAAGAACGTCTGTCAGAACTTCTCAGAGATCTGGCAGTGACAACGTAGCGGTGTAGGTGGAGGCGGCGGTGGAGGAGGAGGAGGTAGCCAACACTAGTTTTTGGTTTTAATTATATATATTTTTTTTAATTAGGGTACACTCCAAAAGAGTGTGAAATATCCTAAATGCAAGAATGAGCAATTGCACTGTAGTATAACAATGGCTGGTTAGGGCCGGTATACATGTCTATTCTGCACAAGGTACTGACAACTGACAAGTCCTGTGGGATCCATGCCTGGTTCATTTTAATGAACGTGAGCTTGTCCACATTGGCTGTGGACAGAAGGGTGCGCTTGTCTGTGATGACGCCCCCTGCCGTGCTAAACACACGTTCAGATAATACACTGGCTGCAGGGCAGGCCAGCACCTCCAAGGCGTAAAGGAGAAGCTCAGGCCATGTGCCCAATTTGGAAACCTAGAAGTTGAAGAGGGCAGACCCGTCACTCAGTACGTGTAGGCGTGTGCACACATACTGCTCTACCATGTTTGTGAAATGCTGCCTCCTGCTAAGACTTTCCATATCAGCTGGTGGTGCTGGTTGCTGTGGCTTGCTGACAAAGCTTTTCCACATTTCGGCAATGATAACCCTGCCTTCTGAGGTGCTGGCGGTGCCCCAGCTGAGTTGGTGACCTCTTCCTCCTCCTCTGCCTTCACCTTGTGCTTCCACTGTGCCCCCGCTGTCAGGTGGGGATGCCACCAGCAGCGCGTCTACCAGCGCGTGCTTGTACTCACGCATCTTACGATCAATTAAGGACGGTACGTTGTCCTTGTAACGGGGATCCAGCAGCGTGGCCACCCAGTAATCAGCACAAGTTAGAATGTGGGCAACTCGGCGGTCATTGCGGAGACACTGCAGCATGTAATCGCTCATGTGTGCCAGGCTGCCCAGAGGCAACGAAAAGCTGTCCTCTGTGGGAGGTGTATCGTCTGTGTCCTCTGTATCCCCCCAGCCACGCACCAGCGATTGCCATAAGCTCGTCTGGGTGCCACCCTGCCTTCTGAGGTGCTGGTGGTGCCCCAGCTGCGTTGGTGACCTCTTCCTCCTCCTCTGCCTTCACCTTGTGCTTCCACTGTGCCCCCGCTGTCAGGTGGGGATGCCACCAGCAGCGCGTCTACCAGCGTGCGCTTGTACTCACGCATCTTACGATCAGGCTCCAGTGAGGGAATTAAGGACGGTACGTTGTCCTTGTAACGGGGATCCAGCAGCGTGGCCATCCAGTAATCAGCACAAGTTAGAATGTGGGCAACTCGGCGGTCATTGCGGAGACACTGCAGCATGTAATCGCTCATGTGTGCCAGACTGCCCAGAGGCAACGAAAAGCTGTCCTCTGTGGGAGGTGTATCGTCTGTGTCCTCTGTATCCCCCCAGCCACGCACCAGCGATTGCCATGAGCTCGTCTGGGTGCCACCCTGCCTTCTGAGGTGCTGGTGGTGCACCAGCTGCGTTGGTGACCTCTTCCTCCTCCTCTGCCTTCACCTTGTGCTTCCACTGTGCCCCCGCTGTCAGGTGGGGATGCCACCAGCAGCGTGTCTACCAGCGTGCGCTTGTACTCACGCATCTTACGATCAGGCTCCAGTGAGGGAATTAAGGACGGTACGTTGTCCTTGTAACGGGGATCCAGCAGTGTGTCCTCTGTATCCCCCCAGCCACGCACCAGCGATGGCCATGAGCTGGTCTGGGTGCCACCCTGCTGTGAACATGGTTCCTCCTTCTCCATCTCCTCCTCCTCATCCTCCACCTCGTCATCCTCCAGAACTGTACCCTGGCATGACATTTGTGTACCTGGCGTTTGTGGGTGCAGGAACCCACCCTCGGAGCCACGTGTGAATGACTGGCCGGAAACCCTACAAAATGATCCCTTTCCTCCTCCTCCTCCTGTGCCACATCCTCTTCCATCATCGCCAGCAGCGTTTTTTCAAGGAGGCATAGAAGTGGGATAGTTACGCTGAGAACGGCGTTATCGGCACTGGCCATGTTGGTGGAGTACTCGAAACAACGCAACAAGGAACACAGGTCTCGCATGGAGGCCCATTCATTGGTGGTGAAGTGGTGCTGTTCCGAAGAGTGACTCACCTGTGCGGGCTGCAGCTGAAACTCCACTATCGCCTGCTGCTGCTCGCACAGTCTGGCCAGCATGTGCAATGTGGAGTTCCACCTTGTGGGCACGTCGCATATGAGGCGGTGAGCGGGAAGGCGAAGTTACGCTGCAGCGATGACAGGCGAGCAGCAGGGTAAGAACGCCGAAAGCACGCACAGACGGCCCGCACTTTTCTGCAGCAGCTCTGACATATCGGGGTAATTTTTAAGGAATCTCCGCACCACCAAATTCAGCACATGCGCCAGGCAAGAGATGTGCGTCAAACCGGCTAGTCCCAGAGCTGCTACAAGATTTCACCCATTATCGCACACCACCAGGCCGGGCTTGAGGCTCACTGGCACCAACCACTCATCGGTCTGTTGTTCAAGGCCCGTCCACAGCTACTAATCGGTGTGGGGTTTGTCCCCCAAACAGATAAGTTTTAAAACTGCCTGCTGTCGTTTACCCCTGGCTGTGCTGAAGTTGGTGGTGAAGGTGTTAGGCTGACCGGATGAGGAGCCAGTAGAGGATGAGGAAGCGGAGTAGGAGGAGGAAGCAACAGGAGAAAAACTGAAGCGCCCTGCAATCCTCGGTGGTGGAAGGACATGCGCCAAACTGCTATCCGCCTCAGTCCCTGCCACCACTGCATTTACCCAGTGTGCTGTTATGGAGATATAATGTCCCTGACCGTGCTTACTGGTCCACGTATCCGTAGTGAGGTGCACCTTGCCACAGATGGCGTTGCGCAGTGCACACCTGATTTTGTCCCCTACTTGGTTGTGCAGGGTGGGATGGCTCGCCTGGAAAAGTAGCGGCGGCTGGGCACGACGTACTGTGAGATAGCCATCGCCCTAAAGCCTTTAAAGGGAACCTGTCACCTGGAATTTGGCAATAGGGCTGAGGACATGGGCTGTTAGATTGCCGCTAGTACGTCCTCAATGTCCAGTCCCCATAGCTCTGTGTGCTTTTATTGTGTAAAAAAACCTATTTGATACATATGCAAATTAACCTGAGATGAGTCCTTTCCCTGACTCATCTCACGTACAGGACTCGACTCATCTCAGGTTAATTTGCATATGTATCAAATCGTTTTTTTTACACAATAAAAGCACACAGAGCTATAGTGACTGGATATTCTGGATGTTCTAGCGGCCATCTAGCAACCCATGTCCTTAGCTCTATACCCAAAATCCCGGTGACAGGTTCCCTTTAAAACTATCTGTCGCCACCAGACGGAATGACAGCATTTCAAAGGCCAGTAATTAAAAAATGCTGGCATTCAGGGCTAGGGATCGTGGGTAGGTAGGGGGGTACTTCCTCTTCCTCTCCAGTGTTTGGGAGATGGAGAGCTGAACGCTTCCGTGGGACATTGTGGAGATGCTTGGTGACCCAGGTGGTGGTGTTGCTGGCAGAACCTCTGTTTGCGGGGTGGCAGGTGGCACTGTCACTCCAGAGATGGATGAAGAGGCCGAGACTGCAGCAGAAGAGGGAGCAGGAGGAGCCAGAGACCTTTCTTGGTTTTTGAGGTGTCTACTACACTGCAGCTTGTGCTTAGCACTTAAATGCCTAGTCATGCAGGTTGATCTCAGGTTGAGAACGTTTATCCCTCGCTTCAGGCTCTGATTGCACAGCGTACAAACCACTTGTGTCTTGTCGTCAGCACATTATTTAAAGAACTGCCACGCCAGGGAACTCCTTGGAGCTGGCTTTGGTGTGCTCGGTCCCTTGCTGCGGTGGGCAGTAGCAGGCGTACTGTCTAGGGGACGGCCGCTTCGATTTTGCACACTGCTCCCTCTTCTGCTGTGCTGATGGCTCTGTGCGACCAACGCCTCTTCCTCCGAACTACATAGGTCACTAGCATGACCTTGATTCCTCTGCATCATCTTCCACCCAGTCTTCACCCCTGCCCTCCTTGTCGGTCTGCACTTTTTCGAAAGCCCCAGCAGTTGGCACCTGTGTTTCGTCATCATCCGAGACATGCTGCGATGGTCCTCCCATGTACTCATCTTGAAACATAAGTGGTTCGGCATCGGTGCACTCAATCTTTTCCACTTCTGGGGCAGGGCTAGCTGGATGGCTCATGGAAACCCTGCTAACAGAGACATCAAAAAGCAGAAGAGACTGCTGCATGACTTGGGGCTCAGACTGCTTGGCTGATTTGCAAGGGGGTGAGGTGAAAGACTGATGGACATCGGCTGCAGGTGCCAACTGTGGTCTTTCAGCAGGAGACTGGGTGGGAGACAATGTGAAGGAACTGGATCCACTGTCAGCAACCCAATCTACTATCGCCTGTACTTGTTCAGGCCTCACTATTCGTAGAGCTGCATTAGGCCCGACCAAATACCGCGAAAGGTTCTGTCGCCTATCAGAAGGTTCTGTCGCCTACCGGAAGGGGTTTCACTTGTGCGTGTAGCTGGCACAGATCGACCACGTCCTCTCCCTGCAACAGGAGCTCCACCAGCAGCACCACGACCTGGGCCACGTCCCTTATTTGACGCTCTCCTCCTTTTTCTCAAATTTAGGATCTTTCCCTAAATGGGTGTTTAATCAATAGCAGAATAGAACGACAGTATATAAAGGTTGGATCTCACACGTACAGATGCAGACTCATCCACAATTTTAGTTTTTTGCCCAAAATGGCTGTATTTCAAATAACTGAATAGAACCACAGTATGAAAAGGGTATATCTCACACGCCCTGATCCAGACTAGGCCGCAATTAAAGATTTCTGCCAAAAATGGGTGTTTGTTTAATAACTGAATAGAAACACAGTATGTAATGGGTGTATCTCACACGCCCTGATCCAGACTAGGCCGCAATTAAAGATTTGTGCCCAAAATGGCTGTATTTCAAATAACTGAATAGAACCACAGTATGTAAAGGGTGTATCTCACACGCCCTGATCCAGACTAGGCCGCAATTAAAGATTTGTGCCCAAAATGGGTATTTGTTTAATAACTGAATAGAACCACAGCATGTAAAGGGTGTATCTCACACGCCCTGATCCAGACTAGGCCCAATTAAAGATTTGTGCCCAAAATGGGTATTTGTTTAATAACTGAATAGAACCACAGTATGTAAAGGGTGTATCTCACACGCCCTGATCCAGACTAGGCCGCAATTAAAGATTTGTGCCCAAAATGGGTGTTTGTTTAATAACTGAATAGAACCACAGTATGTAAAGTGTGTATCTCACATGTCCTGATACAGACTAGGCCGCAATTAAAGTTTGTTGACCAAAATAGGTGTTTTTTAAATAACTGAATAGAACCACAGAATGTAAAGGGTGTATCTCACAATGACATATGCAGCAAAGGCTGAAAAATACACTTTTTTGCCCAAAACGGGTGTTTGTTTAATAACTGAATATGACAGCAGTATATAACCCTTGAATTTCACTTGTGCTGATGCTGCAAGGGCAGAAAAATTGTGTCTTTTGCCCAAAAAAGGGTGTTTTATTAATAGAAGAATATAACCACAGTATCTAAATGGTGTATCTCACACCGACTGATCCAGACTAGGCCGCAATTAAATTTGTTTGCCCAAAATGGCTGTATTTCAAATAACTGAATAGAACCACAGTATGTAAAGAGTATATCTCACACACCCTGATGCAGACTAGGCCGCAATTAAAGATTTGTGCCCAAAATGGGTGTTTGTTTAATAATTAAATAGAACCACAGTATGTAAAGGGTGTATCTCACAGGTCCTGATACAGACTAGGCCGCAATTAAATTTGTTTGCCCAAAATGGCTGTATTTCAAATAACTAAATAGAACCACAGTATGTAAAGGGTGTATCTCACAATAACATATGCAGCAAAGGATGCAAAATACACTTTTTAATTGTGGCCTAGTCTGGATCAGTCGTTGTGAGGTACACCATTTAGATACTGTGTTTTTTTTACTAACTGAATATGAAAGCTGTATATAACCCTTAAATCACACGTGCTGATGCAGCAAGGCCAGAAAAATTGTGTATTTTGCCAAAAAAAATTGTTTTTAAAAACCAAGAAAATTATGGCTGTATTTCTAGCTTAAATTGCACACTGACTAATCCAGATGTTGTATATTGCCAAAAAAGTGTGTTTTTTTAGTAACAGAATATGAAAGCTGTATATATTAAGCTTGAATTTTACACGTGCAGGTCTGAAAAATACTGGATTTTGCAAAAAAAGGGTGTTTTTAAAAACCCAGAAAATTATGGCTGTATTTCTAGCTTAAATTGCACACTGACTAATCCAGATGTTGGATATTGCCAAAAAAGTGTGTTTTTTTACTAACTGAATCTGAAAGCTGTATATAACCCTTGAATTTCACACGTGCTGATACTGCAAGGGCTGTAAAATTGTGTATTTTGGCCAAAAAGTGTGTTTTTAAAAACCAAGAAAATTATGGCTGAATTTATAGCTTAAATTTCACAGTGACTAATCCTGAAAATGCACCAGATGTTGTATATTGCCAAAAAATGGTGATTTTTTAAAACCAGATTATTAGTGCAGTATTTCAAGCTTGGATTTGAATGTCACAAAAGCACAGATGCAGTGCTGGTGCACTGAGCTTGCATAAAATGGCCGCCGCCGCCCACCTAACTAACAGACTGATAAAAGTTTTTTTTTTCAGTCACTGGGCTCAGGGCAGGGTAAAAAGATTGTGCACTGCACCCTCACAACTAAATGTATGTAGATCGCTGCGTTAGATTCGAGTTCTGTTCACAGATTCTCTCCTATTCTCTCTCTGAAATCACCAGCAGCATCCTCTCCCTACACTAGTAACAGCAGAGTGACGTGCGGCGCTATGTGACTCCAGCTTAAATAGAGGCTGGGTCACATGCTGCACTGGCCAATCACAGCCATGCCATTAGTAGGCATGGCTGTGATGGCTTCTAAGGTCAGACAGTTAAACGCCTGTTGATTGGCTGCTCTGCAGCCTTTCAAAGAGCGCTAAGAAGTTGCTAAACACCGAACCCGAACTCTTACTGAAATGTTCGGGTTCGGGTCCGGGGTCCAAAAATCCTAAAGTTCGGTACGAACCCGAACTTTGCAGTTCGGGTTCGCTCAACCCTATTCGAGATCTTTATGATTACAACAATGACCAAATATATAAATAGGGTAGGAGAGATAATGCAAACCATACACTGAGATCCATTCTTTAAAGCTTCAAAACCAACAAAAATAAAAATAAAAGACAAAGATTACGCAATAAATCGCAGCATGTCAGTTTTACATCATCTGACCACAGGTAATTTATGTGATTCAAATCAGGATATGGCTTCAACAGCCTCCTATGAAATCAAACCACAGCGAAGTCTCTCTTACTATAAAATGCCTAAGAATAAAACCAGCATCTAATGTCTACAAGAATGCAGAAGAAATAGACAGTTACGACAATAGACAAAAATCTCCATGGAAAAAAATCTCAAGTGGTAATACTAGACAAACAAATATTCCATGACCAAATGATGGGTATTCTGACGGATGCCTCCACATATCAAAGTCTAACTAGGGATCCTTTGACAGATTATCGGGAGGAATGTTTGAGATTATTAATGTCGGGAAGATATTTAGGCCTGATTTCTTATAAAGAGTTTGCCTTTTTAAATGTGGAAGCACCTGTTTCTCCAATCATACATGCATTGCAAAAAGTTCACAAAAACATAACACCTTCCCCTCTCTGCCCAATTGTTTCGCATATGTTCTCTTACAGAAAAACTGGGTGAATGGCTTGATTAGTTTCTACAGCCGCTTGTAAAAAGAGTACCAGGATATTTAACTGATACAGCTATTTTAAGAGGTTTTTTTTAGATGGAATGGGAACCTAATTATATCTGGATTACAAGAAGAGATGAGCGAATCGAAGTTGACGAAGTGGAATTTAATCCGAATTTCAGGAAAAATTAGATACTCACTGAAGCCAAATTTCCTCACTCTTCGTGGTAACGAATCACATTTTTTCACAGCCCTATAAATAGCGGCAGCCATCTTAGATTCTGCCATTTACCAGTGTACTGAGTGCAGGGAGAGACGTCTGCAGGTGCTAGGTACAGTGTTAGAAAAAAATATTTAATTGTGCAGAAAAAGCGATTTACCAGTGCAGGGAAAAAATATTTAAGGTGTAGGAAAGGATAGGGAGGAATCATTCCACTGCTTTTATGTTAAAAAAAAAAGGTTCTGTAGGGGAGGTGATAGCCTGGGTAATAGGAACAATCCTATTACACCTTGCTGCACTGACTGGGGATCCAAATTGCCATTATACTGCTCTGTAATTCCAGCTAACTGTTCTTATTAGGGCGCAAGTGCTGTTTGATTTGCCATTTACAGGTTTATTACAAGGAAATATTTCTACGTCTTATTTGCCCTTGTGGAGTGCAGTTACAGTTAAAAGAAAAAGTATGTGAACCCTTTGGAATGTGATCTGATCTTCATCTAAGTCAAAACAATAGACAAGCACAGTCTGCTTAAACTAATAACACACAAAGAATTAAATGTGACCATGTTTTTATTGAACACACCATGTAAACATTTACAGTGCACGTGGAAAAAGTATGTGAACTCTTGGATTTAATAACTGGTCGACATCCTTTGGCAGCAATAACTTCAACCAAACGTTTCCTGAAGTTGCAGATCAGACGTGCACAACGGTCAGGAGTAATTCTTGACCATTCCTCTTTACAGAACTGTTTCAGTTCAGCAATATTCTTGGGATATCTGGTGTGAATCGCTTTCTTGAGGTCATGCCACAGCTCCTCAATCGGGTTGAGGTCAGGACTCTGACTGGGCCACTCCAGAAGGCGTATTTTCTTCTGTTTAAGCCATTCTGTTGATGATTTACTTCTTTGCTTTGGGTCGTTGTCCTGTTGCAACATCCATTTTCTGTTGAGCTTCAGATGGTGGACAGATGGCCTTAAGTTCTCGTGCAAAATGTCTTGATAAACTTGGGAATTCATTTTTCCTTCGATGATAGCAATCCTCCCAGGCCCTGACACAGCAAAGCAGCCACAAACTATGATGCCCCCACCACCATACTTCACAGTTGGGATGAGGTTTTGATGTTGGTGTGCTGTGCCTTTTTTTCTCCACACATAGTGTTGTGTGTTTCTTCCAAACAACCAAACTTTGGTTTCATCTGTCCACAGAATATTTTGCCAGTACTGCTGTGGAACATCCAGGTGCTCTTGTGCAAACTGTAAACGTGCAGCAATGGTTTTTTTTGGACAGCAGTGGCTTCCTCTGTGGTATCCTCCCATGAAATCCATTCTTGTTTAGTGTTTTACGTATCGTAGATTCGCTAACAGGGATATTGAGCAGTCTGCGCTGTGCTCTTGCAGACATCTTTACAGGACGACCACTCCTAGGGAGAGTAGCAGCAGTGCTGAACTTTCTCCATTTATAGACAATTTGTCTTACCGTGGACTGATGAACAGCAAGGCTTTTGGAGATACTTTTATACCCATTCCTGCTTTATGCAAGTCAACAATTCTTAATCGTAGGTCTTCTGAGAGCTCTTTTGTGCGAGGCATCATTCACATCAGGCAATGCTTCTTGTGAAAAGCAAACCCAGAACTGGTGTGTGTTTTTTATAGGGCAGGGCAGCTGTAACCAACACCTCTAATCTCATCTCATTGATTGGACTCCAGTTGGCTGACACCTCACTCCAATTAGCTCTTGGAGATGTCATTAGTCTAGGGGTTCACATACTTTTTCCACCTGCACTGTGAATGTTTACATGGTGTGTTCAATAAAAACATGGTAACATTTAATTATTTGTGTGTTATTAGTTTAAGCAGACTGTGATTGTCTATTGTTGTGACTTAGATGAAGATCAGTTCACCAATTTGTGCAGAAATCCATATCATTCCAAAGGGTTCACATACTTTTTCTTGCAACTGTATATGTTCTAAAGCAGGCATGCTCAACCTGCGGCCCTCCAGCTGTTGTAAAACTACAACTCCCACAATGCCCTGCTGTAGGCTGATAGCTGTAGGCTGTTCAGGCATGCTGGGAGCTGTAGTTTTGCAACAGCTGGAGGGCCGCAGGTTGGGCATGCCTGTTTTAAAGCATTTTTTTTTGTTTGTATTGTGGGAAGTAAAGGGATTATTAGCCGTTAAGTGAGGAAGTGGTAAAATTACAGCCCTTTTTGTCATGTATTAGTGGCAAAAGTAAAATATATTTGCCGGTCAGCGGTACAGTTATATGTTCTAAAGCCCTTTTTGCCGTTTATTAGTGGCAAAAGTAAAATATATTTGGTGGTCAGCGGTGCTGTTATCAGTTCTAAAGCCATTTTGCTGTGTATTAGTGGCAAAACCAAAATATAATTGCCGTTTAGCGGTGCAGTTATCGTATATGTTTTAAAGCCTTTTGTGGCGTGTATTACCGTAAAAAGGAAAAATATATGTTCTGCTCAGCGGTGCTGTTATCTGTTTTAAAGCCATTTTGGCCATGTATTAGTGGCAAACCAAAAATATATAAAGCCTTTTCTGGCATGTATTAGTGGATAAAAGCGAAAAATATATTTGCTGATCAGTGGTGAAGTTATCTGTTCTAAAGCCATTTTTGCCGTGTAGTAGTGGCAAAACAAAAATATATTCTCCGTTCAGCGGTGCACTTATATGTTGAAAAGCCTTGTGTAATGTAAAAGTGTAAATAAATTAGGGCCTTTTTGCCGTTCAGTGGTGCAGTTATATATTCTAAAGCCCTTTTTGCCCTGTATTAGTGGCAAAAGAAAAATATATTCGCTGTTCAGTGTTGCACTTATATGTAGAAAAGCCTTGTGTAGTGTGAAAGTGGGGAAAAAAAAGAAAAAAATTAGGGCCTATTTGCCATTCAGTGGCACAGTTATATGTGGTAAATTATGTAATGGTGAAAATTTTTATGTGAAACAAGTTTTTTTTTGTGACAATTGATGGGTGATTGTAAACTTTCTTCTGTATGAACAGAATTCCATTATCCTTTCATTGGTGAATTTTTTTTATTCCAAACATGTTGTTACCTGCAAAATTGATGGGTGATTGTAGACCTCCTTTTGCTGTATGGACCGAATTACATAGTGGTGAAATTTTTTTATGTCAAGCAGGCTTTTTTGGGGAAAATATTATGGGTGATTATAGACTTTCGTATGTATGAACAGAATTCCATTATCCTTTCATTGGTGAAATTTATTTCCCAAACATTTTGTTTCCAGCAAAATTGATGGGTGATTGTAGACTTTCTTCTGTATGAACCGAATTCCATTATTCTGTCATTGGTGCAATTTTTTATTTCACACATGTGGTTTCTGGGAAAATTATTGGGTGATTTTAGACCTCCTTCTGTTGTATGGACCGAATTACGTGGTCGTGGGTCCTACAGTAAACATAATGAAGATGCTGCTGACAACACACCAGCAGACTTTGCCTTTACCATCTATTAACAATAAAATCAAGCACTTTGTGAAGTGAATGTGCAGCGACCGGGCCGCAGGGGCAACACGTGAGCTAAGGTGGGCCGATGGGGGTAGTAGTAGTTTTAATCACGGTTAGCAGCACTACCTGGGCCGGCGTGCAGTGAGGGGAAGGACAGCACCAGTTCCTTCGGGGCACACACTGTTGTCCAGGGATTCCCGCCAGATGTTTGTTGAGGTGCCCTTGGTGGAATGGGTTTTTAGGTGCCTTGGAGGCAGGGTCCCTGGAGTTTGTTATGCCAGCACCATTAGCTGCAAAGGAAGGTGGTAGAAAGGATGAGGAGTCAATGGTTGTGAACAACAGGATTTTTACTTGATCAATTGTCTCAGAGTTGTCAGTACAGTTAAACTATATAGCAAAAGTAATAATCCAAATATTGGCTCAGCTGTAATCCTTGTAACAGGCTTGGCAGTAATGGCTAGCAGAGTTTCCTCTGTAACAGGTGGGAGAGATTTCTTCATATATCTGTCTACACTATGTCCACACTCTAGCAGTCAGGTACTGGATATAATATCTTCTTACTTACAATTAGCAATCCACAGGGCGGTCTCCCTTACGGCAGGCAAAAACCTCTGCTCCATTCTTTGTACAGCATGCTTTTCTAAACTTTGTTCCACAATGTCCATAGAGGAATGTGGCAATACACAACCACGGGTATAGTCGCCCGGTTGTGTCCAGACGCTTTTAGGCTTCTCACTGGTGCTTGTGGAGCCCATGAGCTAATGCTGCTTCTATCTCCACTAGACTCACTCTATATCCATAAGCAACTCTGGTTTGTGCTAGGTAGCTGTAAGGTTGGTTTCCATGCTACGAAAAGAAAACTTGATCCAGCACTTGTGAGATAGTTGCTCCAACTTTATTGGTGGAAATCAATCACATACAGTGGACCCCTCTGCACACTGACAACCCTTCAGTTTACGCATTTCGACCACTCTGCGGTCTTAATCATAACTAACTTACCTCCGGCTTAAATACACCTCCCCGTCTGTATCCTTACGAAGGGGGAGGAGAATAACGCCCAAGGGCAAAACCAAACTAACACACCCTAGTGACATCACTCACCGTTAACCCCATATACACTTCAATCTGCAGCTGGAGATAAATACAATATGTTTCATACATACAAATATTAAAAGTTCACTATCCAGGTAATTACAGAGTAGATAAACATGAAAATATATATATACAAAAGAAAACATCTAATAACATAGTACATAACATAGTACATAAGGCCGAAAAAAGACATTTGTCCATCCAGTTCGGCCTGTCATCCTGCAAGTTGATCCAGAGGAAGGCAAAAAAAAACTGTGAGGTAGAAGCCAATTTTCCCCACTTTAGGGGAATAAAAAATTCCTTCCTGACTCCAATCAGGCAATCAGAATAAATCCCTGGATCAACGACCCCTCTCTAGTAGCCATAGCCTGTAATATTATTACGCTCCAGAAATTCATCCAACCCCTCTTGAATTCCTTTATTGTACTCACCATCACCACCTCCTCAGGCAGAGAGTTCCATAGTCTCACTGCTCTTACCGTAAAGAATCCTCTTCTATGTTTGTGTACAAACCTTCTTTCCTCCAGACGCAAAGGGTGTCCCAGTCCTGGGAATAAATAGATGATGGGAGAGATCTCTGCACTGTCCTCTGATATATTTATACATATTAATTAGATCTTCCCTCAGTTGTCTTTTTTCTAAAGTGAATAACCCTAATTTTGATAATCTTTCAGGGTACTGTAGTTTCCCCATTCCAGTTATTACTTTAGTTGCCCTCCTCTGGACCCTCTCCAGCTCTGCTATGTCTGCCTTGTTCACAGGAGCCCAGAACTGTACACAGTACTCCATGTGTGGTCTGACTAGCGATTTGTAAAGTAGTAGGAATATGTTCTCATCACGGGCATCTATGCCCCTTCTGATGCAACCCATTATCTTATTGGTCTTGGCAGCAGCTGCCTGACACTGGTTTCTACAGCTTAGTTTGCTGTTTATTAAAATTCCTAGATCCTTTTCCATGTCAGTGTTACTGAGTGTTTTATCATTTAGTATGTACGGGTGACTTGCATTATTCCTTCCCATGTGCATAACCTTACATTTGTCAGTGTTAAACCTCATCTGCCACGTATCTGCCCAAGCATCCAATCTATCCAGAACCCTCTGTAGTAGTATACTGTCCTCTTCAGTGTTAATTACTTTACACAGTTTAGTGTCATCTGCGAAAATTGATACTTTACTATGCAAGCCTTCTACAAGATCATTAATAAATATATTGAAGAGAATAGGGCCCAATACTGACCCCTGAGGTACCCCACTAGTGACAGTGACCCAATCTGAGTGTGTACCGTTAATAACCACCCTCTGTTTTCTATCATTGAGCCAGTTACTTGCCCACATACAGACGTTTTCTCCCAGTCCGAGCATTCTCATTTTATATACTAACCTTTTATGTGGTACAGTGTCAAATGCTTTGGAGAAGTCCAGATATACGACATCCATTGATTCGCCGCTGTCAAGTCTAGAACTTACCTCCTCATAGAAACTGATTAAATTATTTTGGCATTACCGATCCCTCACGAAGCCATGCTGATATGGCGTTATTTGCTTATTTCCGTTGAGATGCTCTAAGATAGCATCTCTCAGAAAACCTTCAAACTGTTTACCCACAACAGATGTTAAACTTACCGGCCTATAGTTTCCAGGCTCTGTTTTTGGACCCTTTTTGAACATTGGCACCTCATTTGCCATGCGCCAATCCTGTGGGACATTCTATGTCAGTATAGAGTCCGCAAATATCAGAAATAAGGGTCTGGCTATGACATTACTTAATTCCCTAAGGATACGGGGGTGTATGCCATCCGGTCCTGGCGATTTGTCTATTTTAATCTTTTTAAGTCGCTGATGTACTTCTTCCTGGGTCAGACAGGACACTTTTAATCGGGAATTTATTTTTACATTCTGCATGTCATCTGACAGTTTATTTTCCTCAGTGAGTGATCTCATGCAATGTAGATCCTCCTGATCAAACCTGGTAAAAATCGCATGGTGTGAACAAAAGACATATAAAACAAGGTTAAAAACAATAGTTAATGAATGTGGGAAAACAAGTATATATAAAAATGGAATTGCATTTATATTCTAGGCTAATTTACCTGCAATCCCAATATATTAGTTCTTGTTTATCCCAGATTCTGTATGGCTTATTCTCAATATATTGTGGTATAAGGAATCAACATACGATAGTTAGTATACACACTCTCCTGAGATTGAATCCCAATGGAGATCTTGTTCCTAATTTAAAGATCCAGTAAGCTTCACGCACCAATAATTTGTATTTCATATTTCCACCTCTTAAAGGGACTCGAAGGGAAAAGTGTGAAAACTACTTAGACTGCGGCTATGGCTTGTAATGAAGTGATTAGCCGCATTAGAAATGCCGGTGGCATGTACATTGGTAACATATTTAAAATGTTTCCTTCGTGAGGATACAGATGGGGGAGGTGTATTCAAGCCGGAGGTATAGACCAAACAGTGAGTTATGATTAAGACAGCAGAGTGGTCGAAAAGCGTAAACTTAAGGGTTGTCAGTGTGCAGAGGGGTCCACTGTATGTGATTGATTTCCACCAATAAAGTTGGAGCAACTATCCCATAAGTGCTGGATCAAGTTTTCTTTTCGTTGCATATACAAGACCTACCTGGTTGGATCCTTGTGCTGGGAATTGGACACATAGAGTGAGCTGGATTTGTTGTTTGTACCTTCTGGTTTCCATGCTCCCTCAGCCTGGCCAAAGCCAAGGGGCGAAAATGGCAGCTACATCCTGGACAGGTGTTGCTCCACACCTTCTCACACATAACTAGCTTCCTTCCTTTTCTTCCACTGTTCTCCTGTCCTACCTTGTATTAGCTAACCCTCTGATATATATAAAAGTGGTGCCAGCACTGCCTAGGGGTGAATAGATGTAATGACACTCTCCTCTAAAACAGCCTATTATAAGGAATTTTCAGTTTACACAGCAATACATTGACATGATATATACAGAAGTTTGAAGTGCCCATGACTATCACAGAGTTGGACACTGCAAATGTCTCCAACTATGCCCCTCTTGCGATTTACATTAAATACATTATTTTCATGTAGAGATCCAAGAATTATGTTTGAGGCATGTAGTGTATGCAAGCCATGTGCGACCACTCTCATCACTCTCACGCTGTTCTGCACCTTGCTTGCCTGGGCAAACGGAGCCACACAGGGGAGGAACTGCTCCGTGTCCTTCATAAAAAAAATCGAATCCTGGCTTTCTCTGCGACAACTCAAGATCGGAACCATGGTGACCAACAATGGGAAGAACATGGTGACGGCGCTGTGTCAAGGAGGGCTGAGCCATGCGCCCTGTGTGGCACACATGTTCAATCTGGTTGTCAAGCGGTTCCTAAAGTCTTCCACCCATCTGCACGACATCCTAAAAATGGCCAGGAAATGTTGCATGCACTTCAGCCACTCGTACACCGCAAAGCACACCCTCCTTGAGCTGCAGGGGCAGAACGGCATCCCCCAACATAAGCTGATATGCAACGTTTCCACCCATTGGAATTCCACCCTCCATATGTTGGACCGACTATACAAACAGAGAAAGGCCATCAATGATTTCTTGATGATCCAAGCGTACAGGAGTAGTCCCCTGTGTAACTTCGATGTCAGCCAGTGGCAGCTCATGCTTGACACCTGCCGTTTTCTCAGGCCCTTTGAGGAGGCCACGTTATTTGTCAGTCTTCAGGACTACGGGATGAACAACGTCATTCCACTGCTTCATGTCCTCAGGGCCGTCTTTAATATTGATTGGACCCTGGGCAAGAATTTACTTGGGCCCCCTGGAAAATCTTATACTTACCTGTTTCCTTTCACTGGCGCTCACTAGCTGCTGGTACGGCGAGGGATGGTGCAACGCAGACGCGCACACCTCACCGCGTCCTGGCACAGGCGGGCGTGATGACATCATCACGCCTGCCTGCGCTGGAATTTCACTACCAAATAGACCTCAGGCCTGTAGTCTATGACAAGTCTTGTCGCCATCTGCAAATTTTAAGGCACATTGGCGACCATTTTGCTCGCCATCTGGAGCGCTGTATTGCATCAGTGACATGAACACTCTCCACATATAATGATATATTACATCAGTGACATCACCGCTCTCCACATATAAGTGATATTTTACATCAGTGACATCACCGCTCTCCACATATAAGTGATATATTACATCAGTGACATTACCGCTGTCCACATATAGGCGATATATTACATCAGTGACATCACCGCTCTCCACATATATGTGATGAGCGGTGATGTCACTGATGTAATATATTACTTACCGGTATATGTGGACAGCAGTGATGTCACTGATGTAATATATTACTTATGTGTGGAGAGTGGTGATATCACTGATGTAATATGTCACTTATAAGTAATATATTACATCAGTGACATCACCGCTGTCCATATATAGGTGATATATTACATCTGTGACATCACCGCTCTCCACATATAAGAGGCATATTACATCAGTGATGTCATCCCTTGGCGCTGGGGTGCGCAGCCAGCGCCGGCCTTAGGTGTTCAGGCGCCCTGTGCGAGCTAACCTTGTGGTAGTGTTACCTGCAGTCCTATGTAAAACCACAGATAACACTAGTGCTAAATAATGTAGTAGTGTTACCTGCAGTCCTATGTAAAACCACAGATAACACTAGTGTCGATCATGTGGAAGTGTTACCTTCGTCCTTAGTGTGCCTCCCTGTGTCTATCGCACAGACTCCATGCTGGCGCTGCCTCCTCTTCCATCTTCTTCCTCTTGTCCCGCACAGAACGTTCTGAAGCAGCTGCGTCAAGACATAGGAACACTGTGGGCATGGTGATACACACAGGGAGAGACACACACACACAGAGACGGACACACACACACACACAGGGACGGACACACACACACAGGGACGGACACACACACACAGGGACGGACAGTCACACACACAGGGACGGACACACACACTGGCACACTCAACAGCAACAGCAAGGAGTTAAAGTCCAACCCTTAATGCCCCCAAGATCCCTGGGGGGGGGTTGATGTAGTAGCAGGAAAGCACACACTGTCCCCCTGTCCTATATGAGCCCCCCCCTGTCCTATATGAGCCCCCCTGTCCTATATGAGCCCCCCTGTCCTATATGAGCCCCCCCTGTCCTATATGAGCCCCCCCTGTCCTATATGAGCCCCCCCGTCCTATATGAGCCCCCCCTGTCCTATATGAGCCCCCCCTGTCCTATATGAGCCCCCCCTGTCCTATATGAGCCCCTCCCCCTGTCCTATATGAGCCCCCCCACCCTGTGCTATATGAGCCCCCCCCTGTCCTATATCATATAGGACAGGGGGGGGCTCATATAGGACAGGGGGGGGCTCATATAGGCTATATGAGCCCCCCCCTGTCCTATATGAGCCCCCCCTGTCCTATATGAGCCCCCCCCCCCATGGCTACCACATACCTGTAAGTTCTGTTAGTTGCTTGGCTGGCTCAGGCTGTGTCTGTTGTGGCTGCCGGCTGGGGCTCCGCCTCCTTCTTCTCTCTGCCTGTGCGGCAGCTGCGTCATGCTCCAGCAGCCACTGGTCTGCTCTGTTAAAGAGACAGGCAGGCCAGGCAGCAGAGCGGAGCGCAGAGCGGCCCCGGGCCCCGCCCCCTCCTCACTCTCTCTTTCTATAGTCCGGACCAAGACTTTGTTATGTTACAGGGCCGGCGGGCGGCGGCGGCAACAAAATATAGGGGGCCCAAGTAAAATCCAAGTAAAATGCTGCTTGGGCCCCCCAGAAGCAACTGGGCCCGGGGCAGCTGCCCCTTTTGCCCTGCGGTAAAGACGGCCCTGCATGTCCTAGAACAGATGCAGGTAGATCTGGCTGGTCAGGGGACTAGAGACGTGGTGCCTAGAAAGATGGCGGCAGAGTTTGATACATTTGTATGTCAAGATCTCTGTTTACAGTCAGTGAACGGGAACATCATTTATCATAAGAATATGCAAACACCTACCAATGGGGTGTTAACCCATTAGAAGTAGGTCATCGGCACAAAGGAGCAGTCTTTTTCACAGCTCGAGGTATCCTCCCGGAAGCTTGACCTCTGCACGTCGATGGTCTGTATTGCGAAGCTTGTCTAAAAGAAAAATCCCACAGTGCACTCCCTTGGAGGAAACTCTTGATCCGGCACGGGCTGCTTTGCTCCTTCAAAAACAATGGACTCTGTACAGTGTGACACCAATGTATAATTTCTCATACACCAGACTGAAAGAGTATTCCAAGCACCTCACTGCCCACATAGCTGCCGAAAAGCAGAAGAGTCTTGCCATTGAAGTGGGCTCAGAGCGGAACCTAAAAGCCAAATTTTCCTGTTTACCTGGACTCAAAGGAAAGGACATTCAGTGGCTGTACTCATACAAATTTCATCCAAGCCTCCACTCACCAAGGCAAGCACAGAGGACTGGATTGTGTCATCGGCACAAAGGAGCAGTCTTTTTCACAGCTCGAGGTATCCTCCCGGAAGCTTGACCTCTGCACGTCGATGGTCTGTATTGCGAAGCTTGTCTAAAAGAAAAATCCCACAGTGCACTCCCTTGGAGGAAACTCTTGATCCGGCACGGGCTGCTTTGCTCCTTCAAAAACAATGGACTCTGTACAGTGTGACACCAATGTATAATTTCTCATACACCAGACTGAAAGAGTATTCCAAGCACCTCACTGCCCACATAGCTGCCGAAAAGCAGAAGAGTCTTGCCATTGAAGTGGGCTCAGAGCGGAACCTAAAAGCCAAATTTTCCTGTTTACCTGGACTCAAAGGAAAGGACATTCAGTGGCTGTACTCATACAAATTTCATCCAAGCCTCCACTCACCAAGGCAAGCACAGAGGACTGGATTGTGTGGACAGGTTGGTTCTGCGGGATGTACACAGAGGACGATCTATTGGAGGTGTTACCAAAGACATTTACTTGCCTCCCGCTCTTCCTGTATGACGGCTCTGAGGTGCTCACGGCTATCGTAGGGATGTGGTTCCAAAGAAACTTTGACTGTTGTTTCAGTAAGCTGATGATCAGTTCTCAGGACCTTACGTGGCTAGCAGCAATGTGGTATGACCTATGACGTCTGGATCAGTGTCGGCCACAGAGCTTGTTTTCTCTGTGCCCGTCAAAACTTACATGGACATTTATTATGTCATCCACGCAGAGGACTTCAAGACTTTATGGAATGATATTAATAAATCAAAGGACGAGGTCACGTTGGAGGAAGTGGACAATTTATTCCAATGTCTTTTCTCGCATTTCTTCAGATACTTTTGAATCCACTTATCAGCAACCCAGCTCGTCAAGGTGACGGCATCTGTGGCATCAGCGCATTGTGAAGGAAAAGTGAAGTTCCTCAGTAAGGACTACCTAATCCGAGAGCTGGGATTCATCACGGAGCTGGCCATCAATAACATCCAGTATTGAACACATGGACGACTCATCTCGCACCTTGTCTGCAATGTTCGGGACACCCCGGATGCCTTACATATCTTAGACATGATCCTGCAGTGATTAATACATGTTATACCGCTTCTTACCATTCTGTTACAGCGGCTATGAGACCTGCACATACTAAGGCTTATTTATGAAGATTTCCGGGTGTTGCCTGTACCGATCAGTTACCTTCCAGCTGTGATTGTGTAGCCTGCACAGTAGGAATGAGCTGTAGTCGGCTTGTTTGCTGGACTGTCCTCCAGTTATCAGCCATAACCCCATACATTTCATGATCAATATGTCTTACCATCGTGGTCACCCCGACACTGGTCATCAATCCATTGTTGTTGATTAAGCACTTTTGTGTAACGGGGTTCCGAAGGTGCACTCGGTCCCCAATTACCCGCAGACCTGTTGCTTAGCTTTGGGAATGAGGATGTGTGTTTGACCTCATTCCCAGGGTGGTGTTACTAGCTGGGTGGCTCCCTGCTCCTAAGTCTGCCTTGAGCGCCGAGCTGATCACTCGGTGCTCGACTGGTTGGTCTGTCGGTCATGTGACGCTGGCCACGTCACATGACCCTCACTCCCCACTATAAAGACAGGCAGCCTGCTGGCCACAGGTTGCCTGTTAATTTAGGTTCCACCTGTGATTTGGTCTTTACTGGCGTACTTACCTCCTGCTGAATTCCTGACGATCCTCTACCTGCTCCTTGTGTACTTTGCTTCTCTCCTGGTATTTATGACCCCGGCTTCTCCTGACAATTCTCTGCTTGCTCCCTTTGTACTTTGTAGCTTTCCTGGTATTGACTCGGTCCGTTAACGTCCTGTTGTTTGTCTGTCTGTCATCCCTGAACTTTTTCCAAGTTAGGGATTGCCGTCCAGTTGTCCCCTGTCATTAGGACTCGCTAGGCAAGTAGGCAGGGCCGGGGGTAAGGGTGGAGCGCAGTGGAGCGCAGCCCTGTGTGTGTGTGTACGCGACCGTTACATTTTGTTTTCAGTTTGTCTTTTAAATCTTGTGGTTTTTCCCCTTCTGTGCTTGCTGTGTTCTGTTTGTGAAATAAACATTTTTTTTCTCCCCCGTTCCAAAAAAATAAAAAAATGACTTGTGATTTGGTAGCCAATAGCAGGAGTGTGTACAAAACACAGAAGACATGAAAATATTACAATCATGTGTCAGCTGTTTTAGATCCACTCCTTTTTTTTTTTTTGGCATTAGCAATACTGATGGATTACTGACCAAATGCTGACCGAGTGAAGGTGGATGCTCAACAGACAGGATCCGTTTTTTGGGGGTTATTGTTCTGACGGATCAGATGAAGGGCAAAATAATCAGTGATGTCAACACAAACTTACTGCTGACACCCTCTCCACTCTGTCGGAGGGCTCTACTTTTATAAGGATTTAATAGAACAGGTTCTGTAGACATCTATGTGAAATCTGCTGTTGGCGGTGTAAAAGGAGTGCGCTTCTTCTTGTCATTAACATCGACCTGTAAGGCTGAGTTCATACTTGAGTTATTTGGTTAGTTTTGTCCCCGTGACTGCTCAAATAAGTGAAGTGTGCAGTGATTCTAAAAGCAACGCCTGCAGTGGAGGATAGGCCCCGCCTACTAATTACATTTGTATGGCTACCTGAGAATGTAAGAGGTGGAGAAGGACCTTTCGTGATGTCATCAACCATGTGACCAGTGCAGGAAGCCAACGAATAGCAGAGCAGCAGAAGTCTAAAGGACCTTTGGTGATGTCATCATCATGTGACCAGTGCAGAGGACTGGTGAAAGACCTGTGGCATATCCCTGGGAGGGGGCGGAGATTCTGTATGGTGCCTAGAGGAGAGGTTAGTGGTGTTCTGGGATAACCCATAACATCCTAGAATAGCCGGGAGTTTTAGTTCTATCCTATTATATCCCTCTCCATGTAATTTAAACATATGCCCTATTACAGTTTGGCAATGCTGGGAGTTGTAGTTCTCTCCTCTTATACCCCCTCTCTGTAATGTATACTGATGCCCCATAATTAGTCTGGCCATACTGGAGGTTATAGTTATTTATTTTTAAAGCTCTCACCTAGTACAACTAAATGATGTCCTATAATAATCTGGACATGCTGGGAGTTGTAGTTCTCTCTTCTTAGGCTCACATCACCGTTTAGTTTTCCATTTTGCGTGCAGGACATTTTTCCATCTAAAATAACGGATCTCTAACACAAATGGCATAAACGGATGCCAACTGAGCAGAATTGATGCTTAAATTACAGGATCCATTTTTTCTTTATTTTTCTGTTCATCTGATCAGAAGAACGGAAAACTAAACGGTGATGTGAACCCGGCCTTATACTCTCTCTGTGTAATATCTACTTGTATCCAATAATAACAGCCTGGATATGCTGGGAGTTGTAGTTCTCTCCATTTTACCTCTCCCTGTGTTGCTCCCTAATTTCCAATAATAACAAACTGGTGATGATGAGACTTATAGTTACCTTGTCACTATTATAATGTTCTGCAGCTGCTGAGGTGTGTATGAGGCTTTGTTCACATCTGTGCTGGTGACGGTCGCTGTTCTGCCGTCATAGGAGCAAATCAACAAAAATCACTGCAGTTCCTGATCTGGCACTTCATGGATGACAACATCCGACGGATCCCGCTGACCATGATGAGATCTGACGGTTTTCCATCTGCCAGGCAAGAAAATTGTGTCCAGCATTTATGACCTGATCTGCGAATGAGGTACCAACACAGATGTGGTCAAAGCCTTTTATGTTCTCTAGCATCGGATTAGGAGGTTCTGCAGCAGCTGAGGTGTGTATTATAAAGTTCTGCAGCAGCTGAGGTGTGTATTATGAGGTTCTGCATCAGCTGAGGTGTGTATTAGGAAGTTCTGCATCAGCTGAGGTGTGTATTAGGAAGTTCTGCATCAGCTGAGGTGTGTATTAGGAAGTTCTGCAGCAGCTGAGGTGTGTATTAGGAGGTTCTGCAGCAGCTGAGGTGTGTATTAGGAAGTTCTGCATCAGCTGAGGTGTGTATTAGGAGGTTCTGCAGCAGCTGAGGTGTGTATTAGGAAGTTCTGCATCAGCTGAGGTGTGTATTAGGAGGTTCTGCAGCAGCTGAGGTGTGTATTAGGAGGTTCTGCAGCAGTCAGAAAAACATTAGTTGTGAGTGGATAAAATACTTTAGATTTCAGTGTCTGCACTTTGGAAAATGTCCCTGTCCTGTTCCTTTGCCAGCAAGTGTCACACTGTGACCTAACTGACCAGTCCAGACCTGACCTGATCCCGCACCGTCACCAGTCGATACTCCAGACTAGTGCTGTGAAGATCGGCCCCATGCCCGCAGCACAAACGGTAAGTTAGCATTGGGGAGGAGGTGAAGCAGGAGCAGGCACAGTCCATGGAGAAGGATGACACACAATATAAGAAGTAGCAGCAGCGGGCACAATTCATTGGGTAAGGCTAGGTAATCACTTGCCATCAGATTTTGGTATTCTGTTCCAGCATACCAGCAGAATTCCAGAATCGCCAGATCCAGCATATGCCAAACACTGCTGACACTGCCGTATCCCATTCACAATAATGCGGTCATTCAAGATTGTTTTGCCCTTTGTTTTAGCTAGAATCTGCAACGGAGGCTTTTGCTGGAACCTCTGCAGTAGATGTGCACATACCCTAAGGGGTGCGATGGGTCACTCACTAGGGGGCCCAATTCAGATTCTTGCCATGGGGCCCAGTGATTTCTATGTACGCCCCTGCTTCGAGCTGAACCTCCAGCACAAATAGAAAAAGAACCCAAACCTAATAGAATAGCAATGGACCCTGAATGAAAACTCTGTGATTTTACATAAGCTTGGTAAGAATGTTAGCGTTTATAATATTGATGCAATAGAGCTGTAACTGTACACCAACACGCCCAACCTGTCCTCCGTGATCACATGTTATCTGTCTTGTTGCCTTGAACCTGGCCATCTATAAATACAGAGGGACATAGTGCAGACATAGCAGTGTTCACTGGGGCGCAGGATGGCTCTGAACATTGCTTCGACACTTCTCCTGGCTACAGGAGTCACCCTCCTAATTTATCTCATTAAATGGTGGAGTAGGATCAAACTGAAGAACCTACCCCCAGGACCTACACCTCTACCAGGCTTGGGGAATATCCTTCAGCTAAGCCCCTCAGAACTACCACAGTCTTTAGTTAAGGTATGTACACTTATTTGCTATCTATAAGAATCACTATGAAGTAAATATGTTGAACAAGCTCCCAATGCAGAGTATTAAAGTAATAGACAAGGAGAAACTTAGGGAGCCCATATTCCCAACAACTGCATTATAAATCCATTATTATATACAGGATATTTTATGAAAGTCTGCAAGTGCTGCTCATAAAGCTATAAACAGCAGCCTGTATTCTGCAGACAAACTCACAGAATTATGTGCCTAGCAGCAAATGTAGTCAGGTCATCGAATAAAGGTGATCGTTCAGGCTGGATGTTGATCAGACCATCACCCTATATTTGATAACCACAAAAATTCGATAACCGTGATTCACAATATGTTCTGCTTAACAGATATAATAGTCATTCAAACCAGAATCTCGATTAGATGGTCTCCAAATATTCGGCATTAATAATCGCTAACATGTTAGAATTAGAGTTGAGCGAACACCTGGATGTTCGGGTTCGAGAAGTTCGGCCGAACTTCCCGGAAATGTTCGGGTTCGGGATCCGAACCCGACCCGAGCTTCGTCCCGAACCCGAACCCCATTGAAGTCAATGGGGACCCGAACTTTTCGGCACTAAAAAGGCTGTAAAACAGCCTAGGAAAGAGCTAGAGGGCTGCAAAAGGCAGCAACATGTAGGTAAATCCCATGCAAACAAATGTGGATAGGGAAATGAATTAAAATAAAAATAAAAAAAATAAAAATTAACCAATATCAATTGGACAGAGGTCCCATAGCAGAGAATCTGGCTTCACATCAGCAGAGAATCAGTCTCTTCATGCCATAGCAGAGAATCTGGCTTCATGTCAGCAGAGAATCAGTCTTCATGTCATAGCAGAGAATCAGGCTTCACGTCACCCACCACTGGAACAGGCCACTGTCACATATTTAGGCCCCGGCACCCAGACAGAGGAGAGAGGTCCCGTAACAGAGAATCTGGCTTCATGTCAGCACAGAATCAGTCTTCATGTCATAGCAGAGAATCAGGCTTCACGTCACCCACCACTGGAACAGGCCACTGTCACATATTTAGGCCCCGGCACCCAGACAGAGGAGAGAGGTCCCGTAACAGAGAATCTGGCTTCATGTCAGCACAGAATCAGTCTTCATGTCATAGCAGAGAATCAGGCTTCATGTCACCCACCACTGGAACAGGCCACTGTCACATATTTAGACCCAGGCACCCAGGCAGAGGAGAGAGGTCCCGTAACAGAGAATCTGGCTTCATGTCAGCAGAGAATCAGTCTTCATGTCATAGCAGAGAATCAGGCTTCACATCACCCACCACTGGAACAGGCCACTGTCACATATTTAGGCCCAGGCACCCAGGCAGAGGAGAGAGGTCCCGTAACAGAGAATCTGGCTTCATGTCAGCAGAGAATCAGTCTTCATGTCATAGCAGAGAATCAGGCTTCACGTCACCCACCACTGGAACAGGCCACTGTCACATATTTAGGCCCAGGCACCCAGGCAGAGGAGAGAGGTCCCGTAACAGAGAATCTGGCTTCATGTCAGCAGAGAATCAGTTTTCATGTCATAGCAGAGAATCAGGCTTCACGTCACCCACCACTGGAACAGGCCACTGTCACATATTTAGGCCCAGGCACCCAGGCAGAGGAGAGAGGTCCCGTAACAGAGAATCTGGCTTCATGTCAGCACAGAATCAGTCTTCATGTTATAGCAGAGAATCAGGCTTCACGTCACCCACCACTGGAACAGGCCACTGTCACATATTTAGGCCCCGGCACCCAGACAGAGGAGAGGTTCATTCAACTTTGGGTTGCCCCGCAATATAATGGTAAAATGAAAATAAAAATAGGATTGAATGAGGAAGTGCCCTGGAGTACAATAATATATTGTTAAGGGGAGGTAGTTAATGTCTAATCTGCACAAGGGATGGACAGGTCCTGTGGGATCCATGCCTGGTTCATTTTTATGAACGTCAGCTTGTCCACATTGGCTGTAGACAGGCGGCTGCGTTTGTCTGTAATGACGCCCCCTGCCGTGCTGAATACACGTTCAGACAAAACGCTGGCCGCCGGACAGGCCAGCACCTCCAAGGCATAAAAGGCTAGCTCTGGCCACGTGGACAATTTGGAGACCCAGAAGTTGAATGGGGCCAAACCCTCAGTCAGTACGTGGAGGGGTGTGCACAGGTACTGTTCCACCATGTTATTGAAATGTTGCCTCCTGCTAACACGTTCCGTATCAGGTGGTGGTGCAGTTAGCTGTGGCGTGGTGACAAAACTTTTCCACATCTCTGCCATGCTAACCCTGCCCTCAGAGGAGCTGGCCATGACACAGCTGCGTTGGCGACCTCTTGCTCCTCGTCTGCCTTCGCCTTGGGCTTCCACTGGTTCCCCTGTGACATTTGGGAATGCTCTCAGTAGCGCGTCTACCAACATGCGCTTGTACTCGCGCATCTTCCTATCACGCTCCAGTGTAGGAAGTAAGGTGGGCACATTGTCTTTGTACCAGGGATCCAGCAGGGTGGCAACCCAGTAGTCCGCACACGTTAAAATGTGGGCAACTCTGCTGTCGTTGCGCAGGCACTGCAGCATGTAGTCGCTCATGTGTGCCAGGCTGCCCAGAGGTAAGGACAAGCTGTCCTCTGTGGGAGGCGTATCGTCATCGTCCTGTGTTTCCCCCCAGCCACGCACCAGTGATGGGCCCGAGCTGCGTTGGGTGCCAGCCCGCTGTGAACCTGCTTCATCCTCATCCTCCTCCACCTCCTCCTCATCCTCGTCCTCCTCGTCCTCCAGTAGTGGGCCCTGTCTGGCCACATTTGTACCTGGCCTCTGCTGTTGCAAAAAACCTCCCTCTGAGTCACTTCGAAAAGACTGGCCTGAAAGTGCTAAAAATGACCCCTCTTCCTCCTCTTCCTCCTGGGCCACCTTCTCTTCCATTATCGCCCTAAGTGTTTTCTCAAGGAGACATAGAAGTGGTATTGTAACGCTGATAACGGCGTCATCGCCACTGGCCATGTTGGTGGAGTACTCGAAACAGCGCAACAGGGCACACAGGTCTCGCATGGAGGCCCAGTCATTGGTGGTAAAGTGGGGCTGATCCGCAGTGCGACTGACCCGTGCGTGCTGCAGCTGAAACTCCACTATGGCCTGCTTCTGCTCGCACAGTCTGTCCAGCATGTGCAAGGTAGAGTTCCACCTGGTGGGCACGTCGCATATGAGGCGGTGAGCGGGAAGGCCGAAGTTACGCTGTAGCGCAGACAGGCGAGCAGCGGCAGGGTGTGAACGTCGGAAGCGCGAACAGACGGCCCGCACTTTATGCAGCAGCTCTGACATGTCGGGGTAGTTGTGAATGAACTTCTGCACCACCAAATTCAGCACATGCGCCAGGCAAGGGATGTGCGTCAAACCGGCTAGTACCAGAGCTGCAACGAGATTTCGCCCATTATCGCACACCACCAGGCCAGGCTGGAGGCTCACCGGCAGCAACCACTCGTCGGTCTGTTGTTCTATACCCCGCCACAACTCCTGTGCGGTGTGGGGCCTGTCCCCCAAACATATGAGTTTCAGAATGGCCTGCTGACGTTTATCCCGGGCTGTGCTGAAGTTGGTGGTGAAGGTGTGTGGCTGACTGGATGAGCAGGTGGAAGAAGAGGAGGAGGAAGCTGAGTAGGAGACAGGAGGCAAAGAATGTTGCCCTGCGATCCTTGGCGGCGGAAGGACGTGCACCAAACAGCTCTCCGCCTGGGGCCCAGCCGCCACTACATTAACCCAGTGTGCAGTTAGGGAGATATAGCGACCCTGGCCGTGCTTACTGGTCCACGTATCTGTGGTTAGGTGGATCTTGCCACAGATGGCGTTGCGCAGTGCACACTTGATTTTATCGGATACTTGGTTGTGCAGGGAAGGCACGGCTCTCTTGGAGAAGTAGTGCCGGCTGGGAACAACATACTGTGGGACAGCAAGCGACATGAGCTGTTTGAAGCTGTGTGTGTCCACCAGCCTAAATGACAGCATTTCATAGGCCAGTAGTTTAGAAATGCTGGCATTCAGGGCCAGGGATCGAGGGTGGCTAGGTGGGAATTTACGCTTTCTCTCAAATGTTTGTGAGATGGAGAGCTGAACGCTGCCGTGTGACATGGTTGAGATGCTTGGTGACGCAGGTGGTGGTGTTGGTGGTACATCCCATGTTTGCTGGGCGGCAGGTGCCAACATCCCTCCAGAGGCGGAGGAAGAGGCCGAGGCGGCGGCAGCAGCAGAAGAGGCCGAGGCGGCAGCAGCAGAAGAGGTTGCAGGGGGAGCCTGAGTGACTTCCTTGTTTTTAAGGTGTTTACTCCACTGCAGTTCATGCTTTGCATGCAGGTGCCTGGTCGTGCAGGTTGTGCTAAGGTTCAGAACGTTAATGCCTCGCTTCAGGCTCTGATGGCACAGCGTGCAAACCACTCGGGTCTTGTCGTCAGCACATTGTTTGAAGAAGTGCCATGCCAGGGAACTCCTTGAAGCTGCCTTTGGGGTGCTCGGTCCCAGATGGCGGCGGTCAGTAGCAGGCGGAGTCTCTTGGCGGCGGGTGTTCTGATTTTGCCCACTGCTCCCTCTTTTGCTACGCTGTTGGCTCGGTCTCACCACTGCCTCTTCCTCTGAACTGTGAAAGTCAGTGGCACGACCTTCATTCCATGTGGGGTCTAGGACCTCATCGTCCCCTGCATCGTCTTCCACCCAGTCTTGATCCCTGACCTCCTGTTTAGTCTGCACACTGCAGAAAGACGCAGCAGTTGGCACCTGTGTTTCGTCATCATCAGAGACGTACTGAGGTGGTATTCCCATGTCCTCATTATCAGGAAAGATAAGTGGTTGTGCGTTAGTGCATTCTATCTCTTCCACCCCTGGGGAAGGGCTAGGTGGATGCCCTTGGGAAACCCTGGCAGCAGAGTCTTCAAACAGCATAAGAGACTGCTGCATAACTTGAGGCTCAGACAGTTTCCCTGATATGCATGGGGGTGATGTGACAGACTGATGGGCTTGGTTTTCATGCGCCATCTGTGCGCTTTCTGCAGAAGACTGGGTGGGAGATAATGTGAACGTGCTGGATGCACTGTCGGCCACCCAATTGACTAATGCCTGTACCTGCTCAGGCCTTACCATCCTTAGAACGGCATTGGGCCCCACCAAATATGGCTGTAAATTCTGGCGGCTACTGGGACCTGGGGTAGTTGGTTCACTAGGACGTGTGGCTGTGGCAGAACGGCCACGTCCTCTCCCAGCACCAGAGGGTCCACTAACACCACCACGACCATGTCCACGTCCGCGTCTGCGTCCCTTACTAGATGTTTTCCTCATTGTTACCGTTCACCACAATAAGAAAAATATTATTCGGGCCAATGTATTGAATTAAAATTCAGGCCTTTTTTTACAGACACCTAACACTATCTGGCTATCTATTTAGGTACCGTATTACACTAATACAGGCACACCAGTAATGACAGATTTAGCTGAATATAAATTTGAGGCTTATTATTTAGGCGCTGTGTGACAGGTATACATTTAATCACAGAATTAGACTTGGATCTGCACTGTAGCGTGTGTGTTAAATTTTTCAGAATGACCCTATCAGCACCTTGAATCTAATATACCCTTTTAGGGATAGATTTAAAGTAGGCCTGATACAGCAGAAACCACTAATTTTGAGAATTGCAAATTTGGGAATTGTTTTTCAACCCAGAACAAAAACTGTGCTTTGACGGTCACAAAAAATAACTTGACCAGCTAAAACTGTACTGATTTGGATGAATATAAATGTCAGGCCTATTTTTTAGGCGCTGGGTGACAGGCTCAACTTGCCCCTGATGTAGTATATGGCCAAAAAATAACCACACTATTGATGGTTAAATGCACTTGATGAAAGCTTGACCCTGATGTAGGATATAGCAAAAAATAACCACACTATTGATGGTTAAATGCACTTGGGTGACACAGGCTCAGCCTGCACCTGATGTAGTATATGGCCAAAAAATAACCACACTATTGATGGTTAAATGCACTTGATGAAAGCTTGACCCTGATGTAGGATATAGCAAAAAATAACCACACTATTGATGGTTAAATGCACTTGGTGGTAGCTTGTGCTGGCGCACCACAAGCCACAAAATGGCCGCCGATCACCCCAGAAAAAAGTGACTGAAAAACGCTCTGGGCAGCCTAAAAACACTGAGCAATTGAATAGAAGCAGTTCAATGATCCACAGCTGTAGATCGATCACTGAATGAAGTCTTTTGGAGGAGTTAATCACTGCCTAATCTCGCCCTAACGTCGCAGCTGCAACCTCTCCCTACACTTGTATCAGCAGAGTGACGTGCAGCGCTACGTGACCCAAGCTTATATAGAGGCTGGGTCACATGCTGCACTGGCCAATCACAGCCATGCCAATAGTAGGCATGGCTGTGATGGCCTCTTGGGGCAAGTAGTATGACGCTTGTTGATTGGCTGCTTTGCAGCCTTTCAAAAAGCGCCAAGAAAGCGCCGAACACCGAACCCGGACTTTTACGAAAATGTTCGGGTTCGGGTCCGTGTCACGGACACCCCAAAATTCGGTACGAACCCGAACTATACAGTTCGGGTTCGCTCATCCCTAGTTAGAATACATTTGTATAATTTTCCCAGATAGCAGGACGTGGTTTCAGTTCGATTATTGGCTGTGAGTTACAGGTGTTGTATCGATCCAACACCATATATTCGGTCGGCTCACAAAGTCAATATTTCGTTATAGAAACACTATATCAGATTTCACAGATTAGCTTAAATATTTCGGGATTCCAGCTCTCTGGTAGCGTCCCACCTCTTTATGAGCTGTACTACTCCCTTACCTCCAAAGCGAAATAAAGCCTTTTCTCTGATCTCCGCTGTTTCAGCGTCCCTCGTGCTCAAATCCTGGGTTGCTCCAATTAAGGTGAAGTGGAACAATATGGCTCCAGGAAGTTCTTTAGTAGGCACGGGACAATCTGTTCTCAGCCAGCAGATAAGAGAGAGGTGCAGATCCTGGTAGTCTGTAGCGTACGCAGAAATGGTGGTATTGGAGGGTCCAAATTTCTTCCAGACGCGTTTTGAAGTCTTGTGGATTCTGACTTCTTCCTCAGTGGTCCTCCACGAGGGACGCTGAAACAGCGGAGATCAGAGGAAAGGCTTTATTTCGCTTTGGAGGTAAGGGAGTAGTACAGCTCATAAAGAGGTGGGACGCCACCAGAGAGCTGGAATCCCGAATTATTCAAGCTAATCTGTGAAATCTGATATAGTGTTTCTATAACGAAATATTGACTTTGTGAGCCGACCGAATATATGGTGTTGGATCGATACAACACCTGTAACTCACAGCCAATAATCGAACTGAAACCACGTCCTGCTATCTGGGAAAATTATACAAATGCATTCCAACATGTTTAATAGCGATTATTAATGCCGAATATTTGGAGACCATCTAATCGAGATTCTGGTTTGAATGACTATTATATCTGTTAACCAGAACATATTGTGAATCGCGGTTATCGAATTTTTGTAGTTATCGAATATAGGGTGATGGTCTGATCGACATCCAGCCTGAACGATCACCTTTATTCGATGACCTGACTACATTTGCTGCTAGGCACATAGGTTTAATGAATACCCTATTCCTCAGCTAGTTTAACATCAAATAATCGTCAATTTAGTGACGTTTTAATGCTTTTATTGTGTATTTCTAGTACAATTTACGTATCTTGTATATTGATTTTAGATGTATGATTTTTAGAATTTGTGACCTGCAGAATATTTGAATATAATAAAAATAAATATTTGAGCAGTCTTCCGGATATATGAGTGCCATATCTTCCTGTATTATCCTTTTGTATCAATTTTTGGTGTGTGGAGTTCGCACCGAGATATAGAGCACCATCCCATCCCCATTGATTAGTAGAGCCACCCCATTCTGCACAAACTCACAGAATTAGCCTCATGCACACGACCGTTGTTTTGGTCCGCATCCGAGCCGCTGTTTTGGCGGCTCGGATGCGGACCCATTCACTTCAATGGGGCCGCAAAAGATGCGGACAGCACTCCGTGTGCTGTCCGCATCCGTTGCTCCGTTCCGTGGTCCCCGCTAAAAAAATATAACATGTCCTATTCTGGTCCGTGCTTTGCGGACAAGAATAGGCATTTATATTGAAGGCTGTCCGTGCCGTTCCGCAAATTGCGGAACGTGCACGGACGCCATACGTGTTTTGCGGATCCGCGATTTGCGGACCGCAAAACACACCACGGTCGTGTGCATGTGGCCTAAAACAGGGGAATTTGATGGACTGTAGGTACCCCATATAGCAATGTGTAAACAGTGGATTTTATAAAATAGTTTCCAATAAAAAATGAAAGGGATTGTCTACTTTCACCAATCCAACTTTGTTAGAAGGATTCCTTTCCGATCACAGGGTTTGCCACAATTAGCAATCATCTATTAAGTATGGAAACCCAGCAGCAAGTGTTCAACGTGCCTGTGTCACCTTTGCAGGATAAATGAAGTTTTACATGGTGAACATTGAATTTAATAGGTTGCATTAATACATGGAGCTATTGAGTCCTACAGAGAAGTGCACTTTAAACTGTTTACCTCATGGTCACTAAAAGGAAAACCAAAACGAATGTGTAATGGTTAACCCCTTTACTCAGAAATCCCCAATAGCACATTACTGGGCCGTGCAGGAATCATATCCCACTTTATGAGATCCAGAAAGCCTTTCCCAAAACCTCTAAGTAAGGTGTTCTTGATGTCCCTAGGAAGGATGCACAATGTTTTATGTTTTCTATATCTTCCCAGCTGAGTGAGAAATATGGACCTGTCTATACCCTCTACATAGCCAATCTTCGGACGATAGTACTGATTGGGTATGATGCTGTGAAGGAAGCATTGGTGGACCGCAGCGATGCGTTTAGTGATAGGGGAGACACAGGAACAGGAGATTTTTTCTTTAAGGATTTTGGTAAGTTGATATAGTAAATTACTGAAATGAAATATAATTTTCTCCTGCACCCCTGCGGCGAGAAGGACCTCCCATCCAGGACAGGAAACCTGAGAAGATAAAAAGGTTCACACCCCCTCCACACCTCAGTTCAGGTTTCCTGTTCTATGGATAGGATGTACCTAGGGAGCTCTTGCTCATAGCCTTGGGTTCACATCCTAGAGCTGGGGAAGGTCTGGGTCTACTAACCGTGAAGGGACCTATCCTAGACCGCCTAGGATAGTTCCCTTCACGGTTAGTAGACCCAGACCTTCCCCAGTTAGTCTCCTTTGGGAGCGGCTGGCCAAGTCTGCCTTTTCTCCTGCCTCCTCCCAGCCTCTTGGGGGGCCACTGTGGCCATGTTCAGGCGGCCCCCGGTCCAGCCGGCAGGGTGAGACACTCGCTACCTTCTCAAAGATGGCTGCCTTGGTGAGATCTGAAGTCAGATCCTCACCTTAATCCCTGTAGCGGAATTAGCCTCGGTCCCTAGAAACGGTCAGTTACATTAAAGATACAGATTCGGAAATTTCTGACGGAGAATATTATGATGTTTCCAGCCAGAATATATCTGATGAATTTTCTACTTCTGAAGAGGACACGGCAGGGGCCTCTGTGGAGGTGGAGATTGCCAGGTGCGTTACAATTTGGCTACGGGAGAAAGCAGCCAGCCATCCTCCCAGGGCCGTCTTTAATATTGATTGGACCCTGGGCAAGAATTTACTTGGGCCCCCTGGATCCCGCCTTCCCACACCTTAAAAAAAAGCGAAAATCTTATACTCACCTGTTTCCTTTTACTGGCGCTCACTAGCTGCTGGTACGGCGAGGGATGGTGCAACGCAGACACGCGCACCTCACCGCGTCCTGGCACAGGCGGGCGTGATGACATCATCACGCCTGCCTGCGCTGGGATTTCACTACCAAATAGACCTCAGGCCTGTAGCCTATGACAAGTCTTGTCGCCATCTGCAAATTTTAAGGCGCATTGGCGACCATTTTGGTCGCCATCTGGAGCGCTGTATTGCATCAGTGACATGAACACTCTCCACATATAATGTTATATTACATCAGTGACATCACCGCTGTCCACATATATGTGATGGGCGGTGATGTCACTGATGTAATATATTACTTACCGGTATATGTGGACAGCAGTGATGTCACTGATGTAATATATTACTTATGTGTGGAGAGTGGTGATGTCACTGATGTAATCACTTATAAGTAATATATTACATCAGTGACATCACCGCTCTCCACATATAAGAGGCATATTACATCAGTGACGTCATCCCTTGGCGCTGGTGTGCGCAGCCAGGGCCGGCCTTAGGTGTTCAGGCGCCCTATGTGAGCTAACCTTGTGGTAGTGTTACCTGCAGTCCTATGTAAAACCACAGATAACACTAGTGCTAAATAATGTAGTAGTGTTACCTGCAGTCCTATGTAAAACCACAGATAACACTAGTAGATCATGTGGAAGTGTTACCTTCGTCCTTAGTGTGCCTCACTGTGTCTATCGCACAGACTCCATGCTGGCGCTGCCTCCTCTTCCATCTTCTTCCTCTTGCCCCGCACAGAACGTTCTGAAGCAGCTGCGTCAAGACATAGGAACACTGTGGGCATGGTGATACACACAGGGAGAGACACACACACAGGGACGGGGACACACACACAGGGACGGGGACACACACACAGGGACGGACACACAAAGGGACAGACACACACAAAGGGACAGGGACACACACACAGGGACGGACACACACACACAGGGACGGACACACACACACAGGGACAGACACACACACACACACACAGGGACGGACACACACACACAAAGGGACAGACACACACACAAAGGGACAGACACACACACACACAAAGGGACAGACACACACACACAGGGACGGACACACACACAAAGGGACAGACACACACACACACAAAGGGACAGACACACACACACACAAAGGGACAGACACACACAAAGGGACAGACACACACACACACACAAAGGGACAGACACACACACACACACACACAAAGGTACAGACACACACACACACAAAGGGACAGACACACACACACACAAAGGGACAGACACACACACACACAAAGGGACAGACACACACACACACACAAAGGGACAGACACACACACACACACACAAAGGGACAGACACACACACAAAGGGACAGACACACACACACAAAGGGACAGACACACACACACACACACAAAGGGACAGACACACACACACAAAGGGACAGACACACACACAAAGGGACAGACACACACACACACACAGACACACACACAGGGACGCCCCCCCCCCCCCCAGGGCTACCAAATACCTGTAAGTTCTGTTCGTTTCTTGGCTGGCTCAGGCTGTGTGTTGTGGCTGCTGGCTGGGGCTCGCTCCGCCTCCTTCCTCTCTCTGCCTGTGCGGCAGCTCAGCTGCGTCACGCTCCAGCAGCCACTGGTCTGCTCTGTTAAAGAGACAGGAGGCCAGGCAGCAGAGCGGAGTGCAGAGCGGCCGCGGGCCGCCCCCTCCTCACTCAGTCTATTTCTATAGTCCGGACCGTGACTTTGTGATGTTACATGGCCGGCGGGCGGCGGCGGCAACAAAATATAGGGGGCCCAAGTAAAATCCAAGTAAAATGCTGCTTGGGCCCCCCAGGAGCAACTGGGCCCGGGGCAGCTGCCCCTTTTGCCCTGCGGTAAAGACGGCCCTGCATCCTGCACACCGTGCTGTGCTTTTGGATCCTCTGCTCTTTAGAAATATGTCAGAGCCAAGTGATCAGTGCCTCAATCAGTTTTTTGGGGGGGCAACTGGTATATCATACCAGTTGAAATTAGTTGATCCAATAGCGTTTGTCCCTCTGTATAGCTGCGGTATCTCAGCAGAACCGCACAAAAATGCTGCACATGCACTATATATAAATTATATTATAGGTATATCACACCCCTGCCTCAATCTGTTTTTTTTAGGGGGCAACTGGTATATCACACCAGTTGCAATTAGTTGTGCCAATAGTGTTTGTCACTCTGTGTAGCTGCGGTATCGCAGCTGAACCTCACGCAACTGCTGCACAATACAAATGCACTATAATGTACTTTCTATGTTATAAAGTATATTATAAGTATATCACACCCCTCAGTATGTCACACCTATCGATAGCACACCTATACCAGTCCTTAAAAGGACTTTTGTATCCCTATTAGCTAGCGTTTGGTGTCCCTAAGGGTACATGCACACGTTCAGGATTCATGTGCGGAGAATCCGCACTGAAATCCGCAGGTGTTCGCAGGCAAATCTGTGCGGTCAATCCGCATTAATTGGTGCGGATTTGCATACGGATTTGCGTGCGGATTTGGTGCGAATTCGGTGCGGATTTTCCGCATGCGGATTTCACTAAGTGAATGAAGAAAATCCGGTAAGGAAAAAAAAAATTAATTGACATGTCGCGGATTTTAAAATCCGCACCGCAGGTCAAAATCCGCGCGGAAAAAATCCGCATCGTGTGCATTGAGAATTTCAAATTCTCATAGAATACAATGGACATGACCTACGGTGCGGATTTTCCACACGCAAATCCGTGCGGAAAATCCGCACGCAATCCTGATCGTGTGCAGGGGGCCTAACAGTCTGTCCCTGCTCCAGCAACCTCTCCCTACAGTGGCACAAGACTGAATGTAAAATGGCGGCCAGATCGGGTTTATTTATAAGGTAGGGGGTTTGTCCATGTGCTGAAACGTCTCAATTGTCTGTCCTGTCCCACCTGATGGATGTGTCATGGGTCAAAGTTCTGCACAATGCAAAAGAATATGGCGCCGGCGGACATCACCATATGTTCGCCTTTTTGGCGAACTGCGAATGAGCAAAGTTTGCCGTGAAACAACCGCCGGGCAAACCGCAAGGCCATCTCTAATTGCCATCACCTGGCCTAGTTTCTGGTGTGACTGGGCAGGAATCACATTTACCCAGTAGGCCGTAAAGGAAAGATATTGTCTTTGACCATAGTTACAGCTCCACACAGCGGTGCTGCTATGAACTTTAGCAGACACCCACAGGCTCAAGAATGGCCCATTTTCTGCTGAACATACGTGTGCAGGGCTGGTACAGCCTTTTTGGATAAGTAATGGCTTGGGACTCTCCACCTTGGCTCAGCACAAGCCATCAGTTCTCTGAAAGGTGCAGAGTCAACCACATGTAAAAAGAGGGACTGTAGTATAAGCAACTTGGCTAGGAGCATGTTCAGCTTCTGCACCGTTGTATTAGTGCAAGCATACTGTTGTGTTTTTACAATCGCCTCCCTGATTAATTGCTTGTGAAATGAGTCTTGAGAAGTAGGTGGAGCAGGAGAAGGGGCATCAGAACCAGTAGATGATGGGAAGGAAACACAGCTACATTCTGCTGGAATGGTGGAGCCTTGACTGCAGGAAAAGGGTTGTGGGCTGATAGATGCTTCAGGCTGTACCACAACATTAGCGCCATGGTTTTCCAAAGCCACTTTATGGTGACGCTGCATGTGTTGATGCTGCACTAAGTTCACAGTAAAATGGTGTAGAACGGGCAGGATGAGGCTTTTTAGAGGGCTGTGACGTTACGGGGGCTGGCTATCTGCTGAATGGCTGGCAGGACAGCATTATGGGTGATCCCTCATTCCCAGGCTTCTTACTTTCACTTTGTAACATGTGCAGCAGCCATTTTAGAAAAAATCTTATAAGTTACCACGAAGCGTGAGGAAATTAGGATTCGTTACAAATCAAATTATTCCTGAAATTCTGATCAAATTCCACTTCGTGCTTAACACTGTTCCCGATCTATGTTTGGAGCGCTGCCTGCTTCATTTGCACTTACAGTTGATCTTTTATCTCCTCAGTGATATTGGGGGGTCTATAGATCACGCAAAGAATTTTTTTTTCTTTATTTTCTTCACTCTGTAATTCCGCCGACAAAGTTTCAACATCTTCACAAACGTCATCCACAATTGTTTCTTTCACAATTTTTTTCATATCACTCCTAGCATACAGACATACACCACCACCTTTGCGGTTAGCCCGATCATTTCAAAAGAGTGTAACACCTTGAAGATTTACAGCCCAATCATGAGAAGAGTCCAAGCATGTCTCAGCAACACCAAATTAATCAATATCTTTCTCCAGTATCAATGCCTCAAGCGCTCCCATTTTTCTTGCTAGACTTTTTGCATTTGTGAACATACGTTTTAAGTTGGCATCAAATTTTTGACTTTCAGGAAATTAATTTTTTGATATTTTATTATCTAAGATGTCTTTTCCCTGTATGTAGCATGTAGCTGTACAGTGGGCCCCCAGAATGAATTTTACTGGTGGACTCCACTGAAATCCTTCACTTGGGCTGCAAAAAGAAAAAGCAGGGGGAAAGCTGTGACCCCTGACTCCACGGTATAGTTTCAAATTCAGAAATCACCTCCACGTCATCCTGCTGCAATTTAAAGGAGGAGCGAGTCATCCAATCCACAATCTCATCCTCTTCCTCAATGGTAATGTTGCGTCTTTCCAAAGTCAGGGAGATCTGCGGCCTCCTCTTACTACAATTAATACTACTACTATTTCTGGCCGGATAGCTGGTGCTGCTATTACCCACATTCTGAGTCTTGGTCTCTCATTTGGAACCATTCCATATTCCTGACATTTTTGGGCATAAATGTACACAGTCACACAAAGTATGGAATGATTTACAGTTCTGTTTTGTGGAACTAAAAGATAGGAAGGCACAATAAAATGTCCTTCCCTTTCCACAAGCACACTTACAATATACTTAGGCTACCTTCATACCAGAGGTAGCTACAATCTGGCAGGCTGTTCCAGCAAGCAAGCGGAGGATAGGCCGGACACAAACTGCCGCATACTTAATGGGATCATTACGTCCGTATTTGGCTGTTAGGCCTGGGCCTTCTGCTATATCTCCCACTGTCTCACCTGTCATATCCCCAGCATCTCCTGCCTGACTGCGTTCTGCTGTCTCTGTCAAATGTTGCAGACGCACACCTGCCAGATGCGCCCTCCAGCCACGATGCCTCAATGCTTCATCTCATGCTGGTGTCCCATAGGGGCGCGTGACCGCCACTTCCTTTCATTTATGCTTCCAGGGACACGTGCGTCCCGCCTCCCAGCACGGCCCCTGGGCGGGGTTATAAGTTTAAATAGCAGCTTCCTCACCTAGGAAGTTGCCTGAGCATTGAGTTACTAACATTAATAGCGAAGGTGTTCTGTTGTGATCTTCTGTGTTTGACCCAGCCTGTTTGACCATTCTGTTTGCCTGCCGCCTGCATCAACTACTGGACCTGTCTGACCCTGAGCCTGTCTCATCCTCTGCATCATGCTACTACCTGATACCACCTTCTGACTTATGGCTTGTCTTTGACCACGTTTCAGCTTCTGCCTCTGCCAATCATCAACATCATTATCATCTGTTGCCTTTACTCCAGTCTTCTCTGCAATACTACCATGTCTACTATTGGACTCAGTTCACACTAACTGCAGTTCTAACCACAGCCAATCAACAAGCAATTAAGCTGTAGGCACTTGGAAGCCATCACAGTCATGCCTAGTATTGGCATCGCTGTGATTGGCCGGCGTGGCGGCGCACCATGTGACCATGCATGCAGAAATGCTGGATCACATGGTGTGCCGCCATTCTGCTCTAACTAGTGTAGGGACAGGATGCTGCTGTAGGCAGGGAAGGTGTTAGTCTTTTATTATTTTTAAAAAGTGTGCTGGTGACCTGTAGGCATTATTGATGGGTGCAATACAGCTCCTTTGCACCAGTGAGACAGAAATACCTTACTCAATTGTGATGTTAAGTCTGAGGGTGACCTGTTGGCATTTTTTTCAGTGCAATCCTACTCCTTTGCACCAATCGCAGGGAAATATAATAGTTAATCAGTCTGTTAATTGGGTCGATGTGACCTACCTATTTTATTAGTTGAAAAAACACTGTACTTGCCACTGTCACATGGATATATAATAGTTATTCAGCCGGTTAATTGGGTGTGACCTACTTATTTTTTTTTGTGCAAAACACATATTTTGCATCCGTGACACGGATATTCAATTGTTCGTCTGTCCGTCAATTTTGTAAAGGACTGTAACAAAATGAGGAGAGCATCAACTAGGGGACGTGGCCGTGGTGTTGGTGGAGATCCTGCTGCAGGTGACAGGACGTTCTGCGACATTTTGTAGGCCTGAATACCGCTCTAAGAAGGGTGAAGCCAGAACAAGTGCCTCCAGTTCCATCACATTGCCTTCCACCGGGTCCACTGCTGAAAACGCAGAGTTGGCACCGGTGGCCTACGGGCATCCGTCTTCCATCTCAACCCCTTGCACATCAGCCACGCAGTCTGAGCCCCAAGTCATGCAGCAGTAACTTATGGTTTTTGATGACTCTGTTGGCGGTGTTTTCGTGGGCCATCCACCTAACCCTGCCCCAGAAGTGACAGAGATTGAGTGCACTGATGCCCAACCACTTATGTTTGAGGATGAGGATGTGGGAGAACCACTGCAGCAGGTCTCTGATGATGATTATGAAACACAGGTGTCAACTGCTGGAGCTTTCTGCAGTGTGCAGACCAGCTAGGAGAGCAGGGGTGAAGAGTGCGTGGAAGATTATGGGGAGGATGATGAGGTCCTAGACCTCAGCTGATATCCAGGTCATGCCAGTGACGTATGCAGTTCGGAGGAAGAGGAGGGGGCACGCAGCGCCCGATGCACAGCAAAAGAGGGAGCAGGGTGCAAAAGCAGAGTGGTCATCCCCCAGCCAGTATGCCTGCTACTGCCCAACGCACCAAGAGACATAGCACACCAAAGCCAGCACAAAGGAGTTCCCTGGTATGGCCGTTCTTCAGGCAGTGTGCTGACGACAGGACACGGGTGGTTTGCATGCTGTGCAATTAGAGCCTGAAGTGAGGCATAAATGTTCTCAACCTGAGCACCAGCTGCATGATCCGGCATTTAACCCCAAAGCACGAGCTGCAGTGGAATAGACACCTCAAGAACCACGAAAGTTCAGAGGCTCCTCCTGTTTCCTCTTCTGCTGCGGTTTCAGCCTCAGCCAAACAGAGGATGTGGCAGCCACACCGTCACCTAGCATCTCCCATGGAAGTGTTCAGCTGTCCATCCCCCAAAAACTGGAGAGAAATAGGAAGTACCCCCCTACCCACCAGAGAGCCCTGGCCCTGAATGCCAGCATTTCAAAATTGCTGGCCTTTGAAATGCTTTAATTCCATCTAATAGAGACTGACAGTTTTAACACGGTATGTGTTTTCCAGTTGCCACTACTTTTCAAAGTGTGGCGGAAAAAATCAGTGGCGGAAAAACAAGTGGCGGAAAAAATCTGGTGTGCGCTACGTAAGGGCATCAGTGGCAAGGTCCACATAACCACCGACACATTGACCAGTAAGTACGGGCAGGGACGTTATAACTCTCTAACTGCCAACTGGGTAAATGTAGTGGTGGCTGGGCCTGAGGCGGACAGCGGTTTGACGCATGTCCTACCGCCACTGAGGATTGCTGGACATTTCTCAGTGCGCCCTGTTGCCTCCTCCTCCTACTCTGCTTCCTCCTCCAATTCCTTCACTACCGCCTCCTCAGCAAGTCAGCGCAACTTCAGCACAGCCAGGGGGAAATGAAAGCAGGCTGTTTTGAAACTCATATGCTTGGTAGAAAGACCCCACCCCATGCAGGAGCTGTGGGTGGGCATGGAAAAACAGACTGATTAGTGGTTGGTATAGCTGAGCCTCAAGCCCGGCCTGGTGTTGTGCGACAACAGGCGAAGTCTTGTAGCAGCTCTGGGGCTAGCCGGTTTGACACACATCCCTTGCCTGGCACATGTGCTGAACTTGGTGGTGCAGAGGATCCTGAAGAATTATCCTAATATGTCAGAGCTTCTGCAGAAAGTGATTGCCGCCTGTGCGCGCTTTTGGCGTTCTCACCCTGCTGCTGCTCACCTGTCTATGCTGCAGCATAACTTCGGCCTTCCCGCTCACCGCCTAATATGCACTGCCCACTCCACCTTGCACATGCTGGAGAGACGGTGCGAGCAGCAGCAGGCGATAGTGGAGTTTCAGCTGCAGCATGCACGAGTGAGTGGCTCTGCGGAACAGCATCATTTCACCACCAACGAGTGGGCCTCCATGCGGGACTTGTGTGCCATGTAGTGCTCCTTTGAATACTCCACCAACATGGCCAGCGGTGATGATGCCGTCATTAGCCTTGCTATCCCGATTCTAAATTTCCTTGAAAAAACACTTCAGGAGCTGATGGATAAGGATGTGGCACAGGAGGAAGAGGAGGAGGAACATGGATCATTCCAACGGTTTTCAGGCCAGTCATCCACAGGTGGCTCAGAGAGTGGGTTCCTACACCAATAGCAGCCAGGTATCCAACTGTCCAGCCAGGGCACAGTTTTGGAGGATGAGGAGGATGATGAGGAGAAGGATCTCTATTCACAGCAGGATGGCACCCAAATCAGCTTATGGGCAGCACTGCAGTGTGACTGGGGAGGATACAGAGGACACAGATGATACACCTCCCACCGAGGACAACCTGCCACTGCCTCTGGGTATCTTGGCACACATGAGCGACTACGTCCTGTAGTTCCTGCGCACCGACCGCTGAGTTCCCCACATTGTAACTGGTACTGATTACTGGATGGTCACATGCTGCAATTGGCCAATCACAGCCATGCCAATAGTAGGCATGGCTGTGATGGCCTTTTGGGGCAAGTAGTATGACGCTTGTTGATTGGCTGCTGTGCAGCCTTTCAAAAAGCGCCATAAAAATCGCCGAACACCGAACCCGAACTTTTACGTAAATGTTGGGTTCGGGTCCGGGTGCCGAAAACCCTAAAGTTCGGTACGAACCCGAACTTTACAGTACGGGTTCGCTCAACTCTAGTGATCTCCCTGGCTGATCAGTGCTCACTGTTGTCTCAACAACCTGGGAGTATGCTGGTTCAGATTCACTTAAGTTTGTTCCATGCATGAACTCTGTGTGTCTCGATCTAGTGAATGCCTCTAGAAACCTCGTCTCTGCTCTACAGTTGCACCGTGTGTGGCCTTGGATCGGACCTTGGATACTTCACCGTCTCATCCTTAGGTATCTGGTTTCACGGACTCTTCTGTAAAAACTTTAGCCTGGTCTGGCTTTTCTCTGACGTTTTCCCACAGAGGTTATTATTTGGACTACGTTATTTCTGTATGATTTCTGGCTTGGACTTTACTGCTGTATTTTCAATAAATCCACGTTTGTTCAAATCTTTGCCTGGTTTCTTGGGGTTCTGCAGCATTACACATAGTTAGCGTTTACAAAGCAAAGTAAAAAGTCTGTTTAAGTCTGTTAAAAATAATTAACCGCCAATAAAACCCCTGATGTAGGGTATTGCACTCAATTATTTTTTTTAAAATCTATATGACAGCGGTATTTGTGGCCTAAATGTGACATTCACTTATGCACGTCTTATCCCAGATGTGCAGTATATCAGAGGGTTTTTTCACCCCAGTAGCCAAAAAGCTGTATTTCTGGCCAAAATGTGACAGTCACTTATGCTTGTCTAATCCTAGATGTTCAGTATATTAGAGGGTTTTTTCACCCCAGTAACCAAAAGGCCGTATTTCTGGCCGTATTTCTGGCCTAAATGTGACACTCATGCACGTCTTATCCCAGATGTGCAGTATATCAGAGGGTTTTTTCACCCCAGTAGCCAAAAAGCCGTATCTCTGGCCAAAATGTGACAGTCACTTATGCTTGTCTAATCCTAGATGTGCAGTATATTAGAGGGTTTTTTCACCCCAGTAATCGAAAAGCCTTATTTCTGGCCTAAATGTGACAGTCACTTATGCTTGTCTAATCCTAGATGTGCAGTATATAAGAGGGTTTTTTCACCCCAGTAACCAAAAGGCCGTATTTCTGGCCTAAATGTGACAGTCACTTATGCTTGTCTAATCCTAGATGTGCAGTATATCAGAGGGTTTTTTCACCCCAGTAGCCAAAAAGCCGTATTTCTGGCCAAAATGTGATAGTCACTCATGCTTGTATAATCCCAGATGTGCAGTATATTAGAGGGTTTTTTCACCCCAGTAACCAAAAATATGTATTTCTGCCCAAAATATGATACTCACTTATGCACGTCTTATCCCAGATGTGCAGTATATTAGAGGGTTTTTACACCCCGGTAACCAAAATGCCGTATTTCTGGCCTAAATGTGACAGTTACTTATGCTTGTCTAATCCCAGATGTGCAGTATTTTAGAGGGTTTTTTCACCCCAGTAGCCAAAAAGCCGTATTTCTGGCCTAAATGTGACACTCACTTATGTACGTCTTATCCCAGATGTGCAGTATATTAGAGGGTTTTTGCACCCCAGTAACCAAAAAGCCTTATTTCTGGCCTAAATGTGACAGTCACTTATGCATGTGTAATCCCAGATGTGCAATATATTAGAGGCTTTTTTCACCACAGTATGCCAAAGCCGTATTTCTGGCCTAAATGTGACAATCACTTATGCACGTGTATTCCCAGATGTGCACTATATTTAACAGATGTATTTTTTTAACCCCAGTAAGCAAAAAGCTGTATTTCTGGACTTGCAGACATGCAGATAGCCTGTGCTGGTGCACTATCGTTGCATAAAATGGCTGCCGATTGTGTATTGATATTGACTAACTGAATTTAAAAAAGTTTGTTTTCAGTAGTAGTTGGCTCAGGGCAGGCTTTAAAAAATTGTGCACTGCACCCACAAAACACATTTGCTGTAGACCGCTGAGTACAAAAAACAGTCCTTATTAGGATTTCTCCCTGATCTCTCCCTCACAGCAGCTGCAGCCTCTCCCTACACTAATCCTAGCAGAGTGACGGGCGGCGCTACGAGACTCCAGCTTAAATTGAGGCTGGGTCACATGCTGCAGTTGGCCAATCACAGCCATGCCAATAGTAGGCATGGCTGTGATGGCCTTTTGGGGCAAGTAGTATGACGCTTGTTGATTGGCTGCTGTGCAGCCTTTCAAAAAGCGCCATAAAAATCGCCGAACACCGAACCCGAACTTTTACGTAAATGTTGGGTTCGGGTCCGGGTGCCGAAAACCCTAAAGTTCGGTACGAACCCGAACTTTACAGTACGGGTTCGCTCAACTCTAGTGATCTCCCTGGCTGATCAGTGCTCACTGTTGTCTCTACAACCTGGGAGTATGCTGGTTCAGATTCATTTAAGTTTGTTCCATGCATGAACTCTGTGTGTCTTGATCTAGTGAATGCCTCTGGAAACCTTGTCTCTGCTCTACAGTTGCACCGTGTGTGGCCTTGGATCGGACCTTGGATACTTCACCGTCTCATCCTTAGGTATCTGGTTTCATGGACTCTTCTGTAAAAACTTTAGCCTGGTCTGGCTTTTCTCTGACGTTTTCCCACAGAGGTTATTATTTGGACTACGTTATTTCTGTATGATTTCTGGCTTGGACTTTACTGCTGTATTTTCAATAAATCCACGTTTGTTCAAATCTTTGCCTGGTTGCTTGGGGTTCTGCAGCATTACACATTCCTTGTAATTTATTATTACTCATTCCAATAACAGGGCATCTTAAGAGTCCTGTATTGTTATTTATTGTCACTACCTCCACGAGTCGGGAGTGGGTAATTGCCGCACGCCCCCTCCTTTACTTGGATGCTTCTGCTTCAATAACTTGTCCCACATTTCCGCCTGATCACATTTCAGCCATTGACCTCCCTTGGATGTGGTATCCCTTTCTCATGCTCCCTCTCCGGCATGGAACCCTGATTCCCCGTTACCCATGATCACCATGGTAGGCGCATAAAAGAACATCGAAGGTTGATAGGGAAGATATCCAATTGTATCGGGGACGTCACGGGGATGTGCGAAATGGTGGAGCAGTATGTGTGCACACGCCTACGCGTACTAACTGATGGGTCTGCCCCCTTCAACCACTGGGTCTCCAAATTGGGCACATGACCTGAGCTTGCCCTTTACACCTTGGAAGTGCTGGCCTGCCCTGTAGCCAGTGTATTGTCTGAAACTTTGTTTAGCATGGCAGGAGGGGGTTATCACAGACAAGCACAGCCACCTATCCACAGCCAATATGGACAAGCTCACGTTCATAAAAATGAACCAGGCAGGGTTCCCACAGGACTTATACATACCTTGTGCAGAATAGACATGTATACCGGCCTCACCCAGCCATTGTTGTACTCCAGCACACTTTGTTCTTTGTTTTATTTTTTATATTTCCCAATGTTTTTGGGTCTCCCCAAATTTAAGCAGAAAAATAAATAAATAAAATAAAAAACAAAACCAAAAACCACTGTTGGCTACCTCCTCCTCCACCGCCGCTTCCACCTACACCACCACATCCACCGCCTCCTCAACCTCCTACTCTATATGGACCTCCTCCTCCTAGATCAAGATTATTACTTTTTATTTTTACATATTTTGTTATTTTAAGTCATTTCCCTATCCACATTTGTTTGCAGAGCACTTTCCATGCTCTTAACCACATTTCGCTGCCTTTTGCAGCCCTCTAGCCCTTTCCATGACTTTTTTTAGAGCCATTTTAGTGCTCCAAAGTTTGGGTCCCCCTTGACTTCAATGGGGTTCGGGTCAAGTTCGGGTCCCGAACTCGAACTTTTTTGCAAAGTTCGGCCGAACCCGGCGAACCCGAACATCCACGTGTCCGCTCAACTCTACTCATTACCTGTGGTTGGGTTGGAATGATCTCTCTCAACACCAGCCAATATCGGGCTACAGTCTTACAGATAAACCCATGTGCTTTACTGTATGTAGTGATAAAGTTATGTTGTCACTTCTTCTCCACATCTGTGTTCCCAAGTTTAAGTAATACACAATCTGATTGGTTGCACGGCTGACACGTTCATAAACCTTAGCAATAAAATTTGAACTGACCCTTTTGGAAAAAATCTTTCATAGAATTCTGTCTGATTCTTTTAAATTTCCCCAAATATACGGTCAGGAAGGGGAGGTCCCATAACAGCCGTTATGCCTGTAGTTCTACCCCTGATTATTGTTATGGCAAACTTAGGCTCTGTTCACATCTGCATCCAAGGATCTGTTGCAGATTCTATCATTCTATCACCTTATTTTGAGGTCAAAGCAAACAATTCCCATTAACGATACCTGCTCTGGCCACTATAATGGGTGCCACTATGCACAGCAGTATAGTATATTTTTGAAAGAAGACATCCATGGTTTTATCTAATCCTAGTTGAACTTACAGGGATCATTTCAAGTAATGGAGAAAGATGGAAAATCCTTCGTCGATTTTCTCTGACAACTTTGAGAAATTTTGGAATGGGAAAGCGAAGCATTGAAGAAAGAATTCAAGAAGAAGCCAGATGTCTCTCTGAGAAATTTATGAAGGAAAAAGGTGTGTGGATTTCCAAAATGTTTTGTCTCATACTCTCCAGCCGGCCATACATATTAGTTAGCTGTTGGCCCTCAGCTATGTTTAAAGGAACAAAGGATTGGGCATGCTCAAATCCAACATACTTGATCTTTCTTTCCCGCAAGGTCTGCAGTTGAGACACTGTTGAGCTGCCACAAGGGCACTAGATTAATTGGCTAAGCTACTAATATCAATGGGTTTAGCCAACATTAAACTCATATTTGTGGGGTACCTTCTCTCCTTACAAAGAGCACCTTAAAGGGGTTCTCCGGAAATTAAGTAAATAAAAATATTTAAATATTACTTTATGATAAATAATCCCTGACCAATAGGGCAGAGAAGAGGACGAGGCAGCTATTTTCCTCAGTGTTGTAAAGTAACTTGTCCTCATGTGAGATCAAGACAGGTTTTGTGTGAACTAATGAGACAGAGGCCATTTTGTTTCCCCTGGTGATTGCTCCCCAGACAAAATCAGCCATTATAAATAATGAAAGGTATTTGGGAATATATTTATTATAAAGTAATATTTAAGCATTTTCATTTTCTTAATTGCCGAAGAACCCCTTTAATCTGTGTGAGGACACTTATAGGCCATACACGCTCCTTTGGAATTCTGGGAGGAGGGATGCAAATGAGCTCTTGGCAAGCTCTGCCTCTTATGCCACCAGATGTAAGGCATCTATCCTACAAGTCAACATTGACCTATAGGATAGCTGCTTTACATCTGGTGGCACCAAAGGTAGAGCTTGCTAATAACTAATTTGCATCCCTTTGTCTTATATTTGTGGTCTGCTGTAATGAGGTTGCCATACAGCATACTGTACCATATGTGTTCTAATCTATACTATGGTTCATATTTTCCAAGTGTTTGAATTATATTGTATAGTTAAAGTGATGACTGACCACCTCCTTTTATTGACTAACAGATATTCCAGTTGACCCAACATATATTCTACGACTTGCTGTTTCCAATGTTATTTGCTCCATTGTGTTTGGTGAAAGATTTGACTATGAAGACCAAAAATTCTTGACTCTCTTGTCATACGTTAATGATACTTTCGCTTTGTTCAACAATCGTTCAGGGCAGGTAAGTGTTACAAAATGACTAATACATAGGTCTAATATAGTAACATAAATTTACAAGAATTATAGAGTTTCACCACTTCCAGCATCGTCTGCCCACATGGTTGAAGGTAAACTGTCTTGTAAGCATAGGAGCTGTAGACACAAAACAGATTTTTAATGAAGAAAAATAGATCTTTTAAGCAAGACTATGTAGAAACTGTCTTTTTTTTTTTTTTTCAGATGCACTGACTATGTGCAAACGATTTTTGTAAAGGTGTACATATGCTTTAGCCCCTTCAGGAATGAGACATTTTCTGTTTTTTCATTTTTTTCTTTCCGGCCTTCCCAGAACCAGCTTTCTTTAGAGCTCCATTCATGCAGGCATATGAGGGCTTGTTTTCTACGGGACAAATTGTACTTTCTGTTCCATACAATGTAGTAAAAAGCTGGAAATAAATTCTAAATGGGGTGGACATTTCCTAACACAGTATCCAGCTTCCCCAATCGCCACTAGGGGGAGCTGTTACAGGCCCAAGGGCGTGTGCTCCCAAATTTGTTAGCTCTCAGATGCCATGGTCACATTTGACCATGGCATCAGAGGGGTTAAATTTCTGCAATTTGCTATTATTGCCGATGGTAGAAATTAAACCCAGGTGTCTGTTGTTTAAAACACTTGGTGCCCATGAAGCTGGCGAGTGGATGCCATATTTAAATCTCTGACTTCCATCATAAATTTACGGTGGGTATTTGGGAAAGGGTTAAACTAAGACACTAACACTAAAACTTTTTTTTGATTAGCTTTTGAGCATGTTACCAACCGTAATGCCCTACATTCCTGGTCCTCACCAGAAGATCTTCAAAATTATAGACAATCTGAAACTATTTCTTAAGGATATAGTCAAAACCCACCAAGTCACCCTGGATGAGAACTGCCCTCGCGACTTCATAGATTGCTTCCTCATGAAGATGGAAGAGGTGAGTTCTTAGATCATGAAAACAAAAAACACATATTTAAGGTAAATAAATTAGCCTTCTATCCAAAAACAAAATAAACTTGTGCCTCTGCCACCACAAGTTAAAAGGTAGCTATCCTATTAAGGGTGTATTAGACAACCAATCACGTAGACGATTGATGGGAGGGAAGTATTCCTTCGTGGCAATCGCCTGCTCGCTTGCTGAGGAGACCTGTGCTATTACATGCAGCAATGTCCTTAGCAACATAGGGAGGAATGATCACTATGCCATCACTCGTTCCCATGCTGCACAATGGATTGCCGGTGGCAGATCGCTATTAGATAGCACGATCTGCTGCCGGCAAATCCTGATCTTTCAGCATTTTGAAAGATCTGGATTGCCTGAAGAATGAATGTTTGCTCGCTCATCATGCAATCGGCGGCAGTATTAGACTGCAAGTTGATCGCTAACAAGCATACATACAAACACTCGTTAGTGATTATTAGTCAGAAAATCTGCCCGTCTAATATACCCTTTAGTCAATGTCTAACCTTTTCAACAGGGCTAAGACATAATGTAGGATTATAGCTAAGCCACTACCTCATCTGCAGACTGCTGTTTTAGGGTTATTGCCCCTCATCAGTGCAGAGCAGAGAGAATTGGCTTAATTGGGTGAGAAGCCAAGGAGACATAAGGACTGGAGTCTAATTTGCATACTCTTTCCCAGAGGAGCGTTACATGGCCTATAAAACCTGTATTGTATTAGAGTGAAAGATTTTCTGCCAGATAATCGCTAACGAGCATTTGTAGTTATGCTCGTTTGCAATCATCTGGGAGTGTAAAACTGCCATGATTACCCGATGACCGAGCAAACACTCATTCATCAGGCATTTCAAATTACATATAAACCTATAGTGTTGTTAAACAAACAACAAAATAATGCCCAAAATATTCCAAAAATATATTTTATTTAATTGTAATAAACATATCATGATTTATAAAATATTCAAAATAGCAAAAAAGTGTGAAGAATCAGCAGGAAACCTGATGCCGCAATCCACTGGCCAGTGTCACTGCTACCCACCAGAAGATGGAAAACATGTCAAGTATGCCAGTAATATATATCAGGGTGATTCACAGCATAGTAGCCCAGATAGTGTAACTATTCTGAAATGTGATACATATGGTCATCACCCTGGTACATAACCACTAGAAGAAGCTCAATTCAACTCAAAATGTAGTTAAAGAAAAATAATAAAACAACCGCTAGAATCTAGCAATAGAAGGGAGAATAAAGCCCTCACACAAATGAAAAACACACACAGAACCTTATAATAAAGGATATAGAGGAGCTCATCTGTGGACTTCAGATAGAAAGTTGAGACATACCATGAGACATGATGGAGGGTAAAGGCAGCAGGCACGGGACAGGCTAGGAACCTTGACGCGTGTTTTGCCTCAGCTTTGTCAGGAGGTGAGTGAAAGTGTAGCCATATCCCCCTATTTATATCTCCCATATAGCTCTAACACATATGATCTCAATAAACAATCACAGCAGCTGATACTTACTATCGAGCGCTCCATGCCTGATGATGCACGCCGAGTTCACGATGACGCCGCCGCACTCATCAGGAGGAGGGGTGGAACGCACGTTGTGCGTTCCAGCCCGCCTCCCAAGGAGACATAGCGGCGTCCCCATGTGACCCGGCGCGCAGCGCATCACAGCAGAGCGCTGCATCAGCTGATCAAGTAAACAGGATATCTAAGGTATTTCTGATGTATTAACCCCATAATGGGAAACCCTGTATAAAGAATCTATATGGGAGATATCGGTTGTTCAGAGGGCGCAAATGTGAGACTGAATAAATCTAGACATCGATATTATCAAGGGGATAAGTGCATATTACCATGATTATTGCATGACATACCCATTCACAATATATCCATGCCATCATTTTACCAGAAATATGGTGCTTCATTGATTCAGTCATAATACAAAAATTACAATAGACATATGAAGTACATGATCGTGAAAGTATAAAAAGCATAAGAAATACACAGTATAAACTGTACAATATACACCATGTATATCATGATTATACCCAACTGTCTATCTAAGCCCCAGTACATAGAGATAAAAAGCACATAGCAAACAAAATAATTAATAAAGACCTGATGCATACAGTTGATAGACATAAAATTAAAGAGTTCATGATACAACAATTTATAATAATCGTGTGAATACCATAATTAGACTACATAATTCAATCCTAATAAAAAGCAAGACAATAATAATAAAAACAAGATGGTCCTACGGCCAACCCACATCATGGGTCGAAATCTCAGACCATCCCATATAAAGTGCTATGTGCATAATAACAATAAAAAATAATAATACAAGAGTGATTATACTTAATCACTATGTGAAAGAAATATCACTGATGTGATTAGAGCTACAAAGCAGATTATAAGCAGATGCATAAAGCAAAAAATAACGTAGTGTGTTGTGTATACCCACATAATGGTTGCGATTGCTGACATCACAAACAACATTGACGACATTAATATAAATAGTGTAAGTGATATGCTATGTTGTAGCCAATAATTGTATAGACCAATACTGGCATCACAGAGCCTAATAATATACATATACCCAAAAATACATAAAAGTGATCAAAATGCATCAGACACAGATTATACTGTACATATAAAAGTCCATCATAATATTTCCATAATGGTCCGTCTTGATGTTTACAGTGCATATGGATCATCTCTCTCCTCGCACCTCCCCAATGATCAGGTTATATGGCCACACAAGAAACTGTATACATAGAAAGGAAATCAAATCACTAAAAAGTCAACATAAAAACTAAACTAAAGAAAGGATTTAAAACTCAAAGCCTCATTCAATCCATGAGGAGTTACAGTATTGAGCAGAACCATCCATTTTGTTTCTTTTTGGCGGAAACAACGTTTTATGTCTCCCCCCTAATCCCTAATCGTACACGGTCTATCCCTTTAAAAGAGATACCTCTCGGGTTACAGTTGTGGGCTTCCCTAAAATGCTTTGCCACTGGTTTCAGTTTTTTGAGTTTGTCACATTCAGTGATCTCAGCAGCTGCCTTGATATCACGAACATGCTCCAAAACTCTCGTCTTGAGTGCTCTTGTGGTCATCCCAATATAGATCAGACCACAAGGACACTCTGCATGATAAATCACTGCCTCTGTTTTGCAGGAGATATGGTGTACAATTTTGTATTCCTTCTCCCTGCTTGTATTAGTGAATTTATCTGTCCTCACCATATATTGTCATGTGGTACAATCACCACATGGAAAAAATCCCCACTGTGGACCCTTATCACCAAAGAGACCACCTTTTTTTCGGAGCCACATAATGGCTCCTATTTCAAATTACATGTTTGAAAATTATCGTTTGCAGTGCATAGTGTCTAATTACAATCTGCTGCCAGCAAACAATCATTAAGTATAGGAAAGAGCGATGATATAACGATCGTTCCTCCATACACTGAAAAGAAGATTGCTGTATATAATAGCAGCAGTCTACTCCGCTAGCGAGCAGGCGAATGTCGGGAAGGAATGTTTTCTTTCTAACAATCACTGGCAGAATAGGGCTGTCTAATACAGCCTTAAGACTCGTTACTGCTACTAGATGGTAGGAACCCTTTGCCATGCTGAGTGACCGTGACGTGGTGCATGAAGGGCTCCGATATTTTCCTGACCGGAACATATTGGCGAAAGTCTCAGCTTTTTAATACCTGCATTTATGACTTCCCAGTATAGTCAGTAGCTTATTTGTTTGGTGCATTTTCTCTTGGTGTCTCATATGATGCTTTGCTACATTCCCTGTAGCTTGTCCTTGTGGTGCATGTGGACCACGCCGACGTCCTCCATTGTATGCATATTTTGCTGGGGATAGTCGATAATTGCGGTCCACATGCGGCTGGGCTGCTCCCCCAATCTAGACACGCCACCGTGTCAGGGGCTGAGCAGCTCCTCCAAAATTGCCACTATTTTTTTGGTGTTTCTGTTTTGTTTGATTTGTAGTGTGTGTGCCTTTACCTGGCATTCTAACACTCTTTTGCACCTGTTATACCTCCTTCACAGGGTCTGATATGGGTGTGGCTCACAGTATGGTCTTGTTCACATTGCACCAGTATCCTTGCTGGGCAGTTGTGTGGAAGCTTTGCTGTGAGCTGGATTCCATCACCCTCAGACCCTGTTCACACCATAGTCAGAGTAGTGGTAGGAACCCTTTGCCATGCTGAGTGACCGTGACGTGGTGCATGAAGGGCTCCGATATTTTCCTGACCGGAACATATTGGCGAAAGTCTCAGCTTTTTAATACCTGCATTTATGACTTCCCAGTATAGTCAGTAGCTTATTTGTTTGGTGCATTTTCTCTTGGTGTCTCATATGCTACTAGATGCTGTCAACAAGAGTAAATAGTACCCCTGGACTTTTGAGGTACCATTATATAATATATATAACTCAATAATAGGGTTCCCATAGCAACAAAAATTCAGCTATTGTTGACTATAAGGTGTTGAAAGCATTAATTCTTTCTACTGGTTGCCATGGGCTACATTGCATTTTTTACTTACTTCTATTCCATCTACAAAAGTGTGTGAGGCTTTGATAATATTATATAATTAAAATAATGATTAATTCAAATTTTTCTAGGAAAAAAATAATCCAGATACAGAATTTTGTAACAAGAATCTAGAAGGGGCAATATTTGACTTATTCTTTGCTGGAACAGAGACTACAAGTTTGACTTTGAGATACAGTTTTCTTGCACTCTTGAAATATCCAGAAATACAAGGTAAAAGTCACATTATTTTTCCACACACAGGGGTGTAGAGTTAAGAGTTGCACTTAGACCTGAGGAGGCCCTAATGACACAAATTTTATTAATAGCACAGATTTTGTATTTGATCCAAAACTTTTGAATTATATCACTGCCAAATATCTGCTATACTAAGCAATGTCATTGATTCCCTTATGCTAAAAACACAGAAAATATGTCCCAAGTGATGGAAAGTCTAGTCGCGGCTGTGCCCCAGTGCGCCACGATATGGTGCCTCTGCTTGTAAGGAGGGAAATATCTCTGCATATGCCATGTGATGGAACACATCAATATTGTTTTCACACAAATATTCATACAAATACAGTCATGTGAAAAAATTAGGACACCCTTTGAAAGCATGTGGTTTTTTGTAACATTTTTAATAAATGGTTATTTCATCTCCGTTTCAACAATACAGAGAGATTAAAGTAATCCAACTAAACAAAGAAAACTGAAGAAAAGTCTTTTCAAGATCTTCTGTAAATGTCATTCTACAAAAATGCCTATTCTAACTGAGGAAAAAGATAGGACACCCTCACATGTATTCCCTCTTAAATTGGCTCAGATCTCACACAGGTATATCACACCAGGTGCACATAATTAGTAGATCGTTACTCTGCATGTTGAATGAGGCTTGCCCTATTTAAACCTCAGACATTTAGTTTGGTGTGCTCCTGACTGTTGAAGTGAGAGTGAGCACCATGGTGAGAGCAAAAGAGCTGTCAGAGGACTTCAGAAAAAAGATTGTAGCAGCCTATGAGTCTGGGAAGGGATTTAAAAAGATCTCAAAAGATTTTGAAATCAGCCATTCCACTGTCCGGAAGATAGTCTACAAGTGGAGGGCTTTCAAAACAACTGCCAACATGCCCAGGACTGGTCGCCCCAGCAAGTTCACCCCAAGAGCAGACCGCAAGATGCTAAAAGAGGTATCCAAAAACCCTAAAGTGTCATCTCGAGAACTACAGCAGGCTCTGGCTACTGTTGATGTAGAAGTACATGCCTCTACAATCAGAAAGAGACTGTACAAGTTTAACTTGCATGGGAGGTGTGCAAGGAGGAAACCTTTGCTTTCCAAGAGAAACATCGAGGCCAGACTGTCATTTGCCAGCGATAAAGTTGACAAAGACCAGGACTTCTGGAATAATGTTCTTTGGACAGATGAGTCCAAAATTGAATTATTTGGACACAACAGCAGAGGACATGTTTGGCGTAAACCAAACACAGCATTCCAAGAAAAGAACCTCATACCAACTGTGAAGCATGGAGGTGGAAGTGTCATGGTTTGGGGCTGCTTTGCTGCAGCAGGACCTGGTCAGCTCACCATCATAGAATCCACGATGAATTCTACTGTGTATCAGAAGGTGCTTGAAGAACATGTGAGACCATCAGTTAGAAAATTAAAGCTGAAGCGGAACTGGACCATGCAACATGACAATGACCCAAAACATACTAGTAAATCAACCAAAGATTGGCTGAAAAAGAAGAAATGGAGAGTCCTGGAATGGCCAAGTCAAAGTCCAGATTTGAATCCCATTGAGATGCTGTGGGGTGACTTGAAAAGGGCTGTACGTGCAAGAAACCCCTCAAACATCTCACAGCTGAAAAAGTTCTGCATTGAGGAGTGGGGTAAAATTTCCTCAGACCGATGTCGAAGACTGGTAGATGGCTACAAGAACCGTCTCACTGCAGTTATTTCAGCCAAAGGAGCTAACACTCGCTATTAGGGGCAAGGGTGTCCTATCTTTTTCCTCAGTTAGAATAGGCATTTTTGTAGAATGACATTTACAGAAGATCTTGAAAAGACTTTTCTTCAGTTTTCTTTGTTTAGTTGGATTACTTTAATCTCTCTGTATTGTTGAAACGGAGATGAAATAACCATTTATTAAAAATGTTACAAAAAACCACATGCTTTCAAAGGGTGTCCTAATTTTTTCACATGACTGTATATAGAAAAACCTTTGTTTCTGTCTGGTATATGAAACATATGGAAGTACATTATGAAGATTTCCATGGTTGCTGTTAAAGCTGTTAAAACTGCACTACCTATAATTATAACATGACACTATACTTGCTTTTGGTCATCTTTAGAGAAGATCCACAAAGAAATTGACAATGTAATTGGCAAAGATCGCTGTCCATCAATAGAAGATAAGAGTAAGATGCCGTATACAGAAGCTGTAATCCATGAGGTCCAGAGATTTGCTGATATTGTCCCTTTTGGAGTACCCCATGCTGTAAGCAAGAACACAACCTTCAGAGGATATGACATTCCAAAGGTACAGGACACTGGTCTTCTCAACCTCTTAGCGCTTCTTCCTATCTATTAAGCTTACAAATTAAAACCAAAATTAACCTTTTTGTTTCAAACCTTATACTATTCTCATTAATAACGTCGCTGTATGCATCATGACAAATTAGCAGACAATGCCTCTAGGGAATAATTTATCCTGAAACTGGTGTGCTGATCTTCTAAATGCCTTGGTTCATGTATTCAATTATTAACAATTCTGGTAGAGAAACTATGGTCCTCTTCCAGAGCCAGCAAATGCAGAAGCTGCTACTAGTCCTTCACCACTCCAGTTGGTAGGAGCCTAAGGGTACTCCCTAGGTTCTTCCCCAGAACCTGCCCCAAGGACAAGTGGACTTGGCTGCTAAAGACCCAGGTTACATCTGCAGAGTAAAATGGCAGAAAACTGATGCAAGCTTATTAGAAGCAGACCCACAGAATGACCAGCATGCAAAGAGTAGTAAACAAACAGGGTCAGAACCAAGAGAGATAGTGTCAAAACAGTGGACAAGGGGTTATCCAGAAACTAGCCACAGTCAGAATACTAGGAGAATCAATAGAAGCCAGTTCAGCAGACGAGGGGTAAATCCAGAAAGCTGGGCCACAATCAGGATACCAAGAGAATCAGTAGACGCAGAATCAGCAGATAAGAGGTAAATCATAAAAAAACGAGCCACATACAGATTAGCAGGAGTTCAAATGCAATAGTAATAAGTAGTACAATGCCCTGGATCCAGGATACTAAATCACAGGTAAAGACAGCAGTGACCAAAAGGCTTAAATCACTCAAATAGCTCTAGTATTGGACACTAAGCCATAAACCTGATTGGCTTGATGCTCAGTCTCACTGGTAGAATGACCACCTGGGGCTTGACTGGACTGCATAGCAACCTTTCTAAAATAGCTGGATCATGGCTAGGTCATTTCCTTACACAGACCTGACCTTTAACATTTTTGGTTTTTCTAGATGTTTATATTTCACAAATATCTTACAGGGAACCATGGTGTTTCCAGTCCTGACCTCTGTTTTGAAAGACCCAAAACAATTCAAGAACCCGGAGGAGTTTGATCCTGGACGCTTTGTTAATGAGAATGGTGGCTTTAAGAAAAGTGATGCATTTATGCCATTTTCTATAGGTAAGAGATTATTAATTAAATATTAGTTCAACTTGAGCACAATGGAAGTCAATGGGAGTACCCCAGGCACCCCCTGCTCTGAAGAGTAGGTGTTGGGACTCTAGTTCGGCTTAGAAGTCCCTGCTCTGACTCCATTTATAGCTATGTCCATATATGGAGTCAGTGCTTGGGGACACGTGCATTTAAATCTAATTTAGCCTGTATTTCAGAAAAGTTTCTGCCGGGATTCAAACTCACAACTTTTTGTATTAGAGGCAAGGCACTTAACCACTCAGCTATAATAGCAACATAGCCAGTTACTAAAAAATATATATATATATGAGACTTCTACTGTACTGTACCTCTACTACGACCTATACAGTAGAAGTCTCATATATATATATATTTTTAAGTGACTGGATATGCAGCTATATAGTGTAGTGGTTAAAGTTCTGGGCTGTGATGCAGAAGCTGTGAGTTTAAATCCCATCACAAACTTTTTCAGAAATAGAGGTTAAATTAGATTTATATATTTTATATTTTCTTTAGTAATTGTAAAAAATGTATGGCACAAATAAATGTGTGTGTGTATGTATATATATATATATATATATATATATATATATATAGTATTTTGAGGACTTCCTATTTTGATATGGTTGTGTTTAAGAAGACCAAGAACATGATTTGATAGAATTTGTGAATCTATGACTTCATAGGATTTAATAGGTCTTTATATGCATCATATTTAGATAGAGGCTACAGTGGAGCCTTGGCTAGAAACAGGGAAAATGCAACATTTGTTCAACATCTAAGAACAGATCAGAGATATTGTCCATGTCAGAAAGGTTGTTTTCATTGGCATCTATACAGACCTTTGGAGAGCAACACACAATACTAATAGAGCAGAGCTAACTTTATTCTTAAACTATCTCTGCTGTGCACTTTAAAAATGTATTGAGTTAAGATAACCCATCAGCTTGGCCAGCAGTCCTATGGAAAACTACTTGTAAGACGTTAAGACATTTTGGCAAATCATGCTAAGTGACAAATTCAACACTGCTGGATGGACAACTTTGACCTTCTTATATCTGATCACGTAGTATACACACACACACACAGAGTAAATATATCTCTTACCAACTTTGACCGTTGGTCTTATAACAGTAATGGTTGTTATGTGAGTTGGATTAGGACTTAATGAAGAAGATAAGCATGATGAACCAGTCCTCTTATTACATTCAAATTGTAGGATGAGTTAAAGAGATTTAAAATATTTCTGGATCATCTATGATCTGTGAAGAAACCAGCAGTAAGTGGTCAATTCCACTGCAGTGCCCCCACAGAAAAAAAAAATCAAGAATCACATAGTGCCCAATAACTGTCTTCTTTACTCTAGTTAACCGTTGAGGGTACTGAAGAAAGTACACCCCTCTTCTCAGAATTAACTCCAGTAATAGAGCAATTAAAAGTGGGTTTTCTTAAGCAGCCTACCTTTTTACATTTATCTTGTCTTCTTATTGTGTATGATTACTCTGTCTTCTCAGGAAAACGCATGTGTATAGGAGAGGGCCTGGCTCGCATGGAGCTCTTCCTCTTTCTTACCACCATTCTGCAAAAGTTTACCTTGGAGCCTACAACAGACAGAAAGAAATTGAGCATAAGACCAGAGCCCAACACCAACGCTTCAAGACCTTATCCATACCAGATGAAGGTTGTCCCTCGTTTATGAGTTCGGGACAAACTTCATTTATAAAGGAATCCTGGAAGTACTAGAACTAATAAACTAAGAAGGAAGATTTAATGTATGAAAGACAGCAAGTTTAAAAAAAAAAAAAAACATGCAAAGATTAGTTTTCACAAAAAAATCATATACTATATTTTTGACCTTAAAGATGCATTTTTTTCCCCCAAGAGTAGGGCAAAAATATCAATGAGTCTTGTAGAATAAATACTAATGACTGCTTCCATTATGGAGGTTCTCACTAGTACAGCGCTCCTTGCACTGGCTGTACTCACCATTCCCTTTTCTTCTGTCAGAGCCGCAAGCTGTGCTGTGACCTGTGCAGAGCGTGAGGACATAGACGTGCTCTGTGACCTCATTCGACGTTGGGTCACAGCACAGCAGAAAGAGCGCTGGATCTCCCGAGTGGCGGTCTCGTCTGGAGCAGGAGAAGTGAGTTGATTATTATTTTTTTTCTCTAATCTGATTAACACTGGGGTCTGATATAAGGTCTGATTATTATTGGGGTTCTGATTGGGGATCTGAACTGAAGTCTGATTAACATTGGGGGTCTGATCTGTGGTCTGATTAACATTGAGGGTCTGATCTGTGGTCTGATTAACATTGGGGGTCTGATCTGAAGTCTGATGAACATTTTTTTTTTCCTTCTTGAAAACCTAGATGTGTCTTATGGGCAGGTGTGTGTTGCATGACACTTGGTTTAGTTTATATTATATAATATCATCTTCTGTAATTATTCTATTTTAATAAAAAAAACATTGGACTGCACAGTGTCTCTTGTCTTGTGCACAATATGTGATTTATTCATTTTTTTTATTTAGCTTTTTAGCGTTACTTTTGGAGCTAAATTATCTGTTTTGCTTGTTGAATGGTTGCATGTGCTTCATTTTTATTATGTTTCTATATCAACGGGAATCTGTTGGTGAAGTAGAGAATCTGGCAATGCCAGATCTTGCGAGATTGTATAGGCTGCTCCGTGTCAGAACAGCCTGCTGGATCTCCGTGATAGAGATGTGAACTCAGCCTTATTATGGTGGAGCAGTTAAATAATGTATTGAAAATAATAACAAATTAGGCAGTGTCCAAGCTGCCAGAGACATGTTTAAATAACCTGACAGTGTGACATCACTAGCACACACTGAACTGCAACATAGCACACTGGAGCAGGGGAAGAGCCTGCCATGGAAGTGGAATGATGCAGTGCTCTGTGCTGGATCCACGATAGGTTAGCAGGGTAGGTTAGGTTAAGGGTTCCAGGAGTACGGAACACGCCATTCATTGGGCCCCCCCAACAAACACAAGGCCCTCCTCCACCACATAATGAGGGACATTTAGTAAAATGCATACGCTGCTTTAGAGTAAACCATGAGACATTTTAAGTGTAGGATGCATCATAGCCTATATGCCATGTTAATAAGTTGTCTAGCAAGGGTGTAACGCTTGCAATTTTTAGACTGTTCCATATTTGTCCCAACCCTTTAATGACATGTCCTCCAACTTCTACATACATAGCTACTCACAAACACTCACTACATGTAGATCTACAGTATATGTGCCTCATGTGCAGACAGCCTATTCACTGTGCATTGAAAGATGTACAGTGCATAGCAATATCTGCAGCAGAAGTAACAGAAGTGCCGAATTCAGCACATAACTGAAACTAGTCAGATCCCATTGACTATAATGCTCAGGATGCTGCTTCTTCACCAGACCCATTACAGATTCGGTCAAAAACACTGGCCAAAAAGTCCTGCATGCAAGAGTTTTTTCTTGCATGCAGGACTTTTTGGCCAGTGTTTTTGACAGAATCTGTAATGGGGGTCGCCAATGCAGATGGGAAAAAATAGTGTCAGATCAAAGTATAGCATCAAGTTTAACAAACAAATGCAGTGTCAGAACTAAGATCACTACATAATTACAACACTAGAACTAAACATATGTGGTAATTAGGGATGAGCAAACCCGGACCAGAATGTTTGGGTTCGTACCGAACATTACTGTGTCCGTGCACCGTAATTTTCTCACCGGTGTCCTTTCATTGGCGTGAAAGTCCGTGTTTGGTGTCACCTCCAGCACAGCCAATCAAACAGATTTTAAACTGTGGCCACTTGGAAGCCATCACAATCATGCCTAGTAATGGCATGTCTGTGATTGGCCGGCGTAGCACATGACCCAGCCTGCATAAATGCCGGATCACGTTTTGCACCACCATTCTGCTCTAACTAGTGACAGGACGCTTCTGCAGTGAGTGCTAGGGTTTTAATTAGACTGTGAAGTCTGTGGGTGGCCTGTAGACATTTTTAATTAAATACACCCCCTTTGCACAAGTGACACAGAAATTCAATACTTAACTCCTTAAGGACCGGGCTCATTTTGACATTAACCCCTTAAGGACTCAGCCCTATTTCACCTTAAGGACTTGGCCATTTTTTGCAAATCTGACCAGTGTCACTTTAAGTGCTGATAACTTTAAAACGCATTGACTTATCCAGGCCGTTCTGAGATTGTTTTTTCGTCACATATTGTACTTCATGACACTGCTAAAATTGGGTAAAAAAAGTTAATTTTTTTGCATAAAAAAATACCATATTACCAAAAATTTAGAAAAATTAGCAAATTTCAAAGTTTCAGTTTTTCTACTTCTGTAATACATAGTAATACCCCCAAAAATTGTGATGACTTTACATTCCCCATATGTCTAATTCATGTTTGTAGCATTTTGGGAATGATATTTTATTTTTTGGGGATGTTACAAGGCTTAGAAGTTTAGAAGCAAATCTTGAAATTTTTCAGAAATTTACAAAAACCCAATTTTTAGGGACCACTACAGGTCTGAAGTCACTTTGCGAGGCTTACATAATAGAAACCACCCAAAAATGACCCCATTCTATAAACTACACCCCTCAAGGTATTCAAAACTGATTTTACAAACTTCGTTAACCCTTTAGGTATTGCACAAGAGTTATTGGCAAATAGGGATGAAATTTGAGAATTTCATTTTTTTGCCTAATTTTCCATTTTAACCCATTTTTTCCACTAACAAAGCAAGGGTTAACAGCCAAACAAGACTGTATCTTTATTTCCCTGACTCTGCCGTTTACAGAAACACCCCATATGTGGCCGTAAACTACTGTACGGGCACACAGTAGGGCGTAGAGGGAAAGGTGCGCCGTATGGTTTTTGGAAGCCAGATTTTGCTGGACTGGTTTTTTGACACCATGTCCCATTTGAAGCCCCCCTGATGCAACCCTAGAGTAGAAACTCTATAAAAGTGACCCCATCTAAGAAACTACACCCCTCAAGGTATTCAAAACTGATTTTACAAACTTTGTTAACCCTTTAGGTGTTGCACAAGATTTAATGGAAAATAGAGATACAATTTTAAAATTGCACTTTTTTGGCAGATTTTTCATGTTTATATTTTTTTTCCAGTTACAAAGCAAGGGTTAACAGCCAAACAAAACTCATTATTTATGGCCCTGATTCTGTAGTTTACAGAAACACCCCATATGTGGTCGTAAACCGCTGTACGGGCACACGGCAGGGCGCAGAAGGAAATACAGTTTTTGGAAGGCAGATTTTGCTGGACTGGTTTTTTTGACACCATGTCCCATTTGAAGCCCCCCTGATGCACCCCTAGAGTAGAAACTCCAAAAAAGTGACCCCATTTTAGAAACTACGGGATAGGGTGGCAGTTTTGTTGGTACTAGTTTAGGGTACATATGATTTTTTGTTGCTCTATATTACACTTTTTTGTGCGGCAAGGTAACAAGAAATAGATTTTTTGGCACGTTTTTTTTTGTTATTAACAACATTCATCTGACAGGTTAGATCATGTGGTAATTTTATAGAGCAGGTTGTCACGGACGCGGCGATACCTAATATGTATACAATTTTTTTTATTTATGTAAGTTTTACACAATGATTTCATTTAAAAAAAAAAAAAAATGTTTTAGTGTCTCCATAGTCTAAGAGCCATAGTTTTTTCAGTTTTTGCAATTATCTTAAGTAGGGTCTTATTTTTTGCGGGATGAGATGATGGTTTGATTGGCACTATTTTGGGTTGCATATGACTTTTTGATCACTTGCTATTACACTTTTTGTGACGTAAGATGACAAAAAATTGCTTTTTTTACACCGTTTTTTTTTTTTTTTTTTTTACGGTGGTCACCTGAGGGGTTAGGTCATGTGATATTTTTATAGAGCCGGTCGATACGGACGCGGCAATAGCTAATATGTATACTTTTTTAAAATTTATTTAAGTTTTACACAATGATTTCATTTTTGAAACAAAAAAAATCATGTTTTAGTGTTTCCATAGTCTAAGAGCCATAGTTTTTCATTTTTTGGGCGATTATCTTGGGTAGGGTATGATTTTTGCGGGATTAGATGATGGTTTGATTGTTACAATTTTGGCGTACATACAACTTTTTTGATCACTTTTATTACCTTTTTTGGGAAGTAAGGTGGGCAAAATTTCAATTTCATCATAGTTTTTTATTTTTTATTTTTATGGCGTTCACCGTTCGGGTAAAGTAACATGACCTTTTTATAGATCAGGTCGTTACGGACGCGGCGATACCAAACATGTGTAGGGAATTTAATTTTTTTCATTTTTAATCAGTGATAAATATGTTTTTTGATTTTTACTTTATTTTTACTTTTTTTCACTTTTTTTTTGACCCAGACCCACTTGGTTCTTGAAGATCCAGTGGGTCTGATGTCTGTATAATACAGTACAGTACAATATATATTGTACTGTACTGTATTTTACACTTTGTCTGAACAGATCTATGCCTTTTAGCACAGATCTGTTCAGCACCATGGACAGCAGGATGCCTGAGACGGCGTCCTGTTGCCATGGGAACCTTCCCCGTCTGCTCAGTACTGGTCAGAACTTTGCAGACGGGGAAGGGTAAGGACAGGGCTGTCGGGGGGCTGTCTGGGGGCTCTCTCCCTCTCCATCGGGGGGCTGCAAAGGCACTGCAGCCCCCCGATGGGAGAGGGAGGGAGCTCCCTCTTACTGTTAACTTTTTCCATACAGCGGTCCGTATGGACCGCGGTATGGAAAGGGTTAAACGGCTGACATCGCATCATCGATGTTAGCCGTTTATACCAGGGTGTCAGCAATGTGCTGGCACCCTGGTATACCCACTCTACACCAATGATTTATTCAAGGGGAGGCGGACGGGGGATCGCGATCCTGCCTGCCACACCGCCCGCTTCCCGCACCACCCCCACCGCCCAAAACTCCCCCCCCTGCACCACCCGCCGGCAAAAAATCATGCAGGGGGGTGTAAAATCCATATTTTAGGGACACTAAAGATTCTGATCCCCGCGGCCAGGGACCGCGGGGATCAGAAACTGCAGAAAGCGCAGCAAACCGCAGGTCTGAATTGACCTGCGGTTTTCTGCGATCGCCGATACGGGGGGTCAAATGACCCCCCCCCTGCGTTGTTACGGGATGCCGGCTGAATGATTTCAGCCGGCATCCCGTTGCGATTACCCCCCGGGGCGCCGGAATCCCGATTTAAAGTTAGGACGTACCGGTACGCCCTGAGTCCTTAAGGACTCGGGAAATAGGGTGTACCGGTACGCCCTGCGTCCTTAAGGGGTTAAGGACCAGGCCATTTTTTGAAATTCTGACCAGTGTCAATTTATGTGGTGATAACTTTAAAACACTTTGACTTATCCAGGCCATTCTGAGACTGTTTTTTCATCACATATTGTACTTCATGACACTGGTAAAATGGAGTCAAATTACTATTTTTTTATTTATAAAAAAATACCAAATTTGCCAAAAATTTGGAAAATTTCTAAGTTTCAATTTCTCCACTTCTATAATACATAGTAATACCTATAAAAATAGTTATTACATTACATTTCCCATATGTCTACTTCATGTTAGGATCATTTTGGGAATGCCACTTTTTTTTTTTGGGGGGGGGGGACGTTACAAGGCTTAGAAGTTTAGAAGCAAATCTTGAAATTTCTCAGACATTTTCAAAAACCAACTTTTTAAGGACCAGATCAGGCCTGAAGTTACTTTGTGAGGCTTACATATTAGAAACCACCCAAAAATGACCCCATTCTAGAAACTACACCCCTCAAGGTATTCAAAACTGATTTTACAAACTTTGTTAACCCTTTAGGAGTTCCACAAGAATTAATGGAAAATAGAGATACAATTTCAAAATTTCACTTTTTTGGCAGATTTTCCATTTTAATAATTTTTTTCCAGTTACAAAGAAAGGGTTAACAGCCAAACAAAACTTAAGATTTATGGCTCTGATTCTGTAGTTTACAGAAACACCCCATATGTGGTCATAAACCGCTGTGCGGGCACACGGCAGGGTGCAGAAGGAAAGGAATGCCATACGGTTTTTGGAAGGCAGATTTTGCTGGACAGATTTCTTTACACCATGTCCCATTTGAAACCCCCCGGATGCACCCCTAGAGTATAAACTCCAAAAAAGTGACCCCATTTTAGAAACTACACCCCTCAAGGTATTCAAAACTGATTTTACAAACTTTGTTAACCCCTTAGGTGTTCTACAAGAATTAATGGAAAATAGAGATACAATTTAAAAATTTCACTTTTTTGGCAGATTTTCCATTTTAATAATTTTTTTCCAGTTACAAAGCAAGGGTTAACAGCCAAACCAAACTCAATATTTATGACCCTGATTCTGTAGTTTACAGAAACACCTGATATGTGGTCGTAAACTGCTGTACGGGCACACGGCAGAGCGCAGAAGGAAAGAAATGCCATACAGTTTTTGGAAGGCAGATTTTGCTGGACTGAGTAAAAACTCCAAAAAAGTTACCCCATTTTAGAAACTACAGGATAGGGTGGCAGTTTTGTTGGTATTAGTTTAGGGTACATATGATTTTTGGTTGCTCTATATTACACTTTTTGTGAGGCAAGAAATAGCTGTTTTGGCACAGTTTTTATTTTTTGTTAGTTACAACATTCATCTGACAGGTTAGATCATGTGGTATTTTTATAGACCAGGTTGCGACGATACCTAATATGTATACAATTTTTTTTATTTATGTAAGTTTTACACAATGATTTCATTTTTTAAACAAAAAAAAATCATGTTTTAGTGTCTCCATAGTCTGAGAGCCATAGTTTTTTCAGTTTTTGGGCGATTATCTTGGGTAGGGTATGATTTTTGCGGGATGAGAAGATGGTTTGATTGGCACTATTTTGGGGTGCGTATGACTTTTTGATCGCTTGCTATTACACTTTTTGTGATGTAAGGTGACAAAAAATGGCTTTTTTTACAACGTTTGTATATATTTTTTTTTTACGGTGTTCACCTGAGGGGTTAGGTCATGTGATATTTTCATAGAGCAAGTTAATACAGACGCGGAGATACCTAATATGTATACTTTTTTTTATTTATGTAAGTTTTACACAATGATTTCATTTTTGAAACAAAAAAAATCATGTTTTAGTGTCTCCATAGTCTGAGAGCCATAGTTTTTTCAGTTTTTGGGCGATTATCTTGGGTAGGGTATGATTTTTGCGGGATGAGAAGATGGTTTGATTGGCACTATTTTGGGGTGCGTATGACTTTTTGATCGCTTGCTATTACACTTTTTGTGATGTAAGGTGACAAAAAATGGCTTTTTTTACAACATTTGTATTTTTTTTTTTTTACGGTGTTCACCTGAGGGGTTAGGTCATGTGATATTTTCATAGAGCAAGTTAATACAGACGCGGAAATACGTAATATGTATACTTTTTTTATTTATGTAAGTTTTACACAATGATTTCATTTTTGAAACAAAAAAAATCATGTTTTAGTGTCTCCATAGTCTGAGAGCCATAGTTTTTTCAGTTTTTGGGCGATTATCTTGGGTAGGGTATGATTTTTGCGGGATGAGAAGATGGTTTGATTGGCACTATTTTGGGGTGCGTTTGACTTTTTGATCGCTTGCTATTACACTTTTTGTGATGTAAGGTGACAAAAAATGGCTTTTTTTACGTTTGTATTTTTTTTTTTTACGGTGTTCACCTGAGGGGTTAGGTCATGTGATATTTTCATAGAGCAAGTTAATACAGACGCGGAGATACCTAATATGTATACTTTTTTTATTTATGTAAGTTTTACACAATGATTTCATTTTTGAAACAAAAAAAATCATGTTTTAGTGTCTCCATAGTCTGAGAGCCATAGTTTTTTCAGTTTTTGGGCGATTATCTTGGGTAGGGTATGATTTTTGCGGGATGAGAAGATGGTTTGATTTGCACTATTTTGGGGTGCGTATGACTTTTTGATCGCTTGCTATTACACTTTTTGTGATGTAAGGTGACAAAAAATGGCTTTTTTTACAACGTTTGTATTTTTTTTTTTTTACGGTGTTCACCTGAGGGGTTAGGTCATGTGATATTTTCATAGAGCAAGTTAATACAGACGCGGAAATACCTAATATGTATACTTTTTTTATTTATGTAAGTTTTACACAATGATTTCTTTTTTTGAAACAAAAAAAATCATGTTTTAGTGTCTCCATAGTCTGAGAGCCATAGTTTTTTCAGTTTTTGGGCGATTATCTTGGGTAGGGTATGATTTTTGCGGGATGAGAAGATGGTTTGATTGGCACTATTTTGGGGTGCGTATGACTTTTTGATCGCTTGCTATTACACTTTTTGTGATGTAAGGTGACAAAAAATGGCTTTTTTTACAACGTTTGTATATATATTTTTTTACGGTGTTCATCTGAGGGGTTAGGTCATGTGATATTTTCATAGAGCAAGTTAATACAGACGCGGAGATATCTAATATGTATACTTTTTTTTATTTATGTAAGTTTTACACAATGATTTCATTTTTGAAACAAAAAAAATCATGTTTTAGTGTCTCCATAGTCTGAGAGCCATAGTTTTTTCAGTTTTTGGGCGATTATCTTTGGTAGGGTATGATTTTTTGCGGGATGAGAAGATGGTTTGATTGGCACTATTTTGGGGTGCGTATGACTTTTTGATCGCTTGCTATTACACTTTTTGTGATGTAAGGTGACAAAAAATGGCTTTGGGACTTCAACTTTTGGGGGTCTAATCCCCTTTACAATGCATTCCAATACTTCTGTATTGGAATGCATTGGCTGTATGAGTAATACAGGGGGCTGGATCTCACAGGCTCGTCACCGGAAGGCATCGCGCTGCCTTCCATGCCATCGGGTCCCGCCTACAGCCGCATGGGTACCCGATGGCACTGCCGCCACAAAAGGTAAAAGCCGAAAACCGCAGTTTCGAATTGACTTGCGGTTTGCGGCTTCGGGACCCCCCCCCCCCCCCGCGCATTGACTATTATGATGCTTATCTTTAGAGGAGTGCCGTGGATTTCTTCAAAATATATATATATATATATATATATATATATATATACCAGGGGCGTTGCTAGGTTAAAACATTCGGGGCCTGGGCCCATGATGTTTTGTCCCAGGCCTGACAGCTAGATACAACTGTATTGCTGTCCTCAGGCCGCCAATACAATTTAATCTAATGCACTGGAAGAGCTGAAGGACCTGTGATGACATCAAAGGTCATGTGACCAGTAAAACAGGCAGTGGTTGAGAAGGACCTGCAATAATGTCACCATCATGTGACCAGTGCAGGAGAGGATGGCAGTGAAGAGGAGAAGTCCTGGGGGAAGAAGCTGTGGTGATATCTGCTACATGAGGAGAGGTAAGTGAAGGGAGAGACAGAGCAATGCTGGGAGTTGTGGTTATTTAACTGGGACTGTATGTTAGGCCTGAAAGGAGGGATGTTATTTACATGGGACTGTATGTTGGAGGGGGCTGGGGGAGGGATGGATGTTATTTACATGGGACTGTACTTTAAAGGTGTCTGCTGGGGGGAATGATGTTATTTACATGGGACTGAATGTTTAGGGGGTGATTTTTACATGGGATTACATGTTGGAGGCAGCTGGAGAGATGGTGTGATGTTATTTACATGGGACTCTATGGCGGAGGGAGGGAAATAGTGTTATTTACATGGGACTATATATTGGAGGGGCTGAAGGAAGAGGAGTGATGTTATTTACATAGGACTGTATGGTGGAGGGAGGAATATAACTACAGGGGGCAGTAGAAATCCAGGGGACATTATAGGCATTCTTATTACTACTGGGGGCTCTATAGGAGTGGCTTATAGTTCAGCCTTATTTCTGCTAAGAGAAAGGCAGTAGTTGAACCAAACAGTAACTTTACTTGTAAATTGTAATCTTGCAATAAATATCATCCAATAGCAGCACTTTGTCACACATCATGATGGTAGAAATACAAATCCCAATAGCAGGCTCAGTGAGGTGGTGTAGGTAGGTTTCCAGCTCAACTGTGTAGAAGTGATGATCTTACTATAATAGGTTCCTGATCTTGCTTTGGTTACTCAACCTTTCAATATAATATGGATCCCCTGTAACTAAATACTAAGCACTTAGCAATTAGAGATTTCCCGAACTATTCGCCGGCGAACAGTTCCCGGCGAACATCGCTTGTTGCGTTCGCCGCGGCGGGCGAACATATGCGATGTTCGGTCCGCCCCATATACGTCATCATTGAGCAAACTTTGACCCTGTACCTCACAGTCAGCAGACACATTCCAGCCAATCAGCATACCCTCCCTCCCAGACCCTCCCACCTCCTATCAAAAAGCAAGGACAGCATCCATCTTAGATTCATTCTGAAGCTGCAGTGTTAGTTAGAGCAGGGAGAGTGCTGCTGCTGCTGCTGAATTAATAGGGAAATCGTTAGCTAGGCCAGTGTTCTGTGTCCACTCCAGTCCTCAAAGACTCATCTGCTGTAAGGACAGTGTCCTGACAGCACCCCAAAAAGCCCTTTTTAGAGCTGGTACATCAGTCAGCTTTTTTTTTTTATATATATACAGTATATTGCAGTTGCCTGTACTGTGTGCACACCACTTATAATGGGTGGCACAGTACCTTGCAGATAAAAAAGTATTTTAATTTTTTCTCTGTAATATAATTGCAGTTGCCTGCCAGTGTGTGTCAGGCCCACAGACTGTACTGTGCCCACTGCCAGTGCCCACCACTTATATCGGGTGGCACAGTACCTTGCAGATAAAAAAGTCATTTAATTTTTCTCTGTAATATAATTGAATTTTTTTTGTGTGTCTGCCTCTGATAACAGCGATGCCATTTGCAACCTGTGCCAAAAGAAACTGAGTCGTGGGAAGTCCAACACCCACCTAGGTACAACTGCTTTGCGAAGGCACATGATCTCACATCACAAACGCCTACGGGATCAACACATGATGAGTACAAGCAGCACAGAAACTCAAAGCCACCATCCTCCTCCTGGTCCAGCATCTTCAGCCACGTCAACCACCGCTGTCCTCCTTGCCCCCTCTCAACCACCTGCCACTCCGCCTCTCACCTTCAGCAGTTCCTGCTCATCTACCCACAGTCAGGTGTCTGTCAAGGAAATGTTTGAGCGTAAGAAGCCAATGTCACAGAGCCACCCCCATGCCCGGCGTCTCCCTTGCCCGGCGTCTGACAGCTGGCTTGTCGGAATTCTTAGCCCTCCAGCTTTTACCATACAAGCTGGTGGAGTCTGAGGCCTTCAAAAAATTTGTACCTATTGGGACACGGCAGTGGAAGGTACCCGGCCGAATTTTTTTTTTCATAAAAGGCAATCCCCAACCTGTACTCTATTGTGGAAAAGGAAGTCATGGCATGTCTGGCACACAGTGTTGGGGCAAGGGTCCATCTGACCACTGATACCTGTTCTGCAAAGCACGGTCAGGGCAGGTATATCACGTACACTGCGCATTGGGTAAACCTGCTGACGGCTGCCAAGCATGGAATGCGTGGCTCTGCAGAGGAGTTGGTGACACAGCCACGACTTGCAGGCAGGCCTGCTGCCACCTCCTCTACTCCTCCTACTCCATCCTCTTCGCTAACATCCTCCGCTGAGTCCTCTTCTGCTGCTGCGTCTTGCTCCACATCAACGGCACCCCCCCCAGCTCCCCAGGGGCTATTCCACATCCCGGATACGATAGTGTCACGCCGTCTTGGGGTTTACTTGCCTGAAAACAGAGAGTCACACTGGACCAGCACTCCTGTCCGTCCTGAACGCACAGGTGGATCAGTGGCTGACCCCGCACCAACTGGAGATCGGCAAAGTGGTGTGTGACAACGGAAGCAATTTGTTGACGGCATTGAATTTGGGCAAGTTGACACATGTGCCGTGCATGGCACATGTGTTGAATCTGATCGTACAACGCTTTGTGCATAAGTACCCAGGGTTACAGGACGTCCTCAAGCAGGCCAGGAAGGTGTGTGGCCATTTCAGGCGTTCCTACACGGCCATGGCGCACTTTTCCGATATTCAGCGGCGAAACAACGTGCCAGTGAGGCGCTTGATTTGCGACAGCCCGACACGTTGGAATTCAACACTCCTAATGTTCGACCGCCTGCTCCAACAAGAAAAATCTGTCAACGAGTATTTGTATGACCGGGTTGCTAGGACAGCCTCTGCAAAGCTGGATATTTTTTTGCCACATTACTGGACGCTCATGAGCAATGCCTGTAGGCTCATGAGTCCTTTTGAGGAGGTGACAAACCTAGTCAGTCGCATCGAAGGCACCATCAGCGACATCATCCCATTTGTTTTCTTCCTGGAGCGTGCCCTGTGAAGAGTGCTGGATCAGGCCGTAGATGAGCATGAAGAGGAAGAGTTGTGGTCACCATCACCACCAGAAACAGCCTTATCATCATCGCTTGCTGGACCTGCGGCAACGCTGGAAGAGGAGTCTGAGGAAGAGGAGTCAGAGGAGGAATGTGGCTTTGAGGAGGAGGAAGAACAACCACAACAGGCATCCCAGGGTGCTCGTTGTCACCTATCTGGTACCCATGGTGTTGTACGTGGCTGGGGGGAAGAACAGACCTTTAATGAGATCAGTGAGGATGAGGAAAGGGACATAAGTAGCTCGGCATCCAACCTTGTGCAAATGGGGTCTTTCATGCTGTCATGCCTGTTGAGGGACCCTCGTATAAAAAGGCTGAAGGAGAATGACCTGTACTGGGTGGCCACGCTACTAGACCCCCAGTATAAGCAGAAAGTGGCTGAAATGTTACTGAATTACCGGAAGTCGGAAAGGATGCAGCAGTTCCAAAACAAGTTAAAAAGTATGCTTTACACAGCGTATAAGGGTGATGTCACAGCACAATGGGAATCTAACAGGGGAAGAAGTGAAAGTAATCCTCCTCCTACCACGACCACGCCGGCAAGGACAGGACGCTTTACAGATGTGTTGTTGATGGAGGACATGCGGAGCTTTTTAAGTCCTACGCATTGCCACAGCCCTTCGGGGTCCACCCTCAGAGAACGACTCGACCGACAGGTAGCAGACTACCTCGCCTTAACTGCAGATATCGACACTCTGAGGAGCGATGAACCCCTTGACTACTGGGTGTGCAGGCTTGACCTGTGGCCTGAGCTATCCCAATTTGCGATACAACTTCTGGCCTGCCCCGCTTCAAGTGTCCTGTCAGAAAGGACCTTCAGTGCAGCAGGAGGTATTGTCACTGAGAAGAGAAGTCGCCTAGGTCAAAAAAGTCTAGATTACCTCACCTTTATTAAGATGAATTAGGCATGGATCCCGAAGGGACTGACAGTGGGGGATGCATTTGACTAAAAAAGGCCTGATAAGATGCCTTGGGCTAAAAATGGTCCACACGCTGCTGTATTTAATCTCTGCATGCCGGATGACTTGCGTGACTTCTCCGCCATTAACTAGGGTTCAAGCCGCAATGTTTTAGTGCACTTTCTGCCTGGAAAACATCAATTTTGCAACAATACCAAATTTTTCAGGCATGTGTACATGCCTAATTTTTCTGGCCTCTGGTGCTGCACTGTGGCTGCAAAAACAAAACAAGAAAAAAAGCACATACATGTGTCAATTCCCCTTCGTGATCGTTACCTTGTTGTGGTGAAGGGGCTTGCGTATCACAATGAAGCGATCACCTCTATGAGTGTGTTGGCAATGTTGGCACACCCCAGATGATAAGGTCGTTGCTTCATTGTGAACAGACTAAAAGCGATCGGCTGGATAATTTTGCATAGAAAAAACATTAATTTTCTTTGTGATCATCTAAGGTGATCATTAAAGCCTACAAGGCCAACAACGGGCCCACACTGCAGAATCATTGTTTTCTGGGTCACTTAACTGTCACTAAACTACCTAAGCACGACCATAGGCTTTGAAAAACCGCCATCGCCTGCAATCTCCCAAACATGCGCACAAGCACAGTCATCACTAGCACAGTTATCACTACACCAAGATTGACGCATAGAGGAATAAAATTTAAGTCATGTGTGTCAACTATTGACAACTCTTTGCGGTTGTCTAAAATCTTTTTGATACACGTCCCCTGATAGGGGACATAACAGGGATTAAACTGATAAGAATAGTACTACTTAACACACCACTCATATAGGATGGCACAGTACATTGCACGGCGCACGCGCAGTGCCCCAAATTGGAAGTAAGAGGACCGACCAACCATCTTTTTCCATCTCCCGGTTCCTAAAATCTATTCCATACACCGGCCCCTGATAGGGGACGTAACAGGGATTAAACTGATAGGAATAGTACTACTTAACACACCACTCATATAGGGTGGCACAGTACATTGCACGGCGCACGCGCAGTGCCCCAAATTGGAAGTAAGAGGACCGACCAACCATCTTTTTCCATCTCCCGGTTCCTAAAATCTATTCCATACACCGGCCCCTGATAGGGGACGTAACAGGGATTAAACTGATAGGAATAGTACTACTTAACACACCACTCATATAGGGTGGCACAGTACATTGCACGGCGCACGCGCAGTGCCCCAAATTGGAAGTAAGAGGACCGACCAACCATCTTTTTCCATCTCCCAGTTCCTAAAATCTATTCCATACACCGGCCCCTGATAGGGGATAAAACAGAGATTAAACTGGTGAAAACAGATTTTTTTAATAAAAAAAAAAGAGGACAGCCTCTGCGGAGCTGGGTATTTTTTGGCCGCGTTACTGAACGCTCATGCACAATGGCTGTAGGCTCATGCGTCCTTTTGCGGAGGTGACAAACCTGGTCAGTCAAACCCAAGGCAACATCATCAACCTCATCCCCTATGCATTTTTTCTGCAGCGTGCCCTGCGAAGAGTGCTGGATCAGGCCGTAGATGAGCATGAAGAGGAAGCGTTGTGGTCACCATCACCATCAGAAGCAGCCTTGTCGTCGATTGCTGGACCTGCGGCAACGCAGAGAGAGGAGTCTGAAGAAGAGGAGTCAGAGTAGGAAGGTGGCTTTGAGGAGGTGGAAGACCAACCACAGCAGGCATCCCAGGGGGCTTGTTGTCACCTTTCGGGGACCCTTGGTGTTGTACGTGGCTGGGTGGAGGAAGAGAACTTCAATGACATCAGTGCAAATGGGGAGTTTGCGGTTTTGCAAATGGACTGTTTGCGGTTGTTTGCGGTGCGTTAAACGGGGAGTTTGGTCTGTCAGAGTTTGGTCTGTCACTGTGAAGCGGGCGTAACCCTTACACTACCTGATCGATAGGTGATTTATGCCCTTTATGGATTAAAACCCGACTCTGCGTCGACTACGCAATTTTCCATGGGAGTTTTGTCATGGATCCCCCTCCGGCATGCCACAGTCCAGGTGTTAGTCCCCTTGAAACAACTTTTCCATCACTATTGTGGCCAGAAAGAGTCCCTGTAGGTTTTAAAATTCGTCTGCCTATTGAAGTCTATGGCGGTTCGCCCGGTTCACCCGTTCGCAAACATTTGCGGAAATTCGCGTTCGCCGTTCGCGAACGGAAAATTTTATGTTTGCGACATCTCTATTAGCAATTCTGCAATATTCAGTGCTTCAGTGATTCTGCAACCCAAGGGAGGTCTCCCTCATGGCAGGCAAACTCTCTGCTCCATTCTTTGAAAAGGTTGCACAAGATACAGCAATTATTCTCTTAATCCCTGGAAGAGATATTACAGTAAAGGGTCAATAAGCCCTAGTCTTGGACTACAAAGGTTGCAATGGCATGGTCCCCTGGTCTAGGCCCAGGAGAACAGAGCCAAGTCTGTCTCCTCTCCTCTCCTCCTAACTCCTCACTCCTAATCTTCCACTAATTTCCTGTGGCTGACCTATATAAATGATGTTACAGAGAACTCTAGTGTTGGATGTATGTAATGCATTCACCAGCCTGAAATAGGAATTTAGCAGCTGTGACAAAGGAAATGCATAAAATGGCATGAAATTACATATAGCAATTTGGAGTGTTCCCATCCAACTGGAGTGGGACACTACATCATTCGTCGTTTTATGTATTTTATGTTTTTCTAAGTCCTTTACTAGGTATGAGCGAACCCGAACTGTATAGTTCGGGTTCGTACCGAATTTTGGGGTGTCCGTGACACAGACCCGAACATTTTCGTAAAAGTCCGGGTTCGGGTTCGGTGTTCGGCGCTTTCTTGGCGCTTTTTAAAAGGCTGCAAAGCAGCCAATCAACAAGCGTCATACTACTTGCCCCAAGAGGCCATCACAGCCATGCCTACTATTGGCATGGCTGTGATTGGCCAGTGCAGCATGTGACCCAGCCCAGTGCTTTAAGTGGGCCAAAAGAGGTGCCGGTACTCTATTAGGCGCCGGTGCTCCCCCCCCCTGCACATCAGACCCCCCCATCACACACATATATATTAGTTCCTCTATGTACCAGTACAGTACCCCCCCCCACCACCGCACATTCGTTCCTCTCTGTACCAGTACCCCCCTGCACATCAGACCCCCCCCCCACTCATCACACACACACACATTAATTCCTCTCTGTACCAGTACCCCCCTGCCAGGGGGGTACTGGTACAGAGAGGAATTAATGTGTGTGTGTGTGTGATGAGGGGGGGGTCTGATGTGCAGGGGGGTACTGGTTCAGAGAGGAACGAATGTGCGGTGGTGGGGGGGGGGGGTACTGGTACATAGAGGAACTAATATATATGTGTGTGATGGGGGGTCTGATGTGCAGAGGGGTACTGGTACAGAGAGGCACTAATGTGTGGTGGTGGTGGGGGGGGGGGGGGGTACTGGTAAAGAGAGGAACTAATGTGTGTGATGAGGGGGGGGGGGGTCTGATGTGCAGGGGGGTACTGGTACAGAGAGGAACGAATGTGCGGGGGTGGGGGGGGGGTCCTGGTACATAGAGGAACTAATATATATGTGTGTGATGGGGGGGTCTGATGTGCAGGGGCCCCCTACACATCAGACCCACCCATCAGACACATATATATTAGTTCCTCTATGTACCAGTACCCCCCCCCCCACCACCGCACATTCGTTCCTCTCTGTACCAGTACCCCCCTGCACATCAGACCCCCCCCCCCCTCATCACACACATTAATTCCTCTCTGTACCAGTACCCCCCTGCCAGGGGGGGGGGGGTACTGGTACAGAGAGGAACTAATGTGTGTGGGGGGAGGGGGGGTGCCTGTCACTCACCAGTACTCTTCAGAAGTTGGATTCCAAAGCAAAGTCGATGTTCTTTGCTGCACCGTCCGACTCCTGACTCCAAGGAGGACCAGTCACTGGTCGCCGCACTGATCGCTCCTCAGTCACAGGCGCGCGGGAAGGAGTTGACGTCACCTAACGTGAGGTCAACTCCCTGCCTGCGCCAGCCTGAGCCGTACTCTGCAACGACCCGCCCCCCTCCACTAGCTGCCCAGCCAACGACATTAGGGAGGAGATACTGCCAGCTCTCCGCTGCGCTCCGGTACCGGAAACCCACGTACTGGGCGCACGGAGAGGTGCTGGTACTCTCCAGGGCAATTTTTGGAAGTGGCGGTACTGAGTACCGCCGCGTTCCGGCCCACTTCAAGCACTGACCCAGCCTCTATATAAGCTTGGGTCACGTAGCGCTGCACGTCACTCTGCTGATACAAGCGTAGGGAGAGGTTGCAGCTGCGACGTTAGGGCGAGATTAGGCAGTGATTAACTCCTCCAAAAGACTTCATTCGGTGATCGATCTACAGCTGTGGATCATTGAACTGCTTCTATTCAATTGCTCAGTGTTGTTAGGCTGCCCAGAGCGTTTTTCAGTCACTTTTTTCTGGGGTGATCGGCGGACATTTTGTGGCTTGTGGTGCGCCAGCACAAGCTACCACCAAGTGCATTTAACCATCAATAGTGTGGTTATTTTTTGCTATATCCTACATCAGGGTCAAGCTTTCATCAAGTGCATTTAACCATCAATAGTGTGGTTATTTTTTGGACATATACTACATCAGGTGCAGGCTGAGCCTGTGTCACCCAAGTGCATTTAACCATCAATAGTGTGGTTATTTTTTGCTATATCCTACATCAGGGTCAAGCTTTCATCAAGTGCATTTAACCATCAATAGTGTGGTTATTTTTTGGCCATATACTACATCAGGTGCAGGCTGAGCCTGTGTCACCCAAGTGCATTTAAAGAGGACCTTTCACCTTGAAAAACATTGTGAACTAAGTATGCTGCCATGGAGAGCGGCGCCCAGGGATCTCACTGCACTTACTATTACCCCTGGGCGCTGCTCCGTTCTCCCGTTATGCCCTCCGGTATCTTTACTCACTAAGTTATAGTAGGCGGTGTCTGCCCTTGTCCTGTGGGCGTCTCCTTCTCCTAGGCTGTAGCGCTGGCCAATCGCAGCGCACAGCTAACAGCCTTGGAGAAAAAAAACTCCCAGGCTGTGAGCTGTGCGCTGCGATTGGCCAGTGCTGCAGCCTAGGAGGGAGAGACGCCCACAGGATAAGGGCAGACACCGCCTACTATAACTTAGTGAGACATTAACTACCTCCCCTTAACAATATATTATTGTACTCTAGGGCACTTCCTCATTCAATCCTATTTTTATTTTCATTTTACCATTATATTGCGGGGCAACCCAAAGTTGAATGAACCTCTCCTCTGTCTGGGTGCCGGGGCCTAAAAATATCTGACAGTGGCCTGTTCCAGTGGTGGGTGACGTGAAGCCTGATTCTCTGCTATGACATGAAGACTGATTCTGTGCTGACATGAAGCCAGATTCTCTGTTACGGGACCTCTCTCCTCTGCCTGGGTGCCTAGGCCTAAATATCTGACAATGGACTGTTCCAGTGTTGGGTGACATAAAGCATGATTCTCTGCTATGACATGCAGACTGATTCTCTGCTGACATGAAGCCAGATTCTCTGTTACAGGACCTCTCTCCTCTGCCTGGGTGCCTGGGCATAAATATCTGACAATGGACTGTTCCAGTGTTGGGTGACGTAAAGCCTGATTCTCTGCTATGATATGCAGACTGATTCTCTGCTGACATGAAGCCAGATTCTCTGTTACGTGACCTCTCTCCTCTGCCTGGGTGCCTGGGCCTAAATATCTGACAATGGACTGTTCCAGTGTTGGGTGATGTAAAGCATGATTCTCTGCTAGGACATGCAGACTGATTCTCTGCTAACATGAAGCCAGATTCTCTGTTACGGGACCTCTCTCCTCTGCCTGGGTGCCGGGGCCTAAATATATGACAATGGGGAATTTCCCTATCCACATTTGTTTGCAGGGGATTTACCTACATGTTGCTGTCTTTTGCAGCCCTCTAGCTCTTTCCTGGGCTGTTTTACAGCCTTTTTCGGCCGAACTTCTCGAACCCGAATATCCAGGTGTTCGCTCAACTCTATCCTTTACCTATCCATTTGTTTGCAGGTCAATTGTCCTTCGATTACCCCCATTTTGGTTCCTTTTGCAGCCCTCAATATGACTATTTTGCAGCCATTTTTTTAGCCCAATGTTTGGGTCCCCATTGACTTCAGTGGTTTTCGGGGTCAAGTTCAGGTCAACTTTGGGACCCGAAACAAACTTTGAAACAAAGTCCGGCTGAACTGGTTGAACCCGAACATCCATGGTCTGCTCATCACTAAGCCTAAGTGATGTCTCACTCTGGCATCTCCCTAGTACATTCAAACAAGAGCGAAAACCAGTCTTGTGATGGCCATTTTTGTAAAGATCATCACAAGGACATTTTTAGAACCAAATTGAAATCAATGGGACTATTCATATGGTATATATGGACAGGAGTGCACCGATCTCATATCCATTAAAAACTGGTGCATCAAAAGCCATTACTTACCTAATTTACTTGCATGCAGTTGGACATTTACTTCTCACTGCAGGCTTTAGGACATGATGCTCCAAGTGTGGTGACATCACATGATGTGACCTCATCACGTTGGTAGCGCCGGTCCTGCTGCCTCCATTGAGGAGCAAGTGTTCCATTGCGTGCAAGTGGATGAGGTATTTCTTTTTTTTTATTTCTTTTTAATGTATCTGTCAACACTACCAGGACAGAGGGAGGGTGTATTATGTATACTGGGTGCACAATAGGGCACAAATATGTATAATGATCTATAGGGCCATTATTCATACTGAAGGGGCACTATAAGAACATTATTAGTACTAGTGGGCCCTAAAGGACCATGATTTATACTGGGGGACACTATGGGGCCATTTTTCAAACTGGGGGACAGTATGAGGCCATTTGGTGTTCAGGAGGCACTTTGGAGAAGGGAAGGGAAGGGACATTAAGTATACTCAGAGCACTGCAGGGGTTGGCACGTTAAAAAAAAAAGGCAATGAACTACATTAGCCATTTTAAACTGATGCAAAATAGATGCAAAACTGACACTAAAAACTTTGTACCATATAATTCATGTGCATTTTATTATCACAGTTATACCTTTCCCTTTATTTCCATTTACTTTATAGCCAGCACGGTCATCACCTTTCTCATTTTACGACTCATTGCCCCTCCCCCATTATATTTAATTACATACTTTAAAACATAAACACATTGTAACTAAAGATAGTAACATAGTAACATAGTATATAAGGCCGAAAAAATACATTTGTCTGTCCAGTTCGGCCTGTCATCCTGCAAGTTGATCCAGAGGAAGGCAAAAAAAAAACTTTGAGGTAGAAGCAAATTTTCCCCACTTAAGGGGAAAAAAAATTCCTTCCCGACTCCAATCAGGCAATCAGAATAACTCCCTGGATCAACGACCCCTTTCTAGTAGCTATAGCCTGTAATATTATTACACTCCATAAATTCATCCAAGCCCCTCTTGAATTATTTTATTGTACTCACCATCACCACCTCCTCAGGCAGAGAGTTCCATAGTCTCACTGCTCTTACCGTAAAGAATCCTCTGATGATAAAAGCACAAGATGAGAGAATTTTTCAAAAATTTGATTCACCTGTTCGCCAATTTTTTTTTTTTTAAAATAGGTTTGATCTGAATATATTCGCATCTGAATCGCGTTAAAAAACGGCTATTTCCTGGCTACAGAGAGACTTTACAGTGGTGTAGAACATTGTGCCTTGCAGTAACACGCATAGGGAGTCTGCTTTGGTAGTGAAATAATACTGTGAGTCCGTATGACATGTAGATGACAGGCGTCACTCTTAGAATCACTGCACACTTCATGGAGCCAAAACTGACCGAATAATTCAAGTACCGTATGAACTCAGCCTTACAGATCGATTCCACATAGATGTCGACAGAACCTGTTCTATTAAACGCTTATACAAGTAGAGCCAAGAGTACTGTCCAAGTATGCCACCACCTGCTGGTTCAGGTCCTGCTCCAGGTCTAGCTGCTGCTGCTGCTGGTGATTAGTTTCTGGTTACCAAGACGTGACGTTACGCCCTCCCGGAGGAGCATGTAAGGTTAGCTTGGTACAGTTTACACCGCCTCCTCCTGTCCACACGGGCACAAAGAGGCAACAAGCTGAGGGAGCCTGGTCACTGACCCAGTAAAACAGCGCTTCCTCAGCCTGGGAAATCTGCCACCAGCTTCTCGTTTGATATAAGCCCGGTCCGCTAACTGGATTATATAGGGTGAGAAACCAACCCGCAGTAGCTTATAACTAGGCCGAAACACAGACGTGGGGATTCGTGATCGAGATACAATACAGCACAAGATTAAATGATATATTTATTCGCCTTAAGGGCACACTAGATAACACACTATACACAAAGAATATATACAGTGGTCTGAGGTTACGAATACAGGTAGTATGGTACAAACAGGATTACACAGAGTACAAGTCAGTAACCGGGTAGATGAATGTTCCTTTGGGTTATGATGGTGGAATTGTCCTTGGCTGTGGTCACGTGGGGGCAGTGATGTCAGCAGTTTCCAGGTCTCTCCAAACACATGGCATGATGTGACCCCCTTTCAGAGAAAGACGCCGCTGGCTGGCTAGCACAGGTTTTTGACCTGTAGCAAGCTGCTCCCCTCCCTGTCTCTGGGAAGGGTCCCCTCCTCCTCTTCTGGGCTGGCAGCCAAGGACCCACAAAACCCATTAGGGCCCATAGCTCCAGACCAGGAGGTCACAGGGAGATGGTGCTGGGACCAACAGACCCGGCTGGGTTCTGGCTATAATTAAAGTCCAAGCATGGTACCGTTATTGGGTTTCTGTGGGGAGATGTGTATATCTCCCTTCATTGGCACCCGACCTTCAACCTATGACCATGAGCATGTTCATCGTGGCCACCGGGACACAAATATGTATCCGGTATGCGCCTGTGATGGCCAGGCGATTCATAATTGCTTATAAATCTCTGGTTCCATGCTGTCTGCTAGATTTGATTGAACTGGGGAATGGCTTAGACCTCCTGCAGAGAGGTCTTCCCTGTTCCCTTAGCTGGGGTTCCTGGCTGGCTAAATGAAGTGTGAATTCGTACGCATGTGGCCTCCTTGATGCCAGAACCCCTGTGGAGTTCACTACCTCTGCTATCTGACAATAAGATGGTTGGAGTGAGAACTTATTTTGCAGGTACACTGACAAAGGTAAATCAGATGAATATCATTGCTGCTATAAAATAATGATCCATATTCCTCACAACTCCCCCTTTTGGAGGGCACTAGGGGCAGCACATTCCTGTGTTTCTCCGTGAGCCCATCCGCACCCTCTCTGGTGGCAAATGGCAAAGTTGTACAGCTGGAGCGCAAAACTCCTGCGTACCCACCTCCCATTCGTTTTTGGCCAATAGAGTCCCCCCGACTGGGCATGACACAGAGGCCGAAATTACTGGCATTGGTCAGTACTATAAACGGCCGCGTGAAGTCGGCTGCCTGTAGCATCGGGAAGCTGCAAAGGGCATCCTTCAGCCCCCGGAAGGCCGTCTCGCAGTCGGTTGTCGAATCGACTACGGAGGGCAGCTTCTTCCTGGTGCGGTCCATCTGCTGGGTCCTCTCACAAGCCATCTGGTCGTACCCCCGCGTCTGGTTGGTCTGGGCCTGCCCCATACTGTCATGCACCAACCGTAACAAGGCCTGTGCCTTTTCCGGGAAGCGCACGACACACTTGATGACTGACACCCCAGGGGTGGCTACGTCTCCCATCCAGGCCTCTGACTTAGCGGCCATTAGGTATCTGGCAATCCGAATCTCGTGCGCAATCCACAAAAACTCCGCCCTAAACTAATAAGGTACCACAAATTGTCAGTCCCTAGACCACGCCTCCGGTGAGCACAGCTGGACCATTTCCAGGCACAACCGTCCTTGGTCCCAGACTGCCCTCTGGAAGTCTGAGTCTAAGGGAGGCTGTGCCACCTGCTCCGGGAGAGCTTTCAAGCTGGCGATAGCCCCTAACGCCACCTGAAACCCCTGGTAGGACGTGGTCAGAATAGACGAGACTGTCACGTCCCCTGTCATTTCTACTACCTGCCGGTCCCTAGGCCACTCCTCCAGTGAGCCCTGTTGGACCGTGACCCGGTACAGCCATCCTTGGTCCTAGACCACTCGCTCGAGGTCTGAGTCCGAGGGAGGCTGTGCCACTTGTTCCTTGAGAGCGTTCAGGCTGGCGTCAGCCACTAATGCCACCTGAAACCCCTGACCAGACGTGGCCAGAATAGACCAGACTGCCCTGTCCTCTGTCAGGCCCCGGGGCCTGTCTCCTGGCCTCCGTCTGACTCGGCAGCGACTTGGTCGGAAGGGGGAAAGCCATCAGACCCCTTAGTGGCCCCAGCACTCCCACTGTGCGTGACAGCAGCTATGGATGCTGCCACAGCTGGTAGTGCCTGCTTCCCTCTCGGCTTCCGACTAAGTCGCCAGTCCAGACGGACTAACCTGGCCCATTGACATCCCAGTTGTGGAGGAATCCTGCACTGAGGCTTTACCTGGGAGCCCTACTTCTCCTGGGACAGCCCTGACCTCATTTGCATCCTCCTCCTCTGCAGCTGTCTGCCCCCTGCTTGTCCCCTCAGTAGCCACACCTGGGGACAACAGGTTCCAGTATGCTTGCTGGCCACACCCTGGGGCCTCAGCACAGCTGGCTTGGATAACCCCCTCCCCACTGAGGGGAGAGGGACACATTACATCCCCCACATCCCCATCAACAGGAATGTTAGGTACATTCACAGTATCAACAGGGGTGAACATGCCATCACATTCTGGGGGATCGGACATTGGGGTGTCAGCGGCCACATACTTAGACACAAACCGCCCCAGGTCGGTCCCCAGCAAAACACTGGCAGGGATATTTGAGGATACCCCCACCTCCCTTACTCCTCGACTGGCGCTCCAATCCAAATAGAACTTGGCGACGGGTAGCACCGGCTCTACTCCTCCAATCCCGGAGACAGTAAGGGATCTTACGGGCAGTAAATCATGGGGTGTCACCAGTTCAGGCTGTACCAGAGTCATCTCAGCGCTGGTGTCTCTAAGTCCCATGGCCACGGCCTGGCCCACAGTGACCGGTTGAAAATTATCAAGGGACCTCCCACCACCCCCACACAACACAGTGGACGGTTTCCGGGTCGATAAATAGGACGGGTCCCTCGGGCGCTGGGGACACATGGCTTTGAAGTGTCCTGGCTGCTTACATAGATGGCAAAGTCGGGGTTACCCCACTGACATGGAAAATGTAACAGGGGCCGGTGCCCACTTGAAACATAGAAACATAGAAACATAGAATGTGTCGGCAGATAAGAACCATTTTGCCCATCTAGTCTGCCCAATATATCTGAATCCTATGAATAGTCCATGGCCCTATCTTATATGAAGGATAGCCTTATGCCTATCCCATGCATGCTTAAACTCCTTCACTGTATTTGCAGCTACCACTTCTGCAGGAAGGCTATTCCATACATCCACTACTCTCTCAGTAAAGTAATACTTCCTTATATTACTTTTAAAGCTATAACACCAAGATACCAGGAGGAAAGAGATTAAGATTTGCACTCAAAGACCGAACTCTGTTATAATTGTAACAACATTGTAGATACAAAAGGAAGTACATATTTTCTACAGAGACTGCTACATATGTGGAATATCATTCCTGGATACAAACTAAACCTATTGAATACCCAGTGACAATTCAGCACCTATCGTGCATTTTTATATATAGGACCAAATACAGCATTTTATCTTGCTTAGCTAAATGTGTTGACTATTCTATGTTTATGTACCCAATTGCAGAGAACCTTTGCCTGATTGGGCGGAGGCTGGCTGTTTCAGTTACCCCTTTCCTGTAATCAGGATTTGTTACCAGGCATTACATTGTGGACAATTGGACCGCCAGCCGCGGCCAAAAATCAGGATTGATTGTTCTCCATTTTTACCTAATAGAATATTTTTATGCTTAAATTGTATTTGTATTTTTATTGTTAATTTTATTAATAAATTGTGTCCTATACCTCCTTATATGAGTGCCCATTCATATTTAATCTACAATTCAACCATTTTTTGAGGGGTGATCTCAAATTTTGTTTGGTGCACCTACCCTGAGGGTAACAGAGGTGAGCGGATCTCTTGAATTTTTTCAAATTTGTCTAATTAATCACCCATTGAGATCAAGCTCCCCCTGCACCCATCATGGATATATGGAGCTATATGGAGACAAAACAGCTTAAAGGCAGAAAACTACAGCTTTGAAAATATAGAAGGTAGAAATAATGATCAGGAAGGAAGATCTACAGCTGAGTCTTTCCGAGATTTGGAGGACTTATTACATAGAAAATTAAGACAAATCTGGGAAATATGTTCCCTAAAATTATATTTAGACCATAATAAAGTGCCGAAAGGCCTACAACTGTCAAAAACCCCAGCACAAGATTTAACGGGGGAGGACTTCAATAGAGAATGGGAAGATCTATTACACACAAAATCCCGAGCCCTTATGGAATTGATTATCAAAAGGAGAACCACCCTTTTGGATGGTTTATCCGAAAAAATAACGAGATTAAAAATAAAAATTGATAAACTTCCAAAAGACCAAATATATGAAATGTGGCAAGAAAGACTACATAAAAGCCTGGATAAAACCGAGCAGGAAATTATAGCCAAAAAAACTAAGAAATATAGAAATAATACTAAAAAAGATGAGAAAGAACTCAGTAGAGAAGAATATATAGAAGAAAATCCCCATACAATAATTTGTGAACAAAAAGAACTAAAGAGATACAATATACCGACACAAAACAGATATGAAACCTTGGCAGACAACTCTTTTTTAGACCACACTCCCCCTCACCACTCACCACGATTAAAACACAGACCACCACAACAAATAGATCACAAAAAGACAACACCCCACACATACAGAACACCTTACAACCTGAGACACAGGGCACCACAGGTTCAGAGGAATCAAGGACACCCAACACACGAGAGGTGGACACGAGACATACAAGAAAATCACAACCTAGGGAATATACGGGAAAGTTACCAACACAGGGAAAATCACCAAAGAAGAGGAAGGCACAAAGATCCCAGAGAAAGAGAGCACAGAAATCACCATTAAAATTAAATGACAACATTATCAACTTAAGTACAATTAATCTCACTAATGCACAGATCACACTTTTAAATAAAGGCCTAAAATTTGCGCCGACAGCCACTTTGAATAAATTTGATACCTACATAGGTATCCAAAAATTTATTCGAAAGATCTGTTTAAAGAAAAATTTCATAAAAAATCCACCAGTTATAGAATCACCAACAAAAGATCCCTATATCCACACACAGCTGAAAAACAAATCAAAAAAATTTCCGAGAGCTGAAATTGGTCCAGAAATGGCCACATTTCAAAAAGGTGTGGAAGTGGATTTGGAAAAATTAAAAATAAAAAAAGGGTATAGAAACAATTTAACAAATGGGGAAATGAAGGCTATAAGAGAATTACAAAAAAATTAAAGAGTAGTCATTCGCCCAGCAGACAAGGGAGGGGCCATAGTGATCTGGGGAGAGGATCCGTACAATGTAGAATGCCTCAGACAGTTGGCAGATCAAGCCACATATATCCCATTGAAAAAAGATCCAATGGAAGACTTTAGACAGTCCCTTTCCCTTTTCTGCAAAAAAGGGCTAGAACAAAATATTCTAACACAACAAGAATTTAATTTCAGTATGGACACACCAGGGAGACTACCCATATTTTATTGTCTACCAAAAGTCCACAAGAATATTGTGGACCCACCAGGTCGCCCCATTATTTCGGGGATTGGTTCCTTAACTGTAAATCTGTCGCAATATATAGATACCTTACTCCAACCTGAAGTGAGAAAAATCAGGTCCTACATACGTGACACAACCGAAATTATTGGTATTTTGGAGGGACTGTGTGTCCAGGACCATTGGATTATGGGTACCTTGGACATCCAGTCCCTCTATACCATTATAAATCACGATCAGGGCATATTAGCCCTAAGGGAACAGCTATCCAAAAATAAATTATGGAATAAGGAACAGATTGACTATGTACTGGACGGAGTAGATTATATACTACACCATAATTGTTTCTTATTTTTAGAACAATTTTACTTACAAAAGAGAGGCACCGCCATGGGTACCAGGTTTGCCCCCAGTTATGCTAACTTATTTTTGTTACATTGGGAGACTAATAACATCGATCCCAAACTGGGGACAGACCTGGTCCTATGGCGGCGGTACATAGATGACATTATTTTAATTTGGGGTGGAACAAGAGATAATCTTGAAACTTTTGTCAGAAAAATAAATGACAATGAAAACAACTTAAAATTTACTTCTAATATTGGTTGTGAAAGGATCGAATTTCTGGATATTGCGATTACACGGAAAGAAAACAAGTATATATGTAATACATTCCACAAGCCCACAGTGAAAAATGGGTATATCCCCTTTACAAGCTGCCACCTACCAAGGTGGCTAACAAATGTTCCTTTCGGACAGTTCCGCAGATTAAAACGGAATTGCACGGAAGATGATACATTTGTGGAGGAAGCCAATATCATGAGGGACCAATTTAAAGAAAAAGAATATCCAGAACCTATTATAAATGATGCCCTTGAAAAGGTAAAAAATTTGGATAGAAATACCTTTTTTCAACCAGCACAAAAAACAAAACAGGAAGAAGATCTAAGTTTTCGGATTATTTTGCCATATAATATCCAGGCAAGACAGGTTGAACATATCATAAGGTCACATTGGCACCATCTATATAACGACAAAACAATAGGGATGCTTATGCCTCTAACACCTAAAATAATTTACTCAAGGGCCCCAAATTTAGGAATCCAAGTAGCCCCTTCAGTAAAAGAGAGACGTAAAAAATGTGTAATAACTAATTGGCTCCAACCTAAGGGTTTTTTCAGATGTGGAAAATGTTTAAGATGTCAGAAAACTAAATTTCCAAAAAAAACCACATCAGTTGTCTCTACACAAAACTCCCACTCAACGACAATTAAACATTTTCTGCAATTCCAACAATGTTATATACCTGGTCCAGTGTCCATGCCAAAGACAATACATAGGGAGAACGAAACGCACCTTGAAGGTCAGGATAGCAGAACACCTGAATAATATTACTAAAGGTTACGATAAACACTCGCTGTCCAGACACTTCAAGGATGCACACAACCAAGACCCAAGGGGCCTCTCCTTCATGGCACTGGAGAAGGTTGAAAAGCATTGGCGGGGAGGAAATCAAATTGAAAGACTATCACGGGCATAATCGAGAAAAATCTATGAATTCGGTAGCATGCTACCAAGAGGCCTAAATGCTGAATTAGAGATATTTGGCTTCATATAGACATGAGTGGTCTGTGTGGGTGTCGATGGAGAGTTGATGCAAGTTTGGCTGTTTTCCAGCACTGCAACTCTCCCTCTGCCCCACATAGGCCACTCCTTTACACTCCTTACAAGTTAAGGAGAAAATACAAATTTTACATATGAAAGTTGGTATATGAAGTATTTGAAGTGGACCTTTATGCATTTTAATAATCTAGGAACCCCAAGAATAGTGTTAGAAATTAAAACGCAGGTAATTTTAAAAAAAATGCAACAAAACCGCATATGCGTTTTTTCCTGCAAATAAATCTGTGAATACCTGCTAAAAAAGAGAGAATACCCCTTTAATATAAAAGCTGTGAAAATCTGCATTTATTTATTTATTTTAATTAGAATTTTTATATAGTGATATTGTATGTTTTTAAAAATGACAACAAATATTTTTAATGATATGTGAAGAAAAAAGAGCCTATATATAGGAAAATGGGAAGACTTATGAAAAACTACTTTGAAATAATGATAAACAGACCACTATTATAAGTATAGAAGAAAGATTAAGACAAAAGGCAACTCTGCAGAAAAACCGCAACAAAAACGCAAATAAAAGATGAAACAGAAAAGCCAGATTCAGATCGGTCTTTGAAATACAACTAAAATCCAGATCGGCTTTTGAAATACAACTAAAATCCAGATCGGCTTTTGAAACAGACCGACAATGAGTATAAATTAAGACCGTTGAAAGATTTGGGGTATGCCACTGAGGAAGGGGACAGCGTCTCCCCGAAACGCGTCTGGCGGAATACCCTGGATCAAACACTCCATCATCCACAAATAATAGTGCACTATAAAGGAAAAATAATTTCTTCACTTTGCAAGGATAAAGACTCTAAGACGTCATCAACCTGCGCCAGAGAAGTACGCAATCCTCCCATCGAGTCATACCCTGCAGTCAGCTGAGAGACACGTGGGACGCGGCTAACTCCAGAGCCGGGACGCCGGCACACATTGTGAAGTGTGAACCCACCCAGCGAGCAGAGGTACGCCGGCAAAGGTAAGCCCACACAGTGGGTCAAAACTTGTGAAGCTATAACACCAAGATACCAGGAGGAAAGAGATTAAGATTTGCACTCAAAGACCGAACTCTGTTATAATTGTAACAACATTGTAGATACAAAAGGAAGTACATATTTTCTACAGAGATTGCTACATATGTGGAATATCATTCCTGGATACAAACTAAACCTATTGAATACCCAGTGACAATTCAGCACCTATCGTGCATTTTTATATATAGGACCAAATACAGCATTTTATCTTGCTTAGCTAAATGTGTTGACTATTCTATGTTTATGTACCCAATTGCAGAGAACCTTTGCCTGATTGGGCGGAGGCTGGCTGTTTCAGTTACCCCTTTCCTGTAATCAGGATTTGCTACCAGGCATTACATTGTGGACAATTGGACCGCCAGCCGCGGCCAAAAATAAGAATTGATTGTTCTCCATTTTTACCTAATAGAATATTTTTATGCTTAAATTGTATTTATATTTTTATTGTTAATTTTATTAATAAATTGTGTTCTATACCTCCTTATATGAGTGCCCATTCATATTTAATCTACAATTCAACCATTTTTTGAGGGGTGATCTCAAATTTTGTTTGGTGCACCTACCCTGAGGGTAACAGAGGTGAGCGGATCTCTTGAATTTTTTCCTTTGCATTATGATGGTGGAATAGTCCTTGGTAGAGATGTCCCGAAGTATTCGCCGGCGAACAGTTCCCGGCGAACATAGCTTGTTCACGTTCGCCGCGGCGGGCGAACATATGCGATGTTCGGTCCGCCCCCTATACATCATCATTGAGCAAACTTTGACCCTGTACCTCACAGTCAGCAGACACATTCCAGCCAATCAGCATACCCTCCCTCCCAGACCCTCCCACCTCCTATCAAAAAGCAAGGACAGCATCCATCTTAGATTCATTCTGAAGCTGCAGTGTCACAAATTTGACTAAGTTGTAATCGCAATGCGATTAAAATAGGTTATACATAGAACATAGAACATAGAATGTGTCGGCAGATAAGAACCATTCTGCCCATCTACTGTAGTCTGCCCAATATACTAAATACTATGGATAGCCCCTGGCCCCATCTTATATGAAGGATGGCCTTATGCCTATCTAATGCATGCTTAACCACCTCCGGACCGCCTAACGCAGATTCGCGTTCCGGAGGTGGCAGCGCTGCGCACAGTCACGCATATACGCATCATCTCGCGAGACGCGAGATTTCCTGTGAACGCGCGCACACAGGCGCGCGCGCTCACAGGAACGGAAGGTAAGAGAGTTGATCTCCAGCCTGCCAGCGGCGATCGTTCGCTGGCAGGCTGGAGATGTGTTTTTTTTAACCCCTAACAGGTATATTAGACGCTGTATTGATAACAGCGTCTAATATACCTGCGACCTGGTCCTCTGGTGGTCCCCTTTGTTTGGATCGACCACCAGAGGACACAGGTAGCTTAGTAATATGTTGCACCAAGCACCACTACACTACACCCCCCCCTGTCACTTATTAACCCCTTATTCACCCTTGATCACCCTTGATCACCCCTGATCACCCCATATAGACTCCCTGATCACCCCCCTGTCATTGATTACCCCCCTGTCATTGATCACCCCCCTGTAAAGCTCCATTTAGACGTCCACATGATTTTTACGGATCCACTGATAGATGGATCGGATCCGCAAAACGCATACGGACGTCTGAATGGAGCCTTAGAGGGGCGTGATCAATGACTGTGGTGATCACCCCATATAGACTCCCTGATCACCCCCCTGTCATTGATTACACCCCTGTCATTGATCAACCCCCTGTAAAGCTCCATTCAGATGTCCGCATGATTTTTACGGATCCACTGATAGATGGATCGGATCCGCAAAACGCATACGGACGTCTGAATGGAGCCTTACAGGGGCGTGATCAATGACTGTGGTGATCACCCCATATAGACTCCCTGATCACCCCCCTGTCATTGATTACCCCCCTGTCATTGATCAACCCCCTGTAAAGCTCCATTCAGATGTCCGCATGATTTTTACGGATCCACTGATAGATGGATCGGATCCACAAAACGCATACGGACGTCTGAATGGAGCCTTACAGGGGCGTGATCAATGACTGTGGTGATCACCCCATATAGACTCCCTGATCACCCCCCTGTCATTGATTACCCCCCTGTCATTGATCAACCCCCTGTAAAGCTCCATTCAGATGTCCGCATGATTTTTACGGATCCACTGATAGATGGATCGGATCCGCAAAACGCATACGGACGTCTGAATGGAGCCTTACAGGGGTGTGATCAATGACTGTGGTGATCACCCCATATAGACTCCCTGATCACCCCGCTGTCATTGATTACCCCCCTGTCATTGATCAACCCCCTGTAAAGCTCCATTCAGATGTCCGCATGATTTTTACGGATCCACTGATAGATGGATCGGATCCGCAAAACGCATACGGACGTCTGAATGGAGCCTTACAGGGGCGTGATCAATGACTGTGGTGATCACCCCATATAGACTCCCTGATCACCCCCCTGTCATTGATTACCCCCCTGTCATTGATCAACCCCCTGTAAAGCTCCATTCAGATGTCCGCATGATTTTTACGGATCCACTGATAGATGGATCGGATCCGCAAAACGCATACGGACGTCTGAATGGAGCCTTACAGGGGCGTGATCAATGACTGTGGTGATCACCCCATATAGACTCCCTGATCACCCCCCTGTCATTGATTACCCCCCTGTCATTGATCAACCCCCTGTAAAGCTCCATTCAGATGTCCGCATGATTTTTACGGATCCACTGATAGATGGATCGGATCCGCAAAACGCATACGGACGTCTGAATGGAGCCTTACAGGGGTGTGATCAATGACTGTGGTGATCACCCCATATAGACTCCCTGATCACCCCCCTGTCATTGATTACCCCCCTGTCATTGATCAACCCCCTGTAAAGCTCCATTCAGATGTCCGCATGATTTTTACTGATCCACTGATAGATGGATCGGATCCGCAAAACGCATACGAACGTCTGAATGGAGCCTTACAGGGGCGTGATCAATGACTGTGGTGATCACCCCATATAGACTCCCTGATCACCCCCCTGTCATTGATTACCCCCCTGTCATTGATCAACCTTCTGTAAAGCTCCATTCAGATGTCCGCATGATTTTTACGGATCCACGGATACATGGATCGGATCCGCAAAACACATACGGACGTCTGAATGGAGCCTTACAGGGGCGTGATCAATGACAGGGGGGTGATCACCCCATATAGACTTTCTGATCACCCCCCTGTCATTGATCACCCCCCCTGTCATTGATCACCCCCCTGTCATTGATCACCCCTCTGTACGGCTCCATTCAGAGATTTTTTTGGCCCAAGTTAGTGGAATTATTATTTTTTTTCTTACAAAGTCTCATATTCCACTAACTTGTGTCAAAAAATAAAATCTCACATGAACTCACCATACCCCTCACGGAATCCAAATGCGTAAAAATTTTTAGACATTTTATTCCAGACTTCTTCTCACGCTTTAGGGCCCCTAGAATGCCAGGGCAGTATAAATACCCCACATGTGACCCCATTTCGGAAAGAAGACACCCCAAGGTATTCCGTGAGGGGCATATTGAGTCCATGAAAGATTGAAATTTTTGTCCCAAGTTAGCGGAAAGGGAGACTTTGTGAGAAAAAAATAAAAAATATCAAATTCCGCTAACTTGTGCCAAAAAAAAAAAATTCTATGAACTCGCCATGCCCCTCATTGAATACCTTGGGGTGTCGTATTTCCAAAATGAGGTCACATGTGGGGTATTTATACTGCCCTGGCATTCTAGGGGCACCAAAGCGTGAGAAGAAGTCTGGTATCCAAATGTCTAAAAATGCCCTCCTAAAAGGAATATGGGCACCTTTGCGCATCTAGGCTGCAAAAAAGTGTCACACATCTGGTATCGCCGTACTCAGGAGAAGTTGGGGAATGTGTTTTGGGGTGTCATTTTACATATACCCATGCTGGGTGAGAGAAATATCTTGGTCAAATGCCAACTTTGTATAAAAAAATGGGAAAAGTTGTCTTTTGCCAAGATATTTCTCTCACCCAGCATGGGTATATGTAAAATGACACCCCAAAACACATTCCCCAACTTCTCCTGAATACGGCGATACCACATGTGTGACACTTTTTTGCAGCCTAGGTGGGCAAAGGTGCCCACATTCCAAAGAGCACCTTTAGGATTTCACAGGTCATTTACCTACTTACCACACATTAGGGCCCCTGGAAAATGCCAGGGCAGTATAACTACCCCACAAGTGACCCCATTTTGGAAAGAAGACACCCCAAGGTATTCCGTGAGGGGCATGGCGAGTTCCTCGAATTTTTTATTTTTTGTCACAAGTTAGTGGAAAATGATGATTTTTCTTTTTTTTTTTTTTTCTTACAAAGTCTCATATTCCACTAACTTGTGACAAAAAATAAAAACTTCCATGAACTCACTATGCCCATCAGCGAATACCTTGGGGTGTCTTCTTTCCAAAATGGGGTCACTTGTGGGGTAGTTATACTGCCCTGGCATTCTAGGGGCCCAAATGTGTGGTAAGGAGTTTGAAATCAAATTCTGTAAAAAATGACCAGTGAAATCCGAAAGGTGCTCTTTGGAATGTGGGCCCCTTTGCCCACCTAGGCTGCAAAAAAGTGTCACACATGTGGTATCTACGTATTCAGGAGAAGTTGGGGAATGTGTTTTGGGGTGTCATTTTACATATACCCATGCTGGGTGAGAGAAATATCTTGGCAAAAGACAACTTTTACCATTTTTTTATACAAAGTTGTCTTTTGCCAAGATATTTCTCTCACCCAGCATGGGTATATGTAAAATGACACCCCAAAACACATTCCCCAACTTCTCCTGAATACGGAGATACCACATGTGTGACACTTTTTTGCAGCCTAGGTGGGCAAAGGGGCCCATATTCCAAAGAGCACCTTTCGGATTTCACTGGCCATTTTTTACAGAATTTGATTTCAAACTCCTTACCACACATTTGGGCCCCTAGAATGCCAGGGCAGTATAACTACCCCACAAGTGACCCCATTTTGGAAAGAAGACATCCCAAGGTATTCGCTGATGGGCATAGTGAGTTCATGGAAGTTTTTATTTTTTGTCACAAGTTAGTGGAAAATGATGATTTTTTTTTATTTTTTTTTATTACAAAGTCTCATATTCCACTAACTTGTGACAAAAAATAAAAACTTCCATGAACTCACTATGCCAATCAGCGAATACCTTGGGGTGTCTTCTTTCCAAAATGGGGTCACTTGTGGGGTAGTTATACTGCCCTGGCATTCTAGGGGCCCAAATGTGTGGTAAGGAGTTTGAAATCAAATTCTGTAAAAAATGGCTGGTGAAATCCTAAAGGTGCTCTTTGGAATGTGGGCCCCTTTGCCCACCTAGGCTGCAAAAAAGTGTCACACATCTGGTATCTCCGTATTCAGGAGAAGTTGGGGAATGTGTTTTGGGGTGTCATTTTACATATACCCATGCTGGGTGAGAGAAATATCTTGGCAAAAGACAACTTTTACCATTTTTTTATACAAAGTTGTCTTTTGCCAAGATATTTCTCTCACCCAGCATTGGGAAGGGTTCCCTCCTCCTCTTTTGAGCTGGCAACATGGTTGAGATGCTTGGTGACGCAGGTGGTGGTGTTGGTGGTACATCCCATGTTTGCTGGGCGGCAGGTGCCAACGTTCCTCCAGAGGCGGAGGAAGAGGCCGAGGCGGCGGCAGCAGCAGCAGAAGAGGCCGAGGCGGCGGCAGCAGCAGAAGAGGCCGAGGCGGCAGCAGCAGAAGAGGTAGCAGGGGGAGCCTGAGTGACTTCCTTGTTTTTAAGGTGTTTACTCCACTGCAGTTCATGCTTTGCATGCAGGTGCCTGGTCATGCAGGTTGTGCTAAGGTTCAGAACGTTAATGCCTCGCTTCAGGCTCTGATGGCACAGCGTGCAAACCACTCGGGTCTTGTCGTCAGCACATTGTTTGAAGAAGTGCCATGCCAGGGAACTCCTTGAAGCTGCCTTTGGGGTGCTCGGGTCCCAGATGGCGGCGGTCAGTAGCAGGCGGAGTCTCTTGGCGGCGGGTGTTCTGATTTTGCCCACTGCTCCCTCTTTGCTACGCTGTTGGCTCGGTCTCACCACTGCCTCTTCCTCCGAACTGTGAAAGTCAGTGGCACGACCTTCATTCCATGTGGGGTCTAGGACCTCATCGTCCCCTGCATCGTCTTCCACCCAGTCTTGATCCCTGACCTCCTGTTCAGTCTGCACACTGCAGAAAGACGCAGCAGTTGGCACCTGTGTTTCGTCATCATCAGAGACGTGCTGAGGTGGTATTCCCATGTCCTCATCATCAGGAAAAATAAGTGGTTGTGCGTTAGTGCATTCTATCTCTTCCACCCCTGGGGAAGGGCTAGGTGGATGCCCTTGGGAAACCCTGGCAGCAGAGTCTTCAAACAGCATAAGAGACTGCTGCATAACTTGAGGCTCAGACAGTTTCCCTGATATGCATGGGGGTGATGTGACAGACCGATGGGCTTGGTTTTCATGCGCCATCTGTGCGCTTTCTGCAGAAGACTGGGTGGGAGATAATGTGAACGTGCTGGATCCACTGTCGGCCACCCAATTGACTAATGCCTGTACCTGCTCAGGCCTTACCATCCTTAGAACGGCATTGGGCCCCACCAAATATCGCTGTAAATTCTGCTGGCTACTGGGACCTGAGGTAGTTGGTTCACTAGGACGTGTGGCTGTGGCAGAACGGCCACGTCCTCTCCCAGCACCAGAGGGTCCACTAACACCACCATGACCATGTCCACGTCCGCGTCCCTTATTAGATGTTTTCCTCATTGTTCCCGTTCACCACAATTTTGAGAATGGCAAATTTGGGAATAGTTTTTCAACCCAGAACAAAAAATGTGCTTTTACGGTCACTACAAATAACTTGACCAGCTAAAACAGTACAGATTTGGTTGAATCGAAATGTGAGGCCTGTTTTTTTTTTGCGCTGTGTGACAGGTATAGGTTTAATCACAGAATTAGACTTCTATCTGCACGGTAGCGTGTGTCTTAGGTTTTTCTGAATGCCACTATCAGCACCTTCAATGTAAGATATCCTTTTTGGGATAGATTTCAAGTAGGCCTCATATAGCAGAAACTAGTTATTTTGAGAATGGCAAATTTGGGAATAGTTTTTCAAACCCAGAACAAAAAGTGTGCTTTTACGGTCACTACAAATAACTTGACCAGCTAAAACAGTACAGATTTGGTTGAATAGAAATGTGAGGCCTGTTTTTTTTTGCGCTGTGTGACAGGTATAGGTTTAATCACAGAATTAGACTTCTATCTGCACGGTAGCGTGTGTCTTAGGTTTTTCTGAATGACACTATCAGCACCTTCAATGTAAGATATCCTTTTTGGGATAGATTTCAAGTAGGCCTCATATAGCAGAAACTAGTTTTTTTGAGAATGGCAAATTTGGGAATAGTTTTTCAACCCAGAACAAAAAGTGTGCTTTTACGTTCACTACAAATAACTTGACCAGCTAAAACAGTACAGATTTGGTTGAATAGAAATGTGAGGCCTGTTTTTTTTTGCGCTGTGTGACATGTATAGGTTTAATCACAGAATTAGACTTCTATCTGCACGGTAGCGTGTGTCTTAGGTTTTTCTGAATGACACTATCAGCACCTTCAATGTAAGATATCCTTTTTGGGATAGATTTCAAGTAGGCCTCATATAGCAGAAACTAGTTATTTTGAGAATGGCAAATTTGGGAATAGTTTTTCAACCCAGAACAAAAAGTGTGCTTTTACGGTCACTACAAATAACTTGACCAGCTAAAACAGTACAGATTTGGTTGAATAGAAATGTGAGACCTGTTTTTTTTTGCGCTGTGTGACAGGTATAGGTTTAATCACAGAATTAGACTTCTATCTGCACGGTAGCGTGTAACATAGTAACATAGTAACATAGTACATAAGGTCGAAAAAAGACATTTGTCCATCCAGTTCGGCCTGTCATCCTACAAGTTGATCCAGAGGAAGGCAAAAAAAACCCTGTGAGGTAGAAGCCAATTTTCTTTACCATAGGGGAATAAAAAATTCCTTCCCGAGTCCAATCAGGCAATCAGAATAACTCCCTGGATCAACGACCCCTCTCTAGTAGCTATAGCCTGTAATATTATTACACTCCAGAAATACATCCAGGCCCCTCTTGAATTCCTTTATTGTACTCACCATCACCACCTCCTCAGGCAGAGAGTTCCATAGTCTCACTGCTCTTACCGTAAAGAACCCTTTTCTATGTTTGTGTACAAACCTTCTTTCCTCCAAACGCAGAGGATGTCCCCTCGTCACAGTCACAGTCCTGGGGATAAATAGATGATGGGATAGATCTCTGTACTGCCCCCTGATATATTTATACATAGTAATTAGATCTCCCCTCAGTCGTCTTTTTTCTAACGTGAATAACCCTAATTTTGATAATCTTTCAGGGTACTGTAGTTGCCCCATTCCAGTTATTACTTTAGTTGCCCTCCTCTGGCAACTAAGACAGTGGCTGTCTTTGATTCCAGAGGGGAAGCAAACCAGGCTGGTGCAGTGAGCTGCATTTATATTAATATAAGCAGATATATAACGCGAGTTTGACCGCGACGCGTGGCTGATTAAGTGTGGTTGTGTAAGTGTGTGACTTAAGATTAAGTGAGGGAGTATCTGAGAGCTAAATTATTTGTGGACATTGATAAGTGGCTGTGTTTGACTGTATTTTGTGCTGTGATAACACTTTTTTTTTCCTTCTCCAGGGGTTGCACAGGTGAGCAATTAGGGTGTGGCTGTTTAATTAGGGTGTGGCTGTCTAATTAGGAGACTTTAAAAACTCAGCAGTAAGAACAGCACAGCCTTTTTGATTCCAGAGGGGAAGCAAACCAGGCTGGTGCAGTGAGCTGCATTTATATTAATATAAGCAGATATATAACGCGAGTTTGACCGCGACGCGTGGTTGATTAAGTGTGGTTGTGTAAGTGTGTGACTTAAGATTAAGTGACTTTAGATTCAGGGACTTCTGTGGGGGACTGCAATTAGCCTGTATCTTATTACTACATTGTATTGTATTTTTTGCTTTTGTGGTGTAATCCCCATTTAGTATGTGTTGCACAATTGACAACGCAGTCCAGTGCACATCTTGCATGATGTATGCAGTCCTGGAACAGCCGTTCCAGGGTGAATTTCTTTGTTCAAGATGTGAGCAAATTACCCGTTTGGAATCGCTAATCGAGTCTCTAAATGGGCAAGTTGCAACACTGAGAGGCATTGACAATTTGCAAAAAAGTTTGCTTCTCACCGAGCAAGCACTCTTTGGGGTAGATGAGGGAGAGGGTGACAGAGAGGAGGCTGAGGAAAGTGAGGTAGCTAGCTGGGTAACATTTAGAAAGCGGGGTAGAGGGAAGAGTGCCAGGGAGGCTAGCCCTGATCTGACACACCCCAACAAGTTTGCACGTTTGGCAGATGAGGGGGATATCAGTCCAGGGACGGCACTGCCGCAGCCGGACACTTCCTCTGCCAGTCAGGGGAATGTCAGCTCCGGTAAGCAGGGGACCAGGAGAGCAGGGCAGGCCAGACAGGTGCTGGTAGTGGGAGACTCAATTATTAGGGGAACAGATAGGGAAATCTGTCACAAAGACCGTGATCGCCGAACAGTGTGCTGTCTTCCTGGCGCTAGAGTTCGACATATCGCGGATCGGGTTGACAGATTACTGGGAGGGGCTGGAGAAGATCCAGCGGTCATGGTCCATATCGGAACCAATGACAAAGTTAGGGGTAGGTGGAGAGTCCTTAAAAATGATTTCAGGGATTTAGGGCAAAAGCTTAGGGCAAGGACCTCAAAGGTAGTATTTTCCGAAATACTACCGGTACCACGGGCCACACAAGAAAGGCAGTGGGAGATTAGGGAAATTAACAAGTGGCTCAAGAACTGGTGTAGGATGGAGGGGTTTGGGTTCCTGGAGAACTGGGCCGACTTCTCTGTCGGCTACAGCCTCTATCGTAGGGACGGGCTGCACCTCAATGGGGAAGGAGCAGCTGTGTTGGGGAAGAAGATGGCTAGAAGGTTGGAGGAGTGTTTAAACTAGGGACTGGGGGGGAGGGTAATTACACTATAGAAGGGGAAGATAGTGCAGATAGAGACCGGGGGCAAGGTAGTGGGACTGGGGGAGAAATGGAAGGAGGGACAAGAACAGTTCAGAAGGAAAGGTGTAGGGTAAAAAATATACATAAACCTCTCATATGTATGTATACTAATGCCAGAAGCCTGACTAATAAAACTGGTGAACTGGAATTAGTGATGTGTGAGGAGGACTATGACATAGTGGGACATGGCTGGATGATAGCTATGACTGGGCAGTTAATGTACAAGGTTACAGTCTGTTCAGAAAGGATCGTCAAAACCGGAGAGGTGGAGGGGTCTGCCTTTATGTAAAGTCTTGTCTAAAGCCCACACTCCGTGAAGATATAAGTGAGGGACATGAACATGTGGAGTCACTATGGGTAGAGATACATGGAGCTAAAAACAACAATAAATTACTAATAGGAGTCTACTATAAACCACCTAATATACCAGAGTCCACAGAAAATCTACTACTAAACGAGATAGACAAGGCGGCAAATCATAATGAGGTGGTTATTATGGGGGACTTCAACTACCCAGATATAGACTGGGAAACTGAAACTTGTATATCTCATAAAGGAAACAGATTCTTGGCAATAACCAAAAACAATTATCTCTCCCAACTGGTTCAGGACCCGACTAGAGGGACGGCCATACTGGACTTAATATTAACCAATAGACCTGACAGAACAACAGACGTGCAGGTTGGGGGATACCTGGGAAATAGTGACCATAAAGTAATAACCTTCCAATTATCATTCAAAAGAGCGTTTCTACAGGGAGAAACAAAAATACCAAACTTCAAAAAAGCTAAATTTAGCCAACTAAGAGAGGCCATAGGCCTAACTAACTGGGACAAAGTCCTCAAAAATAAAAATACAGCCAAAAAATGGGATATCTTTAAAAACATCCTAAAATCTTATTGTGAGAGGTACATACCATATGGGAATAAAAGGTTAAGGAACAAAAAGAAACCAATGTGGATAAACAGAACTGTAAAGAAAGCAATAAATGACAAAAAGAAAGCATATAAAACCCTAAAACAGGAGGGTAGCACGGAAGCACTGAAAAACTATAAGGAAAAAAACAGAACATGTAAAAAACAAATAAAAGCGGCCAAACTAGAGACCGAGAGATTAATTGCCAAAGAGAGTAAAACTAACCCTAAAATGTTCTTCAATTATATAAATGTTAAAAAGTATAAATCTGAAGGTGTCGGCCCTTTAAAGAGTAATGAGGGGGGAGTCGCAGAGAGCGACGAGGAGAAAGCAAAGCTGTTAAATATTTTTTTCTCCAATGTATTCACTGAGGAAAATAAACTGTCAGATGAAATGCTGAATGCTGAAATAAATTCGCCATTAAAAGTGTCCTGTCTGACCCAGGAAGAAGTACAACAGCGACTTAAAAAAATCAAAATAGACAAATCGCCAGGACCGGATGGCATACACCCCCGTATCCTAAGGGAATTAAGTAATGTCATAGCCAGACCCTTATTTCTGATATTTGCGGACTCTGTACTGACAGGGAATGTCCCACAGGATTGGCGCATGGCAAATGTGGTGCCAATATTCAAAAAGGGTCCAAAAACAGAGCCTGGAAACTATAGGCCGGTAAGTTTAACATCTGTTGTGGGTAAACTGTTTGAAGGTTTTCTGAGAGATGCTATGTTAGAGCATCTTATGGGAAATAAGCAAATAACGCCATATCAGCATGGCTTCGTGAGGGATCGGTCATGTCAAACTAATTTAATCAGTTTCGATGAGGAGGTAAGTACTAGACTTGACAGCGGCGAATCAATGGATGTCGTGTATCTGGACTTCTCCAAAGCATTTGACACTGTACCTCATAAAAGGTTAGTATATAAAATGAGAATGCTCGGACTCGGAGAAAACGTCTGTAAGTGGGTAAGTAACTGGCTCAATGATAGAAAACAGAGGGTGGTTATTAACGGTACATACTCAGATTGGGTCACTGTCACTAGTGGAGTACCTCAGGGGTCAGTATTGGGCCCTATTCTCTTCAATATATTTATTAATGATCTTGTAGAAGGCTTGCATAGTAAAATATAAATTTTCGCAGATGACACTAAACTGTGTAAAGTAATTAACACTGAAGAGGACAGTATACTACTACAGAGGGATCTGGATAGATTGGAGGCTTGGGCAGATAAGTGGCAGATGAGGTTTAACACTGAGAAATGTAAAGTTATGCACATGGGAAGGAATAATGCAAGTCACCCATACATACTAAATGGTAAAACACTCGGTAACACTGACATGGAAAAGGATCTAGGAATTTTAATAAACAGCAAACTAAACTGCAAAAAACAGTGTCTTAGGTTTTTCTGAATGACACTATCAGCACCTTCAATGTAAGATATCCTTTTTGGGATAGATTTCAAGTACGCCTCATATAGCAGAAACTAGTTATTTTGAGAATGGCAAATTTGGGAATAGTTTTTCAACCCAGAACAAAAAGTGTGCTTTTACGGTCACTACAAATAACTTGACCAGCTAAAACAGTACAGATTTCGTTGAATAGAAATGTGAGGCCTGTTTTTTTTTTGCGCTGTGTGACAGATATAGGTTTAATCACAGAATTAGACTTCTATCTGCACGGTAGCGTGTGTCTTAGGTTTTTCTGAATGACACTATCAGCACCTTCAATGTAAGATATCCTTTTTGGGATAGATTTCAAGTAGGCCTCATATAGCAGAAACTAGTTATTTTGAGAATGGCAAATTTGGGAATAGTTTTTCAACCCAGAAAAAAAAATGTGCTTTTACGGTCACTACAAATAACTTGACCAGCTAAAACAGTACAGATTTCGTTGAATAGAAATGTGAGGCCTGTTTTTTTTTGCGCTGTGTGACAGGTATAGGTTTAATCACAGAATTAGACTTCTATCTGCACGGTAGCGTGTGTCTTAGGTTTTTCTGAATGACACTATCAGCACCTTCAATGTAAGATATCCTTTTTGGGATAGATTTCAAGTAGGCCTCATATAGCAGAAACTAGTTATTTTGAGAATGGCAAATTTGGGAATAGTTTTTCAACCCAGAAAAAAAAATGTGCTTTTACGGTCACTACAAATAACTTGACCAGCTAAAACAGTACAGATTTGGTTGAATAGAAATGTGAGGCCTGTTTTTTTTTTGCGCTGTGTGACAGGTATAGGTTTAATCACAGAATTAGACTTCTATCTGCACGGTAGCGTGTGTCTTAGGTTTTTCTGAATGACACTATCAGCACCTTCAATGTAAGATATCCTTTTTGGGATAGATTTCAAGTACACCTCATATAGCAGAAACTAGTTATTTTGAGAATGGCAAATTTGGGAATAGTTTTTCAACCCAGAACAAAAAGTGTGCTTTTACGGTCACTACAAATAACTTGACCAGCTAAAACAGTACAGATTTGGTTGAATAGAAATGTGAGGCCTGTTTTTTTTTTGCGCTGTGTGACAGGTATAGGTTTAATCACAGATTAGACTTCTATCTGCACGGTAGCGTGTTTCTTAGGTTTTTCTGAATTACACTATCAGCACCTTCAATGTAAGATATCCTTTTTGGGATAGATTTCAAGTAGGCCTCATATAGCAGAAACTAGTTATTTTGAGAATTGCAAATTTGGGAATAGTTTTTCAACCCAGAACAAAAAGTGCGCTTTTACGGTCACTACAAATAACTTGACCAGCTAAAACAGTACAGATTTGGTTGAATAGAAATGTGAGGCCTGTTTTTTTTTGCGCTGTGTGACAGGTATAGGTTTAATCACAGAATTAGACTTCTATCTGCACGGTAGCGTGTGTCTTAGGTTTTTCTGAATGACACTATCAGCACCTTCAATGTAAGATATCCTTTTTGGGATAGATTTCAAGTAGGCCTCATATAGCAGAAACTAGTTATTTTGAGAATGGCAAATTTGGGAATAGTTTTTCAACCCAGAACAAAAAGTGTGCTTTTACGGTCACTACAAATAACTTGACCAGCTAAAACAGACCAGATTTGGTTGAATAGAAATGGGAGGCCTGTTTTCTTTTGCGCTGTGTGACAGGTATAGGTTTAATCACAGAATTAGACTTCTATCTGCACGGTAGCGTGTGTCTTAGGTTTTTCTGAATGACACTATCAGCACCTTCAATGTAAGATATCCTTTTTGGGATAGATTTCAAGTAGGCCTCATATAGCAGAAACTAGTTATTTTGAGAATGGCAAATTTGGGAATAGTTTTTCAACCCAGAACAAAAAATGTGCTTTTACGGTCACTACAAATAACTTGACCAGCTAAAACAGTACAGATTTGGTTGAATAGAAATGTGAGGCCTGTTTTTTTTTTGCGCTGTGTGACAGGTATAGGTTTAATCACAGAATTAGACTTCTATCTGCACGGTAGCGTGTGTCTTAGGTTTTTCTGAATGACACTATCAGCACCTTCAATGTAAGATATCCTATTTGGGATAGATTTCAAGTAGGCCTCATATAGCAGAAACTAGTTATTTTGAGAATGGCAAATTTGGGAATAGTTTTTCAACCCAGAACAAAAAATGTGCTTTTACGGTCACTACAAATAACTTGACCAGCTAAAACAGTACAGATTTGGTTGAATAGAAATGTGAGGCCTGTTTTTTTTTGCGCTGTGTGACAGGTATAGGTTTAATCACAGAATTAGACTTCTATCTGCACGGTAGCGTGTGTCTTAGGTTTTTCTGAATGACACTATCAGCACCTTCAATGTAAGATATCCTTTTTGGGATAGATTTCAAGTAGGCCTCATATAGCAGAAACTAGTTATTTTGAGAATGGCAAATTTGGGAATAGTTTTTCAACCCTGAACAAAAAATGTGCTTTTACGGTCACTACAAATAACTTGACCAGCTAAATCAGTACAGATTTGGTTGAATAGAAATGTGAGGCCTGTTTTTTTTTGCGCTGTGTGACAGGTATAGGTTTAATCACAGAATTAGACTTCTATCTGCACGGTAGCGTGTGTCTTACGTTTTTCTGAATGACACTGTCAGCACCTTCAATGTAAGATATCCTTTTTGGGATAGATTTCAAGTAGGCCTCATATAGCAGAAACTAGTTATTTTGAGAATGGCAAATTTGGGAATAGTTTTTCAACCCAGAACAAAAACTGTGCTTTTACGGTCACTACAAATAACTTGACCAGCTAAAACAGTACAGATTTGGTTGAATAGAAATGTGAGGCCTGTTTTTTTTTTGCGCTGTGTGACAGGTATAGGTTTAATCACAGAATTAGACTTCTATCTGCACGGTAGCGTGTGTCTTAGGTTTTTCTGAATGACACTGTCAGCACCTTCAATGTAAGATATCCTTTTTGGGATAGATTTCAAGTAGGCCTCATATACCAGAAACTAGTTATTTTGAGAATGGCAAATTTGGGAATAGTTTTTCAACCCAGAACAAAAACTGTGCTTTTACGGTCACTACAAATAACTTGACCAGCTAAAACAGTACAGATTTGGTTGAATAGAAATGTGAGGCCTGTTTTTTTTTTGCGCTGTGTGACAGGTATAGGTTTAATCACAGAATTAGACTTCTATCTGCACGGTAGCGTGTGTCTTAGGTTTTTCTGAATGACACTATCAGCACCTTCAATGTAAGATATCCTTTTTGGGATAGATTTCAAGTAGGCCTCATATAGCAGAAACTAGTTATTTTGAGAATGGCAAATTTGGGAATAGTTTTTCAACCCAGAACAAAAAGTGTGCTTTTACGGTCACTACAAATAACTTGACCAGCTAAAACAGTACAGATTTGGTTGAATAGAAATGTGAGACCTGTTTTTTTTTGCGCTGTGTGACAGGTATAGGTTTAATCACAGAATTAGACTTCTATCTGCACGGTAGCGTGTGTCTTAGGTTTTTCTGAATGACACTATCAGCACCTTCAATGTAAGATATCCTTTTTGGGATAGATTTCAAGTAGGCCTCATATAGCAGAAACTAGTTATTTTGAGAATGGCAAATTTGGGAATAGTTTTTCAACCCAGAAAAAAAAATGTGCTTTTACGGTCACTACAAATAACTTGACCAGCTAAAACAGTACAGATTTGGTTGAATAGAAATGTGAGGCCTGTTTTTTTTTTGCGCTGTGTGACAGGTATAGGTTTAATCACAGAATTAGACTTCTATCTGCACGGTAGCGTGTGTCTTAGGTTTTTCTGAATGACACTATCAGCACCTTCAATGTAAGATATCCTTTTTGGGATAGATTTCAAGTAGGCCTCAAATAGCAGAAACTAGTTATTTTGAGAATGGCAAATTTGGGAATAGTTTTTAAACCCAGAACAAAAAGTGTGCTTTTACGGTCACTACAAATAACTTGACCAGCTAAAACAGTACAGATTTCGTTGAATAGAAATGTGAGGCCTGTTTTTTTTTTGCGCTGTGTGACAGGTATAGGTTTAATCACAGAATTAGACTTCTATCTGCACGGTAGCGTGTGTCTTACGTTTTTCTGAATTACACTATCAGTACCTTCAATGTAAGATATCATTTTTGGGATAGATTTCAAGTAGGCCTCATATAGCAGAAACTAGTTATTTTGAGAATGGCAAATTTGGGAATAGTTTTTCAACCCAGAACAAAAAATGTGCTTTTACGGTCACTACAAATAACTTGACCAGCTAAAACAGTACAGATTTGGTTGAATAGAAATGTGAGGCCTGTTTTTTTTTTGCGCTGTGTGACAGGTATAGGTTTAATCACAGAATTAGACTTCTATCTGCACGGTAGCGTGTGTCTTAGGTTTTTCTGAATTACACTATCAGCACCTTCAATGTAAGATATTCTTTTTGGGATAGATTTCAAGTAGGCCTCATATAGCAGAAACTAGTTATTTTGAGAATGGCAAATTTGGGAATAGTTTTTCAACCCAGAACAAAAAGTGTGCTTTTACGGTCACTACAAATAACTTGACCAGCTAAAACAGTACAGATTTGGTTGAATAGAAATGTGAGACCTGTTTTTTTTTTGCGCAGTGTGACAGGTATAGGTTTAATCACAGAATTAGACTTCTATCTGCACGGTAGCGTGTGTCTTAGGTTTTTCTGAATGACACTATCAGCACCTTCAATGTAAGATATCCTTTTTGGGATAGATTTCAAGTAGGCCTCATATAGCAGAAACTAGTTATTTTGAGAATGGCAAATTTGGGAATAGTTTTTAAACCCAGAACAAAAAGTGTGCTTTTACGGTCACTACAAATAACTTGACCAGCTAAAACAGTACAGATTTCGTTGAATAGAAATGTGAGGCCTGTTTTTTTTTTGCGCTGTGTGACAGGTATAGGTTTAATCACAGAATTAGACTTCTATCTGCACGGTAGCGTGTGTCTTAGGTTTTTCTGAATGACACTATCAGCACCTTCAATGTAAGATATCCTTTTTGGGATAGATTTCAAGTAGGCCTCAAATAGCAGAAACTAGTTATTTTGAGAATGGCAAATTTGGGAATAGTTTTTCAACCCAGAACAAAAAGTGTGCTTTTACGGTCACTACAAATAACTTGACCAGCTAAAACAGTACAGATTTCGTTGAATAGAAATGTGAGGCCTGTTTTTTTTTTGCGCTGTGTGACAGGTATAGGTTTAATCACAGAATTAGACTTCTATCTGCACGGTAGCGTGTGTCTTACGTTTTTCTGAATTACACTATCAGTACCTTCAATGTAAGATATCATTTTTGGGATAGATTTCAAGTAGGCCTCATATAGCAGAAACTAGTTATTTTGAGAATGGCAAATTTGGGAATAGTTTTTCAACCCAGAACACAAAGTGTGCTTTTACGGTCACTACAAATAACTTGACCAGCTAAAACAGTACAGATTTGGTTGAATAGAAATGTGAGGCCTGTTTTTTTTTTGCGCTGTGTGACAGGTATAGGTTTAATCACAGAATTAGACTTCTATCTGCACGGTAGCGTGTGTCTTAGGTTTTTCTGAATTACACTATCAGCACCTTCAATGTAAGATATTCTTTTTGGGATAGATTTCAAGTAGGCCTCATATAGCAGAAACTAGTTATTTTGAGAATGGCAAATTTGGGAATAGTTTTTCAACCCAGAAAAAAAAATGTGCTTTTACGGTCACTACAAATAACTTGACCAGCTAAAACAGTACAGATTTGGTTGAATAGAAATGTGAGGCCTGTTTTTTTTTTTGCGCTGTGTGACAGGTATAGGTTTAATCACAGAATTAGACTTCTATCTGCACGGTAGCGTGTGTCTTAGGTTTTTCTGAATGACACTATCAGCACCTTCAATGTAAGATATCCTTTTTGGGGTAGATTTCAAGTAGGCCTCAAATAGCAGAAACTAGTTATTTTGAGAATGGCAAATTTGGGAATAGTTTTTAAACCCAGAACAAAAAGTGTGCTTTTACGGTCACTACAAATAACTTGACCAGCTAAAACAGTACAGATTTGGTTGAATAGAAATGTGAGGCCTGTTTTTTTTTTGCGCTGTGTGACAGGTATAGGTTTAATCACAGAATCAGACTTCTATCTGCACGGTAGCGTGTGTCTTAGGTTTTTCTGAATGACACTATCAGCACCTTCAATGTAAGATATCCTTTTTGGGATAGATTTCAAGTAGGCCTCATATAGCAGAAACTAGTTATTTTGAGAATGGCAAATTTGGGAATAGTTTTTCAACCCAGAAAAAAAAATGTGCTTTTACGGTCACTACAAATAACTTGACCAGCTAAAACAGTACAGATTTGGTTGAATAAAAATGTGAGGCCTGTTTTTTTTTTGCGCTGTGTGACAGGTATAGGTTTAATCACAGAATTAGACTTCTATCTGCACGGTAGCGTGTGTCTTAGGTTTTTCTGAATGACACTATCAGCACCTTCAATGTAAGATATCCTTTTTGGGATAGATTTCAAGTAGGCCTCAAATAGCAGAAACTAGTTATTTTGAGAATGGCAAATTTGGGAATAGTTTTTAAACCCAGAACAAAAAGTGTGCTTTTACGGTCACTACAAATAACTTGACCAGCTAAAACAGTACAGATTTCGTTGAATAGAAATGTGAGGCCTGTTTTTTTTTTGCGCTGTGTGACAGGTATAGGTTTAATCACAGAATTAGACTTCTATCTGCACGGTAGCGTGTGTCTTACGTTTTTCTGAATTACACTATCAGTACCTTCAATGTAAGATATCATTTTTGGGATAGATTTCAAGTAGGCCTCATATAGCAGAAACTAGTTATTTTGAGAATGGCAAATTTGGGAATAGTTTTTCAACCCAGAACAAAAAGTGTGCTTTTACGGTCACTACAAATAACTTGACCAGCTAAAACAGTACAGATTTGGTTGAATAGAAATGTGAGGCCTGTTTTTTTTTGCGCTGTGTGACAGGTATAGGTTTAATCACAGAATCAGACTTCTATCTGCACGGTAGCATGTGTCTTAGGTTTTTCTGAATGACACTATCAGCACCTTCAATGTAAGATATCCTTTTTGGGATAGATTTCAAGTAGGCCTCATATAGCAGAAACTAGTTATTTTGAGAATGGCAAATTTGGGAATAGTTTTTCAACCCAGAACAAAAAATGTGCTTTTACGGTCACTACAAATAACTTGACCAGCTAAAACAGTACAGATTTGGTTGAATAGAAATGTGAGGCCTGTTTTTTTTTTGCGCTGTGTGACAGGTATAGGTTTAATCACAGAATTAGACTTCTATCTGCACGGTAGCGTGTGTCTTAGGTTTTTCTGAATTACACTATCAGCACCTTCAATGTAAGATATTCTTTTTGGGATAGATTTCAAGTAGGCCTCATATAGCAGAAACTAGTTATTTTGAGAATGGCAAATTTGGGAATAGTTTTTCAACCCAGAACAAAAAGTGTGCTTTTACGGTCACTACAAATAACTTGACCAGCTAAAACATTACAGATTTGGTTGAATAGAAATGTGAGGCCTGTTTTTTTTTGCGCTGTGTGACAGGTATAGGTTTAATCACAGAATCAGACTTCTATCTGCACGGTAGCGTGTGTCTTAGGTTTTTCTGAATGACACTATCAGCACCTTCAATGTAAGATATCCTTTTTGGGATAGATTTCAAGTAGGCCTCATATCGCAGAAACTAGTTTTTTTGAGAATGGCAAATTTGGGAATAGTTTTTCAACCCAGAACAAAAAATGTGCTTTTACGGTCACTACAAATAACTTGACCAGCTAAAACAGTACAGATTTGGTTGAATAGAAATGTGAGGCCTGTTTTTTTTTTTGCGCTGTGTGACAGGTATAGGTTTAATCACAGAATTAGACTTCCATCTGCACGGTAGCTTGTGTCTTAGGTTTTTCTGAATGACACTATCAGCACCTTCAATGTAAGATATCCTTTTTGGGATAGATTTCAAGTAGGCCTCATATAGCAGAAACTAGTTATTTTGAGAATGGCAAATTTGGGAATAGTTTTTCAACCCAGAAAAAAAAATGTGCTTTTACGGTCACTACAAATAACTTGACCAGCTAAAACAGTACAGATTTGGTTGAATAGAAATGTGAGGCCTGTTTTTTTTTTGCGCTGTGTGACAGGTATAGGTTTAATCACAGAATTAGACTTCTATCTGCACGGTAGCGTGTGTCTTAGGTTTTTCTGAATGACACTATCAGCACCTTCAATGTAAGATATCCTTTTTGGGATAGATTTCAAGTAGGCCTCAAATAGCAGAAACTAGTTATTTTGAGAATGGCAAATTTGGGAATAGTTTTTAAACCCAGAACAAAAAGTGTGCTTTTACGGTCACTACAAATAACTTGACCAGCTAAAACATTACAGATTTGGTTGAATAGAAATGTGAGGCCTGTTTTTTTTTGCGCTGTGTGACAGGTATAGGTTTAATCACAGAATCAGACTTCTATCTGCACGGTAGCGTGTGTCTTAGGTTTTTCTGAATGACACTATCAGCACCTTCAATGTAAGATATCCTTTTTGGGATAGATTTCAAGTAGGCCTCATATCGCAGAAACTAGTTTTTTTGAGAATGGCAAATTTGGGAATAGTTTTTCAACCCAGAACAAAAAATGTGCTTTTACGGTCACTACAAATAACTTGACCAGCTAAAACAGTACAGATTTGGTTGAATAGAAATGTGAGGCCTGTTTTTTTTTTTGCGCTGTGTGACAGGTATAGGTTTAATCACAGAATTAGACTTCCATCTGCACGGTAGCTTGTGTCTTAGGTTTTTCTGAATGACACTATCAGCACCTTCAATGTAAGATATCCTTTTTGGGATAGATTTCAAGTAGGCCTCATATAGCAGAAACTAGTTATTTTGAGAATGGCAAATTTGGGAATAGTTTTTCAACCCAGAAAAAAAAATGTGCTTTTACGGTCACTACAAATAACTTGACCAGCTAAAACAGTACAGATTTGGTTGAATAGAAATGTGAGGCCTGTTTTTTTTTTGCGCTGTGTGACAGGTATAGGTTTAATCACAGAATTAGACTTCTATCTGCACGGTAGCGTGTGTCTTAGGTTTTTCTGAATGACACTATCAGCACCTTCAATGTAAGATATCCTTTTTGGGATAGATTTCAAGTAGGCCTCAAATAGCAGAAACTAGTTATTTTGAGAATGGCAAATTTGGGAATAGTTTTTAAACCCAGAACAAAAAGTGTGCTTTTACGGTCACTACAAATAACTTGACCAGCTAAAACAGTACAGATTTCGTTGAATAGAAATGTGAGGCCTTTTTTTTTTTTGCGCTGTGTGACAGGTATAGGTTTAATCACAGAATTAGACTTCCATCTGCACGGTAGCTTGTGTCTTAGGTTTTTCTGAATGACACTATCAGCACCTTCAATGTAAGATATCCTTTTTGGGATAGATTTCAAGTAGGCCTCATATAGCAGAAACTATTTATTTTGAGAATGGCAAATTTGGGAATAGTTTTTCAACCCAGAACAAAAAGTGTGCTTTTACGGTCACTACAAATAACTTGACCAGCTAAAACAGTACAAATTTGGTTGAATAGAAATGTCTGGTCTATTTTTTAGGCGCTGGGTGACAGGCTCAACTTGCCCCTGATGTAGTATATGGCCAAAAAATAACCACACTATTGATGGTTAAATGCACTTGGGTGACACAGGCTCAGCCTGCACCAGATGTAGTATATGGCCAAAAAATAACCAGACTGTTGATGGTTAAATGCACTTCGGTGACACAGGCTCAGCCTGCAGCTGATGTAGTATATGGCCAAAAAATAACCAGACTGTTGATGGTTAAATGCACTTCGGTGACACAGGCTCAGCCTGCAGCTGATGTAGTATATGGCCAAAAAATAACCAGACTGTTGATGGTTAAATGCACTCCGGTGACACAGGCTCAGCCTGCAGCTGATGTAGGATATAGCACAAAATAACCACACTATTGATGGTTAAATACACTTGGTAATAGCTTGTGCTGTCGCACCACAAGCCACAAAATGGCCGCCGATCACCCCAGAAAAAAGTGATCTAAAAACGCTCTGGGCAGCCTCAAAAAAGTGAGCAAGTCGATATTAGCACTTCAATGATCCACAGCTGCAGATCGATCACAGAATGAAGTCTTTTGGAGGAGTTAATCTGCCTAATCTCGCCCTAACGTCGCAGCAGCAACCTCTCCCTATGCTTGAATCAGCAGAGTGACGTGCAGTGCTACGTGACCCAAGCTTATATAGAGGCTGGGTCACATGCTGCACTGGCCAATCACAGCCATGCCAGTAGTAGGCAAGGCTGTGATGGCCTCTTGGGGCAAGTAGTATGACGCTTGTTGATTGGCTGCTTTGCAGCCTTTCAAAAAGCGCCAAGAAAGCGCCAAACACTGAACCCGAACCCCGTTTTTTTTCGAAAATGTTCGGGTCCGTGTCACGGACACCCCAAAATTCGGTACGAACCCGAACTATACAGTTCGGGTTCGCTCATCCCTAGTCCCGAAGTATTCGCCGGCGAACATAGCTTGTTCACGTTCGCCGCGGCGGGCGAACATATGCGATGTTCGGTCCGCCCCCTATACATCATCATTAAGCAAACTTTGACCCTGTACCTCACAGTCAGCAGACACATTACAGCCAATCAGCATACCCTCCCTCCCAGACCCTCCCACCTCCTATCAAAAAGCAAGGACAGCATCCATCTTAGATTCATTCTGAAGCTGCAGTGTCACAAATTTGACTAAGTTGTAATCGCAATGCGATTAAAACAGGTTATACATAGAACATAGAATGTGTCGGCAGATAAGAACCATTTGGCCCATCTACTGTAGTCTGCCCATTATACTAAATACTATGGATAGCCCCTGGCCCTATCTTATATGAAGGATGGCCTTATGCCTATCTAATGCATGCTTAAACTCCTCCACTGTATTTGCAGCTACCACTTCTGCAGGAAGGCTATTCCATGCATCCACTACTCTCTCAGTAAAGTAATACTTCCTGATATTACTTTTAAACCTTTGCCCCTCTAATTTAAAATTAATATTATATTAATCGCATTGCGAATTCAACTTAGAGCTGGGTTCCTAATGGTTGTATTGCTAGAATATAATGAAGATTGAGAATATAGTGCTATATTTATATTCGTTATATTTGTCAATTCTAGCAATACAACCATTAGGAACTCAGATCTAAGTTGTAATTGCAATGCGATTAATGCAGGTTATATTAATCGCATTGCGAATTCAACTTAGAGCTGGGTTCCTAATGGTTGTATTGCTAGAATATAACGAAGATTGAGAATATAGTGCTATATTCGTTATATTCGTCAATGCTAGCAATACAGCCATTAGGAACTTAGCTCTAAGTTGAATTCGCAATGCGATTAATGCAGGTTATATTAATCGCATTGCGAATTCAACTTACCACACTCTGCGTCAACTACGTAATTTTCCATGGGAGTTTTGCCATGGATCCCCCTCCAGCATGCCACAGTCCAGGTGTTAGTCCCCTTGAAACAACTTTTCCATCACTATTGTGGCCAGAAAGAGTCCCTGTGGGTTTTAAAATTTGCCTGTCTATTGAAGTCTATGGCTGTTCGCCCAGTTCGCCCGTTCGCGAACATTCGCGGAAGTTTGCGTTCGCCCCTCGCGAACGGAAAATTTTATGTTCGCGACATCTCTAGTCCTTGGCTGCAGTCACATGGGGGCATTGATGTCAGCAGTTTCCAGGTTTCTCCAAACACATGGCATGATGTGACAACCTTTCAGAGAAAGATGTCGCCCGCTGGCTTGGATGGGCTTTTGACCTGTAGCCGGCTGCTCCCCTCCCCGCCTCTGGGAAGGGTTCCCTCCTCCTCTTCTGAGCTGGCAGACAAGGACCCACAAAACCCATTAGGGCCCATAGCTCCAGACCAGGAGGTCACAGGGAGATGGTTCTGGGACCAACAGACCCTCCTGGGTTCTGGCTACAATTAGAGTCCAAGCATGGTACCGTTATTGGGTTTCTGTGGGGAGATATGTATATCTCCCTTTGCTGGCACTCGACCTCCAATCTATGACCTTCGGCATGTTCATCGTGGCCACCGGGACACAAATATGTATCTGGTTTGCATCTGTGATGGCGGGGAGACTCATAATTGCTTATAAATCGCTGGTTCCATGCTGTCTGCTAGATTTGATTGAACTGTGGAATGGCTTAGACCTCTTGCAGAGAGGTCTTCCCTGTTCCCTTAGCTGGGGTTCCTGGCTGGATGAATGAAGTGTGAATTCGTACGCATGTGGCTTCCTTGAAGCCAGAACCCCTGTGGAGTTCACTACCTCTGCTATCTGACAATAAGATGGTTGGAGTGAGAACTTATTTTGCAGGTACACTGACAAAGGTGAATCAGATGAATATCATGGCTGCCATTAAATAATGATCCATATTCCTCACAGGGTCCAACAAGGTGGAGAGCCAGAAGTCATTCCTCTCCCGAATGGTGACAATTCGCCTGTCACTACGCAAGCAAGTGAGCATGCATCGGGCCATTTGTGCAAGTGACTAGGAAGGACTCCCTGCCTCCATCTCCACTGCATACTGCCATGGTGTGTCTGGGTCTTCTGCCTCTTCTTCCTCATTGCCCTGTACCTCCTCTGGCTGCTCCTGCTCCTCCTCTCCTGTCAGCTGTGTGTAAAAACCAACCATTTCGCTACAAATTGCTTGTGCTCCAATGTCCTCCTCTTCCTCCAGTTCAGCCCCTACAGGGCTCATGTGGCCGGGAGATCTAGGCACCACGTCACCAGTCCCCTGAACAGCCAGATTTACCAGCATCTGTTCCAGGACATGAAGCAGTGGAATGATGTTGTTCATCCTCTAGTCCTGGCGTCTCACAAATAATGTGGCCTCCTCAAAGGGCTTGAGCAATCGGCAGGTGTTACGCATGAGCTGCCACTGGATGACATCAATGTTACACAGAGGAGTAATCCTGTCCATTTGGATCATCAAGAAATTGTTTATGGCCTTTCTCTGTTCGTACAGTCGGTCCAACATATGGAGGATGGAATTCCAATGGGTGGAAACTTCGCATATCAGCCTATGTTGGGGGATGCCGTTCTGCTGCTGTAGCTCAAGGAGGGTGTGATTTGCAGTGTGCGAGTGGTTGAAGTACAGTACAGACCAAAAGTTTGGACACACCTTCTCATTCAAAGAGTTTTCTTTATTTTCATGACTATGAAAATTGTAGATTCACACTGAAGGCATCAAAACTATGAATTAACACATGTGGAATTATATACATAACAAACAAGTGTGAAACAACTGAAAAAATGTCATATTCTAGGTTCTTCAAAGTAGCCACCTTTTGCGTTGATTACTGCTTTGAACACTCTTGGCATTCTCTTGATGAGCTTCAAGAGGTAGTCCCCTGAAATGGTCTTCCAACAGTCTTGAAGGAGTTCCCAGAGATGCTTAGCACTTGGTGGCCCTTTTGCCTTCACTCTGCGGTCCAGCTCACCCCAAACCATCTTGATTGGGTTCAGGTCCGGTGACTGTGGAGGCCAGGTCATCTGGCGCAGCACCCCATCACTCTCCTTCTTCAAAGTAGCCACCTTTTGCGTTGATTACTGCTTTGCACACTCTTGGCATTCTCTTGATGAGCTTCAAGAGGTAGTCCCCTGAAATGGTTTTCACTTCACAGGTGTGCCCTGTCAGGTTTAATAAGTGGGATTTCTTGCCTTATAAATGGGGTTGGGACCATCAGTTGCGTTGAGGAGAAGTCAGGTGGATACACAGCTGATAGTCCTACTGAATAGACTGTTAGAATTTGTATTATGGCAAGAAAAAAGCAGCTAAGTAAAGAAAAACGAGTGGCCATCATTACTTTAAGAAATTAAGGTCAGTCAGTCAGCCGAAAAATTGGGAAAACTTTGAAAGTAAGGGCTATTTGACCATGAAGGAGAGTGATGGGGTGCTGCGCCAGATGACCTGGCCTCCACAGTCACCGGACCTGAACCCAATCGAGATGGTTTGGGGTGAGCTGGACCGCAGAGTGAAGGCAAAAGGGCCACCAAGTGCTAAGCATCTCTGGGAACTCCTTCAAGACTGTTGGAAGACCATTTCAGGGGACTACCTCTTGAAGCTCATCAAGAGAATGCCAAGAGTGTGCAAAGCAGTAATCAAAGCAAAAGGTGGCTACTTTGAAGAACCTAGAATATGACATATTTTCAGTTGTTTCACACTTGTTTGTTATGTATATAATTCCACATGTGTTAATTCATAGTTTTGATGCCTTCATAGTCATGAAAATAAAGAAAACTCTTTGAATGAGAAGGTGTGTCCAAACTTTTGGTCTGTACTGTACATGTAAAGTTTCTTGCCTGTTTTTAGGATGTCTTGCAGATGGGTGGAAGACTTTAAGAACCGCTTGACAATCAGATTGAACACCTGTGCCATGCAGGGCTCATGGCTCAGCCATCATTCACTAAGCGCCGACACCATGTTCTTCCCGTTGTCGGTCACCATGGTTCCGATTTTGAGTTGTCGCGGAGAAAGCCAGGATTATATTTCTTGATGAAGGACACAGAGCAGTTCCTCGCCTATGTGACTCCCTTCGCCCAGGCAAACAAGGTGCAGAACAGCGTGACACCACCATGTCCTGCACATGTGGTATGCTGGAGGGGCACTATGAATTGTCCCTGCAGTGGAGGCTGACGACACGGCGGAGGATGAGGAGGCAGAGGCGGACATTGTCGCAGGACCAACGGTGTGAGAACTTGGATGTGGAAGCGGTGTCACCTGGCCAAGTTGCTGGTGTGGCTGTGTTCTACATACGTGTAAAAGGCTGGTACTGCCTTTTTGGCAAAGAAATGACGGCTTGGGACTCGGCACAAGCCATCAGTTCTCTAAAAAGGTGCAGAATCCACCACTTGGAAAAGGGAGGGACTGCCTCACCAGCAACTTTGACAGGAGCACATTCAGCCTCTGCGCCGTTGGATGAGTGCACGCATACTGTTGTCTCTTGGCAATCGCATCAGTGATCGATCGCTGACGAAATGACTGATGAGGAGTAGGAGGGCGTGGAGCAGGAGCATCAGGCTGAGGTGGTGGAGCCTTGACTGCCTGAAACCAGGTGCGTGCCACTGGGTGATGCAGTGGTTGCTACGGCAGGCTGGACCACCACATCGGAGCCACGGTTTTCCCAGGCTACTTTATGGTGATGCTGCATATGTTGACGCAGGGCCATGGTGCCAACATTGGCACCCTGGCCACGCTTCACCTTCTGCCCACAAATTCTACATATGGCCATGTTCTCCTCCGGCAGATTAACAAAAAACTGCCACACTGCCGAGTAGGTGATTTTACCCCCAACACTAAACACTGACTGAGTGCTACCACCGCTGCCTCCGTGAAACTGTGCATTGCTACTTCCCGGGCAGGTAGGCTCCTTAGAAGCGGGTGGTCTACCCCAGGCACGTATGGCTACCGACCTCCCACTGCTGCCACCCTGCTGACTCCCGGCTCTGCTGCTGCCTCACTGGTAAGCTGCCACCCTCTTTTCCCGATGATGATGAAGCCCCTTCATCACCCAGCTCCCAATTGCGATCAGCTACATCATCATCATCGAGTACTGTCTGCACGTCACTGATGTCCTCATCAACCGTCTCTGAATTAGGAGCATGACTGCTCGCAACAACCGCTCCCACGCCACTCTCATCATCACTACTTGCCAGCCTACCAGAGGAAGCGGCGGATGTCTCCTCCAGATCTTGGCTGGGCAGTGGCTGTTCACTGTCCTCTAGTAGCTCGTCCTCGCTGAAAAGTTGAGCCGTGCCTATGACATATAATACTTCTCGCGGTGAGGGAACAGAAAATGACAAAGAAAGGTTCAGGACAGGTGGGGGCACAGGGTCTGCTCCGGGGCCATGCCAACTAAGCGTCGTTTCAGAAGAACCCACCGACTCTTGGCTGGGGGTGTCTGATGTCACCTGGGACGAAGTGGATGACTGAGTCAACTATTCAAGAACCGCTGGGTTGCTGGTCAAGACATGACCGCTAGATGACACCGTGAGCTCAGGCCTCTAGCTGGGACCCCTGCTGCCACGCCCCCTTACTCTGCTGCGACCTCTGCCTGCGCCAGAAACATTTAGGCCTCTGCAACTCCCCTGTGCAGGGCCTGGTACTTCTCTGTCTTACATACTGTTAGATCAAATAAATAAATAAAAAGGAAATTAAAACACCCCAAAAAACTCTGTAATTTTCTCACTTCAGCACACAACGGCTAATAAGCTTATTTTTTTTATTACCCCTATTACACGCCAAAAAGGGCTTTAGAACATATAACTGCACCGCTGAACTGCAAATATATTTTTTCTTTTTCCACTAGTAAATGCCACAAAAGGCTTTAAAACATATAACTACACCGCTGACCCCCAAATATATTTTTTCTTTTTCCACTGATACACACCACAAAAGGCTTTAAAACATATAACTACACCGCTGACCGGCAAATATAATTTTTCTTTTTCCACTAGAACAGATAAATGCACCGCTGAACAGCAAATATATTTTTTCTTTTTTTGCTAATACACGCCACAAAACGCTTTAAAACATATAACTGCACCGCTGACCGCCAAATATATTTTTAATTTTTCCACTAATACACACCACAAAAGGCTTTAAAAAATATAACTACACCGCTGACTGGCAAATATAATTTTATTTTTCCACTAATACACGTCACAAAAGGCTTTAGAACAGAAAACTGCACCGCTGAATGGCAAATATATTTTTTCTTTTTCCATTAATACTCGCCACAAAAGGCTTTAGAACATATAACTGCACTGCTGACCGGCAAATATATATTTTTCTTTTTCCACTAAAACACGCCACAAAAGGCTTTACAACTGAAAAATGCACTGTTGAACGGCAGATATAATTTTTCTTTTTCCACTAATTCATGCCACAAAAAGGCTTTAGAACATATAAATGCACCGCTGACCGGCAACACATATTTTTTCTTTTTCTACTAATACTCACCACAAAAGGCTTTAGAACATATAACTGCAATGCTGACCGGCAACACATATTTTTTCATTTTCCACTAATACATGCCACAAAAGGCTTTAGAACAGATAACTGCACCGCTGACCGACAAATATATTTTTTCTTTTTCCACTAATACATGCCACAAAAGGCTTTAGAACAGATAACTGCACCGCTGAACGGCAAATATATGTTTTCTTTTTACGCTAATACACGCCACAAAAGGCTTTAAAACATATAACTGCACCGCTGACCGGCAAATACAGTATATTTTTATTTTGCCACTAATAGACACCACAAAAGGCTTTAGAACAGATAACTGCACCCCTGAATGGCAAATGTATGTTTTCTTTTTCCGCTAATACACGCCACAAAAGGCTTTAGAACATATAACTGCACTGCTGACCGGCAAATATAATTTTTCTTTTTCTGCTAATACACGCCACAAAAGGCTTTAAAACATATAACTACACCGCTGACCGGCAAATATAATTTTTCTTTTTCCACTAGAACAGATAAATGCACCTCTGAACAGCAAATATATTTTTTCTTTTTTCGCTAATACACGCCACAAAAGGCTTTAAAACATATAACTGCACCGCTGACCGCCAAATATATTTTTAATTTTTCCACTAATACACACCACAAAAGGCTTTAGAACAGATAACTGCACCACTGACAGGCAAATATATTTTTTTCTTTTTCAACTAATAGAGGACAAAAAGGGCTTTAGAACATATAACTACACCACTGAACGGCAAATATATTTTACTTTTGCCACTAATACACGACAAATAGGGCTGTAATTTTAGCACTTCACCACACAGCGGCTAATAAGTCCTTTTTTCCCACTAATACAAGCCAAAAAATTCGTTAGAACATATAACTGCACCGCACAAGGGCAAATAAGACATAGAAATATTTCCTTGCAATAAACCCTGTTAATGCCTGTTTCAAACAGCACTTGCACCCTAATAATAATGATTTGCTGAAATTACAGAGCTGTATAATGGCAATTTGTATACCCAGTCAGTGCGGCTAGGTGTAATAGGATTGTTCCTATTACCCAGGCTGTGTTTGATACAGCAGTGTGTCTGTGTCAGCTCCCTCTGAGCGCTCATAAAGCTTCAATTGGAATCCCGACAATCATAGAGGTGGGGGTTTCGCCCCAACAAAACTTGGCGCCTCAACAAGGGGCTCGACTAAAGGACACTTCATTGATCTCCCGACAACTTGGATAATCTGGACCGGGACAGACCGATATAAAAGACAGCGCTGCAAGGTAAAAGACTTTATCTTACATTATATCTGTGCTTCCCTGACCGTTTGTCTGGCTCGAGGAATTGTTGAAGGAACGTACATATAAAGTCTTTTTACAGTCAAGTCTATATTAATAAAGAACCTTGAAAGTTGAAAATTCCTATGATTGTTGGGTTTAGTTTCTGATCATGAGTAACTTTGAATAGGATGTTTTTGGTCTGGCTTTAGGAGTCACGGTATACTGTTTGTTTGTTCTTTACTGGGTTTGAAAAATTGCAGAACATAAATCTCAGAGCACACTAGGTGATATAGTGAGCTGGCTTGGTGGAAACTGAGGGGAAAACAGACATCTGGAATTTTGTTACTTTCTGTAGTTGTTCTGGTACAGTTGAAGAGCAATGGGAAATAATTTTAGTATACCCGAAGGTAAATGAGGTAAAGAGGGTCTGAAGAATGTGGACAGAGTGTTGCAGAAGGCAGGGATGAGGTATGGGAATATTAATCCTAGGAGAACTAGTACAGTGGCACCCTGATTTAGGGAGGAAGCTAGTCTGGGAAAGATACAGTAGGACACATTGTGGTTGGATAAAGGTTCATGGATGTGAAGAAGTGGTTAATATATGGACAAAAGTAGCTTGTGAGGTCGAAACTAAGGGATGGAGAGGAGAAGTTGTGCGAGGTAGATTGTTGCATACTCAGAAACAAAGGCAGTACCATTCCTGGTTGACACAGGGGCAGCCCAAAAAAAATAAAATAAAAAGTAGTAGACCAGAGGTTCTTGCAGCCTCATCAGTTAACCCCTTGTTATGTACTGGCTGTGGGATTTACAGGAGAAACTGTTTTTGTCCGTGAATCTGAGCCAGTTAAACGAAAGATAAAAGACAGTACGGTTGTTACCCAATTGTTAGTTAAAGAAAACCTGCCAGAACCTCTTTTAGGGACTGATGTTTTGCAAGCTCTGGGAGCCCACATACACTTTTACCACAATGGCACTACCCATGTAGATTTCGGGGCCCCAGAGGAAATATTATGTTCCTTAATAGCGACATTGGCCCTGCTTGAGACTGAACCATCAGAATTATTCCTTGTAGACTAGGCTGTTCTTCAGGGGGTACCGAAGGATTTATGGGCAACATAAAAAAAAAACACAGACATAGGAAAACTCCCCATGTCTCCGGTCACTGTACATCTTAAGCCAGGATGTCAGCCCCCTCAAGTGAAACAGTACCCATTCAGTCATGCCCAGGAGATAGCAGTGGCCAGTCAAATTGATGCTTTTCTCCAGGCCGGTGTATTGATAAAAACAGTATCTCCTGCTAATACTCCGCTGTTCCCAATAAAGAAGAAACCAGTTAAGGGAAGCCTGTCAGTTTCAGGATGGTTCATGATCTTAGAGAAGTTAACAAGGTGACAGTTTTACAAACTCCAATAGTGCCAAACCCACATACCTTACTGTCACAAGTTCCATCCACTGCTACGTGTTTCACAGTGATAGATCTGGCAAATGCTTTCTTTAGTGTCCCATTACACAAAGATTGTCAGTATCTATTTGCCTTTACATTTAAGGGTAACAAATATACTTGGACCATCTTGCCTCAGGGAGCTCAGAACTCCCCGACCATGTATAGACAGGCTCTGCAATCTCTCCTTACAAACTGGGCACCGCCCGGCTCAGTGGTCCTGTTACAATGCGTGGATGATTTGCTCCTGTGTGCTGAAGACAATGACTTGCTGTGGGGCAACTATATCTCTTTTAATTTTCCTACATCAGATCGGGTGTAAAGCCTCAAAACAGAAACTGCAGTTTTGTAAAAAAAAAAAAAAGGTTGTCTTTCTAGGACACTGTCTCTCCCATGGAGCTGGCCACTTAACCCCAGAAAGAAAGGAGGCTGTTGAAAGGATACAAGTGCCCAAAGGAGCACAAAGCCTAAGGGTGTTTTTGGGGCTGGTGTCATACTGTCGCCCCTGGATTAGGCATGCCTCCACGTTAATCCAGCCTCTGTATGATTGTCTGTCATCTGACCCTTTTCACCTTACAGAAGAGGCAGTGAATAATTTCCATACATTAAAGCTGTGCATAATAACCTCGGCCCCAGCCCTGGGTATTCTAAAATATGACAAGGAATTTAACCTGTTCTGTTCAGAAATGGCAGGGTCACAGCACAGCTGTGCTGACTCAGAAACATGGTGACCGCCAGCGGCCAGTGGCGTACTTTTCAGCCAGATTAGATCCTGTCGCTAGAGGAGCCCCTCCTGTGTCAGGGAGGTAGCGTCAGTGCAGGCAATGATAGAAAAACCCTCTAAAATTGTGTTAGACTACCCGGTGATTGTACCCGGTGATTGTACAAGCACACCATGACATACAGGACATATCAACACAGGTTCAACCTAAGCATATTTCTATGGCCAGGCAACTCAGACTCCAATGTGCACTCCTCATGCCTGCTAACATTTTTTTCAATAGATGTACTACTCTAAATCCTGCTACTTTGTTAACAATCACAGATTCAGAGAAAGGGGAAGGGGGTATAGAAGGTACAGGCAGCCTCCTAAATGACACGATGGAACATGACCCCCAGGACTGTGTACAATTAATGCAACAAGAAACGTCAGGATTTAATCATGTCCATGAAAACCCCCTTGATAACCCTGATTTTGAGTATTTTGTAGATGGAAGCAGATTCATGGGAGAGGACAGCCTGTTTCACACTGGATATGCAGTGGTCACACAGCATGATGTATGGATAGCTGAACCCCTCCCACCTCTCATGTCAGCGCAAGAGACAGAGCTGAAGGAACTCACTGAGGCATGTAAATTGGCCAAGGGGAAGAAGGTGAACATCTACACAGCGTCAAGGTATGCTTTTGGTATTGCACATGACTATAGACCCATATGGCGAGCTAGAGACTTTCTAACATCAGCAGCCCGCCAATTAAAAATAAAGACTCTGTACTTGAACTTAGGAACTCTCTGTTATTACCAGAGGAGGTTGCTATTATTAAGGTAAAGGCTCATACAAGATGTACCACAGTGAAAGCAAAAGGCAATGATCGAGAAGACAAGGCAGCTAAACAAGCTGCACTCCAGCCACTAAATGCTGACGCCACCCTGGTGAGAGCCTTGAGACTTGAGGACAATTCTGTAAGTACATTTCAAAGAATGCTCGAACAAGCCCCTCCCGAGGAAAAAGAACTTTGGCCAAAACAAGGGGCCAAACCTGATGAACATGGAATTTGGAGAAACAAGGACAAAATTTGTCTACCACGTCCTCTATACCCAGCTATGGCTCAGGAGGCCCACGGGCCAACTCACCTTTCAAAAGGTGCCATGGTAAGCGTGGTTAATGCAGGGTGGATTGCTCCGTGATTTTCTACAGTAGCCGCTCGGTTTGTACAAGGATGTATGGTCTGTGCATTGAACAATCCCGGTCAAGTGGTGAAGACTCCAAGCAAGCACACACCAGGCCACTTTACCCATTCCAGAGACTGCAAATAGACTGTATACAACTGCCTACGGTAGGAGTATATGAATTGGTCCTTGTGTGTGTTGATCTCTGTTCAGGGTGGCCGGAAGCCTTCCCAGTAGCAAAGGCAAATGCAATGAACACATCAAAAAAGCTGGTCAGTGAACTGGTGTGCAGGTATGGTGTCCCTGAAGTTATTGAATCAGACAGGGGTTCCCACTTCACAGGAGAAGTAATGAGTGAAGTGATGCAGGCTTTAGGGGTCACCCAAGCTTTCCATACAGCATACCATGCCCAAAGCAGCGGCCGCGTCGAGCGCCTAAATGGCACGCTCAAATTGAAAACTCAGAAAGCGATGCAGGAAACTCAGCACCCTTGGCTAGAGTGTTTACCTTTAGCCCTATACTCAGTCAGGACCACTCCAAACAGAAAGACATAATATCCACATTTGGGATTCTGTTTGGAAGCGCCCCCAGATTAGGATTGTATTTACCACAACAGTTGCAAATAAACTAATGATCGCATAACAAGCTACATGCGGGCCCTCACAAAGAGGCTTGAGCACAGGTTTAAACAAGTGTTTGCTTCCCTTCCAGATCCAGATTCAGTAGAAGGAACACACAGTCTGCAACCAGGAGACTGGGTGGTGTTAAAAAGACATGTGAAAAAAGGCCTGGATCCCAGATTTGATGGTCCTTTCCATGTCCTGTTGACTACTCATATAACAGTAAAGGTTGAAGGAAAGCCTAACTGGATACACACTTCTCACTGCAAGAAAGTTCCGACACCCAAAGATGAGGATCCTCCTGCTGATGACTGCCCTAATCCTGAGAACCACGGCTCTGTACCAACAACTGAAAGATAATTGGGACAATGCACTTACCCGACACCACCAGGTGCTGTTTAGAGGACTCAATGACACTGAAAGTAAAATTATAGACTGTGGGATCTGTACTCACAGTCCCGTGAGTTCAAGAACTCTGCCTTATCTGGCAATCTCTTTGACTTTGAAAGAACTTATTCATATGTCTTGTTGGCAGTTTGTCTCACAAAGAAGACCAGGGCCTGTTCATCAAAAGTATAACTCCACTGCAGTCCCTCTCACCATAGCAGGGTGGGTGGGGGCTTCCTGGTGGCAAGACAAACAATAATGCAAGTAGTGTTGATTATAATAGTAGTATATGCTGTGATTAAGCTTATGTTTATGTGCACCAACAGGTTCTGTTCCAAAAGGAGAAACTACCAGGATTATTGAGAAGTCTTGGGAACTGCATCAATACCTAAGAGGGATTCTGGCCTCTGGCTGGCAGTTGGACCTATCCCACCTGAAGTACCTCTGGGTTAAGATGTCAGTTCCAAGATATCTCAAAATGGGGGAATTGTGAGGGATGAGAATCAATTTTGTATAAACATGTCCTCCATCTTGTACATATGTGGAAAAATGTATTAGCCGGCTGGAATGTAGGGAGTTTCTGTTTATATAGATCAAATGCTCCAAGCTGCAAGGCCAAGGTCCTCGCTTCCTTATCAGAGTCTGACATACAAGAGAGAGTTATGTTCTCTCTGAATTCAGGATACGCTGCTAATGAATACTAACTTTGAGATAAGATGCTGCAGAAGTTTTTAACTATTAAAGACTAAGTCTGATAGTATGATGCGGAAGTATTGTCTTTTATGAATAACTAATAATATAATTAGTTTCGCTTTCCACCCCCTTTGGTGGTGTGCCAGATTTGGAAGATTTGATTATCTGTGTTATAAAAATGTATTTTTTTATGGAATAAAAGAGAGAGAGAGAATTTGATTCAGCAGTGTGTCTGTGTCAGCTCCCTCTGAGCACTCATAAAACATCAATTGGAATCCCGACAATTATAGAGGTGGGGGTTTTGCCCTAACAAACCCTGTTCAACATAAATGCTGTGGAATGATTCCTCCCTATCCTTTCCCTACACCTTGAATAATCTTTCCATGCACTTGTACATAGTTTTTTTTAGCACAATGAAGTTTTTTCTAACACTGTCCCTAGCACCTAATGACATCTCTCCCTGCACTCAGTACACTTGTAAATGGCAGAATCTAAGATGGCTGCCACTATTTATAGGGCTGTGACATCACAGGGCTGGCTGGCTGCTGATTGGCTGCATGCATGGTATTATGGGTGATCCTGTCTTACCAGAGTTCCTTTCTCACACGTGCAGCAGCCATTTTAGGAAACAATGTGATTCATTACCACGAAGCACAAGGAAATTCGGTGCTTCGATGCAAATCTAATTTTTCCTGAAATTTCGATTGAATTCCACTTTGTCAACTTCAATTCTCTCATCTCTACTTACTTTTTTCCATTTTGAAATTTATATCAATAGAAACATTTTTGGGATTGTGTAGCAAACTTTATTCCATTTTTACATTTCCTATTGAGCTCATTGGAAGTCTAGAATGCATAATCAAAAATTTTTAACATCAAGTACAGACTGACCGTTTCTTGGATCAATTTTTACAATATTTATTCATATGTTTCATCTACTCACTATTTATTTAGTTATTAATCTATATATCATTTATTAATTTATACCTTGTATCTGTATACCTTCAGTCAAGCATGAATATCAGTTTCTTAGTCCTGACTACAGTATATCTCATCCTACACTTTTTTCTGTTTCATTACAAGTATACATAACATCTCCCTACTTCACAACTCAAATCTAATAACTACATTAAACAGTATTAATTCTGATAATCTTTTATTAATTGAACACTCCATTTTTCTCATGCATTTAAGAGATCTGGACTGCATAGTGTGTCTTGTGCACTGTATGAGCTTTTTTTTATTTTCATGATTTTTTTTAGGCTTGTATACTATGCTATACTAAAAAATACTAAATTTTTCTTGTGAATAATTCTCCTTTTTCATTCAAGCTACATTCTCAGCCATACACTCTTAACTTTCCCCCACCCTGTCCCTCTGCAGCCTCAACATTCCTGATTCCAGCTAAAATGAGTCATTCACACAGCAATTCCTCCCGCACCATTCGAGCTGTGCAAAGTCATGCTCAGACAGAAGTGTGCCAAGGTTCCCAAAGCAACAATGACTCTTCCAGTGAAAAACTTTCTCTTTATAGAAAGCGCTCCTCGTTATTGCTACACTCATTTCCTCTCCAGCTGTTTTTGAATCATCTATACGATCACGATAACATAGTAAACATCTTTATACATTTTTTGGTTTCTGGATGCCAGTTATTTATTTTTCCAATATATTTATCTTTTAGCTGTTAACATTAAAGACACTTATGGGCAGGCAGAAGGCAACACTCCATCCTTGTCTCCTTTCAATGATCCTCCTTATTTCTTTTCTCTTTTCTCTCTTTTTTATGTTTTTTTTAAATCTATATAAATAATATCAATTTTGATTATTTTGTGTATTCAAGAACTGGTCTCGTAATCAACTATTTGACACTTTTTATGCATTTAGCTAATCATCCCTGACCTGTGACCCATGGACAATAGGTGGTCTTATGATCTTATGTGTATGTTTAGGCTTGATTGAGGTTTCCTTTAAAACAGAACCAGCAGGCTGTTCCAGTGAATCTGTGAATACCGGGCACTACTGTGCTAAGATACCGTCCATCCCAATTCACTGTAATGGGACAGCCAGAGATCCACCCAAAACCCGGCAAATATGCCAAGTAGCAGCCAAAAAATACTGCTGCGCGCAGCAGTTTTTGTCTAGGCGCTTCTCACCATATTTGCCTGGTAGCGACCGAATATCCGCCAGTCCCCATTATAGTGAATGGGGCCTGAAGGAATCTCTGCAGTGCACAGGCCTAACTTGTGCATATCCTATTTCTTCCCTTAGTCAGCTGAATTCAGCTTTTGTAAAGTTCCATCTTTTTGTAGCTCCCCTTTGTAGGACTTTATTGGACATTATATTGAAGCTTACCCTATTATAATTGATGTGGCTCCTCAGCCTGCACATCCAATATTGTATAAAGTTTGTTTGACAAGACCAGATGTGCTAACAATTGTTCATGCTTTAGTTTGTATTTTACATTTGGTAAATGGTGCCAGAGGGCTGGAACTACAACAGTGGATTATTATCCATGCCCATCCAGGAGAGTGGGACAGCAATGGACAAGGACCGCCAGCATAAGGGTTTTTTCAGACAGTCTTTGTGTTTTGCGGTCATTTGCGGACCACACATGGCCAGCACTATCATAGAAATGCCTATTCTTGTCTGCATATTCTGCTCTATATTTCTTGCAAGGCCGTGGAATGGAACAACGGATGCTGACAGAACACGATGTGCGGTCTGCATCTTTTGCAACCCCATTAAAATGTATGGGTCCGCATGGATGAGGACCCATTCATAAGGTCATGTAAATTAGCCCTAACAATCATCTGTTGGAGGAGAGTTGGGAGCTCTAAAGGTTGAGCTCTGATTTAGCATTATTAATGGTAGCATCTGATCTAATTACACACAGTGTGAGTTACATTTTTTGTGCCATGTTAAATCAAAAAAAGGTCAAAAAGATAACAATTGTTCATGTGCTTTAGTTTGAAGTTTACATTTGGTAAATGGTACCAGAGTGCTGGAACTACAACAGACACGGGGTGAGTGAAGTAGCATCCATGCCCACCCGGGAGAGTGGGACAGCAGCAGACATGGACCACCAGCGTAATGGCTTTTTCAGACAGTCAATGTTTTGCAGTACGCATTTTGCAGACCGCACATGGCCGGCACTATCATAGAAATACCTATTCTTGTCCGCAATTGCGGACAAGAATAGGACTTGCTCTATTTTTTTTCAGTGGAACGGAACAACGGTGGCAGACAGCACACGGTGTGCTGTCCGCATCTTTTGCAACACCATTAAAATACAGTCGTGTGAATGAGCCCTAACAATCATCTGTTAGAGGAGAGTTGGGAGCTCTGAAGGTTAAGCTCTGATTTAGCATTATTAATGGTAGCATCTGATCTGATTACACACAGTTGAGTTCAATTTTTAGTGCCATGTTAAAAAGAAAAGACAAAAAGTTATCAATTTATCTGTAGATGAATTTATTTTCTAAATCTACATTTACAGTAATGCTCTGTTTACACATGTGTTGTGGTTTTTATGCATAATTAAAGCCACAATACATTGCAGGATAGGTCATATGACTTACAATGAGGGTCTCCATCATGGTGTCTGACATCTTCATGGCGAGAATACAGCATTTTTCTTTACAAACCTGAAAGACTAAGGCTTCAAATTTACTTCCAGTGCAAATAGAAACAGAGGGAGCCCAAGTTAAAACAAGAATGAGAACTCCATCTTTTTAAATAAGATCTATAATTGTACTAGCATTTACAACAATGCAATACAGCTGTAACTCACAAACACGCCCAGCCTGTCCTCGGTGATCACATGTTCTCCGGATTGTTGCTCTCTTCCTCTTCCTTTTCATATACAAATACAGAAGTTCATAGTGCAGACAGAGCTGTAATCACTAGTGTGCAGGATGGCTCTGAACATTGCTTCGACACTTCTCCTGGCTACAGGCGTCGCTTTCCTAATTTATCTTATTAAATGGTGGAGCAGAGTCAAACAGAAGAACCTACCCCCAGGACCTACACCTCTACCAGGCTTGGGTAATATCCTTCAGATGAGCACCTCAGAGCTACCACAGTCTTTAGTTAAGGTATGTACACTTATTTGAGAAATACTTAGCAATTCCTACTATAAATCTGTTGTTGAAATACTTCATAAGTCAGGCTGATATAGTAAAAGACAAGGGAAGCCTTAGGATACTGACACAGAGTTTTTTGGATAAGGTTGTGAGGCAAATCTGCCTGCAAGATTTTGTGCCAAAGACAGAAGTGGATTAGAAAGGAGTCAGAAATATAAAAGAAAGACATATATTTTTCCTTCTTGCTGGATACATATGTCCCAATGTAAAATAATGCACTTGAGGAGAAGGAACCATGTATTGGTGGTTCTGTGTTAACTAAGAATTCAGAAGAGAAGTATTTAAGTGTCCTTATACCAGGCAGCTTCAAAATCAGTGCACAGTGTTGTCAGGTGCCTGAGAAGCAAGTCGGATGCTTGGCTGTAAAGCTCGAGGTATAACTAGTAGGAAGAGAGAGATCATGATCCATCATATAGAGTACTAGTGAGCTTCATTCAGATAAACAGATTTCCAGCACGAAGGAGATAGAATCTTGCATGTTCTTTATTGGATATTCAAAATGTACACACAGTGCAGTGAAAGAGGTCCCTCCATGTCCCTGGTCAGACCGACATGTTTCGAGCCAGCTGGCTCTTAGTCATGATCTGAGTACTAGTGAGGCCACATCTGGAATACTGTGTACTAGTGAGGCCACATCTGGAATACTGTGTATAGTTATGAAGACGCCACCTACAAAAAAATATAGATAAAATGGAGCTGGTGCAAAAGCGGCTACAAAAATGTTGAAGGGTTGGAAGTAGAAATGGGCGAAATTCTCAAGAATTAGATACGGCCGGTTCGCCAAATTTTCCGAAAAAATTTGGTTAGATCCGAATTTATTTGTGGTAAATCGTGTTAAAAATTGGCTATTTCCTGGCTGCAGAGAACCTTTAGAGTGGTGTAGAACACTGTGCCTTGCAGTAACACGCATAGGGAGTCTGCTGTGGTAGTGAAACAATACTGCGAGTCAGTATGACATGCAGATGACAGGTGTTGCTCTTAGAATCACTGCACACTTCACTATTTGGGCAGTTACGGGGCCAAAACTGATCAAATTACTCAAGTGTGAACTCAGCCTTACAGGTCAATGTTAGCGCCAGGTATAAAGAACCATGCAGAGGCACAAGATCCTACTATGGCGTGAAAGAGCGCACTCCTTTTACACCAATTCACTGATTCCACATAGATTTATACAGAACCTGTTCTATTAAAGGCTTATACAAGTAGAGCCCCCCTGACAGAGTGGAGTGGGTGTCAGCAGTAAGTTTGTGTTGACGTCACAGATTATTTTGCCTTTCCTCTGATCCGTCAGAACAATAACCCCAAAAAAACGGATCCTGTCTGTAGAGCATCCGCCTTCACTCAGTCAGCATTTGGTCAGTAATCCATCAGTATTGCTAAAGCCCAAAAAAACTGAAGTGGATCCAAAACAGAGATGACACGTGAATGGAATATTGGCATGTCTTCTGTGTTTCGTACCCACTCCTGCTTTTGGCTACTAAATCATAAGCCAATTCTGATGCAAAATAGGGACCATGTCATTCAGGCCTTACAGCTGTTACATAGACAGGATCCGATCAGAAGAAGGGTCAAATAAATAATGATGTCAGCCAGGCCTAAAGGCAAAATAGTGGTCCAGTCATGAAGTGGGGAGATTGGGAACAGCATGAGAAGTCCACAGAGTGGCCCTATGACATAGTAGTCAGGTGGAAGCAGCATGAGGAGACCACAGAGTGGCCTAATGACAGTTTGGAGGTGGTAGCAGCAGCATTAGGAGGCCACAGAGTGGCACAATCAAAGAGCATGGAGGTGGCGGCAGCAGCATTAGGAGGAGGCCACAGGGTTGCATGATGACAGTGTGGAGGTGGCAACAGCAGCATCAAGAGACCTGAGTGGTGAGGTGGCAGCAGCATCAGGAGACCACAGAGTGACCCGTTGATAGAGTGGGGAGGTGGGTGGCAAATACCAGTACCACCTGAAGATGGTGGGTGAAAGAAGGAGCACTTGGCATCAGATGTGTGGCATCAGGCAGGTGGCAGCATCAGAATAGTAGCTGAGGCAGGTAGCCAGAAGAAACCGGTCTCTTTTGTCAAAGTGTTGGTGTGGCACCATGGATGATCTAGTCTGATGCATCAGGCATTGGCGGGTGGAAATCCTAACTGATCCATGCCTGATTCATCTTGACAAAGGTCAGTCTCTCCACATTTTGGGTGGACAGGCAAGTTCTATTTGGGGTAGCTATGGCCCTCTACGCACTAAACACCTGTTCTGATGCCACACTCCTGGCCGAGCAGGGCAGCATTTTCAGGTTAAACTCTGCCAGTTGCGGCCACAAATCTAGTTTGGCTGCTCAGTAGTCCAGTGGATCTTCAATGTGGGATTGCAGGATGCTGTCCAAGTATGCCACCACCTGCTGGTTTAGGTCCTGCTCCAGGTCTATCTGCTGCTGCTGCTGCTGCCTGTAAGTAGTTTCTTCACCAGAAGAAAGCTGCTCATCAGTGAAGAAAGCTGCTCATCAGCGACTCTAGACTTAAGTTGCTGCTGATGGAGCTGGAACTGCTCCTACTCCCCACCCTGCCACAGCAGCCATGGTAGAGGAAAGTGAGCGCAGAGGGCCCCCAGTCAGACCTGCGATAGGATGGACGATGGCGCAGATAGGCAGCAGCCAACTGACTACATAGGATGTCTCTATAGTAGTTCAGTTAGTCCTCCCTCTTAGCTGGTGTAAAAAAGGCCCCCATTTTGGACCGGTAGCAAGGGTCTAACAAGGCAGAGAGCCAGAAATCATCCCTCGGCCGAATGCTGACAATTCGGCTGTCACTACGAAAGCAAGTGAGCATGCATCGGGCCATTTGTGCAAGTGACTCGGAGGGACTCTCTGCCTCCATCTTCACTGCATACTGTGTGTCTGGGTCCTCTGCCTCATCTTCCTCATCGCCCTATAGCTCCTCTGGCTGCTCCTGCTCCTCTTCTCCTGTCACCTGTGTAGAAAAAACACCCATTTTGCTACACATTGCTTGTGCTCCAATGTGCCAGGCGCAGCACTATGAAGTGCCTTTTGCACTGTGGCATTAGAAGAATTCTGAAATCTCTGACTTTTAGTCTAAACAGACTGTTTGTTACTCTGTAATTCCTCTAGCGCTGTTCTATGGAAACAGTAGGTTTAAAAAGCACACCAAATGCTTGAAATAACTTCTTTATATAACATGTCTGTGAAGGTTCTTATTTATCCAGGTCATGGTATATCTGTAAAGAATAAATCAAGGCAACTGGACTTACTGTAGATTTCTTGAAAACGTTTCACTCCTTCTTCCAACGAGCTTTCTCAAATCTGAGTGACTGTACAAGAATTCTCTGGGAATAAATATGTAACTGAATCAACATCTGGTAATTATACCCAGCATGGGGTCAGGGGTCATTATACCCAGCATGGGGTCAAAGGTGTTGATTCCATTATCCTAATTGGAGTCAGTAGGTGATGACCTCCCTCCGCAGCAGATAGTCCATGTACAAAACATGTGTTGCATAAAGATTCATAAAATGGCGGTATGAATAAGATGGTAGTTCAACTGTTCAATCTTGTCATTCAACATAAAATGGTGGATATATTTCTCTCTTGAGTATCTGTACTCTCACCATAAGTTATTTAAGCACTTTATGATCTCTCTGAGAGGTATATCTGAGGTCTAACTAATAGTTCTACTTGCTGAATTTGGTCGCAATTTGCAGTATGCAGTTAGCAGTAATTATTTGCAGATTGGTTAAGTATGATCTGGTATGGTTGTATGCAATTTGGATTGCAATATGGAATTTGATTTTGGATTGTGAACTTTATATAACTGTTTTAAATACCTATTTTGGCCTCTTGCTTCCATAAAACACAGCTCTTAGTGGAGTGTGTGTCTGTTTAGCTCCTCTCTCTGGTGAATAATGATTCCAGCAGCTCCTCCTAGGGGAAATTCCTACACAAGCTGTGTGTGAGGCTGGCTGTAATTGGTCAAAACTCTTGCTGTGTGTGAGGCTGGCTGTGATTGGTCAAGACTCCTGCCCAGCAACAACAGTTTAACTCTATGCTTTCTGTTGTTTCTGCTGTGTCATTGAGCTTACCTTACATTATATAATGAATCTTAAAGGCATATTATTTTTTCTGCTTCTGTGGACACAAAATATAACTATTACATGACATCCAAACATAAAGTCACTGTAAATAACTCTGCTTTTGTCTTTAACACACAAACATAGGAACAGTATTAAGGTTATTGTCAGGTTTAGAAGTATAAACATATAAGCTATATTAGCAACCTAGGACAGGTCTTAGCTGGCCAGCTACACTCCTACCAAAATTACCTAAAATTCTAATTCTCTTAGTGGTAGGACTTGAACATGAATTTGAGGAATTTTTCATCAGGTTCTCAACTTCCAAGTGTCTTTTATCACTCTCAAGTAGAACAACTAAGGCTACTTTCACACTGGCGTTTCTGGGTCCACTTGTGAGATCCGTTTCAGGGCTCTCACAAGTGGCCCAAAACGGATCAGTTAAGCCCCAATGCATTCTGAATGGATAAGGATCCATTCAGAATGCATCAATTTGGCTGCGTTTGGCCCCAGTTTCGTTTCACTACGGTCACTAAAACGCAGCTTGCAGCATTTTGACGACTATCTGACTATGCGGAGCCAAACTGATCCGTCCTGACTTACAATGCAAGTCAATGGGGACGGATACGTTTTTCACTGACACAATATGGTGCAATTGAAAACGGATCCGTCCCCCATTGACTTTCAATTCAAGTCAAGACGGATCCGTTTTGACTTAGACTTTTTTTTTAATGAATAATGCAAACGTATCTGTTATTGACGGATACAAGTGTTTGCATTATTGGTGCAGATCCGTCTGTGCAGATACAAGATGGATCCGCACCAAACGCGAGTGTGAAAGTAGCCTAACTTCTGTATAGGACGTTCCAACTTGAGTGGAGTAGTGAGACGTTTTTCTTTTTTGTCAAGTTTTGTCTCCTATTTGTAACAACACTCTTCTTACTAGTCCATCTTCATCCTTTTGAACTTCTAGAACTTCGGCCAATTTCCATTGACTTCTAAGTAAATCTTCTTCTTTCACTAACACTATGTCACCAACTTGGACATTTCTTCTGGGTGTTTGCCATTTACTTCTTAGCATTAGATTGGGTAAGTACTCTTTCCTCCATATATTCCAAAACTGTTCTGATAGATATTGAACTCTTCGCCATCTCCTTTTGGCATATAAATCCTCTTTGGTGAACTTGCCAGGCGGTGGCTGTATGTAATCCGACTTAAAGGGTTTCTATCACTTGGTATGACATAATTAACGGACGAGCCGCGCATGCGCATTGTATGTCTGACCGCTCCGAGCTGAGATCTCAAATGCGCCGAATACAGCCGCACACGGCGCATGCGCGAGAACTCGTCCACTGCGTCACACGGAGGAGGACATGGGCGGGCTGGAGGGACGCGCTGGGCGGCGGCTGTGTATGAAGGTAGACGGAGCCTCTAGGTGCTAATGACGCCCACATAGCACCTAGAGGCTCATTAGCATATTTATAAAAGTTAGTTTTTTAGCAAAACCGCTGCCCCACAAGTGATTATAGTAGGATGGTTGGCCAGAGCAGACACTAGCGGATCGCTAGTGTCTGACAGCTAATTATGTCATACCAAGTGATAGAAACCCTTTAAGGTGAAGTAGATGGTTGGGAGTTAAAGGGTCCAAACTTGTTGGATCATTGATGTTATCAACTGTAAGTGGATGACTGTTAACAATAGACATTACTTCATATAATAGGGTTCTAAGAGAAGCATCATCTATTCTTCCGGCGTTCTTTTTCAACACTGAACTTAACACATTTCTTACAGTTCTGATTTGTCTTTCCCAAACTCCTCCTGTATGGCTTGTATGAGGAGCATTCATATGAAAATCACACTGTTTCTCTAACAAATACTCAATCTCTTTTAGAGCTTTCTTGAATTCATTCTTCGCTCTGACAAAATTAGATCCTTGGTCAGATCTAAGCTCTCTATAGTACCTCTAATGGCTATGAAACATCTCAAGGCGTTGCTGAATGCGTCAGTTGACATATCTTCTAACATTTCCAGGTGAAAGATATTAGTCCATATCTTTTGTACTCCTAGCAGTTCTGTTTCATGATGAATGGTCCAAAGCAATCCATTCCGCTATAAAGAAATGGTGGTGATGGGTTTACGCGATCTGCCGGTAAATCTGCCATTCTTTGTTCTTCGGTAGGTCTACATGCCTTTCTGCAGACTACACATTTACTTATATACTTTGCTATAACTTTACTTCCTTTCACTATCCAGTAACCACCTTCTCTCAAACAGCTTTGGGTAAAGCTTCTTCCTTGATGCAAGGATTTGTTGTGGTAGTGATCAATAATCAATCTTGTGAAAGTAGAGTTTTTGGGTAGAATTGCTGGATACTTCACTCTGCTAGGTAACAATGCATTTTCCAATCTCCCTCCCACCTTCAGTATACCATCCGGCAGAACAAGATTAAGCTTGTACAATGGGTGGTTGTTTGGAAGCCTTTTAGGTTCTTGACTAAGTTTCTTCAACTCTTCACTGTAGAATCTCTGTTGAATGAGTCTTATGACTGTTTCTTCAGCTTTCATTCTTTCTTCTACATTCAACACATCCTTCTTTCTGATTCCCTTTGCCAAATGTTAAATTCGAGCTACTACATTTATGACCGTATTCCATTTTGAACATCTGGCTAGTCTTTCATCTTGACACTTGCAGCGCTCAATGTTTGTACGACTTTTTACTTCTGGATCACCCATAGACAATTCAGTATAACCTTTCCTGGGCATGATTTCCTTTTCCCAAAGGAACTCTGGGCCTGTGAACCAATTCGAATTTTTCACATTCAGGCCTCTTGAAGAATGATCTGCTGGTTTATGCTATGTGTCAATGTGATGCCAATGTTCAGGATTTGTTATTTCCCGAATTTTCTCAAATCTGTTGGCGACAAATATATGGAATCTTCGAGCTTCGTTGTTTATGTATCCTAGGGCAATTTGTGAATCTGTCAAAAAATATTCTTCATCTATTTTCAATTCCAATTCTTCTCTCAGAAACTTGCTTACTGATTCTGAAACCATGGCTGCTGTCAGTTCAAGTCTTGGTATTGTCTGAATACTGATAGATGCAACTCTAGCCTTCCCAATAACCAGGGAACAGTGTATCTTTTCTTCTCCTATCACTCTGATGTAGGAGCACTGACCATAACCATAACTACTAGCATTTGAGAAATGATGAAGTTCTATTTTCTTGTATTTTTCCGAAATCATGAGGTACAAAACATCTGGGTATCCGAACTTCTCTCAAGTTTTGCAAGTGTCTTATCCAACTCTCCCACCTTGGCCTCAAATTCTCTGGTATGGGCTCATCCCATCCCAACTTTTGTTTGCATAATTTTTGTAGTATTTCTTTTGCTCTAAGGATTACTGGAGCCAAGAATCCCAATGGATCATATATAGAAGTCACTGCAGAAAGAATGGTGCGTCTAGTTGTAACTTTCTATTCAATAGACACTTTGTAAAGGGGGAATATTAATCACCAATATTTATGCAAATATCGATAATTAATATTCATAAATGGGAGGAGCCATCTATTGATAACTCCGCCCATTTATGCCTTTATATAACAACAATACCTTCGCTATGCTTTACACTAATCACTATACTAGCTGCATGCGCCTTACTAACTAACTATCGCCAATAACTACACGTTACACAGATAGATACAAATATAACAGTATTTATTAACAATACACCACGCAATACACTAACAATACACTACGCACGCAATAGACTACGCACGCAGTACACTACAATACAGCACTAAATATACAATCCTAAACTACACTACACATTACCAATTCCACTCATAAACTATCTATACAGTTCACACATACAAGTATATTAACAATCCACCCCACCTGACTATACACTGTCCCTACGGGGTATGACGAAGGGTTAAAAGGATTTGTTTGCAGAGCAGAGGACATGCTCTACAGAACCAGGGAACCAGGGTAACCACCAGGAGTTAATCAGGGGTGTTAACAAGGGGTGTATAGGGTAGGGTTACCAGGGGTTCAAGGGTATCAGGGACCAGGGCACACAGGGACCAGGGTCCATAATGGCAGGGAAGGGGTTATAGGTAAGGGACCAGGGGTTGTCAGGCAAGGGACCAGGGGTAACAAGGGGTGCGATACTTAAGGTCGTCCAGGGGTCTGCTCCGGTAGCGCAGGACGCACTCTCCTGGGTCCGATCCTTCAGGAGGGGGCGGCCAGGCACTTCTATCGAGCGCCGATCGCGTTCTCCTCTTAAGATATCGGGGTCCCGGTTCTCTCTCCTGCAACGCAGGACGCGCTCTCCTTCTGAAGGGGGGGGGTAAGGGCTGCAGGGGTCGGGCTCTTCAGCCGGAGCTTGGAGCGCAGGACGCGCTCCTCTATCCCAGACCCTTCCTTCCTTGGGCCGGATGAAGGGGGGGGAGGCACGTTGTCCTGAGCGCCGATGCGCTCTCCAGCTGGGGGGCCCCGATCCTAGCTCCGAGTGCAGGGGCCGCGTCCTAAGCGCCGATGCGCTTCTCCAGGTGGGGGCCCTCTCCTAACCTACAGAGTGCCGGGGCCGCCGGATATTTATCCCCCCGCGGCGGCCCGCACTCCCGCGCTACCAGGGGGCGCGCGCGCGTGCACACACCAGTGCAGGACACGTGGGCCGGCGCGGTGAGATGACGCAGGGCCGCGTGCACTTGCTGACAGGCGGGAGATCCTTTGATCTCCCGCCTGTAGCTCCCAGCATTCCGGACATCGCAAGGGTAATTGCGATGCCAGAATGCACATAATAGAGTGAGCGGAGGTATCTCCTCTCTCTCTATTATGCTTAATTATCTCCAGCAGGGCTGCAGATAATTAGAACAAAAGGATTCAAATTCTATTGAATTTGAATCCTTTTGAGTTCACCAGAATGACCGGACCTTGTCCGGTCATTCTGGCGCCTTCACCCAGATTACATCAATGTAAATGCTTGGGGCACATTTACATTGATGCATCTGTGTCCATGTAAGGGGGGGGGGATTTATATGGTATGGGGATATGACAAGGGGGCATTATATGAATATACATGTGTATTGATGCTTTGGGCACATCCATACACATGTATACATTAATCATACATTTTAAGGGGGATTATATAAGGGACCACATTAATACATATATAAGGGGGCACAGATAATAAGGGGCACGGCACAAGCCCCTACATTATCAGGGGGCACAAGCCCCTACATCATAAGGGGGCACAAGCCCCTACATCATAAGGGGGCACAAGCCCCTACATATATTAAAAGGGATCACATATATCCCACAGGGGCCTTCATGAGCCCCTGTGGGCCACTAAGGGCAGATGTGCGCAGATGCTGGGAACATCCGCGCACATCCTCCTATAACGTGATTAATGCATGCATATATATCATACATGCACGCACGTGTTTGCATGCATGTATGTATATATATATATGCATGCGTCTCAACCCTTCCTCAACACACTTCAAAGAAGAACTTGTCATTCTCTACATTCCATCCCAATCCAAGTATGTTCTGAACTGGAAGATGATCATAATTGAGATCTACATTCTTCATTGATTATGCACGTTCAGAGTCACTGATGGATTCCAGTACGTCTCTGTTGTTTGAGATGAATTTATGAAGGTGCAGGTTTCCTCTTGCAAATTACTCTTGGCTTTCTTTAACTAGTTTGATTGCAGATTCTGTGGACTCTAGACTTATGAGACCATCATCTACATAAAAGTTTTTCTTCAGAAAATTTGCTGCTGATGGGCAATCCTTTTCATTCTGATCGGCCAGGTACTTCATACCATAATTGGCGCAACCTGGAGACGATGCTGCTCCAAACAAGTGTACTTTCATTCTGTATTTTGTTGGCTCTGTATCTGTATCTCCATCCTCCCACCACAGAAACCTCAGGAAGTTTCTATCTTCATTCTTCACATGAAACTGGTGAAACATCTTTTCAACGTCACATATGACCGCTACGGGATACTTTCTGAATCTACAGAGTACTCCAGGCAGAGTGTTTATAAGATCTGGTCCTTTAAGTAGATGATCATTCAGTGCAACACCATCGTACTTTGCTGAGCAATCAAATACTACTCTAATCTTATTTGGTTTATTTGAGTGGTAAACACCTTGATGTGGGATGTACCACACTTCTCCTTCTTTAAGTTGGTTATAAACTTTCTCTGCATGTCCTTCTTCGAGGATGCCTTCCATGAATTTCAAATAATCATTTTTGAGTTTGTGATCTCTTCCTATCCTTTTCTTCAAACATTTCAATCTTGCTAGGGCAAGATTTCTGTTATTTGGCAGATGAGGTTGTTCTCTATAAGGTAAGGGCATTTCAAGATGACCTTGTTGATTTTGCTGAATATTTTCTTCTAGAGTGTGTACGAACTTTATGTCTTCTTGGGATACACTCTTTTCTTTAGAACTTATGTCTGCAAAGTCGGATTCAAGGATCTTGATTACTTTTGCTGGACTTACAGTTGGTAACTCTTTGACAGATATTCGATGACACAATCCTGTCACCTGTCTTGAGTTTATGATCTGCTGTTTTCCTCCAACAACACCCCATCCTAGATCAGTTTGAACAGCGTAGGGTTCACCCTTTCCTCCTGTGATTACCTTTCGTGGTACCAAAGCTTCGGGACAATCGTAGCCTATCAACAGTCCAACACCAAACTCCTTCAGCGGGGACATTTCATGTGATATGACAGATACGTAGGTGCTCCCATTTATAGGCTGTTTCACAGGTAGGTATGCGATCTCAATCTAGAGGTATATTGTCTTTTTTCTAAGCTGGAGGTAGATCTAATGTGAAGTTTGAATGAAGTCCTCTAACTCTCAGTCCTTTGACCCTTTGACTGCTCACTAATGTGTCTCTCCCCGTCATTGTGGTGAATTTGAGCTTCACTGGTTCTGTAGCCACTTGTAATTTCTTGCAGATTCCTTGATCAATGAAGGTGACGTCACTCTGGGCATCCAGTAGAGCATAGGCATATACCTTCTTGTTCCTCCTTTTAGGATTTGAAATGCACACTGGTACAACCATTGATGTGCCATTGCTTTCTCCTTCCCTCACTCTGCAAGAGAATACTGATACTTTATTTCCTTCCTCAGTATCTTTAGGTATTGAGGGTTTATCTTTCTTTGGTCGTTCTTCATGTAGTGGTGTAGGATGGCGTCCTATGCAAATTCTGCATGTGGCCTTTTTCTTACACTCCTTAGTAACATGGCCTTTTCTTAGACAACCAAAACACAGTTGGTTCTCAAGTACAAACCTTTTCTTTTCATCTGAGGGCTTCTTCAATTGTTGGCACTTGTGTATGGAATGGTTCTCTCCACAGAACATACAATTGAAGGTAGTATGAAGATTTGTCAGTTCTGTCTCTCTAGTGATCCCAGTAGTGACTTTGGACTTGCTCTTGTAGGTATCTGGACCTTTAGCTGATGTGTTGGTTGCAAAGCTAGTTGCTCTTGCATATCTTATCTCTCTTGCAGGCCTTTTTTCTAAGGATTTTAAGACTTAAGATGATGTTACTGGATTGCTATCCATGCTTACTCATTGACGAACTCAGAGAACTCTTTAAAACTTGGGAAGTTCTTACCTAGATCTAACTGTCACATAGCGATTCCATCTAGAAGCCACTTATTCGGGTAGCTTAGTTAGCATCATGTGGTTTTCTAGATAGTTGTTCAGTACTTCTAGTCCTTGAACATGTGGGATGGCATTGCTGCATGCTTGCAGGAAGTCACCATACTTTTGGAGTCTGAAGTGTTCTTTAGGACCTATTTTAGGCCAGTTATTCAGTTTCTCTCTAAAGGCTCTTTGTACTAAGAAAGGATGACAATATCTTGAATTCAATTTTTCCCAAGCTTACTTGTAGGCTGCTTCATCTTTTCTATAGAATTTACCTTCAAGAACTTCCTTGGCTTCTCCACCAACATATCTCTGAAGGTAGAATAACTTGTCAACTGGACTGGAGCAATGATGCTCAATGATCATCTCAAATCTTGCCTTCCACTCTATGAACTTCAGTACATCTCCTGAAAATACAGTGGGTTCTGGAACAGGAAGTCTAGCGAGGACTGTTTTCTGTTGTCTTGCTGAGACAATAGTTGTAACATTTTCTTGACCGTTGCAGTGACATCTAGGGATAGAATCACCCGGTTCTATTTTCTCACTTAGTTCTGAATTAGGTGAGTCCCTTTCTTCTAAATTCACACACCTTTTTCCTAGCTTTGGACTAGGTCTCACTTTGTCTTTCTGAGCAGGAATGAAAGGACAATGACTTATTTCCTCACCAAATGCTGGAGATTTTCTTCCATTCTCCTGGGAGTATGGAGGAAAGTAGGAGTCTGTTTCTTCACCTAGTACAGAGCTGAACACAAGACTACTCTGATTCATATCCTCTTCGTGTATTCTGAGTATAGGTTCTACGATCCCAACCTCCCTCTGCCTCTTTCCAGACTTTTCATCTCAGCTTCCATTTGATGGCGCTGTGCCTTGATGGCAGCTTCCATCTCAACTTCTGCTCTCCTGACAGCAAGCTGTTCAACCAACTCCTTTCTTTTGGCTGAAGTACCTGAGGACACTTGAGACTGTGGTTACCACCAAGGACCTAGCATAGTCTCTCATAAAAAGCTCATTCATTCTCCTTCTTGCTTTAACTTCATCAAAGTTTGCTGCAGATGAAAGTTCTCTCATGAGCTTTACAAAATCTTTAGTGACTGCAGTACATGTGTCCATGTTCCCCACAATATCCTGGGAAGGTGTCGCAAGACTCGCAAACGACCGCAGGTTGACATATGCTGCCATAAGCTCTGACTCAGATTCTTCCACCGTCCTTACCTTGTCACTCAAGTTCCCTTTTATACTTTCCTGTTTTAGCTTTCTACGAATGTATTTAATGTATGATTTCCACCTATCATACATCCGGGTGAACTTCCTCTCTTTTAATGCTGCTTCTTGCTCCAAATTTTCCAGCATCTTTGAGGTCGGTTCTCTGGCACGCGATGGACGTCCCAGTTCATCTGCTTTGGCTAGATTTGTTTGAGGCAAGACTAGTGCTCCATCAGACTCTTCTAACTCAGACAGTTTCTCCTGCTCTTCATCTTCTACCCTATCTATCCTTGTATCCTTTAATAGTGGCATGGTCATACAAGGCTTAGACATTTTTACTTTAAATGCTATAACAATCAATACGAATATTAAAGGACATTTCACTTTAAATGCAATATTGACAAATGCAGAAATAAATGACTTTCACTTTAAATATAACAGCAAAAAATGCAGGCAATAAATGACTTTCACTTTAAATACTTTAGAGTCCATATACTACAAACTGTCCTTTGTTTTTACTTTAAAGTCTCTTATTTCTGAACACAGATTTTTTTTTTCTTTATGCCAAAGCCTATATGCAATAAGTAATAAAAGGAAAGCTCTGACCTTATTCTGAAGAGCAGGAACAAATGTCAGTCTTAAAGGAGATGTGTCTTTTCTTGATATGATGCGATGCTGTGCGCTGAATTGCGATGCTCTGTCCTCATGCTGATGTCCTCCTCAATGGTTTCTGACCTCTCGCAACACCAGCTCCCACGCCACTCTTCTCATCACTACTTGCCCACCTAATGGAGGAAGTGGCAGATGTCTCCTCCACATCTTAGTTGGCCAGTAGCTGCTGACTGTCCTCTAGTAGCTCATCCTCGCTGTATAGTGGATCTGAGCCCACAGCATATAATACTAGTCTGGCTGAGGAAACAGAAAAGGACAGTGGCGTGTTGAGAACAGGTGAGGACACAGGGCCTGCTCCCGAGCCATGCCAACTAAGGGTTGTGTCTGACAAACCCAACGACTTTTGGTTGGGGTGTCTGATGTCACTTGGGATGAAGTGGATGGCCGAGTCAACCATTCAAGAACCGCTAGGTTGCTGGTCAAGACACGACCGCTAGATGACACCGGGAGCTCAGGCCTCTCGCAGCAACTCCTGCTGCCATGCCCCCTTACTCTATTGTGACCTGTGCCTGCGCCAGAAACATTTAGGCCTCTGCCACTCCCCTGTGCAGGTCCTGGCACTTCTCTGTCTGACATACTGTTAGATCAAATAAATAAATAAAAAGGAAATTCAAACATCCCAAAAAAGTCTGCAATTTTCTCACTTCACCACACAACAGCGAATAAGCCCTTTTTTTCCCACTAATACACGCCAAAGAAAGCTCTAGAACATATAACTGCACTGCTGAATGGCAAATAGGCCCTTACTTTTTTATACTTATACACGACACAAAAGGATTTAGAACATATAACTGCACAGCTGAACGGCAAATAATATATTTTTTTTTGCCACTAATACACGCCAAAAAGGGCTTTAGAACATATAACTGCACCGCTGAACAGCAAATATATATATTTTGCCACTAATACACGCCAAAAAGAGCTGTCATTTTCTCACTTCACCACACAACAGCAAATACTTTTTTTTGTGTTACTAATACCAAACGCCAAAAAGGGCTTTAGAACATACAGCCAGGTCCATAAATATTGGGACATTGACACAATTCTACCATTTTTGGCTATGTACACCACCACAATGGATGAAACAAACAAGATGTGCTTTAACTGCAGACTATCAGCTTTAATTTGAGGGTATTTACATCCAAATCAGGTAAACGGTGTAGGAATTACAACAGTTTGCATATGTGCCTCCCACTTGTTAAGGAACCAAAAGTAATGGGACAGAATAATAATCATAAATCAAACTTTCACTTTTTAATACTTGTTTGCAAATCCTTTGCAGTCAATTACAGCCTGAAGTCTGGAACGCATAGACATCACCAGACGCTGGGTTTCATCCTGGTGATGCTCTGCCAGACCTCTACTGCAACTGTCTTCAGTTCCTGCTTGTTCTTGGGGCATTTTACCTTCAGTTTTGTCTTCAGCAAGTGAAATGCATGTTCAATTGGATTCAGGTCAGGTGTTTGACTTGCCCATTGCATAACATTCCACTTCTTTCCCTTAAAAAACTCTTTGGTTGCTTTTGCAGTAGGCTTTGGGTCATTGTCCATCTGCACTGTGAAGCACCGTCCAATGAGTTCTGAAGCATTTTGCTGAATATGAGCAGATAATATTGCCCGAAACACTTCCGAATTTATCCTGCTGCTTTTGTCAGCAGTCACATCTAGAGTTGAGCGGACACCTGGATGTTCGGGTTCGGCAGGTTCGGCCGAACTTGAAGTCAATGGGGACCAGAACTTTTGGCCACTAAAATGGCTCTAAAATAGCCCTGGAAAGAGCTAGAGGGCTGCAAAAGGCAGCAAAATGTGCTTAAGAGCATGGCAAATGCTCTGCAAACAAATGTGGATAGGGAAATGAATTAAAAAAACATAAAAGACCTTAAAAAAAAAAAATTAGGAATGATGTAGGAGGAAGAGGTTGAGGAGGCGGTGAATGGGTGGATGTGGCCGTGTAGGCTCAAGTGGCGGTCTAGGTGGAAGCGGCAGCGAAGGAGGAATAGGTAGACAACACAGATGTGTGTTAGTTCGCATTTTTACAAAGGGGTAATCCCCCAAAATATTGGGACATATTAAAAAAAAAAAAATGAATAAGTGCACTTGAGTACAAGGATGGATGGTTGAGGCTGTTAGAATTGTCTATTCTGCACACGGTACAGACAAGTCTTGTGGGATCCAGGCCTGGTTCATTTTAATGAACGTGTGCTTGTTTACGTTGGCTGTGGACAGGCGGCTGCGTCTGTCTGTAATGCCGCCTCCTGCCGTGCTAAATACACGTTCAAAGAGTACACTGGCTGGAGGGCAGGCCAGCACCTCCAAGGCATACAGGGCAAGCTCTGGCCATGTGGACAATTTGGAGACCCAGAAGTTGAATAGGGCAGAACCATCAGTGAGTACATGTAGGCATGTGCACAGGTACTGTTCCACCATGTTGTTCAAATGCTGCCTCCTGCTAACACGCTCCATATCAGCAGTTGGGGCCGGTTGTTGCGGCGAGGTGACAAAGCTTTTCCACATGTCGGCCATGCTAACCCTGCCTTCTGAGGTGCTGGCGCTGAAATAGCTGCATTGGCGACCTCTTCCTCCTCCCCTGCCTTCGCCTTGTGCTTCCACTTGCCCCCCGGCATCAGTCGGGAATGCTCTCAGGAGCACGTCTACCAGCATGCGCCTGTATTCACGCATCTTCCGATCACGCTCCAGTGAGGGAATTAAGGACAGCACATTGTCTTTGTAACAGGGATACAGCAGGGTGGCCACCCAGTAGTCAGCACACGTTAAAATGTGGGCAACTCTGCTGTCGTTGCCTAGGCACTGCAGTATGTAGTCGCTTATGTTTGCCAGGCTGCCCAGAGGTAAGGACGAGCTGTCCTCTGTGGGAGGCGTATCGTCTGCGTCCTCCGTATCCCCCCCAGCCACGCACCAGTAATGAGCCCGAGCTGCGTTGGAGCTCCTCCTCCTTCAGTAGTGGGCCCTGGCTGGCCAAATTTGTACCTGGCCTCTGCTGTTGCAAAAAACCTCCCTCTGATCCACTTCTAAAAGACTGGCCTGAAAGTGTTAGAGATGACCCCTCTTCCTCCTCCTCGTCCTGGGCCACATCCTCTTCCATCATTGCCCTAAGTGTTTTCTCAAGGAGACATAGAAGTGGTATTGTAACGCTGATAACGGCGTCATCGCCCCTGGCCATGTTGGTGGAGTACTCGAAACAGCGCAACAGGGCACACAGGTCTCGCATGGAGGCCCAGTCATTGGTGGTGAAGTGGTGCTGTTCCGCAGTGCGACTCACCCATGCGTGCTGCAGCTGAAACTCCACTATGGCCTGCTGCTGCTCGCACAGTTTCTCCAGCATGTACAAGGTGGAGTGCCACCTGGTGGGGACGTCGCATATGAGGCGGTGATCGGGAAGGCCGAAGTTACGCCGTAGAGCAGACAGCCGAGCGACGGCAGGATGAGAACGCCGGAAGCGCGCACAGACGGCCCGCACTTTATGCAGCAGCTCTGACATGTAGGGGTAGTTGTGAATAAATTTCTGCACCACCAAATTCAGCACATGCGCCAGGCAAGGGATGTGCGTCAAACCGGCTAGTCCCAGAGCTGCAACGAGATTTCACCCATTATCACACACCACCAGGCCGGGCTTGAGGCTCACTGGCAGCAACCACTCGTCGGTCTGATGTTCTATACCCTGCCACAACTCCTGCGCGGTGTGGGGCCTGTCCCCCAAACACATCAGTTTCAGAACGGCCTGCTGTTGTTTACCCCTGGCTGTGCTGAAGTTGGTGGTGAAGGTCTGTCTCTGACCGGATGAGGAGGTGGTAGAAGAGGCGCCATAAATATCGCCGAACACCGAACCCAAACTTTTACGTAAATGTTCGGGTTCGGGTCCTGGTGCCGAAAAGCCTAAAGTTCAATATGAACCCGAACTTTACAGTTCGGGTTCGCTCAACTCTAGTCACATCATCAATAAATACTAGAGAACCAGTTCCATTGGCAGCCATACATGCCCACGCCATGACACTACCATCACCATGCTTCACTGATGAGGTGGTATGCTTAGGATCATGAGCAGTTCATTTCCTTCTCCATACTCTTCTCTTCCCATCACTCTGGTACAAATTGATCTTGGTCTCATCTGTCCATAGGATGTTGTTCCAGAACTGTGAAGGCTTTTTTAGATGTCATTTGGCAAACTCTAATCCGGCCTTACTGTTTTTGAGGCTCACCAATGGTTTACATCTTGTGGTGAACCCTCTGTATTCACTCTGGTGAAGTCTTCTCTTGATTGTTGACTTTGACACACATACACCTACCTCATGGAGAGTGTTCTTGATCTGGCCGACTGTTGCGAAGGGTTTTTTCTTCACCAGGGAAAGAATTCTTTGGTCATCCATCACAGTTGTTTTCCGTGGTCTCAAAAGGTCTTTTGGTGTTGCTGAGCTCACCAGTGCGTTCCTTCTTTTTAAGAATGTTCCAAACAGTTGTTTTGGCCACGCCTAATGTTTTTGCTATCTCTCTGATGGGTTTGTTTTGTTTTTTCAGCCTAATGATGGCTTGCTTCACTGATAGTGACAGCTCTTTGGATCTCATCTTGAGAGCTGACAGCAAAAGATTCCAAATGCAAATTGCACACTTGAAATGAACTCTGGACCTTTTATCTGCTCATTGTAATTGCGGTAATGAGGAAATAACACACACCTGGCCATGGAACAGCTGAGAAGCCAATTGTCCCATTACTTTTGGTTCCTTAACAAGTGGGAGACACATATGTAAACTATTGCAATTCCTACACAGTTCACCTGATTTGGATGTAAATACCCTCAAATTAAAGCTGACGGTCTGCCGTTAAAGCACATCTTGTTTGTTTCATTTTAAATCCATTGTGGTGGTGTATAGAGCCAAAAATGTTACAACTGTGTCAATGTCCCAATATTTATGGACCTGACTGTATAACTGCACCGCTGAACGGCAAATAATATATATTTTTTTACCACTAATACACGCCAAAAAGGGCTTTAGAACATATAACTGCACCGCTGAACGGCAAATAATATATAATTTTTTGCCACTCGCCACTTTTGCTACACGCCAAAAAGGGCTGTAATTTTCGCACTTTACCACACAACGGCTAAGAAGCCCTTTTTTTTTTTCACACTAGTTTTCCCGCTAGTTTTGTTAAAAGGATTCCTTGTCAAGTAGCTGATGGTTTGTCATGAGCACCAATCAGCAATTAGCTATAGAAACCCAACAGCAAGTGCTCAATGTGCCTGCAGCACCTCCACAGTGAAAATGTAAGTATTATATGGTGTCTACTGAAATGAATAGGCTAAATTAATACATGGATCTGTTGGGTCCTCCAGAGGGCTGATCTTATAGCTGTTCTCCTCTCTGGCTATTAAAAGGGAATTCTAAAATGTACCCACCACCCCATTTACACAGAATTACCTGATAGCATATTACTAGTCTGTGCAGGATTCGTCTCCTAACTCACGATCTCCAGAAAGCCTTTCCCAAACTTCTTCTAACTAAAGTGTTCTTGACCTCACTGGACAAGATCCTCATCCGTAAGTATACATTTCCTGCTCAGATCTGTAATACTCTAATATGAAAACAACCTACTGTACATAGAAAAAATGTGGGGGATTCAATCAGCACAACCCTATATGTAGGTGCACATTGCTATGGCGAAATACATATACAAAGCATAGACGCAGGGCAGAATGCTGGTTGCAGAGTGCCATTGCATTTGAACCTACTGTACATGTTACACTCACTACTTTTTATGTTTTCTATATCTGTCTAGCTGAGTGAGAAGTATGGACCTGTCTATACGCTCTACATAGGCAACCTTCAGGTGATAGTACTGATTGGGTACGATGCTGTGAAGGAATCATTGGTGGACCGCAGCGATGCATTTAGTGATAGAGGATACACAGGAGTAGGAGAGTTTTTTTCAAAGGACTTTGGTAAGCTAATAAAGTAAATGAATAATATAAAAATATCTTATTTTCTTTGATTTATTTGATTATTCTATAATGTACACAGGCCCTATCTCTAATATAGACAGAAATCATATTTCTCTTACAGTTTTTTTAAAAGCAAATCACAGTTGAGGGAATTTATGGCTATTTCACAAGTAGGTTTGTCCTTAACCCCTTAGGGACCACCAATATGCCTTTTTACAGTAGTCACCAAGGAGCCTTAGGCTGAGCAATCGCCTTTTCACAGAGGCATGGCCCGGTCTAAGCGCTGCGCAGTGGAGAGCGAGAGCTTAGCAATGGCGCCCACTGAATAACAGCAGTGACAAAAGGAGTGGACTCCCTCTGTCTCCCATCAGCACCCCTCAAATGCGATTGCGGGGTGCCCATGTGTGTAAAATCTGGCTGTGACCTGGTGTAGGCCCCAAGCCTGCCTTAAGTGTTTTCCAGCAGGCTGTGCCTCTCTGGTGCAGCCTGCTGGTCAACATCAGCATAGCACTGACATTAAAATGCAATGTACTATAAGGAGAGTGCACTACATTTTAGAAGCAATCAAATGATTAGCTGTTATAGTTCCCTTATGGGACTATTAAGTTGTTAAAAAAACATTTAATAAATTTAAAAAATTCCAATGCCATTGAATTTTTTTAATAAAAATTGCAAAAATAAAATCTCACAATCTCAGTAACCCTACTCACATATCATGTAAATTATCCCCTCCATAAAAAAACAAAAGCAACAATAAATGCCAGAATTGCTAATTTATTCGCCACCGAAAAAAATTATTAACGAGCGACCAAAAAGCTTAATTTACCCCAAAATGATACAGATGAAAATCACAAGTCATGTCGCAAAAATCAAGGCCTCAAACAACTCTACAGAAACAAAAATAAAAAAGAAGCGGTGACACAAAAAGATTTTCTTCCTTTTTTTTGTTTTATTGCAAAAAAGTAGTAAACCGTAAAAAAATAAACTATATGTATTTGGTATCTCTGTAATTGTACTGACCCATAAAATAAAGATATTATGTTATTATATAACATAAAAATTCAGTGGCTGTATTGTTGTTTTTTCCCCTCTCCCTCCCAAAAAGAATGAATAAAAGTTAATCAGAAAGTTATGTGTCTCCAAAAATGACACCATTTATAACGGACAATTGTCCCGTAAAAAACTCAAGACCTCATAAAGCTATATAGACAGAAAAATAAAAAAGGTTATAGCTCTTGGAAGCTGATGATAAAAAGAAGGAAGGAAAACGCCTGGTCAGTAAGGCCCAAAACAGACTGGTCACTAATGGGGTTAAGTAATCAGTTTATTGGGCTTTGTTTTCTCGGTAGCTCTGAACCTCCTTACATGGATCTTCTCTGCATGGTATCTTGAGGTTTAGTATATAAATACAGGTGAAACTTGAAAAATTTGAATATTGTGCAAAAGTTCATTTATTTCAGTAATGCAACTTTAAGGCCCCTTTCACACGGGCAAGTATTCCGCGCGGATGCGATGCGTGAGTTGAACGCATTGCACCCGCACTGAATACGACCCATTCATTTCTATGGGGCTGTTCACATGAACGGTGATTTTCACGCATCACTTGTGCGTTGCGTGAAAATCGCAGCATACTCTATATTCTGCGTTTTTCACGCAACGCAGGCCCCATAGAAGTGAATAGGGTTGCATGAAAATCGCAAGCATCCTCAAGCAAGTGCGGATGCGGTGCGATTTTCACGCACGGTTGCTAGGAGACTATCGGGATGGAGACCCGATCATTATTATTTTCCCTTATAACATGGTTATAAGGGAAAATAATAGCATTCTGAATACAGAATGCATAGTAAAATAGCGCTTAGGGGGAAAAAAAAATAAAAAATAATTTAACTCACCTTAATCCACTTGATCGCGGAGCCGGCATCTCCTTCTGTCTTCATCTTAGCTGTGTGGAGCAACAGGACCTGTGGTGACGTCACTCCGGTCATCACATGGTCCATCACATGATCCATCACCATGGTAAAAGATCATGTGATGGATCATGTGATGACTGGAGTGACATCACCACAGGTCCTGTTGCTCCACACAGCTAAGATGAAGACAGAAGGAGATACCGGCTCCGCGATCAAGTGGATTAAGGTGAGTTAAATTATTTTAATTTTTTTTTAACCCCTCCAGCGCTATTTTACTATGCATTCTGTATTCAGAATGCTATTATTTTCCCTTATAATCATGTTATAAGGGAAAATAATACAATCTACAGAACACCGATCCCAAGCCCGAACTTCTGTGAAGAAGTTCGGGTTTGGGTACCAAACACGCGCGATTTTTCTCATGCGAGTGCAAAACGCATTACAATGTTTTGCACTCGCGCGGAAAAATCGCACGTGTTCCCGCAATGCACCCGCACATTTTCCCGCAACGCCCGTGTGAAAGAGGCCTAAAAGTAAAACTAATAAATGAGATAGACATGCAAAGCGAGATATTTCAAGCCTTTATTTGTAATAATTTGGATGATTATGGTTTACAGCTTATGAAAACCCCATATTAACAATCTCAGAATATTAGAATATTACATGAAATCCATAAAAAAAAAGTTAAATAGAAAAATGTAGGACCTCTGAAAAGTATAATCATGCATATGTACTCAGTACTTGGTTTGGGCCCCTTTTGCATCAATTACTGCCTCAATGCGGCATGGCATGGATGCTATCAGCCTATGGCACTGCTGAGGTGTTATGAAAGACCAGGATGCTTCAACAGCAGCCTTCAGCTTTTCTGCATTGTTCGGTCTCATGTCTCTCATCTTTCTCTTGGCAATGCCCCATAGATTCTCTATGGGGTTCAAGTCAGGCGAATTTGCTGGCCAATCAAGCACAGTAATCCCATGGTCATTGAACCAGGTTTTGGTACTTTTGGCAGTGTGGGCAGGTGCTAAGTCAAGCTGGAAAATGAAGTCACTATCTCCATAAAGCTCTTCTGCGGAAGGAAGCATGAAGTGTTCCAAAATCTCCTGGTAGACGGCTGCTTTGACTCTGGACTTAATGAAGCACAGTGGACCAACACCAGCAGATGACATGTCTCACCAAATCAACACAGACTGTGGAAACTTCAATACTGGACTTCAAGCATCTTGTATTGTGTGCCTCTCCATTCTTCCTCCAGACTCTGGGTCTTTGGTTTCCAAATGAGATGCAAAGGTTGCTCTCATCAGAAAAGAGGACTTTGGACCACTGAGCAACAGACCAGTTTTTTTTTACTTTAGCCAAGGTAAGACGCTTCTGACGTTGTTTGTTGTTCAGGAGAGGCTTGACAAGAGGAATACGACATTTGAAGCCCATGTCCAGGATCCGTCTGTGTATGGTTGCTCTTGATGCACTAACTCCAGCCTCAGGCCACTCCTTGTGAAAGTCCCCAACACTTTTGAATGGCCTTTTCCTAACAATCCTCTCCAGGCTGCGATCATCCCTGCTGCTTGTGCACCTTTTTCTTCCACACTTGTCCCTTCCACATAACTTTCTATTAATGTGCTTTGATACAGCACTTTGGGAACATCCAACTTCTTTTTCAATTACATTTTGAGGCTTTCCCTCCTTATGGAGGGTGTCAATGATGGTTTTCTGCACAACTGTCAGGTCATCAGTCTTTCCAATGATTGTGATTCCTACTGAACCAGACTGAGACAATTTAAAGGCTCAGGTACCCTTTGCAGGTGTTATGGATTAATTAGCTGACTAGAGTGTGACACTTGGAGCCTAGAATATTGAACCTTTTTTTACAATATTCTAATTTTCTGAGATTGTGAATTTGGGGTTTTCTTAAGCTGTAGGCCATAATCATCCAAATCATAACAAGTAAAGGCTTGAAATATTTTGCTTTGCATGTAATGAGTCTATCTCATATATTAGTTTCACCTTTTAAGTTGCATTACTGAAACAAATTAATTTTTGCACAATATTCTAATATTTCGAGTTTCACCTGTATCTAAAAGAGTTGCTTGACGTTCCAGAAACAGCACCGCTGTTTTTCTCATTGTGTCCTGTATTGCTACTTACTCCTGCAATACCAGACACAGTCCAAGAACAGAAATGGAGCTGTTTCAGAAAAAAAGCTGATTTTTTTTATTTTTATTCTTAGTCAAGAGTACATGTGAAACACCCTGCATGTCCAGAGAGCCTCGGGCTGCCAGGCCAGGACAGAGTTGTAGTTTTCTGTCAGCTGGAGAGCCATAGGTTGGAGACCCAAACCCCCTAGAAAGAAAACAGAGGGATAAATTCTGTGTTGTGCAGCAATTTTTTTTCTTCCTATATTAAAGTGTAACTGTCATTTTTTTTTTGTGTAATGTGTAGGGGCAATGATACTGAGCATTTTTGTAATATACTTTAAGTACTGAAATCATACATTTCTATTAGAAAAATAGTGGCCCATTTTGAGCCTTAACAATGCTCCTCTGTCTTCTGTTTACATAACACAGTCAATGTTGAGTAAGTCTCCACTGTTATGTAAACAGAAGACAGAGGTGTGTTGCTAAGGCTCAAAATGGGCCACTTTAGAACTAGTTTTCTAATAGAAATGTACAATTTAAGTAATTAAGGTATATTACAAAAATGGTCAGCATCACTGCTCCTATACATTACAAAAATAAAAAAACTATGACAGTTACACTTTAAGCCATGACTCTAACCTTTACAATTGTGCCCCCTGAGTGATGATACCCCCTAAGTGCCCCCTCACAGTAGTTATGCCCCCTTAGTGCCCCGTATGTTAAGGTATCTCAGCTACTCAGCCCAGGACTAATGAAGGCAGTCCAGAGCCAGAGATTGCTCTGATTGGCTAGTCTGTAAAGACTAGCCAATTAGAGAATTCTAATGCTGGTTGCAGGTTCTGATACTAACCTGCTGAAATAAAGAGCCTCCCCCCTGCTGTCCCCTGTGGCCCTCATTTTGCCCCAATCCTTTTTCTTCAGACTCCAATGTGCCCTGATTCAGCCCCAATGTGCCATGCAACCAGGGATGGATTGGCCATAGACCTTACAGGGAAATTTCCCGGTGGGCCGATGCCCAGAGGGCTGCCTGGGCCCTCCTCACGGCCGGCCACTGAGAGATTTTGGGGATGTATTTTGTGCTGCTGGCAGTATTTTATGATGGACTGTGGTATTTGGCTCTGAGGTGGTTTAATGTGCCGCAATATGGTATTGCTGGCCCTGCCTTCCATCAATTAGTACCTGACTACAAAACTGGGCCACTTTTAGTATTTTTTCCAGGGCCACTTTAAGTTCCCAATCCTCCCCTGCCTGCAGCACCCACTATGCCCCCTTTTTCCTGTTTCAGGATGGCTGCGCGACCTATGCAGCAAGTGTCAGCTGTAACATATATGTTGGCATCGATCTCCGCCGTTTAACTGCTTAGATGCTGTGGGCAGTAGCCACCCACGGCATCCATAGGGGTAATAGAGGGAGTGGAATCCCTTTCTCCCCCATCAGGGCACTGCTCCGCAACGGCAGTGGCCTGATGGGTATAATAGCAACTAGATGCCTTACAAAGGCATCCAGACTTGCCATGTATCTAAGCCTTAGGCCTCTTTCACACGAGCGTGTCCGGATAAGGTCCGGATGCGTTGCGGCAAGTAGTTTCCCAATTGCAGTCAGTTTTGACAGCGATTGCGTTCCGTTGTTTAGTTGTTATCGCGCGGGTGCAATGCTTTTTGCACGCGCGTGATAAAAAACTGAATGTGGTACCCAGACCCGAACTTCTTCACAGAAGTTCAGGTTTGGGTTCAAGGTTGTGTAGATTGTATTATTTTCCCTTATAACATGGTTATAAGGGAAAATAATAGCATTCTGAATACAGAATGCATAGTACAATAGGGCTGGAGGGGTTAAAAAAATAAAAAAAATAATTGAACTCACCTTGGATCATGTGACGGACCATGTGATGAATGTAGTGACGTCATCAAAGGTCCTATGCCTCAAAGAAGAAGACAGAAGAGATGCTGGCTGCGCGAACAAGTGGATTAAAGTGAGTTAATTTTTTATTTTTTTATTTTTTAACCCCTCCAGCCCTATTGTACTATGCATTCTGTATAACTATGTTATAAGGGAAAATAATAATTATCGGGTCCCCATCCCGATCGTCTCCTAGCAACCGTGCGTGAAAATCGCACCGCATCCGCACATTTTCACGCAGCCCCACTCACTTCTATGGGGCCTGCATTGCGTGAAAAACGCACAAAATAGAGCTTGCTGCGATTTTCACGCAACGTACAAGTGATGCGTGAAAATCACCGCTCATGTGCACAGCCCAATATAAAATGAATGGGTCAGGATTCAGTGCGGGTGCTATGCGTTCACCTCGCGCATTGCACCAGCGCGGAAAACTCGCCCGTGTGAAAGGGGCCTTAGTGTCAGGCTTGGTGTCAGTGTAAATCTAACAGTACAGTGCATTGCAATAAATGACTATTGCAATGCACTGTATAGCCATCAGGTTGACTGGATCTTCAAGATCCAAGTGGGACTTGATAAAAAAAAAAGTGTAAAAAAAAATAAAAGGTAAAAAAATGAAATAAAAATTAAAATAAAAATGAATTTCTTTTTCCCATATTCACTTATTTATAATTGATAAAAAAATTGTAATAAATAAATAAATAATAATAATAATAATCCACGCATAATTGGTACTGCCACATCTGTAACAATAAAAGAATCATGTTCGTAATCCCGCATAGTGAATGCCTTAAAAAATGCTGTGATTGTCACCTTACCTCCCCCAAAAAATTGAACAAAAAGTGATAAAAAAAAGTCATATGCATGCCAACATGACACCAATAAAAACTGCCCATCTTCACACATAAAAAAAAATAGAGAAAAAAAAAATTATGGATGTTTGTATATGGCTATGCAAAATATAATTTACTTTTATTCTAAAAGTGATTTTATGCTGAAAAAGTAGTGAAACTGTTCTACAGCTTGTCCTGCAACAAACAAACCCTCACATAGCTCAGTCAATAAACAAATAAAAATGTCGTGCACCCAAACAGCAGTTTACGATGACATATGGGGTGTTTTTGTATTCAGGAAAAATCGCATAACAAATTATGTAGTGCATTTTCTCCTGTTATGCCTTGAGAAAATGAAAAATTTGGGGCTAAAGCAACATTTTATTGCAAAGTGTTTCTTAATTCTATGAAATGCTTGTTGGGTTAAAGTGCTCACTATAACTCTAGTTCAATTGCTTGAGAGGTGTAGTTTCCAAAATGGGGTCACTTTTTGGGGTTTCCTTTCTAGAGGTGCATCAAGGTTTCTTCAAATGTGACATGGCACCCAAAAACGGTTCCAGAAAAATCTGCCCTTCAAAAACAATATTGTGCCTCATTCTTAGCCCTGTTGGTGTGCTCAGGAGAAAATGGATAATAAATAGTGAAAAATTTGGGCCTAAAGTGAAATATTTTTGTAAAATTTGAAATTTTTCATCTTCACAGCCAAGTGTTTATTTTTTCTATGAAACAAAGTGCTCCCTACCACCCTTGAAATACTCCTTGGGGGTTGTGGTTTCCAACATGGGGCCACTTTTGTGGGGTTTCTAATGTAGGAGTGCATCAGAAGGTATTCGAATGCAATTTGGGCCCAGAAAATTATTACAGCAAAATCTTCCCTGCAAAAGCCATTTGGTGCTCTGTCCCTTCTGAGCCCTGCGGTGTGGCTACACAGCAGTTTATGATCACATAAATCAGAATCAGAGTAATAAACATTTAGGTTTGTTTTGCTGTAAAACCTTGCTGTTTTACAGGAAAATTGGTTTAAAATGGAAAATTTGCAAAGAAAAGTGACATTTTGTAATGTCTCCTATATTTTCCTTTAATTCATGTTAACACAGTTTCTAAAATCTGTTTTGAAAAATTTGAGGGGCGTAGTTTGTAAAATGGGGACATTTATGGGTAGTTTGTATTATCTATATTATTATCTAATACTGTATATATTATATTATGTAATACCCACAAAGTGACTTCAAAACTGAATTTGTCCTTTAAAAAATTGGTTTGGGAAATTTCATTAGACTTCTAACTTCCTAAAAAAAAAAAATATCTACAAAATAATGCCAACATAAAGCAGACATATGGGAAATGTTAAGTAATAAGTATATTATGAGGTATTACTATCCGTCTTAAAAGCTGAGAATTTCAAATTTATAAAATTGCGAATTTTTCAAAATTTTGGGAAAATTTTGGATTTTTTTTATAAATGAATGAAAAACTTATAGACTCAACTTTACCACTAACATTAAGTATGATGTGTCATGAGAAAACAATCTCAAAATTGGTTGTATAAGTAAGAGTGTTCCCAAGTTATTACCACGAAAAGTGACACATGTCAGATTTAGGGTGCATTCACATCACCGTTTAGCTTTCCGTTCTTCTGATCCATCAGAAGAAGAGAGATCCTGTTGCATCAGCTGTCATCCATTTAAGCCATTTCATTGCAGGATCCGGTTTCCCAGTCTGCGCATGCGCAGACCTCTAAAAATGTGAGAAAATTAAATACTGGATCCATTTTTCTGGATGACACCGGAGAGACGGATCCAGTGTTTCAATGCATTTGTCAGCCGGATCCGCATCCAGATCCGTATGCAAATGCTATCCGTTTGCATACAGAGTTCCAGATCCGGCAGGCAGTTCCGGTGATGGAACTGCCTGCCGAAATCTAACAATGCAAGTGTGAAAGTACCCTAAAAAAAACGAAATGGCATAGGGTACTTTAACACTAGCGTTTTTCTTTTCCGGCATTGAGTTCCGTCCTAGGGGCTCTATACCGGAAAAGAACTGGTCAGTTTTATCCCCATGCATTCTGAATGGAGAGCAATCCGTTCTGGATGCATCAGTATTAGAGTTGAGCGGACACCTGGATGTTCGGGTTCGACGAGTTTGGTCGAACTTGAAAAAAAAGTTCGGGTTCGGGACCCGAACGTGACCCGAACTTGAACCCGAACCCCATTGAAGTCAATGGGGACCCGAACTTTTGGGCACTAAAATGGCTCTAAAATAGTCCTGGAAAGGGCTAGAGGGCTGCAAAAGGCATCAAAATGTGCTTAAGAGCATGGCAACTGTTCTGCAAACAAATGTGGATAGGGAAATGACTTAAAATAACATAAAATACAGAAAATTTTAAAATAACAATCAAGATCTAGGAGTAGGAGGTTGAGGAGGCGGTGGATCGGTGGATGTAGCGGTGTAGGTTTACGTGGCGGTGTAGGTGGAAGCGGCGGTGAAGGAGGAATAGGTAGCCAACACTGATTTGTGTTATTTTTTATTTATAAATTGGGGTATCCCCCAAAATATTGGGACATATAACAAAATAAAACAAAGAATAAGTGCACTTGAGTACAAGAATAGATGGTTGAGGCTGGTATAACTGTCTATTCTGCACAAGGTACGGACAAGTCCTGTGGAATCCATGCCTGGTTCATTTTAATAAACGTAAGCTTGTCCACATTGGCTGTGGTCGGTGATAATGCTCTCTGCCGTGCTAAACACACGTTCACACTATACACTGGCTGCAGGGCAGGTCAGCACCTCCAAGGCTGACAAAGCTTTTCCACAATTGGGCCATGCTAACCCTGCCTTCTCAGGTGCTGGTGGTGCCCCTGCTGCGTTGGCGACCTCTTCCTCCTTCTCTGCCTTCGCCTTGTGCTTCCACTGTGCCCCCGCTGTCAGGTGGGAATGCCATCAGCAGCGTGCGCTTGTAGTCGCGCATCTTCCGATCAGTAACAGATGTTTTCACTAAATTTAGTTCCCTGTCAGCAATGCAGAGCAGGGGTTCATTCACGGCACAAGGGGGTATTGTGACAAAAAAAAAGAAAACAAAGAATCATTGCACTTGACTTGAGTACAAGAATGTATGTTTGATGGTGGTATAAATGTCTATTCTGCACAAGGTACATATGGGATCCAAGCCTGGTTCATTTTAATGAACGTGAGCTTGTCCACATTGGCTGTGGACAGGCGGCTGCGCTTGTCTGTGATGACGCCCCCTGCCGTGCTAAACACATGTTCAGATAATACACTGGCTGCAGGGCAGGCCAGCACCTCCAAGGCTTAAAGGGCAAGATCAGGCCATGTGCCCAATTTGGAGACCCAGAAGTTGAAGGGGGCAGACCCGTCAATCAGTACGTGTAGGCGTGTGCACACATTCTGCTCCACCATGTTGGTAAAATGCTGCCTCCTGCTAAGACGTTCCATATCAGCTGGTGGTGCTGGTTGTTGTGGCGTGCTGACAAAGCTTTTCCACATGTCGGCCATGCTAACCCTGCCTTCTGAGGTGCTGGCGGTGCCCCAGCTGCGTTGGCGACCTCTTCCTCGTCCTCTGCCTTCGTCTTGAGCTTCCACTGTGCCCCCGCTGTCAGGTGGGAATGCCACCAGCAGCGCGTCTACCAGCGTGCGCTTGTACTCGCGAATCTTACGATCACGCTCCAGTGACAGAATTAAGGACGGTACGTTGTCCTTGTAACGGGGATCCAGCAGCGTGGCCACCCAGTAATCAGCACAAGTTAGAATATGGACAACTCGGCGGTCGTTGCGGAGACACTGCAGCATGTAATCGCTCATGTGTGCAAGGCTGCCCAGAGGCAACGAAAAGCTGTCCTCTGTGGGAGGTGTATCGTCTGTGTCCTCTGTATCCCCCATCCACGCACCAGTGATGGCCATGAGCTGGTCTGGGTGCTACCCTGCTGTGAACATGGTTCCGCTCCTGCATCTCCTCCTCCTCCTCATCCTCCACCTCCTCATCCTCCAGAACTGTACCCGGGCTGGACAATTGTGTACCTTGGGTTTGTGGGTGCAGGAACCCACCCTCGGAGCCACTTGGGAATGACTGGCCGGAAACCCTCTTCCTCTTCCTCCTCCTGTGCCACATCCTCTTCCATCATCGCCAGGAGCGTTTTTTCAAGGAGGCATAGAAGTGGGATAGTAACGCTGAGAACGGCGTTATCGGCACTGGCCATGTTGGTGGAGTACTCGAAACAGCCAACAAGGAACACAGGTCTCGCATGGAGGCCCAGTCATTGGTGGTGAAGTGCTGCTGTTCCGCCGAGCGACTCACCCGTGCGTGCTGCAGCTGAAACTTCACTATCGCCTGCTGCTGCTCGCACATTCTGGCCTGCATGTGCAAGGTGGAGTTCCACCTTGTGGGCACGTCGCATATGAGGCTGTGAGTGAGAAGGCCGAAGTTACGCTGCAGCGCTGACAGGTGAGCAGCAGCAGGGTAAGAACTCCGAAAGCGCGCACAGACGGCCCGCACTTTATGCAGCAGCTCTGACATATCGGGGTAATTTTTATAGAATCTCTGCACCACCAAATTCAGCACATGCGCCAGGCAAGGGATGTGCGTCAAACCGGCTAGTCCCAGAGCTGCTACGAGATTTTGCCCATTATCGCACACCACCAGGCCGGGCTTGAGGCTGACTGGCACAAACCACTCATCGGTCTGTTGTTCAAGGCCCGTCCACAGCTCCTGAGCGGTGTGGGGTTTATCCCCCAAACAAATAAGTTTTAAAACTGCCTGCTGTCGTTTACCCCTGGCTGTGCTGAAGTTGGTGGTTAAGGTGTTATGCTGACCGGATGAGGAGCTGGTAGAGGATGAGGAAGCGGAGTAGGAGGAGGAAGCAACAGGAGGCAAACTGAAGCGTCCTGCAATCCTCGGTGGTGGAAGGACATGCGCCAAACTGCTATCCGCCTTAGTCCCAGCCGCCACTGCATTTACCCAGTGTGCTGTTATGGAGATATAATGGCCCTGACCTTGCTAACTGGTCCACGTATCCGTAGTCAGGTGCACCTTGCCACAGATGGCGTTGCGCAGTGCACACCTGATTTTGTCCCCTACTTGGTTGTGAAGGGAAGGAATGGCTCGCCTTCAAAAGTTGTGGCGGCTGGGCACGATGTACTGTGGGACAGCCACCGGCATAAGGCCTTTAAAACTATCCGTCTCCACCAGACGGAATGACAGCATTTCAAAGGTAAGTAATTTAGAAATGCTGGCATTCAGGGCTAGGGATCGTGGGTGGGTAGGGGGGGTACTTCCTCTCCAGCGTTTGGGATATGAAGAGCTGAACGCTGACATTGTGGAGATGCTTGGTGACCCAGGTGTTGGTGTTGCTGGCAGATCCTCTGTTTGTAGGGTGCCAGGTGGCACTGTCACTCCAGAGGTGGATGAAAAGGCCGCGACTGCAGCAGAAGAGGAAGCAGGAGGAGCCAGAGACCTTTCTTGGTGTTTGAGGTGTCTACTGCTTTGCACTTAAATGCCTGGTCATGCAGGTTGCGCTCAGGTTGAGAACGTTTATGCCTCGCTTCAGGCTCTGATTGCACAGCGTTGAAACCACTTGTGTCTTGTCGTCAGCACATTGTCTGAAGAACTGCCTCTTCTGCTGTGCTGGTGGCTCTGTGCGACCACCGCCTCTTCCTCCGAACTACATCGGTCACTCGCATGACCTTGATTCCATGTGGGGTCGAGGACCTCATCATCCTCCACATCATCTTCCACCCAGGCTTCACCCCTGACTTCCTTGTCGGTCTGCACTGTTTCGAAAGCCCCAGCAGTTGGCACCTGTGTTTCGTCATCATCCGAGACGTGCTGCGATTGTCCTTCCATGTACTCATCTTGAAAAATAAGTGGTTGGGCATTGGTGCACTCAATCTCTTCCCCTTCTGGGGCAGGGCTAGGTGGATGTCCCTGGGAAACCCTGCTAACAGAGTCATCAAAAAGCAGAAGAGACTGCTGCATAACTTGGGGCTCAGAATGCTTTGGTGATTTGCAAGGGGGTGAGTTGAAAGACTGATGGACATCGGCTGCAGGTGCTAACTGTGGTTTTTCTGCAGGAGACTGGATTTGAGACAATGTGAAGGAACTGGATCCACTGTCAGCAACCCAATCTACTATCGCCTGTACTTGTTCAGGCCTCACCATTCGTAGAGCCGCATTAGGCCCGACCAAACACCGCTGCAGGTTCTGTCACCTACTCGCACCTGAGGAAGGGGTTTCACTTGTGCATGTAGCTGGCACAGATCGACCACGTACATTCCCTGCAACAGGAGCTCCACCAGCAGCACCACAACCTGAGCCACGTTCCTTATTTGAATCTTTCCTCATATTTTTCCAATTTCGGATCTTGCCCTAAATGGGTGTTTAATTAATAGAAGAATAGAACGACAGTATGTAAAGGGTGTATCTCACACGGCCTGAACCAGACTCAATTAAATATTTATTTGCCCAAAATGGCTGTATTTCAAATGCCTGAATAAAACCCCTGTATGTAGAGGGGGGATCATACACGCCCGGATCCAGTGTAGGCCTGAAGTAAAGATATCTTTCCACAAAAAGGATGTATTTCAAATGATGGTATTTCAAATGTCTAATTCAAACCCCTATATGTAGAGGTTGTATCTCAGAGGGCCTGAACCTCTGTAGGCCTGACTAAATATATCTTTGCACAAAAAGGCTGTATTTCAAATGGCTGTATTTCAAATGGCTGAATCAAACCCCTGTATGTATAGGGGGGTTCACACACGCCCTAAATCAGTGTAGGCCTGAATTAAAGATTTATTTGCACCAAATGGCTGTATTTCAAATGCCTGATTCAAACCCCTGTATGTAGGGGGGTATCTCACACGGTCTGAACCTGTGTAGGCCTGAAGTAAATATATCTTTGCACAAAAAGGCTGTATTTCAAATGGCTCTATTTCAAATGCCTGATTCAAACCCCTGTATGTAGGCGGGTATCTCACACGGTCTGAACCTTTGTAGGCCTGAAGTAAATATATCTTTGCACAAAAAGGCCGTTTTTAAAATAGCTGTATTTCAAATGCCTAATTCAAACCCCTGTATGTTGAGGTGGTATCTCACAGGGCCTGAATTCAATATTGGTGCACCAAATGGCGGTATTTAAAATCTCTGAATGTAACCCAAATGTATTAAGGGTGTATTTCACAATGACATCTGCATCAAAGGCTGCCAACTAAATCTTTGGAGCCCAAACGACTGTTTGTTTAACAACTGAATTTGACAGCAGTATATAAGCCTGTAATTTCACACGTGCTGATGCTGCAAGACCTGAAAATAGTGTTTTTTGTCAAATAAGTGTGTTTTTCAAACCCCAGAAAATGATGGGTGTATTTCTAGCTTAAATTGCCCCCTGACTAATACAGATGTTGTAGTTTGCCCCCAAAAAATGGTGATTTGCAATGTCCCAAAAGCTCAGATGCAGTGCTGGTGCACTGATCATGCATAAAATGGCCGCCGCCGCCCACCTAACTAACAGAATTCTAAAAGTTAGTATTTTTAGTCAATGAGCTCAGGGCAGGGTAAAACGATAGTGCCCTGCACCCACACAACTATTTGTCTGTAGATCGCTGAGTTCTCTCCTATTCTCTCCCTGAAATCACAAGTCCAGCAGCATCCTCTCCCTACACTAAGCACAGCAGAGTGACGTGCAGCGCTACGTAACCCAAGCTTATATAGAGCCTGGGTCACATGCTGCTCTGGCCAATCACAGCCATGCCATTAGTAGGCATGGCTGTGATGGCCTCTTGGGGCAAGTAGTATGCCGCTTGTTGATTGGCTGCTGTGCAGCCTTTCAAAAAGCGACAAGAAAGCGGCGAACACCGAACCCGAACTTTTACAGTTCAGGTTCGCTCAACCCTAATCAGGATGTCTTCAGTTCAGTCTTTTTGACTGTTCAGGACGGAGATAATACCGCAGCATGCGGTTTTATCTCCGTCAAAAAAAACTTGCCTGAATGCCGGATCCAGCATTTTTTTCCATAGGAATGTATTAGTGCTGGATCCGGCATTAAAAATACCACAATGCCGGATCCGTCCTTCCAGTTTGCACATGCGCAGACCTTTAAAAATGTGGAAAAAAAAATAGAAACTGATCCATTTGTCCATATGACAAACGGATCCATTCTTGCAATGCATTTGTGAGCCGGATCCGCATCTGGATCCGTCTACAAATGCTGTCTGTTTGCATGCAGATTACCGGATCCGGCAGGCAATTCCGGCGACGGAACTACTTGCCGGATCACTCTGCCGCAAATGTGAAAGTACCCTTAAATGGATGACAACTGATGCAACAGGATCCTTTTTTTTTACTGGATCCTGTAAAAAAAACGGATCCTATGCAATCCTATGCATAACTGATGCAACAGGATAATTTTTTTTTACAGAATCCATTTTTTTTTTCTCTCTCTGATGGATCAGAAGAACGGAAAGCTAAACGGTGATGTGAATGAACCCTTACAAAATTTGGCAGTAAACTTCCAGACACCTTTGCTGGTCACCAGGGAACCTAAAGCTTAGACACCTGGCCTGGAGAGGATGTCTTAAATACCCAAGGATTTGGAGGTTCATGCATTGGCCCTTTAAGATGCCGAAGGTGAGCACGTGCTTTCTAAGGCCTCTTGCACAAGACCGTATTTGTGATCCATGCGGATCACAAATACCCATTGAAATGGACCCATTTATTTCTATGGATCTGCAAAAAAAAGAGGACAGTACACATCCATATGCTGTCCACATCCATGCGGCTGAGCCACAAATGATAGAAACTGTAATATTCTTGTCAATTTTGCTGACAAGAATAGGTCTTTTACATTGGGTACCATGGAAATTGCCTGATGCACGTGGACCGCATCCGTATTTTGTGGATCCGCTATTTGAAGACCGCAAAACGGATACGATTATGTGCATAAGACCTTAGGAAACATAGGGTGGAGCATAGGCAGGAGCATTAAATAAGCAACATGCAGAGGATTCTGACAATCAGAACACTGGAAGGCATAGTGACGGACACAGAGTCCATGCCCAGAGGTTACAGCAGGGCCACAGTGGGTACAGACTGGTGACCACACTGTCTTAGACGGTTAATGACCAAATGCAATTGTCATCAGAGGATCTGTCAAACCCCATTAACTCTACCTGTTCTGGCCACTATAATGGTTGCATTTATGTATGTTGTATCTATGTAATTCTAATTCTGTCCAATTGCTTGAAATGTATGCTTGAACTTACAGGAATCTTTGCAAGCAGTGGAGAGAGGTGGAAAATCCTTCGTCGATTTTCTTTGACAACTTTGAGAAATTTTGGAATGGGAAAGAGGAGCATTGAAGAAAGAATCCAAGAAGAAGCCAGATTTCTCACTGAGAAATTTATGGAGGACACAGGTATGGGATGTCTGTTTTGCCTCATACTTTCAGCTAACTCTAGTTAGCTATTGCCCAACAGACATCTCTATGGATTACCCATGAACATGCATGCTTGGTCTGTGGGGAACAAAGGATCGGGTATCCTAAAACCCAACATATGTGATCTTTCTTTTCCCCAAAACTTGAAATTGGGAAACTATTGAGCACTAGATTTATTACTGACCGCTCGAATCATTGGGTTCAGCCAACATTAAACTGATGTTGGTCAGCAGTAGTGAGATAGCTATAAACCACACCATACTGTGTAGCAATCCATACCATGGTACATATTCTCCCAATGCTTGAATTATATTGTATAGTTAAGGATATGACTGACCACCTCTTTATATTGGATAACAGATACCACAATTGACCCAACATATATTCTACGACAAGCTGTTTCCAATGTCATTTGCTCAGTTGTGTTTGGGGAAAGATTTGACTATGGAGATCAAAAATTCTTGACACTCCTCTCCTATTTAAATGATATTCTTGAATTCTCCAACAGTCGCTTTGGGCTGGTAAGTATTACATTATATGTCTAACAGATATATGGGTGCAATATAATTAACATGAATTCACAAAAAATATATGGTTTTACTGATTCTGAAAACTTTTGCCCATATGGTTGAAGGTAAACTGCCTGGTGTCCATTTCATATGTATGATGATTTGCATCAGCCTGGCATGGAACATAAAAAAATTGCTCCATCATGTTGATGATACTGATCTGGCTGCTGCTGTGGCTTCTGGTGCTTCTGGTAGCGGAGACGGTGGGAGTTAGGCGACTCTGCGGGGAGTGGACAGGAGTCTCAGACACACGAGAGGCAGGCGTCTGCTTGACCAGAGCTGTGGCAAGCTGCGAACACAGTTTGTCCTGGTAATAGAGCAATTGACCTCCCTTTCAGCAACAGGAAAACATTCCCCACTTTGCTTTGATAGTGAGGGTATAAAATGGTAGTTATCCAGTAATCATCAGATTGCATGTGTATGATACGCCTGCCATCATGTAAGGAAGCAAGAGTACAGCTTGCCATTCTCACCAGCATGCCCACGGACACTATTTGTGCTAGTGGATGCATTACTTTATAGGGTGTTTCATAGACATTTTAGTGCAAAAAATTTATTGTTGAACCAGTGATTTTGAATGCAATGTTCAAAAACATTTCATTGACAACACTGTCTTGTTATAGAAATAAAACACACAATATTGCTAGAACCTTTTAATAGTGTACGAAACCCATGACTTTTCATTTGCAGGCCCAAAAAATATATGGCTGGAAAACAAAAGAGTGCAAAGCAAAAGACCCAGGCCTCATCATCCAGGAGTCAGAATGTGGGTAATAGTAGCAGTAGCAGCACCAGCTATCCGGAAAGTAGTAGTAGTAATAGTGGCACTTGTAGCTAAGGTGGTGGTGAATGGGTAGTGGTAGCAATAGTTGCACTTGGGGCAAATACAGAGCAGAGAATCAGGAGAATGACCAAAGAGCCCACAATGACATCACAGTCTGATAAAAGTGGTGCTGAGGGGAATACTATGGCTATGATGGGGTGTTGGACAGAGACTGGGAGCTGGATCAGGGTTGTGAGGAGGAGATCGCATCAGAAGAGAAGCGTGTGGCCGTGTCAGCAATAAACAAACAGAGGCAACATATGACCAAAACCTTCCAAAAAATGGCAGGGTTAGATCTGCTTCTGTTGTGGTCATATCAGAAACTGGTGATGTCGCAGGCTCAAAACATGCCAGACCACATAGAGATTTTTCTCCACAACGCTGGCATACAAAACCACAGCTGTATTCATGATCTTAAAGGATTAAAATAAGCCATGGGTGTTCAAACACAAACATACAGTAGGTACCAGGGCCCTATAGCAGCACAAGGTCACATTACTGGATCCTGTGGGAAAATAAAACTTGCCAACATTCTGAATCAGAACAAGTCTGTATTCTTTCATCTCTTCTTCTTTGTGGCAGCCAGCCTGTATACCCAAGCAGTGCATTGTCCTTGACATCATCATCAGCTGCTTCTTGTCCTGCTCAGACTCCTCCTCTTTGTGAGTCAAGCTGTCTGGGGCACAGCTGTGTCTCAGCTGAATAGATAAAGGAATAACCAGCTCCAGATTCCAAGCTTCAATAGATATCATTAATTTTTATTTAAAAAACGGTGACGTGTTTCGGGGATCAACCCCTTCCTCATACATGTCCAATGTCTGTATGAGGAACGGGTTGGTCCTCAAAACGCATCACAGTTTTTGGAATAAAAATGTGTGATATCTGCTGAAGCTTTGAGTCTGGCACTGGTTCGTTACTTTATCCATTGATCTGAGACACAGCTGTGCCCCAGACACCTTGGGGAAGATTTAGCAAACTGGTGTAAAGTAGAATTGGCTTAGTTACCCATCGCAACTAATCAAATTCCACCTTTATTTCTTCACAGCTCCCTTGAAAAATGAAAGGTGGAATTTGATTGGTGGCTATGCTCAACTAAGTCAGTTCTACTTTACACTAGTTTGATAAATCTCCCCCCTTGACGCAAATATCTGACGTTCGGTTTACTCCTGGAGAGTATTTCAATCTGCTGCCATGGTGACTTCAATTTGCATTACATGCGTATATATTGGTTGTGATTTCTCACAACCCAAAAAGGTGAGAACAATACCTACAGCTGCTTTTATATTGTCGCACCAAGCTTAACTATACTACCTTATGTAGCGCTTGGTGCTGTACTTTTCACTTTATCTCAGCATCTGCTCCTCCTCATCCATAATGAAATGTGTGGTCATGAGAAACCTTTTTGCAACCAGCAATTAGCTTGTATGTAAGCTGGACTCCCATCTGACTGGTGGTGCAGTTGCTGCCGTACCACTTAGGCTAAGATCACATTTCAGTTTTTTGGTCAGTTATTTCCATTAGATTTAGTAAGCCAAAACCAGGTGGGGTCAAAAACACCGAACTGGTGCAAATCTTTCCATTAAACGTTATCTCTGTGTAGGCTTTACTACTGGCTTCACTAACCATTGCACCACAATCTGCACCTGAAATATGCCTAATTTAGAATTTCAGAATAACAAATGACCCCCTGTGTGTTTAATGTTACCGGTTCAAGAAGGTAATTTTTTTACTGAATTGTCTATGAAACACCGTAATGTGGCTGCTAACTCAAATATATGCAGTATTTGCAGTAAAATGTCTTTGAACTATGCATTCAATAACACAGGTATAAAAATGGAGTTACTGTCGTAAAATGCTTTTGCTAGACAGCCTTGTTTAATAACAAGGCTATAATGTAGTGATAAAAAAAGTGGAATTGCTCAATGTTTGCAGCAGATTGCTATTGTGGTGCTGTGCTGGCAATAAGCCTACGTAGAAACTTTTAGAGAAAGAAAAAGATGTCCCAATTAATATACAGAAAAAAACTAATTATTACTGGATTTCTGGCAGGGGGTTTTGTAATGCAGAACTGCCAGGCTGAGCTGCTGACCCAGACCCTCACTCCCTCAAACCTTCCCTGATCAAATTCCTTAAGTATCTCTCCCCATAGTGCCCCTATTACACTAAATTAGTGGCTTGTGTCTATGATTGTTTTTTGCCAGGCACTGCCAGACACACTCCTTCCAGGTGAGAATCTGAACACACAGGCTCTTTTTCTCGTTCAGGATAGGTATATCTCTATGTACTGTCACCCTGATTGGCTGATGAGACCTCTTCCTTCCTTGTGTTTTTTTCCACCAATATTAACAGTAAAATGGCACTGAGCACCATTTTTAAGAGATTTGCTAAAGCGTATCACAAAAGCTTTGGATTCCTTTGGCAGGCAAATTTTTGTAAACTTCGTAAAGAATCTGATTTGTTTAGAATTAATTTGCTCATCTCTACTTTAGGCCTTACTTTTCTTATTAAATGCTTTTGCAAAATCCAAGAGCACTATATCAACAGCCGTCCTTTTGTCCAGTCCTGTACTGTCCTGCTCAAACCCCTGAAGACGCCAAGTACATTGGCGAAACATGTCGGGGGGCAGATAGCGTGTTTTAGCCAGCGTTTGCATGACTAGGAAGCGATCTGTAGAGGATATAGAATGAGAGAGTGTACCGCATGAGGGCGATTGCTGTTGAAAGTAGCGCACTGTGACAACAACAGAGCGCAATTACTTAATATCGGAGCATTATTCTAACAGGCAGGAGAGCCTTAAACAGCTACTGGACATAAGCGCCCTCCAGTGGTAACACTCAGCAAACAGAATCACTGGTACTATTTATACATGTATCTAGCATGCATTGCTGATTATTTTAATAGTAGTGTTCGCAACATTTTAAGGACAAGAAATAAATGCTAATTTTTAGACTTAATAACACGTGTAAATCAGGGACATCTATGGTCCTAGTGACCAAATGTAAATAATATATTATATAGTCCCAACACGTGTTAGGGAGAGATATGTAAATGAGGTTAGTCCTGTACTTAATTCTCCATAAAAAACAATCAAGTTAGTATGACAAGTTCTGTATTTGGTCAACCCATGCGTGCTTCCTACAATGGAAGGTAAGGTCTATAATCACTTGGGAAAGACCTGGAGCTCTTTTTGAATATGGGCACCACATTTGGCTTGTGCCAGTGACTGGCACTACCAGATTCACTAGAAAATCTCTAGAAATTATGAACATGGGCACAGTAATAACTGAACTAGGGTGTAATCCCTCTGACATGGAGACTTGTTCACATTTAAAGGGTGTAAACCCGGCGCCCCTTGCCTGCAATTCTGTCCCCACATGCAGGCAAGCACATCAGCCTTCCTCACTGCTGAGCGCCGTGCTGATGGGCGTAGGCAGTGGGGTTGTTAGCTGTGGTCCGCGCTCCTGCTGCCAGCATTCCTCTCCTGGCTCTGAGCAGAGCTTGTTGCCCAGCTCAGAGTTTCTTGTGTGCATATAGGGTGTCTGCGGGCGTGTCTCTTCTCCTTATGTGAGGCAGCATGCTCATGCCCTATATCTTCACCAGCCTATGGCTAGTTTGCAGGATGTATTTAAAGGCGCCTCCTTCTACAGGAAGACGCTTATCTAGCCCAATTGTGTGAAGGTATGTAGTGTAATTCTGCTTTAGTGTGTACTGGACCCTGCTTTTTGTTAAAATGGCCTATTTTCTGCCTACCCCTGACCTAGGACTACAATCACAGACTTTGCCTCAATGCTGCGTGCCTTGACCTAACTATGCTGCCACCTGATCAGCCTCTGACCTCTTAACACCCTCTGGTTGTATTGTACCTCCTGGAGATTATTCCAGTGGGTCCACACCCAGGTCCAGAACATGGCCACCATCTTGAAATAAGTATAAAAAGAGGGGGGGGATTGGGTGTGTGGACACTCCCAATCTCCCTCCGAGGTGACCCTGGAAAAGCGCCAATCAATAGGGTGGGAAGGCTGCTGGGGCAAAAATAGAAAAAAGGGGGTGTGGGGCGGGGTGGGGGGTAGGGCTAAGGAACCAAATGTGTGCAAGACAATGTGTGGATAATAAAAAGCAATGCAAAAACAAAGGTGTGGATTAAAATCGAAGAACAGAAAATAAAAAATAAAAAACAAAAAGATATATAAAAAAATATATGGTATCGCTTGAAAAAATTGTATAACTTAAAAAATCGTCACAGTTCGTGGCGAATAAATGTACATATAAATACACTTCGGTGTAAGTATGTTCCTCACTTCATGGGGGGGTTACTCGGATACGCATAATACACCGGTAAACCAATACCCCCCCCAGCCAGGTTCGCCTCAAGATGGTGAAAGATGAAGGCAGCCACAGTCAGGAAGCTTCTGTTCAAATTTCTTTATTTTGTCCCTTCATCAGGAGTAGTATTACTTGTGATATGGAAGGGGGGGCTATTTATGGCCTGGGTGTTGGGCTAATTCCCTGAAAAATGCGCCAAAAAGAGGAGGGAGTGGTCAAGAAAGGGCATGACATTTTGGTTGTTTGGGTATTGTTTTCCTTAGAATCAGGTCCTTAAGTAACACAGGCCAGTGTTTTGTGAGAATTGATCTGATGAGTTTGTGGTTCTGGTTGTATCAAGTTATAAGACCGGGTATGAATTGTGTTTCTTTGGTGTTCTGGGTAGTGGTTTTTGGTTGTAAGCTCATTTTTTGGTCGATTTGTGAGATCCTGGTTCTAGAGTCTTTGATAAGTTGGGGAGGGTTACCCTTGTCGATTAATCTTTTGCTGAGGGTATCTAGTTGTTGGTGCATGGTGATGTTGTCTGTGCAGTTGCGTCTAATTCTCTTCATCTGACTGAACGGGATATTGGTCTTCCATTTGTGGTAAGTCCAAGAAGCTGTTGGCATCTACTTTTTTGAAATGTGTACGTGTGGATATGTTATTATTGCGGCTGATGAGGTGTAGGTCGAGGAAAATGGCTTCTGTGGGATGGGACTCAGAAGTAAAATGTAGGTTCCATTTGTTTTGGTTTAGTGTCTTGATGTATGTGCAGAGGTCGGTGTTGTCTCCCTGCCAGATTAAAATGATGCCGTCGATGTATCTTTTGTAAAAAACGACATTGGGGTGATTATGTATGTTGAGTTGGGATTCAAATTCTCCCATGAAAAGATTGGCATATGATGGTGCAAATTTTGTGCCCATAGCTGTTCCTTTTACCTGAATATAAAATTTATTAGGCCTCTTTCACACGGGTGGCATGTTTTTGGCCCGGATAAGATGCGGGTGCGTTGCGGGAAAATGCGTGATTTTTCAGCGTGAGTGCAAAACATTGTAATGCGTTTTGCACGCGTGTGAGAAAAATCGCCATGTTTGGTACCCAAACCCGAACTTCTTCACAAAAGTTCGGGTTTGGCATCGGGGTTGTGTAGATTGTATTATTTTCCCTTACAACATGGTTATAAGGGAAAATGATAGCATTCTTAATATAGAATGCATAGTACAATAGGGCTGAAGGGGTTAAAAAAATAAAACATAATTTAATTCACCTTAATCCACTTGTTCGCGCAGCCCGGCTTCTCTTCTGTCTTCTTCTTTAAGGAATAGGACCTTTGATGACGTCACTGCGCTCATCACATGGTCCATCACATGATCTTTTTTACCAAGGTGATGGATCATGTGATGGACCATGTGATGAGCGAAGTGACATCACCACAGGTCCTTTTCCTGTGCACAGCAAAGATGAAGACAGAAGAGAAGCCGGGCTGCGCGAACAAGTGGGTTAAGGTGAGTTAAATTATTATTTTTTTAAATTTAACCCCTCCAGCCCTATTGTACTATGCATTCTGTATTAAGAATGCTATTATTTTCCCTTATAACCATGTTATAAGGGAAAATAATAATGATCGGGTCTCCATCCCGATCGTCTCCTAGAAACCGTGCGTGAAAATCGCACCGCATCCGCACTTGCTTGCGGATGCTTGCGATTTTCACGCAGCCCCATTCACTTCTATGGGGCCTGCATTGCGTGGAAAACGCACAAAGAGGTGCATGCTGCGATCTTCACGCAAAGCACAAGTGATGCGTGATAATCACCGCTCATGTGCACAGCCCCATAGAAATGAATGGGTCCGGATTCAGTGCGGGTGCAATGCGTTCATCTCACGCATTGCACCCGTGCGGAAATCTCGCCCATGTGAAAGGGGCCTAATTGTATAAAAAGTAATTGTGATGTAGGATAAAATCAAGGATAAACTCTTTTTGTGTGGTGGGCATCAAGAGTTTATCCTTGAATCCATTGATTTTATCCTACGTCACAATTACTTTTTATACAATAATACATTTTATATTCAGGTAAAAGGAACAGTATGACCAATGACCACACTTATGACCAATGACAGTACACAGATCACCCCCCAATAAATAATAATAGCAAATCTTTTTATTTTAAAAAAACACCACCATTTCAGATTGGCCACCATCAGCTTCAAGAGGTCCCCACTAGCTGACAGTTCCACCCAGACATGACGGGCATCGTTCTCCGGCACTATTTCCGGTCATGCGCAGTAGGCCAGAAATGCGCTCTGGACACACCAGCCAAACACTAACAAAAAATCCACACCGCGACCGCCGACCTGGACCCCTGACGTCACCAAACGTGACTTAACTCAGCAGCCAAACATGCCCCCTAACGTTTGGCGCCCTTTCTTGACCACTCCCTCCTCTTTTTGGCGCATTTTTCATGGAATTAGCCCAACACCCAGGCCATAAATAGCTCCCCCTTCCATATCACAAGCAATACTACTCCTGATGAAGGGACATCGTCCCGAAACGCGTTGAGCCAGATTTCATACAAAATAAAGAAATTTGAACAGAAGCTTCCTGACTGTGGCTGCCTTCATCTTTCACCATCTTGAGACGAACCTGGCTGGGGGGGTATTGGTTTACCGGTGTATTATGCTTATCTGAGTAAACCCCCCCCTTCCTTGTGAAGTGAGTAACATATCAATGTTCATACTTACACTGAAGTGGATTTATATATACATTTATTCGCCACGAACTGTGACGATTTTTTAAGTTATACAATTTTTTAAAGTGATACCATATATTTTTTATATATCTTTTAGTTTTTTAGTTTTTATTTTCTGTTCTTAGATTTTAATCCACACCTTTGTTTTTACATTGCTTTTTATTATCCACGCATTGTCTTGCATACATTTGGTTCCTTAGCCAGGACTGAAGGGTTTCCGCCTAAACCCCTTTTAATGATCCTTGGGCCATTTTTTCCACTGCCTCATTTGCTAAAAGTTGTTCCTTTACCCTGGTTTCACACCTGAGCGTTTCTAAAACGCGCGTTTTACGCACGTTTTTTTATGCGCGTTTTTTGCAATGGCAAACGCGCGTTTGACGCACGTTTGTTTGATTGAAGCAGTGACCTATGGCCACAAACGCGCGACAAAACGCCCCAAAGAAGCTCAAGAACTTGCTTATGCGTCGGGCGTTTTTCAGCGCGTTCGAACGCGCTGTAAAACGCCCAGGTGAGAACCATTCCCATAGGGAAGCATTGGTTTCCCCTTGTTGAGCGTTTTACAGCGCGTAGGAACGCGCTGTAAAACGCTCAGGTGTAAACTTAGGGTCAGAGGGTAGAGTCCTGAATAAGTTTTCACTCCCAGTAGAAGAAGAGATGATCCCAACTATATAGTAGTTACGCCCCCCTGTCCTGTGAGTTTTGACTCACCCTGTATATTCAGGATCATAATTCCTGACAAGTAGAGCAGAGAAAAGGATTAGGCAGCTCTTTAGCTCAGTGTTCTGAAGTAGTTAGTCCTGCTATGTGTATAGGACAGGTTTTGTGTGATGATTGCTCCCCAGACAAAACAAGCCATTAAAACTAATGAAAGGTATTTGCGACTGTTGACTCACCCTGTAGTTTAATATGGTCTTCAGCTGAATTTATGTAGGAATAGAGTTCATGAAGTACATAGAGTTCAGACAGGACAGACTGTGGTAATGTGGTTCTGTGGTAATGGAGACTGCATAGAAGTGCTGCTGCTCCTTATCCCCATCCCCACCTTCGTCTCTGTACTTCATGTCTCCTCATGAACTCCATTACTACAGAGATTGAGATCAAATTAAATAGTATTCAGGATCATAATCCCTGAGAAGTAGGCAATGAGGATGAGGCAGCTCTTTAGCTCAGTGTTGTGAAGTAACTTGTCCTCCTGTAGGATTAGGACAGGTTTTGTGTGTACTAATAGAACGGTGGCCATTTTATTTCGCCTGACAATTGCTCTCCAGAGAAAATGAGCCATTGTAACTAATGAAAGATATTTGAGAATATATGTATAATAACGTAATATATAAAGTGTAACTATCATATTTTTTTATTTGCTAGTTTATTAGAACTAGGCATGTATACCTGGGTTAGTCTGTCAATGATTGTTGAAAGATTTGTAATTTCCTTATAATAACAGCTTTCATGAATGTCCCTTTCCACTGGTCCCTTAAAAGCCTGTTACTAGGGCTTTTCTGTCTCCAGCTCATTGTAAACAGAAGACAGAGGGGCGATCCTTCACACTGAATGCCTGCATTAAGCTTTAGATAGAGGAGGCGTTTCTCTCAGTAATCCAATCTAATTGGCTGGCAGGAAGCTTCTGGCTACAGCAAGTATGTATGTGAAGTGAGGGAAGACAGTTTTGGTCTCAGAGAACTGGTACAGGAGCCATTTGAGATGAAGAACCTCATATTGTAGGGGTTAAAACAAAGAAAAACAGTGGTATGCTAAGAAACTAATGATTGCTTTATGCATAATGAAAACATGACAGTTACACTAAGTATTTTCAGTTATTTTATTTTCTCAATTCCCAGAGAACCCCTTTAAGGTGCACAGAAAAGGAAATTGTGTAAGTAGTTGTACACAATATGGACCTGCACAAAATAAAAGAACCTTGCTTTATCCTATAAACAACCACTTAGCCAGGCCACAGAATCACACTCAGCACCAACAATGCCAATTTTTAATGCCACTAAACTCTGTACAACAGCCCTCTCAGTGCAACAAGCTCTGCTTTGCTCATATCAGAGCAGAGATGTCTACAACCTTGGCATAAAACAAGAACATAACAGCCTTTAAAGAAGCTATTAAAATATGGCAACTTTGCAGATAATATAAATCACAGAAAAAATGCACCAAACGGATATGCCACTGACTATACTAGCTAGTCATAAATGCAGATATTAAAAGCTGAGACTTTTGCCAATATATTCCTGTCAGGAAAATATCGGAGCCCATCATGCACCACGTCACGGTCACTCAGCATGGCAAGGGGTCCTACCACTAAGCTACCTATGGTGTGAACAAGGTCTGAAGGTGATGAAATCCAGCTCACAGCCAGGCTTCCACACAACCGCATAGCAGGACAACTAATGCAATGTGAATAAAGCAAGACTGTAAGCCACACCCATATCAGACCGTGTGATGGAGGCTACCAGGTGCAAAAGAGAGTGTTTCAATGCCAGGTAAAGGCACATACACTACATATAAAACAAGACACAAACACAGATGGTTGCATGATGGGCTCCGATATTTTCCTGACAGGAATATATTGGCAAAAGTCTCAGCTTTTAATATCTGCATTTATGACTAGCCAGTATAGTCAGTGGCATATCCGTTTGGTGCATTTTTTCTGTGATTTATATGATTATATTTTCATCCGCACAATGCTCCGTTTTGTGTAGGATGCCTTTGTGGGGCATGTGGACCGCGCCAACATCCTCCACCGTATGCATTTTTTTGCTGGGGATGGTCGTTTGCTGCGGTCCACATGCGGTGGGGCTGCTCCCCCAATGAAAAACACGCTACAGTGTTTGGGGTTGAGCAGCTCCCCCAGATTTGCCACTATATTTCTGTGTTTGGAACTTTGCAGATAACCTCAATTAAAATAGCGTACAATATTGTGTCTACAGGTGTTATGCAGAAAGGGGAGTACCAGTGGGGTGGCAGAGGTAGAAATGGCATTAGAGCCAAACACTCCACAAGTATTAGAAGACACAAGTATTGTAAGGCTCCTTCTGTAGGTTTTTACATTGTCTCTCAGGTGTGATAAAGTATGTCTCAATATGCAAATATATATGTATCCAGGGCCAAAGACTACCAACAAACCAGTTACAGCTTCATTTTGCAATTGTGAGATCTTCTATCTATCCTTATGTTCTTGCTAACATACATAGGCTAGCTTAGCAAGAAATAAGGGACCAATAGAAAAGTGTGACTGCAGGATCAGACCAAAAAGGGTTTGTTTGTAGTCTGTAACCATGGAAACACAAAGGTCAGCATAGGAGCTGTAAACACAAAATATATTTCTTAATCATAATTACCTGCAAAGTTGCTTTATTTTTATTACCGTATTTTTCACCCTATAAGACGCACATAGGTTTTTGAGGAGGAAAATAAGAAAAAAAATTTGAACAAAAAGGTGTGCTTTTGGTGGGTTTTGAACTACTGGTGGTCTGTGGATGACACTATTATGGGGGATCTGTTGAGGACACTGTTATGGGGGATCTGTGGGTGACACTGTTATGAGGGATCTGTGGGTGACACTGTTATGAGGGATCTGTGGGTGACAGTGTTATGGGGGATCTGTGGGTGACACTGTTATGGGGGATCTGTGGGTGACACTGTTATGGGGATCTGTGGGTGACACTGTTATGGGGATCTGTGGGTGACACTGTTATGAGGGATCTGTGGGTGACACTGTTATGGGGATCTCTGGATGGCTCTTACTGGGGTCTCTGGATGGCACTGTTATGGGGATCTGTGGATGACACTATTATGGGGGGGATCTGTGGATGACACATGACTCATCCACAGATCCCCTCCATAACAGTGTCCCTGTAGTGTGAATGACCTCCAATACAGGGAGTGGGGGTCGCATCTGGTTTTATAATGACAGCGGGGCCCGTGCATTGACTGTATTCTACTACACGGGCCCCGCTCACTGTATATAATCGTATCTGTAATTGTAGGCATTGTTAATGTATACAAATTCTGGGTAATCAGCGCCTGTATTATGGTACTTACAAGCACTCGGTAGCAGAGAGGAGGGAGGAGGCAGGCCGGGAGGACGGGCGCTGGCAGCGTGAGTCACTACGTCATGCGCCAACGCCGCCTGCTTTATTCATAAAGTGGGCGGCGCAGGCGCATGACGTAGTGACTCACGCTGCCAGCGCCCGTCCTCCCGGCCTGCCTCCTCCCTCCTCTCTGCTACCGAGCGCTTGTAAGTACCATAATACAGGCGCTGATCACCCAGAATTTGTATACATTAACAATGCCTACAATTACAGATACGATTATATACAGTGAGCGGGGCCGGTGTAGTAGAATACAGTCACTACACGGGCCCCGCTGTCATTATAAAAGCAGATGCCGGCCCCCAGCACCTCCTCCCTTTAAGCTGATATACCCGCCGCGTGGCATCGCGGCGCATCCTTGAAAATTCGGCAAAATGCAGCATTCGCCCCATAAGACGCACTTCTATTTCCATAAGACGCACTTCTATTTCCATAAGACGCTCTTCTATTTTGGGGGGGGGGATGTGTCTTATAGGGCGAAAAATACGGTACTTTAGATGTACTGAAGCAATCTAAAACATTTTTTTAATGTCAACATTTGCTGTAATGACAAGGCTAAAACTTTAAAGCATATTATAACTATAAATTTGAAACTCGAGCAACAGAAGAACATTTATAATATTTTGTTTTATCACTTTTTTTTTCCTAATTAGCTCTTAAATATGTTCCCAGCCATAATGCCCTACATTCCTGGTCCTCATCAAACATTCTTCCAAATTGTTAACAACCTGAAACAATTTATTAAGGATATGGTGAAAACTCACCGAGACACCGTGGATGAGAACTGCCCACGTGACTTCCTAGATTGCTTCCTCATGAAGATGGAGGAGGTGAGTAGTGATGAGTGGCATAGGCAATATTCGCATAATTTTCGCGATTGCGCAAATCGGCACTAATGATGCGCATATTTTTTGCACAATACATGCAACTTCACATTTTATAAGGTCTGAGTAGATATTACTGATTGGTGCACTAAGTATTGTTGTGACATCACAGCACTATGTCTGTAGCATGTATGTATGTACAGCAGAAGAACTGTAATTCCTATCATACTACCTAACACCCTGCACTGGAACCTATCAGCTACACTATATCACTATCTAACCTACACTCACTATCTCCCACTAACTATCTTTATTATATATATGAGCTAACTAACTATCTAATGTAATTGGATAAGGAATAGGATCCAGATGAAAGCACAGAGCACAGCAATATCACTGCTCTCTCTCTCTCTCTCTCTCTCAGAACTGCAAAAAAACAACAAAAAATGGCTGCTGGGGAGGTTCTTATATAGTAAGGGGGTAGGCAACTTTCCTATTGGTTGCTAGGGATGTTGCTAAGCTTTGACAAAGATATTGCAGCCTTCTCATTGGCCCACAAGCAAAAAGGGAGGTTACTGATGAATATAAATCTTGAATATTCGCAATTATAAATATATAGCACTATATTCTACATCTTTGCGAATTCTCGAAGTGGCGATATTCGCAATAAATATTTGCTATTAGAATATTTGCGATCAACACTAGAGGTGAGTTTATAGATAATTAGAATTAAAAAAACACACACTTATAATGTAAATACATTTTCCACAAAGAAAAAAAAACTGTGCCTCTGGGACTAACAGATGGAAGGTAGCTATCCATAGTTAATACGGTTGAAAAAAGACATAAGTCCATCAAGATGGGGACGCGAATCCCAGAAGGATATGAGACTCAGACATTTTCATAAGCATTAATGTAATTTACTTTTGAGAATTCATCTAAACCCTTTTTAAAACTGTTTATTTCCTTTTTAAAACTGTTCATTGTTCCTGCTCTGACCACGTCCTGAGGATGTCTATTCCACTGATTCACAGTTCTTACAGTAAAGAAGCTTTGACGCTTCTGGAGACTGAACTTTTTCTTCACCAGTCGGAGGCAGTGCCCCCTTGTCTTTTGAGGGCATTTGACATGGAACAGTTTTTCACCATATTTTCTGTATGGCCCATTTATATATTTGTATAGGTTAATCATGTCCCCCCTATAGACATCTCTTTTCAAGAGTAAATAAATGCAATTCTTTTAATCTTTCTTCATAACTAAGACCCTCCATGCCTGTGAGGAATATGGATTAATATTTACTGTCAGCCATGTCCTCACACCCCCATTTGCTGACAGATAGCGGAGGTAGTGAACTCCACAGGAGGGCCCTGCTTCAAAGCCCCAGCCCTGATTGTCATCTGATGCACCTCTTGGCATGTTCAGTGTACATGCAAAATTAGTTTCCACCCCCCAGCCATCTGAGTGTCAGTTGGCAAGGAAGAAATCCCCTGGGGGTCCAGGCTTCAAGGAGAAGGTCACACCTCCGTCCACCAGTTTGGAGCCAAGCTCAATCCTGCAGGAAAACCCCCAGCATGGGGTATCCGCCCTTGCCCAGGATCAATGAGACCTCCCAGACATGTTGGCAGCTACCTTTCCTAAGGAATTATGAATCGCCTGGCCATCGCAGGCGCAAACCGGATACATATTTGTGTCCCGGTGGCCACGAGGTACGTGCCCATGGTCTTTGTTTAATGGGACAAGGTCAGGGGAGGAAGGTATCCATATCTCCCCATAGAAACCACATAATGGTACCAGGTTTGGACTCTACTTGTAGCCGAAACCCAGGCAGGTCCATTGGTCCCAGAACCATCTCCCTGTGACCCTCTGGTCTGGAGCTATGAACCCTAAAGAGTTTTGTGGGTCATTTGATGCCAGCCCAGAAGAGGGGGAGTGGACCCCTCCCTGAGGCCGGGAGGGGATGGGCCGGCTACAGGTTAAAAGTCTGGTGCCAGCAAGTAGGCGCGTCTTTCTCTGAAGAGGGGTCACATCCTACAAATGTGTTTAGAGGGACCCAGGAAATAGCGGAGATCACGGCCCTTCATGTGGACTCCAGCAAAGAACATCTCACAACTAAAAGGAACTTTCATCTTACCCGGTAACTGACTTTTACACTGCTTAACCCTGTTGTAACCATATAACCTGTAATCTGTAACCTCAGACCACTGTATATATTGTCTGTGTATATTGTGTTATATCTAGTGTGCCCATACGGCGATTAAATCTATAATTTAATCTTGTGCTATCTTGTATCTCGATCACAAATCCCCACGTCCGTGTTTCGGCCTAGTTATACGCTACCGCGGGTTGGTTTCTGACCCTATATAATCCCGTTAGCGGACCGGGCTTATATCAAACGAGAACTGGTGGCAGATACCCAGGCTGAGACAGTGCTGTTTCACTGCGTCAGTGAAAAGGCTCTCTCAGCTTGTTGCCTCTCTGTGCCCGCGTGGACAGGAGGTGTGTGTAAGCTATACCAACCTGACCTTACGTGCTCCACTGGAGGGCGTAACTTCACGTTTTTGGTAGACCCGTGACCATACCACGTCTCGTGATCTCGGCGTAATTGACGTCAAGCGGGCACAAGGTGTGGTATTCATCACAATGCCCTTATCAGTTTAGTCGCTCTCCTCTGTACTTTTTCCAGCTGCAGAGCGTTCTTTCTATAGACTTGTGCCCAGAACTGAACTGCATATCCCACAAATCCAGGGACAGACTGCGAACTTAAAGTGTCCCTAGAAAAAAATAAAAGTGGCCTCATTTTGTAGATGGGCCAAAATTGACAGAAGGTGAAACACAATTAGATAGGGCCAGCATAAGTAACCATAGACAACAGAAGCAGGCAGGGTCATCAATACTGTAATGCAGCCCAAGATACTGCCCCAGCAGAACCAAATACCACAGTGCAGCAAAAACTACTGTCACCTTCAAAAAGGCATCTGGCAAATCCACTGGCCCGGTGCATATGTACAGTAGCTGATGCTAGAGCATGAGATCATTTTGTACCCAGCCGGTGGCCATGAGGTGGGTTCTGGCAACACTCTGGGTGTCAGCGTACTGGGAAATCTCCCTGTAGAGTTTATGACCAGTTCGCCCCAGTATAAGTCAATGTTCAACCTTTTAAACAAGGCTTAAAACAAGACTTTGTATTTTAGTCAAGCCAGTACCTCATCTGCAGACAGCAGTTTTAGTTTGATAGGCCTTTATTAGGATTCAGGATGTGTTTTTTCTTTCTGCAAAGAGTAACACTCCTACTAGCCTTTCTCTACAAAGAGGAATCGTACCTAGTGGACTTTTGAGGCAAGATATTTATAGGGTTCCCATAGCAATCATTCTGTTGGTCACCACGGTCAACATTGCACTTTTTATTTATTTGTATTACATCTACAAAGAGTGTGCGGGACTTAGACAATATTTTATAATTAAATAAAGATGAATTGTATTTTTTTTTTAGGAAAAAAATTATCCAGACACAGAATTTCATGAAGAAAACCTAGAGATGACAATATTAGACTTATTCTTTGCTGGAACAGAGACTTCAAGTTTGACACTGAGATATAGCTTTCTTATACTCATGAAATATCCAGACATACAAGGTAAAATTCACATTATTTTACTCACACTGGGATGTAGATGTACAGTATCAGACCTGAGGATGCCCAAATGACTGCAGTATTATAAAAAGCACATGGTAGGTTGGGGTCCTGTTAGAGATTTTGCATTCAAACCAGTACCTTTAAGTTACTGTCTCCAAATATCTTCTAAATTGACTAATGTCATTGCTTCCCTTTTTGGGAAAAACAGATAGAATATGTGCAGAATTTTTCCATACACATAAAATGCAAAACTTATATCTTTGCATATGGCATGTGATGTAACATGGCAAAAGACACATCAAAAATTACATAAAAATACCTCTGTTCCTATATAAAATATGAGGCATACAGAAGTACATTTTTGGGCCATACATTTGTAAAGTTGCTGCATTATGGATCTGAGTTGTATGGATACTTGATAACATGACGGTAGACTTGTTCTGTTTTTTCCCTTTTTAGAAAAGATCCTCAAAGAAATTGACCATGTAATCGGCAAAGATCGCTGTCCATCAATAGAAGACAAGAGTAAGATGCCATATACAGAAGCTGTAATCCACGAGATCCAGAGATTTGCTGATATTGTCCCTTTAGGAGTTCCCCATGCTGCCAGTAAGGTCACAACCTTCAGAGGATATCACATTCCAAAGGTAAATTATGTTGGTCTTATCAACCTCTTAGCTCTTAAGTCATATTCCCATCTTTTAAGCTTATAATTTATGGTTTAAATTAAACTTTTTCTTTTTGAAACCTTATATTATTCTTATTTGCCTATATGTATCATGGTAAATTAACAGACACTACCTTTTGATTAAATCCCATGCCAAAGAAGATATTCTGATCTTCTCAATGCGTTAGTTAATTTCTTAAATTACCATCCAGACCTGACTTTTAACACTTCTGGTTTTCTAGAGCTACATATGTCATACATTTACTTTCAGGGAATCTTGGTGCTTCCAGTCCTGACCTCTGTTTTGAAAGATCCGACTCAATTCAAGAACCCCGATGAATTTGATCCTGGACACTTTCTAGATGAGAATGGTTGCTTTAAGAAATGTGATGCATTTATGCCATTCTCTACAGGTAATGGATTGTTAATTGACTATTAGTTCACTAACTAGCAAAAATTATCTGTAAACTATGACTGACATTAAGCTTTATTTTAATCCAGGTTGGTATAGGAAAATAGTTGAGGACTTCGTATTTTGATGTGGTTGGTAGATTTTGGTTATGTTTATGAAGACCGAGAATATGACTTGATAGGACTTAAGAATGCATGACTTCGAAGGACTTGATAGGTCTTTACACATACGATATTAAGACATGGGCTACAGTCGAGTCATGGTTATAAATCAAGCAGATGAAACTTTGTGCAACATCTAACAAAAGGTTTGAGCTACAGTATTGTCCATACTACATGGTTGAGTCAAATTATTATGTTTACCAGCTAATATCTAGAGTAACTGCCATGTACAGCATGGACAGCAGGTAGCTGGACTGGCGCTGACTCAATAAGGTCCTGGTTGGTTGTTACAGGTATCTGGAGCCATGCTCACTGTCGGGGATATAAAGCAAATGCTTTATATAAAAAAAAGGATCAAAGGAAAAATATCAAGGGAATTTGATCCTCGAGGTGGACATATAAAACACCTGAAAAAGAGTTTGATCGGTAACTTAATTATATTGTGCAATCAGTAAAACATGGTACAAGCATCTATGCAAAAATATAAATGATTTATTATACAATAATTTAAAATATAGTCAAAGATTAATCAATGTGAAACTCAATCTGCAATGATATACAGTGATATGCAGTACCCGAATTTCGCCACTAGATGGCACCAACACAAATACCAGCGTATACACAGTACCCCTTAATCAGAAAATGTAATACGATCCGCTTTCACCACAATCATCAGATATAAAACTCAATAATGTTAATAATAGATACGAACCCTTGCTCTGCACAAAACTATGACAAATCTCGGATAATCGGGTAGGATTGTCACACAACTTATAAATGATCAAGCCTGGTATGATTATGGAATGAAATTATTCCAATCAGAGAGTTTACCTCTGAAATCAATATTTAAGTCTTTTATTCAGTAATATGCATCTTTACTGAATAGTGACAATATTGATGTAGCACTTTTAACAACTATATATCCGCCAACAGCGGGGAGTTTGAAAAATATCAGGCTGATTAATTTATGTCAATACTGCACTAAATAAAGTTATACGTTACCCGAAAATGCAGACTCCAAAGTCTGTTCTGATCATTGGGATTTTTCTCCAGGGGTCTCTCCTTTCTTTGTTTCTCTGTGTTTCTGAGTCTTGTGTTGCTCCCTGTTGTTTTTTTCTTGTTGTTTTTTTTCTTCCTCCCTTCATACTCTAATGTGTACTTTCTTATCCAAAAACTTATCAGTTAGAAACACCTTCCTAGCTTGGAGCTTTTCAATCATTGTCGGCTAGGCGTATGCATATGATAAGAACTGTGATGTCATTGTATTCCCAAAATGCACTTCTGTTGTTGGTGTAATGTTACTCATTTTCCCCTAGGTGACACTATTACCTAAGCTATTAGTATCATTCTATTAAGTGTTAAAGGGAATCTGCCACTAGCAATTTACCAAAAAAAAAATTTCATGAATCCATGTTTAACAGAGTACCTTTTTTCCATCTGTCTTGTTCTTTTGATTGTCCGTCTTGTCATTTCTTAAAAAAATCGATTCTTATGATATGTAAATGACGCTGTAAGGAGCCCAGAAGGGCGTTCTTCTTTCTCCACGGTGCCCAGGAACGCCCCTCTGAAGTGCCGTGCCCGCCAAAATTTGAAAACTAATAACGCCTCCAAGTTCATCTAAATCGCCTCCCAGAGGCGCGGCTAAGTGCTCAACACCCCCCCTCCTCAGCGCCGCGCTCTGCGGTAAACACCCCGATCCTCCTCTCGCCGGCATCCCAAATCCCGCGCAGGCGCAGTGCCGGCGATTGCCTGCGCTATGATAAGATGACTGTCGGCACTGCGCCTGCGTTCTTACTGAGAAATATATATAACAAATACATAAACATCCTTAATAATACGTAACAATATAAAACGATACATATGTCTTATTGATTTTCTTATACAAAACTAAGGTTGATTATATGGGTATATAGATATTACAGATTTTATGCTTCATTAATAAATACTAAACTGTAGAAGTAATTAGTAGTGATGAGCGGCAGGGACAATATTCGAGTTCACAATATTTCGCAAATATTTTGTAGAATATTTGTCATATATTCACGAATTCGAGATTATATTCTTGATTACAAAAATTGGCAATGTATTATTCGCGGCCATCTTTAAAAATACATAACATATAATAATATGGCCTCTCATAGGTATATATAATCAAATCCACTATAACTAGGATATTTAGATAAAGGTTTTATATACTTATATACTTATGAAAAAGCACAACAAATCCCAGTTCATTACAATATAATCCATTGAAAAGAAAATTGAATTATATTGGAATGTCAAAAGGGCTTTCTTACGAGTTCCTTTATGAATATAAGTTTGTTTAAATTGTTTGTTATTCTTATTGAAGATTTATTGAGTGAGTCAATAATTTTGAATGTAAATTGGTGGTAACAATGGTGTCCTCCACAATGAAATATAAGTCCGATAGATGTCGCTTCTGATTTTCCATCTCTGCATGAATAGTCATCAGATTCCTTTTTAGTGCACTGATCTCAAGATGGAATTAGCAGCTGATACACCGGTGGGAATGACAGCGCCTACTACGCCAAAGATTATGGCGGTTGCAATCGCAGAAATGAACGCTTTGGTTGTTGATTTGTTGAAAACTGTTCCCTGGTCAGGGTCTTTCCTGTCTGTTCCAGGATCTCTGTAACCCGTTCTTGGGAATAACCGACGTGTGTTTGATACCACATCTTTATCTCTGGAGACTTAATCTCAGAAACGTTGAACTGGATCCAAACTGTCGTAAATCTTCTGGGATAGAATCCTCTTATTCGTCAAGATGAATCCCGTGGTATTCTGCAGCATGATCCCAGATGAAGGGCCTGGCACAGCGATCGGTTCAGTGTGGAACTCCTTCCCCAAGATTAGGACGATTTAGATAGACGCAACAATCCTTGATGCCATCTTGCGCCTATAATATATTGGATGACAAATATAAGCACATACATCTTTCCACTATTCTGTTTATCAACCCTACGATGAAAGAAATCATACTACCATACATCTTCAATTTGGCATAGTATCTTTCTTTAACAGAGCAAGTTCTTGGTTCAGAAGTGAGTTAAGAGATAATGAGATACAGAGGAAAATACATGAGGATAGGTTAGTACACTCGTATGTTTATACTATACCAATCCTGGGTTTTCGCCTTTAGCTGGAACCTTGATATCTCTTTACTCCTCATCCCCCAGTAATCCTTCCATTTAGCGAAGTTGTGACCTAGGATGACAAACACGTAATTGATTAATATGCACCCATTTCTCTATAAATTCATTCCCCTTAGGAATTTTGATCTTGTAGACCACAGGTGACAATTCGTCAATGATGACATGGGGTCTCTTCCATGAAGGCAGGAACTTCCTTTCTTTCACCTGATCCCGGGCAAAGTTATAGAGATAAACCTGATCCAAAATTTGGTACTCCTTTTGAGTAGTCTTCAGATCATAGTAGGTTTTGGCGCTTACTGCTAATTTCTCTATATTCTTCTGGGCAAACTCAAAAGCATGCTGAAGGTGCTTGCGTAGATTCTCCACATACTGATGAGCTTTTAAAGCATTTATCAAATTGTGGTCTGTTGTCCGGTAGAGTAAATGCTGGGGTAACACAATTTTCCTGCCTGTGATAATTTTGAAGGGAGAAAGTTTGGTTGCCGCGCTTGGGGTGGCCTGATGGCTATGAGAACTAAAGGCAACTTCACATCCCAGTCTTTACTGGATTAATTGACAAATTTCTTTAGAATGTTGACAATGGTTTGGTTGTAGCGTTCTACTCCACCACTGGAGACTGGCCGATAAGCTATATGTAGCTTTCTTTTCACCCCCAGTATCTCCCACATTTTCGTCATCAGCTCACTAGTGAAATGACTTCCGCGATCGGACTCGATGCGTTGGGGAGAGACGCACACACACTTGAACTGCATGTTTTTCAAGGCAAACATTCCACCCATTTTGTGAATAAGCAAGTCACGGTTAACATATATCTGTTGCCTTTTGATGAAGTTGTTACTGGTCCAATAAAGTCAATTTGGATGTCTGGCCATGACATGGACATCCCCCTTTTCATCAGCGGTGCCCAATGAGTGGGTGCTTGTGGCTGGAATTGAGGACATATTAAACATCCGTGACAATATGTGCGAACGTCTTGCAACATATGAGGCCAATAAGTGTAATCCCATAATAATTCATACTTTAACTTCTTACCTCGATGACCAGCCGTTGGGGCGTCATGGGCGTGCTGTAACATCAAACCTCAGATGTGAGATGCCATTCTTCAAGGTTTTTACCAGCAGTCCATCCTGTAACGAGAATTGGGGCTTGCCCTTCATCAAAATCCGTAACTCTTCTTTGCCTACATCGTCTTCCACAGTTATGGGACATTTCTGTGGATCTTCAATGTGTTTGTAAAATATACCAATGACTGGATCCCCTTTTGGCTCGCCATGAGATCCTCACTAGTGGAATTTTGGCTCCATTTCACCACATTGGCTTCGGCCTCCTTTTGGGCATGTCTTCTTGTCGTTGCCTCCACTTGAACAGTTCCCATAAGGTCATCAATGTTCAGGTCTTCTCCATTAATGGCTCCTTGTTTGGCAAGGGAATCTGCCAAATCATTCCCTTCCCTATCCACACCTAGATATTTTGAGTGGGCTTTTATCTTTTTCCAGTAAATGGTAAGACCGTGGGCGATAACCATCTCGTCGATCCTACAAAACATTTTACCATGCTTGACAGGCTTGTTGTTGCTTCTTACCATGTTAGACCTTTTCCATCCAGGGAAGTATTCCACAAAGCTGTTGAGAACATAATAAGAATCTGTGATTATAACAAACTCTTTAATACCAGATTCTATAACCATTTGTACGGCTTTATACACAGCGGTAAGCTCTGCAACCAATTTTGTACCCCACGGACAAATCTGGGAATATATTATTCTACACGACTCCGATGCCTGCAACCAATGTACATTCAGTTCCTATATTGGTATGGAAAGAACAGCCATCTACATATACACATGGTAAGGATTTGCAATACTCTTCTTCATAAGACTTGTATGGCGATAAAGATTGTTCTTCCAGGAAATCATTTCCGGTTAATTCATCTTTATGTCCTGCATTGGTACAATCGTGAAGTTCGGCTAATCCTTGAGAAACTGGATTCATATTATTTTGTTTGTACCTGATTTCCAATGGCCATCCCAATAAGGACATTGTCCAGGCGGTTATCCTGCTGTTTGACAGATTTCCATCCTTGATTCGATCACTTTGCAAATATTAAAGTGGTTGGTGTGCAGTTTCCACAATTATCTTTGCACTTTGGATAAAACTCCTGAAATATTGCAAAGCCCACACTGTTGACAGTAATGCTTTTTCACAGTCATTGAATTTTACCTCAACCGGTGATAAGGACTTGCTGGCATAGGCGATGATCTTATTCAGGTTTTCCTGCTTCTGGAAGAGGACTGCCCTCACGCTTTTGTCGGTGAAGCCTGTTTCAATGAAGAAAGGTTTCCCACCTTCTGGGTAAGCAAGGCCTGGAGCCTGGGTGAGTATGGCTTTGAGCTCATCCACAGCTTGCTCGTGACGTTCACTCCATTGCCATTTCACTCCTTTCTTCAGCAACTGCAAAAGAGGTTTCGTAATTTCGGCATAGTTGTCTATGAACTTACATGAATAGTTCATTATACCCAGGAAGGATCTCAATTCCTTGAGATTTGTACGTGACTTCGTATTGGTCACTGCTTCCACCTTCTTTTTCTGCAGGTTGATTCCATCAACAGTTATTTCGTGACCTAGGAAATGCGCTCACAGAGCAGCCGTTGTTAGGTGCCTAACAACGGCTGCTCTGTGCGCGCGCAAGCTACCGGCCCGAGCTGCGCACGCAACACAAAGCAAGCTGAAGATAGAACGGGACAAGAGAAGAGGAATATCATTATCAACAACAGCGGACTCTTCAGGAACGGACCGAGCGGGGCACACAACAGTAAGTGTAAACCACTGCCACAATAAACCGCAACAGTATTATACCTTTTTGCAATATTCATCGCATGTACTCTGGACAGGACAAGTGCACCAATTGATTAAGAACTAACGAGAATAGAGTTACTCAAACAGCCACTAGAAATTATATGGCATTATATACCACATCCAGTGTGACATTATCAGTATACTTATAGGTAGCAATAAGGTCAGCGCGGGTTCTTCTTTTTCTGTTTTCCAACACTGGATATTGAATAACCCCTCAGGTGTTGAGGAAAAATGTTGTTCCACTACTTGTATTCATCAGGAATAAGTCCAATGACATCGTTTTGGAATCCAAAAGTATAATACTCCGAATCCATACCAAGACCAGTTTTGGTACCTTTTTGTAAGGATATGCTATGGGGAGCCATATTATTAATTAACATATGCAGTGGATTCTGCTGGATGTTTACATAGGAGTAGGCTTTACCTTCAGACCGAGTTGCTGTATCCGGTTAGACAAACAGATCGAGACATCTGCATTCTTCAATTTTTGTCCCTTCTTTACTTGAATGGGAAGAAGAAATGGCTTGCACCCTTCAGGGATTTTAACCTCATCAGCAACCATGATACTTACGGCATAAGGCATCTGTTGTCCCCATCTCAAGGCTTGCTCTTCATCCTGGAACCCCTCCGGGTCATCAGGTAAACTGGGCCATAGAGTATTGTTGACCAGATCAATCTGCATGGCAAATCAATGTAGAAGGTCATTACTTATGTAAATCTGGTACCGTGGTTCATTCAATACGAGGAATAAATGTTCCATAGTCTTATCTCCTATGGAAATAGACAATAGACATCTTGCAATCACATTATGACTCTGAGAATCTCCATCCAGATCATAATTCCATTGGTCCTATGGAGAGGAACCTTTTATCACTTTAGGGTTGGCGATCTGTTTTAAGAGACCTAGGCTTATGTAACTTGCTTTGGATTTTAGATCCAACTTGGCATATTTCACCCGGGCTATATTGTTCACATGAACGGGAATCAATAAGTTTTCACTAACCTTTTCAATCTGTACCATGGATTGAGTATGCTTGGTCAGGTCTGCAACTGACCTTCAAGAGAAATAGTTAATACATCCCCATCCAAGGTTACCTTTTCAATTCTGTCCTTCTGGATGGTTATGGTACTATTGACAGCTTCCCCAGGCTTACCATTTTTCAGGATCGTGACATCCGGCGTCCGATTGTTCCTAAAACAAACTTCAACAGAGTTAAGCCTTTCTTCAATCACTTGAGAACTACATTGGGGTTGTGCATTGCAAGAGTACTCATAGGCATTAGTTGTCTTTACCTGAGTCCAGATTGCTTCATTGATCAAGTCTACTATGGAACTCACTCTTTTCAGGAGGTCGATTCCTATGATCAGCAGATCAAAGGGAAGGTCCACAATCAGTGTGGGATGTCTAATTACTTTCTTGCCTATTTTAAATTTCAACAATGTCGTACCTCTTACCTGCAAAGCGTCTCTGCCTACACTTATCAAAGAGCCATCAAACAATTTAAATTTGCTGTCACATCCATAACCTGTTGGAAATAACTATATGACAATATAGTGGCTTGTGATCCCGTGTCAAGTAAACCCCTAGTTGGCCCGGCAGCTCACAGATTGACGCTGAGATGATGGGATCACTCATTGGAGAAGACACATTAGTGCAAGAATTTACATGGTTAGACTGCAAGATAGATAACATGTTAGACACCTCCTTTTTGGCCTCAATTTTAGAGTCAAAAACGCTGCAAGACAAAATAGGATTAGTAATCACATTAGATTCTTCTACCACCAGCTCAGTAGCCTTGCGTTTGCCTGGGCTTTGACCCTGCCCTGTCTGCTTTATGTGGCTGAGCTGGGACCTGCAGTTACCCCTAAAAAAGGCTCAGCTTGTTTTTCAATGGACACCTCGGACATCTTATTAACAATCTAGCCACTTGATTTGCCAACTGATCAAACCGATCATTTGATTTGCACACAGTTTGGCTTTGTGGTGTACCCTTACTAGAAGTGGATGAACAACTTCTAGGTGAAGTAGAGGGTTCAGGCCTACCTTCCTTAAGTTATTCCAGTGTCTGTATCCCGGGGGACCCCTGTTGTAAAATCGGGGACGGTAGTTAGACCTTGTATCACCATTATTACCCCCCTCTGACCCATTAGAGCTATAAGGTTTTGTTTGTTTGAGTCCTACCTGTTGTCGCTGGGTTTGTTGGGAAGGTCCTGTAGACGGAGGGTACCTACGTGGCTGCATTTCAAATCCCAGGTTGGGGTTTATGTTGGCTTCTGCTACGTTTTGTCCTGGGGACCTTTTGTATCTCCTCTCACCCATAGGATGGCACTCACTGATATTATACAGTGAAGTGGCAGCCATCACAATCTGTCCAAGGGAGCTTTAAGATCCAGATCTCTAGCTAGGCTAAGTTTAATTTGCAAGGGCATTGCATCATAAAACAGTTGTTTGAATTCCCTAGATTCCCAATTTGGGGACCTATACGCTAACCCATAGGCATTTTAAGGATAGAGAGGAATTCCCGGGGACTTTGATTGGGCCTACATGTGAGTTTATAAATATCAAGTTTTGCAGCAGTAATAGTTCAGTAGGGGCTAAAGTCTAACTTTACCTCGTGCAAAACATCCTGCCAATCCCAGATCCCCCTGTCCTTGAAGGAAATAAAGTAATGGCGATACTTATTTTCAAATGCCCATGGTAGGAATCTGATCCTGTCTGCATCAGAATACAATTTTAAAGACTCCATGGTGGACTGGTACAGTTCTAAGTGATCAGGAATTTCAGGAGAACCTTTCTTAGAGAATTTAGGTATAGTGGCATTTAGAAATTTAATGATACTTGAGGAACTCTGATCCCCTTCTGAACACTGAGCATTTTTCTTTCTAGAGACCACCTCAGCATATGTCGGTAGCCTGGAACTCTCATCCCCCTTGTGGGAAAACTCATGCCTGCGTGGTAAGGAATAAGCCACACGCTTTTCCACATCACTGTCATAATCACTCATACTCTGCACACTTCCATCGTAACCACTTGGCACATAGGCATTTGAAAATAAGATCCAACTTGGCATATTTCACCAGGGCTATATTGTTCACATGTATGGGAATCAATAAGTTATCACTAACCTTTTCAATATGTACCATGGATTGAGAAAGCTTGGTCAGGTCTGCAACTGACCTTCAAGAGAAATAGTTAATACATCCCCATCCAAGGTTACCTTTTCAATTCTGTCCTTCTGGATGGTTATGATACTATTGACAGCTTCCCCAGGCTTACCATTTTTCAGGATCGTGACATCCGGCGTCCGATTGTTCCTAAAACAAACTTCAACAGAGTTAAGCCTTTCTTCAATCACTTGACAACTACGTTGGGGTTGTGCATTGCAAGAGTACTCATAGGTATTAGTTGTCTTTACCTGAGTCCAGATTGCTTCATTGATCAAGTCTACTATGGAACTCACTCTTTTCAGGAGGTCGATTCCTATGATCAGCAGATCAAAGGGAAGGTCCACAATCAGTGTGGGATGTCTAATTACTTTCTTGCCTATTTTAAATTTCAACAATGTCGTACCTCTTACCTGCAAAGCGTCTCTGCCTACACTTATCAAAGAGCCATCAAACAATTTAAATTTGCTGTCACATCCATAACCTGTTGGAAATAACTATATGACAATATAGTGGCTTGTGATCCCGTGTCAAGTAAACCCCTAGTTGGCCCGGCAGCTCACAGATTGACGCTGAGATGATGGGATCACTCATTGGAGAAGACACATTAGTGCAAGAATTTACATGGTTAGACTGCAAGATAGATAACATGTTAGACACCTCCTTTTTGGCCTCAATTTTAGAGTCAAAAACGTTGCAAGACAAAATAGGATTAGTAATCACATTAGATTCTTCTACCACCAGCTCAGTAGCCTTGCGTTTGCCTGGGCTTTGACCCTGCCCTGTCTGCTTTATGTGGCTGAGCTGGGACCTGCAGTTACCCCTAAAAAAGGCTCAGCTTGTTTTTCAATGGACACCTGGGACATCTTATTAACAATCTAGCCACTTGATTTGCCAACTGATCAAACCGATCATTTGATTTGCACACAGTTTGGCTTTGTGGTGCACCCTTACTAGAAGTGGATGAACAACTTCTAGGTGAAGTAGAGGGTTCAGGCCTACCTTCCTTAAGTTATTCCAGTGTCTGTATCCCGGGGGACCCCTGTTGTGAAATCGGGGACGGTAGTTAGACCTTGTATCACCATTATTACCCCCCTCTGACCCATTAGAGCTATAAGGTTTTGTTTGTTTGAGTCCTACCTGTTGTCGCTGGGTTTGTTGGGAAGGTCCTGTAGACGGAGGGTACCTACGTGGCTGCATTTCAAATCCCAGGTTGGGGTTTATGTTGGCTTCTGCTACGTTTTGTCCTGGGGACCTTTTGTATCTCCTCTCACCCATAGGATGGCACTCACTGATATTATACAGTGAAGTGGCAGCCATCACAATCTGTCCAAGGGAGCTTTAAGATCCAGATCTCTAGCTAGGCTAAGTTTAATTTGCAAGGGCATTGCATCATAAAACAGTTGTTTGAATTCCCTAGATTCCCAATTTGGGGACCTATACGCTAACCCATAGGCATTTTAAGGATAGAGAGGAATTCCCGGGGACTTTGATTGGGCCTACATGTGAGTTTATAAATATCACGTTTTGCAGCAGTAATAGTTCAGTAGGGGCTAAAGTCTATCTTTACCTCGTGCAAAACACCCTGCCAATTCCAGATCCCCCTGTCCTTGAAGGAAATAATGGCGATACTTATTTTCAAATGCCCATGGGAGGAATCTGATCCTGTCTGCATCAGAATACAATTTTAAAGACTCCATGGTGGACTGGTACAGTTCTAAGTGATCAGGAATTTCAGGAGAACCTTTCTTAGAGAATTTAGGTATAGTGGCATTTAGAAATTTAATGATACTTGAGGAACTCTGATCCCCTTCTGAACACTGAGCATTTTTCTTTCTAGAGACCACCTCAGCATATGTCGGTAGCCTGGAACTCTCATCCCCCTTGTGGGAAAACTTATGCCTGCGTGGTAAGGAATAAGCCACACGCTTTTCCACATCACTGTCATAATCACTCATACTCCGCACACTTCCATCGTAACCACTTGGCACAGGAGATTAACCCTAACATTCCTCTTTAGGGGAAGGTGTGGGGAGTATTGTTGAGCTCGAATATTCGAATAGCGAATATTAATTGCGAAAATCGCAACTTTGTAAATTCGCAAATATTACGAATATTGTGCTATATATTCGTTATATCAAATATTCGTAATTTTTTAACATCTGAAAACATTATTCCTCCCTGCTTCTTTATTGTGGGTCAATAAGTCATTGGCCCACAAGCAACTTAAGCAGGGAGGAGTCATGTTTTCATATGGAAAATAAAATGACCAATATTAAAAAAAAACTAATATATAGCAATATAGTGAAGATATTCGTTATTTCGAATTTTCGCATTAATTTTTCCTATCTGTACAGTTGTTTGCATGCTCCTCCCCGACAAGCGTCCCCGTCACCATGGGAACGCCTGTGGGTTAGAAAATACCATCGGATCTGAGTTTTCCCTGAGATCGTGAAAATTCAGATCCGATTGTATATTCTAACCCACAGGCGTTCCCATGGTGACGGGGACGCATGTCGGGGAGCAGTATGCCAAGGTGGAATAACAGTACACATTGGGAAAAAAAAGACAAATAATCTAAATAACGAATATATTCGCTATATTGCTATAACTTCGTCTTTTAGAATATTACGAATATTCTAAAAAAACGAAGTTATAGCAATATAGAGAATATTCGTAAAATACACATATAGCCTGCAATTTAGCTAATATAGTGCTATAGTATTTTTTTTTTATAGTGTAAATTTTTTCCAAAAATGAAAGTTCAGAAAAGGCAAAAAAAATTGATAAAGAAAATAAAGATTATAGCACTATATTAGCTAAATTACAGTCTATATGTGTATTTTACGAATATTCGTTATATAGCTATAAATTAGTTTTTTAGAATATTCGTAATATTCTAAAAGACAAAGTTATAGCAATATAGTGAATATTCGTAAAATACACTTAAAGACTGTAATTTAGCTAATATAGTGCTATAGTATTTTTTTAATAGTGTAAATTTTTTCCAAAACTGAAGTTCAGAAAAGGCAAAAAAAATTTGACAAAAAAAAAAAGATTATAGCACTATATTAGCTAAAGTACAGTGTATATGTGTATTTTACAAATATTCTCTATATTGCTATAACTTTGTTTTTTAGAATATTACGAATATTCTAAAAAAAGAAGTTATAGCAATATAGAGAATATTCGTAAAATTCACATAGTAGCCTAGCCATAGCAAAGGTACCTTATACTGTTAAAAGAAAATTTGCAATACGCGAATAATGAAATCGCATATTATTCGCGATAAATAGAATAATGACGAATATTCGAATTCGACGAATATAAGACGAATATTCAATCGAATATTCGCGAAATATTGCGAAATCGAATATGGCACCTCCCGCTCATCACTAGTGGGGAAACACTTCTGTGGCCTTTGGCGTCGCTAGCGCCTAATATGGCGGTTACAGCTTGAAACGCCTGGGTTAAGGCCTCCTGTGTAATCATGTTATTACCCTCGGGTGGCTTAGGGTCTCGGATTGATTCTGCTTTAAGAGCACGTGATGATGACATCTCTGTATTTTGGAGTGTGAGAGCGGGAAGATCCAAAAATCTCATTATCACTCAGATCACTTTCAACATCGACTACATTATGGCTTGGTCTGTCTGTTTGCTAAAATCTGCAAATACGGAGGTTCAGCTCATCTGCCTCCCTGTTTAGTTGATGATAGGCACCATGGCTGAGATCGAGCTCACGTTTTAAGTACTCAATCGATTCTTTTGCCGATTCTAACTCTGTTTCTATACAGGATATATAGGTCTGCATGTCTGTTCTATGCGCATTTCTGCTCTTTAAGAGGGTACTGACTTCTAATAAGGCATACAGGACTGGGGGCAACATCCTTACGAGGTGTTGGTCTTTACTGGCGTTACTTTTAAGCACATCAAAATAGGTTAGATGTCTCCTGACTGTACCAAGTGATGACCATATATCCACACATTCTCTCTTGGCTTCTGCCTGCAGCTCACTTAACCATGCAGTTACATCCTAATCCAAACACAACCGTGAATTTACATATATTCAACAATGTTATGGATTAACTGTTCCGGGCTAGATGGACTACCACCTGCAGCTTCACCAGAACCCGCTTCACTACTGGCTGCGCTAATTTTTCTTATCAATAATCAGTAAATAGATATATCAACAGTCTGGTCAGCCAAGAAAAATATGGAACGTTTTATTATTCGCACAAATAATAAAAAATTAACCTGATCTCAGCAGTGCCTCCATTGTATGTCGGGGATATAAAGCACATGCTTTATATAAAAATAAAGGATCAAAGGAAAAATGTCAAGGGAATTTGATACTCGAGGTGGACATATAAAACACCTCAAAAAGAGTTTGATGGGTAACTTAATTATATTGTGAAATCAGTAATACATGATACAAGCGTCTATGCAAAAATATAAATGATTTATTATACAATAATTTAAAATATAGTCAAAGATTAATCAATGTGAAACTCAATCTGCAATGATATACAGTGATATGCAGTACCCAAAATTCAACACAAATATCAGCATATACACAGTACCTCATAAACAGAAAATGTAATACGATCCGTCTTAACCACAATCATCAGATATAAAACTGAATAATGTTAATAATAGATACAAACCCTTGCTCTGCACAAAACTATGACAAATCTCGGATAATCGGGTAGGATTGTCACACAACTTATAAATTATCAAGCCTGGTATGATTATAGAATGAAATTATTCCAATCAGAGAGTTTACCTGCACTAAATAAAGTTATACGTTACCTGAGAATGCAGATGATGTGCAGAGACTAATGCCCCTTTCACACGTGCGAGAATTCCGCGCGAGTGCAATGCATGAGGTGAACGCATTGAACCCGCACTGAATCCGGACCCATTCACTTCAATGGGGCTGTGCAGATGAGCGGTGATTTTCACGCATCACTTGTGCATTGCGTGAAAGTCGCATGTTCTATATTCTGCGTTTTTCAGGCATAGAAATGAATGGGGATGCATGAAAATCGCATAGCATCCGCAAGCAAGTGCGGATGCAATGCGATTTTCATGCATGGTTGCTAGGAGATGATGTTAGTAAATTTAAAAAAGTCAATTTACTGCATTGTTTTCCCTTATAACATGGTTATAAAGGAAAATAATTGCATTCTTAATACAGAATGCTTACTAAAATGTTGCTTGAGGGGTTAAAAAAAATTAAAATAAATAAACTACTCACGTGGTTTTCCCGCAATGCACACACGACTAGGGTTGAGCGAACCCGAACTGTAAAGTTCAGGTTCGTAACGAAACTTTAGGATTTTTAAACCCCGGACCCGAACCCAAACATTTCCGTAAAAGTTTGGGTTCGGTGTTCGGCACTTTCTTGGCGCTTTTTGAAAGGCTGCAGAGCAGCCAATCAACAAGCGGTTAACTGTCTGACCTTAGAACCCATCACAGCCATGCCTACTAATGGCATGGCTGTGATTGGCCAGAGCAGCATGTGACCCAGGCTCTATATGAGCTTGAGTCACGTAGCGCTGCACGTCACTCTGCTGTGCTTAGTGTAGGGAGAGGATGCTGCTGGACTTGTGATTTCAGGGAGAGAATAGGAGAGAATCTAACTCAGCGATCTACAAAGAAATAGTTGTGTGGGTGCAGGACACAATCATTTTACCCTTCCCTGAGGCCATTGACCAAAAAAAAAAACTTTTATAATTCTGTTAGTTAGGTGGGTGGCGGCCGCGGCCATTTTCTATGCAAGCTCAGTGCACCAGCACTGCATCTGAGCTTTTGGGACATTGCACCATTTTTTTGTCAAACTACTGGATTAGTCAGTGTGCAATTTAAGGTAGAAATACACCCATTATTTTCTGGGGTTTTAAAAACACACTTTTTTTCAAAAAACTGTATTTTCATTATCTGCAAGTGTTAAATTCAAGTTTAACCACTTCCCATCTGGGCCCTTTGCCCCCTTCCTGACCAGGCCAAATTTTGCAAAACTGACATATCTCACTTTATGTGGTAATAACTTTGGAACGCCTTTATTTATCCAAGTCATTCAGAGATTGTTTTCTCGTGACACATTGTACTTCATGATAGTCATAAATTTGAGTCAAAATATTTCACCTCTTTTTATGAAAAAATCCCAAATTTACCCAAAAATTTGAAAAATGTGCAATTTTCTAAATTTCAATTTCTCTGCTTTTAAAACAGAAAGTGATACCTCATAAAATATTTATTATTTAACATTCCCCATATGTCCACTTTATGTTGGCATCATTTTGGAAATGTCATTTTATTTTTTTAGGACGTTAGAAGGCTTAGAAGTTTAGAAGCAATTCTTCAAATTTTTAAGAAAATTGCCAAAACCCACTTTATAAGGACCAGTTCAGGTCTGAAGTCACTTTGTGGGGCCTACATAGTGGATACCCCCATAAATGACCCCATTGTAGAAACTACACCCCTCAAGGTATTCAAAACCGATTTTACAAACTTTGTTAACCCTTTAGGCGTTCCACAAGAATTAAAGGAAAATGGAGATCAAATTTTTAAATTTCACTTTTTTGGCAGATTTTCCATTTGAATCAATTTTTTTCTTTAACACATCGATGGTTAACAGCCAAACAAAACTCAATATTTATTACCCAGATTCTGCGGTTTACAGAAACACCCGACATGTGGTCGTAAACTGCTCTATGGGCACACGGCAGAGCGCAGAAGGAAAGGAACTCCACATGGTTTTTAGATGCCATGTCCCATTTGAAGCCCCCTGATGCACCCTTACAGTAGAAACTCCCAAGAAGTGACCCCATTTTGGAAACTAGGGGATAAGGTGCCAGTTTTATTAGTACTATTTTTGGGTACATATGATTTTTTGATCATTCATTATAACACTTTATGGGGCAAGGTGACCAAAAAATTGGTTGTTTTAGCACAGTTTCTATTTATTTATTTTTACAGCGTTCACCTGAGGGGTTCAGTCAAGTGACATTTTTATAGAGCAGATTGTTACGGACGTGGCGATACCTAATATGTATACTTTTTCTCAGTTATTAAAGTTTTACACAATAATAGCATTTTTGAAACCAAAAAATTATGTTTTAATGTGTCCATGTTCTGAGAGCTATAGTTTTTTTATTTTTTGAGAGATTTTCTTATGTAGGGGCTCATTTTTTGCGGGATGAGGTGACGGTTTTATTGGTACCATTTTGTGGGACATACGCGTTTTTGATCACTTGGTGTTGCACCTTTTGTGATGCAAGGTGACAAAAATTGCTTGTTTTGACACCGTTTTTTTTTTTTTTTTTTTTACGGTGTTCACCCGAGGGGTTAGGTCATGTGATATTTTTATAGAGCTGGTTTTTACGGACGCGGCAATACCTAATATGTATACTTTTTTTTATTTGTTTCACTTTAACACAATAATAGCATTTTTGAAACCAAAAAAATGATGTTTTAGTGTCTCCATGTTCTAAGAGCTATAGTTTTTTTATTTTTTGAGAGATTTTCTTATGTAGGGGCTCATTTTTTGTGGGATGAGGTGACGGTTTTATTGGTACCATTTTGTGGGACATACGCGTTTTTGATCACTTGGTGTTGCACCTTTTGTGATGCAAGGTGACAAAAATTGCTTGTTTTGACACCGTTTTTTTTATTTATTTTTTACGGTGTTCACCCGAGGGGTCAGGTCATGTGATATTTTTATAGAGCTGGTTTTTACGGACGCGGCAATACTAAATATGTCTATTTTATTTTATTTTTTCTATTTTTAATTTATTTTTTTATTCCTTACTTGGGATTTTTTTAATTTTTTTACATGTGAAACTTTTTTTTATTTTATTTTTTCAACCCTTTATTTTATTTTTATTTTATTTTACACTTTTCGTCCCCCATAAGGTCATACAAGACCTCTGGGGGACATTTACTTCACTTTTTATTTTTTTTACACTGTTGATTTCTCCTGTAACTGGGGCTGACATAGTAGCCCCAGTTACAGGACAAATGCACCCCTAGAGAGGCTGTACAGCAGCAATCCTGCGCTGTACAGCCTCAGTGCAGGGCTGATCGAGGTCTCTGAGAGACCTCACACAGCTCCTGCACACTCCGGTCACGGCGGTCACATGACCGCCGGGCCGGAACAGGAAGCGCACAGCGCTTCCTGCTCTGCAGACACAGCGCTCGGTGAGCGCTGTGTCTGCAGCGATCGTGAAGGCAGGGACACCTGGGCACTGTCCCTGCCTCCTCTCTGGGTTGCCCTGCTGTCACTGACAGCGGGCAACCCGATCAGCAGCTGCACGATTAGCGTGCAGCTGCTATTTCTGACAGGACGTTTTAAAACGTGCTGTCAGAAATAGACGTCCACCCATAGGACGTTTATATCCTATGGGCGGACGTGAGGCGGTTAATATATACAGCTTTCATATTCTGTTACCAAAAAAAACACTTTTTTGGCATTCTACAACATCTGGATTAGTCAGTGTGCAATTTAAGCTAGAAATACACCCATCATTTTCTGGGGTTTGAAAAACACACTTTTTTTTCAAAAAAAAACAGTATTTTCATGATCTGCAAGTGTTAAATTCAAGTTTAATATATACAGCTTTCATATTCTGTTGCCAACAAATAAAAAATTGTCATTAACATTTTCTGGTGAAATTCACCCATTTTTGGGTGTATAGTACTACTGCTATACCTAGTAGGCCGGTAAAAAAAAAAAAAAAATTGTCATTAACATTTTCTGGTGAAATTAACCAATTTTTAGGTGTATAGTACCACTGCTATACCTAGTAGGCCGGTTAACAAAAAAAATTAAATTTGTCAGTTACATTTTCTGGTGAAATTCAGCAATTTTTAGGTGTGAAGTACCACTGCTATACCTAGTAGACAGGTTAACAAAAAAAAAAAACATTTGTCAGTTACATTTTATGGTCAAATTCACCAATTTTTGGGTGTAATATACCCCTCCTCTACCTAGTTGACAGCTTAATAAATTTCAATAATTTTTATTTTACATTTTCGGGTGACAATAAATAATTGTTTTCTGTCATAGACCCCTGCTCTACCAAGTTGACAGGTTAATTAATTTCTGTAATTTTTCTGTTACATTCTTGGGTTGACATTATACAATTTTAGACGTGAATAAACGCCTGCTCTGCATAGGTGACAGGGAATAAAATTTTTGAAATGCTTCTTTAATTGATGCGCGCCACCTCCTTTGATTCAATGCTTAAACTTAAAGGGAACCTGTCACCAGTTTTATGGTGTCCTAACTAAGGACAACATAAATAAGTGACCGATTCTCTTAGCAAAGTGCTGGGTCACTTTCTTTAATTGACCCAGTCAATCTGCCAACATCTTGTATTGAAAAGCTCCAGCTCATAATGATGAGTCATGAATATTTATGAGCTCCTGACTCTCCCCGCCTACCTGCTGCTGACTGACAGTTATTTTCCATATGAATCAGCAGCAGGTGGGCAGGGGAGTGGCTATAGCTGTTAATTAAATAAACGCTGGACTCAATGACATCACGCTGGACTCAAATCAACTCAATATCATGCGGCATGTGTATATTATGAGATAACCATCTGTCACACCAGTAAGTGAATACATCTAAGGTACTTTTTAGTAGTTAATGATTGTATATAATTAGTTAGATTATAATCAAATATCCACATGACAGGTTCCCTTTAAACAAGTTGTACCACATTTAAGCTTTAATACTTTGTCCCACATTTCCGCTATACTCTTTTGGCCAAAATTTGCACCTCAATAGCTTTTTCCACAATTCCGCTTGACTCTTTTGGCCCACATTTGGGCTTCTGTAATTTGTCCCACATTTGCGCCTCAATAGCTTTTCCCACATTTCTTCTCGATCCCAAATTTTTTAAATAAATTTATCTCCCTTAAATTTGGTCTCTTTTTCTCAATGCTCCCTCTCCGGCCTGGAACCCTGATTCCCCGGCACCCGTGATCACCATGGTAGGCGCATAAAAGAACATCGAAAGTTGATAGAACAGATATCAAATTGGATCGTGAATATCACGGGGACGTGCGACATGGTGGGGCAGTAAGTATGCACACGCCTACACTAACTAACTGACAGGGGTCAGCCCCTGCAACTTCTGGGTCTTTAAATTGGGCACATGGCCTGAGCTTGCCCTTTACGCTTGGGAGGTGCTGGCCTGCCCTGCAGCCGGTGTATTGTCTGAACTTGTGTTTAGCACATTGGTTATATTTTCCAATGTTTTGGGGTGTACCCGAATTTAAAAAATAAAAATTAAAAATTAAAACAAAAAGCAGTGTAGGCTACCTCCTCCACCGCCACTTCCACCTACACCGCCACATCCACCGCCTCCTCAACCTCCTACTCCATATGGACCTGGTCCTCCTAGATCAAGATTATTATTTTTTATTTTTCCGTATTTTATGTTACTTAAAGTAATTTCCCTATCCACATTTGTTTGCAGAGCACTTGCCATGCACTTAACCACATTTTGATGACATTTGCAGTCCTCTAGCCCTTTCCATGACATTTTTACAGCCATTTTAGTGCTCAAAAGTTTGGGTCCCCATTGACTTCAATGGGGTTCGGGTTCGGGGTCAAGTTCGGGTCCCGAACTCGAGCTTTTTTCCAAAGTTCGGCCGAACCCATCGAACCCGAATATCCAGGTGTCCGCTCAACTCTACACACGACGCATCCGGAGCAAATCCAGAACGCTCGTGTAAAAGAGGCCTAAGGGAAGTAAACTCCAAAGTCTGTAATGATCATTGGAATTTTTCTCCAGGGGTCTCTCCTTTCTTTGTTTCTCTGTGTTTCTGAGTCTTATGTTGCTCCCTGTTTTTTTTTTTCTTGTTTTTTTTCTTTACTCCCCTCTAACTCTAATGTGTGCTTTCTTATTCAAAAATTTATCAGTTAGATACACCTTCCTAGCTTGGAGTTTTCCAATCATTGTCGGCTAGGCGTATACATATGATAAGAACTGTGATGTCATTGTATTCCCAAAATGCACTTCTGCTGTTGGTGTAATGTTACTCATTTACCCCTAGGTGACACTAATACCTAAGCTATTAGTATCATTCTATTAAGGGTTAAATATCCAAGTATGACTTTATCTCATATTTTATACACATGACCTTTGGAACCTAAATCAAAGCTAGAGGGATTTATTCTGACACTTCTACCAATTAAGCACAGACCTTTAGGCACCATTTGAATGTTTCCCATACTCCCAAAATTATCTAACAGATAATAATTTGATGAGCTTGTTTTCTCACAGAGATATCTGTGCCTCCTCTGCTACACCAATGGGTGATTGATGGTTAGTTAAAATAACACATCTTTACAGATACTCTTTAACAAAGTCTATACTTAAACTGTTTCCATCATATAATAGGAATATATGTGTTCTTACTGAGAAATATATATGATAACAAATACATAAACATTCTTAATAATATGTAACAATATAAAACAATACATATGTCTTATTGGTTTTCTTATACAAAACTAAGGTTGATTATACGGGTATATAGATATTACAGATTTTCTGCTTCATTAATAAATGCCAAACTGTAGAGGTAATTAGCATCAGCTACGTCCAGAGAACATCCTTATCTCCTGTCATAAATCCATAAGGAGACAAGAACGACTCCTCTCATCTTGGTACATCTACGGAGAAGAAATTATATGAACTTCCCATGAACCTGTCTCGGCCATCTTTAAAATACATAACATATAATAATATGGCCTCTCATAAGTTTATATAATCAAATCCACTATAACTATAATATTTAGATAAATGTTTTTTATACTTATGAAAAAGCACAACATCACTACAGTGCATCCCACAGCTGCTGAAAGGTGTGTGTGGGAGGGATCCAAAGAGATAACACTATGATCAAATTGGTCCCACAGATGCCCAATTCTGGTCAATACTTGGGGAATAGGGGGCCAAGGTAGTATATGGAAGTTTTGGTAATGCTCTTCCAACCAATGTCTTCCAGCATTTCTATCTTTGTGACATGTTGCATTGTCTTGCTGGAAGATCCCATCCACCCCAGGGAACACAAACAGCATATATGGGTGTAAGTGATCTGCAAGGGTGGATTCCCATTCCCTTATACATGGATGAATGGGCCCACAACATGCCATTAAAACATTCCTCAGACCATAACGCTGCCACCACCAGCTTGAGTACTTCCTGCAATGGTTCTCTGATTTTTCTCTTCTGACATGCCAATGTTGATCCATTTAATGAAGCAGAAAACATGACTCATTGCCCTTTGGCAATCAGTGGAGGTCCAATTCGATACTGCTGAGAAAACTGCCTTTTCTGGTGATGCAAATTTTTTTTTAACAGAGGTGCAGTGATCATCTGCCTGCTTTGGAGCACCGTATGCTGTAGGGTTTGCTGAACTGTTCTTTTATATAAACATCTGGTAGTCCACTGGTTCATTTTGGTGGTGATCTGCTCAATCTAACGTATCGGTCCACCCCTGCACATTCACCTCTCACATCAGAGAAAAGACAACTGAAGCAGGACTGTTACAAAAAAAGCCAAAATAGAACATTTGGGTGCACGCCTCCAGTCAGATCGGATCCAAGCTCTCACCAGTCCACAAAAACAATGAAGAAGGCAGCTCTCCAGTGCAAGGAGGTTGTTTTATTTGCTAAATGACAGAAAGCAACTGATTGCATCCATTTTCAAACCATAGCTGCATTGAGCAGCTGAAACATTGACTCCGATTTTTGCAACTCACCCCTTTTACCTATGACAGCATTAAGGGATATGAGTGCAGGCATTACTATTGTACAACCTATATACCCACCAAGCCAGTTCACAACACATGGCTTCCTTCATGAGCTACGCACTGTTGCTGAAGCCAAAAGTAGGAAGTGGTCATACTCATGTGTAAAAAGTATGACCACCATGGTGATGGATCATGTGACGGACCATGTGATGAGCGTAGTGACGTCATCAAAGGTCCTATTCCTCACAAAAGAAGACAGAAGATATGCCGGCGGCGCGAACAAGTGGATTAAGGTGAGTTAAAATTATATATTTTTTTTTTTAACCCCTCCAGCCCTATTGTACTATGCATTCTGTATTCAGAATACTATTATTTTCCCTTATAAACATGTTATAAGGGGAAATAATACAATCTACACTACAAATAACTCAAACCTGAACCTGTGTGAAGAAGTTCGGGTCTGGGTACCACAGTCAGTTTTTTATCACTCGCGTGCAAAACACATTGCACCCGCGCCATAAAAACTGAACATCGGAACTCAATCGCATTCAAAACTGACTGCAATTGCGTACCTACTCGCGCGGGTTTGCCGCAATGCACCGGGACACATCCGGACCTAATCCGGACACGCTCGTCTGCAAGGGGCCTAAGAGTGACACCTGTCACCTGCCTGTCATACTGACGCACAGTAACTTTTTCACTACCACAGCGCACTAGCCATACATGTTTCTGCAATGCACAGTGAGGTACACCGAAATACATTCACCTTGCAGCCGGGAAATAGCAGATTTTTAATACATTTCGTCACTAATAATTAAGATCTAATCAAATTTTGGGGGGGAAATTCAGCAAAGCGTCCAAATCGAATTTTTCAAAACTTCGCTCATCTTTAGTTATATTACTTAGGAACTCATGCAGAAAATAAGTGCAGTAAACCAGTCCTCTCATCAAATAAAAATTGTATGAAGAATTTAACCACCTCCCGTCCGCCCATTGAATATAAACGTCCGGGAGGTGGTTCTCTATCTCTGAATGGACGTTTTAAAACATCCATTCAGAGATCGCAGCTGCACGCTAATCATGCAGCTGCTGATCAGGTTGCCCGCTGTCAGTGAATGCAGGGCAACCCTTAGAGAAGGCAAGGACAGTTCCCAGGTGTCCCTGCCTTCTAGATCGCTGTATACACAGCGCTTACCGAGCGCTGTGTGTACAGAGCAGGAAGCGCTATGCGCTTCCTGTTCTGGCCCGGTGGTCATGTGATCGCCTGGGCCGGGAGAGTGCAGAAGCTGTGAGGTCTTTCAGAGACCTCGATCAGCCCTGCACTGAGGCTGTACATCGCTGTATTGCGCTGTACAGCCTCTCTGGGGGGTGCATTTCTCCTGTAGCTGGCAGAAATGTACTGTAATGTCAGAAAAAAATGTATGTATGAAAAAAAAAAAAAAGGGAAGTAAATGTCCCCCAGAGGTCTTGTATGACCTTATGGGGGAAGCAAAAAAAAATTCCCCATGTAAGGAATAAAAGAAAATAGAAAAAATAAAATAGACATATTTGGTATTGCCGCGTCCGTGAAGGTCGCCTCTATAAATATATCAAATGATGGACCCAGTCCGATAAACACCATAAAAAAATAAAAAAACGGTCTCAAAAAAAGCTATTTTTGTCACCTTACATCACAAAAAGTGCAATACTAAGTGATCAAAAAGGCTTATGTCCCACAAAATGGTAACAATAAAACCTTCACCTCATCCTGCAAAAAATGAGCCCCTACATAAGAAAATCGCTAAAAAAAAAAAAAATATATAGCTCTCAGAACATGGAGACACTAAGGCCCCTTTCACACGGGCGAGTTTTCCGCGCGGGTGCAATGCGTGAGGTGAACGCATTGCACCCGCACTGAATCAGGACCCATTCATTTCTATGGGGCTGTTCACATGAGCGGTGATTTTCACGCATCACTTGTGCGTTGCGTGAAAATCGCAGCAAGCTCTTGTAATAACCGGCGTCACGCAAAGGGAGGGAAATGGGAAGGCCCTGTCCAAGGGAGAGGGAAAGGTGGTGACCCCTGACTCACCTTGCGGCTGGCACCTGACTGCCCTGATGTCCCTAGACGGGTTCCTCACCCGTACGCCGATCACGTGCCTAAACCCTGGCTTTCCCTAAGATGAGCCCTATGTAGTGAACGGGGCGGTGGGATCACTAGTCCGCACCACTGACACTAAGAGGAAAACACCAAGGAGAGGACAGACAATACAGATAAACATATAATCCCAGGTGGGCGACAACAGCAGACAACAAAGGCCCAACAGGGATCCGGAGGGTAACGTTCTGGAACAACAACCAGAGAACACAGTTACACAGCTCCAGTGGGTCAGTATAGGAGTCCAGGCAGGAAGCTCTATATTTGGCAACCAGAGAAGTGGGAGAGGGGAATATAAGGAGGTTGGGAGTGCTGGACAAGAAACAGCTGAGGAGAAGGAGCTACGGATCCCTGAGTGAGCCAAAAAGGGTTGCAAGGCAAACCCAGAAAGCTACCATTACGAAACAGCACTATCTTTCTACATAGAGCCGCAGCCACCCGCTGCGACTTCCTGACCCCGGGTATAACGGAGTCAGGCGTGGCTCTTGACACCCTCGTGACAGTACCCCCCTCTCTACGAGGGGCCTCCGGACACTCAGGACTAGGTCTCTCAGGATGAGAGGCATGAAAAGCCTGAACTAACCTGTCGGCGTTTACCTCAGACGCTGGAACCCACATTCTTTCCTCGGGACCGTAACCCCTCCAATGCACCAGATATTGAAGAGAGCGGCGGACCCGACGAGAATCAACAATTTTGGATATTTGAAAGTCTAAATTACCATCTACAACAACAGGAGGGGGTGGCAGCGGTGACGGTTCTAGAGGTGGAACATATTTCTTGAGTAACGACTTATGGAAGACGTTATGGATTTTAAAAGTCTGAGGTAACTCCAGGCGAAAAGCCACGGGGTTAATGATGGCTACTATTTTGTAAGGGCCAATAAACCTAGGACCCAGTTTCCAAGAGGGAACCTTTAATTTAATATTCCTAGTAGACAACCACACATAGTCATTCACTCCTAGGTCCGGACCTGGCGACCGTCTCTTATCAGCCATGCATTTATATTTACCTCCCATATTTTTCAAGTTAGCTTGCACCTTCTGCCATACAGATGAAAGAGATGACGAAAACCGTTCCTCTTCGGGAACCCCAGAAGACCCCCCCTCTTTGAAAGTACAGAATTGGGGATGAAAACCATATGCACCAAGAAATGGTGACTTACCCGTAGATTCCTGACGGCGATTATTTATGGCAAACTCAGCTAACGGTAAATATGATGACCACACCTCTTGTTTTTCAGACACAAAACATCTTTGATATGTCTCAAGGTTTTGGTTGGTACGCTCAGTCTGTCCATTCGACTGAGGATGGAAAGCTGAGGAAAAGGACAAGTGTATCCCCAACCGGGAACAAAAAGCTTTCCAAAATTTAGAAATAAACTGGGTTCCCCGATCCGAAACAACATCGGAAGGGACCCCGTGAAGCTTCACGATTTCACTGATTAATACCTGAGCAAGAGTCTTAGCATTAGGTAGTGCGGGTAACGCAATGAAGTGTACCATTTTGCTAAACCTGTCCACTACTACCAAGATAACTGTTTTACCCGCAGACAAAGGTAAGTCAGTGATAAAATCCATTGACAGATGTGTCCATGGCCTATTGGGAATGACAAGTGGCTATAAAGACCCTGCAGGACATGTATAAGAGACTTTCGCGCTCGCACAAGTAGAACAAGAAGACACAAAATCCATTACATCCTGACGCAACATTGGCCACCAAAAACGACGAGACAATAGCTCCAAGGTTGCTTTACTACCCGGGTGCCCAGCAAGTGCCGAATTATGATGTTCCTTTAATAATTCGAGACGCAGGTTCAACGGTACAAACAATTTCTCTGAGGGGCAAGAGGCCGGGGCGTCCCCCTGGGCCTCTAACACCTTCCCCTCCAGAACAGAGTGTACCGCAGAGACAACCACTCCTCTTTGTAGAATGGGTACCGGATCACTCACATTACCCCCTCCAGGGAAACAACGAGATAATGCATCTGCCTTGGTATTTTTTGCCCCAGGACGATAGGTAATAACAAAGTTAAACCTGGTAAAAAATAGCGACCACCTAGCTTGTCTAGGGGTGAGACGCTTAGCTGATTCGAGGTACAGAAGGTTTTTGTGGACCGTAATCACAGTGACGGGGTGGATTGCCCCCTCTAAAAAGTGACGCCATTCTTCAAACGCTAGTTTAATATCTAATAGTTCCCTATTGCCAATATCATAGTTCTTTTCTGCTGCAGATAGTTTTTTAGAAAAGAACGCACAAGGACGCCATTTGCCAGGAGACAGACCCTGAGACAGCACAGCCACCACTCCCACCTCTGACGCATCTACTTCAACAATAAAAGGTTGGGAGACATCAGGTTGGATTAGTACAGGTGCCGAGGTAAACCTCTCTTTTAGAGAGGAAAAAGCAATTTTAGCGGCGTCAGACCATTTAGAAAAATCAGTCCCCTTCCTAGTCATGTCAGTAAGGGGTTTTACAATCACCGAATAATTTTTAATGAATTTTCTATAGAAATTTGCGAAGCCCAAGAACCGTTGCAGTGCTTTGAGGTTCTCAGGAAGATCCCAATCTAAAATTGCCTGGACCTTCCTAGGATCCATACGGAAACCTGAAGCCGATAATAAATAACCTAGGAACTGTATTTCCTGAACGGCGAAGACACACTTTTCAATTTTAGCATATCATTTATTCGTCCGTAGGACCTGCAGTACCTGTCTGACATGCACCTCATGTGTTTTCAGATCAGACGAATAATTTAAAATATCATCTAGGTATATCACCACAAACCTGCCGATAAGATGACTAAAAATGTCATTAACGAAATGTTGGAAGACAGCAGGAGCATTGGTCAGACCGAAAGGCATGACTAGATTTTCATAATGCCCCTCAGGGGTGTTAAAAGCTGTCTTCCACTCATCCCCTTCCTTGATACGAATCAGATTGTAGGCCCCCCTAAGATCAAGTTTGGAGAACCACCTAGCACCCGCAATCTGATTAAATAGGTCAGGAATGAGAGGAAGAGGGTATGGGTCTCGGATGGTTATCCGGTTTAATTCGCGAAAATCTAGGCAAGGACGCAGGCCCCCATCTTTCTTTTGTGTCCCTTAGCCAAGCTCTCGGAGATATAATCTTTCATGGCTTGTCTCTCGGGACCCGAAAGATTATATAACCTGGTCTTGGGTAATTTTGCACCGGGAATCAGGTTAACCGGGCAATCATAAGGACGGTGAGGTGGTAACTTCTGACAACCCTTTTCAGAAAAAACATCCTTAAAGTCCGAAACAAATGTAGGTAGGGTAGCTATGGAGGCGACTAAACAATTGCTATTTAAGCAATTTTCTCTGCAATGCTCACTCCACTCCAATATCTCCCTGGCCTGCCAATCCACCACTGGATTGTGCGCTACCAACCAGGGAAGACCCAACACCACCGGAGTGGGAAGCCCCTCCAGAACATAACATGAAAGCAACTCGTTATGGTGGTCCCCTACCCGAAGGTGTAAGTTATGGACAATGTGAGTGAGGTTTCTCTGAGACAGAGGAGCAGAATCAATAGCGAATATGGGAATAGGTCTATGTAGCGTACAGAGAGACAAACCCATAGTGTGGGCAAAATGGGCATCTATCAAATTTACTCCTGCTCCACTGTCTCCGTCTTAACGCCAAAAACAACAACCGCTGGCAACACAAATTGCGATGTTCGTATGGAGGAAACGTATACCCCCCGGCTGACATCCTCCACACAGCCTGGGGTTAGTAGTTTTCCGACGGTCTTTTGTTTTTGAGGAAGGAAGGACAGACATTAATAAAATGACCCCTCTCCCCACAGAAAAAACAAACCACACGCCTACGGCGAGCCTCAGGAGGATGGACCTGACGAGTAGTTCCTCCTAGCTGCATAGGCTCGTCTAAGTCCGTACAGACTAACTGCTGCTTGGGAGGGGTTACCAATTGCTTCGGATTTTTCAATCTGTCCCTAAGACGTCTATCTATTCTGATAGAAAGGGACATAACCGCATCAAAGGAAAAGGGAGTCTCATACAGCGCAAGCGTATCCTTAATCTTTTCGGATAACCCAGAGCAGAACTGACTCCTGAGAGCTGGGTCGTTCCACTGGGTATCCGTAGCCCACCTACAGAACTCTGAGCAATACTCCTCTTCTGGCCGCTCTCCCTGTAGGAGTCTCCGTAATTTTGATTCAGCCAGTGCGACTCGGTCAGGGTCGTCATATATGAGACCCAAGGCCCCAAAAAATTCATCCACTGACCGGAGAGCCTGGGAATCAGTGGGTAAAGAGAACGCCCAGGATTGCAGGTCCCCCTGCAGCAGGGAAATAACAACCCCCACACGCTGTTCTTCATTACCAGAGGAGTAAGGGCGCAGCTTAAAATATAATTTACAGGCCTCACGGAACGTCACAAATTTGTCCCTTCCCCCAGAAAATCTGTCAGGAAGAGCAACCTTGGGTTCTGCAACAACCTGGTTACCTGTAGCAACCGCTGGGCTTGCAGTCTGTTGCAATTGCTGCTGTTGCTGGAGGATCGACGCCTTCAATCCTGCCACCTCCAAAGACAGGCCTTGAAGTTGCTTTGACAAAGCAGCAATTGGATCCATACTGGATTCTAAGTAGGTAGAAAGAAAAAGTATATATATTTTTTTTTTTTACCTACACAAAATAAGGGCCAGATATAATGTAATGACCGGCGTCACGCAAAGGGAGGGAAATGGGAAGGCCCTGTCCAAGGGAGAGGGAAAGGTGTTGACCCCTGACTCACCTTGAGGCTGGCACCTGACTGCCCTGACGTCCCTAGACGGGTTCCTCACCCGTACGCTGATCACGTGCCTTAACCCTGGCTTTCCCTAAGATGAGCCCTATGTAGTGAACGGGGCGGTGGGATCATTAGTCCGCACCACTGACACTAAGAGGAAAACACCAAGGAGAGGACAGACAATACATACAAACATATAATCCCAGGTGGGCGACAACAGCAGACAACAAAGGCCCAACAGGGATCCGGAGGGTAACGTTCTGGAACAACAACCAGGGAACACAGTTACACAGCTCCAGTGGGTCAGTATAGAAGTCCAGGCAGGAAGCTCTATATCTGGCAACCAGAGAAGTGGGAGAGGGGAATATAAGGAGGTTGGGAGTGCTGGAGAAGAAACAGCTGAGGAGAAAGAGCTACGGATCCCTGAGTGAGCCAAAAAGGGTTGCAAGGCAAACCCAGAAAGCTACCATTACGAAACAGGGTATACCGGGTATAACGGAGTCAGGCGTGGCTCTTGACACCCTCGTGACAGCTCTATTTTGTGCGTTTTTCACGCAACGCAGGCCCCATAGAAGTGAATGGGGCTGCGTGAAAATCGCAAGCATCCGCAAGCAAGTGCGGATGCGGTGCGATTTTCACGCACGGTTGCTAGGAGACGATCGGGATGGGGACCCGATCTTTATTATTTTCCCTAATAACATGGTTATAAGGGAAAATAATAGCATTCTGAATACAGAATGCATAGTACAATAGGGCTGGAGGGTTAAAAATAAAAAAAAATTAACTCACCGAGTCCACTTGATCGCGTAGTTGCGGATCTCTGTCTTCTTCTGTAATGTTGAGCTGCCGGCTAAGGACCTGTGGTGACGTCACATCACATGATCCAATCACATGGTCCCTCACCATGTTGATGAACCATGTGATTGGACCATGTGATAAGCACAGTGACATCATCAAAGGTCCTATTCCTGTGCACAGCAAAGATGAAGACAGAAGAGAAGTCGGGCTGCGCGATCAAGTGGATTAAGGTGAGTTAAATTAATTTGTTGTTTTTTTTTAACCCCTTCAGCGCTATTGTACTATGCATTCTGTATTCAGAATGCTATTATTTTCCCTTATAACCATGTTATAAGGGAAAATAATACAATCTACAGAACACCGATCCCAAGCCCGAACTTCTGTGAAGAAGTTCGGGTTTGGGTACCAAACATGCCGATTTTTCGTACGCGCGTGCAAAACGCATTACAATGTTTTGCACTCACGCGGAAAAATCGCGCATGTTCCCGCAACGCACCCGCACCTTTTCCCGCAATGCGTGTGTGAAAGAGGCCTAAAACATCTTTTTTTTGTTTCAAAAATGCTATTATAGTGTTAAAGTGAAATAAATAAATAAAAAGTATACATATTCGGTATCACCGCGTCCGTAACAACCAGCTCTATAAAAATATCTCATGACCTAACCCCTTGGGTAAACACCGTAAAAAAAAAAAGCCATTTTTGTCACCTTACATCACAAAAAGTGTAACACCAAGTGATCAAAAAGGCATATGTCCCACAAAATAGTACCAATAAAACCGTCACCTCATACCGGAAAAAATTATCCCTACATAAGAAAATCGCAAAAAAAATAGAAAAAATATATAGCTCGCAGAACATGGACACATTAAAACAATTTTTTTGTTTCAAAAATGCTATTATTGTGTAAAACTTAAATAAATAAGAAAAAGTATACATATTCGGTATTGCCACGTCCATAATGATTTGCTCTATAAAAATGTCACTTGACCGAACTCCTCAGGTGAACGCTGTAAAAATAAATAAATAAAAACTGTGCTAAAACAACCAATTTTTGGGTCACCTTGCCCCATAAAGTGTTATAATGAATGATCAAAAAATCATATGTACCCAAAAATAGTACCAATAAAACTGGCACCTTATCCCCTAATTTCCAAAATTGGGTCACTTCTTGGGAGTTTCTACTGTAAGGGTGCATCAGGGGACTTCAAATAGGACATGGCATCTAAAAACCATGTGGCGCTCCTTTTTTTTCTGCGCCCTGCCGTGTGCCCACACAGCAGTTTATTACCACATGTGGGGTGTTTCTGTAAACCGCAGAATCTGGGTAATAAATATTTTGTTTGGCTGTTAACCATCGATGTGTTAACGAAAAAATTGGATTAAAATTGTAAATCTGCCAAAAAAGAAAATTGCAGATTTTTCTAAATCTTTGGTAAATTTGGGATTTTTTCATAAATAAAGGTGAAGTATATTGACTCAAATTTATGACTAGCATGAAGTACAATGTGTCACGAGAAAACATTCTCTGAATGACTTAGATAAGTAAGAGCGTTCCAAAGTTATTACCACATAAAGTGAGATATGTCAGATTTGCAAAATTAGGCCTGGTCAGGAAGGGAGCAAATGGCCCGGATGTGAAGTGGTTAAGAGATCAAAAAAATCACTGATATGTGATGAAACCCAACAGTATGGGTTCAATTGTACTCCAATGCTCCCACAGTGGAAATAAATATTCACACAGTGGCCACTAAAATTGCTCTTCACTATGGTTTATCAATCGAGGTAGTGAATAGGGACCCCATTCTCTATTAACTCAGAATTGCCTTAAAGGACAATTAAAATGTTTCTTTTTTTAAATCTCTCAACCACTTTAAGTTTAGCTTGACTTCTTATTGTGTATGCTTGTTCTGTCTTCTCAGGCAAACGTGTGTGTATGGGAGAAGGCCTGGCTCGCATGGAGCTCTTCGTCTTTCTAACCACCATACTGCAAAAGTTTACCTTGGAGCCGACAATAGACAGAAAGAATTTGAGCATAAGACCAGAGCCCAACACCAACGCTTCAAGACCTTATCCATACCAGATGAAGGTTGTCCCTCGTTTCTGAGTTCCGGACAAGCTTTTTGCATAAAGGAAATTTAGAAGTTCTAGAACTTACAAATTCAGAAGGAAGCTCTAATGTTTGAAAGATATCAAATGAAAAAGAAAAGCATACACTTTTTTATTTTTAGTATTTGATATGTCAGGATTAATTGAAATATTCTGTTTTAATAAAACTTTGGAATGCACCGTGTCCCCTGTACACTGTATGTACTTTTTCTGTTTTTCAGGATTTTTCTTTTAAATTGAGGCTAATATGCTACCTGGTACCTTTTGAACTGAGCTAAATCTTTTTTTGCTTGTTGCATGTGTATTAGGGCTAATGGGACCGGAAAAGATGCGGACAGCACACAGAGTAACTCCGTTCTACGGCCCTGCTAAAAAAACAGAACATGTCCTATTCTTGTTTGTATCACAGAGAAGGATAGGACTGGTCTATTTACGGCCAGACCTTGCGGAACATACGCAGCCGGTATCCGTGTTTTGCAGATATGCAATTTGCAGATTGAAAAAACGGTACGGCTGTGTGCATGAGGCCTTATTTTGGTTAGTTTATTCTTTGTCTTTCAAAAATAGCCAATACCAGGGGCATAGCTAAAGCCTCATGGTCCCTGGTGCAAGAGTTCAGCTTGGGCCCCCATCCCTCAGCGACTTGTGGCAAGGGGCAGGGGTGCACCTAACCTTTCTGATGCCTGAGGTAAAAATTAAAATGGCACTCCCCCTCATGCCAAACTCTTAACCTAGCCTCTTCTCTACAGCCCTACTGTTAAAGGCATACTTGGAAAACATTACATACAGCTCTACAAAACATACAGGGTAATACAGCGCCCCATACCTCTTACATCCAGTCACGTCTCCTCTGATGTAGATGTTCTCTTTCTTCAGCTTCTCCATTCAGACGCCCCGCCCCTTTCCCAATCAAAGTACGTCTCCCTTCCTCCTTGGCCCTGCAGCCAGCCACCAAATCCTTTCGTCTGCTGTGCTCTGCTGTTTCCCCTGCCTAATATCGCTACAGCAGCAGAGCACTGTGTGAGAGAGAGGGCCCGGCAGGGTTAGCAGCGCTTCACGGCTCTAACCTCCTGACCTCCAACCACTGACCTGGAGAGCAATGGCCTGCAAGGTAGTGTAAATTCTATGAGCTGTTGGGATTCCCATATCCCACAGGGACACAAGCATCAGACTGCACACTCTATATGACCGTTATCTAATCGCTCACACGCTGAGCTGCAGAGGGGGACACACTAGGGTGCTGACGGCTGGTTAAACCTATGGTGTTATGTAGGTGTAGCAGGGAGTTAGTAGTTGTGTTGGTGTGTGTATGAATATGTGTGTGTATAATATATATAAATATACACACATACACACACAGAGACCTGTTCACAGCTTATTCACCTCACTGTAGCTTCTGTAAGAAGGCACAAGGGGCCGTCATTGATCGAAGGTATGTGTCACCGAGGTTCCTGGCCTCGGTGAGGTAAGAGCCGGTAGTTTTAAGTGTCAGAGGCAGCTAGTGCTGATTGACACTGTTTGTTGTTAGTATGGCTGTAATGCCGATCCGGCTCTTACTGGGAGTAGCCAAAGTGCTGGGTGGGTGGCTTCTCTCCACGCTCCATTGGCCTATATAAAACCCAGCCAGCAGTCTCATCTGGGTGTGCATGATCCTCCATCTGGCAGGGAAGCTGTGGAGACTCTGTTTTGGAATCTGTGAATTGGTGCCGTGCTAAAGTCTTAAAAAGCCACATGCTGGGAAACAGGCACCTAAAGCCTGCTGTGGACGGCTGGGAGAAAGACTGCTAACCAGGTGAAGATTTTGTTCTATGAACATTGCATGGTCTGAACAAACACCAAGAATGTGAACGGTCATTTTTTGTTTTTCTTAATGTGTGTATAAACACCGAACTGTTTAAGTTAAGGACTTTGTAATTGCCTCTATACTGTGTCCGCTAGGCTGTCTACCAGAGCAAATACACATATGCTTGAAATTCTGAAGGGTGTTTCAGGCTCTGCCCCTCATTGCCTTATTACTATTTCTAATAGTGCAATGAGGGGCAGGGACTGGATTCCCCTCAGAATTTGAAGTATAAGTCTATGTATTGTTATTAGTGTTGAGCGGACTTGTGTTTTAAGTTCGGGATCCTGTTATGGATGACACATCCGAAGTCGATTCACATAAAACTTTGTTTCAATACTGTACGGAGCGAGCGCTCCGTACAGTATTAGAATGTATTGGCTCCGATGAGCCAAAGTTATTACTTTGCGAGACTTTGCGTAATAACTTCATAAATTGATTTCTACTGTAAAGTACATATCCCGAACTCGGGTTTGGTTCCACTTGGAACCGAACCCGAGTTCGGGAAATGTTTTTTTTACAGTAGAAATCAATTTATTAAGTTATTACGCAACAGTGGCATGGCGGCGGTGGTGGCATGGTGGCAGCAGCATTCATACAGAAAATGATGGTTGGTAGGCCGCAGTAGTGGCATGATGGCAGAAATTGCACGATTGAGGAAGCAGCAGAAGAAGAAGCAGTACAGAACATGACAGTTGGCAGGACACAGCATAAACATGATGGCAGGAGTGGCATGATGGAGGCAGGCAGGCAGCAACAGTGGCAAGACGTGGCACGGTCAGCAAGGCCAGATCTATACATTTGCCTCAGCCAGTGGAGTGTGAAAATCCTCCCTAATCCAGGCTTGGATCATTTTTACAAAAGTGATGTTTGGGTGTCACCAGGCTCCCTACGTCAATGAAAACCCTCTCTGAGATGCAACTGGAGGCTGAGCAAGAAAGAAGTAAGAGACTGTGCCACTGTTCCAGTCTGCCTGCCCAGAAATCCACTGGGTCAGGGAACAGGGTATGCACCAGAGACTGGGCTTATTGTAGGTAGACCTAAACCTGGGCGTTCAGGTGGGAATTTTAAGCTTGCTAAGTGGCCTCAGCCTGGCACTGCATGTGCAAAAACCGATCCATCATGTTGCGGAGACTAAAATGGCTTCTGCTGCTGTTCTTCTTTGTCGCTAGTGATGAGCGGCAGGGGCAATATTCAAATTAGCGTTATTTTGCGAATTTATGGGTGAATATTCGTTATATATTTGCGAATTCCCGATCTTCAAATTTAAATCGCAATTTAAAATTTGCGTATTGCTCATGCGCAAAACGGGAGTGGCCAAGTTCAGCAACTGTCGGAAGTTTGTGGAGATTAGAAAAGATTGTTGGAAGCAATTTTTGCGACAGTGAGGAAGAACTCCTGATCACTGTAAGTAATTTCACATTACAGCAGTGTATTTGATTACATTTCACATGCATGTCAGAACAATCGCTTTAGGCTACTTTCACACTTGCGGCAGAGTAGATCCGGCAAGCAGTTCCATCGCCGAAACTGCCTGCCAGATCCGTCAAAACGTAGGCCAACTGATGGCATTTGTAAGACTGATCAGGATCCTGATCCGTCTTACAAATGCATTGAAATGCCAGATCCGTCTTTCCGGTGTAATTTATTTTTTTCCGTCTGCGCATGCGCAGACCGAAAGGATGGATCCGGCACTAATACAATCCTATGGAAAAAAATGCCAGATCCGGCATTCAGGCAAGTGTTCAGTTTTTTGGGCCAGAGATAAAACCGTAGCATGCTGCGGTATTTTCTCCATCCTGAACAGTCAAAAAGACTGAACTGAAGACATCCTGATGCAAACTGTACGGATTGTTCTCCATTCAGAATGCATGGGGATGAAACTGATCAGTTATTTTCCGGTGTAGAGCCCCTAGGATGTAACTCTATGGCTACTTTCACACTAGAGGCACGGACCTCCAGCAGGCTGTTCCGTCGGGTGAACAGCCTGTCGAATCCGTCCTGCCGCTAGTGAAAGTGTGCCCCCAGACTGCCGCTCCGTCCCCCATGACTATAATGGGGGCGGGGCGGAGATCCTGTGGAGGCACGGCAGCACACGGCGAGAGGCTGCCGGGATAAATGTTGGACATGTCGTAGGCAAGTGTGAAAGTACCCTTATATGCAGATAGAGTGTTATAAAATATTTGTGATTGCGAAAATCGCCACTTATGATCCAATTTTTTTTTCGCAATACATATAACTTCATATTTTATCAGATCTAAGTAGATTTAACTGATTGGTGCACTAAGTATTGTTGTGACATCACAGCACAATGTCTGTAGCATGTATGTATGGACAGCAGATAAATATCTCTCACATGCACATTGCACATCCGTTTTCTGGCCGCACACTATATACCACACACACACACACACACACACACACACACACACACACACAGTCTATAGATTAGAGTTTGTATCCTGTTGGAATGGTGAGGACTCAGGAGAAGCTTTTTTTTGTCTTACCGCCTTGTATTTGCTGGTTCATTTAGAGTTACCCAGGGTGCACCATGGTGAGGCCAATATCCAATTGCTCAGACCCCACACACATACAATCGCAATAGAATCCGATCTTATAAAGGTAACATATCAGAAGGGTTGCTTTAGGAAAAGTGATGCATTTATGCCATTTTCTACAGGTAAGGTAAGGTCAAATCAGTAAGCCGCTGTCGCTCCACATCTCATTGTCTTCCCACCTTTTACCCCTGCTGCTTGACAATGTGTATTGCTGCTTAGCTGACTTGAAACCAAAATATCAAAAATATATTTTTTTTTGCGTTCATTTTTCCCTGTTTTATTACATTTAATGTACAGTATATAAAGTAATACTATCACTATGGTTATTTGCCATGTTCTTGGCCATGCTGCTTGCTTGTCTGTTGACTTTAGCCCATTTTGAGTATGTACCAATTACAAAGACTGTGGGGCACATTTATTAAGACCGGCGTTTTAGACCCCTATACCTGACCGTTGATCCGCCAGAGTTATTCAGAGGTGCAGGCTTCCTAGCAGCTAGAAGGCGCTACTACGAGTGCCACTGCCTTCTTAAACAGCTAATCGACGGGGTCCCAGGTGTTGGAACCCTGCCGATCAGATACTCATGATGTATCTAAAGGATAGATCATCAGTAAGAAAAAGGCAGTCAACCCGTTTAACCCCTTAGTGACCACCCATACGCCTTTTTTCCAACGGTCTAAGCGCTGCACAGGTCCCCGTTGCAGTGGGGAGCAGGGACTCGGCTCTCACATGAGAGCCGCGGCCATGCTCTAACAGCCAGGACTGGCAGGAGTGCCGATCTGGGCTGTTTAACAATTTACATGCTGTGGGCAATGGCGCTCGCCGCATGTAAAGTGCTGACAGAGAGCGCGGATTCCCTCTGTCTCCCATCAGCACCCCCCAAATGCAATCGTGGGGTCCGATGTGTGTGTGTGTCTGACTGGGGTCTCGTGTAAGCCCTAGACCAGCCTTCAGTAATTTCCAGAAGGCTACGCATCTCTGGCGCAGCCTGCTGTTCAATGTCAGAATAGCATTGCAATTAATATGCCATGCACTATAGGGATAATGCACTGCATTTTAAAATCAGACTGTTGTCTGTTATAGTCCCCTTGTAGGACTATTAAGTGGTAAAAAAAGTTTCATTTATTGAATACAAAAAAATGCCATATAAAAATTACGCTTTTTTTTCCCCATTGAAAATACGCTATTCAATGAAAAAAATTAGAAAAAAAAATCTCTCTCATATGTTTGGTATTGCCATGTCCGTAACGACCCAGACGACATAAATATCACATAAATTATCCCCTATGGTGAACGCCATAAAAAAGAAATAAAAAAAATACAGAATTGCTTAGTTGCCACCAAAAAACAATCAATCTAAAAGCGCCATTTACTCCAAAATGATACCAATGAAAAATACAAGCCATCCCGAAAAAAATGGAGCCCTCCCACAACTCCATAGAGAGAAAAAAAAAAAGTTATGTGTCTTGGAAAGTGGTGATGCAAAAACATTTTTTTATTTTTGAAAAAAGGGGTTTTATTGCAAAAAAGTAGTAAAACGAAAAAAAATAAAATGTATTTGGTATCACTGTAAATGTAGTGACCCAGAGAATAAAGATATTATGTTTTTTATACAGAAAAATGAACGCTATAAAATTTATAATGTAAAAACGCAGTGGCAGTATTGCTGTTTTTCCCATCTGCCTCCCAGAAAGAGTTAATAAAAGTTAATCATAAAGTTATGTGTACCCCAAAATGGTACCATTAAACAACTACAAGCCCTAATAAAGCTAAATAGATGGAAACATAAAAAAGTTATAGCTCTTGGAACGTCACAATGAAAAAAGGAAGAACAACGTTTGGTCAGTAAGGCCCAAAACAGGCTGATCACTAAGGGGTTAATGCTAAGACAACATTGGTAATGTCATAGTGACAATGGTTAAACGAATGGTAGTAACAGGCTGCTTAAAAGAGCACTGTATGGTTAAAAAAATATATATATGTATCCCTTTTTGGTGCCAGGATGGCCTCTACTCTGTCTTCTGATCTAGTAAATGGCAGACACCATTTTTAATGATTTGTGCAGGATGAATACTAAAACTTTTGGATGTGCTGAAATCTAAAACTTTTCTGAATAATCGCAACAAAACCAATTTGAGTCGTATTAATTCACTCATCTCTACTAAAAATAATTTTTCCAACTCGACCTTAATAAAAAATAATTACCAATTTGTCTTCTACATTCTTCATGTTTCATTTTCCCCGCAAACTGAAAAAAATCTGATATTGTACACGGTCTGTTAGACAAGATCAGATCCATCAAGTTATCTGCTCCGGTCCGTTCCTTGACAAGCTGAGAGAAATGTTGTCTTGAATGGTCGATAAAAACGTATAGCTTCTAGAACAACCAACAGATTGAATGTCCCAATTAGTGTCAGGAGAGTTAAAATCCCCCATAATATGGACCCCGTTATTGCAGCATTTCATACTGTTAGGCCTCTTTCACACGGGCGTCATGGATTTGGCCCGGATAGTATGCGAGTGCGTCGGGGGCAAATGCACAATTTTTCCACGCGAGTGCAAAACATTTTAATGCGTTTTGCACGCGCGTGAGACAAATCAGCATGTTTGGTACCCGAACCCGAACCCGGACTTCTTCACAGAAGTTCGGGTTCTGGTTAGGTGTTCTTTACATGTTATTATTTTCCCTTATAACATGGTTATAAGGGAAAATAATAGCATTCTTCATACAGAAGGCTTAGTAAAATAGGGCTGGAGGGGTTAAAAAATAATAATAATAATTTAACTCACCTTATTCTACTTGTTTGCGCAGCCCGGCTTCTCTTCTGTCTTCTTCTTTGCTGTCCCAGGGGAAAAGGACCTGTGGTGAGTGATGTCAGCACAGGTCCTTTTCCTCCGGGACAGCAAAGAAGAAGACAGAAGAGAAGCCGGGCTGTGCGAACAAGTGGATTAAGGTGAGTTAAATTATTAATATTTTTTTTTTAACCCCTCCAGCCCTATTTTACTAAGCATTCTGTATTAACCTCTTCTGGACACAGGGTGTACCGGTACGCCCTGATGTCCTGGTACTTAAAGGGACACTGACAGGCCCTATAAACATATTTAGTTATTCCTATGCAGTCATAGATCTATTAAAGTATATTCCAATGATATAAGAGTACCAACTGTCCGCATTGTAAACCATGTAAAAACAACTTTATATTCATCTGTCAATCACATTTCTTTATCCCGAAGGGGCGTTTTTTCACATTTCTTTATGCCCAAGGGGCGTTTTTTTCTCATACCTTTGTGCCCAGCCGTGCCCCAACTGTCGTTTCCTACCGCCGCCGCCCAGCTCATTATTATTCACTGCGCTGGGCGGCTCTTACATTCCCCGATCCTGTCAGTTCCCGCGCATGCCCGATAGATACTTATGGGCATGGGCCTCAATCGGACCATCTGCGCATGCCCCAGCACCCTCCCAAGCCTGTAAATGAATGCGCCTGCGTCCGATCTCTCCTCCAAGGCACTCGTATCCAGCGGTTCAGAGCACTGATGTCATCATAAATTCAGATGGTTACCGACGCCCGGCGGGTGGTGATCGTAACCCGGTGCCTGCTCAAATAATTGAGCAGGCACCTCGGCTGAATGCGTGGGGGGGTCCCCCTCAGACCTGCGGTTTGCGGCTTTACCTGCGGTTTGCGGCAGGGATCGGGCGTGCCATCGGCTCCCCATGCGGCTGTAAGGGGGATCCGATGGCATGGAAGGCAGCGTAATGCCTAAGAAAGGCATCGCGCTGCCTTCCTGTGACGTGCCTGTGAGATCCAGCCCCCTGGATCTCACAGGCCGGAAGCTATATGAGTAATACTGTACACACAGTATTACTCATACAGCCAATGCATTCCAATACAGAAGTATTGGAATGCATTGTAAAGGATTAGACCCCCAAAAGTTCAAGTCCCAAAGTAGGACAAAAAATAAAGTGAAATAAAAGTTTTCCCCCCAAAAAATAAAAAGTTTCAAGTAAAAATAAACAAAAACATAATTTTCCCGAAATAAAGTAAAAAAAAATGGTAAAAAATATGGGGGTAAAAAAATATACATATTAGGTATCGCCGCATCCGTATCAACCGGCTCTATAAACATATTACATGACCAGAGATGAGAGAACTTCTGTTTTAAGTTCGGCGTCTAAAGTTCGGCTTCCGGTTAGCGGAGGATCCCGATATGGATTCCGAATTCCGTTGTGGTCCGTGGTAGCGGAATCAATAATGACCATTATTGATTCCGCTACCACGGACCACAACGGAATTCGGAATCCATATCGGGATCCTCCGCTAACCGGAAGCCGAACTTTAGACGCCGAACTTAAAACAGAAGTTCGCTCATCTCTACACATGACCTAACCCCTCAGATGAACACCGTAAAAAATAAAATCTGTGCTAAATAAACCATTTTTTGTCACCTTACATCACAAAAAGTACAACAGCAAGCGATCAAAAAGGAGTTTTCCCACCAAAATAGTACCAATCTATCCATCACCTCATCCTGCAAAAAATGAGCCCCTACCTGAGACAATTGCCCAAAAAATAAAAAAAACTATGGCTCAGAAAATGGAGACACTAAAACATCATTTTTTTTGTTTTAAAAAAACTGTTATTGTGTAAAACTTACATAAATATAAAAAAGTATACATATTAGGTATCGCCGCATCCGTATCGACCAGCTCTATAAAAATATCACATGACCTAACCCCTACACCGTAAAAAAAAAAAACGTGTTAAATAAACCATTTTTGTAACCTTACATCTCAAAAAGTGTAATAGCAAGCGATCAAAAAGTCATATGCACCCCAAAATAGTGCCACTTAAACCGTCATCTCATCCCACAAAAAATGAGACCCTACCTAAGATAATCGCCTAAAAACTGAAAAAACTATGGCTCTCAGAATATGGAGACACTAAAACATGATTTGTTTTTGTTTCAAAAATATTATTGGGTAAAACTTACATAAATAAAAAAAAGTATACATATTAGGTATCGCCACGTCCGTATGGTCCGGCTCTATAAAAATATCACATGACCTAACCCCTCAGATGAACACCGTTAAATATAAAAAATAAAATCTGTGCTAAATAAATCTTTTTTTGTCACCTTACATAACAAAAAGTGTACTAGCAAGCGATCAAAAAGTCACACGCACCCCAAAATAGTGCCAATAATACCGTCATCTCATCCCGCAAAAATTATACCCTACCCAAGGTAATCGCCCAAAAACTGAAAAAATTATGTCTCTCAGACTATGGAAACACTAAAATTAATTTTCCATTAATTCTTGTGGAACACCTAAAGGGTTAACAAAGTTTGTAAAATCAGTTTTGAATACCTTGAGGGGTGTAGTTTCTAGAATGGGGTCATTTGGGTGGTTTCTATTATGTAAGCCTTGCAAAGTGACTTCAGACCTGAACTGGTCCCTAAAAATTGGGTTTTTGAAAATTTCTGAAACATTTCAAGATTTGCTTCTAAACTTCTAAGCCTTGTAACATCCCCAAAAAGTAAAAATATCGTTCCCAAAATGATCCAAACATGAAGTAGACATATGGGGAAAGTAAAGTAGTAACTATTTTTGGAGGTATTACTATGTATTATAGAAGTAGAGAAATTGAAACTTGGAAATTTGCAATTCAAAAAAAAATAAATTGGTAAATTTTGTATTTTTTTATAAATAAAAATGTTTTTTTTTTTACTTCATTTTACCAGTGTCATGAAGTACAATATGTGACAAAAAACAATCTCAGAATGGCCTGGATAAGTCAAAGCGTTTTAAAGTTATCAGCACTGGTCAGATTTGCAAAAAATGGCCTGGTCCTTAAGGTGAAATAAAGCCTGAAGGGGTTAAGAATGCTGTTATTTTCCCTTATAACCATGTTATAAGGGAAAATAATAAAGATTGGGTCCCCATCCCGATCATCTCCTAGCAACCGTGCGTGAAAATCGCACCGCATCCGCACTTGCTTGCGGATGCTTGCCATTTTCACGCAGCCCTATTCACTTCTATGAAAAACGCACAAAATGGAGCATGCTGCTATTTTAATGCAACGCACTAGTGATGCGTGAAAATCACCGCTCATGTGCACAGCCCCATAGAAATTAATGGGTCTGGATTTAGTGCAGGTGCAATGTGTTCACCTCACACATTGCACCCGCGCGGAAATCTTGCCCGTGTGAAAGAGGCCTTAGGTAGCAAAGTCCAATTAGGTCATTACCATTTTTGAGGACTCCACATCGCGCTTCCCCCAATACTTTCATTTTAGCAGTGGGTTTTAAAGCATACCTGAGGTTTGCTACATCTCTGTAATATATGATAAAATGCAAAACAATAAATAACTTTTTTGTGAACGGTGGCTCAGTGGTTAGCACTGGTGACTTGCAGCGCTGAGGTCCTAGGTTCAAATCCAACCAAGGACAACATCTGCATGGAGTTTGTATGTTCTCTCCAGGTATGTGCGGGTTTCTTCTGGGTATGCTGGTTTCCTCCCACACTCCAAAGACATACTGATAGGGAACGTAGGGCTCATGCACACAAACTTATTTTGTGTCTGTTCCGGATTTTTGGCGGACCGTATACGGAACCATTCATTTCAAAGGGTCCAAAAAAACCACGGAAGTTAGGCTGGGTTCACACGAGCGTGTCCGGATTAGTTCCGGATGCGTCCCGGTGTGTTGCGGCAAACCCGCGCGAGTAGGAATGCAATTGCAGTCAGTTTTGACTGCGATTGCGTTCGGATGTTCAGTTTTTATCGTGCGTGTGCAATGTGTTTTGCACGCGCGTGATAAAAAACCGACTGTGGTACCCAGACCCGAACTTCTTCACAGAAGTTCAGGTTTGGGTTAGTTGTAGTGTAGATTGTATTATTTTCCCTTATAACATGGTTATAAGGGAAAATAATAGCATTCTGAAAACAGAATGCATAGAAAGTGATCAGTTGAGGGTTAAAAAAAATAAAAAAAATTAACTCACCTTCTCCGTTTGTTCGCGTAAGTCCCGGTCTCTTCTTTACTTCTCAAAAGATGAACTATGGGCTAAAGGACCTTTGGTGACATCAGATCACATGCTCCAATCACATGGTCCATCACCGCGGTGATGGACCCTGTGATTGGAGTATGTGATCTGACGTCACCAAAGGTCCTTTAGCCCATAGTTCATCTTTTTAAAGAACTAAAGACCGGGAACTACGCGAACAAGAGGACAAGGTGAGTTAATTTTTTTTATTTTTTAACCCTCAATTGATCACCTACTAAGCATTCTGTATTCAGAATGCTATTATTTTCCCTTATAACCATGTTATAAGGGAAAATAATACAGTGTATAGACAGTCACCTAGCAACAGTGCGTGAAAATCGCACCGCATCCGCACTTGCTTGCGGATGCATGCGATTTTCACGCAACCCCATTCACTTCTATGGGGCCTGCGTTGCGTGAAAAACGCAGAATATAGAGCATGCTGCGATTTTCACGCAACGCATAAGTGATGCGTGAAAATCATCGCTCATCTGAACAGCCCCATTGAAATGAATGGGTCCAGATTCAGTGCGGGTGCAATGCGTTCACCTACCGCATTGCACCCGCGCGGAAATCTCGCCCGTGTGAACGCAGCCTTACTTCATGTTCATTCTGTTTCCATATGTCCGTATTTCCATTCCTCAAAAAAATAGAACATGTCCTATGATTCTCCGCATTAGGCCTCTTTCACACGAGCGTGACGGATTAGGTCTGGATGCATTCAGTGAAACTCGCACCATTTTGCAAGCAAGTTCAGTCAGTTTTGTCTGCAGTTGAGTTCAGTTTTTTTCCATGCGAGTGCAATGCGTTTTGATGCGTTTTTCACGCGCGTGTTAAAAAACTGAAGGTTTACAAACAACATCTCTTAGCAACCATCAGTGAAAAACGCATCGCGTCCGCACTTGCTTCCGGATGCAATGCATTTTTCACTGAAGCCTCATTTAGGCCTCATGCACACGAACGTATTTTTTTGCGGTCCGCAAAAACGGGTCCCGTTTTTCCGTGATCCGTGACCGTTTTTTCGTCCGTGGGTCTTCCTTGATTTTTGGAGGATCCACAGACATGAAAAAAAAGTCGTTTTGGTGTCCGCCTGGCCGTGCGGAGCCAAACGGATCCGTCCTGAATTACAATGCAAGTCAATGGGGACGGATCCGTTTGACGTTGACACAATATGGTGCCATTTCAAACGGATCCGTCCCCATTGACTTTCAATGTAAAGTCTGGAGTCCCTTTTATACCATCAGATCGGAGTTTTCTCCAATCCGATGGTATATTTTAACTTGAAGCGTCCCCATCACCATGGGAACGCCTCTATGTTAGAATATACTGTCGGATATGAGTTAGATCGTGAAACCTCATTTCCGACAGTATATTCTAACACAGAGGCGTTCCCATGGTGATGGGGACGCTTCTAGTTAGAATATACTACAAACTGTGTACATGACTGCCCCCTGCTGCCTAGCAGCATCCGATCTCTTACAGGGGGCCGTGATCAGCACAATTAACCCCTCAAGTGCCGCACCTGAAGGGGTTAATTGTACTATCATATCCCCCTGTAAGAGATCAGGGCTGCCAGGCAGCAGGGGGCAGACCCCCCCCCCTCCCCAGTTTGAATATCATTGATGGCCAGTGCGGCGCCCCCCCCCCCCTTCCTCCCTCTATTGTAATAATTCGTTGGTGGCACAGTGTGCGCCCCCCCGCCCCCCCCTTCCTCCCTCTATTGTAATAAATCGTAGGTGGCACAGTGTGCGCCCCCCCGCCCCCCCTTCCTCCCTCTATTGTAATAAATCGTTGGTGGCACAGTGTGCGCCCCCCATCGGCCCCCCCTCCCTCTATAGCATTAACAACATTGGTGGCCAGTGTGCAGCCTCCCATCTCCCCCCCCCGATCATTGGTGGCAGCGGGTTACTAGCAATAGTACAATAGTGAAAGATTCATACTTACCTGGGAGCTGCGATGTTCGTGTCCGGCCGGGAGCTCCTCCTACTGGTAAGTGACAGTTCATTTAGCAATGCGCCGCACAGACCTGAGGCTGTCACTTACCAGTAGGTGGAGCTCCCGGCCGGACACGAACATCGCAGCAGCAGCCAGCAGCAGGTAAGTATGAATCTTCTACTATTGTACTATTGCTAAGTAACCATGGCAACCAGGACTGTAGTAGCGTCCCGGTTGCCATGGTTACCGATCGGAGCCCCAGCGATTAAACTGGGACTCCGATCGGAACTCCGCTGCCACCAATGATGGGGGGGGGGGAGATGGGAGGCCGCACACTGGCCACCAATGTTGTTAATGCTATAGAGGGAGGGGGGGCCGATGGGGGGCGCACACTGTGCCACCAACGAATTATTACAATAGAGGGAGGGAGGGGGGGGGGCGCACACTGTGCCACCAACGAATTATTACAATAGAGGGAGGGGGGGGGCCGCACTGGCCACCAATGATATTCAAACTGGGGAGGGGGGGGAGGGTCTGCCCCCTGCTGCCTGGCAGCCCTGATCTCTTACAGGGGGCCGTGATCAGCACAATTAACCCCTTCAGGTGCCGCACCTGAAGGGGTTAATTGTGCTGATCACGGCCCCCTGTAAGAGATCGGATGCTGCCAGGCAGCAGGGGGCAGTCTTGTACACAGTTTGTAGTGTATTCTAACTAGAAGCGTCCCCATCACCATGGGAACGCTTCTGTGTTAGAATATACTGTCGGTTCTGAGTTTTCACGAAGTGAAAACTCAGCTTTGAGAAAGCTTTTATGCAGACGGATCTTCGGATCCGTCTGTATAAAAACTAACCTACGGCCACGGATCACGGACACGGATGCCAATCTTGTGTGCATCCGTGTTCTTTCACGGACCCATTGACTTGAATGGGTCCGTGAACCGTTGGCCGTGAAAAAAATAGGACAGGTCATATTTTTTTCACGGCCAGGAAACACGGCTCACGGATGCGGCTGCCAAATGGTGCATTTTCCGTTTTTTCCACGGACCCATTGAAAGTCAATGGGTCCGCGAAAAAAAACGGAAAACGGCACAACGGCCACGGATGCACACAACGGTCGTGTGCATGAGGCCTTACTTCTATGGGGCCAGGGGTGCGTGAGAATAAAGAACATGCTGCGTTTTTCACGCAACGTAGAACTGATGCGTGAAAAAAACGCTCATGTGTACAGAACCATTAAAATGAATGGGTCAGGATTCATGCTATGTATTCACGTCACGCTTTGCACCCGTGCAGAAAACTCGCTTGTGTGAAAGGGTAGTACTGTTCTATTAGGCTGGGTTCACACGGGCGTCATGTTTTGGCTCAGGATGCGTCCAGGGTGCATTGCGACAAATCCGCGTGAGTAGGTATGCAATTTCAGTCAGTTTTGACTGCAATTGCGTTCCGGTGTTCAGTTTTTATCACGCGGGTGCAATGCGTTTTGCACGCGCATGATAAAAATCTGAATGTGGTACCCAGACCCGAACTTCTTCACTGAAGTTCAGGTTTGGGTTCAAGGTTGTGTAGATGTAATTATTTTCCCTTATAACATGGTTATAAGGGGAAATAATAGCATTATTAATACAGAATGCTTAGTAGAAGGTCAATTGAGGGTTAAAAAAATAAAAATAAATTAACTCACCTCCTCCAATTGATGGTGTAGCTGCCGGTCTCCTGTTCTTTCTTCAGGACCTGTCAAAGGACCTGTGGTTACGTCACTGAGCTCATCACATGGTCCATCACCACGGTGATGGACCATGTGATTGGACCATGTGATGTGACGTCAGCACAGGTCCTTTAGCCGGCAGCTCATGATTAAAGAGGACCTTTCACTACAATAAAAAATCTAAACTAAGCATACAGACATGGAGAGCGGCGCCCAGGGATCTCCCTGCACTTACTATTTTCCCTGGGCGCCGCTCTGTTCTCCCGGTATAGGCTCCGGTATCTTCAGATTTTTGGCTCAACTGGGTGGAGCCTGCCGGCGTCTCCTTCTCCCAGGCTGGAGTGCTGGCCAATCGCAGCGCTCAGCTCATAGCCTGAGAGAAAAAAACAAACTCTCAGGCTATGAGCTGAGCGCAGCGATTGGCCAGCGCTACAGCCTGTAAGAAGGAGACGCCAGCAGGCTCCACCCAGTTGAGCCAAAAATCTGAAGATACCGGAGCCTATACCGGGAGAACAGAGCGGCGCCCAGGGAAAATAGTAAGTGCAGAGCGATCCCTGGGCGCCGCTCTCCATGTCTGTATGCTTAGTTTAGATTTTTTATTGTAGTGAAAGGTCCTCTTTAAAGAAGTAAGACGAGATCGGCAACTACGCGATCAAGAGGAGAAGGTGAGTTATCTCTATTTTTTTTAACCCTCAATTGACCTTCTACTAAGCATTCTGTATTAAAGAATATTATTTTCCCTTTTAACCATGTTATATGGGAAAATAATACAGTGAATAGACTTTCATCTTAGCAACCATGCGTGAAAATCGCACCGCATCCGCACTTGCTTGCGGATGCTTGCGATTTTCACGCAGCCCCATTTACTTTTATGGGGCCTGCGTTGCGTGAAAAACGCACAGTATAGAGCATACTGCTATTTTCATGCAATGCACAAGTGATGCGGGAAAATCACCGCTCGTGTGCACAGCCCCATAGAAGTGAATAGGTCCGGATTCAGTGCGGGTGCAATGCGTTCACCTCACGCATTGCACCCACGTGAAAAACTCGCCTGTGTGAACCCAGCCTTAGGGGCCAGCTGTTCTGTTCCACAAAATACGGAATGCACACGGACGCCATCTGTGTTTTTTGCGGATCTCTTTTTTTTGCGGACCGCAAAATATGTACGGTCGTGTGCACGAGCCCTTAGATTGTGAGCCCAATTGGGGACAGCTTGATGCTAATGGCTGTAAAGCGCAGCACAATATAGCAGCACCATATAAGTACAAAAATAAATAAAAACTGTATTGTAGAGCACCGCCCAATTTAAGGCAGATACCCCCTAATGAAACTGGAGAGTTACACCAATTGTGAACAACCAGGAACCACCCTGTATTGCTTGATGTATCCCCAGCGGTGTCCTGAGGGTTGCACTATAATGGCGCACCTTCAGTGTGTCAGGACCAAAAACAAATGTGCGTCCTGTGTCCACACCCCCAGGTAAGATGTGGGGTGACTGAAAAATGAACGATCTACTCCATGTACTCAGTGTGAGGGCTTCTGCACATGACTGCAGGTGTCCCGTTGCCGTATTGCGGACCGCAATTGCGGTTCCGCAATACACAGGAACCGTTTCGTGTGCATTCCACATCACGGATGCGGACCCATTCACTTCAATGGGTCCGCAAATCCGGAGATGCGGAATGGTGCGGAACGGAAGCACGGAACGGAACCCTTTGGAAGCATTACAGAGTGCTTCCGTGGGGTTTCGTATCGTTCTTCCGTTCCGCAAAAACATGTCCTATCTTTTGCGGAACGGCCGGATCGCGGACCATTTAAAGTGAATGGGTCCGCGATCGGCTGCGGCTGCCCCACGGACGGTGTTCGTGCATTGCGGCCCGCATTTTGTGGGCCTCAGCACGGCCACGTGGCGCACACGTTCGTGTGCAGGAGGCCTGAGGCTAAACAGTGCCTACAAGGCAGTTAGCACTGATGCCGGCACACCTCACTATATTCAAGGCAGGGTTTCATATGGATAGCCCATTTGCTAGGCTTTTGATGGCCCAGAAAGCCTCCCTGAATGTGTCCCTGTTATTACAGCCCCCCCCCCCCCTCATGGGTTCGGCTGACAATATACTAATGTCTATGGGTCTATCGCATGCCTTCAATAAAGGCAGACCATGTAATTGCTCCGGGCCCCGGGAGAGGGGGCCCATCACTCATTTCCGACTTCTTTCCTTCTGTTGGGAGGTGAAAACACTGCATTTGCATGCAGATGCCACTAGGGGGAGGTCAGTCCAAAGACATTATGATAGCTTCCATTGCACTATATAAACTCCTATCACTGAGCTCCCCTAGTGGTATCTGTAGGTAAACAGCTTTGTAAGGTGAAGCTGAAAACTTTATCAATGTATGTATTAGGAATGAGCAAATCGACTTTGAATGAAATATCCGAAGTCGATTTGCATAAAAACTTTGTTCTAATACTGTACGGAGCAGAAGCTGTTTAGACATCACAGTCTGCTGCCCGGGGACAATGATTGAGGTGTCTGCATCTCCAATCATTTCACCTGATGAACAAGTGTTTTGCGCATTCATCGGGTGATCTGCAACACCTTTAGAAAGGCAAATTATTGGGAATGAGCATTTGTAGGAACGTTCATTTCCGATATTCGGGCCTTATATTCAGTCCATATAAATTCACCTTTTAATGCAAATAGAAAGAAAACCCAAGGGTTATAAAATAGCAAGGGACCTTAAATACAAAATCATTTTAGATAAACTTGGTAATTATACTAACAATTAGAACATATTATGCAATAGAGCTGTAACTCTATACACCCTTCCTGTTCTCAATGATCATGTTATCTGGAATGCTGCTCTGGTCATGTATAAATACAGAGGGACATAGTACAGACAGAGCAGTAATCACAGGATGGCTCTGAACATTGCTTCCACACTTCTCCTGGCTACAGGTCTTATTCTTCTAATTTATCTCCTTAAATGGTGGAATAGGGTTAAACAGAAGAACCTACCTCCAGGACCTACACCTCTACCAGGCTTGGGGAACATCCTTCAGCTAAGCCCCTCAGAACTTCCACAGTCTTTAGTTAAGGTATGTACGTACACTCGTTTTCAATATATAGATCTGTTGTTGAACAAGCTCACAAGGCAGAGTGATATGGTAATAGACAAAGGAAACCATAGGGAACTAATATGCCATGAAGATGCTGTACATGTACATTAGTGTATATGGGATATCTGTGTCTGCTGCTCAATTAGCTAATAATAGAGTACGGTAAACAGCGGCCTATATTCTGCCTGCAAACTCACCGACAGGGGCATTTGAATTAAAGGGGTATTCCGGTTCCCTGATTTGGGTCTGCTTTGAAAGCATTGTGCAGCTTTTACGAATGTCTAATATATTGTAATAAACATTTTTGCCCTGTTCTCTAATAATACCTACTTACTTCTTAGTCTCCCTCTACCTCGTTTACACTCTTACATTTCTTATTTACAACCTGTCTGCTCTCTCCTGCTGCCGGTGGCTCTTGCACCTGGGACAAGCTCTGGTCAGGGCTTCTCTGCTCTGAACTATTTGTCTGCTGATTCCACAAGGCATGTAAGGGAGCAGTGCTCTACATCACGTAAAGCTGGCTTGCTGAATAATCCTGACACATAGCGGTAAAACTGAGGTTTTGTTGCAACTTTTCCTGTTTCTTTTTCCAGCTTGCCTATGTAGATCTTGCTCAGTGTCACTTGGTCGTTCCCTATCGGTTTCTTCTGTTCTTTCTGTTTCAAACTGCTTTGTGTGTCTTTATCAGTGTTGATCGCCAATATTCTATTTGCAAATTTTTATCGCGAACATCGGCACTTCGAGAATTTGCGAAGATGTAGAATATAGGGCTATATATTCGTAATCGCGGATATTCTAGATTTTGTTTTCATCAGTAACCTCCCTTCTTGCTTGTGGGCCAATGAGAAGGCTGCAATATCTTTGTGAGAGCTTAGCATTATCCCTAGCAACCAATAGGAAAGTTGCCTACCCCTTACTATATAAGAACCTCCCCATCAGACATTTTCTGCTGTTTTTTTGTAGTTGTGAGAGAGCAGTGACATTGCTGTGCTCCATACTTTCATCTAGATACATTAGATAGTTAGTAAGCTCATATATATAATACAGATAGTTAGTAGGAGATAGTCAGTGTAGGTTAGATAGTGATATAGTGTAGCTGATAGGTTCCAGCGCAGGGTGTTAGATAGTGTGATAGGAATTACTGTTTCTCTGCTGTCCATACATACATGCTACAGACATAGTGCACTTTGGTCCAATCTTATCTCATTGATTGGACTCCAGTTGGCTGACACCTCACTCCAATTAGCTCTTGGAGATGTCATTAGTCTAGGGGTTCACATACTTTTTCCACCTGCACTGTGAATGTTTACATGGTGTGTTCAATAAAAACATGGTAACATTTAATTCTTTGTGTGTTATTAGTTTAAGCAGACTGTGATTGTCTATTGTTGTGACTTAGATGAAGATCAGATCACATTTTATGACCAATTTGTGCAGAAATCCATATTATTCCAAAGGGTTCACATACTTTTTCTTGCAACTGTATATAACTTTTTAGCCATAATATATTTACATATATTATTATATATTTAGAATATATAATATATTATAATATATGTAAATATATTATGGCTAAAACATCAGTAGTAGTTTCCCACATATTCTGATACATATGTATCAGAAGTATGATTTTATCTAATATATAAAGCTGAGTGTGTGTGTGTGTGTATGTATGCTAAAGGAATCCGCATCCTCACATTTACAATCACGAAATTTGGCACACAGGTACCGTGTGCCAAATCCAGGAAGGTTTTAGACCAGGTCACGGCTCTCTAGGACGTACCGTTCCTGAGATATTCCCCAAAAAATGCATTAGCCAATACAAGCTTGGTCATATGACCATTATCAGCCAATAGAAGCTAGCAGGTCCTCCAGCCTCCACATACACAGTTTTACTCCAGGTTTCCATAATAACCCAGCCATTTAACTTCACTGCTGTAGGAGAGCTTTAAAGGAAATCTGTCATCAGGATAATTGCTATTGAAGTAAAGCCATGGCCTAATAGCACTTAGTACCTTATTTCAAGATGTGCCTTTTTTCCACCAATAGATGTTTTTATCCTCTGAAAATCCAGTTATTTTTATATTCAAATGAGACAGTAAGGTGCCTAGAGGGGCATCACTCTTGCAAGAAGGAGTCCAGACACGCCACCCTCAAAAGACTTAAACCCCCCCCCCAGGTCTGCCAAACCACGCCCAGATCTGGTTAGGCCACGCCCTTCCCAACTCCTGAGCCAACGGGGATTGAATAAAAGGAAGGTAAAAATCAACTTCTGTCAGCTGCAGGGGTGGGAGGGAGGGTGACTTTCTCCCTGCAGCTTACACTCAGACAGCACAGTACTGCTGTCTTAGAGTGAGCTGTTCAAAAGGACATGCCTCCGATCCGGTTAGGCCAAGCCCCCTCCTGCTCCTCAGCCGACTGAGATTGAAAAAATCAAGTTAGAAATCAACTTCTAGGTACCACTAAGCCACGCCCAGATATAGTTAGGCCACGCCCCTCCACTCCTCAGCCGACAGGGATTGAAAAAATGAAGGTAAAAATCAACTTTTGTCAGCTGTAGAGGTGGGAGGGACGGTGACTTTCTCCCTGCAGCTCACACTCAGACAGTACAGTGCTGCTGTCTTAGAGTGAGCTGTTCGAAATAACACGCCCCGATCCAGTAAAGGCCACTGTTAAGGGGGCGGGCCCCTGTGGAGGTCACTGTCAAGGGGGTGGTATGCTGTAAAAGTCACTGTTAAAGGGGAAGGCTGCTATAATAGTCAAAGTTAAGGAGGTGGGCTGCTGTGGAGGTCCAATTTAAAGGGATGGGGCACTGTGGGGGGGTCAGTGTTAAGGGGTGGGGGCTGTGGAGGTCACTGTTTTGGGGGTGGGGCGCTGTAGATGTCACTGTTATAGTGGATAGTGTTGATATCTTTTAACGACACACACAAACATTAAATGAAATAGATTAAATATACCCGGTCCTTCAGCTAGTATATATATAGATGAAATCAAACTTCTGATATACTGTATATGAATGCATAATATGTGGAAAAATACTACTGATGTTTTAGCCATAATATGTTTACATATATTATAATATATTATATATTCTAAATATATAATAATGTATGTAAATATATTATGGCTAAAAAGTTTTATATATATATATGTTTAAATTAAATTTAGCCTGTGTTTTTGAAAAGTTTATGACTGGATTTGACCTCACACAAGCTTTGACATTACAGCCCAGAACATTAACCACTACACTATAAGAGCTGGATGGCAAGCTACTAAGAAAAAGAAAACATTTGAGACTTCTGCGCTATAGGAACACTTACTACTACTAAGTATTCCTATACAGCTGAAGTTTGATATAGATATATATATATATATATATATATATATATTATAATTTTTATTTTTTTATTTATAGTAGCTGGCCATGCAGCTCTTGTAGTGTAGTGGATAACATTCTAGGCTGTAATGTCAAAGCCTGTGAGTTTGAATCCTGCCTCAATCTTTTCAGAAATACAGGCTGAATTACATTTAAATACGCTGACTCGAGAATGCTCGCCCAAAACTAGTCACAACAATACTTAGTGCACCAATCAGTAATATCTACTCAGACCTGATAAAATGTGAAGTTGCACGTATTGCGCAAAAAATATGCGCTTCATTAGTGCCGATTTGCACAATCGTGAAAATAATGACTGGAGATTGCGAATATTAAGTGAAAAATTAGCGAAATATCGCGAAAACGAATATTGCCTCTGCCGCTCATCACTAGTCTTGATACTGTATGTTTCTACCTTTTACTTAGCCGTCTGTTTGTAGTTGTCTGTTTCTGTATTATTGAGTGTCTGTCAATCCGTCTGTCAGAAATACTTACAGTGTGTCTATGTTTCTCATTATATATCATGCACTATTTTCCATCTCTCTCTCTCTTTATATATATATATATAATGTGTATCTATTACATAGTATGTTAACCTCACATGACAGAGGATGCACTCTCTCCGCTGTGTGTTTCAAGAAAGAAAAGCAGACCTGGAATAAGTGAGGTGCATCATTTAAAAACAGTCACTTCAGAGGCTGATACACACCAACGATTATTATTACAACCCCAGTTCCATAAAAAGTTGGGACGCTGTGTAATATATAAATACATGCAAATAGAAACAGAATGCAATGACCTGCAAATTTCATAGACCTTACTTTATTCATATTTTATTCACAGGTCATAAAAAAGATTATGCATTTTGAACTTGATGGCAGTATCTCAAAAAATTTAGGACAGGAGCAATAAAAGGCTGGCACTAAGAAAAGATAGCTGGAGGAGCAATTGCTAAGTCACATGACTGGGTATAAAAAGAACATGCAAGTTATTCAGAAGCAAAGATGTGCAGAGATTTACCAATCTGTGAAAAACTGTGTCTAAAATTGTGAAACTATTTCAGAAAAATGCAAAGATGTCCAATATTACACTGCAGCGAGCCCCCGATGAGCCGGGTCACAGGATGGGAGTGGTAGTAGTAGGGGTGCACCTATCCTTTCTGCTGCCTGAGGCAAAAATGGAAGCGGCGACACCCCCCCATCCCCTTGCCAAATTCTCAACCTAACCTCTTCCCTGCTCACATTACATACAGCACTACAAAACATAGAGGGTAAGACTACATGCACACGACCGTATGTGTTTTGCGGTCCGCAAATTGCGGATGCGCCAAAAAACTGATGACATTCCGTATGGCATCCGTTTTTTTTTTTTGCGGATCCGTTTTTTTCGCGTATCCATTGTAATAATGCCTATCCTTGTCCGCAAAATAGAAAAAAATAGGACATGCACAATTTTTTTTGTGGGGCAACAGAACGGACATACTGATGCGGACAGAAAACGGTGTGCTGTCCGCGTTTTTTGCGGACCCAATGAAATGAATGGGTCCGCATCCTATCCGCAAAAAAATTTGAACGGACACGGAAACAAACAACGTTCGTGTGCATGTAGCCTAATACAGCACCACATACGTACATCTTACATCCAGTGGTGTCTCCTCTCTTTTCTCATCTTCTCCTTTCAACCCAGACCAGTTTGATGATTTCTTTCAGCTATCTCTTCTCTCTGCAGAATTTGACAAACACCCTATTCTGCCACCCCCAATACTGTGCCAGCTGTGCTTCCCAATACTATACTGCAGAAACAGTCCCCCCATAAAATCTAATACCACACAGATAGTTCCCTCTTCAATACTTATTGGCATTAAGTGCCCTAAAACATAACTGTACCTAGCAAATAGGGCCCTGACATTAATGATTTAACCATAACGTCCCCAAAAAAATAATTGTGCTAAGTTGATACTGTGCTTGGGTGCCTCCCACAGGAATAGTGCTCCCAAAAGTCCCACTAATAGTAATAATTCTCTGCCAATAGTGCCCCTACAGTGCCCCCCCAACAGTACTAATGTCCCCACTGTGCCTCAGTAGTAATAATGCTCCCATAGTGCCCATAATAGTAATCATGTTCCCTATAGCCCCTGGTAGTAATAAAGTTCACCATAATGTCCCCAGTAGTAATAATTTTCCTTATAATGTGTGCCAGTACAACAAATGCCCCCTTATAATGTTCACTAGTACAATAAATGCCCCCTTATAATGTGTGCCAATGCAAAAAATGCCCCTTTATAATGTGTGCCAGTACAAAATATCCCCCATAATGTGTGCCAGTACAAAAATGCCCCATTGTGAGCCAGTTTAAAAATACCTCCTCTTAGTACCCCCAGTAAAGCCAATATCGCCATAATATGTGCCAATGCCCCCTACTGTGTTCCAGTACAAAAAAATACCCCCTCTCAGTGCCTCCAATAGAGCCAATGTCCCCATAGTGATCCCATAATGTGTGCCAGTACAAATAATGCACCTCTTTTCTGTGCCAGTACAAAAAAATACATCTTCTTAGTGCCCCCAATAGAGCCAATGTCCTTCATAGTGCCCCCATAATGCGTGTCAATGCCCCTTGTGTGTGCCATTACAAATAATACTCCCTCTTATTGCCCCCAGTTGAGCCAATGTCTCTATAGTGCCTCCACAATGCGTGTCAGTATATAATACCCTATTTAATGCTCCCAGTAGATGCCCCTATAGTCCTCCTTTCCCCCCTTCCCCATAGTGTGTGCCAGTATAAAATACTGCTTCTTAGTGCCCCCAGTAGAGCCAATGCCCCCATAGTGCTAGTGCTCCCATAATGTGTGCCAGTACAAAAAATGCCCCCCTCTCGGTACCAATACAAAAAATACCCCCTTTTAGTGCCCCCAGTTGAGCCAATGTTCCCTCTCATCCATCCACATAGTACCCTTCATAATGTGTGCCAGTATAAAATTACCCTATAAAATTCCTCCCAGTATATACCTCCATAGTGCTCCTATTCCCCACTTTCCCATAGTGCCCCAATGATGTGTGCCAATATATAATGCCCCTATACAGTGCTCCCAGTAGATGCCCCCATAGTGAATCCCCCATCCCTATAGTGCTCCCCATAATGTGTGCCAGTATATAATGCCCCTATACAGTTTCCTCAGTAGATGCCCCCATAGTGCTTCTTACCCCCCTTCCCCAAATTGGCCAAACAGTATGGTGTCAAATGAAAAATAATAATCACTAATACTTAACTCCATCACGCTTCTGGCCTTGTCCAGCACTGTATGCTCCCGGACTCAGGCGGCAAAATGAGAATGAGTTATTGTGCCATCTGTGCCGGCCTTTGATAAGCTACAGGCATTAGGCCTCAAGCAAATCAGAAGGAACAGGGCAGGATGAAAAAGTTAAATAAGTGAATTAAAGAAACAAGGCACAGATTATAAATGAAGAACATCTTTCTTTACTGAGTGCAAAAAAACTTATAGCAGCACATCCAGCAGGAGTTCATGCAATGTGCAATTTCTTCTCCCAGATAATGAGATATGGTGGCTGCCAATGTGGCAGAAGTTGACACTCAAAGGTTTGCTAGCTGACAAATTCTCTCTCCTGATTCCCTTCCCTATGGCTGTACTACTGTGGCTGTAGGTTGTAGATGTCCACTGTATGATGCAGACTTCTATACCTGTCTGCCCTCTGTTCATTTCTATGGGGCCGCCGAAAATAGCCGAGCGCTAACCATAGAAGTGAATGGAAGTGGTGGACAGTCATGCGCGGTGCGCTTCCATTGACTGCTATGGGGAGAGCACCAGAGTCCTCCAGCCACCACTTTACGAGGCTCTGTTTAGGAGATAAGACAATGGAGGCATATCCTAGCGATATGCCCCAATTGTCTGATATGAGATAACCCCTTTAAAAAAAAAAAAGGGGATGCCACACAATGGAAGGCATGGCCCTGTCCTAACTTTTTCGAGTTCATTGCTATCATGTTTTAAATGAGTTCAAAAAATTTCATGAAATGGTAAAGTGTCTCACTTTCAACATCTGATCTGTTTTCTCTCATCTATTGTCAGATCTATGAGATTGGAAACTCATTGCATTCTGTTTTTATTTACATGCATTTATATTTTCCAAATTTTTTGGAATTGAATTTGTATCATATAGGTTTCACCGAAAAATTCAAGGGATTGTCTACATTGGTCAACACAATTTTGTTAGAAGGGTTCATTGCCACTAAGCTGATTACAGGGTTTGCCGCAATTAGAAGTGAATTATGGAAACTCGGCATCAACTGCTAAATGTGCTTGCAGCACCACCACAGGGAAAATGAAGTATTTTACGGTGAACAGAATTTAATAGGTTAAATGAATACATGGACCTTTTTTTATCCTCCAGAGAGGTGCTCTTGGAGCTGTTCTCCAATCTAGTCACAAAAAGGGAGTCCTACCTCCCCCATTAACTCAGAATTCCCTGACAGCTTAATAGTGGTCCATGCAGAAATCATACCACACCTTATGAGATCCAGAAAGATTTTCCCAAACCTTGTAGGTAAGGAGATCTTGATCTCACTAGTCATGATCCTCTGCTTTGAGTATACATCTCCTGCTCAGACTTGTAATAGACTTGTGTAAAAACAGCCTACGGTATGTGTTACGTTCACTGTTTTTATGTTTTCTATGTTTCCCCAGTTGAGTGAGACATATGGACCTGTCTATACCCTCTACATGGCCAACATTCGTACTATAGTACTGATTGGGTACGATGCTGTAAAGGAAGCATTGGTGGACCGCAGCGATGCATTTACTGATAGAGGAGACATAGGAACAGGAGAGTTTTTTTCTAAAGATTTTGGTAAGTTGATATAGTAAATGACTAACATAAAAAAACATCATTTGTTTTATTTGACTTCAGTGTGAATTACTTCATACTACTGTGCAGAAGCCATCCATCTCTGGTAATATTTGTAATACTGTACTGAAGGGGGTCATTATTTAAAGTGCTTAACAGTGTTAAATGATATTTCTCATACAGCACATATAAGACAAATAACAATGTGGGGGGTTTATGCAGGTACAGTCTGGCCATAGACAGTACAAGGTCATTTCCTGGTGGGCTGGTACATAATTATCTGATGTTCTCAGTGCTAATTAATGCTGGAGCATCGGGTACTTACAGTATTTATCTGGTTGACGACTGCTGGTGTCCTGAATTAAATTGTATCACCGTCCTCAGGATGAAGCAGCTGGTGCTGACCACCATTAAAAGGCAGAGTACAAGCAACCCAGACGTGCGACGTTTCGGCTACTCCTTAGCCCTTCTCAAGCCTATTGAGAATGGCAGTATTATAAGTTGCACTATGGTATTGCTGACCCCCTACTTTTGCCGCCCTGCCTTTGGTCCATTTTAGAGCCACCTACATCGAGCCGTTTTTTATAGATTTTTTTTTTCCAGTTTCCAGTCTGCTTCTGGATGTATGGCTATTTCACGAGCAGATTTTTCTTTCTATAACCGATTTATCAGGTTCTGCTTTCTTGGTTACTCTGAATTTCTTTATGTGGTGTCCTCCCTGCTTGGTACCTTGAGGTTTACTATATAATTCAGATATAAAAAAATATATATATTTCTTGAGAAACAGAAAGCAAAGACAGACAAAATTTGTATTTATACAGTACATTTTTGGTTAAGCCACCGTTTCTTTTTCCATTCTTCTGTGTTCCTTTATACCTTGCACACTTTGACAGTGACCACTTTGTGTGACATGCTATAATAGTGTCCCCACATAGTGATTGGGCCTCCTTTGTTCCCCTTCACAGTATTTAAGCCCCTTCAGTGCTCCCTTAGAGTTTCCCTTACAATAAGAATTACCCCTTTGTGCTCCAAAACAGTAGTTATGACTCTGCAATAGCTATGCTCTCTTTTCACCCTCTCACACAAACAATGCAACCTTGGTGCCCCTCTCACAATAGTGTTGCCCCATTAGTTCTCCATTACAGTAATGTTTCTCCCTTAGTGTCTTTTCTCAACAGTGTTGCCCCCTCACAAAAGCTTTTCTCCTTTAGTGCCCCCTCACTAAGAGGGCAACATTAATGTGAGGGGGCACCTCACAATTGTGTTGATCTCTTAGTTCCACCTTTACAATAGTGTTGCCCTCTTAGTGACCCCCTTACAATAGTGATACCCCTGTAGTTTCAAAACAATAAACTAGGAAATTCACCTGGCCCCAATAATCAGAGCACATCATCCTCTGGCTTGTGCTCTCTCCTGTTCAGCTCAGCAGATGCAATGACATTACTGCATCATGCTTGCCTGTGGCAGAGGGTAAAGGACAGGAACATGGTAGAACAGGGAGCTGATGTCACCCTGCTTCAACAAAGTTTTCGACTGTATCTGTGTGTTGAGGATGTAGATGCAGTTGAAAGTGGGACATGCTGCATCCCTCATGGGACTGAAGGGCAGTCGCTGAAATCTGTCCCTGTCCCACCAGATTCAGGACAATTGAGAGGCATGGAGACCAAGAAAAGTCTACATTATCTGCATTAGCATTTACCCCCATATGTTAGAAAACTACAACTCCTTACATATCCAGGCAGCAGCTGGCTTTTAGGGAAGGCTGAGAGGTGTAGTTTATCAGCAGGTAGAGGTCACAGGAGAACACTGTCCAATATTTTGATTTCCACTGCATTTGCCTATATTTGCAGTGAAATAACATTCTTGGTTCTGTGTTCAGGGATACACCTAGTTTTTCTCCTGCTTGAGGCAAAAACTGAAATCGCGCCACAACTCCCCAATGTCAATTTCTTAACCTAACCCCTTCCCTCCAGCCCTACTCTTAAAGACATACTTGGAAAACATTACATAGAGAGCTACAAAACATACAGGGTAATAATCCCCCTTCTGCTGCCCCCCTCTTTCCCCTACCTGGTGCTGCCTGAGGCAATCGCATCACTTCACCTCATTGGTGGTGCACTCCTAGCTGTTTCGCCAACATTGACTGTTGCGCACACACAAGATGACCAATGTCCAAATGTAAGGCTTCCTGCGTGAAACACTCAGGCTCTGTTCACATCGGTATCAGAGAATCTGCCGCAGATTCAATCATATTTCATGGAAAAACTACTTTGGGGTCATACCAAGAAAACTCCATTAATCCTACCTGCTCTGGCCACTATAATGGTTCCTGCTATGAATGACAGTAGGTTGCTTGAAGAAGTCATCCATGTTTTTCTAATCCTAGCCCAGGGATGGGCAAACTGCGGCTCTCCTAGCTGTTGTAAAACTACAAATCCCATCATGCCCTGCTGCAGGCTAATAGCTATAGGCAGACTGGGCATACTGGGAGTTGTAGTTTTACAACAGCTGGAGAGCCGCACTTTGCCCATCCCTGTCCTAGCCAATTGCTTTAAATGTATACTTGAACTTACAGGGGTCATTGCAAGCAGTGGAGAAAGGTGGAAAATACTTCGTCGATTTTCTCTGACAACTTTGAGAAATTTTGGAATGGGAAAGAGGAGCATTGAAGAAAGAATCCAAGAAGAAGCCAGATTTCTTGCTGACAAATTAATGAAGGAAAAAGGTGTGTGAAGTTTCAAAATGTTTTATACTCTCAGGTCAGTCATCCAAAAGTTGGCCAGCAGCCATCTCCTTGAACACTCCAATAAACATGCATGCTTGGTTTCTGGGCGAATAAAAGATTTGGCATGTTGAAATCCAGCATGCTCAATCTTTCTTTCGCACCAAGATATGTGATAAGCAGACTGTCAATCTGCCAAATACTTGAGATTTGGGGCTAGCTGTAGTGAGATTGACATACTCTGTGTAGTAATTCTTAGCATTTTCCATGTTTTTCAAATGTGTGACTTACACTCACCTAAAGAATTATTAGAAACACCTGTTCTATTTCTCATTAATGCAATTATCTAGTAAACCAATCACATGGCAGTTGCTTCAATGCATTTAGGGGGGTGGTCCTGGTCAATACAATCTCCTGAACTTCAAACTGAATGTCAGAATGGGAAAGAAAGGTGATTTAAGCAATTTTGAGCGTGGCATGGTTGTTGGTGCCAGACGGGCCGGTCTGAGTATTTCACAATCTGCTCAGTTACTGGGATTTTCAAGCACAACCATTTCTAGGGTTTACAAAGAATGGTGTGAAAAGGGAAAAACATCCAGTATGCAGCAGTCCTGTGGGCGAAAATGCCTTGTGGATGCTAGAGGTCAGAGGAGAATGGGCCGACTGATTCAAGCTGATAGAAGAGCAACGTTGACTGAAATAACCACTCGTTACAACCGAGGTATGCAGCAAAGCATTTGTGAAGCCACAACACGCACAACCTTGAGGCGGATGGGCTACAACAGCAGGACCCCACCGGGTACCACTCATCTCCACTACAAATAGGAAAAAGAGGCTACAATTTGCACGAGCTCACCAAAATTGGACTGTTGAAGACTGGAAAAATGTTGCCTGGTCTGATGAGTCTCGATTTCTGTTGAGACATTCAAATGGTAGAGTCCGAATTTGGTGTAAACAGAATGAGAACATGTATCCATCCTCTGATGGCTACTTCCAGCAGGATAATGCACCATGTCACAAAGCTCGAATCATTTCAAATTGGTTTCTTGAACATGACAATGAGTTCACTGTACTAAAATGGCCCCCACAGTCACCAGATCTCAACCCAATAGAGCATCTTTGGGATGTGGTGGAACGGGAGCTTCGTGCCCTGGATGTGCATCCCTCAAATCTCCATCAACTGCAAGATGCTATCCTATCAATATGGGCCAACATTTCTAAAGAATGCTATCAGCACCTTGTTGAATCAATGCCACGTAGAATTAAGGCAGTTCTGAAGGCAAAAGGGGGTCCAACACCGGGTGTTCCTAATAATTCTTTAGGTGAGTGTATATCATATGGTTAAAGCCGTGACTGACCATCTTTTTATTTTGAATAACAGATGCTCCAATTGACCCCACATATGCTCTACGGCTCGCTGTTTCCAATGTCATTTGCTCGGTTGTGTTTGGTGAAAGATTTGACTATGAAGACCAAAAATACTTGACTCTCTTGTCATATGTTCATGATCTTCTCCAGTTGTTCAACAGTCGTCCAGGGCAGGTAAGCATTACGAAATATCTGCCACAAATCACTAGTCAGACCACACGTTGAGTATTGAGTAATATTTTGGGCACCAATGCACAAGAAATACAAAGAAGATCTAGAAAGGGTTCAGAGGAGGGCAACTAAAGTAATAACTGGAATGAGTGAACTACAATATCCGGAAAGATTATGAAAAATATATTTTTTTTAGTTTAGAAAAAAGATAACTGAGGGATAATTTACTAACTATGTATAACTACTGTATATCAGGGGTCAGTACAGAGATCTCTCCCATGATCTATTTATACACAGGACTGTGACCGTGAAAACAGGACATCCTCTATGGCTAGAGGAAAGAAGGTTTCTACACAAACATAGAAGAGGATTCTATACGTTAAGAGCAGTGAGACTATGGAGCTCTCTGCCTGAGGAGGTGGTGATGGTGAACTCATGAGAGACCAGGAGAGGCCTGGATTTATTTCTGGAGTGTAATAATATTACTGGTTATAGTAACTAGAATTCTGGAGAAGGTTTGTTGATCCAGGGAGTTATTTGATTGCCTGATTGGAGTCGGAAAGGAATGGTTTCCCTTAAAATGAGAAAAAATTTCTTCTCCCTTATGAGTGATTTTTGCCTTCCTGTGGATCAAATTTGCAGGAAATCAAGCCTACCCGGATGGACATATGTATTTTTTTATCCTTAAACTTTGATACTATGTTAGGTATATGGGTGCAATGTAAGTAATGTAAATTTACAAGAATTATAGGGTTTCACTGCTCACATGGTTTAAAGTAAACTGCCTGGTGCCCATTTCCTATATCTATTCTATATATCCTATTGGTCTGTTTAGACTGAGAATATAGTAATATATAATTATGGATGCATCTATTATCGGATGTCTGGACACTTTGGTTTGAATCAGAGATTCTCGCAGCCTTGGCACAAAATTTGAACAGAACATCTTCAAAGAAGCTATTATAATAAGGGAGATTTGCAGATAGTCTTGATTAATATAGCCTATAATATTGTGTCTGCAATTTTTATAAAGGGGTGTACCTATGTGGCAGAGGTAACAGTTGCCCCCAGGTCAAGGTGTTAGCCCACTGAGCTACAAATATAATGAGACACAGGTATTATAAATGGCACATGGCAGGTGAGAACTGGCTCTCAGGAGTTACAAGGTATTCCTCAGCATGCAAACCTATGTGTATCCATGGTTACAGACTAAAACAAGCCTGTTGTAGTTTAATATTGTGATCATATGCCCTTTGATCAGCCCTCATCGTCTTGGATTTGCCAGCTTAGCAAGAAATAAGGAAAAAATAATAGCATGACTGCAGGATCAGACCAGACAAGGTTTATTTGTACTCTGTAACCATGGAAATACACAAGACAGCATAAAAGCTGTAGACACAAAATATATTTTTTCAATCAAGACTATCTGCAAAGATAGAATTTTTTATTTTATTTTAGATGCACTGTGGCAATACAAAATATATTGTAAAAGTATGCATACAAAATATTGAACTATGAAATGAATGTAAATATCACACTCATGCAACAGAAGAATATTAATGCTGATTTTTTTCTATCACACTTTTTCCACACTTTTTCTCAATTAGCTTTTTAACATGTTCCCAACCATGATGGCCTACATTCCTGGTCCTCACCAAGGGATCTTCAAAATTGTAAACAACCTGAAACAATTTATTAAGGATGCAATGAAAAGCCACCGAGCCACCCTAGATGAGAACTGCCCTCGAGACTTCATAGACTGCTTCCTCATGAAGATGGAAGAGGTGAGTTTATAGATTATTAAAATAGCTATCGTGTAAGTCATTGTTTCACCATTTAAACCGCCAGGACAACTTAGCCAAGCCAGTACCTCATCTGCAGACTGGTGTTTCAGGATGATTGCAGAGCAGATAAAACTGGGTGAGATGCCTTTGTCAAGATCAAGGAGGTATTATTTATTTTTGTTGAGAGCAACAAATAGATGTAAGGAGTCTAATTAACTTATTAGACACTCTCCACAGGGAGAATTAGTATCTCATGGACTTTTGAGATAAAATATTTGTAGGGAGTCCATAAAAAGTTCAAGTATAAGATCTTTAAGCAATCGTTCTATTCAGGGCCGTCTTTAATATTGATTGGACCCTGGGCAAAAATTTACTTGGGCCCCCTGGATCCCGCCTTCCCACACCTTAGCAGGCAATCACGCCCTCCATCACAACACACACACAAAAATCCACACATCTGCTAGAGTACAGTGAATGACTGTAAATAGTTCCAGTGCTGAAGACTCCAGCGGCTCAGGATCAGTGCTCTGGGCAGCTGGGCTCAGGCTGGAAGTGGGCACCGCTCTGCAGGAAGGAGACCAGGGCTCGGCTCACCCTAGTGTTCCAGTGCACCCCAACACCCTACAGTATGCAGTATAGCACCCTATAGTATACAGCACCCCACAGTATGCAGTATAGCACCCTATAGTATACAGCAACCCACAGTATGCAGTATAGCACCCTATAGTATACAGCACCACACAGTATGTAGTATAGCACCCCACACTATACAGTACCCCACAGTATATAGTAGAGCAGTATAGCAGCCCACAGTATACAGCACCACACAGTATGTAGTATAGCACCCCACACTATACAGTACGCCACAGTATATAGTAGAGCAGTATAGCAGCCCACAGTATACAACACCTCACAGTATACAGTAGAGCAGTATAGCACCTCACCGTATACAGCACCCCAAACTATACACGATACAGCACCCCACACTATACAGTACAGCAGTATAGCACTCCACAATATACTGCACCCACAGTATACAGTATACAGACCCCCACAGTATACAGTACAGCAGTATAGCACTCCACAATATACAGCACCCACAGTATACAGCACCCCACAGTATATAGTACAGCAGTATAGCACTCCACAATATACAGCACCCATAGTATACAGCCCCCCACACTATACAGTACAGCAGTATAGCACTCCACAATATACAGCACCCACAGTATACAGTATACAGCCCCCCACAGTATACAGGCCCCCACACTATACAGCACCCCACTATACAGTAGTTTACAGTATATTAGCATAACAGCCCCTGTCACCTTTTTCTGATTGAATCTTCACAAAAAAAGCTCCACAGTTAAGGCAAACTTCTACAGCAACACTCCTGGTAGAAAGGACATTGATGACCTCATAGCCATGTGACCAGTAATATTGCTAGGTTACTGGTTACATGGTGATGATGTCATCTAAGGTCCTAGAGAATCACAGCTCTCACAGTACGCTGCCTGGAGTGCCGGCAGGCCTGGCATTGCAGCACCCCCTGTGTAGCTGACAGCCTGACACCCAGGGCAGTGGCTAGCAGGGCTCAAGAGGCAGCTGCCTTGGGCCCCCCAGGAGCAACTGGGCCTGGGGCAGCTGCCCCTTTTGCCCCTTGTTAAAGACGGCCCTGGTTCTATTGATTGCCATGGAAAACATTGCACTTTTTCTTTACTTCTATTTTATCTAAAAACCTTTGGGGGCTTTGATAATGTTTTACAATTAAAATAATGGTTATTTAAATTATTTTAGGAAAAAAGTAATCCAGCCACAGAATTTCATGAAGAGAACTTACAGGCAACAATATTAGACTTATTCTTTGCTGGAACTGAGACTTCAAGTTTGACACTGAGATACAGTTTACTTATACTCATGAAATATCCCGAAATACAAGGTAAAATCACACTATTTTTCACAACACGTAGATCTGAGGATGCCGAAATGACACTAGTATTACATAGTAACATGGTTTGTAAGGCCGAAAGACATTAAGTACATCCAGTTCAACCTGTTGTCTTTGAGAGCTATTTTTTAAGTCACACACTGTGTTATACAAAAAAAGTGTCCTGTCCTGAATAAGCGGTTCAAATATTATGCCTTAATAGGAGCATTTATTTGCCTGTATTTATATACACACAGTATATATACACAGTGTGGGAAGCACTTGTCCTGAACAAGCATCCAAAAATAATGCCTTAATGGGGGTAAATGCCTGCTCCTGTATATACTCACACAGTTGCTAATGTCAAAAGAAACAGTGGCTTGTTCTGAACAAGTTTTAAAAAATTATCCTTTCAGTCCTTTTTTAGAAGCAGTGCAGTGTGGATGTGGAAGAGGTAAGCTGTGTAGATATATTAGTGGCAGCAATAGTAGCAGTAGCAGCACAGCATGGGACAGACAAGACAGTATAAGTGCTGCTGGCAGACTTAATGGTAGAGGTAATGGTGGAGTAGCAACTGTTGCAGCGGAAGCAGCACCATTCATGCAGCATTGAACATGATGGTAGGCAGATAGTGGCAGTGTTATGATCAGGCCAATGGTAAAAAGCTACTGTCAGCATGGTGGATCTATATATCAGCTGCAGGTGTGGGAAAAATACTCCCAGATTCATGCCTCATTGACTTTGACAAATGTGATGTTTTATGCACTTGTGGAGGACAAGGTTGTCCATTTGGGTGTGAGGACGCCATATCAGAACCTAAAAAATCCTCTCTGAGATGACAATGGAGGCTGGACAAGACAGTAGAGTGTAAACTGATCCAGTTCCAGCCACTGTTCCAATCTCCCTGCAATTCCCTATCTCTAGTATGATTACAGCGATACCCCATATGTATAGGTTTTTTATGTCTAAATAGTGTAAAAATAAATGTAAACTTTGAAAAACTTTTTTTTTATATATTGCCATATTCTGACCCCCATACATTTTTATAGTTATATCTACTGTGCTGTGTGGGGGCTAATTTTTTTGCGGAACAATCTGTAGTTTTTATTGATACCATTTTGACATGTTTGTGACTTTGTGATCACATTTTATTACATTTTTTTGGGTAGGAGAACTAATAAAAAAATGACAAATTGACCATTTTGCACCTTTTTTCCATTACGCCATTCGCCATATCGGAAAAATAATTTTATATATCTTAACCCCTTAAGGACCTGTGACGTACATGTATGTCATATCTGGATGGGACTTAAAGGCCAGTGACATACATGTATATCACAAGGTCCGCTGGGCCCTGGGGCACGATCGTGGGGGAATCGGGGAACCATAGCTGTACTTACCGGCAGGCATCCATACCGGGTAAGGGCAGCATGGTGCTGCACCGCCCCCCTGCAGCTCCAAGCAGTGCGATTGGCTGGTTAATGAAGACAGGCACATCGCAGTTCCAGAAGCTGTATATGCAGCGTCCGTACATGCGTCTGGGGTTGTTTTTAAGTAAATTTGTCGTAGAATTAATTGAGTCCAGACCTTGTATATAGTTGTTAGCAGCTTTACTTGAAAAAACTTTCATCAGAAAAACAATCTTCCAACATTTGCTTGGTTACCAGAAGGTCTTAGCATAAAATGTCAGGCAATAGAAATCTCGGCTTTGCTATGCAGACAGGCTTAAATAGGAACTTTTCTTTTGCTGTATGCTGAAGACCTGAAGGTCCTCTGCTGGCTAACTTTGCTTATCTGGGGTACTGTAATTTAGAACTTTTCCCTAGAAGGGGGTAAGCTGAACTAATCTCTGGCCAACTAGTCTTCTCCCTTCCTTAGCGAGAGTCAGAATGGAGAGTGGGTTCCATTCTCTCTAACAGTAGCACTGTCAAGTCTGCTGCCACCTCTGGTGAACCAGGTACATTACATGAACACAACATTTTCAAACATAGGAAATGCACAATATGGAGGACCTGGGCAAAATATATAGAATGACACCGTACCAGCATGCACAGCTGTGGGGCGGGTTGAGGGGAGGTGACTGGTGCTGAACTGGTCAGCACTGGTCTCCTCCGAGATGAGGCAGGGGACACCTGTGTTTGGCATCCCCTGCCAGCGCTGTGATTGGCTGGAACAACGCTCCAAAAAGACCTGCAGTAAGTGGTAGTTATACTACAGTTTTTGCACTCACGCACGATCTGTGTGCGTTCGTGCTGCAGAGCACTGATCAGTAGTGTGCTCATTTACATCTGCACATTTTAGATTTTTTTATTTTTTTATTTTTTGTGTGAAAAAAGACCTGCAGTTAGTAGTAGCTAGTTAGATATATATAAAAAATAAAATAAATAAATAAAATATATATATATGAATTTCAGTTTAGAATTTTGCATGAACGCACCATCTGCATGCCTGCATTTTGCAACTACTGAGCACCGATTAGCAGTGTCCATTACTGATTGCATCTGCTCAGTTTGCACTGCAAGTTTTTTTTTGTGCAGAAAATACTTTTTTTTTCTCCTTTTTTTTCTTCTAAAATTAATTTCAAATTTATTACAAGCCCCTTTACGTGTGAAAACACAACATACACACCTCACACAAAATAAAGGTTTACATATTTCACATGTCACACCCCAACAAAATAAAAATGGCCCGTCCGTCCCAACGTGTATACACAGCTGAAAAGGCATACACCATGCTTGCCTCCGATACTGAGTCTGCCAGTGAGGGAGAAGAGGATGCCACTTACCTCTACCCCATCATCATCCGCTGATGAGGGACCCTCTAGAAGGCACCCCAGGGTAGCAGGGGAGGCAGCCCCCCAGAGTGAACCCTTACGGACCCCACCCCCTGACTATTATCAGCCCCAAATTTCGGATTTTGAGGGTAGCTCCGGAATACAGATAGACTGTGCGGGCTTCACTGAACTAGATTTTTATTTAAAATCTTCTTCTCTGAAGATTTTGTAAATTTAATGGTGGCCCAAACCAATTTATACGCCCAACTATTTATTGATCAGAACCCTACATCGCCATACGCTAGACCCCTAGTTTGGACCCCAGTAAGTGCAGAAGAGATGATGAAGTTTTGGGGACTCGTGCTGCATATGGGCGTTGTAAAAATTAACGTTAGACAATATTGGAGTTCGGACATTTTCTACCAGACTCCAATTTACAGTAACACCATGACCCGGAAGTGATTTGAGTCAATTAGGAAATTCCTACACTACAATGACAATGCACAGTGCCCACCACAAAACAACCTAACACTTGACCGTCTGTTCAAAGTTAGGCCTGTCATTGACCACTTTAACACCAAGTTTTCTGAGGTGTACAACCCAGATAAAAATGTCTGTGTAGATGAGTCCCTATTACTTTTAAAAGGGAGGATTAGATTCCGCCAGTACCTGCCTAGCAAACGGGCAAGGTATGGCATAAAGTTATACAAACTTTGTGAGAGTAGCTCCGGGTACACAAGTTCCGCATTTTGAAGGGAAAGATTCCTGGATAGAACCCCCAGAATTCCCCCACTTCCTAGGAGTTAGTGGGAAAATCGTGTGGAACTTACTGCACCCACTGCTGGATAAGGGTTACCACCTCTATGTGGATAACTATTATACCAGCATCCCCCTATTCATGTCCCTAACTGCCAGAGGTACTGTGGCTTGAGGCACATTACTCAAAAATCAGAGCCCTTCCTAGATCCCTGGTAGGGAAACCACTGAGAAAGGGTGAAAGCATGGCTCTCCTCCATGAGAACATGCTGGTGGTTAAGTACAAGGACAAGAGGGACGTACTTGTACTGACCACCATTCACACTAATGCTAGCTCCCCTGCTCCTGTACGAGGTACCACAACCACTACCCCCAAACCAATTTGTATCTTGGACTAAAACAGGCACACGGAAAGGGTGGATCTTTCAGATCAACTTCTGAAGCCCTACACGAAAAACGAAAGTGTGGTACAAAAAGCTGGCCGTTCACATTGTACAGATGGCAATGTGCAATGCGTACGTGCTTTTTCAATCTGCAGGCCACACAGGAACTTTCCTTCGGTTTCAAGAGGTGGTTATGAAGGCCGTAATTTTTCAAAGCAGGCCGGGGAGGGTCCAGTACTTCTGGAATTCATGGTGCCCGTGTTGCACCAGGGCAACATTTTCCAGGTCAAGTCCCCCAGACAGCAAGGAAGGGAAGGACCCAAAAAAGATGCAGGGTGTGTCACAAGGAGGATAAGGAAAGACACCATTTACCACTTCGAAACCTGCTCTGAAATACGTGGCCTGTGCATGCAGGAGTGTTTTAAAATCTACCACTCATCCATTGAATATTAATTTAATTTCATCCATGATGTACCCTGTAGTTTTACCACCTTATATCTCTGATTTAGTCCGCATCGCTTACAGATCCACTTTTCGCCAAACACTACATATTCATTTATGTGAAACACCTGTTAGGTCAAAAGTACCCTTTCCATCACTTAAAATGTTCGTACGGGGGTGCTCTTTCCAAAATGGGGTCACCTCTTGGGGTTTTTAATTTCTGGGGACCTCAGGAATTTCTTTTTATGTGACATGGCACCTAAAATCCATGTCTGCAAATTCAGGTCAGCCCAATTTACATTTAGTTGTTTGCCTGCGGTGCGCCCATACAGAAGGCTACAAGCACATATGGAGTGTTTACTGAATGGGATGAAAATGGGGAACATATACTGGGGTGTATTTTCTCCTTTAACCCCTTGTGAAAGTGAAAAACTGAGGTCTGCTAGTAATTTTTTATTTTCAGAAATGTGTGCTTTGAAATACTTTAACAAGTGTTTCTGCCTTCTGTGAGACACCTGTTTGCTGAAAAGTACCCTTTCTACCACTTAAAATGTTCGTATGGGGGTGCTCTTTCCAAAATGGGGTTTTTAATTTCTGGGGACCTTAGGAATCTTTTAAATGCGACATGGCACCTAAATTCAATGTCTGCCAATTCAGGTCAGCAAAATCCATATTTAGCAGTTTGACTCTAGAGCTCTGCTGTGCGCCCATACATCATTTTTTTTAGCACATATGGGGTGTTTCCGTATTCGGGGGAAATGGGTAACAAAATGTGGGGTGCATTTTGTCATGGTACCCCTTCTGAAAGTGAAAAATGTGAGTGTAAAGCAACTTTTTCAGGAAAAAAAAAATTTTCCTTTTCACAATTTCACAATTTTTCCAATTCCTAATTCTGTAAAATGCCTGATGGGTTAAAGTGCTAAATACACACATTGAAATATTCCTTGAGGGGTGTAGTTTCAGAATGTGATACATTTTGGGGGGTTTCCACTGTGGGGCCACCTCAGGGTGTCTTCATATGCGACATAGCTCCCAATTACCATTCCAGCTACAGTAAATCCGCTCTCCAAAAGCCATATGGTGATCCTTCCACTCAGAAGCCTGCTGTGCGCCCATACATCATTTTTTGAGCACATATGGGGTGTTGCCGTATTTGGGGGGAAATGGGTAACAAAATATGTGGTGCATTTTGTCCTGTTACCCCTTGAGAAAGTGAAAAATGGGGGTGTAAAGCAACTTTTTCAGGAAAAAATTGCAATTTTTACTTTTCACAGCCAAGTGTTTCCTAATTCTGTGAAACAAATGAAACACATGATGAGTCAAAGTGCTCACTACGCACCTTGAAAGATTCCTTGAGGGATGTAGTTTCTGGAATGGTGTCACTTTTTTTTCCACTTTTGGGGGGTTTCCACTGTGGGGCCACCTCAAGGTGTCTTCATATGCGACATAGCTCCCAATTACCATTCCAGCTAAATCCACTCTCCAAAAGCCATATGGTGCTCCTTCTACTCTGGAGCCTGCTGTACGCCCATACATCAGTTTTTGAACACACATGTGTTTCTGTAAACTCCAGATTCAGAGTAATAGATTTTGAGTTTTGTTTGGCTGTTAACCCTTGATGTATTGCAGAAAAAAGAGATACAAATTTAAAATCTGCTAAAAAAAAATTTAAATTTTGAAATTTTATTCCCATTTTCCTTTAATTCTCGTGGGGCACCTAAAGGGTTAACAACATTTGTAAAAATCAGTTTTGAATAGCTTGAGGGGTGTAGCTTCTAAAATGGGGTGATTTATGGGTGATTTCTAATATATAAGCCCCACAAAGTTACTTCATAACTGAACTGGTCCTGAAATAATTGGGTTTTGGAAATTTCCCTTAAAATTTTAAGATTTGCTTCTAAACTTCTAAGCCTTTTAATGTCCCAAAAAATAAATAAATGTCATTTTCAAAATTATCCAAACATGAAGTAGACATATGGGGAATGTAAAAGTAATAACTATTTTTGGAGGTATTACTATCTATTATAAAAGGAAAACAAAAAAGACCAAGGGTGTCCAGATGGAAGATAGAGAACAGTGTCCACCTAATATAGTCACGAAGGACACCCGTAGCTGTAACTCGGTACTAGCTCCCGAGTGAAATAAGCGAAAAAACAAGAAAACGGAGCTCATGGTACCAAAAAGTAAAAATATATTTTATTAAATTATGACAAGATAAAACAATATAAATATAAGGAAAGAAGTAAATGATATGCCATTAAAAAGTGAATGGGAGCAGAAAAACAGCGCCACCCTGGGATAGCACACATATCAAATGTAGGAATTTTTTATATTGATCAATGGAATATACATGGTACAATGACCGACCAATGACCAGGGAAAAGTATGGTGGATATAATACACAGGTGAGTCAGCAGTCAAAAATGAACCCACATGGCAAGGTTTGTGTTGCAAGTGCAAAAAATAAGCAACAAACTACAATGAAAGCCAGGTTTAAGTATAACCTGTATTGAATGCCGTATGGGTAAAAAGAGGACGGGGACTCACCTGAAAAAGACTGTGTGCTATACCTCAGTATAAAACACACACCTATCTAACTAAATATGTCCTAGACTGTCCCCACAACACACTAAGATTCTGTATTTAGTGAGGGAAGATATCTCTGTATATGGCATGTGATGGAACATGGCAATATTTTCATAAGACTACATAAAAAAGGACTGTGTGTTTCTCATATTCAATGAGGCATATAGAAGTACGTTATTTGCAGCCATAGATTTTTATAGTCACATTATGAATCTGTGTTGTAACTAATTGCATATCACCTAAGTACTCATCAAAATCAGATAGTCTTCAGTTATTAGTTTGATTGTAGCTGCACTATGGATACAATTATACCAGGACTCTCTTTCTTTTTTTAGAGAAGATCTACAAAGAGATTGACAATGTAATCGGCAAAGAACGTAGTCCATCAATAGAAGATAAGAGTAAAATGCCGTATACAGAAGCTGTAATCCATGAGATCCAGAGATTTGCTGATATTGTCCCCTTAGGAGTACCCCATGCTGCCAGCAAAGACACAAGCTTCAGAGGATATCACATTCCAAAGGTACATTATGCTGGTCTTCTCAACCTATTAGTTCTTCACATATTCCTATCCTTTATGCTTACCAGTGTCGAGTGAAGTGCTACCCCCCTACCATTGAACCTCTCGGATACCACGTTCACTGCTGATCGTGGCATCTGATGTAAAAATGTAGGCCTTTTAGAGGTTAAGAAAAAAAACATTTCCCTAAAATTGCAGTAAAAAAGAAAAAAACATACATACATGATCCGTTTGAGTGCGATGAGGCCACTGTGGTCATCTTGATTGAAGAACCTGCGCAAAATCTTCCACCATGCGTGATCAAGTCATCACACTGGCCTGCGTCTTCAATCACGTGGGATCTCCAAACAAGATAGCCGTGGAAGCCTCTTCGCACTCAAATGGATCAGGTTTTTTTTTTACCGTTACCACAAAGCATGAGGAAATTTGGCTTTGTGGAAAATCGACTTTTCCCTGAAATTCGGATCGAAGTCCACTTCGGATACTTCGATTCTCTCAACCCTAATGCATACAAATGAAGGCCAATATTAAACTTTTACTGTTTAAAACCTTATATTATTCATATTAATAAGGTACCTATATGCATCATGGCAAATTAACATGAACTACCTTTGGGGAATATCCCTTCCTGCAGAAGGTGTGCGGATCTTCTCAGTGCCTTGGTTCATTTCTTGTTACCAACCATACTGTCAGAAAAACTATAGTCATGATCCAAAACCACAGCCAGCAAACTCAAAAAGTGCTACCAGGCTTACTTAACCACTCTGGCTGATAGGAAGCTAGGGGGACCTTTAGGTTCTTTACCAGGGCCTGCCATAAGGAATATTGGATTTGGCTGTTAGGGGCTCATGTAATGTCTGTGGAGTAAGGTAGCAGAAAGCTGGTGCAAGTTCATTAGAACAAACCTACAGAATGACCAGAGTGCAAAGAGTAGTAGATACTGTAAGTAGGGCGAGAACAAAGAGAGATGGATAGACTCAAAATAGTGGACAAGGGGTTAATCCAGAAAACGAGATATAGTTAGAATACCAACAGAATCAGTAGAAGCCAAACCAGCAGTTTAGAGGTAAATCCAGAAAACACACTATAGTCAGTTTACCAGGAGTTCAAATGAGTAGCACCTTTATCTGGAACCAGGACACAAAATCACAGGTAAGGGTAGCAGTGAGCAAAAGGATGAAATCCTCTACTTCAGCCAGAGACTGAACTAGAAACAGTCTCACAGATACATTGAATATCTGGGACTTGACTGGTCTGCATAGCAACCCTCCTAAAACAGCCATGCACTGTATCATGGCTGTAATTTCCTGACATAGACCTGACTTTTAACACTTCTGGTTTTACTAGATGTATATATTTCATACATTTACTTTCAGGGAACAATGGTGTTTCCAGTCCTGACTTCTGTTTTGAAAGACTCAAAACAATTCAAGAATCCAGAAGAATTTGATCCTGGACATTTTCTTAATGAGAATGGTTGTTTTAAGAAAAGTGATGCATTCATGCCATTCTCTACAGGTAAGTGATCATACATTGCCTATTAGTTCAGTGCTAACTAGAAAAAAGGATCTGTGAGCTATAAATGACAATGAGCTTTATACTAATCCAGGTTGCCATAGAAAAATATTTTGAGTGCTTCCTATTTTGATGCAGTTGGCACTTCTAAGTTCTGTTTTGGAAGACCAAGGACATGACTTGATAGAACATAGGAATCTATGACATCATTGGACTTTGCACACATCATATGCACACAAGACACAGGTTGCAGTCAAGTCATGGCTAGAAATTGAGCAGATGCAACATATGTGTAACATCTAACAGTCTTCAGCTAGTGTTCATGCTAGAAAAGTTGTTCTCATTTACCTCTTTGATATGGCCCATGGAAGAACATCAAAGAATACTAATGAACCAGAACTAACTTTGTCTTTAAGCTATCTCTTTTGCACACTATTATGACTTATTGAGTTGAGATAACTCATTTGATTTACCGGCAGTCCTATGGAATACTACCGATACTTCATGTCAAATCATGCTAAGTGACAGATTCCATGATACTGCATGGACAATCGTGATTCTGTTACATTTGATAATGTAATATACAGTAGAGTATAACAACTACAAATGTCAGTTACATTGGCCTTATAACAGTAATGGTTCCTATATCCTTATACATAAAATAGGCATGCTAATCCAAACCTCTTATTTTGTAAAAATTGTATGAAGAACTTAAGTGAACACATTTTTTCCATATTAGCTGTGATCTGTGATGGAACCCAGCAGTGTGTTCAATTACACTGCAGTGCCCCCACAGGAGAAAAGAAACATTACACAATACCCATTGAAACTTACTCTGCATACTGGTTTGTTGATGGGGGTACTGAACAGAAGTCTCCCCTCCTCTATTAACTCAGAATTGAGGCAATTAAAATGGCTTTTGTAAACCGGAGAACCTCTTTGTTTAGAGTGATTTCTAATTGTATGTGCTTGTTCTGTCTTCTCAGGTAAACGCATGTGTATGGGAGAAGGCCTGGCTCGCATGGAGCTCTTCCTCTTTCTAACCACCATACTGCAAAAGTTTACCTTGGAGCCCACTGTTGATAGAAAGAATTTGAGCATAAGACCAGAGCCCAAAACCAATGCTTCAAGACCTCATTCATACCAGATGAGGGTTGTCCCTCGTTTCTGAGTTCAGGACAAACTTCTTACATAAAAGAAGCCTAGAAGTTCTAGAATTTACTAACTAAGAAGGCAACTTAAATGTATGAAAGATATCAAGTAAAAAAAAACAATAGACTAGTTTCCACAAAATATCATATATCTTTTTTTTTTATTGATCATGTCTGGATTAACATAAACAATATAACATAATTCTCATTTTCTGTAATAATTCTGTGTTAAAAAAAACTTTAGACTGTATTGTGTCTCTTGTATGTAATATTTTTGTTTTTCATTTATTTTATTTTATTGAGGTTAGTATGCTACCTGGTATCTATGAAACAGTTTATTGCATTTTCTTCATGTGTCTATATCTGGTATATATGGTGAAGGCCTCATGCACATGACCGTATGTGTTTTGTGGTCAGCAGATCTGCAAAACATGAATCCGTTCCATGTGCATGCTGCCATGTTTTATGGACATATGGATGTGGACTGCACACTGTGTGCTGTCTACGTTTTTGTGGCCCAATTAAAAATAAATGGGTTCGCATCCAATCCCCATTTGTTGCAGATCAGATGCGGACCCATTCCTTTTTAATTGGGCCGCAAAGATGCAGACAGCATATGGTTTGTTGTCCACATCCATATGTCCATTTGGAAAATACGGTCCTGTGCATGAGGTCTATTGGTGGATTGTTGCACAATCAGTCTAATTTGTGATTGATCCACCATGTGGTAGTCAAACTTGATCTTATGTGTATGGTCAGCTTTAGCTTGATCTTATGTGTATGGTTAGCTTTAGGCAATGTTGGAACAAGAATTGTGTGGTTGCAGATCTGAATGTATTTGTAGTTTGTGTATGTGCCCTTTTTTTCTAGTACTTTGACAGGTGAAAAATATTTACATAGCACCCTTGTCAGATAAATATGCAACTGTCCCTTCCCAGCTCATTGTCTTCTTTCCATTCTGAACTAATTTGAAAAAACAAACAGTGAACGCACCCATGGTTGGCAACCAATACCAATGTACATGCCCATGGTAGTCAACCAAACAACATGCCAATTCTAAGCGAAAAACATGCCCATGATAGCCAGCTGACACAAATTTTAGAAATGGAGGCTGCACTCTAAGGGCTCTAAGAGAGAAAGATGTTTCGGGTAGTAAAAAGTACTTTAGATTCAGGTAGAATCAATTCATACTTTAATCAAATATTTTGGCCGATTCAGACCCCGATTGAATTTTAAGATCAAGTTGTGCTCAGATCGGCTCATGCTGAGAGGGTACCCTACCTAAGCCTATAATCCACCCCCCCAACCTAGAAGCAGCAGAGTTATGCCGGAACTGCTTATCGAAGGGTAGCCTAAAGGGGGCTACCCCAATGATGAGACCTGAAAGAAGGGAGGGCTCCTGGGTGGGTTGAAATAGTTCGAACCGACAAGTGGGGGGAGGAGGGCCAGGTTTAAATAGTGAACGCCCCGCCTCCCCTCACACAAATGCGGCACTCTTAATTGCCTACCACTTGTGCTCGGATCGGCTCATGCTGAGAGGGTACCCTACCTAAGCCTATACTCCACCCCCCCAACCTAGAAGCAGCAGAGTTATGCCGGAACTGTTTATCGAAGGGTAGCCTAAAGGGGCCAAAAGAACCATGCATAGGAGTTTGAAAACTTGATAACAGAAACTACAGACCAAAACTCGAAAGCCAATGATATTTCGTATAAGGACCCGGGATATTACGCATGGAACACGCGGAACTGCGACGACCCAACCGTTTGATGACATGTACTGGCACCTTATGCATGGACGCTGCCGCGCCCATGCGGAAGGAATGTCCTGTGATCCAGCGAGGACCGACCCCTGAACCTGTCAACTAACCTGAATTTACGTAAGAAAGGCTGCGGTGGTTAGCCGGGCATTGCATAGTTCGAGTACGGGAGAACATGCCGCTTGGACTAAATACTACGCAGCCAAGCCTCCAAGGCCTGCACCGGACACCATCTGCTGTCCGTGGGAAAGTATCTGACCGCCACTGATTGCCCCGGCCGTGACGTCTTGGACGAGGCCAAGGTGAGGACATAGATGGACCCGCGCCGGATGAGCTGACCTTTCCGCAAGCACCCAGCCAGCGTATTGGTGCCCATGAGCTCGCCTGACCTGAGGAATCCATGGAAAGCCAGGTACAAGGCTGTTTCTACCAGAGCGCTAACCTGCGGCCCGAACGGTTTACCCTGCAGTTTGCCTGTCACGGCCTGAACAAGCTACCGGTAAATGGCTGATGCCCATGTCGTTTCACAACAGACATCTTGCGCAAACCCTTCAACGCCGCTTTGATCGGGTGGGCGGAGAAGAGTGACGGTATGTCCGGATGTAGCCTGTACCAATGGTGCTGAATACCTGCCATGTATAGTTAACAATGCTATAGGACAGGTTTAATTGAGAGTGGCAAAAACCCCGACAAAGCCCAATAGGTGAGTGATAGGCCCCCAGCCAGCGGCCGGGTAGGTGTTCTCATATCTCTGAAACAGGCGCCAAGCTGTCTTGTAAGCCCTCAGAGTATTACTGGCCAAGGAATTGGCCATCAGTCTCTTAGCTATGGTGAGATGAGAGACTAGTCCCGGCGCAGCTGGGCCTGGTGAGGAATTTTTTTTTATTTTTTATTTTTTTACCTCCATGCGTGAGAGACTCTAATGGCGGAGTCCTGTGTGTAAACCTAAAGCGGAGAAGCCATGCGCGAGAGACTAATGGCGGAGCCATGCGTGAGAGACTAATGGCAGAGTCATATGTGTAAAACTAAAACGGAGAAGCCATGCGTGAGAGACTCAGATGGCGGAGTCATATGTGTAGCCTAAAACGGGGAAGCCATGCGTGAGACTCTAATGGCGGAGTCATATGTGCCAACCTAAAACGGAGAAGCCAGGCGTGAGAGACTACTGGCGGAGTCGCATGTGTAAAACTCACATTGAGAAGCCATGCGTGAGAGACTCTAATGGCGGAGTCATATGTGTACCCTAAAACGGGGAAGCCATGCGTGAGAGACTCTAATGGCGGAGTCATATGTGTAAACCTAAAACGGAGAAGCCATGCGTGAGAGACTCTAATGGCGGAGTCATATGTGTAACCTAAAACGGGGAAGCGATGCGTGAGAGACTCTAATGGCGGAGTCATATGTGTAAACCTAAAACGGAGAAGCCATGCGTGAGAGACTCAGATGGCGGAGTCATATGTGTAACCTAAAACGGGGAAGCCATGCGTGAGACTCTAATGGCGGAGACATATGTGTGAACCTAAACGGAGAAGCCATGCGTGAGAGACTAATGGCGGAGTCATATGTGTAACCTAAAACGGGGAAGCCATGCGTGAGACTCTAATGGCAGAGACATATGTGTGAACCTAAACGGAGAAGCCATGCGTGAGAGACTAATGGCGGAGTCATATGTGTAACCTAAAACGGAGAAGCCATGCGTGAGAGACTCTAATGGCGGAGTCATATGTGTAAACCTAAAACGGAGCAGCCATGCGTGAGAGATTCTAATGTGCCAACCTAAAACGGAGAAGCCAGGCGTGAGAGACTAATGGCGGAGTCGTATGTGTAAAACTCACACGGAGAAGCCATGCGTGAGAGACTCTAATGGCGGAGTCATATGTGTAAACCTAAAACGGAGAAGCCATGCGTGAGAGACTCTAATGGCGGATCCGTATGTGTAAAACTAACACGGAGAAGCCATGCGTGAGACTCCGATGGCGGAGTCATATGTGTAAACCTAAAACGGAGAAGCCATGCGTGAGAGACTCTAATGGCGGAGCCATGCGGGAGAGACTCAAAAATGTATATATATATATATATATATATATATATATTTTTTTTTTTCACTATCAACCACTTAAGCAGCTCCCGTATGGGCACAGCTCTGAGTACGAGCATGAAGAGCATGGTATAACGCAGATCACCTGCACGGACTAACTAACATCCTGTGCCTAAATAACCCCCTTGGAACCTTATGTACGGCCGGCAGCAGGAAGCCAGCCACCGCCTATGATCTGCTCCCTCTGACCGAGCCTAGTACTCCTTCCCCTGATCCCTGCCTACCTAACGGCATGGCGGCCCATGCCAGACTTTATTGAAGATGAGGAGCCTTACCCCCCCAGCCGCGTGGGGAGCTCACGCTGCTCCCTGGCAGAATGCACCAGTGCGGGGGAGCCCCCCTCCTCAGCTAGGGCCGACCCACCGCCGGCTGGACACTCGTACCGCGTGGGGAGCAGCGCCACTCCCTGGCAATGTGCACCGGATCAGAGGGAGCCCTTCCTTTACCGTGGGCCCCGGCCCCCGCTGGTTTGAACCGTGTGCCGCGTGAGGAGCCGCACAGCTCCCTGGCATTGTGCGCTGATGCGGGAGTGCCCCCCCTCACCTAGGGGCTGGTTATTGTGACTGGAACCCGCTGGGAGACTGAAGCCTAACTGGACCTACCTGTGACCGTGAAGGCTGACCTCCCAGGCCGTGGCTGACCCACGTGCGTAGTCGTGACGCAACTACCCGTAGATGCCCACCCAGTGCCTGTAGTTAACGGGAGTGCGACAGAGTCTGTGGATGTGACCGACTAGCCCCTGTAGTCGTGAGGGGACCCTACATCGAGAGTAGCAGTAACGGACCATCGCCTGTAGACGTGGTAGTATTACCTCATGAGTCTGTTGACATGAGACTAATGCCTGCAGTCGTGGCCGGTCTTAATAATGAGTCTGTAGTCGTAACGGATTTGTGCCTGCAGTCGTGGCAGGGCTTTAGAGCGGGTCTGTAGTCGTGACAGACTGATGTCTGCAGTCGTGGCAGGACTTTATAACGAGTCTGTAGTCGTGACAGACTGATGCCTGCAGTCGTGGCAGGGCTTTATAACGGGTCTGTAGTCGTGACAGACTGATGCCTGCAGTCGTGGCAGGACTTTATAACGAGTCTGTAGTCGTGACAGACTGATGCCTGCAGTCGTGGCAGGGCTTTATAACGGGTCTGTAGTCGTGACAGACTGTTGCCTGCAGTCGTGGCAGGGCTTTAGAGCGGGTCTGTAGTTGTGACAGACTGATGCCTGCAGTCGTGGCAGGGCTTTATAAGGAGTCTGTAGTCGTGACAGACCTGGCAAAGCAACATTCCTATCTATACCATTTTTTTTTTTTTTTTCCCCCACCAAAGGCCACGACTGTAGGCGCCACCCTGTAAGAGATGCGCCAGAGGCCTGGACATAATAGTCCACCATCCCCCGTCCCCCAAGCCTATGCAGGAGAAAAGAGGGGTTTGGCCCCCGCATGCACCACCCCTGACTCACCTGGCGGCCATGACAGCCACGAACCCCACAGTATCGTAAGTTAGCCCACCACCTGTGGACCTGAATAACCAAGGACAGACGTGTGAGTGAGCGCACGCCGGCTGGGCGACCCTTCACTCATGCCACCGCTCCCTAGCTAACCACCGGATTATTGTGACTGCGCCCGAACCAACCCCCTGACTGACCGTATGGGCTTACGGGCGGCCCGGCTGCGTGCGCAAAGTGACGTGGCCAGCCCCCCTCCTTGAAGCCCTCTTTATTTTTGATCCTTGAACATATTCCAAATTTATTTAATTTTTTTTTTTTTTTTTTTACTCCTGCCTTAGTACCTAGCCACTGTGCCTGAGCAAAGGAGCCCTGCACCTGGACTGCAGTACCAGTATGGGCCTGTAGGTGTCGCCCTCTATCAAGCCAGGACCTGCTGGAGCGCAGCAAGCCAGTGATTCCCTTCTAGGTTAGAATTCACCATTGAAATCCTAACTTGTTATACAGTGCACATGTCTGAGTATCTGCTTATCTTGTCTTGCCTGAGTTTGGCGCAGTAAAGAAGACGAGTTTATTCTGCAGCGGATTCCTAGACATGACTGAAAGTCACATCAGCATGTCCACCTTCACTGCCTCGCTAATTGTAATTACCAGGAGAACGTGCATCAGGAGCGGCTGCGAGGGATTTGCGCTCCGCCATGTGGAACATTGCATCCCGTGCCCACCGCTATCGACTATTTGTACAGGGAAAGCCGCGGCGTATTAATCGCCTATAGGTTTCGGCTTCCGCCCCCTGATCCTGCAGCTGGACCTCCGCTTACTGATTGCAGCTAATGAATGGATCCCTGTGTGAGCGGACGGCGTTTTCCTCTACGGCGGAACGAATGTTTATGTTCTGATACGGGAGTGAGTGATATCTAACGCTGCGTCGTGGAGCCGACGGCCGGCGTGACCGATGCTCAGGGTATGCGAGCGGACGTCGGGACCTGTCGCTGCTGAGCCACAGGTGAGGGGTGCCCGCCTGGGGGATGCTGCATGTGGGAGCGGGGGTGCTTAGCGCAGGGCCTGGAGCGGATCGGGGTGCCTGTCTCGGGGTGCCGGAAGCGATCGGGAGTGCGGGCAGTCTCCAGCGCAGCTGGGGACCGTCGGCACGCTCGGCAGCCCCACATGTTATACATAGCAAGACGGGTGTGCAAGCCACCCTGCCTACCTAATCACCGTAGCGACGAGCCCGACGCAGCCGATCCCCCGATCCTCCAGTGACGCATGCCCTTCTCTGGCACCAACCCACAAGCCGATTCGAAATAGTTCGAACCGACAAATGGGGGGAGGAGGGCCAGGTTTAAATAGTGAACGCCCCGCCTCCCCTCACACAAATGCGGCACTCTTAATTGCCTACCACTTAAATCCAAGTTAGTAAGCATGATATAATTATAAGTACAGCCACCAAGCAAACCAAATGTTTTGGGCCCATCCACAAATTTCCTAACAATGTGTTTTTGGTCATGTTGGAGTGATATGAACCTGGACCCTATCATAGCCAGCAATTGCTGTTAATCGTTAACTAATGAACATACCCATGTTAGTTAATTAATGAACATGCCCATGATAAGCAAACTATAAACATTAACATGATAACTAATTAATGAACATGACCTTGATCAGCAACTCTGTACATGCTCAACCAGTGAACATAAGCATTACAGTCTAATCATGAACATACCCTTAACTCCTTAGGGATGCATGACGTACCGGTTCGGCATGTTTTCCGAGTCCTTAAGGACCCATGACGTACCGATACGTCATGTGTTGTTCCGATAACTGCCGACCGGCCGGCTGTGATCGGAACAAGGTGCCTGCTCAAATAATTGAGCAGGCACCTCGGCTAAATGCGCGCGGGGGTCCCGTGACCCCCCCCCCCCATGTCGGCGATCGCAACAAACCGCAGGTCAATTCAGACCTGCGGTTTGCTGCACTTTCTGTAGTTTCTGATCCCCGCGGTCAAATATTTTTCACTACTTGCTGGTAGCAGCTGCATCCTCCTATTATAATGACGCCCCCTCCGCATGTTGATTGACAGGGCCAGCGAACAGGATCTTTCTCTGCTGGCCCTGTTTGCATAAAAAATCTGGCGCCTGCGCCATACCTGTCTTCAGTCGGTGCATGCGCACTGAGAGGAGGACGCTCGCTCGGCCGCTCCTTCCTCAATGCGCCTGCGCCGGGTGTAGATGTGATGTCATCGGCGCAGGCGCATTGAGGATGGAGCGGCCGAGCGAGCGTACACCTCTCAGTGCGCCTGCGCCGATTGAATACCGTTACGGCGCAGGCACCAGATTTTGAATGCAGACAGGGCCAGCAGAGAAAGATCCCGTTCGCTGGCCCTGTCAATCAACATGCGGAGGGGGCATCATTATGATAGGAGGATGCGGCTGCTACCAGCAAGTAGCCGCCCTACTTGCTGGTAGACAGGTAATTTCATATTATAAAAGTACGTTTTTAGCAGAATCTACTGAACAAAAATGATTAATCACATTATGTATGGATAAATCGCAGTATAGGGATTATAAGTACACAAAAAAAAACTGTTTAGTGGGGTGACAGAAGCCCTTAAACAAAACCACCGCTATTGGTCTGACACTAACCCACATTCGATAGATCCCTCCAAGACTGTTGGAACAAAAAAATTGATGGTATGGTGTGGTATATGGGGTACAAAGATAGTGGGGCCATTCTTCATCAATGGAATCCTCAAGGCCACTGGATATGCGAAATTGCTACATGATGATGTGTTTCCCTCTTTATGTACTGAAGCTGGCACGTTCCCGGAGTTTTTCCAGCAAGATGGTGCACCACCACACTATGGTTGTCAGGTCCGAGCATTCCTAGATGAACAGTTTCCTGGAAAGTGGATTGGTCGTCGTGGGTCAGTTGAATGGCCCCCAAGGTCTCCCGATCTGACCCCCTTAGACTTTTTATCTTTGGGGTCATCTGAAGGCAATTGTCTATGCTGTGAAGATACGAGATGTGCAGCACCTGAAACTACGGATACTGGAAGCCTGTGCTAGCATTTCTCCTGTGGTGTTGCTATCAGTGTGTGAAGAGTGGGAAAAGAGGGTTGCATTGAAAATCCAACACAATGGGCAGCACATTGAACACATTTTATAAGTGGTCAGAAACTTGTAAATAACTCATGAAAGAATAAAGTTACATTAAAACCAAGCACACCCTCTTGTGAAATTACCAATAAGTTTGATGTGTCACTTGACCCTCTTCCTTTTGAAAAAACAAAAGTTGGATTCAAAATGGCCGACTTCAAAATGGCCGCCATGGTCACCACCCATCTTGATAAGTTTCCCCCCTCACATATACTAATGTGTCACAAACAGGAAGTTAATATCACCAACCATTCCCATTTTATTAAGGTGTATCCATATAAATGGCCCACCCTGTACATAGTTTTACACTACATTTATCCACATTGAACCTCATTTGCCAAGTGGATGCCCAAACACTCAGTGTTAGGAAGGAATTTTTTGTAGAGTGTAGCACATTAGTCATTAGTCTTCTTGGGAAATTTGGTGATTTTATAGTTGTTACATGTCCCACATCTAAAGAATCCTTTCAATCCCAGCCAATTACATGTCTTCATTGTCATATTTTTTTTTATGTGAAGGGGCAACCTTTAACCCCAAGTTCGGTGCTCTTGTATATTCCCTAAAAATAAATTTAGAGGTAGTTGTTTCATAAATCTGTATTACAAATTGTGTACAGTCGTGGCCAAAAGTTTTGAGAATGACACAAATATTAGTTTTCACAAAGTTTGATGCTAAACTGCTTTTAGATTTTTGTTTCAGTTGTTTCTGTGATGTAGTGAAATATAATTACACGCACTTCATAAGTTTCAAAGGCTTTTATCGACAATTACATGACATTTATGCAAAGAGTCAGTATTTGCAGTGTTGGCCTTTCTTTTTTAGGACCTCTGCAATTCGACTGGGCATGCGCTCAATCAACTTCTGGGACAATTCCTGACTGATAGCCACTAGAGTTGAGCGAACACCTGGATGTTCGGGTTCGAGAAGTTCGGCCAAACTTCCCGGAAATGTTCGGGTTCAGGATCCGAACCCGACCCGAACTTCGTCCCGAACCCGAACCCCATTGAAGTCAATGGGGACCCGAACTTTTCGGCACTAAAAAGGCTGTAAAACAGCCCAGGAAAGAGCTAGAGGGCTGCAAAAGGCAGCAACATGTAGGTAAATCCCCTGCAAACAAATGTGGATAGGGAAATGAATTAAAATAAAAATTAAAAAAATTAAAATTAACCAATATCAATTGGACAGAGGTCCCATAGCAGAGAATCTGGCTTCACGTCAGCAGAGAATCAGTCTCTTCATGCCATAGCAAAGAATCTAGCTTCATGTCAGCAGAGAATCAGTCTCTTCATGCCATAGCAGAGAATCTGGCTTCATGTCAGCGCAGAATCAGTCTTCATGTCATAGCAGAGAATCAGGCTTCACGTCACCCACCACTGGAACAGGCCACTGTCACATATTTAGGCCCCGGCACCCAGACAGAGGAGAGAGGTCCCGTAACAGAGAATCTGGCCTTATGTCTGCACAGAATCTGTCTTCATGTCATAGCAGAGAATCAGGATTCACGTCACCCACCACTGGAACAGGCCACTGTCACATATTTAGGCCCCGGGACCCAGACAGAGGAGAGAGGTCCCGTAACAGAGAATCTGGCCTTATGTCAGCACAGAATCTGTCTTCATGTCATAGCAGAGAATCAGGCTTCACGTCACCCACCACTGGAACAGGCCACTGTCACACATTTAGGCCCCGGCACCCAAGCAGAGGACAGAGGTCCCGTAACAGAGAATCTGGCCTTATGTCAGCACAGAATCTGTCTTCATGTCATAGCAGAGAATCAGGCTTCACGTCACCCACCACTGGAACAGGCCACTGTCACACATTTAGGCCCCAGCACCAAGGCAGAGGAGAGAGGTCCCGTAACAGAGAATCTGGCCTTATGTCCGCACAGAATCTGTCTTCATGTCATAGCAGAGAATCAGGCTTCACGTCACCCACCACTGGAACAGGCCACTGTCACACATTTAGGCCCAGGCACCCAGACAGAGGAGAGAGGTCCCGTAACAGAGAGTCTGGCCTTATGTCAGCACAGAATCTGTCTTCATGTCATAGCAGAGAATCAGGCTTCACGTCACCCACCACTGGAACAGGCCACTGTCACACATTTAGGCCCAGGCACCCAGGCAGAGGAGAGAGGTCCCGTAACAGAGAATCTGGCCTTATGTCAGCGCAGAATCAGTCTTCATGTCATAGCAGAGAATCAGGCATCACGTCACCCACCACTGGAACAGGCCACTGTCACACATTTAGGCCCAGGCACCCAGGCAGAGGAGAGAGGTCCCGTAACAGAGAATCTGGCCTTATGTCAGCACAGAAACTGTCTTCATGTCATAGCAGAGAATCAGGCTTCACGTCACCCACCACTGGAACAGGCCACTGTCACACATTTAGGCCCCGGCACCCAGGCAGAGGAGAGAGGTCCCGTAACAGAGAATCTGGCCTTATGTCAGCACAGAATCTGTCTTCATGTCATAGCAGAGAATCAGGCTTCACGTCACCCACCACTGGAACAGGCCACTGTCACACATTTAGGCCCAGGCACCCAGACAGAGGAGAGAGGTCCCGTAACAGAGAATCTGGCCTTATGTCAGCACAGAATCTGTCTTCATGTCATAGCAGAGAATCAGGCTTCACGTCACCCACCACTGGAACAGGCCACTGTCACACATTTAGGCCCCGGCACCCAGGCAGAGGAGAGAGGTCCCGTAACAGAGAATCTGGCCTTATGTCAGCACAGAATCTGTCTTCATGTCATAGCAGAGAATCAGGCTTCACGTCACCCACCACTGGAACAGGCCACTGTTACACATTTAGGCCCCGGCACCCAGACAGAGGAGAGGTTCATTCAACTTTGGGTTGCCCCGCAATATAATGGTAAAGGGATGGACAGGTCCTGTGGGATCCATGCCTGGTTCATTTTTATGAACGTCAGCTTGTCCACATTGGCTGTAAACAGGCGGCTGCGTTTGTCTGTAATGACGCCCCCTGCCGTGCTGAATACACGTTCAGACAAAACGCTGGCCGCCGGGCAGGCCAGCACCTCCAAGGCATAAAAGGCTAGCTCTGGCCACGTGGACAATTTGGAGACCCAGAAGTTGAATGGGGCCGAACCATCAGTCAGTACGTGGAGGGGTGTGCACAGGTACTGTTCCACCATGTTAGTGAAATGTTGCCTCCTGCTAACACGTTCCATATCAGGTGGTGGTGCAGTTAGCTGTGGCGTGGTGACAAAACTTTTCCACATCTCTGCCATGCTAACCCTGCCCTCAGAGGAGCTGGCCGTGACACAGCTGCGTTGGCGACCTCTTGCTCCTCCTCTGCCTTCGCCTTGGGCTTCCACTGGTTCCCCTGTGACATTTGGGAATGCTCTTAGTAGCGCGTCTACCAACGTGCGCTTGTACTCGCGCATCTTCCTATCACGCTCCAGTGTAGGAAGTAAGGTGGGCACATTGTCTTTGTACCGGGGATCCAGCAGGGTGGCAACCCAGTAGTCCGCACACGTTAAAATGTGGGCAACTCTGCTGTCGTTGCGCAGGCACTGCAGCATGTAGTCGCTCATGTGTGCCAGGCTGCCCAGAGGTAAGGACCTGTCCTGTGTTTCCCCCCAACCACGCACCAGTGATGGGCCCGAGCTGCTTTGGGTGCCACCCCGCTGTGAACATGCTTCATCCTCATCCTCCTCCACCTCCTCCTCATCCTCGTCCTCCTCGTCCTCCAGTAGTGGGCCCTGCCTGGCCACATTTGTACCTGGCCTCTGGTGTTGCAAAAAACCTCCCTCTGAGTCACTTCGAAGAGACTGGCCTGAAAGTGCTAAAAATGACCCCTCTTCCTCCTCTTCCTCCTGGGCCACCTCCTCTTCCATCATCGTCCTAAGTGTTTTCTCAAGGAGACATATAAGTGGTATTGTAACGCTGATAACGGCGTCATCGCCACTGGCCATGTTGGTGGAGTACTCGAAACAGCGCAACAGGGCACACAGATCTCGCATGGAGGCCCAGTCATTGGTGGTGAAGTGGTGCTTTTCCGCAGTGCGACTGACCCGTGCGTGCAGCAGCTGAAACTCCACTATGGCCTGCTGCTGCTCGCACAGTCTGTCCAGCATGTGCAAGGTGGAGTTCCACCTGGTGGGCACATCGCATATGAGGCGGTGAGCAGGAAGGCCGAAGTTACGCTGTAGCGCAGACAGGCGTGCAGCAGCAGGGTGTGAACGCCGGAAGCGCGAACAGACGGCCCGCACTTTATGCAGCAGCTCTGACATGTCGGGGTAATTGCGAATGAACTTCTGCACCACCAAATTCAGCACATGCGCCAAGCAAGGGATGTGCGTCAAACCGGCTAGTCCCAGAGCTGCAACGAGATTTCGCCCATTATCGCACACCACCAGGCCGGGCTTGAGGCTTACTGGCAGCAACCACTCGTCGGTCGTTTGTTCTATACCCCCCCACAACTCCTGAGCGGTGTGGGGCCTGTCCCCCAAACACATCAGTTTCAGAACGGACTGCTGACGTTTACCCCTGGCTGTGCTGAAGTTGGTGGTGAAGGTCTGTCGCTGACCGGATGAGGAGGTGGTAGAAGAGGAGGAGGAAGCCGAGTAGAAAGAGGAGGCAACAGGAGGCAAAGAATGTTGCCCTGCGATCTTTGGCGGCGGAAGGACGTGCGCCAAACAGCTCTCCGCCTGGGGCCCAGCCGCCACTACATTTACCCAGTGTGCAGTTAGGGAGATATAGCGTCCCTGGCCGTGCTTACTGGTCCACGTATCTGTGGTTAGGTGGACCTTGCCACAGATGGCGTTGCGCAGTGCACACTTGATTTTACCGGACACTTGGTTGTGCAGGGAAGGCACAGCTCTCTTGGAGAAGTAGTGGCGGATGGGAACAAGATACTGTGGGACAGCAAGCGACATGAGCTGTTTGAAGCTGTGTGTGTCCACCAGCCTAAATGACAGCATTTCATAGGCCAGTAGTTTAGAAATGCTGGCATTCAGGGCCAGGGATCGAGGGTGGCTAGGTGGGAATTTACACTTTCTCTCAAATGTTTGTGAGATGGAGAGCTGAACGCTGCCGTGTGACATGGTTGAGATGCTTGGTGACGCAGGTGGTGGTGTTGGTGGTACATCCCATGTTTGCTGGGCTGCAGGTGCCAACGTTCCTCCAGAGGCGGAGGAAGAGGCCGAGGCGGCGGCAGCAGCAGAAGAGGCCAAGGCGGCAGCAGCAGAAGAGGTAGAAGGGGGAGCCTGAGTGACTTCCTTGTTTTTAAGGTGTTTACTCCACTGCAGTTCATGCTTTGCATGCAGGTGCCTGGTCATGCAGGTTGTGCTAAGGTTCAGAACGTTAATGCCTCGCTTCAGGCTCTGATGGCACAGCGTGCAAACCACTTGGGTCTTGTCGTCAGCACATTGTTTGAAGAAGTGCCATGCCAGGGAACTCCTTGAAGCTGCCTTTGGGGTGCTCGGTCCCAGATGGCGGCGGTCAGTAGCAGGCGGAGTCTCTTGGCGGCGGGTGTTCTGATTTTGCCCACTGCTCCCTCTTTTGCTACGCTGTTGGCTCGGTCTCACCACTGCCTCTTCCTCCGAACTGTGAAAGTCAGTGGCACGACCTTCATTCCATGTGGGGTCTAGGACCTCATCGTCCCCTGTATCGTCTTCCACCCAGTCTTGATCCCTGACCTCCTGTTCAGTCTGCACACTGCAGAAAGACGCAGCAGTTGGCACCTGTGTTTCGTCATCATCAGAGACGTGCTGAGGTGGTATTCCCATGTCCTCATCATCATGAAAAATAAGTGGTTGTGCGTTAGTGCATTCTGTCTTTTCCACCCCTGGAAAAAGGGCTAGGTGGATGCCCTTGGGAAACCCTGGCAGCAGAGTCTTCAAACAGCATAAGAGACTGCTGCATAACTTGAGGTTCAGACAGTTTCCCTGATATGCATGGGGGTGATGTGACAGACCGATGGGCTTGGTTTTCATGCGCCATCTGTGCGCTTTCTGCAGAAGACTGGGTGGGAGATAATGAACGTGCTGGATCCACTGTCGGCCACCCAATTGACTAATGCCTGTACCTGCTCAGGCCTTACCATCCTTAGAACGGCATTGGGCCCCACCAAATATTGCTGTAAATTCTGCTGGCTACTGGGACCTGAGGTAGTTGGTTCACTAGGACGTGTGGCTGTGGCAGAATGGCCACGTCCTCTCCCAGCACCAGAGGGTCCACTAACACCACCACGACCATGTCCACGTCCGCGTACGCGTCCCTTATTAGATGTTTTCCTCATTGTTCCCGTTCACCACAATTTTGAGAATGGCAAATTTGGGAATAGTTTTTCACCCCAGAACAAAAACTGTGCTTTTACGGTCACTACAAATAACTTGACCAGCTCAAACAGTACAGATTTGGTTGAATAGAAATGTGAGGCCTATTTTTTTTTGCGCCGTGTGACAGGTATACGTTTAATCACAGAATTAGACTAGTATCTGCACGGTAGCGTGTGTGTTAAGTTTTTCTGAATGACACTATCAGCACCTTGAATCTAAGATATCTTTTTTGGGATAGATTTCAAGTAGGCCTCATATATCCACAGCTGGAGATCGATCACAGAATGAAGTCTTTTGGAGGAGTTAATCTGCCTAATCTCGCCCTAACGTCGCAGCAGCAACCTCTCCCTATGCTTGAATCAGCAGAGTGACGTGCAGCGCTACGTGACCCAAGCTTATATAGAGGCTGGGTCACATGCTGCACTGGCCAATCACAGCCATGCCAATAGTAGGCAAGGCTGTGATGGCCTCTTGGGGCAAGTAGTATGACGCTTGTTGATTGGCTGCTTTGCAGCCTTTCAAAAAGCGCCAAGAAAGCGCCGAACACCGAACCCGAACCCGGACTTTTACGAAAATGTTCGGGTTCGGGTCCGTGTCACCCCTATACAGTTCGGGTTCGCTCATCCCTAATAGCAACCCGTTCTTTCATAATCACTTCTTGGAGTTTGCCAGAATTAGTGTTTTTTTGTTTGTCCACCCGCCTCTTGAGGATTGACCACATGTTCTCAATGGGATTAAGATCTGGCGAGTTTCCAGGCCATGGACCCAAAATGTAAACATTTTGGTCCCCGAGCCACTTAGTTATCACTTTTGCCTTATGGCACGGTGCTCCATCGTGCTGGAAAATGCATTGTTCTTCACCAAACTGTTGTTGGATTGTTGGAAGAAGTTGCTGTTGGAGGGTGTTTTGGTACAACTGTTATGGGACACTGGTAACCACAAATGTAACCTGTTAATCCTTTTCAAGACCTAAAGCTTATAAGGCAAAGTGCACATTATCGGTGATCTAACTAACAGCCTGACCACATGGGACGCCGAACAAGCTACACGCACTGGTCTTAGCACGGAGAGTCGGGAGGCCCGTTCTTAGAGTGTAACACCACTCGAGTAAAGACCCACTCTGGACGAATAAGGCGGAAACATTTTATTCAGTAACAAAGAACGGCATATAAGATACCGAAAGCAGTCATTATAACAGATATAAGCCACTAATTATATTGCCATTCACATGGAACATGGAAGATGATATGCAGTGTAAGGCAGTGGCAGGCCTCATAGCTGCTAGGGGAGATTTATGGCAGGAGTTTCCATGTCTTCCCTGTTAGTCATCAGGTCTGAAGCAGCACCAGGTGCCACAATCAGTCTGGGATAAGAGCCCAGCCCAGACTGTCAGTTAGGGGAGAGAGAGTCGTTGTGAAACAGAGTCCTGCTGTAGACTCTGTACAAGTGGTGTCAGTCGGGCTGGCTGAGGCGCCACGGGGCTAGGTGCTAGCCAGGATGTTGGGGGACGCCGTGATGCCTGGGAACAAGGGTCACGAGGCCAGAGCCGGGAGGACTACTGGGCTACAATCCCCCAAAAAGGTGTTGAAAGATCACCTGGACTGTATGGCTGGAGAAAGCCGCATTTATGTTCCACATGTGAACAGCCCTCGATCTAGCGGAGTTAGGGCTTGTGTTTTTGTATTAGCAAGTGCCTAGATGGGCAGGTGCTTGTTTTGTTTAATTGATGTTTTGTTGATGTGAAAATAAACCTCACGTTTGGACCTGCAATCCGGCTGTTGTGAAGATAATTGTGAGAATGACCCCCGAAAAAGAGCTAATCCCTCACAGTATATAATATGATTTATGAACATTAATCAGCTGTATCTGAACTAAGTCACTTATTAATATTACTCATCATGCACATGTGATTATGAATGAAATTGGACATTGCTTTATTTAAATCTACAATCATTGTATCGATTTCTCATTCTAATCATATGCATTGATTTAACAATGAAGTTGGAGTAGCTAGAATATAGGATTTTGTATAGACTGAAGTTCATGCCAAAGTTTCTACATAATCATTGTCATCAATTAAGTCAACTGGGATCATGAAATAAGGACAACATTTGTCTGACATCTATGGCTAAAGAAAACTGAATACTGATTTGCCCTACAAAAAGGACATTTGCTTTATTAACGGTTATAGTTTTAAATAGACCTCATTGTTGACTCTGCTATAATATACACATCTGATAGCGTGTACCCCCATCTGCCTCAGGTACTCCATCTGTTAGCCTAGATTGGCTCCCCTGGGCTAGACGGGAACACACAATATCATCTATGAATTGATATCTTATGTTTTTATATTTTCTATAGTTTTATATTTTTATTTTGATATTTTTTTATGTGGTTTTATTATATATTTTGTAGGAAGGTGCAAGGGGTCGTCATTGATGGTAGGTTTGTGTCACGAGGTTCCTGGCCTCGGTGAAGTAAGAGCGAGTATTTTCAGGTGCCAGCGGCAGCTAATGCTGATTGACACTTTTGCCATTTAGTATGGCTATAAATAGCTGATCCAGGACAGCTCGTATTGGGAGTAGTCAAAGTGCTGGGTGGGTAACTACTCCCCACGTTCCAGGGTGAGTTTTGACAGCACCTGGCTATCCTTAAAAAGGCAGCTGGGCTCAGCAGCAAAGAACGCCCTGTGTGTTGTGATCTCAGCCTGGTCCGTGCGGCGATCCCTAAGATGACCCCCTCGGACGATGTCGAGACCTATCTGGTGGTGTTCGAAAAGGTGGCCGTGAGGGAGAAACTACCCCAAAATCAGTGGGCTGAGGTCGTCGTTCCGTTCTTAGCATCCGGACCCCAGCAGATGTTTTTCGACTTGCCAGATGATCAAGCGACGGATTACGACAGTAAAGGGTGAGATTCTGTCAATACTGGGGGTGAATATGCTGGTCCAGGCCCAGTTGCATCAGTGGGAATTTAACCCGGCTGAACCCGCGAGTCCTCAGTATTATGATCTGTTACACCGGTTGCAAAAATGGCTGCAGCCTGACATGCTGAGTTCCACTGCTATTCTGGACCGTCTGTTGGCTGATGTATTCTAGAGGGCTTTGCCGTGCCCTCTCCAGCACTGGATCGGCCAGGTGTCTCCTGGTAATACCCTTGAGATGGTCGACCTGGTGGAGTGCTATGAGGCTATCAGGACTCTACAGGGGGGTTCTTTTGGGAGAGGGGAAGTCAAACCCCGGAAATTTCCACTCCACACCCAGTGACTGGTGCCAGCAAAACCCGCATGGGATATACCCCCTACCAAAACTCCTTGTATGCCAGGAAGCTGTGTGCAACAGGTACCCCAGAGACTATAGACAATAGCCACCTCTGCCAGGTGGAAGTGGGAGACACTCTGGCGGTAGCTTTGCTGGACTCAGGGAGTCTGATGTCCCTGGTAAGAGCTTCCCTGGTGCAGCCCGCCGAGTATACTGGCTGAAGTCAGGGTCGTGTGCATCCATGGAAAATTAAAGGACTATCCCTCCTCCCTGGTGTCTCTGTCCACAGTGGCCGGCAGGTGGACACACGAGGTGGCCGTCACCACCAATTTACATTATGAACTTATAATTGGGAGAGACTTCCCGGGTTTCCCAGCACTATGGCCTGATACAAAATTTACCCTTGACAGTGGCGTAACCCTAGTAGAGTCACCTTGCTCAGGGGGAAAGCCAGAACCCTGGAAACCTGAGACTGAAGGGGCAGCGGTATGGGTGGCAGCCACTTCGGTGGAAGAGGGGGAGCCAACCCCGCTGAGTGTAATGGTGGGAGACATGTAGGATTTGCCACCGGAGTTGGCAGACCTCAAAGTCTCCAAGGAAAATTTCGGTACAGCACAGCATCAGGACCCAACACTATCTCAGGCTTGGGAAAATGTTGTAATAGTTGATGGTGAACATCAACAATCAGGGGCCGAGTCGATGCTTTATCGGGTAAACCAACTACGGGGTGAGCATGTTGAATAGCTGGTGGTGCCCAAGGTGTATTGCAAGCTTGTGTTGGAGCTAGCCCATCAACATGTTCTTTGGGGACACCTGGGATGACAGAAAATGCAGGACCGGATAGTACAGCGGTTTTACTGGCCCAGTGTGTTCAGAGAGGTGGAAGAATTTTGTAAGTCTTGCCCAACCTGCCAGATAACTAGTCCCCAGCCACATTTCCATAGTCCCCTGGTACCTCTCCCGATTATCGAGGTTCTGTTTGAGCGAATCACTATGGATCAGGCCCAGTACCGAAATCTGCTAGAGGGCACCAACACATTTTGGTCGTCCTAGACTATGCCACTCGCTACCCAGAGGCGGTGCCCCTGTGACATACATCAGCCAAACTCATAGCTAAGGAGTTAATGGAGATGTTTTCCCCGAGTGGGGCTACCTAAAGAGGTTCTGACCGACCAAGGGACCTCTTTTATGTCAAAGGTCATGAGAGAACTCTGTAAATTACTGCACATAAAACAGCTACGGACGTCCGTTTATCATCCGCAAAACTGACGGCCTGGTAGAAAGGTTTAATCAAACATTAAAAAACATGTTGAAAAGAGTGGTGTCTAAGTATGGGAGAGAAAGGGCAGAAGAAGGTCCCAATCTCATGTTCGCAGTGCGAGAGGTGCGCCAGGCTTCTACTGGGTTCTCGCCCTTCGAACTGCTATATGGCTAAAATCCTCGCGGTCTGTTGGACATAGCCAAAGAGGCGTGGGAACAGCAACCCACACCATATAAAAGTGTAATTGAATATGTCACCCAGATACAAGAGCAGATAGAGACAGTGTTGCCGCTTGTTAGGGAACATATGGAGACAGCCCAGCGAGCCCAGAGTAGGGTCTAAAATCGGCAGGCTCAGGTCCAGATCTTTAACCCGGGAGATCGGGTTTTGGTACCGACGGTCGACAGTAAGTTCCTGGCTAGGTGGAAGGGACTCTATGAAGTACTCGAAAAAGTTGGTGAGGTAAACTACAAGGTACACCAGCCAGGGCGGCGAAAGCCAGAGCAGGTGTACCATGTGAATTTACTCAAACCTTGGAAAGATAGGGAGACCAGTACAGACCTAGGTTTTCTAGGGTAAGAGGTTCCAGCTTACGGTCTGATACAAGGGAAGCAGTTGTCACAGTAAAGATTGCTGACAGCCTTTGCTCTAAACAGACTCCGAAGGCCAGGGAGTTCATCAGCAGGAACACAGACGTGTTCTCAGACCTCCCTGGATGCACTTCTATCATCTAACATGACATTGTCACTGAGCCTCAGGCTAGATTCCGGTTGAAACCATACTGGGTACCCGAAGCTCGGCAACAAGCCATCTCGGAAGAAGTGCAGCTAATGCTACAAAAAGTGAAGACAGACGGGACGTTATAGTTCTGTAACAATTTTCGCAAACCAAATGAGATTTCCAAATTTGATGCGTATCCCATGCCTCGGGTGGATGAGCTTATTGAGAGGTTAGGCCAAGCCCGGTATTTTTCTGTTTTGGACCTCACCAAAGGGTACTGGCAGGTACCCTTAATGGAGGCTGCCAAAGAGAAAACTGCCTTCATCACACCAGAGGGGCTGTATCAGTATAAGCTGTTACCCTCTGGCGATGCATGATGGCCTCAAATAATGGGGCTAATCAGGCCATTGATGCGTCGCCAGGGGGCGGAGGTAGGGGAACATCGGAGTCCAGACCAGTTGCTTGAGCAGGACGAGAAGGGCCGCAGTGGCCGGCTCATCAGGGACCACCTCCTGAGGAACTTCGGGCACCCAAGTACTGCTTGATGTTCTGTAAAGTAAAGGAAAAAAAAACACAATTAGCAATTGTATTTCAATGGAGAACCTCTCGAATAGAGGTGAGCGAAGCGACGTCTGATGCTACATAGGCAGTTGCATTACAAAAAAAATGTCATACAAATACTGTACATAGATAGAGCCCATACATTCTATTAGTATACAGAGAAGTATCTATGTACAGTATGAAATTTTTTTGTGAAAGCAACTTCAGATGAATAATCTGAAGCACCCTTCGCTCATCTCTACTCCATAAAATACTATGTGGATGTCCAAGACAGAGTGCCAAATGACAGTCTGCCTGGGCCATACACATAGATTGGATAACATAATTCAGAATCTCTATAAACATAATCTCCTACCTTCGCAGCTCTAGGGTTCTTCGTAGGAACTTCAAGGTGGAATGATAACGATATTCCCGCCTTGAAGTTGTTCCCGAACCACTCGGGGTCCGAAGTTCCTCGCTTGTAATCTTTCTTATAGCAGTTCCTGATGGACCGCCACTGAACCATGAATGTCGCCCCTGGAAAACAAAAATAAAATAAAAAATAAATAAAGGTTAGTCTTTAAAATGCATGATTTTGTGACATCAAAAATGGTTTAACATTTAACCCCTTAAGGACCCATAATGTACATGTACTTAAAGGGGATCGGGCGGGTGCAGGAGCGGCGCCTGCCTGATTCGCAGCAGGGGTCCAACAGTCACTGATAGCCGGACCCCTTCTGCATGTGCCGGGATCAGTGAAATCAAGATGCTGGCGCATTAACCCTACATGTGCCGCGGCCAGCGCTGACCGCGGCATGTGCGAAGTCGGGGGGGGGATCGGAGCTGCCATCGGTAGAGTTGAGCGGACACCTGGATGTTCGGGTTCGAGGTGTTCGGCTGAACTTCACAAAAAAGTTTGAGTTCGGGACCCGAACTTAACCCCGAACCCCATTGAAGTCAATGGGGACCCGAACTTTTGAGCACTAAAATGGCTCTAAAAAAAAGTCATGAAAAGGGCTAGAGGGCTGCAAATGGCAGCAAAATGTGTTTAAAAGCACATGGCAAGTGCTCTGCAAACAAATGTGGATAGGTAAATTACTTCAAATAACGTAAAAATAAAAAATAATAATCTTGATCTAGGAGGAGGTCCATATGGGGTAGGAGGTTGAGGAGCCGGTGGATGTGGCGGTGTAGGTGGAAGTGGAGGAGGAGGAGGTAGCCAACACTGTTTTTTGGTTTAAATATTTTTTTAATTATTTTTTTAAATTAGGGTACACACCAAAAGAGCGGAAAATATAAAAAATACAACAATGAGCAATTGCGCTGGAGTATAACAATGGCTGGGTAAGGCCGGTATACCAGCAGGCCAGCACCTCCAAGTCGTAAAGGGAAGCTCAGGCCATGTGCCCAATTTGGAGACCCAGAAGTTGAAGGGGGCAAACCCATCATTCAGTACGTGTAGGTGTGTGCACACATACTGCTCCACCATGTTGCTGAAATGCTGCCTCCTGCTAAGACGCTCCATATCAGCTGGTGGTGCTGGTTGTTGTGGCCATGCTTACCCTGCTTTCTGAGGTGCTGGCGGTGCCCCAGCAGCATTGGCGACCTCTTCCTCCTCCTCTGCCTTTGCCTTGTGCTTCCACTGTGCCCCCGCTGTCAGGTGGGAATGCCACCAGCAGCGCATTTACCAGCGTGCGCTCGTACTCGTGCATCTTACGATCAGGCTCCAGTGACATAATTAAGGACGGTACGTTGTCCTTGTAACGGGGATCCAGCAGCGTAGCCACCCAGTAACCAGCATAAGTTAAAATGTGGCCAACTCGGCGGTCGTTGCGGAGACACTGCAGCATGTAATCGCTCAGGTGTGCCAGGCTGCCCAGAGGCAACGACAAGCTGTCCTCTGTGGGAGATGTATCGTTTGTGTCCTCTGTATCCCTCCAGCCACGCACCAGTGATGGACATGAGCTGGTTTCAGTGCCACCCTGCTGTGAACACGGTTCCTCCTCCTCCTCCACCTCCATCTTGTCATCCTCCAGAACTGTGCCACGGCTGGACAATTGTGTACTTGCCATTTGTGGGTGCAGGAACCCACCCTTGTAGACACTTGTGAATGGCTGGCCTGAAACCCTTGGAAATTATCCCTCTTCCTCTTCCTCCTCCTCCTGTGCCACATCCTCTTCCATCATCGTACAAGCGTTTTTTCAAGGAGGCATAGAAGTGGAATAGTAACGCTAAGAACGGCGTCATCATCACTGGCTATGTTGGTGGAGTACTCGATATAGCGCAACAAGGCACACAGGTCTCGCATGGAGGCCCACTCATTGGTGGTCAAGTGGTGCTGCTCCGCAGAGCGACTCACCCGTGCGTGCTGCAGCTGAAACAACACTATCGGCTGCTGCTGCTTGCACAGTCTGGCCAGCATGTGCAAGGTGGAGTTCCACCTTGTGGGCACGTCACATATGAGGTGGTGAGCGGGAAGGCCGAAGTTAAGCTGCAGCGCTGACAGGCGAGCAGCAGCAGGGTGAGAACGCCTAAAGTGCGCACAGACGGCCCGCACTTTTTGCAGAAGCCCTGACATATCGGGGTGATTTTTAAGGAACCTCTGCACCACCAAATTCAGCACATGCGCCAGGCAAGGGATGAGCGTCAAACCTGCTAGGCCCAGAGCTCCTACGAGATTTCACCCATTATCGCACACCACCAGGCCGGGCTTGAGGCTCACTGGCACCAACCACTCATCAGTCTGTTGTTCAAGGCCCGGCCACAGCTGCTGCGCGGTGTGGGGTTTGTCCCCCAAACAGATACGTTTTAAAACTGCCTGCTCTCGTTTACCCCTGGCTGTGCTGAAGTTGGTGGTGAAGGTGTTATGCTGACCAGATTAGGAGCTGGTAGAGGATGAGGAAGTGGAGTAGGAGTAGGAAAAAACAGGAGGCAAAGAGAAGCACCCTGCAATCCTCGGTGGTGGAAGGACATGCGCCAAACTGTTATCCGCCTCAGGCCCAGCTGCCACTGCATTTACCCAGTGTGCTGTTAGGGATATATAACGTCCCTGACCGTGCTTACTGGTCCACGTATCCGTAGTTAGGTGGACCTTGCCACAGATGGCGTTGCGCAGTGCACACCTGATTTTGTCCCCCACTTGGTTGTGCAGGGAAGGGATGGCTCGCCTGGAAAAGCAGTGGCAGCTGGGCACGACGTATTGTGGGACAGCCACCGCCATAAGGCTTTTAAAACTTTCCGTCTCCACCAGATGGAATGACAGCATTTCAAAGGCCAGTAATTTTGAAATGCTGGCATTCAGGGCCATGGATCGCGGGTGGGTAGGGGGGTACTTCCTCTTTCGCTGCAGTGTTTTTGGAGATAGACAGTTGAACGCTTTCATGGGACATTGTGGAGATGCTTGGTGACCCAGGTGGTGGAGTTGCTGGCACATCCTCTGTTTACGGGTGATGAAGAGCCCAAGACTGCAGCAGAAGAGGAAGCAGGAGGAGCCAGAGACCTTTCTTGGTTTTTGAGGTGTCTACTTCACTGCAGATCGTGCTTTGCACTTAGATTACTAAATTGAGAAGGTTTATGCCTCGCTTCAGGTTCTAATTGCACAGCGTGCAAACCACTCGTGTCTTGTTTTCAACACATTGTCTGAAGAACTGGCATGCCAGGGAACTCCTTGGAGCTGGCTTTGGTGTGCTCGGTCCCTTGGTGTGGTGGGCAGTATCAGGTGTACTGTCTAGGAGATGGCCGCTCCGCTTTCGCACCCTGCTCCCTCTTCTTCTGTGCTGGTGGCTCTGTGCGACCACAACCTTTTCCTCCGAACTACACAGTTCACTCGCATGACCTTGATTTCATGTGGGGTCATCCTCCACATCAGCTTCCACCCAGTCTTCACCCCTGCCCTCCTTGTTGGTCTGCACACTGCAGAAAGCCACAGCAGTTGGCACCTGTGTTTTGTCATCATCCGAGACGTGCTGCGGTGGTTCTCCCATGTACTCATCTTGAAAAATAAGTGGTCGGGCATCGGTGCACTCAATCTCTTCCACTTCTGGGGCAGGGCTATGTGGATGACCCTGGGAAACCATGCTAGCAGAGCCATCAAAAAGCAGAAGAGACTACTCTATGACTTGGGGCTCAGACTGCTTGGCTGATTTGCATGGGGGTGAGGTGAAAGACTGATGGCCATGGGCTGCAGGTGCTAACTCTGATCTTTCAGCAGGAGACTGGGTGGGAGACAATGTGAAGGAACTGGAGGTACTGTCAGCAACCCAATCTACTGTCGCCTGTACTTGTTCTGGCCTCACCATTCGTAGAGCCGCATTCGGCCCTACCAAATAACGCTGAGGGTTCTGTTGCCTACTCGCACCTGAGGAAGGTGTTTTACTTGTGCATGCAGCTGGCACAGATCGACCATGTCCTCTCCCTTCAACAGGAGCTCCACCAGTAGCACCACGACCGGGGCCACGTCCCTTATTTGACGCTCTCCTTATTCTTTGCGTTCACCCACCAAACTAACAGATGGTTTATGTCAGGCGACTATGTAACCGCCAATAGTCAGCAATTATGTTCACTGAGAGTAAGGCAGTGCCAGTGTCATAAAGAGTAAAAATTTCTTGAGGTCACACACACAATAGTGTGACAGACGAATTTTATACAATTACTTGACGGTCACAAAAAATGTTATTTGTCAACCAACAATGTAACTGCAGTATTGACTGGTTGTATTTGACTGACAAATGCAGCAAAGTCCCCAAATGTAGTGTCTTGCACAAAATGGGTGTTTTTTTTAATACCAGAATATAACAGCAGTATCTAATGCTTTTATTGAACTGTCACAAATGCAGGAAAGGTCCCAAATGTACAGCAGTGTCTTGCACAAAATGGGTGTTTTTTTTAAAACCAGAATATAACAGCAGTTTATAACGCTTGTAATTGACTGTGACAAATGCAGCAAAGGCACCAGATGTAGGGTCTTGCACAAAATGGGTGTTTTTAAAAAAAAACACAGACTACAACAGCAGTATCTAACGCTTTTATTGGACTGTCAAAAATGCAGCAAAGGCCCCAAATGTATTATCTTGCAAAAAAGTGGTGTTTTTTTAAACGCTGAATATAACTGCAGTATTTAATGCTTGTATTTGACTGTCACAAATGCACATATGCTGTGCTGGTGTACTGAACTTGCACAAAATGGCACCCACCTTAATAACAGACGGATAAAAGTTATTTTTCTGTGTCACTGGGCTCAGGGCAGGGTAAAAAAATGGTGCACTGCGCCCACAAAACGAAATCGCTGTATTTCTCACAGTTAACAAGCACTTCTGATGACAGATTCTTTCCTATTCTTTCCCTCACAGCAGCAGCATCCTATCCCTACACTAGTAAGAGCAGAGTGACGTGCAGCGCTACGTAACTCCAGCTTATACAGGGAGTGCAGAATTATTAGGCAAGTTGTATTTTTGAGGATTAATTTTATTATTGAACAACAACCATGTTCTCAATGAACCCAAAAAACTCATTAATATCAAAGCTGAATATTTTTGGAAGTAGTTTTTAGTTTGTTTTTAGTTTTAGCTATTTTAGGGGGATATCTGTGTGTGCAGGTGACTATTACTGTGCATAATTATTAGGCAACTTAACAAAAAACAAATATATACCCATTTAAATTCTTTATTTTTACCAGTGAAACCAATATAACATCTCAACATTCACAAATATACATTTCTGACATTCAAAAACAAAACAAAAACAAATCAGTGACCAATATAGCCACCTTTCTTTGCAAGGACACTCAAAAGCCTGCCATCCATGGATTCTGTCAGTGTTTTGATCTGTTCACCATCAACATTGCGTGCAGCAGCAACCACAGCCTCCCAGACACTGTTCAGAGAGGTGTACTGTTTTCCCTCCTTGTAAATCTCACATTTGATGATGGACCACAGGTTCTCAATGGGGTTCAGATCAGGTGAACAAGGAGGCCATGTCATTAGATTTTCTTCTTTTATACCCTTTCTTGCCAGCCACGCTGTGGAGTACTTGGACGCGTGTGATGGAGCATTGTCCTGCATGAAAATCATGTTTTTCTTGAAGGATGCAGACTTCTTCCTGTACCACTGCTTGAAGAAGGTGTCTTCCAGAAACTGGCAGTAGGACTGTGAGTTGAGCTTGACTCCATCCTCAACCCGAAAAGGCCCCACAAGCTCATCTTTGATGATACCAGCCCAAACCAGTACTCCACCTCCACCTTGCTGGCGTCTGAGTCGGACTGGAGCTCTCTGCCCTTTACCAATCCAGCCACGGGCCCATCCATCTGGCCCATCAAGACTCACTCTCATTTCATCAGTCCATAAAACCTTAGAAAAATCAGTCTTGAGATATTTCTTGGTCCAGTCTTGACGTTTCAGCTTGTGTGTCTTGTTCAGTGGTGGTCGTCTTTCAGCCTTTCTTACCTTGGCCATGTCTCTGAGTATTGCACACCTTTGGGCACTCCAGTGATGTTGCGGCTCTGAAATATGGCCAAACTGGTGGCAAGTGGCATCTTGGCAGCTGCACGCTTGACTTTTCTCAGTTCATGGGCAGTTATTTTGCGCCTTGGTTTTTCCACACGCTTCTTGCGACCCTATTTTGAATGAAACGCTTGATTGTTCGATGATCACGCTTCAGAAGCTTTGCAATTTTAAGAGTGCTGCATCCCTCTGCAAGATATCTCACTATTTTTGACTTTTCTGAGCCTGTCAAGTCCTTCTTTTGACCCATTTTGCCAAAGGAAAGGAAGTTGCCTAATAATTATGCACACCTAATATAGGGTGTTGATGTCATTAGACCACACCCCTTCTCATTACAGAGATGCACATCACCTAATATGCTTAATTGGTAGTAGGCTTTCGAGCCTATACAGCTTGGAGTAAGACAACATGCATAAAGAGGATGATGTGGTCAAAATACTCATTTGCCTAATAATTCTGCACGCAGTGTATAGAGCCTGCTGCACTGGCCAATTAGTAGGCATGGCTGTTATGGCTTCTAAGGTCACAAGAGTTAAACACTTGTTGATTGGCTCTGCAGCCTTTCAAAAAGCGCCATTAACTCGCCGAACACCGAACTCGAAACCAAACTTTTACTGAAAAGTTCGGGGTCCAAAAATCCTAAAGTTCGGTACAGTTCGGGTTCGCTCAACCCTAGCCATTGGGTCCCCGTGCTGCTGTTACGGGGACCCAATGGCATGGAAGGCAGTGCGATGTGTCCCCTGGATCTCACAGGCAGGAAGCTGTATGAGTAATACACATACAGCCAATGCATTCCAATACAGAAGTATTGGAATGCACTGTAAAGGGGATCAAACCCCAAAGTGGGACAAAGAATAAAGTGAAAAAAAAAGTTGAAAAATAAAGTTTTCCCCCCCAAAAATTAAGTTTCAAGTAAAAAAAAAAATCTTTTTCTACAAATAAAGTATAATTTTTTTTGTCAAAAATAGGGAAAAAAAGAAAAGTAGACACATTAGGTATTGCCACGTCCATATCGACTAGGTCTATAAACATATAACATGACCTAACCCCTCAGATGAACACGTAAAAAATAAAAATAAAAACTGTGCTAAATAAACCATTTTTTTGTCACCTTACATCACTAAAATTACAACACCAACCGATCAAAAAGGCTTATGCCTACCAAAATAGTACCAATCTAACCAGTCACCTCATCCCGCAAAAAAAATGAGAACCTACCTTGTTTTTAAAAATGTTATTGTGTAAAACTTAAGTAAATAAATAAAAGTATACATATTAGGTATCGACGCGTCCGTAAGAACCTCCTCTATAAAAATATCACATGACCTAACCCCTCAGATGAACACCGTAAAAAAAAAAAAAAAGCCATTTTTTTGTCACCTTACATCAGAAAAAGTGATATGATTTGAGAACATGCAATAACCTGTATTTTTAGGGAAAAAATAGAAAAGTGAACACCTACCATTTGCTTTCCTCCACCCCCACTTTTCTCTGCTATTGCTTCTTGGCCGGGATGCAACTCCTCCACAGAATATGACTGCGAGAAAAAATAAAAAAACATAATTAGAATAATGACAAACTATTACAGTGGGGCTTGCTATAATCTAACTTGACATACCGTATCATGTCGGCGACGTCGGCGAGGAGCAGTGCTCCCAGCCTAACTTGAAGATATGTTTATTAAAAATCAAATAAAAATAATAATATTTGAGCTTTACACACGACAAGCAGACAAGCAGACCCACGTAAATATTACTTACTTTCCAACCAACTTTTTTCCTGTCTTGCGGGCTGTCTGGCAGGCAGAGGGCCGTCTGTCAGGTGGACAGGCTTGCTTTGTTTTTTCAAAAAAATTAATACGATGAGTGGTAGTTATATTCTTGTACCCATGACTACTACTCCTAGCATCCCCTATGTAATTATACTATCTGCAGTCCCTATGCAATAGTACATAGGGACTGCAGGTTGTATTTATACATAGGGGATGCTAGGAGTTGCAGTACCTAGGACTACTATTCCTAGTATCCCCTATGTACTTATGCTACCTCCAGTCCCTATGTACTATTGCATAGGGACTGCAGGTAGAGATGGCCCGAACTATCCGACGGCGAACAGTTCCCGGCGAACATAGCTTGTTCGCGTTCGCCTCTGCCGGGCGAACACATGCGATGTTCGGTCCGCCCCCTATACATCATCATTGAGCAAACTTTGACCCTGTACCTCACAGTCAGCAGACACATTCCAGCCAATCAGCAGCATACCCTCCCTCCCAGACCCTCCCACCTCCTGCACAGCATCCATTTTAGATTCATTCTGAAGCTGCAGTCTTAGTGAGAGGAGGGAGACTGTAACTGCTGCTGATTTAATTGGGAAATCGATAGCTAGGCTAGTGAATTCAGTGTCCACTCCAGTCCTGAAAGACTCATCTGATCTCTGCTGTAAGGACAGCGTCCTGACAGCACCCCAAAAAGCCCTTTTTAGGGCTGCAACATTAGTCTGCTTTTTTTTTTTTCCTTTATATACATATTGCAGTTGCCTGGCCTGCCTGTGTGTGAGGAGCTGCAGGCCCACAGACTGTAGTGTGCCCACTGCCAGTGCTCACCCCTGTCATTCCGTGTGGCACAGGACTTTGCTTAAAAAAAGGCACTTAATTTTTACACTTTAATCTAAGGTTAGTTGCCTGCCAGTGTGTGTCAGGCTGACTTCCACTGACTGTAGTGTGCCCACTGCCAGTGCCCACCACTCATACCGGCTGGCACAGGACTTTGCTTAAAAAAGGCATTTAATTTTTACACTTTAATGTAATTTCAGCTGCTTGCCTGCTGCTAGTGTGTGTCAGGCCGACTTCAACTGACTGTAGTGTGCCCACTGCCAGTGCCCACCCCTGTCATACCGAGTGGCACAGGACTTTGCTTAAAAAATAGGCACTTAATTTTTACACTTTAATCTAAGGTTAGTTGCCTGCCAGTGTGTGTCAGGCTGACTTCCACTGACTGTAGTGTGCCCACTGCCAGTGCCCACCACTCATACCGGCTGGCACAGGACTTTGCATAAAAAAGGCATTTAATTTTTACACTTTAGTGTAATTTCAGCTGCTTGCCTGCTGCTAGTGTGTGTCAGGCCGACTTCAACTGACTGTAGTGTGCCCACTGCCAGTGCCAACCACTGATACCGGGTGGCACAGTAGCTTGCCGATAAATAAGGCATTTAATTTTTAGACAGTAGTCTAAATTCAGTTGCTTGCCGGCTGCCAGTGTGTGTCAGGCCCGCTTCCACTGACTGTAGTGTGCCCACTGCCAGTGCCAACCACTGATACCGGGTGGCACAGTAGCTTGCCGATAAATAAGGCATTTAATTTTTAGACAGTAGTCTAAATTCAGTTGCTTGCCTGCTGCCAGTGTGTGTCAGGCCCTCTTCCACTGACTGTAGTGTGCCCACTGCCAGTGCCAACCACTCATACCGGGTGGCACAGTAGCTTGCCGATAAATAAGGCATTTAATTTTTACACTTTAGTGTAATTTCAGTTGCTTGCCTGCTGCCAGTGTGTGTCAGGCCCGCTTCTACTGACTGTAGTGTGCCCACTGCCAGTGCCAACCACTGATACCATCTCCCCGTTCGAAAAATCTATTCAATAAATGGCACCCAGATTGGGGACGTTAGAGGGATTAAACTGATGAGAATAGTACTACAGAAAATACCACTCATATCGGGTGTGACAGTAAATTGCACGGCGCAGACGCAGTCACCGTGGATAAAAACAAAGGGGAGGGAGCCAGCGTTTTTTTAACCATCTCCCCGTTCGAAAAATCAATTCAATTGACCTTTCGGGGACCCTTGGTGTTGTACGTGGCTGGGTGGAGGAAGAAACCTTCAATGACATCACCGGGACGTGGCTAGCTTGGTATCCAACCTTGTGCAAATGGGGAGTTTGCGGTTGTGCAAATGAACTGTTTGCGGTGCATTAAAAGGGGAGTTTGGTCTGTCAATGTCTGTGATGCGGGCGTAACCCTTACACTACCTGATCGATACAACATCATACCTGATCGTATACACACACTGGATGTTTTAAAGCACGTTATTCCAAACAATTTAGGAATGTTAGTTGATTTATGCCCTTTATGGATTAAAACCCGACTCTGCGTCCACTACGTAATTTTCCATGGGAGTTTTGCCATAGATCCCCCTCCGGCATGCCACAGTCCAGGTGTTAGACCCCTTGAAACAACTTTCTCATCACTATTGTGGCCAGAAAGAGTCCCTGTGGGTTTTAAAATTCGCCTGTCTATTGAAGTCTATGGCGGTTCGCCCGGTTCGCCAGTTCGCGAACATTTGCGGAAGTTCTCGTTCGCTGTTCGCGAACTGAAAATTTTATGTTCGCGACATCACTAACTGCAGGTACTATAAGTACATTGGGGATAATAGGAGTAGTAGTCATAAGTACTGCAACTCCTAGCATCACCTATGTACTTACAGTACAGACCAAAAGTTTGGACACACCTTCTCATTCAAACTGTTTTCTTTATTTTTATGACTATGAAGGCATCAAAACTATGAATTAACACATGTGGAATTATATACATAACAAACAAGTGTGAAACAACTAAAAATATGTCATATTCTAGGTTCTTCAAAGTAGCCACCTTTTTCTTTGATTACTGCTTTGCACACTCTTGGCATTCTCTTGATGAGCTTCAAGAGGTAGTCCCCTGAAATGGTCTTCCAACAGTCTTGAAGGAGTTCCCAGAGATGCTTAGCACTTGTTGGCCTTTTTGCCTTCACTCTGCGGTCCAGCTCACCCCAAACCATCTCGATTGGGTTCAGGTCCGGTGACTGTGGAGGCCAGGTCATCTGGCGCAGCACTCTCCTTCATGGTCAAATAGCCCTTACTTTCAATATTTTCCCAATTTTTTGGCTGACTGACTGACCTTAATTTCTTAAAGTAATGATGGCCACTCGTTTTTCTTTACTTAGCTGCTTTTTTCTTGCCATAATACAAATTCTAACAGTCTATTCAGTAGGACTATCAGATGTGTATCCACCTGACTTCTCCTCAATGCAACTGATGGTCCCAACCCCATTTATAAGGCAAGAAATCCTACTTATTAAACCTGACAGCGCACACCTGTGAAGTGAAAACCATTTCAGGGGACTACCTCTTGAAGCTCATCAAGAGAATGCCAAGAGTGTGCAAAGCAGTAATCAAAGCAAAAGGTGGCTACTTTGAAGAACCTAGAATATGACATATTTTCAGTTGTTTCACACTTGTTTGTTATGTATATAATTCCACATGTGTTAATTCATAGTTTTGATGCCTTCAGTGTGAATCTACAATTTTCATAGTCATGAAAATAAAGAAAATTCTTTGAATGAGGAGGTGTGTCCAAACTTTTGGTCTGTACTGTATAACTTACAGCTCCTATGTATAAGTACATAGGAGCTGCTTATAAAAAAAAAATTATGCTGCACAATAAAAAAACTAAAAAAACTTTATACTCAACTTCAATGGCATGCTGCTAACTCCCTCACAGGCTGGAGCAAAGAAGCAAACAGGAAGCTGCAAAAACAACTCCCCCTACAGTTGTGTTCAAAATTATTCAACCCCCAATGCTGTAAAGGGTTTTAGGGAATTTAGTGTACATTTGTAATTGTGTTCAGAATGAAATCTTACAAGGACTTTTTAAAGAACCAAATACAGTATTAAATGTTTTTTTTTTGTGATTTCTTCATTGACACAATTATTCAACCCCTTAAAGACTACCACTCCTAAGAACAGAGGTTCATTCAAGTGTTTTCGATCAGGTATTGAAAACACCTGTGGATGTCAAGGAGCAGCAATCAAGCATAATAAGCACCAATTAGGCAGATTTAAAAGGACTGTGATACTCAGCTCCTTCTAGACATTTACTGGTGTGTTTACAAACATGGTGAAGTCAAGAGAATGGTCCAGGAAGACAAGAGAAGAGGTGATTTCTCTTCACAGGAAGGGCAATGGCTATAAGAAGATTGCAAAGATGTTAAACATACCAAAAGACACCATAGGAAGCATCATTCGCAAATTCAAGGCAAAGGGCACTGTTGAAACGCTACCTGGTCGTGGCAGAAAGAAGATGCTGACTTCGACTGCTGTGCGGTACCTGAAGCACAAAGTGGAGAAAAGTCCCCGTGGGACTGCTGAGGAACTGAAAAAAGATTTGTCAAATGTGGGTACTGAAGTTTCAGCTCAGACAATAAGGCGCACACTGCGTAATGAAGGCCTCCATGCCAGAACTCCCAGGCGCACCCCCTTGCTGTCTCCAAAGAATAAGAAGCGTCGACTGCAGTATGCCAAAAGTCATGTGGACAAACCACAAAAGTTTTGGGATAGTGTTCTGTGGACTGATGAAACAAAATTAGAACTGTTTGGGCCCATGGATCAACGCTATGTTTGGAGGAGGAAGAACAAGGCCTATGAAGAAAAGAACACCTTGCCTACTGTGAAGCATGGTGGGGGGTCAATCATGCTTTGGGGCTGTTTTGCTTCTACAGGTACAGGGAAGCTTCAGCGTGTGCAAGGTACCATGAATTCTCTTCAGTACCAGGAGATATTGGATGAAAATGTGATGCAGTCCGTCACAAACCTGAGGATTGGGAGACGTTGGACCTTTCAACAGGACAATGATCCCAAGCATACCTCCAAGTCCACTAGAGCATGGTTGCAGATTAAAGGCTGGAACATTTTGAAGTGGCCATCGCAGTCACCAGACTTAAATCCGATTGAGAACCTTTGGTGGGACTTAAAGAAAGCAGTTGCAGCGCGCAAGCCTAAGAATGTGACTGAACTGGAGGCTTTTGCCCATGAAGAATGGGCGAAGATACCTGTAGATCGCTGCAAGACACTTATGTTAAGCTATGCTTCACGTTTAAAAGCTGTTATAACTGGAAAAGGATGTTGTACTAAGTACTAAGATTGAATGTCACTTGGGGGTTGAATAAAACTGATAATGATGTGAGCACAGAAAAGACATTTGTGGTTATTTCATTATAAATGTTATGTTATATTTGTCTGACTTACAAGTGCCTCTTTGATTTAATTGTAAACAAGATGACTGAAATGATCAAAATCAATGTCAAACTGGCCAAAACACTCAATTTCAGTGGGGGTTGAATAACTGTATATCCCGGTGCAGGCGCAGACCGGAAAACCGGAGTCGGCGACGTGGCAATTTCCGGAATGCTTGGTCCGGCATTAATATATCTCAATGGAAATTAATCCGGATCCGGCAAGTGCGGTATTGTTCCGGAATTTTGGCCGGAAAAAATACTGCAGCAAGCTGCGGTATTTTGTACGGTCAAATACCGTACAAGGGACAGAACGGAAGACATCCTGATGCATACTGAATGGATTGCTTTCCATTCATAATGCATTAGGACAAAACGGATGCGTTTTTTCCGGTATTGAAACCCTTTACCGGATTTCAATACCGGGAAAGAATAACACTAGTGTGAAAGTACCCTTAGCTTGGACCATATCTATAATTAGCCATTTGAGAGTATTACTGGATATACTTACAGCCCTGGCACCATCAATCCCAGTTTCTTTCTCTTTTATACATTCAGAGCTAAAAAAAAAATATTTAGTTACTCTGCCTTTTCTATATCTCTAAAGACCATCCCCCCATTACCATTATTTAGGGTCTCTACCTGCTCTGACCTTGGGTTTTTAGCATTTAAAGGCTATATGCACACGGCCGTTGTTTTGGTCCGCATCCGAGCCGCAGTTTTTGCGGCTTGGATGCGGACCCGTTCACTTCAATGGGGCCGCAAAAGATGCGGACAGCACTCCGTGTGCTGTCCGCATCCGTGGCTCCATTCCGTGGACCGGAAAAAAAATATATAACATGTCCTATTCTTGTCCACGCTTTGCGGACAAGAATAGGCAGTTATATTAAAGGCCGTCCATGCCGTTCCGCAAATTGCGGATATGCAATTTGCAGACCGCAAAATACACAATGGTCGTGTGCATATAGCCAAAGAGTGTTTTGGGATTGGTTTTGGTCTCTTTGGGCACCATTTTTTTTTTTTTGCAGTAAATATCTCTTTTTGACAGGTTTTATGAAGCGGACCCCTCAGATTTGTATTTTTTAACAGCCCTTTTTGTCTTTATTACCCTTTTTACAGTAGCTGTTAGCCATGTGGGGTTTAATTTTAGCAATTTATGCTTGTTACTTACAGTAATAAATTTTGCAGTATTATTACCCAAAGTAGATTTAAAAAGTCACTGTACTTTCTCACTGTTACAGGGGATATTATTGATATTTCTGCAAATCTAAATAATTAATATTCATAAATAGGCGTGAGTCGTCTAGTAATGACTCCGCCTATTTATGCCTAAATAAACAACAAATCACTACTGATTACCTTACTCTACACTGAACTACCTGCGGCTATTGCTGCGGCGCCTATTACAATAAGAGACCACACACAGTGATTAAATAAAAGGTATTTATTAAAACACTATACGTTATAGTCTGATATCTGCTTATAATTATATATATCTATATCAATGGAATAGATATATATATTTACAGCAGTACACAACAATATACTATAACAACACACTAATACGGTATTATCTACACAAGACACAATCCCACTATAATACTCACCCCCACAATCTAACTATACCTAACACTTACATACATGTTAACAGCAGCCCACCCAATCCTGTCAATATACTATCCCTACAGGGAATAACAAGGGGTTAATACAAACACTGCTGCTGCTGGGGTATGCAGGGCAGCCATGAAGGGGTATCAAGGGGTTTCAGGGGTAGAAGATGAGATGATCTATACCGGGGGAGGTATAAGGGTAACAGGGGTAAAACTAGGGCAGAGGGGATATAGGGGAATGAGGGATAACACAGGGGAATTAGGGTACGTTGGTGGTATAGGGGGAGTAAGGGTTAATGCAGGGAATAAGGGATTTGTTGGTGGTATAGGGGGAATAGATAGGGGGTGTAAGGGTTATTCGTTGGTGGTATAGGGGGGAGTAGATAGGGAGTGTAAAGGTTAATGTAGGGGATTCGTTGGTGGTATAGGGGGGAGTAAGGGTTAATGCAGGGGAATCGTTGATGGTATAGGGGGTGTAAAAGTTAATGCAGGGGAACCATGGATTGGTTGGTGGTATAGGGGAGGAGTAAGGGTTAATGCAGGGGAATCGTTGGTGGTATAGGGGGTAATATTGATACTCAGCCGGTATGCTCGTTGTCCAGGTGGTGCTCGTTTTCCTAGGGGATGATCCTCTCCGGCTGGGGGCTGGTTCCAAAAGTGCCTCAGCGTAGCACCGCCAGACTATTTAAGTTCGGCGGCGCTCGCTCCCGAGGCAGCCCGTCCTGTGGCGCGCATGCGCGCCGCCGGCCAGAACACGTGGGTCGGCACGATGATAGGACGTCACCGCGCCAGCCCGCTCATCCCAGAGCGTGCTTCCAGGCGGAGGGTTCCTTTGATCCTCCGCCTGTAGCGCATCTGCATACCCTGCGGCGCGATAATTATCGCGCCGGAGGTATGCAGATAACAGAGGGAATGACGTTTGTTTCCCTCTCTCTGTTATGTTAACTATCCCCAGGAGCTGGAGATAGCTAATCCCAAATGGCATCGGATCTCTATTGATCCTATGCCTTTTGAGGTCACCAGAGGCTGGACATAATTGTCCAGCCATCTGGTGACCTTCTCATCTCCTGTAGGGATGCAGGAGGAGGGGGGGGGCACCCGAACAGGGGGCATCTTTATCTGTATACTATATGTGTATAGATCCTTGGGGCACATCCATACACATATATATACCAGGAGTAATAAGCAGGTGGCTCACTCTGATTTATCACGGTAGGTGCACAGGTTCAGAGAAACACCCCCTGGTTCTGATTGGTATATAGTCTACCTGTGAAACAACCATCTCAGCGGTGCATGGCCATGTACTGAAGGACGAAAAATCCATCTATTTTTACTCACGTAAGATAAAGAATTGGTGTAGGACTCACGAAAGTGAAATATCCGACACAGGTCTCTCGCGAGAGTAGATACGAGATCCCAGCAAAAACCGGATCTGATACAACTACAGCGGAGAAAGGTTGAAGCGTGGGACACCACGGCAGTAATCCTCCCGCGGAATGAACGTAGTGAGCCTACATGGGACACAGTGAGTAAACATACAATATAAACTTAAGTGGATTTGCACCGCATCGCTGAACGAAAGGCGACACAAGTGCGGTTGTAATAGACTTGCTGGACAGTCGATTTTTCACATATAGCGTACTCAGACCTTTGAGACGACTATAGCAGATGGACAATTCACATATCGTGTGAAGTAAAACTACGGATCACATCCGAACACTCTATACCTTGCATCCTATATGGTGGCATATGATATTCTTTTTGTATATACCCAAGAATATATGAAATTTGTATGAAATTTGTATGCAATTAAATATATCTAGAGCGCAGCTATATGGTCAGTCCTGGTTTGCTCTGCCACAGACGGCTGTGATTCAACTAGTCATACCCAATTGGAAAGATACGGATGCAGCCTTCTGTGTCACAGTCAATTACACGGGCTGTGTGTGTTCTTGTGTTTTTGATATATCTTCTTTTTTGATATATGTTTTTATCGATATGTTTTATATATGCTCTTTTATATAAATTTTAACCTGGTGCACACAGGGTATATTGTTTAATAAATATTTTATTTTAGTTCCACGTGAATTCTTATTGTTCTGAGTGCCGGTTCTATCTAATATATATATATATATATATATATATATATATATATACCAATCTTCTGGTGGGAGGCATGCCTACATATATATTCATGGATGTTTGGGGCACATCCATAAATATTTATATGCATGCATATAGATAGATATAACCAATAAGCCCACCCATATACATAGAGATATATGCTGCCAAGGGGGCATACATACATCTCCATGTATACACACATGTCCCACCTGGACGGGCCCATAGAAAAGTGCCAATATACACTCACCTAAAGAATTATTAGGAACACCATACTAACACCATACTAATACGGTGTTGGACCCCCTTTTGCCTTCAGAACTGCCTTAATTCTACGTGGCATTGATTCAACAAGGTGCTGATAGAAATGTTGGCCCATATTGATAGGATAGCATCTTGCAGTTGATGGAGATTTGAGGGATGCACATCCAGGGCACGAAGCTCCCGTTCCACCACATCCCAAAGATGCTCTATTGGGTTGAGATCTGGTGACTGTGGGGGCCATTTTAGTACAGTGAACTCATTGTCATGTTCAAGAAACCAATTTGAAATGATTCGAGCTTTGTGATATGGTGCATTATCCTGCTGGAAGTAGCCATCAGAGGATGGATACATGTTCTAATTCTGTTTACGCCAAATTCGGACTCTACCATTTGAATGTCTCAACAGAAATCGAGACTCATTAGACCAGGCAACATTTTTCCAGTCTTCAACAGTCCAATTTTGGTGAGCTCGAACAAATTGTAGCCTCTTTTTCCTACTTGTAGTGGAGATGAGTGGTACCCGGTGGGGTCTTCTGCTGCTGTAGCCCATCCGCCTCAAGGTTGTGCATGTTGTGGCTTCACAAATGCTTTGCTGCATACCTTGGTTGTAACGAGTGGTTATTTCCATCAACGTTGCTCTTCTATCAGCTTGAATCAGTCGGCTCATTCTCCTCTGACCTCTAGCATCCACAAGGCATTTTTGCCCACAGGACTGCCGCATACTGGATGTTTTTCCCTTTTCACACCATTCTTTGTAAACCCTAGAAATGGTTGTGCGTGAAAATCCCAGTAACTGAGCAGATTGTGAAATACTCAGACCGGCCCGTCTGGCACCAACAACCATGCCACGCTCAAAATTGCTTAAATCACCTTTCTTTCCCATTCTGACATTCAGTTTGGAGTTCAGGAGATTGTCTTGACCAGGACCACACCCCTAAATGCATTGAAGCAACTGCCATGTGATTGGTTGACTAGATAATTGCATTAATGAGAAATAGAACAGGTGTTCCTAATAATTCTTTAGGTGAGTGTATATTTAAATATAACACTTCCCTCAACACTCACAATTTTATTTAATAGAGAATGGTGTAACTAGCAGATTTCTAAATTACTTCATTTAAAAATTCTGCCTGCATCCACCTGAAAAGAAATCTGTAAAGTCATGGCCACTAGGAGTCTCACTTCCACCTAAATTGTAGTTCATTGCCTGTTGTCAGGCAAGATGTGTCCCTGATTAACAGACTCATAAGTCTCTCACAGACAATGGGAGGGTGTCAGAGCTAGATGAGATTGTAAGCCTATGTGTCTTTAAGTTTGATTTATCACTCCTTATCTGTCCTGTGATCTCTTGAGCTAAAACAAAACATAGTGGGAAGGAAGGGAATGGATTTAATAGCAGTATTGTGCAGACTGAAGGGATACAACCTCTATTTCTGAGTGAAATGCATCTAGCTGTGCAGCTGAAAAAGAATAATATGGCTGAAAAAAGCATTAGGGAAGCCCAAACATAACTGTTCCTTCACAGTTATGATTGTACAAAGAAGCAGAGTCATTATGCAAACTATAACGCACACAGGGAGTGGGGAAGTGACCACTGAGCTCAACCCGCACCCCTGTCTCTGCCTACTTGCCTCGCAAGTCGTAGTGACAAGGGACAACTGGTCTACAAACCCTAACTTAGGTAAGTGCAGGGAAGACGGATAAACATACAAGCGACGTAAACAAGCCGAGTCAAAACCAAGAGAGAAGCACGGTACCAGAGGAGCAAGTGGAGGATCGTCAGGAAGGAGCCAAAGTCAAAACCAGGGGGAAATGCCAAGACCAAGGGATGAGACAGCCGGGAAGTCAAAACACGAACAGAAGATGAGAACACACAGGAATGACCTCAATAACAGGCAATCTGTGGCCAGCAGATTGCCTGTTTAAATAGGGCGCTAGTGGAATCATGTGACGTGGCCAGCGTCACATGACTCCAGACTACCAATACAGCCGAGCGCCGAGTGAGCAGCTCGGCGCTCAGCCCCATCGTGGTTGCCCCGGGAACAGACGACGCCGGGCGAGCTGATCATGCGAGCGCGCCCCGGCCGTCCCCGCACATAGCACCCCGTAACCTTGCGGTTGCCACGGGAACGGGCGACGCCGGGCGCGCTGATGATGCGAGCGCGCCCCGGCCGTCCCCGCACCATGACACACACTTTTGTTTTAAAATATAGGTACTATTATCTGACAATAGCTACTCCCAGTCTTTGCCCTGAAGAGCTGCCCTCAATCCAGGGAAGTTGGCCTTTTTAAAATTGTGTTTTTGTTCATCAAGCTAGAGTTTGCTTTTTATAATTCAGGGGGAATATGTTTATGTGGCTAATTGTGGAGTTTGGAGCATCAAAAAAAATCTTTTGATTTTCCCCACCAATTAAATTGAGCTGAGTTTCTATAGAGACAAAAGCAATGCTGTTTCTGCAGGATGTCCTATGCATCAGTGGCGTGCCTAGGGTTTTTGGCACCCGGGGCGGGTCATTTCTCTGGCACCTCCCCCCCAATACTTGACCACATACCTCTTACATCCAGGGACATCTCCTGTCATGTAGACCTTCTCTTTCCTCTTCTCCTCCGTTAGAATTTCTCATGGCGGTCTTTCAGCCACATGTCATCTCTACAGAGTTTGTAACACAAACACGTTAGATTTCTCAATTTTTCCATTAACCTCCCCATCCTGGTGTCCCCACAGTGTCATTCTGCTGCCACCCCCAATACTGTGCCCGTTGTGCCCCCCAATGCCCCAGGTACTATACTGCTGAAAAAATTGTGACTCTAATAGACCTAATTGGGGTCATTTATCAAACTGGTATAAAGTAAAACTGGATTTCCAAAAGAGCTGTCAAGTATGAAAGGTGGAATCTGATTGGCTGCTATGGGCAACTAAGCCAGTTCTACTTTACACCAGTTTGATAAAATTACCCCAAATGTCCCTATAGTGTCTACAGCAATTAAAATGTCCCCTAGAGTGAGCCCAGTAATAATAACACATTATATTGTACTCCAGGTAATAATCCCTGTATAGTGTCCCCAGAAGTAATAGAATGGCCCCTACAGTGCCTCCCCAATAGCAACGTCCCCCATGCTGCCTCCCACACAGTAATTTCCCCCACACGGTAATTTCCCCCACAGTAGTGTGCCCCACACAGTAGTGTCCCCACACAGTAGAGTCCCCCACGCTGCCCCCACACAGTGGTGTCCCCCACACAGTAGAGTCCCCCACGCTGCCCCCACACAGTAGAGTCCCCCACATTGCCTATATAGTAATTTTCCCCCCACATAGTAATCCCTTCCATAATAATTTGCCACCACACAGTATCCCACTATATTTTCCCCCGAAATGTCCTGCTGTGTGCACCCCCAAAGTTGGCAAAACCTAAAAGCTAAATACTTACCTGTGCTTGCTTGCAGAGTCCTGGCACTGTGCTGCTGAGTCCCGGCACAGGCACGCGCAATGTGTCATCACGCGCGCTTGTGCCGGGATTTCACTACCCCATAGGCTTCAGGCGTACTAGGCCTGAAGCCTATGGGGGTGATCGGCGGTGGGGCAGGGAACTATGTGCGCCGCGGCCCTGCCCCACCACCCTTGGGCACGCCACTGCTGTGCATATCGCTGAGTTGTTAGTGTCCTTTTTATCACTACTAGGGGTGACCGAGTTTCGTATGCGATGGTTCCCCAGATTATCACACAAGCAGTTTGGGCAGTGTGTATCTCCAAAGAAAAGGCAGGATTGAAGTAGCCACCACAAGGTGTCCATACTGAAAACAACCATCGTCTGATGCCAAATGGAATTTGGATTTGCCCCTAAAGATGATAAGCTTCCAATGTATAGCAGTCCAGGTTTCTTGGTCCCAACACCACTGTAAACAAGGGCGATGGTGGCTAGCTGTCGATTTATTGGGTGGTATCACATCAATATTCCTTCTGCTATGCACTTGAAAATGATGCAGGGAGAGACAGGGGTGGGTAATGAAGGTGCCATCTGTGTCTGGATGGTGGACAACAAAACTGTGGGTTGCTTTGTGCTTAATCACAGATCAAATGATCTTCTCTACTGGTGGTCCATTTGTGCCGCCCGGAGCCTGTTCGTTGTGTGTGCATGCCCTCATATAACCACTGTTCCCAACACCTCCTAACGTTTTCACTACATGACCCTGTCAAATAAAGTGGACAGGGTATGGCTGTTGCAGAGAGAGCTGAGCCTCTAGGTGTAATGGCAATGCCCCTATTGCCCCTATTGCTCCTAATTTGTATATATTAAAACATCATTTTTCTCAGCAATGCAGACATATGTCACATGTGAACATGGGACCAACACAGATGCCTTCAGCTGCCAAGCGCAACATGTAACAGGTCAGCCAGTGTCATAGGTACAGATCTGCTGACAGATGTCCATTAAGCTTGCCAATTTTACATGTTTATAATATATTATGAAATATAATTGTAGCTCTGCGTGGACTCTAACCCTATTCAGTTTTGTTCTTGAGGACCGCATGTCACCTGGATTGCTGCCATGCTCTTGGACATGTATAAATACAGAAGGACATAGTACGGCCAGAGCAGTAATCACAGGGGCGCAGGATGGCTCTGCACATTGCTTCCACACTTCTCTGGGCTACAGGCATCACTCTCCTAATTTATCTCATTAAATGGTGGCGTAAGGTCCAACAGAATAACCTTCCCCCAGGACCTACACCTCTACCAGGCTTGGGGAATATGCTTCAGATGAGCACCTCGGAAATACCACAGTCTTTAATGAAGGTATGTACACTTACCTACTATTTTAGGACACTGTTTCAATAGTAATTCCTGCTATAAATCAGTTGATGAAATAGCCCATAAGGTAGGTTGACCCAGTAATACACAAGAGAAGTCTTAAGGAACTCATATTTCCCTCATTTGTACTATCAGTCCATTATTGTATACAGGATACTTTATGACAGTCTGTGCCTGGTCCTCCATAAACAGCAGAAAATATTCAGCATTTCTCACGGGGATACGGAAGGGAATTTGATGCCCCCCGCTGCTGTCCTGTTATAGAATTACTCCTCCCTAGCAATGTACCTATACTGATAATAGATGTATGTTAGAGAACGGAGGTAACTGAGAATATGTATATATGTATATAATGCTGTAAGTACTGCCTACTACAGTATGCCTGTCATCCAACTGAAATGGATGGGATGAGATCTCATCCTGCTACTGGAAGTGTTCTTGGTATTATCTTCATTTTGCTAATACAGTCACAGAACCAGCACTATAAAAGCATAATAAAATCCTCAAAGACGAATTTCCTCGTGCTTTGTAGTAGTGAATCAATTTAACCTAAAAAAGTGCAAAAAATAATAATCTTAGTTACCTGATCCATTTTCTCACGACGGGCCGGCCTCCGCCATCTCGCACCAAATCCTGTGCACGGTGACGTATGAGCCGGCCGGCATGATGACGTCAACTTGAGCTGTGCGAGATTTTGCTCCAGCTCTGTTAGCAAGATTGTGGCGGCTTGCCTGTCCCGAGCAAATGGATGAGGTAAGTATCATTTCTTTTGTTTTTTTAATTTTACACTGTGTTATGTATATCAGGTGCTGCGATCATGTATGAACGCGGCATCTGAGGGGGTACTACAAACAAACAATTGTGCTTCGTGACGAATGGGTGGACATCTCTGGACCACCATTCACTATAATGGGATCTGATAGGGATCAGGTGGGTTTTCGGACAGCATTCTGCCAGAAAAATACAGCTGTATGTAGTGGTATTTTTTACAGTAGAATGCCAGCATTTCTGCCAGATCCCTATCCGATTCCATTGTAAAAAACGGGGATCTGGCAGAGTCTGGCATTGTCCGGCTAATGCCTAACTCCTCTGTTAGAGGTCTGTGCAGGAACGGTATACTTACATGCAGAAGGATTGAGTTGCATAAAAGTGGCTTGAATGTTACATGTTTTCTCTATCTCTCTAGCTGAGTGAGAAGTATGGACCTGTCTATACCATTTACCAAGTCAACATTCCAGCGATAGTGCTGATTGGGTACGATGCTGTGAAGGAAGCATTGGTGGACCGCAGCGACGCGTTTAGTGATAGGGGAGACCCAGGAGCTGCAGAGCTTTTTAATAAGGATTTTGGTAAGCCATTTAAGCAAAAGTATAAAAATGGTAATGCATTAAAACCTCCTGATGTACAATATCTTGATAAAAAAAAATAAAAAAATTATAAAGTTTACTGCTTGTATCTATAAAGCTGTTGTGTGAAAAAAGGGTTTGCTTTTTTCTCCATAGACACAATATGACTCTATGGATGGTGTCTGGTAGTATTATTATTATTTATTATTCATTCCATGGTACTGTACATACTGTATGATAAAGGGTATACATACATAATAAAAAAAAAAAACTACAATAAGCAAGAACAAGACGAGTTACAAACTGGTACAGAAGGAGAGCGGGCCCTGGCCTTAGGCCTCTTTCAGAGGGGCGAGATTTCCACGCGGGTGCTATGCATGAGGTGAACGCATTGCACCCGCACTGAATCCGGACCCATTCACTTCTATGGGGCTGTGCACATGAGCGGTGATTTTCACGCATCACTTGTGCGTTGCGTGAAAATCGCAGCATGCTCTAATTTGTGCGTTTCTTCACACAACTCAGGCCCCATAGAAATGAATGGGGCTGCGTGAAAATCGCAAGCATCCGCAAGCAAGTGCGGATGCGGTGCGATTTTCATGCATGGTTGCTAGGAGATGATCGGGATAGGGACCTGATCATTATATTATTTTCCCTTTAACATGGTTATAATGGAAAATAATAGCATTCTTAATACAGAATGCTTACTAAAATAGGGCTGGAGGGGTTAAAAAAAATAAAAATAATAATTTAACTCGCCTTAATCCACTTGTTCGCGCAGCCCGGCTTCTCTTCTTTCTTCTTCTTTGCTGTGCAGGAGGAAAAGGACCTGTGGTGACGTCACTGCGCTCATAGAAACATAGAATGTGTCGGCAGATAAGAACCATTTGGCCCATCTAGTCTGCCCAATATACTGAGTACTATGGATAGCCCCCGGCCCTATCTTATATGAAGGATGGCCTTATGCCTATCCCATGCATGCTTAAACTCCTTCACTGTATTTGCAGCTACCACTTCTGCAGGAAGGCTATTCCATGCATCCGCTACTCTCTCAGTAAAGTAATACTTCCTGATATTACTTTTAAACCTTTGCCCCTCTAATTTAAAACTATGTCCTCTTGTAGCAGTTTTTCTTCTTTTAAATATTCTCTCCTCTTTTACCTTGTTGATTCCCTTTATGTATTTAGCAGTTTCTATCATATCCCCTCTGTCTCGTCTTTCTTCCAAGCTATACATGTTAAGGTCCTTTAATCTTTCCTGGTAAGTTTTATCCTGCAATCCATGTACTAGTTTAGTAGCTCTTCTCTGAACTCTCTCCAAAGTATCAATATCCTTCTGGAGATATGGTCTCCAGTACTGAGCACAATACTCCAAATGAGGTCTCACTAGTGCTCTGTAGAGCGGCATGAGCACCTCCCTCTTTCTACTGGTAATTCCTCTCCCTATACACCCAAGCATTTTGCTAGCATTTCCTGCAGCTCTATGAGATTGTCTGTCTACCTTTAAGTCTTCTGAAATAATGACCCCTAAATCCCTTTCCTCAGATACTGAGGTTAGGACTATATCACTGATTTCATATTCTTCTCTTGGGTTTTTACCCCCAGGTGCATTATCTTGCAATTATCAACATTAAATTTTAGTTGCCAGATTTTTGACCATTCCTCTAGTTTTCCTAAATCCTTTTCCATTTGGTGTATCCCTCCAGGAACATCAACCCTGTTACAAATCTTTGTGTCATCAGCAAAAAGACACACCTTACCATCGAGGCCTTCTGCAATTCCGCTGATAAAGATATTAAACAATATGGATCCCAGAACAGATCCCTGAGGTACCCCACTGGTAACAAGACCATGGTCTGAATATACTCCATTGACTACAACTCTCTGTTGTCTGTCCCTCAGCCACTGCCTAATCCATTCAACAATATGGGAGTCCACGCACAAAGACTGCAATTTATTGATAAGCCTTCTATGTGGGACAGTATCAAAAGCCTTACTAAAGTCTAGATAAGCAATGTCTACTGCACCTCCGCCATCTATTATTTTAGTCACCCAATCAAAAAAATCAATACAATTAGTTTGACATGATCTCCCTGAAGTAAACCCATGCTGTTTTTCATCTTTCAATCCATGGGATTTTAGATGTTCCACAATCCTCTCCTTTAGTATGGTTTCCATTAATTTCCCCACTATTGATGTCAGGCTTACTGGCCTATAGCTGCCAGATTCCTCCCTACTAGCTTTCTTGTGAATCGGCACAACATTTGCTAATTTCCAATCTTCTGGGACGAATCCTGTTACCAGTGATTGGTTAAATAAATCTGTTAATGGTTTTGCTAGTTCACCGCTGAGCTCTTTTAATAGCTTTGGGTGTATCCCATCAGGCCCCTGTGACTTATTTGTATTAATTTTAGACAGCTGACTTAGAACCTCTTCCTCTGTAAAGACACATGCATCAAAAGATTCATTAGTCTTCCTTCCTAACTGAGGTCCTTTTCCTTCATTTTCCTTTGTAAAAACTGAACAGAAGTATTCATTGAGGCAGTCAGCTAGTTCTTTATCTTCTTCCATATACCTTCCTTCTTTTGTTTTTAATTTAGTAATTCTTTGTTTTAGTTTCCTTTTTTCATTTATGTATCTGAAGAATGTCTTATCGCCTTTTTTCACTGTCTGAGCTAATTTCTCTTCTGCCTGCGCTTTAGAAGCTCTTATAACTTGTTTGGCCTCTCTCTGCCTAATCTTATACCTTTGCCTTTCATCCTCGTTTTTTTATTTTTTTATAATTACTAAATGCTATCTTTTTGTTTTTAATGATTTTGGCCACTTCTGCTGAGTACCATCCTTTTTTTGCTTTTACTGACAAGCCTAATGCAATTTTCTGTTGCCTTCAATAGTGCCACTTTTAAGTTGTCCCATTTCCCCTGGACTCCATTGAAACTGTTCCAATCTGATAGGGACTCGTATACCACTAATCTAATTTTAGAAAAGTCGGTTTTTCTAAAATCTAAAACTTTAGTTTTTGTGTGGTGTGACTCAGTCACTGTACTTATAGTAAACCACACTGACTGGTGATCATTGATCCCAAGCTTTCCCCTACAGTAATATCAGATACCAAATTCCCATTTGTGAATACTAAATCTAAAATGGCCTCCTTCCGGGTTAGCTCCTCAACTTCTTGCTGTAGAGATAATCCCAGTAGGGAATTTAGAATATCTGTACTCCTGGCAGAACTAGCTTTTTTGGTTTTCCAGTTTACATCAGTAAGATTAAAGTCTCCCATAATGATAACTTCCCTTCAATGTCATTTTAGCTATTTCCTCAACTAGATGATCATCTAATTCTTTGACTTGGCTAGGTGGTCTATATATCACATGAAACTCCATGGTGATGGATCATGTGATGGACCATGTGATGAGCGCAGTGACGTCACCACAGGTCCTTTACCCAGGTCCTGAAGAAAGAAGACAAAAGAGAAGCCGGGCTGCGGGAACAAGTGGATTAAGGTGAGTTACATTTTTTATTTTTATTTTTAACCACTCCAGTCCTATTTTAGTAAGCATTCTGTATTAAGAATGCTATTATTTTCCATTATAACCATGTTATAAGGGAAAATAATACAATCTACACAACACCTAACCCAAACTCGAACTTCAGTGAAGAAGTTCGGGTCTGGGTACCACATTCAGTTTTTTATCACACGCGTGCAAAACGCATTGCACCCGCGCAATAAAAACTGAACAACGGAACCCATTCGCAGTCAAAACTGACTCCAATTGTGTACCTACTCGCTGCGGGTTTACCACAATTCACCCGGGACGCACACTGAGCCAAAATGTGACGCCCGTGTGAAAGAGGCCTTAAGCGCTTACAAGATTTTTGCAGCTTAGGGTGGGTTCACATCATGTTTTTCTCATCCATTTAACGTATGCAAAAAACGTATACGGTAAATGGATGCCTCAGACTGATGCCATTCAGTGGCATCCGTTCACCATAGAGTTCCATTGTAAAAAAACACTTTTTTTTACCTGACTCTGCAGGTTACAAGAATGTGGTGTGCTGCATTCTTGTATCCTTTTTTGGTAAAATATATGCAGCCAGCCAGTAGCGCAGGGGCAACACGTGAGGTGCACGGTGGACCGATGAGGGGCCAAATTATAACACACAATTCATCAGTTGACTCACGGTTAGCAGAAAGCCTCCCTGGGCTGGCAGCACAGTGTTCAGGTGGACAGCACGAAATCCTCCGGTACACGTTCTGTGGTAGGGAAGCATCAGCCAAGATGGTGGTTGAGGTGCCCTTGATGTTAGGGGTGCTTAGGGTGCTTGTTGCGGCTGAGTCCCTTGATGGTTTTTTTCGTGACGCCAGTACCGTAAATGGTGGTACAACCAATAGTGGTAATAATGAGGTAGACAGTGGTAAGATGCAACTCACAACTTTTACTGTGGAGGACTTTGGTTGCAGCAGAACAAAAATACAGTCTCTTGATGTTAACAGAGTTGATTCTGCAAATCCACTGTTTCTAGGCTTTTTAGGTTTGACTTGGAGCTGTGGGTAAGGTGTACCTTGTTCCTATTGATGTGCTCAGTCCTATTCCTTGTCCTTTCCCTACAAGCTGAACATTGGGACAGGTAAACTCATCTGTCTCTCAGAAGTATGGTGTGACTGCCAGAAGCTATAAGTCCTCCACCATGCGCAAAGGTGTCTGTGGCCCTCAATAATGGCTCCTATCACCAATGATTCCTTAGGAAGCTTGTTTCTATTCCAGGGAGGCAAACTCTCTCCTACTGGTCAGGGATGCAAGTGTATAGTCCGGCCACAGAAGGAAAACGCTCTTCTGCGCCTCACATCTTAGTACCACCTCATAGCGAAGTTGGCTCCACTCACTAATCTGTGTCATGGAGTCTTCACTCTACATTCTCTCCCACTAATCTAATCTGATCTCCTCAGATCTGCATCCATTCTCAACCCCTGAACTCCACTAAACTAAAACTAAAACACTGTCTCACTAGGCCTGACCTAGGTATATATATGACCTAAGTTTTATCCCCATCTAGTGGTGGGATGTATAAATTACACCTAATCTGCCTGGTAACAGGGATTTTGCAGATACATTAATACAAAGTCATACAATACTGCAAAATACAATTGTTAAGATAAAAAGTGCTTTTAAGCAGTTCCCACAAACACGTAGTGGGACGCTGCATATATGTCAAACGGAGGCATCAAACATGATGTGAACCTACCTTTACCCCCATTTATTTATATTATTATTTTTTTTTAGCCATTGATGTGCATGTTCTTCACAGCTGTGTGGACTATATGGAGCAGGATCAGGAGGCGCATAGTTGACACCCCCTTGCAGTGGCCAGGATTGGAGATAATTCCAATCCCATAGACTATACTTTCAGTGAACATTTCTATAGGCTTTGAAGGGAAAAATGTGCTTGAAAGTGTCTACCCAAAAAGATGATCAAAATTAGGATTGTTCACTTTAGAAAAAAGGTGACTAAGGGAATATCTAATAACTATGCATAAATATATCAGGGGACAGTACAGAGATCTCTCCCATCTTCTATTTATCCCCAGGACTGTGACTGTAATGAGGGGACATCCTCTGCGTCTGGAGGAAAGAAGGTTTGTACACAAACATAGAAGAATATTCTTTACGGTAGGAGCAGTGAGACTATGGAACTCTCTGCCTGAGGAGGTGGCGATGGTGAATTCACTAAAAGAGTTCAAGAGGGGCCTGGATGTATTTCTGGAGCTTAATAATATTACAGGCTATAGCTACTAGAGATGGGTTGTTGATCCCGGGAGTTATTCTGATTGCCTGATTGGAGTCGGGAAGGAATTGTTTTCCCCCAAAAGTGAGAAAAATTGGCTCCTGCCTCACAGGGTTTTTTGCCTTCCTCTGGATCAACTTTAAGGATAACAGGCTGAACTGGATGGACAGGTATCTTTTTTCAGCCTTATAAACTATGTTACTATGATACACAGGCCGATTGAGCAAGCAATTGTTGGGAGGGAGGCATTCCCTCCCGGAAATCGTCTGCTAGCAAGCGGAGGACACAGCTGGGGAGGAGCGATCGCTATGCCATTGCTCGTCCCCATGCTGTCTAGTGGTTTGCCGGTAGCAGATCGGAATTAGACAGCACAATCTGCAGCCAGCAGCATGCTTAAAAATCACAATTGCCAGATGAACGAGCGTTTGCTACAGTATTACACTGTAAGATGATCACTAAGAAACGTTCTTATGAACGCTCATTAGTGATCATCTGTCGAAAAATTGGCAGGTGTTATAGTAGGGTTCAAATAGAGACCCAACAGAGACTTGTATGTTTGTTTCTTCAGTTCAATTTTGTTTACCTTATTTAACACAAGAAAAGTTGATATAAAATACTGAAATAAAGGGTTCATGTACTTTTGAGACTCACAATACAGGACATGTGTTACTGGATTATTTACCTGAATAAATAAATGATCAAGTCTAATATTTAGTTTTTTATTTGGTAATTTTTATCTACTTTTAGGATTTTTTTTTTTTTAAACTTTTTTTTATCTACTTTTAAGACTTGTAGTTTTAGGTCAAATTTCAGTAGAGATATATAAAATTCAAAAGGGTTTGCAAACTTTTAAACATCACTGTCAGTGAATAGGCAGCAATGCTTCACTCAACCTGTTAATACATGTGGCAGTAGTTTTGAGCTTGGACTTTGAATTTACAGGGGTCATTCAAAGCAGTGGAGAAAGGTGGAAAATTCTTCGTCGATTTTCTCTGACAACTTTAAGAAATTTTGGTATGGGGAAGAGGAGTATTGAAGAAAGAATCCAAGAAGAAGCCAGATGTCTCACTGAGAATTTAATGAAGAAAAAAGGTGTGTGGCATTCCAAAATTATTTGATAATCTCAAGCCCTATGTATTAAGCCATGAGTATGCATGCTTGGCCATGGGGGAACAATGGGCATGTTTTAATCCAACATGACCAATCTTTCTTTCCCCCAATGTCTGCCACTAGAAGACGAGACGATGTCTGCCACTAGAAGATTTCTGTCCCCATATACAATAGACCAATGACTGATCTCTAAAATGGATGGGTACAATCAATGTTAAAGGGGTTTACCAGTGCTAAAATATTGATGACCTATCCTCAGGATAGGTCATCAATATCCAATTGATAAACACTGATCAGATGTTTGAAGCTGTAGTGGCTCACCGGGAGGTGGACCTCTGCCAATCTGATATTGATAGCAATAAAATTTAGACCAGCACATCCAAAGTCACATTATTTGTCAGTCAGTCGCCAGGACTACGGGATGAACAATGTCATTCCACATCTTCATGTCCTGGAACAGATGCTGGTAAATCTGGCTGGTAAAGGGATTGGAGATGTGGCGCCTAGATCTCACGGCCACATGAATCCTGCGGGGGCTGAACTGGAGGAGGAGGACATTGGAGCACAAGCAATGTGTAGCCAAATGGGTGGTTTTTATACACAGGTGACAGGAGAGCAGGAGTAGGAGTAGACAGAGGAGCTACAGGGCGATGAGGAAGATGAGGCAGAGGACCCAGATACACCGTGGCAGTATGCAGTGGAGATGGAGGCAGAAAGTCCCTCCCAGTCACTTGCACATATGGCCCGATGCATGCTCACTTGCTTGCGTAGTGACAGCCGAATTGTCAGCATTCGGCAGAGAGATGACTTCTGACTCTCCAACTAGCTACCGGTCCAAAATTGGGGCCTTTTTTACACCCACTGAGAGGGAGGACAAACTGAACTACTATAGAGACATCCTATGTAGTCAGTTGGCCGCAGCCTATCTGTGCCACCGCCCATCCTCTCACAGGTCTGACCGGGGGGGGGGGCACTCTGCACACATGTTCCTCTGCCATGGCTGCTGTGGCAGGGTGGGGGGGGGGGTAGGAGCAGTTCACCCGCCTATCGAAGAAACTACTCACCAGCAGCAGTGGCACTTTGACAAAAGAGACCAGTTTCTTTTGGATACCAGCCTCAGCTACTATTCTGATGCTGACACCCACCTGATGCCACACATCTGATGCCAAGTGCTCCTTCTATCACCCACCATCTTCAGCTGGTACTGGTATTGCCACCCACCTCCCCACTCCGTCAACGGGTTACTCTGTGGTCTCCTGATGCTGTCACCTCCACACTGTCATTGTGCCACCCTGTGGCCTCCTCCTGATTCTGCTGCTGCCACTTTCACACTGCTGCCGCCACCTCCACGCTCTGTCATTGTGCCACTCTGTGGCCTCATTATGCTGCTGCCTCCTCCAGACTCTGTCATTGGGCCACTCTGTGGACTCCTCATGTTGCTTCCACTTCACCACTATGTCATAGGGCCATTCTGTGGACTTCTCATGCTGTTCCCACCCTCCCCATTTCATGACTGGGCCACTATTTTGCCTTTCGGCCTGGCTGACATCATCATTTATTTGACCCTTCTTCAGATCTGTCAGAAGGAAGGAAAAATGAGACGCACAACGGATCCTGTCTATGTAACAGCTGTAAGGTCTGCATGACATGGTCCCTATTTTGCATCAGAATTGGCTTATGATTTGGTAGCCAAAAGCAGGAGTGGGTACAAAACACAGAAGACATGTAAATATTCCATTCACGTATCATCTCTGTTTTGGATCCACTCCTGTTTTTTGGGCTTGAGCAATACTGATGGATTACTGACCAAATGCTGACCGAGTGAAGGCGGATGCTCCACAGACAGGATCATTTTTTGTTGGGCTATTGTTCTGACGGATCAGTGGAAGAGCAAAATAATCAGTGACGTCAACACAAACTTACTGCTGACACCCTCTCCACTCTGTCAGGGGGGCTCTACTTGTATAAACGTTTAATAAAACAGGTTATGTAGAAATCTATGTGGAATCAGTGAATTGGTGTAAATGGAGTGCACTCTTTCATGCTATAGTAGGTTCTTTGGCCTCTGCACAGTTTTTTTTATACCTGGCGCATTGACCTGTAAGGCTGAGTTCACACTTGAGGTATTTGGTCAGTTTTGGCCCCGTAACTGTCCAATTCTAAGAGCGACGCCTGTCATTTACATAATATACTGACTCACAGTATTATTTCACGACTACAGCAGACTCCCTATGCGTCTTACTGCAAGGCACAGTGTTCTACACCACTATAAAGGCTCTCTGCAGCCAGGAAATAGCCTTTTTCTTTTTAACATGATTCGCCACAAGTAAATACTGATTAAACCAAATTTTTTACAAATTCGCTCATCTCTAGTGAACATCCATAACACTAACGTACAAAAAAAATAAAAATAAAAATATGGCAGCACACTGTTATACATGGAAACAATGGAACTAGGGATCAGAGATTATCCTGGATTACAATGTTGCTATACCTATTATATAAGTTTTCTTGTGACTTTGGATGTGCTAGTCTAAATTTTCTTGCAGTGTGTTTGGAGGATAGCTGCCTCTTTTAGATTGAGCACTCCCCGTCTATCTGCACAGGGCTTCTAAGCAGCAAATAAATATAACTGGTTCACAATTCGCCCTGAACATTGTAGGCTTAAACTAAACCCAGAAGAGGAAGATCTGTTAGTGTTAGGTACCCATATGTAGAAGCCACCATGACGTTGGTAGATGAGCCCAATACACATTTGATAGAAAATGTGCACAAAGAGCTTCAATTTTTCATGTTTAGTAACATTGTAATCCAGAATAATCTCTAGTTTTATTGTTTGTATGAGTAACAGTGTGCTGCCATATTTTATTTGCTGATCTGATATTGATGGCCTGTCCTCAGGATCATCAATATTTTAGCTCTACACAGCCCTTTAAATCTGATATATATGGCAAGTAGAGATGAGAGAAGTTTAAAAAAATTTGATTTGGCAACTTCGCCGAAGTTTATCAAGAAATTCTATTTGTTACAAATTAATTTGTCATGAATCGCTATAAATCAGGTATACCCAGGTCACTCTGCCTTAGGGTGCCACCACACAGAGTGGCCATGCTGCGGGCGGGTTGCGGCCATGCTGTCATACTTTTAATGAACCTTGAAACAGAATATGTAATCAGGAACATCCAGCGCCTCCTCTCTCTGCATCTTGCTGACTTTTTTAGGACATGGAGACTTTTAAGGATGATTTTAAAGCCAGTCTGCAGCCCTAAGGGCTGCAGACTGGTATTGGTTGACACTCTGGCAGTGGAATAATAAAGGCTTCCATCTTATTGGTATTGAATTACATATCTTAGTTAACAGCTGATGTAGGAATAAGTAAATGTAGGAATAAGTAAATGTAGGAATGAATAAATAAAACTGACGTAGAATAAGTTTTCCTGCGCTCTCCCTACGTTCTCCCTTCAGTCTCCCTGCACTCTCCCTGCAGTCTCCCTTTCCAATATTCTTATTTTAATCGTTTTCAGAAACATTGTTCCTAGTGCATGAGCGCTTGTCATGTCTTTCCCTATGCTCCGCCCACAGGACAATGGAGGAGACCGCGTGGGATGAGGGTTTTATAGGTTTTATAGGAATTTGACATCACAGGGGAGAGCTACCTGCGGATTGGCTGGTTATACGGCATTATTGGTGATCTTCGTTTCCCCAGAGTGTCTCCTCTGCACTTAGTTTCGCTATCTAACAGATGCAGCCAACATTTTAGGAAAACTGATTCATTACCACAAAGCATGAAGAAATTCGGATTCGTTTAGAATTGAAGTTTTCCTAAACTTCAGACCGAATTCTGCTTCGGATGCTTCGCTTAACACTAATGGCCAACTTCAGTGAACTTGACTTACACACCATCATCTGCAATCATATATCATATAAATCAAGCAATGACTGGTCACCTCTTCATGTTTACCAACAGATTCTCCAATTGAACCAACGTATATATTACGAGCTGCTGTTTCCAATGTCATTTGCTCAGTTGTGTTTGGTGAAAGATTTGACTATGAAGACAAAATATTCTTGACTCTCTTGAAATATGTTAATGATATTTTCCAGTTTTTCAACACTTTTTCAGGGCAGGTAAGTACTGTTTTAAAAAAAATCTAAAATGTGCATACATACAGGGCTGTATTTAGAGTTTATGCTGCAATGGGCACATTTAGCTGTCTATCGACTTGAGGGTATACAGTAGCTGCATAAAATGGTTTCCAGCACTTTTAAAAACACACTTAATTTCACTGTGATTGCTCTGGTTTTGTAATGTAGTTACTGGCCAAGCAGTTTATACAAATATTGAATATCTATCTATATATATATATATATATAGAAAAAAAGAAATCCGCAGCACATCCAATTGATGTTAACACAATTATTCAATCAATGAGTAAATTACAGACATTTAAAGAAAAATCCTAAAAAGTATAACAAATAGCACGGTTGTCATTAAAAAAGAACATCTCATAACATTACAAGCAGTGTTGCAGTGCAACCAATATCTGAATCAGATCCGGTATACAGTGTACAGCCAAAACATAATAATAACCATCATAACTAGTTCAGGTGCAAATCATAATGATACTCAAACTGTGCAGGTGTACCTCAGTAAACTGATGAATATAGATCACGGGGGAGTGCAGTGTAGACAGAACACATGGATCGCGGCGTCTCACATGTGTCAGTGCGCATGTCTTGAGGACCTTCCTGGGGCTTCCGATCACATGACCACCCCTTCTGGTCATTCATTGTAGTGCGCATGTCACAGGACCTGTGAGCATGTGACCACAACATGTGATCATTCTTCCGGTCATGTGTTGAAGTAAATCGTCCGGTCATGTGCTTCAATGTGTCACATGATCGGGATCGACAGTATCAAGGATACAAACATTCAATGCTGCTCAAACCACATAAAAAAGTATAATTTAGTACTTCTTTTTCCAATAATCATTATGGGGGACATATATATATCACCAAAATTGAGTAGTATATATACAACATAAGACGCAATGCATCCTCCTAAATTTATAAGATCATGCAAATAGACATATGGAATGGTGGAACATATATGGCTGTGAGGGTGCCATATAGCGGATCAGAGCTGACTCAAGCGCATCGAATCTCAAGGGCAGTACCATATATGAAGTCCCAGTCAATGAGGGAAAGAAATATGTATATCAGTATTCAACCGGAGGTACCTTGTTTTGTACAGGATGGCTATAAGTAGTGGGCGGATATACCGCCGCCTTCCTAGTTGTGTAAAAACTTAATTTGTACATTATTGACTCACTCCCTAGTCCAAACGAGGAGATCAGTATGTGCGACTTATGTGGTTATCACAAAGTCCCAACCTGATTTGTCCAACCTGTCCGTTGGATACCATCCCTGGAAATCCAACATGGCAGACTCGGGACCAACCTCTGGATTCCGGGGGTACATTGGGAGAAATCTATAGACTGTGTAAAACCTATCTCCCAGGCTGATGACTCAAAAGGTCTGTCCAAGTGTGAATACGAGCGCCCGAGTACAGCAACCTAATCACGCCAGGCAATCCAGCATCGCCTACATATAGTCAACCATCTGCATGTAAAAAAAGGAATAGGTATACAGGAACTCAATATATCAGCGCACCCGGGCAAAAAAAGTCAGATGTGATGCAAGCATACGACCTGACCGCATAGCCCAATGTGCGCTGAGACATGATCCCGCACAAACTGTTGTAAATTATTATGTATCAATAAAAAAATATATCTAAAGAGTCGACGGTGCATATATATAGGTCCCAATCTGATCCAATGAATATATCTTCCAGCGTTCACCCTGCATTGTGGATACACACACTATTCACCAATATCCTGAGGATAATAAAAACAAAATATAAGAACACCTTGTTAGGTAAACAAGGGGCACAACCACTTAGAACTCAACATAAGAGAAGGCGAGCAGAATTAGGGGCGCAATCACCTAGGACAATAACCAGGGCCTGTAATCGACATTTAAACCCTCTGGTTTTAAGGAATTAAGTTTAGCAATCCATCTCATCTCACATTTTTTGAGAAGGGCAAGCCTATTCCCTCCCCTCCGTGGTGTCGGGATATGATCTACCAACATGCATTTAAGGTCCCGTTCCTTGTGGTCCATGTCAGTAAAATGTTTCGGGACTGGAAGATCCATCCGTTTTTTCCGGATGGTATATCGATGTTGATTGATTCTACTTTTAAAGTCCAGTGAAGTCTCCCCAATATATAATAACTGACATGGACACCAAAGGATATATACAACAAAAGAGGATTCACATGTTAAAAAGTGCTTAATGTGATACATCTTCTGCGTACGTGGATGTAGAAAAAAGCTGCCTTTTTGCATATATCGACAGTTAATGCAGTTAAGGCATGGAAAACTACCCAATTTAGGGCTACGCAAGAAAGTTTGGCCTACCTCCTTCTGTGTACCTATGTCAGTAAGAATCAATCTATCTTTGAGGTTCCTAGTTCTTTTATATGACATGAGGGGAGGGAGATGAAATTCCTCAATCCCCTCATGACCACTTTTCAAAACTGACCAGTGTTTCAAGATAATTTGTCGAATATGTGTACTATCTTCTGTATATGTAGTTACCAGAGGGATTCTTTTATTCGGTAACTACATATACAGAAGATAGTACACATATTCGACAAATTATCTTGAAACACTGGTCAGTTTTGAAAAGTGGTCATGAGGGGATTGAGGAATTTCATCTCCCTCCCCTCATGTCATATAAAAGAACTAGGAACCTCAAAGATAGATTGATTCTTACTGACATAGGTACACAGAAGGAGGTAGGCCAAACTTTCTTGCGTAGCCCTAAATTGGTTGCACTGCAACACTGCTTGTAATGTTATGAGATGTTCTTTTTTAATGACAACCGTGCTATTTGTTATACTTTTTATGATTTTTCTTTAAATGTCTGTAATTTACTCATTGATTGAATAATTGTGTTAACATGTTTAAATATGTACTTTGCACTGCCCACTATGTCACTGCTTGAGAAAAATCCCATTGAGAGGATTGAAACGTCGCATGCTTGGTGAATAAAGCTTCTTTTTACTTTTTGATCAATTGGATGTGCTGCGGATTTCTTTTTTTCTATATTATTTGGAGGTGGATCGCCTACTCAGCCGCTGGCACTCCGTTTGTACTATTTTGACAGTGGTGCTGCCCACATTTTCTCTATTCCCATATATATATATATATATATATATATACGCACAGGGAGTGCAGAATTATTAGGCAAATGAGTATTTTGACCACATCATCCTCTTTATGCATGTTGTCTTACTCCAAGCTGTATAGGCTCGAAAGCCTACTACCAATTAAGCATATTAGGTGATGTGCATCTCTGTAATGAGAAGGGGTGTGGTCTAATGACATCAACACCCTATATTACGTGTGCATAATTATTAGGCAACTTCTAGGCAACTTCCTTTCCTTTGGCAAAATGGGTCAAAAGAAGGACTTGACAGGCTCAGAAAAGTCAAAAATAGTGAGATATCTTGCAGAGGGATGCAGCACTCTTAAAATTGCAAAGCTTCTGAAGCGTGATCATCGAACAATCAAGCGTTTCATTCAAAATAGTCAACAGGGTCGCAAGAAGCGTGTGGAAAAACCAAGGCGCAAAATAACTGCCCATGAACTGAGAAAAGTCAAGCGTGCAGCTGCCAAGATGCCACTTGCCACCAGTTTGGCCATATTTCAGAGCTGCAACATCACTGGAGTGCCCAAAAGCACAAGGTGTGCAATACTCAGAGACATGGCCAAGGTAAGAAAGGCTGAAAGACGACCACCACTGAACAAGACACACAAGCTGAAACGTCAAGACTGGGCCAAGAAATATCTCAAGACTGATTTTTCTAAGGTTTTATGGACTGATGAAATGAGAGTGAGTCTTGATGGGCCAGATGGATGGGCCCGTGGCTGGATTGGTAAAGGGAAGAGAGCTCCAGTCCGACTCAGACGCCAGCAAGGTGGAGGTGGAGTACTGGTTTGGGCTGGTATCATCAAAGATGAGCTTGTGGGGCCTTTTCAGGTTGAGGATGGAGTCAAGCTCAACTCCCAGTCCTACTGCCAGTTTCTGGAAGACACCTTCTTCAAGCAGTGGTACAGGAAGAAGTCTGCATCCTTCAAGAAAAACATGATTTTCATGCAGGACAATGCTCCATCACACGCGTCCAAGTTCTCCACAGCGTGGCTGGCAAGAAAGGGTATAAAAGAAGAAAATCTAATGACATGGCCTCCTTGTTCACCTGATCTGAACCCCATTGAGAACCTGTGGTCCATCATCAAATGTGAGATTTACAAGGAGGGAAAACAGTACACCTCTCTGAACAGTGTCTGGGAGGCTGTGGTTGCTGCTGCACGCAATGTTGATGGTGAACAGATCAAAATACTGACAGAATCCATGGATGGCAGGCTTTTGAGTGTCCTTGCAAAGAAAGGTCGCTATATTGGTCACTGATTTGTTTTTGTTTTGTTTTTGAATGTCAGAAATGTATATTTGTGAATGTTGAGATGTTATATTGGTTTCACTGGTAAAAATAAATAATTGAAATGGGTATATATTTGTTTTTTGTTAAGTTGCCTAATAATTATGCACAGTAATAGTCACCTGCACACACAGATATCCCCCTAAAATAGCTAAAACTAAAAACAAACTAAAAACTACTTCCAAAAATATTCAGCTTTGATATTAATGAGTTTTTTGGGTTCATTGAGAACATGGTTGTTGTTCAATAAAAAAATTAATCCTCAAAAATACAACTTGCCTAATAATTCTGCACTCCCTGTGTGTGTGTGTGTGTGTGTGTATATATATATATATATATATATATATACAGGGAGTGCAGAATTATTAGGCAAGTTGTATTTTTGAGGATTAATTTTATTATTGAACAACAACCATGTTCTCAATGAACCCAAAAAACTCATTAATATCAAAGCTGAATATTTTTGGAAGTAGTTTTTAGTTTGTTTTTAGTTTTAGCTATTTTAGGGGGATATCTGTGTGTGCAGGTGACTATTACTGTGCATAATTATTAGGCAACTTAACAAAAAACAAATATATACCCATTTCAATTATTTATTTTTACCAGTGAAACCAATATAACATCTCAACATTCACAAATATACATTTCTGACATTCAAAAACAAAACAAAAACAAATCAGTGACCAATATAGCCACCTTTCTTTGCAAGGACACTCAAAAGCCTGCCATCCATGAATTCTGTCAGTGTTTTGATCTGTTCACCATCAACATTGCGTGCAGCAGCAACCACAGCCTCCCAGACACTGTTCAGAGAGGTGTACTGTTTTCCCTCCTTGTAAATCTCACATTTGATGATGGACCACAGGTTCTCAATGGGGTTCAGATCAGGTGAACAAGGAGGCCATGTCATTAGATTTTCTTCTTTTATACCCTTTCTTGCCAGCCACGCTGTGGAGTACTTGGACGCGTGTGATGGAGCATTGTCCTGCATGAAAATCATGTTTTTCTTGAAGGATGCAGACTTCTTCCTGTACCACTGCTTGAAGAAGGTGTCTTCCAGAAACTGGCAGTAGGACTGGGAGTTGAGCTTGACTCCATCCTCAACCCGAAAAGGCCCCACAAGCTCATCTTTGATGATACCAGCCCAAACCAGTACTCCACCTCCACCTTGCTGGCGTCTGAGTCGGACTGGAGCTCTCTGCCCTTTTTCCAATCCAGCCACGAGCCCATCCATCTGGCCCATCAAGACTCACTCTCATTTCATCAGTCCATAAAACCTTAGAAAAATCAGTCTTGAGATATTTCTTGGCCCAGTCTTGACGTTTCAGCTTGTGTGTCTTGTTCAGTGGTGGTCGTCTTTCAGCCTTTCTTACCTTGGCCATGTCTCTGAGTATTGCACACCTTGTGCTTTTGGGCACTCCAGTGATGTTGCAGCTCTGAAATATGGCCAAACTGGTGGCAAGTGGCATCTTGGCAGCTGCACGCTTGACTTTTCTCAGTTCATGGGCAGTTATTTTGCGCCTTGGTTTTTCCACACGCTTCTTGCGACCCTGTTGACTATTTTGAATGAAACGCTTGATTGTTCGATGATCACGCTTCAGAAGCTTTGCAATTTTAAGAGTGCTGCATCCCTCTGCAAGATATCTCACTATTTTTGACTTTTCTGAGCCTGTCAAGTCCTTCTTTTAACCCATTTTGCCAAAGGAAAGGAAGTTGCCTAATAATTATGCACACCTGATATAGGGTGTTGATGTCATTAGACCACACCCCTTCTCATTACAGAGATGCACATCACCTAATATGCTTAATTGGTAGTAGGCTTTCGAGCCTATACAGCTTGGAGTAAGACAACATGCATAAAGAGGATGATGTGGTCAAAATACTCATTTGCCTAATAATTCTGCACGCAGTGTATATATATATATATATACACTGCTCAAAAAAATAAAGGGAACACTTAAACAACACAATGTAACTCCAAGTCAATCACACTTCTGTGAAATCAAACTGTCCACTTAGGAAGCAACACTGAGTGACAATCAATTTCACATGCTGTTGTGCAAATGGGATAGACAACAGGTGGAAATTATAGGCAATTAGCAAGACACCCCCAATAAAGGAGTGGTTCTGTAGGTGGTGACCACAGACCACTTCTCAGTTCCTATGCTTCCTGGCTGATGTTTTGGTCACTTTTGAATGCTGGCGGTGCTTTCTATCTAGTGGTTGCATGAGACGGAGTCTACAACCCACACAAGTGGCTCAGGTAGTGCAGCTTATCCAGGATGGCACATCAATGCGAGCTGTGGCAAGAAGGTTTGCTGTGTCTGTCAGCGTAGTGTCCAGAGCATGGAGGCGCTACCAGGAGACAGGCCAGTACATCAGGAGACGTGGAGGAGGCCGTAGGAGGGCAACAACCCAGCAGCAGGACCGCTACCTCCGCCTTTGTGCAAGGAGGAACAGGAGGAGCACTGCCAGAGCCCTGCAAAATGACCTCCAGCAGGCCACAAAAGTGCATGTGTCTGCTCGAACGGGCAGAAACAGACTCCATGAGGGTGATATGAGGGCCCGACGTCCACAGGTGGGGGTTGTGCTTACAGCCCAACACCGTGCAGGACGTTTGGCATTTGCCAGAGAACACCAAGATTGGCAAATTTGCCACTGGCGCCCTGTGCTCTTCACAGATGAAAGCAGGTTCACACTGAGCACATGTGACAGACGTGACAGAGTCTGGAGACGCCGTGGAGAACGTTCTGCTGCCTGCAACATCCTCCAGCATGACCGGTTTGGTATTGGGCCAGTAATGGTGTGGGGTGGCATTTCTTTGGAGGGCCGCACAGCCATGACATTAGGTACCGAGATGAGATCCTCAGACCCCTTGTGAGACCATATGCTGGTGCGGTTGGCCCTGGGTTCCTCCTAATGCAAGACAATGCTAGACCTCATGTGGCTGGAGTGTGTCAGCAGTTCCTGCAAGACGAAGGTATTGATGCTATGGACTGGCCCGCCCGTTCCCCAGACCTGAATCCAATTGAGCACATCTGGGACATCATGTCTCGCTCTATCCACCAACGTCACGTTGCACCACAGACTGTCCAGGAGTTGGCAGATGCTTTAGTCCAGGTCTGGGAGGAGATCCCTCAGGAGACCGTCCGCCACCTCATCAGGAGCATGCACAGGCGTTGTAGGGAGGTCATACAGGCACGTGGAGGCCACACACACTACTGAGCCTCATTTTGACTTGTTTTAAGGACATTACATCAAAGTTGATCAGCCTGTAGTGTGTTTTTCCACTTTAATTTTGAGTGTGACTCCAAATCCAGACCTCCATGGGTTGAAAAATTTGTGTCATAATTTTTTTCATCCAGGAATCGCCTGCATTTCCAAACACGTGCACTTATTGGGTGTGCACAATACACATTTGTTCAAATGGAACATGGCAGCAGGGGCATACTCCCTTTGTCATGTTTCATCATTATGTCCGTTTCATACTGAAATGCCTGATCCCATGATCGCTAGCAAAAATGTACTCATACTAAATACACATATATAGGGGCACATTTATTAAGACTGGGGTTTTAGACACCGGTCTTAATAAAGGCCCTGCACTGAAGGTGGATCGCTGAAGTTATGAAGAGGTGACGGCCTCTTCATAACTTCCGTGGATCCAGCACCAGTTCTAAATGTTAGACAGCTTACTCGCTGTCTTACATTAAGAACATTTTCTGTCACGATGCTCTCTGTGCATGGCTCTCTGTGCGTGCTGGCCACAGATTGCCTGTTATTGAGGTCCTTCCTGCGATATACTCACCTGGTTTGTTGTTCCTGCTTGGCTTCTGATTTCCCGTCCGTCTCATCCTTTGGTCTTGATGTTCCCAACTGGTTTTGACTTTTGCTTTTCCTGACGATCCTCTGCTTGCTCCTCCGGTTCCTTTCTGCTCTCTTGGTTATTGACGCGGCTTGTTTGACTTCCCTGTTACTTGTGTTGTCTGTCTTCCCTGCACTATCCTAGCTAAGGGTTTGTTGACCAGTTGTCCCTTGTCGCTCGGACTTGCAAGGCAAGTAGGCAGGGACAGGGGTGCGGGTGGAGTTCAGTGGTCACTTCCCCACCCCATGTGTGTGTGACATTTTCTATGCCTAAAACAGGCGTAGAAAATCATGAATGAGACAGGCCCTCCCCTTCCCCGCCAACACCACACCCACAATCTTAGACTTGGCGTGAGTGGGGCAAAGTCGCAGATAGTGCCTGAAATACACCTAATTTAGGCGTATTTCAGATTAGTAGATGACCCCCATAATCTGCATCCAAAAAGATTGAATAAGATCTGCAGTTTCGGTGTATTCTTGTAAACTGGAATTAAAGAGGACCTGTCTCCTCTTCTGACATGTCTGTTTTAGTAACTACTTGCATTCCCCTTGTAATAACAATTCTGTAGCATCTGTTCTTATACAGTCCTGATCAAAAGTTTAAGACCACTTAAAAAATGGCAAAAAATCATATTTAGCATGGCTGGATCTTAACAAGGTAGAGCTTCAACATGCAACAAGAAGAAATGGGAGTGAGACAAAAAAATTTGAGCATTCAATTGAATGAAAACAACAAATAAACTGAAACAGGCTGTTTTTCTGCTGATCAAAAGTTTAGGACCACACCTCCAAAAAAAAACTAAACCCCCCCAAAACAGAAATCCAACTTCCAAACATGAACTCAGTAATGAGTAGCTCCGCCGTTATTGTTTATCACTTCAAAAATTTGATTCGGCATGCTTGATGCAAGCGTTTCCATGACGTGAGTGGGAACATTTCTCCAAGTGGTGAAGACGGCCGCACGAAGGCCATCTACTGTCTGGAACTGGTATATGGAAGGCTTGCGATGCAGGAGAGAAATCTTATTTGTGTGAATAAAGGTTCCTTTTATAGATCTTCAACTAATGTGGTCACAGGCCAACCTCACAATCCAACACTGGTATGGAAACCTGTAGTGTAATAAAAAAGCGCACTATGGTGTAGCAAATTCCAAGCACTTAACGCACCGTGTGAATAAATTATACTCACAGGATTTCCAGTTAGTGAATGCGTGTAGAAAACTAGAAGGTATCTTCAATAGGACTCTGCTGAAAGAAGAGAACTATAGCGTAGTATATAGTGACACTTGATACGCCTGCAAAAAGGTTCTACTCACAGAACTTCACTGGTAAAGTGCATGGAAAGCATCACGGCGAAACCCGGGTCGGGCATTACAGACACTTTTAATATATGTTTTATAGCTGTAATTTTTGCTTTTATTAAATATTTTTATCTGACCCTTTGGTGCGCATCCGTCTTACTTGCCAGTCTCTCTTGGAAGCGGTGGTTCATTACCATCCAGGTGTAGAAGTGTTTCATCTGCCGGATCGTTTGCTACACCATAGTGCGCTTTTTTATTACACTACAGGTTTCCATACCAGTGTTGGATTGTGAGGTTGGCCTGTGACCACATTAGTTGAAGATCTATAAAAGGAACCTTTATTCACACAAATAAGATTTCTCTCCTGCAGCGCAATCCTTCCATATACCTTTATACAGCGGACTTTTCCCACATTGTCTTTGGATTTGCAGCGCTAGAGAGGACGAGTATTTTCTACAGAGACTTCATTGTATTTTATTACTGTCTGGAACTGTTGTCCATTTTTGTAAACTTCCCTTGCCATCCATCCCCAAAGGTTCTCAATTGGATTTAGATCAGGGGAACACGCAGAACGGGCCAAAAGAGTGATGTTATTCTCCTGGAAGAAGTCCCTTGTCCTGCGGGCATTGTGTACTGTAGCGGTGTCCTGTTGAAAAACCCAGTCGTTACCACACAGACGAGGGCCCTCAGTCATGAGGAATACTCTCTGCAACATCTGCACATAGCCAGCGGCCGTTTGACGCCCCTGCACTTCCTGAAGCTCCATTGTTCCACTGAAGGAAAAAGCACCCCAGACCATTATGGCGCCCCCTCCACTGTGGCGCATAGAAAACATCTCAGGTGGGATCTGCTTGTCATGCCAGTAACGTTGGAAACTATCAGGACCATCAAGGTTCCATTTTTTTCTCATCAGAGAATAAAACTTTCTTCCACCTTTGAATGTCCCATGTTTGGTGCTCTCTTGCAAAGTCCAAACGAGCAGTTCTGTGGCGTTCAAGGAGACGAGGTCTTTGAAGACGTTTTTTGTTTTTGAAGCCCTTTAGTCTCAGATGCCGTCTGATGGTTATGGGGCTGCAGTCAGCACCAGTAAAGGCCTTAATTTGGGTCGTGGATCATCCAGTGTCTTGACGAACAGCCAATTGGATCCTCCGGCTCAGTGCTGATGACATTTTTTGGGGTCTTCCACTTGACTTTTTTGTTCCATAACCCTCAGAATCATTTAAGAAATTCCAAATGACTGTCTTACTGCGTCCCACCTCAGCAGCGATGGCACGCTGTGAGAGACCCTGCTTATGCAGTTCAACAACCCGATCACGTTCAAAAAGGGAGAGGTTTTTTTGCCTTTGCCATCACAACGTGTGACTACCTGACAGAAAATGACAATAAATCCACATCTTTGCACAGATTTTGCCTTTTAAAAGGCATGTGGTGTTAAAATTTGGATCAGCTGAAAAACAATTTAATCGTTATTTTCAATTAATTGAATGATCAAAAAATGTTTTGTCTCACTCTCATTTCTTCTTGTTGCATGTTGAAGCTCTACTTGGAACCTTGTTAAGATCAACTAATGTAAAATATGATTTTTCTGCCATTTTTCAAGTGGTCTTAAACTTTTGATCATGACTGTATATTATGTGCAATTCCTTTGTTATTTCTCCTAGAAGGTATGAATGTATTGCCAGCAGCTTCGCAGATGGGGAATAACGATTGCGCCGCCCGCTATCATTGAACCCCTCAAGATGAATTCAGGAACAATTTGATTCGCCGTGAAGCCAAATTTTCTTACACTTCATGGTAGCGAATCTATTTTTCGTGAAATGGCGGCAAAAAAAAACATACTCACCTCATCCATTTGCTAGTGGAGAGGCTGTCGCAGGCATCTTGATTGAAGATACCGTGCAAAATTTCACGCTGGCCGTCACCAAGTTAGATTTCAAGCGGTGTCTTCAATCAAGATGGCCGTGATGGATGGATAAGTAATAGATAAGCTGAGCATGTTTTTTTTTAACCGGATTAACCCCTGAGAGGCCTTAATTTTAATCTTGGATTCCACGATCAGTGATGAACACGGCACCTTGAGGGGTTCAATGATCGCCGTTCCCCGTCATTGCGCTTGCTACATACAAGTCAATGCGCACTAATCAAAACTTATTTTGTGTAATTCGGCAAAGAAGCCAAACAGAATTTTTCAGAACATCCTTTATCGCTTGTGTGTATGTATTTTTTTTTTATTTACCGCCATTTCAGGAAATTTGGTTTTGTGGCAAACTGAATTTTTCCTGAAATTAGAATCAAAGTAAATTTGTTTAGCTTAAATTCGCTCAAAACTAGCAGTGATCATGTGACCAGGCATTTAAATATAGAACTGACACCATGATGACTTACGCTTGACAATGGCGTCGTAGCCTCGAAACGTTACGTGGTGGATGCCATATGACCCCCTGATCCTGGAGAACGAATGTGCATTGTGGATGCCGGCCAAGTGCACGTATTTGGAAACGCATAATAACGCAGGAGATTCCTGGATGAAGAAAATGGTGACAGATCATTTTTAACATTTCTATATGAAGCCATGGATTATGCATTTATTGAAGTTTGACTTGTTAAAGGGATTCTGTCATGAGATTTGAGGCCTATAACCTAAACATATGGCCAGGTCCCTACTAATACCCTGAATCCGAAACTGACCTTATTAAATGCGCCTGTGGCTCTATTAGCATATATAACAGGTTGAGTATATAACTGAGTGCGGTTTTAGACACGTTTTTTTATGCAAATTTGACTGTGTGGTTAAAAACATCTCATCTAAATACACCATTATACAGCTGCCAGTGAAATATAAACTTAATGCTCAAGGCTTCTCCATCAATGGATGGCACATGCTATGAGTGGAAAAATCATAACATGAACCACCCAGGTCTGATTTTCCCTCAAGATTTAGTCACTCGTGTAAGGAGGTCTGTAAGAAAAACAGACAGCATTTGGAAATCATCCAAGAGTGGTCACGGGCCAGAATACAAACTAGTTTAGCACACTTGCTTCCTGATGACCTAGGCACAGGCCCTCATGTGCCTTGTAGTAAATACAGCCCTGTATAAGTGCAATGTTATAAATGTGCAGTGAAATATAGGGTATATGGCAACTTCTGGCTACATGTTATTTATTAGCTATGCACAGATACAGGTACCCATCTGGCTATACAGACAGAAAAAGTAGTAAAACAAAGTACATCCTCTTTGAATTGGTTAATCATGTCCCCCCTTAGATGTCTCTTCTCAAGACTAAATAAATGTAATTATTTTAAGCTTACTTCTTAGTTATGAAGAAAGATTAAAAGAATTGAATTTATTTAGTCTTGAGAAGAGACGTCTAAGGTGGGACATGATTAACCTATACAAGTATATAAATGGGCCATACAAAAAATACAGTGAAAAACTGTTCCATGTAAAATGCCCTCAAAAGACAAGGGGGCACTGCCTCCGACTGGAGAAGACAAAGTTCAGTCTCCGGAGGGGTCAAAGCTTCTTTACCGTAAGAACTGTGAATCTGTGGTCACAGCAGGAACAGTAGACAGTTTTAAAAAGGGTTAAGATGAATTCTTGAAAGTAAATTACATTAATGCTTAATTAATGCTGAAAATGTGTAGAAATCTGAGTCTCACTTCCTTCTGGGATTCGCGTCCCCATCTATCCCTTGGTTGAACTTGATGGACTTATGTCTTTTTTCAACCATATTAACTATGTATTGTTATTGTTCAGTGGTTTTACATATAAGGACATAATAAAAATAAAAAAAAACATCAGGTTCTTAGAAGGCCTTAAAATAAGGTAAATCAACCTCAGATGGACAAGACACAATAGATTCCTTTGTATTCATTATTTTACACAAATGAAGCCAAAATAGGTACAGGTAGCTGCAAGATAAATATCTGTAAGAAGGCCATGTTGCTACTAAAAGCAGTTCTCAAACAGCTAATTGGTGGGGTCCCAGATGTGTTTTTAATTTGGGCCTTTGCAATTCCACGATTCTTAACTTTTTCAAGCCACTCTTTTGTAGATTGTTGGTGTGTTTGAGATCCTTGTTCTGTTGCATCCAGATTATGTCAAGCCTTAATGTTTGCACCTTCACCAGTGTAAAACATAACCTTTAATGGTATTCATTTAAAATGCCCCTATAAGCACCAATAAAATATTTTATCAATTAGGCTGTGTATATTCGGACATTGCTAAGGAAAGGGAGATATATCTGACCCTCAAGCTCGTCCTACAAACTATTATCCCTGCCTACAAAACGGAATGACCGCCCTGTGTCAGGAACCTCCTAGTCACCCTATATGGCCCTGACAAGGGGTAGATACCACCACCTTAAGAGACCCACTGCAAAAACTGTCAAGTGTCAGATGTCAGTGGTCTAGATACATATCAAAAAAACAAAAATATCAAAGTATATTGTATAACAATATGATATTCAACCAATAGAAGAACTATAATGTTTTATCTATCTATTTTTTCTTTAATTAGCTTCTCAGCACATTTCCAACCATAATGCGCTACATTCCTGGTCCTCACCTGAACATCTTCAAAATTACTAGCAACCTTAAACAAATTTTTAAGGAGATAGCAGACACCCATCGAGCCACACTAGATAAGAACTGCCCTCGTGACTTCATAGATTGCTTTCTCATGAAGATGGAAGAGGTGAGTTTATAGATAATACTTGAAACATTGTGTTTGTAGGGAGAGCTCATAGCTGCCACAATTCAACCATCTTTGAAAATCAGATGATGGAAGCAACAGTTCTTTCAGTTGCACTTGTTTAGACTCATGTTACAATTTTGAATAATTAAACTAATGATCATTTCTAGTGTTCAGAGAATCAAAGTATCCAAAGTGGACTTTGATCCGAAATTCATGGAAAATTTGATTTGCTGCGAAGCCGAATTTTCTCGTTCTTTGTGGTAACGAATACACTTTGCCTGAAATGGCGGTAAAAAATAAAATCATACTCACCTCATCCATTTTAGCCCAAAGAGGCTGCATCAGGCATTTTGATTGAAGACCCCATGCAAAATCTGCCAGTGTGATTACTTCATCATGTGTCACACAAGATTTTACGCAGGATCTTCAATCAAGATAGCTGAGTCGGCCTCTTCACACTCTAGTGGATGAGGGGAGTATTATTTATTTATTTTTCACCAATTAACCCCCGAAAGCCCTAATTTATTTTATCTCAGATGCTGTGATCAGCAATGAACGTGGCATCTGAGGGGTTCAATGACGGGGCAGCGCAATCGCCGTTCCCCGTCATTGCGCCCGCTACTCACAAAGGAATTTGCTTAGTGAAATTCGCGTAGCAGCGAAATCAAAGTTTTCTAAACTTCGCTCATCTCTAACCACTTTAACTTTTACAGGAAAAAAAGAATCCTGACACAGAATTTCACGAGGAGAACCTAGAAGGGATGATATTCGACTTATTCTTAGCTGGAACAGAGACTACAAGTTTGACGCTGAGATACGGTTTCCTTATACTCTTGAAACATCCTGAAATACAAGGTGATCAGTTTGATGATTTTATAAAAAAAATACAACATTTTTCCCTCATAGGATGTAGCTATAGGAGGTGTAGAAGTAGTAGTAACACTAAGGAGGCCCAAATGTGCAGAAATAGTAGTAACACTAAGGAGGCCCAAATGACACCAGTATTATAATTAGCACTTGGCAGGTGAGGGTTTTGCATTGAGATCCAGGACTCATAGGAATGTAGCTATAGGAGGTGTAGAAGTAGCAGTCGTACAAAGAAGGCCCAAATTACACCAGTATTATAATTGGCACATGTCAGGAGGGGGTTTTGCATTGGGGTCCAAGACTGTCAAGTATTAGTCCTGTTTCCATAACCTGTCAAGTCCACCAATGTCATCAGTTCCTCTTTTGTTAAGGGTCTTTTCACATTGCGTCTGCTGCAGGAAAGCTCCATATACCGATGGACATCAAAATAGTTTTTCTTTTGGCCTTCAGTGACATAATTAAACAAATGCGCCAGAGGTTTCTTTTGGATCAATTTCAACAGGAAGCATGTTAGGTTTGAGCTATTCTTGAGTTATTTTATGTTAACCTAAAGAATCTCATTCCTAGACCCCATTCGAAGGTGTAAGCTTCTTAAGGCCCCTTTCACACGGGCGAGTATTCCGCGCGGATGCGATGCGTGAGGTGAACGCATTGCACCCGCACTGAATACCGACCCATTCATTTCTATGGGGCTGTTCACATGAGCGGTGATTTTCACGCATCACTTATGCGTTGCGTGAAAATCGCAGCATGCTCTATATTCTGCCTTTTTCACGCAACGCAGGCCCCATAGAAGTGAATGGGGTTGCGTGAAAATCGCAAGCATCCGCAAGCAAGTGCGGATGCGGTGCGATTTTCACGCATGGTTGCTAGGTGACAGTCTATTCACTGTATTATTTTCCCTTATAACATGGTTATAAGGGAAAATAATAGCATTCTGAATACAGAATGCATAGTAGGTGATCAATTGAGGGTTAAAAAAAAATAAAAAAATTAACTCACCTTCTCCTCTTGTTCGCGTAGTTCCCGGTCTCTTCTTTACTTCTTAAAAGATGAACTACCGGCTAGGACCTGTGGTGAAGTCAGATCACATGCTCCAATCACATGGTCCATCACCACGGTGATGTACCATGTGATTGGAGCATGTGATCTGATGTCACCAAAGGTCCTTTAGCCCACAGCTCATCATTAAAGAAGTAAAGAAGAGACCGGGAACTACGCGAACAAGAGGAGAAGGTGAGTTAATTTATTTTATTTTTTTAACCCTCAATTGATCACCTACTATGCATTCTGTATTCAGAATGCTATTATTTTCCCTTATAACCATGTTATAAGGGAAAATAATAACATCTACACAACACCTAACCCAAGCCCGAACTTCTATGAAGAAGTTCGGGTTTGGGTACCAAACATGCGTGATTTTTCTCACGCGAGTGCAAAACGCATTACAATGTACACTGGTAGCTTTCCTCCATACCTAGAAGTCATCTCAGCGCTGATTGTGTCTATAATAATAAACTGGGGAGTTTGACATTTTTTAAAATAAATTCCATATGAATGCATAGGAAGGAATATTATGGGCGCACAGATTTCTAAAGCTGCCCCCTAACCGACCCTTGTTGTTTGGGTGTATTCTGTTTGCATAAGGCCTGAGCTTTTTAACACTTCCAAATGTCCTTCAATCATTAGTTTGGTTGTAACTGCTCTATGGATACAAACATAATATCATACTGTAGTATAAGATGTATCCCTGTTTTTGTAAATATCAGAGAAAATCCACAAGGAGATTGATAATGTAGTCGGCAAAAATCGCTGTCCATCAATAGAAGACAAGAGTAAAATGCCATACACAGAAGCTGTAATCCACGAGATCCAGAGATTTGCAGATATTATTCCTACAGGACTACCCCATGCTGCAAGCAAAGACACAACCTTCAGAGGATACCACATTCCAAAGGTATAGTATGCTGGCCTCCTTCTCAACCTCTTGACTCTTAAATCTTCACATGTTCCTATCTTTAACCTGTTCCCGGACCGTCCAACGTTATGTCAGGTATTTAAATATCTACTTATAAAGGACCCTATCTGGGAAGGGTTAAATTTATTACTTAAACACTACTGCCTATACGGCTACTAACCACTCTTGTCCCAGACTAATAAAACATAACTTTTACTTGTTCATGTTAAAACACGAGTGAAAGTAACAAATTGTGAGCTACCTATAGTGTTAAGTGTTAAAAAGCTCAAAAGTTATGTTTTATTAGTCTGGGACAAGAGTGGTTAGTAGCCGTATAGGCAGTAGTGTTTAAGTAAGGTGAACAGGCGCCATATTTAAATACAAGTGCAATAGGTACCATAGCCACCGAGTGCCTACTGTTTTAGACAGCAGCCACCTGGGGCTAATGTATGCGATCGACAATAATGTCCATCGTACACAGTTATCTACTCAAATGCCATGTTCATATGTGACCATGACATCTGGGAGCTCAAAAACCCAGGCATGCAATGGCTCCCCCTGGCAGGGATTAGGGGAGCCAGTTGGTGTGTGCGGGATCCTCAGTCCTCTTGAATGATCCGAGGCTGCCGCAGCTATGTTTCTATGGAGACCCAATGTATGGCAGGGCTCCATTTGAACACAGTGAATGCATTGGAGTCTACGAGAGAAGCAATCTGATGATTGCTTGTTCAGGTTCCCTAGGTGAACTATTAAAAAGTGTAAAAAAAAAAAAGGAAAAAAAAGGTTTTAAAAATATTAAAACAAATAAAAAATGGAAAAATTCAAATCACCCCTTTTCCTAAAAACAAAAATAAACAATTAAAAAATAAACATCATAGGCATCACTGTGTGTGAAAATACCTGTACTATTAAAATATAGAAATATTTATCCTATACAGCTAATAGCGTAATGGAAAAAAACAAACTCGATGATTCGCCATTTTTTGTCCCTTCACCTATTGAATAAAAAGTGATTAAAATGTCATACGTACTCCAAAATCATATCAATGAAAACTACAGATCGTCCCGCAAAAAATTAGCAATCACACTCTGTGCACATAAAAATGAATAAGTTATGGGGGTTTTAATATGGCAATGCAAAGAAAAATTTATTTTTTTCCAAAGTTTTTATATTTTTTTCGGTATTAAAGCACAAGAAAAACTATATAAATGTGGTACAGTTGTAACCATATTAACCCAGAGAATGAAGATAACAGATCAGTTTTACCGTATAGGAAACACTGTAAAAACAAAACCCTGTGGCTGAATTGTATTTTCTTTTCATTTATTTGTTTTACATTTTTTTAGCTTTTCACTACATCGTATGCAACAGTAAATGGTGCTATTAGAAAGTACAACTTGGCCTGCAAAAAATAGGCCCTCATATGGCTATGTAAATGGGAAAAATAAAAAAGTTAGAGCTCTGAGAAGGGTTGGAGTAAAAAATGGGAAAAAAATGGAAAAATGGCCTGGTCCTGATGTGGTTAAGCTTATAAATCATGGTTGACATTTCACATTTTATATTTCTAAATTTAAGTAGAAGAAGTGGGTCAGTACTCGCTTTTTGATGCTAATAAATCTTCATTTTATTACCAAAAACAGAATACATGCAGATGTGACACATTTTGGTCAAACAGCCAACAAGTGTTTGCTTGAAAAAGGCCGTTGCCTGCATTCTGTTTATGCTAATAAAGTGGAGATTAAGGTCACAGACTTACCTGTCCGGGCCCCAGTAGCGAGATCTCCAGCTTCTCCAGTGTCAGGAAAGACGCGCTGCGAAGCCACCCACCCGGTGATAAGACAGCATCCTTAGCAACTGGATACAATGCTCTGTTTCTCCCAACAGCGGGAGAGTGCTGGAGGAAACTAGCAGTGGGTTGATTGCTCAGCTGTTCTATTCCAGTGTGTTATGTTCTGACTAATGGAGGGCTGAGTCATAACCTATCAGGTTCTGATCCTGGGACTTGGAGCTCTATTTAAACCCCATCCTGGCCAGATACCAGTGCCAGTGATAGGTTTTCACTCCCTAGCTGTGCTCCCAGTTGTGTTCTGTGTGCGTTTGGATTGCTTATTGGATTGACCTCAGCTTGCCTTTTAGCACTCTCTGTCTTATCATTTGGTAATGTGTTTCCTGTCTGGTTGTGACTTCGGCTTGGCAATTCTGACTACCCTCTGTCGTCTGATTTGGTACTGCATTGTCTGCCCGGTTCCAAATCCATTCCTGTACGACTTTGTCTTTGTGTAGTTTTTTCTGTGTGTGTGTATCAGTCCTGCACCTAGTAGAGTAGGGAATGTCGACAAGTTGCATGATTGCCACCTAGGGCTTGCACTGTAAGTAGGCAGGGAAAAGGGCTGGGTTCCAGTTAGGGCTTACTGTCTGTGTGTTCCTGATGACATTATTACTGGCCATATTTTTTATTCCAGGTGACCTAGTGTTACAGACCCCATAGCAGCATTAGCCATCCTGATGAAGGGTATTACCCAATTAGTCCAGTACTTGGCAGAGAGGGTGCAACAACAGGAGTCCTGTTCCCCTGTAATTTCAGCTCCTTCACCAGTAGAACCTAAGATAAAGCTCTGTGATTATTTCTCTGGTAACCGTAAAGGATTTGTTGCTTTTCAGGAGATTTGTAAATTGTATTTCTGTCTTAGGCCTCACTCATCTGGGACAGAAGCCCAGAGGGTGGGCATCATAATGTCCCTACTTAAAGGAGACCCTCAGGAGTTGACATTTTCCCTGTCGCCCAACTCCCCTGAGCTGTTTTCTGTGGCTCTCTTTTTCTCCTCCTTAGGTCTCTTACTGTATATGATGAGCCAGACAGGGCAGCTTATACTGAGAGCCAGCTTCTGTCTTTGGGTCAGGGTAAACAACCAGAGGAGGAGTACAGTTCTGAATTCAGCAAGTGGTGTAACTGTCTCTGGGTGGAATGACCCAGCTCTTAGATCACAATTTAGGCTGGGACTCTTTGACATGCTAAAAGACCTCCTAGTTAGCCATCCTACCCAGGTTCTCTTGACAAGGTAATGTCTTTAGCTATTAGACTTGACAGACGTCTTAGGGAACGTAAGCAAATGAGATCTGTCTATGTCCGTCCATCTTCTCTCTTCTCTGTCCCTAAACCTTCTGTATCTAAAGCTCCTGAGGAGCTTATGCAAATCAGGGCCATGTCCTCTGCCAGCGAAGTTACATCGCCAGAAGAATGGATTGTGATTTTACTGCAGCAGCTCTGCCCATCAACTGCGGTCCTTTTCCATGAGACCAGAGGCAGAAGACTTCAGTGTCTGAGTGAGTGGGAGAGTGCTGGTGGAAACTAGCAGTGGGTTGATTGCTCAGCTGTTTTATTCCAATGTGCTATCTTCTGACTAATAGAGCAGCGAGTAATAACCTATCAGGTTCTGATCCTGGGACTCGGTCCCCTATTTAAACCCCTTCCTGGACAGATACCATTGCCAGTGATAGTTTTTCACACCCTAGCTGTGCTCCCAGTTCTGTTCTGTGTGCATTTTTATTGATTGTTATATTGACCTCAGCTTGCCTTTGACCACGCTCTGTCTCGTGATTTGATACTGTTTTTCCCATCTGGTTATGACTTCAGCTTGGCTATTCTGACTACCCTCTGTCCTCTGATTTGGTACTTCATTGTTTGCCGGGTTCCGACCCATTCCTGTACGACTTTGATTTTGCGTAGTTTCTCTGTGTGTGTCAGTCCTGCACCTTGAAGAGTTGGAACGTCGACCAGTTGCGGACTTGCCACCTAGGGTTTTCACTGCAAGTAAACAGAAAAAGCAGGCTGGGTTCCAGTTAGGGCTCTCTGTCTGTATGTTCCTGCCTACTGTGCTGACAATGTATTAGCATTAAAAAGTGTCTGCTGATCCACTTCTTCTATTTGGATGTATGGGCCTGCAACCCAGGATACAAGCACCACCTTCTTACAGAGTGGCAACTAATTATTTCTACAAATGATTTCTAAATTCATGCTACTAATATAACTAGTATGTATGCTTCATGACTAAGTATGGTACCTCTGGGTTACATCTGGGGAAATCGCTTGCTTAAGAAGACATGCTGATCTTCTCATCATCTTGTTCAGTTCTTCTTGTCAACTACCAACCAGACCTGACTTTAAACACTTTTGTAAGATATAGATCTACTTATTTAATGCATCCTCATACAGGGAACCATGGTCTTTCCAATCCTGACCTCTGTCCTGAAAGATCCCAAACGATTTAAGGATCCAAATGAGTTTGATCCTGGACATTTTCTTGATGAGAATGGTCACTTTAAGAAAAGTGATGCATTTATGGCATTCTCTGTAGGTAAGAAACATTACTTAAATATTATTTCATAGCTAACTAGAAAAAAAAGGCCGGTAGGCTACAGTATGGCTGAAGTTGAGCTTCACATTAATCAGATGTTTTACATACTATATTAGTGACATATTTGATAAGGTTGAACAAAAGGCACAGTTCCAACGTATTATTTTAGAGCGTTGATTCAGAGGAATATCTTTGAAGCAGATGACAATTGTCCTTATTAATGGTAACAAAATTCTGCTGTCTGACTCCTGATATGACAACCAGAATGAATACCTGGATCAACAACCAATCTTCATATGTCTTTCTTGTACTACACTGGCACTTATTATAGCACTTATAGTAACATAGGGGCACATTTATTAATAAAGCCCTAAACTGGAGGTGGATCCGCCAACATTTTGAAGAGGCGTAGGCCCGTCTCCTTCCCCACCAATGTCACGCCCACAATTTTAGAACCTGGCGTGAGCGGAGTGAAGTCGTAGATAGCAGTACAACTAACTGTTACACCGCCATCTGTGCCTGAAATATGCCAAATTTAGGCGTACCTGTATTTCAGCATAGTAAATGACCACCATAGTTTGTAAGGCTGAAAAAAATATCTGTTCCTCCAGTTTAGTCTTTTAAACTTATTCAGGTTTAGATAAGAGGGTAACCACACAACTCTTATTCCAAACACCGGTTGATGTTTGGAAGTGTGTCCTGAGCTTACCTAACATTGTAGCAAGTAGTATGTCTGTAAAGCTTTCCCTTGTTCAAATTTATTTTTGCCCTGGCTAACTGACTGAACACTAAAAAAGTTTAGCCTTATTCTTTATCCTCAGGCAAACGTGTGTGTATGGGAGAAGGCCTGGCTCGCATGGAGCTCTTCCTCTTTCTAACCACCATACTGCAAAAGTTTACCTTGGAGCCTACAACAGACAGGAAGAATCTCAGCATAAGACCAATGCCCAACACCAATGCTACAACACCTCAGTCATACCAGATGAAGGTTGTCCCTCGTTTCTGACTTGAGAACAAACTTCTTGCATAACGGAAACCTAGAATGTATAATTTATCAAATGTGAAGGCTGTTTTATTTTTAGTCTATAGATTGGAAAAAAAACAATAAAAATACTGTTTTCCCCTAAAAAAATCCAAACTTTTTAATTTTATTTTCTGCATTAATCATTTTTGGATTTATATACGCAATAAAATCATCAACATTTTTTATTTTATGTTACTCTGCCTTTCATTCTACATGCTGCACTTAATTCTTTAGTTTTTCTTTTTTTTTTACATAATTAAAGCTTGTAAACTTTTTTTGCTGTTCAAGTTTCTAAAACTGCCCATACATATAGGTTATGGTTGGATCGCTCACACGAACAACTCAATGTGAGCTTGATCGACCACGCGGTAGTCAATCTTAGGCTACATTCACGTGACCGTAAGCCATCCATGCCTATATTGCGGACCACAAATGGTGGTTCCGCAATATACGTGTGACGGGCGCGTGAATTCCACATCACAGATGCGGACCCTTTGACTTGAAAGGGTCCGCAATACACAAGGTGTGGATTGGAGGCATGGATCAGAAGCCCACAGAAGCACTCAAAAGGGCTTCCATGGACTTTTTGGTCCGTGCCTCCGCACAGCAAAAGATAGAACATGTCCTATATTTTGCCGTATATTGCAGATTACAGACCCATTCAAGTCAACGGGTCCACGCTGTTCACTCAACAGGTCCCATTATAATGAATAGGCATCTAGAAGGCCATGGAGGTGTCAGGCTATGCTCAATATGGTAATTCAGTTTTTTTGCCCCTTTGCCAGAACAGACTACTAGGTTAACTGAACACAGATGTTGACGTAACCTTAGACAAAACTGTCTATCCAGGCACCAGATTTATTATCTAGCCTAAGCCCTGCAATAATTCTGGTGCAGGTCTAGACAGCCTAAGTTTACATCATCTACAGGATTAATAAACCTATCCCACAATATTTTATGTTTTCTTAGAAATGGAATGAACAGACCACCTCCATTCCAGTGGTGCCACCAGCACACAGAGTTTATTGACATATCTTTCCATCCAGAGTTGTCTCTTAGGCATTTGGAAAGATACACCCATGATAGACTGACAATGAAACTACTTAATGTAGGAGAACCTTCTTAAAAATATCAGAATTTTACTCAACCCTTTCAAAGAATACTTGAAGGTTCATTGACTCCATACTCTTCATACATTGTAATACTCATGTTCTTGGATTGATTCTACTTATAAACTATCTCTTTCCACATTATTGCACACTGCTGTACATGCTTTCCCTTAGCTTTGGCCTCATTTCATATAATAATAGTACAATATGCAATAAAACTGAAAGCTGCACTCGAAACTGGCCCAACCCCATCTCAGTGATCACATGCTGCTTGGAATGTTGTCCTGTGTCTCAGTGTTTTCTCATTAGAAATACCTAAAGAGGAACAAAGTGCAGAGGCTCTGTATACTTTCATGTAACACTCCCTTTTATGAAGCATGTCACTGAATATTGCAGTAACCCTTCTCTTAGCTACTGGAGTCACTATCTTAATTTATCTCATTAAATGGTGGAACAAAATAAAACAAAATAACCTACCTCCAGGACCTACACCTTTACCCTTGGTGGGGAACATTTTGCAGATCGGTACTTCTGAACTACCACACTCTTTAGTTAAGGTATGTAAGCCATCGTATAGCTATACATTCATAAATAGAAGCAAACATGCCACCATATGCCGCCGCCACAAGCATCAGCTTCAGAGAAAGTAGAGGGCTGTGCCATAAGGACAAAGTACTCCATTAGATTGACCAGATGGAGCCTCTGCCGTTGTTGCTAAGCTAAGTTTCACTTGTTTTTTGCACTTTATCTATTGTTTATTTTTTGTTATTTCATTGCTGTATTTTATTAACCAACAGAAAAAATGGCTTGGTGTTAAACAGGCCGGAAGTGCTCAAACCCATATGCAGTTGGGCATGTGTATACAGAGGAGCAAATCATGCAATTGTAGCCCGTTGCTAATGGTGATCCCCAGCAAAAATGCATATAGTGGGGGATGCCCGCAGAGGACCACAAGTACCACAATAGACATCCTACACAAGACATCCACAGTAGGACATGTTGGCTAATCTCTCAATTTTAACATCAGGGTTTTGTAAGACCGCAGAGTGCACCTGTCTTTGCAAATTGCAACATACCAGTCCACAGGGGTAGAACACGTGAGGTTCATGGTGGGCCGGAATGTACATACAGTTCATCGGTTACTCACGGTTTAGCAGTCGCCTCCCTGGGCCAGCAGTGCAGTGAAGGGGAGAACAGCACTAGATTCTCCGGGGCACACTCTATTACAGGGGACACCGACCAGGTGGTGATCGAGGTGCCCTTGATGGTGAATGGTTGCTGAGTGCTTGTGCGGCTGGGCCCCTGACTTAAGTAATGTTGTGACGCCAGCAACTTTGTGGTGCAAATGGTTGAGGGTGGTAGCGGTATGAAGTTAGAAGAATGAGGCAGGTTTAAATCCAATGGTAAACTTTACTATAACCAGGTTCTTGATAACGGTTTACATCTAGTAATAAAACAGTCTCTGGTACACATGCAAGTTGGATGTGATGAATCCCATTAACAGACTGTGCTGGTAGTAATGTGTTAGGCTAGGGGAGTTAGGTACTCACTGATATTCAGCTCCTTGCCCTGCTTCAGTCCCAGTTTAGGAACCCTTATCTGTCTTTATAATAATGGTGAGGCTGCCAGAAGCTAAGCCCTACACCTAGATACTAAGGCGCCTAGAGCCTAGAATAATGGCTTTGTCCTTTCTTTGTCTTTATCCAATAATAAACTTGACCAAAAATTCACTTGTTACTCCTGAAGAGTGAATAGTAGAATGTAGACCTTCCTCTGCCTGTCTTCCTGGCTTTAATACTAAGGTGCACGATGGCTTCTCTGGGCCGTGGAGCCCCAGAGAGAGCTGAGAGGAGAGGGGACCTCTCCTTCCCCCTTAGCTCCTCACTCCATCTCCTTCTCTTAACTGACTCAACTCTCAACTCCCTAACTAGGCTTGCACTGCCCTATATATACTGTGGTGCTACCCCCACCTAGTGGTGTGATGTAAGTGGTGCACCTTACAGCCTGGTAAAAAGTGATTTCACATATTAGTACAATGCAGCATGAAATCACAGAAGATGACAAAAAGCTTTTGCAGTTCCCACATAAGATAGGGGGACGCTGCAAAATGTTATATTGTATTTTATTAATTTAAGTCCCCTGATGAGTTGGCCTCATGCCAATGAAACGCGTTGGGTAGAGTGGTACTGGGATATAGCTATATACAGCTTGCTATCGTGTGCATATCCACATGTTTGTGCTTGGGCAGGACTATATATACACCTGCTTAATTGCTTTATGTAGCTTTTCTCAGTGTATCCTTTTTTGTGCCAGGTGTTAGTTCCCTCGCTTGCTCCCTTCCTTGACGAAGCTGGGCAGTCAAATGGCGCGGCGTCGGGACACCTAGGGATATACTAGGAGGAAGTAGACACGCAGTGGGATCGCCCTGTTTAGAGTCAGCTTGTTGATCCCCAGGTGGAGCACTACTAGAGGAGGGTTTAATAGGAGGAATAGACCCAGTTTTCCCTTCCCCTCCCACCCCCCGCTCCCTCCTAGTTCTCTTGGCACTAATATAGCATTATTGTATTCATTCACCACTGAGTGATTTGTGACAAGTGTGTTGCACCCTGGCGGGCGACCTTCTGCTTCCTTTTTGGGTATTTTACTGATGTATTAAAAGTTAAGTCTTAATTGAGGTTATGTCATGGTCTTACCTGCTTGCTGCTCTCCTTCGTTTGACATGTGCTGGCGGCCATCTTGGTTTCTGGGTTTCTTGTAGCCTTCCACCCTGCGGCTCCTCCTTCCCCTGGGAGGAGCTGGATGCCTAGCTCATATATATAGGAGGTCTGTGGCTTCAGTTCCTTGCTTGGTCCTCTTGTGTTCACATGCTTCTAAGACTGCTGCTGCTTCTGGTTCCTGATCCTGGTTTCGTCTGACTACCCTGCTGGTTCCTGATCCTGGCTTCGTCTGACTACCCTGCTGGTTCCTGATCCTGGCTTCGTCTGACTACCCTTCTGGTTCCTGACCTCTGGCTTCGCAAAGACTCTGCTCGGTTTCACCATCCGTTTGGACTTTTGCTTTACAGCTTTATTTTCAATAAAGCCTTCTTATTTTCACTTATCTCTTGTTGTACGTCTGGTTCATGGTTCCGTGACATTAGGACCAAGCCATGAATTCTGACGGTACAGGGCCATCCTCGCTACCCACGCTGGTTGCCAGACTTGATCAGCAGGATGACCTGTTGGGTCGGTTCGCTGTGGCGTTGCAAACCCTGCTTGAACGCACGGCTCATTTCGCTCCCGTTGCCGATGGGTCGGTTGTCGCTCCTGAGCTCGCTCCTACTGCCGCTCCGGTTGTTGCGCCAGAGTCTACCCCGACACCTGTTGTTGCGCCTGCGGTGTTTCGGGGTATGACCGGTTCTGCCCCTCTTCCACAGCGCTTTGGGGGAGAGCCAACTCAGTGCCGAGGTTTCCTTAACCAGGTGGGCATTTATTTTGAGTTGCTGCCACATGCCTTTCCTACTGAGAGATCAAAGGTGGGCTTCTTGATCTCGCTGCTCTCGGACAAGGCCTTGGCCTGGGCCAGCCCTTTATGGGAGAACAACAATCCGGTGGTTGCCGAGTTTTCCGGTTTTGTTGCTTCTCTTCGGAAGGTATTCGATGTGCCAGCTCGTGCTGCCTCTGCTGCGAAGCTCCTTATGTCCATCAGACAGGGTTCACGATCCGTAGCTGAATACGCCATTGAGTTTCGTACCCTGGCAGCAGAGGTGGGCTGGAATAATGAGGCTCTGGTCGCTGCTTTCTCTCATGGTCTCTCGGATGCCTTGAAGGATGAGGTTGCAGCTAAGGACCTACCAGTTGAGCTCGAGTCTCTTATTTCTTTCCTGATTTTGATTGACACCAGACTCAGGGAGAGACCTTCCTTTAGGGAGAACCTGCGGAGGTCTTCTAACAGATTGGTGCCTACGTTTGCTGTCCCACCCGTGCCTCCCTCTCCTCCCACGCCTCCTGGGGATGACTTGTCTGGGGGTGAACCCATGCAGCTGGGGTTTGCTCGCCTGTCCGACGGGGAGAGGGCACTCCGGAGACGTGAGGGCCGATGCATGTACTGTGGTCTCGGTGGGCATTTTCGGTTGGCATGTCCGAACCGTCCGGGAAACGCTCGTACCCTGAGATCCTGTCGGGGGCAGATCTTGGGTGGAGTCTCCTCGTCCCCGGTTTCCCGTGTTGACAAACCACTGATCACTGTTGTCCTCTCCTGGGTCGGGGGCTCGGTGACGACCCAGGCGTTGGTGGACTCTGGTGCTGGTGGTTTGTTCATTGATAGTGTGTTCGCTGCCGCCAATTCCATTCCTCTGCAGGCTCGAGGTTCCCCACTGGCTCTTGAGGCGATAGACGGCAGACCCCTTCTGCCGCCACACGTGACTCATGAGACCCTTCCAGTGGGGATAGCCATTGGTGCCGTTCACAGAGAGTCGGTCTGCCTCCAGGTTATTTCGTCTCCACACTACTCGGTGGTCTTGGGGTACCCCTGGCTCCAGAAGCATAATCCGACTTTCGATTGGAGATCGGTCGAGATCCTCTCGTGGTCACCGCAGTGTGGGGCTAGTTGCATCCATGGGTCTGTCAAGTTGCTGTGTACTTCCTCGGACTCTCTGTTGCCTCCTGAATATGAGGAGTACCGGGATGTATTCGATAAGGTGCGCGCGGTTGCCCTACCTCCGCACCGCCCATATGATTGTGCCATAGAGTTACAATCTGGTGCCGTTCCTCCTCGTGGCAAAGTCTATCCACTGTCGGTAGCGGAGAATGAGGCCATGGAGGAGTACGTGAGGGAGGCGCTTTCACGCGGACACATTCGCAAATCTTCGTCCCCGGCAGGGGCTGGATTTTTCTTTGTGAAAAAGAAGGGCGGTGAGTTGAGGCCTTGCATCGATTACAGGGGTCTCAATCGCATCACGATCAAGAACGCTTACCCGATACCCTTGATTTCCGAGCTGTTCGATCGCCTTAAAGGGGCCACGGTCTTTACCAAACTCGACCTGAGGGCGGCATATAACCTGGTAAGGATCAAGGCGGGCGATGAGTGGAAGACCGCGTTTAACACCAGGACCGGTCATTACGAATCCTTGGTTATGCCCTTTGGGTTGTGCAATGCGCCCGCAGTCTTTCAGGAATTCATCAACGATGTTTTCCGTGACCTGTTGCAGCAGTGTGTGGTAGTCTATTTGGATGACATCTTGGTATATTCTGAATCCATGGAGGCCCACATTCTGGATTTCAGACGAGTGTTGCAACGGTTACGAGAGAACAAGCTGTTCGGTAAGCTTGAGAAATGCGAATTTCACCGATCCCAGGTAACCTTCTTAGGTTACATCATTTCCGCTGAGGGGTTCTCCATGGATCCTGAGAAGGTTTCGGCTGTCTTACAGTGGCCCCAGCCCAGTGGTCTTCGTTCCCTGCAGCGCTTTTTGGGCTTCGCCAATTATTATCGGAAGTTCATCAGGGACTTTTCCATGCTGGCCAAGCCTCTCACGGATCTGACCAGGAAGGGCAGTAATTCCCAGGTCTGGCCGCTCGAGGCCATCCGAGCTTTTGAGGCCCTAAAGTCTGCCTTTGTGTCGGCTCCGATTCTGTCGCATCCCAACCCTGGGTTGCCCTTTGTCCTCGAGGTGGACGCGTCTGAGACGGGAGTAGGCGCCCTTCTGTCTCAGCGTAGAACACCAGAGGGTCCTCTGCTTCCTTGTGGGTTTTACTCCCGGAAACTGTCTTCCGCGGAGTGCAACTATCAGATTGGTGACAGGGAGTTATTGGCCATCGTGCAGGCCCTTAAAGAATGGAGGCACTTGCTCGAGGGTTCGGTGGTTCCGGTTCTCATCCTGACGGACCACAAGAATCTGACCTACCTTTCTGAGGCCAAGAGATTGACACCACGTCAGGCCAGATGGGCTCTGTTCTTGTCACGTTTTAATTACGTGGTCTCCTACCTACCCGGTTCCAAGAACATCAGGGCGGATGCCTTATCACGGCAGTACTCCGAGCTGTCCAGGGAGGAGTCGATTCCGACTTCGGTCATACCTCCGAATCAGATCCTGGCCGCCATTCGCACCAGCCTGACCTCTCCCCTGGGTGAGCAGATTTTGGCGGCTCAATCTGGTGCTCCCTCTGGGAGACCCAACGGCAGATGTTTTGTGCCTGAGGAGTTGCGCACTCGGTTGTTGCGAACCTACCATAACTCCAAGACCGCGGGGCATCCTGGAAAGAATCAGCTGTCCTGGGCTGTTTCACGTCTGTTCTGGTGGCCTTCCCTACGTTCCGACATCGCCGCATATGTAGCGGCATGCTCCGTTTGTGCCCAGAGTAAGTCCCCTCGGCACCTTCCGTTGGGCCTTCTGCAACCCATAGCCACCGGGGAGCGCCCATGGTCACACCTGGGGATGGATTTCATTGTGGACCTCCCTGCATCCCGAGGCCATACGGTCATTCTCATGATTGTGGATCGGTTTTCCAAAATGTGCCACTGTGTTCCTCTCAAGAAGTTACCCTCTGCACAAGAGTTGGCCACGATTTTTGCCAGGGAGGTCTTCCGGTTGCACGGTTTGCCTAAGGAGATTGTGTCGGATCGGGGGAGTCAGTTTGTGTCCAGGTTCTGGCCCGCCTTTTGCTCCCAGTTGGGGATTCATCTCTCCTTCTCCTCGGCCTACCACCCTCAGTCCAATGGGGCCGCAGAACGATCCAATCAGGCCTTGGAGCAATTCCTTCGTTGCTATGTCTCCGATCACCAAGACAATTGGGTTGACCTCCTGCCTTGGGCTGAGTTTGCCAGGAACACGGCGGTGAACTCTTCCTCTGGGACGTCTCCCTTCATGGCCAATTATGGGTTCCAACCTGCCGTGTTACCGGAGGTATTCTCTCCCCAGGATATTCCGGCTGTGGAGGATCACCTTTCCGTCCTACGTGCTTCTTGGGTACAGATCCAGAAGTCCCTTGAGGTCTCTGCGCAGCGCCAGAGACTCCAGGCTGATCGCAGACGAGCGCCTGCTCCTTCCTACCAGGTCGGAGACCGTGTATGGTTATCCACCCGCAACCTCAACCTTCGAGTGCCCACTCCCAAGCTGGCGCCTCGCTTTGTTGGTCCCTTCCGAGTGCTTCGCAGGGTAAACCCGGTAGCCTATGCCCTTGCGCTTCCTCCTGGCATGCGGATCTCCAACGTGTTTCATGTCTCCCTGTTGAAGCCACTGGTGTGTAATCGTTTCACTTCCTCGGTTCCTCGGCCTCGTCCGGTCCAAGTGGGCAATCGTGAGGAATATGAGGTGAGCAATATCCTGGACTCACGCCTGGTCCGCGGTCGGTTGCAGTTTTTGGTCCATTGGCGTGGTTATGGTCCAGTGGAGCGTTCCTGGGTTCCCTCCGCAGATGTCCATGCTCCTGCCTTGCTCCGAGCCTTCCACGCACGCTTCCCTCAGAAACCGTTTTGTGCTCCGCGGAGGAGGGGCCCTTGAGGGGGAGGTACTGTCATGGTCTTACCTGCTTGCTGCACTCCTTCGTTTGACATGTGCTGGCGGCCATCTTGGTTTCTGGGTTTCTTGTAGCCTTCCACCCTGCGGCTCCTCCTTCCCCTGGGAGGAGCTGGATGCCTAGCTCATATATATAGGAGGTCTGTGGCTTCAGTTCCTTGCTTGGTCCTCTTGTGTTCACATGCTTCTAAGACTGCTGCTGCTTCTGGTTCCTGATCCTGGTTTCGTCTGACTACCCTGCTGGTTCCTGATCCTGGCTTCGTCTGACTACCCTGCTGGTTCCTGATCCTGGCTTCGTCTGACTACCCTTCTGGTTCCTGACCTCTGGCTTCGCAAAGACTCTGCTCGGTTTCACCATCCGTTTGGACTTTTGCTTTACAGCTTTATTTTCAATAAAGCCTTCTTATTTTCACTTATCTCTTGTTGTACGTCTGGTTCATGGTTCCGTGACAGGTTACCCACCAGTTCTGTTCAGTTTTTTCTTGTATTTATAATTGGGTACCCATTTGTAGGTTATTGTTAGTGACCATCTTATTCCCATGGTTATTTAAATATAGACCGTGTTGCACCCAAATGGTTAAAATGGGCACTCAATGGGTTAATGTATGGACCACATGTCAATTAAATCTTGGCAGCTGAATAATCTGAACGTTACGTGTGCCAGATATATCAATTGGATAAAAGGACTGTCACAGTTTTTTTTGTTTCTCTTTGTTGTTTTTTTCATGCAGTTTTTGAAGCCAGACACCAGGAGTGGATTAAAAAAGGAGAAGTAGAATCTGTCCTTAACCCCTTAAGTACTGGGACAAAAAAAAAGTCCTTAAAGTCTTTAAAGAATGACATTTTTTTAAAACATATGACCCCACCATATTTTGGGGGGTTTTGTGTTTACAGTGCTTACAGTGTCTAAAAATGACATTATTAGCTTATTCCACGTGTCAGTATGATTTATTTTTAAAGGGGTTATCCAATACTATAAACTGCCCCCCATATGCCGGGCCCTCACAGAGAATATACTTACCTGGCTCCCCATGCCACTCCTGGTTCCTTCACCGCTGCTGCTTCTCCCTGTGCACGGATGAAAACATCACGGGTGACACAAGGGAGGCTCGTCCCCGTCCCCGCCTGCCATTGGCTGCTCCCCCCAACACCGGATGTTTTCATCCGCACACGGGGAGAAGCAGCGGCGGCGTTGAAGGGACCAGGAGTGGCGTGGGGAGCCAGGTAAGTATATTTTCTGTGAGGGCCCGGCATATGGGGGGGACAGTTTATAGTATTGGATAACCCCTTAAAAAAAAAAAAAATTTAACTTTTTTTCCTTCCATCAACATATAATTTCCTTATATTTCCATGAATAGAGCTGTGTAAGGTCCCTTTTTATTTTGGGGTACGTATGACTTTTTGATAATTTTTTATTAATTATTTTTGGGGGCAACATGACCAAAAAGCAGCAAATCAGCTGTTTTTATTCTATAATGGCATTCCCTACGCATGATAGATGCTTTTATATTTTAAAGGGCTTCTGTCACCCCATTAAACCGTTTTTTTTTTTTTTTTCTTTACTAATAATCCCTACACTGCGATTTATCCATACATAAGTAAAATAATAATTTTGGTTCAGTAGAATTAGCTAAAACCCTATTTGCCGGGCCCTCACAGAGAATATACTTACCTGGCTCCCCATGCCACTCCTGGTTCCTTCACCGCTGCTGCTTCTCCCTGTGCACGGATGAAAACATCACGGGTGACACAAGGGAGGCTCGTCCCCGTCCCCGCCTGCCATTGGCTGCTCCCCCCAACACCGGATGTTTTCATCCGCACACGGGGAGAAGCAGCGGCGGCGTTGAAGGGACCAGGAGTGGCGTGGGGAGCCAGGTAAGTATATTTTCTGTGAGGGCCCGGCATATGGGGGGGACAGTTTATAGTATTGGATAACCCCTTAAAAAAAAAAAAAATTTAACTTTTTTTCCTTCCATCAACATATAATTTCCTTATATTTCCATGAATAGAGCTGTGTAAGGTCCCTTTTTATTTTGGGGTACGTATGACTTTTTGATAATTTTTTATTAATTATTTTTGGGGGCAACATGACCAAAAAGCAGCAAATCAGCTGTTTTTATTCTATAATGGCATTCCCTACGCATGATAGATGCTTTTATATTTTAAAGGGCTTCTGTCACCCCATTAAACCGTTTTTTTTTTTTTTTCTTTACTAATAATCCCTACACTGCGATTTATCCATACATAAGTAAAATAATAATTTTGGTTCAGTAGAATTAGCTAAAACCCTATTTTTATAATATGTAAATTACCTTGCTACCAGCAAGTAGGGCGGCTACTTGCTGGTAGCAGCCGCATCCTCCGACCCTAATGACGCCCCCTCCGCATTGTGATTGACAGGGCCAGGGAACGGAATCGTTCTGTGCTGGCCCTGCCTGTTTTGATTCAATATCTGGCGCCTGCGCCGCGGCCGTACCTTTCTTCAATCTGCGCAGGCGCACTGAGAGGCGGCCACTCACTTGGCCGCTCCATCCTCAATGCGCCTGCGCCGATTACGTCACATCTACACCCGGCGCAGGCGCATTGAGGAGCGAGCGGCCGAGTGAGTGGCCGCCTCTCAGTGCGCCTGCGCAGATTGAAGAGAGGTACGGTCGCGGCGCAGGCGCCAGATATTGAATCAAAACAGGCAGGGCCAGCAGAGAACGATTCCGTTCCCTGGCCCTGTCAATCAACAAGCAGAGGGGGCGTCATTACCATCGGAGGATGCGGCTGCTACCAGCAAGTAGCCGCCCTACTTGCTGGTAGCAAGGTAATTTACATATTATAAAAATCGATTTTTAACAAATTCTACTGAACGAAAATCATTAATTAGCTTATGTATGCTGAGATCGCAGTGTAGGGATTATTAGTAAAGAAAAAAAAAACGGTTTAATGGGGTGACAGAAGCCCTTTAATAGTTTGGACGTTTTCAAATGTGACGATACCAATGATGTTTATTTTTTATTGTTGAGCTATTTTTATGTGTAATATTGGGAAAAACCGGGTGACCTCAATATTTTATATTTTGTGCTTTTTTATATTTTTAAAAACATTTTTTAACTGCAAATTTTAATCCGCTAAGGGGACTTGAATATGCAATCCTCTGATCGCTTATACCAGTATACTATTGCAGTCTAAGGGATTTTTACTGGCTGCTTGTCAATCTGTCCCTCGGGCAGCGGCAATTATTTTTACACTAAGTCACGCCTCTAACTCAGCCCGATGCCCATCTATACATATCCAATCCCACCCTGTCATTTTTGTTCTTCCACATAAAGTATAATGGAAAGATTTACACCTGTTTCATGTTTTTAACCCGCACCTGGTTTTCGCTCACAATCACTGACCAAACACTGACTGTGTGAAAACAGTCTAATTTAAAGGCAGAACTCAATTGTTTTATTTTTTGGGGAAAAAAAATCCATAAAATATGTTCCTCTGTCAACGACTCTCTAGTTGACCATGTATTTCATCTACCATGGTTTTACTCATTGTCTCCCACAGGATATTTTACACTATTCCATTCTATAAACCTTCAGATACAACCTAAATACTCAAATCAAATAATATTCTATACTACATGCCATTTTTATATTTCATTGAAGTTGGGTGAGAAGTATGGACCTGTGTATACCATCTACCTTGCCAGTCAACGTGCACTCATACTTATTGGCTATGATGCGGTAAAGGAGGCGCTGGTCGACCACAGTGATGTGTTCAGTAATAGAGGGGAAGTCAAATTAACAGATCTGTTTTTTAAGGATTACGGTAAGACATACAGTCACACACGTACATACAAACATACACGCACATGCATACACTTATGTGCATACATACATACACTCATACGTACATACAAAAATAAACATTACACACACATACTACATACTGTATATACATACTGTACATACATGCATACACATATGTACATGCATAGACATGGTAGGTTTATTTTAGGACTAATATTGTTTCAGACTAAACAGAGCTGTAGCTAGACTTCCATATCCTTGTGTCTAAATAAAAAGGAAAAAAAGTCTGGTATCGTGTTAGCCAATATTGACTAACACGGTACCAGACTTTTTCCTTTTTCTTTTGACCAAAAGGATGATACCATAATTAGTGATGAGCGGGAGGTGCCATATTCGATTTCGCAATATTTCGCGAATATTCTATTGAATATTCGTCTTATATTCATCGAAAACGAATATTCGTCATTATTCCATTTATCGCGAATAATATGCGATTTAATTAATCGCGTATTGCGATTGTTCTTTTGACAGTATAAGGCAACGTTCGACTAATTGACTATGGCTAGGCTAATATGTGTATTTTACGAAATTTCTTAATATTGCTCTAACTTCGTCTTTTAGAATATTCGTAATATTCTAAAAGACGAAGTTAGAGCAATAATATTCCACTTTGGCATACTGCTCCCCGACAAGTGTCCCCGTAACCATGGGAACGCCTGTGGGTTAGAATATACCATCGGATCTGAGTTTTTACGATCTCAGGGAAAACTCAGATCCGATGGTATTTTCTAACCCACCGGCGTTCCCGTGGTGACGGGGACGCTTGTCGGGGAGGTGTATGCTGAAGTTGATTAAATAACAATTTTGTCATGCGGTCGGGCACACGTATTAACCATTACTATTTTTCTGTTGTAATATTCGTGAACTCGAATATTATAACCGAGATTATTGGTTTAGATTAGAATAGGACGAATATTCTAAAATCAAATATACAGCAATATATTCTTTATTTCGAATATTCGTCATATTTGGTCCATCTGAAAACGTGATTCCTTCCAGCTTCATTTCAGTTGCTTGTGGGCCAATGGCTCATTGACCCACAAGCAAGAAGCAGGGAGGAATCATATATTTTCAGATGAAAAAAAAAAATTTAATATTCGATTTCGCGAATATATAGAACTATATTCGAAATATTCGCGAAATCTCGAAGTTGCGATATTCGAGATAAAAATTCGTTATTCGAATATTCGCGCTCAACACTAACCATAATGTACCGTACACGGATGGTAAAAAAAAGCAATTAAAAGGTATCAAACCTGCAATACTCTTATATTTATGACACACTTGAAGATCTAAAGAGTCTTCTATAGACATAGTCAGGGCACCAAGTCTCTGAGATAACATCAATTTAGAGACCATAAAACTTTCACACCGCTTATCTATAAGATAAGAACTCATTCTCAAAATCTTTGATATTCTGTTGTTTTTCAAATACCCATTCATTCCCCCATGTCTCTGTTCTTATTGTATATATAGTGCTGTGTCTTCATATATTCTTGTAGTACGCCAGAGAAGGGACTGGTGATGTCTCGAAAGCTCGCTATGTAACATCATTATTTTTTATTTTTGTTAGCCATTAAAAAGGTATCAAACCTGCAATACTCTTATTTTGTTTCTCTTAATGAGAGCACTAAACTTGTATGTGAATAGCATGGACAAGATTTTCCAACATGTAGGGCATATCTCTCATCAATCATCCCCTAGCTAGGCCCCTGATCCTCTGCAGGAATCTGTTCCTTCAACCTCCTGCTGCAATTTTTTTAGCTATTAGGTTAAAAGGATGGAAAGGAATGTAGTTTTGAAATTCCAGCACCATGCGTAAATGTCCCATCAGCCTCACTCCCTAGTAACTTCTCGATGCAACAAATAATAAATGAAGGCGTACATTAAAAAATATTGTAGCACAATGTGAAACAGAGCATAAGGATGGGGTCTTGAGAGATTAACACCCCCCCCCCCTCCCATTTCCACACACACACACACACACACTCAGTGAAATCCATATCTATTTAGCAACATTATATATTGCAGTCTTGAGCAGGGTCGGACTGGGAACTTGAAGTGGCCCTGGAAAAAATACTAAAAGTGGCCCCGTTTTGTAGTCAGATCCAAATTGATGGAAGGCAGGGCCAGCAATACCATAGAACCAAATACCATAGTCCAGCACAAAATACTGCCAGCAGCATAAAATACATCCCCAAAACTTCCACTGGCTGGCCATGAGGAGGGCCCAGGTGGCTCCCTGAGCATTGGCCCACCGGGAAATTTCCCTGTATTTCCCTGTAAGTTCTAAGGCCAATCCGCACTGGTCTTGAGGAACTACGAAAAATAACACTTTGGAAAAGTGGGCAGAACCTGGAGGAAGATGGAGAGAACACACAAAAGTCAAAGCAGATATTACCCTTGGGTTGATTCAGATTTCAAACCCAGGATTCCAACCATGCAAGGCAATAGGGCTTACCAGTCAACCACCGTGCTGCCCAGTGGTCACAAGGACAGATCTTAATCATCATGTAAAGGGAATTTTCATTTGTATGGGGTCGGTTCTCTAGTGAAGGGTTAAGCAACCTCCAGCTGTTATGAAACTACAACCCGCGGAATTCACACCTGCTCAGCTGTTTTTGGAACGCTCATAAAAATGGTAGGAGCATGCTGGGAGCTGTAGTGTAACAACAACTGGCACTCAAGAGGTTGCTGACTGTTGCTCAAGTCAAAATGGAAGGGTTGTAGAACTTGAGGTTGAACCAACCATTAGTGACAAGGGAATTCCAGAAATGTCTAACAGTTTTGCAAAAAGTGGGTGGGGTGTGGGCGTGAGGGACCAGGCAGTGGGCAATACTTTTGCAGTCTGACAAATGTGACAATATGTAAACCAGAAAACTGCCACACATTACACAAATATATACCAGCTCCTTCTGGGGTAGATTTCATTTTTGGGCATACAAATCTTGCGAGGATGCATCATGTTATTAAGAGGTGTGTGCAGCAGCAAGAATTCTTATCAGGAATGGTATCAGAAACAACTTAATAAATCTCCTCTCGATCTGGTATAAAATGTACAGCAGACTCTATTGTTTTTCAAATTACCGCTTCTTCACATACGATATGCACATTTTACATCTCAGAGTTTTTTTTTTTTAAATGAAGCTGATACCATGGGTAATAGGTGTGTTTCTTCAAGTATAGGTTCTCTTTATTTGTTAGATTAGATATATTTGGCCACATTTTTTGTTTTACAGTTTTTATGATGTATTGAAAGGCTATAATGAAAAAGAAACACAAATGCAAACAGTACTCTGCAAACACAAATAACAAAGTAAAGACAATAGAGCCATACTCACTATAGAAAATGTAAATAGCTATTGCTATGTTATAAATTATTTGTTCCTGTGCGCCAGCATCAAGGCGATCTCTTTAGGAAAAGAACCTACACTAATAACTACCTTCTCTGGTGCCATACTAGCCTCCATTAAATTCAGGGAATGTAGGTTCCACATGCATGCTGAGCCCACCCTGAATTATACCTCACCTGGTGCCAAATGGCCTCCAATTAATGCAGGGATATAGCTTTATAATTGCAGTAATTAAAATCAGCCTATGGGACAGACAGGTTAGTTAGAAGTGTATGAACAATGGAGTCAGCCGTACCTCCAATGCAGACTGCAAAGGAAAAAATGGGGATTAGTCAGCACATCCCAGTGCGCAGGTGCATGCCGTCATGGCTGAAAGCACAAAAGTGGGATAATGCCATGTGTGGACAGGCTGGAGAAGCCATCTGCACAGGGGAGACAAGGCCTATGCTTGTACAACATCCTCCAAATCAAGACATCATATAGGCATGGTACAATGCACAATCCCAAGTGGTGAGCACAGTGACATCATCGCGCACATGGCAGGTTCTTTTGCAGATCCTGCTTAATGAAGATAGAAGAGACTTCTACCATGCGATCAAGTGAATGAGGTACATTTTTTTAACCCATAAATGGCCATATTATTTTGCATACTGTCTTAAAAATGTTGTAACGGAAAATAATAAAAATCACCCAAACACTGAACCCGGACTTCAGTGAAAAAGTCTGGGTTCGGGTCCGGGTACCCAAACTCGTAAAGTTTGGTGCAAACCCAAATTTTGCAGTTCGAGTCACTTGTCCCTACCTTTTGCTATTCATATAGCTTGTATAATTGTTACTGTGACCACTAACAACAATGCTGCAAATGAGAATTAAACACAGCGCATGTTGGGTAGTATCGTCTGGATAGGGTGTGGAATGGTGCAGATGCAGGTAATTGGGTGCTTACCTTTGGTGGTGGTGCTAGCAATAGGCACAACCCTAGTGTAGACAAAACATAAACAGAATCCAAGCTGAATCAAAAGTCTCTGTCTAAAGATCCACACAAACAAGAAGAGGTAAGTAGGAACTACATGGCCTGATGAAGGCACTGGTTCAGTGACAAAACGCATAGTCCCAAAAAAGCCTCTATCTTGGATAAATTGTGTTTGAAGACCTCTCAGCAGGGGCGTAACTACCATAGCAGAAGATCATGCAACTGCTATGGGGCCCATAGCAGTTGCTCCTATTCTACTGGAGGTGAAAACTTGGTCAGGACTCTACCCTCTAAAGGAACAACTTTTCGCAAATGAGGTAGGGTCATTGAAAAGGGTTTAGGCAGAAACCCTTCTGTCCTGTGTGGGGGGCCTGGTTTGATCCTTGCTATGGGGCCCCTACTTCTCTATGTACGCCACTGCCTCTCAGTACCAGCAGCTTGGTCAAGTCCCTAATTACCTCTCCTTTTTAATGTAGATCACTAACAACCATGGTGGCTTTGTTTCATTTTTCATTCTTAAAATGGGATGGTTTCTTTTAATTCAAACTAAAATTAAACTTTTTGGGGTTATTATGAGCAACGGAGAAAGATGGAAGACAATTAGTCGATTTTCTCTTATGACTTTGAGAAATGTTGGAATGGGTAAAAAGAGTATTGAAGAGAGAATTCAAGAAGAGGCCCGGTGTCTTACTGAGAGACTTATGAGAACAAAAGGTAGGTGTTGAGCAATATAAATAAGGCTAATAAAAGTATGTTGGGAGTTGTAATTCTGAAAAATCTGGAGCACCACAGGTTGGAGACTAGTGCTATAGAGACAGGTTTAGCAAACAAAGTTGTATGAAAAACCAATGTGTGCTCGTATTGTGGAAATCCAAATCTCTAGAAAACACGCTCTGTGTTGTAAAACCTGTTGGATGACTTGATGGGCAGATAAAAGTTTACATTGTTTGACCTCACAGTACATGCACGCAACCTTGGGAAACTGAAGCTTTATGGACAGGGTGTACAGATAGTCAGCAATGTGTCATATCTGTTCATCAGGATTTGTCAGGTAACACTGGAATTTGCACTTTTGTCATGAGAAATATAATAGCTGTGACTTGCAATAGGAGCAGGTCATGTGAAAATGTGCCCTCGAAACTAGTCGCTTTGTATAATAGTTTGTTAAATCAACCTTAAAGGGCTTCTGTCAGCCCACTAAACCGTTTTTTTTTTTTTTTGCTTAATAATAACCCCTACACTGCGATTTATCCATACATAAGTAAAATAAGAATTTTGGTTCAGTAGAATTTGCTAAAACCCTATTTTTATAATATGTAAATTACCTTGCTACCAGCAAGTAGGGCGGCTACTTGCTGGTAGCAGCCGCATCCTCCGATGGTAATGACGCCCCCTCTGCTTGTTGATTGACAGGGCCAGCGGACGGGATCTTTCTCCGCTGGCCCTGCCTGTTTTCATTCAATATCTGGCGCCCGCGCCGCGGCTGTACCTGTCTTCTGTCGGCGCAGGCGCACTGAGGCGGCCACTCACTCGGCCGCTTCATCCTCAATGCGCCTGCGCCGATGACGTCACATCTACACCCGGCGCAGGCGCCAGATATTGAATGAAAACAGGCAGGGCCAGCGGAGAAAGATCCCGTCCGCTGGCCCTGTCAATCAACAAGCAGAGGGGGCGTCATTACCATCGGAGGATGCGGCTGCTACCAGCAAGTAGCCGCCCTACTTGCTGGTAGCAAGGTAATTTACATATTATAAAAATAGGGTTTTAGCAAATTCTACTGAACCAAAATTCTTATTTTACTTATGTATGGATAAATCGCAGTGTAGGGGTTATTATTAAGCAAAAAAAAAAAAAAAACGGTTTAGTGGGCTGACAGAAGCCCTTTAAAGGGAACCTGTCACCGGGATTTTGTGTATAGAGCTGAGGACATGAGTTACTAGATGGCCACTAGCACATTCGCAATACCCAGTCCCCATAGCTCTGTGTGCTTTTATTGTGTCAAAAAAACTATTTGATACATATGAAAATTAACTTGAGATGAGTCCTGTCCCTGAGATGAGTCTAGCAACCCATGTCCTCAGCTCTATACACAAACCGGTGACAGGTTCCCTTTAACATCCTGACACTGTTCTTCGGATTCTTTTCTTAGAAATTTGAAAAACTGCACCACTTTTACCTATGCTCAACTTGCATAGTGTCACAAACCAGCAGGTGTGAACCCACTGTGCCACATGTCCTACCTCCTCTAAGGGCGTTGTCTAAGTGAACCCCTCGATTTTCACAGTACCCCAGATGGTAAGGATAGGCTTTCCTGAGGGGAACACCAGGTTGCTACCTCTTGAGGAGGATTGGCACACAAGGCAACTGGTCCAGACAGACCAGGAGGTACCTGAGCAAGGTACCAGAGGTACAGACGTAGTCAGCAGGCTGAGTCGTAACCAGGAGCAACAGTGAAAGACCGAAGGATGAGGCAGAGGCGAAGTCAAACAGGCAATGGGTCAGGGCAGGAGGAACATGTACAGGTCAGGCAATCCAGTTCGGCAACAGGAGAGTCAAGGCAAGCAGGCAGGAATCAAATAGTTAGCGGAGTCCAGAAACACAAGCACGAGTCAGGTACACAGGAACACAAGCAGAGATAACAGCAACCTTAGCAGGACACAAGGACCGTGACGCTGAGGCATCTGGGAAGGAGGCTGAGCCACTTATATATGTGCAGGAGGGCTAGGATTGGTCAGCGAGGTCACATGATCTAACCCATAAAGCACATGAAGTGATGCGTGCCGACCCTTAAGGAAGTGCTGCAGGAAACAAGCAACAAGCATACTGTGGCCAGGGCTGAAAGAAAACTGTGAAGCGGATTCCAGAACAACAGTACTTACACAGACAGAGTCCAGGACTGCAGCGGTGAATGGGAAAGCAAAAGCAGCAGATCACCGCTGAACACGGCTCCCGGGACCGCAGCAGTAAGCAGGGGAACAGCAGCACACAGCAGCCGTTGTTACACATAGGTACAAAAAAGAAGGATTATTATTAAGTACTACAATCCTCCTCCTTACTAAGATTTCAGCCCATTATTTGCTTAATTGGTCTAGAGAAAAAAGGTTTGTACACAAACATAGAAGCGGATTCTTTACGGTAAGAGCAGTGAGACTATGGAGCTCTCTGCCTGAGGAGGTGGTGATGGTGAGTACAATAAAGGAGTTCAAGAGGGGCCTGGATGTATTTCTGGAGCGTAATAATATTACTAGGGATGAGCGAATTTCATGTTATGAAATTTGTTTATGCTTCGTTTGGTGGAAAAAGCAGAATTGCGTTATTGATTCTATTACCATGGACCATAACGCAATTCTATGATGGAATGCATAACGGAATGCCTTTATAGGCATTCCGTTATTCATTCTATCATAATAGAAGTTTATGGCCTGCATAATGGATCCATCTCGTTTCCGTTATGCAGGAGAGGACTCCCCTGCAGGTTGAAGGTCCTGTTTTTGAGGTAAGATGATTGTGGCAAACCCAGCCACTGTATATTGTCATTCCTGTATGTACGATGTTATTGCATATGTGTATGCCACTTTAAAGAACCAAGCGTATATATGTTTTGTGTAATATGGTTCAGGTGGGCTGTAACGTTCCTATGCTGGCTGCATGAAAACCGCCAGCATTCATGCAATTGTATGTTGTTATGTGAGGGGACCCAGATAGCTAATTGTATTGTATTTGTGTATTTTGAGCAGCATTCACCTAATGATATGCCCTCAGACTGGAGCTATCTGGGATATGTTAATGTCTGTGTTTGCTGGGAGGGTGTGACATTGTGTGTTTGGGTGGGGATTCCTGTCCTGTTGTCTCTCTGTGTGTATTGGCGATGTCCTTTGTCCTGAGAGATAATTGAATTGCTTCTCGGTTGTCTCCAGGACAGAGGATATTGTGTATTCGTCTGTCTGTGATGATTGCATCAACCCAGTGTGAGGTAATTCTATCACGGACAGAGGGGAGGATTTTGTGGGGATGTGTTGTAATATATTGATTGGTTGTATTTCAAACCCCTGTGGGCAGTACTATGTTTTTGGTTTGTGAATAAAAGAGGCTGTATGTGAAGTACAGTCAGTTCCTGTTTTACACTCAACATAGAGCCTCGTCTCATGTGTATGGGGATTGCTATACGCTGTATACTCCCCTGGCTATCACTCCTAGCTCTTGTAAGAGCTTGCTCCTGGTTCCTGTCTCTGGATTTAGGAGAGGTTCACCCACTGGAGCCTTGTCATAGGTCCAGGGTGGGTAGGAGACGGCGAGACCTCCACCAAGCTTCGGCGGTTCGTGGGGTCTGCAGTGCTGACGGGGACAAGTGGAGTGCTTGGAGTCCTCTGGAAGCACTAGGAGCATCGATCGACGGAGGTACCCGGTCGGGGTGCTAGGCGTTCCGTTACAGTTCTTGGGAGGGAAGGATTGTATGCTGTACCGGCCTATTTGGATCATAGCCTGCTTTTCCTGTCTACCAGCGGAGACCTTGTGGATCGTGCTACCCCTCCGCTACAATGATGATATCCAGGAGAGGGCCAAGTCTTTCATGCCAAGGGAAAAGACAGTTTGTAACAGGAGGGAGTGGTCGACAGTGTCAAAGGCACAGGACATTTCAAGAAGGAAGAGCACAGAGTAATGACATTTAGATTTGGCAGCTTGGCACCTTGGTTAGGGCTCTTTTAGTGGAGTGATTGGGTCTTAAGCTAGACTGTAGTGGATCAATGTGAGTTGAATGAAAGGTGGGACAACAGTTCAAGATAGAATTGTTGTTCTAGGAGTTTTGATGTGAATGGGAGTAATGAGATAGGGTGATAGCTGGATAAAGAGTATGGGTCCAGGTAAATCTCCTTGAGTATGGACGTAATAGTGGAATGTTTAAAAGAGGAAGACACCAGTGGCTAGAGATAGGTTGAAGAGGTGGGTTAGGGCAGGGATAACTATAGTGGTAAGGTTAGGGATGAGGTGGAATCGGTCAAGAGCACAGGTGGTAAGGTGTGATTTGGAGATTAAGGTAGAGAGCTTTTCTTTAGTGACGTGGCAAACTGGGTTTTGTAGTAAGAGCACTGACCAGTTGTGTAAAGGGGTCTCGGTGGTTGTTGCCTGAAGCTGTCATGGATTTTGTCAATTTTATCTTTGATAAGATAAAGGCAAAGTCTTAGGCTGAAATGAGAGGTGTGGGAGGAGGCACTAGGGAATGGAGTGGAGAGTTAAAGGTATTAAAAAAAAATTGGGTTGCGGGAAAGAGATTATATAAGAGTAATGACGTGGTCCTGTTTAGAAAAGGTGGGTGCAGACTTGAAGTTGACAACAGCTTGTAAGAGATGAAGTCTACCTCAGGGTAAGTTTTCTTCCAGCATCGATCTGTGACTATGGAAGCTTGTCTCAGTATTTTGGTCTGGTGAGTCATTCATCATCACTTTTTCACTTGCAAAAATATTGCATGTTAGGCCTCATGCACACGGGCGTATGTATTTTGCGGTCTGCAAAAAACTTATCGGCAAAGAATATGGATGACGTCCGTGTGCATTCCGTATTTTGTGGAACAGAACAGCTGGCCCCTAATAGAACAGTACTTTCCTTATCCGTAAAGCGAACAATAATAGGACATGTTAACGGAAACAGAATGCACACGGAGCAACTTCTGTTTTTTTTTGTGGACCCATTGAAATGAATGGTTCCGTATACGGTCCGCAAAAAAACGGAACGGACGCGGAAAGAGAATACGATCCTGTGCATGAGGCCTTATTCTGTGAAAAAAGCGTTCAATAATTCTGCCACATTTCACATCTGAAACGCAAATTACAACTGTGTCAGTGAAGGCATACTGCATCACAGCATCTAGTTGAATAGATGTTTATCATCACTGCCCAAAAATTGTATTGTCACATCCGAGTGTTAGTGAAGATCCAGTATTACTGCATAAGAGTGCGTAGTTCAAACACGTTACACTGCAAGTGTGTTTGTGGAAAACAAGAAATTGGGGACATTTAATTGCAGCTACAGTCAGTGCTACTGAGGAGAGGGTTAGAGACCCCGAAACGCTTCTAGTGCAGTGTACTCAAGTTGTGCGTAGTAGGTGTTTCTGAGTGTAGTAGTGCAATGTACACTAACCTGGTACAGCTGACTCTCTGCAAGGGCAGGTATAGGTAGGAATAGTTCGTGACGCCAGTGCCAAGTAAACGGTGGCACGCCGTTTGCGGATGCAGGAATAATTTGAGGAAACGTGGTGTTAAAACAGAACTTCAACTTTAGTAGTTTGCAGGCAGAGACAATATTGGAAACGCAGTTCCTCAGCATACAGTCGATTTTGCAATTCGGTCGATGCAGGCAATTCAGTACAGCAGGGTAATTACAGAGTGTTGAACACAGGACTTGCAGCAAAGGAGCTAGCACTCTAATTCTGTCTGATCCTGGAATATAGCAATTCTTCACCAAGGCCCATTAACCTAAGTCTGGCTTTATATCCTTGATTATGGCTTTCATAAGTACCTCCTCTGTTTCCTCAATACCTCTGGCTCCTCTGATATTTGCCTCAGTCTCTCCTAGCTTCTGAATGGTTCCTCAGGCTAAGGTATTCCTGCTTCTGCATGTAGGGATTCAGGAGGGAATCTTCTCCTGAACAGCAGGCTTCAGGCCTGGACTTGTCTCAGACATGGTCTAATCTCCAACTGTAGCTTACTGAAACTAGACTCCGTCTCCCTTGCACTTCCCTGACTGGCCTTTATATAAACTAGGGCTCCCTAGCTCCCTCTATGGACTAGAAGTAGGAATGACACCCCTAGCAGGCCTGTAAGTGCAAGTTTCAGTGACAGGGAAATACACACATTACATTACATTTTATAAAACTGACATAAAGCAACTTCCCCATAATTAGGAAGGACGACAGCACACCAAGTGACCTTTGGTAGTAACGGGTATTACAACTCCCGTATACTACATACCCCACTGCTTTAAGCTGAGTACGACCTCGTACTCCATCATGGGTCGCCCAACTGGAATCTCTACCTGAAATAGAAAATAGAGACATGCAGGCATACATACATGTAATTCATCTGCATTTACATTTACATCAGGTCCAATTGGCAAAAGTGAAGTGTGGTGACAAGGGGCGTCGTTCTCTTCTCTCAGGATAGTGAATGGAACGGGGGCGCTGACCTGGCACAGCGTAACATTAGAACCAGGATAGTCCATGACAATGAATAAGTCCATGATAAAACAGTAGAAAACGGTATAAAAGTTCTTGGAGGCTCAAATAACAAACATGAGTCCGTACCCAGGTTATTTCTGAGTAAATCACAGAGGCTCTCATGAGGTGGAGTCCATCTCTGGGCACAATACTTTTAAAAGAGTAAGAATCTCAGAGGCTCAGGTACTTTTGAGTCTGTCTCCGGGCACGGTTCCTTGGTAACTGGTTGCACAATAAAATGGACAGCAAAGACAAGTGTTGTAACACCCCTGATCAACCTGAAAAGGGGGTGAAGGGTAAAAGGTGCAACAAAGGAACAGGCACAACTTGGCGCGGGTAACAAAAGCAGGCAGGAGGTCCTGGAAACAAACGTGGCCTTGCTGACTTTGTGATTTCAGTGGTCAACACCTACCACTGAGCCGTGGACAAACTGGCAGCTGCAACAAAGGACCAGCAACATAGGACTCCTGTCCTGGAAGGGTTAACATCACCTTCTGAAGAAATAAATCACAGGCCTAGCAGGCTGATCACAGTGGCATATTGTAGCTACTTGGCTCTGCTGGGAGGTATCTTCTGTAGTATTCCTCTACAGGAGGATGGGCCCACATGACTGTATCAGGGGGCAGCTGCAGGGTAAAGGGGCCCCTAATAGGTATTGGCCCCATAGGCCTAGGGGTGAACCCTCTGGTGGGCCGTGCCGGCCCTGGCATAATCACTGCAGGGTGTGACATACTTGGTACCGCCGCAGCAAGCGGTCCGGTGCTCTGGGTGCAGCAATTCACAGCAATCGTGGGTCCGGTCTGGGGCACTGACGGAGCGGTGGCAACAGAAGGCGGTCGGCGGGTGGTGACAGGCACCCTTACCTCATCCTTCCTCGGCGGCGTCTGGATCCTGGCGGTGTAGGTCTTACGCAACTCCCGCAACTTCTCCTCCAGCCGGACGATCTGCTCACCGATACTCTCGGTGTCGGAGTCGCTGTTCTCTGCTGGCTCCGCCGGCGCAGGTACAGTCACCGCTGATGCAGACTCGGCCTCTTCAGGTTCTGGACTTGCCTCTGGTCTCCGTCCCATCCGGATGTTCTGGAAGGTAGCACTCAATCCTCTTTGCTGCTCCAGCTCAGATAGTGTCTTCTCCCGACGTGGCAGCTCGGGGGAAGGGTAGGGGCTCACCCATTTCTCCAACACGGTTGGCTGCCAGAAGACGTTCGGCCCGATGAAGGAGCTCCGCTCCTGAAAGGCGTGATGGGCCGGCTCTGGAGAGCGTTCCGGTTCTCGCTCGCAGCCAGAGTGGTCTTCTTCTTCTGCCTCCCAATCCTCAGGTCCTCGCTTCGGACGGGTCACAGCAGTCGCATAGGGGCCTCGTAGGCTCTCGGCAGGGGTATACTCCACTTCCTCTCCCTCGCGGAGGCTGTGCTGGTACGAAGGGAGGTAGTCTCTCTTGACAGACCTTCGATTGACATAGAGGTCTCTGCCAGTAAGATAGTCCTGAATAAACCCGTAGCCACGGGATTTGTCAAACGACAGCACCACTCCCTTTCTCCTCTCCAGGCGGGGTTGGGTGTGCGTATGTCTTTCATGTATGGTCTTAGTTAGCTCCTCATACACGATCTTTGTCTGGGTATTTCGCTTGATAGCGGCCTCCCGAATCTCCGCCATCAGGGAAGACCATTGGAACGTTGGCTGAAAAAAGTCCCTCCATGAGCCATAGTAGGGCTCGGGTTCTTTCTCCCTGGTGCGGCAGGCAGGTTGCTCCGGTCCCGGAGCGTAGGCCGGTGGAGCCTCCTCTGGCTCTACACCGGTGTCGGTCATTTTTCCAATCATAGGTGCGGACGCTGCAGCAACACTCTGCTCACAATCCAACATGCTCGATCCTACTGAGGAGAGCGATAGGGTCGCGTCAATTAGAGTAGCCAGCTCCTCCCATTGCACTGGGGAGCCGCCCCCCAGGTATTCCAGTATATGGAGGGCGGTGTCCATGCTGGCAGACATGCAAATGTCCAGATAAGCCGTGGCGCCTGCCCTTGACCTTCTTCCCGCTTTTTCCTCAGAAAGGCGCCAATTTTTCCCGCCTTTTCGGGATGAAGGTGACGCAGCAGTAAATTCAGCAAGCCCAGCGGCCATCTTTAGGTACAAACGCTGTCTATTCACTGACGGCAAGCAGGAATGTTTAAAGTCCACAAAACCACACTCCAATGCGGCGATTTTCTTCCTCTGTGCAGCGCAATACTGTACAGCGCTTTTTAGAAGTTTTTGACACACTTTGGGTATGATTTTTAATCCACAAAGTCCACTTGAATAAAACAGGAAAATGTCACTTTGGTCACAGGGCAACGGTATAAGGCACAAAGTTCACGCTTCTTGCACTAGAAAGCGTGCGTATCCTGTTCGTGACGCCAAAAGAGAGGTGCAGTGTACTCAAGTTGTGCGTAGTAGGTGTTTCTGAGTGTAGTAGTGCAATGTACACTAACCTGGTACAGCTGACTCTCTGCAAGGGCAGGTATAGGTAGGAATAGTTCGTGACGCCAGTGCCAAGTAAACGGTGGCACGCCGTTTGCGGATGCAGGAATAATTTGAGGAAACGTGGTGTTAAAACAGAACTTCAACTTTAGTAGTTTGCAGGCAGAGACAATATTGGAAACGCAGTTCCTCAGCATACAGTCGATTTTGCAATTCGGTCGATGCAGGCAATTCAGTACAGCAGGGTAATTACAGAGTGTTGAACACAGGACTTGCAGCAAAGGAGCTAGCACTCTAATTCTGTCTGATCCTGGAATATAGCAATTCTTCACCAAGGCCCATTAACCTAAGTCTGGCTTTATATCCTTGATTATGGCTTTCATAAGTACCTCCTCTGTTTCCTCAATACCTCTGGCTCCTCTGATATTTGCCTCAGTCTCTCCTAGCTTCTGAATGGTTCCTCAGGCTAAGGTATTCCTGCTTCTGCATGTAGGGATTCAGGAGGGAATCTTCTCCTGAACAGCAGGCTTCAGGCCTGGACTGGTCTCAGACATTATCTAATCTCCATCTGTAGATTACAGACACTAGACTCCGTCTCCCCTGCACTTCCTGGTCTGGCCTTATATAAACTAGGGCTCCCTAGCTCCCTCTATGGACTAGAAGTAGGAATGACACCCCTAATAGGCCTGTAAGTGCAAGTTTCAGTGACAGGAAAATACACACATTACATTACATTATATAAAACTGACATAAAGCAACTTCCCATAATTAGGAGGGACGACAGCACACCAAGTGACCTTTGGTAGTAACGGGTATTACAACTCCCGTATACTACACTAGCACCCAACCATAATCTCCTGTGATCTGCTGTTTCGTACAGACAAGAAAAGTCACCGTTTTCTCCTGCATTTGAAGTGGATCCCAGCACTGCTTCCTGCTCTCCATTGCAGACATCTCTTAATGTCAAGGAGCTCAGCTGGCAAGCAAGACATTACAGCTAGATGCACTTATCATCATCCCTGGCAACTGTCTGCTAGCCGTGCAGGTGTGCTAGAGCTTGGTAGCCTCCGGGCAGCAGGAGATAACGGGTTGTCCCAGGAGAATGAGTACATCCACAAACTGCAATGTGAGCTACAGCATTCTAAATAGTTATTGGCCGGTATGCTATACTATACAATATTATAAAGACAGACACATCTCTCCTATGGGACAGGACAGTGCTATAGGCACAGAAGGTGGGTTCTAGGTTCGAATCCAACAATGAACCCATGAACAACATCTGCATGGAGTTTGTATGTTCTCCCCTCGTTTGCATGGGTTTCCTCCGGGTACTCCACTTTCCTCCCACACCCCAAAGACCTAATGATAGGGAACTTAGATTGTAAGCCCCATTGGGGACAGCTTGATGCTAATGTCTGTAAAGTGCTGTGGAAAATAGAAGCGCTATGTAAGTGCATAAAATAACGTTTTAAAAAGTCCACAGTCTAAGAATTTAACACTGAGATTGCATTCATGTGTCTTTTATGATTTCTTAGATGTGGTTTGATATCAAGTGTTATTTGGATCTACCACTGGTCGACAATATTTTATTTTGATACTTTTTATATATTTTTAATAATTAATATTGCCAGATTTACCGTAATGTACACTGAGTGCTGTTTTTTGTTATTTGTCATTTACTTCTTTTATGGGCTCTTGGGTACAGGAGCCTAGTTGCAGCAGTTGGTATAGTTAGGAGTCCATATTTGGTGTGAGCGAGCTCCTATTTGCATATTTTGGTGTATAAATACAGGTGGGGCATCCTGCCCCCGTTAATGCATAATTTTTGGATGCTTGGGCATGTCATCAAGGTGTTAATGGGGTTTTCTGGGAGCTTCATATTGATAGCCCATCTTAGGATAGATTATCAGTATCTGACCGGTTGGGTTCCAACACCTGATATCCCCACCAACCATCTGTTTGAAGAGGCCACTGTGGTCCATGTACTTGAGCGGGACTGAGCTGCAAATAGGCCACGTGACCAATGAACGTGACTTCGTTGGCCAAAGAAGTTGAGGCACTCAACACAGCAAAATGGCCTCTTCAAACAGCGATCAATGTTTCGTTTATTACATTTGTTGTTCTCGGCAAGTGAAGTGTCACTAGCTTCAGCATTATCTACATTTCTGTTTGTCATAGCCTTGAGCATAAAATGCAGAGTCAGATTTCTGTGCAGGAAGTTCATATATCCTTATCTCAAGTCTTTAGCTTAGTATGGGACACATCCAAATATAGTAAAACGGAAATGATTTAAGTATAAAGATAAGATAACACTCAGAACTTGCTAACATCTTGGAGTCCCATAAGCCCTACTGCCATGTGATATCTTTGGCAGCATACAGCAGAGTAATTGCAGGGGATTTATACAAGGGGCACTGGGGCCAATGGCAAATTATCAGCCTACAGTACTTTTACAATCATGTAATTCATGTATTGTACTCCAGGGAGCAGCAGCACTCAAGTCATGTATTTTTCTAGGTCACGTCCTCAATACCGTCTCATCAACAGGGTAATATACAGTAATACTCCAATACATCAAATATGCTTACACGTACATTTATTAACCCTTAGACTTAGAGGACCTGGCAATTTTCAGTTTTTGGTTTTCTCCCTGCTTTTCCAAAGCGATAACTTTTTTTATTTCTTCATTCACATAGCCATATGAGGGCTTGTTGTTTTTTTTTAAATTTCAGTTGTACTTTCTAATAGCATCGAATAGTATTGCATACGATGTAGTGGGGAGTTGAAAAATTCCAAATGGGGTGAATATTTTTTAAAAAAAAATATATATAAAAAAATTCAACTACACTTTTATGTAACATAGTACATAAGGCGGGTTTAGTTTTTACAGCGCTCCCTATGCGGAAAAACTGACATGTTACCTTCATTCTCCAGGTCAGTATGATTACAACAATACCACATTTGTATAGTTTTTCATGTGTTTTAATACTGAAAAAAAAACAAAAGAAAATTTTTTGTAAGAAATTTATTCTTTTTATATAACTTTTTTATATTTACGTCTATGGATCTGTTTGATGGCTCGTTTTTTTCAAGACGATCTGTACTTTTTCATTGGGGTGTGTAAGACTTTTTGATCACTTTTTATGTAATTTTTTGAAGGAGGTGAAATGACAAAAAATGGTCATTTTGATATATATATTTTTTTCATTACACCATTCACCGTATGGGATCAATATTTTAATAGTATAGAGGTTTTCGGACGCTGTGATGCCTATGGTGTTTTGTTTAATTGTTTATTTATTTTTATTTTAAGTGGATGCAACATGGCATCTCAATTTATAATACCAGCCGATGTAGCCAATATGCACATCAGATAATAGATACACCCATCAATTAGAATGTGCAATAAAGAGCAATGCAGCCCTTATACTAGATTCTACAGGGATTAGCAAACTTTGGCACTCCAGTTGCTGTGAAACTGCAAGTCCCAGCATGCAAACATGCTTGGCTGTTCTTCTAACTCCCATAGAAGCAAATGAAGCACTCTTGGAGTTGTAGTTTCTGAACAGCTGGAGTGCCGGAGGTTGCTGATCCCTGTACCAGAAAAAGCAATCAGATTGCACTATATTGATAATGCCAAATAGCACCAGCATATACAGGTATTATAAATTAAGATGCTATTTTGCATCCACGGATATATTTTTTATATTATTGTTGCAACAGCAATGTTAGACTTTACAGCGAATTGTAGGAGTTTTTTGCACATATGCTATACTTTCTGTAACCCTTTATATAGAGAGGGCATGTGTTATAGCTATTTTCGTGCCTCCTTACACATCTTGTAAGAGATACTTTGGGGTATATGTGACGCCAGGATGTACTCTGTATGGGGGACTTCTTTTCCTGTTTTTTTCCTGCTTTTTTTTTTACTGATTGTATGTATTTGTATTTTTATGGGAATCAAGTACTAATTATAATTATTATTATTATTATTTTTATTATTATTATTATTATTATTATTATTAAAGCGCCATTCATTTAATAGCGTTGTACATATGAAAAGGGGTATACATACAGTACAGACCAAAAGTTTGGACACACCTTCTCATTCAAAGAGTTTTCTTTATTTTCATGACTATGAAAATTGTAGATTCACACTGAAGGCATCAAAACTATGAATTAACACATGTGGAATTATATACATAACAAACAAGTGTGAAACAACTGAAAATATGTCATATTCCAGGTTCTTCAAAGTAGCCACCTTTTGCTTTGATTACTGCTTTGCACACTCTTGGCATTCTCTTGATGAGCTTCAAGAGGTAGTCCCTTGAAATGGCTTTCACTTCACAGGTGTGCCCTGTCAGGTTTAATAAGTGGGATTTCTTGCCTTATAAATGGGGTTGGGACCATCAGTTGCGTTGAGGAGAAGTCAGGTGGATACACAGCTGATAGTCCTACTGAATAGACTGTTAGAATTTGTATTATGGCAAGAAAAAAGCAGCTAAGTAAAGAAAAACGAGTGGCCATCATTACTTTAAGAAATGAAGGTCAGTCAGTCAGCCGAAAAATTGGGAAAACTTTGAAAGTAAGGGCTATTTGACCATGAAGGAGAGTGATGGGGTGCTGCGCCAGATGACCTGGCCTCCAGTCACCGGACCTGAACCCAATCGAAATGGTTTGGGGTGAGCTGGACCGCAGAGTGAAGGCAAAAGGGCCAACAAGTGCTAAGCATCTCTGGGAACTCCTTCAAGACTGTTGGAAGACCATTTCAGGGGACTACCTCTTGAAGCTCATCAAGAGAATGCCAAGAGTGTGCAAAGCAGTAATCAAAGCAAAAGGTGGCTACTTTAAAGAACCTAGAATATGACATATTTTCAGTTGTTTCACACTTGTTTGTTATGTATATAATTCCACATGTGTTAATTCATAGTTTTGATGCCTTCATAGTCATGAAAATAAAGAAAACTCTTTGAATGAGAAGGTGTGTCCAAACTTTTGGTCTGTACTGTACATAATACAGACAATTGCACTAAGCATAAACAAGACTAGTTACAAACTGGTATAGAAGGAGAGAGGGCCCTGCCCGTGAGGGCTTACAATCTACATGGTATGGGAGAAGGACACAGTAGGTGAGGGTAAAGCTGGTCATGGCGGTCAGTGATGGCCAGTTCGTATTGTTCGACCGCAAACATATGCGGGCTGCCATCTTTTTTCATAAGTCCAGCGAGGCACAGGTAAGCCCTTACCTATGCCTGTGCTGCGAGCCAGTCTGAAAACAAATGCGGTCACCGGGAGCAGGCAGTTCTGAGAACAGCCCGATGAAGGCCCCCGGTGGCTGTTCTCGGAACTGCCTGCTCCCGCTGACCGCACTTTTTTTCAGACCGTCTCGCGCACAGGCACAGGTAAGAACTTACCTGTGCCTCGCCGGACTTGTGAAAAAAGATGATAGCCCGCATATGTTCGCGGGCAAACAATGCGAACTGGCCATCACTGATGGCGGTTTAGAGGCAGCAGGGTCACTGGTTGTAGACATGTGACTTGTGAGGTGGGTTTTTAGGTTTCTTTTGATATGTTGGGGTAGCGAGTTCCAGAGTGTGGGGGATGCAGGGGAGAAATCTTGGAGGTGATTGTGGAAAGAGGTGATAGGAGGGGAGGAGAGAAGGAGATCTTGTGAGGATCGTAGATTGCGTGTGGGGATGTATCAGAAAAGTAGCTCAGAGATGTAGGGAAGGGACAGGTTGTGGATGACCTTGTATGTATTTGTATTTTGAACTGAATTCGCTGGGCAATGGGGAGCCAGTGAAGGGATTGGCAGAGGGGAGAGGCAGAGGAGTAACAGGGTGAGAGGTGAATTAATCAGGCAGCAGAGTTGAGGATAGATTGGAGGGGTGCGAGAGTGCTAGATGGAAGGCCACAGAGGAGAATGTTGCAGTAGTCTAGGTGGGAGATGATGAGGGCATGTACAAGCATTTTCGCAGATTCAAAGTTAAGGAAAGCGCGGATGCGGGAGATGTTTTTGAGTTGGAGGCGGCAGGTGGTGGAAAGGGCTTGGATGAGCGGTCGGAAGGAGAGGGCAGAATCCAAGGTCACTCCAAGGCAGCGGAGTTGGTTGACCGGAGAGAGTGCGCAGCCATTGATCGTGATAGATAGGTCTGTTGGGGAAGTTGAGCAAGATGGGGAATGATGAATTCTGTTTTATCCATGTTAAGTTTTAGAAAGCGAGAGGAGAAGGATGATATAGAAGATAGACATTGTGGGATTCTGGATAAAAAGGTGCTGATGTCTGGACCAGAGAGGTAGATTTGTGTGTCATCAGCATAAGAGTGATACAGAAAGCCATGGAACTCTATAAGCTGTCCCAGGCCAAAAGTGTAAATAGAGAAGTGCAGGGGTACTAGGACAGAGCCTTGCGGGACACCAACACCAACTTCTGTAATGGTGGAGAAGTGGGTTTTGGGAGAAGAGGACCGAGCAGTTGTGTAGAGGGTCTGTGGGGATTGTGTACTGAAGCTTTCTTTGATGTTGACTATCTTTTGTTTGAAGTATGTGGCAAAGTCCTCAGCTGAGATGAGAGAAAAGGGTGGGGGACGGAGAAGGGAGTTAAAAGTGTTAAAAAGTTGTTTAGGGCTGTGGGCCAGGGAAGATATGAGAGATGAGAAGTAGGCCTGTTTTGCATCAGTGAGTGAGGATTTGAATATGAGGAGGGGTTGCTTGTATGCAGTGAATAGATTTTTAGACTGGGATTTCTTCCATCGCCGATCAGCAGCCCTGGAAGATTGTCTGAGTTTTTTGGTCTGGTTGGTGTGCCAGGGTTGTCTGTTGATTTTTCGGGTTTTGTTGTGTGTGAGGGGGCAACAGTGTCCAGAGCTGTACTTGTTGTGGTGTTATACAGGGTGGTGGCAGTACATGGGTCTTGGAGGGAACAGATGGTAGAGAGTGAGAGAAGAGAGTCAGAAAGCAAGCAAAAGTCGAGATGTTTAAGATTCCTGTGGGCTAGTGTGTGGACTAATAAAATGTGTCTTCAGATGAAGAAAAAAGTTGAAGAGCAAAAACATGCCCATTGGGCCTCCCACCCTTCCTATACTGGAAACTGTTTTGCATCTGATCATTACTGAATGCCCCAGTCTTTGGTGAAGGTGAGTAATGATGAGATCCACTGGTTATAAAGTATATGTGCCGCAAGCCCCGGAGGAGCGGGAGCGGAGGATGAAGTGCTAATGGCTCTGGCTGCAATACTTATTCACAGTGGCAATACTCACACCAATGCTTCCTAGGGCCAGGGCAGTAATAGGAGGGTGCACCCTTTCTCAGGGCACACCTATCCGATGGTAGTTGGGGTGCACTTGGTGTTAAGGTTTTATATGGGCGTAAGGCAAGAGGAGTAGGTTGCAGAGTCTGGAAAATGGTTCTAAAGTCAGTAACCAAGGCAGTTGAGGAAAATAAACTTCTCTTGCTTTACTATAGTGCAAAATGGCAATTATAATATATCCAATGGTATCAAATCTTCCCAGATAGCAATTTATGGAATTAATCAAGGATGATAATTGTAGTACTCTTTCCCTCTGTCTCTTTAATGTCACTCTCTGCACAATCTATGGCTGGCAATATTATTCTTGCAATAGTGGCTGTAATTCCCAGCTGAGGACTACAGGATTAAGAATATGTTCCAAGTGTGATTGTGTAACGTCTCTCTCATGGCAGTGAAGTATCTTTCAGCATTAAACAGCAAATACCTTACTGACTGACTCCAGTGCTCAGCCTTGCAGATTCTGGACCTTCTAGTTCATTATCTTTCTTTCTTCTTCTCTGGAGTACTGTGAAGTAGAGATGATTTTCTCTTTAAAAATTTCTCAGAGATAGTGATTCTCTGGATAATGGCCTTAGGAGTGAACAAATGTGACTTATTTTCACTTCCTATTCACTTCCCTACATACAACTGCCTAGCCCTAGGGACAGATCTCAAGTCCTGTTGGGAAAAAAAAAACTACCTCTATGATTGTTGGGGTCCCAATTGATTGGTGGATATATGAGCGCTCGGAGAGCTGACACAGACACACTGCTGAGTCAGGTTCTCTCTCCTTTATTACACACAAGCATACATCTTTATAACACTACAGATAAACAGACCAATCAGGCACCCCGCCAAGGGGTGAAAATCAAAACTAGTGATTTGATTAGTTATTCATATAAGGAAAATTTCAGCACTATACTAACAGAATTTTTAATGGTTAAAAACTTCTATAGCATCTTATCTTCTTTAGCAGCGCATCCCAAAACACAGAGAGAACATAACTCTCTTGCACGTCAAATTACCTTGGCCTTGTAGATAGAACTCCCTACATCCTTCCAGCTGACTCATTAATTTTCCACATATGCACAAGATGGAGGAAATACTTATACAAAATGGATTCTCATCCCTCACAGTCCTCACCTAACTTCCTGCAGGGGCTGATTGTTAAACAGATCCATGCAAAGCTGTGCTGGTACTTTACAACACATTAAAATATGAAATAATATTAGATAACATTACATGACTAGAACTGCTTGCAAGCTCCCTATTCTGTGGTACTGCAATGCCCCACTATGATCACCATCTTCCATGGTGAATATTTCTCTTGCTGTGTGAGAACCTATGTTGTTTTTTTTAGAAAGCTGCATTCAGCTTTCATTCAGACCTACAGAGGGTTTCTCCAAGTCAATACAGTTGAATAGAGTATAGGTTGCTCTCAAACTTTGCTAGTACTGAGGAATGTGTCTATAGGCAGTAGGATCCTTGTGCAAACCTATGTTGTGCTCCTAAACATAAACTGCATTCACTAGACTTGCAATGAGATGTCATAACATAATTCCATGTGACTAAGGGTGTAGCTGGCCAGCTAAGACCTGTCCTAGGTTGCTAGTATAGCTTATATGTGTATACAGCTAGACCTGCCAATAGCCTTAATACAGTTCCTATGTTTATGTGTTAAAGACAAAAGCAGAGTTATTTACTGTGACATCATGTTTTGGATGTCATATAATTGTTATATTTTGTGTTCACAGAAGCAGAAAAAGATAATATGCCTTTAAGATTAATTTTGTAATGTTAGGTAAGGTCAGTGACACAGCGGAAACAACAGAAAGCATGTTAATCTGTTGCTGGGCAGAAGTCTAGACCAATCACAGCCAGCTTCTCACACAGCAAGAGTTTTAACCAATCACAGCCAGCCTCACACACAGCCTGTCTGGGAATTCCCCAAGTAGGAGCTGCTATAATCATTATTCACCAGATACAGGAGCTGAAGAGACATTCACTCCACGGAGAGCTAGCTGTGTTTTTATGGAAGCAGAAAATAGGTATTTAAAACAGTTATATAATGTTCCTACTGTTAGTATAGTGATTAGAACTGTATACTGAACCAGTTGTGTGTTTACTTACAGTTCCACCAAATTCAAATTGCAAGCTACAAATTGCTAATTCAATTGCAAACTACAAATTCAATTGCAAACTACAAAGTTCAAAATCCAAATTCAAATTACATATTGCAATCCAAATTGCATACAACCATACCAGATCATACTCAACCAATCTGCAAATAGTTACTGCGACCAAATTCAGCAAGTGAACTATTAGTTAGACCTCAGATATACCTCTCAGAGAGATCATAAAGTGCTTAAATAACTTAAAGTGAGAGTACAGATACTCAAGAGAGAAATATTTCCACCATTTTATGTTGAATGACAAGATTGAACAGTTGAACCACCATCCTAATCATACCGCCATTTTGTGATATCTTTTCAACACGTGTTATGTACGTGGACTATGCTGCGGAGTGTTATATGAAGAAAAGTTGAAGTTAATAAAGTAGTTATTTCAAGCATTTGGTGTGCTCTTAAAACCTACTGTTTCCATAGAACGGCGATAGAGGAATTACAGAGTAATAGACAGTCTGGTTAGACTAAAAGTCAAAGATACCAAAATACTTCTAATGCCACAGTGCAAAAGGCACTTCATAGTGCTGAGACTGCCACAAAGGGCCGTATTAGACTGCACGGTTTTCAAGTCAATTATCAGGAATGAGCGTTAGCGAGGAATTAGCCTGTATAGTCGAGCAGTCGATCAGCCGATGAATGAGCAAGCGCTAGTTTGTTGGCTGATGGGCAGCTTTCATCATGATTATCAGCGACACATCTCCCTGTGTATTCAGGGATGTTCAGGCGATAATAAAAAGACGATTTAGTTGTATTGTATTTCAGGATGAGGCAAACAAGCGCCTATGGATGTGCAATCATCCTTCGGTGCTCACACTACCCAAAAATCGGGAAGTGTAATATAGTGGCCAGGCACATTACACTTAGGGGTTGTGCTAAGAAGATAGAAATGTATTCCCTATCCACAAGATAGGAGATAAATATTTGATTGGAGGGGGTCCAACCACAAGGATCTCAACCGATCATGAGAGCAAGGGACCTCTGCCTCCATGTAAATGGAATGATAGGTCACACAAGTCCATTGCAGCCCTAGTGACAGCTAAGCATGCATGTGTATGGCTGCCGAAACAATAAGGTGTCGTCCAAACGAACATTTGACTGACCGCAATCTACAGAGTAGATCTTTTAAGCTGGCCGTACACTTAAAAGTCATATTGACCAGAATGCGGATGATCAATTGAATGTAGATGATCAGTTGTTCCCATAAATAATTCAAACATCAGAATGCAAGATGAAGCATGCAGATCAGGGACATGGTTTAAAAAGTGTGTAAACCAACACAATTTTTGCACAAAGAGACAAAATCAGACAAAATCATTGTTTTTAAACAGCAAATCATTCTGTGTAAACAGCAATCTGCTACCCAAAAACTAAGGGGATGAGCATTCCCCACACATGTAAAAGTAGCTCTCATCTCCACTGATGATCATTCCATTATAGTATATAAGAGAATTACTTCACACTGTACTGTACACCAGGGGTGGGGAACCTCCAGCACCTGGCTCCCTGCCAGAACATATTGTGAATATGCTAATGACCGTTTCCATTATGGAAGCGGTCATTAGCATGCGGGAAGCACAGAAAGGTGAGAACAGCGCATTGCTAGCTGTACTCACCTTCCATGGTCTTCTTCTGGCCCCAAGGCATGTACAGTGTCAGGACGTAGTGCATGTAGACGTGCACTTTGACCTGACACTGTGCACTGTCAGGTCACAGTACAGCGCGGCAGGAAGAAGACCAGGGAGGGTAAGTGAATCTGCCAAGTAGCAGCGCCATCCAGACCTGGAGAGGTGAGTTTTATTTATTTATTTATTTATTTAAAATGTTTGATTGGGGAATCAGAGGCGAATGAGTGGAGACTCTGCTGCTTTCTGTGGCCTTTTGCTTCCATATATCCACGGATTATTGGAGGGAGTCTAAAGTGGTGTTTTTCCTGCCTTCTGGAACTGAAAAAAGGATTGAGATTTATGTGAACTGTACCCACTTCAAGATTGGGACCTGCGACGCGGAAAAAGACAACGTACCAGAGACTATTTTATTTATTTGCAATAGCACTCTGCAACCAGCATTCTGCCCTGCCTCTATGCTGGATGATGTGCACCTGCATACAGGGTTGTGCTGACTCAATCACCCATATTTTATTTATTTAGTAATGGCAGACAAGCTCATCCCAGGTAGGTCCAGAGAGGGGTTCACCCAGCTTTCACTCTGCCTGCCACTGTCCCTGCCTCTTTCTTTGCAACTGCCTTTGTTACTTTCTGAGCCTCAGATCTGCCCCCCCACCTCCATCAGCCTCAAATCAGCCTCCTATCATACCCCCGAGCCTACATCAGCCTCAGATCAGACCCTCATCAGTCCCTCCCCAGCCTTAGATCAGACCCCCAGCCTCAGATTGTAGCTGGCCAGCTATGACCTGTCCTAGGTTGCTAATATGGCTTATATGTGTATACAGCTAGACCTGCTAATAACCTTAATACAGTTCCTATGTTTATATGTGAAAGACAAAAGCAGAGTTATTTACTGTGACTTCATGTTTTAGAGGTCATGTAACAGTTATATTTTGTGTTCACAGAAGCAGAAAAGATAATATGCCTTTAAGATTCATTATATGAATGTAAGGTAAGCTCAATGACTGAGCAGGAGTCTTGACCAATCACAGCCAGCCTCACTCTGAGCCTGTGTGGGAAATTCCCTAGCAGAAGCTGCTAGAATCATTACACCAGAGAGAGGAGCTGAACAGACATACAGTTTCAGTCAGAGTTCAGCTTTATGGAAGCAAAGAGCCCAAAATGGTTCCACCAAATTGCGAACTGCTCAAACCAGATCATACTGAGCCATAAAAGCAAACTGCTCAAAGCAATTGTATAGAGCAAACCGCAAACCAAGTAGAGCAAGTAGAACTATTGGTTAAACCTCAGATATACCTCTCAGAGAGATCATAAAGTGCTTAAATAACTTAAAGTGAGAGTACAGATACTGAAGAGAGAAATATATCCACCATTTTATGTTGAATAACAAGATTGAACAGTTAAACCACCATCTTATGCATACCGCCATTTTGTGATACTTTATTCAATACGTGTTTTGTACATGGACTATCTGCTGCGGAGGCGGCAGTGTTATATATGAAAAAAAGTCGAAGTTAATAAAGAAGTTATTTCAAGCATTTGGTGTGCTCTTGTAATGACCGACGACACGCACAGGGAGGAAAACAGGGAAAGCCCTGCCCAAGGGAGAGGGAAAGGTGGTGACCCCTAACTCACCTTGCGGCTGGCACCTGACTGCCCTGACGTCCCTAGACGGGTTCCTCACCCGTGCGGCGATCGCGTGCCTAAACCCTGGCTTTCCCTAATATGAGCCCTGGATAGTGAACAGGCCGGTGGGATCGCTAGTCCACACCACTATCACTAAGAGGGAAACACCAGGGAGAGGACAGACAAAACATACAAACACATACACCCAGGTGGGCGACCACAATAAACCAAAAAGGTCCAACAGGGATCTGGAGGGTAGCGTACTGGACCAACTACCAGCGAACGCAGCAACACAGCTCCAGAAGGTCAGAATAGATGTCCAGGCAGGAAGCTCTATCTCTGGCAACCAGAGAAGTGTGAGAGAGAAATATAAGGAGGTCTGGGAGTGCTGGACAAGGAACAGCTGAGGAGAAGGAGCTACGGATCCCTGAGTGAGCCAAAAGGGTTTGCTAAGCAAACCCAGAAAGCTACCATAAGGAAAACAGCCCTATCTTAAATAGAGCGTGCAGCCAACCGCTGCGACTTCCTGACCCCGGGTATAACGGAGTCAGGCGTGGTCCTCGACACCCTCGTGACAGTACCCCCCTCTCTACGAGGGGACTCAGGACCAGGTCTCCCAGGATGAGAGGCATGAAAAACCCGAACTAACCTGTCGGCGTTTACCTCAGACGCAGGAACCCACATTCTTTCCTCGGGACCGTAACCTCTCCAATGCACCAGATATTGAAGAGAGCGGCGGACCCGACGAGAATTAACAATTTTGGATATCTGAAATTCTAGATTACCATCCACGACAACAGGAGGGGGTGGCAGCGGTGATGGTTCTAGAGGTGGAACATATTTTTTGAGTAACGACTTATGAAAAACATTATGAATTTTAAAAGTCTGAGGTAACTCCAGGCGAAAAGCCACGGGGTTGATGATGGCTACAATTTTGTAAGGGCCAATAAACCTAGGACCCAGTTTCCAAGAGGGAACCTTCAATTTAATATTCCTAGTAGACAACCACACATAGTCATTCACTCCTAGGTCCGGACCTGGCGACCGTCTCTTATCAGCCATGCATTTGTATTTACCTCCCATATTTTTCAAGTTAGCTTGCACCTTCTGCCATACCGATGAAAGAGATGACGAAAACCGTTCCTCTTCGGGAACCCCAGAAGACCCCCCCTCTTTGAAAGTACAGAATTGGGGATGAAAACCATATGCACCAAGAAATGGTGACTTGCCAGTGGATTCCTGACGACGATTATTTATGCAAACTCAGCTAACGGTAAATATGATGACCACAACTCTTGGTTTTCAGACACAAAACATCTTAGATATGTCTCAAGGTTTTGGTTGGTATGCTCAGTCTGTCCATTCGACTGAGGATGGAAAGCAGAGGAAAAGGACAAGTGTACCCCCAAACGAGAACAAAAAGCTTTCCAAAATTTAGAAATAAACTGGGTACCCCGATCCGAAACAACATCGGAGGGGACCCCGTGAAGCTTCACGATTTCACTGACGAATACCTGAGCAAGAGTCTTAGCATTAGGTAGTGCGGGTAACGCAATGAAGTGTACCATTTTGCTAAACCTGTCCACTACTACCAAAATAACTGTTTTACCCGCAGACAAAGGTAAGTCAGTGATAAAATCCATTGACAGATGTGTCCACGGTCTATTGGGAATGACGAGTGGTAATAGAGACCCTGCAGGACGTGTATGTGAAACTTTTGCGCGCGCACAGGTAGAACAAGAAGACACAAAATCCAATACATCCTGACGCAACCTTGGCCACCAAAAACGACGAGACAATAGTTCCAAGGTTGCTTTACTACCCGGGTGCCCAGCAAGTGCCGAATTATGATGTTCCTTTAATAATTCGAAACGTAAGTTCAACGGTACAAACAATTTCTCTGAGGGGCAAGAGACCGGGGCGTCCCCCTGGCCCTCTAACACCTTCCCCTCCAAAACAGAGTGTACCGCAGAAACAACCACTCCTCTTTGAAGAATGGGTACCGGATCACTCACATTACCCCCTCCAGGGAAACAACGAGATAGTGCATCAGCCTTGGTGTTCTTTGCCCCAGGACGATAGGTAATCACAAAGTTAAACCTGGTAAAAAATAGCGACCACCTAGCCTGTCTAGGGGTGAGACGCTTAGCTGATTCGAGGTACAGAAGATTTTTGTGGTCCGTAATTACAGTGACGGGGTGGACTGCCCCCTCTAAGAAATGACGCCACTCCTCAAACGCAAGTTTAATAGCTAATAGTTCCCTATTGCCAATATCGTAGTTCTTTTCTGCTGCAGATAGTTTTTTAGAAAAGAAAGCACAAGGACGCCATTTGCCAGGAGACGGACCCTGAGACAGCACCGCCCCCACTCCCACCTCTGACGCATCGACTTCAACAATAAAAGGCTGAGAGACATCAGGTTGGACCAGTACAGGTGCTGAGGTAAACCTCTCTTTTAGAGAGGAAAAAGCAACTTTAGCGGCGTCAGACCATTTAGAAAAATCAGTCCCCTTCCTAGTCATGTCAGTAAGCGGTTTTACAATAAGTGAATAATTTTTAATGAATTTCCTATAGAAATTCGCGAAGCCCAAGAACCGTTGTAGTGCTTTGAGGTTCTCAGGAAGATCCCAATCTAAAATTGCCTGGACCTTCCTAGGATCCATACGGAAACCTGACGCAGATAAAAAATAACCCAGGAATTGTATCTCCTGAACGGCGAAGACACATTTTTCAATTTTAGCATATAATTCATTCATCCGTAGGACCTGCAGTACTTGTCTGACATGCACCTCATGTGTTTTCAGATCGGACGAATAAATTAAAATATCATCTAGGTATATTACCACAAACCTGCCGATTAGATGACTAAAAATGTAATTAACGAAATGTTGAAAGACGGCAGGAGCATTGGTCAGACCGAAAGGCATAACTAGATTTTCATAATGCCCCTCAGGGGTGTTAAACGCTGTCTTCCACTCATCCCCCTCCTTAATACAAATCAGATTGTAGGCACCCCTAAGATCAAGTTTGGAGAACCACCTAGCACCCGCAATCTGATTAAACAGGTCAGGAATGAGAGGAAGAGGGTATGGGTCTCGGATGGTTATCTGATTTAATTCGCGAAAATCTAAGCAAGGACGCAGGCCCCCATCTTTCTTTTTAACGAAGAAAAACCCTGCAGCCACGGGTGAAGAAGAGGGTCTGATGTGTCCCTTAGCCAAGCTCTCGGAGATATAATCTTTCATGGCTTGTCTCTCTGGACCCGAAAGATTATATAACCTGGTCTTGGGTAATTTTGCGCCGGGAATAAGGTTAACCGGGCAATCATAAGGACGATAAGGTGGTAACTTCTGACAACCCTTTTCAGAAAAAACATCCTCAAAGTCCGAAATAAATGTAGGTAGGGTAGTTATGGAGGCGACTAAGCAATTGCTATTTAAGCAATTTTCTCTGCACTGCTCACTCCACTCCAATATCTCCCTGGCCTGCCAATCCACCACTGGATTGTGCGCTACCAACCAGGGAAGACCCAGCACTACCGGAGTGGGAAGCCCCTCCAGAACATAACCTGAAAGCATCTCATTATGGTGGTCCCCTACCCGAAGGTGTAAATTATGAACAATGTGCGTGAGGTTTCTCTGAGACAGGGGAGCAGAATCAATAGCGAATATGGGAATGGGTCTCTGTAAAGTACAGAGAGACAAACCCAAAGTGCGGGCAAAATGGGCATCTATCAAATTTACCCCTGCTCCACTGTCTAGAAAGAAAGAAATAGTCTCCGTCTTATCACCAAAAATAATAACCGCTGGCAACACAAATTGCGATGTACGTATGGAGGAAACGTATACCCCCCGGCTGACATCCTCCACACAGCCTGGGGTTAGTAGTTTTTCCGACGGTCTTTTGTTTCTGAGGAAAGAAGGACAGACATTAATGAAATGACCCCTCTCCCCACAAAAAAAAAAAACCCCACGCCTACGGCGAGCCTCAGGAGGACGGACCTGACGAGTAGTTCCTCCTAGCTGCATAGGCTCGTCTAAGTCCGTACAGACTAACTGCTGCTTGGGAGGGGTTACCAATTGCTCCGGTTTTTTCAACCTGACCCTAAGGCGTCTATCTATTCGGATAGAAAGGGACATAACCGCATCAAGGGAAAAGGGGGTCTCATATAATGCAAGCGCATCCTTAACCCTTTCGGATAACCCAGAGCAGAACTGACTCCTGAGAGCCGGGTCGTTCCATTGGGTATCCGTAGCCCACCTACGGAATTCAGAGCAATACTCCTCTACCGGCCGCTCTCCTTGTAAGAGTCTCCGTAATCTTGATTCAGCCAGGGCGACTCGGTCAGGGTCATCATATATGAGACCCAAGGCCCCAAAAAACTCATCCACTGACCGAAGAGCCTGGGAATCAGTAGGTAAAGAGAACGCCCAGGACTGCGGATCCCCCTGCAGCAGGGAAATAACAACCCCCACCCGCTGATCTTCATTACCAGAGGAGTAAGGGCGCAGTTTAAAATATAACTTACAGGCCTCACGGAATGTCAAAAACTTGTCCCTTCCCCCAGAAAATCTGTCAGGGAGAGGGACCTTGGGTTCCGCAACAACCTGGTTACCAGTAGCAACCGCTGGGCTTGCAGTCAGTTGTAATTGCTGCTGTTGCTGGAGGACCGACGCCTTCAATCCTACCACCTCCAAAGACAGGCCATGAAATTGTTTGGACAGAGCAGCAATTTGATCCATACTGGATTCTAAGTAGGTAAAAAAATTTTTTTTTTTTTTTTTTTTTTTTACCTACACAAAATAATGGCCAGAGATAATGTAATGACCGACGACACGCACAGGGAGGAAAACAGGGAAAGCCCTGCCCAAGGGAGAGGGAAAGGATTTGACCCCTAACTCACCTTGCGGCTGGCACCTGACTGCCCTGACGTCCCTAGACGGGTTCCTCACCCGTGCGGCGATCGCGTGCCTAAACCCTGGCTTTCCCTAATATGAGCCCTGGATAGTGAACAGGCCGGTGGGATCGCTAGTCCACACCACTATCACTAAGAGGGAAACACCAGGGAGAGGACAGACAAAACATACAAACACATACACCCAGGTGGGCGACCACAATAAACCAAAAAGGTCCAACAGGGATCTGGAGGGTAGCGTACTGGACCAACTACCAGCGAACGCAGCAACACAGCTCCAGAAGGTCAGAATAGATGTCCAGGCAGGAAGCTCTATCTCTGGCAACCAGAGAAGTGTGAGAGAGAAATATAAGGAGGTCTGGGAGTGCTGGACAAGGAACAGCTGAGGAGAAGGAGCTACGGATCCCTGAGTGAGCCAAAAGGGTTTGCTAAGCAAACCCAGAAAGCTACCATAAGGAAAACAGCCCTATCTTAAATAGAGCGTGCAGCCAACCGCTGCGACTTCCTGACCCCGGGTATAACGGAGTCAGGCGTGGTCCTCGACACCCTCGTGACAGCTCTTTAAGCCTACTGTTTCCATAGAACGGCGCTAGAAGAATTAAAGCAGAGTAACAGACAGTCTGGTCGGACTATAAAGTTAGAGATATCCAAATTCTTCTAATGCCACAGCGCAAAAGGCACTTCATAGTGCTGCGCCTTCCACACAGATCACACCCACATCAGACCTCTCAACCTCAGAGCAGCCCCCATCAGGCACCCCAGCCTCAGATCAGACCCATATTAGACCCCCATCATCAGATCACAGCCCCCAGCCTCAGATCAGACTCCATAAGCACCCCCAGCCTCAGATCTGACCGCCATCAGACCCCAGCCTCAGATCAGAATCCCCAATAGGCCCCCCCAGCCTCAGATCAGACCCCCCCCCAGCCTCAGATCATCCGCCACCAGAACCCCTCAGCATCAGATCAGACCCTATCAGACCCTCCCCACCCTCAGATCAGCCCCAATCAGACCTCAGAAAAGTAATAAATAAAAAAATTAAAACTTACCTCTCCAGCTCCGGATGGCGCTGTCACTTGGCAGATTCACTTACCCTCCCTGGTCTTCTTCCAGCACACAGAGTCAGGTCATAGTGCGCGTCTACGAAGGTTCCCTATCCCTGATCTAAAGAGTAGCAATGAGTTTTAGAGAAGTATGGGGTGAGATTCATCAATGTACTAAAGACATTTGTCTGGTGTAAATGCATTGAGAAATATGGTGTTCAGAATGAGCACCACATTTTGAAGCACCTGTTCAATTTTTTCTGATGTACAAGTAAGACAAAGTAGGTGAGACTGAGGGTGATCGTCTTTTATTATAATTTTTTTTATAATAAAAATTTGGTGAATTCTGGGATGTCCCGCTTTGTGGCCGGTCACTGTTTGACACACATGCACTGGGAAGATGGATGGGGCCAGGGTCCATACTAAGGAGGTCATTTACTGTCAGATATACGCAGAGGTTATTTGCACTGCAATCTGCGACTTTTCCCCGCGCACAGCAGGTCTACAGCAAGGAAACTGACTTACCTTTAGACCAGCAGCAGATGCGCCAAAGTTATGTAGAGACCAGCTCCTCTACATAACTTGGGCGGATACACCGCCAGCGCAAGAGGTTATTAAGACCGGTGTATAACTTTTGCTATGGGGCCATATGAGATCTCTGTATGTTCTATTAAATAGTCACATAAAGGACAACCAAAATAGACAATAGTAAAAGTAGTAGGTATAAAGCAGTAATGTGGTGGCACTACAGACCAGCGCCACACCAAGGTTACACAAAATCGCTGTATCCCCTTAGTGAACGCCTCCTAATGGCCTGAAAGTACTATACCGAGATACATTATCTCATCCACAGGCCAAAGGGATTTATCGATGAAGTATTATGTACTATTTATTATGCATGATCTATTTATTAATTATTAATAATGTATTAATTAATAATTATTGATACTCCATGACAACAATGTGGATCAATTATGGTTCAGGGGTTAGTCTTTGTTCATCTGTTTCCTTTTCCTACCTCCTTTGTTGTTATAACTGCACCCCCAGTAGTTGACTCCATTTTTCCACTGTGTTGCTATGATTCTGATATCGTAAATCTGTACTGCTGAGGCGATTTGTGTAGATGTATAATTTTGTGATTAGGGAATTGACCTCTGGTCTGGTGACGGACGTTACTGCCCAGATCGTATCATAATGGTGAAGTAATACCGTAGTATCCGCAGTCATGGTAACATTAGTCATTATAGGACTCGTGAAGACGGATCCTGATCACGCTATGTGGGACGGACTTAACTTACGTGTATGGACGTCCCCAGATTGTGGTGTGGGCGGAAGTGACGTTGCGAATCAGCTCCCTGACTCCAGTATGGGAGGACGTTACGCAACCGGACTGACAGCGCAGTGTATGGTGTGATGCGGGCCGAGGTGTCGTTGAGGTTCCTACATCCGGTTTCCAATGTGGGCGGATGTGACGTAGGATAGGATGTGACGTAGCGAGGCATACGGTGTTTGGTGATTGGCTGATTCTCTCAGCTGCAGCTCTATTTAAGATGACTATGTTGGCAGGATAGACACGCCCCTTTGAAAAAGCTGAGCGAAACGCGCGTCAGGGTGCGCTCACCAAGGCTCCAAGGTTGATTCCCCATTACTTTTAGATAGATGTTTTACATGCCGGTTGTAACTATTCATGTGCTGGATGTATGTGGCATATAAGTATGTCCGATGTTTTGGATATGTTATCCATACACTATGTCCATTAACTTTCATGATCTGACTGGCATGGTATCACCTGTATGATCACTTAAGCGCACGTTTCCCTTTGGCCTGTGGATGAGATAATGTATCTCGGTATAGTACTTTCAGGCCATTAGGAGGCGTGCACTAAGGGGATACAGCGATTTTGTGTAACCTTGGTGTGGCGCTGGTCTGTAGTGCCACCACATTACTGCTTTATACCTACTACTTTTACTATTGTCTATTTTGGTTGTCCTTTATGTGACTATTTAATAAAATATTTGTTATTCATGTACATGTGTGTTCTTGTCTATTGGATTTATTAAGTTGGCGCTCACATATGATTTTCTCATTGTTATTGAGGAGTATTTCGGTTATAATCTCTGTATGTTCCTGTCCCTTTCCCATATTGTTCCACATGATAGGTTATTATAGATTGTAATGTTTAACACATGATATCAGTATCTCCACTTATCACATGGACATGTAAGTCCTTGCATGTCTTTTCCAATGCAGTGTTTTACCCAATACGTTATCACTGTGCATATCACTACCTTGTAAGTGTAATGATGTCATTGCGTCTTTGCATATAGAGCACGTTGGACAGACAGGTGTAAAGGTCACAGGGTGTAGGGAACACTCCTATATGCAGTGACTATAATATATTTTGCTAACACTGCAGGTTTATATTCACAATGGAGCTGGGAGTATCAGGGACGCTTCTCCTTGCCGTCTTGGTCAGCCTTATCCTGTATTTCTTCACATGGAGGAGGAAACTAAAAAAAAAAAATCTGCCCCCCGGACCACCACCACTGCCCATACTGGGCACCATGCTGCACGTGAGCACTAAAGAAATGCCCCAGTCTTTGATGAAGGTGAGTTATCAGGACTGTGTTACGATGGCCACGTTTGCAAATCAACAGCATGGTCGTCCATTTATTGATTTGAGATTTCACTATACCAGTAAGCTCATTGATCTGACTCTGAAATACCTGCTCATCCTAGAGGCAGACTATGCAGAGAAATGTAGCTGCATCTCCCTGTATACTTTTTACAGATCACGGTTTCTTGGGCCACTAAACCCAATTTTTTTTGTGTGGCTACGATAAGAAATATTACAAACTTTTATGTATTCAGATGTACTACTGAGCGGGGGATGTCATTACCCGGGGATTGAACCTGGTTTGGTTGGGGGAGGAGGGACAACAACACATAACATTGGATTAGGATCCTTTTACATAGGTTAAATAAGTAGGAAATAATGTGCTTATTAAAATAATACCTTTCTTCGTTATATTAAGGGGTTATTGAGCAAGTAACTGCTCAAGTGATAACTTATACCTAAAAACAGATACTTTTAGAAACTCCCACCATAAAAGAAACAATATAATAAACTAACAGGGAGAGGTAGATATTGACATACAGTCAGGTTCATAAATATTGGGACATCGACACAATTATAACATTTGTGGCTCTATACACCACCACAATGGATTTGAAATGAAACAAACAAGATGTGCTTTAACTGCAGACTGTCAGCTTTGATTTGAGGGTATTTACATCCAAATCAGGTGAACGGTGTAGGAATTACAACAGTTTGCATATGTGCCTCCCACTTGTTAGGGACCAAAAGTAATGGCACAATTGGCTTCTCAGCTGTTCCATGGCCAGGTGTGTGTTATTCCCTCATTATCCCAATTACAATGAGCAGATAAAAGGTCCAGAGTTTATTTCAAATGTGCTATTTGCATTTGGAATCTGTTGCTTTCAACTCTCAAGATGAGATCCAAAGAGCTGTCACTATCAGTGAAGCAAGCCATCATTAGGCTGAAAAAACACAACAAACCCATCAGAGAGATAGCAAAAACATTAGGCGTGGCCAGAACAACTGTTTGGAACATTCTTAAAAAGACGGAACGCACCGGTGAGCTCAGCAACACCAAAAGACCTGCTAGACCGCGGAAAACAACTGTGGTGGATGACCGAATAATTATTTTCCTGTTGAAGAAAACACACTTCACAACAGTTGGCCAGATTAAGAACACTCTCTGGGAGGTAGGTGTATGTGTGTCAAAGTCAACAATCAAGAGAAGACTTCACCAGAGTGAATACAGAGGGTTCACCACAAGATGTAAACCATTGGTGAGCCTCAAAAACAGGAAGGCCAGATTAGAGTTTGCCAAACAACATCTAAAAAAGCCTTCACAGTTCTGGAACAACATCCTATGGACAGATGAGACCAAGATCAACTTGTACCAGAGTGATGGAAGAGAAGAGTATGGAGAAGGAAAGGAACTGCTCATGATCCTAAGCATACCACCTCATCAGTGAAGCATGGTGGTGGCAGTGTCATAGTGTGGGCATGTATGGCTGCCAATGGAACTGGTTCTCTTGTATTTATTGATGATGTGACTGCTGACAAAAGCAGCAGGATGAATTCTGAAGTGTTTCGGGCAATATTATCTGCTCATATTTGTGCAGTTTGTCATCTATTAGGTCTGTGGCAAAAGCATCATCAGTCAGTAACTTAAGTCTCCGCATAATGGCATAGTGGCATAGGTGTAGGTGGGTTTATATTCCTGATGGCGCCGTTAGATGAGGGGAAACAAATGCAGACACTTATTAATAGATAAGATTTTAATAAACATATCGCTTAGACCCTACCCTGAAAGTGAACCTAATACCTGAAGAAATGGACGACCTGGTATAGAAATAGGTTTTGATAATTGCAGAAGCGAGTGGCAAGCAGAGCAAGCGCAGGGAGTATATGGCGAGTTTCTCGGAAAGCGAGTAGCTATGGTTGGAAGAACTGCGCTTGCGCACAGTTGTCATAGGGATATGATATACAAATGTATCCAGAGGCCCGGAACGATAATACAGCGGCCCGGAAGAGTAGTACTGCGCAGGCGCATGGATACCATAGAGACGCGGGACGCTTTTACGTCCGGGACGCATGCGCAGTAAACCATGAGGGACACTGGATCTTGCGCTTGCATCGCACGAATATGGAGGCGATCGGGACCACTGTGTGGGTTGTATGTCCACTGGATTCTTCGACTAATTTAAGTTGTTATGCACAATACTTATATATGTATATGAATTAATGACTTTGCACCGTATATTGTGTTATGTGAGAGCACAATGAAGGGGGAGGAGTCTAACTGCATCATGGGATTGGTTCCTAAGGGTTTAAATACTGCACCTGATTCATTGTGTAAATTGCTTGAGAAAGACCACACTGGTCGAAACGTTGCTAAGACATTTGGTGAATAAATGCTGAATTGATGAAGAGAAGAGAGTGCCGCGGTGTATTTTGAATATTTTACTTGCTGAGACGGGGTATGTGGACTGTTACTTGACACCGCAGGCACCACCACTATATAATCCTACTGTTGTGCTGCAGCATTTTTCTTTTGTCCAGTATTTAAGCGCTGGCGCCACATGAAGAATTCGGACGCCAATACAGCGTATTTCCGGTGGTTGGAACGCATCGCAATGACGCGACACGTGACTTCCCGGTATCTGGAATGCACGTATGGAACGCACAGCTCCAGATAGCCTAGAGGAAACACTAAAATGCATCAGAGGCTACTGGGCGTGTCTAGAATGGACCTATGGTGGATATAGATGTCCAACTGACCTGTAAGAGACCCCATAAATACTTAGATGATGCTCATATTAAGAAAAGTTGTGAGAACACTAGCTCAATCTTCTAGGGGAGGGAGGGGAGGGAGAAAACAACAAAATATATGTTAATAAACAGCCCATTAAGGGAACCCCACCATAGATAGAGGGGAACCCATAATCACCGTGGAAGGGATAAAGGGACATATAATGCAAATGTCACCTAAAGACAGAAGTGCTTCTCGCACCCACATGGTCCTGACGGGGACAACTAAGATAACAGAGGAAGAAGCCTATTTAACCAAATTAATTACGTGTATTTTTCTCCTTTTACGCCTGTAACTAGTCATATAGCAAATCTTATATTAGTAAAAATGCTTCCGTTATGATAATACAACCAGCTACATCCGTTTTGAACGGATCCAGCACTAAAACCATTTTAAGTCAATGGGTCCCTGATCCATTTGCTTTCATGCCCGAGAAAACAGATCCGGCACCACTGTCCTACATTATGTTTCATGCCAGATCCGTCTTCATCAGTATCCCATGATGCACACAAAAACCCTGCTTTCAAAATTACTTTGTCACGAAGCGCATTCCTTTGTATGAATGGAGATTGCCCCGTGTCCCATCATTGAACTCCTTAGATGCAGCATTCATTGCTGATCGTGGCATCTGAGATTAAAATTAAGGTCTTCTAGGGATTTATCCGGTTAAAAAAAAAAAAAAAACATACTCACCTTATCCATTTGATCGTGAGAGGCCGTCGCTGCAGCCATCTTGATTGAAGACACAGTTTCTGCAATCAAAATGACCACAACAGCTTCTTCACGAGTAAACAGATGAAATAGATGAGTTTTTTTAACGCCATTTCAGGAAAAACAGATTAGTTACCACGAACCCTGAGGAAATTCGACTTCACAGCAAATCAAATTTTTTACTGACATTCATATTGAAGTCGATTTATTTGGCTTCTATTTGCTCAACATTATTTAGGACCCTCATCTCTTGACCAAGAATATAGAATGGTTAGAAAGAGTATATCTTCCTCTGTAGGGCCAGGCCTGTCCTGCATTACACACAAGTCATTGATTTGAATGGGCTGCGTGTTATGTTTTATTTCTCCTGTGGTGGAACTGCAGTAAAACTGAACACTTACTGCCAGGTGTCCCCAGAGATTACAACTGATTGCTGGGAGTCTCAGCAGAGGAAACTGAGATCTGCTTATAATCAAGTGACCCTTCAAAAGGTTGTCTAAAGAGAGAACTTGTGAAACAGAAGTCTAAAATACCAGCCCCATGAGCCAATATCAACATACTGTTAGTATAAGGTAGGTAGGAAGGTGAATTTAATATACCTTATTTTTTATTTTTCTCTTCCAGCTTAGTGAGACCTATGGGCCGGTGTTCACCATCTACCTGTCCAGTGCACCAGCGGTGGTCTTGGCCGGCTATGATTGTGTGAAAGAGGCTTTGATAGACAATGGGCATATGTTCAGTGTCAGAGGGCCTTCAGAATTGGGTAATTTGCTCTTCAAAGGTTGTGGTAAGTAAAAGGTCTTTACATTACTTTATTTTTGTATACAGAGCCAACATGTACTGCAGGGTTGTACATTTATGATTACGTAGTATGATTTTGGAATGTGAGTAAACCGGAGAACATGGAGGAACCCAAGAAAACACGGGTAAGACATACAAACTCCATGCAAATGTTACAGAACATTGAACTGTATTAGAGTTTGCCATTACAGAGCTGATGTCCTTTGCTTTTTAAAGTGGTAATGAGATCACTAGGGTGTAGAAGAAGCACATACATGAGTACTGAAGAGTAGAAGAAACATGTAGAGGAGATAAAACATTAAAATAAGAAGGTGCGTGAGCTTTTGGGAGGTGAGTCACAAGTAAGTGAATAGGGTATGTTAAAGGGGTTGGATAGTGCTAAAATATTGATCATTTATCCTCAGGGTAGGTCATCAAAATCAGATGGGGAAGGGGGTCTGACTCCCTCCTTTGGTAAATTTCTTAATATATCTTCTTCTAACAGTCAGAGTTACATTATACTGATACGGAGCTCTACATTCTCCATATTTGCAGTACAGTGTGTTTTAAATATCCTAGCTACCTACTGCCACCACTAGAGGGAGCTCAGTAGTTTTCTGCATGTGTTATAGGTTGAGCTCAATATCAAAAACAGTTTGCACTAAGTGCATAAGCTCCCCCTAGTTGTAGCTGCAGGAAGTTAGAACGTTATGTTTTAAATCTATAGCTATGCAGGTGATTTGGAGCTCTGTATCAGAAAGTAAAGCACCAACCACCTTAAACAAATGTTTAAAAAATCACCAGCGCAGAATCTCGGCAAAGAAGTATGTGTATAACTATGTGCATTGCTGTTTATTCTAAGGAGTGATATTAACCAATGGTGAAAGATGGAAACAGCTGCGCAGGTTTTCTCTCACTACTCTGAGAAATTTTGGTATGGGGAAGAGGAGCATTGAAGAACGTATACAAGAGGAGGCGCGTTACTTGGCAGAAGAGATTAAGAAGAATGGAGGTCAGCACATATATACAGAATAATAGATTGTTATGTGTCCAGGAAAAAAATAAATAAATGTTGAATTCTAACTTGAGACATAACTTTGAAAGGTTTGGGTCTCCCTATGGAGGCTTGAGCTGCATGATGGTAAGTTTAGCTGTGTTGGAATCAAGTCTTTTTAAAGTGGTTCTACAAGAGTAGAAAAGAAAAAAAAACATTTATCTTCTAGAAATAGTTCCAGACCTTTCCTAGTATTGCAGCTCAGCTCTATTGTAATGCATGGGGTTGAGCTGAAATACTAAACTCAACTTGCAGACAGGTTTTGCACCACTTTCATGTTTTTTTCCCCCTAATCTCCATGCTTATTAGCTTATAGCTATTTATAAAACATTGTAGCATATTGTTTTATAGTATAAATGTTTATTAAAAAAAAGCATTATTTTGTCATTTTTAGCAAACAAAATATATTTTTTTTACCCTCCCATTACAATTGAGCAAATAATTTCTAAAATTCAGATACAGAAGTTGAATTTTTTAAGAAGTTCTGATTTCAAATAATCCAAATTCAGTGTAGTTCAATTAAAGAGAGAGATTATCTTCTCTCCTATGTGAGCTGCTGTTTTTTCAGGCTTGCTTCTTTGTTGAGTGCTCATGTGACTTCTAAGGCCCAGGCTTTTTTACCGTTCAATCTTCTTATGATTTTTATTTTTTTTATAAACTAGTACTTACTAATACAATGTTTATACATTTACTTGTCAGGTTGCATATTGTGGATGCATTGCCTCTTTTTTTGTTTTGGAGCTGTAATAAAAAGGTCTACTGGTCTACTATGGATTGTAAAGCTGGCCATACACATTAGATCCCAGTTGGACGTCGGGGTAGGAGTCAGATGAGATAGGGCTACATTCACAGTAGCAATAAAGCTATAAGAGGAGCCGCTTGTCAGATGTTTTCCGGATCTGGCATAGCTGGAGACCAGAGCCTATTATCTATACTGGAAACCAACAGGGAAGCGGCTGCTTCCCTTCATAAATGCCGGGATTCGGCTGGACAAAAACTGTTTCATGCAGCGATTTCGTCTGGCCAAATATTTTGTCAATGGTTGCTTGGCAGGCACACGGCACTATCTGGCTATGCCAGATCCGAAGAACTCCGGCAGACTGTTCGTTTGCCGAAACAGCCTCCCGGAGTGCTTTAACACTAGTGGGAAACTAGCCTAAAGGTACCTTATACACGAGGCAATTATCATATAAATTATCATTAAATTGAGCAAATCTGCAAGATAATCGAGCAGAGTGAAGAGAATGAACAATAGAGTGACAACCGACAATCGGTAGATTTCTCATTGGTTCGATCGTTTGTCTGGCCACAAAAATCTTTATTAGACGTTAAAAATTTCATAAGTGTAAACAGAAATCGTTCACTACATGCATAATTACAATTAAATTTGTGTAAATGCAGCTGTCTGCTTTACAGACGATGGAATATGTGATCGAAATTACGATCTTGTGAATGATAATCATTGCGTCTAAAGGGTAATTGTTAAAATGTTCACTACACCACAAAACAACTCGTTCCTCGCGCAATCGTACCCATTATCGTGCTGTGTAAAGGTACCCTAAGGATTAGGAACACTGGATTTCAACTGCTTTGCTCATTTTGTTTTCAGGAGTCTCTGCAAGAGGTTTCTGGCAATGGCTTTCCCTCCTCTCCCCATTTACTACATTTACAAGATCTACATGTATGGGAGAATTGGGAGAAATAACAGCCGAGTGTTCAGCCAAAAGGCTTCTCAAGTCATTAATTAAACAAATACTGATATTTCCTTGCAGGAACGCCCTTTGACCCAACATATCTATTGACCTTGGCGGTGTCCAATGTTATCTGCTCGATAGTGTTTGGAGAACGTTTTGACTATAAAGATAATAAGTTCAAGACACTTCTTACCTTACTAAAAGAAATGTTCCTACTTATGTCTTCTGCTTGGGGAATAGTAAGTTAACATGTTCCATTACTCTTGGTAAGATCAGGAGATTGCAAGAATATCAAATACCAATGACAGAATCTATTCAGAAGGACTGTACTAATAGAGTCTTTTCCTCCTCTACTTTTTCAGCTTCTCAATATCTTTCCCAAGACTCTCCACTTTCTTCCCGGACCCCACCAAAAGATATTTACAAATCTGGAAAAACTGAAGGACTTTGTGGCAGAATCCTTGGAAAGCCACAAAGCGACACTTGATCCTAATTGTCCTCGGGACTTCATTGACTGCTTCTTAATAAAGATGGAAGAGGTGATGCCTAACACTTCTATATGTAAAGAGTTTTAATACAAAAGACAACACAAGCTACTATAGTTCTCATAGCATCTATATAGCCCAATATAGAATTGACCAATCACAATGCCTATGATAGACATATGTAATAATCCCAAATACTTTGTGACATTACAGGACAAGAACAATCCGAAAACGGAATTCCACTTTGATAATTTATTTGGCACGGTCATTGACCTCTTCTTTGCTGGCACAGAAACAACAAGCACAACCCTGAAATATAGTTTACTCTATCTGCTCAAATACCCTGATGTGCAAAGTAAGGCTTTATTAATAACCTTTAGAATCATCAGAATGGGTCATCTTTATCATATTAGTGGTGTCCGATAGCTTACATGCTCACCAATCAGCTGTTTTGGGCAACCGCTTTTACCAGAAATTTGATGGATCTGGAAGTACAAGGTTCTGTCCACTGTGAACTGGCCATGCTGGGGTACTGCAGCTCAGTTCCCATTTGGGTGAACAGGGGCTATGCCGTCACCGATAGCTATTTTATAGATATGTTTTTCTTATCCTCGACAATCCCTGTATATGACAAAGATACATGTGAAAAGATTGTCTCACTTGAAATGCATGTGTATATCTACATGAGTGTACACTTTGTGAGGCAGTGACAGGCCTCATAGCTGCTAGGGGAGATTCATGGCAGGAGTTTCTGTGTCTTCCCCGTCAGTCATCAGGTCTGAGGCAGCACCAGGTGCCACAATCAGTCTGGGATAAGAGCCCAGCCTAGACTGTCAGTCAGGGGAGAGAGAGTCTTTATGAAACAGAGTCCTGCTGTAGACTCTGTACAAGTGGTCTCAGCTGGGCTGGCTGAGGGGCCACAGGGCTAGGTGCTAGATGGGATGTTGTGGGACGCCGTGATGCCTGTGAACAAGGGTCACGAGGCCAGAGTTGGGAGGGCTACAATCCCCCAAAAAGATGTTGAAGGATCACCTGGACTGTATGGCTGAAGAAAGCCGCATTTATGTTACATATGTGAACAGCGCTCAATCTAGGCGAGTCAGGGCTTGGGTTTTTGTTTTAGCAAGTGCCTAGACGGGCAGGTGTTTGTTTTGCTTAATTTATGATTTGTTGCTGTGAAAATAAACCTCACGTTTGGACCTGCAATCCAGCTGTTGTGAAGATAACTGTGAGAATGACCCCCGAAAAAGAGCTAATCCCTCACAATTTATATAGTCTATTTGGCAATTGTGAGTTAAAAGAGACACTTCTTTTGTTCAGGGTCCTCATCTTTTGACCAAAGTGTAGACCAGGGATCAGCAACCTTTGGCACTCCAGCTGCTGTGAAACTATAACTCCCAGCATGCAAACATGCTCGGCTCTTCTTCTAACTCCCACAGAAGTGAATGAAGCATTCTGGGAGTTGAACAGCTGTAGTGCCGGAGGTTGCTGATTCCTGGTGTAGACTATCTACAAGGAGCTCCTCTTGTTTTGGAGGATTGATCTTGTCCTGTATTGTACAAACAACTCATTGCTTGTCTAGTGCCACATTGGTGCGATGAGATAATAGGACTATCTCTAGGGGAATTCTGGATTCCAAATAGATATCATCCATAGAAGCTCTAGTGGTCATCAGACCTCTTTTGAACATGAACTGTTTACTACGTATTCACTTCAGCACAAGGGACATATGGATTAATCCAGGACAAAAGTAGATCTATGATAATGTTAGCACTTGAAACTGACCATCTTCCTGGCACCATGTAGCCATTTCTATACAGTATAATTCTAAAAGTCTCTACAATAACACATACTGTACTCCATTACAAAACTAGGCAAGAGAAATTACATGTGTCCATTACCTTTTAATGTTTGCCAAAAGGAAAAATTCATGAGGAGATGGATCAGGTGATTGGCCAGAATCAATGTCCTTCAGTAGAAGACCGAGTCCAGATGTCATACATGGATGCTGTTATCCATGAAATTCAAAGGTTTGCTGACATCACACCTTTGGCACTTCCACACTCAACCATTCAAGACACGAAATTCAGAGGATACCACATTCCCAAGGTTAGCTTTCTATATTTGTTGACTTTATGTGAGCCTCAAGAAGCCACTCACAAACAGAAGGAAAGTAATATGATAGTGAACCCTACAAAACCCTGTGATATCTTGGTGCTTTTGAAATGTGTATATGTTAGGGGTGCACCGAAATGAAAATTCTGGTCCGAAACCGAAACCGAAATTCCAGGATGCCCTTGACCGAAAACCGAAACCGAAACCGAAACTGCCTTTTTGCACAAATACTTTTAAAATACTTTTTTTTTAATGATTTTATTAATAATTCTTTTTCATGAATTTAATAAATCATATTATATAACATAATGGGGGGGATCTGTGGATGACGGACACTGTTATGGGGGGATCTGTGGATGACGGACACTGTTATGGGGGGGATCTGTGGATGACGGACACTGTTATGGGGGGGATCTGTGGATGACGGACACTGTTATGGGGGGGATCTGTGGATGACGGACACTGTTATGGGGGGGATCTGTGGATGACGGACACTGTTATGGGGGGGATCTGTGGATGACGGACACTGTTACAGGGGGATCTGTGGCTGGCACTGTTACAGGGGGGGGGATCTGTGGCTGGCACTGTTACAGGAGGGGATCTGCGGATGGCACTGTTATGGGCTGGGGGGATCTGTGGGTGGCACTGTTATATATGTGCCATCCACAGACCCCCCAGCCCATAACAGTGCCATCAACAGACCCCCCCCAGCCCATAACAGTGCCATCCGCAGACCCCCCCCAGCCCATAACAGTGCCATCCGCAGACCCCCCCCCCCAGCCCATAACAGTGACATCCACAGACCCCCCCAGCCCATAACTGTGCCATCCACAGATCGCCCCCGCCTCCCCCGCCCCGCCGGTATACAAATATAAGATGTTATATTCATTTATTGGTTATTAAACATGCCCCCTCAGTCCTATTACTACCTTACATCCTAATCGCTTCTGTAGAATTCAGGCAGCTCAAGCCGGGCGGCCGGCGCGTCTCTCACTGACGTCACTTGCCTGCGCCGCCGGCTTCATTCAGGCACATGACGAGAATTACGCTGCCGCCCGCCTGGCCTGCCTGAATTCTACAGAAGCGATTAGGATGTAAGGTAGTAATAGGACTGAGGGGGCATGTTTAATAACCAATAAATGAATATGACATCTTATATTAGTATACCGGAACGGCGGGGCGGGGCTATACTACACTGACTGCACCGCCCCGCCGCTATTGCCAGCCCCCAGATCCTCCTCCCAGTCTTTCCCCGAGTCCCCGCTCGCTCCCACATCGCAGCTTGCGATGTAAAACGGCAAGCATTAAAACCCCATATTTTCTGCTGATATGTACCAATATCGGCCGAAATGGATTAGGCCCATTTTCGGCCGATGTTTTCGGCCGCCGGAATTTCGGTGCACCCCTAGTATATGTGTATACATATATATATATATATATATATATATATAAAAAAGGAAAATAATGGCGGCACTGGAAACAAGTAGTATGGGTGCTACGTCCAGGGATATAGCTGCTTACCCCAGATGAACAGAGATGAAACAAGGACAGCACTCCAAGTAAAAAAGTGGTATTTAATCCATGCAGATGGCAACGTTTCAGCTCAAACAAGAGCCTTTTTCAAGCCCTTGAAAAGGGCCTTTTTCAAGCCCTTGAAAAGGGCCTTTTTCAAGGCTTGAAAAAGGCTCTTGTTTGAGCTGAAACGTTGCCATCTGCATGGATTAAATACCACTTTTTTACTTGGAGTGCTGTCCTTGTTTCATCTCTATATATATATATATATATACACAGTACAAACCAAAGGTTTGGACACACCTTCTCATTCAAAGAGTTGTCTTTATTTTCATGACTATGAAGGCATCAAAACTATGAATTAACACATGTGGAATTATATACATAACAAACAAGTGTGAAAAAACTGAAAATATGTCATATTCTAGGTTCTTCAAAGTAGCCACCTTTTGCTTTGATTGCTGCTTTGCACACTCTTGGCATTCTCTTGATGAGCTTCAAGAGGTAGTCCCCTGAAATGGTCTTCCAACAGTCTTGAAGGAGTTCCCAGAGATGCTTAGCACTTTTTGGCCCTTTTGCCTTCACTCTGCGGTCCAGCTCACCCCAAACCATCTCGATTGGGTTCAGGTCCGGTGACTGTGGAGGCCAGGTCATCTGGTGCAGCACCCCATCACTCTCCTTCATGGTTAAATAGCCCTTACTTTCAAAGTTTTCCCAATTTTTCGGCTGACTGATTGACCTTCATTTCTTAAAGTAATGATGGCCACTCGTTTTTCTTTACTTAGCTGCTTTTTTCTTGCCATAATACAAATTCTAACAGTCTATTCAGTAGGACTATCAGCTGTGTATCCACCTGACTTCTCAACGCAACTGATGGTCCCAACCCCATTTATAAGGCAATAAATCCCACTTATTAAACCTGACAGGGCACACCTGTGAAGTGAAAACCATTTCAGGGGACTACCTCTTGAAGCTCATCAAGAGAATGCCAAGAGTGTGCAAAGCAGTAATCAAAGCAAAAGGTGGCTACTTTGAAGAACCTAGAATATGACATATTTTCTGTTGTTTCACACTTGTTTGTTATGTATATAATTCCACATGTGTTAATTCATAGTTTTAATGCGTGTGTTCATGCGTGTGTTCAGTGTGAATCTGCAATTTTCATAGTCATGAAAATAAAGAAAACTCTTTGAATGAGAAGGTGTGTCCAAACTTTTGGTCTGTACTGTATATATATATATATATATATTTATATGTGTGTGTTCACGCTCACTTATTCATGTTTGCAGGACATTATTATTTTCCCCTTGCTGACCTCCGTCTTGAAGGACCCCAAATGTTTTAAGAACCCGAAAAATTTTGATCCTACAAATTTTCTGAATGACAATGGCAGCTTCCAGAAGAATGAGGCCTTTGTACCTTTCTCCCTAGGTAATGTTTATGAAAATTGTTGCACTAGTATATATTAGTATGCTATATATTCCATAGCTTGTTATACAGATTTCTTTGTCAAGTCGGGGGAGATAGTGATTGTTTCCGATCAGCAAAGATTTCAGTGCAACAAGGTGGTCAACTGCCAATACAGTGGGGGCTTCCAATGTGGCCATGTCTTTTGAAATCCCATTTAGCCAGGGTTGTGACAAGCTCTTGGTATCACACATATGTAGGGCACATTTACCCAACCATATTTGCAGCATTGGATCTCAGAGAAAAAAGTTACCCAAAAAATAGGCAACTACAATTTCCTTAATGGATGGGCTACAGTCCCTACATAACTTCTAGCTTCAGTGACCATATTCTTTTCTAGCTGAAATTTATGCCATAACATTAGACAGAAAAAGCAGAGCTGCATGCAAAATAATAGACACCTCGGAGGGACCCAAAATACCCCATTATAAGTAATTGAGTTGGTCAGCATTGTTATAATAGAAATATGTCAAACTAATTATCATTATATGTCACCCCTTACCATAGGCAAAAGAAGTTGCATTGGAGAGGGTCTGGCACGGATGGAAATATTTCTTTTTCTTACCACCATATTACAAAAATTTTACCTGAAATCAGAAGTGGCTCCCGAGGATCTTGAAATAATCCCAGAACCAAACAAAAATGGAGGAGTACCAAGGACCTACCAGATGTATGTGACCCCCAGATGACCAAAGTACTCCAAAGAAGCTTTAATTAATTTCTTAGTAATTAAAGGGGTTGTCTCACTTCAGAAAAAGGCATTTATTATGTACTGGTGAAACTCGGAAAATTTGAATATTGTGCAAAAGTCCATTGATTTCAGTAATGCAAATTAAAAGGAATTGCATCAATGCAGCTAAAAATTAGAATTTTGTGAAAAAGTTCAATATTCTAGGCTCATAGTGTCACACTGTAGTCAGCTAATTAATCCATACCCCCTGAGCAAAGGGTACCTGAGATTGTGACTTTGGGGTTTCATAAACTGTAAGCCATAATCATCCAAATTATAAAATAAAGGCTTGAAATATTTTGCTTTGCATGTAATGAGTCTCTCATATATAAGTTTCACCTTTTAAGTTGCATTACTGAAATAAATGAACATTGCACGATATTCTAATCTTTCGAGTTTCACCTGTAGACAAAGTTGTCTACTTTGATGGCTTGATTCATTTCTTTCATCACATTATATACTGCTCGTTTCCAGAGGTTATGGCTACTGCTGAGGCACAGATGAAAGGCGGCAAGGACGGGAGCTGCTGTGCATGTGTGCCTATTAGCACTCCTATGGTCCCGGCCACCAGGGAGGCCGGCCCTTAATCCTATAGTGTGCAAGCATATCCACCGCTGCTGGATTGCTGGGTGGTCATAACCCCTGGAAACGAGCAGTGTATAATGTGATGAAAAAATGAATCCAGGCAGCAAAGGAGGCAATATGGACAACCGCAATACATTAGTAAGTGTATGTGCTCACTTTGTCTACATGACAAATGGAATTTGCTGAAGTGAGACAACCCCATTAAATCTTTTCAATGAATAACATGAGTTTGTCATATATGTAGAATTTTCTAAGGATGAAACACCTGTAATATGTGAAAACGTACACTATGATATACAGTACTCTTTGTATATTTTACAAACTAAAAACCCTGCTATACTTAATATAGCCAATTCCTAAACAGCTGCTACAGGTGAAAATCGAAAAATTTGAATATTGTGCAGAGTTCATTTATTTAAGTAATGCATCTTAAAAGGTGAAACTAATATATGAGATAGACTCCTTACATGCAAAGTGAGATATTTCAAGCCTTTATTTGTTATAATTTGGATGATTATGGCTTACAGTTTATGAAACCCCTAAGTCACAATCTCAGGTCCCCTTTGCTCAGGGGGTATGGATTAATTAGCTGACTAGATTGCGACACTTTGAGCCTAGAATATTGAACCTTTTAACAAAATTCAAATTTTAAGTTGCATTAATGCAACTCCTTTTAAGTTGCATTACTGAAATCAATGAACTTTTGCACGATATTCAAATTTTTTGAGTTTCACCTGTAGGTGAATACCTAGATTTTTTTTTAATCTGTTTATGAAATAAAAAGGAAAAAAATGTGTGTACGTCTGTATATTTCTAAATAAAAAAAACACAGTGCCAACTTAGCGCATCAGAAGATAAAGCACCAGAGGGTAGAGGGTGGCTGTGTGGCACCGCACTGACCTGTTGTTCTAATAGTCCTTGACTGCAGCGAGCACAATGCGGGCGATGAAGGACAATCCCCGATGTTAAAATGCAGGAACAAAAATAAAATTGAAAAATGGCCCGTGCTGCCTAAGAAGGAATATAAAGAAATGTTTTTCTTTATTATATATAGAATATCAGATAAAGGCACTGCTTTTCGATGAGACATCACATCTTTATTAGGTCATGTATTAAAGGGAACCTGTCACCTATTTTGACCATATAAAACTGTTAACATAGCAATGTGCAATAAAGTACCTTCATTCCAGCATGTGTCTTCTTTCTTTTATTCAACTTTTCATTTAGATGAAAAAGTGATTTTTCTGAAATGCTAATTAAGCCTCAAGGTGCCCAGAGGGGCGTTATTACTCTCCTCTAGTGCCCAGTAAGGCCCCCCTGCAGTGCCCAGCCCGCCTTTCTTCCAAGCCCAGCACGCCTCCTAAGAAATAAATTTACTCCCACATCCTTGCCGAACAGCGCCGCCCCCTCCACTACCTCATGTAATTTATTCCCCCCACCATCCTTGTGTCCTCCTTTCTTGGCCTCCGAAATCCCACGCAGCCGCAGTATCGCTGACTGTCTGCGCCTGTACGATACTCCGGCTCCTGAGGGCAACAGCCTCAATAGTGTCACTGGGCATGCGCCAAGCCCAGTGACGTAATCAGAGCGCTGTTGCCTCAGGAGCCGGAGTATCGTACAGGCGCAGACAGTCAGCGATACTGCGGCTGCGTGGGATTTCGGAGGCCAAGAAAGGAGGACACAAGGATGGTGGGGGGAATAAATTACATGAGGTAGTGGAGGGGGCGGCGCTGTTCGGCAAGGATGTGGGAGTAAATTTATTTCTTAGGAGGCGTGCTGGGCTTGGACGAAAGGCGGGCTGGGCACTGCAGGGGGGCCTTACTGGGCACTAGAGGAGAGTAATAACGCCCCTCTGGGCACCTTGAGGCTTAATTAGCATTTCAGAAAAATCGCTTTTTCATCTAAATGAAAAGTTGAATAATAGAAAGAGGACACATGCTGGGAAGAAGGTACTTTATTGCACATTGCTATGTTAACAGTTTTATATGCTCAAAATAGGTGACAGATTCCCTTTAAGACCAAATAGGTGCCAGAGTACAATGCCTTAAAATCATGCGCTCTGTTATTGTGGCACATTCTGAGCCCTTGGTGTCCCATGCTATGCACCACACTGCTCACATTAATAAAGCCTTAAACCTCTTGAGAACTAGAAGAATGAATATTTGGTTTCCAAGGCCTACCTGAATCTCCGTCCGCTGACCCACCAAACTCTTCACTGATTTAGTAGATGAGGAAGCGGCTTCCCAGATCATCATAGAATGGATACATAGGTCTTTAAGGCCCAAACCTATGACTGAGCCAACACACAACGTGATTTGAGACCTACTCTCCTATGTGGTAAATCCTTACAGCCACTAGACAGAAAGGACAAGTCTGCCATGAAGGGGCAAACCTAGCTTTATATCAGGACATAGCAACGTCCATCTTGGCCAAACGTTGTATTCTTCGATCATTACTGGAGCATAACAAAACACCATAAAGTGCATATTACAGAATCAGTGGCCAATATTAACAATAATAACACTATATAAGGGCCGAATAATACTGCTCCACCATGACCAATTTAGGCCCCAGTCTCCTGATCACAATTTGTTTCTGCAAAATTGGATACACAGAACATACCTATTTCGCATGAATGTCTCCTTTAATGCCCCTATTTAGCAATCATGCCCATGTAGGCCCCAGTCCCACTCAATAGTAATTTCCATTTATGCCCATTAGATATAATACCCCCAGTAGTATTCTCTTCACATATAATGCTCCCCCCCAGTACTGGCCTCTTTATATATAGTGCCCCCAAGTAGTGCTCCCTTTTACATGTAATGCCCTCTGTCCAGATAATGACCCAACTCCTCACCATAGTGCCCCCAGTAGTGTCCGCAAAAACAAACACATAAACAAAAAACTCCTGCTCCAGCCTCTGGCTGTCTGCGTCATGGCACAGGTGGCCATGAATATCGTAGGCACTAGGTAGCTAGGTGTGATGACATCACGCCACCTGTGGCAGGGCTCAAAAGGTTGCAATGATTTCATTGCGACCATCCTGCACCGTACTACTGCCTCATAGACCTCAAGCCTAGCATAATGCAGCCTATGAGGTTGAACGGCGGGGCACAGGAGCCAATGGTTCCCATAACCCGCCATTCAACTCTGGCGCCCCCTGTGGCGCAGTACCAAATTATCCATGCTCCGTTACTGGTCTGCTGCCTGGTGTTTAGGGATCTCTGTCTTAAAGGCAATCCAGTGTTGAGAGGAGGTACCTGTAAATGCTCTGTCGAGACAGACTGTCTGAAAAGACTTTACAGGCTCTGCAGCAACTTTTTTAGGAGACTTAATTCTTATGGTGCCTGGCCACATTAGAAAACAGCCTGGCCCGCTGTAAAAAGAATACCACACCCAAGTGAAAATATTTTGAAAAGCATACCTTTGAATATAGCAATCTGTTTTAAAGGTGCAGAACTTAGACTGACATTAGGGGCTGCCCTGTGGTTGCATAGTGAAAAGTGTGGCATCCCTATTTCTGGAACCTAAGTCAGCTAGACAAGTAAGATGTGAGGAAAACTGCTTTGAAGAGACACCTTGGCCTATTAACTGTGCAGAACTCCATTACAGGTGGTATCTGCAAATGGTTTGTTCTTATTGTAATGTAATGCTGTGCTATGTTAATGTACACCCAGCATGACCTGGTATGTGGTTGGCAGGGACAGGGTTAACCCCTCCACCCCTTTTGGCAAGAGTGGTCTGATACTGCTTTCTGTCCAGGTAGAGAGTTCTAGTCTAGTAAGTGAGTAGGGAGGAAGCAAGTCCATGTGCTCCTTCTCCTTAGGCCTCAAGAATTAGAGCAGTGGCGTACTAAGGTGTGTGTAGGGGAGGGGGGGGGAGGGGGGGTCTGCCCCGGGTGTCTGCTCTCAGGGGGTTGCCAGAAGCAATGAGCGCTTCCATCAATACAGATGGAGAGCTCATTGCTGGAGCACTGGGAGCTGTGGTCCTGTCACTCACCACTTAGCTCCCAGCACTCCTCCCCTCCTTCAGGCCGGCAGCGCACAGAATGGTGAAGCAGGAAGACTTCTCCCCGCTCCACCATTTAACCTACAGGCACAGATCGCGCTGCCGGCATGTGTGGGCGGAGCCTGCAGTTCAGAAATGTGCATAAACTCTGCCCACACAGTGCTGCAGAGCGATCTGTGCCTGCAGGGAAGAGAGGTATGTGAGCTTCAGGAGTGGGACAAGGTGAGTAGTTACTGTGTTTTTTTTAATACAGAGGGGGTACAGAGGGTTTTATTACTATGGAGGGGGCACAGAGGACGTTATTACTATGGAGGGGGCACAGAGGACTTTATTACTATGGAGGGGGCACAGAGGACTTTATTACTATGAAGGGGGCACAGAGGGCATTACTACTATGGAGGGGGCACAGAGGGCATTATTAATGTGAATGGGGCACAATGAGCATTTCTACTATGGAGGGGGCACAGAACCAAAGGGCATTACTACAATGAAGGGGGCAGAAAGGGCATTATTACTGTGAAGGGGGCAGAAAGGGCATTATTACTGTGAAGGGGCACAGTGGGGATTTCTACTATGGAGGGGGCACAGAGGGCATTACTAGCACAGTGGGCATTACTACTATTAAGGGGGCGCAATGGGAATTATTACTGTGAAGGGGGCACAATGGGCATTATTACTATGAAGGGGTACAGTGGGCATTATTACTATAAAGGGGGCACAATGGGGATTATTACTATGAAGGGGATACAATGGGTATTATTACTATGAAGGGGGCACAAAGAGGGCATTACAACTGTGAAAGGGGCACAGAGAGGAAATAACTACTGTGAGAGGGGCACAATGTGGGCATAACTACTGTGAGAGGGGCACAATGTGGGCATAACTACTGTGAGAGGGGCACAATGTGGGCATAACTACTGTGATAGGGGCACATTGTGGGCATAACTACTGTGAGAGGGGCACAATGTGGGCATAACTGCTGTGAGGGGGCACACATCTGTACAAAACTACTGTGAAGGTTGTATAATAAAGGGAAATACTACTGTGAGGGAGGTTATGGGGGGGTGCCAAAGAAAGGGCCCGCCTGTGAGAGATAGAACTCCATCTTGTATATCCTATATCTATCTGAACCAGAGTTCAGTTAGAGGTTATTAAAATTGTCAGCAGACAACCCCCCCCCCCCCTTCTTCCTGTTCTATTTTTATAAATGCTAGCTTTTGTTCTAAGTTCTAAGTTTAAGATCCACTTTCTGATAAATATGTTTCATTTCTTCTGTCTTTGTGGTTTTATGTGACACACGGCTGTTGGGCGTCTACCAATAATTATGGTATAAGATTGTCTGCTAATTTACAATAAAGGAGATTACTGATTACAACCATTGCGTGTATCAGCCTTCTCTGTGCACATTATGCTATTTGAATTCGGAACCGATAATCATAGACGCAGGGGTAATTGCCCTCACACCACCCCGGGTGCCAAACACCCTAGGCATGCTACTGATTCAGAGGCTAAATGGCCTTTGTGAAAGCTACTGATTCTGCTATAGCAAGAAAGAGAAAGAAAGAAGAACAAGGTAACCCATGATTACATCAATACAAATTTTGCTGCTTCTGGGGGATTACAGTTATCCAACCCCTAAAATGCCTGCCTTACCAGCCTCCCTAGAATCGCGGGGAACGCTAGGGAGGCTTTTCCCCATCGCAGGCTGCTACTGGCTGCTCCCTCGTTACCGAATGTTTTTATCCGTGTGACGAGGAGATGCAGCGGCGGCTGTGCGGGCATCAGAAGCGACGCGGGAGTCGGGGAGCAAGGTAAGTAGAATCAGTGTGAGGGGCACAGGCAGTAGGGGAGGCATTTTAGGGGGTGGATAACCCCTTTAACCATGTCCTGGACAGATGTACCTCTAAAACATCTCCCAAGGTGGATACTACAGCCACAGTCACCAGATTACAACTACCAGCCAGAGACTCTAGAGAGACTTTAACAAGATTACATACTGTAGGAAGGCGCAAGGGTCCGTCATTGACGGAAGATATGTGTCACCGAGATTCCTGGCCTCGGTGAAGTAAGAGCCGGTATTTTCAAAGTGTCAGCGGCAGCTAGTGCTAGTTGCTATTTTAGTATGGCTGTAAGCTGATCTGGGCCGGCTCTTACTGGGAGTAGCCAAACTGCTGGGTGGGTGGCTCTCCCCACGCTCAGGCCGGGTATTTGCTGGCCTATATCCAACCCAGCCAGTAGTCTCAGCTGTGTGTGTATTAGGCTACTTTCACACTAGCGTTCTGCTGTCCGCTCGTGAGCTCCGTTTGAAGGGGCTCACGAGCGGAGCAGAACGCTTCCGTCCAGCCCTGATGCAGTCTGAATGGATGCGGATCCGCTCAGACTGCATCAGTCTGGCGGCGTTCAGCCTCCGCTCCGCTCGCCTCCGCACGGCCAGGCGGACAGCTGAACGCTGCTTGCAGCGTTCGGGTGTCCGCCTGGCCGTGCGGAGGCGTGCAGATCCGTCCAGACTTACAATGTAAGTCAATGGGAACGGATCCGCTTGAAGATGACACCATATGGCTCAATCTTCAAGCGGATCCGTCCCCCATTGACTTTACATTGAAAGTCTGAACGGATCCGCTCAGGCTACTTTCGCACTTAGAAATTTTTCTAAGTTATTAATGCAGACGGATCCGTACTGAACGGAGCCTCCGTCTGCATTAATATGATCGGATCCGTTCAGAACGGATCCGATCAAGCGCAAGTGTGAAAGTAGCCTTACTCCTCTCTGACAGTGGAGCGCTGTCAGTCCCTGGGTGTTTTGGGATCTGAAAACTTGTGCCGTGCAAAAGGGCTGGGAGCCGCATGCTGAGAAACAGGCCCCTAAACCATGCTGTGGACCACAGGTGGAGAAACTGCAAACCAGGTGAAGGTTTTTGTTCTGTGGACTTTTCATGGTGTGAACAAACATCTAGACTGCAAAATGTCACTTTTTGTTTTTCCTGAACTGTTTAAGTTAAAGACTTTGTCATTGCCTCTATACTGTGTCCGCTAGCCTGTCTACCAGAGCAAATCCCCAAAATACCAAGAATGCTATTATTTGCTACTTTGCCAGCCTCCATACCTTGCCATCTGGGAAAAGGATTTGCATTGCGTACAGGTTACTGTTGGACGCACTACAACTGCTATTTTGCACTCAAGTAAAAAGAGACATTTATTCTTCTACTTCTAGCCTGGTTTCCTGACTCCTTCTAAACATGCAGTATGCTGGCCATTGCATTACATCTCCTGCCAGACACCCATGCAACCACCAACATTGAAGGCACCCCAAACTACCATCAGGCAGGAGGCCCAAGTAGGAGAGCATCTGGTACACCCTCCTCTCACTGCACCAGTCCTAGGGAGCAATGCCCTGAAGGAAACCACTGTGACACATTCAATAGTCAAAGCCGCTACCACTCTCATCCTCTGCTCTGGCTTCTCAAGGGCTCACTGCAACTACTTCTGTAGCTGTGTAACCTGTGATATCTGTGAAACTGCAAAGCTGTGTAAGTACTGTTAGTCCATGCATGCTGAGAACTAAGTGATGTGCTTGAACTTGATTCTTCAAAAAAAAAAATATATATAATTATTGTAAAATTTCCTCATCATTACCATCACTGGTGCAAGGGCCCATGCCTTGCACCTCACAATTCCTCACCATCAAGTTCAACCTGAACCACCATTAGGTAGGAGAACCCCAAGACTAGAGTGTGCCCCAAGGGCTGGGGAGGAGTGGACATAGACCCCACAGGGAAATTTCCCAGTGAATCGATGCCCAGGGGCCCGACTGAGTCCTCCAGACGGCCACCTGCCAGGTACATAATGATTTGATGCTCTAAGCATCAATTAGGGATTTATGTACCTGGCCAACGGCCACAGATGCCCTCCTGAACTCAACTGTATCACTGACCTGAGGATGGTTATAGAGTTGAATATTGTGGTGCGGGCGGTAATATTTTGGGCTGCACTGCAGTATTTGCTTTTGCTGAGGCAGAATATTCTGTCAATTTGGTCCCCCCTACCACATGGGCCCACTTATTTTTTTTCAGCAGCCACTTTATGTTCCCAATCCACCCATGCCCGAGGGGGGAAAAAGGCACACCCTTCCCATCATGGCACAGCCCACGAGAGCCTCAGAATGGATAACAACTACAACCACCATTGTTGCTACTATGATCGGCGGAGACGGAGTGTCTGCTGCATATTAGGCCTCTTGCACACAGCCGTTGTGTGCCCGTGGCTATATTGCGGTCTGCAATACACTGGCACTGGCCCGTGTGCACTCCGCATCACTGATGCGGACCCATTCACTTAAATGGGTCCGCAATCATGGAGATGCGGAAACAGAAGCACGTATTGGAACACCACGGAAGCACTACGGAGTGCTTCCGTGGTGTTTCTGTCCATGCCTCCGCACCGCAAAAAAATAGAACTTGTTTTTTTGCAGTGTGGACGTATCACGGACCCATTCAAGTTGAATGGGTCTCGATCTGTCCTGGCTGCCGCACGGACGTTGCCCGTGCATTGGGGTCCCCAATGCATGGAACGGATGCACAACATTTGTGTGCAAGAGGCCTTAGTTTCTATGGAGCTCCTTCCTGCAGCAGTGCTCTATAGGTACATAGTATATTTCTTATTGACTCTGGAGTCTGTGAGACAAGAAATCTTATGTTTGCTTTTTATAGTTCCCTATAGGAACTATAAAAAAAAAGTGTAAAAAAAGGTTTTTAAAAATAATAAAAATTCAAATCACCCCCTTTCCCCAAAATATCATTATATTTATGTAAACAATTTAAAAAATGAACATCATGGGCATTGACATGTGCAAAAACATCCATAATATTAAAATATAAAAATATTTTTCCCATACGGCAAATGAAAAAAAAAAAATCAAAATGGCCGATTTGCCATTTTTTTGTTGCTTCACCTACCACAAAAAATTAACTAGAAAGTGATCAAAAAGTCATACACACCCCAAAATTGTATAATTGAAGCACAGATTGCCCCGCAAAAAAAAAAAAAAAAGCCCTCAGCTTCAAACACATAACTGCAAAAAAGTGAAAGGGGTCAGAATATGGCTATGAAAAGAAAACATTTTTTTTCAAAGCTTTTATTGTTTTTCAGTATTAGGCTACATCCACACGACCCTATGGGTTTTGCGGTCCGCAAAAAAACGGATGACATCCGTATGCCATCCTTATTTTTTTGCGGATCCATTGTAACAATGCCTAAAACAGACAAGAATAGGACATGTTCTATTTTTTTTGCGGTGCTACGGAACGGACATACTGATGCGGACAGCACACGGTGTCTTTCACCATGCATGTTTGAAATGTTAAAGAAGTTTTCCCAAAAATTTGAATATTTCAGACATGCCACCTAAATGCTGTAAACTAAAAAAAATATGTTATATTTACCTTTGTCTGTGTGTCGCTGGTCCGGACCTCCTGTCCCTGCTTGTTTACAGCGTTAACCTGCACATACATACAGGACGTGACGGTTACAACCAATCACTGTCCTCATCAGGCCAGTGGTGCAACAACCCCAAAAAAGTTGCACATTCTTGCACCTGCATGGCTTGCGGCAAATTTTGCACCTTCATGATGCCAGTTTTCTGGCATACGGAAGTTGATAAATGTCCCTCTATAGGTGTAGTGCAGTGTAGAGGCTCTAATGATTTGCTTCTATAGTCAATGATAATGTCTGTAAAGCGCTGATCAATATGTAAGTGAATATAATAAATATATAAATAAATAAATATTGGGGGAAAAAGCTGTAAAAAGCACAAACAAAAACATAGAAATAAAACAACTGCAATCAGAAGGCACTATCAGCCGCAGGAACTTCTTTTTTCAGGCTTTTTTTCTCTTAATGTTTTTTTCAGGGCTTTCACAACCTTGGTTTGCCCTTCCCCATGGTAGGTGCTGGTCGCACTGCTGCCTGTAGGTTGTATCCATTTCCTAGAGAGCTGGGGACACCCCCTGTACTGTACACGGTGCTGCTTCCTGCTCATGTGGGGAGGGGGCAGACGACGGCCGGAGCCGCACCAAACAAGCCTGACACCACGTCCTGTTCACACCAGAGGGAAGAAGACGCAGAGCCGGGTCCGGGTGAGAACGAGTCCTCTGCACACTCCTTTCTTCCTGTCCTGACTACATTACAGCGGGGGCCGCCGGGGGTCGCTGAGCCACTGTTTTCGGGTCCTTCTCCTGCTGCTGCTGCTGCTGGACAGAAGCAAAACTGATCGTGCGATAGAATAGACCATCTGTGCTTCTGCTTCTGCCTTCCCTCACATAGGTGAATAGGAGAAGCGGGGGTCTTGGGGGTAGAGCTGCCGGGTCTTAGCAGACCCTCATCAGCTCTACCTGGTACAAAGATCCCACAGAAGGCTGCTCTCCCCTGTAACTGGGGCTCCACTGTATGTATGCCTCAGATACCGGGGAGATAGTGCAAAATACTAAATAAGGTGTCTCTCCCAGAGGTCTTTTAATGACCTTTTTGGGGGATACATTGTGTGGCAAAAATACATAGTTAAAAATAAAAGGCTAAAAATTTTATATGAAGATACAAATAAAAGAAATACATAAATAAAAATGAAAAAGTGCAAAATAAGAAAAAAAGAATGTCAGTATCCCCCGGAGGACATTTCAATTGCTTCTTGGGGGAGGGGACACATAGTGTATCAAAAATATATAAAAAAAACAATGAGGAAAAAAAGAATGTAAATGCAAATTAAAAAAATGTCTGCACCCTCTAGAGTTCTTTTAATGACCTTTAGTGGGACATATTACATACAGTCAGGTCCATAAATATTGGGACATCGACACAATTCTAACGTTTTTGGCTCTATACACCACCACAATGGATTTGAAATGAAACGAACAAGATGTGATTTAACTGCAGACTGTCAGCTTTAATTTGAGGGTATTTACATCCAAATCAGGTGAACGGTGTAGGAATTACAACAGTTTGCATATGTGCCTCCCACTTTTTAAGGGACCAAAAGTAATGGGACAATTGGCTTCTCAGCTGTTCCATGGCCAGGTGTGTGTTATTCCCTCATTATCCCAATTACAACGAGCAGATAAAAGGTCCAGAGTTCATTTCCAGTCTGCTATTTGCATTTGGAATCTGTTGCTGTCAACTCTCAAGATGAGATCCAAAGAGCTGTCACTATCAGTGAAGCAAGCCATCATTAGGCTGAAAAAAACCACAACAAACCCATCAGAGAGATAGCAAAAACATTAGGCGTGGCCAAAACAACAGTTTGGAACATTCTTAAAAAGAAGAAACACACAGGTGAGCTCTGCAACACCAAAAGACCCGGAAGACCACGGAAAACAACTGTGGTGGATGATCGAAGAATTCTTTCCCTGGTGAAGAAAACACCCTTCACAACAGTTGGCCAGATCAATAACACTCTCCAGGAGGTAGGTGTCAACAATCAAGAGAAGACTTCACCAGAGTGAATACAGAGGGTTTACCACAAGATGTAAACCATTGGTGAGCCTCAAAAACAGGGAGGCCAGATTAAAGTTTGCCAAACAACATCTAAAAAAGCCTTCACAGTTCTAGAACAACATCATATGGACAGATGAGACCAAGATCAACTTGTACCAAAGTGATGGGAAGAGAAGAGTATGGAGAAGGAAAGGAACTGCTCATGATCCTAAGCATACCACCTCATCAGTGAAGCATGGTGGTGACAGTGTCATGGCGTGGGCATGTATGGCTGCCAATGGAACTGGTTCTCTTATATTTATTGATGTGATCTGACAAAAGCAGCAGGATGAATTCTAAAGTGTTTCGGGCAATATTACCTGCTCATATTCAGCCAAATTCTTCAGAACTCATTGGACGGTGCTTCACAGTGCAGATGGACAATGACCCAAAGCATACTGCAAAAGCAACCAAAGAGTTTTTTTTTTAAGGGAAAGAAGTGGAATGTTATGCAATGGCCAAGTCAATCACCTCACCTGAATCCGATTGAGCATGCATTTCACTTGCTGAAGACAAAACTGAAGGAAAAATGCCCCAAGAACAAGCAGGAACTGAAGACAGTTGCAGTAGAGGCCTGGCAGAGCATCACCAGGGATGAAACCCAGCGTCTGGTGATGTCTGTGTGTTCCAGACTTCAGGCTGTAATTGACTGCAAAGGATTTGCAACCAAGTATTAAAAAGTATGCAGAAAAGACAAAGGTAATAGTGGCTCACTGTACCTTCAACAAAGGAGTGGTGCTACAAAGCCCCGTAGATCCACCCAACCAACACATTTATATTTAAAGAAAGTTAAAGATTGGGCTGAGCACTCAAATACTGGAATACTGCATATACAAGGTAATAAATTAATAATATTTAAGGCATACACAATAAAAGCGATATAAAACTGACATATATAACAAATATGGACATATACGTCCTAAAATAAACTTTGCATTAAATGGATCCAAATAAATGTGGCAATATATTGCAATGTAATATCAGTTGATCTTCTCACATGAATATTTTGGCAAAGATCTTATAATCTGTATTTAAGAGCGATATGGGTCTATATGAACCCATATCGTATCCATCTTTATCCTTTTTCAACACCAAGGTAATCACTGCCTCTCTGAATGATGGAGGCAAAGCGCCTGATACACAGGATTCATTCAGGACCTGCAAAAGAATTGGGAGAAGCGATTTAGCGTGGTACCTATAGAGCTCAAACGGCAAACCATCAGGGCCCGGGGATGAGTTATATTTCAGTAGTGGAAGAGTCAATCGCAGCTCCTCCAAGTCAATAGGGCGCTCCAGCATTTCCCTGTCCTGTAGTTCTAACTGGGGAAGCCCTAATTGTTGTAGATATTGCTCCATATCGTCCCGTCCAAGCGTAATATCCGACTGCTAAAGCCCAGAGTAATATTTCACAAATTCCTCCCTAATCAGCGCTGAGGATCTCACCCTATTACCTTTTGCGTTCCTAATCTCACTTATAGTAGTAGCCACTCTCTGGTTAGCAACCAACTGTGCCAAAAACTTTCCTGTTTTACCCGATTCGCAGAAGCGATTTTGGCCCTGGAAAAGAAGTTTATGTTGAGCTTTACTATACAGATGTATCTTAAACTGTGCATTGGCCTCTTTTAACTGGGTTATGTTTTGCTCATTATGGTTAGCAATCAGTACACCCTGTAATCTCCTAATTGTCTCTGTCAACTGTTGTTCCCTTTGACGAAGTTCAAATCTATACCGGTTAATTTTAGAGAAATATATACCTCTTATATGGGCCTTCAATGCATCCCACACATAATGAATATGAGTCAAGCCTACATTGAATCCCCAAAATTCTTGTATTTCATAGTCTACCTGACCCTGCTCTCCTATCACATCCAGCCAGTGCGAATTCAATTTAAAAACTCTGCCTGAGGCTGGAGGATCCGCCTCTCTGAGCGAGATCAGGACAGGAGAATGATCTGAAATTCCATGGGGTTCGTACTTCATTTTCACAATTTGATGACACAAATCTCGACTTGCAAAAGCCAAATCGATACGGGACATTGACCCATAGGACTGGCTGAAGCAAGAAGAGATTATCTTATCGCCTTTATTAGCACAATATCTGTCGCAGGTTCTGGGGTAACCAATAGAGAATATTTTCTCATGTTTGGAATTTGGTTATTTGGGGTTGAGGAAGTCCTCATGGATTCCTTGGTCCCTACAAATGGTTTGGAATAAGCTTAAGATTTTCAAGGTATCTCACTCTTTTGCTTTTACACCCGTGTGGGTGAATAGGAATTTGACGGAATTTTTTTAAATCACTGATTATGTTTATTGGTCACGTAGGGGAGTGGTTAATATGTGTCACCTGTTCGTACGGGGACACTTTAAATCCCTCTCTGATTATAATTTCACGGAAAATACACTATTAGATGTGTTTATGTATTCACGTTTAAAACACGCCTATGAGGCTACTAGGAATAAAGGTTGTATTTGTCCACGGGAGAATGTATTTTTTGACTATTGTTATATATAGTAAATATAGTATATAGTAAATTGCGAACAATATTGGCAACTGTAACTTTTTATAAAAGCTCATGTAAATGGGAGCAAGAGCCCTATTGCTTACCACTGAAATGGCCTAGTATCTACAGGAATGTAAGAAAGGTTACATTCTCTAATGCCCATAGACTAATTCAATTTAAAGAGAACCTGTCACCATGATTTTGTGCATAGAGCTGGGGACATGGGCTGCTAGATGGCCACTAGCACATCTGCAGTACCCAGGTCCCACAGCTCTCCGCGCTTTTATTGTGTTAAAAAACAGTTTTGAGTGATATGCAAATTAGCTGATATGAGTCCTGTAGCCGGAGATGAGTCAAGCGTCAAGGAGCCCAGCACCGCCCCGCGTCCTCCGAATCTCCTCCTTGCCGGCTGACGTCACAGAGCTGGAGCGCCGAAATCTCACGATGCGCGAGCTAGCGCATGCGCAGTGTCGGCATCATGTTCATTCCCTGTGCTGGCATCAGCACAGGGAACGAACTACGCATGCGCTAGCTCGCGCATCGCGAGATTTCGGCGCTCCAGCTCTGTGACGTCAGCCGGCAAGGAGGAGAATCGGAGGACGCGGGGCGGTGCTGGGCTCCTTGACGCTTGACTCATCTCCGGCTACAGGACTCATATCAGCTAATTTGCATATCACTCAAAACTGTTTTTTAACACAATAAAAGCGCGGAGAGCTATGGGACCTGGGTACTGCAGATGTGCTAGTGGCCATCTAGCAGCCCATGTCCCCAGCTCTATGCGCAAAATCATGGTGACAGGTTCTCTTTAAGATCCTTCATCGGCTGTACTATACACCAAAAATCCAATCAAAATTTTCCAGGAATAAAGGCCGGGACTGCCGCTGCCCGAAATGTGGGTATGTGAATGCGGATTTTAGGCATTTACTCTGGGAATGTAGCAAAATAAAAAGGTATTGGGAACAAGTTTTTGAAACCCTACAAAAGGAGTCCTCTTCGAGGTACAGTCCTGGGATGGTCACAGTACTGCTGGGAGACTATGCATCAGATATGGAAGTCCCGGCCAAGGTTAGACAGATCTGGATGAGGGGTTTGATGGTGGGAAAAGTTATTTTAGTCAGACATTGAGGTTCTGTCTCTCCACCCGCGATAAATGAATCGATCCTGTATCTTCAACAAATTAAAGTATATGAGGATATGGAAAGGAAATGGAGAGCGGCACGCAAGACTGTTCAGACATAACGTTTGATATAACTACGTTGGGTGTTTCTGCTTTGTGTTTGAGCTGGTAGTGACGACAGCCAAGGGGGGGGGGGGAGATGGGTGGGTATATCTTTATTACATGTATTAAGCATGAATTTGCTGCCTTTTTCATAATCTCTGCTGGAGTCTACTATCCGTTTATAGGATAGAGATCTATTTTTGTATAGTTTTTTTTTGTACTGGCTGTTTTTTCTAGTATGATGTATTTTGTGGTTTATTATGATGGAAATAAAAAAATCTTAAAAAAAAAAAAAGAAGTCAAAGAAGGCACCGAACAGTTCATTAACTCTGCCAAGGTTATCAGACATGGAAGCTACAACTCCAGAACCCTGGACTACGACATCATGTTGATCAAGTTGGCCTCTCCTGCCACCCTCAACTCTTACGTCAAGACTGTGCCTTTGCTCACTGGTTGTGCCACTTCTGGCACCACCTGTCTGATCTCTGGATGGGGAAACACCCTCAGGAGTGGAACCAACTACCCTGACCTCCTGCAGTGCCTGAACGCCCCCATCCTGACTGCCTCCCAGTGTAGCAGCGCCTACCCAGGAGAGATCACCAGCAACATGATCTGTATTGGATACCTGGAAGGTGGCAAGGATTCCTGCCAGGGTGACACAGGTGGACCTGTGGTCTGCAATGGACAACTCCATGGTGTTGTCTCCTGGGGATATGGCTGCGCCCTCAGGAATTTTCCTGGGGTCTACACCAAGGTCTGCAACTTCAACTCCTGGATCTCCAGCACCGTTGCCACTAACTAAATCCTTCAGTCACCTATTTTCTTGACCTAGTTCACCAATCACATCGATAAATGTGACATTGCCTCTAAAAAAAAAAAAAAAAAAAAGAATCTAGGGGAGTAAGTTAGCATAATTCAGTCATCTAGAATAGGTGGGTGGGAATTTCTGTGGTAACTTGATGAGCTTACTAGTATAATTCACCCCAGTGACGTGACCTATTAGGGATCGTGACAGTAGATGTATTCATAGATGTTCTTTTCATAACCTTGTGTTTTATTGATTGGAGATGTACGTGGGGGCCTTAACCTAAGGGGAGAGCCAGAGTACGTAGAAACAAAGTACCTCTGCTCACCCGTCAGGTCGAGGCGCCCACCTATAGAAAACTAAATATCTCCAATTCTGCATTTAAACCACCAGGTACCAGTGAGTTAAAATCAAATATAAAACGTGACTCTATACGAGACATTTTTCTAATAAAATTTCCTCCTCTCCAATCTGGATTTACACTTTATATGACTGCGTAAGAGAGACCTGAAGGATCCTAGTTGTGGTGGGTCTTAAGGTGTTAGTGGTGTTCAGAGACTCTCTTCCTTAGAGTTCTTTTTAGTGCGGCCCACATATTGCTTGTCACAAAGACATTTCAGTACATAGATGACGCTCTTACTATTACAGGTTTAATACTCGTTTATCTCAAATGAAAATGAGCTAGTCGTTGATAAAATCTTCATTGTTTTCCTAGAGAAGTTAGTCACTCTACAGTTACTACAGCTGTTGCATCTGAAAAAGCCACTTAACTGCAACTAGCTGCCTATAGGGTTCTTTCGCGATTTTTTGGGAGGTTTAATTGTTGGTGAAACTTTCAAACTTAGATTCGCTGCTTTTGAGTAGACTATCCTCTGGGTTGTACTCATTTCGGGGCCTATTACTCTATCCTTCAAAATAAAGTGCCAGTGTCTGTGTATTATCCTTTAATTTTTTTTTATAATTGGCGTTAAATTGTAAAATAATCTGTATAGATTCGGAATCTATTTCTCTATTTTATCAATAGGTTCAAGAAAAGGTACTCCTATCCAGTTTTCTAACTTTTTCAAGAGATGTCTCTATGTGTTTGACTGGATAATCCTTAATTATAAATTGTTCTGTCATCTTGAGTGCCTCCAGTTCAAAAGCTGTATTCTGAGTGCAGGCGTCTCAACTGTCCTGTTGGCACATTAAGTAGCCACCTAGGAAGGTGGCAACTAGAGTGTAAAATAAAACTATTTTTCGCTGTTGGTTTATAATACGTGCAACAGTTCAGTCTGCCTGAATCAACTTTTATTATTATTATTATATATACATAATACAGACAATTGCACTAATCATAAACAAAACGAGTTGCAGACTGGTACAGAAGGACAGAGGACCCTGCCTGTGAGGGCTTACAATCTACATGGTATAGGAGAAGGACACAGTAAGTGCGGGTGAAGTTGGTCATGGTGGTATAGAGTCAGCTGGGTCACTAGTTGTAGGCTTGTCTGAAGAGGTGGGTTTTCAGGTTTCTTTTGAAGGATTCCACTGTAGGTGACAGTCTGATATGTTGGGGTAGCGAGTTCCAGAGTATGGGGGATGCACGGGAGAAATCTTGGAGGCAATTGTGGGAAGAGGTGATAAGAGGAGAGGAGAGAAGGAGGTCTTGTGAGGATCGGAGATTGCGTGTGGGGATGTATCGGGAAAGTAGCTCAGAGATGTAGGGAGGGGACAGGTTATGAATGGCCTTGTATGTATTTGTAAGTACTTTGAAGTAAATTTGCTGGGCAATGGGGAGTCAGTGAAGGGATTGGCAAAGAGGAGAGGCAGAGGAGTAATAGGGTGAGAGATGAATTAGTCGGGCAGCAGAGTTGAGGATAGATTGGAGGGGTGCGAGAGTGCTAGATGGAAGGCCACAGAGGAGAGTGTTGCAGTAGTCTAGGCGGGAGATGATGAGGGCATATACAAGCATTTTCACAGATTCAAATTTAAGGAAAGCACAAATGCAGGAGATGTTTTTGAGTTGGAGGCGACAGGTGGTGGAAAGGGCTTGGATGTGCGGTCGGAAGGAAAGGGCAGAATCCAAGGTCACTCCAAGGCAGCGGATTTGGTTGACCGGGGAGTGTGCAGCCATTGATCGTGATCAGGGCCGGTGCAAGGATTTTTGCCGCCCTAGGCAAGATAAAAATTGACTCCCCCCCTTATCAGATGATCTGCCCATATCATGTTCCACCCCTTTCTCAGTTTTTTAATTAAAAGAACTGCTATGTTTCCCTTAGGGTTAATCCAGCTTCTTGTAGCTGTCTCTTTTTGCGGAAAGGAATTGCGGGCCCATACAACGTGCGGCCCCGATCTGGAACTGCGGACCCGGATCCGCAATTCCGATCCTGAAAAAAATAGAAAATGTCCTATTCTTGTCCGCAATAGTGCCGGCAATGTGCGGTCCGCAAAGTGCGGAACGCACATTGCCGCTGTCCGTGTTTTGTGGATCCGCAAAACACACACGGATGTGAGGTAAATTAGTTTCCAATGTAGTATTAATAATAATAATAATAATAATAATAAACATATTGCATTGTCTACTTACCACCAGGACAATAAGATGATCTGGTCTCTGGCTGCAGTCTGGCTCTGGGAACTCCCTTGTCACTCTCTCCCCCCCCCCCCCCCCCCTTGTCACTCATTATTCCCCCCCCTTGTCACTCATTATTTCCACCCCCTTGTCATTCATTATTCTCCCCCCCCTTGTCACTCATTATTTCCCCCCCCCTTGTCACTCATTATTTCCCCCCCCCCTGTCACTCATTATTCTCCCCCCCTTGTCACTCATTATTTCCCCCCCCCTTGTCACTCATTATTCTCCCCCCCCCCTTGTCACTCATTATTCTCCCCCCCCCCTTGTCACTCATTATTCTCCCCCCCCCCTTGTCACTCATTATTCTCCACCCCTTGTCACTCATTATTTCCCCCCCTTGTCACTCATTATTCTCCCCCCCCTTGTCACTCATTATTTCTCCCCCCCTTGTCACTCATTATTCTCCCCCCCCTTGTCACTCATTATTCTCCCCCCCCTTGTCACTCATTATTCTCCCACCCCCCCCTTGTCACTCATTATTCCCCCCCCCTTGTCACTCATTATTCTCCCCCCCCTTGTCACTCATTATTCTCCCCCCCCCTTGTCACTCATTATTCCCCCCCCCTTGTCACTCATTATTCTCCCCCCCCCTTGTCACTCATTATTCTCCCCCCCCCCTTGTCACTCATTCTACCCCCACCTCTAGTGTAGCGTGGCCGAGCTCTGTTCGATCCGCGGTACAGGAGCATTTGTTTCCTGTACCCGACCGGACTGACAGGAAGTGCACACTAAGTGAGCACTTCCTGTCAGTCCGGCCGGGTACAGGAAACAAAAGCTCCTGTACCGCGGACCGAACAGAGCTCGGCCACGCTACATTAACAACAACACAGAGCAGGATTCTTTAGAGCGGCAAGCGCTCAGCCTCAGCCGCTCAGGCGGCGCCGCCGGCCGCCCCCAACTTTTATAAGCAATTATTTATTTATTTATTTTTTTACCGCAACGGGCGCCGGGCGCCCCCTGCTGCATAGCGCCCTAGGCGACTGCCTAAGTCGCCTTACTGGTGGCGCCGGCCCTGATCGTGATAGATAGGTCTGTTGGGGAAGTTGAGCAAGATGGGGGAAAGATGATGATGAATTCTGTTTTATCCATGTTAAGTTTTAGAAAGCGAAAGGTGAAGAAGGATGATATAGAAGATAGACATTGTGGGATTCTTGATAGTAAGGTGGTGATGTCTGGACCAGAGAGGTAGATTTGTCTGTCGTCAGCATAGGAGTGATACTGAAAGCCATGGGACTCTATGAGCTGTCCTATGCCAAAAGTGTAGATGGAGAAGAGCAGGGGTTCTAGGACAGAGCCTTGCGGGACACCAACAGAAAGGGAATTAGATGAGCAGGTGGTGTGGGAGTGAGAGACACAAAATGTCCGTTCTGTGAGGTAGGATGTGATCCAGGAGAGGGCCAGGTCAGTGATGCCAAGAGATGAGAGAGTTTGCAACAGAAGGGAGTGGTCGACAGTGTCGAAGGCAGAGGACAGGTCAAGGAGAAGGAGGACAGAGTATTTTTTCTTACTTTTGGCTGTTAGTAGGTCATTGGTGACTTTAAAAAGGGCAGTCTCAGTTGAGTGGTGGGGTCGGAAGCCAGATTGTAGGCGGTCAAAGAGGGAGCAGGAGGAGAGGTGAGAGGACAGTTCTGAATGGACATGTTCAAGTAGCTTTGAGGCATACGGAAGAAGTGATATGGGGCGATAACTGGACAAAGCAGATCGGTCAAGTGAAGGCTTTTTAAGGATGGGTGTAATGGTAGCATGTTTAAAAGCAGAGGGGAAGACACCAGAGGTTAGTGGTAGGATGAAGAGATGAGTTAGGGCTGGGATAAACACTGTGGTGAGGTTAGGGATGAGGTGGGATGGGATTAGGTCAAGTGCACAGGTGGTCAGATGAGATCTGGAGAGTAGAGTGGAGAGTTTTTCTTCTGTAATGGTGGAGAAGCGGGTTTTGGGAGAAGAGGACCGAGCTGTTGTGTAGAGGGTCCGTGGGGACTGTGTACTGAAGCTTTCTCTGATGTTGACTATCTTTTGTTTGAAGTATTTGGCAAAGTCTTCAGCTGAGATGAGAGGAGAGGGTCGGAGAAGGGAGTTAAAAGTGTTAAAAAGTTGTTTAGGGCTGTGGGACAGGGAAGATATGAGAGATGAGAAGTAGGCCTGTTTTGCATCAGCGAGTGAGGATTTGAATATGAGGAGGGATTGCTTGTATGCGGTGAAATGATCTTTAGAATGGGATTTCTTTCATCGCCGTTCAGCAGCCTTGGAAGCTTGTCTGAGTTTTTTGGTCAGGTTGGTGTGCCAGGGTTGTCTGTTAATTTTTCGGGTTTTGTTGTGTGTGAGGGGGGCAACAGTGTCCAGAGCTGTACTTATTGTGGTATTATATAGGGTGGTGGCAGCATCTGGGTCTTGGAGGGAACAGATGGTAGAGAGTGGGAGAAGAGAGTCAGAAAGCAAGCGAAAGTCAAGATGTTTAAGGTTCCTGTGGGGGTGTGATAGTGTGTGGGAGCAGCAGAAGAGACCAATGAAGAGAAGGTGAGTAGGTTGTGGTCGGATAGGGGGAGAGGCGAATTAGAAAAGTTAGCTAGGGAGCAGAGGCGGGTAAAGATAAGATCCAGAGTGTGACCATCTCTGTGGGTGGGAGCGGAAGACCACTGTGATAGGCCAAAGGAGGAAGAGAGTGATAGGAGTTTAGAGGCGGCCGAGTGGCAGGTGTCAATAGAGATGTTAAAGTTACCAATGATGATAGTAGGGATGTCGGTAGAAAGAAAGTGTAGTAGCCAGGTGTTAAACTGGTCAAGAAAGATGGTGGCTGGGCCTGGGGGGCGGTAAATGATGGCAACTTGAAGGTTGGAGGGAGAGTAGATGCAAACAGAGTGTACTTCAAATGAGGTGAGCGTAATGGAGGGTGGCAGTGAAGTTGGGCTGTAGGAGCAGGTGTCTGATAGGAGAAGACCAACTCCTCCACCATGTTTGCAGCCGGGGCAGGGGGTGTGAGTGAATTGAAATCCACTATATGAGAGTGCAGCAGGGGAGGAGGTGTCAGAGGGTGTCAGCCATGTTTCTGTGAGACCCAGAAAGGAAAGTTTTTGATAGATAAAAAGTTCATGAATGTAGGACAGTTTGTTACAGACAGAGCGTGCATTCCATAATGCGCCTGCAAGAGGAACCAAAGGAGCAGGGGTCAGAGGAATGGTTATTAGGTTTAAGGGGCTGTAGAAATTTGTAGAAGGAGATTTGTAGTGGGTCATGGAGGTGATAGTGGAGATTTGCTGAGGGGGGCCTGGATTTGAAGAGATATCACCAGCAATAAGGAGAAGCAGAGAAAGTGTTAATAGGTGAGAATAAGAGAGGGAATGAGGTATATGTGTGTTTGGGAAGGAAGTGTTTTATGTTGTCAAACAGGGTTGTGCAGGTGAAAAGGTAAGATGGAGGGAGAGATGAATAGTTCCTTGCTGGGTGAATGGATGTGGGGGTATTTCAGGAGGTTGTGGAAAAGTGGGAAGAGTAAGATGAAAAATTGAAACATTGTTTGCATTAACTATGCCTGTAATTACCTTTCGTCCAATTCTGGTATAATTCAGTATGTGCACTTAAGAGTTGCACTTGAGAGATGTTGCATTTGGAAAGACCAAGGTCTGAAAAGACCTAGGAACTTAGATTTATACCACTCAGTGTTCAATCACTGACCAAGAGGGAGGGGGCTACATTTGGCCTAATCAAGGGAGGACCAGATACAGGGGTGAAATAGTCAATGTAAACTAATACTCAATGAATCCAGCAGGGAAAGAGATATTAACCCCTTAGGGACGCATGACGCATGACGTCCCTAAGGGTTTAAACCGCTATTGCGGCGCAGCGGGGGTTAATTGTGACAGGATGCCCGCTGAAATCATTCAGCGGGAATCCTGTCACAACGCCAGGGGGGTTCATGTGACCCCCCCGTATCGGCAATCGCCGCAAACCGCAGGTCAATTCAGACCTGCGGTTTGCGGCTTTTACCTGCGGTTGCGGCGGTGGTTGGCGGTGCCATCGGGTCCCCATGCGGCTGCGGGGGGGACCCGATGGCATGGAAGGCAGCGCGATGTCTAAGGAAGGCATCACGCTGCCTTCCGGTGAAGAGCCTGTGAGATCCAGCCCCCTGGATCTCACAGGCCCCGGAAGCTGTATGAGTAATACACACAGTATTACTCATACAGCCAATGCATTCCAATATTCCAGTATTGGAATGCATTGTAAAGGAATATACCCCCCCAAAGTTCAAGCTCAAAGTGGGACAAAAAATAAAGTGAAAAAAAAAGTTGAAAAAATAAAGTTCTCCCCCCCCCCCAAAATTAAAGTTTCAAGTAAAAATAAACAAAAATGTCATTTTCCCCAAATAAAGTAAAAGAAAATTGGTAAAAATTTTGGGGGGAAAGAAAAGTATACATATTAGGTATCGCCGTAAACATATCACATGACCTAACCCCTCAGATGAACACCGTAAAAAATAAAAACGGTGCTAAATAAACCATTTTTTGTCACCTTACATCACAAAAAGTACAACAGCAAGCAATCAAAAAGGCGTTTGCCCACCAAAATAGTACCAATCTAACCGTCACCTCATCCTGCAAAAAATGAGCCCCTACCTGACACAATCGCCCAAAAAATAAAAAAACTATGGCTCAGAATATGGAGACACTAAAACAATTTTTTTTTGTTTCAAAAATTATATTATTGTGTAAAACTTACCGTACATAAATAAAAAAAAAGTATACATATTAGGTATCGCCGCGTCCGTATCGACCGGCTCTATAAAAATATCACATGAACTAACCTCTAAGATGAACACTGTATAAAAATTTCAAATAAAAACTGTGCTAAATAAACCATTTTTTTTCACCTTACACCACAAAAAGTGTAATAGCAAGCAATCAAAAAGTCACACGCACCCCAAAATAGTGCCAATAAAACCGTCATCTCATCCCGCAAAAATCATACCCTACCCAAGGTAATCTCCCAAAAACTGAAAAAATGATGGCTCTCAGACTATGGAAACACTAAAACATGATTTTTTTTTTGCTTCAAAAATGAAATCATTGTGTAAAACTTACATAAAAAAAAAAAAGTACACATATTAGATATCGCCGCATCCGTGACAACCTGGTCTATAAAAATATCACATGATCTAACCTGTCAGATGAATGTTGTAAATAACAAAAAATAAAAACGGTGCCAAAACAGCTATTTCTTGTTATCTTGCCTCACAAAAAGTGTAATATAGAGCAACCAAAAATCATATGTACCCTAAACTAGTACCAACAATACTGCCACCCTATCCCGTTTTTTTTTTTTAAATGGGGCCACTTTTTTTGAGTTTCTACTCTAGTTGTGCATCAGGGGGGCTTCAAATGGGACATGATGTAAAAAAAAAAACAGTCCAGCAAAACCTGCCTTCCAAAAACCGTATGGCATTCCTTTCCTTCTGCGCCCTGCCGTGTGCCTGTACAGCGGTTTACGACCACATATGGGGTGTTTCTGTAAACTAAAGAATCAGGGCTATAAGTATTGAGTTTGGTTTGGCTGTTAACCCTTGCTTTGTAACCAGAAAATAATTATTAAAATGGAAAATCTGCCAAAAAAGTAAAATTTTGAAATTGTATCTCTATTTTCCATTAATTCTTGTGGAACACCTAAAGGGTTAACAAAGTTGGTAAAATCAGTTTTGAATACCTTCAGGGGTGTAGTTTCTAGAATGGGGTCATTTTGGGGTGGTTTCTATTATGTAAGCCTCGCAAAGTGACTTCTGAACTGGTCCCTAAAAATTGGGTTTTTGAAAATTTCTGAAAAATTTCTAGATTTGCTTCTAAACTTCTACGCCTTGTAACATCCCCAAAAAATAAAATATCATTCCCAAAATGATCCAAACATGAAGTAGACATATGGGGAATGTAAAGTAATAAATATTTTTGGAGGTATTACTATGTATTATAGAAGTAGATAAATATAAACTTGGAAATTTGCAATTTTTTACAAATATTTTGTAAATTTTGTATTTTTTTATAAATAAAAATGATTTTTTTTTCCCAGTGTCATGAAGTACAATATGTGACGAAAAAACTATCTCAGAATGGCCTGAAAAAGTCAAAGCGTTTTAAAGTTATCAGCACTTAAAGTGACACTGGTCAGATTTGCAAAAAATGGCCAAGTCCTTAAGGTGAAATAGGCCTGAGTCCTTAAGGGGTTAAAGATCTAATCAGACATACCAGGATTTAGAAGGAAAGATGAGAGGGGTGGACAATATCAGACTCTGGAAAAGTTGGGTGCAGCAATTGGGTTCAAATCAGACATACCAGGATTTAGAAGGAAAGGTCTGAAAACTTTTATAGTAATATCCAAAAATACCACCTCTGTCCTACTGGTATTCGCAGTAAACCGTAAATTGTAATTGTTTTTAATTAATATCCTCAAGGAAAAATTTCAAGGATGCCTCATCACTAGAGTTGAGCGAACACCTGGATGTTCGGGTTCGAGAAGTTCGGCCGAACTTCCCAGAAATGTTCGGGTTCGGGATCCGAACCCGACCCGAACTTCATCCCGAACCCCATTGAAGTCAATGGGGACCCGAACTTTTCGGCACTAAAAAGGCTGTAAAACAGCCAAGGAAAGGGCTAGAGGGCTGCAAAAGGCAGCAAAATGTAGTTAAATCCCCTGCAAACAAATGTGGATAGGGAAATGAATAAAAATAAAAATAAAATAAATAAAAATTAACCTATATCATTTGGAGAGAGGTCCCATAGCAGAGAATCAGGCTTCATGTCAGCAGAGAATCAGTCTTCATGTCATAGCAGAGAATCAGGCTTCACGTCAGCCAAAACTGGAACAGTCCATTGTCATATATTTAGGCCCCGGCACCCAGACAGAGGAGAGCGGTCCCATAACAGAGATTCAGGCTTCATGTCAGCAGAGAATCAGTCTTCATGTCATAGCAGAGAATCAGGCTTCACGTCAGTCAAAACTGGAACAGTCCATTGTCATATATTTAGGCCCCGGCACCCAGACAGAGGAGAGAGGTCCCATAACGGAGATTCAGGCTTCATGTCAGCAGAAAATCTGTCTTCATGTCATAGCAGAGAATCAGGCTTCACGTCAGCCAAAACTGGAACAGTCCATTGTCATATATTTAGGCCCCGGCACCCAGACAGAGGAGAGGGTCCCATAGCAGAGATTCAGGCTTCATGTCATAGCAGAGAATCATGCTTCACGTCACCCAAAACTGGAACAGTCCATTGTCAGATTTTTAGGCCCCGGCACCCAGACAGAGGAGAGAGGTCCCATAGCAGAGATTCAGGCTTCATGTCATAGCAGAGAATCATGCTTCACGTCACCCAACACTGGAACAGGCCACTGTCAGATATTTTTAGGCCCCGGCACCCAGACAGAGGAGAGGTTCATTCAACTTTGGGTTGCCCCGCAATATAATGGTAAAATGAAAATAAAAATAGGATTGAATGAGGAAGTGCCCTGGAGTACAATACTATATGGTTAAGGGGAGGTAGTTAATGTCTAATCTGCACAAGGGATGGACAGGTCCTGTGGAATCCATGCCTGGTTCATTTTTATGAACGTCAGCTTGTCCACATTGGCTGTAGACAGGCGGCTGCGTTTGTCTGTAATGACGCCCCCTGCCGTGCTGAATACACGTCCAGACAAAATGCTGGCCGCCGGGCAGGCCAGCACCTCTAAGGCATAAAAGGCTAGCTCTGGCCACGTGGACAATTTGGAGACCCAGAAGTTGAATGGGGCCGAACCATCAGTCAGTACGTGGAGGGGTGTGCACACGTACTGTTCCACCATGTTAGTGAAATGTTGCCTCCTGCTAACACATTCCGTATCAGGTGCGTGTTGACAAAACTTTTCCACATCTCTGCCATGCTAACCCTGCCCTCAGAGGAGCTGGCCGTGACACAGCTGCGTTGGCGACCTCTTGCTCCTCCTCTGCCTTCGCCTTGGGCTTCCACTTGTTCCCCTGTGACATTTGGGAATGCTCTCAGTAGCGCGTCTACCAACGTGCGCTTGTACTCGCGCATCTTCCTATCACGCTCCAGTGCAGGAAGTAAGGTGGGCACATTGTCTTTGTACCGGGGATCCAGCAGGGTGGCAACCCAGTAGTCTGCACACGTTAAAATGTGGGCAACTCTGCTGTCGTTGCGCAGGCACTGCAGCATGTAGTCGCTCATGTGTGCCAGGCTGCCCAGAGGTAAGGACAAGCTGTCCTCTGTGGGAGGCGTATAGTCATCGTCCTGCGTTTCCCCCAGCCACGCACCAGTGATGGGCCCGAGCTGCGTTAGGTGCCACCCCGCTGTGAACATGCTTCATCCTCATCCTCCTCCACCTCATCCTCGCCCTCCAGTAGTGGGCCCTGTCTGGCCACATTTGTACCTGGCCTCTGCTGTTCCTAAAAACCTCCCTCTGAGTCACTTCGAAGAGACTGGCCTGAAAGTGCTAAAAATGACCCCTCTTCCTCCTGGGCCACCTCCTCTTCCATCATCGCCCTAAGTGTTTTCTCAAGAAGACATAGAAGTGGTATTGTAACGCTGATAACGGCGTCATCGCCACTGGCCATGTTGGTGGAGTACTCGAAACAGCGAAACAGGGCACACAGGTCTCGCATGGAGGCCCAGTCATTGGTGGTGAAGTGGTGCTGTTCCGCAGTGCGATTGACCCGTGCGTGCTGCAGCTGAAACTCCACTATGGCCTGCTGCTGCTCGCACAGTCTGTCCAGCATGTGCAAGGTGGAGTTCCACCTGGTGGGCACGTCGCATATGAGGCGGTGAGCGGGAAGGCCGAAGTTACGCCCATTATCGCACACCACCAGGCCGGGCTTGAGACTCACCGGCAGCAACCACTCGTCGGTCTGTTCTATACCCCGCCACAACTCCTGTGCGGTGTAGGGGCCGGTCCCCCAAACATATGAGTTTCAGAATGGCCTGCTGACGTTTACCCCGGGCTGTGCTGAAGTTGGTGGTGAAGGTGTGTGGCTGACTGGATGATCAGGTGGGAGAAGAGGAGGAGGAAGCCGAGAAGGAGGAGAAGGCAACAGGAGGCAAAGAATGTTGCCCTGCAATCCTTGACGGCGGAAGGACGTGCGCCAAACAGCTCTTCGCCTGGGGCCCAGCCGCCACTACATTTACCCAGTGTGCAGTTAGGGAGATATAGCGTCCCTGGCGGTGCTTACTGGTCCACGTATCTGTGGTTAGGTGGACCTTGCCACAGATGGCGTTCCGCAGTGCACACTTGATTTTATCGGATACTTGGTTGTGCAGGGAAGGCACGGCTCTCTTGGAGAAGTAGTGGCGGCTGGGAACAACATACTGTGGGACAGCAAGCGACATGAGCTGTTTGAAGCTGTCTGTGTCCACCAGCCTGAATGACAGCATTTCATAGGCCAGTAGTTTAGAAATGCTGGCATTCAGGGCCAGGGATCGAGGGTGGCTAGGTGGGAATTTACGCTTTCTCTCAAATGTTTGTGAGATGGAGAGCTGAACGCTGCCGTGTGACATGGTTGAGATGCTTGGTGATGGAGGTGGTGGTGGTGTTGGTGGTACATCCTCTGTTTGCTGGGCGGCAGGTGCCAACGTTCCTCCAGAGGCGGAGGAAGAGGCCGAGGCGGCAGCAGCAGAAGAGATAGCAGGGGGAGCCTGAGTGAGTTCCTTGTTTTTAAGGTGTTTACTCCACTGCAGTTCATGCTTTGCATGGAGGTGCCTGGTCATGCTGGTTGTGCTAAGGTTCAGAACGTTAATGCCTCGCTTCAGGCTCTGATGGCACAGCGTGCAAACCACTCGGGTCTTGTCGTCAGCACATTGTTTGAAGAACTGCCACGCCAGGGAACTCCTTGAAGCTGCCTTTGGGGTGCTGGGTTCCAGATGGCGGTGGCCAATAGCAGACGGACTCTCTTGGCGGCGGGTGTTCTGCTTTTGCCCACTGCTCCCTCTTTTGCTACGCTGTTGGCTCGGTCTCACCACTGCCTCCTCCTCCGAATTCTGAAAGTCAGTGGCACGACCTTCATTCCATGTGGGGTCTAGGACCTCATCGTCCCCTGCATCGTCCTCCACCCAGTCTTCCTCCCTGACCTCCTGTTCAGTCTGCACACTGCAGAAAGACGCAGCAGTTGGCACCTGTGTTTCGTCATCATCAGAGACGTGATGAGGTGGTATTCCCATGTCCTCATCATTAGGAAACATAAGTGGTTGTGCGTTAGTGCATTCTGTCTCTTCCACCCCTGGGGAAGGGCTAGGTGGATGCCCTTGGGAAACCCTGCCAGCAGAGTCTTCAAACAGCATAAGAGACTGCTGCATAACTTGAGGCTCAGACAGTTTCCCTGATATGCATGGGGGTGATGTGACAGACTGATGGACTTGGTTTTCATGCGCCATCTGTGCGCTTTCTGCCGAACTATACAGTTCGGGTTCGCTCATCCCTACTCATCACCCTTCGAAACAAAAAAGATGTCATCTATATAACGATGCCATAGCACCAGGTCTGTCCCCAGCCTACGCCGTATGCCCCCACGTACATCTCCAATCAATAAAACACAAGGTTATGAAAAGAACATCTATGAATACATCTACGAATATATATATTTACACCGGTTTTTAATACATTTTATATAATATATTGCATGTTTTTTGTATCTTAGTCATATTAGGACCCATTCAAAATGTTTAATGCTACATTTAAGCAGTTCTCGTGATAAACACATCTTATGAGAATAAAACGCATCAAAAATGCATGAAAACCGCATGCGCATTTTTATGTTTTTCGAACAGCATTTGTTCATTTATCTTGTTTTTAGATATGCAAGTTGAAGATTATGGTTACTTGGTTGATATTTCACAGAATATTGAACATTTTAAGATAATCCACTTCTGATTTTACTTGGATCCTGAATCCTGGTTTTCCAAAAGCCTTTCAAGAGGTATAAAAGGGGAAGTTAGTTGCCCCAGCAGGTCACCACTGAGGAAGGGGTAAAGTGGAAACCCCGAAACACGTTTGGTCAGGACCTGCTATATTTATGGATGAGCAACTGTATATTTGCCTTTATCCACCGTCTTCTTTGAAGAACTGCAGATTGAAAGATATCCCTCTGGAATCCCACTGACTCCCTGGTGTTGCCAGACACTGGCTGTACTATACACCTTGAGATTTCTGCGAACATCTGAACGTATTACTCATCACAAACTTGGTCAATTGAGGACCATATGAACGGGCCTTTTCACAAAGGACACTTACAGCAATAGAAGCCGTCCGGAAAGGTAAAAGGCGTTTTAGGCAGTGTGATACAGTGGGACGCCACAAATACACCGCAAATCCTTCTGCCATATCGCCTTATTTTATGACTGTTTTACAGTTCATTATATGACCGCTTCACATTTTACTAATTTGTCCTGGAACAGTGTGGGTATTTTCCTGCAGGTGGACAAACACACCTGTCGATTCATTAATCAATTAATGACACTGGCAAACTGAACTCCAGGTGTATACACACTCACCATTTAAACTTGAGGTGATACATACCTCTACGTATTATAACCCATAACCCCTTCATGTGAGAGGATCAACTGATATTACATTGCAATATATCGCCACATTTATTTGGATCTATTTAATGCAGAGTTTAATTCAGGACGTATATGTCCGTATTTGTTTTATATGTCAGTTTTATATCGCTTTTATTGTGTATGCCTTGCAGAGAATAAATATTATTCCTTTATTACCTTATATATGCAGTATTCCAGTATTTGAGTGCTCAGCCCAATCTTTAACTTTAGGTATTAAAAAGTGAAAGTTTGATTTATGATTATTATTATGTCCCATTAGCTTTGGTCCTTTAACAAGTGGGAGGCCCATATTCAAACTGTTGTAATTCCTGCACCGTTCACCTGATTTGGATGTAAATATCCTCAAATTAAAGCTGACAGTCTGCAGGTAAAGCGCATCTTGTTCGTTTCATTTCAAATCTATTGTGGTGGTGTATAGAGCCAAAAATGTTAGAATTGTGTCGATGTCACAATATTTATGGACCTGAATGTACATACTAGCAGAAGGACCCGGCCCGGGTATATTTCATACTTAATTTAATGTTTGTGTGTCGTTAAAAGACATCGACAGTATCCCCCATAACATTGACCTCTATAGCACCCCGCCCCTTTAACATTGAACTCCACAGTCCCCCACCCCTTAACACTGACCCCCCCCCAAAGTGCCCCGCCACTTTAAAATGGGACCTCCACAGCAGCCCATCCCCTTCTTTGACCTTCACAGCAGCCCGCCCCTTTAACAGTGAGTTTCACAGTACCCCACTCCCTTACAAGTGACCTCAACAGTACCCCGCTGCCTTAACAGTGACCTCCACAGTACCCCGCTGCCTTAACAGTGACCTCCACAGTACCCCGCTGCCTTAACAGTGACCTCACAGTACCCTGCCCCCTTAACAGACCTCCACAGCGCCCTGCCCCTTTAATGCTAGGGCTACACGACAACATGTGTCGCGCAACATTTTGTCTCAGCAATTTTTATAATGATAGGCTATGGTGTTGCACTGCGACATGTGACATGCTGCAACTGCAACACGACAGTCGAAAAAAATCCATCCAAGATGGAGCCTTCTGCAACTGTCGCGTCGCAGTGCAACACCATAGCCTATCATTATAAAAATTGTCGCACGACATTGGTGCGACATCAATTTCGCGTGACACATGTAGCAGTGTAGTTGTGCCCTATGTGTCGTGCGACTTATTGTCGTCGTGTACCCCTAGTCTAAGGCTGACCTACAGCAGTGAAGCAAAATGGATGGGTTGTTATGGAAACCTGGAGTAAAACTGTATGTATTTGGAGACTAAGGGCCTGCGAGCTTCTATTGGCTCATAAGGGACATGTGACCGTGTGTATGGAAGTTGGGATATGAAGAGTAAGACTTACAGGCTTGTATTGGCTAATGCAGGTAATTGTTTGGAAATATCCTAGAGAGCTGTGACCCCCCACAAGATTTCTTTCCAGGTAGCAAGGGATGTGTATACCAAGTTTCGTTGAAATCGATGGTTGCATTTTTGAGCGATCGCGGAACATACATAAACGCAGACGTCCTTCTTTTTAAAAAATAGGTAAAAAATATATTAACCCCTTCCCGACCGCAATCTGTATATATACGTGATAGCTGCACATACCCCGTGCAGCTACCACATATATAAACGTCAAACCAGCTCTTTAATCCAAGCGCTGCAAAACGCTTGGATTAAAGCTTCTGCCCGAGCCCTGCTGCTGTCACGGACAGCATACAGTCTAGTAATGCTGGCAAGGGACCAATCAGAGTGGCTCCTTGCCGACAATCGATCCGATTGGTTAGTCAGACTAACCAATCGGATCGCGGCAGTGAAAAAAATGCTGGTTTCATGCTCTGATCTGTGCCCCCGATCTGTGGTTGTGCACCCCATCTGTGCCCCTTCCAAGCCCCCCTTGTGTCCGCCTGCAGCTCATCTGTTCCTGCTCTCATCTCCTAGAGGCAGCTGCCCTGATGCGGTCCGCCACCTCCCCGCCCCATGCATTCATTCTCACCCGCCCCTCCTGCCCCAGCCTCCCTCAATATTGGCTGCCATACCCCCCCAACCCCCCCTTTCCAGCGCTGCCCCCGATCCCCCTGCTGTGTGTGATGGCGGCGGCTCCATTACTGAGCCGCCGCCATCAACAGAGAGTGTCAGCTCTAGGCTGACACTCTCCTGTAACCCCATAGATGCCGCGGTTTGCAAAAGCGTCCGCTGTTGCCACCTACAGGGCATCTAATAGTATTATACTTTGCAATGCAAGAGCATTGCATAGTATAGTACAGCCATCAGCCCCACTGGATCTTCATGATCCAAGAGGGACTTGATAAAAAAAGAAAGTGAAAATAATAAAAATGAAAAATAAAAATAAATAAAAATGTAAATTAAAAAAGGAAATTGCCTTTTCCTATAAAAAAAAAATGAAAAAATAAAATACACATATTAGGTGTCACCGCGTCCATAACAACTGTCTTTATAAATATATCACATGATAGACCCCGTCCGATAAACACCATAAAAATAAACAGTGCCAAAAAAGCTATTTTTGTCACCTTACATCACAAAAAGTGCAACAGCAAGCGATCAAAAAGGCTTATGACCCCCAAAATAGTACCAATCAAACCGTCACCCTGTTCCGCAAAAAATTATACCCTATTTAAGACAGTTGCCCAAAAAATAAAAAAGCTATAGCTCTCAGACTATAGAGACACTAAAACATCATTTTTTTGGTTTCAGAAATGCTATTATTGTGTAAAACTTAAATATATAAGAAAAAGTATACATATTAGGTATTGCCACGTCCGTAACGATCTTTTCTATAAAACTATCACATGACCTAACTCCTCAGATGAACGCTGTAAAAATAAATTAATGAAAACTGTTCCAAAACAGCCAATTTTTGGGTCACCTTGCCCCATAAAGTGTAATAATGAATGATCAAAAAATCCTATGTACCCAAAAATGGTACCAATAAAAACCTCAACACTTTCTACAAAAAACGAGCCCCTGCACAAGACGATCGGCAGAAAAATAAAAAACATATGGCGTTCAGAAAACCAATCCAGCACAATCTGCCTTTCAAAAACCGTAAGGCATTCCTTTCCTTCTGCGCCCTGCCGTGTGCCCGTACAGCAGTTTACGACCACATGTGGGGTGTTTCTGTAAACCGCGGAATCAGGGTAATAAATATTGAGTGTTGTTTGGCTGTTAACCCTCAATGTGTTAAAGAAATAAAATTTATAAAATGGAAAATCTGCCAAAAAAGTGAAATTTAGAAATTTCATCTCCATTTTCCTTTAATTCTTGTGGAACGCCTAAAGGGTTAACAAAGTTAGTAAAATCAGTTTTGAGTAACTTGAGGGGTGTAGTTTCTACAATGGGGTCATTTATGGGGGTATCCACTATGTAAGCCCCACAAAGTGACTTCAGACCTGAACTGGTACTTAAAAAGTGGGTTTTGGAAGTTTTCTTATAATTGTAAGAATTGCTTCTAAACTTCTAAGCCTTCTAACGTCCTAAAAAAATAAAATGACATTTCCAAAATGATGCCAACATAAAGTAGACATATGGGGAATGTTAAGTAATTAATATTTTATTAGGTATCACTTTCTGTTTTAGAAGCAGAGAAATTGAAATTTGGAAAATTGTGAATTTTTAAAATTTTTTGGTAAATTTGGGATTTTTTCATAAATAAAGGTGAAAAATATATATATAATATAAGATATTACTATCTACCATTTGGACTCTACCATTTGAATGTCTCAACAGAAATCGAGACTCCGACCAGGCAACATTTTTCCAGTCTTCAACAGTCCAATTTTGGTGAGCTCATGCAAATTGTAGCCTTTTTTTCCTATTTGTAGTGGAGATGAGTGGTACCCGGTGGGGTCTTCTGCTGTTGTAGCCCATCCGGCTCAAGGTTGTGCGTGTTGTGGCTTCACAAATGCTTTGCTGCATACCTTGGTTGTAACGAGTGGTTATTTCAGTCAACGTTGCTCTTCTATCAGCTTGAATCAGTCGGCCCATTCTCCTCTGACCTCTAGCATCCACAATGCATTTTTGCCCACAGGACTGCCGTATACTGGATGTTTTTCCCTTTTCTCACCATTCTTTGTAAACCCTAGAAATGGTTGTGCGTGAAAATCCCAGTAACTGAGCAGATTGTGAAATACTCAGACCGGCCCGTCTGGCACAAACAACCATGCCACGCTCGAAATTGCTTAAATCACCTTTCTTTCCCATTCTGACATTCAGTTTAGAGTTCAGGAGATTGTCTTGACCAGGACCACACCCCTAAATGCATTGAAGCAACTGCCATGTGATTGGTTGACTAGATAATTGCATTAATGAGAAATAGAACAGGTGTTCCTAATAATTCTTTAGGTGAGTGTATATATATATATATATATATATATACATACATACATATATACACACTAAAATACAAATCAAAGAGAAAAATAAAAATAAAAAAGTGCAAAAAAATAAAATAAAGGGGCAGATCTTTTGGGAGACATTTTATGTGGCAAAAATATAATAAAGTAAAAAGATATTACCGTATTTTCGCCCCATAAGATGCACTTTTTCTCCCCCCAAAATGGGGGAAAAATGCCCCTGCGTCTTATGGGGCGAATGCTGACAGTTTTACATCGCAAGCTGCGATGTACGAGCGAGCGGTGAGGGACTGGGAGGAGGAGCTGGGGGCCGGCAATAGCGGTGGGGCGGTGCAGTCAGTGTACTATAGCCCAGCCCCGCCGCTCCGGTATACTAATATAAAATGTCTTATTCAATTAATAGTTAATAAACATGCCCCCTCACTCCTAATAGTACCTTACATCCTAACTGCTTCAGTAGAATGCAGGCAGGCCGGGCGGGCGGCAGCGTAACTCCCTGATGTCACGTGCCTGCGCCGCCTACTTTATGAATGAAGCAGGCAGTGCAGGCAAGTGACGTCAGTGAGTGACGCGCCGGCCGTCCGGCCTGCCTGCATTCTACTGAAGCCGTTAGGATGTAAGGTACTATTAGGAGTGAGGGGGCATGTTTAATAACTTTTAATTGAATAAGACATTTTATATTTGTATACTGGCGCGGCGGGGGGGGGGGGAGATCTGTGGATGACATTTTTATGGGGGACATCTGTGGATGGCCATAACAGTGTCCGTCATCCACAGATCCCCTCATAACAGTGTCCGTCATCCACAGATCCCCCCATAACAGTGTCCGTCATCCACAGATCCCCAGTAATAGTGCCATCCACAGACCACCAATAGTTCCAAACCCACCAAACACACAGCACACCTTTTGGTTCAAAAAATTTTTTTTTCTTATTTTCCTCCCCAAAAACCTAGGTGCGTCTTATTGGCCGGTGCGTCTTATAATAAAAAATACGGTATATGTATTTATTCATTTATTTATTTTATGCATGTATACAGAGCTACTATATTCCGCAGCGCTTTATAGCCATTAGCATCCAACTGTCCCCAATGGGGCTCACAATCTAAGGTCTCTATCAGTATGTCTTTGGAGTGTAGAAGGAAACTGGAGTACCCAGAGGAAACCCACACAAACACGGGAAGAACATACAAACTCCATGCAGATGTTGTCCTTGGTTGGATTCGCTATATATATTTTTTCAAATAATAAAATAAAACCTGTAATAAAATACAAATAAAACATAAAAAAAAAAACACCCTCGCCAACCAAAACCATGTCCATTATCAACCCATTCACATAAAAATATACATATTATATATCAGAACGACCGACACAAAATAGGGAACTCATTGTAATAATTAATTTTGGTGCCAGTTTGAATATTTAAAGAATAAGGAGCTAGAGTTTAAAAAAAATATATATATTACTTTTTAAAAAAAAATTGCACAGTTTTCCACCAAAAAAAAAAAAAAAAGTTAAAAATATATTAAAAAGCCCTATGTGTCATGTAAAAAAGGTGGTCCAACAAATAAAACTGTGTCACAACTGTTAAACCACCATGTGCGCTAAATAAAGAAAGTGTCTGGTCATTAAGGCCTTCTCAGACTCACTCATTAAAGGGTTAACCAATGAGCATTTCTCCCCGGGGTAAGGGAAAGTGCTTACTGGTTATTGCAGAGCGCCAGTCACATAGATGTAACCTGTAACCGGGGGCAGGTGATGGTAATAACCAATGAGCGCCGTCCTCTGCAGTGAAGGAAAGGGTAATTTATGAACAGGAGACTGGATGGTACAGGTAGCCCCTAAGGAGGCGGAGAGGAAGATGGGAGTGGTAGTGGCTCTAGCTGTAAAAAGTCTATCACTGTGGTTTTCCGATCACCATTGCTCCCTAGGGACAGTAAATGGTGGCCACAAGAAGAAAAAGCCGCTCATTGGGTGAGTATGTCAAGCACTGGTAGCCTCCAAGTACAGGAAGGTTAGTTATGCTCACCTGTTTTGGTTGCACCAAAATTGGGCGCAACCACAATGAAGGCAAATAAAAGTGATTGAAGGTGGCTGGTTGGTGCTGCCGATTTTGTCCATAATCTCCTTTGGCGGGGGCCGCCGTCCGGGTCAACAAATGTAGTAAACTTCCACTGGACTGGAGGTGTCGAGTAGAGGGGTAGACCATAGGCGCAAGATTGCAACCAGAGAAAGGAGGACACACCCTTTCTTTTCTTTGGACATTCCCTAGTGTGCATATGCGGATCTGCAATACACGGGCACCGTTCCGCGTGCATTCCGCATCACGGATGCGGACCCATTCGCTTGAATGGGTCTGCAAATCCGGAGCTGCAGTACGGAACGGTAGCACGGAATGGAACCCCACGAAAGCACTACGGAGTGCTTCTGTGATGTTCCGTTCCATGCACCCGTTCCGCAAAAAGATAGAACAAGTTCTATCTTTTTGCAGAACGGACGAATCGCGGACCCCATTCGAATCGCGGACCCCATCCGCAATTTGTGGCCCACAGCATGGGCACAGGGCCCTTACGTCCGTCTGCAAGAGGCCTTAGGATTCCTGCCTGATGGTAGTTAGTAAAGATGAGCCAATTTTTTCAAAAATTTGATTCGCCGGTTTGCCGAATTTTTGGGAAAAATTTGGTTTGATCTGAATTTATTTGTGGCGAATCTCATAAAAAAACTGCTATTTCCTAGCTGCAGAGAGCCTTTATAGTGGTGTAGAACACTGTGCCTTGCAGTAACACACATAGGGAGTCTGCTGTGGTAGTGAAATAATACTGTGAATCCGTATGACATGCAGATGACAGGCGTTGCTCCTAGAATCACTGCACACTTCACTTATTTGGGCAGTCACAGAGCCAAAACTGACCAAATAACTCAAGTATGAACTCAGCCTTACAGGTCGATGTTAGTGCCAAGAAAAAGCACACTCCTTTTACACCGTCGTCAGCTGATTCCACATAGATGTCTACAGAACCTGTTCTATTAAACGCTTATACAAGTAGAGCCCCCCCAGACAGAGTGGAGAGGGTGTCAGCAGTAAGTTTGTGTTGACGTCACTGATTATTTTGCCCTTCCTCTGATCCGTCAGAACAATAACCAACAAAAACGGATCCTGTCTGTTAGGCATCCGCCTTCACTCGGACAGCATTTGGTCAGTAATCCATCAGTATTGCTAATGCCCAAAAAAACAGGAGTGGATCCAAAACAGAGATGACACGTGAATTGAATATTTGTTTGTCTTCTGTGTTTTGTACCCACTCCTGCTTTTGGCTACCAAATCCCAAGCCAATTCTGATGGGACCATACCGGCCTTACAGCCACTACACAGACAGGATACATTGTGCATCTTATTTTTCCTTCCTTCTGACAGATCAGAAGGGTCAAATAAATGATGATGTCAGACAGGCCAAAAGGCAAAACAGTTGCCCAATCATGAAGTGAGGAGGGTGGGAACAGCATGAGAAGTTCACAGAATAGCCATATGACAGAGTCTGGAGGTGGTGGCAGCAGCATCAGGAGGCCACAGAGTGGCACAATGACAGTGTGGAGGTGGCGGCATCATCTGGAGGCCGCAGAGTAGCAAGGTGACATAGTGTGAAGGTGGCAGCAGCATGTGGAGAAAACAGAGTGGCAAGGTGACATAGTGTGGAGGTGGCAGCAGCATGAGGATACCACAGCGTGGCAAGGTGACATAGTGTGGAGGTGGCAGCAGCATGAGGAGACCACAGAGTGGCAAGGTGAGAGTGTGGAGGTGGCAGCAGCATCAGGAGGCAACAGTGTGACAAGGTGACACAGTGTGGAGGTGGCAGCAGCATGAGGAGACCACAGAGTAGCCCAAGGACAGAGTCTGGAGGTGGCAGCAGCATCAGGAGGCCACAGAGTGGCACAATGACAGTGTGGAGGTGGCAGCAGCATGAGGAGACCACATAGTGGCTCAATGATAGTCTGATAGTGGTGGAAGCATCAGGAGGCCACAGAGTGGCACAATGACAGTGTGGAGGTGGCATCAGCATGAGGAAGCCACAGAGGGGCAAGGTGACATAGTGTGGAGGTGGATGACAATACCAGTACCCACTGAAAATGGTGGGTGAAAGAAGGAGCACTTGGCATCAGATGTGTGGCATCAGGTGGGTGACAGCATCAGAATAGTAGCTGAGGCAGGTAGCCAGAAGAAACATGTCTCTTTGGTTAAAGTGTTGGTGTGACACCATGGATGATCTAGTCTGATGCATCAGGCATTGGTGGGTGGAAATGCTGGCTGATCCACGCCTGATTCATCTTGACAAAGGTCAGTCTCTCCACATTTTGGGTGGACAGGCGAGTTCTTCTTGGGGTAACTATGGCCCCCACTGCACTAAACACCCGCTCTGATGCCACACTACTGGCCGGGCAGGACAGCTTTTCCAGGGAAAACTCTGCCAGTTGCGGCCACAAATCCAGTTTGGCTGCCCAGTAGTCCAGTGGATCTTCCATGTGGGGTGGCAGGGTGCTGTCCAAGTATGCCACCACCTGCTGGTTCAGGTCCTGCTCCAGGTCTAGCTGCTGCTGCTGCTGATTAGTTTCTTCACTAGGCGGGTGAAGAAAGCTGCTAATCAGCGACTCTAGACTCAAGTTGCTGCTGATGGAGCTGGAACCCCCCCGGTCAGAACTGCGAGAAGATGGACGATGGCACAGATAGGCAGCGGCCAACTAACTACATAGGATGTCTCTATAGTAGGTCAGTTTGCCCTCCCTCTCAGAGGGTGTAAAAAAGGCCCCATTTTGGACCGATAACAAGGGTCCAACAAGGTGGAGTGCCATAAGTCATCCCTCTGCCGAATGGTGGCAATTCGGCGGTCACTACGCAAGCAAGTGAGCATACATCGGGCCATTTGTGCAAGTGACTCTAAGGGTCTCCTTGCCTCCAGCTCCACTGCATACTACCACGGTGTGTCTGGGTACTCTGCCTCGTCTTCCTCATCGCCCTGTTGTTCCTCTGGCTGCTCGGTCCAACATATGGAGTGTGGAATTCCAACGGGTGGAAACGTCGCATATCAGCCTATGTTGGGGAATGCCGATCTGCCGCTGCAGCTCAAGGAGGGTGTGCTTTGCAGTGTACAGGTGGCTGAAGTGCATGCAAAGTTTCCTGGCCATTTTTTTGGATGTCTTGCAAATGGGTAGAAGAATTCAGGAACCGCTTGACAACCAGATTGAACACGTGTGCCATGCAGGGCACATGGCTCAGCCTTCCTTGACGCAGCGCCGACACCATGTTCTTCCCGTTGTCGCCAGTATTTGATTTCTTGATGAAGGACACGGAGCAGTTCCTCCCCTGTATGTCTCCGATTGCCCAGGCAAACGAGGTGCAGAACAGCTTGACACCGCACATGTGGTATGCTGGAGGGGCACTGTGAATTGTCCCTGCAGTGAAGGCTGAGGACACGGTGGAGGATGAGGAGGCAGAGGCGGACATTGTCGCTGGACCAACGGCGTGAGAACGTGGAGGCGGAAGCGGCGTCACCTGGGCAAGTTGCTGGTGTGGCTGTGCAGGAACCACATTCACCCAGTGGGCCGTAAAGGACATGTATTGTCCCTGACCGTAGTTACAGCTCCACACGTCGGCGCTGCCGTGCACTTTGTCAGACTCCAACAGGCTCAAGGACTGTTCCACCTTCTGTTCTACATGTGTGTGCAGGGCTGGTACTGACTTTTTGGCAAAGAAATGATGGCTTGGGACTCTCCACCACGAACCGGCACAAGCCTTCAGTTCTCTGAAAGGTGCAGAGTCCACCACTTGGAAAGGGAGGTACTCCAGCACCTGCAACTTGGACAGTGCATATTCAGCTTCTGCGCCGTTGGATGAGTACACGCATACTGTTGTCTCTTGGCAATCGCTTCGGTGATCGATTGCTGATGGAATGACTGACAAGGAGTAAGAGCAGGAGCATCAGGACCAGCAGATGATGGGAAGGACAGACAGCTCCCTTCGGCTGAGGTGGTGGAGCCTTGACTGCCTGAAACCGGGTGCGTGCCTCTGGATGATGTAGCGGTTGTTGCAGCAGGATGGACCACCACATCGGAGCCACGGTTCTTCCAGGCCACTTTATGGTGACACTGCATATGTTGACGCAGGGCCATGTTCACCTCCTCCGGCGGCTTAACAAAAAACTGCCACACCGCCGAGTAGGTGATTTTACCCCCAACACTACGCACTGACTGACTGCTACCGTCGCTGCTTCTGTAAACCTGTGCACCAATACTTTCCGGGCAGGTAGGCTCCTGCGTTGTGGGTCTACCACTGGCACGATTGGCTACTGATCTCCCACTGCTGCAACCCTGCTGACTCCCGGCCACGCTAGCGACTTGCTGGCTCCACCGATGCCTCACGGACAAGCTGCCACCTTCTTCTCCCGATGATGATTAAGCCCCTAATTCACCCCGCTCCCAAGTGCGATCAGCTACATCATCATCATCGAGTACTGTCTGCATGTCACTGATGTCTGCTGACTGTCCTCTAGTAGCTCGTCCCCACTGTATAGTGGGGCTGAGCCCACAGCATATAATACTTCTCTGGCTGAGGGAACATAAAAGGACAGAGGCAGGTTGAGGACAGGTGAGGGCACAGGGCCTGCTCCCGGGCCATGCCAACTAAGGGCTGTGTCTGACGAACCCACCGATTGTTGACTTGGGGTGTCTGATGTCACTTGGGACGAAGTGGATGACCGAGTCAACCATTCAAGAACCGTTGGGTTGCTGGTCAAGACACGACCACTAGATGACACCGGGAGCTCAGGCATCTCGATGCGACTCCTGCTGCCACGCCCCCTTACTCTGCTGCGACCTGAGCCTGCACCAAAAACATTTAGGCTTCTGGCTCTCACCTGTGCAGGGCCTGGCACTTCTCTGTCTGACATACTGTTAGATTAAATAAATAAAAAAGGAAATTAAAACACCCCAAAAAAGTCTGTAATTTTCTCATTTCACCACACAACGGCTAATAAGCCCTTTTTTTTTGTTCACTAATGCACGCCAAAAAGGGCTGTAATTTTCTCACTTTACCACATGACGGCAAAAAAAAAATTGTGCCACTAATACACGTAAAAAAGGGCTTTAGAACATAAAACTGCACTGCTGAATGGCAAATATATTTTGAACGGCCACATATACACAGCAAAAATGGCTTTAGAACAAATAACTACACCGCTGAACAGCAAATATATTTTTGTTTTGCCACTAATACACGCAAAAATGGCTGTAATTTTAGCACTTCACCACACAACAGCCAATAAGCCCTTTTTTCCACTAATACAAGCCAAAAAATGCTTTAGAACACTTGCACCCTAATAAGAACGGTTTGCTGGAATTACAGAGCTGTATAATGGTAATTTGGATCCCCAGTCAATGCACCAAGGTATAATAGGATTGTTCTTATTACCCAGGCTGTAACCTCCCCTACTGATCCCTGTTCAACATAAACACTGTGGAATGATTGCTCCCTTTCCTTTCCCTACACCTTGCATAATCTTTCCCTGCATTTGTAAATAGTTTTTTTTAGCACAAAGAAGTTTTTTCTAACACTGTCCCTAACTGATGTCTCTCCCTGCACTCAGTTCACTGGTAAATGGCAGAATCTAAGATGGCTGATGCTATTTATAGGGCTGTGACATCACAGGGCTGACTGGCTGCTGATTGGCTGCATGCATGGCATTATGGGTCATCCCGCCTTCCCTGAGTTCCTTTCTCCATGTCCTCAAATGTGCAGCAGCCATTTTAGGGAAAAATGCGATTCGTTACCACGAAGCGCAAAGAAATTCAGTTTCGGTGCAAATCGAATTAGATGGAATTGCACTTCGTCAACTTCGATTCGCTCATCTCTAGTAGTTAGAGTGCCCTTGGTGTTAACGTTTGTATGGGTACAAGGCAGGGCATATAGGGTGTCCAATGGCTGACATATAGTGTAAGGGTCAGTAACCAGGCCTGATTTAAAGGGGCTTTCCAAGATTTTTATACTGATGACTTACCCTCAGCATAGGTCATCAGTATGTGATTGGCGGGGGTCTGACACCTGGGACTCCCACCAATCAGCTATTTGAGAAGGCATTGGCGCTCCTCCACATTGTATAGTGGCTGTGCTTGGTATCGCGCTCACCCCTATTCACTGTCATGGGTCTGAGCTGCTCCTAGGCCACGTGACTGATGAACGTGACGTCAGTGACCTAGGAAAAAATTATATAGGCCGAGGTGCTCACAGGAGCGCTAATGTATTTTCAAACAGCTGATCGGCAGGGTCCCAGGTGTCAGACCCCCACCGACCTATCCTGAGGATGGTTCATCAGTATAAAAATCTCAGAAAACCCTTTTAACAGAATAAACATCTCTCTTTACTGTACTGCAAAATGAGGGTTGTAGTACTTTCAAAAGTGCCGCCAGAACATGGTTCCAACAATGTTCAGTGCAAATCTACCCCCTGATGGTTTTGTATGGTTATAGGGAAGGTTTAGATTCCATGTACTCCTTAACTCTTCCTCTGCAGAATATGAGGCTGACAATAACAGTAATACACTACAGAAAGGACCGGCCAGGTCGTGTCTAAGTGTGGATGGTGTCTTAGAAGTATTCCACACAAAGCAGTCATGTCTATAGCTTTGGAGAGCAGTGTACCTTAGGCTAGTTTCACACAGGTGGCACAGCAAGCCGGCAGCCTGTTGGGGTTCTCCGGATCAATCACTCGTTTGTCAGCTGATTTGCATCTCCCTGCATAATCAGGGATGTACTGCCGATAATCAGTAGCACTAAATGAGAGGCTGTCAGTATGGGATCTGCGTCTCCACCGCAGGGTGGCAGATCGCTGTCTGCACATCGCAGCACTATGGGTCCCAGTACTGGCTTAACTTGTAGGAGACGCAGGCGCCCTCCAGCATACCGCCGCATCCGTCCTCACTGCCAGGTGTCATCTGATGCGCTATAGCGCGCGCACCTCTCCCTCTCTTATAGGAGTAGGCAGCTGGTTCCTGATTACCATCCCCACCCGGAGGCGGGACTATTTGTATTTAAGGCAGCTTCACTCATCATGAAGTGCCCAAGTGTGGTTGTTGTACCTCTTGACTCCCACTGAAGCGTCCCACTGTGTCTGTTTATTGGATTTCCTGGATTCTGACCTCTGCTTCGTTTGACTACGCATCTGCCTGCCGTCTGTTTATTGGATCACCTGGATTATAGACCTCTGCACTGTCTGACTACGCATCTGCCCATCGCCTCCTGTAAGTCTGCCTGGATCCAGATCCTGCACTGCCTGACTACGAGACCGCTTATATCTGCACGCTATATTGCTCTGAACTTTGTGTTGCCTGTATCTGTCAAGTGACTTTTGAATACTGTCTGCCAGTAAAGACCATCTGTTCCTTTATTCTGCCTTTGTTGGACTCTGTTCACACTACTGCAGGTAGCTGCATTCTAGGTAACTGGTGCAGACACCAGGGTCCTGACTCTGAGAGTCAGCAGTCAGCAATATAGGACTAATTCCCAGTCCTCTATCAGCTGACACAGAGGATCCATATCCTCTGGTCGTAACAGTACGCTTGGGCCATGGATCCCGCTGGCTCTAAACCAGGAATGTCTGAAGTACTACATGAACTTTAACAACAGCATACCACCTAGAAACAAGTGATAAATTACTTGCAGCATGTAGCTTCTCGCCTGGACTCCCTTTCTACAGCACAGGCTCCTACTGCTCCTGCTGTCCCTGTTGCGGCTGCAGCGCAGCCAAGCGTTTCCAGACCACGATTATCTGCTCCGCCCCGTTACAGCGGCAACCCGAAAACCTGTCGCGGGTTTCTTAACCAGTGTACAATTCACTTTGAACTGCTTCCTCATCACTTTTAATCAGACCGCGCTAAAGTGGCGTTCATTATCTCTCAAATCGAGGGTGAGGCTCTGGCCTGGGCGAATCCAATATGGGAGAGATCTGGTCCTATCACCAGTAATGTGGCACTATTTATGGACTCTTTTAAGAGGGTGTTTGAGGAGCCAGGTCGAGCTTCTTCTGCGACCTCCTCGCTGCTGCACGTCCGTCAAGGAAGCTGGTTGGTGGGCCAATATGTGATTCAGTTCCGCACCTTAGCGTTTGCAGTTTCGTGGAATGAGGAGGCTTTGGTGGCGGCCTTTTGGGAAGGTTTGTCTGGACGTATTAAGGATGAACTTGCAGGTCGTGATGTGCCTACCTCCCTTGAGGCTCTAATCTCTCTGGCTATTAAAATCGACATACAGTTTTCGGAGCGAGCTCGGGAGGCCTGTCGGGGAAAAAAGACTTCCACAACACCTGTTTAAGTCTAATATGTCTCAGCCTCCATTACGCACCTCCTTTTCGGATCCTGAACCCATGCAGGTGAATTCCACTCGGCTCTCGGATGAGGAACGTCGTCTTCGCATGTCTTCTGGACTCTGCCTCTACTGTGGTGGTCCGGGTCACTGTGTCCGCAACAGTCCCCAGAAGTCGGGGAAACTCCAATGCTTAGGGTCTTTGGGAGAGGCGGCCCTAGGCGAAAACTGTTCCACTCTCCAAATTCCTGTGACTCTCTGGTTCTTGGGGGCATCAAGGTCTCCTTATCCGCTTCCTTGGATTCCGGGTCTGCGGGGAACTTTATACACCAAGCTATGGTGAGTCAATACCACATTCCGGTACGCCTGCTTAAAAATCCCCTGTTTGTGACTGCCGTCAGTGGACAAGTACTGACGGATCCAGTGCGGTTCATCACTGAGCCGTTGGAACTGCGGGTAGGGTGGTTACATGTTGAAAAGATTTCTCTATGTGCTCCCTGAACTGTTCCATTCTCTTTTGCTGGGGTTGCCCTGGCTTAGGATGCACAATCCAGTGGAGCTCTGGAGAGGTTCTTCAATGGGGACAGCTGTGCCAAGGCAAGTGCTTATGTTCTATTGAACGAAGGGTCTCTATATCCCTCCCTAAAAACCTGGAGGCCTTGTCGGTGGTCCATCATTCCTTTGCGGATGTGTTCGATAAAAAAGAGGCTGAGACACTACCACCCCATCGCCCCTATGACTGCCCAATTGATTTACTACCTGGGACATCTCCTCCTCGGGGTCGTGTTTATCCTCCGTCTCCTGCTGAATCACAGGCTACAGCAGTGTACATTAAGGAGAACCTTGAGGGGTTTCATAAGGAAGTCTTCCTCACCCGCAGGGGCAGGATTCTTTTTTGTGAAAAAGATGGGTCTCTTCGCCCCTGTATAGACTACCGTGGTCTGAATAAGATCACCATCAATAATAAATACCCTTTACCGTTAATTTCTGAATTATTTGATATACTCCGTGGAGTTCGGATCTTCTCTAAGCTGGACTTGCGGGGGGCATATAATTTAATACGGATTCGTGAGGCTGACGAATGGAAGTAATGCTCCTGCTGTCTTCCAGGAGTTTGTCAATGATATTTTTGGCTTTCTGGATTCTGACCTCTGCTTTCTTTGACTACGCATCTGCCTGCCGTCTGTTTATTGGATCACCTGGATTATAGACCTCTGCACTGTCTGACTACGCATCTGCCCATCTCCTCCTGTAAGTCTGCCTGGATCCAGATCCTGCACTGCCTGACAACGAGACCGCTTATATCTGCACGCTATATTGCTCTGAACTTTGTGTTGCCTGTATCTGTCAGGTGACTTTTGAATACTGTCTGCCAGTAAAGACCATCTGTTCCTTTATTCTGCCTTTGTTGGACTCTGTTCACACTACTGCAGGTAGCTGCATTCAAGGTAACAGGTGCAGACACCAGGGTCCTGACTCTGAGAGTCAGCAGTCAGCAATATAGGACTAATTCCCAGTCCTTTATCAGCTGACAGAGGATCCACATCCTCTGGTCATAACAGAGAGGAACAGCTACAGTAGAAATCATTCCACCCTTATCACTTTGAAGTGGCCTGTGTTCCCAGTACTGGGATCGTTCTCCTGTTCCCAACATGAAAACACTGCAGGAGTCATTTATCAAACTGGTGTAAAGTAGAACTGGCTTAGTTACCCATAGCAACCAATCAGTTTACACCTTTCATTTTGTGCACCTTCTTTGTAAATGAAAAGCCAGTTCTACGTTACACCGGTTTGATGAATCTTTCGCTGCATTTTTAAAGGGGTTCTCCAGGAAATAAGTAAATAAAAATACTTAAATATTGCTTTATTATAAATATTTTCCAATTAAATATAATGGCTTGTTTTGTCTGGGGAGCAATCATCAGGGGAAATAAAATGGCCGCGTCCTATTAGTACACACAAAACCTGTCCTAATCACACAGCAGGACAAGTTACTTCAGAACACTGAGCTAAAGAGCTGCCTCATCCTCCTCTCTGCTCTGCTCATCCGGGGTTATGATCCTGAATACAGATAATAAGATCTTCAGCTGAATCTCTGTAGGAATGAGATCCATGAGGAGACATGAAGTACAAAGATGAGGTGGGGGTGTGGCTGAGCAGCACCACTTGTGTACAGTCTCCATTATCACAGCCCCACATAACCACAGTATGTCCTGTCTGTCCTCTCTGTACTTCATGTCTCCTCATGGACTCCATTCCTACAGAGATTCAGCTGAAGATCTTATCAGCTGTATTCAGGATCATCCCGGAAAAGCAGAGCAGAGAGGAGGATGAGGCAGCTCTTTACCTCAGTGTTCTGAAATAACTTGTCCTGCTGTGTGATTAGGACAGGTTTTGTGTCTACTAATAGGACAGCGGCCATTTTGTTTTTCCTAATGATTGCTCCCTAGACAAAACAAGACATTATAACTAATGAAAGTTATTTGTGAATATATTTATAATAAACGAATATTTTTAAGTATTTTCATTTTCTTAATTCCCGGAGAACCCCTTTAGGTAGCTGGAGTTCAGGGCAAAGGGGAGTTCAGTGCAAAGAGATTATTACAGTTTCAATTGCAGTCAGTGGCAACTCTATACATTCCTGTGCACTGTGCTCCCCCTAGTGGTGGCTGCAGGCATCCAGTTTTGTAATCTTTTATGTGAAGGGAAACATTGATTTAGAGCTGTATGGGGCAAGATTTATCAATGTATTTATGCAATTTCTGGTGTAAATACAATAAACTATGGTGCTCCACTTTGTAGAACATAGAAGTCAGGTAAAGTGGATGATGCGGAGGGCGATTGTCTTTTATTCAAACTTTTTTTTTGCATAATCAAAGTTTCTTCCGTTTATTTAAAAAAAACTTGTCAATTTGTTGGAGGTCTCGGATCCCACACTTTGTGTTCCTTGTTGCCTGGATGTGTTTAAATTGGATGGGGCTGGGGGCCATAATAAGTTTTCCTATGAAGCTTATGAGTTTTGTGAACACCTCACTTTCTCTTATTTGTCCTACATAGAAGTTTAATATAGACCATAACTTTTATTACATTATAGTTCTGTCTATCCCCACTTATCACATGGTCCTGTAGGTCCATATTCACTTCAGTATTTTACCTAATATGTTGGCTTGCACGTCACTATACCCTTAGGGCTCTTTCACACGAGTGGATCCCGTGTGTGGAATCCACTGCGTGAAAGAGCCAAGCCCCGTTCCGGACAGCAGAGACACGGAGCATTAACATGATTGATAATGCTCTTTGGCTCTCTGTAACCGTTTTACTACAAAATCACAGTGACAACTTTATCTCACTGTGATTTTGTAGTAAAAAGATCATTGATCATAGAGAGGCAAAGAGCATTATTTATCATGTTAATGCTCTGTGTCTCTGCTGTCCGGAACGGAGCTTGGCTCTCTTTCACGCAGTGGATTACCCGCAAGGCATAAGCTCGTGTGAAAGATCCCTTATAGGGAGATGTGTAGACCTGTCGGCTGTCTCTGTATGACGTCATTGTGTCTGTGTAAATCTAGCAGGTTGGACAGACAGGTGTAAAGGTTGCAGGGTGTAGGAAACATTCCTATATGTACTCAGGCTCAGACTGGCCCACAGGGGTACAGGTGAATCCCCCGGTGGACCTCTGAGCAAGGTGGGTCCCTAGTCTCCCACCCCCTGCAACCAGCCTATGTTCATATAAAAAACTTAGATTATTTATTATATTTGAATGTATCAGTATGATCGGCCACCAAAATAAATTTACTGGTGGGCCCTATGCACCCCAGTCCGACACTGTATGTAATGACTGTAATATTTTTCTCTAACATTTAACACATGATATCAGTATCTCCACTTATCACATGGACATGTAAGTCCTTGCATGTCTTTTACACGGCAGTATTTTACCTAATACATTATCACTGTGCATATCACTACCTTATAGGGAGAAGTGTAAGTGTAGTGATGTCATTGCGTCTTTGTATATAGAGCACGTTGGACCGATGGGTGTAAAGGTCACAGGGTGTAGGGAACACTCCTATATGCAGTGACTGTAATATCTTCTGCTAACATCGCAGGTTTAGATTCACAATGGAGCTGAGAGTATCAGGGACGCTTCTCCTCACCGTCTTGGTCAGCCTTATCCTGTATTTCTTCACATGGAGGAGGAATCTGAGAAAGAAAAATCTGCCCCCCGGACCACCACCACTGCCCATACTGGGCACCCTGCTGCACATGAACACTAAAGAAATGGCCCAGTCTTTTATGAAGGTGAGATATCAGGACTGCGTTACAGATGGCTGCATTTCAAAATCCACAGCATTTGTACCTGCATACTTCAGAGGTAGACTATGCAGAGAAACGCAGATGCATCTCTTTCCTTCCTGGATTCTTTTACACCTGATAAAAAAAATTTGTCATTAAATCTTTTTTTTTTTTTTGGATACTATAAGATATATAATATTATATATATATAAAGTCGAACAGCTTTACTTGAATAATCTTGCATCCGGACAATCTTTGGTCTTTCTCTTGGCTCCAGCAGGTGTTGGGGTAAACTGGCAGGCAAACTCAGATATTCTACTTTTTCTCTCTGCTATGCTAAACTCAGGCTTAAGTCTGGTAGATGGACTTTATGACTGTTCTGGTACCTTTTCAGCAGGGTGCCTCTGGTTGTTGACCCCCTCGTGATATTCTGTCTGTATCTGTAATGAATCATGGTGCTCCATGAGCTGCTTCCCTTTAGGGACTCCTGCTGCAGGAGGGGCAGCCATTCCCCTCACTGTGCCATCTTGACACATCTGCTTCTAATTATAGACTAGACTAGAACTGAACATAGCTTCCTGTAACCACTCCCTTGGTAGGAAGCGGAACTAGCTCACTTCTGCCCAAAAGGGGGAGAAAGAATGGAACTTACCATTCCAATCTAAAGGTACTCTCTCTGCCAGATACACTGCCACCTGCTAGTGAACCAGGCGCAGTACGTGAACATAACAGTTTCATAGCAATGCTATTAAGGCACAGTGTAAAAGGACCTGGAATAAATACGCAGATGACATTTTTGGTTAACCATTGGAGACAGTAGCAGGGTGTGGTGTCATTTAGGAAACCCATTCTCATTAATTAAGGAATCAGAAATGCTGTTAATTCACCTGACACGTCTGGTCTAGTAACTGCTTGGATTTCCAATGCACTAACAATTCTGGAGCATCTATTTTTATGACTCTATGATATGCCATTCCTTTATTATTCCTTCTAGAAATTATGAATGAATTACTAGCAGTTTGCATTGAAGGTCCAGATGGGTGTTACCAGTTGGGGTGGGGGGTGTCCTTGCAAAGTCTGACACTGGCATCACTGATTGAATAGTGTCAGACTGTGCAAGGACACACACCGAAATGTTGACACCCTGCTTGACCTTTATTACAAACTGCTAGGGAATCATTTATAACTACTATAAGTCTTGAACGGTATGTGAATCATGAGAATAGACACTCCACAATTGCTGTTATAAAAGGGATGAAGAGAGTTACTAAAGCAGATATGTCAGAGGTGACGGGTTTTATTTACTAAAGGATTCTGTTGTTTAAGGCTGCAGCTATCGACTATTTTTGTAATCGAGTATTCTATTGATTAATCCAATGATTAATCAAGTACTCTATTAACAAAAAACTAATTTAAAATAATGTTTTTCTTTATAAAAACTCATCAGCTCCCCCCGCCAGTGCCATCAGCTACCCCCCCCCCCCATGCCATCAGGCTCCCCCCGGTGCCATCAGCTGCCCCCTCAGTGCCTCCAGCTTCACTCCTGCTCCGTGGTCACGACACAAAGAAATTTGCTTTGAGAATTTTTTTTGTGTCGAATTACTCGATTTCATCGAGTAATCGTTTCAGCCCTACTGTTAAGGACTCTCATTTCTTGACCACAAAATATACTGGCTAGAAAGAGCGTGTCTTCCTCTGGAGGGCCCGTCCTGTCCTGCACTACAAATAATTCATTGATTTGGATGGACACTTTGTGTTGCTTAACTTCACCTGTGGTGGCGCTGCAGGGAAACTGAACACCTACTGCCAGGCTTCCTCTTAGTTTACAGCTGATTGCTGGGAGTCCCAGCAGGGGAATACTCTGTGATCTGCTTATAATCAAGTGACCTTTCAAGAGGTTGTCTAAAGAGAAAACTCGTGAAACTGAAATCAGACATACCAGCCCCATGAGTCAATATCTGTATATACTATTGATATAAGGTAGGACAGTGCATTTAATATAATTTTTATTTTGTATGTTTCTCTTCCAGTTGAGTGAGACCTATGGACCGGTGTTCACCATCTATCTGTCCAGTACACCAGCTGTGGTCTTGACCGGCTATGATTGTGTGAAAGAGGCTTTGATAGACAATGGGGATACGTTTAGTGTCAGGGGGCCTTCAGCATTGACTGATCTGCTCTTCAAAGGTTATGGTAAGTAAACAGTTTTTACATGATTCTATTGTATATAGAGCCAACATATTCTGCTGAGTTGTACAGAGGCTGTCATTATTTATGTTGGTCTTTTTCTCCGTTATATTGGTTTTGTTCCGTGAGAAAACTGGAGAACATGGATGAAACCCACGCAAACACAGGGAGGGCTTACAAAATCCATGCAGATGTTACAGAACATGGCACTGTATTATCAGAGTTTGCCAAATACAGGGCTGATGTGCTTTGCCGCTTAATGTGACAATGACATGGCTAGGGTGTAGAAGAAGCACATATATTAATATTGAAGGGTAGAAGAACCATGTAGAGAGAAAAACATTACAGGGGTTATCCCATGATTAATGTAAAACATCAAAATCGAACATCATATAGGACATGACACCCTCTTTCTAGCAAAGCTAGAACCAGCCCTGTACCTCACATGGATCCAGAGATCTCCACATTCATTGCTCTGCTAGATTTATATCAAGCTGATAGATCAAGGGGAGTGTCTATTCTGCTGCAGCTCAGGGGGCGTGTCCATGATCTCCCTATCACAGCTCAGGAGGCAGTTGAAGGATGAAACTGAGCATGTGCGGCCTTCTCAGTGAGCCGGACAAAGAAATAATAAAAAAAAAAGAACAAACAGCAGGTGGCGCTATACAGATACATTTTATTGAATAACTCAGTGGCTATACAAAATTTTTAGTTATATGCAATTAAAAAAGTATTTAGATCCAGGTGCTTGTTTAAAAACTATAGAATATTTTCCGTGGGATACCCTCTTTATAATAAGTGGGTAGCATGAGCTGAAAATAAGAAAATATGGTTTGGTAAAGGTGTTGGACTAAAATATTGATAACCTATCCTCAGGATAGTTCATTAATATCCAATGACTCCCATTATTCCTTACGATGAGCTGCTTCAAGGGGTTGCAGCGATTTTTGCGAGTGCTGCTTCCTGTAAACTTACCTGTGCGTCATCCCGCTTGTATAGGCAGCGCAGTGTAATTACAACTGCTTGTCCCATTAAAGTGAATGGAAAGAGCAGTTGTAATCACATTGTGCGGCCGCTGGAAATGATATGGCGCACAAATAATTTTCAAGTACTAGAAGCACTCACAAGAGTATTGCTGCCCCTTCAAATCCAAATAATTGACAAATTTTGCCTATGTAAATTTGTTAACATATCTTCATAATGGTCAGCAGCAGCGCCGCAGCCTAGGGATTACAAATTCATCGGTCACGTGGCCTAGGCACAGCTCGGCTCCATAGAAGTAAATGTGGCTGAGCTGCGATACCAAGCAAATGCCGCTATACAATGTACAGTGCTGTTCTTGGTGAGCAGGGAGAAGGCCACAGTGCTCACAGGTGCACCGGTGCCTTCTTTAACAGCTGATCTGCGGGGGTCCCAGGTGTCTGACTCCCACCGATCAGATACTGATGACCTATTACCTTGTAGGGCGGCCATGGGTGTTTTTTTTTTTTTTTTTCAAAAGTTCCCCCCCCCCGTTCGTCTGCTGTGGCCCCCCCCCCCCCCCCCCGATGATTTGGCGCGCTGTATTATAATGAGCAGTAAACTCGCAATGGGGAGGAGACGCAGTCTTCTGCTGTGGGCGTCACCTTCTCCCTGGCTGTGAGCGCTATCCAATCAACCAGGGAGAAGAAATCGGACGAATGGGGGGGGGGGGGGGCTTTTGAAAAAAAAAAGAAAAACCCCCATGGCATCACTGGGGGCCGCCCTACAAGGTAATACCATCATTAGACTATGTCAAAACTGATGAAAGGTTCTCTTTAAGGCCTCATGCACACGACCGTTGTTGTGTTCCGTGTCCGTTGTTCCGTTTTCTGTGATTTTCTGCGGACCTATTGACTTTCAATGGGCCCGTGGAAAACTCTGATAATGCACCGTTTGTCATCCGCGTCCGTGATCCGTGTTTCCAGTCCGTCAAAAAAATATGACCTGTCCTCTTTTTTTCGTGGACCCATTCAAGTCAATGGGTCCGTGAAAAAACACGGAGGCACACAAGATTGTCATCCGCGTCCGTTTTTTTTCCAATCATTTGCAAGGCGAAATTGACTTTTTTTTTAAACTTTCCTTTATGTCTGGTGATCCTCCAAAAATCAAGGAAGACACACGGAAACAAAAACGGAAAAGGATCACGGAACAACGGAACCCCGTTTTGCGGACCGTGAAAAAATACTGTCGTGTGCATGAGGCCTAAGTCTCAGATAACCATTTTAAAGGGTTTCTACCACCAGATTTTCACCTATTTAGCTGTCTGACACTAGCAATCTGCTAGTGTCTGCTGTACCTAACCAGGTTCATGTATTACCTTTGTCTGGAGCGGTTAAGCTTAAAAACGTAGTTTTATTGATATGCAAATGAGCCTCTAGGTGATATGGGGGCGTCTTTTCAGCACCTAGAGGCTCAGTCTACTCACTATTTCTGCCGCCCAGCGCGTCCCTCCAGCCCGCCCCTCTCCTCTAGATTGACAGCCTACTTCTCTCCATCTCGTCCGAATTCTCGCGCCTGCGCCGTGTGCTTCTGTATTCAGCACAGGGACTGTCGGACCGCTCCCTGAGACGGCATCTTCACTGCGCCTGCGCCGAGCAGCAGAAATAGTGAGTAGACTGAGCCTCTAGGTGCTGAAAAGATGCCCCCATAGCACCTAGAGGCTCATTTGCATATCAATAAAACTACGTTTTTAAGCTTAACCGCTCCAGACAAAGGTAATACATGAACCTGGTTAGGTACAGCAGATACTAGCAGATCGCTAGTGTCAGACAGCTAAATAGGTGAAAATCTGGTGGTAGAAACCCTTTCAATGTTCTGGTTTCCTGCTGCCTCCACTAGAGGGAGCTCAGTAGCGTTTTGCATCTGTTATTGGTTGAACACAAAAACAAAAACTGTTGTCAGTAATCTCATAAGCTCCCCCTGGTGGTGGCTGCAGGAAGTTAGAATGTCTTTCAAATCTATGTCTCTGCAGGTGATTTGGAGCTCTGTATCAGAAAATAAAGCTCCAACCACTATAAACAACTGTTAAAAAAAATCTGTGCAGAATCTGGGCAAAAAAGTATATCTGTTTATTGATTTTATTCTCAGGAGTGGTAATGAGCAATGGCGAGAGATGGAAACAGCTGCGCAGGTTTTCTCTTTCTACTCTGAGAAATTTTGGTATGGGGAAGAGGAGCATTGAAGAACGTATACAAGAGGAGGCGCGTTACTTGGCAGAAGAGATTAGGAAGAATGGAGGTCAGCACATATACACAGATCAATAGCTTGTGACTTCAGGTGTTAAACAGTTACATAATTATGTTGGAAATTGGCCACAGCAAAACAAAACTTCTTTGAGAAGATTCTTTCAGCGTAGAAATAAATATAAAGTCAGGCAGATTCGTAACTAAGCAAATTTTTTAGGGAAATTCGGATGAAGCAGCCAAATCAAATTTTCCAAAATTGTGCTCATCTCTAATTGTATTGCATTGGCTGTAAGTGTATTACACAGTGTAATAGACCTACAGCCTGCTTGACTGTGGGACCCAGGGGGCTGGATCTCACAGGCTTTCATGAAAGGCAGCACGATACCTATGGAAGGAATCAGGCTGCCTTCCCAGCTATTGGGTCCCCGTCACCACAGTGTGGGGACCGGATGGGGACGGGGAGGGAGCTCCCTCCACACAAACCCTGCACATGCCACGGTCAGCGCAGTTGCTTCCTCATTCTCCAATACACTGACGGGGGAAGGGGGGGCGGCTAATTTAGTTGCTCATATATCTGGTTTGGCTGAAAACTGACATTCCAAGCTTTCAGACAATACCAGAATGACAGCAATATGTTCAATACAGGGTAAGATATCACTGTTAGAAATCGGGATGCTGTGAATGAAGCTAAAAAGTGAAAGTAAAAGCAAATTTTACCTGGGATTATCCTCACCCACAATTGCCTCTTTTACACTTGCCTTCATATCACTCCTCACATACAGGCACATACCACCGACTTTTCTATTGGCTCTGTCCTTCCTAAAGAGTGTAAAACCCTGAATATTAACATCCCAGTCATGTGGAGAGTCCATCCATGTATCAGCCACAACAACTACATCTATGTATTCCTCTAGTACAGGGGTACTCAACTGGCGGACCGCGGTTGCCAGCTGTCCGAACCCCTGGATGCACCTGGGTGCCGCCTCTCGGGGTGCCAGAGTGCAGAAGCAATGAGCGCGTCCATCAATACAGATGGAAGCGCTCATTGCTGGACCGCAGGGAGCTGGGTCCTATCACTCACTGCTCAGCTCCCTGCACTTCTCCCCTCCTTCAGGCTGTCGGCACTCTGAATGGTGAAGCAGGAAGACTTCTCCCCGCTCGACCATTCAGCCGAGAGACACAGATCGTGCTGCTGGCTTGTGTGGGGGTGGAGCCTGCAGCCCAGAAATCTGAATAAGCTCCACCCACACAGTGCTGCAGAGCGATCTGTGTCTGCAAGGGAGAGAGGACTGTGAGCTTCAGGAATGGGACAAGGTGAGTAGTAACTGTGTTTTTTTCTTTTTTTTACAACAGGGGGCACAATGGGCATTTCTTCTCTGGAGGGGGGCACAATGGGCATTTCTACTCTGGAGGGGGGCACAATGGGCATTTCTACTCTGGAGGGGGGCACAATGGGCATTTCTACTCTGGAGGGGGGCACAATGGACATTGCTAATGTGAAGGGGTCACAATGGACATTGCTAATGTGAAGAGGTCACAATGGGCATTGCTAATGTGAAGGGGGCACAATGGGCATTGCTAATGTGAAGGGGGCACAATGGGCATTGCTAATGTGAAGGGGGCACAATGGGCATTGCTAATGTGAAGGGGGCACAATGGGCATTGCTAATGTGAAGGGGGCACAATGGGCATTGCTAATGTGAAGGGGGCACAATGGGCATTGCTAATGTGAAGGGGGCACAATGGGCATTGCTAATGTGAAGGGGGCACAATGGGCATTGCTAATGTGAAGGGGGCACAATGGGCATTACTAATGTGAAGGGGGCACAATGGGCATTGCTAATGTGAAGGGGGCACAATGGGCATTGCTAATGTGAAGGGGGCACAATGGGCATTGCTAATGTGAAGGGGGCACAATGGGCATTGCTAATGTGAAGGGGGCACAATGGGCATTGCTAATGTGAAGGGGGCACAATGGGCATTGCTAATGTGAAGGGGACATAATGGGAATTTCTACTCCAGATGGGGGCACAATGGAAATTTCTACTCTGGTGTCATGCCCTGCTCAGGTTATGTGCGGAGGTCTGCCAGGTTAGCAGCACGTGTGTAGTTTTTTGTTTGTTTTAGGTTTGGAGTTAAGCTGTATCCGCCTCCCTTCAGGTGCACTGGGTGGGGTCGTTTGTGTGAGTTTAAATTACGCCCCTTCCCAGTATCCTGTGCGGGTTATAGCTTCTATCTTGCTATGAGGAAAGGTGGATTTGCTGTTTCTGCTCTGCTACAAGATAAGTTGGTTTTGGTTTACTTTTGTGTTCTGTCTAGGCTGTTAGAGAGACACATGCCTCCTCCTGGACCTGAGGAAGCAGGCTGCCTCTTTCCCCCATCTCAGGGACTTTAGGGAATCTTCAGCCTTAGGCACGAGGGCACGTTTATTCCCACCTTTAGGGTCTGAACGTGGGCGCAGAAGTCCAGGGAGAGCTGGTAGGGAATTGTCAGAAGTTGACCATTATCCCCAGTTTCTGGCCCAGATGCTTGTTTTGAGGTTTTTCTGTGTGTTTCTTGTATCTTGTATCCTACCCGCCGTGACATTATAACCCGCCAATACTTAGACTGCCATTAATGGAGTCAATTGATGCGTTAGTAGATCGCATGCAGGGATTATCCCTAGAGGTTGCTGATCTGCGTAATTCTGTCACATGGTGTCAGAATGCCCTGGCATCAGGTGCTATAGGTGGAAGTCAAATTTATGGGGAGCCTAGAGTCGCTCTTCATGATAGATTTTCAGGGGGTGTGGATGACTATCCGCTTTAGAGAGTCATGCAAGCTGTATTTTCGGCTGCGGCCATCTTCATCTGGTGATGAGAGTCAGAGAGTAGGGATAATCATATCCCTGTTTAAAGGGAATGCGCAGTCCTGGGCCTTTTCTCTGCCGACCGGTTCTCTGGCTCTCCGGTCGGTGGATGAATTTTTTGAAGCCTTGGGATTAATTTATGATGACCCAGATCGGGTCTCGATGGCAGAATCTAAGTTGCGTAATTTATTTCAAGGAGAACATACAGCAGAGGCGTACTGCGTTGAGTTTAGGAGATGGGCTACGGAGTCTGAGTGGAATGACCCCGCACTACGTAGTCAGTTTTGTCAGTGGTTGTCTGAGAGATTGAAAGATGCCCTCGCTTTTCATGAGTATCCGGATACGTTGGAGAATGCTATGTCTTTAGCAGTACGGTTTGATAGACGCATTAGAGAGAGGTGTAAAGTGCCTTCCGCGCGAGGATCCCTTCTGGGAGTGGTTTCGTCTGACCAGTTCCCCAGAGTAATATGACATGTAATTCTAGGGTGGGGGAGGATGCGGGTGCAGCTGGGTCAGGTGTCTTTCCGTTCTGGTAATAGGAACTTTAGGAGGTTGCATAAGCTATGTTATCACTGTGGAGAAAGTGGTCATTTTGTTTATGCTTGTCCTGTTAAACTGCAAGTTGATGATAAAGAATCACAAAGAGGTTTACATAAAGAAAAAAAAAAAAACATCCCTGACTCTTGGTAGTGTGAATGGGGTGTCAAAGCAGGCAGGTATGCAATCTCCCTGCAATACTCGTTTTCTCCTTCTAGCTACAGTGGCGCTAGACTCAGGAAAATTTTATTTTGAAGTATTCATTGACTGTGGTGCTGGGGTAAACCTTATTGATTTTCTTTTTCTTTAAAATCTGGGCTTAAGTACTTGCACTTTAGAAAGAGAGATTCCGGTGTTTGCAATTGATTCTTCCCCTTTTTTTCAAAGGAGTCTCACTCATATTGCTCATGGTATTCATGTTTTGTCATGAAGGACTTGCCCGCTCCAATGGTTTTTACCGTGGTTGATAAAACATAACCCTACTATAGATTGGCAGGCAAGGCAGATCATTGGTTGAAGTGAATTTTGTTCGAATAATGCATCTATCTCAGGGGTGTCTACTACGGTTCTACCTCAGTATCTCTGAGATTTTGCGGCTGTCTTTTCGGAGGGTGGGGCTCAGGAGTTGCCTCCTCATCGTGAATAGGATTGTCCGGTTAATCTCATCCCAGGGGCTAAGTTGCCAAAGTCTCGGCTATACAATCTTTCTCAACCCGAGAGAGAGGTCATGCGGAAGTATATTGCCAGAGAGTTTGGCAAAGGGTCATATTAGGCCATCTAAGTCTCCGGTCACAGTTGGTTTTTTCTTTGTAAAGAAAAAGGATAGATCACTTAGACCTTGTTTGGATTTCCGGGAACTGAACCGCATAATGGTCTGTGATCCGTATCCCCTTCCTTTGATTTCTGACCCTTTTGGTCAAATTGTTGGAACCAAGGTGTTCTCCAAGTTAGATTTAAGAGGGGCCTACAATCTGATCAGAATCAAGGAGGGGGATGAGTGGAAAAAGGCCTTCAACACACACGAGGGTCATTTCGAGAATCTGGTTATGCCTTTTGGGTTAACTAACGCGCCAGGAGTGTTTGAGCAATTTATAATGACATTTTCCATCATTTTGTGGGAAGGTTCATTGTAATTTACTTGGATGACATATTAATTTACACTCCTGATCTGAAGACCCTTCAGCATCACGTGAGACAGGTTTTGTCGATCCTTCGGGAGAATAAATTATATGCTAAATTGGAGAAATGTGTGTTTTCTGTTCAGGAGCTTCTGTTTCTGGGATATCTGCTTTCTGACTCTGGTTTTCGTATGGACCCCGAAAAGGTCCGGGCGGTTCTGGAATGGGACCGACCGGAGAATCAGAAGGCTTTGATGCGGTTTTTAGGGTTTACCAATTATTATAGAAAATGTATCTTAAACTACTCTACCATTGTAAAACCTTTGACCGATATGACTAGGAAAGGCGTCGACTTCTCTGTCTGGTAGGATGAGGCATTGCAAGCCTTTTCGGCTATTAAGGAATGTTTTGCGTCTGCTCCCATTCTGATGCAGCCCGATGTGTCTCAGCCATTCGTGGTAGAGGTGGATGCATCAGAGGTGGGGGTTGGAGCAGTTTTGTTGCAGGGTTTATCTCCTGGCAAATGGCATCCGTGTGCTTTTTTTTCCAAGAAGCTCTCGGTCGCCGAGAGGAATTATGATGTAGGAGATAGGGAATTGCTGGCCATCAAATTGGCCTTTGAGGAATGGCATCACTGGTTGGAGGGGGCGTCTCATCCCGTCACGGTATATACTGATCATAAGAATTTGGCTTATCTGCAATCTGCCAAGCGTCTGAAGTTTTAATTTTGTGGTTACTTTTCGCCCGGGGGTTCAAAACGTAGTTTTCCTGGGGGAAGTGATTCTGAGGATCCTGCTCCGATTTTGGCTGATGGGTTGGTGGTCTGCGCTCTGTACCCCGAGTTGGAGATGGAGGTGTTGGAAGCCCAGGAGGGGGCTCCTGATTCTTGTCCCCCAGGGAGGTTATTTGTTCCTGATGGACTGCGATACAAAGTATTCAAGGAACATCACAATACTGTCCTTGCTAGACATCCTGGTGGCAAGTCCACCTTTGATCTTATTTCTCGAAGGTTCTGGTGGCCCGGGTTACGTAAGAGTGTTGAGGATTACGTAGCAGCTTGTGAGACCTGTGCACGGTCAAAGGTTGCTCATACTCGACCTTCTGGTTCACTTCTTCCTTTGTCTATTCTATCTTGTCCTTGGACGCACTTGTCAGTGGACTGTATTACTGGTCTGCCGAGTTCCTCCGGGAAAACTGTGATTTTGGTGGTTGTGGACCGTTTTAGTAAAATGGCTCACTTTGTATCGTTAGCTAGTCTGCCCAATGCTAAGACTCTTGCTCATGTTTTTATTGATAACCTCAAGAAATTACATAGCATTCCCTCGGATGTGGTTTCGCATAGGGGCACGCAGTTTGTTTCCAGGTTTTGGAGGGCGTTCTGCTCTCGTCTTGGTGTTCAACTTTCGTTCTCTTCGGCTTTTCATCCGCAGTCGAATGGGCAGACAGAGCGTACTAACCAAAACCTGGAGACCTATTTGAGGTGTTTTGTGGCTGATAACCAGGAGGACTGGTCCTCATTCTTATCTCTAGCTGAGTTTGCTTTGAATAACCATAGGCAGGAGTCCACGGGTAAGTCGCCATTTTTTTGGCGCATACGGTTTTCATCCTCAGTTTGGTACCTTTTCTGGGCCTGGTTCCTCTGGGATGCCAGAATAGGAGAGATTTTCTTCTGCTTTGTCTTCTATCTGGCGGAGGATTCAAGTTAATTTGGAGAAGATGGGTGAGAGGTAAAAGCGAATGACTGACAGGAGACGTATGACTGGTCCGGATCTGTGTGTAGGTGATCTGGTGTGGTTATCTACTAAAAACATTAAACTGAGAGTACCATCTTGGAAACTGGATCCAAGATTTATTGGACCTTACAAAATATCTGCGGTTGTCAATCCAGTGGCGTTGTGTCTGGATATTCCGCAGATCTGGAGGATCCATGATGTGTTCCACAGGTCTTTACTGAAGAAATATGTGAAACCGGTGGAACCATCGCCATTGCCTCCTCCCCCTGTTCTGGTTGATGGCAATTTAGAGTTCGAGATCTCTAGAGTTCTCGACTCACGTGTTCTTCAGGGTTCTCTTCAGTACCTGGTACACTGGAGGGGATACGGCCCCGAGGAGAGGATGTGGGTTCCGGCTGTGGATGTTAGTGCCAGCCGACTGGTGAGGGCCTTTCAGAGGGTCCACCCAGATAAAGTTGGGCCGGGGTGTCCGGAGGTCACCCGTAGAATGGGGGGTACTGTCATGCCCTGCTCAGATTATGTGCGGAGGTCTGCCAGGTTAGCAGCACGTGTGTAGTTTTTTGTTTGTTTTGGGTTTGGAGTTGAGCTGTATCCGCCTCCCTTCAGGTGCACTGGGTGGGGTCATTTGTGTGAGTTTAAATTACGCCCCTTCCCAGTGTCCTGTGCGGGATATAGCTTCTATCTTGCTCTGAGAAAAGATGGATTTGCTGTTTCTGCTTTGCTACAAGATAAGTTGGTTTTGGTTTCCTTTTGTGTTCTGTCTAGGCTGTTAGAGAGACACCTGCCTCCTCCTGGACCTGAGGAAGCAGGCTGCCTCTTTTCCCCCTTTTCAACATTTCAGGGAGGACTTTAGGGAATCTTCAGCCTTAGGCACAAGGGCACGTTTATTCCTACCTTTAGGATCTGAACGTGGGCGCAGAAGTCCAGGGAGAGCTGGTAGGGAATTGTCAGAAGGTGACAGTTATCCCCAACTTCTGGCCTAGACGCTTGTTTTGAGGTTTTTCTGTATGTTTCTTGTATCCTACCCGCCATGACATCTGGAGGGGGCACAATGGGCATTTCTACTATGGAGGGGGCACAGTGCACAGAGGGCATTACTACTATGGAGGGGGCACAGAGGGAATTATTACTGTGAAGAGGCACAATGGCATTACTAGCACAGAGAGCATTACTGCTATTAAGGGAGCACAATGGGGATTTCTACTACGGAGGGGGCACAGATGGAATTATTACTGTGAAGGGGGCACAATGGGCATTATTACTATTAAGGGGGCATAATGGGCATTATTACTTTGAAGAGGGTACAATGGGCATTACTACTATCAAGGGGTATTATTGCTGTGAAGGGGCAAAATGGGCATTATTACTATGAAGGGGGAACAGTGGGCAGTATTACTATGAAGGGGCACAATGGGGATTATTACTGTGAAAGGGGACACAATGGGGATTATTACTGTGAAGGGGGCACAAAGAGGGCATTACAACTGTGAAGGGCCACAGATAGGGCATTACTACAGTGAAAGGGGCACAGAGAGGCCATTACTACTGTGACGGGGCACTTAGTGTATTCATACTCTGTGGGGAGGAGCTAAGGAGGCATCACAATGTGTCAGGGGCACCCTGCTGTGAGGGTGCATTTAGGGGTATCATACTCTGTGGAGCATTAAAGTGGCATCATTATTGTAAGGGGGCACTGAAAGGACATTCTTAGTGTTTGGTCGGCAGAAAGGAGATTAGGTGGGCTAGAAGGTGTGGATTATTGTAAAAATAAATAATTATGCAGCGCTACACACCAATGGTGTTGTCCCTCCTTATATATTTTTTGTTTTACAGCTCGGACCTTCATCATACAGCAGACTCAGCTGCACCCTCCTCATTAAGGTGGCTCATCCCTTTAATAGAGCCTGTAGCTGAGAAGTCGGCCCAGTTCTCCATGAACCCAAACCCTTTCTTCCTGCACCAGCTTTTGAGCCACTTTGACTCCCTAAGCTTCCGCTTTCTATTGTCACTCGTGGCACTGGTAGTATTTCTGAGAACACTACTGTAATGAGCCCCTACTCGCTCTATTCTGCTCTCACGGCACTCCCTGATGTGACCACAATATCTGCTGGTTCTGCCGTTGATGATCCGGCCTCAAACAACCGCTTGTGTCGTTTTAATTCTCACAGAACTAACACCAGTCAGGCTGTATGTGAGTTCAAACTGACAAAATTCTTTATTGAATGCATCACATACACTCCCCTAAAGAATTATTAGGAACACCTGTTCTATTTCTCATTAATGCAATTATCTAGTCAACCAATCACATGGCAGTTGCTTCAATGCATTTAGGGGGGTGGTCCTGGTCAAGACAATCTCCTGAACTCCAAACTGAATGTCATAATGGGAAAGAAAGGTGATTTAAACAATTTTGAGCGTGGCATGGTTGTTGGTGCCAGACGGGCCGGTCTGAGTATTTCACAATCTGCTGAGTTACTGGGATTTTCACGCACAACCATTTCTAGGGTTTACAAAGAATGGTGTGAAAAGGGAAAAACATCCAGTATGCGGCAGTCCTGTGGGCAAAAATGCCTTGTGGATGCTAGAGGTCAGAGGAGAATGGGCCGACTGATTCAAGCTGATAGAAGAGCAACGTTGACTGAAATAACCACTCGTTACAACCGAGGTATGCAGCAAAGCATTTGTGAAGCCACAACATGCACAACCCTGAGGCGGATGGGCTACAACAGCAGAAGACCCCACCGGGTACCACTCATCTCCACTACAAATAGGAAAAAGAGGCTACAATTTGCACGAGCTCACCAAAATTGGACTGTTGAAGACTGGAAAAATGTTGCCTGGTCTGATGAGTCTCGATTTCTGTTGAGACATTCAAATGGTAGAGCCCGAATTTGGCGTAAACAGAATGACAACATGTATCCATCCTCTGATGGCTACTTCCAGCAGGATAATGCACCATGTCACAAAGCTCGAATCATTTCAAATTGGTTTCTTGAACATGACAATGAGTTCACTGTACTAAAATGGCCCCCACAGTCACCAGATCTCAACCCAATAGAGCATCTTTGGGATGTGGTGGAACGGGAGCTTCGTGCCCTGGATGTGCATCCCTCAAATCTCTATCAACTGCAAGATGCTATCCTATCAATATGGGCCAACATTTCTAAAGAATGCTATCAGCACCTTGTTGAATCAATGCCACGTAGAATTAAGGCAGTTCTGAAGGCAAAAGGGGGTCCAACACCGTATTAGTATGGTGTTCCTAATAATTCTTTAGGTGAGTGTATATTTATATTGACAGTTGGAACACCTCTTTCAATTGGTAAATTGTAAAACCCCCTCTGATTGGCTATGCAAATGAGGTAAGCAGGGATTAGTTCAAGAGCTTGGCTGGAAGGCAGATGGGTGTGGCCATTGTCGCAGAGAGATTCAAACCATGACAACTACCTTAGAGGTCCTGGACTTGAGCTTCTTTCCTAGTTCCCTTAAATTATTTTTAAGTGCCTTCCATCTCCCCATGACTTTGTCATTGGTACCAATCTGTACTATGACCGCTGGGTCTTCCTCAGCCCCACCCAGTAATCTGTATATGCGATCTGCAATATGCCGAACCCAAGCATCTGGAAGACAACACACTGTTTGTCATTTGGGTCATCTGTTGCCAAGACCATAATCTGTCTGCCTAATAAAGTCCCCTACCATCAGCACCTGCCTGACCTTTGCTGCACTATTCCCATCTTTCTTTCAGCAGTCATCCTCCTGGTTGCTAGGAGAAATGCCCTGCTGCAAAGTTGGTGACCCTGGGCTTGCATCCCTAATATCAGCCAAACAAGCATAGTTACTAGGGTGTTCCAGCACAGGACTAGCCTCCCTGGCACTTTTGCCTTACCGCTTTCCGTAATTGTTAGCCAACTTCTGACCCCATAGTCCAGATCTTGCCGTCCTCCACCCACCTCCACCTTGGCCTGCACAGTGAGGTCTAAACCTTTCTCCAGGTTTTCAATGGTTCTGCATGGCACGAGCTGCAAATTTAGATCCACAATCTGGGATTCCAAATATGCAACATGCTTGCATCTATTGCAAATGTATTCACCCTCAAAGTGTTGTTCAAGGCATGCATACATTGCAAAGGACACACACTTAGTAGAATTGTTCATGGAGCACATGTTTAAATGGGGATGAGCAGTAAAAAAAAAAAAAACTGAATATCAGAATAAATTTAAACCCCCTACCACTGTAATTGGGAAACTTGCTAGAATCAAGCAAACAGCACAATGAAAATCTATCAAACCATGGTTCCTATGCACGTCACTGTATTTTCACACGGAAAACCTCGCTTGCAGTCTCTATGGCTTGAAGCTCAGACTTTGAAAGGTTTGAGTCTAATGCATGTTGGTAATTTGATATAGGTATTAGGGATGAGAGAACCCCTGGAAGTTTGGTGTTCGGAATCGCCCTAACTTCAGATCAAAGTTTGGGTTTGGGACTCGAACTTGACCCCTAACCCCATTGAAGTCAATGGGGTTCCAAACTTCACTTTATTTTACATTATAACATGGTTATATTGGAAAATGATAGCATTCTTAAGACAGAATGCAAAGCAATATGGCTATTTAGGGGTTAAAAAAAAACTCCCCTCATCCACTTGATTGCGCTGCAGCAGCTTCTTCTATCTTCACTGAACAGGACCTGCCAAAGGACCTGCAATATGCGTAATGACATCACCATGTGGGACAGTGCGGTGACATCATCGCGCACATCGCACCCGGACTTCCGTGAAAAAGTCAGGGTTCTGGTCCGAGTACCCGACCTTGCAAAGTTCGGTACCAACCCGAACTTTGCAGTTCAGGTTTGCTCATCCCTAATAGGTATGTTGGGATCAAGTTGTCTTAAAGTGGTTCTACAAAATAAGAAAGAAAAAACACTCTAGAAAGAGTGCCACATCTGTCTGTGTTGTGTCTGGTAGTGCAGGTCAGCTCTTTTGAGCTGCAATATCAAACTCAACCTGTAGACAGCTGTGGCAATTTTTTTTCTCTAATCCCAAATTAAAGAAGTTATCCAAAAGTATAAAGTGTCCCCCCGTGGGCCTGGCCCCCAACATGCAATATACTTACCCCGCTCCCTGCGGCACTCCTGATTCCCGCACCGCCCTCTGCTGCTTCTCCCTGTACACGGAAGAAAACATCCAGTGTCAGGGGGAGCAGTCAATGGCAGGCGGGGATGGGGACGAGCCTCCCTAGCATCACAGGTGACGCTAGGATAACCCCTTTAATTTAAATCTTAGAGTTTTGAACATAACACTGTACATTACATGATAACATTTAGTACAATATATGCATATAAAACTTATTGTAACCCATTGTTTCATACTAAATGTGGATAACAAATTGTATTCACTTATCATTTTTAACAAAGAAAATAGATCCACAACCCCTCTCTAATATACGTACATCTAACCCCAATATATAAACATAGGAATAATATTAGAATATATTAGGAATACTTCAATAATAGATTCCATTATTTATCTCTTGAAGATATCCTATTATTCTTCAGTACGTATTTAGTATTTTTTGATGAATTAAAAAAACGCACACATCGCATAGATAACACAATTACAATCTATTTGATGCATTCATTGATTTTATATTTGGTTAGGTTATATTCACACACATATCACATATTCATTTTTTATTATACATACTGATATACAATTTTTTTAGAGATATATGCTTTGTATTATATTTATACTGTTATATATTCATCTTTACTCTATATGTCTGCACTCCGGTATATATTTGAAAGAAGAAAGCTTCTATTATGGGATTTGGATATGACTGTCCGATCCAGCTTTTTACCATACCTATCATGGACCATCTACTTCCGGACCCATACCTTTTTATATACCCATTAAACAAAATGGCTATCAATACCCACTGAGGAAGGCGCATGTACGCTCTGAAAAGCGTTTGGGGGATTATGATAGCCAGCACGCCATATGTGACCAAGAAATATTGAATTCCACATCATATGTAGTGCATGCACTAACTACTAGCTGAACAGTGATCCGTGATATCTAAATGTACTTCTACTTATCTATAACTAACCATGGAGAAAGCCGAACTCCACTACAAGCCCGGCACAACCCGAATCATCCACCACATGGGACGCCATGTGGGACGCCGAGGGCAGAGGGTTTTGCGATACAGCCACACCACCGACAGGAGAAAGAATACTATATAGGGGAGAAAGTATCCATAGATCGTGAGTGGTAACGTATGAAGCACAATGCAACAATATATCAACATTAAATGTTACACTATAAGTGATAATAGAATTTGCAAGTGTACTATCTAAAATAGAACAGCGCGTTAAGCCACGATCTATCTATCAAAGGAGTGATCTGAATTAAGGATTGATCACAGGATAAAACCTAATAGTGCACTGAATAACATAAACCTCCATGAACTTCCTCATAACGGAACGGGATTTTTATTCATATGAACTCAAATTTTTATATACACTGCGTGCAGAATTATTAGGCAAATGAGTATTTTGACCACATCATCCTCTTTATGCATGTTGTCTTACTCCAAGCTGTATAGGCTCGAAAGCCTACTACCAATTAAGCATATTAGGTGATGTGCATCTCTGTAATGAGAAGGGGTTTGGTCTAATGACATCAACACCCTATATTAGGTGTGCATAATTATTAGGCAACTTCCTTTCCTTTGGCAAAATGGGTCAAAAGAAGGACTTGACAGGCTCAGAAAAGTCAAAAATAGTGAGATATCTTGCAGAGGGATGCAGCACTCTTAAAATTGCAAAGCTTCTGAAGCGTGATCATGGAACAATCAAGCGTTTCATTCAAAATAGTCAACAGGGTCGCAAGAAGCGTGTGGAAAAACCAAGGCGCAAAATAACTGCCCATTAACTGAGAAAAGTCAAGTGTGCAGCTGCCAAGATGCCACTTGCCACCAGTTTGGCCATATTTCAGAGCTGCAACATCACTGGAGTGCCCAAAAGCACAAGGTGTGCAATACTCAGAGACATGGCCAAGGTAAGAAAGGCTGAAAGATGACCACCACTGAACAAGACACACAAGCTGAAACGTCAAGACTGGGCCAAGAAATATCTCAAGACAGATTTTTCTAAGGTTTTATGGACTGATGAAATGAGAGTGAGTCTTGATGGGCCAGATGGATGGGCCCGTGGCTGGATTGGTAAAGGGCAGAGAGCTCCAGTCCGACTCAGACGCCAGCAAGGTGGAGGTGGAGTACTGGTTTGGGCTGGTATCATCAAAGATGAGCTTGTGGGGCCTTTTCGGGTTGAGGATGGAGTCAAGCTCAACTCCCAGTCCTACTGCCAGTTTCTGGAAGACACCTTCTTCAAGCAGTGGTACAGGAAGAAGTCTGCATCCTTCAAGAAAAACATGATTTTCATGCAGGACAATGCTCCATCACACGCGTCCAAGTACTCCACAGCGTGGCTGGCAAGAAAGGGTATAAAAGAAGAAAATCTAATGACATGGCCTCCTTGTTCACCTGATCTGAACCCCATTGAGAACCTGTGGTCCATCATCAAATGTGAGATTTACAAGGAGGGAAAACAGTACACCTCTCTGAACAGTGTCTGGGAGGCTGTGGTTGCTGCTGCACGCAATGTTGATGGTGAAAAGATCAAAACACTGACAGAATCCATGGATGGCAGGCTTTTGAGTGTCCTTGCAAAGAAAGGTGGCTATATTGGTCACTGATTTGTTTTTGTTTTGTTTTTGAATGTCAGAAATGTATATTTGTGAATGTTGAGATGTTATATTGGTTTCACTGGTAAAAATAAATAATTGAAATGGGTATATATTTGTTTTTTGTTAAGTTGCCTAATAATTATGCACAGTAATAGTCACCTGCACACACAGATATCCCCCTAAAATAGCTAAAACTAAAAACAAACTAAAAACTACTTCCAAAAATATTCAGCTTTGATATTAATGAGTTTTTTGGATTATTGAGAACATGGTTGTTGTTCAATAATAAAATTAATCCTCAAAAATACAACTTGCCTAATAATTCTGCACTCCCTGTACAGTGGTCAAGTTTTGAAGATTGATTTATTGAAGAGAGACTTTCTATTTATTCTTGTATTGATTCATTTTTTTTTACATTTTTTACATTTTTCTACATATAATAATTTTTTTTCCTCTTTTTGTATATTTAAATTTTTTCCGGAGAGCTCAGTACAGTATTAGAATGTATTGGCTCCGATGAGCCGAAGTTATTGCTTCGCGAAGTACCTTGGAACCGAACCCAAGTTCTTGAAATGTTTTTTTACAGTACAAATTAATTTAGGAAGTTATTGTGCGAAGTCTCGCATGAGCTTCTCCAATCCACCGGATCACATGATCCATTTGCACAATGCGCTATGGGGTGAAATTGCCATGTATTGCACATGGTACAACTCAAGCCAACTCTATTCATTTTACTCGCTTATATAACGCTGACATATTCCACACTGCTTTACAGACATTATCATTGTTTACTGTCTCCAATGGAGCTCACAATCTAAATTCCCTAATTCCAATATGTATATCTTTGGTAAATGGGCAGAAACTAGGGCTCCAGTGCTGCCCAAATGTCATCATGCCCATTATATGACCTGGTTCTAATAAAACTCCACAATTTTGGAATCAGGATGCGATTAACTCTGCTAAGATATGGACCGTAAAGCTGTTGTTCCCGGGGGAGATGTTGGAAGAGATAAGGCTACTTTCACACTAGCATTAAAGCAATATGGCAGGATGTTTCAGCAGAGGAACTCTCCGGATCGGCCACTCGCCATCAGAGCCCATTAAGTATAATGGGAACTGGTAGGGATTATCCTTCAACGGGACATAAACTGCAGGAATGCGGCAGTATCCGGCTGTTGGACTGGGGAACTCAAGGAGGTTGTTAATCTGCCAAAACAGCCTGCCAAATTGCTTTTACGGTAGTGTGAAATTAGCCTAAAGATTAGGCACACTGGATTTCAACTGCCTTTTCCTTTTGTTTTTAGGAGAAATGTTCCTGGCAGAGGTGTCTGGCAATGGCTTTCACCCTTCTCCCCATTCACTACATTTACATGATCTCCATGTGTGGGAGAGAGGTTTCTCAAGTCATTGATTAAATAAATATTCATATTTCCTTGCAGGAACGCCCTTTGATCCAACATATCTGCTGACCTTGGCGGTGTCCAATGTTATCTGCTCAATAGTGTTTGGAGAACGTTTTGACTATGAAGGTGTTAAGTTCAGGACACTTCTTAACCTAATAAAAGAGATGCTTCTACTTATGTCTTCCACTTGGGGAATAGTAAGTTAACATGTTACTCTTGGTAAGATCAGGAGGTTGTAAGAATATCAAATACCAATGAATTCTGAAGGACCATACTGAAAATCTTTTTCTCCACTCTTTTTTTCAGCTTCTCAATATCTTTCCCAAGACTCTCCACTTTCTTCCCGGACCTCACCAAAAGATATTTATAAATTCAGAAAAAATTAAAGACTTTATTGCAGAGTCCTTGGAAAACCACAAAGCGACACTTGACCCTAATTGTCCTCGGGACTTCATTGACTGCTTCTTAATAAAGATGGAGGAGGTGATGCCTAACACTTTACTTCTATATCTAAGGTGTTTTAATAAAAAAGAAAGCAAGCTACTGTAGTTCTCATAGTATCTATATAGCCTAATATTGAATTGACCAATCACAATGCCTATGACAGACATATATAATAATCTTTAATATTTAATATTACAGGAGAAGAACAATCCAAATACAGAATTCCACTTTGATAATTTATTTGGCACGGTCATGGACCTCTTCTTTGCTGGCACAGAAACAACAAGCACAACCCTGAAATATGGTTTACTCTATCTGCTCAAATACCCCGATGTGCAAAGTAAGAATGTATTAATATCCTATCAGAGGGTTGTGAAAACTTAAGGTTTTACAGTTCTTGGATACTGATTGACTGTCATCAGGATAGACCATCATTATGAGATCAGTGGGGTCTGATAACCCACATTCCCATCGGTCAGCTGCTTTTGGCAACCTGGCACCGGAAACTATACAGGGAGTGCAGAATTATTAGGCAAGTTGTATTTTTGAGGATTAATTTTATTATTGAACAACAACCATGTTCTCAATGAACCCAAAAAACTCATTAATATCAAAGCTGAATATTTTTGGAAGTAGTTTTTAGTTTGTTTTTAGTTTTAGCTATTTTAGGGGGATATCTGTGTGTGCAGGTGACTATTACTGTGCATAATTATTAGGCAACTTAACAAAAAACAAATATATACCCATTTCAATTATTTATTTTTACCAGTGAAACCAATATAACATCTCAACATTCACAAATATACATTTCTGACATTCAAAAACAAAACAAAAACAAATCAGTGACCAATATAGCCACCTTTCTTTGCAAGCACACTCAAAAGCCTGCCATCCATGGATTCTGTCAGTGTTTTGATCTGTTCACCATCAACATTGCGTGCAGCAGCAACCACAGCCTCCCAGACACTGTTCAGAGAGGTGTACTGTTTTCCCTCCTTGTAAATCTCACATTTGATGATGCACCACAGGTTCTCAATGGGGTTCAGATCAGGTGAACAAGGAGGCCATGTCATTAGATTTTCTTCTTTTATACCCTTTCTTGCCAGCCACGCTGTGGAGTACTTGGACGCGTGTGATGGAGCATTGTCCTGCATGAAAATCATGTTTTTCTTGAAGGATGCAGACCAATTCCTGTACCACTGCTTGAAGAAGGTGTCTTCCAGAAACTGGCAGTAGGACTGGGAGTTGAGCTTGACTCCATCCTCAACCCGAAAAGGCCCCACAAGCTCATCTTTGATGATACCAGCCCAAACCAGTACTCCACCTCCACCTTGCTGGCGTCTGAGTCGGACTGGAGCTCTCTGCCCTTTACCAATCCAGCCACGGGCCCATCCATCTGGCCCATCAAGACTCACTCTCATTTCATCAGTCCATAAAACCTTAGAAAAATCAGTCTTGAGATATTTCTTGGCCCAGTCTTGACGTTTCAGCTTGTGTGTCTTGTTCAGTGGTGGTCGTCTTTCAGCCTTTCTTACCTTGGCCATGTCTCTGAGTATTGCACACCTTGTGCTTTTGGGCACTCCAGTGATGTTGCAGCTCTGAAATATGGCCAAACTGGTGGCAAGTGGCATCTTGGCAGCTGCACACTTGACTTTTCTCAGTTCATGGGCAGTTATTTTGCGCCTTGGTTTTTCCACACGCTTCTTGCGACCCTGTTGACTATTTTGAATGAAACGCTTGATTGTTCGATGATCACGCTTCAGAAGCTTTGCAATTTTAAGAGTGCTGCATCCCTCTGCAAGATATCTCACTATTTTTGACTTTTCTGAGCCTGTCAAGTCCTTCTTTTGACCCATTTTGCCAAGGAAAGGAAGTTGCCTAATAATTATGCACACCTAATATAGGGTGTTGATGTCATTAGACCACACCCCTTCTCATTACAGAGATGCACATCACCTAATATGCTTAATTGGTAGTAGGCTTTCGAGCCTATACAGCTTGGAGTAAGACAACATGCATAAAGAGGATGATGTGGTCAAAATACTCATTTGCCTAATAATTCTGCACGCAGTGTACAGTGGCTAGATCTGGATGCACAAGGTTCTGTCCACTGTGTAGTGCCCCTGCCGGGTTACTACAGATAAGCTCCCGTTCTGGTGAACAGTTGCTGAGCTGTAGCATATCCACACTAGTAACCACCTAGTAGACAGAGACTTTCGTCCACTGTATAGTTTCTGCACTGGTAGATTCCTGAAACAGCTGATCAGTGGGGGTTATGAGTATTAGACCCCCTTTGATCTGATATTGATGACGTGTCTGTCTAAGTACCAGAAAGCACTTTTAAAGGTGCTTTGCAGACTCCATGGTGGTAGTCTAAGATCACAGATGCCATACAGTAGAAAAAAGTGGGAGAGCTTAAAGGGAATGTGTCACCTAAATTTTTTCTGCTAGTTAAAACCAGATAGCAATAGATATCCTTTTTCTAACCTGTTTTTATTTTCTGATCACAGATTTTTCTGGTTTGGCCATCTTGCCTGAGCTGTTCTTAACAGCATTTAGAAATGTGCTTTATAGCAGCCACTATGGGCCATAGACACTGACTTCTATGGGAGAGTTTCCTAGGCATGCTGTGTGACCTGCACGGAGGTCAAGAGGGAGTAGATAAGCAGAGATATATAGTTCATATCTGTCATTCTAATCCTGCCTGTAATGATAAGTAGATATCTGCAGTGAAGTAATCTTTACAGGCCAAGACGTAGCGCCTATTATTAGGTTTAGTTGCAAGTGTGAAAACTGTATGTATATGTGTGTTGGGAATCCGGATCTTGTCTGTCATCATTACATGGGAACAGTTTTTGCATTTCCTTACATTGCAGGGATAAGTTCCTGGCAATGAACTCCTGATCAAAACAGTCCTCAGATTTGGAGATTGCCTGTAACATAGCAAGAGTGGGTCTGGGAAAATGCTTTTTAGCTGGTCCTCCTTATGTAGGACCTGATGTAATTTTTTAGCAGTTTTCCTCAGTAACTCTAGTTGTGGGTTGTAGATCACATCCAGGAGTACACTGTGGTTCTTTTCTTTTTTTGTGGTCCCCAGTTGAATTCTGGGGATCCTGGTGGCTCTTCTGCTCTTCAGCACAACACATGTCACAGTGTTATCTCGGATATCTTGTGACACAAAACATTGAAATCCATTTAAAAGTTAGTTAACATTTTCTTGCCACTCGTTACTTATTTTCTTGCCCATTTTGAGCCTTAGGCCTCTTTCACACTTGCGTTGTCCGGATCCGGCGTGTACTCCATTTGCCGGAAGTGCCCGCCGGATCCGTAACACCGCAAGTGAACTGAAAGCATTTGAAGACGGATCCGTCTTCAAAATGCGTTCAGTGTTACTATGGCACCCAGGACGCTATTAAAGTCCTGGTTGCCATAGTAGTAGTGGGGAGGGGGGAGCAGTATACTTACAGTCCGTGCGGCTCCCGGGGCGCTCCAGAATGACGTCAGAACGCCCCATGCGCATGGATGACGTGATCCATGCGATCACGTCATCCATGCGCGTGGGGCGCCCTGACGTCACTCTGAAGAGCCCCGGGAGCCGCATGGACGGTAAGTATACTGCTTCCCCGCTCCCCACTACACTTTACCATGGCAAACAGGACTTTAGTGTCCTGGCAGCCATGGTAACCATTCAGAAAAAGCTAAACGTCGGATAATGCGCCGAAACGACGTTTAGCTTAAGGCCGGATCCGGATTAATGCTTTTCAATGGGCATTAATTCCGGATCCGGCCTTGTGGCAAGTGTTCAGGATTTTTGACCGGAGCAAAAAGCGCAGCATGCTGCGGTATTTTCTCCGGCCAAAAAACGTTCCGTTCCGGAACTGAAAACATCCTGATGCATCCTGAACGGATTTCTCTCCATTCAGAATGCATGGGGATAATCCTGATCAGGATTCTTCCGGCATAGAGCCCCGACGACGGAACTCTATGCCGGAAGACAAGAACCCAAGTGTGAAAGGGCCCAGTAACGCTCCTCTGTCTTCTGTCTACATAACAGTCAGTGTTGAACAAGTTTCCACTGTTATGTAAACAGAAGACAGAGGAGCGTCGCTAAGGCTCAAAATGGGCCACTTTAGAGCTATTTTTCTAATAGAAATGTATGATTTCAGTAATTAAAAAATGGTTAGTATCACTGCCCCTACACATTACAAAAATAAAAATAGAATGGCAGTTACACTTTAACATAAAAACATGAATTAAACAATAGGTCTTTGTCTGATGACACATTCCCCTTAAGTAGTCTTAGAAAATATGATTGTTTGGTGATTGTCTATCTTCAAAATAAGCATTTCTGAGCTAAAAGAGACACTTTTGGCCAACATGTAGACTATCTGCTAGGAGATTCTCTTGTTCTGGAGGACTAATCCTGTCCTGTGTTGCACAAACAACCCATTACTTGTGTAGTGCCACATTTCCCCTGTGGTGTAGCCGCAGGGAAACTGAATACTTACTGACCATAGTTTTACCATATAGTACAGCTGAGTTCCTCTAGGAGACACTTTGAAAAGTTTTTTTTTCAAACTCACCTTCTAACAAGAAAAAACAATAAAGACCAAAGGTGCCCAATTGATAAAAAATGGAAGACTAGCTCCCGAGTGAAACAAGCGAAACAAGCGAAAAAACAAGAGAACAGAGCTCATAGTACCAAAAGTAAAAATATAATTTTATTGTAACATGATTAAAAAGTATGAAGCAATAAGTAATATGCCGTTAAAAAGTGAATGGAAGCAGAAAAGGAGCGCCACCCTGGGATAGCACACGTGTCAAATGTGAGCACACGTGTCTACTATGAGCTCTGTTCTCTTGTTTTTTTCCCCTTCTAACAAGTAGAGATTGTTGAAAGCAGAAAATCCATTTAACTTTTTGGTTGTAATTAGTAGAGATGAGCGAATTTCCAGTTATGAAATTAATTTGTGATTCGTTTACTTGTAAAAGGTGACATGCTTTATGGATTCCGTTGCCATGGACCATAACGCAATTCTATGATGGAGTGCCTTAAGAGGCCATTTGCACACCATAGACTTCTATTATGATGGAATGAATAACGGAATGCCTCTAAAGGCATTCCATCATAGAATTGCATTATGGTCTGTGGTAACGGAATCCATAACGCAGTTCACCTTTTACCAGTAAACGAAGCGTAAACAAATTTCAAAATATAGTGGTAGGTTGTGGTGGCTCACTAGCAAGTAGTTAAGGTATGGTGCTGCAGGCTCATATAGAGGGAATCACCCCACCCTCTCTTAAAAGGCAAATGTAGTAATAGGAAAATGAGCGGGCACTCATACACTTGGCAACCAGATTGACATATGCAGAAAATATTTATTGAATCCCCATAAAATACAAGTAATAAAATTTATAAGAACAATGTAGCAATAATATACAACATTACAGTCACATATAGTGTGGTAGATATGATCGATACTATATTCAATAAAAATATATTCGATAGAAATATTCGATAAATTGAATGGTAGAAAATTCAATGTGGAAATATTCGATAGAATATTCTATACCACTCAATAGTGTCGATAAATTCAACAATATACAGTACAGACCAAAAGTTTGGACACACCTTCTCATTCAAAGAGTTTTCTTTATTTTCATGACTATGAAGGCATCAAAACTATGAATTAACACATGTGGAATTATATACATAACAAACAAGTGTGAAACAACTAAAAATATGTCATATTCTAGGTTCTTCAAAGTAGCCCCCTTTGCTTTGATTACTGCTTTGCACACTCTTGGCATTCTCTTGATGAGCTTCAAGAGGTAGTCCCCTGAAATGGTCTTCCAACAGTCTTGAAGGAGTTCCCAGAGATGCTTAGCACTTGTTGGCCCTTTTGCCTTCACTCTGCGGTCCAGCTCACCCCAAACCATCTCGATTGGGTTCAGGTCCGGTGACTGTGGAGGCCAGGTCATCTGGCGCAGCACCCCATCACTCTCCTTCATGGTCAAATAGACCTTACTTTCAAAGTTTTCCTAATTTTTCGGCTGACTGACTAACCTTCATTTCTTAAAGTAATGATGGCCACTCGTTTTTCTTTACTTAGCTGCTTTTTTCTTGCCATAATACAAATTCTAACAGTCCATTCAGTAGGACTATCAGCTGTGTATCCACCTGACTTCTCCTCAACGCAACTGATGGTCCCAACCCCATTTATAAGGCAAGAAATCCCACTTATTAAACCTGACAGGGCACACCTGTGAATTGAAAACCATTTCAGGGGACTACCTCTTGAAGCTCATCAAGAGAATGCCAAGAGTGTGCAAAGCAGCAATCAAAGCAAAAGGTGGCTACTTTGAAGAACCTAGAATATGACATATTTTCAGTTGTTTCACACTTGTTTGTTATGTATATAATTCCACATGTATTAATTCATAGTTTTGATGCCTTCAGTGTGAATCTACAATTTTCATAGTCATGAAAATAAAGAAAACTCTTTGAATGAGAAGGTGTGTCCAAACTTTTGGTCTGTACTGTATATCACACCAAAAAACTTCAAGTATATGCTGTTATTTGGGAAAGAGGGGGTATTATCTTCTAGCGCTCTATCCCAATTTGGGAAACTGAATGTCACTGAAAATGTTGTAGGTGTATTCACTGTTAGCGCAATATGTTCATAAAGTGTCCACAGGAATCCTGATAATGTGAAAAGTCTCTTATAGCATATCCTTTTAAGGTCAATATGAGCTTTGAATTGAAGAAAACTTTAAATCGATATTTGGCTTACCGTCTAGCGTCTGTTGTCTCCCTATTGCTTCAATGGAGCTTTAAATATTTGCCGGCTTATTCAGTCGCTCCATACAGCAAGCTGGTTTAAATTTTGCGGGAGTTCCAAAGATCGCGGCGGTTGCCACTCTGTTCCGCAATTTCCTTTGGTGCAGCTTTCGACGATAAGAATAGTTACTCCTTTACTGTAGAAATTTTCTTCTGTATGGCAATACAGTATTATCGGAGGCTTTTCAATGCAGGTACATCACTTGTTTCACCACTCTGGTTGCCAAGTGTATGAGTGCTCGCTCATTTTCCTATTACTAAATTTCAAAATATGAAATACGCTCATCTCTAGTAATTAGCATTAAACTGTAATGTAAAACGTAATTGCACAAAAATCTCTAAATTATTTTAATTTCAGTTCCAAAATTTAGATCCATGATGCATTGCAGCATTGGCTGCTCCATTTCCACTCATAAGTAAAAGAGACAACCATTTTGGGCACCAATTAGTAGTGAAAAGAGATTACACCTGGATAAATTATACAGCCTAGTTAAAATTTAACGTAAACCCTTCTTTTTTGGCCACATGTGGAATAGTAAAATTGGAGGCATTTTGTAGTATTCCTTTTTCATCCTCTTGGACGATAGGACTATGTCTAGAGAAATTCTGGATTCCAAGTAGATATCATGTATAGATGCTCTAGTGGTTGATGAGCCCTCTCACCAACAGTTACTGCTTAATACGTGTTCACTCCAGTACAAGGGACATGTGGATTAATCCAGAACAAAAGTAGATCTTTGGTGATGTTGGCATCTGAAACTGACTGCTTCCTGGCACCAAGTGCTACGATGCTTTGCAATAATACATACTGCATTACGAAAACAGGCAATAAAGAATTGACTTGTGTTTATACTTTGTGTTAATATGTGCAAAAAGGAAAAATTCATGAGGAGATAGATCAGGTGATTGGCCAGAATCGATGTCCTTCTGTAGAAGATCGAGTCCAGATGCTATACACGGATGCTGTCATCCATGAAATTCAGAGGTTTGCTGACATTGCACCTTTGGGACTTCCACACGCAACCAGTCAAGACACGACGTTCAGAGGACTCCACATTCCCAAGGTCAGCTTTTTATATTTACTGACTTTATGTGAGCCTCAAACTTAGCAAAAATGTAATATGCACAGAAATCTGAAGAAAAAAAAAATAGATGTATGGAGTTCAAGGTGAGTGAACCAGCAGCCACCCACAAACAGCAGAAATGTAATGTGATGGTGAACTCTACAGAACCCCAAGATATCTTGCTGCTGGTGAAATGTACTTATATTTAAAACAAAGTTCATGCTCGCTTATTCATGTTTGCAGGGCGTTGTAATTTTCCCCGTGCTGTCCTCCGTCCTGAAGGACCCAAAATGTTTTAAGAACCCGAAAAAATTTGATCCTACAAACTTTCTGAATGAGAATGGCAGCTTCCAGAAGAATGAGGCCTTTGCACCCTTCTCCCTAGGTAATATGTATGAACATTTTTGCACCAGTATACAGTGAGGAAAATAAGTATTTGATACACTGGCGATTTTAAAAGTTTTCCCACCTACAAAGAATGGAGAGGTCTGTAATTTATATCGTAGGTACGCTTCAACTGTGAGAGACAGAATCTAAAAATAAAAATTCAGAAAATCACATTGTATGATTTTTAAATAATTCATTTGCATTTTATTGCATGAAATAAGTATTTGATACAATAGAAAAACAGAACTTAATATTTGGTACAGGAACCTTTGTTTGCAATTACAGAGTTCAGGTCAGGACGTTTCCTGTAGTTCTTGACCAAGTTTACACACACTGCAGCAGGGATTTTGGCCCACTCCTCTATACAGATTTTCTCCAGATCTTTCAGGTTTCGGTGCTATTACTGGACTACATTGAGTTTTAGCTACCTCCAAAGATTTTCAATTTTGTTCAGGTCTGGAGACTGGCTAGGCCACTCCAGGACCTTGAAATGCTTCTTACGGAGCTAATCCTTAGTTGCCCTAGCTGTGTGTTTTGAGTCATTGTCATGCTGGAAAACCCAGCCACAACTCATCTTCAATGCTCTTACTGAGGGAAGGAGGTTGTAGGCCAAAATCTCACGATACATGTCCCCATCCATCCTCCCTTCAATACGATAGAGTAGTCCTGTCCGCTTTGCAGAAAAGCACCCCCAAGTATGATGTTTCCACCCCCATGCTTCATGGTTGGGACAGTGTTCTTGGGGTTGTACTCATCCTTCTTCTTCCTCCAAACACGGCAAGTGGAGTTGATACCAAAAAGTTCTATTTTTGTCTCATCTGACCATATGACCTTCTCCCATGCCTCCTCTGCATCATCCAGATGGTCATTGGCGAACTTCAAACAGGCTTGGACATGTGCTAGTTGTGAACTTTGCGTGCCCTGCAGGATTTTAATCCACTACAGCGTAGTGTGTTACTAACGGTAATCTTTGAGACTGTTGTCCCAGCTCTCTTCAGGTCATTGACCAGGTCCTCCCATGTTGTTCAGGGTTGATTTCAGACTTTTCTCTTAATCATCCATACCCCACGAGGCGAGATTTTGCATGGAGCCCCAGACCGAGGAAGATTGACAGTCATCTTGTGCTTCTTCCATTTTCTAATAATTGCGCCAACAGTTGTTGCCTTCTCACCAAGCTGCTTGTCTATTGTCCTGTAGCCCATCCCAGGCTTGTGCATGTCTGCAATTTTGTCCCTGGTTTTCTTAGACAGCTCTTTGGTCTTGGCCATGGTGAAGAGGTTGGAGTGTGAGTGATTGAGTGTGTGGACATGTGTCTTTTATACAGGTAACGAGTTCATACAGGTGTAACTAATACAAGTAATGAGTGCAGAGTAGGAGGACTTCTTAAAGTAAAACTAACAGGTCTGTTAAAGCCAGAATTTTTGCTGATTGGTACAGTAGGTGATCAAATACTTATTTCATGCAATAAAATGCAAAATAATTATTAAAAAATCATACAATGTGATTTTCTTTTTAGATTCTGTCTCTCACAGTTGAAGTGCACCTACGATAAAAATTACAGACCTCTCCATTCTTTGTAGGTGGGAAAACTTGCAAAATCGCCAGTGTATCAAATACTTCTTTTCCCCACTGTATATTCCATAGCTTGTCATACTTTGCCAGATTTTTTTGTCAAGTAAAGGGAGATAGTGATCATTTCAGATGAGCTAAGAGGTCAGCCAATGTGGCCATGTCTTCTGACATAAGACCATAAATCCCATTTAGCCTGGGTTGTGACAAGCTCTAGGTGTCACACATATGTAAGGCACATTTACCATGTGGCTTGTATTTTTCTTTTTTTTTAAATGGCATTAAATCTCAAGAGGAAAAAGTAATCCCAGAAAAGTGGCGACTACAAGTGCCCTTTTGTTGCTGAAATGTATGCCATCATATTTGACAGAAAAAGCAGAGCTCCATGCAAAATGATGGGCAACTCTGCTGGACCCAAAAGACCCCATTATAAGTTATTGAGGTGGTCAGCATCGTTATACTGCAAATATGTCAAACTAATTATCATTATATGTCACCCCTTACCATAGGCAAAAGAAGTTGCATTGGAGAAGGTCTGGCACGGATGGAAATATTCCTCTTCCTTACCACCATATTACAAAGATTTTACTTGAAATCAGAAGTGGCTCCCGAAGATCTTGAAATAACCCCAGTACCAAACACAAATGGAGTAGTACCAAGGACCTACCAGATGTATGTGACCCCTAGATGACCAAAGTACTCCAAAGAAGCTTTTCTCTTAGTTAAAAGAGGTTGTCTCAATTGAGCAAGTGACATTTATCATGTAGAGAAAGTTAATACAAGACTCTTACTAATGTATTGTGATTGTCCATATTGTCTCCTTTGCTCGCTGGATTCATTTTTCCATCTTGTTATATACTGTTTGTATCCCGGGGTCACGACTACAGCTGTGCCTAGGGATACAAAGTGGCTGGGACAGGAACTGCTGCGCATGCGTGACTATATACGTTCCCAGAGTCCTGGCCACCAGAGAAAACAGGGTGGTCGTAGCCCCTGTAAATTAGCAGTGTATAACGCAATGGAAAAATGAATCCAGTCAGCAAAGAGGGCAATATGGACGATCACAATACATTAGTAAGTGTGTTGTATTCATTTGTGACTTATGTCTTTTTCAACCGTATTAACTATGTAACAAAGGACAGAACACCTACAATATGTAAAAATTATAACTGTAATAACTTGTTTCTATATTTTACGCACTAAATTCCCTGCTATAATAAATATAGCTAATGTGATTACCCACAGTATAGTTTTGAAAATATTTTTGTGAAATAAAAAGGAATAAATGTGTGTACTTTGTATATTTATAAATAAAAAAAAACATAGCGCCAACTTAGCACATTACCGGATAAAGCTCCAGAGGTAGAGGGAAGCTGCCTGGCGCCGCACTGACCTGTTGTTGTAAAGCAAGCTTCACGCTGTTGGGGCATATACCGTATTTTTTGCCCTATAAGATGCACTTTTCCCCCCCCAAAAGTGGAAGGAAAATAGCAGTGCGTCTTAGGGGGCGAAGGCTTCTATTTTTACACTGATACACCGCCGACCGCAAGCTGCACAGCGCGTCCGGCGTGTGTATCAGCGAGGGGGGAGGAGGGGCTGGTTGCCGGCCTTTAGTTTTATAATGGCAGCGGGGCCCGGTGCAGTCACTGTATTCTATTGCACCGGGCCCTGCTCACTGTACTAATGGTATCTGTAACTGCAGGCAGGCAATGGTTAACTATACATATGTTCGATCCAGCACTGAGCAGCCTGTACTTACGATCATAGCAGGCTGGAGGCAGGAGGCTGGGCGGGCGGGCACTGGCAGTGTAACTTCCTACGTCACGTGCCTGCTCTTCCCACTTTATGAATGAAGCAGGCGGCACAGTCACGTGATGTAGGAAGTTTCGCTGCCAGTGACCGCCCGCCTGCCCTGCCTCCAGCCTGCTATGATTGTAAGTACAGGCTGCTCAGTGCTGGATCGAACATATGTATAGTTAACCATTGCCAGCCTGCAGTTACAGATACCATTAGTACAGTGAGCAGGGCCCGGTGCAATGGAATACAAAGACTGCACTGGGTCCCCGCTGCCATTTAAAAACTAGTGTACATGCCAGCCCCTGTATTGGGGGAAATTCACAGTGGCTGACACTGTTATGGGGGGGATCTATGGATGTCAAATAGCATAAGATGCTATTTGGCTGTCATCCACAGATCCCCCCCATATCAGTGTCGTGCCATCCACAGACGCCCCCATAACGGTGCCATCCACTGACGCCCCCATAATGGTGCCATCCAAAGACGCCCCCATAACGGTGCCATCCACAGACGCCCCCATAACGGTGCCATCCACAGACGCCCCCATAACAGTGCCATCCACAGACGCCCCCATAACAGTGCCATCCACAGACGCCCCCATAACAGTGCCATCCACAGACGCCCCCATAACAGTGCTATCCACAGACGCCCCCATAACAGTGCCATCCACAGACGCCCCCATAACAATGCCATCCACAGACGCCCCCATAACAGTGCCATACTGTATATTGTGAGGCACAGTGTAGAGGTATACTGTATATTGTGTGGCACAGTGTAGAGGTATACTGTATATTGTGTGGCACAGTGTATGCTATATGTGTATAACATAAACATATTTCATATGAAAACTTACAGTTACTTGGCCCTTGGGGATCTCGGAGGCCACTTCCACACTTTGGCCGGGGGCTCGGCGGAGCTGATGTTGTGCTTTATCCTAATGAGAAAGAGTTCATAATAAGGATTTGGAGAAGGGGCAGAGGGATAGCAGAGCAGGGAGAGGCTGGTGCTGCTACTAGGGGGTCATACCATGGGGGAGCAATAAAGCCCACCATAATGCCCCCCCAGTAGAAATAATTCTCCTTATAATGTGACAGTGCAAAAATACCCCCTTGTAATGCCCCAGGTGAGCTAATGTCCCCATAGTGCCCCCATAATGTCCCAGTATAAAATACCCCTATATAGTGTCCCCAGTAAATTCCCCCATAGTGCTCCTCTCCCCCCTTCCTGCTAGTGCCCCCCATAATGTACCAGTATAAAATGCCCCATATATAGTGCCCCAGTAGATGCCCCCCAGTGTCCGGCCTCTGATAGGCTGCTGGCCTAGTGTCCCCCATAATGCCCCCCAATAATGTGCCAGTAAGTGTCCCCATAGATGCCCCCCCATCATGTGCCAGTATCAAGTGCCTCTCCTCCCCCCCACATGTCCCAGTATCATAGTGCCATCTCCCCCCCCAATGTGCCAGTATCAAGTGCCTCTCTCCTTCCCACCCCCATGTGCCAGTATCATAGTGCCAAACCCCCCCATGTGCCAGTATCAAGTGCCTCTCTCTTCCCCCCCCGATGTCCCAGTATCATAGTGCCATCTCCCCCCCAAAAAAGTGGCAGTATCAAGTGCCTCTCCCCCCCATGTGCCAGTATCATATTGCCAAACCCACCTATGTGCCAGTATCATAGTGCCAAACCCACCCATGTGCCAGTATCAAGTGCCAAACCCCCCCCTCCCACGTGCCAGTATCAAGTGCCTCTCTCCCCCCTCCCATGTGCCAGTATCAGGTGCCAGCCAACCCCCCCCCCCATGTGCCAGTATAAGGTGCCTCTCTCCCCCCCCCATGTGCCAGTATCATAGTGCCAAACCCACCCATGTGCCAGTATCAAGTGCCAAACCCCCCTCCCATGTGCCAGTATCAAGTGCCTCTCTCTTCCCCCCCCCATGTCCCAGTATCATAGTGCCATCTCCCCCCCCCAAAAAAGTGCCAGTATCAAGTGCCTCTCCCCCATGTGCCAGTATCAGGTGCCTCTGTCCCCCCCCCATGTGCCAGTATCAGGTGCCAACCCCCCTCCCCCCATGTGCCAGTATCAAGTGCCTCCCGCTCCCCCCATGGCAGTAACAGTCGGGTATTAAAAAAAAATATTAAACACTTATACCAAGTTACCTCCATGTCAGCGATGCAGCCTCTTTCTGTGTCCCGCCCTGTATGTCCATATATGGAGTCAGTGCTTGTATTTCAGAAAAGTTTCTGCTGGGATTCGAACCCACGACCTTCTGTATCAGAGGCAAAGCAGCTAACCACACAGCCATAAGAACTGCCTTGCTGCTGACTGAAAAAATATGAGACTTCTACTTATAGTAGTATACTGTTATAGCAGGCTAAGTGTACATCTATACACATGACAGCTACCCCAACACACCCAGCACTGCTATATCTCTATATGACAGTTGTCCCAGCACACTCAGCTCTGCTATATCTCTATATATGATAGCTGTCCCAGCACACCCAGCTCTGCTACATCTAATACACATGACAGCTGCACCAGCACACTTAGCTCTACTATATCTCTATAAATGACAGCTGCCCCAGCACACCCAGCTCTGCTACATCTATATATCTCTAAGTATTGCTATACAGTAGATAGATATATAGAGATATAGCAAAGTTGAGTGTGCTGGGGCAGCTGTTATGTGCATTGATGTAGCAGTGCTGGGTGTGTTTGGGCAGCTGTCATGTGTATAGATGTAGCAGAGCTGGGTTTGCTGGGGCAGCTGTCATATATAGAGATATAGTAGAGCTAAGTGTGCTGGTGCAGGTGTCATGTGTATTAGATGTAGCAGAGCTGGGTGTGCTGGGGGTAGGGGGTACCCGCAGCTGATTTTGAAGGAGGCCTTCAAAAATGCAAAACATAAAAATCGGACAGACCTCCTGGTTCCAAAACACAGGGCCAAAGACGAACCCCAACCCCTACGGATTATTTCCACCTATGATGTGGCTAATCACGAAGTGATGGCTGTCCTGAAGAGATACTGGCCCATTTTGCATATGGATTCCAACTTATCTGATGTCCTCACTGATCGCCGCTCAGTTACGTACCATCGAGGGAAAAGTATAAAAGACCGTCTTGTCCATAGTCACTTTATACCCCCGACAAAGAAGGGTACATGGTTGGACCGTAAACCCATAGGTGTCTTCAGATGTGGTTCCTGTAAGGCATGTGAATACATTTCAACTGCCAAGGCCATTACGTGCTCTGTACCCAAACAGGTTTTTCAGGTCAGGGACTTCATTAACTGCAGAAGCAAAGGGGCAATCTACATCTGCCAATGTACGTGTCCTATGGACTATATAGGGAAAACAGTGTGAGAACTTAGGAGGAGGGTCTGTGAACATGTCAATGACATAGTGAAAAAGAATGTCACACCTGTGGCATCACATGTCAATGAGTGTCATGGGGGGGACCCGAAAGGCCTAAGGTTCTCAGCTCTCGAATTGGTACCACCTTCCCCCCCGGGGGGGGGGGGGGGGTGACTGGGATAGGAAGATCCTCCAGAAGGAATGTGAATGGATACATCGGTTCCGGTCCCAGTTCCCCCTCGGGATTAATGAGAGATTAACATTTTCCTGTTTTCTCTGACTCTGATGGTATAATAATTGGTGCCCTTTCTCCTTCTCCCTGCCTGATATTGCCGGGCCCAGTTTAACAATAATAATTTTAATATCCCGTAACTGGCCGGATGCGGGAAGCATCCAAAAGTAAATATTATCATAATCAATGAATACTACTTTTTCATTTGATAACAAGTACACTCTTTACATAATTTATAGGGTGTTATGGACGGTTTGAGACTTTGGTTTCACAATTCACCTCATTTCATAAATACATTGTACAACTTTTTCCCACTATGTGTATCATCTATATGAGTCATTTTTGCTAAAACCGTTATATACTGGGCCCCCAGAGGCTGTATATGCGTTTGGGAGGCTGTTTGTACATGCTAATGAGGTATTCTATACATCAAGTTTGATATCCTGCACTTCCTCTACGTCGACGAGAATAAGTACAAACCCTCCTGATCCGATCATATGACTGCGCTCCACTGCGTTCCACCGACCGGAAGCATGTGACTGGAACGGTATGCTCAAAGTGGAGCGCTGTCTTGCGTTCCACCGGCCGGAAGTGATCATATCCATAGACCAAATGGTGGCGAATAGGATAGAGAAAGGCGCTCATAGGGTAAGTATGTTCAGTAAATTAAAATTCTACTATAAGAGATGGTTTGCTCACCTATTGCGGTTGCACCAATTGGGCGCAACCACAATGAAGGTCAAAAGAAGAGAATTGCAAAGGTTGGTGCAGCCTAGATTCGTCCGATCGCCTTGGGCAGGAGCCACCCTGCCGCTCGGGTAACAGTAGAAGAGAAGAAACTCTGAACTTTACGTCGAGCGTGTGGACCTTAGAGGGCGCACTAACACAACCGGTCATAAGCAATATTTAGGTTTCAGCAATTTTCCGTTTTATTCATACACAACGCGTTTCGGGGTACTGGAGACCTGTTTATCAAGTCTAGGCCGGGTCAGCAGAGCGGATGCCGTGGCTGAATCCAAGTGGCACGAGGAGGACCAGATAGCATACCAAACGTGCAATTATTTGCCACTTTGCCAGCCTCCATACTTCGCCATCTGGGTAAATGATTTGCACTGTGAATAAATTACTGTTGGATGTACTAACTCCTATTTTTCACTAAAGTAAAAAGATACATTTATTCTTCTGGCTTGGTTTCCTGACTTCTACCAAACATACGATGGCCATTGTACTATTATACCTCCTGCCAGGCACCCATACAATCACCAACATCAAGGGCATCCCAAACTACCATCAGACAAGTAGCCCAAGTAAGGGAGTGCTCTGAGGGAAAAAAGGGTACTCCCTCCTTTCACTGCTCCTTCTCCAGGGAGCAATGCCCTGAAGGAAACCACTGTGACACATTCAATAATCAGAGCTGCTACCACTCTCATCCTCTGCTCCGGCTCCTCAAGGGTTAACTGCAACTACTTCTACAGCCGTGTAGCCTGTGATATCTGTGAAATTGCAACATTGCGTAATAACTGCCAGTCCATGCATAATAAAAACTACAAGTGATGTGCTTGAACTTGAATCTACAATGAAAAAAAATGTTCTGCAAAATTGTCTCATTATTACATAAAAACTTCTATACTGGTGTAGAACACTGTGCCTTGTAGTAACACACATAGGGAGTGTACTGTGGTAGTGAAATAATACTGTGAGTCCATATGACATGCAGATGACAGGCGTCACTCTTAGAATCACTGCACACTTCACTTATTTGGGCAGTCACGGGGCCAAAACTGACCAAATAACTCAAGTATGAACTCAGCCTTACAGGTCGATGTCAGCGCCAAGAAGAAGCGCACTCCTTTTACACCCTCGTCAGCTGATTTCACATAGATGTCTACAGAAACTGTTCTATTAAACGCTTATACAAGTAGAGCCCCCCTGACAGAATGGAGAGGGTGTCAGCAGTAAGTTTGTGTTGACGTCACTGATTCATTTGCCCTTCCTCTGATCCGTCAGAACAATAACTCACAAAAAACGGATCCTGTCTGTGGAGCATCCGCCTTCACTCGGTCAGCATTTTCTCAATAATCCATCAGTATTGCTAATGCCAAAAACAACAGGAGTGAATCTAAAACAGATGAGACGTGAATGGAATATTTGCTCTTCTGTGTTTTTTGTACCCACTCCTGCTTTTGGCTACCAAATTACAAGCCAATTCTGATGGGACCATACAGGCCTTACAGCTGCTACACAGAGAGGATACGTTGTGTGTCTCATTTTTCCTTCCTTCTGACAGATCAGAAGAAAGGTCAAATAAATGATTATGTCAGCCAGGGCGAAAGCCAAAATAGTGGACCAGTCATGAAGTGGGGAGGGTGGGAACAGCATGAGAAGTCCACAGAGTGGCCCTATGACATAGTGGTGAGGTGGAAGCAGCATGAGGATACCACCGAGTGGCCCAATGACAGGGTCTGGAGTTGGCAGCAGTATGAGGAGGCCAGCAGCAGCATCAGGAGGAGACCACATAATGGCAAGGTGACATAGTGTGGAGATGGCAGCAGCAGCATCAGGAGACCACAAAGTGACCCGGTGACAAAGTGGGGAGGTGAGTGGCAATACCAGTACCCGCTGACGAAGGTGGGTGAAAGAAGAAGCACTTGGCATCAGATGTGTGGCATCAGGTAGGTGGAAGCATCAGAGTATTAGCTGAGGCAGGTAGCCAGAAGAAACCGGTCTCTTTTGTCAAGGTTTGGGTGAGGCGGCATGGATGATCTAATCAGATGCATCAGGAATTGGTGGGTGGAAATCCTGACTGATCCAGGCCTGATTCATTTTGACAATGGTGTCTCTCCACATTTTGGGTGGACAGGTGAGTTCTTCTTGGGCTCTGATGCCACACTACTGGCCGGGCAGGACAGCTTTTCCAGGGCAATGGGGCTTATTAGATCTGTGAACGCCTCTGTCCCTTATTGTCCTACATAATAAGTTATATTAGACTTATATTACATTATAGGACTGTCTATCCCCACTTATCAGATGGCCGTATATGTCCTTATTTGTCTATTCTACTGTAATAATTCATCTAATATGTTAGCGTGCATATCACTATACCCTTATAGGGAGAAGTGTAGTGTAGTGATGTCATCATGTCTGTGTAAATCTAGCAGGCTGGACAGGAAGGTGTAAAGGTCACAGGGTGTAGGGAACACTCCTATATATAGTGCTGTAATATTTTTCTCTAACATCGCAGGTTTAGATTCACGATGGAGCTGAGAGTATCAGGGACGCTTCTCCTCGCCGTCTTCGTCAGCCTTATCCTGTATTTCTTCACATGGAGGAGGAATCTGAAAAAGAAAAATCTCCCCCCTGGACCACCACCACTGCCCATACTGGGCACCCTGCTGCACGTGAGCACTAAAGAAATGCCCCAGTCTTTGATGAAGGTGAGTTATCAGGACTGCGTTACGATGGCCACATTTCCAAATCCACACCATAGTCATCCTACTGCTGATTTGTACCTGCATACCGCAGAGGAAGACTATGCAGAGAAATGCAGCTGCATCCCCCTCCTGGAGCCTGTATTAATTTTACAGCTGACAATTTATTTAGCCGTTAAACATACTTTTTGGCTACGATTAGATATATTACAAACTTTTATGTATTCACATGTACTACAGGGCAGGGGGTGCGAATACTCGGGGATTGAGACTGTTTAATGGGTTTGGGATTACAGCACACAGCATTAGATTAGGGTCCTTGCACGTGGGCAGTTAATCTGCCTGTAACTAGAGCGGTGATAAAATAAACCGTTTGAAGCACATGATTTTTCATGCAGTTGTCCCTCCTCACAAAGTGTCTGTTACAGCACCACACCTGTCTACAGGTTGCATGTGGTATTGCGGCTCAGTCCCATTTACTTTGATAGAACTGATCCTCAATGTCACACACAACCTGTAGACAGGTGTGGTACTGTTTCTGGAAGAAAGCAGCCATGTTTTTTTCTAATCCTATACAATCCCTTTAAAGGGGTGGTGACATTTAGAAAAATCCATTCTCATTAATTAGGGAATCAGAAATGCTGTCCCCTCTCCTGAGGTGTTAGTAATTACTTGTATTCCCCATGTATGAATAATTCTGGAGCACCTATTCTTATGACTCTATGATATGCTATTCCTTTATTATTTTCTACATCAATTATGAATGAATTACTAGCAGTTTGCAATAAAAGGTCCAGATGGGTGTTACCAGTTGAGAGTGTGCCCTGCCAAAGTCTGGCACTGGCAGCGCTGATTGAATAGTGTCAGACTGTGCAGGGACATTACAATTTGCTAGAGATTCATTTCTAGCTAAGGCTTCTTTCACATTAGCTTTAGGATTGTCCAGCATGCTGTTCCGACATGTTTTCTGTGCTGCGGCCGCATCTCAGACTCGTCCCCATTATAGTGAATGGGGTCGGAGCGGACTTCCGGCGGCACACGTGTGCTAGCGTTAGTGCGGATCCTAATGCTAATGTGAAAGAAACCAAAGTCTTGTATACGAATCATGAGAATAGGCACTCCACAATTGTTATTATAAAGGGGATGCAGGAAGTCACTAAAACAGATATGTCAGGCGAGGTGACCCTCATCTCTTGACTACAAAATATACTGGTTAGAAAGAACTTATGTTCCTCTGGAGGGCCTGCCTGTCCTGCACTACAAAGAACTCATTGATTTGAATGGACACTTTGTAATACTTAGTTTCACCTGTGGTGGCGCTGCAGGGAAACTGAACACTTATTGACAGTCTTCCCCTTTAGTTTACAGCTGATTGCTGGAAGTCCCAGCAGAGTAATCAGGTTATCATCAAGAGACCCTTCAATAGGTTGTCCAAAGAGAGAACTCATGAAACTGAGATCAGACATACCATGAGTCAATATCTGTATATACTATTGATATAAGGTAGGACAGTGCATTTAATGTAATTTTTATTTTTTATGTTTCTCTTCCAGCTGAGTGAGATCTATGGGCCGGTGTTCACCATCTCTGTGTCCGGTACATCGGCGGTGATCTTGACCGGCTATGATTGTGTGAAAGAGGCTTTGATAGACAATGGAGATACGTTCAGTGCCAGAGGGCCTTCAGCATTGGCTAATCTGCTCTTCAAAGATTATGGTAAGTAAACAGTCATGATTTTATTCTTATATATAGAGCCAACATATTCTGCCGAGTTGTACAGAGGCTGCCATTATTTACGTTGGTCTCTTTCTCCATTATATTGGTTTTCAATAAAACAGAGAACATGGAAGAAACCCACGCAAACACAGGGAGGGCACACAAACCCCATGTAGATGTTACAGAACATGGCGCTATATTAGAGTTTGCCAAATACAGGGCTGATGTCCTTTGACCCTTGAAGTGACAATGACACGACTACGGTATTCAAACAAAACAATGGCTGATCTTAGGGAGACCAGCTACAGAAAACACTGTGGAGCCTCATTTAGGAGTCTTGACACAGCAATCCAAAGTGCAAAGCTCCCTGGGAAACAGTAATATGCAAAATAACTGTGGAGCCCCAGTTATAGATCTTCAACACAGTGATAGTCAGATATCCCTCAAAGGAAGGAATACTGAGCAAAGGGGTGTCCCCATTACAGAGATCACCAAATCCACCATATTAAGTGGCCCCTACGTCAAGATCCTGCTCTTTAACAAGCTTTAAGGATGTGACAGGGAAGACCTAAGCCAGTTATCCATCCACAGACAGTAGTTTCAGGGTGTTGCCCCCTCATCAGTGTGGAATAGGATTCTGGCTAACCGGGAGCAATGCCTTGGAGACTACTCAAACAAAACAATGGCTGATCTTAGGGAGACAAGCTACAGAAAACACTGTGGAGCCTCATTTAAGAGTCTCGACACAGCAATCCAAAGTGCAAAGCTCCCTGGGAAACAGTGATATGCAAAATAACTGTGGAGCCCCAGTTATGGTTCTTCAACACAGTGAAAGCCAGATATGCCTCAAAGGAAGGAAAACCGAGCAAATGGGTGTCCCCATTACAAAGATCACCAAATCGTACTACACACTGATGAGGGGCAACACCCCGAAACAGCTGTCTGTGGATGGATTACTGGCTTAGGTCTTCCCCGTAAAAGAGCGGGATCTTGACATAGGGGCCACTTAATATGGTGGATTTGGTGATCTCTGTAATGGGGACACCCCTTTGCTCGGTTTTCCTTCCTTTGAGGGATATCTGACTATCACTGTGTTGAAGACCCATAACTGGGGCTCCACAGTTATTTTGCATATTACAAATAGGGTATAGAAGAAGCACAGATATTAATAATGAAGGGTAGAAGAACCATGTAGAGGAGAGAAAAACATTAACCTCTTAAGGACACATGACGTACCGGTACGTCATGATGTCCTGGTACTTAAGGACACATGACGTACCGGTACGTCATGTGTTGTTCCGATCACTGCCGCCCGGCCGGCAGTGATCGGAACTCGGTGCCTGCTCAAATCATTGAGCAGGCACCTAGGCTAAATGCGCGGGGGGGTCCCGTGACCGCCCCATGTCGGCGATCGCGGCAAACCGCAGGTCAATTCAGACCTGCGGTTTGCTGCGATTTCTGCGGGGATCAGAAACTTTATATGCCTAAAGAAAGTTTTATTCACCCCCCCCTGCACCCCCGAATGATTTTTATGGTGGCGGGGGGTGCAGGGGGAGGGTTGCGGGCGGTGTGGGCGGTGCGGGAGGCGGGTGGTGCGGCAGGCGGGATCGCGATCCCCCGCCCGCCTCCCCTTGAAAATTCATTGGTGTTCAGTGGGTATACCAGGGTGCCAGCACATTGCTGGCACCCTGGTATAAACGGCTGACATCTGCGATGCGATGTCAGCCGTTTAACCCTTTCCATACAGCGGTCCGTACGGACCGCTGTATGGAAAAGGTTAACAGCGCAGGGAGCTCCCTCCCTCTCCCATCGGGGGGCTGCTGTGTCTTTGCAGCCCCCACGATGGAGAGGGAGAGAGCCCCCAGACAGCCCCCCGAGAGATCCCCTCCTTACCCTTCCCCGTCTGCGAAGTTCTGAGCAGACGGGGAAGGTTCCCATGGCAACAGGACGCCTCTCAGGTGTCCTGCTGTCCATGGTGCTGAACAGATCTGTGCTGAAAGGCATAGATCTGTTCAGTGTAAGTAAAATACAGTGCAGTACAATATATATTGTTCTGTACTGTATTATACAGACATCAGACCCACTAAATCTTCAAGAACCAAGTGGGTCTGGGTCAAAAAAAAGTAAATAAAAGTGAAAAAAAAGTAAAAATCAAAAAACACATTTATCACTGATAAAAAATGAAAAAAATAAAATTCCCTACACATGTTTGGTATCGCCGCGTCCGTAACGACCTGATCTATAAAACGGTCATGTTACTTTACCCGAACGGTGAACACCATAAAAATAAAAAACTATGATGAAATTTAAATTTTGCCCACCTTACTTCCCAAAAAAGGTAATAAAAGTGATCAAAAAAGTCGCATGTACGCCAAAATTGTAACAATTAAACCGTCATCTCATCCCGCAAAAATCATACCCTACCCAAGATAATCGCCCAAAAACTGAAAATACTATGGCTCTTAGACTATGGAGACACTAAAACATCATTTTTTTTGTTTCAAAAATGAAATCATTGTGTAAAACTTACATAAATAAAAAAAAAGTATACATATTAGGTATCGCCGCGTCCGTATCGCCCGGCTCTATAAAAATATCACATGATCTAACCCCTCAGATGACCACCGTAAAAAAATAAAAATAAAAACGGTGTAAAAAAAGCCATTTTTTGTCATCTTACGTCACAAAAAGTGTAATAGCAAGCAATCAAAAAGTCATATGCACCCCAAAATAGATGCCAATCAAACCGTCATCTCATCTCACAGAAAATGAGACCCTACTCAAGATAATCGCCCAAAAACTGAAAAAACTATGGCTCTTAGACTATGGAGACACTAAAACATTTTTTGGGTTTTAAAAATGAAATCATTGTGTAAAACTTACATAAATAAAAAAAATTGTATACATATTAGGTATCGCCGCGTCCGTGACAACCTGCTCTATAAAATTACCACATGATCTAACCTGTCAGATGAATGTTGTAAATAACAAAAAAAAAACGGTGCCAAAAAAGCTATTTCTTGTTACCTTGCCGCACAAAAAGTGTAATATAGAGCAACCAAAAATCATATGTACCCTAAACTAGTACCAACAAAACTGCCACCCTATCCCGTAGTTTCTAAAATGGGGTCACTTTTTTGGAGTTTCTACTCTAGGGGTGCATCAGGGGGGCTTCAAATGGGACATGGTGTCAAAAAAAACAGTCCAGCAAAACCTGCCTTCCAAAAACCGTATGGCATTCCTTTCCTTCTGCGCCCTGCCGTGTGCCCGTACAGCAGTATACGACCACATATGGGGTGTTTCTGTAAACTACAGAATTAGGGCCATAAATAATATGTTTTGTTTGGCTGTTAACCCTTGCTTTGTAACTGGAAAAAAAATATTAAAATGGAAAATCTGCCAAAAAAGTGAAATTTTTAAATTGTATCTCTATTTTCCATTAAATCTTGTGCGACACCTAAAGGGTTAACAAAGTTTGTAAAATCAGTTTTGAATACCTTGAGGGGTGTAGTTTCTTAGATGGGGTCACTTTTATGGAGTTTATAATCTAGGGGTGCATCAGGGTGACTTCAAATGGGACATGGTGCCAAAAAAACAGTCCAGCAAAATCAGCCCTCCAAAAACCAAACGGCGCACCTTTCACTCTACGCCCCGCTGTGTGCCCGTACAGTAGTTTACGGCCACATATTGGGTGTTTCTGTAAACAGCAGAGTCAGGGCAATAAAGATACAGTCTTGTTTGGCTGTTAACCCTTGCTTTGTTAGTGGAAAAAATGGGTTAAAATGGAAAATTAGGCAATAAAATGAAATTCTCAAATTTCATTGCCATTTGCCAATAACTCTTGTGCAACACCTAAAGGGTTAACTACGTATGTAAAATCAGTTTTGAATACCTTGAGGGGTGTAGTTTCTTAGATGGGGTCACTTTTAGGGAGTTTCTCCTCTAGGGGTGCATCAGGGGGCTTCAAATGGGACATGGTGTAAATAAACCAGTCCATAAAAATCAGCCTTCCAAAAACCATACGGCGCACCTTTCCCTCTACGCACCGCTGTGTGGCCGTACAGTAGTTTACGGCCACATATTGGGTGTTTCTGTAAACGGCAGAGTCAGGGCAATAAAGATACAGTCTTGTTTGGCTGTTAACCCTTGGTTTGTTAGTGGAAAAAATGGGTTAAAATGAAAAATTAGACAAAAAAATGAAATTTTCAAATTTCCTCCCCATTTGCCAATAACTCTTGTGCAACACCTAAAGGGTTAACAACATATGCAAAATCAGTTTTGAATACCTTGAGGGGTGTAGTTTCTTAGATGGGGTCATTTTTGGGTGGTTTCTATAATGTAAGCCTCGCAAAGTGACTTGAGACCTGAACTGGTCCCTAGAAATTGAGTTTTTGTAAATTTCTGAAAAATTTCAAGATTTGCTTCTAAACTTCTAAGCCTTATAACATCCCCAAAAAATAAAATATCATTCCCAAAACAATTCAAACATGAAGTAGACATATGAGGAATGTAAAGTCATCACAATTTTTGGGGGTATTACTATGTATTACAGAAGTAGAGAAACTGAAACTTTGAAATTTGCAAATTTTTCCAAATTTTTGTTAAATTAGGTATTTTTTGGTGCAAAAAAAATTATTTTTTTGACTCCATTTTACCAGTGTCATGAAGTACAATATGTGACGAAAAAACAATCTCAGAACGGCCTGGATAAGTCAAAGCGTTTTAAAGTTATCAGCACTTAAAGGGACTCTGGTCAGATTTTCAAAAAATGGCCTGGTCCTAAGGTGTAAAAAGGCTGTGTCCTTAAGGGGTTAAAGGGGTTCAACGATGGCTAATGTAAAAAATGGAAATCACACATCATATAGTACCTTACATGGATCCAGATACCTCCTAACTTTTCTGGAACCATGTGAGGTCTTTTCTGTGGCAGCACAAAGGGGTGCATCCATTCTGCGGGAGATCTCCTCCTATCACAGCTCAAGAGGCAGTTGAAGGATGAAACCAGTGTCGGACTGGGGTGCCTAGGGCCCACCAGTAAAATTTATTTTGGGGGCCCACTGGATGGATACATTCAGATATTACCTGCTCACACAGCAGCAAGATGCTACCAGATGATTGAATATGGGGGTCCATGCAGAGACTTTGAGAAGGTAGGTCCCGGGGAAAAGAGGACACTGGTAGCATTCCTCTATACCTAGAAGACTTCTCAGCTCTGATCGTGTCTATTATAATAAACTGAGCAGTTTCTTTAATAATCAAGTATTTTATATGAACATAAGCTGGTTGAGGTGCTGTACATTGAATATATGTATGTAGTGCAGTAAGTCTACTGTGTTATGTGCCACTTGTGCAGGGGGTGGGAGACTAGGGGCCCACCTTGCTCAGGGGCCCACCGGGGGATTCACCTGTACCCTTGTGGGCCAGTCAGAGCCTGGATGAAACTGAGCATGTGCGGCCTTCTCAGTGAGTCGGACACAGAAAGAAGACAAAAACAAAGTGTACAGTAGGTGGCGATATACAGATAGACTTTACTGAATAACTCAGTGGCTATACAACACTTTAAGTTACATGCAACTGCAAAAGTAATTTATATGCCGGTGCTAGTTTAAAAACTATAGAATATTTTTCGTGGGACAACCCCTTTAAAATAAGGGTGTAGTGTGAGCTACTGGGATGTGAGTCACAAATACGTGAATAGGGTATGTTAAAGGTGCTGGACTGAAATATTGATAACCTATCCTCAGGATAGTTCTGATGGAGTGGGGGGGGGGGGGGTGACTCCCGTCACTCTTTACGATGAGCAGCTTGAAGGGGTTGCAGCGCTTTTGCGAGTGCTGCTTCCTCTTTAAAATGACCTGTGCATCATCCCGCTTGTATAGGCAGCGCAGTGTAATTTTCAAGCACTAGAAGCACTTGCATGAGCACTGCTACCCCTTCACACAGCTCTTCAGAGGCCAACCTAATACTGACGCCCTATCCAAATAAGTTACAAATTCTGCCTTGGTAAATTTGCTAATATGTCTTCATACTGGTCAGAGTTACATGTTTCTGATACAGAGCTCCACATTCTCCATATTTACATTACAGTATGATTTAAATGGGTTTTACAAGTCTTAAATACTGCTGACCTATCCTCTGGATAGGTCATCAGTATCTGATCAGTGGGGGTCCGACAACTGAAACCCCCATTGATCAGCTGTTTGAGAAGACACCAGCGCTCACAGTATCGCGCAGATTTCTCTCAGCCATGTGATAACAGGTTCATTGGTCACATGGTCGAGGCACAGCTCTGCCCCATTGAAGTGAATGGGGCTGAGCTGCTATACCAAGCACACCCACTTTATAGTGTAGGGAGCTGTGCTTGGTGAGCACAGAGAAGGCCACAGAGCTCACTGGAGCGCTTGTGCCTTCTCAAACAGCCGATTGGCAGGGGTCCCGGGTGTAGGGCTCCCACCGATCAGATATTGATGACCTATCCTGAGGATAGGTAATCAGTATCAAAATCCCAGAAAATTCCTTTAAGTCTCAGAAAACCCTTTTAAATGTTTTGGTTTCCTGCTACCACCACTAGAGGGAGCTGAGTAGCTTACTGCATCTGTTATTGGTTGAACTGTTTGCAGTAAGCTCATAAGCTCCCCCTGGTGGTGGCTGCAGGAAGTTAGAACGTTGTCTTTTAAATCTATGGCTCTGCAGGTGATTTGGAGCTCTATATCAGAAAAAAAGCTACATACAACCAAATAAACAGCTGTTAAAAAAAATTAATCAGTGCAGAATCTGGGCAAAAAGTATATCTATGTTTATTGATTTTTATTCTCAGGATTGGTAATGAGCAATGGCGATAGATGGAAACAGCTACGCAGGTTTTCTCTTTCTACTCTGAGAAATTTTGGTATGGGGAAGAGGAGCATTGAAGAACGTATACAAGAGGAGGCGCGTTACTTGGCAGAAGAGATTAAGAAGAATGGAGGTCAGCACATATACACAGATCAATAGCTTGCTACATGTCCAACAAAACAAGATGAATTATGACTTGAGTTCAACCAAGGGATAGGTGGGGACGTAAATTTTAGAAAAGGAGTGAGACCCAGACTTCTACACATATTCATAAGTATTAGTGTCATTTCATTTTAAAAATTAATCACAGCTCTTGGAGACTGAACTTTTTCTTCTCCAGCCAGAAGCAGTGCCCTCTTGTCTTTTGAGGGCATTTTACACAAAACAGCTTTTCACCATATTTTTCGTGTGGCCCATTTATATACACTGAACAAAAATATAAACGCAACACTTTCAGATTTGCTCCCATTTTGCATGAGCTGGTCTCAAAGATCTGAAACATTTTCTACATACACAAATACCCATTACTCTCAAATATTGTTCACAAATATAAATCTGTGTTAGTGAGCACTTCTTCTTTGCCAAGATAATCCACCCCACCTCACAGGTGTGGCATATCAAGGTGCTGATTAGACAGCATGAATATTGCACAGGTGTGCCTTAGACTGCCCACAATAAAAGGCCACTCTGAAATGTGCACAGTTTTGCCATACTAGGGAAGGGGGGTCAGAAAACCAGTTAGTATCTGGTGTGGCCACGATTTTCCTCCCGAAGTGCAACACATCTCTATCACATAGAGTTGATCAGGTTGTTGATTGTGGCCTGTGGAATGTTGGTCGACTCCTCTTCAATAGATGTGCGAAGTTGCAGAATATTGGCAGGAACTGGAACACGCTGTCGTATACACCGATCCAGATCAATCCAAACATGCTCAATGGGTGACATGTCCGGTGAGTATGCTGGCCATGCAAGAACTGGGATGTTTTCAGCTTCCAGGAATTGTGTACAGATCCTTGCAATATGGGGCCGCGCATTATCATGCTGCAACATGAGGTGCTGGTCGTGGATGAATGGCACAACAATGGGACTCAGGATCTCGTCACGGTATCTCTGTGCATTCAAAATGCCATCAATAAAATGCACCTGTGTTCGTTGTCCATACCATACGCCTGCCCATACCATAACCCCATCGCCACCATGGGCCACTCGATCCACAACGTTGACGTCAGCAAACCGCTCACCCACATGACGCCACACACACTGTCTGCAATCTGCCAAGAACAGTGAAAACTCATCCGTGAACAGAACGCCTCTCCAACGTGCTAGATGCCATCGAATGTGAGCATTTTCCCACTCAAGTCGGTTACGTCGACGAACTGCAGTCCGGTCCGGACCCCGATGAGGACGATGAGATGCAGATGATCTTCCCTGAGACGGTTTTCTTACAGTTTGTGCAGAAATTCTTTGGTTATGCAAACCGATTGTTGTTGCAGCTGTCCCGGTGGCTGGTCTCAGACGATCATGGAGGTGAACATGCTGGATGCGGAGGTCCTGGGCTGGTGTGGTTACACGTGGTTTGCGGTTGTGAGGCCGGTTGGATGTACTGCCAAATTCTCTGAAACGCCTTTGGAGACGGCTTATGGTAGAGAAATTAGCTTTTATTGCACGGACAACAGCTTTGGTAGACATTCCTGCAGTCAGCATGCCAATTGCATGCTCCCTCAAACGTTGCGACATCTGTGGCATTGTGCTGTGTGATCAAACTGCACATTTCAGAGTGGTCTTTTATTGAGGGCAGTCTAAGGCACACCTGTACAATATTCATGCTGTCTAATCAGCACCTTAATATACCAAACCTGTGAGGTAGGATGGATTATCTCGGCAAAGGAGAAATGCTCACTAATACAGATTTAGACAGATTTGTGAACAATATTTGAGAGTAATGGGTCTTTTGTGTATGTAGAAAATGTTTCAGATCTTTGAGTTCAGCTCATGAAAAATGGGAGCAAAATCCAAAGTGTTGCGTTTATATTTTTGTTCAGTGTATTTGTATAGGTTAATCATTTTCCTCCTTAGACGTCTTTTTTCAAGATTAAGTAAATGTAATTATTTTAATCTTTCCTCTTAACTGAGACTCTCCATGCCCCTTATCAGTTTAGTCGCTTTCCTTTGTACTTTTCCAGCTGTAGTGCGTCCTTTCTATGGACTGGTGCCCAGAACTGAACTGCATATTCCAGATGAGGCCCCACCAACGCTTTGTAAAGTGGTTATATTACATCCCGGCTCTGCGAGTCCATGCCTCGTTTAATTCATGACAATATCCTAATAACCATAGGCCTGTATTAGACAGGCTGATGCAGCAGACGATTTTCCGGAGGGAAGCATTCCTTCCCAGCAATCGCCTGCTCGCTAGCAGAGTAGACCGCTGCTGTTACATGCATCGATCTCCTCTGCAGCATGGGGAGAAGCGATCGCTATGCCATCGCTTGTCCCATCAGTTCCCGCTAATGTTTTTGGGTACCTTGTTTTATATTGTTGGTTTGTAACTGGTTTATGTTACCAGCAGCTCTGTTTTCATGGGTGTACAATTATTCCTTTTCACCTCCCTACTTTCCTCACAAACTCCAGCCCACACTAAATTCCCACTGTCCCCTCCTATACCCCACTCTCTATCAACTCTTTGATATTTCCCCCCTCCCTCCTCCTAAGTCCTAGTTTAAAAGCTCCTCCAGCTGTCTAACCATTTTTTCCCCAGCTCAGCTGCACCCTCCTCATTAAGGTGCAGCACATCCCTATGATACATCCTATAGCCGAGAAGTCAACCCATTTGTCTTCCTGAGACAGCTTCTGAATCACTGATTTAACTTCTTTAGCTCCCTCTGTCTCTCTAGTGACGCGCAAGGCACTGGTAGTGTTTCTGAAAACACTAACTTGGAGGTCCTGGATTTTGAGCTTCTTTCCTAGTTCCCTTAAATAATTTTTAAGGATCTTCCATCTCCCTCTGACTTTGTCATTGGTATCAATGTTTACTATGACTGCTGGGTCTTCCCCAGTCCTACCCAGCAATCTGTCTATCCGATCCGCGATATGCCGAGCCCCGGTACCTGGAAGACAACACGCTATTCGTCATTCATGGTCTTGGCGACAAATGATCCTTTCTGTCTGGCTAATAATGGAGTCCTCATTCCACCAGCATCTGCCTGCACTCCTCTTTCCATCCCTCTTTCAGCAGTCATCCTCCAGGTTGTTAGGAACAATGCGCTGCTGTAAAGTTGCCGGGCCCGGGCTTGCATCCCTAATATCAGCCAAACAATCATAGTTACCAGAGTGTTCCAACACAATACTAGCCTCCCTGGCACTTACCGCTACCGCTTCTCATAATTGTTACCCAGCTTCTGACCCCAGAGTCTTGCTGACCTCTGCCCAGCTCCACCTTCGTCTGCACAAAGAGTTCTAAACCTTTCTCTAGGTTTTCAATAGCTCTGTATGTTACAAGCTGCGCATTAAGGCCTCATCCACACTTCTGTTTTTCACGGACGCATGCTGTTCATCTTTTTTACGGACATCATAGAGATACATTTATTTTAATATGTTTGTCCACATTTCCATGATTTTCTGCGGTCCGTGTGTCCTCAAAAAAATCTACAGATGCATGCCCTACTGCACGCGTCCATTGAAGTCTATGGGTACGTGAAAATCACAGAGACAAAATGGATGGCATCCGTGGTGCATCCGTTTTTCATGGAAGCCAGACAGAAAATACTCAGGAAATTACTTTTTATCTGTGCAACGTCTGTGGGTTACCGATGACACATGGAGAGTAAAGGCTGAGAGTTGGAAAAACCACGGACATCTTCACGTATTATATGACGTTTTAATCCACAATTTTGGAATCAGAATGTGATGAACTCTGCTAAAATATGGATTGTAAAGCTGACCATACACATTAAATCTATGTTGGATGTCGGGGGAGATGTTGGAAGATATACTATTTTCACACTAGCGTTAAAGCAATATGGCAGGATGCTTCGTCAGAGGAGCCCAATGACTATAATGAGAACCAGCAGGGATCCGCCTTTAACCGGACAAAAACTGCTGGAATGCAGCAGTATCCGCCATGCTGGAGTGGGGAACTCTGGCAGGTTCTTCATCTGCCGAAACAACCTGACAATTTGCTTTAATGCTAATGTGAAATTAGCCTAGGGATTAAGGCTGTATTACACCAACAGATTATCTGACAGATAATCTGACCAATCATTGGTCAGATGGCTGTTTACAGACACAGATCTTTTGTTATACAAACCGGATTCCAAAAAAGTTGGGACACTATACAAATCGTGAATAAAAACTGAATGCAATGATGTGGAGGTGCCAACTTCTAATATTTTATTCAGAATAGAACATAAATCACGGAACAAAAGTTTAAACTGAGAAAATGTACCATTTTAAGGGAAAAATATGTTGAATCAGAATTTAATGGTGTCAACAAATCCCCAAAAAGTTGGGACAAGGCCATTTTCACCACTGTGTGGCATCTCCCCTTCTTCTTACAACACTCAACAGACGTCTGGGGACCGAGACCAGTTTCTCAAGTTTAGAAATAGGAATGCTCTCCCATTCTTGTCTAATACAGGCCTCTAACTGTTCAATCGTCTTGGGCCTTCTTTGTTGCACCTTCCTCTTTATGATGTGCCAAATGTTCTCTATAGGTGAAAGATCTGGACTGCAGACTGGCCATTTCAGTACCCGGATCCTTCTCCTACGCAGCCATGATGTTGTGATTGATGCAGAATGTGGTCTGGCATTATCTTGTTGAAAAATGCAGGGTCTTCCCTGAAAGAGATGACGTCTGGATGGGAGCATATGTTGTTCTAGAACCTGAATATATTTTTCTGCACTGATGGTGCCTTTCCAGACATGCAAGCTGCCCATGCCACACGCACTCATGCAACCCCATACCATCAGAGATGCAGGCTTCTGAACTGAGCGTTGATAACAACTTGGGTTGTCCTTGTACTTTTTGGTTCGGATGACATGGCGTCCCAGATTTCCAAAAAGAACTTCGAATCGTGACTCGTCTGACCACAGAACAGTCTTCCATTTTGCCACACTCCCTTTTAAATGATCCCTGGCCCAGTGAAAACGCCTGAGCTTGTGGATCTTGCTTAGAAATGGCTTCTTCTTTGCACTGTAGAGTTTCAGCTGGCAACGGCGGATGGCACGGTGGATTGTGTTCACTGACAATGGTTTCTGGATGTATTCCTGAGCCCATTCTGTGATTTCCTTTACAGTAGCATTCCTGTTTGTGGTGCAGTGTCGTTTAAGGGCCCGGAGATCACGGGCATCTAGTATGGTTTTACGGCCTTGACCCTTACGCACAGAGATTGTTCCAGATTCTCTGAATCTTCGGATGATGTTATGCACAGTTGATGATGATAGATGCAAAGTCTTTGCAATTTTTCGCTGCGTAACACCTTTCTGATATTGCTCCACTATCTTTCTGCGCAACATTGTGGGAATTGGTGATCCTCTTGGCTTCTGAGAGACACTGCCACTCTGAGAAGCTCTTTTTATACCCAATCATGTTGCCAATTGACCTAATTAGTGTTAATTGGTCTTCCAGCTCTTCGTTATGCTCAAATTTACTTTAATTTACTTTTTCCAGCCTCTTATTGCTACTTGTCCCAACTTTTTTGGGATTTGTTGACACCGTGAAAATTGGAATCAACGTAATTTTCCTTTAAAATGATACATTTACTCGGATTAAACGTTTGATCTGTCATCTATGTTCTATTACAAATAAAATATTGACATTTGCCATCTCCACATCATTGCATTCAGTTTTTATTCACAATTTGTTTAGTGTCCCAACTTTTTGGGAATCCGGTTTGTACATACTAATTATTGGTCTGATTAAACAGAAAATTTGTTGGTGTAATACAGCCTTTAGGCACACTGGAGAAAAGACCCTGGCAGAGGTGTCTGGCTATGGCTTTCACCCTTCTCCTCATTCTCTACGTTTACATGTTCTACACAAATAGAAGAATTGGGAGAAATAACAGTGAATGTTCAGCCAACAGGTTTCTCAAGTCATTGATTAAATAAATATTGATATTTCCTTGCAGGAACGCCCTTTGACCCAACATATCTGCTGACCTTAGCGGTGTCCAACGTTATCTGCTCAATAGTATTTGGAGAACGTTTTGACTATGAAGATGATAAGTTCAGAACACTTCTTACTTTACTAAAAGAAATGGTCCAACTTATGTCTTCCGCTTGGGGAATAGTAAGTTAACATTTTACCCTTGGTAAGATCAGGAGACTGTAAGAATATCAGATACCAATGACTGAATCTATTCTGAAAGACCCTATTGATAAAACCTTTTTTCCACTCGTTTTTTCAGCTTCTCGGCATCTTTCCCAAGACTCTCCACTTTCTTCCTGGACCTCACCAAAAGATATTTACAAATCTGCAAAAACTGAAGGACTTTGTGGCAGAATCCTTGGCAAGCCACAAAGCGACACTTGACCCTAATTGTCCTCGGGACTTCATTGACTGCTTCTTAATAAAGATGGAGGAGGTAACGTACAACACTTCTATATGTGAAGTGTTTTAATAAAAAAGAAAGCAAGCTAGTTCTCATAGCATCTATATAGCCCAATATAGAATTGACCAATCACAATGCCTATGACAGACATATATAATAATCCCAAATCCTTTGTGACATTACAGGAGAAGAACAATTCGAAAACGGAGTTCCACTTTGATAATTTATTTGGCACGGTCATAGACCTCTTCTTTGCTGGTACAGAAACCACAAGCTCAACCCTGAAATATGGTTTACTTTATCTGCTCAAATACCCTGATGTGCAAAGTAAGGCTTTATTAATATCCTATCAGAGGGTTGTGAAAACTTAAAAAGTTCTGTCCACCGTGTAATGTCCATGTCGGGTTACTGCAGTTAAGCTCCCGTTCAGGTGAACTGGGGCTGAGCTGTAGTATGTCAACACCATAAACCACGCAGTAGACAGTGACTTTTGTGCACTGTATAGTTTTCTGCACTTTTGGCCAACGTGTAGACTATCCACTAGGAGCTTCTCTTGTACTGGAGATCTAATTCTGTGATGTGTAGCACAAACAACCCATTACTTGTGTAGTGCCACATTTCCCCTGTGGTGGAGCTGCAGGGTAACTGAACACTCACTGACAGGTTTCCCCATAGAGTACAGCTGGGTTCCTGTAGGAGACGCTTTGAAATAATTTTTTTTTTGTCAAACTACCTTTCTAACAAGTAGAGATTGTCGAAAGCAGAAAAGTCATTTAACTTTTTTGGGATAAACATAACATTTAATTGTAATGTAAAAAAGTAATTAGATTAAAAAAAATATATATTTTTTCATTTCAGTTCCAAAATTTAGATGCAGCATTGACTGTGCCATTTCCTCTCATGAGTGGAAGAGACAACCATATTAGACACCAATTAGTAGTAAAAAGAGATTACAACAGGATAAGTTATACAGCCTAGTTAAAATTGAATGTAAACCCTTCTTTTTGGCCAGATGTGGAATAGTAAAATTGGAGGCATTTTGTAGTATTCCTTTTTGATCCTCTTGGACAACAGGACTATGTCTAGAGAATTTCTGGATTCCAAGTAGATATCATGTATAGATGCTCTAGTGGTTGATGAGACCTCTCACCAACAGTTACTGCTTAATATGTGTTCACTCCAGTACAAGGGACATGTGGATTAATCCAGAACAAAAGTAGATCTTTGGTGATGTTGGCACCTGAAACTGACCGCTTTCTGGCACCAAGTGCTACGATGCTCTGCAATAATACATACAGTCCCTGACAAAGTCTTGTCGCTTCTCTATTTTGTAGAAACTCCTGCTATTAACCTGACTTTTAATTAATCAATTGGTGTTAGAAATAGCTCATATGAAAAGCTAAAGCCCTCCCTATACAGAAATTGAACAACTTTACTGCAAATCCAAAAATATGTCAGCAAATTAAGTAGTGGTGCTGTGAGATCCAAATTTAATATCTTGTATGACTTCCATGAGCTTGAAGGACAGCATCCATGCGGTTCGGCAAGGATTCATACAATTTATTGATGAAGTCATCAGGAATAGCAAAGAAAACAGTCTTGCATGCCTCCCAGAGTTCATCAATATTCTTTGGTTTCGTCTTCCATGCCTCCTCTTTCATCCTACACCACATATGCTCAATGATGTTCATGTCTGATGACTGGGCTGGCCAATTTTGGAGCATCTTGATCTTCTTCGCCTTAAGGAACTTTGATGTGGAGATGGAAGTATGCGATGGAGCACCATCCTGCTGCAGAATTTGGCCTTTTTTATGGTTGGGAATATAAGAGGTAGCTAAGATTTCTTGGTATTTTAGACTATTGATGTTGCCTTCCACCCTGCAGATCCCTCGCACACCCCCAGACTATGATTTTGCCTCCACCAAACTTTACAGTTTTCTGGGTAAATCTCGGCTCCATGCGGGTTCCAGTAGGTCTCCCTCAATATTTGCGGCGACTGTGGTGTAATTCAACAGAAGATTCATCAGAAAAATCCACCTTCTGCCACTTTTCCAGCGTCAATCCTTTTAGCAGGCTGTGGCCCTTGGCAAATGCCACACGTTTTTTCAATTGTCTTTTGTTTAGTGCTGGCTTATGGGCACTGATTCAACCATGGAGGCCATTTCGAGACAGAATCCGACAAACTGTTCTGATTGACACAGGGACTTCAGATGACCAGGTCTCGTGGAGCTCTACTGCAGTGGAAAATGGGCTGGCCTTGGATTTTCGAGCCAACAAACGATCCTCTCGAACAGTTGTCTTGTGGGGTCGGCCTGACCTGGCCTTGTCCAAAACGTCTCCAGTCTCTTCAAATCTTTTTTTTATCCTCTGAACTTGAGGCTGAGACATATTGAAGGTGTCTGCCACATCAGCAGTGGATCTGGTCTACAGCCTCTTGATAATCAACACTTAGGCATGTTTGCAGAGGTCTAGTTGCAGTTGATGTGAAGGTCTAGTGTACACACCTGAGACCTAATTGATCCATTATTAGTCACAGGTGAAGCTCATATGACAAGGCGACAACACTCATGTCTTGGCAAAAATTGACTCAATGGGCTTTACCAAGCTGTGAATATTAGAATACTTTTTGTCAGTTTCGTTTTGCACTGAAACATTATTACAAAAGCTGTTGGGATTAAAATGACCCATTTCTTTTAACAAAATCTTGATTAGAAATATATTTTAGCGGCACTTCAGGTCAATTTGTAAACAAGCGACAAGACTTTTGTCAGGGTCTGTACTCCATTATGAAAACAGGCAATAGAGAATTGACTTGTGTCTATTACCTTTTAATATTTGTCAAAAGGAAAAATTCATGAGGAGATGGATCAGGTGATTGGCCAGAATCGATGCCCTTCTGTAGAAGATCGAGTCCAGATGCCATACATGGATGCTGTCATCCATGAAATTCAGAGGTTTGCCGACATAACACCATTGGGACTTCCACACGCAACCAGTCAAGACACAACATTCAGAGGATACCACATTCCCAAGGTCAGCTTTTTATATTTATTGACTTTATGTGAGCCTCAAGCTTAGCAAAAATGTAATATGCACAGAAATCAGAAAAAAAGAAAGAAAAGATGTATGGCGTTTAAGGTGCGTGAACCAGAAGCCACCCACAAACAGCAGAAATGTAATGTGATGGTGAGCTCTACAGAACCCCAAGATATCTTACTGCTGGTGAAATGTACTTTTATATTTAAAACAAAGTTCATGCTCGCTTATTCATGTTTGCAGGGCGTTGTCATTTTCCCCATGCTGACCTCCGTCCTGAAGGACCCAAAATGTTTTAAGAACCCGAAAAGATTTGATCCTACAAACTTTCTGAATGAGAACGGCGGCTTCCAGAAAAATGAGGCCTTTGCACCCTTCTCCTTAGGTAATGTATATGAGCATTGTTGCACTAGTATATATTAGTATGCTGTATATTCCATAGCTTGTCATACTTTGCCAGATTTTTTTGTCAAGTCGGGGAGATAGTGATTGTTTCAGATGAGCTAAGAGGTCAGTGCAACAAGGTGGTCAACTGCCAATAAAGTGAGGGCTTCTAATGTGGCCATGTCTTCTACTATAGGATCATACAGTTGCAAGAAAAAGTATGTGAACCCTTTGGAATGATATGGATTTCTTCACAAATTGGTCATAAAATGTGATCTGATCTTCATCTAAGTCACAACAATAGACAATCACAGTCTGCTTAAACTAATAACACACAAAGAATGAAATGTTACCATGTTTTTATTGAACACACCATGTAAACATTCACAGTGCAGGTGGAAAAAGTATGTGAACCCTTGGATTTAATAACTGGTTGAACCTCCTTTGGCAGCAATAACTTCAACCAAACGTTTCTTGTAGTTGCAGATCAGACGTGCACAACGGTCAGGAGTAATACTTGACCCTTCCTCTTTGCAGAACTGTTTCAGTTCAGCAATATTCTTGGGATGTCTGGTGTGAATCGCTTTCTTGAGGTCATGCCACAGCATCTCAATCGGGTTGAGGTCAGGACTCTGACTGGGCCACTCCAGAAGGTGTATTTTCTTCTGTTTAAGCCATTCTGTTGTTGATTTACTTCTATGCTTTGGGTCGTTGTCCTGTTGCAACACCAATCTTCTGTTGAGCTTCACCTCAAGACAGATGGCCTTAAGTTCTCCTGCAAAATGTGTTGATAAACTTGGGAATTCATTTTTCCTTCGATGATAGCAATCCGTCCAGGCCCTGACGCAGCAAAGCAGCCCCAAACCATGATGCCCCCACCACCATACTTCACAGTTTGGATGAGGTTTTGATGTTGGTGTGCTGTGCCTCTTTTTCTCCACACATAGTGTTGTGTTTTTCTTCCAAACAACTCAACTTTGGTTTCATCTGTCCACAGAATATGTTGCCAGTACTGCTGTGGAACATCCAGGTGCTCTTGTGCAAACTGTAAATGTGCAGCAATGTTTTTTTTAGACAGCAGTGGCTTCCTCTGTGGTATCCTCCCATGAAATCCATTCTTGTTTAGTGTTTTACGTATCGTAGGTTCGCTAACAGGGATGTTAGCATATGCCAGATACTTTTGTAAGTCTTTAGCTGACACTTTAGAATTCTTCTTCACCTCATTGAGCAGTCTGCGCTGTGCTCTTGCAGTCATCTTTACAGGACGGCCACTTCTAGGGAGAGTAGCAGCAGTGCTGAACTTTCTCCATTTATAGTCAATTTGTCTTATCGTGGACTGATGAACAGCAAGACTTTTGGAGATATTTTTATAACCCTTTCCAGCTTTATGCAAGTCAACAATTCTTAATCGTAGGTCTTCTGAGAGCTCTTTTGTGCGAGGCATCATTCACATCAGGCAATGCTTCTTGCGAAAACCAAACCCAGAACTGGTGTGTGTTTTTTTTATAGGGCAGGGCACCTGTAACCAACACCTCCAATCTCATCTCATTGATTGGACTCCAGTTGGCTGACACCTCACTCCAATTAGCTCTTGAAGATGTCATTAGTCTAGGGGTTCACATACTTTTTGCACCTGCACTGTGAATATTTACATGGTGTGTTCAACAAAAACATGGTAACATTTCATTCTTTGTGTGTTACCATCACATTTGACAGAAAAAGCAGAGCTGCATGAAAAATGATGGACACATCAGCCCAAAATACCCCATTAAAAGTTATTGAGGTGGTCAGCATCGTTATACTGCAAATATGTCAAACTAATTATCATTATATGTCACCCCTTACCACAGGCAAAAGAAGTTGCATTGGAGAAGGTCTGGCACGGATGGAAATATTCCTCTTCCTTACCACCATATTACAAAGATTTTACCTGAAATCAGAAGTGGCTCCCGAGGATCTTGAAATAACCCCAGAACCAAACACAAATGGAGTAGTACCAAGGACTTACCAGATGTATGTGACCCCCAGATGACCAAAGTACTCCAAGGAAGCTTTCATTTATTTCTTAGTAATTAATGGTGTTTACTTCAGTAAAAGGCATTTATTAGTGTTGAGCGAATCGTATTTAAAGGGTTTCTGTCATGAGAAAAATCGTTATGTAGCTGACTGACATTAGTGATGTGCTACTGTCAGCAGAACATGACTGTATGTTTGTTAACTCCCTGCCTGCCGCCATTCTTTTAAGCATAATATGCTAATGAAGCCTCAAGGTGCTATGAGGGCGTTGCTGCAGCACCTAGAGGCTCGGCCTACTTACCTTTTGGCACGCCCAGGTCCACTTGATTGACGTCCTTCTTCTCCGCATCTTCCTCATGTGCCATCCCGTTTAGTATTCGGCGCAGTGAGTGAAGGCCTGTGACGTAATCGGCGCAGGCGCAATGAGGAAGCTGGCGGGAGCCGAGCGTCCTTCACTCACTGCGCCTGCGCCAAATACTAAACGGGACGGCGCAGGTGCGGGATTATGAGGAAGATGCGGAGAAGAAGGACGTCAATCAAGTGGACCTGGGTGTGCCAAAAGGTAAGTAGACCGAGCCTCTAGGTGCTGCAGCAACGCCCTCATAGCACCTAGAGGCTCATTAGCATATTATGCTTAAAAGAACAGCGGCAGGCAGGGAGTTAACAAACACACTGTTATGTACGGCTGACAGTAGCACATCGCTAATGTCAGTCAGCTACATAACGATTTTTCCCATGACAGAAACCCTTTAACAAAGTGGACTTAGATCCGCATTTCTGGAAAAATTTGATTCGTCACAAAACCGAATTTCTTGGCGCTTTGTCGTAACCAATCAATTTTTCCTGAAATGGCGAACAATACCTCATCCATTTGAACGCAGAGAGGCCGCGGCAGCCATCTTGATTGGGGAAAATGGGTCAAATCTTAAACACGCTGACATGTGACGTCCCCAGGTCAGGGTGATGCCGTCACAGCATTCGCTCACCTTGATGATGTTCTGACGTCATCACACCCGAGATTTGGTGCGTTTTGATGAGTATGTACTTTTTTTTTTTTAACCCCTGTTTAACCCTGGAATGGCCTCAATGTGACTCAGATGCTGCAATCAGCATTGACAGCGGCATCTGAGGGGTTCAATGATGGGGGCAGCGCCATCGCCTTCATAACAAATCAAATTTCTTGTTGAAGTTTGGGGAAGCAGCCAAATCAAATTTTTAAAACCTTGCTCGTCACTAGCATTTATCATGTAGAGAAAGTTACTACAAGGCACTAACGTATTGTGATTGTCCATATTGCCTCTTTGCCAGCTTGATTTATTTTTCCATCCCATTATACTCTGTATCCAGGGTTAACGACCACCGATGAGGCACAGATACAGGGTGGTCAGGACAAAAAGCTACAGCACATGCGTCTCTATATGTGCTCCCAGAGAAGCTGGCACTTTTCCCTATAGCGTGCAAGCACGACCACCACTGCTGGATTGCAGGGTGGTTGTAACCATGGAAACGATCAGTGTATAATATGATGGAAAAATGATTCCAGCCAGCAAAGGAAGCAAATATGGACAATCACAATCCATTAGTAATTGCTTTGTATTAACTTTCTCTACATGATAAAGGCCATTTGCTGAAGTGAGAGGACCCCTTTAAATCTTTGCAATGAATAACATGATTTTGTCATCTATGTATAATTTTCTAAGGGTGGAACACCTACACTATGTAAAAATGTAAACTATAATAAATTGTTTGTGTCACGGATCAGCGGGAGTGAACCCACTGTGCCACTGACTGGCTCTAATCTAAGCATCTACCTGGTTTTCACTAGAGCCTCAGATGGTGGGAATAGACTTGAGCCGTTAGGGTAGTTGCCAGGGGCTACTCCTAGAGCAACCCCCAAGTCAGTGGCAGTTGGTCCAGGAGGACCAGAAGGTACCTGAGTAGGTACCGGAAGTACGAGCATAGTCAGGCGGGCAGAGACGTTACCAGGAGCAACCAGGGATGGTTCTAGGTGAAATGGGGCCCTGGGGCGAAAAACAATAAGGGCCCCCCCCCCATGACACTTGATGACTTTTACAGAAGAAACTGTATATTGTGTGGCACGGTGTAGGCTATATGTGTATAACAAACATATTTCATATGAAAACTTACAGTTACTTGGCTTGACCCTTGGGGATCTCGGACACCACTTCAACACTTTGGCCGGGGGCTCGGCAGATCTGATGTTGTGTTTTATCCTAATGAGAAAGATTTCATAATAAGGATTTGGAGAAGGGCAGAGGGATAGCAGAGCAGGGAGAGGCTGGTGCTGCTACTAGGGGGTCATACCATGGGGGATTAATAAAGCCCACCATAATGCCCCCCCAGTAGTAATAATTCTCCTTATAATGTGACAGTGCAAAAAATACCCCCTTGTAATGCCCCCAGTTGAGCTAATGTCCCCATAGTGCCCCCATAATGTGCCAGTATAAAATACCCCTATATAGTGCCCCCAGTAAATGCCCCCATAGTGCTCCTCTCCCCCCTCCCTCCTAGTGCCCCCCATAATGTACCAGTATAAAATACCCCAGTAGATGCCCTCAGTGTCCCCCATAATTTGTAAGTATAAAATACCCCTTCTCAGTGCCCCCGTAGATGACCCCATAGTACTCCTCTCCCACCTTCCCCATAGTACCCACCATAATGTGCCCCAGTAAAAAATGCCCCTATACAGAGCCCCCATATAAAATAACAGTTCTTTGTTGCCTCAGTAGATGCCCCTATAGTGCCCACCAATAATGTGCCAGTAATAAGTGCCCCCAATGTGCCAGTAATAAGTGCCCCCCAATAATGTGCCAGTAGCCGGAGCCCCCCCCATATCATGTGCCAGTAGCCTGAGCCCCCCCATCAACATGTGCCAGTAGCCATAGGCCCCCCTATCATGTGCCAGTAGTTATAGGGCCCCCCTATAATGTGCCAGTAGCCATAGGGCCCCCCATTATAATGTGCCAGTAGCCAGGGCCCCTTTATCATGTGCCAGTAGCCATAGCCCCCCATCATGTGCCAGTAGCCTGAGCCTCCCCATCAACATGTGCCAGTAGCCATAGGCCCCCCCTATAATGTGCCAGTAGCCATAGGCCCCCCTATAATGTGCCAGTAGCCATAGGGCCCCCCTATAATGTGCCAGTAGCCATAGGACCCCCCTATAATGTGCCAGTAGCCATAGGGCCCCCCTATAATGTGCCAGTAGCCATAGGGCTCCCCTATCATGTGCCAGTAGCCAGAGCCCCCCATCATGTGCCAGTAGCCACCAGTATTGACAACAAAACAAAAAAACTTATACTTACCTCCTTGGCAGCGATGTGATGCAGGCCTCTTCCAGCCTGTGTCCCGCGCTGTACGGCTCAGGCGGCACGATGACGTCATCGCGCCGCCTGCGCAGGCCTCTGATAGGCTGCCGGCCTAGTGCATGCAGCCTATCAGAGGAAGGGACACACCTCTCCCTCCCCTGCCCTGCTGCACAGCCATCTGTATCGCTGTCCTCCACCCCGAAAATACAACAAATTGGTGCTAGAGTAGAACATTTGCGCTGCTATTGTGGCACATTCTGCGCCCCTGGTGTCCCATGCTATGCACCACACTGCTCACATTAATAAAGCCTTAACCCTCTTGAGAACTAGAAGAAAGAATATTTGGTTTCCAAGGGCTACATGAATGTTCGTCCACTAACAGCCTGCACAAGGTGGCCACAGAAGTCTTCACTGATTTAGCGGATGAACAAGCGGCTTTCCAGATCATCACCGAAGGGATACAAAGGTCTTTAAGTACCAAACCTATGACTGAGCCTCCGTGAGATGTGATTTGCGACCTACTCTCCTATGTGGACACTTCTAAAATCCTTACAGTCACTAGAGAGAAAGGACAAGTCTGCCATAAGGGGGCAAACTTAGCTCTCGATCAGGACATAGCACCGTCCACCTTGGCCAAATGCTGAATTCGCCATTCATTACTGGAGCATAACAAAACACCACAAAGTGCATATTACAGAATCAGTAACAACATTAACAATAATAACACTATATAAGGGCCAGGTAATACTACTCCACCATGACCATACCCATTTAGGTACCCACTCAGTGACAGGTGATGTCTCCTCTGCCTGGAGTTGTTCTCCTGTACAGATCACTCTGATGGCATTTCCCGACCACAACTTGTTTCTGCAAAACTGGATACACAGAACACACCTATTTAGCAATAATTTCTCCTTTTATGCCCCTATTTAGTAATTATCCACCTGTCTCAATTAGTAATAAGTTCCATTTAGGCCCCATTAGATATAACGCCCCCAGTAGTGCCATCTGTACATATAATGCCAAAGTAGTGCCATCTTTGCATATAATGTCCCCTAGTACTGACCTCTTTACATATAGCGCCCCCAAATGGTGACCCCTTTTACATGTAATGGCCTCTGTCCATATAATGCCCCAACCCCTCCCCAAGATGGGGGGGAAAAATGATAAATTCTCTTTTGTACATGTTAAGTTTTAGAAAGCAAGAGGAAAAGAAGGAGGATAGGATGTGGACCCATTCATTTCAGTGGGTCCGCAAAAAATGCGGACAGCACACCGTGTGCTGTCCACATCCGTATGTCTGTTCTGAAGCCCCGTAAAAAAGAATATGTCCTATTCTTGTCCGTTTTGTGGGCGAGGACAGGCATTGTTAGGCCTCATGCACACGTGTGCTGGCCGTTCCATGCATTGTGGAATGCAAATTGTGGTCCCCAATCCACGGGCACTATCCTTGTGGTTTCCGAAGATGGATCCAGACCTATTCAACTTGAATCGGTCCGTGATCCGTACGCACTGCAAGAAAAATAACATTTTCTATTTTCTTGCGGTGCAGAGGCACAGGAGAGAGGTATTCCGTGCCTCTGTTCTGCACCGCTTCTTCCAGATTGTGGACCCCTTCAAGTGAATCGGTCCGCATCCGTGATACAGTGTCCATGTGGCCAGTGCCCGTATATTGTGGACCCGCTGTTGCCGTGGGCACGGCCAGGCAACGGCTGTGTGCATGAGACCTTACAATGGATCTGCAAAAAATAAAAAAAACTGATGCAATACGGATGTCACATAGATGTCATCCATATTTCTGCCGGATCTGTGTTTTGTGGACCACAAAATACATACGGTCTTGTGCATGAGCCCTAACCCTGACACTCAAACCCTTAACACTAACTTTTAACCCTGCAGATGCTGTGGTCAAATGTGACCACAGCATCTGGCTGTGCTCCGACCCCCTACCCCCCAGGATGGGGGGAGCCAGCCGAAATGTGTATGTGGCAGCCCTTGTCCTCCTGAGTGATAGGGGCTGCTGCATATTAGTTTTTATAGAGTCCCTGCCTGTGGCAGGGATCTATAGGAACATAGTAAAATTCTTATCAACTCCAATGCTAATGTATTGGAGTCTATGAGACAAGAAATCTCATGATTGCTTGTTATAGATCCTTATGAGAACTATTAAAAAAAAAAAGGGTAAAAAAAGTTAAAAAATAAATAAAAATAAAATCACCCCCCTTTACCCGAAATGTAAATAAAGATATGTAAATAAATAACACATGCCGCCGCGTGCGTAATCACCCATACTATAAAAATATTAAAATATTTTTCCATGCGGCAAACTGTGAAATTGAGAAAAAAGTCAAAATGGTCGCTTCAGCTCCCACAAAAAATTAAATAGAAAAAAGTTCAAAATAGATCAAAAAGTTATACACACCCCAAAATGGTATCATTGAAAAGTACAGATTGACCCGCAAACATTGAGCCCTCACATAGCTCCATACACATAACTGCAAAAAAGAGAGGTCAGAATACGGGTATGAAAAGAAAAAAATACTTTTTATTTTTTTCAGAAAAACTATATGTGGTATCGCCATAATCATACTGACCTGGAGAATAAAAATAATAATGGAAATGGTGTAAAAAAAAAAACAACCCATAAAACTGTGGAGGAATGGCGTTTTTTTTTTTCCTAATTCCACAGCATTTGGATTTTTTTCCCACTTCCCACCACTTTTTATGCAACCCTATATGGTGCCATTAAAAGTGCATCTTGCCCCCACAAAATACAAGCCCTCATACGACTATATGAATGAAAACATAAAAAAGTTATGGCTTTCCCAGTCATTAAAGGGTTAATGGGATGGTGTTTTTGAATGTGAAGATATATCTATATATATTTATATATATTTGTATTTTTTTTGCCCCTAGGGGGCTAGAATATGTGATCTTCAGATCACTTTTAGCTTACGTTGCCATCTGCTGGTCTTCACAGGAACCACAGCTCTGACATGCTGGGTTTCTTTAGAGAGGCTCAGTGAATGAGAATGAAGGAACAGCATGCCCCGATAGGCCAAAAACCCGTACGCCCAGGTTTTTAAAACAGCACAAACCGGGCAGCTATGGCGCTCGTGAGGGGCCACGATATATAAACTACATGTATGGTATTAAAGAAGTTTTACAAAAAAATTTAAAATCTCAAACATGCCACCCGAATGCTGTAAAATAAAAAATGATGTTATACTCATCTCTGCCTCTGTGCCGCTGGTCCGTTCCTCCTGTCGCTGCTTGTTTACAGACTGCAGCGTTAACCTGCACATATATACAGCACGTGACTGTTAGGCCCCTTTCACGTGAGCGCGACGGATTAGGTCCGGGTGCGTTCAGTGAAACTCGCACCATTTTGTAAGCGAGTTCAGTTAGTTTTGTCTGCAATTGTGTTCAGTTGTTCAGTTTTTTCCGCGCGGGAGAAATGCGTTTTGATGCATTTTTCACACGCGTGATAAAAAAACGGAAGGTTTACAAACAACATCAGTGATAAACGCATCGCACCCGCTTCCAGATTGAATGCGTTTTTCACTGAAGCCCCATTCACTTCTATGGGGCCAGGGCTGCGTGAAAAACGCAGAATATAGAACAGGCTGCGTTTTTCACGAAAAAAAAAAACGCTCATGTACACAGACCCGTTGAAACGAATGGGTCAGGATTCAGTGCGGGCGCTATGCGTTCACGTCACACATCTCATCCTCATCAGACCTGTGGTGCAACAACAACCCCCCCCCCCAAAGAGTTGCAAGTTTTTGCATGTGCATGTTGTGCGCCAAACTGCACTTTTATGATGCCAGTTGTCTGGCCTACGGAGGTTAATAAATGTCCCTCTATAGGTGCGAGTCTTAAATGATTTGTTTCTATAGGCAATGATAATGTCTGTAAAGCCCTGGCCAATATGTAGGTGAATAATATAAATAACTAAATAAATATTGTTGTATAAAGCAGTAACAAAAACACAGCAATGAACCTTCCTAATAGCAAATATCAGAAGGCCCTATCAGCCTCAGGAGCTTGTTTTTCAGGCTTTTTTCCTCTTAATGTTTTTTCAGGGCTTCCACATCCACAGCGCTGTAAACCTTGGTTTGCCCTTCCCCATGGTAGGTGCTGGTCGCACTGCTGCCTGTAGGTTGTATCCATTTCCTAGAGAGCTGGGGACACCCCCTGTACTGTACACGGTGCTGCTTCCTGCTCATGGGGGGAGGGGGCAGACGGCGGCCGGAGCCGCACCAAACAAGCCTGACACCACGTCCTGTTCACACCAGAGGGAAGAAGACGCAGCGCCGGGTCCGGGTGAGAACGAGTCCTCTGCACACTCCTTCTTCCTGTCCTGACTACATTACAGCGGGGGCCGCCGGGGGTCGCTGAGCCGCTGTTTCCGGGTCCTTCTCCTTCTGCTGCTGGACAGAAGCAAAACTGATCGTGCATTAGACCATCTGTGTTTGTGACCAGAGCTCCGGCACTGCTTCTGCCTTCCCTCACATAGGTGAATAGGAGAAGCGGGGGTCTTGGGGGTAGAGCTGCCGGGTCTTAGCAGACCCTCATCAGCTCTACCTGGTACAAAGCCCCACAGAAGGCTGCTCTCCCCTGTGACTGGGGCTCCACTGTATGTATGCCTCAGATACCGGGGAGATAGTGCAAAATACTAAATAAAGTGTGTGTCCCCCGAGGTCTTTTAATGACCCTTTGGGGAATATACAGTATATATATACACATACATACAAGTGATAAAAAAATAATACCAATACAAATAAAATGAAAAAAATAAAAAAGAAGAGTGCAAAATAAAAAATATATTTAAAAATGTGTATAAAAAAATATAAAAATGTTAAAAATTATAATAAATATATATTATAGAAAGTACTAAAAATAACAAAATGAAAGTAGAAGTAAAAAAAAAAATGAAAGCAGAGAAAGAAATAGTACAAAATACAAAAAAATGTCAGTGTTCTCCAGAGGGGAAAAAAATAAATATATATATATATATATATATATATATATATATATAAATTAAAAAATATTAAAAATGATAAAAAAAGCAAATATTAAAATACAAATGAAAGAAAAAATAAATAAAATGTGCAAAAGAAAAAAAAGGTGTCAGTGTCCCCAACAACTGCCCTCTTAGGGGATATAAGTAGAAAGAAATGATGTAAAAGAAAAACATAATAAAAATAAAAAATGAAAAATAAAAAAAAGTAAATAAAATGAAAAAAAAAAGAAGAGTGCAAAATAAGGGGATCTCGCAGGATCTGATGTTGTGACGTTACCAGGCGAGATTCTCCTTGGGCAAGAGAATCTCGCACTCAAGCGATCTACTTCCGGGTGGTGCGGCATGCAGGGGAATTTAAACGGGGTGAGGAGAATCCTGTTCAGTCTGTCCCTCACCGCCTGCAGTCATGCTTGCTCCTGTAGATGCTGACTCCGCAAGGAAGCCTGGAGATCCCGCTACCCCTTCACTCAGTCCGGTAAGCCTCCTCCCCAATGGGACTTATATTCTATCCCTTATTGAATCACTTTTAGGTACTTTTAGAGTTATACACAGCAATTCCTTGTTTTCTTTAGTGTTGATCGCGTATATTGTAATTGCGAATTTTTATCGCGAATATCGGCACTTCGAGAATTTGCGAAGATGTAGAATATAGTGCTATATGTTCTTAATCGCGAATATTCTAGATTTATTTTTTTAGCAGTAACCTCCCTTCTTGCTTGTGGGCCAATGAGAAGGCTGCAATATCTTTGTCAGAGCTTAGCAACATCCCTAGCAACCAGTAGGAAAGTTGCCTCCCCTTTACTATATAAGAAACTCCCCAGCAGCCATTTCCTGTAGTTTTTTTTTCCTGCTGTCCATACATACATGCTACAGACATAGTGCTGTGATGTCACAACAATACTTAGTGCACCAATCAGTAATATCTACTCAGACCTGATAAAATGTGAAGTTGCATGTATTGCGCCAAAAATATGCGCATCATTAGTGCTGATTTTAGCAATCGCAAATATATTGGAGCACAGAGCTGTAATGTAAAATTACTTACAGTGATGAGGAGTCACGAAAGTTGCTGCCAACCATTTTCTCCAGTCTCAGGAAACTTCTAGCAGCTTGAAAAATTTTGCAAAAGTGAGCCACTCCTGTATTGCGCGCACAACATGCGCATATTACATTGCCGATTTTCGTAATGAAGAATATAATGACTGGAGATCACGAATTTGCAAATTTATGCCAATATTCGGCCAAAAATTCGCACAATATTGCGTATTCGAATATTGCCTATGCTGCTCATCACTATTCCTCAGATGACGGCTCAGGTAAACCATTGTTTCTCCCACAACCGTATGGCTTTTTTAGTGTTTAGCGGTCCATTTTTCACGGATCCGTTGTTCCATTTTTTGCTTCCGTTGTGTTTCCGTTTCTGTTCCGTTGTATATACAGTATACAATAATTACATAGAAAAATTTGGGCTGGGCATAGCATTTTCAATAGATGGTTCCGCAAAAACGGAACGGATACGGAAGACATACGGATGCATTTCCGTATGTGTTCCATTTTTTTTGCGGACCCATTGACTTGAATGGAGCCACGGAACGTGATTTGCGGGCAATAATAGGACATGTTCTATCTTTCAACGGAACGGAAGTACGGAAATGGAATGCATTCGGAGTACATTCAGTTTTTTTTGCGGAACTATTGAAATGAATGGTTCCGTATACAGACCGTATACGGAACACAAAAAATGGCCCGCAAAACGAAAAAAAAATACGTTAGTTTGAAAGAGGCCTAATAGCGGACTCCCTCATAAAGGAGGGAGGATGATCGCTGAATTCTCAAATTTTTCAGCAGATCTGCGAAAAGTGGGGCGTCCCGGATCTAGATCTATTTTCCACAAGGGACAACAGACAGACCAAAAAGTTTTGCTCCCTCTTCCGACAGGACCAGCCGTTATGGGTAGATGCTCTATCCCAACCATTCAGTTTGATTCCAAGAGCTCTAATAAAGGTGGAGGAGGAAGGAGATCAAGTAATATTCATTGCTCCATTTTGGCCAAGAAGGTCTTGGTTCCCCCTTCTGCTCAGGCTGTCTTCAGAAATATTCTGGACCTTTCCATCAACCCCGGACCTCCTCTAACAGGGTCTGGTATTTCATCACAAGATAAACCAGCTCAACCTGACGGCCTGGTGGCTGAATGTCTCGCCTTGAGACAAAAAGGGTTGACTGATGCTGTAATTTCTACAATGATGTTGAGTCAAAAGCCTATAACATCTAGAATTTATTTAGAACCTGGAACGCTTTTCTGTCCTTTTCTAATAATCGCCTTCCTCCAGACATTCCTGAGATTCTAAGTTTCTTGCAGGCAGGATTGGATAAAGGTCTCCGATCTGCAACACTCAAAGTGCAGGTTTCAGCTTTAAGTGCCTTTCTGGATGAAAAATTGGCCTACTCCCCACTCATCAAGCGTTTTTTAAAGGGGGCTATAAGAAGTATTCATTCCACCTTGGGACCTAAACTTGGTCCTCTCAGTCCTGATGGAACCTCCGTTTGAACCGATTGAACGGAAAACTTCTCACCCACAAAAGTTTTTTCTTGTAGCAATAACGACTGCTAGGAGGATTGGAGAAATCCAGGCTTTCTCTTACAAACCTCCATATCTTATGGTCTTGGATGAATGCATAATTCTCAGGCATTGCCCTTCCTTCCTTTCCAAGGTTGTTTCCAGGTTTCATTCTGAACAGGAAGTTTCGTTACCTTCTTTCTGTCCATCTCCAACTACGGAAAGAGATGGGAAATTCCACAACCTAGATGTTAGAAGGAGCATGTTATCCTACCTAGACATCACCAGTAACTTCAGTTGGTCAGATCATCTCTTCCTCCAATATCTGGGTCCTAACAAGGGACAGGCGGACAGCAAGTCATCTATAGCAAAATGGATCAGAGATCACCTTTGCTTATGTCCAGAAAAATCTTCATCCCCCTTCCGGAATAAAAGCTCACTCTACTAGAGCTGTGTCATCCTCCTGGGCAGAGTCTACTTCAGTCTCATTAGACCAGATCTGCAGGGCAGCCACGTGGGCAAGCCCTATGACTTTTTTCAATATTTATAAATTGGATATTCTCAAGAACCAGGACTTGTCTTTTGGTCGCAGAATCCTTTCTGCTGTGGTCCCTCCCTAGAACTGATTACTCTGTTAATCCTCCTGTGATGTAATTTGTTGATGTTTAATACATATTTTTGTTCTTGCATCACTTCCGTGTCCTCTCTTATTGAATGAATAGGTAAGGTGAGGAGGCCTTTTAAATCATGTACTTCTGCATTGTGTTCTTTCCTGAGGGCGGGGACACCCTCCTGTGAGTGCTGTTGTGGAGGGTATTGGTAAAACCAATTACCGATAAGAGTAATTAACCCTTTTGGCACTGTTTTTATTTGTTTTTTTTTACAATGTTCATCTGACAGGTTAGATCATGTGCTTTTTTTATAGAGCAGGTTGTTACGGACACGACAATACCAAATATTTTTTTGGGTTGTTTGTTTCAGTTTTACATAAGAAAGCATTTTTGAAAAAAAATATTTTTTAGTGTCTCCATATTCTGAAAGCCATAGTTTTTTTTTATTTTTTGGGCGACTGTGTTATGTAAGGGCTAAGGTGACGGTTTTATTGGTACTATTTTGGGGGGCATACGCTTTTTTGATCGCTTCGCGTTGAACTTTTTGTGATTTAAGGTGACAAAAAATGATTGTTTTAGCACAGTTTTTATTTTATTTTTTCTACGGCGTTCAGGTGAGGGGGTGGATCATGTGATATTTTTGTAGAGCTAGTCGTTACGGAAGGGCAGTACCCAATATGTCTGGTTGTCTTTTTTTATTTTTTATATAATTTAATGTGTTTTATTTAGGGAAATTTAATATATATTTTTTTACTTGAAACTTTATTTTTTTTTATTATGAAAAACACGTTTTTCCACTCTGGGAGTTCAACTTCTGGGGTATGATCCCCTCTGCAATGCATTACAATACAACCGGTATTGTAATGCATTGGCTGTCAGGTTTTATGCTGAGAGCCTGCCTGTGAGACCCAGCTTAAGGGGCTGGATCTCACAGACTTCTGTAGAAGGCAAGCCCCGATGCCTATGGAAGGCATCGGGCTTGCCTTCTCTGCCATCGGGTCCCCGCCACTGCAGCGCGGGGACCCGATGGGGAAGCAGAGGGCACCCGCACCCTGAGCGAACCCTCTGCATGACGCGGTCAGCTTTGACCACGGCATACAAAGGGTTAATACACTGGCACCGGTGTTTTCACCGAGGCCGACAGATGCAGCAGGGGCCCGGCTGTCAGTGACTGCCGGGTCTGTGCCGCTGATCGGGCGGGCGCAGCTCCTGTACCAGCCCAATCAGTCCGCCATACATGTATGGCACTGGTCCTTAAGTCACATCCACCAGCGCCGAACATGTACGGTGAGGGTCCTTAAGGGGTTAAAGGGATTCTGTCACCAGATTATTATTTTTTTTTTTTTGGTTTTCAAATCTCTTTATTGAAGTCAAAAAAATATAACAAGTGGAGGAAGCATCCTCACAAATAAAGAACATAAAGTAAAACAGTACCATTGTTGTCACAGTATACAATGACAGGCCAATGTGTTGGTTCATTACAGGTAAGCAATTCTTGTCAAGGAGGCTTCATGAACAATACAGGATAATATTATGTACGGTGATGGATTGGTATGGGTGCACATGAAGTTTGGTTTACATGGTTTGAGATATAAAGCACAATTAGGTCAGGAGGACCAGGATGAATGGCCCAAGACTCCGGAACCTATAGAATGAAATAGAATCCTGATACTAAGAATAGAATTGTGATATGTCGTTGAGACTCCTGAATGCCTTCCAGTCCTTCCATACCTTTGTGAAACTTTGGAAGTTTCTTAGTTCCCAAGAGGAAATTTCTTCAAATCTATGGATTTGGTCGACTTTTAGTAACCATTGTTCAATGGATGGGGTTTCTATAGAGAGCCATAATCTCGGAATGAGAAGTCTGGCAGCTGCTATCAGATGTTTAAATAGAGTCATGTTAGTGATCCTCTGTCCGGACGGGAATACACTCAGGAGTGCTATTTCTGGAGAAGGTACTAGATCTGCTCCACATATGTGGTTGGTTACCTGGAATATTTTCTCCCACCATTTAAGGAGTCTAGGGCATCTCCACCATATGTGGATGAAGGAGCCTCTCTCTGACAGACATCTCCAACATTTATCACAGCCAGACAATGAGTATCTGGATACTATATCTGGGGTCTTGTACCATCTAGTCATCATCTTGTACCCGTTTTCTTGGATACGAACACATCTAGACGATTTATGTGGAGATTGTAGTATAGTGATAATTTCTTTACTAGTAAAGGTTCGATCCAGGTCTTTCTCCCATAGGCCAATGAATGAAGGTAAAACATTGGGGGTATGAGATCTAAATCTACTATATAGCTGCAAAATAATTTTTTGGGGACACAATGAGCTCTCTATCAAGCTTTCAAACCATGTTAGAGGTCTTGTTAATTCTCCCATTGAGATGTGTAAGGACATGTATGTCTTGATAAAGTATATAGGGTTATTGAGTATGCGAGAGGGAGGGATTGCAAGACTCTCTCTCAGTTTATCTAATGATAGAGAAGTATTGTCTATGAGAAGATCTCTCAGCTTAATATCAGAGTCTCTGAGGTGTGTGGGTAGACTGTCTTGTAATGCTTTAGGGGCAGTTCGCAGAATGTTGCCAAGCCGGAGGAGGGGCGAAGGGAAGGGAACATGAAGATAGGTAGATTGGAACCATTTCCATGCTTTATAAGTAGCTCTAATTATAGGTGTTACATCTGAGGGAAAAGGAGGTATAGATTTGTATCCTAGCAAAAGCGTACTAAAAGATGAGTTAATTAATGACTGTTCTATTTGGACCCAGGATTTATGAGAGGGGACTCTCAGCCAATCTACAACTCTGGCTAACAAGACTGCATTCCCGTATAGCTCTGGATCTGGAAGGGCTATACCTCCTAGGGTTTTTGGTTTGTTTAGGGTTTTATAGGCAAGACAAGCTTTCTTCCCCGACCAGATGAAAGCGCTGAATAACGATCGGAGAGAGGAATAGTATGAGGAGGGGATAGGGATAGGGAGAACCTGAATTAAGTAGGTCAATTTAGGTAGCACCAGGGATGTGAGTAGGTTCTTCCTACCAAACCAGGATAGGATTGGCAGGTCTAGATCTTTGAGGGAAGTGGAGATATGGCTCAAGAGAGGTAAATAATTTAATGCAAACAATTGGGAGGGGTCATTGCTGATCTTTATCCCAAGGTATGTAAGGTGAGGACTTGCCCAATTGAAGGGTGAATTTTGTTCCAAGGATTTTGCTAAACTAGCGGAGAGGCCAGTATGTATGATTAGGGATTTCCCATGGTTAACCTTAAAATTGGACATGCTACCGAACGTCTCTAGATGATGATAGACTTTGGGAAGTGCAGTTGCAGGATTGCTGATCAGCATCAATAAGTCGTCGGCAAAGGCCGCCGTCTTATGTTCCTGATCTCCCAGGACTACACCTCTGATGTCTCTATCAGATCTAATGACCTGCAGCAGTGGTTCCATAGTTAAGACGAAGAGAAGAGGGGAAAGGGGACAACCCTGCCTGGTGCCGTTTCTGATAGTGAAAGGGGAGGAGATTATATTGTTGACCGAGATGGAGGCGGAAGCTTTTAAGTACATGGCGTTTATGGCTGAAAGGAAAGGGGGCGGGAATTTCTGCGAGGAGAGGACCGTATTCATAAATGACCATTTGACCCTGTCAAAAGCCTTCTCAGCATCTGTGCTGAAAAGGACTAAGGGCGAGGATTTCTTTTTCGCGTGGAAGAGAACGTTAAGAACTCTAGCAGTATTGTCTTTTGCCTTCTCTCCCCCTAACAAAGCCAGTCTGATCTCTGTGTATCAGAGAGGGCAAGATTGACGCTAGACGGTTTGCCAGCATTTTAGCTAGGAGTTTAAGGTCGATGTTAAGGAGAGAGATAGGCCTATAGCTAGGGCAAAGTGTTGGATCCTTACCCTCTTTAGGGATTAATACTATATGGGCTTTGGTCATGTCGTTAGATAATGGGGTACCGGATAAAGTCTGGTTAAACAGTGGAATTTAGTGGGGAATGAGGGTGTCATAAAATGATGAGTAATATGAGATAGGGAGACCGTCAGGGCCTGGGCTTTTCCCTTTGGGTGAATTACGTATAACTTCTAAAAGTTCTTTTGATGTAAAGGGAGTGGCTAGCATTGATCTATTCTCCTCGGTCAAGGTAGGAAGATGTAGCTTTTCTAAGAACGCTAAAATATGAGATGAGGAATCAGGGGAGGACAAGGGGGGAGTATGAGTTTCTATGTTGTATAAAGATTCGTAAAAATCTCTAAATTTCGATGCGATCAATTCTGAGTCGAAAATATGTGAGCCTGATGTGGTTGAAAGTTTATGGACAAAGTTATTTGATTTCCTCTTTTTGACTCTGCTCATCACGAATTTAGTGGCCTTATTCCCGTGGGCAAATATCTTGTGCTGAGAGTTGAGGTAGTACTTTGCTGAGAGGGAGTTAAGAAGATCCTTAAGAGAGCGTCTATAACCATTCAATTCCTCTAGATGACTCTTGAGCAGGGAAATTTTATGTGTTTGTTCTAATCTAGTTATGTTCGCATGTAGCTCATCTATCTGTTTGTTCCTTGATTTTTTAAGATAAGTTCCAATGCTGATACATTGGCCTCTTACTACTGTCTTGTGGGAATCCCACAGGGTCTGGGGGGATATTTCTGATGAGACGTTTAGATCAAAGTAGTCTCTCAGTACTGTTTTGATTTTTGATCTAGATTCAGGGTTGCCTAGCAATTGCTCATTTAATCTCCAAGATCTCGAGGTACTGTTTTTCTTTGGAGAAGTCAGGGACACATAAATAGGGGAGTGATCAGATAGTAGGATATTTCCTATGCTAGTGTCTTTACAATATTGCAGATGGTTTTTGGAGACATAAATATAGTCCAGACGCTGATATGAATCGTGAACTGTTGAATGAAAGGAGTAATCCTTGGTGTCTGGATGGAAAGTTCGCCAAACATCTATGAGTTGAGCTTTCCACAACTTCGAAGTCAGGGATCTAACTGCTGACTGGGAATGTACGGATTTGCCCGAGGAAGAATCCAGTAGTGGATTTATTACAAGGTTGAAGTCTCCTCCCATCACCAAGGTCCCCTCCCCAAATTTGTTTACTTTGTCTAAAACGCTTTTTAACCAGGGGATTTGTTTCCTATTAGGAGCATATACGTTGATAAAAGTATAGATGTGCTGAGCTATTTTTCCTTTCAGCATTATGAACCTTCCCTCAGGATCCAAGATCTGGTCTATGTGTTGGAATTGAATTCCTCTTTGCAATCCTATGCTGACACCTCTTGAGTTGGAAGAATTAGAGCCGCTATGGTACCATTGGGAGAAATATGAGTGTGACAGATTTGGAAAATGGCCCAACTTCAGGTGAGTTTCTTGGAGAAAAATCACCTTCACCCCCTCTCTCCTCAGCACTCCAAATATCTGACCCCTCTTAGCTGGCGAGTTAAAGCCTCTCACATTGTAAGATGCTATCTTAAGGTCACCCATCTGGAATATGAGGAGAGGTGGAAGCCATGATAATTATGTGAAGATGGTAGAGTGTGGGTTTAGAGATATCTAACCTTTTACCTGCATCCCATACCAAAGCCATCCGTCTGAGGTCATCAGGCGACATGTTGACATTATAAGAATGGTAACTAAAATAACAAGAAAAGAACAAAAGGCATAAACAACATATTAGAGACATTGCTCTATGTGTGGGGGGGAATAAGGGTGAACCCTTAATATACAGAGCTCCACCAAATATGCCTCCTGCGAGTGTCAGAGGAGGGAAGTGAACCAGAGGAACACCCCCTGCTCCAGCACTACCGGTCAGAACAATGGAAGGCGGCAGAAAAGGTAAAGGCCTGAAACTGGGGGAGGAAGGATTTCCAGTTACTTAATACTAGGTTAAGTATTGCTTCGTGTTAATACCCAGCGTATCAACATTCTAGGTGGAAGAAGAGGGGAGGGGTGGGGGGGGGAAGGTGGGGGGGGAAGAAAGGGAGGGGGGGGTAGGAGGGGGAAGAAAGGGAGGGGGGGTAGGAGGGGGGGGGGATGAGTGGTATAGAGGGGGGGAGGGGGGGGAAGAGAGACAAGTTATACAGAATATATACATTGTACCCATTGTACCATAGGGGCAGTGATGCCGATAACTGGAGACAATATATATGGATAATAAAAGCAATATACTTATAAAAGATAACAAACAAGTACTACTTTAATCCCTTCCATGGGGAATAGCTCCTATACAGCCATCAACCGACACAATCCTCTCCAGTTGGATCAAAATTAGTCTGTGGATAGACGTCTAGGAGTGATTGAGTTGGCCTTCTTTCTCTGGCGCTGGGCTTTAGGGGTCCTCCTGGGTTCAAAGAGCTGCGGCCTAGGAACTTCTGGTAAGGAAGCGACATCCTGGATTAAGTCCCAGTTCTCAATTTCCATTTCGGGGATCTCTAGATGCTGGAACACCTGATCCAGGTCAGCGTGGGATCTGATTGTGATCCTGCTTCCATTGTACAGGAACGAAATGCCAAAGGGAAAAGTCCATCTGTATGTAATTTTCCTCTGGATAAGCCATTCTGTGAGGGGTTTAAGCGCCTTGCACTTTTTCAGCGTGAGAGGCGCTAGGTCTTGATATACATGGATGCGGTAGTCCCTGAATAGGACTTCGGTCTTCTTTCTTGCGCACTCTAGAATAGCTTCCTTATCCTGGAAGTTTAGGAAACGGCATATTACGTCTCTTGATGGTTCGGCCGGTTTCGGCTTAGGCCTGAGGGCCCTGTGAGCCCTTTCAATGGTCGGGCTGGGATAATCAGGGCCTAGTAGTTGCTCGCATAGGGCCTTCATTGCCTCCGGTATTTCTGAGGGGAGGATTGACTCAGGCAGCCCGCGGAATCTTGAATTGTTCCTCCTGCCCCGGTTCTCTTGGTCCTCTAAAGCCGCATAAACATGGTTAAGATGTATTTGAACCTTTTGCAGGCTATTGGAAGCCGCCGTCTGAAAATCTAGCACCGCATGATGCGCCGACTCCAGATCCTCCACCCTGCCCCCGATGTGTCTGATATCTTGTCTCAGGGAAGAGACCTCACTAACCAGTGGTTCCAGGGCTTTGGTGAGGACCGACTTCAGGTATTTCCTGGAGATGGGTAGGCTTTGACGTCCACCCGTTTCTTCCATATCGCTGTCTTTTTCCTCTGAGAGCATGTTATCTTCTTCTGGGGCAGCCGCGGGCGCCATTTTAGTTTCTTTAGCGACATGTATTGCCGCCGCTTTTTTAATAAATTTGTCCATGTCCCCTGAGGTAATGGAAGGCTTCTGATGTTGCAGGGTGTCCCCCTGTCTCGGGTTGCCGATTTTGACCATTGTCTGATCGGTATAGCTAGTGTTAGCTGCGGTAAAGCTCTGTAAGTCAGACGGAGCTCAGACGCACACCACCATCTCTCTCTGGCGCTAGCTCCGCCCCCCTCTGTCACCAGATTTAACCCTATTAAGCTAGCTGACATTAGCGATGTGCTAATGTCAGCTAAACCTAACTAGCCTATTCCTACTTTTATCTATGCCCCCGTTACGCCAGAAAAATAACTCTTATAATATGCTAATTAGCCTCTGGGAGAAGGGGGGCGTTGTTCCTGCTCCTAGAGGCTCTGTTCTCCCACCTTTGTCGCCTCCCTCCAAGTCCTGATTGACAGGGCCAGGCAGCGCTCGCCTCTGTCTGACAGCCCTGTGCTCTGGTGAGATCTCACGCCGTTCAGCATTCAGCGCAGGCGCGGTGAGGGAAAGATGCTTGCAGGCTGCCAGCTTCCTCAATGCGTCTGCGCCGAATGCTGAACGGCGCGAGATTTCACCAGAGCACAGGGCTGGCAGACAGATGCGAGCGCTGCCTGGCCCTGTCAATCAGGACTTGGAGGGAGGCGACAAAGGTGGGAGAACGGAGCCTCTAGAAGCAGGAACAACGCCCTCCCTGCTCCTAGAGGCTAATTAGCATATTATAAAAGTTAGATTTCTGGCGTAACGGGGCATAGATAAAAATAGGAATAGGCTAGTTAGGTTTAGCTGACATTAGCACATCTCTAATGTCAGCTAGCTTAATAGGGCTAAATCTGGTGACAGAATCCCTTTAACCCCTTAAATGTACGGCGCTGGTGGACGTGACTTAAGGACCAGTGCCGTAAATGTATGGCGGACTGATCGGGCGGGTACAGGAGCTGCACCCGCCCCATCAGGTCCCCACGCTGCAGTGGCGGGGACCCGATGGCAGAGAAGGCAAGCCCGATGCCTTCCATAGGCATCGGGGCTTGCCTTCTACGGAAGCCTGTGAGATTCAGCCCTTAGGCTGGGTCTCAAAGGCAGGCTGTCAGCATAAAAGCTTGTTGTATTGTAATGCATTGCAGAGGGAATCAGACCCCAGAAGTTGAAGTCCCAGAGTGGGACAAAAATGAAAAGTAAAAAAAAAAGTGTTTTTCATAATAAAAAAAAGAAAGTTTCAAGTAAAAAATTTTTTTTGAAATAAAACATAAAATTGTAAAAAAAAAAAGAAAAAAAAAAGAAAGCCAGACATATTTGGTATTTCCTCGTCCGTAACGACTGGCTCTACAAAACTATTACATGATCCTCCCCATCATCTTAGCGCCGTAGAAAAAATAAAAACTGTGTTGAAACAATTATTTTTTTTGTCACCTAACATCACAAAAAGTGCAACACCAAGCGATCAAAAAGGCATATGCCCCATAAAATAGTACCAATCAAACCGTCAGCTCATCCCACAAAAAATTAGTACCTACATAAAACAATCGGGCAAAAAAATAAAAAAAACTATGGCTCTCAAAATATGGAGACACTAAAACATGATTTTTTTTCTGTTTCAAATATGCTTTTATTGTGTTAAAAGTGAAAAAAAGAAAAAAAGTTGATATATTAGGTATCGCCGTGTCTGTAACAACCAGGCCTATTAAAATATCACATGAACTAACCCCTCATATTAACACCGTAAAAAATAAAAACGGTGTAAAAAAGCAATTTTTGTCACCTTATATCACAAAAAGTGTATTACCAAGCGATCAAAAAGTCATACGCACCCCAAAATTATACCAATCAAACCATCATCTTATCCTGCAAAAAGTGAGTCCGTACATAAGACAGGTGTTTAAAAGATAAAAAAAAAAACTATGGCTTTCAGAATATGGGGACAATAAAAAAAAAATATATTTTTTAAATGCTTTATTATGTACAACTGAAACAAACAACCAAAAGAAGTAGTTATATTTGGTATTGTCATGTCTGTAACAACCTGCTCTATAAAAATAGCACATGCTCTAACCTGTCAGATGAACTTTGTAAAAAGCAAAAAATAAAAAGTGTCAAAACAGCTATTTTTGTTACCTTGCCTCACAAAACGTGTAATATAGAGCAACCAAAAATTATATGTACCCTAAAATGGTACCAACAAAACTGCCACCTTATCCCAAAGTTTCCAAAATGGGGTCACTTTTTTGGAGTTTCTACTCTAGGGGTGCATCAGGGGGTCTTCAAATGTGACATGGCAACTTAAAATTATACCAGTGAAATCTGCCTTCCAAAAACCATACGGCGCTCCTTTCCTTCTGCGCCCTGCTGTGTGCCCGTACAGCAGTTTACGACCACATATGGGGTGTTCTGTAAACTACAGAATCAGGGTAATAAATATTGAGTTTTGTTTGGCTGTTAACCCTTGCTTTGTTAGCGGATTTTTTTTTATTAAAATGGAAAATCTGCCAAAACAGTGAAATTCAGAAATTTCATCTACATTTCCCTTTAATTCTTGTGGAACACCTAAAGGGTTAACAAAGTTTGTAAAATCAGTTTTGAATACCTTGAGGGTTGTCGTTTCTAAAATGGGGCCATTTATGGTTGGTTTCTATTATGTAAGCCTCACAAAGTGACTTCAGACCTGAACTGGTCCTTAAAAATTGGGTTTTGGAAATTTTCTTAAAAATGTTAAGATTTGCTTCTAAACTTCTAAGCCTTTTAACGTCCTGAAAAAAGAAAAGTAAAGTAGACATATCGGAAATGTAAAGTAATAGCTATTTTAGGAGGTATCACAATCTGTTTTAAAAGCAGAGAAATAAAAAAATAAAAAATTGCAAATTTTTCTAAATTTTTGGTAAATTTGGTATTTTTTTTTATAAATAAAATTGAAATATTTAGACTCAAATTTACCACTGTCATGAAGTACAATATGCGACGACAAAACAATCTCAGAATGGCTTGGATAAGTAATCATCCAGGAAGTAGTATAAACCGCAAAGTGAGGCAGTATGGGAGGGAATATAAAGGGAGACAATTAGTCTAAATAGGTGACACCTGGGAGAAGGAAAGGAGATGACAAAGTGAAACCAAAACAAAGAACGTCATGCAAGAGGTAGAGAAGAACGTCTGCCAGACCTTCTCACAGAACTGAGGACAGGTCATCAATAGTAAAAGTCCGGACATCCTTTTTAGCAATGAAGACTAATTATGCAAGGTGGTCTTCATTAGTTAAATGAAAAGCAGCTTCAGATGATTGGCCTCGCGCTTCATGAGCTCAGCACGTGGCAACCCGACCGTTTTACAGCCACACCTTGTGGTCGTACCCTGATGCAACTTGCTGCGTTAATATACAGATGAGATGTAAGTGTAATGGTAATGGTCATGTATGTCCTTATGTGTCTATTCTACATTCTAATATGTTAGCGTGCATATCACTATACCCTTATAGGGAGAAGTGTAGTGTAGTGATGTCATCATGTCTGTGTAAATCTAGCAGGCTGGACAGGCAGGTGTAAAGGTCACAGGGTGTAGGGAACACTCCTATATATAGTGCTGTAATATTTTTCTCTAACATCGCAGGTTTAGATTCACAATGGAGCTGGGAGTATCAGGGACGCTTCTCCTCGCCGTCTTCGTCAGCCTTATCCTGTATTTTTTCACATGGAGGAGGAATCTAAAAAAGAAAAATCTCCCCCCTGGACCACCACCACTGCCCATACTGGGCACCATGCTGCACGTGAGCACTAAAGAAATGCCCCAGTCTTTGATGAAGGTGAGTTATCAGGACTGCGTTACGATGGCCACGTTTCCAAATCCACACCATAGTCGTCCTGCTGCTGATTTGTACCTGCATACCCCAGAGGCAGACTATGCAGAGAAATGCAGCTGCATCCCCCTCCTCCCTGTATTCTTTTTATAGCTGACAAATTCTTTACCATTAAACTTGCTTTTTTTGGCTACGATAAGATATATTACAAACTTTTATGTATTCACATGTACTACTGGGAAGGGGGTGCAAAAACCCAGGGATTGAGACTGTTTGGTGGGTTTGAGGGGACAACAACATATAGCATTACATTAGGGTCTCTTCACATGGGCAGTTAATCTGCCTGTAACTAGCGCTGATCGATGATATAGTAAATAGTTTACTTTGGTTTTCATATTACAATTATCAAGATAGTTCGAAGCGAATAATTGTTCATACAGTTGTCCTTCCTCTCGTCCAGTGAATATTATTGTCACCAGCTAAATATTGTTAACCCATTGCACGCCGTGCACAACGCCTAAGAAAATGCTTTGGTTACAGCACCACACCTATCCATAGGTTGCATGTTGCATTGCAGCTCAGCCCCATTTATTCCAATAGAGCTGATCCGCAGTTTCACACACAACCTTTAGGCCCCTTTCACACGGGCGAGTTTTCCGCGCGGGTGCAATGCGTGAGTTGAACCCATTGCACCCGCACTGAATCCGGACCCATTCATTTCTATGGGGCTGTGCACATGAGCGGTGATTTTCACGCATCACTTGTGCGTTGGGTGAAAATCGCAGCATGCTCTATTTTGTGCGTTTTTCACGCAACGCAGGCCCCATAGAAGTGAATGGGGCTGCGTGAAAATCGCAAGCATCCGCAAGCAAGTGCGGATGCGGTGCAATTTTCACGCACGGTTGCTAGGAGACGATGGGGATGGGGACCCGATCTTTATTATTTTCCCTTATAACATGGTTATAAGGGAAAATAATAGCATTCTGAATACAGAATGCTTAGTACAATAGGGCTGGAGGGGTTAAAAAAATAATAATAATAATTTAACTCACCTTAATCCACTTGTTCGCGCAGCCGGCATCTCTTTTGTGTTCATCTGTGAGGAATAGGATCTTTGATGACGTCACTACGCTCATGACATGGTCCGAACAAGTGGATTAAGGTGAGTTAAATAATATATATTTTTTTTAACCCCTCCAGCCCTATTGTACTATGCATTCTGTATTCAGAGAACCATGTTATAAGGGAAAATAATACAATCTACACAATCTTGAACCCAAACCTGAACTTCTGTGAAGAAGTTTGAGTCTGGGTACCACATTCAGTTTTTTATCACGCGCGTGCAAAATGCATTGCACCCGCGCGATAAAAACTGAACAACGGAGCGCAATCGCAGTCAAAACTGACTGCAATTGCGTACCTACTCGCGCGGGTTTGCCGCAATGCACCGGGACGCATCCGGACCTAATCCGGACATGCTTGTGTGAAAGAGGCCTTAGACAGGTGTGATGCTGTTTCTGCAACAAAACCGCCATGTTTTTCTAATCCTATACAATCCCTTTAAACGGGTGATGTCATTGAGAAAAGCTATTGTCATTAATTAGAGAATCAGAAATGCTGTCACCTCTCCTGACGTTGCAGTAACTGCTTGTGTTTCCCATGTAATATCAATTATGGAGCATCTATTCATATGACTTTATGTTGTGGTATTTCTGCTAGACTTTATGAATTACTAGCGGTTTGCAGTGAAGGTCCAGATGGGTGTTACCAGTTGGGGGTGTTTCCTTGCACAGTTTGACACACTCCCAACTAGACCTTCATTACAAACTGCTAGCAATTCATTCATAACTTCTATCAGTCTTTTTACATGAATCCTGAGAATAGACACGCCACAATTGTTATTACATAGGGAATACTGAAGTACACATGTCAGGAGAGGTGACAGCTCCTCTTTAATAGGGTAAGGGATCTGTTATTTAGGACCCTCATCTCTTGACCACAATATACAGTGGGTAGAAAGAGCATATCTTCCTCCGGATGTCCTGTCCTGTACTACAAAAAATCATTGATTTAAATGGGCACTGTGTAATGCTTAATTTTTCCTGTGGTGGCGCTGCAGTAAAACTTAAAGTGTAACCACCATGTTTTCATCAAAAAAGTTTTAGCATATGTTCTGCTGCTGCAGCATTATGCATAAAGCAATCTTTAGTTTCTTCACATACCACAGTTTTCCTTGAGTTTTTCCATTAGTTACGGCTGTTTAAACATTTACAATATGAGGACCTTCTCAAGATGTCTCCTCTGCCAGTTCTCTGAGGCCAAAACTGCTTTCCCTCACTTCACATACACACTTGCTGTAGCCAGCAACTCCCTGCCAGCCAATCAGATTGGATTACTGAGAGACACACCTCCTCACTCTGAAGCCTACTGTAGGCATGCAGTGTGAAGGACCGGCCCTCCGTCCTCCTGTCTTCTTAGCAAGAGACAGACAAGCCCTAGCAACTGTCTTTTAAGGGAGCAGTGGAAAGGGACAGAGGACATTAATGATAGCTGTTATTATAAGGTAATTACAGATCCTTTGACAATCATTGACTGACTAACTCAGGTATACATGCCTATCTGTAATAAACTGGTAAATAAATAAAAAATATGACAGTTACACTTTAACACTTACCGCCAGGTTTCCCCATAGATTGCAACTGATTGCTGGAAGTCCCAGCAGAGTGATCGGCTTATTATCAAGAGTCCCTTTAAGGGGTTGTCCAAAAAGAGAATCCATAAGTTCAGAAATACCTGCCATGAGAGCCAATATCTGCATACTGTTGGTATAAGGTAGGAATTAGGGTGCATACATGCTACGTAATTCTGGGTCCCCATCCGTTCCACAATTTTGCTGTCAGCATCCGTTGTTCTGTTCCGCGGTCCCGCAAAAAAGATAGAACATGTCCTATTCTTAAAATTGTAGTGGGTTGCAGTGGCTCACTCCTTAGTAGTTACAGGGTGGTGCTGCGAGCTCATATAGAGGGAATCACCCCACCCTCTGTTAAAAAGTAAATGTAACAATGGAAAAATGGGCGAGCACTCATACACTTGGCAACCAAATTGACATATGCAGAAAATATTTATTGTTAAATCCCCATAAAATTCAAGTAATAAAAATAATAAAAACAGTGTATTATAGCAATGACTTACAAAAACTACAATCACATAAACTATAGTAGATATAATAGTATAGACGATATTGTATTGAATGCTAAAATATATGATAATAAAATATTCGATACTAGTCTATAGTCGATAAATTCACTGATATAAATCACACACCAAAAACTTCAAGTGTTGTCCAGGTCTTATATATGCTGTTATTGTGAAGGGGGAGGTAATTCCTCTGTGAGTCTATCTCAGATTGGGAAAATGAGTGTCACTTTAAATATTGTAGGTGTATTTCCCCTGGGAACGTAGGGTATTCATAAAATGTCCACAGGAATCCAGATAATGTTGGAATAAAAAGTCTCTTATGGTATTTCCTTTTAAAGTCGAGGTAAACTTTAAATCGGTATTTGGCTTACCGTCTGGTGTCTGCTGTCTCCCTGTTGCTTGAGTGGAGCTTTAAATTTCTGCCGGATTATTTGATCGCTCCTTCCAACAAACTGGTTCAAATTTCGCGGGAGTTCCAAAGATCGCGGGAGTTGACACTCTGTTCCGCAATTTCCTTCGGTGCAGCTTTTCGACGATAAAAGTAGTTGTTCCTTTACTGTAAAAAAAAATTTCTTTCTCTGTATGGCCATACAGTTTTATCAGAGGCTTCTCAATGCAGTTACATCACTTGTTTCACCATACGCGTTTCGGGTAGATTCGCTCTCCCTTCCTCAGTGGTCAAGTGTCTGCCTGACTGGCCTCCATTTTTATCCATTCCTTAATTACTTCCCAACTCTCAAACACCTGCTGTTCATGCTGTTCCCAATTGGTCAGGAAATCCTCCCACATAATCAGGGGATAATTCTATACAGCATTGAATCTATACAGCATTGCAGGAGTGCCGTATTTGTGGATTTATATGTCGAGGTTCCTGCAAGGTGCTCTAATCAAGCAGCAGGTTCGTTTTCACCACGGCAATCAGTCTAAGATTTTTCCTGCCAATTTTGTTTGATACCGATCCCTCTCCTTATGGTCGGTTTGAAGCGCTTCGGTGTTCCGGTTATGTATTCAGTTTCATGGGATCCTCTTTCACCAAACGCGTTTCGGAGTTGGCTACGACTCCTTCCTCCCTCGTAGCCAACTCCGAAACGCGGAGTGTATTCAAGTGTAGGTGTGCCCTACTACTCTTCTATTTACATGTCCTATTCTTGTCCGCGGACAAGAATACTTATTTCCATCATAGTGCTGGAATGCACACAATGTGCAACGCACATGGACCTCGAAACACTTACGGTCGTGTAAATGCATCCTTAGGGTCTATTCACACGTCCGTAGTGTATTGCAGATCCGCAATACACCCTGCCGGCACCCCCATATAACTGCCTATTCTTGTCTGGACTATTGCGGACAAGAATATAACGTGTTCTATTTTTTTCGGGAGCCACGGACCGGAAGATCGGGGCCGCGCTCCTGAAATGCTGTGCTGTCCGCATCTCTTCCGGCCACATAGAGAATAAATGGGTCCGGAAACGTTGCGGAATGGATCCGGACCCATTTTATGGATGTGTGAATGGACTCTTAATGTAATTTTTATTTTATATATGTTTCTCTTCCAGCTGAGTGAGACCTATGGGCCGGTGTTCATCATCTATCTGTCCAGTGCACCCGCTGTGGTCTTGACTGGCTATGATTGTGTGAAAGAGGCTTTGATAGACAATGGGGATATGTTCAGTGTCAGAGGGCCTTCAGAATTTGGTGATCTACTCTTCAAGGGTTATGGTAAGTAAACAGTCTTCATGTGATTTTATTGTATATAGAGCCAACTTATTCTGCCGAATTGTACAGAGGCGGTCATTATTGCCATTGGTTCCTGTCTCCATTTGGGCTCACATTCCGAATTAACCTAGGAGTATGGTCTTGTCGCCTGATCAAACCGGAGAACATGGTGAAAACCCATGCAAACACAGGCAGGATAGGTCATCAATATTTTAGCACTGCAGAATCGCTTTAAGACCGTAGGTCTAGTGCATTGTGAAAAACTTCCATTCTGCCCCCAACAGTCTGTACCCAAAGGAAACACGCATCAAAATAAGTTACACATTCTGAGTTGGTAAATTATTTTATGTATCTTCATAACGGTTACATTTGACTGATACAGAGCTCTACATTTTCCATATCTGCAGTAAAAAATGTTTTAAATGTTCTGGCTATCTACTGCCACCACTAGAGGGAGCTCAGTAGTTTTCTGCATCTGTTATAGGTTGAACTCAATAACAAAAACAGTACACAGTAAGTGCATAAGCTCCCCCTGGTGGTGGCTGCAGGAAGGTAGAACGTTGTGTTTAAAATCTATAGCTATGCAGGTGATTTGGAGCTCTGTATCAGAAAGTAAAGCACCAACCACTATAAACAGCTGTTAAAAAATGATCAGTGCAGAATCTGGACAAAAAATGTATGTATATAAGGCCTCATGCACACGAACGTATTTTGTTTCCGTGTCCGTTCCGTTTTTTTTGCAGATAGGATGCGGACCCATTCATTTCAATGGGTCCGCAAAAAATGCAGACAGCACACCGTGTGCTATCCGCATCCGTATGTCCGTTCCATAGCCCCACAAAAAAAAAAGAACATGTCCTATTCTTGTCCGTTTTCAGCATTGTTACAATGGATCTGCAAAAAAAAAAAACGGATGTCATCTGTTTTTTTTTTTGCGGACCGCAAAACACATACGATCGTTTGCATGTAGCCTTACTATGTTTATTGCTGTTTATTCTCAGGAGTGATATTAACCAATGGCGAGAGATGGAAACAGCTGCGCAGGTTTTCTCTTTCTACTCTGAGAAATTTTGGTATGGGGAAGAGGAGCATTGAAGAACGTATACAAGAGGAGGCGCGTTACTTGGCGGAAGAGATTAAGAAGAATGGAGGTCAGCACATATACACAGATCAATAGCTTGCTACATGTCCAGCAAAAATAGATGAATGGGAGCTGTGACTTTGAAAGGTTTGAGTCTCCTAATGGAGGGTTGAGCTGCACGCTGGTGATTTGGTTTAGCTCTGTTGCTGTGTTCCTTCTTAAAGTGGTAGAAAAACAAAACAAAAAGAAAACATTCTTCTTCCAGAAATAGTGCCACACCTATCCATGGGTTGTGTCTGGTATTGCAGCCTTGCTCTGTCCTAACCCTTACCCAATGCCAAACTAAAACTGTGGACAGGTGTAACGCTGTTTTCATGTTTTTTTTTTCTAATCCCTTAAAAATAAAAGGCAAATGAATTCATAGCTACACTGAAATCTAAAAATGTTGAACATAGCATTTTACATTACATGGGACAGGGCTGGCCCCACATTTACATTGGCCTTCATCACAGTGGACCCCCTATCCCACAGTGGACCCCCTATCCCCTATCCTACTGCTGGGACCCCCACCGATCATAAGAACAGGGTTCCGTTACCCCCCTTCAGCTCCCCTGAACAAAATGGAGCTGCCGGTCGCACATGCCGGTGGCTGCGTCATTCATCATTTCTATGGGAGTTCCGGAGATAATGGATCGCTGTACTCGGCTATCTCGTGAACTCCCATAGGAATGAATAGAGCCACTGCCCGCATGTGCAACCGGCCGCTCCGTTCTTTTCAGTGGAGCTGCAGGGGGTACCGGGCCCCTGTTCTTGTGATTGGTGGGGGTCCCAGAGGTAGGTCCCCCACTGATCTTAAGGGCTCATGCATACTGCCGTTCCCTGGCCATGATCTTATTGCAGCACGGAAACAATATACGGGCACCGGGCATTTGTGCACCGCATCACGGATGCGGATCCATTTTGCGGTGCGGACGGATGGGTTGAATGGGACTGGATCCGTCTGCGGCAGACACACGGATGCTGCCCGTGCACTGGGGACCGCACATTGCGGTCCCCAATATACGGAACGGCCGTGTGCATGAGCCCTAATACTTATCCCCCTATCCTGTGAATAGAGGATAACATTAACCAACTGGAATACCCTTTTAAAGGAAAATGTTTTCTGCCAGTTAAAACTAGATAGTAAAACATATCCCTGTTTTTTTTTACTGATTACAGATTGTTTTATTCTATTTCTTGAACATGATTGTGGAGGCGGCCATCTTGCCTGAGCTGTTCTTAGTAGCATTTAAAAAGCATTTAAAGAGTTGCATTATGGCCGCCCCATGGGCCATAGACACAATGGATAGGAAGGGACCTCATGGAATTCTATGGGAGAGTTTTTCTAGGCATGCTCTGTGACATATTCCCATATCATGACATGCTTACATGGGCCTTACATGACATGCTTACATGGGCCTTACATGACATGCTTACATGGGCCTTACATGACATGCTTACATGGGCCTTACATGACATGCTTACATGGGCCTTACATAAAATGCTTACATGGGCCTTTGGGTGATAGCATCACAGTGGACCACCTTAAGCCAAGTTCATTTCTCCAAACATCTGTGGCAGTTCCATGGCAAAGTCCGCATGTTACATGCCAATGTTGCAGAAAATTGCGCTATGGATTCACTACAGATTTCTGCAGAATAAAGTGAACTCGATAGGCTGAAAAATCCACAGCGCGCTTGATTTTCTGCAACATGTGGATCAGGTTTTTAAAACTTTAACCAGTTATTTTGTAATATAAATGTGGATAACAAATTTTATTTTCTTGTCATTTTTAACAAAAAAAAAAAAAAAAGATATTTTTTTTGTTTTACCCTCCCATTCGAGATGATCGAATCAATTCTAAAATTCTGAAATTAAAGCAGAATTTTTCAATAAGTTCTGACTTCAATGAATGCAAACTTAGTGATTTGATTAAGGCTAGGTCTACACGACGACATTTGTCGCACCAATGTCGCGCGACAATTTTTATAATGATAGTCTATGCTGTCGCACTGCGGAATGGATTTTTCTGCAACTGTCTGGTCGCAGTCGCAGCATGTCGCATGTTGCAGTGCAACACCATAGACTATCATAAAAACTGTCGTGCGACATCAATGTCGCGCGACACATGTTGCAGTGTAGTTGTGCCCTATGTGTCGCGCAACTTATTGTCACGTGACAAATGTCGTCGTGTAGACATAGCCTAAAGAGAGAGATTCTCTTCTCTCCTATGTGAGCTGATGTTTTTTCAGACTTGCTTCTTTGTCGAAATGCTCATGTGAGCCCCTGGCTCTTTTTACAGTTTTATCCTTTTATGTATTTATTTATTTTTTGCATATGAACTAGTACTTAGTAATAAAATATTTATACGTTTATTTGTTCTTTTTTTTTCTTGTTTTGCCTTTGTATTGAAGGGTCCACGGACCGCTAACAGGCCTTTTATGTGAGTTATGTCTCTAAAGGCTTCTGCCGTGAGCTTTTCTGATCCACCCGATCGCATGATCCAGTTGCACAATGGACTACGGGGTGAAATTCCTTTGTAAATTGAATTTATTGTGTACATTGTACAACGCAAGTCATTTCAATCAGGACTGCCATGCTATAACTTCCAGTGCCATTATATGACCTGGTTCTAATAAAATTTCTAAATTTCGGAATCAAAATGTGATGGATTCTGCTAAGATATGAATTGTAAAGCTGGCCATACACATTAGATCTATGTTGGACTTTGGGGGAGATGTCGGAAGAGATAACGATTAGGCACACTGGATTTCAACTGTCTGCTCCTTTTGTTTTCAGGAGATAAGTCAATGACAGAGGTGTCTGGCTATGGCTTTCACCCTTCTCCTCATTCGCTACATTTACACAATGTACATGGATAGGAGAATCGAGAGAAGTAACAGCCGAGTGTTCAGCCAACAAATTTCTCAAGTCATTGATTTAAAAATAATGGATATTTCCTTACAGGAACGCCCTTTGACCCAACTAATCTGCTGACCTTGGCGGTGTCCAATGTTATCTGCTCAATAGTGTTTGGAGAACGTTTTGAGTATGAAGATCATAAGTTCAGGACACTTCTTACCTTACTGAAAGAAATGGCCCTACTTCTGTCTTCCACATGGGGAATAGTAAGTTCACATATTCCATAACTCTTGGTAAGACTAGGAGATTATAAGAATATCAAATAACAATGAATTCTGAAGGACCATACTAATAGAACCTTTTCCCCCGTACTAATAGTGCCTTTTTCTCCACTCTTTTTTTCAGCTTCTGAATATCTTTCCCAAGACTTTCCACTTTCTTCCTGGACCCCACCAAAAGATATTTACAAATCTGGAAAAACTGAAAGACTTTGTTGCAGAGTCCTTGGAATGTCACAAAGCGACACTTGACCCTAATTGTCCTCGGGACTTCATTGACTGCTTCTTAATAAAGATGGAGAAGGTGACGCCTAACACTTCTATATGTGAAGTGTTTTAATAAAACAGAAAGCAAGCTAGTTCTCATAGCATCTATATAGCCTAACATGCAATTGCCAAATCACTATGATAGACATACATAATAATCTCAAATACTTTGTGACTTTACAGGAGAAGAACAATCCGAAAACGGAGTTCCACTTTGATAATTTATTTGGCACGGTCATAGACCTCTTCTTTGCTGGCACAGAAACAACAAGCACAACCCTGAAATATGGTTTACTCTATCTGCTCAAGTACCCCGATGTGCAAAGTAAGCATTTATTAGTATCCTATCAGAGGGTTGTGAGGGTTACAAAAGTTTTCCAGTACGTGGATACTGATGGACTATTTTCAGGATAAGTCATCATTATCATATCAGTGGGGTTCGATAACCCACATGCCACCAATCTGCTGTTTTGGGCAGCCTCTGGCAATGGAAACCAGACTGTGAATGGGACATAAGCTTTTGTCCACTGTGTAGTGGCCATGCCAGGATACTGCAGATAAGCTCCCATTCAGGGGAACAGGAGCTGAGCTGCAGTGTGCCGGCAGAAGAAACAACCCAGTGGACAGAGACTTTCATCCACTGTATAGTTTTCTGTGCTGGTGACTTCTTCAAATAGCTGATCATTGGGAGTGTGGAGTATCAGACTCAGGTCATCAGTATCTAACTACTAGAAAATTTCTTTAAATATGATTTCCATAAAATCATGGCTGCTTTCTACCAAAAACAGAGCCACACCTGTCTATGTGCTCTGCCTGATTTTGCAGCTCAGCTCAGTTGAAATAAAAGGGGCTGTGAACAGATGTGGCACAGCTTTTTGGGAAATAAAACAGCTATCTATACTAAAAGCCCTGTGTACGTGCTCAGGGCTGTTGTCCGTGCGTGTGTGCCGATTAGTGAAGTGCGCATGCGCAGCGCACAAACCAATCAGCACACACTCCATCGCATCAGAGATTTCACCAATCCGATGGTATATTTTAACTTGAAGCGTCCCCATCACCATGGGAACGCCTCTATGTTAGAATATACCATCGGATTTGAGTTAGATCATGAAAACTCAGATCCGACAGTATATTCTAACACAGAGGCGTTCCCATAGTGATGGGGACACTTCAAGTTAGAATATACTGAGAACTGTGGACATAACGGCCCCCTGCTGCCTGGCAGCACCTGATCTCTTACAGGGGGCTGTGATCCGCACAATTAACCCCTCAGGTGCGGCCCCCCCTCCCTCCCCAGTATTAAATTCATTGGTGGCCAATGTGGCCCCCCCCCCTCCCGCCCCAGTATTAAATTCATTGGTGGCCAGTGTGGCCCCCCCTCCCTCCCCAGTATTAAATTCATTGGTGGCCAGTGCAGTCTCCTCTCTCCCCCCCTAATTAAAATCACCCCCCCATCATTGGTGGCAGCGGAGAGTTCCGATCGGAGTCCCAGTTTAATCGCTGGGGCTCTGATCGGTTACCATGGCAGCCAGGATGCTACTGTAGTCCTGGCTGCCATGGTTACTTAGCAATTTTAGAAGCATTATACTTACCTGCGCTGTCTGTGGCCGGCCGGGCGCTCCTCTTACTGGTAAGTGACAGGTCTGTGCTATAAGCAATGCGCCACACAGACCTGTCACTTACCAGTAGGAGGAGCGCCGGCCGGCCACAGACAGCGCATGTAAGTATAAGCTAAGTAACCATGGCAGCCAGGACTGCAGTAGCGTCCTGGCTGCCATGGTAACCGATCGGAGCACCAGCGATTAAACTGGGACTCCGATCGGAAATGCCGCTCGCTGCCACCAATTATGGAGGGGGGGGCGTTGTTAGCCTGTGGCCACTGCCACCAATGCTTTTAATACTGGGGAGGGAGGGGGGGGCGCACTGGCCACCAATGCTTTTAATACTGGGGAGGGAGGGAGGGGGGGGGCTGCACTGGCCACCAATGCTTTTAATACTGGGGAGAGAGGGAGGGGGGGCCGCACTGGCCACCAATGCTTTTAATACTGGGGAGGGAGGGGGGGCCGCACTGGCCACCAATTATTTTAATACTGGGGAGGGAGGGGCCGCACAGGCCACCAATGCTTTTAATACTGGGGAGGGATGGAGGGGGGGTCGCACTGCCACCAATGCTTTTAATACTGGGGAGGGAGGGGGGGGCGCACTGGCCACCAATGCTTTTAATACTGGGGAGAGAGGGGGGTCTGGCCCCTGCTGCCTGGCAGCACCCGATCAGGGGGCTGAGATCCGCACAATTAACCCATCAGGTGCGGCACCTGAGGGGTTAATTGTGCGGATCACAGCCCCCTGTAAGTGATCGGGTGCTGCCAGGCAGCAGGGGGCAGTTATGTACACAGTTCTTAGTATATTCTAACTTGAAAGGTCCCCATCACTATGGGAACGCCTCTGTGTTAGAATATACTGTCGGATCTGAGTTTTCACAATCTAACTCAAATCCGATGGTATATTCTAACATAGAGGCGTTCCCATGGTGATGGGGACGCTTCAATTTAAAATATACCATCGGATTGGAGAAAACTCAGATCCAATGGTATATTAATAGGGACTCCTGACTTTACATTGAAAGTCAATGGGGGACGGATCCGTTTACAATTGCACGAATATTGTGTCAATGTAAACGGATCCGTCCCATTGACTTACATTGTAAGTCAGGACGGATCCGTTCGGCTCCGCACCACCAGGCGGACAAGCGTATTAGCCACCAGTCACAGTGACAGTGGTTTCAGCACTACCAGTTAGTGCCAGCTCTATCAGCCACCAGTCACAGTGCCCGCCGTATTAGCACCACCAATCAGTGCCAGCTGTATCAGCCACCAGTCACAGTGCCAGTGGTCTCAACACCACCAGTCAGTGCCAGCCGTATCAGCCACCAGTCACAGTGACAGCAGTCTCAGCACCACCAGTCAGTGCCAAGCGTATTAGCCACCAGTCACAGTGACAGTGGTTTCAGCACCACCAGTTAGTGCCAGCTCTATCAACCACCAGTCACAGTGCCAGTAGTCTCAGCACCACCAGTCAGTGCCAGCCGTATCAGCCACCAGTCACAGTGACAGCAGTCTCTGCACCACGTGGCACTGCCAGTTGTCTCAGCCACCAGTAAGTGCCAGCTGTTTCAGCCATCAGCTGCAGTCTTAGCACCACCAGTCCGTGCCAGCCATCTCAGGCACCAGTCACAGTGCCCACAGTCTTAGCCCCACCAGTCAGTGCCAGCAGTCAGTGCCAGCAATCAGTGCCAGCAGTATCAGCCACCAGTCACAGTGCCAGTGCTCTTAGCACCACCAGTCAGTGCCAGCCGTATCAGCCACCAGTCACAGTGCCAGTGGTCTCAGCACCACCAGTCAGTGACAGCTGTATCAGTCACCAGTCACAGTGCAAGTGGTCTCAGCACTACCAGTCAGTGGCAGTCATATCAGCCACCAGTCACAGTGCCTGCAGTCTCAGCCAAAAGTCAGTGCCAGTGACGCATATTACAGCTACATATAAGTCAGTATTACAGTAAGAGAAAATATTATAAAATTATAAAAGTACAAGCCTATATTATTTGGACTTTTTACTAACATGCCACCCAAAAAAAGGACACATCAAGTAGGACAAAAGACACAGACAATGAAAACCCTACATAACCATATTCTCCTGGAGAAACAGTCAAGTCAGCAAGTAAAAATCAAAAAAAGAAAGGCTGAAAAACAAAGAAAAAAACGAGCAAATAGATCAATTCAAGAAAAAGAAAGTGAGTGTCACAAAAACGCTAAAAGAGAAAGATTCAGAAGAGCAAATAGATCTATAGAAGAACAGGAAAATCAGCGTAAAAAACAATCTCTAAGAGAAAGACAAAGACAAGCAAATAGATCTATTGAAGAAAAGGAAAATGAGCGTCAGAAAAATGTGAAAGCACACAGAGCTAGGAGAGCAACACCACGTCAGCAACAAGCAATAAAAAGAGGCAGGATAACAGATCTACAAACAGACACAACACATTTATCAACAGCCACACAGGAGAGGATAAATGATATAAGAGAAAGACAAAAACGTAAGAGACATGCTGAAAGAGAAAAAGCTAGGAGAGCAAGTCCTACATCAGAAAAACGACAATTACAATGTTTGCGGCAAGCACAATTACAGAGACTGGCTCGAAGTAAACGAGTGGAAAATAACGAATCCCGGGCAACAATAGAAAGAATGGCAATGATAAATGATATGGTTAATATTAATGAGGGTAACATTATACCCCACACATGTGGAGATTTAAATTAGATATGCAATTTTTGTCAAGCAAAACATTTTGAAGGAGAAAGACCATCTGATCAAAAATTTACACAGTGTTGCTCAAAAGGAAAAGTAAATCTTCAACCAATTCGAACAAATCCATTTATACAGCAGCTCATGATGGGTCAGCATCATTACAGCAAAAATTTCATGCAAAATATAAGGTCAATAAATAGTGCTCTAGCATTTGCATCTATGGGAGCCAACATTAGTCCGCCTTCTGGCTATGGGCCATACTGTTTTCGAATCCATGGTTCGATTTGTCACAGAGCAGGAACACTGCATCCTCAACAGAGTGAAAACAGACAGTTTGCACAATTATACATTTTAGATCCCTCTGAAGCTTCAGAACAAAGAATGCAAATTTCTGACAACTCAGGAATAAATACAGAGCTTATGCAAACATTAAGTACATTTATGGCACAATTCAATCCTTTTGCCGAGGCCTGCAAAATGTTGTACCAAGTTGAAAAAGAATATGAAGAGAATGCCACCAAAAATGACAATGTTATTAAGGAAGTGTCCATGACAATAGTACAAGATCGCAAAAATGACCAAAGGCGCTATAACGCATCAAAATATAATGAGGTTGCTTTTATTTTTCAAAATGATGATGGAGAACCACCACTTAAAAGAGATCTTATACACTGCAAACCAAGTGAAGATTATACAAATAAAAATAAAAAACACAAAAAATTAGTGTCCTTGATCCTAATTTGGAACCCATGGTTTATCCATTGTTATTCCCCTATGGGGATCAAAGCTGGGGAATTGAAGTTCCATTGCAAAACAGACCACAAGCTTTATTAAATTTACCAAACCAGTCACACAATCCTAGAGTTAGAGTCACTCAAATGCAATACTACGGTTACCGTCTTTCCATTGGAGAGGATTTTAATCTCTTTTTAAATGCAGGCCGCCTTACACAGCAATATATAGTTGATGCATATGTAAAAACAGAAGCCAACAGACTCAATTATATACTTTAAAATCAGCCTAAATTGCGTGTTGAAAAATACTCTGGATTAATGGATCATTTGTTTAATGAAGCCAATGAAGCAGGCCTGAGTCCTGGGAAAATGTATATTTTGCCTTCTTCATTTGCAGGGAGCCCCAGAAACATGCAACAAAATTATCAAGATGCTATGGCAATTGTCAGAAAATATGGAAAACCAGATCTTTTTATTACAATGACATGCAATCCCAAATGGGAAGAGATTGTACATAACCTACAACATGGACAAACTGTTGATGGACAACCACATTTAGTTGCAAGAGTATTTCACCTAAAACTCAAAGCTCTAATTGATGACATCAGTAAAAAAACATATTTTTGGAGTCCCAAAAGCAATGATCTATGTGATAGAATTTCAAAAGAGAGGTTTACCACATGCTCACTAGAGATGTCCCGAACTATTCGCCGGCGAACAGTTCCCGGCGAACATCGCTTTTTTCGCGTTCGCCGCAGCGGGCGAACATATGCGATGTTCAGTCCGCCCCCTATTCGTCATCATTGAGTAAACTTTGACCCTGTACCTCACAGTCAGCAGACACATTCCAGCCAATCAGCAGCAGACCCTCCCTCCCCGACCCTCCCACCTCCTGGACAGCATCCATTTTAGATTCATTTGGAAGCTGCATTCTTAGTGAGAGGAGGGACAGTGTAGCTGCTGCTGATTTAATAAGGAAATCGATAGCTAGGCTAGTGTATTCAGTGTCCACTGCAGTCCTGAAGGACTCATCTGATCTCTGCTGTAAGGACAGTGTCCTGACAGCACCCCAAAAAGCCCTTTTTAGGGCTAGTACATCAGCCTGCTTTTTTTTCTGTGTAATCTAATTGCAGTTGCCTGCCAGCGTGTGTGTCAGGCTCACAGCGTATACTGTGCCCACTTGCCCAGTGCCACCACTCATATCTGGTGTCACAGTAGTTTGCATTTAAAAAAAAACAAAAACTTTTTTGACTGTAATATAATAGCAGGCAGTTGCCTGCACGCGTGTGTGTTTCAGGCCCTGCAAATGCATAGTGTCACCAGCGCATCTCCTATCTGGTATCACAGTAGATTACATTTAAAAAAAAAAAACAATTTTGACTGTAAAACAAAAGCAGTCAGTTGCCGGCACGCCTGTGTGTTTCAGGCCCTGCAAGTGCATAGTGTCACCAGCGCAACTCCTATCTGGTGTCACAGTAGATTACATTAAAAAAAATAAAATAATTTTGACTGTAATATATTGAATAGCAGTTAGTTGTCTGCAAGCTTGTGTGTCAGGCCTACAGCGTCTACTCTGCCAACTTCTGCCAGTGCACAGTGCCACTCATATCTGGTGTCCCAGTAGCTTGCACGCATAGTACAACTAAACTAATCTAAAAAAAATGACAGGCAGAGGCAGGCCACCCCGCAGGGGCCGTTGTGGTCGTGGTGCTGTGATTCCCTTTGGCCATAGAATAATGCCCAGTGTTCAGAGGCCATGTACCCTGAACTCGAAAAGTTCAGAGGACATAGTTGACTGGCTAACACAGGACAACCTTCAACAGCTTCCGCTCGGAACCTTGACGCACCATCCTCCTCCAGCTCAGCTTTGGGCACCTCTCAAGTTACCACTCGCCCGCCTGCCGCCACCACCACCAACACTAGCACCACAGCTGCTTCACTTGATCTGTCAGAGGAGTTATTTACACATCAGTTGGAAGAAATGAGTGATGCGCAACCATTATTGCCAGAGGATGTAGATAACAGGGATATGTCTCAGTCAGGCAGCATTACACACGTACGGACGTACGGTGTGATGATGATGATGTTGTATCCGCTGCTGCTTCCTTTGCTGAGTTGTCAGATACAAGTGAAGCGGTTGATGATGACAATGTGTCCGTGGATGTCACGTGGGTGCCCGCTCGAAGAGAAGAAGAACAGGGGGAAAGTTCAGATGGGGAGACAGAGAGGAGGAGGAGACGAGTTGGAAGCAGGGGGAGGTCGTCGCAAGGAGCTTGTGGCACAGTCAGACAGCATGCATCGGCACCCGGCGTCAGCCAGACAGCACGCCAATCAACGCATGCTGTTGCCACCACCAGAATGCCGTCATTGCAGAGCTCAGCAGTGTGGCATTTTTTTTGTGTGTCTGCCTCTGACAACAGCGATACCATTTGCAACCTGTGCCAAAAGTAACTGAGTCGTGGGAAGTCCAACACCCACCTAGGTACAACTGCTTTGCACATGATCTCAAATCACAACCGCCTATGGGATCAACACATGAGTACAAGCAGCACACAAACTCAAAGCCGCCATCCTCCTCCTGGTCCAGCATCTTCAGCCACGTCAACCACTGCTGTCCTCCTTGCCCCCTCTCAACCATCCGCCACTCTGTCTCTCGCCTTGAGCAGTTCCTGCTCATCTGCCCACAGTCAGGTGTCTGTCAAGGACATGTTTGAGCGTAAAAGCCAATGTCACAAAGTCACCCCCTTGCCCGGCATCTGACAGCTGTCTTGTCGAAACTCTTAGCCCGCCAGCTTTTACCATACAAGCTGGTGGAGTCTGAGGCCTTCAAAAAATTAGTAGCTATTGGGACACCGCAGTGGAAGGTACCCGGCCGAAATTTCTTTGCACAAAAGGCAATCCCCAACCTGTACTCGATTGTGCAAAAGGAAGTCATGGCATGTCTGGCACACAAGGTTGGGGCAAGGGTCCATCTGACCACTGATACCTGGTCTGAAAAGCACGGTCAGGGCAGGTATATCACCTACACTGCGCATTGGGTAAACCTGCTGACGGCTGCCAAGCATGTAATGCGTGGCTCTGCAGAGGAGTTGGTGACACCGCCACGACTTGTAGGCAGGCCTGCTGCCACTTCCTCTACTCCTCCTACTCCATCCTCTTTGATAACCTCCTCGGCTGAGTCCTCTTCTGCTGCTGCGTCTTGCTCCACATCAACTGCACCCCCCCAGCTCCCCAGGGGCTATTCCACATCCCGGATACGACAGTGTCACGCCGTCTTGGGGTTGACTTGCCTGAAAGCAGAGAGTCACACCGGACCAGCACTCCTGTCCGCCCTGAACGCACAGGTGGATCAGTGGCTGACTCCGCACCAACTGGAGATCGGCAAAGTGGTGTGTGACAACGGAAGCAATTTGTTGGCGGCATTGAATTTGGGTAAGTTGACACATGTGCCGTGCATGGCACATGTGTTGAATCTGATTGTACAACGCTTTGTGCATAAGTACCCAGGCTTACAGGACATCCTCAAGCAGGCCAGGAAGGTGTGTGGCCATTTCAGGCATTCCTACACGGCCATGGCGCACTTTTCAGATATCCAGCGGCGAAACAACATGCCAGTGAGGCGCTTGATTTGTGACAGCCCGACACGTTGGAATTCAAAACTCCTAATGTTCGACCACCTGCTCCAACAAGAAAAAGCCGTCAATGAGTATTTGTATGACCGGGGTGCTAGGACAGCCTCTGCGGAGCTGGGAATTTTTTTGCCACGTTACTGGACGCTCATGCGCAATGCCTGTAGGCTCATGCGTCCTTTTGAGGAGGTGACAAACCTAGTCAGTCGCACTGAAGGCACCATCAGCGACATCATCCCATTTGTTTTCTTCCTGGAGCGTGCCCTGCGAAGAGTGCTGGATCAGGCCGTAGATGAGCATGAAGAGGAAGAGTTGTGGTCACCATCACCACCAGAAACATCTGTATCAGCATAGCTTGCTGGACCTGCGGCAACGCTGGAAGAGGAGTCTGAGGAAGAGGAGTCAGAGGAGGAATGTGGCTTTGAGGAGGAGGAAGACCAACCACAGCAGGCATCCCAGGGTGCTCGTTGTCACCTATCTGGTACCCGTGGTGTTTTAGGTGGCTGGGGGGGAAGAACAGACCTTCAGTGAGATCAGTGAGGACGAGGAACGGGACATGAGTAGCTCGGCATCCAACCTTTTGAAAATGGGGTCTTTCATGCTGTCGTGCCTGTTGAGGGACCCTCGTATAAAAAGGCTGAAGGAGAACGACCTGTACTGGGTGGCCACGCTACTGACCCCCGGTATAAGCAAAAAGTGCCTGTAATGTTACCGAATTACCGGAAGTCGGAAAGGATGCAGCAGTTCCAAAATAAATTAAAAAGTATGCTTTACACAGCGTATAAGGGTGATGTCACAGCACAACGGGAATCTAACAGGGGAAGAGGTGAAAGTAATCCTCTTCCTACCACGACCACGCCGGCAAGGACAGGACGCTTTACAGACGTGTTGTTGATGGAGGACATGCAGAGCTTTTTAAGTCCTACGCATCGCCACAGCCCTTTGGGGTCCACCCTCAGAGAACCACTCGACCGACAGGTAGCAGACTACCTCGCCTTAACTGCAGATATCGACACTCTGAGGAGCGATGAACCCCTTGACTACTGGGTGTGCAGGCTTGACCTGTGGCCTGAGCTATCCCAATTTGCGATAGAACTTCTGGCCTGCCCCGCTTCAAGTGTCCTGTCAGAAAGGACCTTCAGCGCAGCAGGAGGTATTGTCACTGAGAAGAGAAGTCGCCTAGGTCAAAAAAGTCTAGATTACCTCACCTTTATTAAGATGAATGAGGCATGGATCCCGAAGGGACTGACAGTGGGCGATACATTTGACTAAAAAAGGCCTGGTGATGAGATGAGCTGCCTTGGGCTAAAAATGGTCCACACGCTGCTGTATTTTATCTCTGCATGCCGGATGACTTGCATGATTTATCCGCCACCAACTAGGGTTCAAGCAGCAATGTTTTAGTGCACTTTCTGCCTGGAAAACATAAATTTTTCTGGTAACAATACCTAATTTTTCTGGCATGTGTACATGCCTAATTTTTCTGGCCTCTAGTGCTGCACTGTGGCTGCAAAAACAAAACAAAAAAAAAGGCACATACATGTGTCAATTCCCCTTCGTGATCGTTACCTTGTTGTGGTGAAGGGGCTTGCGTATCACAATGAAGCGACCACCTCTATGAGTGTGTTGGCAATGGCAATGTTGGCACACCCCAGGTGATAAGGTCGTTGCTTCATTGTGAACAGACCAAAAGCGAACGGCTGGATAATTTTGCATAGAAAAAACATTAATTTTCTTTGTGATCCTCTAAGGTGATCATTAAAGCCTTTGCGGTCGTCTAAAATCTATTCCATACACGTCCCCTGATTGGGGACGTAACAGGGATTAAACTGAAAGGTACAATATGTGAGAGAGAATCTAAATCGCACATCCTCATTACTATGCTTTTGATATAACAGCTGTTTTAAATTTCAGCATGATAAAACATGGCTATACAGCACTATTATAAATCTATTGCTATGCACTATTAGGAGGCATTAGTATACAGTTTGATCAAAGAGCATAGGCCCACTTACCACGACAAGGTTGCCTCTTTAAAGTGGGGACCTACTCTAACTTTGTCGCGGCACCGTGCGGCGACCATCGCGCCCCCACACCGCTCCAGCAGGCAATAGGACCCAGCAGCCACACAGCGGCCTCACTGTGCGGCAAAGCCACCTAGGCCCTGGGTCCCATTACTCCACCAGCACAGCACAAAAGTAGCGACGGCCACCGTCCAGCACCGCATGTGAACTGGTGAAAAGAGCTCACCTGTTCACAGCCTCTCAGGAACACCAACTGAGATTTAGTAGGAATTATAAACCCTTTGCAGACTGATAGGAATAGTACTACTTAACACACCACTCCTAAAATCTATTCCATACACGTCTTCTGATAGGGGACGTAACAGGGATTAAACTGATATGAATAGTACTACTTAACATACCACTTATATTGGGATTGCACAGTACATTACACGGCGCACGCACAGTGCCCCAAATTGGAAGTAAGAGGACCGACCAAGCATCTTTTTCCATCTCCCGGTTCCTAAAATCTATTCCATACACGTCCCCTGATATGGGACGTAACAGGGATTAAACTCATAGGAATAGTACTACTTAACATACCACTCATATTGGGATTGCAAGTACATTACATGGCGCACGCGCAGTGCCCCAAATTGGAAGTAAGAGGACCGACCAAGCATCTTTTTCCATCTCCCGGTGCCTAAAATCTATTTCATACACTGGCCCCTGATAGGGGACAAAACAGAGATTAAACTGTTAAGAACATATTTTCTTTAATTTAAACAAAAGAGGACAGTCTCTGCGGAGCTGGGTATTTTTTTGCCGCGTTACTGAACGCTCATGCACAATGGCTGTAGGCTCATGCGTCCTTTTGCGGAGGTGACAAACCTGGTCAGTCAAACCCAAGGCAACATCATTGACCTCATCCCATATGCGTTTTTTCTGGAGCGTGCCCTGCGAAGAGTGCTGGATCAGGCCGTAGATGAGCATGAAGAGGAAGAGTTGTGGTCACCATCACCACCAGAAGCAGCCTTGGCATTGTCGATTGCTGGACCTGCGGCAACGCAGAGAGAGGAGTCTGAAGAAGAGGAGTCAGAGGAGGAAGGTGGCTTTGAGGAGGTGGAAGACCAACCACAGCAGGCGTCCCAGGGGGCTTGTTGTCACCTTTCGGGGACCCTTGGTGTTGTACGTGGCTGGGTGGAGGAAGAGACCTTCAAAGACGTCAGTGAGGACAAGGAACGGGTAATGAATCCCAGGAGCTGAGTCTTTTGTAAAGTTAGCTTCTTTTTATTTCATGAAAGCAAAAAGTCCTACAACCAGGACGCGTTTCGGCATGCAAGCCTTTCTCAACAGGCACATCCAAGAAAATAATTCAAACTATATATAGGGTCTAGTACCGCCCATTAGGGACGTCTCCACCCTTTTTAGAGGGTGGTGTTTTGAACAATTGTCAATCAACTAATGAAACAAAGTAACATCAAGTGAAACAAAGTAACATATGGCAGAGATTATTTTCTACCTTATTGGAGGATCTACAAGTCCTTTTCATCACAAGGCAGAGGTCTAAAGAGAATACATAAGCGGTGTATTAAACATTTATGTATGTTTTAACATATTTATAAAAATCTCACAAATGTGTGACCTCATAATCCCTATTCAGGCCCCTTGGGTGCAGTGTATCTAGGATATGTATCCAAAAAGCCTCTCTTCTAAGGAGAAGCTTCTTGACATCTCCCCCTCTCCTTGGTCTCTTCACCTGTTTACGGAACCGGTAAACTGATGTTATCAGTTCCGTATCATTTTGATAAATTCAAACACACCATTGCGCAATTGCGATTTTTAGTATTAGAACAGGTGAAGAGACCAAGGAGAGGGGGAGATGTCAAGAAGCTTCTCCTTAGAAGAGAGGCTTTTTGGATACATACCCTAGATACACTGCACCCAAGGGGCCTGAATAGGGATTATGAGGTCACACATTTGTGAGATTTTTATAAATAGGTTAAAACTCACATAAATGTTTAATACACCTCTTATGTATTCTCTTTAGACCTCTGCCTTGTGATGAAAAGGACTTGTAGATCCTCCAATAAGGTAGAAAATAATCTCTGCCATATGTTACTTTGTTTCACTTGATTTACTTTGTTTCATTAGTTGATTGACAATTGTTCAAAACACCACCCTCTAAAAAGGGTGGAGGTGTCCCTAATGGGCGGTACTAGACCCTATATTTAGTTTGAATTATTTTCTTGGGTGTACCTGTTGAGAAAAGCTTGCATGCCGAAACACGTCCTGGTTGTAGGACTTTTTGCTTTCATGAAATAAAAAGAAGCTTACTTTACAAAAGACACAGCTGCTGGGATTCATTACCTGTATCCACTGGAGGTTGCTCCTTTCCCGTGCAGCGTGCAACACAAGGTGAAGTGCTGACCTATTTCCTTTTTTGAAGGACAAGGAACGGGACATGGCTAGCTTGGTATCCAACCTTGTGCAAATGGGGAGTTTGCGGTTGTGCAAATGGACTGTTTGTGGTTGTTTGCGGTGTGTTAAACGGGGAGTTTGGTCTGTCACTGTGAAGCGGGCGTAACCCTTACACTACCTGATCGATACAACATAATACCTGATGTTTTCAAGCATGTTATTCCAAACAATTTAGGAATGTTAGGTGATTTATGCCCTTTATGGATTAAAACCCGACTCTGCGTCAACTATGTAATTTTCCATGGGAGTTTTGCCATGGATCCCCCTCAGGCGTGCCACAGTCCAGGTGTTAATCCCCTTGAAACAACTTTTCCATTACTATTGTGGCCAGAAAGAGTCCCTGTGGGTCTTGAAATTCGCCTGCCTATTGAAGTCTATGGCGGTTCGCCCGGTTCGCCCGTTCACGAACATTTGCGAAAATTCGCGTTCGCCGTTCGGAAAACGGAAAATTTTATGTTCGCGAAATCTCTAATGCTCACATACTTCTCATTCTTAAAAAAAGCTGTAAACCAAAAAATGAACTGATAGATAAAATTGTCTCTGCTGAAATCCCTAACATAGAAATCACTCCTCGCTTACATGCAATTGTAACAAAGCATATGATTCATGGACCATGTGGAGCACTCAATCCTAATTCTCCATGTATGACAAATGACAAATGCTGTAAGGATTTTCCGAAGGAATTCCAACAAAAAACTATTGCTAATAGCAATGGCTATCCAAAGTACAAGAGAAGAAATACAGGCCAAACTATAATTCTTAACAGAAAGAATATTGATAATTCTTGGGTTGTACCATATAATCCTTACTTAGCGTTGAAGTACAATTGCCACATTAATGTGGAAGTATGTGCATCAGTGAAAAGTGTCAAATACCTTTTTAAATATGTGTACAAAGGTCATGATTGTGCAAATGTTGTCATTCAAGAACAAGGTACTTTGAATCATGATGAAATAAACACCTGATGTTTGCTTGGTGTTTGCATGGGTTTGAAATGCATTATCAATCCCATACCATCCATAGATTAGCAGTGCATCTGCCTGAAGAACAATCAGTTTTTTTCAACCCAAATGACATTACCACAGCGGTACAGAGAGCTTTAAACCGTGATACTCAATTGACAGCTTGGTTCAAATTGAATCAACAAAAAGAGGAAGCAAAGAATATATTATATTCGGACATTCCTTTGCATTATGTGTTTGACTCTCAAAATTGTTGTTGGAAATTGCGTCAACGTGGTGCAGAAAAAATTATTGGACAAATGTATTCTGTCAACTTAATATCAGATGCAGAGCGTTACTGTCTGCGTCTACTATTGCTGCATGTGGCTGGTGCAGTATCCTTTGAAGATCTGAGGACAGTACATGGTAATGTCTATCGCACTTTCCAAGAGGCTGCAAAAGGAAAAGGACTTATTAATGATGACGATGTGTGGGAGAACACTCTGGAAGATGCTGTCCAATTTTACAATGCCTAAACAACTTAGGGAATTATTTGCATATGTCTGCGTTTTTGCTTCATTACAAAATATGAATGCACTTTTTCTAAAATATGAGCAATATCTCATTGAAGATTTAGTTCACAAACAAACAACACAATGATGATTGTACAATTTGTCGTAATATCGCACTTAAAGAAATAGCCAACATTCTGGTACTACATGGCAAAAACTGTGAAGATTTTGGATTGCCTTCCACAATGCCAAATACTGATCAACTTTGGAATATGTATGATAAGGAATTACAAAAATACAGAGTTGAAGAAATTGAGAAAACATTAAACAGAGAACAAAAAAGAGCTTCAGAAAAAATATTGTCTGCAAGCAAAAATGACAACCTTTGCAACCGTTGTTTTTTCTTGGATGGTCCAGGAGGTAGTGGTAAAACGTATCTTTACAAAACCCTTCTCAGCACAGTTCGTGGAGAAGGTAACATTGCACTCCCTGTAGCCTCAACAGGTATAGCAGCCAATCTTCTTGAGGGTGGAAGAACATACCACTCTCAGTTCAAATTACCTGTTCCGATAGTTGAGAACTCAATATCAAATATGCGTCTCAATTCTGCTGATGCTGAAAATTTGAGATCATCTACAGTGCTCATTTGGGATGAGTGTACAATGCCCCCGTCTATTGCTCTTACAGTGGTTGACAAACTGCTAAAAGAAATAATGGATAACCAGAAACCCTTTGGAGGAAAAGTTTTATTACTTGGTGGAGATTTTCGGCAAACACTTCCAGTGGTTCCTCATGGTGACCAGACCAAAATTGTTGAAGCATGTATAAAGTATAATAAACTGTGGCAAAACTTCCAAATACTTAACCTTACAAACAATATCCGTTCAGTTGATACTGAATTCAGCAATTGGTTGATCCAAGTTGGCAATGGTGATACACCACACATTGACGGTTTGCCTGAAGACATAATTGAAATCCCTTCAAAAATTTTATGTACAGGAAATATTGTCAACAACTTTTTTGGAGAAAGAATTTTAGTTGCTGAGGTCTCAAAGATAACAAAAAAATGTATTCTTTGCCCAAAGAACTCTGATGTTGATAGCATAAATGAAGAGGTGCTAAACATTTTCTGAAGGAGATACTGTGACATTCCTTAGCTCAAACTCAATTGATGACTCAACTGAGGAAGATATGCAGAACTATCCTATTGAGTTTCTTAATGAGTTAACTCCAACAGGAATTCCGAGGCATAAACTGAACCTTAAAAAGGGAGCAATAATTATGCTCCTCAGAAATATAAACACTAAAAGAGGATTGTGCAATGGAACCCGCCTCTTTGTTAAAGACTTGAAAAGAAACCTCATTATTGCTCAAGTATTAACAGGTTCAGCGGAAGGGGACATGGTCTTTATTCTACGTATTGATTTAGCTCCATGCTCTACTAATTTGCCATTTACCTTAAGAAGACGACAATTTCCAGTTGCATTATCCTTTGCCATGACAATTAATAAAGCTCAGGGGCAAACCTTAGAAAAAGTTGGCATTTACTTGCCAGAACCAGTATTCTGCCACGGTCAGTTATATGTTGCATTATCTAGAGTTAGAATTTTTTCAGATGTGGTTGTAAAGGTTGTAGATGGTCCTGAACAAGGCAAACTGTTGCCAAATTCAGATAGAATATTTACAAGAAATGTTGTGTATAAAGAAATTTTATAGAAAAATTTCAAGAGGTTAAAAAATACCTTTTTCCTGAATATCTGATTCAGGTATTGTATATTGCAGATTGTTACAAACTATACTTACTGTATCGTGATATATACGTTTCCATTTTATTTTTATTATTAATTTACTGTCACGGATGGTGTACAGGAAACAAGACAATGTAATACAATCAATGACTCACTGGATCCACAACTAAGGAACAAAAGGGAGACCCCTGCATAAGATCTGCAACTTTCCCTCACTGCTCAGCCTATGCGAACACCCCAAAGGTGGATGGGTGCATATCGACGTACCTCGGCTATCTAATACCTGAATACCCTACAATAGTGAGGGGACACTACTACCGGCTCCCTACACTAGACACGGAGGGAGTCAGGGTCTCCTAAAATCCAGCAGACAGAAAATAACAAATAAAGGAACAACACTTATCTTGCAGATGACTGGGAAATAGAAACAGCATGCACACACACTCCATTAAGTTGTATAAGCCGCACACTACTGCATTATGGGGAGGAACTTAAAGGGCAGCAATCAGTCTAACTGCATGACAGCTGAGATAGACTAACGAGATGAGGAACTAAACCAAAACAAAGAAATTCAAGGAGGAGGATCTGGAAAGCTCCTGTCAGAGCTTCTCAACTGTCTGGCTGTGACATTTACTTTTGACTTCTTGTGTGACAAAAGAAAATAAAACAAGAAATACAATGTGGTTAAATTATCTTACTATTTAATATAGACTGTTTCTACTAATGTTTATACACTACTGTTCTAGCGCCCGTTATTATAACGGGCTTAAAGGGAATCTGTCACCTGCTTTTACCATTTTAAGCTGTCACCATCGCAATGTTCACTAAAGTACCTTATTTCCAGCAGTCTTCTTTTTACTTTATTTAGTTTTATCCTTTTGATATAAAGCCCTTTTTATGATATGCTAATGAGGCTCCAAGGTGCCCAGAGGGGCGTTTTTTTCCCTCTTCGGTGCCCAGTGACGCCCCCCTGCAGTGCCCAAGAACGCCTCCTGATCCTCAAATAACCTTCCACAGCCCCGGCTAACGGTTCCGCCCCCTCCCCACGTCATCGTCTACCTTCTAGAAATGCCCCATCCTTCTTCCTGTCGGCGGCCAGAAAACTCGCGCAGGCGCAGTACCGCCTGCGGCCTGCGCCTGTGCGATCATCAACCTCCTCAGGGCAACAGCGCTCAGGTTACATCACTGGGCTCGGCGCATGCCCAGTGAGACTTTTGAGGCTGTTGCCCTCAGGAGCTTGATGATCGCGCAGGCCGCAGGCGGTACTGTGCCTGCGCAAGATTTCTGGCCGCCGACAGGAAGAAGGACGGGGTATTTCTAGAAGGTAGACGATGACGTGGGGAGGGGGCGGAACCGTTTGCCAGGGCTGTGGGAGGTTATATGAGGATCAGGAGGCGTTCTTGGGCACTGCAGGGGGGCGTCACTGGGCACCGAAGAGGGAAAAATACGCCCCTCTAGGCACCTTGGAGCCTCATTAGCATATCATAAAAAGGGCTTTTATATCAAAAGGACAAAACAAAATACTGAAAAAAGAAGACTGCTGGAAATAAGGTACTTTAGTAAACATAGCGATGGTGACAGCTTAAAATGGTAAAAGCAGATGACAGATTCCCTTTAATGTCTAGTGTTTTTATAAAGATCCATTCATGCGACTGTATTTTCGGTCCACATCCGATCCAATTTTTTTTCGGATTGGATGCAGACCCATTCATTTCATTGGGGCTGCAAAAGATGCCGACAGCACGTCCGAATATGCATGTCCGCCTCACAAAAAGGCTACAACATGTCCTATTCTTTTCCATTTTGTGGACAAGAATAGGCATTTCTATCATACGGCAGGACGTACCGATCCGCAAAACATGGAATGCACACAGCCAGTTTTCATATTTAAAAATGGATATGGTCGTGTGAACGCACCCTAATCCTCAACAATCCCTGGACAAAATAAAAATCCAATGAAAATGATCATTTGATATGACAAAGATACATGTGAAAAGATTGGCTCACTTGAAATGTATTTTTATGTCTACATGACAGTTTGTAAAATCTGCGACTTTTCCCCGCTCACGCCAGGTCTAAAATTGTGGGTGTGGTGTGGGCGGGGAAGGGGAGGGGCCGGCAGGCCCATCTCATGTACCATTTTCTACGCCTGTTTCAGGTGTACAAAAAGGTCTAAATGTAAGACAGCTAGGAAGCTTACATTTAGCACTGGTGCTGGATGCGCCGAAGTTATGGAGAGGCCTTCGCCAGCTATGGGTCTAAAACGCCGGTCCTAATAAATGTGTCCCTAAATACATAAAAAAAAAAATTATTATGTTCATTTCAGTTTCAAAATTTAGACCTATGATGTACACAAATGGAAGAGACAATTACTTTAGACATCAGTTAGTTATTAGTGAATAGCAGTTACAACAGGAACGCACCCGAGATTTGCCGCATTTTCTTCAATCAAATGGCCGCGACGGCCTCTCTGCGATCAAGTGGATGAGGTGAGTATGTACTTTTTTTTTAACCCCTGAAAATCCTGCTGCGATCAGCATTGAATGCGGCATCTGAGGGGTTCAATGACGAGGGGTGACGCGATCGCTGTTCCACGCCATTGCGCCCACAGCATACAATAGAATGCGATTCCTCACTTCATACTTCGTTACAAATCGAATTTCTTGTTGAAGTCCGGCAAAGCAGCCGAATTGAATATTTGAAAACTTATCATCACAAATTAGAGAAATTCCGGATTCCAAGTAGATATAATTTATAGATGCTCTAATAGTTGATGAGCCCTCTCACGAACAGGAACTGGAACCTGAAAACCCCACCCACAATGACCGGACCTCTCATACAGAGAATACTTACCTGGTCCCCTACGCCTGTGTCCTTTTGGATCCCTCCACAGCAGTCGCTGCATCTCCCTGGTGTGCAGATCACGGGGTGGGAAGTTGCAGCCAATAACAACCTACCCCCTTTCGTTATGTGTGACATGACATAAGGGGGAAGGTCAACTATTGGAATCCCGAATTTCTCTAGATATAGTCCTAATCTACGATGAGACATGGATTATTCCAGAACAAAAGTAGATCTTTGGTGATGTTGGCACCTGAAACTGACCTCCTTCCTGGCATCATGTATCTATATCTATACAGTATAATGCTACGAGGCTCTGCAATAATATATACTCTATTCTGAAAATGGGCAATCGAGAATTGACTTGTGTCCATTACCTTTTATTATGTACCAAAAGAAAAAATTCACGAGGAGATGGATCAGGTGATTGGCCAAAATCGATGTCCTTCAGTAGAAGATCGAGTCCAGATGCCTTACACGGATGCCGTTATCCATGAAATTCAGAGGTTTGCTGACATCACACCTTTGGGACTTCCGCACGCAACTGGTCAAGACACGACATTTAGAGGATACCACATTCCCAAGGTCAGCTTTCTATAGTGCTTGAAAAGGCATTATATTGATATTCCTCATCTTCTTATATTATATTCTTCTCGTTTTCTGCAATTAATATAACCCGAACCACTTAACGAACAGACTCCACTCAAATTGTATTTTGAAGCTCTCGGAGAGGTGTGCTATGCATTTTTGGAGTCAATGTGATTTGTTATTTTTAATAAATTTATGTTTATAAAAATTTTAATATAAAATATCTACTAAAATATGTACAGTACAGACCAAAAGTTTGGACACACCTTCTCATTCAAAGAGTTTTCTTTATTTTCATGACTATGAAGGCATCAAAACTATGAATTAACACATGTGGAATTATATACATAACAAACAAGTGTGAAACAACTGAAAATATGTCATATTCTAGGTTCTTCAAAGTAGCCACCTTTTGCTTTGATTACTGCTTTGCACACTCTTGGCATTCTCTTGATGAGCTTCAAGAGGTAGTCCCCTGAAATGGTCTTCCAACAGTCTTGAAGGAGTTCCCAGAGATGCTTAGCACTTGTTGGCCCTTTTGCCTTCACTCTGCGGTCCAGCTCACCCCAAACCATCTCGATTGGGTTCAGGTCCGGTGACTGTGGAGGCCAGGTCATCTGGCGCAGCACCCTATCACTCTCCTTCATGGTCAAATAGCCCTTACTTTCAAAGTTTTCACAATTTTTCGGCTGACTGACTGACCTTCATTTCTTAAAGTAATGATGGCCACTCGTTTTTCTTTACTTAGCTGCTTTTTTCTTGCCATAATACAAATTCTAACAGTCTATTCAGTAGGACTATCAGCTGTGTATCCACCTGACTTCTCCTCAACGCAACTGATGGTCCCAACCCCATTTATAAGGCAAGAAATCCCACTTATTAAACCTGACAGGGCACACCTGTGAAGTGAAAACCATTTCAGGGGACTACCTCTTGAAGCTCATCAAGAGAATGCCAAGAGTGTGCAAAGCAGTAATCAAAGCAAAATATGGCTACTTTAAAGAACCTAGAATATGACATATTTTCAGTTGTTTCACACTTGTTTGTTATGTATATAATTCCACATGTGTTAATTCATAGTTTTGATGCCTTCACTGTGAATCTACAATTTTCATAGTCATGAAAATAAAGAAAACTCTTTGAATGAGAAGGTGTGTCCAAACTTTTGGTCTGTACTGTACATATATATAGTAAATATGTAAATATAAAAATAATCCCTCATAGAAATGAATAGCAGGGTTCTGCAATTAAAGGGGTTGTCTCATCATAGATAATGGGGGCACATCGCTAGGATATGCCCACATTGTCTTATATAGAGAACGGAGCCCCGCAAGGGGGTGGCTGGAGGACTCCAGTCCTGCCACCTCCAAGCCGGCTCCCCATAGAAGTGAATGGGAGCGTACCGTGCATGCGCAACCCCCGCTTCCATTCATTTCTATGGGGCCGACGGAAATAGCCGAGCCAGCACTCGGCTATTTTCGCCGACCCCATAGAAAATTAATGGAGGGCGGCTGCTCATGCACAGTGCGCCATCCTTCACTTGCGGCGCTCCATTCTCGATATAGGTGCGGGACCCAGCGGTGGGACCCACACCTATAAGACAATGGGGGCATATCCTAGCGATGAGATGGTGAGACAACCCCTTTAATGCTACCCAAACTGGTTAACATACAGACCGTTAAAAATGTGTTTCAAAGCTCTCGGTGCTGGAGTCGTGCTATCTATTTTTGGAGTCGATTGGATTTCTAGTTTTTAATAAATTTACATTTAAAAAGAAATTGGCCATAGAAATGAATAGCAGAATTTTGCAATGAATACAGCCTGAACCGCTTAACGTACAGGCTCTGCTCAAACTCTGTTTCGAAACTCTCAGCACTGAGAGGTGTGCCATGAATTTTTCTGGTTAATGGGATTTGTCTTTTTTAATAAATTTACGTTTAAAATTCAAAAACACCCTTAGAAACAAATGGCAGAATTCTGCGATTAATACAACCCGAACCTCTTAACGTACAAACTCTGTTAAAGCTGTGTAAAGCTGAGAGGCGTGCTATGTATTTTTGGAGTCGACCGAATTTGTCTTTTTTTAAATAAATTTACATAAAAAAATAAAAAAGCCATAAAAATGAATGGCGGCATGTTTCGAGATTTTAATTTTATCTACCATGGATGTTGTTACAGTCACAGTTAGTGATGAGCGAAGTACTTAAAAACTCGATTTGGCTGCTTCACCGAATTTCAGAAAGAAATTTCTTTGTGAGTAGCTGCCGCAATGATGGGAAATGGCGATAGTGCCGCCCCTGTCATAGAACCTCTCAGATGCAAAGTAAAATTAAGAAGCCCAGGAATGAAGGATCACCCATAATGCTTTGCAGCCAGCCAGTCAGCAGATAGCTAGCCCCTGTGATGTCACAGCCCTATAAATAGCCTCATCCTGCCTTGTCTCCGCCATTTTACAGTGAACTGATCATAGGGCCTTGATTCTCAAATTGGGGTAAATAAGCTGTGTAATCTAACCGTTATTTGGGTGCCCACAGGGTTTACTAGATAAGCAATTCTATTACGCCTTGATTCTTATATTGGTGTGAATAATCTGTGTAATACAACTGTTAGTGTGATGTCCACATTGAATAACTTATTTTCCTTATACAGTGATTGTTACCGTACAGTATGTCCAACAAAGAGGTGCCGAAGGAACGGGCAGTGGCAAAAATGTTGCCAGCTGAAGTAGCAGCAGAAGTAGGGGTGCTAGTAGCAGCAGCCACAGCAACAAGCCAGAGCAGCCAGTGTCCAGCGATCGTGTTTTGACTACAAGTCCTGCTCTCCTTGAATGGTTGACTTGGCCTTCAACTTCATCTCAACTGACATCAGACACCCACTGTCAGAAATCAGTGGGTTTCTCTGACACCACACTTAGTTGGCATGGCCCAGAAACAAGCCATGTGCCCTCACCTGTCCTGAACCTACCTCTTTCCATTGCTGCTCCTTCTGCCAGGCAAGTGATGTAGGCCGCCAGCTCTGACACTGCCAAAAATTAGTGAGGACAGTCAACAGCTAGATTTGGAGGTGAGGTCCACTGCTTCCTCCTGTAGGCATGCAAGTAGCAATGATTAGAGTCGCGTGGGAGCAGGTGTTGCGAGCGACCATAAGACTGGTGAGGGTGACATAAGTGATAAGCAGACAGTAGTGGATGATGATGTAGCCGATCGCACATGGGAGCAGGGTGAAGAGGGGGTTTCATCATCATCATCATGGGGCAAGGATGGCAGCTTGCCAGTGAGACAGCGGCAGGGTGGCAGCGTTCTGCTGAGCCAGACAAGTGCAAGCGTGGCCATGAGCCAGCAGGGTGGCAGCTGTGTGAAATTTGAAGCCAAACATGCCTGAGGTAGACCGTCTACTACTCAGGAGCCTACCTAGCAGTGCATGGCTTCAAAGAGGCAGGCAGTCATCATGCAGTGGTGGGGGTAAAATGCCATTTTCGCCTGTGTGGGAATTTTTCATCAAGTTGTCGGAGGACGTTGGCATGGCTGTATGTAGGATCTGTGGGCAGAAGGTGAAGTGTGGCCAGGTTGCCAATATTGGCACCACAGCCCTGCGTCAACACATGGAGTGTCACCATAAAGTGGTCTAGGAATACCATGGTGCTAATGTAGCAGTAAAGTCTGACTCATCTCCCAGCAGAACCCACCCCTTCTCCAGCAGTTAGGGCTCCACCACCTCAGCAGAAGGGAGCTGCATTTCCTTCCCATCCTTCCACGTCTTTAATATGGTTGCAAACTGGTTCCTGAAGTCTTCCACCTAACTGCAAGTCGTCTTGAAAATGTCCAAAAAACTGTGAATGCACCTTAGCCACTCTTACCCTGCAAAACACGGCCTCCTTGAGCTGCAAAGGCAGAATGGTGTTCCCAAACATCGCCTCATATTAAACATTTCCACACATTGGAACTCCACCCTGCTCATGATGGATTGACTATATAAGTAAAGGAATGCCGTGAATGATTTCTTGATGATGCAGGAGGACAAGAGTACTCCCCTGTGTAACTTCATGTTTGCCAGTGGCAGCTCATGCGTGACAACTGCTGTTTGCTCAGGCCCTTTGAGGAGGCCATTTTATTTGTCAGTCACCAGGAATATAAGATGAATGATGTAATTCCACTCCATTATGTCCTGGAGAAGATGCTGATAAATCTGTCTGGCCAGGGGTCAGGAGACGTGGCCTTTTTTAAACCTGCTGAGAGGGATGAAAAACTCAAACTACTATCCTATGTAGTTGGATGGTCGCTGCCTATGTATGCCATCGCCAGTCCTCATGAAGTTCTGACCAGGGGGACCCCCTGCACTTACGCTCCACTGCCATGAATTCTAGAGGGGGGGGGCAGGTGCAGCACTTAAGTCTTGAGTCTCCAATGAGCATTTTTTTTCACCTGTCAACTGAAGAAACCACTGTAAAGGGGGGAATATTAATCATCAATATTTATGCAAATGTCGATAATTAATATTCATAAATGGGAGGAGCCATCTAGTGATAACCCCGCCCATTTATGCCTTTATATAATAACAATACTTTCGCTATGCTCTACACTGATCGCTATGCTAGCTGCATGCGCCTTACTAACTTGCTACCGCTAACAAGTACACGCTACACAAAAGGGTATAAATATAACGGTGTTTATTAACACACTATAACAGTCTAATATTTGCTTATAATTATATATATCTATATCAATGGAATAGATATATATATTTATAGCAGCACACAGCAATATGTAAACAACACACTAATACGGTTCTAACTACACTAACACATTCCCATATTCCACCCATAAACTAACTAGACAATTCACACATACAAGTATATTACAGTCCACCCCACCTGACTATTCACTGTCCCTACGGGGTACGACGAAGGGTTAAAAGGATTGTTTGCAGAGCAGAGGCATGCTCTACAGAGAAGGGACAACCAAGGCAGGGAACCAGGCTAATCCAGGGGTTAACCAGGGGAACTTAGCAGGGCAGGGTAAAGGGTTAGCAGGGGAATGCTCAACAGAGCACAGAACGCAATGCTGCTGGAGTTACAGTAAGGGGGGGGGGGGGGGGTTGTGGCCACCAGGGGTTAACAGGGGACTGGCAGTGAGGGGGTTACTGAAGAGGTCTGCCAGAGGTCTCAGCAGGGGTTCATGCTGAGGCAGGACAGCATATCAGGGGTTCTGTGCAGAGGGCAGCAGGACAGGGGTTAATCAGGAAGTGATACTTAGCCAGCCGGCATTCCAGAGGGGGGGGGGGGCTGATTGCTCCGTCCGTACAGCCGGCTGTTCAGAGCTCAGTTCAGCTCCTTGCTGCCTGCGTCCTTCCTGGAGGTGCTGTGAGGGGTAGTTGTCGGGGATCAGAGGGGTTCTGTGTCGCAGGATGCGGTCTCCACTCCGGCATGCAGGGGGTACTCCTGAGCGCAGAGCACAGCGCTCTGCTGGGCAACAGGCAGGCAGGGGTTCTCTATCCCAGTGCTCATCTTCAGGGGGGGGACCGAACAGCTGCCACGTGGGAGGCCCTGACTCCCGGAGCACAGGACGCGCTCCTCTTCCAGGTGGGGGCCCAGATGAAGACTCCAGAGTGCCGGGGCCGCCGGATATTTATCCCCCGGCGGCCCGCACTCCGCGCCACCAGGGGGCGCGCGCGCGCCCCCATCATCCACGTGGGCCGGCGCAGTGATATGACGTCACTGCGCCGGCCAGCACATCGGGGACGCGCTGCAGACAGGCGGGAGAAGCCTTTGATCTCCCGCCTGCTGCACCTCGCATTCCGGACAGTGCGATAGTAATCGCACTGTCGGAATGCACATAATAGAAGGAGGAGAGGCTTCTCCCCTTCTTCTATCATGTGTAATTATCTCCAGCGGCGCTGGGGATAATTACAACAAAGGGCTCAGATTCTGTTGAATCTGAGCTCTTTGTATCCATCAGGATGACCGGACCCTTGTCCGGTCATTCTGATGCAATTAGCCAGATTGCATCGGTGCGAATGCTTGGGGCACATTCACACCGATGCACCTGGTTTCAGTTGTAGGAGGGGGGGGGGAATATATATAATATACATGTGTATTGATGCTTGGGGCACATCCATACACATGTATACATTAATACATTCTAAGTGGGATTATATAAGGGGATATTCATATATATAAGGGGGCACAGATAATGAGGGGCACATTATTATATAAGGGGGCACAAGCCCCTACATTATAAGGGGGCACAAGCCCCTACATCATAAGGGGGCACAAGCCCCTTCATCATAAGGAGGCACATATTTCCCACAGGGGCCACCATGAGCCCCTGGGGATCACTAGGGACAGACGTGCGCAGATGCTGGGCACATTTGCGCACATCGTCCCATGATGCTATGGCCAATGTATGCACATATATACCATACATGCCCGCATGTGTTTGCAGGCATGCATGGATATATATGCATACATCTCAACCGTTCCTCAACAATCCCCCTGTTGTCGGAATATAATACGACAATATAATGGGGGAACGGGTTGAGATATATTTGCCCCCCTTCAACCCCGTCTTTGGTGGAAGTTCAGGAAGAACTGTAGTGCACACTGATCTTTAGGTACTTAGACATCCCTCTTCCTCTGACCTGCCCTTCACCGTAACCTACTCCTCCGTCCACAGGATACACCGTCTTCTTCTTGACATCTTTAGGATACCACACACCCAGTCTCTTTAACAGTCTTTTAGTGTCGGCCACCCCCACTTTGGAGTGACCACACCCCCACAGTCTCTCGGTAATTGCCGATCTTCAGTTGTTGTCGTCCCCCCCAAATCTGGAGCGGGTTCACTCTTTGCAGTCTTTAACTGGCCTTTCTTTAACAGACTTTTAGTGTTGGCCACCCCCCACTTTGGAGTGACCACACCCCCACAGTCTTGGTAGTTCTGCCGATCTTCAGGTATGGCCCGCCTCCAAGGAATCTGGAGCGGGTTCACCCTCACAACCTCCGTCCCAACTTTCTTCAATCACCACTTTCGTCCAACATCTGTTTCCATTTTGATGGGTGCGGTTCTCCCGTGGACAGATTAATAGGTCTTTACAAGGCAGGTCAGAAGCGGCGATGTCACAGTACCTAAATTCTACTGCGGAGAACACCTCTGCCACAATACACCTCCAGCCCTTCCCTTAAGAACTTCACCGTTCCAGGGTTCAAGGTGGCAAATGAATGATGCCTGTCCCTATCGTGACCTAACCTTATCCCCATTCACACAAAATACATGTCACATCCCTCCCAACACCACCAAATTCCATTAAATGTGTGCACCCATAGAGACTCATGCAACTTGGCATATCTCTACACCTCCAAAGACACAGGTAGGTCGCAGACCCCTGTGTCAATGGGAAACGACTATAGGATGCAAATGTGTACAGCCAAATTATAACTCACCGCAATGCGTTGGGCGAGTTTCCCTGGGTAATAGGCTGTCACACATTTGTACCTAGAGTGTCTATAGGTACACAATCAACCAACAAACATAATCAATATATATACAATACAATGTGCTATGGGGTTTCAGGGTAGTACATGTTATACGTCCCGAACCCTCATAGGAAACAAAGTGTCCATAAAATATTTGGCTACAGGACAAAGTTGGAGTTATGTCCTGAGCCTCCTCCTCCGGATAGTTCTGTAAAGTTCTGTCTGGTTCTGATGTATTTGGTTAGTAAGTCCCTTGACCCTCCGATTACGATGACCAGAACCAGAAGAAGTTTCACTGGGTGAAACAAGTGATAAGTTCTTCCACCCGAACGTCTCCCAAGTCTTCCTCCAGAGCCTTAAATAATGCTCCCGCTGGATTGTGGCACAGTCTTCTCTAGAACACCTCTAGGCAGAGGTCGCTTAGTTGCCAAAATCCAGTGGGATCCTCTGGAGCTTCACAACAGTGTCAGGGGGAATAGCTGGTCTCTTCTGTGGCGTCTCCTGGGTTTTTCTTCCGCTCCATATAAAATCACACCTATGGCAGAAGAAAATACCAGGCGCTCCCAGGGAAATTTCTCCCCTAACAGTGCAATTAATGTGAATTTCCAGCACCAATACCTTTGACCCATGGGTAGAGAAAGGCATTGAGCTGCCCTTTATCTCACAGGACCCCTCGTCATCCCAACACTGGTGTCTGAACATCCTACCTTCAGAGGAGCGTGTCCCTCTGCACCAACAGATAAGGATGGCCACCCTACTAGGTTAGGATAACTGGAGCTCTGTGGACAAAGCACCATCTTGTTATTGATGGCACCGTATCCCCGTCCACTCGTGTGTACCCAGGCCGATTTCCCCCTGTGATCCCATCTTGTGGAGGCCCGCAGAACCAATGGCATAGGCATGCCCTGGCTCCCCAGGCCCCCACAACACAAGAACACAGTCCACACTCTGCTGCCAAACACTCTGCGTCCAATCCCTATCAGAGCTGTGCTACCTGACCGGACTAGAATTAAGTGCGCAGCACAACATTACACCAATATTGTCTGTCCGCCCCAGTCCCCAGCGCAACACAGGCCTACCGAAAACCTTGAGCAAAACAGTGTCATCTGTATCGATCTGAGACCCTGGCTGCCCAGAATAATATCACATCATCCTTTGTGTAGGATTTCCCGTGTGAAATTATCTGCTCGCAAGCCTATACGTTCTCGATCCACAGTATAACACTGTTCCACTGCAAGGGGACACAGAATGAAACAGACAGCAGATGGGACTTACACCACTACATAAATCAGCATGGTAGAACACATCCGCAGACAAGGACTACCACCATCAACATCAAGAAAAACTCAAACAGATAACAAAAACACACAACATGGACATACACAGGGAACAAACGGTGTAACAAATCGTACAGGGGTGTCAAATGTTGCCTAGCCTAGCTTGGCCATTCTGACCCCTCAGCAGCTGGTGATGCTGCCGAGAGGTAACCCCGTTATGGCCAGGCTGACTAGACCCTACTGCACAATTTGTTACCTGGCTGATACTGTTGGACACATTGCAATTACCTGCACAAGGGCAATTCCTTGCAATGTGTCCTTTGTTCCCACACCTGAAACACGTGACTTGGTTTCCTGTCCTGTGTGTTATGTTCCCATCTGTTTCGCAGTGTCTCGCTATGTGACCTAGGCCACCACATGCAAAACATCTGATGTTTGCTCTGCATGGCCCAGGTCCATCTACACTGCATCCGTGCTCCCTTCTCCTGAATTGTTCCATCCTCAGGGACGCACTCTTCACCACAGTTGTTTTTCCCAAAGTCAGGGAAAAATCTCTGTTAGTCTGGACCGGCTTGACCTGATGATCAGACCGGTCACAGACTACTCTACCCCCTTGTGGCCCTGCACAGGGCAACGTTTTGGGAGATTCCGACCCTGGCTTTACGGAAAAAGAAAGGGCCGGCACCAACTTGGTGATAACCTGTTGCATGCCAGACATTAGCTGGGACCTTACAGCAACCTGAGCCTTCAATTTGGCTACCGTCACGTCAGTAGAGGCAGTCAGCTCCTTGAAGGCCTTGACTTCAGTATAAGACTGAGTCAACTTAGCCTCAATTTCCTCCTTCTGCCTCTGCAGCTCTACCAACTGTGACTCTATCCTAGCCACCTGCGCATCTCGGTCAACAGTAGACTGCACATTCTCTGCCAGCTGTGCCCGCAATGCCGAAACCTGGTCCGAATTACTAGCACAGCATTGGCAGTGAATGGCCGGAGGAATTGTCTCCGTTGACTGAGACACCAGCGCCACTTCCTTTGGCTTACAGATGCTAGCCTCAAACGTATGAACGAGTTTGGCTAGCATCCGAAGCCGTTTGGTGGCCTTGTTCAAAACCGTCCGTTTGTTAACACAAAGCTTGTCGTAACTACAAGCCTGTGCTAACAAATCGGACCACAGCATTTCTGCTGACTTGTATGTAGTGGGGAGGATGGGGTTAAATGTGCTGTGTCTGCTCAAGTGTTGCAGTGTGGGGAAGTCCATACTCACCGTTTGATGAGTGTCCATCTTCTCCTTGGCGCCGTATCTCGCAGCTGCTTGGAAGAAGTCCATTTTCCCGGATCGCCTCTTCCCCAACAAGCCAACCTTGTACGCCGCTCCCACGAAGATGGATCTCCTCCAGTGACGTGTGCTCTTCTCCCTTGCAATCACTTGAGCGATGCTTGTTGGTGCTGTACTTTTCCGTGTCTTCTTCTCTTACCCCAGCGACGGTGACCGTGTAAAGCAAATACAAAAATATTAATTCACAGATAGATTCTAGATTCTCTGCAAAAGATTTTGTTTTATTTCTGGTACTCTAAGGGAAGTATCGCTTCTCCTGTACGAATTATCGGGTCCTAGACGCTCAGACACTCCGCTGACCGCGTCTCTCCTGCCCGCTAATTCACAGTACTAGCGACCCTCAGCCTTAAGACCAAAAATAAGCGCAAAATCCACGCAGTGGGCCTGGCTCGCCAATGTAAAGGGGGGAATATTAATCATCAATATTTATGCAAATATCGATAATTAATATTCATAAATGGGAGGAGCCATCTAGTGATAACTCCGCCCATTTATGCCTTTATATAATAACAATACTTTCGCTATGCTCTACACTGATCGCTATGCTAGCTGCATGCGCCTTACTAACTTGCTACCGCTAACAAGTACACGCTACACAAAAGGGTATAAATATAACGGTGTTTATTAACACACTATAACAGTCTAATATTTGCTTATAATTATATATATCTATATCAATGGAATAGATATATATATTTATAGCAGCACACAGCAATATGTAAACAACACACTAATACGGTTCTAACTACACTAACACATTCCCATATTCCACCCATAAACTAACTAGACAATTCACACATACAAGTATATTACAGTCCACCCCACCTGACTATTCACTGTCCCTACGGGGTACGACGAAGGGTTAAAAGGATTGTTTGCAGAGCAGAGGCATGCTCTACAGAGAAGGGACAACCAAGGCAGGGAACCAGGCTAATCCAGGGGTTAACCAGGGGAACTTAGCAGGGCAGGGTAAAGGGTTAGCAGGGGAATGCTCAACAGAGCACAGAACGCTCTGTTCTGTCAGCAGAGCAGGGGTTAAGGACAGCAGCAATGCTGCTGGAGTTACAGTAAGGGGGGGGGGGGGGGTTGTGGCCACCAGGGGTTAACAGGGGACTGGCAGTGAGGGGGTTACTGAAGAGGTCTGCCAGAGGTCTCAGCAGGGGTTCATGCTGAGGCAGGACAGCATATCAGGGGTTCTGTGCAGAGGGCAGCAGGACAGGGGTTAATCAGGAAGTGATACTTAGCCAGCCGGCATTCCAGAGGGGGGGGGGCTGATTGCTCCGTCCGTACAGCCGGCTGTTCAGAGCTCAGTTCAGCTCCTTGCTGCCTGCGTCCTTCCTGGAGGTGCTGTGAGGGGTAGGTGTCGGGGATCAGAGGGGTTCTGTGTCGCAGGATGCGGTCTCCACTCCGGCATGCAGGGGGTACTCCTGAGCGCAGAGCACAGCGCTCTGCTGGGCAACAGGCAGGCAGGGGTTCTCTATCCCAGTGCTCATCTTCAGGGGGGGGGACCGAACAGCTGCCACGTGGGAGGCCCTGACTCCCGGAGCACAGGACGCGCTCCTCTTCCAGGTGGGGGCCCAGATGAAGACTCCAGAGTGCGCGCGCCCCCATCATCCACGTGGGCCAGCGCAGTGATATGACGTCACTGCGCCGGCCAGCACATCGGGGACGCGCTGCAGACAGGCGGGAGAAGCCTTTGATCTCCCGCCTGCTGCACCTCGCATTCCGGACAGTGCGATAGTAATCGCACTGTCGGAATGCACATAATAGAAGGAGGAGAGGCTTCTCCCCTTCTTCTATCATGTGTAATTATCTCCAGCGGCGCTGGGGATAATTACAACAAAGGGCTCAGATTCTGTTGAATCTGAGCTCTTTGTATCCATCAGGATGACCGGACCCTTGTCCGGTCATTCTGATGCAATTAGCCAGATTGCATCGGTGCGAATGCTTGGGGCACATTCACACCGATGCACCTGGTTTCAGTTGTAGGAGGGGGGGGAATATATATAATATACATGTGTATTGATGCTTGGGGCACATCCATACACATGTATACATTAATACATTCTAAGTGGGATTATATAAGGGGATATTCATATATATAAGGGGGCACAGATAATGAGGGGCACATTATTATATAAGGGGGCACAAGCCCCTACATTATAAGGGGGCACAAGCCCCTACATCATAAGGGGGCACAAGCCCCTACATCATAAGGAGGCACATATTTCCCACAGGGGCCACCATGAGCCCCTGGGGATCACTAGGGACAGACGTGCGCAGATGCTGGGCACATTTGCGCACATCGTCCCATGATGCTATGGCCAATGTATGCACATATATACCATACATGCCCGCACGTGTTTGCAGGCATGCATGGATATATATGCATACATCTCAACCGTTCCTCAACAACCACCAAGCAGCAGAAGTAGGACAGGCAGCAGAACCTGAACCAGCAGGTGATGGCATACTTGGACTGTACCCTGCCACCCCAGGTGCCTCTTCTGCTGTCTTCTCCTACTGCAATCCACCATCTTGTGCTGGTACTGCGACTGCGGTTTTATGGGCCACTTTGTTGGCTCCTCATGCTGTTGCCACCCTCCGCACTATATGACCATGCCACAATGTTGACTCCTCATGCTGTTGCCACCCTCTCCACTGTGACTGGGCCACTATGTAGACTCCTTATGCTGTTGCCACCCTCACCTTTCTGTGATGGGGCCACTGTTTGGCCTTGTTGACATCACATTTTTTTTTACCCTTCTTCTGATCTGTCAGAAGAACCGAAAAACGAGAAGCACATGGATCCTGTCTTTGGAGCATCCAAAATGTCTCTCTCACACAGTCAGTATTTTGCATCAGGATTTGATCATGATTTGGATTCCAAAAGCAGGAGTAGGTCCAAAATGCAGAAGACATGCAACTATTTTCATCACATGTTTTGGACCCACTCCTGTTTTTGTTTTACCAATACTGATCAAATACTGATGCACAAAACTGACCAAATACTGACCGTGTGATAGAGGCCATTAAAGTCCTGCATGCAAGACTTCTCTTACATCTAATTAAAATTATTTCAGAGTTTAATGGCCAGAACTCATGCAAATTAAGCATGAGGCCTCTATCACACAGTCAGATGACCGTGTGAAGGCAGATGCTCCTCAGACAGGATCCTTTTTTTGGGGTTGTTCTTCTGAAGGATCACAAGAAGGGAAAAATAAACAGTGACATTAACACAAACCTACTGCTGACAACCTCTTAACTCTGTCCTGGGGCCACTACTTGTATTAGCGTGTAACTGTCACGGAAGGTGTGCAGCAAACTAGAAGACACAAAAGGAAGATCCGACTGACTGGATCCAAAACTAAGGAACTAAAAGGATAGCCCTGCAACAGACCTGGCTCTCTCCCTAACTGCTCAGCCTATGCAAAATTCTCAATGGTAGAAGATCGCATATCCTCGTACCTCGACTGTATAACCCCTGAACACCCTATAATAGTGAGGGGACACGACCACCGGCTCCCTACACTTGATACGGAGGGAGTTAGGATCACCTGGGATCCAGCAAACAGGAAAATACAAATGAATGAACAAAACTTATCTGTAGAAGACTCAGTAGTAGCATCCAGCATGCATACACTCCAGGAAGTTGTATAAACCGCAAAGTGATGCAGTATGGGAAGGGATTTAAAGGGATGCAATCAGTGCAACTACATGACAGCTGAGAGAGGCTAACGAGATGAGGAAACTAAAGCAAAACAAAAGAAACCTCAAGTGGGAGGTTCTGAAGAACGTCTGTCAGAGCTTCTCAGATGTCTGGTGGTGACAGTACCCCTCCTTCTACGAGTGGACTCCGGACACTCAGAGCCCAGCTTCTCAGGATGGGACCTATGGAAAGCCCTGATGAGACGAGTGGCCTTAATGTCCATCACTGGGACCCACATCCTCTCCTCAGGACTATAACCCTCCCAATGAACGAGGTACTGGAGAGAAGCGCGGACAACACGAGAATCCACAATCCTAGAGACCTGAAATTCAAGAATACCATCAACCACAATCGGAGGAGGAGGCAAAGACGAGGGTACAATGGGTTGGACATAAGGTTTTAATAAGGACTTATGAAAAACATTATGGATCTTCCAAGTCTGAGGAAGAGCAAGACGGTAGGCAACAGGATTGATGACGGACAAGATTTTGTAAGGCCCAATAAACTTATGACCCAACTTCCAGGAGGGAACCTTCAATTTGATATTCTTAGTAGACAACCACACCAGATCACCAACATTCAGGTCCGGACCAGGCACACGTCTCTTATCCGCCACACGCTTATATCTCTCACTCATGCTCTTTAGATTATCCTGAATCTTTTGCCAAATAGATGACAAAGACGAGGAGAATCTGTCCTCATCAGGTAAACCAGAAGACCCCTCTCCAGAGAATGTCCCAAACTGCGGATGAAACCCATATGCACCAAAAAATGGTGACTTATCAGAGGACTCCTGGCGACGGTTATTTAAAGCAAACTCAGCAAGGGACAAAAAAGAACATCAATCCTCCTGATTCTCCGCCACAAAACAGCGCAGATATGTCTCCAGATTCTGATTGACGCGCTCTGACCATTCGACTGCGGGTGGAAAGCAGAAGAGAATGACAACCGAACCCCCAAGCGAGAACAGAAAGCCTTCCAGAATCTGGAAACAAACTGCGTGCCCCTATCAGAGACTATGTCTGAAGGAATACCATGCAATTTGACAATGTGATCAATAAATGCCTGCGCCAGCGTCTTAGCATTGGGCAAGCCAGGAAAAGGAATGAAATGTACCATTTTGCTAAAACGGTCCACCACCACCAGAATCACAGTCTTCCCCGAGGAACGAGGCAGGTCTGTAATGAAGTCCATGGAGAGATGTGTCCAAGGACGGGAAGGAATGGGTGACAGAAGAAGAGGACCTGATGGCCGTGAATGAGGGACTTTGGCACGAGCGCAGGTCTCACAGGCTGTCACAAAACCCTCAACCGACTTACGAAGCGCCGGCCACCAGAATCTCCGAGCGATGAGATCCACTGTGGCTCTTGCCCCCGGGTGCCCAGCAAGAACAGTATCGTGGTGCTCCTTAAAAATCTTGTGTCTTAAAGCGAGAGGCACAAACAACCTCCCAGGAGGACAAAGATCAGGAGCCTCTGACTGGGCTACCTGAACCTCTGCCTCCAATTCAGGATAAAGAGCAGAGACCACCACACCTTCAGCCAAAATGGGACCCGGGTCTTCAAAATTCCCACTTCCCGGAAAACAATGTGACAGGGCATCTGCCTTCACATTCTTAACCCCAGGGCGGAAGGTGACAACAAAATTAAACCTTGAAAAGAACAAAGACCATCTGGCCTGTCTCGGGTTCAGACGCTTGGCTGACTCCAAGTAGGCCAGATTCTTATGGTCAGTAAACACGGTAATAGGGTGTCTGGCTCCCTCTAGCCAATGGCGCCATTCCTCAAAAGCTAACTTGATGGCCAACAACTCCCTATCTCCCACATCGTAATTTCTCTCTGCGGAGGAGAGTTTCTTTGAGAAAAAGGCACACAGTCGCCATTTGGCAGGAGAGGGACCCTGAGACAAGACCGCACCCACACCCACCTCAGAAGCATCAACCTCAACTATGAAGGGTAGAGAGATATCAGGTTGTACCAAGATGGGAGCGGAAGCAAAACTCTCCTTAATATTAGAAAAGGCCTTATGCGCCTCTACCGACCAGGAGGAAAAATCTACCCCCTTTCTAGTCATATCAGTGAGTGGTTTAACAACCGAGGAATAATTCAAAATAAACTTCCTATAATAATTGGCAAAACCTAGAAAACGCATCAGCGCCTTCTGATTCTCAGGAAGCTCCCACTCAAGCACAGCGCGGACCTTCTCGGGGTCCATGCGAAAACCAGAAGCGGAGAGAAGAAACCCCAGAAATTGAATTTCTGGAACCGCAAACACACATTTTTCCAGTTTAGCGTACAATTTATTCTCCCGCAGGATGAGCAAGACCTGACGTAAATGTTCCTTATGAGTCTTAAAATCAGGAGAAAAAATCAAAATGTCATCTAGATACACTAATACAAATTTCCCCATTAAATGATAAAAAATGCTGTTCACAAAATGCTGAAAGACGGCTGGAGCATTCATCAAAACAAAAGGCATAACCAAATTCTCAAAATGGCCCTCAGGGGTATTGAAGGCCGTCTTCCATTCATCTCCTTCTCTGACCCTGACCAGGTTGTATGCCGCTCTTAGATCCAATTTGGAAAAAACTTTAGCCCACACAATCTGGTTAAACAGGTCCGGGATCAGAGGAAGCGGATAAGGGTCACAAATTGTGATACTGTTCAGCTCCCTGAAATCTAGACATGGTCTTAAAGAACCATCTTTTTTCTTAACAAAGAAAAAACCAGCGGCAACAGGTGACTTTGAGGGTCGTATGTGTCCCTTTCTCAGACTCTCAGAGATATAAGCACGCATAGCGACCCTTTCAGGTTGGGAGAGATTGTATAAACGAGATTTAGACAGCTTGGCGCCTGGGGTGAGATTAATAGGGCAATCGTACTCCCTGTGAGGGGGCAATTCCTGAACACCACTCTCAGAGAACACATCCGAAAATTCAGAGAGAAAAGATGGTACAGTCTTAGTAGAAACCTCTGAAACAGATGTCGTGAGACAATTCTCTCTGCAAAAGTCACTCCAACCATTTATTTGCCTCGCTTGCCAATCAATGGTGGGGTTATGTTTAGTGAGCCAGGGTAGCCCCAACACTAGAGGAGTAGGCAAGCCGTTTAGGACGAAACGGATATTGTGAACTATGCCCTTTAACGATTTCTGAGAAAGTAGAACGGAATCAATAGCAAAAACAGGTATATCCTTTCCCAAAGTGCATACCTGGAAACCATGAGCTACAGCAAATTGATTATCAATAAGATTGACAGCTGCTCCACTATCTACAAAAATCTCACAAAAAATATTCTTGCTCTCTAGCGCCACCCTGGCAGGTAGGACAAAACGGGAACTACAAGCAAATGGAAAACCTTCAATTTCCGCATCAACCTTGCCAATAGTAACAGATGGAACGTTTTTAGAGGATTTTTTTATTTTTGTTTCTCTATTACTCTCAAAAAACTGCCTGAATCTCCTAGAGGGACAAACATTTGCCAAATGATTTATACTTCCACAACAATAACAAACCTTCCTATGAGAGCTGAATCCTCTACTGTCAGAGGCAAGCAAACCCAGATGCATGGGCTCCTGCTCAGAGGGGATTGAAAGAGACTGAGACCCCTGTGCACTGAATGAGACCGCCGCACTGTCCTTGGACCGAGTATGACAGGAAGGAGTGATCTCTCCTCTCTCTCTAAGACGCCTGTCAATACGAACAGCCCGAGACATGGCAGAATCCAAGGAGGTAGGTCTCATGAAAGGCAAATGCATCTTTCAATCCCTCTGAAAGACCATGGCAAAATTGACTTTGGAGTGCAGCATCATTCCAACCAGTATCAGCTGCCCATCTCCGAAATTCTGAACAGTATATCTTTGCGGACTGTTTACCCTGGCATAAAAGATGTAATCTAGACTCAGCCAGAGCAATACGATCCGGATCATCATATATCTGACCCAGGGCTAAAAAAAAATCATACACTGAACAGAGGGGCCGTGCCCCCATCGGCAGCGAAAAGGCCCAGGACTGAGCGTTATCCCTGAGCAGCGAGATGATGATCCCCACCCTCTGCTCCTCATCACCAGAGGAATGGGGAAGTAAGCGAAAATGGAGTTTGCAAGCCTCTCTAAAACAAAAAAAATTCTCACAACCCCCGGAGAACGTATCCGGGAGCGAGATCTTAGGCTCAGAACAAACTCCATGAACGCAAGCTGAACCGGTCACCTGAAACTGCGAAACAGTTTTACGGAGATCTGCTACCTCCAATGAAAGATCCTGCATGTGTTCAGTCAAAAGTGAAACCGGATCCATGCTTGAAACGGTTTTGGCAGCTTATAATGTCACGAAAGGTGTACAGCAAACTAGAAGACACAAAAGGAAGATCCGACTGACTGGATCCAAAACTAAGGAACCAAAGGGATAGCCCTGCAACAGACCTGGCTCTCTCCCTAACTGCTCAGCCTATGCAAAATTCTCAATAGTAGAAGATCGCATATCCTCGTACCTCGACTGTATAACCCCTGAACACCCTATAATAGTAAGGGGACACGACCACCGGCTCCCTACACTTGATACGGAGGGAGTCAGGGTCACCTGGGATCCAGCAAACAGGAAAATACAAATGAATGAACAAAACTTATCTGTAGAAGACTCAGTAGTAGCATCCAGCATGCATACACTCCAGGAAGTTGTATAAACCGCAAAGTGATGCAGTATGGGAAGGGATTTAAAGGGATGCAATCAGTGCAACTACATGACAGCTGAGAGAGGCTAACGAGATGAGGAAACTAAAGCAAAACAAAAGAAACCTCAAGTGGGAGGTTCTGAAGAACGTCTGTCAGAGCTTCTCAGATGTCTGGTGGTGACAGTAACAGAACAGGTTCTCTAGTAATCTATGTGCAATCAGCAGACGGTGTAAAAGTTGTGCACTCTTTCACTCTATGGTAGAATCTTGGGCTACGGCACGGTTAAGTACGTTATACCTGATGCTAACATTGACCTGTGAGGCTAAGTTCACACTTCACTTATTTGGTCAGTTATGAGTCAAAAACTGACCAAATAACTGAAGTGTGAACTGAGTCACGAGGAAATTTGGCTTCACAGTGAATTGAATTTTCTCTGATATTCGGAACTTTGTGAACTTTGGTTTGCTCAACACTTGTCACAGTCTAACTACCACTGAGTCTCACAGACACAGCACCAACATATGGCCCCTTTACTCACTCACTTTCACACACACACACACACACACACACACACACACACACACACACACACACACACTATCAGCCCTTGTCAAGCACTATGGGGGGTCATTTATGACCAGATATATACCACTTTTGTGGCATATATCCGGCGCAGATTCTGTTGCATGCCATGGTGCAGCAGAATTAGCGACTTCTTCCCCGCTCACGCTAGGTCTAAAAAAAGTGGCCATGAAAAAGGATGGGTCGGCAGGCCTGTCTACCTCATCATTTTCTATGCCTGGCTTAGGTGTAGAAAATGGTCCAAATGTAAGACAGCAAAGTGCTGGTTTACATTTGAAATGGGTGCTGGATGCGCCAAAGTTATGTAGAGGCCAACTCCCCTACATAACTTCAGCGAACCACCGCAAGCGTAGGGGCCTATTAAGACCGGCATCTAAAGTGCTGGTCTTAATAAATGTGCCCCTATTTATTTTCTTCAGAAAATTTACAATCTACTGTAGTCATATTTGCTGACTTTATCTGAACCCCGAACTTAGCAAAAATGTTATACAGTATGCACATAAATTCATAGAAAATTTTGGGGGGTTAAGGAGAGTAAACCAGAAGCCACCCACAAACAACATGTAATGTGATGGTGAACCATATAAAACCCCATGATGTCTTTGTGTTGTTGAAATGTACTTTTATATATACAGTAAAACAAATTTCACATTCGCTTATTTATGTTTGCAGGACATTGTCATTTTCCCCTTGCTGACCTCCGTCTTAAAAGACCCCAAATGTTTTAAGAACCCGAAAAAATTTGATCCTACAAACTTTCTGAATGAGAACGGCGGCTTCCAAAAAAATGAGGCTTTTGTACCTTTCTCTCTAGGTAATGTGTACGAGCATTGTTGCATTAGTATATATTAGTATGCTGTATATTCCATAGCTTGTCATAACTTACCAGATTTGTTTTAGTCAAGTAGGGGGAAGATAGTTATTGTTTCAGATGAGTAAAGAGGTCAGTGCAATGAGGTGGTCAACTGCCAATACAGTGGGGGCTTCCAATATGGCCATGTCTTCTAACATAGGATCATGAATCCCATGTAGAAAGGGTTGTGACAAGCTCTAGGTATCACACATATGTAAGGCATATTTACCCAGCCATATTTGTGGTTTTTATGGCATTAAATCCCAGAAAGTGACCTCAGAAAAGTGGCAACTACAAGTGCCCTATTGGATGGGTTACAGTCCCCACATAACTTTGCCAATATTCTTATCTAGCTGAAATTTATACCATCACATTTGACAGAAAAAGCAGAGCTGCATGAAAAATTATAGACCCCTTAGTGGGTTCCTAAAATAACCTTTTATAAGTTATTGAGGTCGTTCAGCATTATTATATTCTACAAATATGTCAAACTAATTATCATTATATGTCACCCCTTACCATAGGCAAAAGAAGTTGCATTGGAGAGGGTCTGGCACGGATGGAAATATTTCTTTTTCTTACCACTATTTTACAAAGATTTTACCTGAAATCAGAAGTGGCCCCTGAGGATCTTGAAATAACTCCAGAACCAAACAAAAATGGAGGAGTACCAAGGACCTACCAGATGTATGTGACCCCTAGATGAGAAAAGCATACCAAGGGAGCTTTTCTTTATTTCCTAGAAGTTAAATAATTGCCATGAATAACACGATGTTGTCATATATGTGTAATCTTCTAAGAACAGAGCACCTACAATATATAAAAATGTATACTATGTTAAATTGTTGTTTATTCCATCTCTATGCAGATACTTGTATAACCAATGTAAGGCTTATGCGGATGGTAGAGCCTATGCAGTTAAGTAAATTGGCAAACAGTGTCCGTGTGCTTTCATATAGGCTCTCATAGGTGCTGTACATTCAGAGATAGTCTCCCCTTGATGCATCGAATCCAAGGGCAGAAGGCCCACGGCAAATTAGAGATGAGCGAATTGATTCTAAATAAATCAGATTCATTATAAATTTCACAAATGAATCTTGAAGCTTTCGCAAATTGATCTGGACAAACCACATAAAATTGTCTCCCAGAGCCATTTTACTGTTAATATTGACAGGGAAAACCACTAGGGAGGAAGAAGATGGAGGATCATGACACTTGGAGGAAGTGGGGGGGAAAGGGCTTGTCCTGGTTGGCTCAGAGGCTGAAAGACAGCCTAACAGAGGGACAGTAGTGAGGGAGATCCCTATGCTGATGGAGAAGAAGTGCCACCCTGTGTTTAGGTTCTGACCTGGAAGGAGTTTGTCTGGCAGTGTCTGACAAAAAAAAAAAAAGAAAAACGATTCTAGACACAAGCCACTATTGAAGTGTGAAAGGAAGACTAAGGGGAGAGACAGAGAGCTATAATTGTGTAGATTTGTGGGAATTTGATCAGGGAAAGCTATGAAGGGGTGAGGGGCTTGTCACATAGGGCTTAATATAGTTGCTTGCTGCTGTAGCAGTTCAGCCTGGAAGTTCTGCATTACAAGACCCCCTGAAAGAAAGAAAAAAAAACTCTTTTTATCTGTATATGTACAGAGGGATAGCTTCACCACACCCCAAAAACCTCTATTTTCTACATGGGCTTATGGCCAACACAACATCCCAATAATTCTCTGCTGCGAACACTGAGCAATTAAACATTTTTTTCCAGTGCATTATATCCATGTTTTTAAACATGTTGCATTATGGCAAAAACATTTTACGGCAATAACACCATTTTTATACCTATTCAAAGTAAATCGCATATTCAGACAGCACTCCAGTGATGATTGCAAAGTGAAATATTTATTCAGCCAGATAGGTTAGTGCATAGCAGTATAGTATAGCTATACTATACTGATGTGCACTAACCTATCTGGCTGAACAAATATTTCACTTTGCAATCATCACTGGAGTGCTGTCTGAATATGTACTTTACTTTGAAGAAGTCTGATCCTGAGGTGGAGAACGGATCTTAAAGGGACGGGCACCCAGGAAAAGCCATAGAATTGAGGAGTGCTGTGGCCCCCTCTGCCTAATTACCATTGTTATACCTATGCTATTAAAGAGGACCTTTCACCGATTATGACAATGTGAACTAAGTATACAGACATGGAGAGCGGCGCCCGGGGATCTCACTGCACTTACTATTATCCCCGGGCGCCGCTCCGTTCTCCTGCTATGCCCTCCGGTATCTCCGCTCACTAAGTTATAGTAGGCGGAGATTCCAGTCCCTAAGTTATGGTAGGCGGAGTCTGCCCTTGTTCTGCTCTAGCGCTGGCCAATCGCAGCGCAGAGCTCACAGCCTGGGAGAAAAGAACCTCCCAGGCTGTGAGCTCTGCGCTGCGATTGGCCAGCGCTAGAGCAGAACAAGGGCAGACTCCGCCTACCATAACTTAGTGACTGAAATCTCCGTCTACTATAACTTACTGAGCGAAGATACCGGAGGGCATAGCGGGAGAACGGAGCGGCGCCCAGGGATAATAGTAAGTGCAGGGAGATCCCCGGGCGCCGCTCTTCATGTCTGTATACTTAGTTCACATTGTCATAATCAGTGAAAGGTCCTCTTTAAATGCATAGTTCAAAAACATTTCACCGCAAACACTGCGTTGTTATATCTGTGTTTGCGGATGCATTACTGCATCAAACCATGTGTTTCATAGACATTTAGTAGAAAACATTTCATTGTTGAACCCCAACTCCTTTGGAAAATGAAGGATGGAATCTGATTGGTTGCTATGGGCAACTAAACCAGTTCTACTTTTCACCAGTTTGATAAATCCCCCCCCCCCCCTCAAAGTTTAAACACATTTCACTGAAAAAAACCTGCATTGTTATTATCCTTTTTAACGGACACAATTCTGTGCTTCATGGATATTTTAGTAGAAAATTGTCCTTGTTGAACCAGTGATATTAAACACATAGTTCAAAGATCACTAACACAAACATTGCATACCAGTGTGCCTTTTGTTTGTCGAAGGGGGGAAAGGGAACATTTCATTGTGCCTCTGTCTCTAAATGACAAAAAACACACTAGCAATTTTGATAGTACTGTTTAATAATCTTTGTGTACCAAACATGCCTCAATCAAATGTCTGGAAAAAGGACAAGTGCAAAACGAAAGACCCATGGCTCATTTTATCCAGAGCCAGAATGTGGGTAGTAGCAGCACCAGCTATGCGGCAAGAAGTAGTAGTAGTAAGCCACAATTATCCTTGGCTTCCAAAAAGGCGCAACATAATTTTTGAGTACCGCTATCCAAACTAGGCATGCATAACAAATACATTTGTGCAGGTGCTAACTTAAGACTACCAGCTCCAATATGATAGAAATTGCCGTTGGGCGGCAATACGGCCGCCCAACGGCTGTGTGCATGAGGCCTTATACTAATCAGCCTATGGGGCAGACAGGCTGGTGAGGGGTGCAAGACTAAATGGAACTCCAGTACAAACTGCAAAGAAGGGGGTCAGTCAGCACATCCCATGGCTAGAAACACAAAGAAAAAAACACAATGCAACAGCACTCTGCAAACCAAATAAAGAACAATAGTGCCACAGTAATAGAAAATATTCTGGTGCTAATGCTACGCCTATTCTGTAAAATTGAGATTCTTGGCAAATACATTCTGTACAAAACCATTTGGGCCCGTCTGCCACACGTCAAGGCGATCTCTGTAAGACGGGAACCTAACACTAAATGCTACCTCTTATGTGCCATAACGACCACCATAATATTCAGGGAGTGCAGGTTCCACATGCATGCTGGGTTCACTCTGCTTTTTATCATTTTTGGTGCCAAAATGGCCTCCATTAAAGGGACACTGACAGGCCGTTAGAGCATATAAAGTGACATATATTCTTCTATTGGTCTTAATATGCTTAACTAAACTATACCATTATCACCCCTCGCTGCCTTTCCGTTACTTATAAAAAGTGTTTTTATCAATATGCAAATTACCTTACTTTGTGCCCAAGGGGCTGTCCCTCATTCAGTTCTGTGCCCAGCCGCGCCCCAACTCCCGTCTCCTAGTGCCGCCCAGCTCATTAGTATTCACTGCACTGGGTGGCTTTTTTTTCTCCCGACGCAGTAAAATCCCGCGCATGTCCAGTACTATCTTCTACTGGAGCTGGAGGGTGCCGGGGACCTTATCCGGCGCAGGCACGGAGTGACAAGATGAGGCTGATGACAGGAAGATAGTACTGGGCATGCACGGGATTTCATCGCATCGGGAGAAAAAAAAAAGCCGCCCAGTGCAGTGAATACTAATGAGCTGGGCGGCACTAGGAGACGGCAGTTGGGGCGCGGCTGGGCACAGAACTGAATGAGGGACAGCCCCTTGGGCACAAAGTAAGGTAATTTGCATATTGATAAAAACACTTTTTATAAGTAACGGAAAGGCATTCATTTCAATGGGTCCGCAAAAACCGTGTGCTGTCCGCATCAGTATGTCCGTTCCGTAGCCCTGCAAAAAAAGTAGAACATGTCCTATTCTTGTCCATTTTGGGCATTGCTACAATGGATCCGCAAAAAAAAAAACGGATGGCATACGGATACCATCCGTTTTTCTTTTTGCGGGCCGCAAAACACATGCGGTTGTGTGCATGTAGCCTTATACTTACACTAATTAAAATCAGCCTATGGTGCAGACAGGCTGATCAGGGGTATTATTGGCATTATTGTACTTTATTTGCATTGTGTTTTTTTTTTTCTTTGTGTTTCTAGCCATGGCAGCGCACACCTGCGCATTGGGATGTGCTGACTGACCTTTTTCTTTGCAGTTTGTACTGGAGGTGTGGCTGACTCCATTTAGTCTTGCACCCCTGACCAGCCTGTCTGCCCCATAGGCTGATTTTAATAAGTGTGAGTATAAGGCCTCATGCACACAACCGCTGTTTTATTCCGTGTCCGTTGTTCCGTTTTTCGGGATTTTCTGCGGACCCATTGACTTTCAATGGGTCCGTTGAAAACTCGGCTAATGCACCGTTTGTCATCCGCATCCGTGATCCGTGGTTCCAGTCCGTCAAAAAAATATAACCTGTCCTATTTTTTTCACGGAAAACGGTTTGCGGACCCATTCAAGTCAATGAGACCGTGAAAAAACACGGAGGCACACAAGATTGTCATCCGTGTCCGCTTGTCCGCGTCCGTTTTTTTTCTATCATTTGCATGGCAAACTTGACTTAGACTTTTTTTTACTTTCCTTCATGTCTGGTTATCCTCCAAAAATAAAGGAAGACACACGGAAATAAAAACGGAAACGGATCACGGAACAACGGAACCCCATTTTGCGGAACGGAACACAACAACGGTCGTGTGCATGAGGCCTAAAGCTGTAGCCTGCTCTCCCTGCACTCACTGGATACCTTTTGGCACCAGGAGAGGTATAGAGTTGGCCTAAGCATGCATGTTGGTACCTGCATCCCCTGAATTTAATGGAGGCCATTTTGGCACCAAAAATGATAAAAAGCAGAGTGAACCCAGCATACATGTGGAACCTACACTCCCTGAATTTCATGGTGGTCATTATGGCACATAACAGGTAGCATTTAGTGTTAGGTTCCCGTCTTACAGAGATCGCCTTGACGTGTGGCAGACGGGCCCAAATTGTTTTGTACAAAATGTATTTGCCAAGAATCTCAATTTTACCAAATTAGCGTAGCATTAGCACCAGAATATTTTCTGCGGTATTACTATGGCATTATTGTACTTTATTTGGTTTGCAGAGTGCTGTTGCATTGAGTTTTTTTTCTTTGTGTTTCTAGTCATGGCAGCGTGCACCTACGCATTGGGATGTGCTGACTGAGCCCCTTTTTTCTTTGTAGTAAAATATACAGATATACAGTAGGTATCCATATAAGTACACCAATCCCACAAAAAAATAACATCAACACAGACCCACAGTATGGCACCCAGACGAACCTCAACACATTTTGCATTGCTTTCTTAGGCCTCCTGCACAACGTATGCTGCCCGTTGCCGTATTGCGGACCGCATCACTTGAATGGGTCTGCAAATCCGGAGATGCGGAACGGAAGCATTGAACAGAACCCTACTGAAGCACTACAGAGTTCTTCTGTGGGATTTTGTCCCATAATTCCGTTCCGCAAAAAGATAGAACATGTCCTATCTTTTTGCGGAACGGCCGGATTGCGGACCCATTAAAGTGAATGGGTCCGCGATCTGCTGTGGCTGCCCCATGGTCGGTGTTCGTGCATTGCGGCCCGCATTTTGTGGGCCACAGCATGGCCACGGGGTGCACACGTTCGTGTGCAGGAGGCCTTAGGGTGATTATTGAGGACAAAGAGGAGATGATGGACTGGATGGTTCACTTCTCCTCACAGCAGTATGATGTGGAAGTCACCTCTAAGTCTGACACCGTTCCTTGGAACCAGGGGTTACAACATTCCTCCTGCTCCCCCTCCTTGCAACCCCGAGAAGTCTTTCAGGTACCATACATCCTCTCTGTCTTCACTGCCCCTTCCTAGTGGAGTGCCTTCTTTTTTCTTAAGAACAAGCCTCAAAACCCCACCATGTGCTACGGAAGATGGTATAGAGAGCCTACTTGATGATGACTGGGGGGAGAACAGACAGTGTTTGGACTGCCATGAGGAGAAGGTTTAGGAGGACCCCATGCATAGCTGTGTTGTTGTTGGTGGTACCGTGTTTCTCCGAAAAAAGGGTTAGGGCTTATTATCGGGGTAGGGCTTATTTTGGCTCCATGAACAAGAATCACACATTTATGCTTGAACAAAAAAATCTAGATTTATTCAAATACAGTATAATCAGGTCATCACATTCTGGAAAAACAGCATCTCTCCAAACTCTCCATTTCCTTCAAAAGATATATAATACCGGTACGCTTTCCTGAAATGAGCACCTCTTGTCCAAATAGCCTGCTTGTAGCTCATTGGCAACGCAACTGTCAGTAACCATAGTAACCATAACCCTACCGTAACTTACAATGGGTGGTGTACGGTAGTGTCAGTGGGTGGCACAGTACTATAATACCTGTACAGTACTCTGGGAGGCAATGCAGGCAATGCCACACTTCTTTCTGGTAAGTACACTGAATCACCCACACTTCCATAAATAAAAAAAATTATCTAGGGCTTATTTTTGGAGTAGGGCTTATATTTAAGCCTTACTCCTAAAACCCTGCAAAATAAGGCTAGGTTTTATTTTCGGGTAGGGCTTAATTTCAGGGAAACACGGTAGTAGTGATACCTGTAGCCACGGTGGTGGCAGTAGGGCTGTTGGTAGTGACATTAGCACTCAGTGCAAATATAGAGCAGTGAATTGGAAGGGGGGACAAGTAGCCCACCATGACATGTCAAAGTCTGATAAAAGTGGAGGGTGAGGATGATGATGATTGTGTGTTGGAGAGAACATGGGAGCTGGATTGAGGGTGCTGAGGGGGAGGCAACATCAGAGGAGGAGTGTGGTGGCCATTGTCAGTGGCAATAAAGAGCAGTGGCAATATACAGCCTGCACCTCCCAAAAAACCTCCAGGGCCAGATCTGCTTTACGAACTGATTATGCCGCTGATACCGTAGGCACAGGTCAAAATGTGCAGTACATAATCCAGGTGAACAAGAAAGAAGAGGAGCATATCTGGTCCAACGTCAGAGGTAGAGCTAGCAGCCAGTAAAGCCATCATGTGATCCCAGTCAGGATCACAAATTTGGAGGAGAGACAAGTGGTCATTAGCATGACCGTATGGTTGCCCTGCCCACATGCAGTCCACAATACGGGCAACACGACCATACGGTCGTATGAATGGACCGTAACTACTGCTCAAGGTATTTTCCGTTAGCTGAAAGATACTTTTTAGGTAAAAACCTAGAAAACCCCTTTAAGACTGAATGCTTGTCCGGGCACCAGGGGCGTAACTATCATAGCAGCAGACCATGCGACTGCTATCGGGCCCAGGGCAAGAGGGGGCGCAGTCTTAGTTTGGATCATCCTCTCTTCTACTGGAGGTGAAAACTTGGTCAGGACTCTACCCTCTAAAGGAACAACTTTTAGCAAATGAGGCAGGGTCATTGAAAAGGGTTTAGGCAGAAACCCTTCTGTCCTGTGTGGGGGGCCTGGTTTGATCCTTGCTATGGGGCCCTTACTTCGGTATGTACACCACTGCCCGACACATTTTAGCCCGAGACATTTTTTTGCATGCCATCTGGGCCATGTCTGCAATTTTTTACCACTCATCCTCTTCAGACTCGAGTTACAGCAAAATAACAGTTAGGCCCCTTTCACACGGGCTAATATTCCTCGCGGATGCGATGCGTGAGGTGAACGCATTGCACCCGCACTGAATACAGACCCATTCATTTCTATGGGGCTGTTCAGATGAGCGGTGATTTTCACGCATCACTTGTGCGTTGCGTGAAAATCGCAGCATGCTCTATATTCTGCGTTTTTCACGCAACACAGGCCCCATAGAAGTGAATGGGGTTGTGTGAAAATCGCAAGCATCCGCAAGCAAGTGCGGATGCGGTGCGATTTTCACGCACGGTTGCTAGGAGACGATCGGGATGGAGACCCGATCATTATTATTTTCCCTTATAACATGGTTATAAGGGAAAATAATAGCATTCTGAATACAGAATGCAAAGTAAAATAGGGCTGGAGGGGTTAAAAAAAATAAAAAATAATTTAACTCACCTTAGTCCACTTGATCGCGGAGCCGGCATCTCCTTCTGTCTCCTTTGTTGAATAGGACCTGTGGTGAGCATTAAATACAGTTACAGGACCTTTGATGACGTCACTCCGGTCATCACATGGTACGTCACATGATCTTTTACCATGGTGATGGATCATGTGATGACCGGAGTGACGTCATCAAAGGTCCTGTAACTGTATTTAATGCTCACCACAGGTCCTATTCAACAAAGGAGACAGAAGGAGATGCCGGGCCGCGATCAAGTGAACTAAGGTGAGTTAAATTATTATATTATTTTTTTTAACCCCTCCAGCGCTGTTTTACTTTGCATTCTGTATTCAGAATGCTATTAATTTCCCTTATAACCATGTTATAAGGGAAAATAATACAATCTACAGAACACCGATCCCAAGCCCGAACTTCTGTGAAGAAGTTCAGGTTTGGGTACCAAACGTGCGCGATTTTTCTCACGCGCGTGCAAAACGCATTACAATGTTTTGCACTCGCGCGGAAAAATCGCGGGTGTTCCCGCAACGCACCCGCACATTTTCCCGCAACGCCTGTGTGAAACCAGCCTTAGTCTTTGCCCTCGCTGCTAGCAAAAGCGATCCAATCAACAATAGTATTGTAGGTTAGGGAATTGCTCTTATTTACACAAACGTATTTTTCTGTCCGCATCAGTTCTGCAATTTTGCGGATCAGTTGCGGATCCATTAATTTCAATGGGGCCTCAAAACACAGTGACAGCACACCGCGTGCCGTCTGCTTCCGCAGTTCCGTTCTACGGCCCCCAAAAAAAGAAAGAACATGTCCCATTCTTGTCCATTTTGGGGGTCAAGAATAGGCATTTCCATCAAAATGCAATTTGCGGTCTGCAAAAACCGGTACGGTCGTGTTAATGAGCCTAATAGTGGTCAAATTTGACTAACCTGGGTATTTTTCTAGAATATGTTTCCCACAGACTGGTGAAGGATATGTCAAATGTTGTTTGTGATTGTCCTGCACTTTGGCATGTGGAAAATCACGTTGTGCTTTGGAATAAAAGAATGGGGGATGGATATTTGCATTACCTGTTATTTGTGTTTAGACCTTTGCAAAATAGGGGGAGGTGAAGAAGACCTGCAGTATTTCAGGACTGTGTTGATGAACAGGTTGCAGTGGACAAGCAAGTGGACAGGGTAAGTGACATGGAATCCCAGGTACAATTTCATAGCAAACGAGAAGATAAGATATAGGTTTCCCCCTGTTCCTGACCTCTGTGCATTAAATAGAATTAACACTGGCAGTTTGATACAATGTGATATTTTGCAGGTTACTTCAGAGGTAAGAAATTTCCTTCCTAAGATTTTTGTGCCTACTCATAAAGCCTTAAGATAGGAATAATGAGAGGAAGAGACATTTCTATGCTGTATATTGAAGAGACATTGGGGCATATTTATCAAGCTGGTCATTTTTAAGTGTAAAATTAGGCTACTTTCACACGTGCAGAGGATCCGACAGAGGATCTCAATACTGGAAAAAATGTTTCCGTTTAGGCCCCCTGCACACGAAAAATGCAGGCCGCAATGCACAAGCACAGTCCGTGGGGCAGCCGCAGCAGATCGCGGACCCATTCACTTGAATAGGACCGCGATCCGGCTGTTCCGCAAAAAGATAGGACATGTTCTATCTTTTTGCGGAACGGAAGTACGGGAGGAAACCCCACGGAAGCACTCCGTAGGGTTCCGTTCCATGCTTCCATTCCGTACCATTCCGCATCTCGGGATTTGCGGACCCATTCAAGTGAATGGGTCCGCATCCGTGATGCGGAATGCCCACGGAACCGCGAATGCGGTCTGCAATACGACAACGGGAAGCACACGTTTGTGTGCAGGGGGCCTTAGATCCGTTGCTTTTTATAGTTACATATAGCGCTTGAACAGTCAATTTACACTATACTTTTTGTGAGCAGATATGTGGCAGCACTGAGCATAAAAAAAAATATATACAGTGGAATGCGAAAGTTTGGGCAACCTTGTTAATCGTCATGATTTTCCTGTATAAATCGTTGGTTGTTACGATAAAAAATGTCAGTTAAATATATCCTATAGGAGACACACAGTGATATTTGAGAAGTGAAATGAAGTTTATTGGATTTACAGAAAGTGCGCTATAATTGTTTAACCCCTTAAGGACACAGCCTTATTTCACCTTAAGGACCAGGCGATTTTTTGAAAATCTGACCAGTGTCACTTTAAGTGTTGATAACTTTAAAACGCTTTGACTTATCCAGGCCATTCTGAGATAGTTTTTTCGTCACATATTGTACTTCATGACACTGGTAAAATGAAGTCCAAAAAATATTTTTTTTTGCATTAAAAAATACCTAATTTACCAAAAATTTTGAAAAATTTGCAAATTTCAAAGTTTCAGTTTGTCTACTTCTGTAATACATAGTAATACTCCCAAAAATTGTGATGACTTTACATTCCCCATATGTCTACTTCATGTTTGAATTATTTTGGGAATGATATTTTATTTTTTAGGGATGTTACAAGGCTTGGAAGTTTAGAAGCAAATATTGAAATTTTTCAGGAATTTACAAAAACCCAATTTTTAGGGACGAGTTCAGGTCTGAAGTCACTTTGCGAGGCTTACATAATAGAAACCACCCAAAAATGACCCCATTCTATAAACTACACCCCTCAAGGTATTCAAAACTGATTTTACAAACGTCGTTAACCCTTTAGGTGTTGCACAAGAGTTAGTGGCAAATGGGGATGAAATTTGAGAATTTCATTTTTTTGCCTAATTTTCCATTTTAACCCATTTTTTCCACTAACAAAGCAAGGGTTAACAGCCAAACAAGACTGTATCTTTATTGCACTGACTCTGCCGTTTACAGAAACACCCCATATGTGGCCGTAAACTACTGTACGGCCACACAGCGGGGCGTAGAGTGAAATGTGCGCCGTTTGGTTTTTGGAAGGCAGATTTTGCTGGACTGTTTTTTTAACACCATGTCCCATTTGAAGCCCCCCTGATGCACCCTTAGAGTATAAACTCCATAAAAGTGACCCCATCTAAGAAACTACACCCCTCAAGGTATTCAAAACTGATTTTACAAACTTTGTTAACCCTTTAGGTGTTGCACAAGATTTAATGGAAAATAGAGATACAATTTTACTTTTTTGGCAGATTTTCCATTTTAATATTTTTTTACAGTTAAAAAGCAAGGGTTAACAGCCAAACAAAACTCAATATTTATGGCCCTGATTCTGTAGTTTACACAAACACCCCATATGTGGTCGTAAACCGCTGTACGGGCACACGGCAGGGCGCAGAAGGAAAGGAATGCCATACGGTTTTTGGAAGGCAGATTTTGCTGGACTGGTTTTTTGACACCATGTCCCATTTGAAGCCCCCCTGATGCACCCCTAGAGTAGAAACTCCAAAAAAGTGACCCCATTTTAGAAACTACGGGATAGGGTGGCAGTTTTGTTGGTACTAGTTTAGGGTACATATGATTTTTGGTTGCTCTATATTACACTTTTTGTGCGGCAAGGTAACAAGAAATAGCTTTTTTGGCACCGTTTTTTTTTTTTGTTATTTACAACATTCATCTGACAGGTTAGATCATGTAATATTTTTATGTTATGTAAGTTTTACACAATGATTTCATTTTTAAAACAAAAAAAAAGTTTTAGTGTCTCCATAATCTAAGAGCCATAGTTTTTTCAGTTTTTGGGCGATTATCTTAAGAAGGGGCTCATTTTTTGCGGGATGAGATGATGGTTTGATTGGCACTATTTTGGGGTGCATATGATTTTTTGATCGCTTGCTATTACACTTTTTGTGACGTAAGATGACAAAAAATTGCCTTTTTTACATCGTTTTTATTTTTTATTTTTTTCGGTGGTCACCTGAGGGGTTCGGTCATGTGATATTTTTATAAAGCCGGTCGATACGGACGCGGCGATACCTAATATTTATACCTTTTTTTTATTTATGTAAGTTTTACACAATGATTTCATTTTTGAAACCAAAAAAATCATGTTTTAGTGTTTCCATAGTCTAAGAGCCATAGTTTTTTCAGTTTTTGGGCGATTATCTTGGGTAGGGTATGATTTTTGCGGGATGAGATGACGGTTTGATTGTTACAATTTTGGCGTACATGCAACTTTTTTGATCACTTTTATTACCTTTTTTGGGAAGTAAGGTGGGCAAAATTTCAATTTCATCATAGTTTTTTATTTTTTATTTTTATGGCGTTCACCATTCTGGTAAAGTAACATGACCGTTTTATAAATCAGGTTGTTACGGACGCGGCGATACCAAACATATGTAGGGAATTTTATTTTTCTCATTTTTAATCAGTGATAAATGTGTTTTTTGATTTTTACCTTTTTTTTACTTTTTTTTTTACCCAGACCCACTTGGTTCTTGAAGATCCAGTGGGTCTGAAGTCTGTATAATACAGTACTGTACACCATATAGTGTTTTGTACTGTATTTTACTTACACTTTGTCTGAACAGATCTCTGCCTTTAGCACAGATCTGTTCAGCACCATGGACAGCAGGATGCCTGAGACGGCGTCCTGTTGCCATGGGAACCTTCCCCGTCTGCTCAGTAGTGGCCAGAACTGCGCAGACGGGGAAGGGTAAGGAGGGGGGCTGTCTGGGGGCTCTCTCCCTCTCCATCGGGGGGCTGCAAAGGCACAGCAGCCCCCCGAAGGGGGAGGGAGGGAGCTCCCTGAGCGGTTAACCTTTTCCATACAGCGGTCCGTACGGACCGCGGTATGTAAAGGGTTAAACGGCTGACATAGCATCACAGATGTCAGCCGTTTATACCAGGGTGTCAGCAATGTGCTGACACCCTTGTATACCCACTAGCCACCAACGATTATTCAAGGGGAGGCGGGCGGGGGATCGCGATCCCGCCTGCCGCACCACCCGCCTCCCGCACCGCCCGCAACACCCCCCCTGCACCTCCCACCGGGATAAAATCATTCAGGGGTGCAGGGGGGGTGAAACATATATATTTTAGGAATACTAAAGTTTCTGATCCCTGCGGTCAGGGACCGCGGGGATCAGAAACTGCAGAAAGCGCAACAAACCGCAGGTCTGAATTGACCTGTGGTTTGTTTGCGATCGCCGACATGGGGGGGTCACGGGACCCCCCCGCGCATTTAGCCGAGGTGCCTGCTCAATGATTTGAGCAGGCACCTTGTTCTAATCACAGCTGGCCGGGCGGCAGTGATCGGAACAACACATGACGTACCGGTATTTCATGTGTCCTTAAGGGGTTAAAACAAAATTAGGCAGGTGCATAAATTTGGGCACTGTTGTCATTTTTTTTATTCCAAAACCTTTAGAACTAATTTTTGGAACTCAAATTGGCTTGGTAAGCTCAGTGACCCCTGACCTACATACACAGGTGAATCCAATTATGAGAAAGAGTATTTAAGGGGGTCAATTGTAAGTTTCCCTCCTCTTTTAATTTTCTCTGAAGAGTAGCAACATGGGGGTCTCAAAACAACTCTCAAATGACCTGAAGACAAAGATTGTTCACCATCATGGTTTAGGGGAAGGATACAGAAAGCTGTCTCAGAGATTTCAGCTGTCTGTTTCCACAGTTAGGAACATATTGAGGAAATGGAAGACCACAGGCTCAGTTCAAGTTAAGGCTCGAAGTGGCAGACCAAGAAAAATCTCGGATAGGCAGAAGCGACGAATGGTGAGAACAGTCAGAGTCAACCCACAGACCAGCACCAAAGACCTACAACCTCATCTTGCTGCAGATGGAGTCACTGTGCATCGTTCAACCATTCGGCGCACTTTACACAAGGAGATGCTGGATGCGAGAGTGATGCAGAGGAAGCCTTTTCTCCGCCCACAGCACAAAAAGTGCCGCTTGAGGTGGGCTAAAGCACATTTGGACAAGCCAGCTTCATTTTGGAATAAGGTGCTGTGGACTGATGAAACTAAAATTGAGTTATTTGGCCATAACAAGGGGCGTTATGCATGGAGGAAAAAGAACACAGCATTCCAAGAAAAACACCTGTTACCTACAGTAAAATATGGTGGTGGTTCCATCATGCTGTGGGGCTGTGGGGCCAGTGCAGGGACTGGGAATCTTGTCAAAGTTGAGGGACGCATGGATTCCACTCAGTATCAGCAGATTCTGGAGACCAATGTCCAGGAATCAGTGACAAAGCTGAAGCTGCGCCGGGGCTGGATCTTTCAACAAGACAACGACCCTAAACACTGCTCAAAATCCACTAAGACATTTATGCAGAGGAACAAATTCAACGTTCTGGAATGGCCATCTCAGTCCCCAGACCTGAATATAATTGAAAATCTGTGGTGTGACTTAAAGAGAGCTGTCCATGCTCAGAAGCCATCAAACCTGAATGAACTAAAGATGTTTTGTAAAGAGGAATGGTCCAAAATACCTTCAACCAGAATCCAGACTCTCATTGGAACCTACAGGAAGCGTTTAGAGGCTGTAATTTCTGCAAAAGGAGGATCTACTAAATATTGATTTCATTTCTTTTTTCTGGTGCCCAAATTTATGCACCTGCCTAATTTTGTTTAAACAATTATTGCACACTTTCTGTAAATCCAATAAACTTCATTTCTCTTCTCAAATATCACTGTGTGTGTCTCCTATATGATATATTTAACGGACATTTTTTATCGTAACAACCAACCATTTATACAGGAAAATTATGACAATTAACAAGGTTGCCCAAACTTTTGCATCCCACTGTATATATTTATCAAACCAGATATGTCAGGTTTTTTGTATAAAAATGTCACAATCAATGTCATTTGTGGCTTTTTTGCATCATTTAGAAGACACTACTTTTAAAAGGGGTCTGTGTTTAAAGGGCCTTTTACATGGGCTGAGAATAGCATAGATCTTCGCTAACGAGCGTTCATTGTAACGCTCATTAGCCATGATCTGATGGTGTAAATGTACCACCGATTACCCGAATAATGAGCGAAACACTTGTTCATCAGGTAATTGGATTGTTTGTGTGAACACAAAAATCCTTGTTTCCCGACGTCAGATCATGCCGTGTAATCAAAATCTGCTGCCCGGAGACAGCGAGTCGTTACGGGGAAAACTATGGCATTAACGATCGCTTCTCCCGATACACTGGAGGAGATTGCTGCATGTAAATACAGCGGTCTCCTCCACCAGCAAGTAGCAGATTGTCAGGAAGGGTTGCTGTAATCTGCTGTAATATCATCTCATGTAAAAGGGACCTTAAAGGGGTATTCCCACCACAGACAATGGGGACATATCGCTACAATATGCCCCCGCTGTCTGATAGGTGCGGGTCCCACCTCTGGGACCTGCACCTTCAATGAGAACAGAGCATGGAAATGAACGGAGGGCGCACTGCGCATGCGCAGCCGCCCTCCATTCATTTCTTTCGGGCTGCCGAAAATAGCCGAGCACTGGCTCGACCAGAGGAAAGCGGCTGAACATGAAGGCACTTTAAATGTGTTGTTTATAATGTACTGAATACACTGTATTCCATGCACCCTTCCACCACAAACAAGGGTATATGGTTGAATCTTCCTTTTCTCATCCTCCTCTTCCATCATATCAACATGCTTTTTGTCACATATAATGCCCTCGCATATAATGTTTTAAAGGGTCAGCTCACCTTCAGGCTGTCGCATATAATTTTTTAGAGGGTCAGCTCACCTAATTATACCTAATAGGTAATTTGCGCGTATGCTGCCTTGCATGGATGTGGTAGCCGTAGCCGTTTCTCAGGCTCCCTCTCCGGAATCGAACTATGATTCCCCCATTGCCCATGTTCTACATGGTTTGGGCTGAAAATAACATTGAAAGTTGATAGGGCAGACATCCGAATGGATCGTCACCGTCACGGGGACGTTCGATCGTTCCCAGTTTATCTAGAGTCACCAAAGCGGCAGCAGTCCCTTGCTCCAAATGTTTTTGAGGGTCACTAGCAGGCAATCAATAATAATTTTTCAAGGCTGTGTATGATGCCCTCCTTTATGTGTAATAAAGGGTGTATTGGAGTGCCGGTTACTTGTGATTTTTGGCAGCCCTTTCACTTAGTGCATAGGCTTTATGAGTGTAGGAGTGCCAGTACCTGAACAATGTACCACAATGTGAATGAGGCCCTCCTTTATGTGATATACTGGTTGTATCGGAGTGCCTCTTCCTTGTAATTTTTGGCAGCACTTGCACTTTATATACAAGTAAATATACAGGAAAGAAGGTTTCCTAACAATTTTTCCTCTAAAATCGATTTTATCTTCGGTTTGGTGCATATTATTGTCAGTCTGTAACATTGGCGTACTACTCGGACAACATCATTCCCAGCAGCGACCTGGGAGTACAAAATGCATCCAGACATCCTCCCCATGCTGTTCCAGAACCTCTTCAGAGCAGGGGGTGCCTGGTTTAATGCTCGGGTTCTCCCATTAACTTCCATTATACTCGGGTGCTCGGTCAAGCACCCGAACATCCCGATGTGTTCGACCCGAGCCCCCGAGCACTACGGTGCTCGATCAACACCAACAGGGAGATATCGCTGTATGATATTACAAATCTCTGTGTATTCCTTACTGTAACCTGTCACAAAAGTTACTGACTTCCCTTTTTTTTTTTAATCTTTTTTTGTTATTTTCCTATCCGAAACTGCCTTTTGGTGAAATATTAAAGAGGTTGTCCGGGTTCAGAGTTGAACCCGGACATACTCATAATTTCACCCAGACAGCCCCCCTGATGCTTCGATGCTCTCCCTTGCCCTGCGCTGGATCGCGCAGGGCAAGGGCTCTTTTATTTACAATAACACACTGCGATGCGATGCGTTTTTCACTGATGGTTACTAAGAGATGTTATTTGTAAACCTTCGGTTTTTTATCACGCGTGTGAAAAACGCATTAAAACACATTGCATTCGCACGGAAAAAACTGAACAACTGAACGCAATCGCAGACAAAACTGACTGAACTTGCTTACAAAATCATGCGAATTTCACTGAACGCACCCTGAACGCATTCGGATCTAATCCGTAACGTTCGTGTTAAAGAGGCCTATCCATTAGAACAACCGTTCCACCCTTATCAGCTTCTTAATTACTATATCCGATCTCTTTATTAATTAATTTAGGCCCCTTGCAGATAAGTGTGTCCGGATTAGGTCCGGATGCATTGCGAATGCGTTCAGTGAAAAATGCGGGATTTTGCAGGCAAAGTCATTCAGTTTTGCCTACAATTGCGTTTCGCTGTTCAGTTTTTATCGCGCATGTGCAATGCGTTTTGATGCGTTTTGCACGCGCGTGATAAATAACTGTATGTTTACAAACAACATCTTTTAGCAAATGGCCGAATCGCCGTTTTTGGCCGCTTCATTTTCTACAATTTTTTTTATAAAAAGTGAACAAAAAGTCATACAGTCGTGGCCAAAAGTTTTGAGAATTACACAAATATTGGAAATTGGAAAAGTTGCTGCTTAAGTTTTTATAATAGCAATTTGCATATACTCCAGAATGCTATGAAGAGTGATCAGATGAATTGCATAGTCCTTCTTTGCCATGAAAATTAACTTAATCCCAAAAAAAACTTTCCACTGTATTTCATTGCTGTCATTAAAGGACCTGCTGAGATCATTTCAGTAATCGTCTTGTCAACTCAGGTGAGAATGTTGACGAGCACAAGGCTGGAGATCATTATGTCAGGCTGATTGGGTTAAAATGGCAGACTTGACATGTTAAAAGGAGGGTGATGCTTGAAATCATTGTTCTTCCATTGTTAACCATGGTGACCTGCAAAGAAACGCATGCAGCCATCATTGCGTTGCATAAAAATGGCTTCACAGGCAAGGATATTGTGGCTACTAAGATTGCACCTCAATCAACAATTTATAGGATCATCAAGAACTTCAAGGAAAGAGGTTCAATTCTTGTTAAGAAGGCTTCAGGGCGTCCAAGAAAGTCCAGCAAGCGCCAAGATCGTCTCCTACAGAGGATTCAGCTGCGGGATCGGAGTGCCACCAGTGCAGAGCTTGCTCAGGAATGGCAGCAGGCAGGTGTGAGCGCATCTGCACGCACAGTGAGGCGAAGACTTTTGGAAGATGGCCTGGTGTCAAGAAGGGCAGCAAAGAAGCCACTTCTCTCCAAAAAAACATCAGGGACAGATTGATCTTCTGCAGAAAGTATGGTGAATGGACTGCTGAGGACTGGGGCAAAGTCATATTCTCCGATGAAGCCTCTTTCCGATTGTTTGTGGCATTTGGAAAAAGGCTTGTCCGGAGAAGAAAAGGTGAGCGCTACCATCAGTCCTGTGTCATGCCAACAGTAAAGCATCCTGAGACCATTCATGTGTGGGGTTGCTTCTCATCCAAGGGAGTGGGCTCACTCACAATTTTGCCCAAAAACACAGCCATGAATAAAAAATGGTAACAAAACACCCTCCAACAGCAACTTCTTCCAACAATCCAACAACAGTTTGGTGAAGAACAATGCATTTTCCAGCATGATGGAGCACCGTGCCATAAGGCAAAAGTGATAACTAAGTGGCTCGGGGACCAAAACGTTGACATTTTGGCTCCATGGCCTGGAAACTCCCCAGATCTTAATCCCATTGAGAACTTCTGGTCAATCCTCAAGAGGCGGGTGGACAAACAAAAACCGACTAATTCTGACAAACTCCAAGAAGTGATTATGAAAGAATGGGTTGCTATCAGTCAGGAATTGGCCCAGAAGTTGATTGAGAGCATGCCCAGTCGAATTACAGAGGTCCTGAAAAAGAAGGGCCAACACTGCAAATACTGACTCTTTGCATAAATGTCATGTAATTGTCGATAAAAGCCTTTGAAACGTATGAAGTGCGTGTAATTATATTTCACTACATCACAGAAACAACTGAAACAAAGATCTAAAAGCAGTTTAGCAGCAAACTTTGTGAAAACTAATATTTGTGTCATTCTCAAAACTTTTGGCCACGACTGTACACACCCCAGAATGGTATCAATGAAAAGTTCAGATCACCCCGCAATAAATGAGACTCCGTACAGCTCTGTACACATAATTGCAAAAATGATATAGGGGTCAAAATATGGTGACAAAAAACAGATTTTTCTCCTCAAATTTTTTTTATCACTACGCAATCAAAACGCGAGAAAAACTATACATATAAGGTATCGCCGGATTCATACTGACCTGTCGAATAAAAATAACCAGTCAGTTTTATCGCGCATCGAACGTTGTAAATAAAAAACCCGTAAAACTGTGGTGGAATTGCTTTTTTTTCTTGCAATTTCACCCCATTTGGAATTTTTTTTCTTGCTTCCCACTGCATCATTTGCAATATTAAAGGGAACCTGTCACTGGGATTTTGGGTATAGAGCTGAGGACATGGGTTGCTACGGTAGATGGTACTAGCACATCCGCAATATCCAGTCCCCATAGCTCTGTGTGCTTTTATTGTGTAAAAAAACCGATTTGATACATATGCAAATTAACATAAAAGAGTCATATCTTACTTGTGTGACCAGAGAAGAGTCATATTTTCAAGCTCTGACTCATCTCCGGTTAATTTGCATATGTATCAAATCGGTTTTTATATGACTATGTGAGCAGACAAATAAAAAAGTTTTGGCTCTAGGAAGGCAGGGAGTGCAAAACTAAAGCGCAAAAAAAATAAAAAAAATTCGGGCCTGAAAGGGTTAAAGTCAAAATTCATGCTACCCTGTTGACATCTCTAATTGTTTAATATAGATCAAAATGACATGTTGGAGTGAACGACAGTCTCCTTTTTAATAAATCCTCTTGTGTCTGTGACAAAATGGTGGATGATAAATGTATCACTTGGAGATCATTTATTCCTGCTTGTGGCGAGAGGGATATCGCCGTCCTCCTGCGATGTTTCCTCCCCGCCCGGCGTTTTTTGCCATTGGTTTCCTTCCCGTTGCAGCTCTTTCTGTTGGTATATATGCGGTATTCACACTAACATTAGTAGGAGAATTGTTCATTTCTGGTGCTGAATCAGATGACTCAATCTCAGTTGAGCTAAAGAAAACCTTAGCTGAACGCTTTCTCCTAGAGCGGGCTGTTTTTCTTAAAATTGATCGGGGAGTATTTGATTTGATTTATAGTCCAGGAGATCTCTGTTGTATTTATCTCTGCAAGATTCTCTTCCAATTTTGTTAGATTCTCCTTCAACTTGCTGTCCAGCTCCTCAAATAGGGGCTTGTTCACACGTGATATCATATTCTTTTCGATACACCATTTCGTTCACTCCAACATGTCATTTTGATCCATATCGAACAATTAGAGATGTCAACAGACTAGCACGAACTTTGACTTTGAAAAAACATTTCCAGACCATGAATGATTCTTTTGATAATCTTTTGGATGTCAGTACACAGTATATTTCAGATACATCTATTTCTTCCTTAGAGTTCAGGGAATTAGTACAAATAGCTTCTCTGCAGTAAATGCGCCAAGAGGAGGACGAGACTCACAAACAAAATACATTAAAAAAAATTTAAAACATGAAACAGTGATTTTTATCCATTACAATTGAGATCTCCTGCTCTGGATCATTTCCAGGATTTAGTGCAAATTTTTTTATGTGCGTTACATGAAAAATTATTACTGAGAAAGGAAAGGGTGGGGTGCACAATTCCACATAAGAAAGGTTTCAACATGTCCATGGCTTAACACAATGCACTAAATGAATTAATAAAGAGATGGGATATAGTAATTAAAGAAGCTGATAAGGGTGGAGCAGTTGTTCTAATGGATAGTTATGTGTATAAATCACACATTTAGAAAATGTTGGGAGATTCAGCAACTTTCTTCCTACTGAAGAGCAATCCTCTCTCCCTCTATCAGAAAAAATTGCAGGATTTGGTGCAGTGTGGTTTTGCCATGGGTATTTTGAGTAAAAAATAAATGGAATATATATATGTGGGACATCCCATCGTTTCTATCTTTCATGCTTTACCTAAGATACATAAAGGAGAGTTTCCACCCCCTATGAGACCAATAGTTGCTGGATTTGGTTCTTAGGGCTCATGCACACAACCATGCCTTTTTTGCGGTCCGCAAATTGCCGATCCGCAAAAAACGGATGCCGCCCGTGTGCCTTCCGCAATTTGCGGAACGGAACAGGAGGCCCATTATAGACATGCCTATTCTTGTCTGCAAAATGGACAAGAATAGGACATGCCTCATAATTTTTGCGGGGCCACGGAACGGAGCAACAGATGCGGACAGCACACAGAGTGCTGTCCGCATCTTTTCCGGACCCATTGAAATGAATGGTTCCGTATACGGACTGTTTACGGAATCAAAATATGACCCGTATACGGAACGCAAAAACATTTGTGTGCATAAGCCCTAAGTCTGAGAAATTATCAGAGTGGGTGGATTCTCTCCTGCAACCATTGTTATCGCTAATTCCCAGATATTTGAAAGATTGGTTATAATAATATGGTTGCATAAGTGTGCACACCCTTAAACTAATACTTTGTTGAAGGACCTTTTGATTTTATTAGAGCACTCAGTCTTTTTGGGTATGAGTCTATCAGCATGGCAAATTTTGACTTGTCAAGGTTTGCCCACCCTTCTTTGCAAAAACACTCCAAATCTGTCAGATTGCGAGGGCATCTCCTGTGCACAGCCCTCTTCAGATCACCCTACAGATTTTTAATCGGATTCAGGTCTGGGCTCTGGCTGGACCATTCCAAAACTTTAATCTTCTTCTGGGGAAGCCATTTCTTTGTTGATTTGGATGTATGCTTTGGGTCGTTGTCATGCTGAAAGATGAAGTTCCTCTTCATGTTCAGCTTTCTAGCGGAAGCCTGGGGTTTTGTGCCAATATTGACTGGTATTTGGAACTGTTCATAATTCCCTCTAGCTTAACTAAGGCCCCAGTTCCAGCTGAAAAAAAAAAAAACAGCCCCAAAGCATGATGCTGCCACCACCATGCTTCACTGTGGGTATGGTGTTCTTTTGGTGATGTGCAGTGTTGTTTTTGCACCAAACATATCTTTTGGAATTATGGCCAAAAAGTTCAACAGTTCATCAGACCATAACACCTTTTCCCACATGCTTTTGGGAGACTTCAGATGTGTTTTTGCAAAATGTAGCCTGGCTTGGATGTTTTTCTTCGTAAGAAAAGGCTTTCGTCTTGCCACTCTACCCCATAGCCCAGACATGTGAAGAATACGGGAGATTGTTGTCACATGTACCACACAGCTAGTACTTGCCAGATATTCCTGCAGCTCCTTTAATGTTGCTGTAGGCCTCTTGGTAGCCTCCCAGACCAGTTTTCTTCTCGTCTTTTCATCAATTTTGGAGGGACGTCCAGTTCTTGGTAATGTCACTGTTGTGCCATATTTTCTCCACTTGATGATGACTGTCTTCACTGTGTTCCATGGTATAGCTAATGCCTTGGAAATTCTTTTGTACCCTTCTCCTGACCGATACCTTTTAAAAATGAGATCACTCTGATGTTTTGGAACCTTTTTGTGGACCATGGCTTTTGCCAAGAAAATTTCAGGAAAGACCAACTAGAGCAGCTGAACTTTATTTGGGGTTAATCAGATGGACTTTAACCGCCTCCGGACTGCCTAACGCAGGATCGCGTTCCGGAGGCGGCAGCCCTGCGCAGAGCCACGCATATATGCGTCATCTCGCGAGACGCGAGATTTCCTGTGAACGCGCACACACAGGCGCGCGCGTTCACAGGATCGGAAGGTAAGCGAGTGGATCTCCAGCCTGCCAGCGGCGATCGTTCGCTGGCAGGCTGGAGATGCGATTTTTTTAACCCCTAACAGGCATATTAGACGCTGTTTTGATAACAGCGTCTAATATACCTGCTACCTGGTCCTCTGGTGGTCCCTTTTGTTTGGATCGACCACCAGAGGACACAGGCAGCTCTGTAAAGTTGCACCAATCACCACACTACACTACACCCCCCCTGTCACTTATTAACCCCTAATTAACCCCTGATCACCCCATATAGACTCCCTGATCACCCCCCTGTCATTGATCACCCCCCTGTCATTGATCACCCCCCTGTAAGGCTCCATTCAGACGTCCGTATGATTTTTACGGATCCACTGATACATGGATCGGATCCGCAAAACACATACGGACGTCTGAATGGAGCCTTACAGGGGGTGATCAATGACGGGGGTGATCACCCCATATAGACTCCCTGATCACCTCCCTGTCATTGATCACCCCCCCTGTCATTGATCACCCGCCTGTAAGGCTGCATCCAGATGTCCATATGTTTTTTACGGATCCACGGATACATGGATCGGATCCGCAAAACACATACAGACGTCTGAATGAAGCCTTACAGGGGGGTGATCACCCCATATAGACTCCCTGATCACCCACCTGTCATTGATGACCCCCTTGTAAGGCTCCATTCAGACGTCCGTATGATTTTTACGGATCCACTGATACATGGATCGGATCCGCAAAACACATACGGACGTCTGAATAGAGCATTACAGGGGGGTGATCAATGACAGGGGGTGATCACCCCATATAGACTCCCTGATCACCCCCCTGTCATTGATCACCCCCCTGTAAGGCTCCATTCAGACGTCCGTATGATTTTTACGTATCCACTGATACATGGATCGGATCCGCAAAACACATACGGACGTCTGAATGGAGCCTTACAGGGGGGTGATCAATGACGGGGGTGATCACCCCATATAGACTCCCTGATCACCCCCCTGTCATTGATCACCCCCCTGTCAATGATCACCCGCCTGTAAGGCTGCATTCAGATGTCCATATGTTTTTTACGGATCCACGGATACATGGATCGGATCCGCAAAACACATACAGACGTCTGAATGAAGCCTTACAGGGGGGTGATCACCCCATATAGACTCCCTGATCACCCCCCTGTCATTGATCACCCCCTTGTAAGGCTCCATTCAGACGTCCGTATGATTTTTACGGATCCACTGATACATGGATCGGATCCGCAAAACACATACGGACGTCTGAATGGAGCCTTACAGGGGGGTGATCAATGACAGGGGGGTGATCACCCCATATAGACTCCCTGATCACCCCCCTGTCATTGATCACCCCCCTGTCATTGATCACCCCCCTGTCAGGCTGCATTCAGATGTCCGTATGTTTTTTTACGGATCCACTGATACATGGATCGGATCCGCAAAACACATACGGACGTCTGATTGGAGCCTTACAGGGGGGTGATCAAAGACAGGGGGGTGATCACCCCATATAGACTCCCTGATCACCCCCCTGTCATTGATCACCCCCTCTGTCATTGATCACCACCCTGTAAGGCTGCATTCAGACGTCCGTATGATTTTTACGGATCCACTGATACATGGATCGGATCCGCAAAACACATACGGACGTCTGAATGGAGCCTTACAGGGGGGTGATCAATGACAGGGGGGTGATCACCCCATATAGACTTTCTGATCACCCCCCTGTCATTGATCACCCCCCTGTCATTGATCACCCCCCTGTAAGGCTGCATTCAGATGTCCGTATGTTTTTTACGGATCCACGGATTCATGGATCGGATCCGCAAAACACATACGAACATCTGAATGGAGCCTTATAGGGGGGTGATCAATGACAGGGGGTGATCACCCCATATAGACTCCCTGATCACCCCCCTGTCATTGATCACCCCCCTGTCATTGATCACCCCCCTGTAAGGCTCCATTCAGAAATTTTTTTGCCCCAAGTTAGCGGAATTATTATTTTTTTCTTACAAAGTCTCATATTCCACTAACTTGTGTCAAAAAATAAAATCTCACATGAACTCCCCATACCCCTCACGGAATCCAAATGCGTAAAAATCTTTAGACATTTATATTCCAGACTTCTTCTCACGCTTTAGGGCCCCTAGAATGCCAGGGCAGTATAAATACCCCACATGTGACCCCATTTCGGAAAGAAGACACCCCAAGGTATTCGCTGAGGGGCATATTGAGTCCATGAAAGATTGAAATTTTTGTCCCAAGTTAGCGGAAAGGGAGACTTTTTGAGAAAAAAAAATAAAAAAAAAATTTCCGCTAACTTGTGCCAAAAAAAAAAAAATTCTATGAACTCGCCATGCCCCTCATTGAATACCTTGGGGTGTCTTCTTTCCAAAATGGGGTCACATGTGGGGTATTTATACTGCCCTGGCATTTTAGGGGCCCTAGAGCGTGAGAAGTCTGGGATCCAAATGTCTAAAAATGCCCTCATAAAAGGAATGTGGGCCCCTTTGCGCATCTAGGCTGCAAAAAAGTGTCACACATCTGGTATCGCCGTACTCAGGAGAAGTTGGGCAATGTGTTTTGGGGTGTCATTTTACATATACCCATGCTGGGTGAGATAAATATCTTGGTCAAATGCCAACTTTGTATAAAAAATGGGAAAAGTTGTCTTTTGCCGAGATATTTATCTCACCCAGCATGAGTATATGTAAAAAGACACCCCAAAACACATTGCCCAACTTCTCCTGAATACGGCGATACCACATGTGTGACACTTTTTTGCAGCCTAGGTGGGCAAAGGGGCCCACATTCCAAAGAGCACCTTTCGGATTTCACAGGTCATTTACCTACTTACCACACATTAGGGCCCCTAGAATGCCAGGGCAGTATAACTACCCCACAAGTGACCCCATTTTGGAAAGAAGACACCCCAAGGTATTCCGTGAGGGGCATGGCGAGTTCCTAGAATTTTATATTTTTTGTCACAAGTTATGATTTGTTTTTCTTTTTTTTTTTCTTACAAGGTCTCATATTCCACTAACTTGTGACAAAAAATAAAAACTTCCATGAACTCACTATGCCCATCACGAAATACCTTGGGGTGTCTTCTTTCCAAAATGGGGTCACTTGTGGGGTAGTTATACTGCCCTGGCATTTTAGGGGCCGAATGCGTGAGAAGTGGTTTGAAATCAAAATCTGCAAAAAATGGCCGGTGAAATCTGAAAGGTGCTCTTTGGAATGTGGGCCCCTTTGCCCACCTAGGCTGCAAAAAAGTGTCACACATGTGGTATCTCCGTACTCAGGAGAAGTTGGGCAATGTGTTTTGGGGTGTCATTTTACATATACCCATGCTGGGTGAGAGAAATATCTTGGCAAAATACAACTTTTCCCATTTTTTTTATACAAAGTTGGCATTTGACCAAGATATTTATCTCACCCAGCATGGGTATATGTAAAATGACACCCCAAAACACATTGCCCAATTTCTGAGTACGGAGATACCACATGTGTGACACTTTTTTGCAGCCTAGGGCCCACATTCCAAAGAGCACCTTTCGGATTTCACAGGCCATTTTTTACTGATTTTGATTTTAAACTACTTACCACACATTAGGGCCCCTAGAATGCCAGGGCAGTATAACTACCCCACAAGTGACCCCATTTTGGAAAGAAGACACCCCAAGGTATTCGCTGATGGGCATAGTGAGTTCATAGAAGTTTTTATTTTTTGTCACAAGTTAGTGGAATATGAGACTTTGTAAAAAAAAATATATATATATCATCATTTTCCGCTAACTTGTGACAAAAAATAAAAAGTTCTATGAACTCACTATGCCCATCAGCGAATACCTTAGGGTGTCTACTTTCCGAAATGGGGTCATTTGTGGGGTGTTTGTACTGTCTGGCCATTGTAGAACCTCAGGAAACATGACAGGTGCTCAGAAAGTCAGAGCTGCTTCAAAAAGCGGAAATTCACATTTTTGTAAACGCTATAACTTTTACCCAAACCATTTTTTTTACCCAAACATTTTTTTTTAATCAAAGACATGTAGAACAATAAATTTAGAGAAAAATTTATATATGGATGTCGTTTTTTTTGCAAAATTTTACAACTGAAAGTGAAAAATGTCTTTTTTTTTCAAAAAAATCATTAAATTTTGATTAATAACAAAAAAAGTAAAAATGTCAGCACCAATGAAATACCACCAAATGAAAGCTCTATTAGTGAGAAGAAAAGGAGGAAAAATTCATTTGGGTGGTAAGTTGCATGACCGAGCAATAAACGGTGAAAGTAGGGTAGGTCAGAAGTGTAAAAAGTGGCCTGGTCATTAAGGGTGTTTAAGCTAGGGGGGCTGAGGTGGTTAAATGATCGCAGGTGTATGCTGACTCCTATTTAACATGATTTTGAATGTGATTGCTTAATTCTGAACACAGCTACATCCCCAGTTATAAGAGGGTGTGCACACTTATGCAGCCACATTATATTTTTTGTTTTGTTTTCTTCCCTCCACCTAAAAGATTTCAGTTTGTTTTTCAATTGAGTTGTACAGTTTATAGGTCACATTAAAGGTGAAAAAAGTTCTGAAATGATTTTTTTACAGCACAGAAACCTGACATTTTAACACGTGTGTGTAGACTTTTTATATCCACTGTATATGTGTTTTTTTCTTTTTGATGCATTGGGTGTTGGTTTTTGGTGTCTGATCAGTTCTCCTCCCCTTTTGAGCATGTGATGCCGAATGTGATGCACCACATGTTTCTGTATGTCATGAGTAAGGAATAAGATTGTGGAGTCCAAAACATGTAGACATCGTGGATCTTGTATGTTGTTCGTGTTTTGATAACAGTTTTTTATTGTTATTAATAAAGCTGCAAGTTTTTTATGGGAAGCTGGACCACAAGTTTTTTCTTTGGATTTCGTTTGTTCATAGTCAAGTCTGCGAAAGCAACAAAGGTGAGAGCTGTCTTATATATATTTGGAACACAGTATATTCATCACATATCTAGTGTACTAGTATATACATAGTCATGTGTAGACAAGTACACTGCTCAAAAAAATAAAGGGAACACAAAAATAACACATCCTAGATCTGAATTAATTAAATATTCTTCTGAAATACATTGTTCTTTACATAGTTGAATGTGCTGACAACAAAATCACACAAAAATAAAAGAATGGAAATCAAATTTTTCAACCCATGGAGGTCTGGATTTGGAGTCACACTCAAAATTAAAGTGGAAAAACACACTACAGGCTGATCCAACTTTGATGTAATGTCCTTAAAACAAGTCAAAATGAGGCTCAGTAGTGTGTGTGGCCTCCACGTGCCTGTATGACCTCCCTACAACGCCTGTGCATGCTCCTGATGAGGTGGCGAACGGTCTCCTGAGGGATCTCCCCCCATACCTGGACTAAAGCATCTGCCAACTCCTGGACAGTCTGTGGTGCAACGTGACGTTGGTGGATAGAGCGAGACATGATGTCCCAGATGTTCTCAATTGGATTCAGGTCTGGGGAACGGGCGGGCCAGTCCATAGCATCAATGCCTTCGTCTTGCAGGAACTGCTGACACACTCCAGCCACATTAGGTCTATCATTGTCTTGCATTAGGAGGAACCCAGGGCCAACCGCACCAGCATATGGTCTCACAAGGGGTCTGAGGATCTCATCTCGGTACCTAATGGAAGTTAAGCTACCTCTGGCGAGCACATGGAGGGCTGTGCGGCCCTCCAATGAAATGCCACCCCACACCATTACTGACCCAATGCCAAACCGGTCATGCTGGAGGATGTTGCAGGCAGCAGAACGTTCTCCACGGCGTCTCCAGACTCTGTCACGTCTGTCACATGTGCTCAGTGTGAACCTGCTTTCATCTGTGAAGAGCACAGGGCGCCATTGGCGAATTTGCCAATCTTGGTGTTCTCTGGCAAATGCCAAACGTCCTGCACGGTGTTGGGCTGTAAGCACAACCCCCACCTGTGGACGTTGGGCCCTCATATCACCCTCATGGAGTCTGTTTCTGACCGTTTGAGCAGACACATGCACATTTGTGGCCTGCTGGAGGTCATTTTGTAGGGCTCTGGCAGTGTTCCTCCTGTTCCTCCTTGCACAAAGGCAGAGGTAGCGGTCCTGCTGCTGGGTTGTTGCCCTCCTACGGCCTCCTCCACGTCTCCTGATGTACTGGCCTGTCTCCTGGTAGCTCCTCCATGCTCTGGACACTACGCTGACAGACACAGCAAACCTTCTTGCCACAGCTCGCATTGATGTGCCATCCTGGATAAGCTGCACTACCTGAGCCACTTGTGTGGGTTGTAGACTCCGTCTCATGCTACCACTAGAGTGAAAGCACCGCCAGCATTCAAAAGTGACCAAAACATCAGCCAGGAAGCATAGGAACTAAGAATTGGTCTGTGGTCACCACCTGCAGAACCACTCCTTTATTGGGGGTGTCTTGCTAATTGCCTATAATTTCCACCTGTTGTCTATCCCAGTTGCACAACAGCATGTGAAATTGATTGTCACTCAGTGTTGCTTCCTAAGTGGACAGTTTGATTTCACAGAAGTGTGATTGACTTGGAGTTACATTGTGTTGTTTAAGTGTTCCCTTTATTTTTTTGAGCAGTGTATATTCCATTACTAGTACAGTACATATGAATAAAATGTATGCCATACTATATATACAATAAAAAATCTGCAGCGTGTGTAGGCACCCGAATTCTCCTGCTGCACTGTGGTATCTAGTTCTGCTGGGGCAGTATATTGTGCTGCACTGTGGTATTTGGTTCTGCTGGGGCAGTATATTGTGCTGCACTGTGGTATTTGGTTCTGCTGGGGCAGTATATTGTGCTGCACTCTGGTATTTGGTTCTGCTGGGGCAGTATATTGTGCTGCACTGTGGTATCTGGTTCTGCTGGGGCAGTATATTGTGCTGCACTGTGGTATTTGGTTCTGCTGGGGCAGTATATTGTGCTGCACTGTGTTATTTGGTTCTGCTGGGGCAGTATATTGTGCTGCACTGTGGTATTTGATTCTGCTGGGGCAGATACCAAGCACCATTGTCTGTGATCTGCAATAAATGTCCTGTAGAGTGAAATGGTGAATCATTGCAGTGTATGGCAGAAGGGATCAGACGATCACATGTTAACCACTTCCAGACCGGGCCATTTACCCCCTTTCTGACCAGGCCTAATTTAGCAAATCTGACATGTGTCACTTTATGTGGTAATAACTTTGGAACACTCTTATTTATCCAAGCCATTCTGAGATTGTTTTCTCATGAAACATTTTACTTCATGATAGTCATAAATTTGAGTCAATATATTTCACCTTTATGTAGGAAAAAATCCCAAATTTACCAAAAATTTAGAAAAATTAGCAATTTTCAAAATTTTTATTTCTCTGCTTTTAAAACAGAAAGTGATACCTCATAAAATAGAGTCCTGATCAAAAGTTTAAGACCACTTGAAAAATGGCAAAAAATAATATGGATTCATTGTCATTTTCTGTCACGTAGTCACATGTTGTGATGGCAAAGGCAAAAAAAAACTCCCTTTTTGAACGTGGTCGGGTTGTTGAACTGCATAAGCAGGGTCTCTCACAGCGCGCCATCGCTGCTGAGGTGGGACGCAGTAAGACAATCATTTGGAATTTCTTAAATGATCCTGAGGGTTATGGAACAAAAAAGTCAAGTGGAAGACCCCAAAAAATGTAATCAGCACTGAGCTGGAGGATCCAATTGACTGTCCGTCAAAACACTGGACGATCCTCAACCCAAATTAAGGCCCTTACTGGTGCTGACTGCAGCCCCATAACCATCAGACGGCATCTGAGACTGAAGGGCTTCAAAAACAAAAAACGTCTTCAAAGACCTCATCTCCTTGAACGCCACAGAACTGCTCGTTTGGACTTTGCAAGAGAGCACCAAACATGGGACATTCAAAGGTGGAAGAAAGTTTTATTCTCTGATGAGAATTTTTTTTACCTTGATGGTCCTGATGGTTTCCAAAGTTACTGGCATGACAAGCAGATCCCACCTGAGATGTTTTCTACGCACCACAGTGGAGGGGGCGCCATAATGGTCTGGGGTGCTTTTTCCTTCAGTGGAACAATGGAGCGTCAGGAAGTGCAGGGGCGTCAAACGGTCGCTGGCTATGTCCAGATGTTGCAGAGAGCATTCCTCATGACTGAGGGCCCTCGTCTGTGTGGCAACGACTGGGTTTTTCAACAGGACAACGCTACAGTACACAATGCCCGCAGGACAAGGGACTTCTTCCAGGAGAATAACATCACTCTGTTGGCCCATCCTGCGTGTTCCCCTGATCTAAATTCAATTGAGAACCTTTGGGGATGGATGGCAAGGGAAGTTTACAAAAATGGACAACAGTTCCAGACAGTAGATGGCCTTCGTGCGGCTGTCTTCACCACTTGGAGAAATGTTCCCACTCACCTCATGGAAACGCTTGCATCAAGCATGCCGAAACAAATTTTTGAAGTGATAAACAATAACAGAGGAGCTACTCATTACTGAGTTCATGTTTGGAAGTTGGATTTCTGTTTTGGGGGGGGTTTAGTTTTTTTTTGGAGGTGTGGTCCTAAACTTTTGATCAGCTGAAAAACAGCCTGTTTCAGTTTATTCATTGTTTTCATTAAATTGAATGCTCAAAAAATGTTTTGTCTCACTCCCATTTCTTCTTGTTGCATGTTGAAGCTCTACTTGGAACCTTGTTAAGATCCAGCCATGCTAAATATGATTTTTTTTGCCATTTTTCAAGTGTTCTTAAACTTTTGATCAGGACTGTATTTATTACTTAACATTCCCCATATGTCTACTTTATGTTGGAATCATTTTGTAAATGTCATTTTATTTTTTTAGGACGTTAGAAGGCTTGGAACTTTAGAAGCAATTCTTAAAATTGTAAAGAATATTTTCAAAACCCACTTCTTAAGAACCAGTTCAGGTCTGAAGTCACTTTGTGGGGCTTACATTGTGAAAACCCGTCATAAATGACCCCATTGTAGAAACTACACTCCTCAAGTTACTCAAAACTGATTTTGCAAACTTTGTTAACCCTTTTATGTGCTCCACAAGAAATAAATTAAAATGGAGATCAAATTTCTAAATTTCACTTTTCTGGCAGATTTTCTATTTTAATCCATTTTTTTCTTTAACACATCGAAGGTTACCAGTCAAACAAAACTCAATATTTATTACCCTGATTCTGCGGTTTACATAAACACCCCACATGTGGTCATAAACTGATGTAAGAGCACACGGCAGGGTGCAGAAGAAAAGTAGCGCCATATGGTTTTTGGAAGGCAGATTTTGCTAAACTGGCTTTTAGATGCTATGTCCCATTTGAAGCCCCTCTGATGCACTCTTAGGCCTCTTTCAGAAGAGCGTCCCGGATTTGCTCCGGATGCGTCGCTTGTGCATTGCGGGAAAGCCGCGCGCGAGTGCGCACGCAATTTCAGTCAGTTTTGACTGCGATTGCGTTGCATTGTTCAGTTTTTATAGCGCAGGTTTTGCATGCGTGTGATAAAAAACTGAAAGTTCGGATTTGGGTTCAGCAGAACCACGTGGTGAGCGCGATTACGTCATCAAAGGTCCTTTTGCAGGTCCTGAAGAAAAAGAAAGAAGAAGAAGACGAAGTGGATGAGGTGAGTTATTTTATTATTTTTTTTAACCCCTCAAGCAACATTTTAGTAAGCATTCTCTATTAAGAATGCTATTATTTTCCTTCATAACCATGTTATAAGGGAAAATAATACAGTAAATTGACTTTTATCAATTTACTAACATCATCTACTAGCAACCATGCGTGAAAATCGCATTGCATCTGCACTTGCTTGTGGATGCTATGCGATTTTCACGCAGCCCCATTCATTTCTATGGGGCTTGCGTTGGGTGAAAAACGCAGAATATAGAACATGCTGCAATTTTCACGCAACGCACAAGTGATGCATGAAAATTACCGCTCATCTGCACAGTCCCATTGAAGTAAATGGGCCCGGATTCAGTGCGGGGGCAAAGCGTTCACCTCCCACATTGCACCTCCGCGGAATTTTCGCCCGTGTGAAAGGGCCTTACAGTAGAAACTCCCAAAAAGTGACCCCATTTTCAAAACCAGGGGATAAGGGGCCAGTTTTATTGGTACTGTTTTGGGGTACATATGATTTTTAATTGCTCTATATTATTTTTTGCAGAGTTGACATTTTTATTGGTACCATTTTTGGGTACATATGATTTTTTGATCATTCATTATTACACTTTATGGGGCAATGTGCCAAAAAATTGGTTGTTTTAGCAAAGTTTTTATTTATTTATTTTTACAGCATTCACCTGAGGTGTTAGGTCATGTGACATTTTTATAGAGCAGATCGTTACGGATGTGGCAATACCTAATATGTATACTTTATTTATTTATTTAAGTTTTACACAATAATAGCAATTTTGAATCCAAAAATATGATGCTTTAGTTTCTCCATAGTCTAAGAGCCAAAGCTTTTTAATTTTTTGACCAATTGTCTTAGTTAGGATCTCATTTTTTGAGGGATGAGGTGACAGTTTGATTAGTATTTAGGGGGCATATGCCTTTTTGATTGCTTGGTGTTGTACTTTATGTGATGTTAGGTGACAAAAAATGGCTTTTTTGGCACTGTTTTTATTTTATGTTTTTACAGTGTTCACCAGAGGGGTTAGGTCATGTGATATTTTTATAGAGCAGGTTATTACGGATGCAGCAATACCTAATTATGTCTACTTTTTTAAAATTTCACTTTAACACAATAATAGCAGTTTTGAAGCAGAAAAAAAATCATATTTTAGTGTCTTCATTGTCTGAGTCATATTTTTTTTATTTTTTGTCCGATTGTCTTAGGTAGGATCTCATTTTTTGCGGGATGAGGTAAAGGTTTTATTGGTACTATTTTGGGGGGCATACGCCTTTTTTATCGCTTGGTGTTGCAATTTTTGTGATGTAAGGTGACATTTTATATTTTTTAATTTTTTTTGACGGTGTTCACCTTAGGGGTTAGGTCGTGATATTTTTATAGAGCTGGTTGTTACAGACACAGCGATACCTAATATGTATACTTTTTTAATTTATTTCACTTTAACAAAATAATAGCATTTTTTAAACAAAAAAGTGATGTTTTAATGTCTCTGAGAGGTATAGTTTTTTTTTTTTTTTTAGCGATTTTTTTATTTTTTATGTAGGGGCTCATTTTTTGCAGGCTGATGTGACGGTTTTATTGGTACAATTTTTTGGGACATATACCTTTTTGTTCACTTGGTGTTGCACTTTTTGTAATGTAAGGTGACAAAAATGGCTTATTTTGACACAGTTTTTTTTTTTTTTTTGTGGTGTTTATCGGACAGGGTGGATCATGTGATATATTTATATAGCCGGATGTTTTGGACGCGGCAATACCAAATATGCCTATTTTATTTTTTCAACATTTAACTTCACTTTTTTTTTTTTTTTCACTATTGATTTCTCATGTAACTGGGGCTAACATAGTAGCCCCAGTAACAGGGGAAATACACCCCCCAGAGAGGCTGTACAGCAGAATACTGCACTGTACAGCCTCAGTGCAGGGCTGATCGTGGTCTGTGGAAGACCCGACAGCTCCTGAACTCTCCCGGCCCCGGCGGTCACATGACCACCGGGCCGGGCTTCTTGATCTGTATACACAGTGCTCGTTGAGCGCTGTGTATACAGCGATCTAGAAGGCAGAGACACCTGGGAATTTGCAATCCGCGCCTGGAGAACAGTGAGGGAGAAGATGAGGAAGTTGGGCAGAGAGAACATTGTGCAGCTGAGTCCATGCCAGAGAGTCCCAGATGACAACAAAATAGCAGGACAAGGCAGCTTTACACCAGGACTTCAGTTGAAAAAAGCTTGGCATGCGGGAAACCTCCAGGATGAGCAGGAAACCACCTTTAAATCTGGGACTGTCCCACTAGTATTAGAAGGATTGAGACTAGTGTTGAGCAAAGCAAGCTTTGGATGCTTCATCCGAAGTCGCTTCGTTCAAATCTTCGCAATAATACTGTAGACAGATCCGTCTCTGTACAGTATTAGAATGTATGGGCTCCGATGAGCCGAAGTAACTTATTTGCAAAGTCGTGAGTGACTTCGTTGAATAACTTTGGTAGTTGATTTTTAAAGTCGAAAACCACTTTAAAACTTGAAACCGAACCAGCTTCGGTTCTGAGGTACTAGTTGAGACATATGCTCCCTCCAACCATGTGCTACTTAGAATACCAGTGTCTTCTTATGTGGCAGTGGGGTCTTTTGGACCCACGAGGTGACTGCTACCACAATATCCCCTCTGGCAACACCATATACTGGACCTGTAGTATAATACATATGTGTTTTACATATTGCAAATATTTATATTTTATTTATAAACACCCAGATGGAAGAAGACGAAAGTAGTAGAATTGTACATTTTTAATAATGTCTTCTATACCCCTTCTCCAGGTGCTTTGGTGCCTTGTATCAGTAAGGCCTCATGCACACGACAGTATTTTTTTGCGGTCTGCCAAAAGCTGTTCCGTTGTTCCGTGATCCGTTTCTGTTTTTTGTTTCCGTGTGTCTTCCTTGATTTTTGGAGGATCACCAGACATGAAAGTGAAAAAAAAATCTAAGTCAAGTTTGCCTTGCAAATGATAGGAAAAAAATGGACGCGGATGACAATCTTGTGTGCCTCCGTGTTTTTTCACGGACCCATTGACTTGAATGGGTCCGCGAACTGTTGTCCGTGAAAAAAATAGGACAGGTCCTATTTTTTTGACGGACTGGAAACACGGATCACGGACGCGGATGACAAACGGTGCATTATCCGAGTTTTCAACAGTCCCATTGAAAGTCAATGGGTCCACAGAAAATCACGGAAAACGGAACAACGGACACGGAACACAACAACGGTCGTGTGCATGAGGCCTAACAGTAATATGCACAGACCGAAAAAAAAGGTGAAAAAAATAAATGCCGGATCCGTTTTGCTGGATGACACTAGAAAGACGGATCGGGCATTTCAATGCATTTTTTTGACTGATCAGGCGTTTTTAAGACTGATCAGGATCCTGATCAGTCTTACTAATGCCATCAGTTGGCATACGTTTTGCCGGCAGGCAGTTCCGGCGACAGAACTGCCGCAAGTGTGAAAGTAGCCTTATGAGGCAAGATGACCAAAAAAAAATTGGTTGTTTTGGCACAGTTTTTATTTATTTTTACAGCGTTCACCTGAGGGGTTAGGTCACGTGATATTTTTATAGAGAAGGTCGTTATGGACGTGGAAATACCTAATATGTATTTCTTTCTTATTTATTTAAGTTTTACACAATAATAGCATTTTTTAAACAAAAAAATTATGTATTAGTGTCTCCATAGTCTGAGAGCCATAGCTTTTTTATTTTTTGACCAATTGTCTTAGGTAGGGGCTCATTTTTTGCAGGATGATATGACGGTTTGATTGGTTCTATTTTGGGGGGCATATGCCTTTTTAATCGCTTGGTGTTGCACTTTAAATGATGTTAGGTGACAAAAAATTGCTTTTTTGGCACAGTTTTTATTTTATTTTTTACAGTGTTCACCTGAGGAATTAGGTCATGTGATATTTTTATAGAGCAGGTTGTTACCGACACGGCGATATCTAACATGTATACTTTTTTATCTATTTCACTTTAACACAATAATAGCATTTTTGAAGCAAAAAAATCATATTTTAGTGTCTCCATGTTCTGAGAGCTATAGTTTTTTTTTTTTTTTTAGGAGATTGTCTTAGATAGGGGCTCATTTTTTGTGGGATGAGGTGATGGTTTTATTGGTACCATTTTGGGGGCTTACGCCTTTTTGATCGCTTGGTGTTGCAATTTATGTGATGTAAGGTGACAAAAAATGGCTTTTTTGGCACAGTCTTTATTTAATTTTTTTACTGTGTTCATCTGAGGGGTTAAGTCATGTGATATTTTTAGAGAGCAGGTTATTACGGACGCGGCGATATCTAGTATGTATACTTTTTTTATTTATTTCACTTTAACACTTTGAAACCAAAAAAATGATGTCTCCATGTTATGAGAGCTATAGTTTTTTTTTATTTTTTTGGAGATTGTCTTATGTAGGGTCTCTTTTTTTGCAGGTCAGGATGAGGTGTCAGTTTTATTGGAACTATTTTGTGGAGCATACACCTTTTTGATCACTTGGTGTTGCACTTTTTGTGATGTAAGGTGGCTTTTTTTTTAAACAGTTTTTATTTTTTCCGGTGTTTACCGTATGGGGTGGATCATGTGATATATTCATAGGGCCAGTCATTACGGACGCGGCAATACCTAATATGTGTGTGTTTTCTTATTTTTTTCTATAAAATTAAGGGAAAGGTTTTTTTTTTATATGAAACGTTATTTTTTTATTAAAAACTCTTTTTTGCCTTTTTTATTTAAACTTTATTTCTGTCCCACTCTGGGACTCTACTTTTGGGGGTCTGATCCCCTCTACAATCCATTACAATACATCTGTATTGTAATGCATTGCCTGTTAGTGTATTACACTGAGTAATACACAAACAGGTTACCTAGGAGACCCAGCCTGAGGCTGGATCTCCTGGGCACCCGTAGAAGGCAGGTCCTGATGCATTCCAAGGCATTGGGCAGCCTCTACTCGGCATCTGGCTGCCTTCTCACACATCGGGTCCCAGCCACAGGAGCGCGGGGACCCGATGGGCTCCCTCACCCACCAGAAATCCCTTCTATGCCGCGGTCAGCGCTGATCGAGGCATAGAAGGGGTTAATCCACTGGCATCGGCTTGTACAGTGATGCTGGTGGATACAGAAGGGGCCCGGCTTTCAGGGACTGTCGGCCCCCTGCAGTAATCAGGCGCGTACTGCTCCGGTGCCCGCCCGATCACCATGATATAATAGTACGTCAAAATGCGGGAACACACCTACCGCCATGACATACTATTATGTCATATGTCGGGAAGGGGTTAAATTAGATTTATATATCTTATATATTTTTTTGTAATTGTAAAAAATGTATGGCACTAAATAAATGTGTAATTACTAAAAAAATAAAAGTAAAAAATAAATAAAAAATATATATATATATATATATAAGCATACTTCTAATATAGATTAATGCATAATATGTGGGAAACTACTACTGATGTTTTAGCCATAATAAATTTACATATATTATAATATATATTCTAAGTATATAATATGTGTAAATATATTATGGCTAAAAACTTATATATATATTTATTTAAATTAAGTTTAGCCTCTATTTCTGAAAAAATTTGTGACAGGATTTGAATTGACAGCTTCTGCATCACAGCCCAGAACTTTAACCACTACACTATATAGCTGCATAGCCAGTCACTTTAAAAAAAAAAAAAGAAGAGACTTCTACTGTATAGGAATACTTACTAGTAGTAAGTATTCCTCTACAGTAGAAGTCTCATATTTTATTTTTATAATGGAAGTCAATGGGAGAACCCGAGCATTAAACCAGGCACCCCCTGCTCTGAAGAGGGGAGGGTGCCTGGTTCATAGGAAAAAGTCAGAAATTGATGGAAACACCACTGAAATGGTTCTGGAACAGCATGGGGAAGATGTCTGGATGCATCTTGGACTCCCAGGTCGCTGCTGGGAATGTTGTTGTCCGAGTAGTACGCCACTTTTACAGACTGACAATAATACGCACAAAACTAAAGATAAAATCCATTTTAGAGGAAAAATTGTTAGGAAACATTCTTTCCTATATACAAACCGGATTCCAAAAAAGTTGGGACACTAAACAAATTGTGAATAAAAACTGAATGCAATGATGTGGAGATGGCAAATGTCAATATTTTATTTGTAATAGAACGTAGATGACAGATCAAACGTTTAATCCGAGTAAATGTATCATTTTAAAGGAAAAATACGTTGATTCCAATTTTCACGGTGTCAACAAATCCCAAAAAAGTTGGGACAAGTAGCAATAAGAGGCTGGAAAAAGTAAATTTGAGCATAACGAAGAGCTGGAAGACCAATTAACACTAATTAGGTCAATTGGCAACATGATTGGGTATAAAAAGAGCTTCTCAGAGTGGCAGTGTCTCTCAGAAGCCAAGAGGATCACCAATTCCCACAATGTTGCGCAGAAAGATAGTGGAGCAATATCAGAAAGGTGTTACCCAGCGAAAAATTGCAAAGACTTTGCATCTATCATCATCAACTGTGCATAACATCATCCGAAGATTCAGAGAATCTGGAACAATCTCTGTGCGTAAGGGTCAAGGCCGTAAAACCATACTGGATGCCCGTGATCTCCGGGCCCTTAAACGACACTGCACCACAAACAGGAATGCTACTGTAAAGGAAATCACAGAATGGGCTCAGGAATACTTCCAGAAACCATTGTCGGGGAACACAATCCACCGTGACATCCGCCGTTGCCAGCTGAAACTCTACAGTGCAAAGAAGAAGCCATTTCTAAGCAAGATCCACAAGCTCAGGCGTTTTCACTGGGCCAGGGATCATTTAAAATGGAGTGTGGCAAAATGGAAGACTGTTCTGTGGTCAGACGAGTCACGATTCGAAGTTCTTTTTGGAAATCTGGGACGCCATGTCATCCGGACCAAAGAGGACAAGGAAAACCCAAGTTGTTATCAACGCTCAGTTCAGAAGCCTGCATCTCTGATGGTATGGGGTTGCATGAGTGCGTGTGGCATGGGCAGCTTGCATGTCTGGAAAGGCACCATCAATGCAGAAAAAAATATTCAGGTTCTAGAACAACATATGCTCCCATCCAGACATCATCTCTTTCAGGGAAGACCCTGCATTTTTCAACAAGATAATGCCAGACCACATTCTGCATCAATCACAACATCATGGCTGTGTAGGAGAAGGATCCGGGTACTGAAATGGCCAGTCTGCAGTCCAGATCTTTCACCTATAGAGAACATTTGGCGCATCATAAAGAGGAAGGTGCAACAAAGAAGGCCCAAGACGATTGAACAGTTAGAGGCCTGTATTAGACAAGAATGGGAGAGCATTCCTATTTCTAAACTTGAGAAACTGGTCTCCTCGGTCCCCAGACGTCTGTTGAGTGTTGTAAGAAGAAGGGGAGATGCCACACAGTGGTGAAAATGGCCTTGTCCCAACTTTTTGGGGATTTGTTGACACCATGAAATTCTGATTCAACATATTTTTCCCTTAAAATGGTAAATTTTCTCAGTTTAAACTTTTGTTCCGTGATTTATGTTCTATTCTGAATAAAATTTTAGAAGTTGGCACCTCCACATCATTGCATTCAGTTTTTATTCACAATTTCTATAGTGTCCTAACTTTTTTGGAATCCGGTTTGTATTTATTTGTATATAAAGTGCAAGTGCTGCCAAAAATTACAAGGAAGAGGCACTCCGATACACCCTTTGTTACACATAAAGGAGGGCCACATTAACATTGTGGTACAATTGTTCATGTAGTGCAGTGCTTCTCAAATAGTGGGGCGCGCCCCCCAGGGGGGGCGCCAGGCTCCGTAAAGGGGGGCTCGTTCAGGGCCGGCCTTTGGGGTGTGCGAATTTCTCTTGTATAATGCCGGCAGGCAGGCCGGGCGGCCGGCGCGTCCCTCAGTGATGTCACGTGCCTGCGCCGCCGGCTTTATGAATGAAGCAGGCGGCGCAGACAAGTGACGTCACTGAGGGACGCACCGGCCGCCCGGCCCGCCTGCCGGCATTATACAGAAGAAATTCGGATATACGGTACTATTAGGAGTGAGGGGGGCATGTTTAATAACTTTAAACGGCGGCGGCGGGCACACGGAATCTGTGGATGGCACAGTTAAGGGGTGGGGGTCTGTGGATGGCACTGTTATGGGCTGGGGGGGCACTGTGGATGGCACTGTCATGGGGTGGGGGGTCTGTGGATGGCACATATATAACAGTGCCAGCCACAGAGCCCCCTGTAACAGTACCAGCCACAGATCCCCCCCATAAGTGTCCGTCATCCACAGATCCCCCCATAAGTGTCCGTCATCCACAGATCCCCCCATAAGTGTCCGTCATCCACAGATCCCCCATAAGTGTCCGTCATCCACAGATCCCCCCATAAGTGTCCGTCATCCACAGATCCCCCCATAAGTGTCCGTCATCCACAGATCCCCCCATAAGTGTCCGTCATCCACAGATCCCCCCATAAGTGTGTGTCCGATCCACATTTCTTTCTTTTTTTATTCTCTTATACGTTAATAAGGATACAGTGTTATGCAGAGGTGTACTTATAACAATTTTATAGACAAATGATACTATTTACAGTCGCGCGGGGGGCAAGAAATGTTTTCTTCTTCCTAGGGGGGGCATGACAGAAAATAATTGAGAAGCACTGATGTAGTGGAACTCCTACACTCAAAAAGCCTATGCACTAAGTGAAAGGGCTGCCAAAAATTACAAGGAACCGGCACTCCGATACACCCTTTGTTACACATAAAGGAGGGCATCATACACACTCTTGAAAAATTATGATTGATAGCCTGCTGGTGATTCTCTAAAACATTTGGAGCAAGGGCCTGCTGATATGACCATCTAAAACATTAGGGGCGAGGGCCTGCTGCTGAGATGACCCTCTAAAACATTACGGGTGAGGGTCTGCTGTTGAGCTGACCATCGAAAAAATTATGGATGAGGGCCTGCTACTGAGCTGACCCTCTAAAACATTATGGTTGAGGGCCTGCTGCTGAGCGGACCATTTAAAAAATTATGGGAGAGTGCCTGCTGCTTAGCTGACCATTGAAAAAATTTACAGTTTTCAAAGCAGGCTGGGTCGCCTGAAAACTTCAGCTAGGAATAATGGAATATGACTCCAGTTCTATTTTGTTGGTTTTCGGAACTGGGACCATGATTAAGAGGGACGGCTGGGGGGCATCAGAATTGCGCCGCAAGAGGTGAAATTCTTGCATCGGCGCAAGACGAACCAAAGCGAAAGCATTTGCCAAGAAAGTTTTCATTAATCAGAAACAAAAGTCGGAGGTTTGAAGATGATCAGATACCGTCGTAGTTCTGACCATAAACGATGCCGACCTGTGATCCAGCGGCGTTATTTCCATGACCCACAGAGCAGCTTCCGGAATTGATGGAAGGGCACCACCAGGAGTGGAGCCTGCAGCTTAATTTGACTCATCACGGCTCGGACACGGCAAGGATTGACAGATTGATAGCTCTTTCTCGATTCTGTGGGTGGTGGTGCATGGACGTTCTTAGTTGATAGAGCGATTTGTCTGGTTAATTCCGATAAGAACGAGACTCCCGGCGGTGAGTATTGTGTTGACCAGACTCTTGGATAATGAGACTAGACTTGTAGGTGAGGGCCAGCTGGTAAGCTAACCCTCTAAAAAATTATATGCAAGGGCCTGCAGGTGAGCTGACCATGTAAAACATTATATGCGTAGGCCTGCAGGTGAGCTGACCCTATAAAAGATTGTAGGTGAGGCCCTGCTGGTGAGCTGACCCTCTAAAAAATTATATGGCAGCGCTTGCAGGTGAGCTGACCCTGTGAAACATTATATGCGTGGGCCTGCAGATGAGCTGACCCTGTAAAAGATTGTAGGTGAGGGCCTGCCGGTGAGCTGACCCTCTAAAAGGTTGTAGGTGAGGGCTTGCAGGTGAGCTGACCCTGTAAAATATTTGAGGTGCAAGCCTGTAGGTGAGAAGATGTAAAAGATTGTAGGTGAGGGTCTGCTGGTTAATTAACTCTCTAAAAGGTTGTAGGTGATGGCCTGCAGGTGAGCTGACCGTCTAAAACATTATATGCAAGGGCCTGCAGATGAGCTGACCCTGTAAAAGATTGTAGGTGAAGGCCTACTGGTGAGCTGACCCTGTAAAACATTATATACGAGGGCCTGCTGGTGAGCTGACCCTGTAAAAGATTTAAAGTGCGGGCCTGCTGGTGAGCTGACCCTGTAAAAGATTTTAGGTGCGGGGCTGCTGGTGAGCTGACCCTGTAAAAAAATTATATGCGAGGGCCTACTGGTGAGCTGACCCTCTAATAGGTTGTAGGTGAGGGCCTGCAGGTGAACTGACCCTCTAAAACATTATATGCGAGGGCCTTCAGGTGAGATGACCCTTTAAAAGATTGTAGGTGAGGGCCTGCTGGTGAGCTGACCCTGTAAAAAATCATATGCAAGGGCCTACTGGTGAGCTGACTCTCTAATAGGTTGTAGGTGAGGGCCTGCAGGTGAGCTGACCCTCTAAAACATTATATGCGACGGCCTTCAGGTGAAATGACCCTGTAAAAGATTGTAGGTGAAAGCCTGCTGGTGAGCTGACCCTCTAAAAAATTATATGCGAGGGGCTGCTGCTGAGCTGACCCTGTAAAAGATTGTAGGTGAAGGCCTGCTGGTGAGCTGACCCTCTAAAAAATTATATGCGAGGGGCTGCTGCTGAGCTGACCCTGTAAAACATTATATACAAGGGCCTGCTGGTGAGCTGACCCTGTAAAAGATTTGAGGTGCGGGCCTGCTGGTGAGCTAACCCTGTAAAATATTTACGGTGTGGGCCTGCTGGTGAGCTGACCCTATAAAAGATTGTAGGCGAAGGCCTGCTGGTGAGCTGACCCTGTAAAAGATTTACAGTGCGGGCCTGCTGGTGAGCTGACCCTGTTTAAGATTGTAGGTGAAGGCCTGCTGGGGAGCTGACCCTGTAAAAGATTGTAAGTGAGGGCTTGCTGGTGAGCTGACCCTTTAAAAAATTATATGCGAGGGCCTTCAGGTGAACTGACCCTGTAAAAGATTGTAGTTGAAGGCCTGCTGGTGAGCTGACCCTGTAAAATATTATATGAGAAGGCCTGCTGGTGAGCTGACCCTGTAAAACATTATATGCGAGGGCCTGCTGGTGAGCTGACCCTCTAAAAAATTTTGTGTGAGGGCCTGGTGGTGAGCTGACCTTGTAAAAAATTATATTCGAGGGTCTGCAGCTGAGCTGACCCTGTAAAATATATGCGAAGGGCATATATGCGAGGACATTATATGCGACAAATAAGCATGTTGATATGATAGAAGAGGAGAAGGAGGATGAGAAAAGAAAGATTCAACCATATACCCTTGTTTGTGGTGGAAGGGGTGCATGGGAATACAGTGTTTTAAGTACATTATAAACAACACATTTAAAGTGCCTTTATGTTCATCAGCTTTCCTCTGGTGGAGTCGAGAAGTCATAGTGAATCCAGGCCTTGTTCATTTTTATAAGAGTCAACCTGTCAGCATTTTAAGTTGACGGGTGGATACGCTTATCTGTTATAATGCCGCTAGCAGCACTAAATACCCGCTCAGACAAAATGCTGGCGGCAGGGCAGGTCAGCACCTCCAAGGCGTAGAGCGCCAGTTCGTGCCACGTGTCCATCTTGGACACCTATTAGTTGTAAGGCATTGAGGGATCATTGAGGGCGCTGACACGGTCTGCTATGAACTCCTTCACCATCTTCCAAAAATTTTCCCTCCTTGTGACACTAGGCCGCGCATCAATCAGGGTGCTGGCGGGGTGTCATGAAACTGTCCCAGGCTTTGGAGAGTGTTGCCCTGCCTCTGTTGGAACTGCTGTGTGTTCCCCTTGTCTCCCCTTGTCGGTTGGCCAAGGAACTACGGACTCTGCCGCCAGCATTGTCAGATGGAAATTTTTGGAGCAATTTTTCAACAAGGATATTCTGGTATTGCACCGTTTTGCTCGTCATCTCCACCAGAAGAATGAGAGATGAGAAGTTCTCTTTGTAGCAGGGGTCGAGAAGGGTGAACAACCAGTAATCCGTGTTGTCTAAAATGTGTATAACGCGTGGGTCGCGGGAAAGGCAGCCTAACATGAAGTCAGCCATATGTGCCAGAGTACCAAAAGGCAAGACTTCGCTGTCGTCATCAGCAGGATAATTCTTAATCTCCTCATCCTCTTCCTCTTCTTCTGCCCAAACACGCAGAACAGGTGGAATTAAACTTCTATGGGTACTACCCTCTGTAGCGGAGGCAACCGTCTCCTGCTCCTCCTCCTTCTTCTCTTCATCGTCCAATTTGTGCTGAGAAGACGAACTGAGGGTGGTCTGGCTATCACCCTGTGTAATGTCTTCCCCTATTTCCACCTCTTCCACATGCAAAGCGTAGTCCTTAATTGTGAGCAGCGAGCGTTTGAGTAGACACAGAACTTGGATGGTTACGCTGATAATAGCGTTATCGCCACTCAGGATCTGTTGATTCCTCAAAGTTTCTTAAAACCTCACAGAGATCAGACATCCATGCCCACTCCTCGCTTGTGAATAGCGGAAGCTGACTGGAAAGGCGACAACCATGTTGCAGCTGGTATTCCACTACTGCCCTCTGCTGCTCACAAAGCCTGGCCACCATGTGGAACGTCGAGTTTCAGCGCTTGCTTACGTCGCACAACAGCTAGTGAGCTGGCAATTTCAAGCACTGCTGAAGCTTTGACAGATCGTCTGAAGCTGTCGATGACGTTTGGAAATGTCACACACGCGGCACACCTTCACCAGTAGCTCAGGAAAATTGGGGTAGGTTTTAAGAAACCGCTAAACCAATACGTTTAAGACGTGGGCTAGGCATGGGATGCGTGTGAGCTTCCCGAGCTCCAAAGTCGCCAGCAAGTTACGGCCATTATCAGACACAACCATGCCTGGTTCTAGGTTGAGTGGCGGTGTGCTGTTTGTCCCATAAGCATATCAACTTAAGCACGGCCTGTTGCCGCTTCCCTACTGCAGTGCTACACTGCTTCCAACTACCCACTGATGACTGACTGGTGGTACACGTGGATAATTCGGAGGTAGAAGTGGAGGAGGAGGCGGAGGAGAAGAAGTGGGGGTAGGAACCACTAACGTAGGTGGTGGCAGAAACCCTGATTGAATTAGGGCCCGCAATCTTTGGGTCGGTAGCATCTGTGCCATCCCAGGGTACGACTCACTCCTGGCCTCCACAAAATTGACCTGGTGTGCCGTCAGGGAAATGTAGCATCCCTGGCCGAATGCACTTGTCCATGTGTCCGTGGTTAAGTGGACCTTTCCAGTAACTGCATTGGTCAGGGAATGTGTGATGTTACGGGACACATGTTGGTGTAAGGTGGGAATGGCAAACCTTTAAAAATAGTGACGGCTGGGGACTGTCTAATGCGGGACGGCCGCCGACATCAGGCTGCGGAAGGCCTCAGTGTCCACAAGCCTAAATGGCAACATTTCCAGGGCCAGTTATTTGGAAAGCTGCGCATTTAGTGTTATGGCCTGTAGGTGGGTGGCTGGGTATTTGCGTTTGTGTTCAAATGCCTGGGGTAAGAACAGTTGAATGCTGCGCTGGGACACGGAAGTGGATGTGGTCGCTGATGGTTCTTGCGAAGGTCCAGGTGCAGAGCGGGAGGCATCTGGGCCTCCGCCTTCGACAGTGGATTGGCCAGCACGTAACACAGGGGAAGAGGAAGCAGTGGTGTGACCCGCAGACACAGATTGAGGACCCGGGCATTCGTCCCACTTATTACGGTGCTTTGATGCCATGTGGCGGATCATGCTGGTGGTGGTGAGGTTGCTAGTGTTTACACCCTGGCTCATTTTGGTACGGCACTGGTTGCAAACTACAGGGAGTGCAGAATTATTAGGCAAATGAGTATTTTGACCACATCATCCTCTTTATGCATGTTGTCTTACTCCAAGCTGTATAGGCTCGAAAGCCTACTACCAATTAAGCATATTAGGTGATGTGCATCTCTGTAATGAGAAGGGGTGTGGTCTAATGACATCAACACCCTATATTAGGTGTGCATAATTATTAGGCAACTTCCTTTCCTTTGGCAAAATGGGTCAAAAGAAGGACTTGACAGGCTCAGAAAAGTCAAAAATAGTGAGATATCTTGCAGAGGGATGCAGCACTCTTAAAATTGCAAAGCTTCTGAAGCGTGATCATCGAACAATCAAGCGTTTCATTCAAAATAGTCAACAGGGTCGCAAGAAGCGTGTGGAAAAACCAAGGCGCAAAATAACTGCCCATGAACTGAGAAAAGTCAAGCGTGCAGCTGCCAAGATGCCACTTGCCACCAGTTTGGCCATATTTCAGAGCTGCAACATCACTGGAGTGCCCAAAAGCACAAGGTGTGCAATACTCAGAGACATGGCCAAGGTAAGAAAGGCTGAAAGACGACCACCACTGAACAAGACACACAAGCTGAAACGTCAAGACTGGGCCAAGAAATATCTCAAGACTGATTTTTCTAAGGTTTTATGGACTGATGAAATGAGAGTGAGTCTTGATGGGCCAGATGGATGGGCCCGTGGCTGGATTGGTAAAGGGCAGAGAGCTCCAGTCCGACTCAGACGCCAGCAAGGTGGAGGTGGAGTACTGGTTTGGGCTGGTATCATCAAAGATGAGCTTGTGGGGCCTTTTCGGGTTGAGGATGGAGTCAAGCTCAACTCCCAGTCCTACTGACAGTTTCTGGAAGACACCTTCTTCAAGCAGTGGTACAGGAAGAAGTCTGCATCCTTCAAAAAAAAACATGATTTTCATGCAGGACAATGCTCCATCACACGCGTCCAAGTACTCCACAGCGTGGCTGGCAAGAAAGGGTATAAAAGAAGAAAATCTAATGACATGGCCTCCTTGTTCACCTGATCTGAACCCCATTGAGAACCTGTGGTCCATCATCAAATGTGAGATTTACAAGGAGGGAAAACAGTACACCTCTCTGAACAGTGTCTGGGAGGCTGTGGTTGCTGCTGCACGCAATGTTGATGGTGAACAGATCAAAACACTGACAGAATCCATGGATGGCAGGCTTTTGAGTATCCTTGCAAAGAAAGGTGGCTATATTGGTCACTGATTTGTTTTTGTTTTGTTTTTGAATGTCAGAAATGTATATTTGTGAATGTTGAGATGTTATATTGGTTTCACTGGTAAAAATAAATAATTGAAATGGGTATATATTTGTTTTTTGTTAATTTGCCTAATAATTATGCACAGTAATAGTCACCTGCACACACAGATATCCCCCTAAAATAGCTAAAACTAAAAACAAACTAAAAACTACTTCCAAAAATATTCAGCTTTGATATTAATGAGTTTTTTGGGTTCATTGAGAACATGGTTGTTGTTCAATAATAAAATTAATCCTCAAAAATACAACTTGCCTAATAATTCTGCACTCCCTGTACTTTTCTTTTGTTGTCCGTACTTTCCTCAAAAAAGTGCCATACTGCGGAACACCTACCCCTTGGCAAGGGAGATTTCCGCAAGAGGGTGCTCCATGGAACATTTGCGGGCCTGTTTGGTGTGGCCCACCTTCTCCCTTTTGCCACCCCACTGCCTCTTTCAGCCTGTTGTGGTGCAGCAGATCCCTCCCCCTCTGTACTGCTGTCCTCGCTCCGCTTTCCACCTTCCCAGGTTGGGTCAGTGACTTCATCATCCACCACCTCCTCTTCCAATTCCTCACTCTGCTCATCCTCCTGACTTGTTGACCTAACCACTACCTCAGTAATTGATAACTGTGTCTCATCCTCTTAATCAATTTCTTGAGAAAATAATTGCCGTTAAGTTATTGGCAACTGTTTCTCATAATTATCCACCTCATTAAACAGTAATTTCTGTTCCCCACCGTCATCTTCTTGTGATTGTTAATGCTCAAGAGTTTGGGAATCAGGGCACAAGATCTGTCCCTCTTCAAGCGTGCTTGGTGAAAGGGCAAAATCAAGTAATGGCGATGAAAAGAGGTCCTCGGAATATCCAAGTGTGGGATCACTTGTTTGGCCAGACTGTAAATGGTGGGAGGAAGGAGGATCAGAGTGAGGATTGTGTTGACCAGACTCCTGGCTACTGAGACTGGACTTGGTGGAAGACAGGGTGATGCTTAACTGACTGGAAGCATTATCTGTTGCAATCCAACCGACCACCTGGTCGCACTGGTCTGACGTCAAGAGTGGTGTCCTGCGCCACCCTGCAAACTGGGACATTAAGTTAGGTATCGTGGATGATTGTTTTTCTTGTGCTCTGGGAGCAGGCAAAGTTTCACCGTGTCCAGGGCCACGGCCTCTGCGTGCACCATCAGCGTCCCTTACTGCTCGCCTTCTTCATATTAAATGTTATATATGATTGAAAGTCTGTCACACGTACAGTAGCGTAGGATTTCAAAGTGTATGCGCAAACAAATTTAAATAGGTATTTGGTATGTGGAAACGTCACACAGGAGATATCCCGCAGGTAATATCAATGCTGTCACCAGCGGCTAATGAAAAATTACAGGCAATGTCACAGGTATTTGGGATGAGGAAACATTATACAGAAGAGGTACCACCGGCAATGTCACTGTTAGTGGACACCGTCTACGGAAAAAGTACACTGGATGTCACAAATATTTTTTGGATGCGCACACTTTACACTGGAGATGTGGCGCAGCTAATGTCACTGTCCACAGCGGACACCGTCTATGGAAAAAGGACACTAAATGTCAGATATTTTTTAGATGCGCACACTATACACTGGAGATGTGGTGCATCTAATGTCAACGGAAAAAGTACACTGTATGTCACAGATATATTTTTTTCAGCGCACATGTTACATTGCAGATGTGGCACTGGTTATGTCACTGTCAGAAGCGGACACCGTCTATTGAAAAAGTACACTGTATGTCATAGATATTTTTTGGATGCGCACACTTTACACAGGAGATGTGGCTCAGCTAAGGTCACTGTCCGCAACGGACACTGTCTGCGGAAAAAGTACACTGGATGTCACTGATATTTTTTGGATGCGCACACTTTACACTGGAAGTGTGGCTCAGCTAATGTCGCTGTCTGCAGCGGCCTAACTATTGTATGCTATTTAGCGCAGGATTTGTGCTAAAAATAGATATTGCTGCCACATACAATAGTCCTTAGAAGGACTTTTGGGTCTGTAAAGTTTTAGCTGTTTATAGATTGCTGCTTCCACACACAATAGTCCTTAAAAGGACTTTTGGGTCTCTGAAAAGTTTTGGTCGTAAAAATATTCTTAAATAACTCCCTACACTGTCTGTCCCTTCCTCAGCACAGCTCTCCCTGACTAAGAATGAGCCGAACATGCGTCATCGGGTGCTATTTAGCACCCGATGACGCGTTCTGGCCAGTCAATCACTGTAATGCCAGCAGCCAACATGGCTACGGCATTACAGTGAGGGCACTGCTGAACTGCACATTTATTGGCTGCGTAGCAGCCAAGAAACGTGCAGGGCGGAGACTCGAGCATTGCGCTCACCATGTGCCACACCAGCCGAGCATGCTCGATCATCACTACTCAGTAGAAGTACAGTACAGTAGAAGTCTCTTTTTTTTTTTTTAAGTAACTGGCTAATGCAGCTATTATAGTTGAGTGGTTAAGTGCCCTGTCTCTAATACAGAAGGTTGTGAGTTCAAATCCTGGCAGAAACCCTAAGCACTGACTCCATACATGGACATAGCCTGGTTTAATGCTCGGGTTCTCCCATTGACTTCCATACCCAAGCACTTTGGTGCTCGATCAACACTACTTCACATACATTTGCAATATATCCAGGATCATTTGGGTTATACATGGAGATGACAGAATTTATTTTTTTAAATTGATGTGTGTCTGAATCGATTCTACATGAATAAAATTTGCTCCAATTGACCTGAAAATTGATATATGATACTCTGAGGTCTCCTTATTATTATTATTATTATAATTTTTATTTTTTTTACAAAGTTTTGCGCTTTCTCTACTCCTCTCCCCCTTTTAAGCTGTTAAACGCAATGACAGCAATAGCAAATAATGTCAGAGTGACACTGACATACAGTACAGACCAAAAGTTTGGACACACCTTCTCATTCAAAGAGTTTTCTTTATTTTCATGACTATGAAGGCATCAAAACTATGAATTGACACATGTCGAATTATATACATAACAAACAAGTGTGAAACAACTGAAAATATGTCATATTCTAGGTTCTTCAAAGTAGCCACCTTTTGCTTTGATTACTGCTTTGCACACTCTTGGCATTCTCTTGATGAGCTTCAAGAGGTAGTCCCCTGAAATGGTCTTCCAACAGTCTTGAAGGAGTTCCCAGAGATGCTTAGCACTTGTTGGCCCTTTTGCCTTCACTCTGCGTTCCAGCTCACCCCAAACCATCTCGATTGGGTCCAGGTCCGGTGACTGTGGAGGCCAGGTCATCTGGCGCAGCACCCCATCACTCTCCTTCATGGTCAAATAGCCCTTACTTTCAAAGTTTTCCCAATTTTTCGGCTGACTGACTGACCTTCATTTCTTAAAGTAATGATGGCCACTAGTTTTTTTTTACTTAGCTGCTTTTTTCTTGCCATAATACAAATTCTAACAGTCTATTCAGTAGGACTATCAGCTGTGTATCCACCTGACTTCTCCTCAACGCAACTGATGGTCCCAACCCCATTTATAAGGCAAGAAATTCCACTTATTAAACCTGACAGGGCACACCTGTGAAGTGAAAACCATTTCAGAGGACTACCTCTTGAAGCTCATCAAGAGAATGACAAGAGTGTGCAAAGCAGTAATCAAAGCAAAAGGTGGCTACTTTGAAGAACCTAGAATATGACATATTTTCAGTTGTTTCACACTTGTTTGTTATGTATATAATTCCACATGTGTTAATTCATAGTTTTGATGCCTTCATAGTCATGAAAATAAAGAAAACTCTTCTAATGAGAAGGTGTGTCCAAACTTTTGGTCTGTACTGTATATAGCTATGGGCAAACACATGGCCAGTTCTATTTTCCCACAGGATTCAGTGAAGCCACCGCATGTGCTGCAGTAGAACCCTGGTATGTTTGTGTTTGAATGCCCATGGTTTATTTTCATCCTGCATTCTCTGTCCTGGTGCAGCAAGGAGGAGAAACAGGGAGAATGCTGGCTGCGAGGCATAATGTCAGAGGTGACCTTGCCATCATCATGCTGTGACTCAGAGGCGGAGTGAGCCATCCAGTCCACAGTGTCATCCTCTTTGTCCTCAATAAAAATGTCCTCAATAATAATGTGGTGCCTGTTAAGCCAGGGAGAACTATGGCCTATTACTACCAATACTGGTCGGCCGGCCGGCCGGTGCTCCTACTACCCACATTTTGACTCTTGGATGATGAGGTATGGGTCTTTTGTTTTCCACTTTCTATTTTGTAAACATTTTATTATAAAACCTATTAATTAAAATTACAGGTTTGGTTTACACAGTAAAATTGCACTAGTTGTTGTATTTACAAGATTCTTTCGAAGCTAATCGCAAAAGCTTCAGATTTGTTAGGTGAACACATTTTAGTGTACAAATGGCCGCTTTCATATCAGGGCCCTGACACTCAGTCTTCTGCTGATCCAACCCACTGAATGTCTAATCAAGCGAAGACTAAAAAGAGACCCAACCAAATGCCATTTGTTTGGTAGACACATTTTTGTAAAATGCTTAACAAATCCAATTTGTTTAAAATAGATTATCTCATCTCTATTATACATGTGATATGGATGGGACTGAGTTGCAAAACCAGACACGGTATGGACGAGAATTGTTCTATAACATCCCTTTAAAACCTCTCTTCTTGAAACTATTGGTAGAGATATTAGATTTTAAAAGTCCAAGATCAGTTCTGCTTGTCAATAGTGTCTACACAGAGGGTGGTTTCTCTTCTTTAGCCTAGGAAATCTTTATTGGAAACATAAATGTAAATGTGAATGTCAGCATTTCGGTTATATCTCGAAAGTAACCACATATCAGGTAAGTAAAAAGAAAAAAACTGGAACTCCTATTTCTCTTGTGGCGCTGCTAGGCTGGATACATCAGGCAGGTGGTGCAGTAAAAAGGTTATACTTTTCCTACGCGTTTCAAGGGCATAGGGCCCCCTTCCTCAGGACAATCACACTATTTACAGAATACAAGACAATAGCAGTTTATTTATACACTTTTTTGGCGCCTTCTTTTGGTTGCAGGGGCCGTGGCCATGGGCAGGGTTAATTTCAATGGCCAAAGGTTCAGATCCAGTGGTTAACATTGTGCCGACGCAGTGAGGTGCCTGCCAGTGCTCAATAGGGCACGCCCCTCACTGATGTCAGCCCACCGCTGGAGGAGAGGGAGTCCCCGGGTTCTATTGATACTGTATGGTGAGCGCTGTAAAGCGCTCGGCTGTCAGAATTAGTATGACCCGCCCCCTTGACTGACGTCACACCCACTGCTGAAGGAGAGGGAGTCCCCGGGTTCTACCAATGCCGTATAGTGAGCGCTGAGGAGCGCTCGGCTGTCAGCTTTTTATGGGACACGCCCCCTTTCTGACTACGTCAGCTGGTGGGGCGGACCTCATGGGATCCCGCTGTATGCTCTCGTCACCGCCCTGGGGACGAGGAAGAGATAGAGGTAGATGCCGTGCACTCAGAGAGGGGGGTGGAGGGTTTGCGCATCGCTCCCTGGCACCTTATCAATGCCAGTGAGCTTGGTGCAGGGTGGTTAAATGGTAGTGATGGTATATAAGTATATGACATTAACAAGAACAGTTGTGGAACACAGATGAGTACATAAAAACATAAGAATAACCACAGATATTTAAATAAATAAAATAAATAAATGCATATATCGGCAACGTGAGTAAACATTATATGGAATGGGATACAATGAGTAAAATGAATAAAGAGAAATAGCATAAAAAGGGGATATATGACACACAAAAAATATATATGAGATAAAATGAGTTAGTGTGGGGGTAATAGGACACACAGGAACCTCTAGTGTATTAGTAGCTTCCAATAGGAATACAGTGGGATGCAAAAGTTTGGGCAACCTTGTTAATCGTCATGATTTTCCTGTATAAATCGTTTGTTGTTACGATAAAAAATGTCAGTTAAATATATCCTATAGGAGACACACACAGTGATATTTGAGAAGTGAAATGAAGTTTATTGGATTTACAGAAAGTGTGCTATAATTGTTTAAACAAAATTAGGCAGGTGCATAAATTTGGGCACCACAAAAAAGAAATGAAATCAATATTTAGTAGATCCTCCTTTTGCAGAAATTACAGCCTCTAAACACTTCCTGTAGGTTCCAATGAGAGTCTGGATTCTGGTTGAAGGTATTTTGGACCATTCCTCTTTACAAAACATCTTTAGTTCATTCAGGTTTGAGCATGGACAGCTCTCTTTAAGTCACACCACAGATTTTCAATTATATTCAGGTCTGGGGACTGAGATGGCCATTCCAGAACGTTGTACTTGTTCCTCTGCATAAATGCCTTAGTGGGTTTTGAGCAGTGTTTAGGGTCGTTGTCTTGTTGAAGATTTGTCACTGATTCCTGGACATTGGTCTCCAGAATCTGCTGATACTGAGTGGAATCCATGCGTCCCTCAACTTTGACAAGATCCCCAGTCCCTGCACTGGCCACACAGCCCCACAGCATGATGGAACCACCACCATATTTTACTGTAGGTAGCAGGTGTTTTTCTTGGATGCTGTGTTCTTTTTCCTCCATGCATAACGCCCCTTGTTATGGCCAAATAACTCAATTTTAGTTTCATCAGTCCACAGCACCTTATTCCAAAATGAAGCTGGCTTGTCCAAATGTGCTTTAGCCTACCTCAAGCGGCACTTTTTGTGCTGTGGGCGGAGAAAAGGCTTCCTTTGCATCACTCTCGCATACAGCATCTCCTTGTGTAAAGTGCGCCGAATGGTTGAACGATGCACAGTGACTCCATCTGCAGCAAGATGATGTTGTAGGTCTTTGGTGCTGGTCTGTGGGTTGACTCTGACTGTTCTCACCATTCGTCGCTTCTGTCTATCCGAGATTTTTCTTGGTCTGCCACTTTGAGCCTTAACTTGACCTGAGCCTGTGGTCTTCCATTTCCTCAATATGTTCCTAACTGTGGAAACAGACAGCTGAAATCTCTGGGACAGCTTTCTGTATCCTCCCCTAAACCATGATGGTGAACAATCTTTGTCTTCAGGTCATTTGAGAGTTGTTTTGAGACCCCCATATTGCTACTCTTCAGAGAAAATTAAAAGAGGAGGAAAACTTACAATTGACCCCCTTAAATACTCTTTCTCATAATTGGATTCACCTGTGTATGTAGGTCAGGGGTCACTGAGCTTACCAAGCCAATTTGAGTTCCAATAATTAGTTCTAAAGGTTTTGGAATCAATAAAATGACAACAGTGCCCAAATTTATGCACCTGCCTAATTTTGTTTAAACAATTATAGCACACTTTCTGTAAATCCAATAAACTTCATTTCACTTCTCAAATATCACTGTGTGTGTCTCCGATATGATATATTTAACTGACATTTTTTATCGTAACAACCAACGATTTATACAGGAAAATCATGACGATTAACAAGGTTGCCCAAACTTTCGCATCCCACTGTATAATAAGATAAAACAAGATAAAATGACATGAATTAACACTGGTTGATAAAAGTGTAAGAGGGGGTACACATTATGCTATAAAGAAAAGAAAAAGTAATAGTGGCTGATATGCTATTAAAGTATTGTTTCGCTCAGTTCATTGAGACCGTGAGGTGTTAGCGTATCTAATTGGTATATCCAGAACACCTCCCGTTTTTGTATGGTGTCAAAACGGTTTAAAGGGTTTACCGGTATATGTTCTATGGTGGTGATTTTTATCAGGTGTTCTTGTTTTTCTATGGTTAACGCACAATGTCTTGACAGGCTATGTTTCTGGTATAAACATTGTACATTGTATCTATGTTGATTTAGTCGGCAGTGTAGCTCCTGTGTCGTGCACCCCACATATTGCAGGCCGCAGCTACACTCGATTAGGTATATGACATAAGAGGACTGACATGTCATATGTTGTTTGATGGGGAAGGATATTTTGTTATGGTTTGACATGAATGTTGTTTGATTGTGGGTGATTGTTTTACAGCACAGGCATCGCTTGGACCGGCATTTGTAGCTGCCAGCATTTTGTGCCGCTGTTTTCCTGGGGTTGTTTTGTGGTTGATTATGTTGTCTATGTTTGCTCAGGGCTAGGATGCTTTTTTTGGTTGGGGCTCGTCTATATGTAATCATTGGTTTGGGGGATAAGTATTTTGAGAGGTATGGATCTTGAAGTAATATGTGCCAATGTTTGGCTAAAATCTTCTTGATGTACCCGTTTGACGTGCTATACTGGGTGATAAAGTTAAGGCGATCTTGCCCATCTTGTTTTTTGGAGGTTGTGGTTAGACATTCCTCCTGGGACACGGACTAGCTCTTTTTCAAAGCATTTTTGATCGGTTTAGCTGGATAGTTTTTTTTGCAAAGAATCATTTTTGAATGGTGTCTGTTTGTTGTACGAAGTCTTCTTTGTGTGTGCAGTTGCGTCTTATTTGTTTGAACTGGCTATATGGTATATTCTGTAGCCATTTTTTATGGTGAAAACTGGAATAGTGGATATAGCTGTTGCTGTCTACAGGTTTGAAGTACGTTTTTGTAGATATGGTGTTATTGTGGCTCTGGATGATTATATCTAGGAATTCGATCTCTGTTCTATTGAAGTTGAGACTGAAAGTTATACCCCAGTCTGTTTCGTTCAGGGATTGGCAGAAGGTTTTGGCATAGGATTCGTCCCCATCCCATATGATAAATATATCGTCGATATATCTCTTAAAAAAGAAAACGATTTTATTTTTGTAGGTTGGATGATTGGTTGTGTATCTCTTCAAATTCCTCCATGAATAGGTTTGCGAAAGACGGCGCTACCCGTGTCCCCATAGCGGTCCCCTTACACTGGCGGTAGAAGTCTCCATTATATATGAAATAATTATTCTTTAGTATAAATTGTAGACTTAGCAAAAGAAAAGTGACTTGGGGTGGTTTTAGGCTGATGTCTCTTTCTAACACTGATTGGATGCACCGAAGCCCTAGATCGTGCTTGATGTTCCTATACAATGACGTGACATCCATAGTTAAGAAGGCATATGTTTCTTGCCAATTTCGTTTTTAAATTCACAGATGAGCTGACTCGAATCATGTAGGTAAGTGGATAGGTTCTTGACGTATGGCTGTAGGTGAAGATCCATATATTGGGATAAGTTGCTTGTCGCACATTTGGTGTTGGAAACGATGGGCCTACCTGGGGGGTTATCTTTGTTCTTGTGGATCTTTGGGAGGTGATAGAAATAGGGGTTGCACAGAGTTTTAGGTAATAGGAAGTTCTTTCTTTTTTGTTTATGTAACCCTTACTATGGGCCTCTTTCACTAGGTTGGTTAGCCGAGTTTTTATATCTGCGAAGGGATCATGGAATATATTTGAATAGTATTCAGTGTCGCTTAGTATTCTTTGGGCCTCGTTTTCGTACTCGGTGTAGTTCTGGATGACTATTGCCCCCCATTTGTCAGTGGGGCGGATGATTATGTCTCGGTTGTTTTTTAGCGTGTTTAAGGCTATTTGTTCTGATTTTGTTAGATTGCCTTTATAGTTGAGAGTAACTGGTTCATTGGTTACCATCTTTAAATCAGCCGAAATTAAATAAAAAAAGGTGAGAATGCAATGGCCTTGACTGTGTGAGGGAAAAAAAGTTTGATTTTGGGCGTACATCTATATGCCTGTAATCCTCGTCTGTTGGGTTCGTGTTTTGTTTCTGTGATATGGGCGCTTCAATTGTGAAGTGTCTTTTTTATTGTCAAGTTCCTCCTAAACTTCTGGATATCGATAAAAAGCTCAAAGGGGTTAACTTTATTATATGGGCAGAAGAAAAATCCTTTTTGAAGTAGGCTGGTGTCGTGCTTGTTAAATTGGTGTGTAGATTGATTGAATATTTTTCTGGTTGCATTTTTCGTCTCTGGAGTTTTTTTCTTTTTTCTGGTAATTTTGTTTTTTCTTTTTTGGACTCCTCCTCTCTTCCTTCTCCATCTAGTTTTCTTTTTGTTGGTGTTGGTCTGAAGCATTTTGTTATTTGTTGGTATTTTTTTGGAATGGCACCTGTGCTCCTTGTTGCCCCTAAAAAAGGAGGGTGGGAGGTTGAGGGAATTGGTTCATCTGCTTTTGTTGGTTTTGTGGCAGGATTTAGAAAGGTTACCAGACCCCTCGTGTTGGGATCTGTATTGTCAATTAATACAAGACTTATAGGGGTCTCATTGGTGGGGTCAGGTGATAGATGAAGAGAAAAGTTAAGTTCGGCCTGCGATGTATTAATATGTGAATTCTGATCCATACTGAAGTCAATGAGATTAGTCTGGTTGACCCAATCCGCGTATATTGCTTCCCGTCGGGCCTTGTATTCATGGTATTTCGGAGTGCCCGAAATTTATCCATGAATTAATCTGTAGAAAGATCTTGTTTTTTAGGGTTGGGCTCCGGGTGTTTGTTGTGGGGAAGTCTGTTTCTGGCGTCTGTGTCGTGGTTGTGTTGGGTTGATTGATTTTTTTGTGATGGGCATTAGTGTTCTGTGGTCTTATTGTTGTGTGTGGGTGGTTGTGTGTATTAGTTTTTTGGTCACCTAGGTCTTTTTTGATAGTGTTATAACTGTTGGGGGATTCAGATGGTAAAATGACTGGTCTTAGGTCCACGTTTTGTGGTGTGGGTGTAGAATGGTGAGTCTTGGTTTGATTGAGGTTTTTCAGTGGATGGTTAGTGGAAGTGCGGTTTCTATTTCTGACTTCATATGTCGGGTTCTTTGTTGTAAACCTAATATTTGCTTTGATGTTTTCTCTATTTTGGTATTGATTCCTGTGATCAGGTGTCGGATATGCTTGTTCAGTCTCAGGCGGCGGGTGGTTGTGTTTTTTGGATATGCGGTAAGGGCCCTTTTCTCTGTCTTTTCTATCTCGTTGTGATTTTTGTGATTTTTTTTGCGATGAGGTCTTGTTCATTTTGGTAGGTTCTATAGGTGAGATTGTGATTAATGTTTGCGAAGTCGCGATGTGAGGTGAAATATCTGAGGGATTGTATGTCTTTCTCTATGGCGTTTGTGTATGAATCAATGAGGGTTTGTCTTTTATTGATCGCCATTCTGATGAGACCTGCCGCACATTGATCTAAATAGTCATTCCATTCAAAAACGAACACTTGGTCATCAGGGAATGTGGGCGCTATAGGGAGCCTTAGGCCCCTTGGCGCTAGGTTCTCTTTCTGATAGATGTTAAGGAACATTATATCAAGATGGTGAAACAGTTCGTTCTTTAAATTCTTCTCCAAAGAGTTGAACAGTTTCAACATAGTCTCTTATTCTTCTATTGTGTAGTCAGCTATATTATTGGTTGTGCATTCATCTGTGTTCTTGAAAGTTTAATTCCTGGAAGTGTAGCGGGATACCAGGTTCTCCTGTTGCTGTAGCCGGTGGGAGAAGTATTCCATCTTTCAGAAAGTAACCACATCACATATAATCTTTTTGCTTACAAATTGTCACCCCAAATCCATAAAATATAGGTGTGTTGGTCTATTACTAACTGTATTTTTTTCTGAATTGCAGTTTTTCTGGTGAAACCTTCCTGTAACAATGGAAATCATTGGAGCTGGGACCATTATTTTGGCTCTTTGTGTCATATATCTCGTTCTTCTTACTAAATGGCCAGGAAACAGTAAGTGGAAGAAGATGCCTCCTGGACCAGCTCCACTGCCTGTTCTAGGTAACATCCTACAGCTGAACATGAAGGAACTGCCTCAGTCATTCATGAAGGTAAGAATAAATTCTACCACATTTCTTGGACTTTGCAAGCATTATTTTTATGCAGTTGCCCATAGAACATTTCCCTCTCAGTTTATACGCACTTCTCTACGTTTGAATGACATCTTAGCCCCGTGTCCCCTGATGATTCGTGGGTCTTTTCGCAATTGATGAAATGCATCGGGACATAGTTTCTCCTCTGGGTGATCCTTTGGAATAGTATACATCAGCCTCTAGGGGATATATAGCCAGGACAACCATCAGTATTAGGTTTTTTTTAGGGCCTGGTTAACAGGGTAAGGTTCCGGACGGGGCCGCCCCTTTCGGGGTGATGACTCCGTATTAGGATGAGGTCCTTAGGGAATTCTAGCCTGATTAGGGCATACTAGGGTCAGTATTATATCCCCTACCCCATCCTTATATCTTACTCTGCGATATGATAGCAAGTATCGTGTAGTATATAAATCTTACAGCCATTTCTGCTCTGGTACCTGCCTCCACCACATCCGCATGATGAGATTCAACTAGACCGGTAAGATCCATCCTTTTTCTTGCCTATTTTGAGATCTACCCTATGGTGGTCTGTTGTTGAAACATGCATTGCAATTGGGACCTTATATAGTGTTTCAGCTTTGGTCCCTTTTGGCTAGTACATTTATTGTCTGGCCTAGGTCTTTGTTTGTTTGTCTTTGTAGGGGCCTTCTTACTTGTACTTGAAATAAAAGTTATGTTTTATTATCTGATACTGCCCCCCCTTTAATAATTCAGTGATTCAATTTGATCATCAAATATTACACTAATCAAGGCATACTCTTCTGTGGTAATCTTTATCTATGTGTATCAAAAGAACATTAGAGCTGTCATAATGTTATCCCAATTCTACACCTACTATAATATTTAGAAAAATCCCTAACAGCAGCAGTAAACTGACAATGAATTACCTGTCTATATACAGTCAGGTCCATAAATATTGGGACATCGACACAATTCTAATATTTTTGGCTCTATACACCACCACAATGGATTGTAAATGAAACGAACAAGACGTGCTTTAACTGCAGACTGTCAGCTTTAATTTGAGGGTATTTACATCAAAATCAGGTGAACGGTGTAGGAATTAACAGTTTGCATATGTGCCTCCCACTTGTTAAGGAACCAAAAGTAATGGGACAGAATAATAATCATAAATCAAACTTTCACTTTTTAATACTTGGTTGCAAATCCTTTGCAGTCATTTACAGCCTGAAGTCTGGAACGCATAGACATCACCAGATGCTGGGTTTCATCCCTGGTGATGCTTTGCCAGGCCTCTACTGCAACTGTCTTCAGTCCCTGCTTGTTCTTGGGGCATTTTCCCTTCAGTTTTGTCTTCGGCAAGTGAAATGCATGCTCAATCAGATTCAGGTCAGGAGATTGACTTGGCCATTGCATAACATTCCACTTCTTTCTCTTAAAAAACTCTTTGATTGCTTTTGAAGTATGCTTTGGGTCATTGTCCATCTGCACTGTGAAGCGCCGTCCAATGAGTTCTGAAGCATTTGGCTGAATATGAGCTGGTAATATTGCCCGAAACACTTTAGAATTCATCCTGCTGCTTTTGTCAGCAGTCACATCATCAATAAATACAAGAGAACCAGTTCCATTGGCAGCCATACATGCCAACGCCATGACACTACCACCACCATGCTTCACTGATTAGGTGGTATGCTTAGGATCATGAGCAGTTCCTTTCTTTCTCCATGCTCTTCTCTTCCCATCACTCTGGTACAAGTTGATCTTGGTCTCATCTGTCCATAGGATGTTGTTCCAGAACTGTGAAGGCTTTTTAAGATGTCGTTTGGCAAACTCTAATCTGGCCTTCCTGTTTTTGAGGCTCACCAATGGTTTACATCTTGTGGTGAACTCTCTGTATTCACTCTGGTGAAGTCTTCTCTTGATTGTTGACTTTGACACACTTACACCTACCTCCTGGAGAGTGTTCATGATCTGGCCAACTGTTGTGAAGGGTGTTTTCCTCACCAGGGAAAGAATTCTTCTGTCATCCACCACAGTTGTTTTCCGTAGTCTTCCGGGTCTTTTGGTGTTGCTGAGCTCACTGTTGCGTTCCTTCTTTTTAAGAATGTTCCAAACAGTTGTTTTGGCAACGCCTAATGTTTTTGCTATCTCTTTGATGGGTTTGCTTTGTTTTTTCAGCCTAATGATGGCTTGCTTCACTGATAGTGATAGCTCTTTGGATCTCATTTTGAGAGCCGACAGCAACAGATTCCAGATGCAAATAGCAGACTAGAAATGACCTCTGGACCTTGTATCTGCTCATTGTAATTGGGATAATGAGGGAATAACACACACCTGGCCATGGAACAGCTGAGAAGCCAATTGTCCCATTACTTTTGGTCCCTTAACAAGTGGGAGGCACATATGCAAACTGTTGTAATTCCTACATGTTTACCTGATTTGGATGTAAATACCCTCAAATTAAAGTTGACAGTCTGCAGTTAAAGCACATCTTATTTGTTTCATTTCACCTCCATTGTGGTGGTGTATAGAGCCAAAAATGTTACAATTGTGTCAATGTCCTAATATTTATGGACCTGGCTGTACGAGGTCTTATTATTTGTTTTGACAGAGGGGCAATATTTTGTATTTAATTTTCAGTGGTATAGTACAACTAAAATGAAAAACTGCCAAAAATTCTACAAATATTTTTTGTATGAATATTGAGCTTTAGCAAATAATAGTTTCTGTTAGAAGTATACTTTTAAGGTCTTTTTTAAATATGTTTACTTTATTTATAAAGGCTGTCGAGTATTGGGAAAACATGTATTGGAACTATTTCTTATCCTGGAAAACCTTTTTAAATGCAAACCAAATTCATCTAACTACATGTTTATTTGCTAACACTTCCATAGCTTGCAAAGGTTTATGGAGATATTTTCACTGTTCACTTTGGGCCAAGAACGGTAGTTGTCCTGAATGGATATGATGCAGTGAGGGAAGCTCTAGTGGACAGAGCAGATGTCTTCAGCAACAGAGCAAAAGTTCCTGCAGCAGAATTTGTCTTTAAGGACTATGGTAAGTAAGCTATCATATTTGCTGTTAAGGCTCAATATAAAGAGACAGAGATATAATGGCCTGGGCTGGAGATAAAAAGTAATTGGCTCCATGTTCAATATATCTCTTTTAGAAGTCATTAACCAAACTGCATGTGTTGATACATGATGTATGATTCTTGTCTTCAGGAGTTCTTCTCAGTAATGGGGAACGTTGGAAGCAACTTCGTCGGTTTTCCCTCACCACAATGAGAAACTTTGGCATGGGTAAGAGGAGTGTAGAAGAGAGGATCTTAGAGGAGTCACGTTGTCTTAGAGATGAACTTAATAAACATACAGGTCAGTATAAAAATAACCAGTTCACAATATGTTTAGTAGACCGACAGCACAGTACTATAGAGGCGATTAGAGTTGACTGGATTGTTACTTTGAAGTTGTCCAGGTTTTAGTAAATAAAGTTTCAGTATTCAAGATGAAGGACTAAACATGGGTCAATGCCTGTACAAAAGCTGACGAGACATCTGCCAGTCAATTCCAAAAGAGGTCCATAAATATTGGGGATCACTGGAAGCGCTACTGAAATAAGGTCCCAACCAGGGTGAAGGCGTGCATACTTTTTTTTTTTTTTTGCATCATATAACAAGGTGCACATGTCTGAGAGGTTTTAACCTAGACTAGCCCTTTCTTCAGGACACTGTCTATACCTGTGGTACCAACAGCACAGCTCATCTTCTTTTATATGAGGAATTCGAAGGTTTTGCAAAATCATAAACGTTTTGAGGTTTAAACCTCAAAACAGCCTGATTATTATATGTGTGGCCAGCTTAATATACAGTACATTTATTGAGAAAATTGTGGAAAGTGGATCCAATTGATGTCAAGGATGTCAGGATTAACCTTCACTCTTGTGTGTGGAGCTCAGGGTAGGCAGTCACCTAGGGTGCTATTTGGAGGGTGTGATTTATAGATACAGTATCTCACAAAAGTGAGTACACCCTCACATTTTTGTAAATAATTTAATACAGTGGGATGCGAAAGTTTAGGCAACCTTGTTAATCGTCATGATTTTCCTGTATAAATCGTTGGTTGTTACGATAAAAAATGTCAGTTAAATATATCATATAGGAGACACACAGTGATATTTGAGAAGTGAAATGAAGTTTATTGGATTTACAGAAAGTGTGCAATAATTGTTTAAACAAAATTAGGCAGGTGCATAAATTTGGGCACCACAAAAAAGAAATCAATATTTAGTAGATCCTCCTTTTGCAGAAGTTACAGCCTCTAAACGCTTCCTGTAGGTTCCAATGAGAGTCTGGATTCTGGTTGAAGGTATTTAGGACCATTCCTCTTTACAAAACATCTTTAGTTCATTCAGGTTTGAGCATGGACAGCTCTCTTTAAGTCACACCACAGATTTTCAATTATATTCAGGTCTGGTGACTGAGATGGCCATTCCAGAACGTTGTACTTGTTCCTCTGCATAAATGCCTTAGTGGATTTTGAGCAGTGTTTAGGGTCGTTGTCTTGTTGAAAGATCCAGCCCGGCGCAGCTTCAGATTTGTCACTGATTCCTGGACATTGGTCTCCAGAATCTGCTGATACTGAGTGGAATCCATGCGTCTCTCAACTTTGACAAGATTCCCAGTCCCTGCACTGGCCACACAGCCCCACAGCATGATGGAACCACCACCATATTTTACTGTAGGTAGCAGGTGTTTTTCTTGGAATGCTGTGTTCTTTTTCCTCCATGCATAACACCCCTTGTTATGGCCAAATAACTAAATTTTAGTTTCATCAGTCCACAGCACCTTATTCCAAAATGAAGCTGGCTTGTCCAAATGTGCTTTAGCCCACCTCAAGCGGCGCTTTTTGTGCTGTGGGCAGAGAAAAGGCTTCCTCTGCATCACTCTCGCATACAGCATCTCCTTGTGTAAAGTGCGCTGAATGGTTGAACGATGCACAGTGACTCCATCTGCAGCAAGATGAGGTTGTAGGTCTTTGGTGCTGGTCTGTGGGTTGACTCTGACTGTTCTCACCATTCGTCGCTTCTGTCTATCCGAGACTTTTCTTGGTCTGCCACTTCGAGCCTTAACTTGAACTGAGCCTGTGGTCTTCCATTTCCTCAATATGTTCCTAACTGTGGAAACAGACAGCTGAAATCTCTGAGATAGCTTTCTGTATCCTTCCCCTAAACCATGATGGTGAACAATCTTTGTCTTCAGGTCATTTGAGAGTTGTTTTGAGACCCCCATGTTGCTACTCTTCAGAGAAAATTAAAAGAGGAGGGAAACTTACAATTGACCCCCTTAACCACCTCAGCCCCCAGTGCTTAAACACCCTGAAAGACCAGGCCACTTTTTACACTTCTGACCTACACTACTTTCACCGTTTATTGCTCGGTCATGCAACTTACCACCCAAATGAATTTTACCTCCTTTTCTTCTCACTAATAGAGCTTTCATTTGGTGGTATTTCATTGCTGCTGACATTTTTACTTTTTTTGTTATTAATCGAAATTTAACGATTTTTTTGCAAAAAAATGACATTTTTCACTTTCAGTTGTAAAATTTTGCAAAAAAAACGAGATCCATATAGAAATTTTGCTCTAAATTTATAGTTCTACATGTCTTTGATAAAAAAAAAATGTTTGGGTAAAAAAAAAATGGTTTGGGTAAAAGTTATAGCGTTTACAAACTATGGTACAAAAATGTGAATTTCCGCTTTTTGAAGCAGCTCTGACTTTCTGAGCACCTGTCATGTTTCCTGAGGTTCTACAATGGCCAGACAGTACAAACACCCCACAAATGACCCCATTTCGGAAAGTACACACCCTAAGGTATTCGCTGATGGGCATAGTGAGTTCATAGAACTTTTTATTTTTTGTCACAAGTTAGCGGAAAATGATGATTTTTTTTTTTTTTTTCTTACAAAGTCTCATATTCCACTAACTTGTGACAAAAAATAAAAACTTCTATGAACTCACTATGCCCATCACGAAATACCTTGGGGTCTCTTCTTTCCAAAATGTGGTCACTTGTGGGGTAGTTATACTGCCCTGGCATTCTAGGGGCCCAAATGTGTGGTAAGGAGTTTGAAATCTAATTCTGTAAAAAATGACCTGTGAAATCCGAAAGGTGCTCTTTGGAATATGGGCCCTTTTGCCCACCTAGGCTGCAAAAAAGTGTCACACATCTGGTATCTCTGTATTCAGGAGAAGTTGAGGAATGTGTTTTGGGGTGTCTTTTTACATATACCCATGCTGGGTGAGATAAATATCTTGGTCAAATGCCAACTTTGTATAAAAAAATGGGAAAAGTTGTCTTTTGCCAAGATATTTCTCTCACCCAGCATGGGTATATGTAAAATGACACCCCAAAACACATTCCCCACCTTCTCCTGAGTACGGCAATACCAGATGTGTGACACTTTTTTGCAGCCTAGGTGGGCAAAGGGGCCCATATTCCAAAGAGCACCTTTCGGATTTCACAGGTCATTTTTTACAGAATTTGATTTCAAACTCCTTACCACACATTTGGGCCCCTAGAATGCCAGGGCAGTATAACTACCCCACAAGTGACCCCATTTTGGAAAGAAGACACCCCAAGGTATTCCGTGAGGGGCATGGCAAGTTCCTAGAATTTTTTATTTTTTGTCACAAGTTAGTGGAAAATTATGATTTTTTTTTTTTTTTTCATACAAAGTCTCATATTCCACTAACTTGTGACAAAAAATAAAAACTTCCATGAACTCACTATGCCCATCAGCGAATACCTTGGGGTCTCTTCTTTCCAAAATGGGGTCACTTGTGGGGTAGTTATACTGCCCTGGCATTCTAGGGGCCCAAATGTGTGGTAAGGAGTTTGAAATCAAATTCTGTAAAAAATGACCTGTGAAATCCGAAAGGTGCTCTTTGGAATATGGGCCCCTTTGCCCACCTAGGCTGCAAAAAAGTGTCACACATCTGGTATCTCCGTACTCAGGAGAAGTTGAGGAATGTGTTTTTGGGTGTCATTTTACATATACCCATGCTGGGTGAGAGAAATATCTTGGCAAAAGACAACTTTTCCCATTTTTTTATACAAAGTTGGCATTTGACCAAGATATTTCTCTCACCCAGCATGGGTATATGTAAAATGACACCCCAAAACACATTCCCCACCTTCTCCTGAGTACGGCGATACCAGATGTGTGACACTTTTTTGCAGCCTAGATGCGCAAAGGTGCCCAAATTCCTTTTAGGAGGGCATTTTTAGACATTTGGATACCAGACTTCTTCTCACGCTTTGGGGCCCCTAGAATGCCAGGGCAGTATAAATACCCCACATGTGACCCCATTTTGGAAAGAAGACACCCCAAGGTATTCAATTAGGGGGCATGGCGAGTTCATAGAAATTTTTTTTTTTTGGCACAAGTTAGCGGAAATTGATATATTTAATTTTTTTCTCACAAAGTCTCCCGTTCCGCTAACTTGGGACAAAAATTTCAATCTTTCATGGACTCAATATGCCCCTCACGGAATACCTGGGGGTGTCTTATTTCCGAAATGGGGTCACATGTGGGGTATTTATACTGCCCTGGCATTCTAGGGGCCCTAAAGCGTGAGAAGAAGTCTGGAATATAAATGTCTAAAAAATTTTACGCATTTGGTTTCCGTGAGGGGTATGGTGAGTTCATGTGAGATTTTATTTTTTGACACAAGTTAGTGGAATATGAGACTTTGTAAGAAAAAAATAAAAAAATTCCGCTAACTTGGGCCAAAAAAATGTCTGAATGGAGCCTTACAGGGGGGTGATCAATGACAGGGGGGTGATCAATGACAGGGGGTGATCAATGACAGGGGGTTGATCAATGACAGGGGGGTGATCAATGACAGGGGGGTGATCAGGGAGTCTATATGGGGTGATAACCACAGTCATTGATCATGCCCCTGTAAGGCTTCATTCAGACATCCGTATGCGTTTTGCGGATACGATCCATCTATCAGTGGATCCGTAAAAATCATGCGGACGTCTGAATGGAGCTTTACAGGGGGGTAATCAATGACAGGGGGGTAATCAATGACAGGGGGGTGATCAGGGAGTCTATATGGGGTGATCACCAAGTCATTGATCACGCCCCTGTAAGGCTTCATTCAGACGTCCGTATGCGTTTTGCGGATCCGATCCATCTATCAGTGCATCCGTAAAAATCATGCGGACATCTGAATGGAGCTTTACAGGGGGTTGATCAATGACAGGGGGGTGATCACCACAGTCATTGATCATGCCCCTGTAAGGCTTCATTCAGACGTCCGGATGCGTTTTGCGGATCGGATCCATCTATCAGTGCATCCGTAAAAATCATGCGGACATCTGAATGGCGCTTTACAGGGGGGTGATCAGGGAGTCTATATGGGGTGATCACCACAGTCATTGATCATGCCCCTGTAAGGCTTCATTCAGACGTCCGGATGCGTTTTGCGGATCCGATCCATGTATCAGTGCATCCGTAAAAATCATGCGGACATCTGAATGGAGCTTTACAGGGGGGTAATCAATGACAGGGGGGTGATCACCACAGTCATTGATCATGCCCCTGTAAGGCTTCATTCAGACGTCCGGATGCGTTTTGCGGATCGGATCCATCTATCAGTGCATCCGTAAAAATCATGCGGACATCTGAATGGAGCTTTACAGGGGGGTGATCAGGGAGTCTATATGGGGTGATCACCACAGTCATTGATCATGCCCCTGTAAGGCTTCATTCAGACGTCCGTATGCGTTTTGCGGATCCGATCCATCTATCAGTGGATCCGTAAAAATCATGCGGACGTCTGAATGGAGCTTTACAGGGGGGTAATCAATGACAGGGGGGTAATCAATGACAGGGGGGTGATCAGGGAGTCTATATGGGGTGATCACCACAGTCATTGATCACGCCCCTGTAAGGGTTCATTCAGACGTCCGGATGCGTTTTGCGGATCCGATCCATCTATCAGTGGATCCGTAAAAATCATGCGGACATCTGAATGGAGCTTTACAGGGGGGTGATCAATGACAGGGGGGTAATCAATGACAGGGGGGTGATCAGGGAGTCTATATGGGGTGATCAGGGGTGATCAGGGTCTAATAAGGGGTTAATAAGTGACGGGGGGGGGGGGTGTAGTGTAGTGTAGTGTTGCTTGGTGCTACTTTATTGAGCTGCCTGTGTCCTCTGGTGGTCGATCCAAACAAAGGGGACCACCAGAGGACCAGGTAGCAGGTATATTAGACGCTGTTATCAAAACAGCGTCTAATATACCTGTTAGGGGTTAAAAAAAACACATCTCCAGCCTGTTAGCGAACGATCGCCGCTGGCAGGCTGGAGATCAACTCTCTTACCTTCCGTTCCTGTGAGCGCGCGCGCCTGTGTGCGCGCGTTCACAGGAAATCTCGGCCATCGCGAGATGACGCGTATATGCGTGACTGTGCGCAGCGCTGCCACCTCCGGAACGCGATCCTGCGTTAGGCGGTCCGGAGGTGGTTAAATACTCTTTCTCATAATTGGATTCACCTGTGTATGTAGGTCAGGGGTCACTGAGCTTACCAAGCCAATTTGAGTTCCAATAATTAGTTCTAAAGGTTTTGGAATCAATAAAATGACAACAGTGCCCAAATTTATGCACCTGCCTAATTTTGTTTAAACAATTATAGCACACTTTCTGTAAATCCAATAAACTTCATTTCACTTCTCAAATATCACTGTGTGTGTCTCCGATATGATATATTTAACTGACATTTTTTATCGTAACAACCAACGATTTATACAGGAAAATCATGACGATTAACATGGTTGCCCAAACTTTCGCATCCCATTGTATATCTTTTCATGGGACAACACTAACGATATGACACTTTGATACAATGTAAAGTAGTCAGTGTACAGCTTGTTTAACAGTGTAAATTTGGAGTGCCCTCAAAATAACTTAACACACAGCCATTAATGTCTAAACCGCTGGCAACAAAAGTGAGTACACCCCTAAGTGAAAATGGCCAAAATGGACAGCTCTTAGGGGGGGGGCCAGGTCTTAATGGGGTTGTCCGGGTTCAGAGCTGAACCTGGACATACCCTTATTTTCACCCAGACAGCACCCCTGATGTTGGCATTGGAACATCTCATGCTCCGATGCACTCCCTTGCCCTGCACTAGATCGCGCAGGGCACAGGCTCTTTTGTTTACAATAACACACTGCTGGGCAGAGGCTTTCTTTAGCTAAAGCCCGCCCATCAGTGCCTTGTTACTGGGCTTCCTGGAAGCCCCATGGAGAGCCCGGTACATCACCGGACCTCTTGTTTATGCCTTTGCCCTGTGCGATTTAGGGCAGGGCAAAGGAGAGCATCGGAGCATATACTTCTCCGATGCTCAAGTCAGGGGGCTGCCTGGGTGAAAATAGAGGTATGTCCGGGTTCAGCTCTGAACCCGGACAACCCCTTTAATGTTGAAAGGAGAGCACTTTGGTTGGAGAAGTGGGTATGCCAGAGCTGATTAATATTCTGTGTTTACTGTCAAGTAACCTTCAGGAGATTGCAGACCAGAACAACAATGATATGCATATTGTGCCCCCACCTAACCAGCCAAACCCCATACGAGCAACACCCCCTGTTTAAAGGTGCATTAAAGGTGCCACATGGCCATTATCAATGAAAAAGGACTATTCAGTGCGGTCTTCAATATTAAATGAAAGGCAGCAGCGGGCTAATTTGCCATGCATTCTTCAGCGCAGCATGGCCTCAACCCGCCCGTGGCATGGCCGCTCCGTGTGGCTGTTATCTAAGGCGGAGTGGCCTGGGTATACCTAATTTATACCGATTTGTGATTAATTAATTCATAACGAATCAAATTTCTTGGCTAACTTTGGCAAAGTTGTCGAATAGAATTTTAAAAGACTTCGGTCATCTCTATCTGTGAGTCTTGCCACATTGAGCTGCTGAACATTGTAAATAATGGAGACAAGATTTCATTCATCCATTTTTTACTTCAATTTCACAGTTGTCTTTCTTTTATTATAAAAAAGAAGAAGTCACCTTGGAGTTTTGTTCATTAAATTTGTCACTACTTTATTTTTTGAAGGCTCTTTTATTGATCCCACTTACTTGTTCACTTTGGCGGTTTCCAATGTGATTTGTTCAATTGTCTTTGGTGAGCGCTTTGAATATAAAGATGAAAAATTCCTTAATCTTTTGACCATGTTGAAAGAAGCCTTCAAGATAAGAAGCTCATCAACTGGACAGGTAATAAACATGGTTATCTGAGATTCAGATGTTTCACTTGCTCAGGACTGGAAGCTACTGTAGATGTGACTAGGGATGAGCATTCTCAAAACTTCGATTCGGCTGCTTCGCCGAATTTCATAAAGAAATTTGCTTTGTAATTAATTACTTCATCACGAATCGCATTACTTTGTGAGTAGTGGGTGCAATTATGGGGAACGGTGATTGCGCCGACCCCATCATTGACCCCCTCAGATGCTGCGTTTATCGCTGATTGTGGCACCTGAGATCTCCATTGAGGGCTGTCTGGGTTAATATTAGAGATGAGTGAATTTTTCAAAAATTCAATGCGCTGGTCCGTCAAATTTTTCTGGAAAAATTTGGTTCGATCCGAATATATTAGCGGCAAATTACGTAAAAAAACTGCTATTTCCTGGCTGCTGAGAATCTTTATCGTGGTGTAGAACTATGTATCTTGCAGTAACATGCATAGGGAGTCTGCTGTGGTAGTGAAATAATACTGTGAGTCCATATGACATGCAGATGACAGGCGTCGCTCTTAGAATCACTGCACACTTCACTTATTTGGGCAGTCATAAGGCCAAAACTGACCAAATAAGTCACATTTGAACTCAGCCTTACAGGTCAATGTTAGAGCCAAGACGAAGCGCACTCCTTTTACACCATCATCAGCTGATTCCACATAGATGTCTACAGAACCTGTTCTATTAAACGCTTATACAAGTAGAGCCCCCTAACAGAGTGAAGAGGGTATCAGCAGTAAGTTTGTGTTGACGTCACTGATTATTTTGCTCTTCCTCTGATCCGTCAGAACAATAACCCCCAAAAAATGGATCCTGTCTGTTGAGCATCTGCCTTCACTCAGTCAGCATTTGGTCAGTAATCCATCAGTATTGCTAATGCCCAAAAAAACAGGAGTTTATATAATACAGAGATGACACGTGAATGGAATAGTTGCATATCTTCTGTGTTTTGTACCCACTCCTGCTTTTGGCTACCAAATCACAAGCCAATTCTTAGTTTTTTCTCCCCCGTTCAATAAAAAAAATGTTTATTTAACAAACAGGATATTAACACACATAAAATACAACACAGAAGGGGCACAACCACAAGATTTAAAAGACAAACTGGAAAAACAAGAATGGATTGATGACCAGTGTCGGGGTGACCATGATGGTAATGCATACAGATTAAGAAATTTATGGTGTTATAGCTGATAACTGGAGGACAGTCCACAAGCCGACTCCAGCTCTGGGTTGCTGATAAGTGGATTCTAAAGTGTCTGAAGAAATGCGAGTAAAGACATTGGGATAAACTGTCCACTTCCTCCAACGTGACCTCGTCCTTTGATTTATGAATATCATTCCACAAAGTCTTGAAGTCCTCTGCGTGGATGGCATAAGAAATGTCCATGCAAGGTTCGATGTGCACAGAAAAAACAAGCTCTGTGGCAGACACTGATCCAGACACGTCATACCCGGTCCACATCACTGTCACGAATACAGGGGAGGGGAGAGACACAGAACTAGGCCTCAAGGCTAGGGAGAGGAAAATGGTTACCTCCTAGGAAGCCCCTAAACCTGGACCTGACCCCTGATGGTGGGAAAATACATACACCGGAACCTAGACCCTAGGAGCCCTGAAATGCCCTAGGTAGTGGCAGGGAATGAGACTACTGGTTCCTTCAGGTGAATAAACCAGCTTCTCCCTGAGGCCTAGTAACAACAAGCACAGGGAACAACCCAATACAAAGAGCAGTATAACTTATCTTATAGAAAATGGATGAGCAGGAACACAGGTAAGGTCCACACAGCAAACTCTTCCAAATCCAAGCAGAGAATATCAACCGCATGGTATGAAGTGTGCGACCAAACTAAGTAGGGAATGCAGTAATGACCAGGGGCTGCACCTGACAAGAGGTGTGGTAATTACCAAACCACAACACTGAGAAACAAGAGACTGTCAGTTAACCTCACGTGCATTCAGTCTCTCCGATCTTCTAACCTCTGTCACAGAAGGTACTGTGACATATCCAAAGAAGGTCCTGAGAACTGATCACCCAAACAATAGTCAAAGTTTCTTTGGAACCACGTCCCTACAATAGCCGTGATCGCCTCAGAGCCATTATACAGGAAGAGCGGGAGGCAAGTAAATGTCTTTGGTAACACCTCCAATAGATCGTCCTCTGTGTATGTCCCGCAGAACCAACTTGTCCACACAATCCAGTCCTCTGTGCTTGCCTTGGTGAGTGGAGGCTTTGATGAAATCTGTCTGAGCACAGCCAGTGGATCTCTGTCCTTTCATTTAAGTCCAGGTAAACAGGAAAATTTGGCTTTTAGATTCAGCTCTGAGCCCACTTCAATGGCAAGACTCTTTTGCTTCTCGGCAGCTATGTGGGCAGAGAGGTGCTTGGAATACTCTTTCAGTCTGGTGTATGAGTAAATATACATCGGTGTCACGCTGTACAAAATCCACATTGTTTTTGAAGGAGCAAAGCAGCCTATGCCAGATCAAGAGTTTCCTCCAAGGGGGTGCACTGCGGGATTTTTCTTTTAGACAAGCTTCGCAATGCAGACTGTCGACTTGCAGAGGTCAAGCTTCTGGGAGGATACCTCGAGTTGTGAAAATGACTGCTCCTTCGTGCCGATGACCTACTTCTGGCGGTTAACACCCCATCACTTGGTGTTTGCATATCCTTGAGATAAATTATGTTTCCGTTCACAGACTGTAAACAGAGATATTGAGAGAAAAACGTATTAAACTCTGCCGCCATCTTTCTAGGCGCCACGTCTCCAGTCCCCTGACCAGCCAGATTTACCTGCATCTATTCCAGGACATGAAGCTGTGGAATGACATCGTTCATCCCGTAGTCCTGGCGACTGACAAATAACGTGGCCTCCTCAAAGGGCCTGAGCAAATGGCAGGTGTCACGCATGAGCTGCCACTAGCTAACATAGAAGTTATACAGGGGAGTACTCCTGTCCTCTTGGATCATCAATAAATTGTTTATGACCTTTCTCTGTTCGTATAGTCGGTCCAACATATGGAGGGTGGAATTCCAACAGGTGCAAAGTTTCCTGGCAATTTTTTAAGATGTCTTGCAGATGGGTGGAAGACTTCAGGGATCGCTTGATAACCAAATTGAACACGTGTGCCATGCGCCCTTGACACAGCGCCGACACCATATTCTTCCCGTTGTCGATCACCATGGTTACGATTTTCAGTTGTCACGGAGAAAGCCAGGATTTGATTTCTTGATGAAGGACACGGAGCAGTTCCTCTCCTGTGTGACTCTGTTCGCCCAGTCAAACCATGTGCAGAACAGTGTGAGAGTGATGAGTGGGGTCACACATGGCTTGCATACACTACATGCCTCCTACATACATCTTGGATCTCTACATGAAAATAATATATTTGGTGTAAATCGCGAGAGGGGCATATTTGGAGACATTGACTTCACAAGAGATAGAGAGCAGCGGAGTTTAAAATTTCAACACTGCGTAATTCAGCCCATACAGCAAAAGGAGGTGTACAGTCACCCATCAATTTTTCCAAAAAAAGCCTGTTTCACATAACACATTTCACCACTACGTAATTTTGCCCATACCGCAAAAAGAGCTGTACAATCACCCATAAATAAAAATAAAAAAAACTGTGTTGCATAAAGAATTTTACCACTAAGTCATTCCATACCGCAAAAGGAGGTGTACATTCACCCATACATTTTCCGAAAAAAAGCCAGTGTCACATAAAATATGTCACTGCAAAAAGGGCTTTACCACATATAACTGCACCGCTGAACAGCAAGTAGGCCCTTAATTGAGAGGGGTCGCACATGGCTTGGATACACTACATGCCTCCAACATACTTCTTGGATCTCTACATTAAAATAATGTATTTGCTGTAAATCGTGAGCGGGACATTGCTGGAGACATTGACTTCACAAGAGATACAGAGCAGCGGAGTTCAGCCACCTCTATTTGCCTCCCGCTGTTTACTGCTCCTGAATTTAAAATTGGGGCAAACAGCTTCAGCTTCCTCTGATGCCTACGGAGTCCTTTTGTTATGGCTTTGCACAGGGAGCAAGATTGTTACGCACAATTCTGATGGAACTCCTGATCTTAAGAAACTGGACTTGGACTCCAAAGCAGAGGCTCTCCTGTCATGTCTTGTGTGCTGTGGAGATCGAATGCAGATGGAGCAGATAAAAACACAACTCAACTCAACTCAACTTAGTGAAGCTGCTCGATTTAATTGTGAATAGATGGTAAAGGCAAAGTCTGCTGGTGTGTTGTCATCAGCGTCTTCATTATGTATACTGCAGGACCCACGATGACGTAATTCGGTCCATCCCGCAAAAGGAGGTGTACAATCACCCATCAATTTTCCCTAAAAAAACATGGTTGAAAAAAAATAATTCACCAATAAAAGGATAATGGAATTCGGTTCATACAGAAGAAAGTCTACTATAACCCATAAATTTTCCCCAAAAAAGCTTGTTTCACATAAAAAATGTCACCACTACGTAATTCGGTCCATCCTGCAAAAGGAGGTGTACAATCACCCATCAATTTTCACGAAGAAAACATGGTTGAAATAAAAAAGTTCACCAAGGAAAGGATAATGGTATTCGGTTCATACAGAAGAATGTCTATCACCCATAAATTTTACCCAAAAAAGCCTGTTTCCCATAATTTTTTTTACCACTACGTAATTCAGTCCATCCCGCGAAAAGGGCTTCACCACATATAACTGCACCGCTTAACGGCAATTAGGCCCTAATTTTTTTCTACTTTTACACAACATAAAAGGCTTTTGAACAGATTAGTGCAACGCTGGATGGCAAATAAATTTTAATTTCGCCACTAATACACAGCAAACTGGCCTTTAGAGTATATCACTGCACCTCACAAGGGCAATTAGGCCCTAATTTTTTTCCACTTTTACACAAAAGGCTTTTCAACAGATTAGTGCAACGCTGGAATGCGAATATATTTTAATTTCGCCACTAATACACGGAAAACTGGGCTTTAGTGTATATCACTGCACCGCTGAGCGGCAAAGATATTTTTCCTTTTTCCACTAATATACGCAAAAAAGGCTTTAAAACAGATAACTGCACCACTGAACGGCAAAGATATTTTTCCTTTTTCCACTAATATTTGCAAAAAAGGGCTTTAAAACAGATAACTGCTCCGCTGAGCGGCAAATATATTTTTTCTTTTTCCACTAATACACGGAAAAAAGGGCTTTAGAACAGATAACTGCACAGCTGAGCAGCAAATATATTTTACTTTTGCCACTAATACACAGCAAAAAGGGCTGTAATTTTCACACTTCACCACACAACGGCTAATAAGCCCTTTTTTCCCACTAATACAAGCCAAAAATGCTTTAGAACATATAACTGCACCGCACAAGGGCAAATAAAACGTAGAAATATTTCCTTGTAATAAACCCTGTTAATGCCTGTATCAAACAGCACTTGCACCCTAATAAGAACGGTTAGCTGGAATTACATTGGTGCTGTATAATGGCAACTTGGGTGCTCAGTCAGTGCAGCAAGGTGTAATCGTATTGTTCCTTTTACCCAGGCTGTCGACTCCCCTACTGAACCCTGTTCAACATAAATGCTGTGAAATGATTCCTCCCTATCCTTTCCCTACACCTTGATTAATCTTTCCCTGCACTCGTAAATAGTTTTTTTTTTTCACCACAATCAAGTCTTTTCTACCACTGTCCCTAGCGCCTGCAGACACTGGTGAATGGCAGAATCTAAGATGGTTGCCGCTATTTATAGGGCTGTGACATCACAGGGCTGGCTGGCTGCTGATTGGCTGCATGCATGTCAGTATGGGTGATCCCGCCTTCCCAGAGTTCCTTACCCTATGTCCTCACACGTGCAGCAGCCATTTTAGGAAAAAAATGTGATTCGTTACCACGAAGCGTGAGGAAATTCGCATTCGGTGCGAATTGAATTTTTCCTGATATTCGGATCGAATTCCACTTCGTCAGCTTCTATTCGCTCATCTCTAGTTAATATGTTAAAAAAATATATAAAAATACTCACCTCCTTCGATTCACTCAACTCAATCTGTGACTGCTAGGCCACAGTTTACAGAACTCAGCTAGAGACAAAGCATAGTGTCTTGAGCACGCTCGTCTGCATGTAAGGAACACAGAGTGTCATCAAAGATAGCCATATAGCAGTGACACAAGAGCTTAATAGCGGTCATGCTCTTTATACTTCAGAGGGTCTACATTGACAATGGATTCCCCTCGTCGAAATATAGGGTGACGACTCCTGTTTCAAAGAAAGAAAGTAAAAAGGTGAAAATGGTACTGGTGTAGGTAGCACCTTGTCCCAAACAGAGATTTCAGCCAAGGACAAACTGTGTTTTCTTTTTGTAAATGACAATGTTTAATTGTTTAATTACTTTTAAATGGGGTATGGTGGGGTCCTCAGGTCAAGTGCCCCATTTGTCAATAGTAATTTATGTTTTTGCGCAGTGATACTTTAGTAATATTGGCAAAATTATTTGCCCATTAAAATATCCCTATTTTTCCCATTTTAGCTGCTCAACTCTTTTCCAAAACTTTTCCTCCATATCCCTGGACCACAGCAGAAAGTTTTGAAGAATATCTCATCCATAAAAGAATTTGTGATGGACAAAGTGAAGGAACATCAGGAGACATTGGACCTGAACTGCCCCAGAGATTTCATAGATTGTTTTCTCATAAAGATGGAAGAGGCATGTAAGATGTATATTTAATGTCTATATGTGTCAGGTGACTAAGGGTTCTTTACGGGGGTTGTAGAGGGTTAGAACAAAATCCCAAAAGAGCACCTTACATGTCCATAAGTTGTGTATTGTATTGTAGCTCAGCTTTATTCACTTCAATAAAATTGACATAGTCTGTAGTCAGATGTGACACAGTTTTTTTTCAAGTACTGTAGGTAGCCATGCATTTCTAATCCTGCAAATCATTTATATGCCATTTGTACCCAGTTAATTGTCATGGAGAAATTATATTGCATTAGGCTTTTGGGATAGACAGGTTCACCATAATACTTGAAGATCTTACCATAGGCTCATACTATTACACAATAATGTACCCCAATGATCCAGCAAAAGACAACCCCATCTGCTGTTTGGGGGCAAAGTTTACAATGTAGTTAAATGTAGATGTGGCCATGTTCTACATAGGTAGAGGGGAGCCCTCAGTATCATCATTTCTACTAAAAACTTGAGTCCAACCAGGCCAGCCATTGCAGCATGTCCACATTAAATTGGAAATAAACACTGTAAAAAATTAAGTAATGTTATCTCATGTTCATTTCTAGGAAAAGGAAATCCCTAACACAGAGTTCCACTTCCAGAACTTATTTGTTACTGTGATAAACCTTTTCTTTGCTGGGACAGAAACAACAAGCAATACTTTAAGGATCGGTCTGAGGATATTGCTCAAGTATCCTGAAGTTCTAGGTAGATATTATAGTTGAGGTAACTTATTTTAGAAATGTATTATTAAAGTAATATGTTGGGTAAGTTTCCAGCTGAAATCCGATTGAGCATTTTTATGGAATCTTCTATGTATTTATAAAAAACATGAGAAAAAGTACCTGCCTGAGTATAAACTATTGGTCTGTCTGTGTATTTATTGGGTTTGTTCTAAGGTTGCCTAAGAGGCCAATCTATGCCCTCATTTATTTATTTTTAACGGGGAAATCGCCAGTAGCCTGATATACCCCAGCAGTTACACACTGTTTATTTTATTTTTGAAGGGTTTATCCGATTTCTTAAACAACCCCCCATGTGCCGGGCCCCTCACAGGTAATATACTTACCCCGCTCCCCGCTCACGGCGCCGCTCCTGGTCCCCGCACCGCGGCTGCTGCTTCTCCCTGCACACGGATGAAAACATTCTATGTCGGGGGAGAGCAGCCAATGGCAGGTGGGGATGGGGACGAGCATCCCTAGCATCCCTAGCATTGGCACATTGGTACATCCCAGACACCCGATGTACCTATGTGCCAAATTTGGTGTCCAATGGTTCAGGCATTTGGATGTCTATAGAGGACCAATGGACAGATAGACAGACAATCGTATTAATTTTTATTATACAGATAAGACAAAAAGTTTACAGAAAACTATATATTGACTATCCAAAAATTACAATTGCAAGTTTTTGTAGCACAGAAGACCATACAGTGGCGATAAGGAAAATAATTATGTACACTTTAGCTTTGCTAACTATGAATTGCCAATATAATAATATATTTCATGCAGTACCTTTTACCTCCTTAGGACATTTTTTATCACATATCTAGATGTACTAGAAAGGAATTTGTGGTGTGACATCCACTGCTCCCCCCTGGGGAAGGGGAGCAATTGGGTTAATATCAGGGATGATGGTTAGAATATCAGAAAAATTAACGGTGTTCTAGAAACCAATATATTCTTGTTATTATTATTATATGTTATCTCTTAGTATTAGTATGCAAACTGTAAGGAGAATGCCCAAATGGCAAGTGTCCAAAAAATGGCTTATAAACCTCTTGTTTTGGCAATGACCCAGACCTCCTGACAATCTCTCTCTGGTTGATAGATCTCCCTGCAGTAAATTTTCTACTTATTTCTATTTTCTTGATCTCTACTATCTCGGTAACACTTTTATCCTCAATAAACATACCTAAAACTTTGTTCTCTGTGAGAGGTATTAGAATTCTGTATCAGATGGTGGAGAATGCCGTTATGTCCAGAAATTAAGTGGTAGTTTAGAAATAACCCAGTTTCTGGATACCCCTACATCTGACAAAGTCATTCATCTCCTTCTTTCCCTTGAAAATGAAACACTAGTATTTCTATTTATTATTTTCCGCCCAACATTTTTAGGTAAGTAGAACAGGTAAGCACCATAGACTTCTATACATATAATTTTACACTACCCATCTTTAGTGGTCAAGATGTCGTACTACACTTTAATTCAGTTAAGTAGATTTGGATTTCCCTCTGCTTAACCTAATTAAAAAATATTTAAAGTTAATTTACTTAATTAAACAAATCATAGTAGAGATATTGTATTATATCATGGGACAAGTTCCTGTTCTTGGTTTAAGCACTGCGATTTAGGAAATGTATGACAACCACCTTAATTCTCCTTAGCTAAAGTCCAAAAAGAAATTGATCTCATCATTGGCCCAAACCGTTGTCCATCTGTGGAGGACCGCAGTAAAATGCCCTATACGGAAGCTGTTATTCATGAGATACAGAGATTTGGAGACATCTTGCCACTGGGTGTTCCACACGCAACAGCTGAAACCACCATCTTCAGAGGATACACAATCCCCAAGGTTGGAATAAATGAGCATTAAAGGGTTTGTCTAGCAGGATTACATATGGGGCAAAATGTGTTAAAATAAATTTACTGTTCTTGTAGATCCACCATCACTGCCATTCCGACACTTACTAGGTTCCTGCTGGTCTCCACTTCTTGGTCCCAAGTCAACACACAGGAAATGGCAGAAGATCCTTGCTCAGGCAATCACTGGCCATAGCAGTAACCAGCCTCATCCAGTAATTGGCTAAGATGGCATCTTCAGAGATTTCCTGCATGTCATGATAGGACCAGGAAGTAGAGACTAGTAGGAACCAAGTAAGCATTGGAACAATAGCAGCAGCAGGAGATCTGTGAAGCGAGTAATGTTTTTTTTAACCCAATCTTTTCCATGCATTAATTATGTTATGTAACTGGACATTCTTTTAATTGTATGACACTGCTCAACATAACAGACTCGAGATCAAGGTATTAAAACACACAGGATCATATCTGAAAACACTAAACTTGGTCTCTAACAAGACACAATGGGGAAGGGGGAGCAGCTGATGAGTGAAAAGGGATACGTTGGAAAGTTTATACAACATGTTTTTGTGGAGTACCACTGCCTTTATCAGGAATTATTGGATTGTATTAACTTCTATTTTATAGTTGTTTAGTGTCTTTTAACAAACTTAATTTTGATTTGTACAGAGCAGCGCCCCATAGTATCCCTTTTTACTCATTAGCTGCTGTTTTAATACCGGTCACCAGGAGGTATGTACAGGAGGGATGGAGCAGCCACCTGTAACCTTGATCGCGGTGATTACGCTACATCCCAGTGTTGTGCCTGGATCGTACAACCTTTACCAGCTTTACCAGTCTATCTGTGCTGATGTTGTCCTTAGGTTTCTGCAATAGGGGAGCACCCCCACTTGTTTGTAAAGACTTAAACTCTGATTGTTTCTAGGAGAAAATACTTGTGGAGAGAGGAAAGGAAACTCTGTATGGCATCTAGCAGACCACATACTGTAGAGTTCTATCCACATAATTTAAGCTTGTACCATACATAATATGATCATGTGCATGAGCCCTCAGGTCTCACATTATTCAATGATGAGTTGGTATGGTACCTTTAACATCTTCCCATTTTTTTATGTCCTCCATATGATTCTAGGGCACCACAGTGTTTCTTCTCTTGACTTCAGCACTGAAGGATCCAAAATACTTTCAAAACCCAGAGAAATTTGATCCCAGTCGCTTTTTGGATAAAAATGGAGGGTTTCAAAAGAATGAAGCTTTCATACCTTTTTCCACAGGTACTGATAAGTAAGAAAAAGTAGGGACCAATACTTTTGATGAAGCTGAGAAAACTGATGGTGAAGACTAGGTTAAATATGTATATTGTAAGTTTAGACATAAATATTATGGGATATTGAAATATTTTGGACAGTTGAGTTAACTTTTCACCAGGAATCTGCAAAACCACATCTGGAAAGCAAGATATTAGAAGCTGAGAATGGGAAGTGGTGGGTCAGATTTTTTGTGTCAGGGTCTGTTGGATCTGGTACAGTATCAAGGCCATGGTTTAAGTACACATGCATTGCTCAAACCTTTAGGGTGGTCTGATCTGAGGCTCTCTATAGTAATTGTGAAATGATTCTAAGCTGTTTTGTACTTGGTGCAGAATATTTCCTTCTTCTGATGCTATGATATATAATCTACTAAAAACTGTAATACTTTTTTCTGCTTTCTCTACAGGAAAGAGAATCTGCCTTGGAGAAGGAATGGCAAAAATGGAGTTGTTTCTGTTCCTTACCTATATACTGCAGAATTTCAATTTGAAATCTGATGTAGATCCATCTTATATTGACCTCTCCCCACTACCGAATACCAATGGGGGAATCCATCAACCTTATAAAATACAGTTGGTTCCTCGGAGTCTGATTCAACTATACCCTAAATCCTTCCAACTGTAAATGGAGCATTGGTCTTGTCACAGTGCAGTTCACTGTGACAGTTTTGGCCGTGTAGGCTGGTTGCATGTGCTCTTGCGTACTGGCTGCAGGCCGAAACCTGTGTATGCTGGTTGCTTGGAGCTGCATGCGGGCTGCAGTGTTTTGTGTGAACAATGCCTGTGAATGTGTGTACTCCCTGTGTCTGTATCTCTGTGCAGTTCCTGTCTCTGGTGCCATGTAGGCTGGCTGCAGGCTTCCTCGCGTACTGGCTGCAGGCTGACTCCTGTGTATGCTGTTTGCTTGGGCCTGCGTGCTGCCTGCGGCCTTATGAGTGAACAGGGTCTGAATATGGATGCTTTTCTGTTTGTCACTGTGACATGGGTTGTTTGTGCTCTGGCGTACTGGCTGTGGTGGACTCCGTGTATGCTGATTGCCAGGGGCAACATCCTGTACTGCAGCCTGTGTGTTTTGTGGTTCTGTACTCCTGTTCTGATGGGGGTTAACGTCCCCTGGTCCGTTCCTAGGTGTGGCTTATCAGGTGTCCTCATTTAGCAGCTATATCTACCTATGAGCTGTGGGTCTTGTGGTCAGTCTATCTTCTGTCCAGTGCCTTACTGGGTGTAGCCACTTGCTGCTGACCCAGGGGGGGTTTCCTATCTGCCCTTGTTTGTGGTGTCACCTGGTAATGCATACTGTCACGTGCCAGAGGCCCAAGGCAGACCTCCGGGATGTCATCGAACAGGACACAGGAAAAACAGACCAAGGACCCACAGAGAACTTTATTACAAGTGTAATAAAAGCACATAGGTAGGCAATAGTGGTGGCACTACCACAGAACCAAGTGCTCTGGCAGACCAGAGGCAAAACCCAGAGAGCCAGTAAGCCCCGTTCTTCACAGAGCCCCTGGTGGTGGGGATGAACTGGGCCGAGGGCTCACTGGTCACACCTCTAGGAAGGTCCCAGTATACTTGGCCTCTACCTGCAGAGAACCACGCAGGTGCCAGCACCAGCGGAACAGACAGCAACAAAACTGGAACCCAAACAAACACAGCACATAGAACAGACAACAAGACAAGCGGGAACAGCACAGAAGCAGGTGGACCCCAAGCAGGATGGAAGCATAGCGGTCTCAGGCAGAGCTGCACACAGACTAGAGATTTCCCCTCCGGGGAAGCCAGGGACCCTCTCACGAAGTCAGGACAAACACGGGATAGGAACAGAAGCAGAATGAACTACAGGGAGACAAGAACAGACAGGGATCAGAAGCAGTAGGCACTGCCAGGCAGGACAAAAGACAGGATACAATCAGAAGCAGTTAGCACTGCCAGGCTATCAGATGCAGTAGAGCACTGCTAGGCTTAATAAGGAAAAGACAAAGATAACATAAACATCATACAGGACAGGTACAGATCAGACAAGGACATAACCTCAAACACCATCACAGAACAGGTACCAACAACATCAGACAAAGCAAAAACAATGCATTACCAGGTGACACCACAAACAAGGGCAGATAGGAAACCCCCCCTGGGTCAGCAGCAAGGGGCTACACCCAGTAAGGCACTGGACAGAAGACAGACTGACCACAAGCCCCATAGCTCACAGGTAGATATAGCTGCTAAATGAGGGCACCTGATAAGCCACACACAGGAACAGACCAGGGGAAGTTAACCCCATCAGAACAGGAGTACAGAACCACAAAACACACAGCTGCAGTACAGGATGTTGCCCCTGACAACCAACATACACAGAGTCCACCGCAGCCAGTACGCCAGAGCACAAACAACCCATGTCACAGTGACAAACAGAAAAGCATCAATATTCAGACCCTGTTTACATGCACGGCCGCAACCAGCACGCAGTCCCAAGCAAACAGCATACATAGGAGTCAGCCTGCAGCCAGTATGCGAGGGAGCCTGCAGCCAGCCTACACGGCACCAGAGACAGGAACTGCACAGAGATACAGACACAGGGAGTACACACATTTACGGGCATAGTTCACACAAAACACTGCAGACAGCATGCAGCACCAAGCAACCGGCATATGCAGGTTTCGGCCTGCAGCCAGTACGCAAGAGAGCATGCAGCCAGCCTACACCTGAACCGCACCGTGACAGGTCTCCTCATATGGGACAGATGGTAATTTTGGGCCCACCCGGACTCCGGGGCTCTGGTGTGACTGCTTCCTCTGCATCCCCTATACTACATCCCTGAAAGTGCTTTTTTTAAATGTCCTTCTTAAAGGGGTTATCCCATGAGTAATGTAAAAAATAAAAATAAGCCATCATATAGTACATGACAACCTCTTTCTAACAAAGCTAGATGGATCTAGAGATCTCCACATTCATTGCTCTGCTAGATTCATACCAAGCTGGAAGTACAAAAGTATTCAGATCCAGGTGCTGGTTTGAAAACTGTAGAATATTTTTCATGGGACAACCCCTTTAAATGGCATCTGCATTGTGTACTTAAAAAAAAAAAAATATATATATATATATATACAAGAAAAAGACATTAAAGTGAATGTACTGCAGTTGACTGCAGCATTTTAAGCTGTATTAATGATGTCTTTGTCATCTTATAAAAATATATTGTTTGAGACATGTTACCATTTAGCCGTTCAATGATTCCATTCCATTTTATTTTGTTAACATTTTGTATGACTTTTCAATCTACTCTGAAACCTGCTCTGCCATTTATCTCACAATAAACATGTAAATTCCTTTCAAAGAGAAATGTCTCTAGAATCTGCTTTAGCGAAGTCCAACACTTTAGCACTCCCATAGTAGTTATGCCCCCAATAGCATCCCTGAACAGTAAAAATGACCACTTTTAGTGCCCCCCCTCAGAGTAGAGTTTTGCACCTTATGACTGCTTTACATGGCCCAATTCTCATCCAGTCATCCAGATAATTGCTAACAAGCGTTCATAGGAACACTTATTAGTGATTATCTTGCGGTGTAAATGTCCGGCTACATGATCATTCATCGGTAATATGATCGTTTGACGAGCGATGGCTTTAGCGATCACTGCTCCCCATATTGTGGAGGAGATTGCTGCATGTAAATGCAGCAGTCTCCTTGACTGACAAGCAGGTACTTGTCGGGAAGGAACGCTTCCTTCCCGACAATCGCCTACTAAATTGTCCTATGTAAAGATACGTTTAGTGTCCCCTCATAATAATGTTGCCCCCTAAGTGACCCCCAAACAATAGTGATGCCCCTGTAGTTTTTATTAAAATAAGAGTTACACTCAACTAGACCCGTTCCCCTGATGAACAGAGTACATCATCCCCAGGCTTGTGTTCCCACCTGCTCAGCTCAGCAGGCCCGATGACATTGGTGGAGCAGGGGGCTTATGTCTCCCTGCTTCATCATTTTATTCAACTGCATCTGTGTCCTGAGGAGACAGATACAGTTGAAATCACGACATGCCCAGGCCCTCTCAGAGTGTCCCACCAGCTCCAGGGCATTTGGGTGGAATGTTAACAGTGTTAAGAAATTGCTGTTTAACCCCTTCAGGACCCTGCCATTTTTAACCTTAAGGACCAGGCCATTTTTAACAAATCTGACATGTGTCACTTTATGTGGTGATAACTTTTAAATGCTTTTACTTATCCAAGCCATTCTAAGACTTTTTTCTCGTCACATATTGTACTTCATGAGAGTGGTAAACTTGAGTTAAAAAATTTCATTTTTATTTATAAAAAAAACCAAATTTACAAAAAAAAATTAAAAATTAGCAAATTTACACATTTCTATTTCTCTACTTTTAAAATAGATAGTAATACCTCTAAAAATAGTTATTACTTTACATATCCCATATGTCTTCTTCATGTTTGGATCATTTTGAAAATGACATTTTATTTTTTTGAGACGTTTGAAGCAAATCTTAAAGAGAACCTGTCACCTAAAAAACGCCTCCCAAACCACCAGCATTACCTTAAAGTAGCCAGCAGTATGTTTCTAAAGATCCTATTCTTCCTCTTGAATCTTGAAAAATTTACTTTATTCCCCTGCACGCGCTATGTAACAGCAGAGTTTGAGGTCAAGGGGGCAGCGGCCTCCTCGCTTCAAGTCAGGATAACCATGCCCATTTCCCTGCCCCTTCACTTTTGATTGACAGCTTGATTGATAGTTTTTGGCTGTTCAGCAAAGCCTGCCGAAGTCTCACACATGCGCCCTGACGTCTCTATTAATGTGCCTGCACATTGCTGTATACCGCTGTTAGGTAGTTTTTAGCGGCTCAATTTGCAGGCTCCCTGGTGTGAGTGCGCATCAGAACATTCATGTGCGCGGCTGTCAATCAGAGGTGAAGGGGCAGTGAAAGGGGGCGTGGTTATCCTGACTTGAAGCGAGGAGGCCAATGCCCCCTTGACTTCAAACTCTGTTGTTACATAGCGCATGCAGGGGAAAAAAGTTTGTTTTTCAAGATTTTGGTGCATCTGGCCGGAGGAAGAATAGGATCTTTAAAAAGTTGCTTTACACCCACATTTTTCACTTTCCCAAAGGGTAACAGGACAAAATGCACCCCACGTTTTGTTCCCCATTTCCCCCCAACAACGGCAACACCCGATATGTGCTAAAAAATGATGTATGGTCACGCAAATGGGCTCTAGAGTCTGCCTGAATTGGCAGAAATTTATTTTAGGTGCCATGTCGCATTTTAAAAATTTCTGAAGTCCCCAGAAATAAAAAAAATAACAAGAAGTGACCACATTTTGGAAAGAACTCCCCCGTATGAACATTTTAAGTGGTGGAAAGGATACTTTTGACCCAACAGGTGTTTCACAAAAATGAATATGTAGTGGTTTGTGAAAAGTGGATCTGTAAGCTATGCAGACTAAATCATAGATATAAGGTGGTAAAACTACAGCGTACATCATGAATGAAATTAAATTAATACTCCATGGATGTGTGGTAGATTTTAAAACACTCCTGCATGCACAGGCCAGGTTTTTCAGGGCAGGTTTTGCAGTGGTAAATGGTGTCTTTCCTTATCCCCCTTTTGTAACACACCCTGCATCTTTTTTGGGTCCTTCCCTTCCTCGCTGTCTGGGGAACTTGACCTGGAAAATGTTGCCCTGGTACAACACTGGCACCTTGACTTCCTGAAGTACTGGGACTCTCCCTGGCCTGGCTTTGAAAAATTAGGGCCTTGATAACCACCTCTTGGAACTGAAGGAAAGTTCCTGTGTGGCCTGCAGATTGAAATAGCATGTACGCATTGCACACTGCCATCTGTACAGTGTGTATGGCCAGCTTTTTGTACCACACTTTCGTTTTTCATGTGGCACTGTAGGGCTTCAGAGGTTGATCTGAAAAATCACCCCTCCCATGTGCCTGTTGTAGTCCAGGATACAAACTGATTTGGGGGTAGTGGCTGTGGTACCTCGTACAGGAGCAGGGGCCTGGTTTTAGTGTGAATAGTAGTCAGTACAAGGACGTACCTCTTGTCCTTGTACTTAACCACCAGCATATTCTCATGGAGGAGAGCCCTACTTTCACCCATTCTCAGTCGTTGCCCTACCAGGTATTTAGGGAGGCCTCTCTGATTTTTGCGCACTGTGCTTAGTAGGTCTGGCAGTTAGGGACATGAATAGGGTCATGCTGGTATAATAGTTATCCACATAGAGGTGGTAACCCTTATCCAGCAGTGGGTGCATTAAGTCCCACACGATCTTCCCACTAACTCCTAGGATGAAGGGGTATTCTGGGGGTTCTATCCGGAAATCTTTCTCTTCGTAAATGCGGAACTTGTAGGTGTGCCGGGAGCTACTCTCACAAAGTTTGTATAACTTTATGCCATACCTTGCCCATTTGCTAGGCAGGTACTGGCGGAATCTAATCCTCCCTTTGAAAAGTAATAAGTAGAGTTGAGAGGACACCTGGATGTTCGGGTTCGAAGGGTTCGGCCGAACTTCACAAAAAAGTTTGAGTTCGGGACCCGAACTTGACCCCGAACCCGAACCCCATTGAAGTCAATGGGGACCCGAACTTTTGAGCACTAAAATGGCTATAAAAAAGTCATGGAAAGGGCTAGAGGGCTGCAAATGGCATCAAAATGTGGTTAAGGGCATGGCAAGTGCTCTGCAAACAAATGTGGATAGGGAAATTACTTCAAATAACATAAAATACATAAAAATAAAAAATAATAATCTAGGAGGACAAGGTCCATATAGAGTAGGAGGTTGAGGAGGCGGTGTATGTAGCGGTGTAGGTGGAAGCGGCGGTGGAGGAGATAGCCAACACTGGTTTTTGGTTTTAATTATTTTATTTTTGTTTAAATTAGGGTACACCCAAAAACATGGGGAAATAACCCCATCCAGCCGTGCTAAACAAATGTTCAGACAATACACTGGCTGCAGGGCAGGCCAGCACCTCCAAGGCATAAAGGGCAACTTGGTCTTTTCTGCGCCTACCATGTTGATCACAGTTAGCGGCGAATCAGGGTTCTACGCCGGAGAAGGAGCGTGAGAAAGGGATACCACATCCAAGGGAGGTCAATGGCTGCAATGTGATCCAGCTGAAATGTGGAACAAGTTATTAAAGCGGAAGGATCGAATGAAAGGGCCAATTAAAGACAAATTTTAGAAATTTAAGTCCCTGTCACCTATGCAGAGCAGGGGTTTTTCATTGACAAAAATGGGTTAATGTCACCCACCAATGGAACAGACAATTTTTAAAAATTTTGGGCCCTGTCAACTATATAGAGCAGCAAAAACAGCAAAACTGTGTGCATGTCACCCACCAATTGAACAGACGATTTTACTAAAATTAAGTCCCTGTCACCTATGCAGAGAAGGGGTTTGTATACGGCAAAATTGGTAAAATGGCACCTGACAATGTAACAGACGATTTATTGAAATTTAGGTCCCTGTCACCTATGCAGAGCAGGGGTTTATTCACAGCAAAAATGGTAAAATGTCACCCAAGAATGTAACAAACAAATTAGCGAAATTTATTAACCTGTCCACTAGGTAGAGCAGGGGTATATCACAGCCAAAAATTGGTGAATTTCACCCGACAATGTAACAGACAAATTAGTAAAATTTATTAACCTGTCTACTAGGTAGAGCAGGGGTATATCACAGCCAAAAATTGGTGAATTTCACCTGACAATGTAACAGACAAATTAGTGAAATTTATTAACCTGTCTACTAGGTAGAGCAGGGGTATATCACAGCCAAAAATTGGTGAATGTCACCCAACTATGTAACAGAGAAATTAGTAAAATGTATTAACGTGTCCACTAGGTAGAGCAGGGGTATATCACAGCCAAAAAATTATGAATTTCACCCGACAATGTAACAGACAAATTAGTGAAATTTATTAAACTGTCTACAAGGTAGAACAGGGGTATATCACAGCCAGAAATTGGTGAATTTCACCCGACAAAGTAACAGACAAATTAATGAAATGTATTAACCTGTCAACTAGGTAGAGCAGGGGTATATCACAGCCAAAAATTGGTGAGTTTCACCCGACAATGTAACAGACAAATTAATGAAATTTATTAACCTGTCTACTACGTAGAGCAAAGGTATATCACAGCCAAAAATTGTTGAATTTCAACCGACAATGTAACAGACAAATTAGTGAAATTTATTAAACTGTCTACTAGGTAGAGCAAGGGTATATCACAGCCAAAAATTGGTGAATTTCACCCGACAATGTAACAGACAAATTAGTGAAATTTATTAACCTGTCCACTAGTTAGAGCAGGGGTATATCACAGCTAAAAATTGGTGAATTTCACCCAACAATGTAACAGACAAATTAGTGAAATTTATTAACCTGTCCACTAGGTATAGCAGTGGTATATCACACCCAAAAATTGGTAAATCTCACCCGAAAATGTAACTGACAAATTAGTGAAATGACATAAAATAAAATACGTACAAATAAAAAAAAAAACTTGATTTATGAAGTGGAGGTCCATATGGAGTACGAGTTTGAAGAGGCAGTGGACGTAGCGGTGTAGGTGGAAGTGGCGGTGGAGGAGGACGAGGTAGCCAACACTGTTTTTTGGTTTTAATTTTTTAATTTTTTTTTATTAGGGTACACTCCAAAAGAGTGTGAAATATTCAAAATACAAGAATGAGCAATTGCACTGTAGTATAATAATGGCTGGTTAAGGCCGGTATACATGTCTATTCTGCACAAGGTTCGGACAAGTCCTGTGGAATCCATGCCTGTTTTATTTTAATGAACGTGAGCTTGTCCACATTGGCTGTGGACAGGAAGCTGCGCTTATCTGTGATAACGCCCCCTGCTGTGCTAAACACACGTTCAGGAAATACACTGGCTGCAAGGCAGGCCAGCACCTCCAAGGCGAAAAGGGCAAGCTAAGGCCATGTGCCCAATTTGGAGACCCAGAATTTGAAGGGGGCAGACCCGTCATTCAGTACGTGTAGGCATGTGCACGCATACTGCTCCACCATGTTGGTGAAATGCTGCCTCCTGCTAAGACGTTCCATATCAGCTGGTGGTGCTGGTTGTTGTGGCGTGCTGCGTTGGCGACCTCTTCCTCCTCCTCTGCCTTCACCTTGTGCTTCCACTGTGCCCCTGCAGTCTGGTGGGAATGCAACCAGCAGCGCGTCTACCAGCGTGAGCATCTTACGATCATGCTCCAGTGACGGAATTAAGGACGGTACGTTGTCCTTGCAATGAGGATCCAGCAGCGTGGCCACCCAGTAATCAGCACAAGTTAGAATGTGGGCAACTCGGCGGTCATTGCGGAGACACTACAGCATGTAATCTCTCATGTGTGCCAGGCTGCCCAGAGGCAACGAAAAGTTGTCCTCTGTGGGAGGTGTATCGTCTGTGTCCTCTGTATCCCTCCAGCCACCCACCAGTGATGGCCATGAGCTGGTCTGGGTGCCACCCTGCTGTGAACAAGGTTCCTCCTCCTCCATCTCCTCATCCTCCACCTCATCATCCTCCAGAACTGTGCCCTGGCTGGACAATTGTGTACCTGGCGTTTGTGGGTGCAGGAACCCACCCTCAGAGCCACTTGTGAATGACTGGCCGGAAACCCTATGAAATGATCCCTCTTACTCCTCCTCCTCCTCTTGTGCCACATCCTCTACCATCATCGCCAGAAGCGTTTTTTCAAGGAGGCATAGAAGTGGGATAGTAACGCTGAGAACGGCGTTATCGGCACTGGCCATGTTGGTGGAGTACTCGAAACAGCGCAACAAGAAACACAGGTCTCACATGGAGGCCCAGTCATTGGTGGTGAAGTGGTGCTGTTCCGCAGAGCGACTCACCCGTGCGTGCTGCAGATGAAACTCCACTATCGCCTGCTGCTGCTCGCACAGTCTGACCAGCATGTGCAAGGTGGAGTTCCACCTTGTTGGCATGTCGCATATGAGGCGGTGAGCGGGAAGGCCGAAGTTACGCTGCAGCGCTGACAGGTGAGCAGCAGCAGGGTGAGAACGCCGAAAGCGCGCACAGACGGCCCGCACTTTATGCAGCAGCTCTGACATATCGGGGAAAGTTTTAAGAAATCTCTGCACCACTAAATTCAGTACATGCGTCAGGCAAGGGATGCGTGTCAAACCGGCTAGTCCCAGAGCTGCTATGAGTAGAGTTGAGCGGACACCTGGATGTTCGGTTTCGACGGGTTCGGCCGAACTTCACAAAAAAGTTTGAGTTCGGGACCCGAACTTGACCCCGAAACCGAACCCCATTGAAGTCAATGGGGACCCAAACTTTTGTGCACTAAAATGGCTGTAAAAATGTCATGGAAAGGGCTAGAGGGCTGCAAACGGCATAAAAATGTGGTTAAGAGCATGGCAAGTGCTCTGCAAACAAATGTGGATAGGGAAATGACTTTAAATAACATAAAATACATAAAAATAAAAAATAATAATCTTGATCTAGGAGGACCAGGTCCATATGGAGTAGGAGGTTGAGGAGTCGGTGGATGTGGCGTTGGAGGAGGAGGTAGCCTACACTGCTTTTTGGTTTTACATTTTATTTTTAAAATTAGGGTACATTCCAAATCATTGGGAAATATAACCTGTGATAACCTGCTCCAGTCATGCTAAACAAACACATGTTCAGACAATACACTGGCTGCAGGGCAGGCCAGCACCTCCAAGGATTAAAGGGCAAGCTCAGGCCATGTGCCCAATTTGGAGACCCAGAAGTTGCAGGGGCTGACCCCTGTCAGTCAGTTCGTGTAGGCGTGTGCACTCTTACTGCCCCACCAGGTCGCACGTCCCCGTGATGTTCACGATCCAATTTGATATCTGCTCTATCAACTTTCAATGTTCTTTTATGCGCATACCATGGTGATCAAGGGTGGCGGGGAATCAGGGTTCCAGGCCAGAGAGGGATCGTGAGAAAGAGAGACCACATCCAAGGGAGGATTATTTTTTTCAAATTTAAAATTATAGAGTTGAAATATGGGAGAAATTATTAAAGCATAAAAGTGTGACAACTTTTCAAAGTTTAAGCATTGAATGAAAGGATGTGGCGCGCATTAATTACTGAATAATTTATTAAATTTTATTCCCTGTTACCTATGCATAGCAAGTCTTTATTCACGTCTAAAATTGTATAATGTCAACCCAACAATATAACAGAAAAATTATAAAAATGTATTAAGCTGTCAACTAGGTAGAGGAGGGGTATATTACACCCAAAAATTGGTGAATTTCACCAAAAGATGTAACTGACAATTATTATTTTTTTAAACCTGTCTACTAGGTATAGCAGTGGTACATCACACCCAAAAATTGGTGAATTTCACCAGAATATGTAACGGACAATTTTTTATTTTTTTTTAACAGTCTACTAGGTATAGCAGTGGTAGTATACACACAAAAATTGGTGAATTTTACCCAAAAATGTAAATGACAATTTTTTTTTTGTTTAGCCTATCTACTAGGTATAGCAGTGGTACTATACACCCAAAAATTTGTTAATTTTACCAGAAAATGTAACTGACAATTTTTTTTTTATTTTTTTTTACGGTCTAATAGGTATCGCAGTGGTACTATACACACCAAAATTGGTTAATTTCACCCGAAAATGTAAATGCCAATTTTTTTTTTTTTTAACCAGCCTACTAGGTATAGCAGTGGTACTATACACCCAAAAATTGGTGAATTTCACCCGAAAATGTAAATGACATTTTTTTTTTGTTTAACCCCTTAAGGACGCAGGGCGTACCGGTACGCCCTATTTCCCGAGTCCTTAAGGACTCAGGGCGTACTGGTACGTCCTAACTTTAAATCGGGATTCCGGCGCCGCGGGGGTTAGGCCTAGTTCACACGAACGTTTTTTTTGCGGGTGTACGGGCCGTTTTTTTGTGTTCCGTATACGGTCCGTATACGGAAATATTCATTTCAATGGTTCCGCAAAAAAAACGGAATGTGTTCCGTATGCATTCCGTTTCCGTATTTCCGTTTTTCCGTTCCATTGAAAGATAGAGCTTGTCCTATATTTGGCCGTAAATCACGGGTCGTGGCTCCATTCAAGTCAATGGGTCCGCAAAAAAAACGGAACACATACGGAAATGCATCCGTATGTCTTCCATTTCCGTTCCGTTTTTTCTGAGCCATCTATTGAAAATGCTATGGCCAGCCCAATTTTTTCTATGTAATTACTGTATACTGTATATGCCATACGGAAAAACGGAACGGAAAAACGGAAAGGAAACACAACGGAACTCAAAATGGAACAACGGATCCGTGAAAAACGGACCGCAAAAAACTATAAAAGCCATACGTTCGTGTGAACTAGGCCTTAATCGGAACGGGATGCCGGCTGAAATCATTCAGCCGGCATCCTGTAACAACGCGGGGGGGGTCATTTGACCCCCCCGTATCGGCGATCGCAGAAAACCGCAGGTGAATTCAGACCTGCGGTTTTCTGCGTTTCCGGTCCATTCGGGTCTCCAGTGACCCGATGAACCGGAAAAAGACTGCGATCGGTGGCGTAATTATACACCACCAATCACAGTCCGTGCATTTGGAGAGGCGGTGCTGGCCCTGGTGCTGAACGCCGCTGTCCAGGGTGCTGATTGGTGCAGGGGAGAGAGGCGCGAGATTCAAACTTCCTGCGCTCCTCTCTCCCCTCCTCTTCCTGTTCTGCACGAGCACCCGGCAGCACCGTCCAGCACCAGCTCCTGCGCCCCCCTAATCGCCATCCATCACCCTCCTGCACCCATCGCCATCCAGGTAGGTTAGGGTCAGTGAGGGAGAGGCACCGTTAGGCAGTGAAAGAAGGGAAAAGTTAGTTTAGGAAAAAAAAAGAACTTTTATCTAAAACTTTCTGTGTTCCATCTTTCAGACCACAGACCCCCCCCTGCCACTTGCGTGCGCTGACTGGCCGGCACACTTTAGCGTCCGTCCACTGTTAGCGCATTGCCCGCCCCATTTTTGTTGCCTGGACTTTTTAGTACGCGAACACCCGTTGCCCCCACACACACGCACATATAATAAAGGTTTCCACACACGCACATACACACGCACACGCACACACACATCCATGGATGTTCTCGGCCGAGGAGGCATACGCCCAGATTGCCTCCGACTCCGAGAGCCCCAGTGAGGATGAGGATGAACCCACATTCCTTTTGTCATCCGCATCCTCCTCATCATCATCGGATGACGATGAGCCACCAAGGCGGCGGAGACGCCGCCAGGCGGAGCCAGGGGCCCCACATGCTAGGGATCCTGTGGCCCACCCAAGTACGAGCCGCCCTGGGGTTCGTACTGGTTTCCCGGCCCACCAAATAAGCCCACCGGAGCCCCCTGCCGATGAACTTAGTTGGTGTCCCCCAGTGGACTTTGAGCCAGAGATTTCGGATTTTGCTGGCAATCCTAGAATCCAGATTCCCACAGTGGGGTTTACTGAAATTGACTTTTTTAGTTTTTTTTCAGTAACCCACTGGTGAATCTGATGGTGGAGCAGACGAATCTGTACGCCCAACAGTTTGTCGCTCAAAACCCGGGCTCATTTTTGGCTAGACCCGGTGGCTGGACGCCGGTCAGTGCAGCCGAGATGAGGACATTTTGGGGCCTCGTGCTGCATATGGGTCTAGTCCAAAAACCCAGTGTCAGGCAATACTGGAGTGGGGACGTCCTATACCAGACCCCACTGTACAGTATGGTCATGACACGTCCCCGGTTTGAGGCCATCTGGAAATGTCTGCATTAATCCGATAATGCAGCATGTCCCCCCCGAGGTGATACTGCCCATGACCGTCTGTATAATATACGGCCGGTCATCGATCACTTTGGGGCCAAATTCATGGAGGCCTATGTACCTGGAAGGGAGGTCGCGGTTGATGAGTCTCTCGTTGCGTTCAAGGGGAGACTCAGCTTCCGGCAATATATTCCCACAAAGCGGGCGAGGTATGGCGTGAAGCTATACCTCAGGGTACACTTACAAATTTCGTGTGTACGAGGGGCGAGATTCCCGTATTCAACCCCCAGAATTTCCCCCCACTCTGGGTGTTAGCGGGAAACTCGTGTGGGACCTTATGTACCCACTGCTGGATAACGGTTACCACTTGTACGTGGATAACTTTTATACCAGCATTCCCTTGTTCAGGTCCCTTGCCGCCAGATCCACGTTCGCTTGTGGGACCGTGCGGAAAAATCAACGCGGCCTCCCTGCCTACCCCCTCCAGGTACCTATCCCCAGGGGTGAGACCCGTGCCCTTACCAGTGGAAACCTGTTGCTGGTCAGGTAAAAGGACAAGAGGGATGTCCTTATGCTGTCCACAATCCACGGTAACAGCACCACCCCTGTCCCTGTGCGAGGTACCGCGGCAATGGTCCTCAAGCCCGATTGTGTCGACTACAATCGGTATATGGGAGGAGTTGATTTCTCTGATCAAGTTCTCAAGCCATATAACGCCATGCGCAAAACCCAGGCATGGTACAAAAAAGTTGCGGTCTACTTGGTGCAGGTTGCCATATACAACTCTTTTGTACTATCGCGAAGCGCTGGCAGCACAGGGACATTCCTCCAGTTCTATGAGGCAGTCCTCAAGGCCCTGATCTTTTCGGACCGGGAAAGAGCAGGCCGGAGTACCTCGGGAACTGGAGGCGCCCGGATCGTCCCTGGCCAACACTTTCCAGGTGTGGTCCCCCATACTGGAAAGAAGGGACGAACCAAAAAAAAGTGCAGAGTGTGTCGCAGGAGGGGGATACAGAAGGACACCACCACTCAGTGCGACACGTGCCCCGATCATCCGGGCCTCTGCGTTATCGATTGCTTCAGGGAGTATCACACTTCCATGGAGTACTACATTTTTATAATCCCCAACAGTCCACTAGAGAACATAAAAAACTATGGCTCTCAGACTTTGGAGACACGGAAACAATTTTTTTTTTCACCAAAAAATATTAGTTTTAGTGCAGGCATCCTCAAACTGCGGCCCTTCAGATGTTGTAAAACTATAACTCCCAGCATGCCCAGAAAACCTACAGCCATCAGAAGGGCATGGTGGGAATTGTAGTTTTACAACATCTGGAGGGCCGCCGTTTTAGGATGCCTGCTTAGTGTCTCCAAAGTCTGAGAGCCATACATATTGGGCATCGTCGCGTGCGTAAAAGTCGTCGCTATAAAAATAACTTTTGACCAAACCCCTCGGATGAACAGTGTAAAAATATAAAATAAAAACGGTGCCAAAACACCCATTTTTGGGCAAAATTTCCATTTGAATCCTTTTTTCCGGTAATAAAGCAAGGGTTAACAGCTAAACAAAACTAAATATTTATTGCCCTGATTCTGTAGTTTGCAGAAACACCCCATATGTGGTCGTAAATGGCTATATAGCCGCACGGCAGGGCATAGAACGAAGGGAACTCCATATGGTTTCTGGAAGGCAGATTTTGATGGACTGTTCTTTTTTTGACACCATGTCCCATTAGAAGCCCCCCCTGATGTAGCCTAGACTAGAAACTACAAAAAAGTGACCCCATCTAAGAAACTACACCCCTCAAGGTATTCAAAAGTTACTTTACAAACTATGTTAACCCTTTAGGTGTTCCACAAAACTAAATAGCGAATGTAGAAGCAATTTTTGAATTTAAATTTTTTGTTACCTTGCCTCAAAAAAAGAGTAATGTAGAGCAACCAAAAATCATATTTACCCCTAAAATAGTCCCAAAACAACAACCACCTTATCCCGTAGTCTCCTAGATGGGGTCACTTTTATGGAGTTTCTACTCTAGGGGTGCATCAGGGGGCATGAAAGGGTACATGGTGTAAATAAACCAGTCCAGCAAAATCTGCCTTCCAAAAACCATATGACGTTCCCCTTCTTCAATTTTGAAATTGTTTCTCCATCTGCCAATAACTCTTGTGGAGCACCTAAAGGGTTAACAAAGTTTGTAAACCCAGTTTTGAATACCTTGAGGGGTGTACTTTCTTAGATGGAGTCACTTTTTTGAAATTTCTATTCTAGGGGTGGAACAGGGGGCTTCAACTGGGACATGGTATAAACAAAACCAGTCCTGCAAAATCTGCCTTCCAAAACCCATATGGCGTTCCCCTTCTTCTATGTCCTCCCGTTTGGCCAAACAGTAGTTTACGACCACATATGGGGTGTTTTTGTAAACTACAGAATCAGGGCAACCCATATTGAGTTTTGTTTGGCATTTAACCCTTGTTTTACTCCTGGAAAAAAAAATATTATATTGGAAAATTTTCCAAAAAATAGAAATTTCAAAATTGTTTCTCCATCTGCCATTAACTCTTGTGGAACACCTAAAGGGTTAACAAAGTTTTTAAACCCAGTTTTGAATACCTTGAGGGGTATACTTTCTTAGATGGAGTCACTTTTTTAAAATTTCTATTCTAGGGGTGCAACAGGGGGCTGCAAATGGGACATGGTATAAACAAAACCAGTCCTGCAAAATCTGCCTTGCAAAACCCATATGGTGTTCCCCTCCTTCTATGTCCTCCCGTTTGGCCAAACAGTAGTTTACGACCACATATGGGGTGTTTCTGCAAACTACAGAATCAGGGCAACCCATTTTGAGTTTTGTTTGGCTGTTAACCCTTGTTTTTTTCCAGGAAAAAATTGATTATATTGGAAAAATTTTCAAAATATCTAAATTCATAAAATTTATGTCCATTTGCCATGAAGTCTTGTGGAAGACCTAAAGGGTTAACAAAGTTTGTAAAAAGTTTTGAAAACCTTGAGGGGTGTTTGGGTGGTTTCTATTATGTAAGCCTCACAAAGTGACTTCAAACCTGAACTGGTCCATAAAAAGTGGGATTTTGAAGATTTCTGAAAAGTTGCAAAATTTGCTTCTAAACTTCTAAGCCTTGTAACATCCCCAAAAAATAAAATATCATTCCCAAAATGCTACAAACATGAAGTAGACATATGGGGAATGTAACGTCATCACAATTTTTGGGGTTATTACTGTGTATTACAGAAGTAGAGAAACAGAAACTTTGAACTTTGCTAATTTTTCAAAAAGTACAATATGTGACGAAAAAACAGTCTCAGAACGGCCTGGGTAAGTCAAAGCGTTTTAAAGTTATCAGCACTTAAAGGGACACTAGTCAGATTTTCAAAAAATGGCCAAGTCCTTAAGGTGAAATAGGGCTGAGTCCTTAAGGGGTTAACCTGTCTACTAGGTATAGCAGTGGTACTATACACCCAACAATTTGTTAATTTTACCAGAAAATTTAACTGACAATTTTTTTTTTTAACGGTCTACTAGGTTTAGCAGTGGTACTATACACACCAAAATTGGTGAATTTCACCAATTTTGAAAAATTCTTTTTTTTAACCGGCCTACTAGGTTCTGCACTGGTACTATACGCCCAAAAATTGGTTAATTTCACCTGAAAATTTAAATGACAATTTTTTATTTTTTTTTAAACCTGTCTACTTGGTATAGCAGTGGTACTATACACCCAAAAATTGCTGAATTTCACCAGAAAATGTAACTGACAAAGTAGTGAAATGATATAAAATAAAATACGTACAAATAAAAAAAAAAAATTTGATTTATGAGGTGGAGTTCTATATGGTGTAGGAGTTTGAGTAGGCGGTGGACGTAGCAGTGTAGGTGGAAGCGGCGGTGGAGGAGGACGAGGTAGCCAACACAGGTTTTTGGTTTTAATTTTATTTTAAAAAATTAGGGTACACTCCAAAAGAGTGTGAAATATCCAAAATACAAGAATGAGCAATTGCGCTGCAGTATAACAATGGCTGGTTAGTGCCGGTATACATGTCTATTCTGCACAAGGTACGGACAAGTCCTGAGGGATCCATACCTGGTTCATTTTAATGAACGTGAGCTTGTCCACATTGGCTGTGGACAGGCGGCTGCGCTTGTCTGTGATGATGCCCCCTGCCGTGCTAAACACACGTTCAGATAATACACTGGCTGCAGGGCAAGCTCAGGCCATGTGCCCAATTTGGATACCCAGAAGTTGAAGGGGGCAGACCCGTCATTCAGTACGTGTAGGCGTGTGCACACATACTGCTCCACCATGTTTGTGAAGTGCTGCCTCCTGATAAGACGTTCCATATCAGCTGATGGTGTTGGTTGTTGTGGCGTGCTGACAAAGCTTTTCCACATTTCGGCCATGCTAACCCTGCCTTCTGAGGTGCTGGCGGTGCCCCAGCTGCGTTGGCCACCTCTTCCTCGTCCTCTGCCTTCGCCTTGTGCTTCCACTGTGCCTCCGCTGTCAAGTGGGAATGCCACCAGCAGCGCGTCTACCAGCATGCGCTAGTACACGCGCATCTTGCGATCACGCTCCAGTGACGGAATTAAGGACGGTACGTTGTCCTTGTAACGGGGATCCAGCAGCGTAGCCACCCAGTAATCAGCACAAGTTAGAATGTGGGCAACTCAGCGGTCGTTGCGGAGACACTGCAGCATGTAATCGCTCATGTGTGCCAGGCTGCCCAGAGGCAACGAAAAAGCTGTCCTCTGTGGGTGGTGTATCGTCTGTGTCCTCTGTATCCCCCCAGCCACGCACCAGTGATGGCCATGAGCTGGTCTGGGTGCCACCCTGCTGTTAACATGTTTCCTCCTCCTCCATCTTCTCCTCCTCATCCCCCACCTCGTCATCCTCCAGAAATGTACCCTGGCTGGACAATTGTGTACCTGGCATTTGTGGTTGCAGGAACCCACTCTCGGAGCCACTTGGGAATGATTGGCCCGAAACCCTACTAAATAATCCCTCTTCCTCCTCCTTCTCCTGTGCCACATCCACTTCCATCATCGCCAGGAGCATTTTTTCAAGGAGTCATAGAAGTGGGATAGTAACGCTGAGAACGGCGTCATCGCCACTGGCCATGTTGGTGGAGTACTCGAAACAGCGCAACAGGGCACACAGGTCTTGCATGGAGGCCCAGTCATTGGTGGTGAAGTGGTGCTGTTCTGCCGAGTGACTCACCCGTGCGTGCTGCAGCTGAAACTCCACTATGGCCTACTGCTGCTCGCACAGTCTGGCCAGCATATGCAAGGTGGAGTTCCACCTTGTGGGCACGTCGCATATAAGGCGGTGAGCGGGAAGGCCGAAGTTACGCTGCAGCGCTGACAGGCGAGCAGCAGGAGGGTGAGAACGCCGAAAGCGCGCACAGACGGCCCACACTTTATGCAGCAGCTCTGACATATCGGGGTAATTTTTAAGGAATCTCTGCACCACCAAATTCAGCACATGCGCCAGGCAAGGGATGTGCGTCAAACCGGCTAGTCCCAGAGCTGCTACGAGATTTTGCCTGTTATCGCACACTACAAGGCCAGGCTTGAGGCTGACTGGCATAAACCACTCATCGGTCTGTTGTTCAAGGCCCATCCACAGCTCCTGCGCGGTGTGGGGTTTCTCCCTCAAACAGATACGTTTTAAAACTGCCTGTCGTTTACCCCTGGCTGTGCTGAAGTTGGTGGTGAAGGTGTTACGCTGACCGGATGAGGAGCTGATAGAGGATGAGGAAGCAGAGTAGGAGGAGGAAGCTACAGGAGGCAAACTGAAGCGCCCTGCAATCCTCGGTGGTGGAAGGACATGCGCCAAACTGCTATCCGCCTCAGGCCCAGCCGCCACTGCATTTACCCAGGGTGCTGTTATGGAGAAATAACGGCCCTGACCGTGCTTACTGGTCCACGTATCCATAGTCAGGTGCACCTTGCCACAGATGGCATTGCGCAGTGCACACCTGATTTTGTCCCCTATTTGGTTGTCCAAGGAAGGGATGGCTCGCCTTGAAAAGTAGTGGCGGCTGGGCCGACGTACTGTGGGACTGCCACCGCCATAAGGCCTTTAAAACTATCCGTCTCCAACAGACGGAATGACAGCATTTCAAAGGCCAGTCATATAGAAATGCTGCCATTCAGGGCTAGGGATCGCGGGTGGGTAGGGGGTACTTCCTCTTCATCCCCAGCGTTTGGGAGATGGAGAGCTGAACGCTTCTGTGGGACATTGTGGAGATGCTTGGTGACCCAGATGGTGGTGTTGCAGGCAGATCCTCTGTTTGCAGGGTGGCAGGTGGCACTGTCACTCCAGAGGTGGATGAAGAGGCCGAGACTGCAGCAGAAGAGGAAGCAGGAGGAGCCAGAGACCTTTCTTGGTTTTTGAGGTGTCTACTCCACTGCAGCTCGTGCTTTGCACTTAGATTCCTGGACATGCAGGTTGTGCTCAAGTTGAGAACGTTTATGCCTCACTTCAGGCTCTGATTGCACAGCGTGCAAACCACTCGTGTCTGTCGTCAGCACATTGTCTGAAGAACTGCCACGCCAGGGATCTCTTTGGAGCTGGCTTTGGTGTGCTCGGTCCCTTGCTGCGGTGGGCAGTAGCAGGCGTACTGTCTAGGGGACGGCCGCTCCGCTTTTGTACCCTGCTCCCTCTTCTGCTGTGCTGGTGGCTCTGTGCGACCACCGCCTCTTCCTCCGAACTACACAGGTCACTCGCATGACCTTGACTCCATGTGGGGTCGAGGACCTCATCGTCCTCCACATCCTCTTCCACCCAGTCTTCACCCCTGCCCTCCTTGTCGGTCTGCACACTTTGGAAAGCCCCAGCAGTTGGCATCTGTGTTTTGTCATCATCCGAGACGTGCTGCGATGGTCCTCCTATGTACTCATCTTGAAACATAAGTGGTTGAGCATCGGTGCACTCAATCTCTTCCACTTCTGGGGCAGGGATAGGTGGATGGCCCTGGGAAACCCTGCTAACAGAGTCATCAAAAAGCAGAAGAGACTGCTGCATGACTTGGGGCTCAAACTGCTTGGCTGATTTGCAAGGGGGTGAGGTGAAAGACTGATGGACATCGGCTGCAGGTGCCAACCCTGATCTTTCAGCAGGAGACTCGGTGGGAGACAATATGAAGGAACTAGAGGCACTGTCAGCAACCCAATCTACTATCGCCTGTACTTGTTCTGGACTCACCATTCGTAGAGCCGCATTAGGCCCGACCAAATACCGCTGCAGGTTCTGTCACCTACTCGCACCTGAGAAAGGGGTTTCACTTGTGCGTGTAGCTGGCACAGATCGACCATGTCCTCTCCCTGCAACAGGAGCTCCACCAGCAGCACCACGACCTGGGCCACGTCCCTTATTTGACGCTCTCATATTTCTCAAATTTAGGATCTTGCCCTAAATGGGTGTTTTATTAATAGCAGAATAGAACCACAGTATGTAAAGGGTATATATCACACGTACAGATGCAAACTGGGCAGCAATTAAATTTTTTTGCCAAAAATAAGTGTTTTTATAATTGCAGAATAGAACCACAATATCTAAAGTGTGTATCTCACACATACAGATCTAGACTAGGCCACAATTTAAGTTTTTTGCCCAAAATGGATGTTTTTCAAATAAAAGAATAGAACCACAGTAAGTAAAGGGTGTATATCACACGTACAGATCCAGACTAGGCCGCAATTAACCACTTCAACCCCGGGCCTGTTTTCACCTTCCTGCCCAGGCCATTTTTTTTAAATCTGACATGTGTGACTTTATGTGGTAATAACTTTAAAATACTTTTACTTATACAGGCCATTCTGAGATTGTTTTCTCGTCATATATCGTACTTCGTGACACTGGTGAAATGGAGTCCAAAAATGTTTTTTTTATTTATAAAAAAAGACCAAATTTACCAAAAATTTAGAAAAATTAGCAAATTTCCAAATTTCACGTTCTCTACTTTTATAATAGATAGTAATACCTCCAAAAATAGTAATTACTTTACATTCCCCATAAGTCTACTTTATGTTTGGATCATTTTGAAAATGACATTTTATATTTTTGGGATGTTAGAAGGCTTAGAAGTTTAGAAGCAAATCTTAACATTTTTAACAATATTTCCAAAACCCAAATTTTTCAGGATCAGTTCAGTTATGAAGTCACTTTCTGGGGCTTACATATTAGAAACCACCCATAAATCACCCCATTTGAGAAACTACACCCCTCAAGGTATTCAAAACTGATTTTACAAACTTTGTGAACACTTTAGGTGTTCCACAAGAGTGAATGGCAAATGGAGATAAAATTTCAGAATTTCACTTTTTTGGCAGATTTTTCATTTTAATCCATTTGTTCCAGTAGCAAAACAAGGGTTAACAGTGAAACAAAACTCAAAATCTATTACCCTGAATCTGGGGTTTACAGAAACACCCCATGTGTGCTCAAAAACTGATGTATGGTCGCACAGCAGGCTTCATAGTGGAAGGAGCATCATATGGCTTTTGGAGAGTGGATTTAGCTGGAATGGTAATTGGGAGCTATGTCTCATGTGAAGACACTCTGAGGTGCCCCAAAAGTGGAAACCGCCAAAAAGTCACCCCATTCTGGAAACTACACCCCTTTAAGGAATATTTCAAGGTGTGTAGTGAGCACTTTGACCCATCGGGCGTTTCACAGAATTAGGAAACGCTTGGCTGTGAAAATGAAAAATTGAATTCTTTTCCATAAAAAGTGGCTTTACACCCACATTTTTCACTTTCACAAGGGGTAACAGGACAAAATGCACTCCACATTTTGTTACCTATTTCCGCCCGAATACGCCAACACCCAATATGTGCTCATAAAATGATGTATGGGTGCATGGCAGGGTCCAAAAGGGAAGTAGCGCCATAGGGCTTTTGGAGGACAGATTTTGCAGGATTGACTTTTGGGAGCTATGTCGCATATAATGACACCCTGAGGTACCCCTACAGTTGAAATCTCCAAAAAGTGACCCCATTCTGGAAACTACACCCTTCAAGGAATATTTCAAGATGTGTAGTGAGAACTTTGTCCTCAAAAGGTAAAACATGGAATTGGCTGTGAAAATGAAAAATTACAATTCTTTCAAGAAAAATGGACTTTAGCCCCAAATATTTCCATTTCAAAATGGGGAACTGGAGAAAATGTACCCCATAATTTATTGCCCAGTTTCTTCTGATTAGAGCAATACCCCATATGTGCTTGTATACTGCTAAATGGGCGTACCACAGGGGTCAGAAGGAAAGGAGCAACAAATGGCTTCTGGGAGGCAGATTTCACCGAAATAATTCACAGGCGCCATCTTGCAATTGAACACACTACGAGGTACCCCTAGAGTGGAAATCCCCAAAAAGTGACCCCATTCTGGAAACAACACCACTCACGGAATATTCCAAGGTGTGTAGTGAGCACTTTGACCCATTGAGCGTTTCACAGAATTAGGAAACGCTTGGTTGTGAAAATGAAAAATTACTATTTTTTTCTGAAAAAGTAGCTTTACACACACATTTTTCACTTTCACAAGGGGTAGCAGGACAAAATGCACCACACATTTTGTTCCCCATTTCCCCCCGAATACGCCAACACCCAATATGTGCATATAAAATAATGTATGGGTGCATGGCAGGGTCCAAAAGGGAAGTAGCGCCATAGGGCTTTTGGAGGACAGATTTTGCAGGATTGGCTTTTGGGAACTATGTCGCATATAAAGACACCCTGAGGTACCCCTACAGTTGAAATCCCCAAAAAGTGACCCCATTCTGGAAACTACACCCCTTTAAGGAATATTTCAAGGTGTGTAGTGAGCACTTTGACCCATCGGGCGTTTCACAGAATTAGAAAACGCTTAGCTGTGAAAATGAAAATTTTTAATTTTCTCCATAAAAAGTTGCTTTACACCGACATTTTTCACTTTCACAAGGGGTAACAGGACAAAATGCACCAAACATTTTGTTCCCCATTTCCTCCCGAATACGCCAACACCCAATATGTGCTCATAAAATGATGTATGGGTGCATGGCAGGGTCCAAAAGGGAAGTAGCAGCATAGGGCTTTTGGAGGACAGATTTTGCAGGATTGACTTTTGGGAGCTATGTCGCATATAAAGACACCCTGAGGTACCCCTACAGTTGAAATCCCCAAAAAGTTACCCCATTCTGGAAACTACACCCTTCAATGAATATTTTAAGATGTGTAGTGAAAACTTTGTCCTCAAAGGTAAAACATGGAATTGGCAGTGAAAATGAAAAATTATAAATTTTTCAAGAAAAAGGGACTTTCAAAAGGGGGAACTGGAGAAAATGTACCCCCTTATTTATTGCCTAGTTTCTCCTGATTAGAGCAACACCCCATATGTGCTTGTATACTGCTATATGGGCGTACCACAGGGGTCAGAAGGAAAGGAGCACCAAATGGCTTCTGGAAGGCAGATTTCACCGAAATAATTCACAGGCGCCATTTTGCAATTGAAGACACCCTGAGGTAACCCTAGAGTGGAAACCCCCAAAAAGTGACCCAATTCTGGAAACAACACCCCTCAAGGAATATTCCAAGGTGTGTAGTGAGCACTTTGACCCATCGAGCGTTTCACAGAATTAGGAAACGCTTGAAAATGAAAAATTATATTAAAACTATTAAAACTGTTATATTAGGGCTTTTGGAGGACAGATTTTGCAGTATTGGCTTTTGGGAACTATGTCGCATATAAAGACACCCTGAGGTACCCTTAGAGTGGAAATCCACAAAAACTGACCCCATTGCGGAAACTACACCCCTCAAAGAATATTTCAAGGTGTGTAGTGAGCACTTAGACCCATCGGGCATTTCACAGAATTAGGAAACGCTTGGCTGTGAAAATAAAAAAATGACAATTTTTTCCAGAAAAAGTAGCTTTACACCCACATTTTTCACTTTCACAAGGGGTAGCAGGACAAAATGCACCCCACATTTTGTTCCCCATTTCCCCCCGAATACGCCAACACCCAATATGTGCTCATAAAATGATGTATGGACGCATGGCAGGGTTCTAGATTCAAACAGCTAAATATGGATTTTGCTGACCTGAATTGGTAGACATGGATTTTAGTTGCCATGTCACATTTAAAAAATGTCCAGAGGTCCCCAGAAATGAAAAATTCCAAAAAGTGACACCATTTCGGAAAGAGCACCCCCGTACGAACATTTTAAGTGGTGGAAAGGGTACTTTTTACCAAACAGGTTTCTCACAGAAGTCAGAATTACTTGAGACAAGCATTTCATAGCACACATTTGTAAAAATTACTAGCAGACCCCAATTTTTCACTTTTACAAGGGGTTAAAGGAGAAAATGCACCCCAGTATATGTTCCCCATTTTCTCCCCATTTTGCAAACACCCCATATGTGCTCATAGCCTGCTGTATTGGCGCAGAGCAGGCCGCTACAGGCAAAGTACAATTTGCAGGTCTGAATTGGCAGACATGGATTTTAGCTGCCATGTCGCATTTAAAAAATTTCCAGAGATCCCCAGAAGTGACCCCATTTTGAAAAAAGCACCCCCGTACGGACATTTTAAGTGGTGAAAAGGGTACATTTTACCAAACAGGTGTCTCACAGAAGGCAGAAATACTAGAGAGAGGATTTCAAAGCACACATTTGTAAAAATGAAAAAGTACTAGCAGACCCCAATTTTTCACTTTTACAAGGGGTTAAAGGAGAAAATGCACCCCAGTATATGTTCCCCTTTTTCCCCCTATTTTGTAAACACCCCGTATGTGCTCGTAGCCTGCTGTATTGGCGCACAGTAGGCCACTACAGGCAAAGTGCAAAATATGTTTTTTGCAGGCCTGAATTGGCAGACATGGATTTTAGCTGCCATGTCGCATTTAAAAAATTTCCAGAGGTCCCCAGAAATGAAAAACCCCAAGAAGTGACCCCATTTTGGAAAGAGCACCCCCGTACGGACATTTTAAGTGGTGGAAAGGGTAGTTTTTACCAAACAGGTGTCTCACAGAAAAGATTATGTAGTGGTTGTTGGAAAGTGGGTATGCAAGTGAGGTGGACTAAATCAGAGATATGGAAATATTACAGGGAGCATAAAGGATGAAATTAAAAATTCATGGATGAGTGGTAGGTTCGGAAGCATTCTTTCATGCAGAGGCCAGGTTTATCAGGGCAGGGGTCGCACTGATAAATGGTGTCCTTTCGTATTCCCCTTTTGTAACAAACCCGACATCTTTTTTGGGTCTTTCCCCTCTTTGCTATTTGTGGGACTTCACCAGGGAAATGCTGTCCTAGTACAACACGGGCACCATGACCTCCTGAAGTACTCGGGCCCTCCCCTTCCTGACTTTGGAAAATTAGGGCCTTGATTACCGCCTCTTGGAACTGTCTGGCCTGCAGTTCTATGTAAAATGTATGCATTGTACATTGCCATCTGTACAATATATAAGGCAAGCTTTTTGTACCACACCTTAGTTTTATGCATGGCACTGTAGGGCTTCAGAACTTGATCGGACAGATCAACCCCTCCCATGTGTCTGTTGTAATCAAGGATGCAGTCAGGCTTGTTGACAGGGGTAGTGGTACCTCGCACTTGGGCAGGAGATCTGGTGTTTGTGTGAATGGTGGTTAGTACAAGGACATCCCTCTTGTCCTTGTACTTAACCGCCAGCATGTTCTCATTGAGGAGAGCCTTACGGTCACCTTTTCAGAGTAGTTGCCCTACCAGGGATCTAGGGATCCCTCTCAGATTTTTTCGCACTGTGCCGCAAGCCACAGTACCTTGGGTTTTTAGGGACATGAATAGGGGTATGCTGGTGTAATAGTTATCTACATAGAGGTGATAACCATTATCCAGCAGTGGGTGCAGTAAGTCCCACACAATCTTGCCAGTAACTCCTAGGATGGGGGGGCATTCAGGGGGTTGTATCCGGGAATCTTTCCCCTCATAAACCCGGAACCTGTAGGTGTACCCAGAGGTACTCTCGCACAGCTTGTACAAGTGCCCTGGGGTGAACACCTCTGTAAATTTTGAGTTAAGGTGCTCCAGAAGGGGTCTTATTTTGAATAGACGGTCAAAATTTGGGTCATTTGGGGGGGGGGGGGGGGGGATGCACTGTGCATTATCATTGTAATGTAGGAATTTCAAAATGGATTCAAATCTTGAGCGGGACATGGCCATATTGTAAATTGGAGTGTGGTACAAGACATCTGAACTGCAATATTATCTCATTTCATTTTTTTTTTTTACAAGGCCCATATGCAGCAACAGCCCCCAAAACTTCATAATGTCTGCTGCATTTACAGGGATCCAACCTAGGGGTCTAGCATATGAGGATGTTGGGTTTTGAGAAATAAACTGCTGGGCGTACAAATTTGTTTGGGTCACGATCAAATTTATGAGATCGTCAGAGAAATAGATTTTGAAAAAAATCTATTTCTGTGAAGCCTGTGCAGTCAATCTGGATTCCAGAGTTTCCCACAAACTCTGGAATTTGGGGCTCATAATCCTCAGGCGGTGTGGCCCATAGGGGATCACTGGGGGGGGGGGGGGCTACTTCATCTCTACTGGGGCGTCTCCTTGAGGGTCCCTCATCACCGGATGACGATGATGATGGAGTTGAGGAGTAGAGGAATGTGGCATCCTCTTCTCCCTCACTTGCAGACTCCATTTCAGAGGCAAGAATGGCATATGCCTCTTCAGCGGAGTACATTCTCTGGGATGAATTGGACATTTTTATTTTTATTGGTGTATGTAAATTAAAAAGTGTCAGGGGGGTGTATGTAGTGATTTAACACGTGAGGGGACTTGTAATGAATTAATTAAAATAAAATTTATGATAAAGAAAAAAAGAGAAAGAAAGAAAAGAGAAAAAGATAAGTGAAATAATTAGATAAAAATTTAGAAAAATGGCTTAAAAAAAAAAAAAAAAAAGCACTAAACCTGAGCAGACGCAGTCAGTACTGATCGGCGCTCAGCAGGCTCAGGACCCACGCACGTGTGTGGGTTAAAAAATCTAAACTAGTACTAACTAAAATTGACATATATACAGTCCTGATCAAAAGTTTAAGACCACTTGAAAAATGGCAAAAAATCATATTCAGCATGACTGGATCTTAACAAGGTTCCAGGCTGGATCTTAACAAGGTTCCAAGTAGAGCTTTAACATGCAACAAGAAGAAATGGGAGTGAGACAAAACATTTTTTGAACATTCAATTTAATGAAAACAACGAATAAACTGAAACAGGCTGTTTTTCAGCTGATCAAAAGTTTAGGACCACACCTCCCAAAAAAAACTAAACCCCCCAAAACAGAAATCCAACTTCCAAACATGAACTCAGTAATGAGTAGCTCCTCCGTTATTGTTTATCACTTCAAAAATTAGTTTAGGCATGCTTGATGCAAGCGTTTCCATGAGGTGAGTGGGAACATTTCTCCAAGTGGTGAAGACGGCTGCACGAAGGCCATCTACTGTCTGGAACTGTTGTCCATTTTTGTAAACTTCCCTTGCCATCCATCCCCAAAGGTTCTCAATTGGATTTAGATCAGGGGAACACGCAGGATGGGCCAAAAGAGTGATGTTATTCTCCTGGAAGAAGTCCCTTGTCCTGCGGGCATTGTGTACTGTAGCGTTGTCCTGTTGAAAAACCCAGTCGTTACCACACAGACGAGGGCCCTCAGTCATGAGGAATGCTCTCTGCAACATCTGGACATAGCCAGCGGCCGTTTGACGCCCCTGCACTTCCTGAAGATCCATTGTTCCACTGAAGGAAAAAGCACCCCAGACCATGTTTTTGAAGCCCTTCAGTCTCAGATGCTGTCTGATGGTTATGGGGCTGCAGTCAGAACCAGTAAGGGCCTTAATTTGAGTCGAGGATCGTCCAGTGTCTTGACAGACAGTCAATTGGATCCTCCGGCTCAGTGCTGATGAATTTTTTTTGGGGTCTTCCACTTGACTTTTTTGTTCCATAACCCTCAGGATCATTTAAGAAATTCCAAATGACTGTCTTAGGCCTAGTTCACACTAACGTGTGTGATCCGTGGCCGTATTGCGGGCCGCAATACACGGCCACAGTTCCGTGTGCATTCTGCATCACAGATGCGGACCCATTCACTTCAATGGGTCCGCAAATCCGGATTTGCGGAACGACCGCACGGAACGGGACCCCTCGGAAGCACTGCGGAGTGCTCTGTGGGGTTGCGCCCTGTACTTCCGTTCCGCAAAAAGATAGAACAGGTCCTATCCTTTTTGCGGAACGGGCAGATCGCGGACCCATTAAAGTGAATGGGTCCGCGATCCGATGCGGCTGACCCACGGCCGGCGATCGTGCATTGCGAGCCGCAGCACGGGCACGGGTCACACACGTTCATGTGAACTAGGCCTTACTGCCTCCCACCTCAGCAGCGATGGCGCGCTGTGAGAGACCCTGCTTATGCAGTTCAACAACACGACCATGATCAAAAAGGGAGAGGTTTTTTTGCCTTTGCCATCACAACGTGTGACTACCTGACAGAAAATGACAATGAATCCACATCTTTGCACAGATTTGGCCTTTTAAAAGGCATGTGGTCCTAAAATTTGGATCAGCTGAAAAATAGCCTGTTTCAGTTAGATCGTTATTTTCAATTAGACTAGAAAAAGAAAAGAAAAAAGCAGCACACATTAAACGCGGGTGCAATTCCTTGTGGGGGCCTGTGACCAAGGTCCCAAATGTAAAAAGCAGAAAAAAGGCAGCACTCCAGATTAGTGATGAAAAAAGTGGATGGTTTATTCACCCATCTAGCAGCAACGTTTCTGCTCTCTCATTGGAGCCTTTGTCTAGCTGAATAACATGTGCATAGTGACATACATAAATAGTGCAAGCAATTTACAAAATCAAAATCCATGATTAAGTAATAAAGTGCAAATGTATCAAAGTATAACAATGTTAAAAACAAAATTCATCTGTGGCCATGATCATAGCAAAGGTAATTGTGAACGCCATCGAATAAAGTGCATAGCGTGATAAAAACTGTAGTAATATTGATGTGAATACATAATTATCAATAAAAATAGTGGGTATCAATATCAAATTGATTGAAACCTTAAAAACATTCGGCTCAGTCACGTTCAGTCGTGGAGACATAATGAAACCTGCTTGGCGTCCGGAAGAGCGGTCTGCGCATGCGCCGCTACACGTGCTCTCGCGAGACACGGGACAATGTATGGAGATGTGGGAAAATTGCAAAGACACACTAAATGTATTCAAACCTCCACAGTTCAAGCAGACAAAAGCTGATCCGCAAACGGAAGACCAACGGGTGACCATCAGTCTCCGTGCTGGGATGTTTGTGCCGGGTGGGTGTCACGGAGTGTCAGACCGTATTCTCCTCCCCTCCCAGACCTATCAGCATATCTGCTCCATGTCATTATCCCAGGGTTGCAAAGGGAGCATCCAAGTAAAACTTGGAACAGTCTCCCAGCAACAGTAAGGGTGGGGCATCAGGGTGTCACAGTGATGTGACCCCGGATCGCTCCCGAAACAAGGGAAAGGCTTGGATAGACTGAATCAGAGCAGTACATAATATGCATATTTAAATCATGAACAGACCAACCTGTCGCGAGTCCGTGTCACCCAGGCCCCAATAGGGGGCAGGGGAGGCACAGAGTCAGAGACAAGGGTGTCCGTGATCATAGTTCCCATAAAAGTGGTATCCCAACCAGACAAATATATACTGCATTCTACTATAAAAATGGATCGCCCGCATGGTCCCTCCATTCTTCACCAAACGTGACCATTCCTGACAATAGAATCAATAATTGCTGTCCTACAAAAAAAGAAACACAATTAGACATATAGCACATGTTGTTTTCCACACGAGGAGGCACAAGTAAAAAAACACATGCATAAATGATGGAGATGACTAAATGACCCTGAATTCTACATTTAGACCCTGTGGCTTCAGAGTTTCCAGTGTATAAATCCAAAAAAGTTCTCTTCTCTTCAATATTTTGGTCCTATTCAGGGACCATTTAGTCCTATTCAGGGACTATTTAGAATTCAGGGTCATTTAGTCATCTCCATCATTTATGCATGTGTTTTTTACTTGTGCCTACATGTGCTATATGTCTAATTGTGTTTCTTTTTTGTAGGACAGCAATTATTGATTCTATTGTCAGGAATGGTCACGTTTAGTGAAGAATGGAGGGACCATGTGATCTTCTGAAAAGCTCTGAGTGAAAAGCAGTGATTTATGTGGTAGTACCAGAAGTCCCAGCCGACAACGAGCAGCACAGAAGGGCACAGATCCTCTCTGCAAGCAGTCACTAAGCTAGAATGGCTGCCTGCAGAGAGGCACCAACGGTTCTTTCTGCTGCATAGCGCTGCCATTGGCTGGAGCGTTGTTCCAGCCAATCGCAGTGCTGGGAGGGGACATCAGTGTCTAATGTCCCCTCCCTGACCTCGGAGGTGACATGGGCTGATGTAATCAGCCCTAATCACCTCCGTCCCAGCAACCAGCAGCACCACAGATTGGCTGATACTTGTACACTGCGTGCAGAATTATTAGGCAAATTAGTATTTTGACCACATCATCCTCTTTATGCATGTTGTCTTACTCCAAGCTGTATAGGCTCGAAAGCCTACTACCAATTAACCATATTAGGTGATGTGCATCTCTGTAATGAGAAGGGGTGTGGTCTAATGACATCAACACCCTATATTAGGTGTGCATAATTATTAGGCAACTTCCTTTCCTTTGGCAAAATGGGTCAAAAGAAGGACTTGACAGGCTCAGAAAAGTCAAAAATAGTGAGATATCTTGCAGAGGGATGCAGCACTCTTAAAATTGCAAAGCTTCTGAAGCGTGATCATCGAACAATCAAGCGTTTCATTCAAAATAGTCAACAGGGTCGCAAGAAGCGTGTGGAAAAACCAAGGCGCAAAATAACTGCCCATGAACTGAGAAAAGTCAAGCGTGCAGCTGCCAAGATGCCACTTGCCACCAGTTTGGCCATATTTCAGAGCTGCAACATCACTGGAGTGCCCAAAAGCACAAGGTGTGCAATACTCAGAGACATGGCCAAGGTAAGAAAGGCTGAAAGACGACCACCACTGAACAAGCTGAAACGTCAAGACTGATTTTTCTAAGGTTTTATGGACTGATGAAATGAGAGTGAGTCTTGATGGGCCAGATGGATAGGCCCGTGGCTGGATTGGTAAAGGGCAGAGAGCTCCAGTCCGACTCAGACGCCAGCAAGGTGGAGGTGGAGTACTGGTTTGGGCTGGTATCATCAAAGATGAGCTTGTGGGGCCTTTTCGGATTGAGGATGGAGTCAAGCTCAACTCCCAGTCCTACTGCCAGTTTCTGGAAGACACCTTCTTCAAGCAGTGGTACAGGAAGAAGTCTGCATCCTTCAAGAAAAACATGATTTTCATGCAGGACAATGCTCCATCACACGCGTCCAAGTACTCCACAGCGTGGCTGGCAAGAAAGGGTATAAAAGAAGAAAATCTAATGACATGGCCTCCTTGTTCACCTGATCTGAACCCCATTGAGAACCTGTGGTCCATCATCAAATGTGAGATTTACAAGGAGGGAAAACAGTACACCTCTCTGAACAGTGTCTGGGAGGCTGTGGTTGCTGCTGCACGCAATGTTGATGGTGAACAGATCAAAACACTGACAGAATCCATGGATGGCAGGCTTTTGAGTGTCCTTGCAAAGAAAGGTGGCTATATTGGTCACTGATTTGTTTTTGTTTTGTTTTTGAATGTCAGAAATGTATATTTGTGAATGTTGAGATGTTATATTGGTTTCACTGGTAAAAATAAATAATTGAAATGGGTTTATATTTGTTTTTTGTTAAGTTGCCTAATAATTATGCACAGTAATAGTCACCTGCACACACAGATATCCCGCTAAAATAGCTAAAACTAAAAACAAACTAAAAACTACTTCCAAAAATATTCAGCTTTGATATTAATGAGTTTTTTGGGTTCATTGAGAACATGGTTGTTGTTCAATAATAAAATTAATCCTCAAAAATACAACTTGCCTAATAATTCTGCACTCCCTGTATAGCGCTGCCATAGGCTGGAGGGTTGCTCCAGCCAATCGCAGCGCTGGGAAGGGACACCTGTGTCTGGTGTCCCCTCCCTGACCTAGGAGGAGACATGGGGTTATGTCTTCAGCCCCCTCCCACCTCTAGCCGAGCCCCCCTGCAGCTCCATACATTGCCAGCGCTGCGATGGGCTGGTCCTCACTAGCCAGCCAATCGCAGCGATTGGGGCTGCAGGGGGGCGGAAAAACTCCTCCTCACCTTCATCTAAGAAGGCTGACTGCCGATTAGTGCAGTCAGCTTACTCCGGTCACCGCGCCGAATCGCACGGTGACCGGAGTTATCCATGACGTACTATTACGTCACGATGCGTACGTCATGTGTCGGGAAGGGGTTAAAGATTTTTGGCCGAAATGGGTGTTTTATTAATAGAAGAATAGAACCACAGTATCTAAAGGGTGTATCTCACAATGACATATGCAGCAAAGGCTGCAAAATAAAGTTTTTTGTCCAAAATGGGCGTTTGTTTTTACTAACAGAATATGAAAGCTGTATATAACGCTTGAATTTCACACGTGCAGATGCAGCAATGGCTGTAAAATTGTGTATTTTGCCAAAAAGGGTGTTTTTTAAAAACCCAGAAAATTATAGCTGTATTTCTAGCTTAAATTGCACACTGACTAATCCTGCAAAGGCACCAGATGTTGGATATTGCCAAAAAAGGGTGTTTTTTTAAAACCAGATTATTATTGCAGTATTTAAAGCTTGGATTTGAATGTCACAAAAGCACAGATGCAGTGCGGGTGCACTGAGCTTGCATAAAATGTCACTGGGCTCAGGGCAGGGTAAAAAGATTGTGCACTGCACCCACACAACTAAATCTATGTAGATTGCTGAGTTCAATTGGAGTTCTGATCACAGTTTCTGTCCTATTCGCTCCCTCACAGCAGCAGCATCCTCTCCCTACACTAAGCACAGCAGCGTGACGTGCAGCGCTACGTGACTACAGCTTATATAGAGGCTGGGTCACATGCTGCACTGGCCAATCACAGCTATGCCATTAGTAGGTATGGCTGTGATGTCTTCTAAGGTCACACAGTTAAACGTTTGTTGATTGACTGCTCTGCAGCCTTTCAAAAAGCTCTAAGAAATCGCCAAACACCGAACCCCAACTTTTACTGAAATGTTCGGGATCCAAAAATCCTAAAGTTCGGTACGGACCCGAACTTTACAGTAGAGGCAACTGGGCACAACGTACTGTGGGAAAGCCACCGCTATCAGATTCTTAAAACTGTCCCTGTCCACCAGACGGAATGACAGCATTTCAAAGGCCAGGAATTTTGAAATGCTGGCATTCAGGGCCAGGGATCGCGGGTGAGTAGGGGGGTACTTCCTCTTTTGCTCCAGTGTTTGGGAGATAGACAGCTGAACGCTTCCATGGGACATTGTGGAGATGCTTGGTAACCGAGGTGGTGGCGTTGCTGCCACATCCTCTGTTTGCGGGGTGGCAGGTGCCACTGTCACTTCAGAGGGGGATAAAGAGACAGCAGCAGAAGAGGAAGCAGGAGGAGCCAGAGACCTTTTTTTGGTTTTTGAGATGTCTACTCTGTGACGAGGGTTCCCCAAGTAGAGTCCCCTTTTTAAATACACACACTCACAGGCCTAGAGGCCCCCTTTATTCTGCTTTAAAAGAGAAATATGTCTTTGCTTGGAGCTGTGTCCTACTAATTGAAAATTACACATCCCCGTCATAAAGATAAGGATGGGAGCTTCAAAAGCACCCCTGCCAAGGCTAATCATAAAATACTGGATTCTGGGATAACATTAGCCAGCAGTCTGACTACAGTCCCAGCAAGGGACCAGAGAGAGATGGGAAAGCGACCCATTGAACCTTTGAGGGACTCAAACATAGTCATTTTTCATATCTCTTTTTGTAGGCATATTCTGCACTGGCTAAGGCCGGATTCAACCTCTATGGACCAGTGCAATCACGGAGATATCAAAGAGTATGTTCTTGTGCCCTTGGAAGGCTGAAAATCCAGCTGGAGAACCAAAAGCCCCAGCAGAGTCAAGTTTGGTCTTGTTAGACTCATAAGATCATAAGGGTCATTAATACATGAATGTCATAGCTGTATTTAGTGGTTCCACAGAACTGTGGGCTCAGCCAGAATAAGGACATTCTGGGCTGACCTTAGCTGGGTCATAAACCTTGCTGACACCTCCTCGACCCTGCCCACACGTTCGTACCATTAGTGGGCAGAACTGCTGGCACCTCTTGTTTTAGAACTGTTATAAGATGGCAACCCTGCCTTGCCTTAACACCTGGATTTGTATCGCATTCTGAATGTCAGTGCTCAGGGTCCACTGATATGATACCAATCGGATTGCACAACGGCTTCAAGGACTGAAACAGAGGAACTTAAGTATACTTTTCATCCATTATCCCTTTTATTTTAACTGTCGTGAATTACTATTACCTTGAATTATTATTATCTAGAATAGTCGTTTTTCTGTAAATATATATATGCACTGTTTTTCCTTTCACCTTTTATTAAAAGATTGAAAAATCTTATTTGCTAAGTCTTCCGTGTTCTAAGCAAAGCAATTAACGAATCCTGTCTCTGAAGAGAGTAACGTTACCATTTTGTGTGAGAAAGGTCATTTTGATTGTTGCTTGGCTGAACAATTGTGATCGGTCAGCAAGCGGGAGCTGGTTCATTCCCTGCTCTGCGTGAGGGTGAGTGACCGTTAAAACACGTGGTGGCAGTATACCGAATTGTATCTATAAAGCCCCACCCCTTGTCACGTGCGGTATCCGTCTGCATACAGGTACGTTTGTGACATGCTCCACTGCAGAAAATAGGGAAATCCAGCTCACCCACTTGAATTCCAAATGATCCACCCTTGGTGCACGGTAATGTAGGTAAGACCTCAGCGAATATAAAGATAAAAGAATTCCAGCACCTGTAATCTTTGAGTGACGATTTCTTTATTCCAGCAGTGGGTAATAAAACATCGATGGCATAATCTTCACACATCCAGTTACAGTCAGTTACAGTCAACGCGTTTCGAACAAATAAATGTGGGTTGTACAACTCGAAAAATTTTTAATCGAGACTATTGGAACACTTAAATTATATCACGAACAGCGCATATGTGAACATTTTGAATCCTGCGAAACATTTTATTACTTCGCACAGCAGAAGTCTGCATACTTTTTCTGCATATGCAATCAAAAACTTATTTTTCTTCCATCAAGAGGAGGTGATCTGCCAGGGAACTCCTTGGAGTTGGCTTTGGTGTGCTCGGTCCCTTGGTGCGGTGCGCAGTAGCAGGCGTACTGTCTAGGGGATGGCCGCTCCGCTTTTGCACCCTGTTCCCTCTTTTGCTGTGCTGGTGGCTCTGTGCGACCACCGCCCCTTCCTCCAAACTGCACAGGTCACTCGCATGACCTTTATTCCATGTGGGGTTGAGGACCTCATCGTCCTCCAGATTATCTTCCACCCAGTCTTCCCCCCTGCCCTCCTTTTCGGTCTGCACACTGCGGAAAGCCACAGCAGTTGGCACCTGTGTTTCGTCATCATCCGAGACGTGCTGCGGTGGTCCTCCTATGTACTCATCCTGAAACAAGTGGTTTGCCATTGGTGCACTCAATCTCTTCCACTTCTGGGGCAGGGCTATGTGGATGGCCCTGGGAAACCCTGCTAGCAGAGTTGTCAAAAAGCAGAAGAGACTGCTGCATGACTTGGGGCTCAGACTGCTTGACTGATCTGCAAGTGGGTGAGGTGATAGACTGATTGCCATGGGATGCAGGTGCCAACTTTGATCTTTCAGCAGGGGACTGGGTGGGAGACAATGTGAAGGAACTGGAGGCACTGTCAGCCACCCAATCTACTAGCGCCTATACTTATTCTGGCCTCACCATTCGTAGAGCGGCATTTGGGCCTACTAAATAACGCTGTAGGCTCTGTCGCATACGCGCACCTGAGAAAGGTGTTTAATTTGGGCGTGTAGCTGGCACAGATCGACCACGTCCTCTCCCTGAAACAGGAGCTCCTCCAACACCAGCAGCACCATGACCAGGGCCACGTCCCTTATTTGACGCTCTCCTCATTTTTTACGGTCACCCACCGAAGTAACAGAAGTCTTTACTAAATTTAGTTCTCTGTCAGCAATGCAGAGCAGGGGTTTTTCAACGGCAAAAATGGGTTAATGTCACCCACCAATGGAACAGACAATTTTTAGAAATTTTGGTCCCTGTCACCTATGCAGAGCAGGGGTTTTTCAAGGGCAAAAATTGGTTAATGTCACCCACCAATGGAACAGACGCATTTTAGAAATTAAATCCCTGTCACCTATGCAGAGCAGGGGTTTTTAAACGGCAAAAATGGGTTAATGTCACCCACCAATGGAACAGACGAATTTTAGAAATTTAAGTCCCTGTCATCTATTCAGAGCAGGGGTTTTTAAACGGCAAAAATTGGTTAATGTCACCAACCAATGTAACAGACAAATTTTTTACAATTATTTACCTGTCTGGTCTGCTATGTAGAGCAGGGGTATACAACTGCCAACAATGCAAATATGTCAACCCCTGAACTCACAGACGGATTAACTATATTATTGTCCTTGGCACATATGCAGGTGCAGGTGTACTTCACACAACAGACGGATTAAGTATTAAATTATTAATATTTATTTTAGATGTTGCATTGCGCCCACCAAAAAATTGCTGTAGGAAGGTCAGCCACAGAATGAACAAACAGATAAATTATCTTTTTTTGTCTGGGGTATAAAAATGATGTACTGCACATGTGCCCTGGCTGGACAATTGTGTACCTGGCCTATGTTGGTGCAGGAACCCACCCTCCGAGCCACTTGCGAATGACTGGCCTGATAACCGTGGAAATGTCACCCCACAATCCTACAGATGGATTTACTGTATTTATTTGCCTGGCTGTCAGATATGCAGCGCAGGCCGCAAAGGTACTTTATGGCCAAAAAAAAGTAGTTTTTTCACCCACAATGTCCAAGTTGTATTCACTGATTATATTTCACTATCAGATTTGCAGTGCAGGCCGCAAAGGTACTTTATGGCCAAAAAGTGAGTTTTTTTTTCAAACGACAATGTAACAGCAGTATTTAACGCTTTTATTGGACTGTCAGAAGGTCGTAAATGTAATATCTAGCACAAAAAGTATGTTTTTTTCAAACCACAATATAACAGCAGTATTTAACGGTTGTATTGGACTGTCAGAAATGCAGCGCAGGCCGCAAATGTACGATGTAGCACAAAAAGGGTGTTATTTCCGGCCTGCGCTGCATTTCTGACAGTCCAATACAACCGTTAAATACTGCTGTTATATTTGTTTGAAAAAAAACACCCTTTTTGTGTTACATCATACATTCGCGGCCTGCACTGCATTTCTGACAGTCCAATAAAACAGTTAAATACTGCTGTTATATTGTCATTTGAAAAAAACTAACTTTTTTTGCTAGATAGAATATATAGAATATAGGTTAATTCGCCATATTCGCATAATGGCGCTGCTTCCTCATGCCTTTCTGAAGTGGGAAAACTCAAGAACGCCCTCTCAAGAGCGCGAAAATGCCGAATACTCCCCCCTAGAAGCGGGAACTCTCAAGCCTGCCCACCAAGAACTTTGCAATGTGAGCCAAGGGAGCCCTGTGGGCTCCACCCTCACTTCCTGTACTCGTCCTGACAGAGGAGCCAAGGAAGATGGCGCTCCCATCACCCAAGTGGAACCAGAGGGCAGTCCAGGGAGAACCAGTGTACGAGGCTCACCCACCAGAGTTCCGGGTCTCCCAGCTTGTGAAGAGAGCTGGCCCCAGCGCTTTTGGAGTATCCCCGAAGGCTGTGAGTTCCGCAACTGGTGGCGAGACGGCTGCCGTGCCGCTGCTCTAACAAAGATGGCCGCCGTTCCTGAACCCGCTCCCGCGGAAGAGGACATCGCGTCTACAGTCCAGACCCAGGAGGCTGAGGATCCCTCCACAATGGTTGAATGCACAGAAAAGTCGTCCCCCAAGATGGCCGCCAGCGACAAGCCAGCTCCTGCGGAAGACACCGCCGACCAAGTCGCCCAGGCCATGGACCAGTCTGCAGCGCTGACGGCAACTGAAGCCCCAGGTGACCACCAGGAGGCACCGGAACCGGCCGCCCGGCCGCGACATCAGGTAGGAGCAATCGCGCTCCCTGAGGCCAAGGCCCGGTCCGAAGCTGCCCCTGCACCGCGCCCGGTGGGTCTCGCCACTGCTTGTAGGCCTGAACAGGCTCCGCCATGCATGCTTGCTGGTGCGGCGGAGGCGGCCAAAATTTTCACTCCGCCGCCCAGAATGGACATCTCCAAGTCCAGGAGCCCTAACCCAGAGGTCCCGTTGGAAATAACAGCGCATGCCCAGATGGCCTGGGAATACAAATCGGCCATTGAGGAATGGGTCAAGCAGGTTATGGACCACCCCCGGCCCAGCGACCCAAAGCTCATCAGGTGCACAGGGACAGTACTATGGTTCGCTGTAGAGAGAGGAGTGGGCTTCCTCCAAGAAAGCCATTCAGGGGAAGAAATATTTCTGTCAAGCGCCGCTACCTACCACAGGCCCGTCACAACCTGTACGCAGGGGATCAAGTGGAGTATACCCAAGGCCCATTTGCTGCCGGTGTGACCCTGCTGGCTAAACCTTTGTCCCCTGCAGTTACCCCAGAGTCCTGACAGGAAGATTCAGGCTCTGCAGGGAGAGTTAGGTGCCTTCAAGAGACTCAAGATGGCAGGCTGCGGTTCAAGAAACAGCCTCAGCCAGAACCTGAACCACTTATCCCTGACCTGGCCACACTACCAACACTACGGGTGGGCCAGATTAATAACTCTGTTCTGACTTTAAATCCCATGTGTTCTACCATGTGCAACCATGTGCAACCATGTGTTCTACCATCCAAGCAGCACCAGGCACCCTCAGTTTTCCTTCCAGAACCCCTTCAGCCGGAGGCTTTACCCACCTCTGCACTGGCTAGGGATCCCGGCTTGCAGTATGTCACAGCTGCATTCACCAGGCTGTCTGCACAGCCACCACCTAAGGACACCACCAGAGGGCAGTGGCGTACCACTACTGCTGCAACTCTGAGCTACCAAAAGGCAAGAGCACCCCCTAATGTGCTTCAGTAGCTCAAGCAGCGAGGAGGACCTTCTCTAAAAATGCTCCTTTAAAAAAAATAAAGGACTAATGGGAGCCACGTCATGGACTGTTCCTGACGGGTGAGGACCTGTTGGCATTGTTTTAATGTTTTCTTTTACAGGTTGCCCTATTTCGTCCTTACCCTGATGGTCATGTGCAGTAAGGACTCCCCCCATCATCATTTAACCCCTTGCATCCAAGTTTGCACATTATTTTATCCCCTTTCTCATGTTACTTGACAGCCTTATGGAACTACAGTTCTAAATATGCTGCTTTTATGTGTTTTATATGACATGTTATACTGCCTAATGGATTATAATTAACTTTTATTGTCCCTGAGGAATACAAGTGACTTATGGACTTATTGTTTCTGTCCACAGTCAAGCACTTCAAGAAAAGGACTCGAGCCTTATTTGAGCATATTATTGCACTAATAAATTTGCACTGTTTTCCAAAAATGGTTACTGTAACGTAAAAAGCTTGCACCCAAAGAAAAGACTCAAATGTATACCTGAGCTCTTTGTGATTCATACTGTAATGTTTTTGCACTAATTTTATTACCAGTTTACAGGTTGTGAAACGTTTAAGTATTACATGCCCATTGTGTGTATTCTCTTCCAAGTGCCGCAATGTCACCTCATGCACTTATTGCAAAATTGCACTTAAATTTGCACTTAACCAGAAATGTAGCACCTTACTCTTGTGTGCCTTGCTTTACAGCTCTTGTTCTCCCCCCCCCCCTTTATACGGACTGCCTATACAGATGCTTAATACTAATGGCCTACACCCGGTGTTATATACCCATAAGTACCCAGTGTTGGACCAAGTGGTAAGTCCTGGCAGGTCTAGTAACTACACGGGTAACCCCGCTGCTTCGGGAATAGTTAGAGCAGTTTTTGACCCCTCCTTCCCGCTTGTTATATGTTCAGGATTGCTCCCATCCGGAGGTGTCTTACAGGAGTTTCATGGGATTATCATACCCTCCTCCTGTGACTGCCATAATTTCTCCCCTTCTGTGCCTTTGCCTAAGGTATGGCGCCTCAAACCTTAGAGCCATTTTAGCTACCCATAGTCACCATAGTGATCGTGCTTTAAGCCTTATATTTTGACTTTGGTGCTGGGAAGGGAATACAGGAAAAAGCCACCCTTTATTTGCGGGCATTCCATTACATAATGGTGGGACTACAGAGTAAAGACACCCCCATGCTTTCTTTGGTGGTCATGGCCAGAACACTTCAAAGTTAGTCAGTAGTGATTGCTTAGTGCAGACTTGGTTCACTGGTTATACCGAGAAGGAAACTGTTACTTAGGACACCCTACTAATGTGGGCAGGAACCTCGGGTAGCCGTTATATGTTTTGTCTTTGTATGTCATTATTTGTGTAATACATGCAGAACTTTGTACTTATTTGGGAACGCCACAGCTGGTTCCTCTCCCTCTTAAGCATAAGCCGAGGGCGGCTTAACTCGAAGTAAGGGGGAATGTAACACCCCAGAGTTGTGTTACTAAACTCTTTTACCCCGCTACAATCTGTTAAGAGCCTTAACCTTGTCATCTCATGTAATTTCACATGCTATCCTCCCAACTGTGCATTCTAAACCTTGTCAAATGTATAATTGCTGCAATTTTCATGTTCACCAGCAGGTGGAAGCAATGTTCTGGCAAGGACTTAAGTTCAGTTTAGTGTTCCTAGGCTGGAATAGTTCATTCCCGTTTAGCTCCCTCCTCTGTGAGCAGAGTGGGTTGTTCCCACATCCTGCCTCATGGGTGGAGAAGGAAGTTAGAGTCAGTGTGTAGCCCACCCCCTGCTAGAGGTAGGATGTGCATGTTAGGAGCTCCCAGATATAGAGAACAAAGCCAGGATCTTGTCTCGGCTGAGACATTGATCATTATCCCCAGCCTGAGCTCTGCAGCCTCAGCTGGAAGAAGCAAGCAGACAAACTCCAGAATTCCAGGAAGACAGCATACCCTGTCAAGACAACTGTGAGAAAAATCCAGAGACCCTAGGAGAAGCCATATTCCTCCTCAGCTAGTCAGTCCCCAGACAGCAGAAGATAGAAAGTGCAGAAGCCAAATTCCTGCCACAGTTTAGAGCTAGCAAAGCAGACATCCTATCCTGCAAGCTCCAGGTACATGAGAGAGCAGAAGATAAATTCCTGCCAACCATTGCCAATACCTGCTGGGACTTCAGACTAAAGCTGTACCTTGCTTGGATGAAAGTTACCATCAGTAAAGACAAGTTTGAACTTTACCAAGGATCTGTATCTCAATTACTGCTGCAAATTCCTCTATTACTCCTACTAGCACCACACTCATTTTATTGCAAGTGAGCCAGGATCCAGGAGTCCAGCTGTACCCAGGTAGGAGAAATTATCACTACCATACAGAGACATTACACCACTCTGGCATTCCTAACCTGGTGCGTGAGTTACAACACCTTAAAGGGCCCTGCGACAGTACCCTGCACACACTGCAATTGGCGTCACTCACAAACTAAACTATAGACTATTATACCCATATCCTGACCCACTGCATAATTTGGCATCCGTGTAACCGTACCACGGTCCTGCTTATTGCAAATGTACGATGTAGCACAAAAAGGGTGTTTTTTTCAAACAAAACTATAACAGCAGTATTTATCGGTTGTATTGGACTGTCAGAAATGAAGTGCAGGCTGCAAATGTACTATCTAGCACAAAAAGGGTGTTTTTTTTTTAAAGAAAAATATAACAGCAGTATTTAACGGTTGTATTGGACTGTCAGAAATGCAGAGCAGGCTGCAAATGTACGATGTAGCACAAAAAGGGTGTTTTTTTCAAACAAAAACATAACAGCAGCATTTAACGGTTGTATTGGACTGTCAGAAATGCAGCGCAGGCCGCAAAGGTACTTTATGGAAAAAAAGATATGATTTTTTCACCCACAAATAAAAGAGATGGATTTAACTGATTTTCTTTCACTATCACAAATGCAGTGCAGGGCGCAAATGTACTTTTTAGCACAAAAAAAATATTTATTTGTCCCCCCAGAATCTAACAGATGGATTTACTGAATTGATTACACTCACATATGCAGCACAGGGGTACTTTACAGAAAAAAAAAGTGAATATGTCACCCCCTGGGTCCCTGAACTCAGACGGATTACCTATATTATTTTCCCTTCCTCTGGCACATATGCAGTGCAGGTGCACTTACAAAATGGGTATATGTTGCCCACTGAACTAAAAGAACAGGATTAAATTATTCTCCCTGGCACATATGCCGTGCTGGTGCACTGAACTTGCACAAAATGGCCGCCGACGCCCACCTAACTAACAGATGGATAAAACTTACTTTTCTGTGTCACTGGGCTCAGGGCAGGGTACAAAAATGTTGCATTGCACCCACAAAAAAAAAAATCGCTGTAGATCGCAGAGTTAACAACAAGTTCTGATTATCAGATAGATTCTTTCCTATTCTTTCCCTCACAGCAGCAGCATCCTATCCCTACGGTGTAGGGCCTACACTAGTAAGAGCTGAGTGACATGCGGCACTATGTGACTCCAGCTTATATAGAGGCTGGGTCACATGCTGCACTTGCCAATCACAGCCATGCCATAAGTAGGCATGGCTGTGATGGCTTCTAAGGGCACACTAGTTAAATGCTTGTTGATTGGCTGCCCTGCAGCCTTTCAAAAAGCGCCATTAAATCGCTGAACACCGAACTCAAACCCAAACTTTTACTGAAATGTTCGGGTTCGGGTCCGGGGTCAAAAAATCCTAAAGTTCGGTACGAATCCGAACTTTACAGTTCGGGTTCGCTCAAACCTAATCACGGTTTCTGTAGCATGATAGGTTTTTGGGGGATTAAAGTTACTTGGTTTGCGGAGCCCAAGTTGCTCAATAGAAATAGATTGCTGGGTGGATGTATCTATATTGGTGGAACAGGAAATCATTAAGTTGGGGTGTGGACAGAAGGTAAGACCTTTTTGTAATGTAAGTTCAGTAGGTGTAAGTGTGTAAGATGAGGTGTTAATTACTAAACTGGAAGTCCTACCTGTGAGCGGGTCTGGATCCAAGTCTCCGGATTGACGTCTTGGTTTCTTGCGGCCACTTTCTCTTAGTTTAGTCGGCAGCCTCGTTGTCCTAAAAAAAGTTGGCCAGATCTTGTGAAGGAAGCATCGCTGTCAGAGCTGTTGGAACTGCGGTAGAAGTGTTGACGGCGGGTCAGGTTCCAAGGATTCGATTGGGTGGTGGTCTCTTCGGTGTCTCAGGAATTTGTCCCATTTTCTCTTCTCGGTGGTTTTTCTGAGTCCGAGAGTGATTTGTCAAGCTTGGTTTTGGATTCAAGCCATTCAGTGGTAGAAAGTATGGATGTTAGCTGATGTTCTATTGCTGCAATCTTTGTTTTGAGGTCGTTGGTGGATTTTTGCAGAAATTCAATTGTCAGTAATATTAGATATAGAGAGCACTTGTTTAGTATATTCTGGAATTTGCTGCAATATTCTGGGTCATCATGAAAAAGAGTAGGTCTGAGGTTGCTTCTAAAGCCACATGGAATGCAGTTTACCCTGTGGTACTCAGCTAAGGTCGCACTACAGGGAGTGCAGAATTATTAGGCAAGTTGTATTTTTGAGGATTAATTTTATTATTGAACAACAACTATGTTCTCAATGAACCCAAAAAAACTCATTAATATCAAAGCTGAATATTTTTGGAAGTAGTTTTTAGTTTGTTTTTAGTTTTAGCTATTTTAGGGGGATATCTGTGTGTGCAGGTGACTATTACTGTGCATAATTATTAGGCAACTTAACAAAAAACAAATATATACCCATTTCAATTATTTATTTTTACCAGTGAAACCAATATAACATCTCAACATTCACAAATATACATTTCTGACATTCAAAAACAAAACAAAAACAAATCAGTGACCAATATAGCCACCTTTCTTTGCAAGGACACTCAAAAGCCTGCCATCCATGGATTCTGTCAGTGTTTTGATCTGTTCACCATCAACATTGCGTGCAGCAGCAACCACAGCCTCCCAGACACTGTTCAGAGAGGTATACTGTTTTCCCTCCTTGTAAATCTCACATTTGATGATGGACCACAGGTTCTCAATGGAGTTCAGATCAGGTGAACAAGGAGGCCATGTCATTAGATTTTCTTCTTTTATACCCTTTCTTGCCAGCCACGCTGTGGAGTACTTGGACGCGTGTGATGGAGCATTGTCCTGCATGAAAATCATGTTTTTCTTGAAGGATGCAGACTTCTTCCTGTACCACTGCTTGAAGAAGGTGTCTTCCAGAAACTGGCAGTAGGACTGGGAGTTGAGCTTGACTCCATCCTCAACCCGAAAAGGCCCTACAAGCTCATCTTTGATGATACCAGCCCAAACCAGTACTCCACCTCCACCTTGCTGGTGTCTGAGTCGGACTGGAGCTCTCTGCCCTTTACCAATCCAGCCACGGGCCCATCCATCTGGCCCATCAAGACTCACTCTCATTTCATCAGTCCATAAAACCTTAGAAAAATCAGTCTTGAGATATTTCTTGGCCCAGTCTTGACGTTTCAGCTTGTGTGTCTTGTTCAGTGGTGGTCGTCTTTCAGCCTTTCTTACCTTGGCCATGTCTCTGAGTATTGCACACCTTGTGCTTTTGGGCACTCCAGTGATGTTGCAGCTCTGAAATATGGCCAAACTGGTGGCAAGTGGCATCTTGGCAGCTGCACGCTTGACTTCTCAGTTCATGGGCAGTTATTTTGCGCCTTGGTTTTTCCACACGCTTCTTGCGACCCTGTTGACTATTTTGAATGAAACGCTTGATTGTTCGATGATCACGCTTCAGAAGCTTTGCAATTTTAAGAGTGCTGCATCCCTCTGCAAGATATCTCACTATTTTTGACTTTTCTGAGCCTATCAAGTCCTTCTTTTGACCCATTTTGCCAAAGGAAAGTTGCCTAATAATTATGCACACCTGATATAGGGTGTTGATGTCATTAGATTACACCCCTTCTTATTACAGAGATGCACATCACCTAATATGCTTAATTGGTAGTAGGCTTTCGAGCCTATACAGCTTGGAGTAAGACAACATGCATAAAGAGGATGATGTGGTCAAAATACTCATTTGCCTAATAATTCTGTACAGGGTGTATGTAGCTCATGTGCAATCAGTTTTTTGGTAATTTTCTCATATTCTGTTTTTATTTATTTATTTTACAGCATTCACCTGATGGGGTAAATCATGTGATATTTTTATAGAGCCGTTCGTTACGGACGTGGCAATACCTAATCTGTCTATTTTTTTTTTTTGTTTTAACTATTACAAAGTAAAAGCATTTTGAAAAGAAAAAATCTTTGTGTTGCATTTTCAGATTTTTTTGTGAGATGAGATGGTTTGATTTGTACCATTTTGGGGTACTTTTTGATCATTTGGCGTTACACTTTTTATGAGGCATGCTGACCAAAAAATGGCTGTTCAGTTTGGCTCAGGTTTGGCAAATTTTTCAAAAAGTTGTGTCCAGACCAAAACAGCTTTGCGTCAAACAACATAGTCTCCACTTGCCCTGGAAATTGGTATATAACACCCTTACTCTCCTGGAACTTAATAAACGGGAGGCGATTTCTAGTGTTCTCTGGAATCTACTCAATAATGACCAGTTTTAACATGGATGAGTCTTTATTATTAACCATAGCAAAATGATAGAACACACTACAGTTAATTTTCCCATTTTATATATTACACCAATGTGTATTTAGTCTTGATCACATTGGTTGAATTGTGTGGCCTACATAAGCCTCTGTGACATATTAAGTGAAGGACATAATTATGTAGTGAAAATAAGCAGGGAAACGGGTAGGCTGAATGTGATGAAGTCACATTCAGCAACCCGCTCCTATGATCACAGCCTTAGCGCCAGTCCACTGTGAACAAGTATGGTTAAGGTGGTGGAAGTAGTGCTAGTTGTCCCGCACTAAAGATACACCTCGTGGGAGAGGTTCTAAAATATTCGTGCCCAAGGGGTGTGTGCTCATAGGAGGAAGGAGCAAACAATAGTATCATAATAGACAGCTAAGGTGCCATAAAGATAGCTGATATTATACCATAGATAAAATCTTATTCGGATAAATATAATAAGTAAATAATTACAAAAAAATTGGTATTAACCCCTTAAGGACTTAGGACGTACCGGTACGGCATGGGTCCCGAATCCTTAAGGACTCATGACGTACCGGTTTGTCATGGCTTTAATTTGCTATTCCGGCGCCGCGGGGGTTAATCGGAACGGGATTTCGGCTGAAATCATTCAGCCGGCATCCCGTAACAATGCAGGGGGGTCATTTGACCCCCCCGTATCGACGATCGCAGAAAACCGCAGGTCAATTCAGACCTGCGGTTTTCTGCATTTCCGGTCCATTCGGGTGTCCTGTGACCGGATGAACCGGAAAAAGACTGCGATCGGTGGCGTAATTATACACCACCTATCGCAGTCCGAGGATTTGGAGAGGCGGTGCTGGCCCTGGTGCTGAACACTGCTGTCCAGGGTGCTGATTGGTGCAGGGGAGAGAGGCGCGAGATTCAAACTTCCTGCGCTCCTCTCTCCCCTCCTCTTCCTGTCCAGCACCCTGACCGTGCAGCACCGTCCAGCGTCCAGCTCCTGAGTCCCCCTAATCGTAATCCATCACCCTCCTGCACCCATCGCCACCCAGGTAGGTTAGGGTCAGTGAGGGAGAGGCACCGTTAGGAAGGGAAAGAAGGGAAAAGTTAGAAAAAAAAAAACTTTTACACTAAACTTTCTTTTCTTTCTTTCTGATCCATCCATCAGACCCCAGACCCCCTCCTGCCACTACACAGTGGGGTTTACTGAAATTGACTATTTTAGTTTTTTTTTCAGTAACCCACTGGTGAATCTGATGGTGGAGAAGACGAATCTGTACGCCCAACAGTTCGTCGCTCAAAACCCAGGCTCATTTTTGGCTAGACCCGGTGGCTGGACGCCGGTCAGTGCAGCCGAGATGAGGACATTTTGGGGCCTCGTGCTGCATATGGGTCTAGTCCAAAAACCCAGTGTCAGGCAATACTGGAGTGGGGACGTCCTCTACCAGACCCCACTGTACAGTATGGCCATGACACGTCCCCGGTTTGAGGCCATCCGGAAATGTCTGCATTATTCCGATAATGCAGCATGTCCACCCCGAGGTGATCCTGCCTATGACCGGCTGTATAAGATACGGCCGGTCATCGATCACTTTGGGGCCACATTTCAGCAGGCCTACGTACCTGGAAGGGAGGTCGCGGTTGATGAGTCTCTCGTTGCGTTCAAGGGGAGACTCAGTTTCCGCCAATATATTCCCACAAAGCGGGCGAGGTATGGCGTGAAGCTATACAAAATTTGTGAGAGTACCTCAGGGTACACTTACAAATTTCGTGTGTACGAGGGGCGAGATTCCCGGATTCAACCCCCAGAATGTCCCCCCACTCTGGGTGTTACCGGGAAACTCGTGTGGGACCTTATGTACCCACTGCTGGATAACGGTTACCACTTGTACGTGGACAACTTTTATACCAGCATTCCCTTGTTCAGGTCCCTTGCCGCCAGATCCACGTTCGCTTGTGGGACCGTGCAGAAAAATCAACGCGGCCTCCCTGCCCACCCCCTCCAGGTACCTATCCCCAGGGGTGAGACCCGTGCACTTACCAGTGGAAACCTGTTGCTGGTCAGATATAAGGACAAGAGGGATGTCCTTATGCTGTCCACAATCCACGGTAACAGCACCACCCCTGTCCCTGTGCGAGGTACCGCGGCAACGGTCTACTTGGTACAGGTTGCCATGTACAACTCTTTTGTACTATCCCGAAGCGCTGGCAGCACAGGGACATTCCTCCAATTCTATGAGGCAGTCCTCAAAGACCTGATCTTTTCGGACCGGGAAAGAGCAGGCCGGAGTACCTCGGGAATTGGAGGCGCCCGGATCGTCCCTGGCCAACACTTTCCAGGTGTGGTCCCCCATACTGGAAAGAAGGGACAAACCCAAAAAAGATGCAGAGTGTGTCACAAGAGGGGGATACGGAAGGACACCACTACTCAATGTGACACGTGCCCCGATCATCCGGGCCTCTGCATTATCAATTGCTTCAGGGAGTATCACACTTCCATGGAGTACTACATTTTTATAATCCCCAACAGTCCACTAGAGAACATAAAAAACTATGGCTCTCAGACTTTGGAGACACGGAAACAATTTTTTTTCCCCCAAAAAATATTAGTTTTAGAGCAGGCATCCTCAAACTGCGGCCCTCCAGATGTTGTAAAACTATAACTCCCAGCATGCCCAGACAACCTACAGCCATCCGCAGGGCATGGTGGGAATTGTAGTTTTACAACATCTGGAGAGCCGCAGTTTTTAGGATGCCTGCTTAGTGTCTCCAAAGTCTGAGAGCCATACATATTGGGCATCGTCGCGTGCGTAAAAGTCGTCGCTATAAAAATAGCTTTTGACCAAACGCCTCGGATGAACGGTGTTAAAAATATAAAATAAAAACGGTGCCAAAACACCCATTTTTGGGCAAAATTTCCATTTGAATCCTTTTTGCCGGTAATAAAGCAAGGGTTAACAGCCAAACAAAACTCAATATTTATGGCCCTGATTCTGTAGTTTGCAGAAACACCCCATATGTGGTCGTAAATGGCTATATAGCTGCACGGCAGGGCATAGAACGAAGGGAACTCCATACGGTTTCTGGAAGGCAGATTTTGATGGACAGTTTTTTTTTTGACACCATGTCCCATTAGAAGCCCCCCCTGATGTAGCCTAGACTAGAAACTCCAAAAAAGTGACCCGATCTAAGAAACTACACCCCTCAAGGTATTCAAAAGTTACTTTACAAACTATGTTAACCCTTTAGGTGTTCCACAAAACTAAATAGCGAATGTAGAAACAATTTTAGAATTTTTTTTTTTGTTACATTGCCTCAAAAAAGAGTAATATAGAGCAACCAAAAATCATATTTACCCCTAAAATAGTCCCAAAACAACAACCACCTTATCCCGTAGTTTCCTAGATGGGGTCACTTTTATGGAGTTTCTACTCTAGGGGTGCATCAGGGGGCTTGAAAGGGTACATAGTGTAAATAAACCAGTCCAGCAAAATCTGCCTTCCAAAAACCATATGACGTTCCCCTTCTTCTATGTCCTGCCGTTTAGCCAAATAGTAGTTTACGACCACATATGGGGTGTTTCTGCAAACTATAGAATCAGGGCAACCCATTTTGAGTTTTGTTTGGCAGTTAACCCTTGTTTTACTCCTGGAATAAATTGATTATATTGGAAAATTTTCCAAAAAATAGGAATTTCTAAATTGTTTCTCCATCTGTCAATAACTCTTGTGGAACACCTAAAGGGTTAACAAAGTTTGTAAACCCAGTTTTGAATACCTTGAGGGGTGTACTTTCTTAGATGGAGTCACTTTTTTGAAATTTCTATTCTAGGGGTGCAACAGGGGGCTTCAAATGGGACATGGTATAAACAAAACCAGTCCTGCAAAATCTGCCTTCCAAAACCCATATGGTGTTACCCTCCTTCTATGTGCTCCCGTTTGGCCAAACAGTAGTTTACGACCACATATGGGGTGTTTTTGCAAACTACAGAATCAGGGCAACCCATTTTGAGTTTTGTTTGGCAGTTAACCCCTGTTTTACTCCTGGAAAAAATTGATTATATTGGAAAATTTTCCCAAAAATTGAAATTTCTAAATTGTTTCTCCATCTGCCAATAACTCTTGTGGAGCACCTAAAGGGTTAACAAAGTTTGTAAACCCAGTTTTGAATACCTTGAGGGGTGTACTTTCTTAGATGGAGTCACTTTTTTGAAATTTCTATTCTAGGGGTGCAACAGGGGGCTTCAAATGGGACATGGTATAAACAAAACCAGTCCTGCAAAATCTGCCTTCCAAAACACATATGGTGTTCCCCTCCTTCTATGTGCTCCGGTTTGGCCAAACAGTAGTTTACGACCACATATGGGGTGTTTCTGCAAACTACAGAATCAGGGCAACCCATTTTGAGTTTTGTTTGGCAGTTAACCCTTGTTTTACTCCTGGAAAAAATTGATTATATTGGAAAATTTTCCAAAAAATAGAAATTTCTAAATTGTTTCTCAATCTGCCATTAACTCTTGTGGAAGACCTAAAGGGTTAATACAGTTTGAAAAAACTGTTTTGAATACCTTGAGGGGTGTAGTTTCTACAATGGGGTCATTTTTGGGAGGTTTCTATTATCTAAGTCTCACAATATGACTTCAAACCTGAACTGGTCCATAAAAAGTGGGATTTTGAAGATTTCTGAAAAATTTCAAAATTTGCTTCTAAACTTCTAAGCCTTGTAACATCCCCAAAAAATAAAATATCATTCCCAAAATGCTACAAACATGAAGTAGACATATGGGGAATGTAAAGTCATCACAATTTTTGGGGGTATTACTATGTATTACAGAGGTAGAGAAACTGAAACTTTGAAATTTGCTAATTTTTCTAAATTTTTGGTAAAAATTGTATTTTTTTATGCAAAAAAATTAACTTTTTTGACCCAATTTTAGCAGTGTCATGAAGTACAATATGTGACGAAAAAACTATCTCAGAACGGCCTGGGTAAGTCAAAGCGTTTTAAAGTTATGAGCACTTAAAGTGACACTGGTCAGATTTGCAAAAAATGGCCAAGTCCTTAAGGTGAAATAGGGCTGAGTCCTTAAGGGGTTAATACAATATAATATAAGTTGATAATATGATGAGCTGGTACTCACTTCACGGCGGGGTAGTTTATCTGGATAAGCATAAAACACCAGAAAACCTAGAACCCCCCCCCCCAGCCTGGATCGCCTCTAGGGTGTTAAAGATGAAGGCAGCCAGTCACTCAAGGCTTCTGTTCAAATTTCTATATTGCAGTAAAATCCAGCTCTACGCTTTTCGGGACGACAGGTCCCTTCATCAGGAGCAGCTTACATATATGGTATAAACATGGGGGTATATATACCTGTTGGTTGTTTCAAAAAAGGTGCCAAATATTGGTGGGAGTGGCTTCCCACTCCCACCAATATTTGGCCCCATTTTTGAAACAACCACAACCAACAGGTATATATACCCCATTATCACATACAGCCCACTCTATATACCATTTCTAGCTAGACTGGAACATTCTAGTGGAAGCGGTGGAGAGGAGAAACTCAGCACAAACAATTACAAAGTTACCAGTGATTGTCAATGGCAATGACACAGCAGTTTTTCCAGACAAAAATAAGTTTCCAGACATCATAACATAGCTAAACCAGACATTCAAAAGGTTAGTCTGTCTGGGTTCGGTGGTAAACAAGTCTGGCTTTCCCCTCCAAAACATGCTCATCTCTAAACCCTATGGCAGCAGAGGAAAATTACCAGCTTCTTATTCAAAGTTTCAAAGGTTTCTCAGTATTTATTAACCCTTTCCAAAGAGCCTTGCAAATACAGTGAAAATGAACAGGATATATTTCACAACATACATATAAAGTGTGGTTACACAGTATTAAACAGTAAAAGTTAACCCTTTCAAGTAAAATAAAGCAAGAAGTGTATAACATCGAACAGAGGAAGTGGTTAAATGTCCACAAATGTCTAGACTTAAAAGTAACACGTGCTTCAGGGTACTACAATTACATGAATAAGTAAAGTGATGTTTCAAATCAAACATTTTCGCGAAATTGTGAAAATTGAATTGAAGTACAACAAAGCCAAGTAAATCCCTCACATTTGAATTTACTGTGATTGCATTGGAGGTATATGTTACAGATAAAATAGATTTCAGGCTACTAGGGGCAACCAGATTACCTTATGTTTGCCACCTCCTAAAAGTAAGTGATGGTTTAGGGGAAATGGTACATTTAAGAATATTATGTTATTACGAGCAGTCATACTAGAAGATCTCACTCCCAAAGTGGTTTCGCACGGTTATCTCTAGCTGCTATGCTACCTGAGATACATACAGTACATTAGAAAGGTAGCATTTTAATCAGCAGTATTAACCCTACCAGGCACTATGTATAGTTAAATTTCTTGGGTTGACTCTGCTGATAGGCACTCTTTAAGCAAATTAAAGGAGCAATTTGGTATAATCTCTTTGGTGATCTTTGAATCTCAGTCATCTCTTTCCATCTTTTTCCATCGTTGTAATCTATTTCCATCTTTTTTGGCATATCTACAGGATTTGCCATAAATAAGATGAGAGCTGGACCCCCGCAGATCTCTTATTTAAGACCTATCCTGAGGATAGGCTATCAATATAAAACCCCTTTAAGGCAGGTGCTGGTGATATGCCATAAATATATCAGATGGCAATGTCTTTTACAATTTAATTGAGGCCCTTTGAAGTGGTACAATGTGACCATCAGACTAGAAAAGTTGCGCACTCCTGGTGTACTCAAAGAAATACACTGAATTCTATATGTCTCAGACCAGAAATGCAAAGTCATTGTGAGTGTAGTCCTAACCTAATGATTGACCAGTGTCTACTGTTGACCTTAGTGTATCAATATACTCAGAAGCCTTTTTGAAGCTTTTGAAAGGAAAGATTGATTTATTAACATAAAGCTTTATTGTAGTAAACAGGTTCTGCAGTAGCTGGGGAAAAGAACTATATACAGTCCTGATCAAAAGTTTAAGACCACTTGAAAAATGGCAAAAAATTATATTTAGTATGGCTGGATCTTAACAAGGTTCCAAGTAGAGCTTCAACATGCAACAAGAAGAAATGGGAGTGACACAAAACATTTTTTGAGCATTCAATTTAATGAAAACAACGAATAAACTGAAACAGGCTGTTTTTCAGCTGATCAAAAGTTTAGGACCACACCTCCAAAAAAAAAACGAAACCCCCCCAAAACAGAAATCCAACTTCCAAACATGAACTCAGTAATGAGTGGCTCCGCCGCTATTGTTTATCACTTCAAAAAAAAAATTCGGCATGCTTGATGGAAGCGTTTCCATGAGGTGAGTGGGAACATTTCTCCAAGTGGTGAAGACGGCCGCATGAAGGCCATCTACTGTCTGGAACTGTTGTCCATTTTTGTAAACTTTCCTTGCCGTCCATCCCCAAAGGTTCTCAATTGGATTTAGATCAGGGGAACACGCAGGATGGGCCAAAAGAGTGATGTTATTCTCCTGGAAGAAGTCCCTTGTCCTGCGGGCATTGTGTACTGTAGCGTTGTCCTGTTGAGGAATGCTCTCTGCAACATCTGGACATAGCCAGGGGCCGTTTGACGCCCCCTGCACTTCCTGAAGCTCCATTGTTCCACTGAAGGAAAAAGCACCCCAGACCATTATGGCAGCCCCTCCACTGTGGCACATAGAAAATATTTCAGGTGGGATCTGCTTGTCATGCCAGTAACGTTGGAAACCATCAGGACCATCAAGGTTAATTTTTTTCTCATCAGAGAATAAAACTTTCTTCCACCTTTGAATGTCCCATGTTTGGTGCTCTCTTGCAAAGTCCAAACGAGCAGTTCTGTGGCGTTCAAGGAGACGAGATCTTTGAAGACTTTTTCGTTTTTGAAGCACTTCAGTCTCAGATGCCGTCTGATGGTTATGGGGCTGAAGTCAGCACCAGTAAGGGCCTTAATTTGGGTTGAGGATCGTCCAGTGTCTTGACGGACAGCCAATTGGATCCTCCGGCTCAGTGCTGATGAAATTTTTTTGGGTCTTCCACTTGACTTTTTTGTTCCATAACCCTCAGGATCATTTAAGAAATTCCAAATGACTGTCTTACTGCGTCCCACCTCAGCAGCGATGGCGCGCTGTGAGAGACCCTGCTTATGCAGTTCAACAACCCGACCACGTTCAAAAAGGGAGAGTTTTTTTTGCCATTGCCATCACAACGTGTGACTACCTGACAGAAAATGACAATGAATCCACATCTTTGCACAGATTTGGCCTTTTAAAGGCATGTGGTCCTAAAATTTTGATCAGCTGGAAAACAGCCTGTTTCAGTTTAATCGTTATTTTCAATTAATTGAATGCTCAAAAAATGTTTTGTCTCACTCTCATTTCTTCTTGTTGCATGTTGAAGCTCTACTTGGAATCTTGTTAAGATCCAACAATGTAAAATAAGATTTTTTGCCATTTTTCAAGTGGTCTTAAACTTTTGATCAGGACTGTACTATAGCACTATTGCTTTCTTTACTTTACATCACATAAAGTGTAATAGCAAGTCATATGCACCCCAAAATAGTGACAATAAAACTCTCCTCTCATCTCGCAAAAAATGAGCCCCTACTTAAGACAATCGTCAAAAAATAAAAAAAAATCTGACTTTCAGACTATGGAGATATTAAAATGTTTTTTTTTTGTTTAAAAAAGGATATTATAGTGTAAAACCCAGTGCTTGAAGTGGGCCGGAACGCGGCGGTACTCAGTACCGCCACTTCCAAAAATTGCCCTGGAGAGTACCAGCACCTCTCCGTGCGCCCAGTACGTGGGTTTCCGGTACCGGAGCGCAGCGGAGAGCTGGCAGTCAGTGGCGGATTACAATAGGGACGTTCGGGTCGGCAGCCCCGGGCCCAGCACCGCTGGGGGGCCCAGCGCCGACCCGAACGCCCACATACTGCCGGCCGTGCCGACAGCGAGGAGGCTCCTTGGCTGGTGTAGTATTTTACACAGAGTGACTGACAGAGAGAGGAGCCCGGCCCCGCCCCCAACAGCAGGCTCCAGCACAGACATTGCCCGGAGCCTGACTCCTCCCACACATGTGACTGATCACATGATCATGACATCACGGAAGGTCCTTAAGCCTGCTTGTGCAGAGCTGTCATCCGGCTGTTCAGGGGCCAGGGCTGTGTGTCAGGTAGGAGGCTGAATACAGAGAGGCTGGTGATTTTCAATATCAATAGGAGAGGGATTGTTTCAGCAGTAAAGAAAGACTTTGCATACAAAGACAGTTATGTTCGTGGTTTAGGACACATGAGGGGACATTAATAAAGTAATGCTGTGAGTCTGTGACACATAGGGCCATGAGAGGGGCCAGCAAAACATGCTATATGTGTGTCATTCACACATATAGCATCTTATGCAGGCCCCCCTCATGGCCCTATGTGTCATAGCACACATCCCCTATAACAGTGCATCATCCATACGTCCCCCATAACAGTGCCATCCACAGATCCCCCATAACAGTGTCATCCACAGATCCCCTCCATAACAGTGCCATCCACAGATCCCCTCCATAACAGTGCCATCCACAGATCCCCCATAACAGTGCCATCCACAGATCCCCTCAATAACAGTGTCATCCACAGATCCCCTCCATAACAGTGTCATCCACAGATCCCCTCGATAACAGTGTCATCCACAGATCCCCCATAACAGCGCCATCCACAGATCCCCCATAACACTGCAAATAGACCTCTACCACAATTCCCTTAAAATATCGCATCGCATATCGTTATTGCATCCTGTTTGGGAAAAGCTGGTCTGCTGTGATAATATAAACAATGGGGGTTCTACAAAAGAGCTATTGTGGGGCAAAATTCATATTCGTGTTTACACACGTGTTTTAAAATGAATGCTTTCGCCTTTTATAAACAAGTAAATAACGACGCAATGCTGTGGAGCTGGTATGCAACTTTTTCCAGGGCTGGTTTTTATCCCCAGTCCGGCCCTGCGCATAGCTCCCTGTCCCGTCGCCTATCACCGCCATAGGCTTCAGGCCTAGTAGGCCTGAGGCCTATGCGGTAGTGAAATCCCGGCGCAGGCGTGCGTGATGACGTCATCACGCGCCTGTGCCGGGACACAGCACATTGACGTGTGCCTGCCTCATCCCGCTTCCGTCTGCGATCAAGTGCCTGGCCCTGGACGGTAAGTATTTAGCTTTTCATTTTGTTTTCCAATTTTAATTTTTTTATTTCATGTGCCTACTTTGGGAGACATGTGGGGGACGAGACACAGAGGAGGACATATTAGGGAAGGGACCTCGAGTACATGGGAGGGGGAATGTGGGGTTGTGTGGGGCTACATTTTTATGGGAGGGACTACTATGTGGGGGCAAATTATTATGGGAGCCGGACTACTATGTGGGGGCAAATTACTATATGGGGCAGTGTGGGGGCAAATTACTATGTGGGGGCAGTGTGGGGGCAAATTATTATGGGAGGGACTACTATGTGGGGGCAAATTACTATATGGGGGCAGTGTGGTGGAAACTATTGTGTGGGGTAATTACTATGTGGGGGCAGTGTGGGGCCAAATTATTATGGGAGGGACTACTATGTGGGGGAAACTATTGTGTGGGGACAGTGTGGGGGAAATTGCTATGTGGGGGGCAGTGTGGGGAAATTGCTATGTGGGGACAAATTACTATGTAGGGGAAACTATTGTGTGGGGGCAGTGTGGGGTAATTTCTATGTGGGGGCAAATTACTATGTAGGTGCAAATTACTATGTGGGGGCAGTGTGGGGGGAAACTATTGTGTGGGGGTAATTTCTATGTGGGGGCAGTGTGGTGGAAATTACTATGTGGGGGCAGTGTGGGTGCAAATTACTATGTGGGGGCAAATTACTATGTGGGGGAAATTACTATGTAGGGGCAGTGTGGGGCAAATTACTGTGTGGGGGCAGTTTGGGGGAAATTACTGTGTGGGGGCAAATTACAATGGGGTAATTACTATGTGGGGGCAGTGTGGTGGAAATTACTATATGGGGGTGTTGCTATTGGGGAGGCACTGTAGGGACAATTCTATTATTTCTGGGGACACTATACAGGGATTATTACCTGGAGCACAATATAGGGTGTTATTATTACTGGGGGTCTCTAGGGGACATTATAATTGCTGTGGACACTATAGGAACATTTGGGGTAATCTATCAAACTGGTGTAAAGCAGAACTGGCTTAGTTGCCCATAGCAACCAATCAGATTCCAACTTTCATATTTGACAGCTCTTTTGGAAATCCAGTTCTACTTTACACCAGTTTGATAAATGACTCCAATTATGTCTATTAGGGTCACTATTTTTTCAGCAGTATAGTACCTTGGACATTGGGGGGCACAACGGCCACAGTATTGGGAGTGGCAGCAGGATGACACTGTGGGGACACCAGGATGAGGAGGAATTTAGAAATCTAACGTGTCTGTGTTACAAACTGTAGAGACGAGATGCGGCTGAAAGAATTTGCCATGGCGGTCTGGGTCAAATGGAGGAGAAGAGGAAAGAGAAGGTCTACATGACAGGAGATGTCACTGGATGTAAGAGGTATGTGGTGCTGTATTCTCCTCCATGTCTTTTTTATTATAATTATATGTATTTTAAATTTGGCGACCAAATTTTTCAGTTTAGGACCCAATTTGGGGTATTTTTTTTTTGTCTGAAGATGTCATATGGCCTATGAAGAGACTGTGGCGCTCATGAAGCACCACAGCCTCTTCATACAAAAAAAAACACTAAACTACAATGGGGGGGGGGGGGGAGAGTTGGTTAGACAGCCCCGGGCCTATCATGCACTTAATCCGCCCCTGCTGGCAGTATCTCCTCCCTAATGTCGTTGGCTGGGCAGCTAGTGGAGGGGGGCGGGTCGTTGCAGAGTACGGCTCAGGCTGGCGCAGGCAGGGAGTTGACCTCACGTTAGGTGACGTCAACTCCTTCCCGCGCGCCTGTGAGGAGCGATCAGTGCGGCGACCAGTGACTGGTCCTCCTTGGAGTCAGGAGTCGGACGGTGCAGCAAAGAACATCGACTTTGCTTTGGAATCCAACTTCTGAAGAGTACTGGTGAGTGACAGGCACCCCCCCTCCCCCCACACACATTAGTTCCTCTCTGTACCAGTACCCCCCCCCCCTGGCAGGGGGGTACTGGTACAGAGAGGAATTAATGTGTGTGATGAGGGGGGGGGGGGTGCCTGTCACTAATATATATGTGTCTGATGGGTGGGTCTGATGTGTAGGGGGCCCCTGCACATCAGACCCCCCCATCACACACATATATATTAGTTCCTCTATGTACCAGGACCCCCCCCCCCCACCACCGCACATTCGTTCCTCTCTGTACCAGTACCCCCCTGCACATCAGACCCCCCCCCCCTCATCACACACATTAGTTCCTCTCTTTACCAGTACCCCCCCCCCCCACCACCACCACACATTAGTGCCTCTCTGTACCAGTACCCCTCTGCACATCAGACCCCCCATCACACACATATATATTAGTTCCTCTATGTACCAGTACCCCCCCCCCCCCCCCACCACCGCACATTCGTTCCTCTCTGAACCAGTACCCCCCTGCACATCAGACCCCCCCCTCATCACACACACACACACATTAATTCCTCTCTGTACCAGTACCCCCCTGGCAGGGGGGGTACTGGTACAGAGAGGAATTAATGTGTGTGTGTGTGATGAGTGGGGGGGGGGGTCTGATGTGCAGGGGGGTACTGGTACAGAGAGGAACGAATGTGCGGTGGTGGGGGGGGTACTGTACTGGTACATAGAGGAACTAATATATATGTGTGTGATGGGGGGGTCTGATGTGCAGGGGGGGGAGCACCGGCGCCTAATAGAGTACCGGCACCTCTTTTGGCCCACTTAAAGCACTGGTAAAACCTAAATAAATTTTAAAAAGTAGACATATTAGGTATTGCCGTGTCCGTAAGAATCTGCTCTATAAAAATAACACATTATCTAACCCCTCAGATAAACACAGTCAAAAAAAACAAAAACGGTGTAAAAAACTTTTTTTACACCGTTTTTTATTTTGTTTTTTTGACTGTGTTCAACTGAAGGGTTAGGTCATGAGAGCCATAGTTTTTTTTTTTTTTTCTGGGTGATTGTCTGTGGCCAAATAGAATTAAAATTGGGGAAGGGGATTATAAATTTAGTACTCCATGGAAGTGTGGTACTCCCTCAAGCAATCGTCAATGCAGAGGCCCGGATGATCAGGGCACGTGTCACACTTAGTGGTGGTGTCCTTCCGTATCCCCCTCCTGTGACACACTCTGCACTTTTTTTCGGACCGTCCCTTCTTTCCAGTATGGTGGACCACACCTGGAAAGTGTTGGCCAGGGACGATCCGGGCGCCTCCAGTTACTGCTCTTTCCCGGTCTGCCAGCGCTCCAGGACAGCACAAAAGAGTTGTACAAGGTAACCTGTACCAAGTAGACCACAACTTTTTTGTACCATGCCCGGGTTTTGCACATGGCGTTATATGGCTTGAGGACTTAATCAGAGAGATCAACTCCTCCCATATACCGATTGTAGTCCACGATACAATCGGGCTTGAGGACGGTTGCCGCGGTACCTCGCACAGGGACAGGGGTGATGCTGTTACCGTGAATTGTGGACAGTACAAAGACATTCCTCTTGTCCTTATATCTGACCAGCAACAGGATTCCACTGGTAATGGCATGGGTCTCACCCCTGGGGATAGGTACCTGGAGCGGGTGGGTGGGTAGGGGGGCCGCATTGATTTTTCCACACGGTCCCACAAGTGAACATGGATCTGGCGGCGAGGGACTGGAACAAGGGGATACTAGTATAAAAGTTATCCACGTACAGGTGGTAACCCTTATCTAGCAGTGGGTACATAAGGTCCCACACAAGTTTCCCGCTAACACCCATAGTGGGGGGACATTCTGGGGGTTCAATACGGGAATCTCGCCCCTCGTACACATGAAACTTGTAAGTGTACCCTGAGGTACTCTCACAAAGTTTGTACAGCTTCACGCCATACCTCACCCACTTATAGGGAACATACTGGAGGAAAATGAGTCTCCCCTTGAAAGCAATGAGAGACTCCTCAACAGCGACCTCCCTTCCAGGTACATAGGTCTCCAAAAATTTGGCCCTGAAGTGATCGATGACCGGCCTGATTTTGTACAGGTGGTCATAGCAGGATCACCTCGGGGGGGGGGGGACATTCTGCATTATCTGCATAATGCAGGCATTTCCGGATGGCCTCTAAACGGGAACTTGTCATGGCCATACAGTAGAGTGGGGTCTGGTAGAGGATGTCCTCACTCCAGTACAGCCTGACACTGTTTTTTTTGACTAGGCACATGTGCAGCACGAGGCCCCAAAACTTCCTAATCTCGGCTGCACTGACCGGAGTCTAGCCACCGGACCTAGCCAAAAAGGAGCCAGGGTGTTGAGCAATGAACTGTTGGGCGAACAAGTTTGTTTGCTCCACCATCAGATTCACAAAGTGGTCACTGAAAAAAAACTAAAATAGTCATATTCAGTGAAGCCCACTGTGGGAATCTGGATTTTTGATTGGCCAACAAAATCAGGAATCATGGGCTCAAAATCCTCTGGGGTACACCATGCAAGTTCACCGGTAGGGGGCTCAGGTGGACTTATCTGGTGGGCCGGAAAACTAGTACGAGCCCCAGAGCTGCTCATACTAGTGTGGGCCACAGGGTCCCTGGAATGGGGGTCCCCTTTCTCTGCCTGACGGCAACTCCAACTCCTTGGGGGCTCATCATCATCATCAATAGATGATGAGGAGGACGCGGATGACAATAGGAAAGTGGGGTCATCCTCGTCCTCACTGGGGCTCTCAGAGTCGGGGGCAAGCAGGGCGTATGCCTCCTCGGCCGAGAATGTCTGGCGGGCCGTAGGGGAGTGTGTGTGTGCATGTGTGTGTGCGTGTGTGGAAAACTTTATTTAGTGTGCGTGTGTGGGGGAACGGGTGTTCGCGGAATTACCCTAAACCTAACAGAAAAAATAAATAAATAAATAAAAATAAAGCCCAAAAAATTTGAAAAAAAAGATTTAAACTTGCTGATCAGCGGTCCGAAGCTGATCAGCGGTGGGGTGGGCGATGCGCTAACAGTGGCCGGATGATAAGAGTGCCGGCCACAGAAAGCGCACGCACACAAAAAAAAGTGCTTGTGCCCTAAAAAATGTGTGTGGAGGGGGTGGGGCGGCAAGCTGCAGCACCCCTGGGGAGGTCTAGGGTCACACAGAGTGTGCTGTGGACCCCAGACACCCGATTAGGGTAATGCAAAAATAAAACTTTTTTTTCCCCCTAAACTTTCCCTGAGTGTCCCTGCCTAATCTAAGCTCTCCCTAACCTGTCCCTAGGTACCTTTTTAGTGCCAGATGGCACTATGGTGGGTCAGTGGGGGAGCTGGGGGTGCTGGGCTCAGGAGCTGGACGACAGGCTGCTCTCTCTCTCCCACTCCAGGAAACAATGTGGAGGAGGAGAGCAGAGCTGGGGGAAGTTAACCCCCGCCCGCCTGTCCAGCCAATCGGAAGCGATCCTGTCACCATCACCTCTCAGGATCTAAGGATGGTGATTGGTGGTGTATTATCACACCACCGATCACCATCCTATTCTGGGTTATCGGGTCACCAGAGACCCGAATAACCCGGAAACGCAGCAAACCACAGGTCTGAATTGACCTGCGGTTTGCTGCGATCGCCGTTACGGGGGGTCACAGGACCCCCCTCGGCATTGTCACAAAGTGCCTGCTGAATTATTTCATCAGACACTCTGTTCCGATCACCGCATGACGGTGATCTGAAATACACAGGGCGTACCTGTACCCTTCTGCTGCAGAGGGAAAACAAGTTAGAACACCCTATGCATCCCAGCATTGTGGACACTACAGCCATGGTTGCCGGAGTACTGCTATTACAGGCGGTGTTTCTCTAAGAAAAATCAGACAGGGGCACCATAACATAGTAACATAGTAACATGGTACATAAGGCCGAAAAAAGACATTTGTCCATCCAGTTCGGCCTGTTATTCTGCAAGTTGATCCAGAGGAAGGCAAAAAAAAACCCTGTGAGGTAGAAGCCAATTTTCCCCACTTTAGGGGAATAAAAAATTCCTTCCCGACTCCAATCAGGCAATCAGAATAACTCCCTGGATCAACGACCCCTCTCTAGTAGCCATAGCCTGTAATATTATTACGCTCCAGAAATACATCCAGGCCCCTCTTGAATTCCTTTATTGTACTCACCATCACCACCTCCTCAGGCAGAGAGTTCCATAGTCTCACTGCTCTTACCGTAAAGAATCATTTTCTATGTTTGTATACAAACCTTCTTTCCTCCAGACTCAGAGGATGTCCCCTCGTCACAGTCACAGTTCTGGGGATAAATAGATGATGGGATAGATCTCTGTACTGACCCCTGATATATTTATACATATTAATTAGATCTCCCCTCAGTCGTCTTTTTTCTAAAGTGAATAACCCTAATTTTGATAATCTTTCAGGGTACTGTAGTTGCCCCATTCCAGTTATTACTTTAGTTGCCCTCCTCTGGACCCTCTCCAGCTCTGCTATGTCTGCCTTGTTTACAGGAGCCCAGAACTGTACACAGTACTCCATTTGTGGTCTGACTAGCGATTTGTAAAGTGGTAGGACTATGTTCTTATCATGGGCAGCTATGCCCCTTCTGATGCAACCCTTTATCTTATTGGCCTTGGCAGCAGCTGCCTGACACTGGTTTTTGCAGCTTAGTTTGCTGTTTATTAAAATTCCTAGATCCTTTTCCATGTCAGTGTTACCGAGTGTTTTATCATTTAGTATGTACGGGTGACTTGCATTATTCCTTCCCATGTGCATAACTTTACATTTGTCAGTGTTAAACCTCATCTGCCACTTATCTGCCCAAGCATCCAATCTATCCAGATCCCTCTGTAGTGGTATACTGTCCTCTTCAGTGTAAATTACTTTACACAGTTTAGTGTCATCTGCGAAAATTAATACTTTACTATGCAAGCCTTCTACGAGATCATTAATAAATATATTGAAGAGAATAGGGCCCAATACTGACCCCTGAGGTACTCCACTAGTGACAGTGACCCAATCTGAGTGTGTACATTTAGTAACCACCCTCCAGTCCGAGCATTCTCATTTTATATACTAACCTTTTATGTGGTACAGTGTCAAATGCTTTGGAGAAGTCCAGATATACGACATCCATTGATTCGCCGCTGTCAAGTCTAGAACTTACCTCCTCATAGAAACTGATTAAATTAGTTTGGCATGACCGATCCCTCACGAAGCCATGCCGATATGGCGTTATTTGCTTATTTCCGTTGAGATGCTCTAAGATAGCATCTCTCAGAAAACCTTCAAACAGTTTACCCACAACAGATGTTAAACTTGCCGGCCTATAGTTTCCAGGCTCTGTTTTTGGACCCTTTTTGAATATTGGCACCACATTTGCCATGCGCCAATCCTGTGGAACATTCCCTGTCAGTATAGAGTCCGCAAATATCAGAAATAAGGGTCTGGCTATGACATTACTTAATTCCCTTAGGATACGGGGGTGTATGCCATCCGGTCCTGGCGATTTGTCTATTTTAATCTTTTTAAGTCGCTGATGTACTTCTTCCTGGGTCAGACAGGACACTTTTAATGGGGAATTTATTTTTACATTCTGCATGTCATCTGACAGTTTATTTTCCTCAGTGAATACACTGGAGAAAAAAATATTTAACAGTTTTGCTTTCTCCTCGTCGCTCTCTGCGACTCCCCCCTCATTACTCTTTAAAGGGCCGACACCTTCAGATTTATACTTTTTAACATTTATTGAAGAACATTTTAGGGTTAGTTTTACTCTCTTTGGCAATTAATCTCTCGGTCTCTAGTTTGGCCGCTTTTATTTGTTTTTTACATGTTCTATTTTTTTCCTTATAGTTTTTCAGTGCTTCCGTGCAACCCTCCTGTTTTAGTGATTTATATGCTTTCTTTTTGTCATTTATTGCTTTCTTTACAGTTCTATTTATCCACATTGGTTTCTTTTTGTTCCTTAACCTTTTATTCCCATACGGTATGTACCTCTCACAATGAGATTTTAGGATGTTTTTAAAGATATCCCATTTTGTGGCTGTATTTTTATTTTTGAGGACTTTGTCCCAGTTAGTTAGGCTTATGGCTTCTCTTAGATGGCTAAATTTAGCTTTTTTGAAGTTTGGTATTTTTGTTCCTCCCTGTAGAAACGCTCTTTTGAATGATAATTGGAAGGTTATTACTTTATGATCACTATTTCCCAGGTGTCCCCCAATCTGCACGTCTGTTGTTCTGTCAGGCCTATTGGTTAATACTAAGTCCAGTATGGCCGTCCCTCTAGTCGGGTCCTGAACCAGTTGGGAGAGGTAATTGTCTTTGGTTATCGCCAAGAACCTGTTTCCCTTATGAGATATACAAGATTCAGTTTCCCAGTCTATATCTGGGTAGTTGAAGTCCCCCATAATAACCACCTCATTATGATTTGCCGCCTTGTCTATCTCGTTTAGTAGTAGATTTTCTGTGGACTCTGGTATATTAGGTGGTTTATAGTAAACTCCTATTAGTTATTTATTGTTGTTTTTAGCTCCATGTATCTCTACCCACAGTGACTCCACATGTTCATGTTCCTCACTTATATCTTCACGGAGTGTGGGCTTTAGACAAGACTTTACATCAAGGCAAACACCTCCCCCTCTCCGGTTTTGATGATCCTTTCTAAACAGACTGTAACCTTGTACATTAACTGCCCAGTCATAGCTATCATCCAGCCATGTCTCAGTTATTCCCACTATGTCATAGTCCTCCTCACACATCAGTAATTCCAGTTCCCCAGTTTTATTAGTCAGGCTTCTGGCATTAGTATACATACATTTGAGAGGTTTATGTATATTTTTTACCCTAAACCTTTCCTTCTGAACTGTTCTAGTCCCTCCTTCCATTCCTCCCCCAGTCCCACTACCTTGCCCCCGGTCTCTATCTACACTATCTTCCCCTCCTATAGTGTAATTACCCTCCCCCCCAGTCCCTAGTTTAAACACTCCTCCAACCTTCTAGCCATCTTTCTCCCCAGCACAGCTGGGTAATAACGTCAGACTGAAGGTAAATTAATGACTCCAAATTGGAGGCTCAACTTATTAGGTTGTGCAAGTGATAGGCACAACTCTAGTGTAGGCTTAGTAAAGGGTGTGAAAACCCAAAGCTTTGATGGTCATGCAGCCAGAGATACAAACACTTCCACGTAGGGATGCCTGGAGTCCCTGAGGAGGCAAATAGATCCAAAGGATAAGGAGATGATCCCACGACGCAAAGAACCAGCCTATGTCGTCAAACAGGAACTTAATTTATTCTAATAGCAGATGGTACAACGCATTTCTGGGTAAAAGAACCCCTTCATCAAGTACAGACTGCTGACCTGCCCCGAAAAGCGTTGTACCATCTGCTATTAGAATAAATTAAGTTCCTGTTTGATGGCATAGGCTGGTTCTTTGCACAGTGGGGTCATCGCCTTATCCTTTAGAGTACAGCTATTAGTCTGAGATCCCTATAGCAGATATTTTAGCCAGGGGATGCAATATTCATTTGCTTAGCTCATGCTGGGACATCAGGGAGGACTTTTCATTGCAAACAAACAACTTCTGGATGTTCAACTTCAATCCCAAATACAAAAAAAATACTATTTTTAGTTTCATTTGGCCTGGTATTTGAATCTCTTAACACCACATTTTGGGCATTGCATTTACAGAATGTGCCCTGCCTATAACCAGCATGGACATTACCACAATGGGCACCCTCGAACCACCATCATGCAGGGAGCTCACAGCTACAGGAAGTGCCCCAAGGGAACACAGGGGACCCCTCCTTCACTGCACCGACTCCAGGGAACAATGACCTGAGGGAGTACACACTGTGCCACATCATCATCAGGGCCACTACCACTCCCATCCTCTTTTCTGGCTCCTCAGCGGCTTAAAGCACTTACAGAAGACATCTTCCTGCAGAAGACCTTGTCTAGCAATCAACCCAGTAGAGAGAGTAAGTGCACACCTTTCAGCTCCCAGGTCTCACTGTAAAAAATGGTGCCAGGTCAACTTTTTTTTAATAGGACCTCTCACCAGCATCATCCCAGGGCAACAAGAGGACTTACAGTATATTATTTCTTATTTGTCTTAGGACTGACATGTGTTTATTTTTTTTAAATGAAAAACAATTCCTTCCTGAACCTTATTTATGCCTTTAACATACTTTAAGGGTATGACCACATGGTCGGGTTTCTTCATGCAGTTTTGGCAGACAAAAGGAGAGAAAGTACGGGACAGATATGAGGTTCAACCTTTCATTTTTCAGTTCCTTTGGAAAATGAAAGGATCTAATTGTTTGCTATGGGCAACTAAGCTAGTTTTCCTTTGCACCATTTTTAATTGGTGATTTTTGAATCCCCCCAGTATTCCCAATATTCCAGATGTGGTCTATACAGCAGAATCATAATCTCTTTCATCCTACTGGTTATACCTCTAGTTACCTCTAGTTATATAGTCAAGCATCTGACTTGCTTTCTCAACCGCCTGCCCACATTGTGCACTCATTTTGAAGTTGTGATATCACAATCCCTAGATCCTTCTCTTCAGATAGGAGGTGCCTTCTCCCCAAGTGTATTATTTTACATTTGGAAACATTGAACTGCAGTTACCATTGTTTGGACCATTTGTCTAGAGAAGCTACAGATGTAGCAGGGTTAGCACTAACATAGTAACATAGTAACATAGTACATAAGGCTGAAAAAAGACATTTGTCCATCCAGTGCGGCCTGTTATCCTGCAAGTTGATCCAGAGGGGGGAAAAAAAACTGTGAGGTAGAAGCCAATTTCCCCCACTTTAGGGGAATAAAAAATTCCTTCCCGACTCCAATCAGGCAATCAGAATAACTCCCTGGATCAACAACTCATCTCTAGTAGCTATAGCCTGTAATATTATTACACTCCAGAAATACATCCAGGACCCTCTTGAATTCTTTTATTGTACTCCCCATCACCACCTCCTCAGGCAGAGAGATCCATAGTCTCACTGCTCTTACCGTAAAGAATCCTCTTCTATGAGAGGAGAGGATGTCCCCTCGTCACAATAACAGTCCTGGGGATAAATAGATGATTAGATAGATCTCTGTACTGACCCCTGATATACAAACCGGATTCCAAAAAAGTTGGGACACTATACAAATCATGAATAAAAACTGAATGCAATGATGTGGAGGTGCCAATTTCTAATATTTTATTCAGAATAGAACATAGATCACGGAACAAAAGTTTAAACTGAGAAAATGTACCATTTTAAGGGAAAAATATGTTGAATCAGAATTTCATGGTGTCACCACTGTGTGGCATCTCCCCTTCTTCTTACAACACTCAACAGACGTCTGGGGACCGAGGAGACCAGTTTCTCAAGTTTAGAAATAGGAATGCTCTCCCATTCTTGTCTAACACAGGCCTCTAACTGTTCAATCGTCTTGGGCCTTCTTTGTTGCACCTTCCTCTTTATGATGCGCCAAATGTTCTCTATAGGTGAAAGATCTGGACTGCAGACTGGCCATTTCAGTACCCGGATCCTTCTCCTACGCAGCCATGATGTTGTGATTGATGCAGAATGTGGTCTGGCATTATCTTGTTGAAAAATGCAGGGTCTTCCCTGAAAATAGATGACGTCTGGATGGGAGCATATGTTGTTCTAGAACCTGAATATATTTTTCTGCATTGATGGTGCCTTTCCAGACATGCAAGCTGCCCATGCCACATGCACTCATGCAACCCCATACCATCAGAGATGCAGGCTTCTGAACTGAGCGTTGATAACAACTTGGGTTGTTCTTGTCCTCTTTGGTCCGGATGACATGGCGTCCCAGATTTCCAAAAAGAACTTCGAATCGTGATTTGTCTGACCACAGAACAGTCTTCCATTTTGCCACACTCCATTTTAAATGATCCCTGGCCCAGTGAAAACGCCTGAGCTTGTGGATCTTGCTTAGAAATGGCTTCTTCTTTGCACTGTAGAGTTTCAGCTGGCAACGCGGATGGCATGGTGGATTGTGCTCACTGACAATGGTTTATGGAAGTATTCCTGACCCCATTCTGTGATTTCCTTTACAGTAGCATTCCTGTTTGTGGTGCAGTGTCGTTTAAGGGCCCGGAGATCAGGGGCATCCAGTATGGTTTTTACGGCCTTGACCCTTACACACAGAGATTGTTCCAGATTCTCTGAATCTTCGGATGATGTTATGCACAGTTGATGATGATAGATGCAAAGTCTTTGCAATTTTTCGCTGGATAACACCTTTCTGATATTGCTCCACTATCTTTCTGCGCAACATTGTGGGAATTGGTGATCCTCTACCCATCTTGGCTTCTGAGAGACACTGCCACTCTGAGAAGCTCTTTTTATACCCAATCATGTTGCCAATTGACCTAATTAGTGTTAATTGGTCTTCCAGCTCTTCGTTATGCTCATATTTACTTTTTCCAGCCTCTTATTGCTACTTGTCCCAACTTTTTGGGGATTTGTTGACACCGTATTTTTCCTTTAAAATGATACATTTACTCGGATTAAACGTTTGATCTGTCATCTACGTTCTATTACAAATAAAATATTGACATTTGCCATCTCCACATCATTGCATTCAGTTTTTATTCACAATTTGTTTAGTGTCCCAACTTTTTTGGAATCCGGTTTGTATTTATACATAGTAATTAGATCTCCCCTCAGTCGTCTTTTTTCTAAAGTGAATAACCCTAATTTTGATAATCTTTCAGGGTACTGTAGTTGCCCCATTCCAGTTATTACTTTAGATGCCCTCCTCTGGACCCTCTCCAGCTCTGCTATGTCTGCCTTGTTCACAGGAGCCCAGAACTGTACACAGTACTCCATGTGTGGTCTGACTAGCGATTTGTAAAGTGGTAGGACTATGTTCTTATCACGGGCATCTATGCCTCTTTTGATGCAACCCATTATCTTATTGGCCTTGGCAGCAGCTGCCTGACACTGGTTTTTGCAGCTTAGTTTGCTGTTTATTAAAATTCCTAGATCCTTTTCCATGTCAGTGTTACTGATTGTTTTACTATTTAGTATGTATGGGTGACTTGCATTATTCCTTCCCATGTGCATAACTTTACATTTGTCAGTGTTAAATCTCATCTGCCACTTATTTGCCCAAGCCTCCAATCTATCCAGATCCCTCTGTAGTAGTATACTGTCCTCTTCAGTGTTAATTACTTTACACAGTTTAGTGTCATCTGCGAAAATTTATATTTTACTCAAAAAAATTGTGGTGGCATGGAACTTCATAACGAGGGACAGCCGCCGACATCAGGCTGCGGAAGGCCTAGGTGTCACAAGCCTAAATGGCAACATTTCCAGGGCCAGTAATTTGGAAAGGTGCGCATTTAATGCTATGGCCTGTAGGTGGGTGGGTGGCTGGATATTTGCGCTTGCGTTCAAATGCCTGGGGTTGGTACATTTGTACGCTGCACTGGGACACGGAAGTGGATGTGGTCGCTGATGGTGCTTGCGAAGGGGGATTGGCCAGCACATAGCACAGAGGAAGAGGAGGCAGTGGTGTGACCCGCAGACACAGATTGTGTACCCAGGCTCACCTATTACGGTGCTTTGATGCCATGTCGCTGTCACGGATGATATAGCAGATAGCTGGAAGTTATGGATAAACATCCGACTGGCTTTATCCCAAACTAAGGAGCATAAAAGTGACCCCTGTAAAACCCTAATAGCTCACCCTGACTTCTAAGCACATACAAAAGGTCTCAGAGGTAGACGATTGCATGCCCTCATACCTAGACTGTGTGACACCTGAAAACCCTATAATAGTGAGGGGACACGACCACCGGCTCCCTGCACTTAATACGGAGGGAGTCAGGGTCACCTAGAATCAAGCCAGAAAAGAAACACAATACAAGAAAGGACTTATCTGAACAAGCAGTAACAGAAGTCTCCAGCAGTGATCACTTCAATCCAGGAAGTAGTATAAACTGCAAAGTGAGGCAATATGGGAGGGAATATAAAGAGAGGCAATTAGTGTGAATAGGTGACAGCTGGGAGAAGGAAAGGAGATGACAAAGTGAAACCAAAACAAAGAACATCATGCAAGAGGTACAGAAGAACATCTGCCAGACCTTCTCAGAGAGCTGGCGGTGACAGTACCCCTCCCTCTACGAGTGGACTCCGGACACTCAGAGCCCACCTTCTCAGGATGGGACCTATGGAAAGCCCTGATGAGACGAGTGGCCTTAATGTCCGCCACTGGGACCCACATCCTCTCCTCAGGACCATAACCCTCCCAATGAACGAGGTACTGGAGAGAACCGCGGATAATGCGAGAATCCACAATCCCAGAGACCTGAAATTCAAGATTACCATCAACAACAATCGGAGGAGGAGGCAAAGAGGAGGGTACAGTGGGTTGGACATAAGGTTTTAATAGGGACCTGTGAAAAACATTATTGATCTTCCAAGTCTGAGGAAGATCAAGACGGAAGGCAACGGGATTGATGACGGACAAGATCTTGTGAGGCCCAATAAACTTAGGACCCAACTTCCAGGAGGGAACCTTCAGTTTGATATTCTTTGTAGACAACCACACCAGATCACCCACATTTAGGTCCTGACCAGGCACACGTCTCTTATCCACCACACGCTTATATCTCTCACTCATCCTCTTCAGATTACCCTGAATCTTTTGCCAAATAAATGACAAAGACGAGGAAAATCTCTCCTCATCAGGTAAACCAGAAGACCCCTCTCCAGAGAATGTCCCAAAATGCGGATGAAACCCATATGCACCAAAAAATGGTGACTTATCAGAGGACTCCTGGCTAAGGTTATTTAAAGCAAACTCAGCAAGGGACAAAAAGGAACACCAATCCTCCTGATTCTCTGCCACAAAACAGCGCAAATATGTCTCCAGATTCTGATTGACGCGTTCGGTCTGACCATTCGACTGCGGGTGAAAAGCAGAAGAGAACGACAACCGAACCCCCAAGCGAGAACAGAAGGCCTTCCAGAATCTGGAAACAAATTGCGTGCCCCTATCATAAACGATGTCTGAAGGAATGCCATGCAATTTGACAATGTGATCAACAAATGCTTGCGCCAGCGTTTTAGCATTGGGTAACCCAAGAAAGGGAATGAAATGCGCCATTTTGCTAAAACGGTCCACTACTACCAGAATCACAGTCTTCCCCGAGATACGAGGCAGGTCCGTAATGAAGTCCATGGACAGATGCGTCCAAGGACGGGAAGGGATGGGTAACGGGAGGAGAGAACCCGATGGCCGTGAATGAGGGACCTTGGCACGAGCGCAGGTCTCGCAGGCTGCCACAAAACCCCCAACCGTCTTACGAAGAGCTGGCCACCAGAATCTCCGAGCAATGAGATCCACTGTGGCTCTTCTCCCCGGGTGGCCAGCAATTACAGTATCGTGGTGCTCCTTAAAAACCTTGTGTCGTAAAGCGAGAGGCACAAACAACCTCCCAGGAGGACAAAGATCAGGAGCCTCTGCCTGGGCTGCCTGAACCTCTGCCTCCAAATCAGGATAAAGAGCAGAGACGACCACCCCTTCAGCCAAAATGGGACCTGGGTCTTCAAAGTTCCCCCCTCCCGGAAAACAACGTGACAGGGCATCAGCCTTCACATTTTTAACCCCAGGGCGGAACGTGACAACAAAATTAAATCTAGAAAAGAGTAAAGACCATCTGGCCTGTCTCGGGTTCAGACGCTTGGCTGATTCCAATTAGCATAACAAAAACAAATACAGGTGCACTCTGCGGTCTTACTAACCCTCGTACTGGTGTAAAATTGAGAATTAGCCAACATATCCTGCTTGGAGGACATGTCTGAGCCCGAGCACCGCGCCAAGGTACCACGCCAATTTGTAGTTTGTATTTAGAATTTTTGGAGGTGTAGAAACTCCTAGTCTGAATGTGCCTTCATTTCCATCCACAGGCAGCATTCTGGTGCACATGTGAGGCCCGGGCTATATCAGCCAGTCTTGGGTGGGACTCAGAGCTCTCTGCCTCCTCCCATTGTATGCATGGTCACATGCTGGAGGTTACTGGGAGATTGCTTTGAGTCGGACCTTGCGCACCTGTAATTCGCCCACTGGCTCCTGGTATTGCCCATACGGCCCAGGTAGGTTTAGCGTTAGGTTCCCGAGCTACTTGAGAAACCTTGGCGCGGTGCTCGGGCTCAGACATGTCCTCCAAGCAGGATATGTTGGCTAATTCTCAATTTTACACCAGTACGAGGGTTAGTAAGACCGCAGAGTGCACCTGCATTTGTTTTTGTTATGTTATTTTGACTGTTTATCACATCCACACAATTGCTATCCTATGTAGGATGTCCATTGTGGTACATATGGTCCACTGCAGGCATCCTCCATTGTATGCATCTTTGCTGGGGATTGTCATTAGCAACGGGCCACAAGTGCAGGATCTGCCCTCCCCCCAGTATAGATGCACCCCTGCATATGGGGTTGAGCACTTCCTGCTTTTTAATACCACGCCAATTTGTAGTTTGTATTTTGAATTTTTGGAGGTGTAGAAACTCCTAGTCTGAATTTGCCTTCATTTCCATTCACAGGCAGCATTCTGGTGCACATGTGAGGCCCAGGCTATATCAGCCAGTCTTGGGTGGGGCTCAGAGCTCTCTGCCTCCTCCCATTGTATGCATGGTCACATGCTGGAGGTTACTGGGAGATTGCTTTGAGTCGGACCTTGCGCACCTGTAATTCGCCCACTGGCTCCTGGTATTGCCCATGCGGCCCAGGTAGGTTTAGCGTTAGGTTCCCGATGCAGGCATCCTCCATTGTATGCATTTTTGCTGGGGATTGCCATTAGCAACGGGCCACAAGTGCAGGATCTGCCCCCCCAGTATAGATGCACCACTGCATATGGGGTTGAGCACTTCCTGCTTTTTAATACCACGCCAATTTGTAGTCTGATTCCAAGTAGGCCAGATTCTTATGGTCGGTAAACACGGTAATAGGGTGTCTGGCTCCCTCTAGCCAATGGCGCCATTCCTCAAAAGCTAATTTGATAGCCAACAACTCCCTATCTCCCACATCATAATTTCTCTCTGCGGAGGAGAGTTTCCTTGAGAAAAAGGCACACGGTGGCAATTTCGCAGGAGAGGGACCCTGAGATAAGACCGGACCCACACCCACCTCAGAAGCGTCCACCTCAAAAACAAAAGATAGAGAGACATCAGGTTGTACCAAAATGGGAGTGGAAGCAAAACTCTCCTTGATACTAGAAAAGGCCTTAAGCGCATCTACCGACCAGGAGGAAAAATCTACCCCCTTTTTAGTCATATCAGTGAGTGGCTTAACAACAGAGGAATAATTCAAAATGAACTTTCTGTAATAATTGGCAAAACCCCAAAACCACATCAACGCCTTCTGATTCTCAGGAAGCTCCCAATCAAGCACAGCGCGGACCTTCTCAGGGTCCATGCGAAAACCAGAAGCCGAGAGAAGAAAACCAAGAAATTGAATCTCCGGAACCGCAAACACACATTTTTCCAGTTTAGCGTAAAATTTATTTTCCTGCAGAATGAGCAAGACCTGACGTAGGTGGTCCCTATGAGTTTTGAAATCATAAGAAAAAATCTAAATGTCATCTAGATACACCAGTACAAATTTCCCCATTACATGATAAAAAATGCTGTTCACAAAATGTTGGAAGACGGCCGGAGCATTCATCAAACCAAAGGGCATAACCAAATTCTCGAAATGACCCTCAGGGGTATTGAAGGGCGTCTTCCATTCGTCCCCTTCCCTGACCCTGACTAGATTGTATGCCCCTCTTAAATCCAACTTAGAAAAAACTTTAGCCCCAACAATCTGGTTAAACAGGTCCGGGGTCAAAGGAAGGGGATATGGGTCACGAATTGTGATACAGTTCAGCTCCCTGAAATCCAGACAAGGTCTTAAAGAACCATCTTTTTTCTTAACCAAAAAAAAAAACAGCGGCAACAGGTGACTTCGAGGGTCGGATGTGTCCCTTTCTCAGGCTCAGAGATATAAGTACGCATAGCGACTCTTTCAGGTTGGGGGAGATTGTATCAATGAGATTTTGGCAGCTTGGCGCCTGGGATGAGATTAATAGGGCAATCGTACTTCCGGTCAGGGGGCAGCTCCTGGACACCACTCTCGGAAAACACATCCGAAAATTCAGAGAGAAAAGATGGTACAGTCTTGGTAGAAACCTCTGAAAGAGACACCGTGAGGCAATTCTCTCTGCAAAAGTCACTCCAACCATTTATTTGCCTTGCTTGCCAATCAATGGTGGGGTTATGTTTAGTGAGCCAGGGTAGCCCCAACACTAGAGGAGTAGGACGAAATCTGACATATCCTCAACATGAGCATCACCCACAGTCAAACGGATATTGTGAACTATGCCCTTTAACGATTTTTGAGAAAGTGGAGCGGAATCGATAGCAAAAACAGGTATATCCTTTTCCAAAGTGCATACCTGGAAGCTATGTGTTATAACAAATTGATTATCAATGAGATTGACAGCTGCTCCACTATCTACAAGAATCTCACAAACAATGTTCTTGCTATCTAGCGCCACCCTGGCAGGTAGGACAAAACGGGAACTACAAGCAAAGGCAAACCTTCAATTTCCGCATCAACCTTGCCAATAGTAGCAAATGGAAAGTTTTTAGAGGGTTTTTTATTTTTGTTTCTTTATTACCCTCAGAAAACTCCCTGAATCTCCTAGAGGGGCAAACATTAGCCAAATGATTTATTCCCCCACAAGAGAAACAAACCCTCCTCTGAGAGCTGAATCCTCTACTCTCAGAGGCAAGCAAACCCAGCTGCATGGCCTCCTGCTCAGAGGGGATTGAGAGAGACTGAGACCCCTGCGCACTGAATGAGACCACCCCACTGTCCTTGGACTGAATATGACATGAAGGAGTGGTCTCTCCTCTCTCTCTAAGACGCCTGTCAATACGGACAGCTAGAGACATGGCAGAGTCCAACGAGGCAGGTCTCTCATGAAACACAAATGCATCTTTCAATCCCTCCGAAAGACCATGGCAAAATTGACTTCGGAGTGCAGCATCGTTCCAACCAGTATCAGCTGCCCATCTCCAAAATTCAGAACAATATATCTCTGCGGACTGTTTACCCTGGCATAAAAGATACAGTTTAGATTCAGCCAGAGCAATACGATCCGGGTCATCATATATCTGCCCCAGGGCTACAAATTATTCATCCACCGATCGGAGAGGCCGTGCCCCCACCGGCAGCGAAAAGGCCCAAGACTGAGCGTTATCCCTGAGCAGCGAGATGATGATCCCAACCCTCTGCTCCTCATCACCAGAGGAGTGGGGAAGTAGGCGAAAATGGAGTTTGCAAGCCTCTCTAAAGCGAACAAAATTCTCACTACCCCCGGAGAACGTATCCGGAAGCGAGATCTTAGGCTCTGAACAAACTCCATGAACGCAAGCAGAACCGGTCACCTGAAACTGAGACACAGTTTTATGGAGATCTGCTACCTCCAGTGAAAGACCCTGCATGCGGTCAATCAAGGCTGAAACCGGATCCATGCTTAAGACGGTAATGGCTGTTTATAATGTCACGGATGATATAGCAGATAGCTGGAAGTTATGGATAAACATCTGACTGGCTTGATCCCAAACTAAGGAGCATAAAGGTGACCCCTGTAAAACCCTAAGAGCTCACCCTGACTGCTAAGCACATACAAAAGGTCTCAGAGGTAGACGATTGCATGCCCTCGTACCTAGACTGTGTGACACCTGAAAACCCTATAATAGTGAGGGGACACGACCACCGGCTCCCTGCACTTAATACGGAGGGAGTCAGGGTCACCTAGAATCAAGCCAGCAAAGAAACACAATACAAGAAAGGATTTATCTGAACAAGCAGTAACAGAAGTCTCCAGCAGTGATCACTTCAATCCAGGAAGTAGTATAAACCGCAAAGTGAGGCAGTATGGGAGGGAATATAAAGGGAGGCAATTAGTGTGAATAGGTGACAGCTGGGAGAAGGAAAGGAGATGACAAAGTGAAACCAAAACAAAGAACATCATGCAAGAGGTACAGAAGAACGTCTGCCAGACCTTCTCAGAGAGCTGGCGGTAACAGTGGCAGATCATGCTGGTGGTGGTGAGGTTGCTAGTGTTCATGCCCCTTCTCATTTTTGTATGGCATAGGTTGCAAATTACAATTCTTTTCTCGTCCGCACTTTCCTCAAAAAAGCGCCAGACTGCGAAACACCTACCCCTTGGCAAGGGAGATTTCCGTAAGGGTGTGCCGTGGGGAACAGTTGCGGGCCTGTTTGGTGTGGCCCCCCTTCTCTTTATTGCCACCCCACTGCCTCTTACAGCCTGTTGCGGTGCTGCAGGTCCCTCCCCCTCTGTACTGCAGTCCTCGTTCGGCTTGTCACCTTCCCAGGTTGGGTCAGTGACCTTATCGTCCACCACCTCCCCTTCCACTTCCTTACTCTGCTCATCCTCCTGACTTGTTGACCTAACAACAACCTCAGTTATTGACAACTGTGTCTTATCCTCATCATCAACCTCTTGAGACACTAATTGCTGTTGACTTATTGTCAACTGTGTCTCATTATCATCATCCACCTCGTGAAACACTAATTGCCGTTCCCCACCGTCATCTTCTTGTGACTGTGGATGCTCAAGAGTTTGGGAATCAGGGCACAAGATCTCATGTCCCTCTTCAAGCGGGCTTGTCGAGAGGCCCAAATGAAGGAATGGCGCTGAAAAGAGCTCCTCGTAGTGTGGGATCACTTGTTTGGCAAGACTCTTTATGGTGGGAGGAAGGAGAATCAGGGTGAGGATTGTGTTGACCAGACTCTTGGCTACTGAAGCTAGGTATCGCGGATGATTGTTTTTCTTGTGCTCTGGCAGCAGGCACAGTTTCAACGCGCCCAGGGCCACGGCCTCTGCGTGCACCATCAGCATCACAGCCACTTCCCTGTCCCTTACTGCTCGCCTTCTTCATATTAAATGTTTTATACGGTACGCTTGGAAGTATGTCACACGTACAGTAGCGTAGGATTTGTAAGTGTATGCGCAAAAAAATTAAAAAGGTATTTGGGATGTGTAAACGTCACACAGGAGATATACCGTAGATAATGTCGCTGATGTCAGCAGTGGCTAAAAAAAAATTACAGGGAATGTCACAGGTATTTGGGATGTGGAAACGTTACACAGGAGAAATACCGCAGATAATGTCGCTCATGTCACCAGAGGCCAATATAAAAATACAGGAAATGTCACAGGTATTTGGGATGTGGAAACATTACATAGGAGAAATACCGCAGATAATGTCGCTGATGTCACCAGCCGCTAATAAAAAATTACAGAGAATGACACAAATATTTGGGATGTGGAAACATCACACAGGAGATATACCGCAGATAATGTCAATGCTGTCACCAGCGGCTAATAAAAAATTACAGGGAATGTCACAGGTATTTGGGATGTGGAAACATTACACAGGAGAAATACCGCAGATAATGTCGCTGATGTCAGCAGCGGCTAATATAAAAATACAGGGAATGTCACAGGTATTTGGGATGTGGAAACGTTACACAGGAGAAATACCGCAGATAATGTTGCTCATGTCACAAGCCGCTAAATAAAAATGACAGGGAATGTCACAGGTTTTTTGGGATGTGGTAACGTTACACAGGAGAAATACCGCAGATAATGTCAATGCTGTCACCAGCGGCTAATAAAAAAATTACAGGGAATGTCACAGGTATTTGGGATGTGGAAATTTTACACAGGAGATGTCACCCATATAATGTCACTGTCTGCAGCGGACACCGTCGATGGAAAAAGTACACTGGATGTCACTTATATTTTTTGGATGTGCACACGTTACACAGGGGACGTAGCGCAGATAATGTCGCTGTCTGCAGCGTCCTAACTATTGCATGCTATATCGCGCAGGATGCGCTAAAAATAGATATTGCTGACACACACAATAGCCCTTAACTGCTTAAGGACACAGCCTTATTTCACCTTAAGGACCAGGTCATTTTTTGCAAATCTGACCAGTGTCATTTTAAGTGGTGATAACTTTAAAACACTTTGACTTATCCAGGCCATTCTGAGATTGTTTTTTTTATCACATATTGTACTTCATGACACTGGTAAAATGAAGTAAAAAAAAAATCATTTTTATTTATAAAAAAATACAAAATTTACCAATTTTTTTTTTTAAATTGCAAATTTCCAAGTTTTATCTTCTCTAATTCTATAATACATAGTAATACCTACAAAAATAGTTAGTACTTTACATTCCCCATATTTCTACTTCATGTTTGGATCCATTTGGGAATGATATTTAATTAGTGGGGGATGTTACAAAGCTTAGAAGTTTAGAAGCAAATCTTGAAATTTTTCTGAAATTTTCAAAAACCCACTTTTTAGGGACCAGTTCAGGTCTGAAGTCACTTTGTGAGGCTTACATAATAGAAACCACCCAAAAATTACCCCATTCTAGAAACTACACCCCTTAAGGTATTATAAACTGATTTTACAAACGTCGTTAACCCTTTAGGTGTTCCACAAGAGTTAATGGCAAATGGTGATAACATTTTTGGCAAATTTTCCATTTAAATCCATATTTTCCAGTAATAAAGCAAGGGTTAAATAGCCAAACAAAATGCTATATTTATTGCCCCATTTCTGTAGTTTGCAGAAAGGTGCGACGTATGGTTTTTGGAAGGCAGATTTTGCTGGACTGGTTTATTTACACCGTGTCCCATTTGAAGCCCCCCTGATGCACCCCTAGAGTAGAAACTCCATAAAAGTGACCCCATCTTAGAAACTACACCCCTCAAGGTATTCAAAACTGATTTTACAAACTTTGTTAACCCTTTAATTGTTGCACAAGAGTTATTGGCAAATGGAGATGAAATTTGAAAATTCAATTTTTGGGCAGATTTTCCATTTTAATTCATTTTTTCCAGTAACAAAGCAAGGGTTCACAGCCAAAAAAATGCTATATTTATTCCCCCGATTCTGTAGTTTGCAGAAACACCCCATATGTGTCTGTAAACTACTGTACGGGCACACAGTAGGGCGTAGAGGGAAAGGTGCGCCGTTTGGTTTTTGGAAGGCAGATTTTGCTGGACTGGTTTTTTTACACCATGTCCCATTTGAAGCCCCCCTGATGCACCCCTAGAGTAGAAACTCCAAAAAAGTAACCCCATCTAAGAAACTACACATCTCAAGGTATTCAAAACATATTTTACGAACTTTGTTAACCCTTTAGGTGTTCCACAAGAATTAATGGAAAATAGAGATACAATTTCCAAATTTCACTTTTTTGGCAGATTTTCCATTTTAATAACTTTTTTCCAGTTATAAAGCAAGGGTTAACAGCCAAACAAAACTCTATATTTATGGCTCTGATTCTGTAGTTTACAGAAACACCCCATATGTGGTCATAAACCGCTGTACGGGCAAACGGCAGGGTGCAAAATGAAAGGAATGCCATACGGTTTTGGAAGGCAGATTTTGCTGGACCGGTTTTTTGAAACCATGTCACATTTGAAGCCCCCCTGATGCAACCCTAGAGTAGAAACTGCAAAAAAGTGACCCCATTTTAGAAACTACGGGATAGGGTGGCAGTATTGTTGGTACCAGTTTAGGGTACATATGATTTTTGGTTTCTCTATATTACTCTTTTTGTGAGGCAAGGTGACAAGAAATAGCTGTTTTGGCACAGTTTTTATTTTTTGTTATTTACAACATTCATCTGACAGGTTAGATCATGTAATATTTTTATAGAGCAGGTTGTCACGGACGCGGCGATACCTAATATGTATACAATTTTTTTTATTTATGTAAGTTTTACACAATGATTTCATTTTTGAAACAAAAAAATCATGTTTTAGTGTCTCCATAGTCTGAGAGCCATAGTTTTTTCAGTTTTTGATCAAATACCTTAGGTAGGGTATGATTTTTGCGGGATGAGATGACGGTTTGATTGGCACTATTTTGGGGTGCGTATGACTTTTTGATCGCTTGCTATTACACTTTTTGGGAAGTAAGGTGGGCAAAATTTCAATTTCATCACAGGTTTTTTTTTTTTATCGCGTTCACTGTGCGGGTAAAGTAACATTACAGATGTTACAGATGCGGTGATATCAAACATGTGTAGGGAATTTTTTTTTTTCATTTTTAATCAGTGATAAATGTGTTTTTTTATTTTTACTTTTTTTCACTTTTTTAACCACCTCCGGACCGCTGTACGCACAGACGCGTCCTGGAGGTGGTTGTTTCATTCCTCCTGGACGCGCCGGCGCGTCCTCTCGCGAGATTTCGGTCACAGCCGGCCCGCGCATGCGCATCGCGGGCCGGCAAAAGTTAAAGGACTATTGCATCAGCAACCTGCCAGCCAATGATCGTCGCTGGCAGGTTGCTGATTTTTTAAAAAATCGAATCACAAGCCAGATAACAGATCATATTAGTAAATATGATCTGTTATATGGCTTCTCTGCTCCTCTGCTGGTCCTTTTCGTCGGTTGGATCCAGCAGAGAAGCAGACATCACTGTGAGTACACACCAAACACTGCCCTTAGCCCCTGATCACCATCCATCACCCCCATCATCCAAATTAACCCCTTGATCGCCCCCTGTCAATCACTTAGTGAAAGACAAAAAGTGATCAGTGTAAACTGACACTTTTTTTTTCACTAGTATTGGCTGTTAGGTTTTAGGGATAGTTTAGGCCCCTTGGTTAGGTAGTTAGCGTCAGTTAGCGCCCACCCCACCGCACCGCAGTCACTTTTATTCGCTGTTTAGCGTATCGCTAATCAGCATTTGTACTTTTATAGTATCTGTAAGTGATCAAAACTGATCACGGTCAGATCTATAATAGTATTAGTGTCACCTTAGCTCGCCCTCCACCCAAAACGCAGTGTTTGCCCAATCAGGCCTGATCGGTCGCCCACACGTGCATTCACCCACGCCCGCCCCACCGCAGTGACAAAAAATTATTATTTTTTGATCACTGCACATTCACTTTACACGCTCTGCGGCGATAAAAAAATCAGTTTTGATATTTTTTATCAACCGCAGCGGCCTCCCGTACTTCGCTAGCCTCCCCTTTGTAAGACAGGCTTGCTTTTTTTCTTAGGTAGTCTCAGGGAATACCCCTAAATTTAGTAGTCCAAAATGTCAAACAGGGGGTATTCTTCTGAAGAGGCCTACAGGATTCTGACCCAGTCGGATGAGGAGTGGGAACCCTCATCTGACGAATCTAGCGGGTCAGAATATGAACCTGTAGAAAGCAGTGGCTCTCTGACCCAAAGTTCAGACGAGGAGGTTGAGGTCCCTGGCAGCACCAGGCGTACCCGGCCCCGTGTCGCTAGACCACAGGTTATGCAGGATCCGCTTCAAGAGCAGCAGAGTGGGGCTGTCGCTGCCGGATCACGTGGTGAGGCATACACCAGCAGCGCAGCCCTTCCTGGACCTAGTACCAGCACTGCCGTACAACATGGTGACGTGGCGAGCACCAGAAGGGCAGTTGAAGCTGGTACGGTGGCACGTGCACTAGTTACCCCGTCGCAGCCACCGCACAGACAGGCCCGTAGAGCCCCTAGAATCCCTGAGGTGCTGGCAAACCCTGATTGGCAGTCACCAACTTCAGCCGCACCAGTAGTTCCCCCTTTCACCGCCCAGTCTGGAGTTCGGGTTGAGACGGCTCAGATCAGTACGGCCCTGGGATTTTTTGAGCTGTTCTTGACTGCGGAGCTCTTGGACTTAGTCGTGGCAGAGACCAACCAGTATGCCACACAATTTATAACCGCAAACCCGGGAAGCTTTTATGCCCAGCCTTTCCGGTGGAAACCAGTCCAAGTTTCCGAAATTAAAATTTTTCTGGGCCTTCTCCTCAACATGGGTCTAACCAAAAAGCATGAATTGCGGTCATATTGGTCCACGAAGCCGATTCATCACATGCCCATGTTCTCTGCTGCTATGTCCAGGACACGATTTGAGGCCATCCTGCGTTTCCTGCACTTTAGCGACAACACCACCTCCCGTCCCAGAGGCCACCCAGCTTTTGACCGGCTCCACAAAATTCGGCCCCTCATAGACCATTTCAACCAGAAATTTGCAGATTTGTATACCCCTGAGCAAAACATCTGCGTAGACGAGTCCCTAATACATTTTACCGGGCGCCTTGGCTTCAAACAATACATCCCAAGCAAGCGTGCCCGGTATGGGGTCAAATTGTATAAGCTCTGTGAAAGGGCCACAGGCTATACCCACAAATTTCGGATCTATGAGGGAAAAGATCAGACCCTGGAGCCGGTCGGTTGCCCTGACTACCTGGGGAGCAGTGGGAAGACAGTCTGGGACTTGGTGTCACCCTTATTCGGCAAGGGGTACCATCTTTATGTGGACAATTTTTACACAAGTGTGGCCCTCTTTAGGCATTTGTTTCTAGAACGGATTTGCGCCTGTGGCACCGCGCGAACTAGTCGCGTGGGCTTCCCCCAACGGCTTGTAACCACCCGTCTTGCAAGGGGGGAGAGGGCTGCCTTGTGTAACGAAGAACTGCTCGCGGTGAAATGGAGAGACAAGCGTGACGTTTACATGCTCTCCTCCATTCACGCAGACACGACAATCCAAATTCAAAGGGCAACCCGTGTCATTGAAAAGCCCCTCTCAGTCCACGACTATAATTTGCTCATGGGAGGGGTGGACTTCAATGACCAGATGTTGGCTCCCTATTTAGTTTCCCGCAGAACCAGACGCTGGTATAAGAAGGTGTCTGTATATTTAATTCAATTGGCGCTGTACAATAGTTTTGTTCTCTACAGTAAGGCTGGGAGAACACGATCCTTCCTCAAATTCCAGGAAGAGATCATCGAGAACCTCCTTTACCCAGGAGGTTCCGTGGCCCCATCCACCAGTGTAGTTAGCCGTCTACACGAGCGACATTTCCCCAGTGTCGTTGCTGGTACCTCAACCCAACCGCCACCCCGAAAAAAATGTCGTGTCTGTAGCAGGAGTGGAATAAGGCGTGACACCCGCTATTTCTGTCCTGACTGTCCGGACCACCCTGCCCTATGCTTAGGAGAGTGTTTCCGGAAGTACCACACACAGGTACACCTAGCATAGGGATCACATCTCACCAGGACAGGCACACAGGGTTATAAGGGCCCTTTCTCTCACAGCTGCTGCAAACCTCTCCTTTCACCTGGGATAAAGTGCATAACGTACTTCGCCACATCTTTGGGCGATTTGCGCTTTGCACATTGTCCCATGGGGAAGGAGAGGTTTGTTCTATAAAGGTAAAAAAAACTAAACAAAAAAAAAAATTACCGGTAAGTAAAAAAAGTTAAAAAAGTTTAAAAAAGTTAATATGTTCTGTTCTAAAGTTAATAAAGTTATTGCTTTGCGGCCTGTTTTTTTTTTTTTTTTTTTTTACCTTCCAAGTGGACCAACCGATCGACCAGCTGCAGCACTGATGTGCATTCGGACAGAAGCATTGCGCTGCTGTCAGATTACACGCAAGTCGGTGTATGCGGCGCTGCAAGACGAGATTTCTCCTCTGCAGTAAAAGATATGTTTGCCGAGGCATATGAGCTGAGGAGGTGGCGGTGTTCATATACTTTGGCAAACACTTTGTATATATAAAAAAAAAAATCCCGGCAATGATTTATTCATCCACATCGATTGATGTGAATGGAGAAATCTGGTTTGCCAGGGCATACGAGCTGAAGTGGGTATGGATGTTGGGCGGAGCTCCTATGTCCTGGCAGACGCCTTTCCCCTCCTTTTTCTTTTTTTGGCAGAGATTTTTTCATCCACATTGATCGATGCGAATGAAGAAATCTGTGCCGTTCATTTTTTTCTTTCAGCCCAGAGGCTGAACGGAAAAAAAAAAATCTCATTACCCGTAAGCTCAATATAAGGAGAATAGCAGAAACTCCTAATGCTGGCCATACATGTAATGATTGCGGAGACCCTCAAATGCCAGGGCAGTACAAACACCCCACAAATAACACCATTTTGGAAAGAAGACACCCCAAGGTATTCGCTGAGGGGCATATTGAGTCCATGAAAGATTGAAATTTTTGTCCCAAGTTAGCGGAAAGGGAGACTTTGTGAGAACAAAATCAAAAAAATGAATTTCCGCTAACTTGTGCCAAAATTTTTTTTTTCCAATGAACTCGCCATGCCCTTCATTGAATACCTTGGGGTGTCTTCTTTCCAAAATGGGGTCACATGTGGGGTATTTATACTGCCCTGGCATTTTAGGGGCCCCAAAGCGTGAGAAGAAGTCTGGTATCCAAATGTCTAAAAATGCCCTCCTAAAAGGAATTTGGGCCCCTTTGCCCACCTAGGCTGCAAAAAAGTGTCACACATCTGGTATCTCCGTACTCAGGAAAAGTTGAGGAATGTGTTTTGGGGTGTCTTTTTACATATACCCATGCTGGGTGAGATAAATATCTTGGTCAAATGCCAACTTTGTATAAAAAAATGGGAAAAGTTGTCTTTTGCCAAGATATTTCTCTCACCCAGCATGGGTATATGTAAAATGACACCCCAAAACACATTCCCCACCTTCTCCTGAGTACGGAGATACCAGATGTGTGACACTTTTTTGCAGCCTAGGTGGGCAAAGGGGCCCACATTCCAAAGAGCACCTTTCGGATTTCACAGGTCATTTACCTACTTACCACACATTAGGGCCCCTGGAAAATGCCAGGGCAGTATAACTACCCCACAAGTGACCCCATTTTGGAAAGAAGACACCCCAAGGTATTCCGTGAGGGGCATGGCAAGTTCCTAGAATTTTTATTTTTTGTCACAAGTTAGTGGAAAATGATGATTTTTTTTTTTTTTCATACAAAGTCTCATATTCCACTAACTTGTGACAAAAAATAAAAACTTCCATGAACTCACTATGCCCATCAGCGAATACCTTGGGGTCTCTTATTTCCAAAATGGGGTCACTTGTGGGGTAGTTATACTGCCCTGGCATTCTAGGGGCCCAAATGTGTGGTAAGGAGTTTGAAATCAAATTCTGTAAAAAATTACCTGTCAAATCCGAAAGGTGCTCTTTGGAATATGGGCCCCTTTGCCCACCTAGGCTGCAAAAAAGTGTCACACATCTGGTATCTCCGTACTCAGGAGAAGGTGGGGAATGTGTTTTGGGGTGTCATTTTACATATACCCATGCTGGGTGAGAGAAATATCTTGGCAAAAGACAACTTTTCCCATTTTTTTATACAAAGTTGGCATTTGACCAAGATATTTATCTCACCCAGCATGGGTATATGTAAAAAGACACCCCAAAACACATTCCTCAACTTCTCCTGAGTACGGCGATACCAGATGTGTGAGACTTTTTTGCAGCCTAGGTGGGCAAAGGGGCCCACATTCCAAAGAGCACCTTTCGGATTTCACAGGTCATTTTTTACTGAATTTGATTTCAAACTCCTTACCACACATTTGGGCCCCTAGAATGCCAGGGCAGTATAACTACCCCACAAGTGACCCCATTTTGGAAAGAAGAGACCCCAAGGTATTCGCTGATGGGCATAGTGAGTTCATGGAAGTTTTTATTTTTTGTCGCAAGTTAGTGGAATATGAGACTTTGTATGAAAAAAAAAAAAAAAAAAAAAATCATCATTTTCCACTAACTTGTGACAAAAAATAAAAAATTCTAGGAACTCACTATGCCCATCAGCGAATACCTTAGGGTGTGTACTTTCCGAAATGGGGTCATTTGTGGGGTGTTTGTACTGTCTGGGCATTGTAGAACCTCAGGAAACATGACAGGTTCTCAGAAAGTCAGAGCTGCTTCAAAAAGCGGAAATTCACATTTTTGTACCATAGTTTGTAAACGCTATAACTTTTACCCAAACCATTTTTTTTTTACCCAAACATTTTTTTTTTATCAAAGACATGTAGAACAATAAATTTAGAGCAAAATTTATATATGGATGTCGTTTTTTTTGCAAAATTTTACAACTGAAAGTGAAAAATGTCATTTTTTTCCAAAAAAATCGTTAAATTTCGATTAATAACAAAAAAAGTAAAAATGTCAGCAGCAATGAAATACCACCAAATGAAAGCTCTATTAGTGAGAAGAAAAGAAGGTAAAATTCATTTGGGTGGTAAGTTGCATGACCGAGCAATAAACGGTGAAAGTAGTGTAGTGCAGAAGTGTAAAAAGTGGCCTGGTCTTTCAGGGTGTTTAAGCACTGGGGGCTGAGGTGGTTAATACATTTTTTGGACCCAGACCCACTTGGTTCTTGAAGATCCAGTGGGTCTGATGTCTGTATAATACAGTACAGTACACTATATAGTGTACTGTACTGTATTTTCACTTTACAAAGTCTGATTAGACTTCTGCCTTTAGCAGAAGTCTAATCAGCACCATGGACAGCCTCTGATGTGAAGGCATCCGGTTGCCATGGTAACCATCACTTGCTGCCACAGCAGAGCAGTGGGTGATGGGGAGGGAGGCTGGCCCCCTCCCTCTCCCATCGGGGGCTGAAAATGCACAGCAGCCCCCGATGGGAGAGGGAGGGAGCTCACTCCCTCTTAACCTTTCCCATACAGCGGTTCCTACAGACTGCGGCATGGAAGGGGTTAAACGCCAGATGTCAGGCATTTCAAGCAGAGTGTCAGCAATGTGCTGACACTCTGCAAACCGCTCGGCTATCTTGAGAGAGGGGGCAGGCGGATGATCGCATGCCTGCCCGCCCCCCCAAGCACCGCCTGCACTATCCGCCCGCCCTGCCTGCCGCACTTTTGGGTCTGACAAGTTTTTCAACTTAAAAAGAAAATAATTCACTCCCTACACTATCTTTCCCTTCTTCAGCACAGTTCTCTCTGACTAAGGGCTCATGCACACAACCGTATGCCCTCCGAGACATACGGTCCGTGAGCGGGCCATATGTCCCGAAGCGGCATACATCCTGAGCACGGGAGCGCACAGCATCATAGGTTACTATGATACTGTGCACATCAGGGTGCCCGCGGGACTATTGTTCCGCACTAATATGATATTATTGATGCAGGACAAAAGCCCCGGGGGCGGCCTGATGCGCACAGTATCATAGAAACCTATGATGCTGTGCGCTCCCGTGCGCACAATGTATGCCGCTCTGGGACATATGGCCCGCTCACGGACCGTATGTCTCGTAAGGCATACGGTCGTGTACATGAGCCCTAATACTGAGCCAAACACGTGTCATCGGGTGCTGTATAGCACCCAATGACGCGTTCCTGCCAGCCAATCATTGTAATGCCAGTAACCAACATGGCTATGGCATTACAGTGAAGGGCAGTACTTATCTGCACATTCATTGGCTGCGTAGCAGCCAACAAACTTGCGGGGAGGAGACTCAAGCATTGCGTTCGAGCACATGCAGTATTCGGCCAAATACCGCCACGTGCCGAGCATCGAGATACTCGAGCCGAGCTGGTATTCGGCTGAGCATGCTCGATCAACACTAAGCGATGCCTGTCATCTGCATTTCATATGGACTCACAGTATTATTTCACTACCATAGCAGACTCCCTATGCGTGTTACTGCAAGACATAGTGTTCTACACCACTATAAAGGCTCTCAGCAGCCATGAAAAAGCTGTTTTTAACATAATTCGCCGTAAATATATTCGGATCGAGACAAATTTTTCCCGAAATTGAGAAATTTTGTATTTGAATCAGACGAAGAGATAGGTGACTGTATGTCTGACTTCATTAGTATGTATCTAGCTCCTTTTGTCTTACTCTGATTCTCACATATAAAGGTCTTGGAGGATCCTGTATCTCTTACATATGCTGATTGGTAGAGAACAAAATGTACCCAAAATGTGTAAATAGGAGTGAAGTGTTAAAATGGTAAAATAACTGGTTGACCAAGATTCTGTTTCTGGGAAGGCCCACAGGCTCTTGGATAACCAACATAAGGCGCTGACAAGCTTTTAAAAGATAAAAACCCATGCTTTGGACATTGGGGAGACTGGAAGGAACTGCGGGAGCTGCAAGGAAGAGAGGACTGGAGAGGACAGAGGAGAGATGAGGATTGGAGGCCCATGTGTGGTAACTATAAACTGTAAGGAATTTTAATGTTGAGTTACCAAATGGTCTTGAAAGTAGCATAATATTGCATCTTGGAATTTGTTAGTAATTGTAATTATCATTATGTGTGTATAAATCTTTACCTGTAATATTTATTTATTTTTGTTCATCATCTCTCCATATATACTCATCAATAATAACTGTAGTATCAATTTTCCACACTTTACAATATACTTTTTTATATGCTCACTTGTGTCTCATTTATTGGATCCAGCCTTCAAATCAGACCCAGGAAGAGGGTGTATTGTACTGTATATAGTATATATTTATATATAATAATTTCATAAACAATCATATGAACTAAAACATGAATTTCTAAGATTGCTGGATCGGATTTCACAGAAATAGGTAAGGGTATGTGTATAATATGAGACAGTCCTACCCTCATTTTGGCTACTTTGAAAGTGATTTTGCCTCCATTCCATAATCCTAATAGTCCCGAATTCATGCTGAAAGGTGACACCCCAGGTGGGTGCATACCTCGGGTATATGATGCCCTGTCTCCTTCAGCTCTTTTTCTGTCTCCATCCTTTATCTCCACCCTTCACCTCTATCTTATATTCTGCAAGCAGCAGAATTTTTAATGCAGCTCTGGAGTATAAGGCTGCGTTCACACGGGCGAGATTTCCACGCGGGTGCAATGCGGTAGGTGAACGTATTGCACCCGCACTGAATCCCGACCCATTCATTTCAATGGGGCTGTTCAGATGAGCGGTGATTTTCACGCATCACTTGTGCGTTGCGTGAAAAACGCAGCATTCTCTATATTCTGTGTTTTTCACGCAACGCAGGCCCCATAGAAGTGAATGGGGTTGCGGGAAAATCGCAAGCATCCGCAAGCAAGTGCGGATGCGGTGCGATTTTCACGCCCGGTTGCTAGGAGACGATCGGGATGGAGACCCGATCATTATTATTTTCCCTGATAACATGGTTATAAGGGAAAATAATAGCATTCTGAATACAGAATGCATAGTAAACTAGCGCTGGAGGGGTTAAAAAAATAAATAAAAATAATTTAACTCACCTTAATCCACTTGATCGCGTAGCCCGACATCTCCTTCTGTCTCCTTTGCTGAACAGGACCTGTGGTGAACATTAATTACAGGTAAAGGACCTTTGGTGATGTCACTCCGGTCATCACATGATCCATCACATGATCTTTTACCATGGTGATGGATCATGTGATGACCGGAGTGACGTCACCAAAGGTCCTTTACCTGTAATGAATGCTCACCACAGGTCCTGTTCAGCAAAGGAGACAGAAGGAGATGCCGGGCTACGCGATCAAGTGGACTAAGGTGAGTTAAATTATTTATTTTTTTTTAAACCCCTCCAGCGCTAGTTTACTATGCATTCTGTATTCAGAATGCTAATATTTTCCCTTATAACTATGTTATAAGGGGAAATAATACAATCTACAGAACATTGATCCCAAGCCCGAATTTCTGTGAAGAAGTTCGGGTTTGGGTACCAAACATGCGCGATTTTTCTCTCGCGAGTGCAAAACGCATTACAATGTTTTGCACTCGCACCCGCACATTTTCCCGCAACGCTCGTGTGAACCCAGCCTAAAACAGAATATAACTCAGGATCCGTTCAAAGTAAGTAATGCTAAGCATTTACAAAGAAAAAATTACAAAGTAAACGTATAATTTATTCAATATGGGAGTGAGAATCTAAATCTCACATCCACATGACTATGCTTTTGATATAACAACTGTTAAAAAATATACAGCAAGATAAAACATGGCTCTACAGCACTATTGTCTATCAATTGCTATGCACTATTAGGAGGCAATTAGTATACAGTTTGATCAAAGAGCATAGGCCCACTTACCGCGACAAGGTTGCCTCTATCAAGTGGGGACCTACTCTAGCATAATGTGAACAGGTGCCAAGAGCTCATCTGTTCTTTTTTCTGGATCAGCACTCCTCCCAATTCGGCGCAGGTGCTTTTAAACTAGCAGAAGTCTGCAAAGGGTTTATAAATTCCTACCTCATCTCTGTTGGAGTTCCTGAGAGGCTGCGAACAGATGAGCTCTTGGCACCTGTTCACATTATGCTAGAATAGGTCCCCACTTGATAGAGGCAACCTTGTCGCGGTAAGTGGGCCTATGCTCTTTGATCAAACTGTATACTAATTGCCTCCTAATAGTGCATAGCAATTGATAGACAATAGTGCTGTAGAGCCATGTTTTATCTTGCTGTATATTTTTTAACAGTTGTTATATCAAAAGCAGAGTCATGTGAGATTTGGATTCTCTCTCCCATATTGAATACAAAGGTATAATTTATGATTTATTTGGTCAAGTTCAATTTCTAATAGAATAAAGGGTACGGTCACACGCTCAGGTTTTCTGCATTTAGTTTTGGAAGCCAAAATCAGAAGTTGATCATAAAAAATAACAAAATACAAACAACAGATACAACTTTTTCTCTTTTTTTTGAATTCACTCCTAGTTTTGGCTTTCAAAACGGCATCAGGAAAACTGACCATGTGGCTGCACCCTAAGATTTATTTTAAGTTATGTGCATTCGCTTATGCCTGAAGTTATTAACTACAATTTCCTCTGACACAGCATGTTTGCTTGAAATTCTGTATCTACACTGAAAGGGAAAACAGTGACACAGCTTGTGCAATATAGAAGCTTTACTGCTTAGGAGGTTAAAGGTTTTAAACTGAATGGGTGGAGTCTGGAGAGCCTGACAAAACAAGACTGCATGTTGTCTAATCTGGAATTCTGCAGGTCTCCTGGATAGGGGCAACAAGCGCACATCTAAGGTAAGCACAGACACACTGAGGTTGTGGGACAAGTACTTGGGAATAGGAAAGACATGCTTTTCTTCAGCAAGACTTGAAAAGATTTATGCACATACAGATTTTGTCTGGCCTTTTTTAACCATGAAAAACTGGCAGAATAACTGCATGCATTTTTTTGCCACCTACGTGTTTTGCTCTCTTTTTGGTATTTTTTTTTTTCATGTGTTTTTTTTATAAACCGTATGTTTGCAAACTAGTATTTTCTTTGTGGTGTTTTTCCCTTGCCTGAAAAACGCTGAGAGCGCCATCATGCTGCGTTTTTGTACAGATGCCAGAAAGACAAAGAACACCACCTATTTAACAAAAAACACTTGTGTGTGTCCTGAGTTTCATATTTCCCACAGACCTTCAGCTAACATCTGGGGATGGCGTTTTTACAAAAGAATATGCAGGTGCGAAAAACACAACTAAAAATCAATCAAAGGGTACTTTCACACTTGCATTGTGAGGATCCGGCAGACAGTTCCGTTGGCGGAACTGCCTGCCGGATCCGTAAATCCGTATGCCAACGGATATCATTTGTAGATGGATCCGGATGCGTATACGTCTGACAAATGCATTGAAATTTCGGATCCGTCTCTCTGGTGTCATCCGGAAAAACGGATCCGGTATTTATTTTTAATGCATTTTTAAAGGTCTGCACATGCGCAGACCGGGAAACCGGGTCCGTTTTGCAGGAACACTAGGTACTGGCAGCAGGGAGCTGACCATAGCAGCCATGGAAGGCTTCAGTACCATCCTGGCTCTCATGGTAACCGAACGGAGCCCCGCAATTTCACTGCTGGGGCTCCAATCAGAAGCTGCTACTGCCACCAATGAGAATACTGAGGAGGAAGGGAGGGGAAGATAATACTGGGAGGGGGTGGGTCACACTTCACCATTAATGATTATAATACTGGGGTGGTGGGGCAGGCGCATGGCGTCACCAATGATTATAATATTGGGGTGGGGGAGTTCACTGCGCCACCAATGCATATAATAAACTCTTAAATACAAATATTGGCTGCGGGTGCCGGCAGTATCACATACCTGGCACCCGGTCTCTATGACAGGGCACTGCAATCCCCGTCAATTAACCCCTCAGGTGCCGCGGTTCGGTGGATAACGGCACCCTGTAATAGAGGCCGGATGCCGGGTATGTGATACCGCCGCCACCCGCAGCCTACATTTGTATTTAAAGGTTAATCATATGCATTAGTGGCACAGTGGCCACAGCCCCTCCCCTCCTCCTCAGTATTATAACCATGTTAACTATATGCATTGGTGGCAGCGGCAGCTTCACAGCCCTCCCTTCCCCCTCTGTTTATTGGTGGCAATGGTGGCCGATTCACAGTGGGGAGGGACTCCCTCCTTCTCCACTGTTCAGGAGAACATGGTGCGCGATGAGAGCAGCGCATGCCATGTTCTCTGTACACACTGCAAATTCCTCCCAGATGTCCAAGCATGAGCTAATCAAGTAGTTTGCAGCAATGGCCTTCTGATTACTCTTTCTCTTGCTACAGACTCTAGTACTGGGATTTCTGGCTAGCCCATGTACTTTTTCAAGCCAATGGGTGGTTCTAGTAATACGACTAGCCAAAATCGTACCTGAAGTGTGCAGGGTGTCTTAACTCATTATCCTTCCACTGCTTCAGTGCCTGAGAATGCTATACACTGCTAGCTAGCGGAATAAAATGTTGTAATCCACTAGTATTAACTTGTTTCCCTGATGTAGCAGCAAAGTCTGTAGTGCTCTTGCTGATTCTCATGCTGTAGCCATGCAAATTCTCCAACTCTTCTCTCTCTCTCTGATGGTAGCAGAAGAAACACTGGGATTTGTTAGTCTCCAGAAGCATTGAATGCCTGAGAAAAGAAGTGAATATTTTTTTGCTCCCTGCATTCTGCATGCCCATCCTAACACTTCCAACATCTAGCACAGCTAGAATCTTCTCTTGCAACTCGGGGGAGGGTCTAGTATACATCCTAAGATCAAGAGAGGATGGGCCATGATAGTTAACTCTGGCCGTGCCTGTCTCATGCTTAACCATACTGGCTGTACAGTGCATTACATTAGCAGTACAAACATAAGGGTACTTTCAAACTTGCGGCAGAGGATTCCGGCAGGCAGTTCCGTCGCCGGAACTGCCTGCCCGATCCGGCAATCTGGACGCAAACTGATGACATTTGTCAGACGGATGCAGACAAATGCATTGAAATACAAGATCCGTCTCTCCGGTGTCATCCGGAAAAACGGATCCAGTATTACATTTTTTTGTATTTTTAAAGGTCTGCGATGACTGTCAGTCTTCCTCGGTCTGGGGCTCCATGCAAGATCTCGCCTCGTTGGGTAAGGATGATTTTGAGAAAGGTCAGGAATCAGCCCAGAACTATATGGGAGGACCTGGACAATGACCTGAAGGGAGCTGGGACCACAGTCTCAGATTACCATTAGTAACACACTATGTCGTCATGGATTAAAATCCCCTGCAGGGCATTCAAGGTTTCCCTGTTCATGCCAGCACATGTCCAGCCCATTTGAAGTTCACCAATGACAATCTGGATGATCCAGAGGAGGCATGGGATAAGGTCATGTGGTCAGATGGTATCAACTCCACTCGCTGTGTTTGGAGGAAAAAGTATAAGTACAACCCCAAGAACACCATTCCAACCATGAAACATGGGGGTGGAAACATCATACTTTGGGGGTGTTTTTCTGCAAAGGGTAAAAGACGACTGCACAGTATTAAAGGGAGGATGGATGGGGCCATGTATCATGAGATTTTGGCCAACAATCTCCTTCTTTCAGTAAAAGCATTGTAGATGGGTCGTGGCTAGTTTTTCCAGCATGACAATGACCCGAAACACACAGCCAGGGCAACTAAGGAGTGGCTCTGTAAGAAGCATATTAAGGTCCTGGAGTGGCCCAGCCAGTCTCCAGACCTGATCCCAATTGAAAGCCTTTGAAGGGAGCTGAAACTTATTGTAGCCCAGCAACAACCCCAAAACCTGAAAGAATTGGAGAAGATCTGTATAGAGGAGTGGGAAAAAATCCCTGCTGCAGTCTGTGCAAACTTGGTCAAAAACTACAGGAAACGTCTGATCTCTGAAATTGCAAACAAAGGTTTCTGTACCAAATATTAAGTTCTATTTTTTTATTGTATCAAATACTTATTTCATGCAATAAAATGCACAGTTGAAGTGTACCTACGATAAAAATTCCAGACCTCTCCATTCTTTGTAGGTGGGAAAACTTGCAAAATTGCCAGTGTATCAAATACAGGAGCAGGGAACTGTAAGTAATAGCAGCACAATATTTACTGCTCCTTTGTCTTCAGCTGAGCGCATCCACAGTGGAAGCGCTCACTAGTTACAATTAGAGTTTGTATCTTTTGGCCCTAACTTTGCGCCCCCATTATAGGTAGCAAGATGGCGCCCTAGGCGGGTGCCTACCTTTGCCTACCTGTTGTCCCTGCTTCCAGGTGAGAAGATGAACACTGTATGGCAATTCGTATTGCTTAGCATAAAGATCTGCCTGTATACGGCCCCCCTGTTTGCCCGATGATGTCTTTCAGTCTCTGAGTCAATCAGGGCAAGTCCTCCCTTCTCATCCTTCCAGTGTCATGTGATCCTCCATCTTCTTCCTCCCTTGTGTTCTCCCCAAAAATCTTCACAGTAAAATGGCGCTAAGCTCCAATTTTTACGCAATTTCTCTGAAACGTATAGCAAAAGGTTCAAATTTGTTTGGTGGACAAACTTTTGTGAAATTCCTAACAAATACAAGTTCAATGGATCAACTACATTTCCTCTTTGTGTATTTTAGTGACATTTTCTTATGCTGACCTGTGACCATGGATTTTGGAGGACCTGGATCATTGATACTTCTTCTTGTCGTCATTTGTCTTATTCTTCTCGCTCTATGGTCGGAGAACAGTAAGCGGAAGGCTATGCCTCCTGGACCAACTCCACTCCCTCTTCTAGGAAACATTCTACAGCTGAACATGAATAAACTGCCTCAGTCATTACTAAAAGTGAGAACATATCATCTACTGTGTGTAACCATAATATTAATAGTATATGTTAGGGTACATTTTGGTGTTTTCTGTCCAACAGAAAAATAGGCAGTGGAAACCATAGCAAAAATCCTAGGCTGATCCTCAGGTTTCTACAGCGGGTACACATGTTAGCACCATTGAATGGGTCTAGTCTGCAAGTGCACTTGTGCTGTAATTAATGGTGGTTTCTTCACAGAATTCCACATGTAAATATTCGGTGACCATATGGTAAGCAGAACGAGTTTCCATTGACAACTAAGTTCTATGTTCTGTATGTACTACAACCACCATATGCTAGAGCTTGGCTATTTTGGGAAGACTCATAGCAGTGCACATGCACTGTCCATCTGTATTCACATTGGAGCCCCATTCTTGAGGCAGGAGTAGGTCCTAGAATCGGGACCCTCACCTATATGACATTTATTGCATATGTTATTGACATGATATAAATGTCCAGATGAGACAAATTCTTTAATGTACTGTATTTATTTACCTCTTGCTACAGCTTGCCAAACGTTACGGAGATGTATTCACTGTCTATTTGGGCCCCAGAAGAGTGGTCATCCTACATGGATGTGATGCTGTTAAGGAGGCTTTAATAGACAATGCACATGTCTTCAGCAAAAGAGGGAAAGTGCCTGCAGCTTCACTTATCTTTAAAGATTTTGGTAAGCATTAACCTTAAGACTTCCACCCAATGACATCAGATTACAGATGGAATTAAGGTACAATGACAATCCCACAGGATAGCACACATTCAATGTCTCATATTTATAGGAGTTATTTTAAGCAATGGTGAACGCTGGAGGCAGCTCCGCCGCTTTTCCCTCACCACCCTGAGAAATTTTGGAATGGGGAAAAAAAGTCTTGAGGAACGGATTCAAGAAGAAGCTCGATACATGAGAGAGGAGTTTAGTAAAAAGAAAGGTTAGTAAGGAGAAACTTATAGCTGTTTATACTTTCTAGGTGAAATTTCATACATTGGCTAACTGATGTATTAAGCTCAATGATGCAACAGTGTGAAATGAGATCCTAAGCTCCCTCTACTGGTGACTGAAGACAGACAGAATTCTGTTATTTAAAGGGAGTTTTTCAATTTACTTACTGTATGCCCAATAAACCATTAGAAGCACCATGTAGTGCACTGCCATCATCATCACCTTCTGACCGTTGACACCTTCTTATTGCTGAGTAACAAAAGTTTCATTTGTTATGTAAATGAGTTGGTAAGTAAGGAAGGTATGGTTTTAAATGCCCGGAAGTGTACTACAATAGCTTATTAGGCATACTACTTGAAAAACTCCATTTACTGTAAATAGTTTTTTGCACTTATCTTCAATCCACAGGACAGGCAATAAGTAGAGATGAATGAACTTTTCAAAAATTTGATTTGGACACTTCGGTGAATTGTCCCGCAAAAAAATTGATATGAATTTATGATATGAATTTATTTGTGAAGCGCGTTAAAAATCAGCTATTTCCCGGCTGCAGAGAACCTATATATCGGTGTAAAGCACTGTACATTGCAGAAACATGCATAGCTAGTCCGCTGTGGTAGTGAAACAGTTACTGTGCGTCAGTATGACAGGCGTCATTGTTAGAATCACTTCACACTTCACTTATTTGGTCAGTTACGGGGCTAAAACTGACCAAATAACCAATAAGTGTGAACTCAGCCTTAGAGGTCAATGTAAGCATTAAGTGTAGAGAACCGAGCAGTGGCCCAAGATTCTACTGTAGAGTGAAAGAACGCACTCCTTTTACATCGTCATCAGCTGATTCCACATAGATGTCTATAGAACCTGTTCTGTTACACGCTAAGACAAGTAGTGTCCCCCTGACAGAGTGGAGAGGGTGTCAGGAGTAAGTTTGTGTTGACATCACTGTTTATTTTGCCCTTCTCATCCGTCATAAGAATAACCCCCAAAAAATGGATCCTGTCTTTTGAGTATCCCCCTTCACATAGTCAGCATTTGCTCATTACTCCATCAGTATTGCCAAGGCCAAACAAAACAGGAGTAGATCCAAAACAGAGATGACACGTGAATGGAATATTTTCATGTCTTCTGTGTTTTGTACCCACTCCTGCTTTTGCGTTCCAAATCATGATCCAATCCTGATGCAAAATAGGGACCATGTGATACAGGCCTTACGGCTGCTCCAAAGACAGGATCCGTTCTGTTTTCCATTTTTACGTCCTTCTGACAGATCAGAAGGGTAAAATAAATGCTGATGTCAACAAGGTCAAACAGGGACATTAGTGACCCATCTCAAAGTGGGGAGGGTGGCAACTGCATGAGGAGTCAACATAGTGGCCCAGTCCAGAGCGGTGATAGTAAAACAACTTAAACACACCAAAATTAGTAGTATCAGGCAGGGGCGTTGCTAGGGTCTGAAGACATCCGGGGCACGAGCCCCTGTGAAGCCACGCCCTCATGGCCTCCGGGGGGGGGGGGGGCTTCACAGTAGTAGTTTTTAACCCCTTTCAGCAGTCCCCCCTTCAGTGAATGGGGGACTGCTGAAAGGGGTTAATAACTACAGTGAAGGGCCTAGCTGTCTGGGCAATCCCACAGATCATCCTAACCTATGGTCAGCCTAATTTAAAATTAAGCAAACCCCCCAACTATAAACTAATCACAGATTGTGCTGCTGGGATGCCAGAATCAGTTGTAATCTCTGAAGGAATCCATTAACAAGTGTAGGAAGTTGGAACCCATCAACCCCCCTTGTACTTGTTCTGCTACTTGCAGGCTTCACGGGCATGAGTTCAGAACTTCAGTCACTTCAGTCCACAATTCTGTGTTGCGGCGCGTGATCCCTCGAGACCTGTGACCTCCTGCGGCGGGTCTCACGGGATCATGAGCCGCAGAACAGAATTGCGGACTGAAGTTCTGAACTCATGCCCGTGTAGCCTGCAAGTACAAGGGGGTTGGCGGATGATCTGTGGGATTGCCCAGACGGCTAGGAATAGCCTAATAAATAAAAAAAATCCCACCAGCATAAACATTCGGGGCACTGGACAAAACATCCGGGACTCCAGCCCCGAATGTTTTGACCTAACTATGCCCCTGCAGCAATTTCATCCCAATTACACAATTTTAGAATTATCGGATTTACTTATGTTTAAAAGAATGTAAACACCCTAAAATCTGTAGTATCAGACTGCAATTTCACCGCAATGACACAATTAATGAGGATTGAATTATGTATAAAAGAACGTGAACATCCTAAATTCACCCCAATTACACAATCAAGGATTAACTGATTGAATTACATATATAAAAAGTAAGTGATCCCCCAAAATCTATAGTATCGAGCCACAATTCATCCTAATTACAAAATCAAGGATTAATGGATTTATTTATGTATACAAGAATGCGAACAACCTAAAATCAGTAGTATTATAACACTTTTTAACCCCAATTAGTGCAGCAAGGTGTAATAGAATAGCTTCTATTAGCCAAGCTTTACATTGTTCAATTGGCCCCTGCTCTCTCCCAAAAGTGTGGGTAATGTCTCCCTATGATATCCCTACACTATCTCTATGCTGTCCCTAAACTGTTCAGTAGTATTATTTTGTGAATAAAGTCTTTGCTAATGACTGTCCCTAGTGCCTGTAACGTCTCTCCGTGCACTAAGTTCACTGGAAAATGGCGGAGACCGGGTAGGGGGAGACTTTTTATACGGCTCTGTCATCATAGATGCTGGCTATCTACTGATTGGCTGGCTGCACGGAATTATGGGTTCCAGGGCTCCTTACTTCCTCTTTCTAACATGTGCAGCAGCTATTAAAAAAAATCTGATTCGTTACAATAAAGCGTGAGGAAATTCGACTTCATGACATAGTAACATAGTACATAATATATAAGGCCGAAAAAAGACATTTGTCCATCCAGTTCGGCCTGTCATCCTGTGAGGTAGAAGCCAATTTTCCTCACTTTAGGGGAATAAAAAATTCCTTCCCGACGCCAATCAGGCAATCAGAATAACTCCCTGGATCAACGACCCCTCTCTAGTAGCTATAGCCTGTAATATTATTGCACTCCATAAATACATCCAGGCCCCTCTTGAATTCCTTTATTGTACTCACCATCATGACAAATAAAAATTTTCCTGAAATTTTAATCGAATTCCACTTCGTCAACTTCTATTCGCCTAACTGTAATAATAAGTGTCTGATCACTGAGTGGCTGATCTCTTTGGCACCCACCAGTTATGAAAATGAGTGTGCCTATGGAGTGGTAGTGAGTAGTGTTGAGCGAACTTGTGTTTTAAGTTCGGCGTCTAAAGTTCGGGTTATCGAAGAATCGCCTTATGGATTCCGCTACCACGGACCATAATGGAATTTAAAGTCCATAACGCGATTCTTCGATAACCCGAACCCCAACTTTAGACGCCGAACTTAAAACACAAGTTCGCTCAACACTAGTAGTGAGCATGCACCACTCACTGGAGGATTGACAGAGCCAAGCATGGTCTTTATCAGCCCCATAGATGTGAAGGGATCACATTTGCACTGCTACTCCATTCATGCAGAGGACTTTGGGATCTCTGTTCTCATAATCTGGGGATTTGGGATCAGTTAAATCTTCTATACTGTGGATAGGGGATAAGTGTCCATTATGAAAAACCTCTTTTATGCTATGTTGTATGTGAGGTATTTAAGATCTTTCAGAAAAACTGAGCTCCAATACCCTACAAATAGTAAACATGAAATGCCGTAAAGATCAATATCTGATTTGATAACTCACAACTCCCTCCAATTATTATGAAGTGGATGTGGATCAGCTGTGCCACTTTAACCGATTTGGTTTGGGGCATTATCCAAGTGGCTCCCCTGGTATTCACCAGGGGAACAACTAGGCGCTACCTCTTGGAGAAGCCTCTGTTTCAAGTGCCCATTGACCCACAAGGGTCAAGATACATGGGTGAATAGCACTGTGTGATCTGGAAACACCATAGTCAGGCTGAGGTTAGGACAGGCAGAAGTTGTGCAATCTGATAAACAGTCCAAGGACAGGGTGGGCCTCTCAGGGTCAGTATGGGAATCAAGGAAGAGTCGGGTCAGGTAGCAAGGGGTCAAATTGGGGAAACAGGCAGAAGTTGGTACATAGGCAGACAAACATGGAACAGCACACCTTTGCAGGACACTAGCAGACTAAAACGGGCTAGCCATTGGTTAGCAAAGCTTAGGGTGCATATGCTGGCCCTTTATGAGCTGGAGGCAGAGAGAGAGAGAGAGGCCTACAGTAGCCGTCTAGAAGCAGGCTGCAGCCTGTGTGGAGGGACAAATCTATTCTGGTTGGGCCTGTCCATAAGAATGGAAGAGGCACCACTAGATCCATGATGCTGGAGCCCAGAGTGAAGGACTGGATGAGCAGAGCAACAGCAGCTACTGTAATACTGAACAGCTGCTTCAGAGAGACTCTGATGCCAGAACGTCACATCTCCCTCCATTTTGCAGTGGACAGATCTGGCTATTGTAGCTCTACTCCAAATTGATGTGAATGGGAGCAGCAGCTCCCTTTACTGCATAATGGATAGAGCTGTGTAGTCACTGCACGCGACTTCAAATGCCAGAGCCAATCTGAAACATCCGATCTGCGGAGGTGCATGGTGTTCAACCTCCGCAGTTACAATAATGATGGCCTACCCTGAAGATAGGCTATCAATCGTAAAGGATTAGAAAATACCTTTAATTGTTGTCATAATACAATAAAAAAATACCTCAAGTTTTGCTCCTAAACTGAGTTTAACATTTTCACAACTTATCCCAGGTTTTCCTTGTGATCCAACTTACTTTTTGTCCTTGGCGGTTTCCAACATGATCTGTTCCATTGTTTTTGGTGAACGTTTTGACTATGAAGACAAAAAATTTCTTGGACTTCTTGCCTTGTTGAAGGAAACTTTTGGTATATTAAGCTCGGGGGCTGGTCAGGTACGCATTTGAGTATTTCTTTGTTAGATTCTTAATCTTCTTTCTTGTTTTTCATTAAAAGGGTTATCTCACCTTGCTATTTCAGGCTGAGTCTGCTGGCTAGCTCTGCACTTTCTGCTCTGTAGGTGGGTGGTGACTGTAAGGTTGAATGATGGCACAAGCAAGTAGCTAGGATGATGCCGCCCCTTGAGTGCACGCTCCTGAAGCTGATAATGAATCATATTCACTAGCAGCTTTAGCGCTGAGAACCTTCTTCAGATTGTGACAACCAGCTAGTTATAGTAATCCTGGTTGCCACAATCTGTCGTTTTGCCATGCTGTCCCCCCAGGGCCGGCTCCAGGTTCATGTGGGCCCTTGGGTGATAAATCTCAGTGGGCCCTGTTGTGGCATTTGTCAAATGTCACAATGGCATCTGAGAGTGTTAAAAAATGGAAGCGCGGGCTTCCTGCTCAGAAGTGCCTTCCCCCAGCGGAGATCAGGAAAAGCACCCCGTTCTAAAAATGAGCAGCAGCCTGTACTAGGCTTCCAGGCTCATTGTTAGTATATCCCAGTTCAGGCCACTAGGTGGCAGCACTAAACTGTGATATATGATTGTTATAGAGAATAATGGAACAATTTCCATTATTTTGTATAAGTTGCAATCTGATGAAAAGTAATTAAAAAATATAAAAAAAGGTTTTGAAAATATAAAAAAATGTACAAAAAAGTAAAATCACCCCACTTTCCCCAAAAATGAACAAAAAATAAATAAAGTTATAGGCATTGTCGCATGCAAAAGCACCCATACTATTAAAATATAAAAAAAGTTAGCCCATATAGTGAAGGATGTAAAAGAATAAAAGAAAAAAGGCTGATTTGCCGTTTTTTCATCACTTTACCTCCCAAGAAAATTTAATAAAAAGTGATCAAGTCATACACACCCCAAAATGTTATTGTAAAAAAAAGACAGATTTTCTTCAAATGATTCCCCACACATTCTGTAGAGATAACTATAAAAAAGTTATGGGGGTCACCGGGGAGCAGGGGTTCTGTTAGGGTTGCCACCTTTCCCAACAAAAAATAATAGTTACCCAAATTAAAAAGGTTGGTGTGTCTATTAAAGTTTTATTTAGTCTCTATTGTTGAAATGATTATGCTGGGATTCAAACTCATAGCCTTCTACATTAAAGTTAAGAATCTTAATGACTGGGCTGTAGAGCTTCATATTAACCTGCTGTACATATATTATGGCTCAAAATCTCAGTAGTAGTTTATCACATATTATGCATAAATATATAAATATCAGAAGTATGATTTTATATATATATATATATATATATATATATATATATTTTTTTGTAATAATTACACATTTATTTTGTGGCATACATTTTTTTACAATTACAAAAAAATATATACAATTATACTTCTGCTGTATAGGAATACCTAATGCATGAGAAACTACTATGAGGTTTTTCTAGCACAGATTGTCATGGAGCTTCATAGCTCAGTGGTTAAGGTTCTTGCATCTAATATAGAATGTTGGGAGTTCAAATCCTAGCAGAAACATTTCAGAAATAGAGGCTAAATTTAAATTAAATGCACTGGGTGTCCCCAAGCATACTGATAATGCTTGGAGATACCCCCTTCATGTTCATAGTACTGACTCCATATATGGACATAGCCATATATGGAGTCAGAGCATGGACTCCTAAGCCGGGAGCTAGAGTCCTGAGTGTTCAGTAACACTGGGGGATTCCCCGTACAGAGATCTTCAGCATAGACTTGAGTGGGCCCCCGGCTTTGCCGGGTGCTGACGCCAGCCCTGTGTTTTTATACCATAGTAAAAAAGTTCTTGTGTTCCGTCCTTTGTCTCCAAAAGCCAGGATTTCCAATTCATCGATCTCAACTCATATTCTCTCCCTTCACCCTGCCCCCTATTCATAGCCAAACTTTAGAGATGTCCCGAACTATTCGTCGGCGAACATCGCTTGTTCGCGTTCGCCACGGCGGGCGAACATATGCAATGTTCGGTCCGCCCCTATACGTCGTCATTGAGCAAACTTTGACCCTGTACCTCACAGTCAGCAGACACATTCCAGCCAATCAGCATACCCTCCCTCCCAGACCCTCCCACCTCCTAAAAAAAAAGCAAGGACGGCAGCCCTCTTAGATTCATTCTGAAGCTGCAGTGTTAGAGCAGGGAGAGTGCTGCTGCTGCTGAATTAATAGGGAAAGCGTTAGCTAGGCCACTGTTCTGTGTCCACTCCAGTCCTCAAAGACTCATCTGCTGTAAGGACAGCATCCTGACAGCACCCCAAAAAGCCCTTTTTAGGGCTGGTACATCAGTCTGCTTTTATTTATTTTTTCTATATATATATTTCAGTTGCCTGCCCGTGTGTGAGAGGCCACAGGCCCACAGACTGTACTGTGTGCACACCACTCATATAGGGTGGCACAGTACCTTGCACATATAGTACCACTAATCTAAAAAAAAAATGACAGGCAGAGGCAGGCCACCCCTCAGGGGCCGTCATGGTCGTGGTGCTGTGATTTCCTTTGGCCCTAGAATAATGCCCAGTGTTCAGAGGCCATGTACCCTGAACTCGAAAAATTCTGAGGACATAGTTGACTGGCTTACACAGGACACCCAATCTTCTACAGCTTCCGCTCGGAACCTTGACGCACCACCATCCTCCTCCAGCTCAGCTTCGGGCACCTCTCAAGTTACCACTCGCCCGCCCGCCACCACCACCACAGCCGCTTCACTTGATCTGTCAGAGGAGTTATTTACACATCAGTTGGAAGAAATGAGTGATGCGCAACCATTATTGCCAGAGGATTTAGATAACAGGGATATGTCTCAGTCAGGCAGCATTACACACATGGACGTACGGTGTGATGATGATGTTGTACCCGCTGCTGCTTCCTTTGCTGAGTTGTCAGATACAAGTAAAGCGGTTGATGATGACGATGTGTCCGTGGATGTCACGTGGGTGCACGCTCGAAGAGAAGAACAGGGGGAAAGTTCAGATGGGGAGACAGAGAGGAGGAGGAGACGAGTTGGAAGCAGGGGAAGGTCATCGCAAGGAGCTAGTGGCACAGTCAGACAGCATGTATCGGCACCAGTGGTCAACCAGACAGCACGCCAATTAACGCATGCTGTTGCCACCACCAGAATGCCGTCATTGCAAAGTTCAGCAGTGTGGCATTTTTTTGGTGTGTCTGCCTCTGATAACAGCGATGCCATTTGCAACCTGTGCCAAAAGAAACTGAGTCGTGGGAAGTCCAACACCCACCTAGGTACAACTGCTTTGCGAAGGCACATGATCTCACATCAAACGCCTATGGGATCAACACATGAGTACAAGCAGCACACAAACTCAAAGCCACCATCCTCCTCCTGGTCCAGCATCTTCAGCCATGTCAACCACTGCTGTCCTCCTTGCCCCCTCTCAACCACCCGCCACTCTGCCTCTTACCTTCAGCAGTTCCTGCTCATCTGCCCACAGTCAGATGTCTGTCAAGGAAATGTTTGAGTGTAAGAAGCCAATGTCACAGAGTCACCCCCTTGCCCGGCGTCTGACAGCTGGCTTGTCGGAACTCTTAGCCCGCCAGCTTTTACCATACAAGCTTGTGGAGTCTGAGGCCTTCAAAAAATTTGTAGCTATTGGGACACCGCAGTGGAAGGTACCCGGCCGAAAATTTTTATCACAAAAGGCAATCCCCAACCTGTACTCTGTTGTGGAAAAGGAAGTCATGGCATGTCTGGCACACAGTGTTGGGGCAAGGGTCCATCTGACCACTGATACCTGGTCTGCAAAGCACGGTCAGGGCAGGTATATCACGTACACTGCGTATTGGGTAAACCTGCTGACTGCTGCCACGCATGGAATGCGTGGCTCTGCAGCGGAGTTGGTGACACCGCCGCGACTTGCAGGCAGGCCTGCTGCCACCTCCTCTACTCCTCCTACTCCATCCTCTTCGCTAACCTCCTCGGCTGAGTCTTCTTCTGCTGCTGTGTCTTGCTCCACATCAACTGCACCCCCTCAGCTCCCCAGGGGCTATTCCACATCCCGGATACGACAGTGTCACTCCGTCTTGGGGTTGACTTGCCTGAAAGCAGAGAGTCACACCGGACCAGCACTCCTGAACGCACAGGTGGATCAGTGGCTGACCCCGCACCAACTGGAGATCGGCAAAGTGGTGTGTGACAACGGAAGAAATCTGTTGGCGGCATTGAATTTGGGCAAGTTGACACATGTGCCGTGCATGGCACATGTGTTGAATATGATCGTACAACGCTTTGTGTATAAGTACCCAGGCTTACAGGATGTCCTCAAGCAGGCCAGGAAGGTGTGTGGCCATTTCAGACGTTCCTACAGGCCATGGTGCACTTTTCTGATATTCAGCGGCGAAACAACATGCCAGTGAGGCGCTTGATTTGCGACAGCCGACACGTTGGAATTCAACACTCCTAATGTTCGACCGTCTGCTCCAACAAGACCTGGGTGCTAGGACTGCCTCTGCGGAGCTGGGTATTTTTTTGCCACGTTACTGGACGCTCATGCGCAATGCCTGTAGGGTCATGCGTCCTTTTGAGGAGGTGACAAACCTAGTCAGTCGCACCGAAGGCACCATCAGCGACCTCATTCCATTTGTTTTCTTCCGGGAGCGTGCCCTGTGAAGAGTGCTGAATCAGGCCATAGATGAGTGTGAAGAGGAAGAGTTGTGGTCACCATCACCACCAGAAACAGCCTTATCATCATCGCTTGCTGGACCAGCGGCAATGCTGGAAAAAGAGTCTGAGGAAGAGGAGTCAGAGGAGGAATGTGGCTTTGAGGAGAAGGAAGACCAACCACAGCAGGCATCCCAGGTTGCTCGTTATCACCTATTTGGGACCCGTGGTGTTGTACATGGCTGGGGGGAAGAACAGACCTTCAATGAGATCAGTGAGGACGAGGAATGGGACATGAGTAGCTCGGCATCCAACCTTGTGCAATTGGGGTCTTTCATGCTGTCATGCCTGTTGAGAAACCCTCGTATAAAAAGGCTGAAGGAGAACGACCTGTACTGGGTGGCCACGTGTAACAGTACAGCCTGGATCGCAGCAGCTCCCTGTGACTCCGCCCACTTACCTCCGGGCCTTAAATAGAAGACAGGTGCTAAGCAGGGTGTTCCACTAATGGAGTGCGCACCCTGCTAGCTCCATTGCATCTGAGGACTCTGTCCACATATCCAGACCTGGATCCCTAACAACATTGTGAAGGACTGCCTACCTTCTTGCCACTGGCTTCCCCACTGCTGGCTTCCTAGCCAGGACCAACTAACCGCAAGTATATGCCTGTTACCTGCTCTGATTGAGGTCCTGGAACTCAGTGTGGGGTGGTTCCTGCTGGTGTGAGGCGATATTCCCAAACCAACACTGAACTCAGGACATGCTATGCTAACTCTGAACTTGCTGCATATTATATACTAAACTGAGGACATGCTATGCTAACTCTGAACCTGCTGCATATTATATACTAAACTGAGGACATGCTATGCTAACTCTGAACCTGCTGCATATTATATACTAAACTGAGGACATGCTATGCTAACTCTGAACCTGCTGCATATTATATACTAAACTGAGGACATGCTATACTAACTCTGAACTTGCTGCATATTATATACTAAACTGAGGACATGCTATACTAACTCTGAACCTACTGCATATTATATACTAAAACTTTTAAATACATAAAGGGAATTATATACTATTCCCTTTTAAATACATAAAGGGAATCAACTCGGTAAAGGAAGAGAGCATATTTAAAAGAAGAAAAACTACCACAAGAGGACACAGTTTTAAATTAGAGGGGCAAAGGTTTAAAAGTAATATAAGGAAGTATTACTTTACTGAGAGAGTAGTGGATGCATGGAATAGCCTTCCTGCAGAAGTGGTAGCTGCAAATACAGTGAAGGGGTTTAAGCATGCATGGGATAGGCATAAGGCCATCCTTCATATAAGATAGGGCCGGGGGCTATCCATAGTATTCAGTATATTGGGCAGACTAGATGGGCCAAATGGTTCTTATCTGCCGACACATTCTATGTTTCTATGTTTCTATGTTTCTAAAACTGAGGACATGCTATACTAACTCTGAACCTACTGCATATTATATACTGAAACTGAGGACATGCTATATACTAACCCTGAACCTATGGCATACTATAGACTAAACTGAGGGCATACTATATACTAACTCTGAACTGTGCACAAGCTTATACTAACTTGTGACTCCTGTAATACTGGGGGACCCTCCTTTCCAGCAGTAACTAATTAGATGAATAGCGGTAAATGATTTTGTTACCCCAAACTCTCCGCCCAAGACTGAGAGAGACGCCTGGGGTACATACTGAGTAACCGTGAATCCCACAGCCAAAAACTAGGGCGGTGGGATAATAGTGGATGTCCATTGCTTCTGCAGTTGAGATCCTAACTGATCAACTAGGTGCGTTACACCACGCTACTAGACCCCCGGTATAATCAGAAAGTGGCTGAAATGTTACCGAATTACCGGAAGTCGGAAAGGATGCAGCAGTTCCAAAACAAATTAAAAAGTATGCTTTACACAGCGTATAAGGGTGATGTCACAGCACAACGGGAATCTAACAGGGGAAAAGGTGAAAGTAATCCTCATCCTACCACGACCACGCCGGCAAGGACAGGACACTTTACAGACGTGTTGTTGATGGAGGAAACGCAGAGCTTTTTAAGTCCTACGCATCGCCACAGCCCTTCGGGGTCCACCCTCAGAGAACGACAGGTAGCAGACTACCTCGCCTTAACTGCAGATATCGACACTCTGAGGAGCGATGAACCCCTTGACTACTGAGTGTGCAGGCTTGACCTGTGGCCTGAGCTATCCCAATTTGCGATAGAACTGCTGGCCTGCCCCACTTCAAGTGTCCTGTCAGAAAGGACCTTCAGCGCAGCAGGAGGTATTGTCACTGAGAAGAGAAGTCGCCTAGGTCAAAAAAGTCTAGATTACCTCACCTTTATTAAGATGAATGAGGCATGGATCCCGAAGGGACTGACAGTGGGGGATGCATTTGACTAAAAAAGGTCTGATGAGATGCCTTGGGCTAAAAATGGTCCACACGCTGCTGTATTTAATCTCTACATGCCGGATGACTTGCGTGACTTCTCCGCCACCAACTAGGGTTCAAGCCACAATGTTTTAGTACACTTTCTGCCTGGAAAACAAATTTTTTCGGCGGCTGCAACAATGCCTAATTTTTCAGGCATGTGTACATGCCTAATTTTTCTGGCCTCTGGTGCTGCACTGTGGCTGCAAAAACAAAACAAAAAAAGGCACATACATGTGTCAATTCCCCTTTGTGATCGTTACCTTGTTGTGGTGAAGGGGCTTGCGTAGAAAAAAGACATTGACATTAATTTTCTTTGTGATCATCTAAGGTGATCATTAAAGCCTACTAGGCCAACAATGGGCCCACACTGCAGAATCATTGATTTCTGGGTCACTTAACTCTCACTGAACTACCTCAGCACGACCATAGGCTTTGAAAAACCGCCATCGCCTGTAATCTCCTGAACGTGCGCACGAGCTACATCATCACTACACCAAGATTGACACATAGAGGAATAAAATTTATGTCATGAGTGTGTCAACTATTGACAACTCTTTGCGGTTGTTTGCGGTGCGTTAAACGGGGAGTTTGGTCTGTCAGAGTTTGGTCTGTCACTGTGAAGCGGGCGTAACCCTTACACTACCTGATCGATACAACATCATACCTGATCGTATACACACACTGGATGTTTTAAAGCACATTATTCTAAACAATTTAGGAATGTTAGGTGATTTATGCCCTTTATGGAATAAAACCCGACTCTGCGTCAACTACGTAATTTTCCATGGGAGTTTTGCCATGGATCCCCCTCCGTCATGCCACAGTCCAGGTGTTAGTCCCCTTGAAACAACTTTTCCATCACTATTGTGGCCAGAAAGGGTCCCTGTGGGTTTTAAAATTCGCCTGCCTATTGAAGTCTATGGCGGTTCGCCCGTTCACGAACATTTTCGTAAATTTGCGTTCGCGAACGTAAAATTTTATGTTCGCGACATCTCTACCAAACTTACATTCAGCCCTCTCCATGAAGTGTTTGCTCTGGAGTGCACTGTTATCTCCCACTGATAACAGTGGCTTCCAGCAGCTCTGCCTGACCTCTGATGTTAGCAGTGTTAGCAGCCTTACTAATTGTCATCTATCAGAAGATGGCATCTAGCAGGGATTGGAGCAGCTCTAGCTGTGTAAAACAGCTTCAGGCCTCTTTCACACGACCGTATGTATTCTTCTGTATTTTGCGGTCTGTTTTTAACGGATCCGTTGTTCCTTTTTTTGCTTCTGTTTCCGTTCCATATTTACGCAAAAACATCTCCGTAGGGTTTCCATATGACATCCGTTTTTTGGGGATCTTAAATGGAAACATAACATTTGTAATCATTAGGCCTCTTGCACACGACCGTATGGCTTTTTTTTTGTATTTTGTGGTCCATTTGTAACTGATCCCATGTTCAGTTTTATGTTTCCGTTGTGTTTCCGTTTCTTAGTTCTGCAAAAAATCTCTCTATGGTTCCCGTATGAGATCTGTTGTTTGGGGATCGCAAAACAGAAACATAAAATTTTTAATTAATGTCATTTACAGTAATGTGTTTTATCAGTATACAGTACGGACCAAAAGTTTGGACACACCTTATTCAAAGAGTTTTCTTTATTTTCATGACTATGAAGGCATCAAAACTATGAATTAACACATGTGGAATTATATACATAACAAACAAGTGTGAAACAACTGAAAATATGTCATATTCTAGTTTCTTCAAAGTAGCCACCTTTTGCTTTGATTACTGCTTTGCACACTCTTGGCATTCTCTTGATGAGCTTCAAGAGGTAGTCACCTGAAATGGTCTTCCAACAGTCATGAAGGAGTTCCCAGAGATGCTTAGCACTTGTTGGCCCTTTTGCCTTCACTCTGCGGTCCAGCTCACCCCAAACCATCTCGATTGGGTTCAGGTCCGGTGACTGTGGAGGCCAGGTCATCTGGCGCAGCACCCCATCACTCTCCTTCATGGTCAAATAGCCCTTACTTTCAAAGTTTTCCCAATTTTTCGGCTGACTGACTGACCTTCATTTCTTAAAGTAATGATGGCCACTCGTATTTCTTTACTTAGAATTTGTATTATGGCAAGAAAAAAGCAGCTAACAGTCTATTCAGTAGGACTATCAGCTGTGTATCCACCTGACTTCTCCTCAACGCCACTGATGGTCCCAACCCCATTTATAAGGCAAGAAATCCCACTTATTAAACCTGACAGGGCACACCTGTGAAGTAAAAACCATTTCAGGGGACTACCTCTTGAAGCTCATCAAGAGAATGCCAAGAGTGTGCAAAACAGTAATCAAAGCAAAAGGTGGCTACTTTGAAGAACCTAGAATATGACATATTTTAAGTTGTTTCACACTTGTTTGTTATGTATATAATTCCACATGTGTGAATTCATAGTTTTGATGCCTTCAGTGTGAATCTTCAATTTTCATAGTCATGAAAATAAAGAAAACTCTTTGAATGAGAAGGTGTGTCCAAACTTTTGGTCTGTACTGTACACCTGGGCAAAGTGGGCATGGATCTGCAAAATACAGATGACATACGGATGTGTTCCGTATGTATTCTGTATTTTTTGCAGAACCATTGAAATGAATGGTTCCCCATACGGACCGCAAACGGAATCCGCAAAAACTGAACGGAAACGGCAAAAAAAACATTCGTGTGCAAGAGGCCTTACTGTAATGTACTGTAATGTTTGTAAACAGTAAACACATTGGCAAAGTGGGCATAGATCCGCAAAATACGGATGACATAAGGATGTGTTCTGCATGCATTCCGTATTTTTTGCGGACCCATTGACTTGAATAGAGCGACTGAACATTATTTCCGGACAATAGGACAAGTTCTCCTTTTAGCAGAACGGATATACGGAAACGGAATGCACACGGAGTACATTCTGTTTTTATATTTTTTGCAAAACCATTGAAATGAATGGTTCTGCATACGGACCGCAAACGAAAACTGCAAGAATGGCAATGGAAACAAAATAAGTTTGTGTGTAAGGGACCTCAAGGATACACCTGCCTCGGAGCTGTTTTACTGCAGACTATAAGCAGAAATGAGGTGACTGGGAATGTGAGCCCCCAGACAGGCCGTATCTGTTTCTTACTGTGCGCAAACGCGGCCACCGCTGCTGGATATTAGTGGTGGCTGTAACCCATGATAACTAGTTAATTGTAAAATGTATTGAAGAAGATAAAGGAGGCAATTTGGACCAATTAAATACATTAGGAAGTGGCTTATAATACTGTTTTAATTATAATAAATAACACTTAAGTGAGGTGAGACAACCGCTTTAAGAATACATTTTTGGATATTGGAGGTTGAAATATGTGAACAGCCTGTACAAACCATGTAGCCAAAAAACGTATTCCAAAATCCCATGTGTTCATTAAATATGCAGTTATTAATAATTTCTTGGCCATGTGTGGAAGCAGCCATAAATTTATAGCAGTAGGGATATATCAGGACAACGACGTGGTGCAAAAACACGGGCCAGGACACTCACATGAAGAACAACAAGGTTCCTCCTATTCACTGAGCCCCCCTTTCAGACAACCATGTCTTTCCTGTAAATGGCCACTAGAGGTCAGTAGAGTCCCTTAATTAGCAGCTATCTCCTCAGTCCGACGACTACACTAATCATTTTTTTCCTAGTTCTTTCCCTCTCTGTTGCTTGTGAACATCCGAGAAGGCTTGGATGTTCACAAGCAACAGAGAGGGAAAGAACTAGGAAAAATAATTATTAGTGTAGTCGTTGGACTGAGGAGATAGCTGCAAATTAAGGGACTCTACTGACCTCTCGTGGCCATTTACAGGAAAGACATGGTCGTCTGAAAGGGGGGCTCAGTGAAGAGGAGAAACCTTGTTGTTCTTCATGTGAGTGTCCTGCCCGGTGTTTTTGCGCCACGTCGTTGTCCTGATATATCCCTACTACATTGCCTTTGGGGAAGACTGGGCATCTTCTCCAGAATTTTTGGATACTACGGCAGCATAAACCGACAAGTGGACACACGAGTTCGATAAACCTACAGTAGAGTTGTGCCTATTGACAGCACAACTCTTTATGGTGAGCCTCCATTTTATAGTTCTATCAACCAGTCTTACTTAACTGGAACATACTACCCTATGGTGCGCTTTCTTTGTGCTATTCTAGCCACTATATTCCTATATGTATAAATCATAAATTTATAGCAGGCAGACCTACATCTGAATCACTGAATATCAGGATATTACAGAGGACAGTTGCTATAACAACACTAAAATCACTGAGGGCCACTTCCTAAAACTTAACCTTTAATCTACATACAATTAAAATACAAAAGTCCAAATTGGACTACATCTGAACACCACACCAATGTATTTAGGTTTTGCCCAGGTTCCCTAGCTGTGGCCAAGACTACAGGGGACCCCGGAATGAAGGCAGAAGTGGTTTTCACATACCCAGAACTCAAAGATTGCATGAACCCCCTTGCCCCATTGCAAAATCTGTAAGGGGGCTGCAATGTACATAGTGCTATTTATAATACTGGTGTCACTTTATGTGGTTGAAGGTCCTTGGGCTTGATTTCCTCTGTAATTGGAGCTACTGTTTATTTTTGGGAGATACTATATGATTACCAGTATTTTGCTTTAATATTTCACAGACAATAAGCCTAATATCTCTAGAAAAATAAGGTGTCCTGAAGGCCTAAAATACCCAGAAACTCAACCACTATTTTTGGAAGTAGACTCAACAGCTTTGTCCGTTTGTCCGTATGGAATCCTGAAATACAGAATATAGATAATTACTTGAGGGAAGTTGGTAATGATGATTTCTTCTGGTTGTCTTCAGAAAAGTATTAAAGATATTATTGTTTTTATCTCCCGTACAGCTACTTAACGCCTTCCCCAATCTCCTCACTAAAATCCCTGGACAACATCAGAGGATATTCCAAAATATTTCAACTCTGAAATCATTTGTATTGGACAAAGTGAAGGCACATCAACGAACATTTGACCAGAACTGTCCCAGAGATTTTATAGATTGTTTTCTTATAAAGATGGAAGAGGTGAGAAGATGGGAATGGAGATGGTTAAAGGGTTTCTGTCATCAGAAAAATTGCTATGTAGCTGGTTGATGTTAGCGATGTGCTAATGTCAGCAGAACATGGCTGCATGACTTATATCTCCCTGCCTGCCGCCGTTCCCTCAAAATAAAGACTTTCGCCCATGTCCAGTTGATTGACGTCCTAGTTCTCCTCAGTGCCCCCGAAATCCGTCCCGTTTAGTATTCGGCGCAAGCGCAGTGAGTGAAGGACGCTCTCCTGCTGCCGGCTTCATTCACTGCGCCTGCGCTGAATACTAAACAGGACGGGATTTTACGGGCGCAAAGGAGAACTAGGACGTCAATCAACTGGACATGGGCGTGCCAAAAGGTGAGAAGACGGAGCCTCTTGGTGCTGCAGCAACGCCCCACTAGCACCTAGAGGCTAATTTGCATATTATAAAAGTCATTATTTACCGCAGCAGGTAGGAAGATATAAGTCATACAGTCATGTTCTGCTGACATTAGCACATCGCTAATGTCAGCCAGCTACATAACCATTTTTCTGATGACAGACACCCTTTAAGGCCAGAGGAGTCAACTTAAGCGCTAATGCTAAAAACTAAGTAGCAGGAGCCACCAACCATTATGTTTCCTATAATGATGGAAGAGGAGGGCAGGTGGAGATGGGCATAGTTAAAGTCAGATAGGCAAAGTAAAGTTCGTGTGTTGCAAATGTTTCATATATACTATAGTAGTGATTTTCTGAGGCCGTGGGGCCTCAAAATCCCCTTAGACATTATGATATTGGTCCTTCTGCATGTTCCACAGTCAAGGCCCAAGTTCTTATAGAGGGTAAAAATTAGCAAAAACTGAGTTCTCATTGGCTTTCCATTCTGTAGTATGGGGTTAGAAGGGCTAACGTGACGTCACAACATCATCACACTGGCTGGGCACGGTGACATCATCAGTGATGACATCACTGCACATGGCTAGCGTTGTGATGTCATCACGTCAGTGTGCCAGAGATTTGGCACGTTTTCTTCAATCAAGATGGCTGCAAACGGATGAGGTATCAATTTTTTTAGTTTAACCCCTGATTAACCCCTGAAAGGCCTCAATATCAATGTTAGATGCTGCGATCATCGTTGAACGCGACATCTGAGGGGTTCAATGACAGGGGGGCGATCGCTGTTCCCTGTCATTGCACCCACTACATACAATGAAAGGCAATTTATAACAAAGTAGTTTGTAATGAATCAAATTTATTTGTGAACTTTGGCGAAGCAGCCAAATCCAATTTTTGATAACTTTGCTCATCTCTAGATACAGCCACATCCTTTCAAGGTCACAAGTTGAACACAGAATGGCATTTCTTCCTTCGGAGCATAAGGACTTGTCTTCATATTGCACCCTGATTGACTGATTAGGCTGTATGTCAGCCTCTGCTCTGAGCCCCCCCCTCCACCCTCATGTATTCCTTCATTTTCTTCCTCCTTCCTGATTTTTCCCGCCAATTTTCACTGTAAAACGGTGATGGGCGATTTTTTAAAATTCATCCAAAATGGAGTGTCAAATCTTTGGATTCGTTTGGCAGACAAGTTTTCATGAAATTCGTAATGAATCTGATTAGAATCGATTCTCTCATCTTTAGCGCTTACTATAAATGATACATTTGTCATATAATTTATGGTTTATGTTAAAAAGTTTATTTTGTTTGTACCTCCAGGAAAAGGGAAACCCTAACACCGAGTACCACTTTGATAACATGTTTGTCACTGTTATGAACCTCTTCTTTGCTGGCACAGAAACAACAAGCACTACATTGAGACACAGCTTCAGAATCTTGACCAAGCATCGGGACATACAAGGTATTGTTTATACATTACATGACATACATATACAGTACAGACCAAAAGTTTGGACACCTTCTCATTCAAAGAGTTTTCTTTATTTTCATGACTATGAAAATTGTAGATTCACACTGAAGGCATCAAAACTATGAATTAACACATGTGGAATTATATACATAACAAACAAGTGTGAAACAACTGAAAATATGTCATATTCTAGGTTCTTCAAAGTAGCCACCTTTTGCTTTGATTACTGCTTTGCACACTCTTGGCATTCTCTTGATGAGCTTCAAGAGGTAGTCCCCTGAAATGGTTTTAACTTCACAGGTGTGCCCTGTCAGGTTTAATAAGTGGAATTTCTTGCCTTATAAATGGGGTTGGGACCATCAGTTGCGTTGAGGAGAAGTCAGGTGGATACACAGCTGATAGTCCTACTGAATAGAAGGTTAGAAATTGTATTATGGCAAGAAAAAAGCAGCTAAGTAAAGAAAAATGAGTGGCCATCATTACTTTAAGAAATGAAGGCCAGTCAGTCAGCCGAAAAATTGGGAAAACTTTGAAAGTAAGGGCTATTTGACCATGAAGGAGAGTGATGGGGTGCTGCGCCAGATGACCTGGCCTCCACAGTCACCGGACCTGAACCCAATCGAGATGGTTTGGGGTGAGCTGGACTGCAGAGTGAAGGCAAAAGGGCCAACAAGTGCTAAGCATCTCTGGGAACTCCTTCAAGACTGTTGGAAGACCATTTCAAGGGACTACCTCTTGAAGCTCATCAAGAGAATGCCAAGAGTGTGCAAAGCAGTAATCAAAGCAAAATGTGGCTACTTTGAAGAACCTAGAATATGACATATTTTCAGTTGTTTCACACTTGTTTGTTATGTATATAATTCCACATGTGTTAATTCATAATTTTGATGCCTTCATAGTCATGAAAATAAAGAAAACTTTGAATGAGAAGGTGTGTCCAAACTTTTGGTCTGTACTGTATGTATTTGTTAGGACATACTGTAGTTTTCCTAAATTCTAATTGGATCCTCTCAGCTCTACTTAGACAGCAAAGAGAGAGGCCCACAGGGTCCTGGAAGTCCAAGTTTGTGCACCGCTGTGCATGTTTTCCTCTTGTTTTAGAGATCATAATGTTCTTAACACCCAGACCCCATTGATCAAAAGTTCTGCAAGGCAACTATGACATGTCAATAAAAAAAATAAAAAAAATGACAGATACACTTTAAGTTTCAAAATTAGATAATGGAAACACCATTCAACTGATCGGGGTTTTAAAGGTGGAACTGTTACCTTTTATACAGTATTGTTAGAAATACAAATTTCGTCAGGTGCTGTTCACAGGTGCATCGTGGGTGTTATTTATAATGAAGCCATGATGCTGGGCCATATACTGTATATCATATCTGTGCCATCAAGGACCAGGTTTTTTGACAACATGCAAAGCGTTGAATGTACACATTTCTTGATGTCAAACTATCCATATTTTGTGGACCTAAATACAGACTGAGCAATGTGAATGGGAGCTGAGCTTCAGGAAACCAGTATGGGCATCCAGCTCTGTGGCTCCTGGTGGCATAGTCCTTTCTAGTGATGAGCGGCATAGGCAATATTTGTTTTCACGATATTTTGCAAATTTATGGCCTAATAGTCGTCATAAATTTGCAAATTCTAAAATTCGCGATCTCTAGTCATTATTTTCTTGATTGCGAAAATCGGCAATGTAATTTGCACGTATTGCACGCGCAATACAGGCATAGCTCATTTTTGCTACATTTGTCAAACTGCTAGAAGCTTCCTGAGAATGGAGAAAATGGTTGGGAGCAACTTTCGTGACTGTGAGGAAGAACTCCTGACAGAGTGCTCCAATATATTCGCAATTGCGCAAATCGGCCCTAATGATGCGCATATTTTTGGCGCAATACATGCAACTTCACATTTTATCAGGTCTGAGTAGATATTACTGATTAGTGCACTAAGTATTGTTGTGACATCACAGCACTATGTCTGTAGCATGTATGTATGGACAGCAGAGAAACAGTAATTCCTATCACACTAACTAACACCCTGCACTGGAACCTATCAGCTACACTATATCACTATCTCCCACTAACTATCTGCATTATATACAGTTGCAAGAAAAAGTATGTGAACCCTTTGGAATGATATGGATTTTTGCACAAATTGGTCATAAAATGTGATCTGATCTTCATCTAAGTCACAACAATAGACAATCACAGTCTGCTTAAACTAATAACACACAAAGAATTAAATGTTCCCATGTTTTTATTGAACACACCATGTAAACATTCACAGTGCAGGTGGAAAAAGTATGTGAACCCTTGGATTTAATAACTGGTTTAACCTCCTTTGGCAGCAATAACTTCAACCAAACGTTTCCTGTAGTTGCAGATCAGACGTGCACAACGGTCAGGAGTAATTCTTGACCATTCCTCTTTACAGAACTGTTTCAGTTCAGCAATATTCTTGGGATGTCTGGTGTGAATCGCTTTCTTGAGGTCATACCACAGCATCTCAATCGGGTTGAGGTCAGGACTCTGACTGGGCCACTACAGAAGGCCTATTTTCTTCTGTTTAAGCCATTCTGTTATTGATTTATTTCTATGCTTTGGGTCGTTGACCTGTTGCAACACCCATCTTCTGTTGAGCTTCAGCTGGTGGACAGATGGCCTTAAGTTCTCCTGCAAAATGTCTTGATAAACTTGGGAATTAATTTTTCCTTCGATGATAGCAATCCGTCCAGGCCCTGACACAGCAAAGCAGCCCCAAACCATGATACCCCCACCCCCATACTTCACAGTTGGGCTGAGGTTTTGATGTTGGTGTGCTGTGCTTCTTTTTCTCCACACATAGTGTTGTGTGTTACTTCCAAACAACTCAACTTTGGTTTCATCTGTCCACAGAATATTTTGCCAGTACTGCTGTGGAACATCCAGGTGCTCTTGTGCAAACTGTAAACGTGCAGCGTTTTTTTTGGACAGCAGTAGCTTCCTCTTTGGTATCCTCCCATAAAATCCATTCTTGTTTAGTGTTTTACGTATCATAGATTCGCTAACAGGGATGTTAGCATATGCTAGAGACTTTTGTAAGTCTTTAGCTGACACTCTAGGATTCTTCTTCACCTCATTGAGCAGTCTGCGCTGTGCTCTTGCAGTCATCTTTACAGGGCGGTCACTCCTAGGGAGAGTATCAGCAGTGCTGAACTTTCTCCATTTACAGACAATTTGTCTTACCGTGGACTGATGAACAGCAAGGCTTTTGGAGATACTTTTATAACCCTTTCCAGCTTTATGCAAGTCAACAATTCTTAATCGTAGGTCTTCTGAGAGCTCTTTTCTGTGAGGCATCATTCACATCAGGCAATGCTTCTTGTGAAAAGCAATCACAGAACTGGTGTGTGTTTTTTATAGGGCAAGGAAGCTGTAACCAACACCTCCAATCTCATCTCATTGATTGGACTCCAGTTGGCTGACACCTCACTCCAATTAGCTCTTGGAGATGTCATTAGTCTAGGGGTTCACATAATTTTTCCACCTGCACTGTGAATGTTTACATGGTGTGTTCAATAACAACATGGTAACATTTAATTCTTTGTGTGTTATTAGTTTAAGCAGACTGTGATTGTCTATTGTTGTGACTTAGATGAAGATAAGATCACATTTTATGACCAATTTGCGCAGAAATCCATATCATTCCAAAGGGTTCACATACTTTTTCTTGCAACTGTATATGAGCTAACTAACTATCTAATGTAATTGGATAAGGAATTGGATCCAGAGGAAAGCACAGAGCACAGCAATCACACTGCTCTCTCTGTCAGAACTCCAAAAAGCAGCAGAAAATGGCTGCTGGGGAGTTTCTTATATAGTAAAGGGGTAGGCAATTTTCCTATTGGTTGCTTTGGAATTTGCTAAGCTCTGACAAAGATATTGCAGCCTTAGCATTGGCCCACAAGCAAGAAGGGAGGTTACTGATGGAAAAAAAAAATTACAAATATATCTAATTCTCAAAGTGCTGATATTCGCAATAAAAATTTGCTAATAAAATATACGTTTGTTAATTATGCATTATAAACCCCCCAAAATCCCCTTAGCTACCAGGTTAGAAAAAGTCACAGTAATTTGATTTCTGTCTCCTCAGCTAAAGTTCAAAAAGAAATTGATGCAGTGGTTGGTCAGGATCGGTGTCCTTCTTTAGAGGATCGGAGCAAGATGCCATATACAGAAGCTGTTATTCATGAGATCCAGAGACATTCAGACATTGTTCCACTGGGTCTTCCCCATGCAGCAGCCGAGACCACCACGTTCAGAGGATACACTATCCCAAAGGTCAGCAGAAATGTACACATTAATACTTTTGAGCAATATCAGATTGACTTGAGGATCATACGTAGTCATCATACCATACAGATAAAAGCATTATGCAATGGAAACTGATCATTTGCCGGCTAAATGCTAATTGAGGTTCTAAATGTTCCTTAAAAGAGCTTAATGAAACTTCCCTATCCTCTCTTGGATTCCCGAAACAGGCACCAATAGGGCTTGAAAAATTAGAAAAATAAGTTACTGTGCACCTAGGGGTAAATGAGCTTTACTTTTATCCAGTGTTCTCTGACTGGAATTTATCAAGGGACTCAGAGAATGTCCTTGGATGAAAATGACTAAAGGTGAATTTACATGGGACGATTCTACAGCCGATTGTCAGGAAAGAAGCGTTCCTTCCCGACAGTCAGCTGCTCGTTCAGTGAAGGAGACCACTGCATTTACATGCTACTGCGATCCCTCGTCCTCATAAAGAATCATGGTTTCTGAGCAGATCGCTGTTTAGATGACACGATCTGCTGCCCATAAACTATGATCGATGGTGTCTGCATGAATGACAGGATCACCCGAGGAACAAGCGTTTCAATCATCTGGATGATGGGTGAATGAACGGTGGGTGCTACCAGTGACATATTAGCTGGTGTCACAGCAGTTAATGATTCAAATCTAGGAATATTCCTTAAATTAATTCAACCATGTAAGTATAGAGCTTGCCACCAAACCAACAGAATTCCATCTAACTGTATTTGTATTTAGAGAACCCTATATCCCCTAAAAATTTGGCTTAATGTATACCCCATCTTGCAGAACTAGTACACAAAGTTCACAAACAGTATGACTTCACCCAAAAATATAGGTTGACCAGAAGACTTGAAGTTGCTACCATGTAACCCACAGAAAACGATGGCAGTAGACTACAGCTCAAAGCTTAGGTTGTTTCCACATCTACCTCTAAGGTTCTTTTCAGATAAGGCTATGCTTTGGCTTACATCCTTAAACGGGTTGTCTCTCTTCAGCAAAAGGCATGTATTATGTAGAGGAAGTTAATACAAGGCACTTACTAATGTATTGTTATGATCCATATTGCTTCCTTTACTGGCTTCATTCATTTCCATCACATTATACACTGCTTGTTTCCATGGTTACCAACACCCTGCAATCCATCTGTGGTGGTCATGCTTGCACACTATGCATTGTCTATGGCCCCTGTGGTTGCCGTGAAGCAACTTTCTTGATACTTTCTAAATGCTGTTAAGAACAGCTCAGGCAAGATGGCCGCCCACACAATCACGTTCAAGAAATAGAATAAATAAATCTGCAATTATAAAATAAAAAACAGATCAGCAAAAAAGGATGTGTTGCTATCTGGACAGAAAAAAAATTGGGGACATATTTCCTTTAAATCTTTAACTAAGGTACAATATGAGAGTTTTTCTAAAAGCCTGTGGCTGCTAGACATGAAAAGCTCAAAGTTGCTATCACAGACTCCATTGCTAGCTGTGCAAATTCCATAACAAAGGGTGGTATGCACACTATAATTCTCTCAATGACATACCGTATTTTTTGGACTTTAAAGGGCCATTTACACAGCCCTTGAACAGATCATCACTAACCAGCGTTACTAGTAACACTCACTAGCGATGATCTGGCGGTGTAAATGCACTGCCGATTACCCGATGAACGATCAAAATGCTTATTCATCAGGTAATTGGATCATCATTTCCCAGTGGCAGATAGGGTTGTGTCAGTGTTGGACTGGGGTTCCTAGGGCCCACCAGTAAAATTTATTTTGGGGGCCCACCGTACGGATACATTCAAATATAATAAATAATTTAACACGTTTTTTATATGAACATAGGCTGGTTGAGGTGCTGTATGTTGAATATATGTATGTAGTGCAGTAAATCTAATGTGTTATGTGCCACTTGTGCAGTGGGTGGGAGACAGGGGCTCACCATGCTCAGGATCCCACCGGGGGATTTCCCTGTACCCCTGTGGGCCAGTCCGAGCCTGGGTTGTGTAAACACGATCTGCTGCCGGAAAACAATGAGACAGTACGGGGAAGAGCAATGGCATTAGCGATCGCTCCTCCCCATACTCTGGAGGAGCTGGAGGAGATTGGTGCATGCAAATGCAGTGGTCTCCTCCGCTAGTGATCAGCAGATGGCAGGAAGGAACGCTTCCTTCCAGACAATCTGCTAAATCCTAATCTTATGTAAAGGGAACGATCCCAAAAAGTGGGGGAAAAGTGGCAGTGCATCTTATAGTCTAAATGCTAATGACTGCTTCTATTATGGTAGTGGTCATTAACATGGGGGAGGCGAGTTCAGCGCTGGCTGTACTCATCTCCCCTGGTTTTCTACCAGGTGCCGCTGTGGTGTTCTGACCGTGCACAGTGGCAGGACATAGTGCACATAGTGCACTATGACAGTACACAGCTGGACCCGGAAGAAGTAGTGCAGTGAGTCTTGGCTACGCAGCGCTGTCTAGAGCAAGAAAAGTTAGTTAATTTTTTTTTTCAACATCTGATCTGAGGTCTGATGGGGGTGCGATCTGAGGCTAGGTGGGGCTGGGTTGGTCCGATCAGAGGCTGATACGGTCTGATTGGGGGTCTGATCTGAGTTTGATGAGGTCTGATCTAAAGGGTTGATGGGGGTTGTGGGGTTCCATCGGAGGCTGATTGGGGCTGGGGGGTCTAATTTGTGGCTGATTGGGGGTCTGATCTGAGTCTAAACGGGCTGGAGGGGCATCTGATTAGAGGCTTATCTGAGGCTAATGGAGAGCTAGGGGTTTGATGGGAGGCTGATGGAGGTTGAGGGATCTGATTCTGGGGTCTGATGCAAAAATATATTTTTTTCCTATTTTTCTCCTCAAATTCCTAGTTGCGTCTTATAGTCCGCAAAAATACAGTAATTCTTTTAAAGGAGTAGTCCCCTTTCAAAAATTCCCCTTTCAAGCATTCTTACACAGATTTTTTAATCAAGCCCTAGCTGAGAATGGATACAAACAGAAATTAACATTGATATATGGATATTGTCATGCCCTGCTCAGGTTATGAGCTGAGGTCTGCCAGGCTAGCAGCACATGTGTAGTTTGTTTTGTTTTGGGTTTGGATTTGAGCTGTATCCGCCTCCTTCCAGGTGCACTGGGTGGGGTTGTTTGTATGAGTTTAAATTACTCCCTTTCCCAGTGTCCTGTGCGGGTTATAGCTTTTATCTTGCTCTGAGGAAGGAAGGATTTGCTGTTTCTGCTCTGCTACAGATAAATTGGTTTTGTTTCTCTCTTGTGTTCTGTCTAGACTGTTAGGGAGAAACCTGTTCCCTCCTTGCTTGAGGAAGCAGGCTGTCTCTTTTCCCCTTTTCAACTATCTTAGGGTTTCTTCAGCCTTAGGCACGGGGGCACATTTATTCCCACCTTCAGGCTCTGAACGTGGGCACAGAAGTCCAGGGAGAGTTGGTAGAGATTTGCTAGGAGGTGACCCTAGACACTTGTTTCATGGTTTTCTGTGTTTCTATTGTATCTTGTATCCTACCCAGCGTGACATTATAACCCGCCAATACTTCGACTGCCATTTCTCATCTGCTTTGAGTTGGAGTCAATGGATGCGCTAGTTGATTGCATGCAGGGATTATCCCTAGAGGTTGCTGATCTGCGTAATTCGGTCACACGGTGTCAGAATGCTCTGGCATCAGGTGCAATAGGAGGAAGTCAAATTTTTGGGGAGCCTAGAGTCGCTCTCCCTGATAGATTTGCAGGGGGTGTGGATGACTTTATCCGCTTTAGAGAGTCATGCAAGCTGTATTTTCGGTTGCGTCCATATTCATCTGGTGATGAGAGTCAGAGGGTAGGGATAATCATATCCCTGCTTAAAGGGGATGCACAATCCAGGGCCTTTTCTCTGCCGTCCGATTCTCTGGCCCTCCGGTCGGTGGAAGAATTTTTTAAATCCTTGGGATTAATTTATGATGACCCAGATCAGGTCTCGATGGCGGAATCTAAAATTGCGTAATTTATTACAAGGTGAAAATACTGCAGAGGATTACTGCATTGAATTTAGGAGATGGGCTACTGAGTCAGAGTGGAATGACCCCGCTCTACGTAATCAGTTTTGTCAGGGGTTGTTTGAGAGATTAAAAGATGCCCTTGCTTTTCATGAGTACCCGGATACATTGGAGAATGCTATGTCTTTGGCAGTACGGTTAGATAGACATATTAGAGAGAGGTGTAAGGTTCCCTCCGCGCGAGGGATCCCTTCTGTGAGTGGTTTCGTCTCACCTGTTCCCCAGGGTGATATGACATGTAACTCTGGGGTAGGGGAGGAACCCATGCAGCTGGGTCAGTTGTCTTTCCGTTCTGGTAATAGCAACTTTAGGAGGTTGCATAAGCTATGTTATTACTGTGGAGAAAGTGGTCATTTTATTTTTGCTTGTCCTTTAGTTAAACCGCATGTTGATGATAAAGAATCACAAAGAGGTTTACATAAAGAAAAAAAAAGAAAAAAACATCCCTGACTCTTGGTAGTGTGAATGGGGTGTCGGAGCAAGCAGGTATGCAAGCTCCCTGTAATACTCATTTTCTCCTTCCAGCTATGGTGGCGCTAGACTCAAGTAAATTTAATGTTGAAGTATTCCTTGAATGTGGTGCTGGGGTAAACCTTATTGATTTTCTTTTTCTTCAAAATCTGGACCTAAGTACTTGCACTTTAGAAAGAGAGATTCCGGTTTTCGCAATTGACTCTTCCCCTCTTTCTCAAAGGAGTCTCACTCATATTTCTCATGGTATTCAGTTAAGGGTGGGTGATTCACATGTTGAGATCATGTCTTGTTTTGTCATGAAGGACTTGCCCACTCCTATAGTCTTAGGGTTACCGTGGTTGACAAAACATAACCCAATTATAGATTGGCAGGCAAGACAGATCACTGGTTGGAGTGAATTTTGTTTGGACAATTGTCTTGGCACATCTATCTCTGGTGTGTCTACTACGGTTTTACCTCAGTATCTCTCAGATTTTGCAGATGTCTTTTCGGAGGGTGGGGCTCAGGATTGCCTCCTCATCGTGACTATGATTGTTCAGTTAATCTCATCCCAGGGGCTAAGTTGCCAAAGTCTCGGCTGTACAATCTTTCTCATCCTGAAAGAGAGGTCATGCGGAAGTATATTGCCGAGAGTTTTGCAAAGGGTCATATTAGACCATCTAAGTCTCCGGTTGCAGTTGGTTTATTCTTTGTAAAGAAAAAGGATGGATCGCTTAGACCTTGTTTGGATTTCTGGGAATGGAACCGTATTACGGTCCGTGATCCGTATCCCCTTCCTTTGATTTCTGACCTTTTTGATGAAATTGTTGGAGCCAAGGTGTACAATCTGATAAGAATCAAGGAAGGGGATGAGTGGAAAACTGCCTTCAACACGCACGAGGGTCATTTCGAGAATCTGATTATGCCTTTTGGGTTAACTAACGCGCCAGCAGTGTTTCAGCGATTTGTCAATGACATTTTCCATCATTTTGTGGGAAGGTTCGTGGTAATTTACTTGGATAACATTCTAATTTACTCTCCTGATCTGAACACCCATCAGGATCACATGAGACAGGTCTTGTCGATCCTTCGGGAGAATAAATTATATGCCAAATTGGATAAATGTGTGTTTTCTGTGCAGGAGCTTCTGTTTCTGGGATATCTGCTTCCTGACTCTGGTTTTCGTATGGACCCCGAAAAGGTCTGGGCAGTTCTGGAATGGGACCAGCCGGAGAATCAGAAAGCTTTGATGCGGTTTTTGGGGTTTACCAATTATTATAGAAAATTTATCTTGAACTATTCTACCATTGTAAAACCTCTGACCGATATGACTAAGAAGGGCGTCGACTTCGCTGTCTGGTCGGAGGAGGCATTGCAGGCCTTTTCGGCTATTAAGGAGTGTTTTGCGTCTGCTCCCATTCTGATGCAGCCCGATGTGTCTCAGCCATTTGTGGTGGAGGTGGATGCATCAGAGGTGGGGGTTGGAGCAGTGTTGTCGCAGGATTCATCTCCTGGCAAATGGGTTCCGTGTGCTTTTTTTTCCAAGAAGCTCCCGGTCGCCGAGAGGAATTATGATGTAGGAGATAGTAAATTGCTGGCCATCAAATTGGCCTTTGAGGAATGGCGTCACTGGTTGGAGGGGGAGTCTCATCCCGTTACGGTATACAGAAACAGAAAAAGAGAGTGAGCACTCACAACACTCGGACCACAGGATATCAGGATCAATAGGATATTTATTAGGACCTGGTAAATCCAATGACATACATATAAAATCACAAAAAATGTGATCAATATCTTTGTTACGGCCCGTTACGGTATATACTGATCATAAGAATTTGGCTTATCTGCAATCTGCCAAGCGTCTGAATCCTAGACAGGCTAGATGGTCACTGTTCTTTACTAGATTCAATTTTGTGGTTACTTTTCGCCCGGGGGTTAAAAACGTCAAGGCAGATGCATTGTCTCGTAGTTTTCCTGGGGGAGGTGATTCAGAGGATCCTGCTCCGATTTTGGCTGATGGGGTGGTGGTCTCCGCTCTGTACCCCGAATTGGAGATGGAGGTGTTGGGAGTCCAGGAGGGGGCCCCTGATTCTTGTCCCCCAGGGAGGTTGTTTGTTCCTGATGGACTGCGATACAAGGTATTCAAGGAACATTATGATACTGTCCTTGCAGGACATCCTGGTGGCAAGTCCACCTTTGATCTTATTTCCCGGAGGTTCTGGTGGCCCGGGTTATGTAAGAGTGTTGAGGATTACGTAGCAGCTTGTGAGACCTGTGCACGGTCAAAGGTTGCTCACACTCGACCTTATGGTTCACTTCTTCCTTTGCCTATTCCATCTCGTCCTTGGACGCACTAGTCTATGGACTTTATTACGGATCTGCCGAGTTCCCCTGGGAAAACGGTGATTCTGGGGGTTGTTGACCATTTTAGTAAAATGGCTCACTTTGTGTCGTTAGCTAGTTTGCCCAATGTCATAACTCTTGCTCAGGTTTTTATTGATAACATCGTGAAATTACATGGCATTCCCTCGGATATGGTTTCTGATAGGGGCACGCAGTTTGTTTCTAGGTTTTGGAGGGCGTTCTGCTCTCGGCTTGGCATTCAACTTTCGCTCTCTTCGGCTTTTCATCCGCAGTCAAATGGGCAGACAGAGTGTACTAATCAAAACCTGGAGACCTACTTGAGGTGCTTTGTGGCTAAGAATCAGGAGGACTGGTCCTCATTCTTATCCCTAACAGAGTTTGCTTTGAATAACTGTAGGCAGGAGTCCACGGGTAAGTCGCCATTTTTTGGCGCATACAGTTTTCATCCTCAGTTTGGTACCTTTTCTGGGACTAGTTCCTCTGGGATGCCAGAGGAGGAGAGATTTTCTTCTGCCTTGTCTTCTATCTGGCGGAGGATCCAAGTGAATTTGGAGAAGATGGGTGAGAGGTATAAGCGAATGGCTGACAAGAGACGTATGACTGGTCCGGACCTGTGTGTGGGTGATCTGGTGTGGTTATCTACAAAAAATCTACAAAAAATATTAAACTGAGAGTGCCACCTTGGAAACTGGGTCCAAGATTTATTGGACCTTACAAAATATCTGCGGTTGTCAATCCAGTGGCGTTTCGTTTGGATCTTCCGCAGATCTGGAGGATCCATGATGTGTTCCACAGGTCTTTACTGGAGAAATATGTGAAACCATCGCCATCGCCATTGCCCCCTCCCCTGTTCTGGTTGATGGAAATTTAGAGTTCGAGATCTCTAGGGTTCTTCAGTACCTGGTGCACTGGACGGGATACGGCCCCGAGGAGAGGATGTGGGTTCCGGCTGTGGATGTTAGTGCCAGCCGACTGAGGGCATTTCACAGGGCCCACCCGGATAAAGTTGGACCGGGGTTTCCGGAGGTCACCCGTAGAAGGGGGGGTACTGTCATGCCCTGCTCAGGTTATGTGCGAAGGTCTGCCAGGCTAGCAGCACATGTGTAGTTTGTTTTGTTTTGGGTTTGAATTTGAGCTGTATCCGCCTCCTTCCAGGTGCACTGGGTGGGGTCGTTTGTATGAGTTTACATTACTCCCTTCCCCAGTGTCCTGTGCGGGTTATAGCTTTTATCTTGCTCTGAGGAAGGAAGGAAGGAATTGCTGTTTCTGCTCTGCTACAGATAAGTTGGTTTTGTTTCTCTCTTGTGTTCTGTCTAGACTGTTAGGGAGACACCTGCTCCCTCCTTGCTTGAGGAAGCAAGCTGTCTCTTTTTCCCTTTTCCACTATCTTAGGGATCTTAGGGTTTCTTCAGTCTTAGGCACAGGGGCACGTTTATTTCCACCTTCAGGGTCTGAACGTGGGAACAGAAGTCCAGGGAGAGTTGGTAGGGATTTGCTAGGAGGTGACCTTTTTCCACAGCTTCTGGCCTAGACACTTGTTTCATGGTTTTCTGTGTTTCTATTGTATCTTGTATCCTACCCAGCGTGAAAGATATTGATTAGTGTTAGGCTACATGCACACGAACGTTGTTTGTTTCCGTTTTTTTGCGGATAGGATGTGGACCCATTCATTTCAATGGGTCCGCAAAAAAACGCAGACAGCACACCATGTGCTGTCCGCATCAGTATGTCCGTTCCGTTGCCCCGCATAAAAAATAGTGCATGTCCTATTTTTTTCTAGTTTGCGGACAAGCATAGGAATTATTACAATGGACCTGCAAAAAATCAGTTTTTTTTGCGGATCCGCAATTTGCGGACCACAAAACACATATGGTCGTGTGCATGAGGCCTTAGTCGAACACCAAAGTGCTCAGGTGCTCGAGTAGAACACTTCCCGATGCTCGGGTGCTCTACAAAACCTGAGCATTAAACCAGGCACCCCCTGCTCTGAAGAGGAGAGGGTGTCGGGACTCTAGTTGGGCTTAGGAGTCCCTGCTCTGACTCCATATATAGGTATGTCCATATATCGAGTCAGTGCTTGGGGACACCCAGTGTATTTAAATCTAATTTAGCCTCTATTTCTGAAAAGTTTATTGCAGGGTTCAATCTTACAACCTTCTACATTACAGCCAAGAATCTTAACATTCTGAGCTGTAATGTAGAAGGTTGTGAGCTCGAATCCCGTCACAAACATTTCAGAAAAAGAGGCTAAATTTAACTTAAACATATATATAAGTTTTTAGCCATAACATATTTATATATATTATTATTAGTGTTGATCGAGCACCAAAGTGCTTGGGTGCTCGAGTAGAACACTTCCCGATGCTCGGGTGCTCTGTATCAGTAAGTATTCCTTCTGTATAGGAATACTTGCTACTTTAGGAACTACTATGAGTTTTTTCTAGCATGCTTTATCATTGGGTTGTATAGCCCAGTGGTTTAGATTTTTGCATCTAATGCAAAAGGTTGTGAGTTCAAATCCCAGCAGATACATTTCAGAAATAGAGATTAAATTTATATATTTTATGTTTTTTAGTGATTGTATGTATGTATGTGTATGTGTGTGTATATATATATATATATATATATATATATAATATATATATATATGTGTATTACACTCACCGGTAATCCGGTTTCCTGGAAGTCTCCATGACAGCACAAACTAAGATTGCCTTCCTCTGATAGGACAGGAAAAAGCACACAGAGAGGTTAAAAACCCCACCCCCACCCCTCATCGCCAGTGTATTATAACAGGACTAGGACAAGGGGTAGAACGTAAAACTAGCCAAATAGTCTATTGACAAAGAAAAAACAAGGGCGGGACAAAGTTGTGCTGTCATGGAGACTTTCAGGAAACCGGATTACCGGTGAGTGTAATACTCATTTCCCCAGTCGTCTCCATGACAGCACAAACTGAGAACTAACAAAGTAACTTAGGGGGGGACTACAGCACCTAGGACTTTACGTCCAAAGGCCAAGTCCTCGTCAGCAAACACATCCACCCTATAATGCTTGGTGAAGGTGTGGGCCCTCTTCCAGGTAGCTGCCCTGCAGATCTGTTCTATCGAAGCAGAGGCTCTTTCAGCCCAAGAAGTGGAGACCGATCTAACTGAGTGGGCTCTAAGGGATGGAGGAGCCTCTCTACCGGAGGCTTTATAGGCCTCGGAAATGGTGCATCTAATCCAGCGGGATATAGAGCTCTTCGCTGCCTTCCTCCCCTTATTTGGACCTGAAAACTGGATAAATAAATTCTTGTCGATACGCCACTCCTCTGTGGCGTGTAAATAATGAAGAACTGAACGCCTAACATCTAAATTGTGGAATCTAGATTCCTGCTCGTCTTTAGGGTTAGGAAAAAAAGACGGGATAACTATGTCTTGCGACCTATGAAAGGAGGAGACCACCTTGGGGAGAAAACAGGGTTCTAATTTGAAAATTAGCTTGTCGTCTAGCACCTTGAAGAAGGGTTCCTGTATGGACAGGGCCTGGAGCTCGCAAACCCTCCTTGCGGAGGATATGGCCACTAGGAAGATGGTTTTCAAAGTGAGCCACTTAATAGATAGGGAGAGCAGAGGCTCAAACGGAACATCTGATAGTCCTAAAAGGACGGTGTTGAGGTTCCATGGTGCGACCATATTCCTGACTCAGGGTTTTAGTCGATCTGCCGCTTTCAGGAATCTTGCTACCCAGGGGACCTCATAAAGGCTGGTATTATAGAGGGCCCCCAAGGCAGACACCTGAACTCGCAATGTGTTAGGAGCAAGACCCAAATCCAGCCCATCCTGGAGGAATTCCAGGATAAGCGGGATATTTGGGGTGGACTGGTTGAACCTGACTCCGCCCCAGGAGGCGAACTTCCTCCAAACCTTGAGGTACGCTTTGGAGGTGTTGGACTTCCTACTGAGCAAGAGGGATTGCTCAGAATCCAAGCGGACAGCTTGAGGAGGTTGGTATTGGGGTGCGGTATGGGACCCTGGGTTAGAAGACCCTCCTCCGGCCGGAAACGAATGGGATCTTCCGGGCTGAGGGACCTGAGGAGCCCGAACCAGCTTCTCCTGGGCCAGAATGGGACCACCAGAATCAGTCTGCACCTTTCGGACTGAAACTTTTGGAGCACTCTTGGGATTACTGGGGGAAAGGCGTAGACTAGGCCAGTCGTCCAGCTCTGGGTAAAAGCGTCTATTGCCACACATGGGTCTCTTCGATTGAGGGAGAAGAAATTCTGAACCTTGCGATTCTTTGCTGATGCGAACAGGTCTAGGATGGGATTCCCCCAACAGTCCCGAATCTGTTGGAAAGCGGTCTGGGACAAAGACCACTCGCCTGGATCCAGACTTTGCCGACTGAGGTAATCCGCCTGGAGATTCAGGGATCCCTTTAGATCAGTGGCGTACCGCCAATATAGGCAGACCACGCAGCTGCTATGGGGCCCGTGGCAGGGGGGGCCCGGAGTGCATGGAAGGCCTCGCCCCCTATGTTTGCAGACTCAGTTTATATATCATGATCGGGATTCCTATCCGGCATTGCCATAGGCCCACCCCAGGATTGTCTTGTGTTCTGTTGACTCCCGGGCCCTGCTTCCCCTCTGCTCAGGGCCCCCTCCCTCATTGTGTACACCACTCACTCTGATGTTCCTCCCTGCGTGACCCAGCCAGTGACATCCAGCATAGACCTTTCTCTTCTGTCTGCTGGGCACTGCACTGGCCAATCATCATTTAGCAATACAAAGCTACTGCTGCTGCTGATTGGTTAGTGCATCGCTCGCAGCAGGCAGAACTGTGCAGGTGGGCGCGGGCGGCAGTTGTATACCGCGCTCACACGCTGCCTGCCTCAGGCAGCCACCCATTGGACCGGAGAAGAGAACAGACTCCAACAGCGCTGCCCCCAGGGCCGGTGCCAGGGCTCACTCTGCATTGTCCAGGTGGGCATTCTGCTGTATAGATGTATGACCTCACTTGCAATGCATTATGGGTCATCTATGACTGACTGATCTTCGTCGTAATACCTGCTGTCCTCGGTCCCTGTGCCCAGCAGGGTGTAAAGTCTTTAGTCCGAGGTAGCAGGGCAGGTTGAAAAAATGTACTGGCTGGCAGTGTAATAGGGCACGTGCCTGGCAGTGTTAAAGGGGGCACTGTTTTCAAGCACTACAAGGGGGTCAGTATGGGCACTGTAAAAGAGTAAGGAGTCAATGTGGATGGCATTGTAACGAGGCAATGTGGATGGCACTATAAGGGAAGGATGGAACTGTAACAGGTTGTTGTTTAGGGGCATCACATTGGTGGATTTGATGGGCCCAGCAGGCAGCAACACTTGCCCCTGTGGTGTGCCAGTGCCACCTGACCAAAGTCAGCACAGAAGTGAGTGTGTCAGTGACTGTTTAAAAAGTTCATGGGGGGAAGACAGAGGACAGCAGCAAGCAGAGTTCCTGTTGAAAGGACACGGTTCTGTAGGCTCATTATTATATATAATAGAGGTCTCAGGACAGTGTGCTCCAGCCCCCCCCCCCCAATGAACTCTGCTTACTGTTGAATTGTGTCCATCCCAACTCAGTCACCAGGAAGTGGTGGGGGGGGGGGGATGCTGGTGCACACTAAGGGTGCATTCACACAACTGTGCCGTGTTTTACAGTCTGCAAATTGCGATCCGCAAAACATGGTTACCGGCCATGTGCGTTCCGCATTTTGTAGAACGCACAGGGCCGGCACTATATAGAAAATGCCTATTCTTGTCCACAATTGCGGACAAGAATAGGACATGCTCTATATTTTTTTGCAGGGCCACAGAACAATGGATGCAGACAGCACACGGCCCCATCTTTTGCAGCTCCATTGAAATAAATGGGTCCGCACTCGTTCTGCAAAATTGCAGAATGGATATGGACCCATTCATATGGTCGTGTGAATGAGCCCTAAGCATCAGCAGCAAGGAGATTCAATGTGGAATAGCCCAAGGGTGGGTGGAGTTAGGGGGGCCCAAATCAGATTCTTGCTATGGGGCCCAATGATTTCTATGTACGCCAGATGTACTGCCGCAAGGGATTGTAGATTCCTTTCTGCCCAAAGGAAGATTTGGTCTGAGAGCCTCTGGAGATGACCGTGTCTTGTTCCTCCTTGGTGCTGGATAAATGCCACCGCAGTGGAATTGTCCGAATGGACCAGGACGTGGCGATTTTTGGCCTGTATTTAGATGGACCTGAGACCTTCCCACACCGCACGGAGTTCTCTGTAGTTGGAGGACATCCTTCTCTGGTCCTCGGACCAAATCCCTTGAAAAGTCTCCGAAGCCGTGAGGGCCCCCCAGCCCCAAGAGCTGGCGTCCGTCGTGAGGGAAAACACACTTTCCTGCCTCCATGGAACCCCCGATTCCAGGTTCTTGGTCTTAAGCCACCAGCCCAGTGAAGCCTTTACCTCCCGGGACACTGACAACCCCTGGTCCAGGGATGATCGATACCCGTTCCATTGTTTTAGAACCAGCTTCTGTAAAGGTCTCGTATGAAATTGGGCCCAGGCTACCGCGGGGATGCAGGAGGTGAGATGACCCAACATTTCCATGCCCTGCCTTATTGAGCAACGGGACTGCTTGGTGAAGTGGAGGACCCTTGACCTCAGCTTCTGTACCTTTAGCGGAGGGAGAAAAGATTTTTGAAGAACTGAATCCAAGAGAATACCCAGGAATACCTTCCGATGGTCTGGGAACATGTCGGACTTCTCCCAGTTGATCAACCAGCCCAAGTTCTGGAGGCGCGAGAGAACCACTTGGATGTGTCTGTGAAGGAGATCTAAGGTTTCTGCTACTATTAGCAGGTCGTCTAGGTAAGGGACGATTATTATCCCCTCCTTGCTTAGGGAGGCTACGACCTCCGCCATCACCTTGGTGAATATGCGGGGTGCCGATGATATGCCGAACGGGAGGCACCTGAACTGATAGTGGCAAACTGTCCTGCCTTGCTCCACCGCGAACCTCAGATATCTTCTGGAATGGACCTGTATTGGGATATGGAAGTATGCGTCAGAGAGGTCTATTGTAGCCATCATAGACCCTCTTTTGATGAGCTTCACCGCTGACTTGACTGTCTCCATCCTGAACTTGTGGTAAGTGATGTGTTTGTTCAGGGGTTTTAAATTTATGATGGTCCGAAAATTGCCATTCGATTTCCGGACCAGGAATAAGGGGGAATAGTGACCCCTCCCCAAATCTCTGGCAGGTACCTTTTCTACTGCCCCCAGGCGTAATAAGTTTCTTATGCCCTCGGATAAGGGAGACTCGAGGCCCCTGGTGAGCTTGGTCAAGACGAACCTCTGCGGAGGAAGGGAATCCAGTTCTATAGTGTAGCCATGTTCTACGATGCCTAATATATACGGATCCATGATGGTTTGTTCCCAAACCCCCAGAAAGGAGCTGAGCCTTCCTCTGACCGGGATGATGTCATTGTTTTGATGAAGAGGGAGAGGGATCTCCCCTGTTGGGATTAAGGAAAAAACCTTTTCCTCTCCCGCCTCTCGTAAATCCGCGACCCTCGCGGTTCCTCCTATCGGCCCTGGGATCCTGCTGGGGCCTCCGAAAGTCTCCTGGACTTGGATTTGTCCTCTGGAAAGCCCTTCTTACGGTCCGTGGCATTCTCAAGGATCTTGTCCAGGTCGGAGCCGAACACGTACTGACCGTGAAAGGGTAGAGATATCAGCCTGTTTTTCGATACAGTGTCGCCCGACCAGGCTTTAAGCCATAGTACCCGTCTGGTGGTATTGGACAGAACCACCGTGCGGGCAGAAAGCCTAACCGATTCTGCAGCGGCATCAGCAAGGAAGAAAGTAGCCTTCTTCAGAAGAGGCATACTATCCAGGATCTCCTCCCGAGGGGCCCTATTCGCTATATGGTGCTCTAGTTGTTCAAGCCACACTGTGAGTGTACGAGCCACACATGTCGCTGCTACCCCCGGTTTTAGGAGAGCTGCTGTAGCTTCCCAGGTTCTCTTGAGCAGACTCTCGGCTTTCCTATCTAGAGGGTCCTTGAGCTGCGCTGCCTCCTCAAAAGGAAGGACCGTTCGTTTCGTTACCTTAGCGACGGGAGCATCCACCCTGGGAATGGCCTCCCAGTCGGCACAGTCCGCTTCGTTGAAGGGGTATCGCCTTTTGAGGCCCCGTGGGATAAAGGAACCCTTCTCTGGCTTCTCCCATTCTGCCCGTATCATCTTCTGGATATTGTCCGGGACCGGGAACACCGATTTGTGCCTCTCCCCTAAGCCCCCGAAAATCTCCTCCTGGACTGACTTGGATCTCTTAGGGACCTCCATCTTAATAGTAGCCCTGATGGTTCGGATCAATTCTTCTATATCCTCTGGGTTAAAGAGGAATCTCCTGTACTCACTACTCTCCTCCAATTCCTGAGATCTAGCCGAAGTCTCCGCATCTGACAAGACAGAGTCGGCCGAGTCCAGATCACTCCCGGAGAAGTCCAGGCCTCTGGAAGAGGGTGGTCTGCGGCCCTGACCGGGCTGGGGTATAGGGGAGGCAGGGGGGTCCCTAGCGGCCAACGCTGATTGGACCTCCGTTCTGACCAGAGTCTTGATCTCCTCCATGAAGCTAGAGGACTCAGCCTTCACCACGGTAGAGGTGCAGTCCTTACATAGTAACTTGGACCCTGAGGAAGCGAGGCGCTTAGAACAGACGCCGCACTTCCTGGGTCTGGATTTAACGGAGGAGGCAGACTCCTTTTCTCCCTGCAACACCAAGGGAGGAAAGGGTCAACCACTGCAGGGATAAATAAACAATATGAAAGGGTTGGCACCCTTTCATATTGTTTATTTTTCCCTGCAGTGGTTGACCCTTTCCTCCCTTGGTGTTGCAGGGAGAAAAGGAGTCTGCCTCCTCCGTTAAATCCAGACCCAGGAAGTGCGGCGTGCTACTCACACCGCCCAGAGTGGTAGGAGGCTCAGGAACCGAGCCAGTGGTGGTAGGGGCGCTCATCTTCGCAGCTCCCGTCCACCTGCGTTGCTGTCAGCAGGTAGGGTGACCGTGGAGACCTCAGATCGGCAGAATCGGCTTTCCTTCTTTGAATTTGGCGCCGGCCGCGGCCTCCGTGACGTCACGACGCTGGCCACGCCTCCCGGCGTCTGACATCATCACCCGGCGACTGGAGGGAAGCGCGTCACAGCGTCGCTCCAGCCGCCCTACCTCACTGCTTTAAGCCCGCCTGGGCCGCCGCAGAGGGAACTTCGCCGGGATCACCATAAGTGAGGGTGACCCGGGCATAGACCGTGGGGCATAGACCGTGCCTGGAGGAGGGAGAGCCGGACCCCGGAACCGACCTCCGGTCTAACCAGTGACACCCCGCCGTAGCAGGGTGAGAAGAAAAAAGTAAAAATAGAAAATAGAAAGCTAGGAAACCCAGAAGGGCTCCCAGCACCTCTCTGGCATTTCTTCCTTGACAGGACAGGAAAAAACACTGGCGATGAGGGGTGAGGGTGGGGTTTTTAACCTCTTTGTGTGCTTTTTCCTGTCCTATCAGAGGAAGGCAATCTCAGTTTGTGCTGTCATGGAGACGACTGGGGAAATATATATATACTGTATTTTCCGGCGTATAAGACGACTTTCTAACAGTAGAAATTATTTTCAAAAGTCGGGGGTTGTCTTTTACGCCGGGTATACTCTTATCCGATGGTATATTCTAACCCCCGGGCGTTCTCATGGTGACGGGGACGCTTGCCTGGGGGTTAGAATATACAGGGCCACGCTGCTCACAGGAGTACATTTATAAACTGTAATCGGTTTACTAGGATACCTTACTCTCAGCTCCGGTAACAGCAGGCAGTGCGAGCGGCGCTCACTCACTGATGTCACGTGCCTGCTTCTCCCACTAGCCGCTGCAGGCGCGTGACTTCAGTGAGTGAGCGCCGCCCGCACTGCCTGCTGTTACCGGAGCTGAGAGTAAGGTATCCTAGTAAACAGATGAGCGATGATTAAAGTTAAAGTTACCGATTACAGTTTATAAATGTACTCCTGTGAGCGTCGGGGAGGGGGATCTGTGGATGGCACTGTTTAGGGGAGGGGGATCTGTGGATGACACTGTTTAGGGGAGGGGGATCTGTGGATGGCACTGTTATGGGAGGGGGATCTGTGGATGGCACTGTCATGGGGTGGATCTGTGGATGACACATATAGCATAAGATGCTATATAGTGTCATCCATAGATCCCCCCCCCATAGCAGTGTCATCCACTGATCCCCCTTCCCATAACAGTGCCATCCACAGATCCCCCTACCCATAATCAGTGCCATCCACAGATTGCAGTCAGTTCCCTGGACTGGAGAAGATCATCTTGAAGACAGGGAGGGCTGGGCATTCAGGGGTAGTCTTATACGGCGAGTATAGCCCAAAACCTTTATTTTGAATGGAAAAGTTGGGGGTCGTCTTATACGCCCGGTCGTCTTATACGCCGGAAAATACGGTATATAGTATATTTATAGTGTATAATATATATATATATATATATATATATATATATATATTTATATATAATTTTTTTTTGTAATTAGTAAATTACATATACATATTACACATTTATTTAGTGCCATACATTTTTTACAATTACTAAAAAACATAAATTTAAAGGGAACCTGTCACCTCCAAAAGTGATATAAAACTGCCAGCATTACCTTATAGCAGCCCCAGTCTGTAACTGATCATGTGTGAGAGCCAGAAATTAGTTAATTTATACTTCAGAAAAACACTTTTTTAATCTCCCTGAGCGCTCTGTTTACAGTGTGCTTTTCTTCAAGTTAAGCATTACCCGACTTTTCCCCGCCCCCTCCTGACTATGATTTACATATTTACCATTCCTTGGGATCGTGCCAGTCTGGCACCTGCGCAGTGCGCTACTTGTGACTGCACGATCCCATCTCTGGCTCCCGCAGTCAGCCGGGCATAATTTTGGAACTGAGCGTGCGTGCTCGCCGAATCAAGCTGGCCGGCGCATGCGCAATTCCAAAAATATGCCCGGCTGACTGCTGCAGGCCGAGATGGGATCGTGCAGTCACAAGCGGCGCACCGCGCAGGCGCCAGACTGGCACAACCCCAAGGAATGGTAAATATGTAAATCATAGTCAGGAGGGGGCAGGGAAAAGGCGGGCATTGCTTGACTTGAAGCAAGGAGGCCGCTGCCCCCTTGACTTCAAGCACACTGCAAACAGAGCGCTCAGGGAGATTAATAAAAGCATTTTTCTGAAGTATGGATTCACAAATTTCTGGCTCACACACATGATCAGTTACAGACTGGGGGCTGCTATAAGGTAATGCTGGAAGTTTTATACAGGGAGTGCAGAATTATTAGGCAAGTTGTATTTTTGAGGATTAATTTTATTATTGAACAACAACCATGTTCTCAATGAACCCAAAAAACTCATTAATATCAAAGCTGAATATTTTTGGAAGTAGTTTTTAGTTTGTTTTTTGTTTTAGCTATTTTAGGGGGATATCTGTATGTGCAGGTGACTATTACTGTGCATAATTATTAGGCAACTTAACAAAAAACAAATATATACCCATTTCAATTATTTATTTTTACCAGTGAAACCAATATAACATCTCAACATTCACAAATATACATTTCTGACATTCAAAAACAAAACAAAAACAAATCAGTGACCAATATAGCCACCTTTCTTTGCAAGGACACTCAAAAGCCTGCCATCCATGGATTCTGTCAGTGTTTTGATCTGTTCACCATCAACATTGCGTGCAGCAGCAACCACAGCCTCCCAGACACTGTTCAGAGAGGTGTACTGTTTTCCCTCCTTGTAAATCTCACATTTGATGATGGACCACAGGTTCTCAATGGGGTTCAGATCAGGTGAACAAGGAGGCCATGTCATTAGATTTTCTTCTTTTATACCCTTTCTTGCCAGCCACGCTGTGGAGTACTTGGACGCGTGTGATGGAGCATTGTCCTGCATGAAAATCATGTTTTTCTTGAAGGATGCAGACTTCTTCCTGTACCACTGCTTGAAGAAGCTGTCTTCCAGAAACTGGCAGTAGGACTGGGAGTTGAGCTTGACTCCATCCTCAACCCGAAAAGGCCCCACAAGCTCATCTTTGATGATACCAGCCCAAACCAGTACTCCACCTCCACCTTGCTGGCGTCTGAGTCGGACTGGAGCTCTCTGCCCTTTACCAATCCAGCCACGGGCCCATCCATCTGGCCCATCAAGACTCACTCTCATTTCATCAGTCCATAAAACCTTAGAAAAATCAGTCTTGAGATATTTCTTGGCCCAGTCTTGACGTTTCAGCTTGTGTGTCTTGTTCAGTGGTGGTCGTCTTTCAGCCTTTCTTACCTTGGCTTGACTTTTCTCAGTTCATGGGCAGTTATTTTGCGCCTTGGTTTTTCCACACGCTTCTTGCGACCCTGTTGACTATTTTGAATGAAACGCTTGATTGTTCGATGATCACGCTTCAGAAGCTTTGCAATTTTAAGAGTGCTGCATCCCTCTGCAAGATATCTCTCTAGATATCTCACTATTTTTGACCCATTTTGCCAAAGGAAAGGAAGTTGCCTAATAATTATGCACACCTGATATAGGGTGTTGATGTCATTAGACCATACCCCTTCTCATTACAGAGATGCACATCACCTAATATGCTTAATTGGTAGTAGGCTTTCTAGCCTATACAGCTTGGAGTAAGACAACATGCATAAAGAGGATGATGTGGTCAAAATACTCATTTGCCTAATAATTCTGTACAGGGTGTATATCACTTTTGGAGGTGACAGGTTTCCTTTAATCTCTATTTCTTAAATGTATCTGCCGGGATTTGAACTCACAACCTTTTGCATTAGAGGCAAGAATCTTAACCACTGGGCTATACAACCCAGTGATAAACCGCGTTGGAAAAACCTCATAGTAGTTTCTAAAGTAGTAAGTATTCCTATACAGAAGGAATACTTACTGATACAGAAATTACTATGAGGTTTTCCAACCTAGATGCTTGCCTCTAATGCAGAAGCTCGTGAGTTCAAATACTGGCAGAAACTTTTCTGAAATACAGACTAAATTAGAATTAAATACACTGGGTGTCCCCAAAACGGACTCCATATATGGGCATAGCTATATATGGAGTCAGATCGCGGACTCACACTGGGGGATTCCCCCACTGTACAGCGGTCTTCTGCATAGACATATAGGCTAAATTAGATTTAAATACAGTGACTCAAGCACACGCGGTGCTCGCTTAATACTAATTATTATATATTTAGAATATATTGTAATATATGTAAATATATTATGGCTAAAACATCAGTAGTAGTTTCCCACATATATATCAGAAGTATGATTATTTTTATTTATATATATATATATATATATATATATATATAAAAATAATCATACTTCTGATATATATGTGGGAAACTACTACTGATGTTTTAGCCATAATATATTTACATATATTATAATATATTATATATTCTAAATATATAATAGTTAGTGTTGAGCGAGCATCGCGTGTGCTCGAGTCAGTGTATTTAAATCTAATTTAGCCTATATGTCTATGCAGAAGATCGCTGTATACATATATATACAGTACAGACCAAAAGTTTGGACACACCTTCTCATTCAGAGTTTTCTTTATTTTCATGACTATGAAGGCATCAAAACTATGAATTAACACATGTGGAATTATATACATAACAAACAAGTGTGAAACAACTGAAAATATGTAATATTCTAGGTTCTTCAAAGTAGCCACCTTTTGCTTTGATTACTGCTTTGCACACTCTTGGCATTCTCTTGATGAGCTTCAAGAGGTAGTCCCCTGAAATGGTTTTCACTTCACAGGTGTGCTCTGTCAGGTTTAATAAGTGGGATTTCTTGCCTTATAAATGGGGTTGGGACCATCAGTTGCGTTGAGGAGAAGTCAGGTGGATACACAGCTGATAGTCCTACTGAATAGACTGTTAGAATTTGTATTATGGCAAGAAAAAAGCAGCTAAGTAAAGAAAAACGAGTGGCCATCATTACTTTAAGAAATGAAGGTCAGTCAGTCAGCTGAAAAATTGGGAAAACTTTGAAAGTAAGGGCTATTTGACCATGAAGGAGAGTGATGGGGTGCTGCGCCAGATGACCTGGCCTCCACAGTCACCGGACCTGAACCCAATCGAGATGGTTTGGGGTGAGCTGGACCGCAGAGTGAAGGCAAAAGGGCCAACAAGTGCTAAGCATCTCTGGGAACTCCTTCAAGACTGTTGGAAGACCATTTCAGGGGACTACCTCTTGAAGCGTATCAAGAGAATGCCAAGAGTGTGCAAAGCAGTAATCAAAGCAAAAGGTGGCTACTTTGAAGAACCTAGAATATGACATATTTTCAGTTGTTTCACACTTGTTTGTTATGTATATAATTCCACATGTGTTAATTCATAGTTTTGATGCCTTCATAGTCATGAAAATAAAGAAAACTCTTTGAATGAGAAGGTGTGTCCAAACTTTTGGTCTGTACTATATATATATATATATATATATATATATATGTATTTTTTTTTATAGTAATTAAACATTTTTTACAATTGCTAAAAATATATAAGTTTAATTTAGCCTCTATTTCTGACGGGATTCGAACTCACAGCCTTCTACATTACAGTTCATAATGTTAACCACTACACTCTAGAGCTGCATGGCTAGTTATTTAAATAAAAAATAAAATATATGAGACTTCTGCTGTATAGGAATACTTACTACTAGGCATGCTCGCCCAACACTAATATTGATATATTGATACAATTATTTTTTAAATCAAAATTTAATGCTTCATTTACTTTATGGGGTTGCTACTGGAGAATTATTAGTTGATTAGTTTTCCCACAGATTTACCCTTCCAGTAAAAAAAAAAAATTAGTCTAAATTTTCTGATATTATATGTAGTACTGTAGTTCCTCATTCTTATATTGTCTCTTTTTATTGCATTGAAGGATACCACAGTGTTTGTTTTCCTCTCCTCTGTACTTAAAGACCCCAAATACTTCAGGAACCCAACAAAATTTGACCCGGGACATTTTCTGAATGAAAAAGGGGAGTTTCAGAAGAATGAAGCTTTCATGCCATTTTCAGCAGGTATTACTCAGACAATGATATGGAATACAAATTTCATGCATTTTGATGATAAGATTAAGCCCAATTATAATTTTTCGTTTACTAAGATATTGTTCAAAAGCAAACATCTGAACTTTTTTTTGGTAGGGCGAAGGATTTGCCTAGGAGAAGGAATGGCACGAATGGAGATTTTCCTTTTTCTCATCTCTATCCTGCAGACATTCAATTTGGAATCAGATGAAGACCCTTCGGATATTGAGATTACCCCTCATCCATATGAGATGCGTTTTGTCCCTCGCTAATTGCTGTAGTATAAAAGGGTGAAATAATAAAAAAAAACATTCCTATTGAATCACCTGTAGGCTTTGTGTGATAAATATCCTCTGCTGACTGGTGGTGCAAACTGATAAAAGAAGTATCAGACAATCTGGGGTAGAAGCTGGATAATCAGAAAGGAATATCAGAACAAGAAAAAAAATCTAAGGACAGAGTCAAGGTTAGAGCCAGTTATAATAATTGGTCAGGACTACAAGTGTCAGAATAACAGAAGAATAGGAATCTAGACAGTCCAAGGGTAAATCCAGGTTAGATGGGCAGGGTTTAATCCAGAGGAGTAGTGAGACTCAAACAGAGAGCCAACCTCTCAGGTTGCACTAATATTTCCCCTTGTTGGTCCACTGACTGAGTCTCCTGGCTGGCCAATTAGTTAGACCTCCGGATTGACTAAATGGTCAAGCATCATGACTGGCTGGGTGGACAGAACCTATACCAGTAGGTGTGGCTATCAAAGAGACTCATGTGTGACTGCCCAACAGTTAGCCTTATGCCTCATTGACACATCAGTGTTTTTGTCAGTGATTTGCATCAGTGTTTTTGAGCCAAAACCAGGTGCGGCTCTAAACACAGAACAGGTGCAGATCTTTCCCTTATACCTTATGTCTGTTGAGGCTCCAATCCTGTTTTTGGCTCACAATTAAGGATGAGAACGAATATTTGAATAGCGAAATATTCGTACGAATATTACAACTTTGTAAATTTGCGAATATATTAAAATATATTCGTTATAACGAATATTCGTTTTTTTGTCCATCTGAACCCATTAGTCATATTAGTAATTTACTTTAATATCACTAAATTAGAGCTAGTAATTTAGTATAACAAATTTTGTGATAGTAAAAATTACTACTATCACTAATGGGTTGGCTTGATAGAATTGTCGAATATAGCGCTATATTCTCTATCTTTGTCTATTCGACCAAGCCAACCCAATAGCATACAGCCCTTATGCGACCTGATTCACTCGCATATTTAATTGCCGATTTATCGCATAACATAAACTATCTTACATAAAGAGGAAAATTATAAATCAGTAACGATTCTCATTACTGATTTTATAATTTTCCTCTTCATGTAAGATAGTTTATGTTATGCGATAAATCGGCAATTAAATATGCAAGTGAATTGCGTCGCATAAGGTCTGTATGCTATTGGGTTGGCTTGATCGAATAGACGAAGATAGAGAATATAGCGCTATATTCGACATTCAAAAATTCTACCAAGCCAACAGTTACTTATGGTTGGCTTGGTAGAATTGTCGAATATAGCGCTATATTCTCTATTCGACCAAGCCAACCCAATAGCATACAGCCCTTATGTGATCCAATTCACTCGCATATGTAATTGCCTATTTGTCGCATAACATAAACTATCCAACATAAAGAGGGAAATGATAAATCAGTAACGATTCTCATTACTGATTTATAATTTTCCTCTTTATGTTACAGCACTATATTAGCTAAATTGCAGTCTATATGTGTATATTACAAATATTCGAAAAAACGAAGTTATTGCAATATAGAGAATCTTTATAAAATACACATATAGACTGCAATTTAGCTAATATAGTGCTATAATCTTCTTTTTTATAGTCTAATTTTTTTGTCTCTTCTGAACTTTTGGAAAAAATTGACACTATTAAAAAAAATACTACAGCACTATATTAGTTAAATTTCGCTATCAGACCAAAACACTGATGTAGGAAGTTCAGAAAACGTAGTCTTGATTTAGTGGTCCTGGCACCCAGAGATACCATTGTTTGGTTGTTCTATGACCATGAAGTCCTTAGGACAGTCTACAATCTTAAACCAAACCATGCCACTCAAATGCTACAGAGTGTAAATCAGCCATTCAGAGATATTATAAATAATCATGGGGCACAGTGCCAGATGCCATGACCCCATGACTAGTACTGAGCGAACGAGCTGTCTGAAGTTGACTTTGATCTGAATTTCAGGGAAAATTTTATTTGCCGCGAAGCCGAATTTCTTAGTACTTTGTAGTAACTAATCAATTTTTTCCGAAATGGAGTAAAAAAAACATACTCACCTCATCCGTTTGGTTTCAGCATGAAGAGCCCATCACCGCCATCTTGAATGAAGATCCTGCGTGAAATCTTATGCGTGGTGAAGTATGACGTTAACATGCCGGCTGACGTGATGACGTCATCACGCACCATGCGAGACTTCACTCTGGATCTTCAATCAAGATGGCGGCGGTGGGCTCTTCACGATCAAATGGAAGTATGGAAGATTTTATTTATTTTTATTATAAACCTTTAATATTAAAATAAATAGCATGCCGGATGACTTGCGTGACTTCTCCGCCACCAACTAGGGTTCAAGCGCAATGTTTTAGTGCACTTTCTGCCTGGAAAACATAAATTTTTCCGGCTGCTGCCACAGCAGTGGCTGCAACAATACCTAATTTTTCAGGCATGTGTACATGCCTAATTTTTCTGGCCTCTGGTGCTGCACTGTGGCTGCAAAGCAAAACAAAAAAAAAGGCACATGCATGTGTCAATTCCCCGTTACCTTGCTGTGGTGAAGGGGCTTGCATATCACAATAAAGCGACCACCTCTGAGTGTGTTGGCAATGGCAATGTTGGCACACCCCAGATGATAAGGTTGTTGCTTCATTGTGAACAGACCAAAAGCGATTGGCTGGATAATTTTGCATAGAAAAAACATTCATTTTCTTTGTGATCATCTAAGGTGATCATTAAAGCCTACTAGGCCAACAATGGGCCCACACTGCAGAATCATTGTTTTCTGGGTCACTTAACTGTCACTAAACTACCTCAGCACGACCATAGGCTTTGAAAAACCCCCATCGCCTGCAATCCTTCAAACGTGCGCACGAGCACAGTCATCACTACACCAAGATTGACGCATAGAGGAATAAAATTTATGTCATGAGTGTGTCAACTATTGACAACTCTTTGCGGTTGTCTAAAATCTATTCGATATACGTCCCCTGATAGGGGACATAACAGGGATTAAACTGATAGGAATAGTACTACTTAACACACCACTCCTATCTGGTGGCACAGTAGATTGCACGCGCAGTGCCCCAAATTGGAAGTAGGAGGACCGACCAAGCATCTTTTTCCATCTCCCGGTTCCTAAAATCTATTCCATACACTGATAGGGGACGTAACAGGGATTAAACTGATAGGAATAGTACTACTTAACACACTTATAATAATGCAGAGAGAGGCAACGCAGAGAGAGGAGTCTGAAGAAGAGGAGTCAGAGGAGTAGGGTGGCTTTGAGGAGGTGGAAGACCAAACACAGCAGGAGTCCCAGGGGGCTTGTTGTCACCTTTCGGGGACCCTTGGTGTTGCACGTGGCTGGGTGGAGGAAGAGACCTTCAATGACATCAGTGAGGACATGGAACGGGACATGGCTAGCTTGGTATCCAACCTTGTGCAAATGGGGAGTTTGCGGTTGTGCAAATGGACTGTTTGCGGTGTGGTAAACGGGGAGTTTTGTCTGTCACTATGAAGCGGGCGTAACCCTTACACTACCTAATCGATACAACATTATACCTGATGTTTTAAAGTACGTTATTCCAAACAATTTAGGAATTTTAGGTGATTTATGCCCTTTATGGATTAAAACCTGAGTCTGCGTCAACTACGTAATTTTCCATGGGAGTTTTGCCATGGATCCCCCTCCGGCATGCCACAGTCCAGGTGTTAGTCCCCTTGAAACAACTTTTCCATCACTATTATGGCCAGAAAGAGTCCCTGTGGGTTTTAAAATTCGAATGCCTATTTAAGTCTATGGCGGTTCGCCCGATTCGCCCGTTCGCGAACATTTGCGAAAATTCGCGTTTTCCGTTCGTGAACGAAAATTTTTATGTTCGCAACATCTCTAGTTGTAGGTTGAGTGGCGAGAGCCACAGTTCAGTCTGGTCCCTTATACCCTGCCACAGCTCTTCAGCAGTGTGCTGTTTGTCACCTTAACATATTAGTTTCAGCACGGCCTGTTGCCGCTTCCCCACTGCAGTGCTACACTGCTTCCAGCTACTGACTGATGGCTGACTGGTGCTGCAAGATGATAACTCTGAGGTGGAAGTGTAGAAGGAGAAGGGGGGATTGCAGCCACTAATGTAGGTGGTGGAGGAAATCCCGATGAAGGTAGGGCCCGCAATCCTTGGCGTCTGTAGCACCTGTGCCATCCCAGGGTACGACTCGATCCCGGCCTCCACAACATTCACCCAGTGTGCTGTCAGGGAAATGTAGCATCCCTGGCCATAAGCACTTGTCCATGTGTCAGTCGTTAAGTGGACCTTCCCAATAACTGCGTTGGTCAGGGCACGGGTGATGTTATGGGACACATGCTGGTGTAAGGCGGGGATGGCACACCAGGAAAAATAGTGGTGGCTGAGGACTGAGTAACGAGGGAAGGCTTGTGACTGTGGATTCTCAAGAGTTTGGGTATCTGTGCACACAATCTCCTCATGTCCCTCTTCAAGTTGGCTTGGCGAGAGGCCCAAATAAAGGAATGGCGATGAAAAAAGCTCCTCAGAATATCTAAGTGTGGGATCACTTGTTTGGCAAGACTCTCCATGGTGGGAGGAAGGAGGATCAGGGTGAGGATTCTGTTGACCAGACTCTTGGCTACTGAGACTGGACTTTGTGGAAGACAGGGTGGTGCTTAACCGACTGGAAGGATTATCTGCTGCAATCCAACCGACCACCTGGTCACACTGGTGTGACTGGGACATGAAGCTAGGTATCGTGGATGACTGTTTATTTTGCTCTGGCAGCAGGCACAGTTTCACCGCGCCCAGGGCCACGGCCTCTACGTGCACCATCAGCAGTACGGCCACTTCCCTGTCCCTTACTGCTCGCCTTCTGCATATTAAATGGTATAGATGCTTGCAAGTATGTCACACATACAGTAGCGCAAGTTTTGTAAATGCATTCGCAAATAAATTAAACTGAATGTCACTGATATTTATGATGCGCAAACGTTACACAGGAGATGTAGCGCAGGTAATGTTGCTGTCATCAGCGGCTAATAAAAAATTACAGGGAATATCACTGATATTTATAATGCACAAACTTTATACAGGAGATGTAGCGCAGGTAATGTCCCTGCTGTCACCAGCGGCTAAGAAAAAATTACAGTCAATGTCACAGATATTTGGGATGCAGAAAGTTATGCAGGAGATGTAGTGCAGGTAATGTCACTGTTCGCAGCGTCTACGGAAAAAGTACACTGGCTGTCACAGATATTTTTAGGATGCGCAAACATTATACAGGAGATGTAAAGCAGGTAATGTAACTGTCCGCAGCGGACACCATCTACAGAAAAAGTACACTGGATGTCACAGATATTTTTAGTATGCGCACACGTTAAACAGGAGATGTAGCACAGATAATGTCTCTGTTCGCAGCGTCTACGGAAAAAGTACACTGGATGTCAGATATTTTTAGGATGCGCAAATGTTATACAGGAGATGTAGCCCAATAAATAGTGTCAGCCATCTTAGATTATGCCATTTAGGGCTCTTTCACACTTGCGTTCTTGTCTTCCGGCATAGAGTTCCGTCGTCGGGGCTCTATGCCGGAAGAATCCTGATCAGGATTATCCTAATGCATTCTGAATGGAGAGAAATCCGTTCAGGATGCATCAGGATGTCTTCAGTTCCGGAACGGAACGTTTTTTGGCCGGAGAAAATACCGCAGCATGCTGCGCTTTTTGCTCCGGCCAAAAATCCGGAACACTTGCCGCAAGGCCGGATCCGGAATTAATGCCCATTGAAAGGCATTGATCCGGATCCGGCCTTAAGCTAAACGTCGTTTCGGCGCATTGCCGGAGCCGACATTTAGCTTTTTCAGAGTGGTTACCATGGCTGCCGGGACGCTAAAGTCCTGGCAGCCATGGTAAAGTGTAGTGGGGAGCGGGGGAGCAGTATACTTACCGTCCGTGCGGCTCCCCGGGCGCTCCAGAGTGACGTCAGGGCGCCCCAAGCGCATGGATCATGTGATCACATGGATCACGTCATCCATGCGCATGGGGCGCTCTGACGTCACTCTGGAGCGCCCCGGGAGCCGCACGGACTGTAAGTATACTGCTCCCCCGCTCCCCGCTCCTACTATGGCAACCAGGACTTTAATAGCGTCCTGGGTGCCATAGTAACACTGAACGCATTTGGAAGACGGTTCCGTCTTCAAATGCTTTCAGTACACTTGCGTTTTTCCGGATCCGGCGTGTAATTCCGGCAAGTGGAGTACACGCCGGATCCGGACAACGCAAGTGTGAAAGAGGCCTTACCAGTGTACTTAATACAGGGAGAGACGTCAGCAGGCGCTAGGGACAGTGTTAGAAAATAACTTAATTGTGCTAAAAAACGATTTACATGTGCAGGGCAAGATTATTCAAGGTGTATGGAAAGGATAGGGAGGAATCATTCCACAGCATTTATGTTGAACAGGGTTCAATAGGGGAGGTTTCAGCCTGGGTAATAGAAGCAATCCTATTATACCTTGCTGTACTGACTGGGGATTCAAATTGCCATTATACAGCTCTGTAATTCCAGCAAACCGTTCTTATTAGGGTGCAAGTGCTGTTTGAAACAGGCATTAACAGGTTTATTACAAGGAAATATTTCTATGTCTTATTTGCCCTTGTGCGGTGCAGTTATATGCGCTAAAGCATTTATTGGATTGTATTAGTGTGAAAAAAGGGCTTATTAGCCGTTGTGCAGTGAAGTTCTAAAATTACAGTCCTTTTTGTTGTGTATTATTGGCAAAAGTAAAATATGATTGCCGGTCAGCGGTGCAGTTTTATGCTCTAAAGCCTTTTGTGGCGTGTATTAGTGGCAAAATGAAAATAGATTTGTCAGTCAGCGGTGCAGTCACATGTTCTAAAGCCCTTTTTGATGTGTATTAGTGGCAAAAGAAAAATATATTCGCCCTTGCGCGTTGCAGTTATATATTCTAAAGCCCTGTCTGCCGTGTGTTAGTGGCAAAAAAAATATATATTCAGCGTTCAGCGTTGCACTTATATGTTGAAAACCTTGTGTAGTGTAAAAGTGGAAAAAAATAAGGGCCTATTTGTCGTTAAGTGGTGCAGTTATATGTGGTAAAGCCCTTTTTGCGGTATGGACCGAATTACGTAGTGGTGAAATTTTTTATGTGTCTATGAAACCAATAGATGACTCATGAACAGCGCCATCTATTGGTTTCTTAGTCTTATGACAATACTATTGCTCTTGTCATAAGACTATGAAACCAATAGATGGCGGCATTCATGAGTAGTGTAGATCGCAAATTTTCCATGTAAATGGTTTTTCAGCTGTTTTTTTGCATGTCTTTCCCATATGACCATGTTTATGCAAATTCGTTTTTACATGAGAAAACTGTATAGAAAGGTTATTGAATATTATGCTAGGACAATTAAAAAGCTTTTTGTCTCCCTAATGATATTTATCTAGGTGCGCAGGTCCACCCAAGCCATCCAACAGATCTGAAATAACTTTGAGGCTTATTGGCTCTCTGTCAGATGAGAGCTGGTTTGGAATGTCTCATAGTGCACAAAGCTGCCATTGTAAGGTATGCTGACTCAGCCTGTCATTTGTCTCATGGATAGATTGATGGCTTGCATATACCTGGCTTTTGGCATATAGCCTTTGTGTGGTTGTCTATTGTATGTTGTAGATAATAGGAGTCCAAGACGCATCCAGCCATCCTCTTAATGCTGTTTCCAAACCATTTTGATGGGGTTTCCATCAATTTCTAACCTTTTTTTGTGAACCAGACACCCTCTCTTCTTCAGAGCAGTATTCAGCCGAGCACTCGGATGTGCCGAGCATAGCGATGCTTGAGCCGAACAGCAGTTCAGCCGAGCATGCTCGCTCAACACTATGGGTGATTGTACACCTCCTTTTGCTGTATGGACCTAATTATGTAGTGGTGAAATTTTTTAGGTAAAACAGGTTTTTTTGGGGAAAATTGATGGGTAATTGTTCACCTCCTTTTGCTGTATGGACCGAATTACGTTGTCGTAAGTCCTGCAGTAAACATAATGAAGACGCTGATACAACACACCAGCAGACTTTTCCTTTACCATCTATTTACAATTAAATCAAGCAGCTTCAGTAAGTTGAAACTATTTATGTGTTTTTATCTGCTCCATCTGCATTTGATCTCCACAGCACACAAGACATGACAGGAGAGCCTCTGCTTTGGAGTCCAAGTCCAGTTTCTTAAGATCAGGAGTTCCATCAGAATTGTGCATAACATTTTTGCTCCCTGTGCAAAGCCAAAAAAAAAGGACTCCGTAGGCATTTACATCAGAGGAAGCTGAAGCTGGTTTCCACAATTTTAATTCAGGAGTAGTGATAAGCAGCAGGGGCAATATTCGAATTCAGTGGCAGCTGCCCAATTTCATCAAAGGCAGTGGTGGCAGAGCAGAGGCAGTGGTGTCTTTTGTGACACAAGCCAGTGTCACAGAGTCCTCTGCCCCGTCTCAGAGCAGCAGCAGCAGCAGGGGACAGCAGCTCCTGCCACTGTCCTGCAGCCACCACACCCCCTTCCAACAATGCATTTCCACTCCCTCACTCCCTCTCCTAGAGGTACTAGTACTGGTACCCAGACCTCTGCCTCCTCTGTTGCCTCCACTGCCGTCCGGCGCCATCCGTCGGTCGCAGAGGCATTTGAAAGCACCATGGCCTACGCACCCAGGGACAGACAGGTGCGTTCACTCAATGGGCTCCTGGAAAGGGTTATCGCCCAATATCTGCTGCCCTTCAATATTGCGGATCGCAATCAATTTCGGCAGATGTTGAAACAGGCCCAACCCAGATGGCGTGTCCCCAGCTGCCATTTCTTTGAAAGGACCGGCGTCCCTGCCCTACACCAGCACGTTGTGGGGAATGTATCCCTGTCGCTGGATCACACTGTCAGCAACAGGGTGCATCTCACAATGGATGACTGGACCAGCAGACATGGGCAGGGACACTATCTCAGCTTCACAGCCCATTGGGTGTCCCTGCGAGGTGCCGGGGAGGGATCAACAGATGTGGCGGCATCTCAGCTTGTGGTGCTGCCCCGGGGTGTCCAGGTGAGAACTGTTGCTCTCTCTAAAGCCACTATCTCCACCGCTGTGGAGCCCCCCAGCAAGTGTCCCCGTAGCTACCTGCTGCTGCTGTCTGTCCTGATCCTAATGTTTTAGGCCGAGCTATGTGTAGGCCTTATACTACTATACTACACCATTACCAATTACCTGCTGCTGCTTTCTGTCCTGATCCTGATGTTTTAGGCCGAGCTATGTGTAGGCCTTATAATACACCATTACCAATTACCTGATGCTGCTGTCTGTCCTGATGCATTAGGCCCAGCTATGTGTAGGCCTTATACTACACCATTACCAATTACCTGCTGCTGCTGTCTGTCTGTCCTGATCCTGATGTTTTAGGCCAAGCTATGTGTAGGCCTTATACTACACCATTACCAATTATCTGCTGCTGCTGTCTGTCCTGATCCTGATGTTTTAGGCCGAGCTATGTGTAGGCCTTATAATACACCATTACCAATTACCTGCTGCTGCTATCTGTCCTTATCCTGATGAGTTTGACCCTGGACAAAAGGGGCCTTACTGCAACCTTATTGGTTAAAATTAAACCGAAGCACATGTTAGAACTGAAAAAAAAACTATTTATTAACAAACATGGCTCTAACGTAACTTTTTAAGTAGGCCATGCAGTTCTGACACTTCCTTCATGCGTTTGCGGTACAGCACCTGCAACTTCCGCACCTGCTCCTGTATCTTTGTTATAGCAGCATCATGTTCCTGCTGCATCTGCCTCATTATTATTATTTTTTTTAATGAGTACTGTTAGGATAAAAAAAAAGAAAAAAGAAAATTACTTAGAATTCAGATTAAGAGGCATGGATACAGAATTATATTGCTGTGTGCACATATTTACCCTCCTGGTGGGGGCTAGTGACATCCTACTCCTCCTTATCTGGAGCTGGGGGGGAGGGAATCCATCTGCCGGGAGGGTCCGGCCTCTTCCACCTCCACCTCTTCGCCCACATCAGGTGGGGTGGTGCATCCTTCTGTGGCTGGCAGGGTCCGTCCTGCTCTCCGTACTCCTCCTCCTCGGCGGACACCACCACCACCTCCATCTTATCTGTTGATGACCTTTTTTCAGTTCGGGGCTGGCATCCAGTGGGGTTTCGCGTCATCCGATGCGTCCCGGGCCGCGGTCGTGCCGCAGGGCCTGACATTTCCGAGTCGCCTGATACGTTCAGGTCATGTTCGTCTTCTACACTCAGGACACGTTTGTTTCACCTGATAAGTTCAGGTCATGTCTTTTCCGTCGCCTGATACCTTCAGGTCGTACCGCGTTCCTCTGCCCGATACGCTCGGGTTGTTTGTGTTTTTGTTCGCCTGACACTTTCAGGTCGTCTTGTGGTCTACTGCCTGACACGCTCAGGTCACGTCATGTCCTCACCTGATACGTCCAGGTCACGTCATCTCGTCCACCTGTCCCTCGGTCCAGTTTATGTTTATCTGCCTGTTCCAATACTTCAGGTACGTCTTCTGTCCACTCATCACATCACCCATTGCGCAAGGTTCCTTGTCTCGTCAGCACGTTCTCCTCGTCTCTCTTTTCAGCACCAACTCTAGGCTGCATTCCTATTCTCCAAGACCGATCATCCAGCACGGTCTAAACGTTTTCGTGAATTGCCTGACACACTCAGGTTGTCGTTTCTTTTCTCCTCGTTCAGGTTTTTTCATCTCTCCCTGATCGTCACTCGGTCTGGGCGCATACCTTCACGCAGGTACCAGTTTCTTCCTCACGTACAAATTTCAGGTTCACAGGGTGTGAGAAGTTTCACCCTCTTCGCGGCCATACCCGGGCTGTTCAAACTGCTGGCAGTGATTTTTCTAAAAAGTTCCATTCTAATCCATCCTTGGCTCCAGGTAAGTAAAAAAAAGTTTTTTATGTTTTTGTGCATAGGGGTTTGTTATTTAACTTCAGGTCCTCCCAACAGGGTCCGGCTCAAACGGTGTGCCCACACTCACAGCGATACCATGTCCCACGTTTCCGACATAGAAGATTCGATGTCTACAGGTATTCCAGAATCAGCAATCTCCGAACCAGCCAGCCGCGCTTCATACAGAAATTGGACTATCCCCAAGTTGATTATCGAACTAAAAAAAAAGGGGATCCGCCACTCTGCTTCAGCGCGAAAAGCTGAGCTGTATCGATTGCTTTTCCCTGAACCACCCAGGGGCTCCGACGAGCAGGTGTCCATGTCCACCATCCAATTATTCCTGACCCAACTCCACGCCACCATCAATAACCTAGCATCATCAATTTCCGATATTGATACCAGGCTTCAGGCTATCGAAAACAAGGATTCCACGTCTCCTCCTCCCCCAGAACCCAAAGCTGTTCCTTCCACTTCCCGTTCCATCGCCCCAGGTACAGGTCTCAGCACTCCCGACTTCGCCCCCGCTTTTTTCGTGCGAGATGTTTTGGCAGGAAAGGACATCAATCTGGCTGCTATCCTTATTTCTACCCACAACACAATTGAGAACAAGACGATTGCCTGCGGTGATGTATCTGTCGTCCTTAGGTCTAAGGACGCCCGCCTCAATAGAAAATTCTCCATCCCCGAATTCATGCTAACCTTTAGTCTATACCGGGATATCGTGTGCTCCGCGCACCCCCACAGAAGGGAAGAGTTAGACATTTACATGTATAGAATCACTGAGTTAGGTTACAAATACGGCGGTTTCGCTTTTTATGATTATCACCGGTCATTTTCAGCAAAGGCAGCAGCGGCCTTTCTCCAGTATCAGCACATCACAAATTGGTCTGTCCTTGATATGGAGCTCTTTTGCAGGCATTTTGCCGGCCAGAAAGCCCCAACATGTTCTAACTGTCCGTCAGTCCTTTATTCATCCGACTGGTGCCCCCACGTCACCAACCCCCCCTTCTAGGCCAACCACCAACGCCGGAGCGCAAAAACCCAACCCATTCACGGATAAACTTGGGCGTCCCATCACCTTCCTAGGCAAAAACCAAATTTGCAATAATTTCAATTTAGGCTTCTGCAGTTATGATAAATGCAAAGCGCTACATATTTGCTCCATCTGTTTCAGGGCCCACCCCCAGTCCTCCTGTTCCTAGCGAACGGCCAAACGCTCCTGACTAGCCGACATCAACATCGACCTATTACTCTCCCTTCTCCAAGACCACCATGACCCTGATTTTGTCCTGTTCCTTAAGAATGGTTTTTCCGAGGGTTTTCACACAGGGTTAGTCACCATTCCGCGGGTCGCTTAGGAGTGCCCTAACCTACTATCATCCTTGGCAGACCCTGTGTCAGTTGACGAACTGTTGGATGCAGAATTACGGAAAGGCTTCATGATTGGCCCATTTTCAGAATCTCCCTTCCTTGTGCACCGTGTTAGTCCCATAGGCTTAGTATCAAAAAAATCTTCAAATAAAAAAAGACTAATTTACGATTTGTCTGCTCCTCATGCATCCAGCACCCCTAGTCTCAATTCTCTGGTCCCGTCAGAAGAGTACTCCATGCAGTACTCTTCTTTGGACGAAGCCATACAGCTAATCCTACAGGTCGGAGCAGAAGCTTGGTTGTCAAAGTCAGACATTTCGGATGCCTTTAAGCTGCTGCCAATCCTGCCACATCTGTGGAAGTTTTATGGCATTAAATGGAAAGAACGGTATTATTTTGCCACCCGCTTGACGTTCGGATCAAAGAGCAGCCCCTGGCTCTTTGATCATTTCGCCCAAGCACTTCACTGGATCCTAGTAAATCATGCCCATTGTCCGAGGGTAATCCATTATCTGGACGATTTTTTACTCATCGAGCAGGCTAATCACGTTCCAGATAGGTTGGATAGCCTACTCAGCCTGTTCAGCAACCTGAACGTCCCAGCAGCCCCCTCAAAGGTTGAGGGTCCTCCCAAGGTAATCACCTTCTTAGGTATCACCCTAGACACCATCAAAATGGAGGCCAGACTTCCCCTGGACAAATTGACCAGGCTCAAGGAATCAGTAGCCAGGTTCGTGGGCACTCGAACAGTGTCAAAGCTGGAACTCCAATCTTTGTTGGGGTCTTTCAACTTTTCCGCCAGGATCATGCCGCAGGGCAGATCGTTCATCTCCGGGCTACTTAGACTCCTTCCAACGGCCTCAGACCAGCATTCCCTCATTCATCTAGAACGCGATGCGTTGGCAGACCTGGCCATGTGGTCAGTCTTCTTGTCCAGCTGGAACGGCATCTCACTGTTTGTCCCTCACTGGAATGACGCCTCCCCCTAGTGTTTTCTGATGCTGCCGCATCCCTCGGGTTTGGAGCCATTTGCGGGGACCAGTGGTTTGCCGGTCCTTGGCCCTCGCAAATCTCTTCGGACCAGGAGGCTGCCAAATCCTCTCCCCTTCTCGAAGTATACCCCATCGTAGCGGCTGCTCATGTCTGGGGTCAGTCATGGAAAAACATGCCAGTATGCTTCATGACGGATAATCAAGCGGTAGTCGACATCCTCACCAGAGGTACGTCCAGTTCCCCCAAGGTCATGCGTCTAGTTCGCAGACTTACCTGGTTTTCCTTGCAGTTAAATTTCCACATCATCTGTAGGCACGTACAGGGTAAGAAGAACACTGCAGCAAATGCCCTTTCCCGGTTAAATTTTAATTTATTTTTTCAGATCATACCAGGAGCTCGGAGAGTCGGAATCAACCCTCCAGGATTCGAAGCCCTGATCATGGATTAAATACTTACATTTCGGTAGCCCGCGGTCTCATCCGCAAGTCACTCTCGGCCAACTCAGCTAGGAACTACCAAACCGGGTGGAACACTTTCAAACAATTCTCACGCCTTCATCCTAGGGGGGACAAGGACAAAGTCTCGTTCATCCTGGCTTTCTTGGCATACTGCCATAAAAAGCTCAGATTGTCTCACAACACCATCAGACTTTACCTAGCGGGCATCCAGCATCATTACATGATCAACCATCCCAGTCACATCTCCTTCTTTTCTTCCCAGGCTGTCAAGGCAGTCTTGAGAGGCAGTCAGAAGCTCTCCTCTTCATCCACTCCCACCAGACAGCCAGTCACAGGGGAATTATTTCAAAAGATTTCTGCCGCCCTAGATGGTAATCCTTTCGGGCCATTCAAAAGCCTGATCCTTAAGGCTGCCCTCTATCTCAGCTTTTATGGGTTCCTCAGACCAGGGGAGTTCTGCTGCACCTCAGCTCAACATCTAGGCCCAGCAATCAGTCAGCTCCTCCATAGACTTGATCACTTCATTTTCCTCCTACCCACTTCTAAAACCTCCCAGGTCGGTCCACCGGTTCATGTCGAGTATTTCAAAACCTTCAATCCCTGGTGCCCAGTGGCAGTGCTAAACTGACTGCTCTCCACTCTCAGTGATAGAAATTCTAACAGTCCCCTGCTGCCATTTCCCGTGCTCTCGCTCTCTTCTGCACAGTTCATCAAACATATCCGCTCTCTAGCTTCAGGTCTAGGGTTCCACGCTGCCTCCATATCCGGGCACTCCTTCCGGATCGGGGCCGCATCTGCGGCATCCAAACACGGCGTCCCAGCTCATATAATACGTAAAATGGGACGATGGCAGTCTTCATGTTTTTCCCACTACATTCCACATCCGCAGGTCGACATCGCCAAAGCTTTTTCAAACTTGGTCCTGTAAATTTCTTGTTTAATAAATCTACTGTGACACCAGATTTGAGTTGCGCTGGTTACACTATTCACTTGCAGGGCACAAAACACACACACACGTGCAGGCAATTGACAGCTATTTATTCACAGTCAAAATATATATATTTTTTTAAATGTAATCTACTGTGACACCAGATTTGAGTTGCGCTGGTGACACTATGCACTTGCAGGGCACAAAACACACACGCGCGTGCAGGCAACTGACTGCAATTATATTACAGTCAAAAAAGTTTTAGTTTTTTTAAAATGCAAGCTACTGTGACACCAGATATGAGTTGCGCTGGTGACACTATGCACTTGCAGGGCCTTAAACACACAAACACGTGCAGGCAACTGACTGCTATTTTTTCAATGTCAAAATTTTTTTTTTTTTTTAAATGTAATCTACTGTCACACCAGATTTGAGTTGCGCTGGTGACACTATGCACTTGCAGGGCCTTAAACACACAAACACGTGCAGGCAACTGACTGCTATTTATTCACAGTCAAAATTGTTGTTGTTTTTTAAATGTAATCTACTGTGACACCAGATTTGAGTTGCGCTGGTTACACTATGCACTTGCAGGGCACAAAACACACACACACACATGCAGGCAACTGACTGCTATTTATTCACAGTCAAATTATTATTATTTTTTTTTTTATGTAATCTACTGTGACACCAGATTTGAGTTGCGCTGGTGACACTATGCACTTGCAAACACGTGCAGGCAACTGAGTTGCGCTGGTGACACTATGCACTTGCAGGGCCTGAAACACACACACGCGTGCAGGCAACTGACTGCTATTTATTCACAGTCAAAATTGTTGTTTTTCTTTAAATGTAATCTACTCTGACACCAGATATGAGTTGCGCTGGTGACACTATGCACTTGCAGAGCACGAGACACACACGCGCTTGCAGGCAACTGACTGCTATTATATTACAGTCAAAAAACTTTTTTTTTTTTTAAATGTAGTCTACTGTGACACCAGATATGAATTGCGCTGGTGACACTATGCACTTGCAGGGCCTTAAAAAGTTTTTGTTTTTTTAAAATGCAAGCTACTGTGACACCAGATATGAGTTGCGCTGGTGACACTATGCACTTGCAGAGCACGAAACACACACACACGTGCAGGCAACTGACTGCTATTATATTACAGTCAAAAAACTTTTTTTTTTTTTAAATGTAATCTACTGTGACACCAGATATGAATTGCGCTGGTGACACTATGCACTTGCAGGGCCTTAAACACACAAACACATGCAGGCAACTGACTGCTATTTATTCACAGTCAAAAATTATTATTATTTTTTTATGTAACAAGTGGGCACAGTATACGCTGTGAGCCTTACACACACGCTGGCAGGAAACTGCAATTAGATTACACAGGAAAAAAAAAAAGCAGACTGATGTTCTAGCCCTAAAAAGGGCTTTTTGGGGTGTTGTCCTTACAGAACAGATCAGATGAGTCTTTCAGGACTGCAGTGGACACTGAATACACTAGCCTAGCTATCGATTTCCCTATTAAATCAGCAGCAGCTACACTGTCCCTCCCCTCACTAAGAATGCAGCTTCCGAATGAATCTAAAATGGATGCTGTCCAGGAGGTGGGGGGTCTGGGAGGGAGGGTATGATGCTGATTGGCTGGAATGTGTCTGCTGACTGTGAGGTACAGGGTCAAAGTTTACTCAATGATGACAAATAGGGGGCGGACCGAACATCGCATATGTTCGCCCGCAGCGGCGAACGCGAACAAGCGATATTCACCGGGAACTGTTCGCCGGCGAATAGTTCGGGACATCTCTACACCCGAGAGGTTCCATGAATTATAGTTTGAGGGATACACCTATAATTCAGACAAAAAACCGGTTTGGTCCTTTGGAGGTTTATGATGGAAGAGAGATAGAAGTAAAGGAAAAAATAAAAGAAAAAGAAAGAATTGGTGAAGATATAGAAGTAAAGGGAAATGAAGAGGAAGTGGTGAAGCATGATCAGGGGAAAAAGAAAAAATATGTTAATGTTACAGAAGTATTGCTAGAGAGAGTAGTAAGACCTAAAGAGAAAAGAGAAATGCGGAAAAATAGAAATGTAGTTGAAAAAAAAAGCGGTCAGACAGGATTTTTTCAAGGCCTACACAAAAGGTACCCCAAAAGTGGATGTAGAGGAGGGAAACGTGCCAAAAAGAAGAAAGTAGGAAGAAGAGATAAAGTACAGAGAAGAACAGGAGGCGGGGCATAATGAACAAAATATCGTAAATGTTGGGCAAAAAATCTATAACCTAAGTAATTATACCTTAACTAAGGCAGAACAGGAAATTCTGGAGAAGGGGCTAAAATTCGCCCATGCAACCTTTTTTTTAACAAGTTTGAGGCATTTATAGAGATTCACAAGTTTGTAAGGCGTCTAGCACTGGAGAGATATAAAAAGAAGGAAAATAGTAAGACAGATAAGGAAGAAACATCAGCAGATAATGACCCATTTATACATACTGATCTGAAACCTAAGTCTAGAATTGATCCGTGAATGAATATTCCATATCATTAAATACTTTTACGAACCTAGTAACGAGAGATATTAGAAAAACGAAAATATTGAAAAAAATTAAATACAAGAGTAACATTACAAGATCTAAAAAAGAAACAATGATCAAGATGCAAGAAAACAATAAAATAATTATCTGCCCAGCAGATAAAGGCGGGGGTTTTGTGATATTGAATAGGGATGATTATGATAGAGCGATATTAAACATACTAAGTGACACGAAAACCTATAAACTTTTAAAAAGAGATCCTACGGAGAGTTTTAAAAAGGAATTAAAAGATCTGATTGAAAAAGCGAAAAATAAAGGCATTTTACATAAACATGAGAGCAGGTATATTGATATTAAACATCCGAAAATAGCCATCTTCTATCAGAATCCAAAAATTCATAAGGATGCAAATAGGCCCCCTGGGAGACCAATAGTGTGCGCAAGCATTGCCAACCTATCTGAAAGACACTAAACATGTACTTCAGATTTTAAGTAATATCAAGTGGAGAGAGGGTTATATTATGGGTACGTTGGACGTAAAATCGCTATATACAGTGATAGAGAATAAAAAGGGTTGTGCAGCAGCAAAATATTTCCTTTACAATAGAGGCAAATTGTCCAGTGCACAAATAGAATTTATAGGGGAGTGCATTTTATTCATTTTGCAAAACATTTTTTTAAAATATAAAGATAATTTTTACCTACAGACGTGGGGGACCGCAATGGGGACGAGGTCGCACCGGGGTTCGCTAATCTATACGTTGGGTGGTGGGAATAAGAATTCATACACCCCAACGGTGAGCTCCGGACGGGCCTCGTCCTCTGGCAGCGATTTATTGATGACATGACTTTTATCTGGGAGGGGGGTGAAATAGCTTTAAATAACTTTTTTAACAGAAATTAATAAAAATGAGTTTTATTTAGATTTTACTCCAACCTATGGTACTAAAGAAATCCACTTTCTGGACCTTACCATTTATACAACTGGAGAAAATATATGTACAAAAACGTATGAGAAGCCCACAGATTCAAATAGTTACAGTGTATATCGCAAGGGGAAGCTGCCACCTACTCCGATGGCTGGATAATATACCTAGAAGCCAATTTCTTTGTATTAGAAGAGGTGACTGAATATGAGAGGGAGGCAGAAAGATTACAGGATAAGTTTAAACCCAAGGGATATAATGCAGACAAACTTAGAGAACAAAAAGATGAGATTAGACTGATTGAGAGGAAACAATTGTTAGATGATGTAACAGAAAAAAACGTGAAGAGCACGCAGAGTGAAAAAGAAAAAATTCCACCCATAATTATTCCATACAACGAACAGACACATATTCTGAGAAAAATTGTAAATAAATATTGAGATGTCTTAAACGAAGATAAAATAATAGGGAATATGATAGCTACAATCCCATTTTCTGTATATAAAAAAACTGTGAATATAGGTAATATAATCGCACCAACGAAAAAATGCGGTGCCATAACCAATGGGAGAAAAATGTATAAAAACTTGCTGAAAGTTGTTTTTTTCCCATGTAGGAAATGTATGGGATGCGGAAAAACATTGAAAAACACTATTAACACTATTAACTTAGATAAGGAATAAGGAAGGTACATATGAATATAATATTAAAGAACATATAACATGTAATACTCAAGGAGTGAATTATGTAATAAAATATCCCTGCGAAAAACGATATATTGGGCGAACAAAAAGACAGTTGAAAAAACGAATAAGTGAGCATATATATAATATAAAGAAAAAATCTGATGGGCATGCTCTCTCAAGACATTTTAAAGAAATACATGATGGGAGTTTCGAGGGGTCGTCATTTGTTAAGTTGGAAAAAGTGGAAAAGGAGGCAAGAGGAGGAGATTTCATAAAAAATATGTCAAGAAAAGAAACGCAATGGATTTTCAATATGGATGCACTCATACCCAGGGCCCTTAATTCCAAGATTGAACTGTTTGGTTTTCAATGAGGCACAGGTGGATTCATGGCGCTGGTAGGGTGCATGCAGAGGAGTGATGTCTATACAGGGAGTGCAGAATTATTAGGCAAGTTGTATTTTTGAGGATTAATTTTATTATTGAACAACAACCATGTTCTCAATGAACCCAAAAAACTCATTAATATCAAAGCTGAATATTTTTGGAAGTAGTTTGTTTTTAGTTTTAGCTATTTTAGGGGGATATCTGTGTGTGCAGGTGACTATTACTGTGCATAATTATTAGGCAACTTAACAAAAAACTAATATATACCCATTTCAATTATTTATTTTTACCAGTGAAACCAATATAACATCTCAACATTCACAAATATACATTTCTGACATTCAAAAACAAAACAAAAACAAATCAGTGACCAATATAGCCACCTTTCTTTGCAAGGACACTCAAAAGCCTGCCATCCATGGATTCTGTCAGTGTTTTGATCTGTTCACCATCAACATTGCGTGCAGCAGCAACCACAGCCTCCCAGACACTGTTCAGAGAGGTGTACTGTTTTTCCTCCTTGTAAATCTCACATTTGATGATGGACCACAGGTTCTCAATGGGGCTCAGATCAGGTGAACAAGTAGGCCATGTCATTAGATTTTCTTCTTTTATACCCTTTCTTGCCAGCCACGCTGTGGAGTACTTGGACGCGTGTGATGGAGCATTGTCCTGCATGAAAATCATGTTTTTCTTGAAGGATGCAGACTTCTTCCTGTACCACTGCTTGAAGAAGGTGTCTTCCAGAAACTGGCAGTAGGACTGGGAGTTGAGCTTGACTCCATCCTCAACCGAAAAGGCCCCACAAGCTCATCTTTGATGATACCAGCACAAACCAGTACTCCACCTCCACCTTGCTGGCGTCTGAGTCGGACTGGAGCTCTCTGCCCTTTACCAATCCAGCCACGGGCCCATCCATCTGGCCCATCAAGACTCACTCTCATTTCATCAGTCCATAAAACCTTAGAAAAATCAGTCTTGAGATATTTCTTGACGTTTCAGCTTGTGTGTCTTGTTCAGTGGTGGTCGTCTTTCAGCCTTTCTTACCTTGGCCATGTCTCTGAGTATTGCACACCTTGTGCTTTTGGGCACTCCAGTGATGTTGCAGCTCTGAAATATGGCCAAACTGGTGGCAAGTGGCATCTTGGCAGCTGCACGCTTGACTTTTCTCAGTTCATGGGCAGTTATTTTGCGCCTTGGTTTTTCCACACGCTTCTTGCGACCCTGTTGACTATTTTGAATGAAACGCTTGATTGTTCGATGATCACGCTTCAGAAGCTTTGCAATTTTAAGAGTGCTGCATCCCTCTGCAAGATATCTCACTATTTTTGACTTTTCTGAGCCTGTCAAGTCCTTCTTTTGACCCATTTTGCCAAAGGAAAGGAAGTTGCCTAATAATTATGCACACCTAATATAGGGTGTTGATGTCATTAGACCACACCCCTTCTCATTACAGAGATGCACATCACCTAATATGCTTAATTGGTAGTAGGCTTTCGAGCCTATACAGCTTGGAGTAAGACAACATGCATAAAGAGGATGATGTGGTCAAAATACTCATTTGCCTAATAATTCTGCACGCAGTGTATAAAGAAAGCAACAGTAGCATTCAAGTGATTCCCTGACGAAGAGCATCGTAATTTGCTCGAAACGCGTTGAATAGTTTTTGGTGCTACTGACGATCCGTAGATCCTAGTGGTGACGTCACCCACTCCTCTGTGAGCGTGAGTAATAGTATAGCTAAGTTTTTGCCACCGGCCGGGGCGAACTCCTAACTAGCAGCCTTAAATCTGCAGAGACCCCCTGCGCGCAAGAACCTTGAAAAGACCTGCACCCCATGTGACGAGAAGTCCCAGAACAGTATCCAAATCAAGGTAATCTTGATCATTTAGTGGAGATACTTATTAGTATTATTGTATCAGAGAAGAGTCTATGACTTACCCAAAAATCTATTTTGGATGGATTTCACCATTAAATGAGTTTTCCTAGATATTCCACCCCAAAGACTTATGGTAGAACAACTAGGGTATTATTGTTTGAACTCTTGTTTTGGTGGGAACAGTCAACAACCTACTCTGTATTAGGAGCTTCCAACTGAATTTTAATACTCAATCCTTTTGCTCTTCCTAGACATACGCTGTCTTCTGTCACCCCATTAAAAACACGTACATGCTCGCCCAAGCCCAACATGTAAGTGTATGGGGAAGTTACAAGAGACACTGAAGGTGCATGTCATGATGTTGATCTATGCCCACTGCTGTTTTTCTGTCCCAGGCAGGCGCGGATATTATTCTACTCTCCCTGTGTGGGACTAGTGCTCAGTGAGATGCCCTTCATCACTGCTAGAGTTAATGCTTTCCTTGTGCTCTCAGCCCAGCTGCTGATTAAAGAGCTTATCAACCTTCCTATTTATGTAGCTGGGCTGTGGATCCACCTCCTCATCTGGGCTATGAGGTTCTCCAGTCTTTAGTAACCAGCAAAGGTGATCTGTTGTCTGAAATACCTGTGTAACGAACCTTGCCTGTCTACTGATTCTGCTCTTTGCCGCACACCTTGACCTTGGAACTGTGACCTGGACTATGCACTACTCTGCCTGCTCCAACCTTGGAATTGTTATTTGGAATATGCGAGTACTCAGCCTGCCCTGACTTTGGACTGTGTTCACACTACACTTTTGCTTCAGTCCTTGGTGCTTTGCACTGGTTTCTCTGACCACCGTGGGTCAGCAGCCAACTTCACCAGGACTACTCCAGGAGAAACGGGCCTGGCTGGTTCCCTGCAGTGATATCCAGACCCTGCACAGGGGATAAAGGGTAAAAACCATTGGACAGCCAGAACAATGCCCTTAGGCTTAGCCCAAAGTGAAAAAAGTTAGTTGGCACAGTGGGTCCACACCCACTGCCAGTTACAGTGCATGATCTTGCTATCCCAGTAGCATTTCATTCTGCTGACTGGTCGGGGACCCAGGGGGCCCCACTATCATTTAGTTATGGCCTAAGGATTAATGTAATATGCTAGAAGCTTGATTATAATTAAAGGAAACCTATCGGAAAACTTGTGCCCCCCTAACAATGTTCCTATTCGCCCAAAGAACATACGATACGATAAAAAAAGCTAACTTTGATGCTTGCGCGTGCCATATGCAAATCAGTACAAGGAGTTAAAGGGGCTATGCCATGATTGATGTAAAAAAAAATTAAATCAGACATCATATAATACATAATAATCCCCTTCTAACAAAGGGATAACCAGTCCTATACCTCACATGGATCCAGAGATCTCCCCAGTTATTGCTCCAATTTCTCTGCTACATTTATATAAGGTTGGCAGCTCAGGGTGTGTGTCCTTTCTCAGGGGGCATGTCCGTTCTGCTGCAGCAAAAACCTTGTAACTGTCACCGTTTTTTACAATAGATAGGGCTAGTGGCAGTTGAAGGATGGAATTAAGCATGTGTATCCAATAGGTGGAAGTGCGCATTACTGTGAGTGCAGCCAGCCAGTAGCGCAGGGGCAACACGTTAGGTGCACGGTGGACCGATGAGGGGCCAAATAATAACACACAGTACATCAGTTTGCTCACGGTTAGCAGAAAGCCTCCATTAGGGTGCTTGTTGCGGCTGAGTCCCTTGATGGATTTTGTCGTTACGCCAGTATCGTTAATGGTGGTACAACCAATAGTAGTAATAATGAGGTAGACAGTGGTAAGGTGCAACTCACAACTTTTACTGTTGTTGACTTTGGCCGAAGCAGTACAAAATACAGTCTCTGGTTGGTATTAGAGTTAGTCTGCAAATCCACTGTTTCTAGGCTTGCTTGGGCCTTGATTCAGGCTGTGGTCATGGAGTACCTTATTCCTGTTGATGTGCTAAGTCCTATACCTTGTCCTTTCCCTCCAAGCTGAATATTGGTACAGGTAGCTAATCTGTTTCCCAGAATTATGGTGTGACTGCCAGAAGCTATAAGTCCTCCACCATGCGCAAAGGTGTCTGTGGCCCTAAATAATGGCTATTATCACCGATAAATCTTTCTGATGCTTGTTTCTATTCCAGGGAGGCAAACTCTCTCCTACTGGTCAGGGATGCAAGTATATAGTCCAGCCACAGAAGGAAAACGCTCTTCTGCGCCTCACACCTTGGTACTACCACATAGCGAAGTTGGCTCCACTCACTAATCTGTGGTGTGAAGTCTTCACTCTGCATAATCTCTCCCACTAATCTCATCTCGACTCAACTGACTAACTAGGCCTGACCTAGGTATATATATATATATATATATATATATATATATGACCTAAGTGTTATCCCCATCTAGTTGTGGGATGTATAAATTACACCTAATCTGCCTGGTAACAGGAATTTTGCAGATAAGTTAGTACAAAGTCACATAAGTCTTAACTTGTTATTCCTCCACTGCAGCAGGGCCTGAGAATGTTTTACGCTAATCACCTTGCTGACTGAAATGTAGCTCTTGAATCTAATTATCCGGGGTGCATATGTTAACGTGTTACACCAATGCAGCAGCAAAGTCTGTAAGGCTATATGCTGATTACCTTGCTGACTGTCAAGCTGTGGCCATGAAAATTCTCAAATTCTTCTCACTCTTTCTCTGCACTAAATTTGAATGCCTTAGAGGAGAAGCACATGCTGTTTGCTCCTGCTTCCTCCAGGCATGTCCACACACTCCTACTCCTAGCACAACTAGAATTTTCCCCTAGAACTAGAGGGAGGGGCCAGCCCACACCTTAAGCACCAAGAGACTGGGCCAGGAATGTTAAATATGATCATGCCTGTCTCATGCTTAACCCCTTAGGGACACATGACGTACCGGTACAGCATGTTTCCCGAGTCCTTAAGGACCCATGATGTACCGGTACGTCATGGGTTTAAACCGCGGTTGCGGCGCGGCGGGGGTTAATAGGAACAGGATGCCCGCTGAAATCATTCAGCGGGCATCCTGTCACAATGCCGGGGGGGGGTCATGTGACCCCCTCGTATCGGCGATCGCCGCAAACCGCAGGTCAATTCAGACCTGCGGTTTGCAGCGCTTTCTGCAGTTTCTGATCAGAAACTTTAAAATGCCCAAAACTAAGATTTTTTCACCCCCCCCTGCACCCTTGAATGATTTTATGCCGGCGGGTGGTGCAGGGGGGGGTTGCGGGCGATGCGGGAGGCGGGCGGTGCGGCAGGCGGGATCGCGATCCCCCGCCCGCCTCCTCTTGAATATTCATTGGTGTCCAGTGGGTATACCAGAGTGTCAGCAGATTGCTGACATTCTGGTATAAACGGCTGACATCTGTGCTGTGATGTCAGCCGTTTAACCCTTTCCATACAGCGGTCCGTACGGGCCGCTGTATGGAAAAGGTTAACAGTCAGGGAGCTCCCTCCCTCTCCCATCGGGGGCTGCTGTGCCTTTGCAGCCCCCAGACAGGATGGGGTCACAGAGCGAGGGAGCCCCCCTCCTTCCCTTTCCCTTCCCCGTCTGCTCAGTTGTGGCAGACAGGAAAGGTTCCCATGGCAACAGGACGCCTTCTCAGGCATCCTGCTATCCATGGTGCTGAACAGATCTGTGCTAAAGGCATAAATCTGTTCAGATAAAGTGTAAGTAAAATACAGTACAATACACTATATAGTGTACTGTACTGCAATATACAGACATCAGACCCACTGGATCTTCAAGAACCAAGTGGGCCTGGGTCAAAAAAATGTAAAATAAAAGTGAAAAAAGTAATGATAAAAAATAACACATTTATCACTGAATAAAAATTAAAAAAATAAAATACACTACACATATTAGGTATCGCCGCATCCGTAACGACCTTATCTATAAAACGGTCATGTTACTTTCCCCGCACGGTGAGCGCCATAAAAATAAAATAATAAAAACTATGAGAAAATTGAAATTTTGCCCACCTTACTTCCTAAAAAAGGTAATAAAAGTGATCAAAAAAGTCGCATGTACGCCAAAATAGTACCAATCAAACCGTCATCTCATCCCGCAAAAATCATACCCTACCCAAGATAATCGCCCAAAAACTGAAAAAACTATGGCTCTTAGACTATGGAAACACTAAAACATGATTTTGTTTGTTTCAAAAATGAAATCATTGTGTAAAACTTACATAAATAAAAAAAAAGTATACATATTAGGTATCGCCGCGTCTGTATTGACCGGCTCTATAAAAATATCACATGAACTAACCCCTCAGATGACCACTGTAACAAAATATAAATGGTGTAAAAAAAGCAATTTTTTGTCATCTTACATCACAAAAAGTGTAATAACAAGCAATCAAAAAGTCATATGCACCCCAAAATAGTGCCAATCAAACCGTCATCTCATCCCACAAAAAATGAGACCCTACCTAAGATAATCTCCCAAAAACTGAAAAAACTATGGCTCTCAGACTATGGAGACACAAAAACATGATTTCTTTTGTTTAAAACATGAAATCATTGTGTAAAACTTACATAAATAAAAAAATTGTATACATATTAGGTATCGCCGCGTCTGTGACAACCTGCTCTATAAAAATACCACATGATCTAACCTGTCAGATGAATGTTGTAAATAACAAAAAATAAATAAACGGTGCCAAAAAAGCTATTTCTTGTTACCTTGCCCCACAAAAAGTGTAATATAGAGCAACCAAAATTCATATGTACCCTAAACTAGTACCAACAAAACTGCCACCCTATCCCGTAGTTTCTAAAATGGGGTCACTTTTTGGGAGTTTCTACTCTAGGGGTGCATCAGGGGGGCTTCAAATGGGACATTGTGTCAAAAATACCAGTCCAGCGGGGGCGGAGCTAGCGCCTGAAGCTGATGGTTGCCTGAGGCTGCTGCTCCGTGCTTAACATCACCCTAACAGCACTTACAATTCGCCTACAGACTCAGACATGGTCAAAATCGGTGGCTCAAAGGCCGGGGACACTTCGGAGCAGAACAGGCAGGCAGCAAACAAAGGAGACATGGATAAATTTGTCAAAAAAGCTGCCGCAGCCTAGGTGGCTCGAGACAACAAATGGGCACCGGTCTCCCCACGCACCGCCGGTCGCACACAGAGGGACTCAGAATCAATACCGGAGGGTGAGGACACCTCTGATAGCCTCCCTATCTCTAGGTCTTACCTCAAAGAAGCCCTGTATTCTACCCTTGCTGCCACATTGGAACCCCTGAGCACCGACCTGTCAGCTATCAAACAAGATGTCCGACAAATCGGAAGGAGAGTCGAGACACTGGAGGACTCACAAGCGGTACTGGTGAAACATCAGATGCAAGTCGCAAACCATCTAACCTCCATCCAGAGTAACCTGAATTCACTATATTGCGCTGTGGAGGATCAAGAAAATCGCGGGAGACGCAACAATTTGCGATTCCGCGGCATACCAGAAACAGTAGCTGCAAGCGATATTCCACACATGATCGCTCAAATCTGTCTATCTATACTGGGCCCGGACTCCGCTCATGAGGTAATCCTGGAAAGGGCACATAGAGCCCTCAGACCTAAACCAGCGATAACAGCCCCTCCCAGGGATATTATATGTAAATTCTTGAGCTTTCAAGTGAAAGAAGCAATTCTATCTAAAGCTCGATCTGCCAGGGAGACATCCTGGGATGGATCCAATATCTCTATTTTCCAAGACCTGGCCCAGTCTACGCAAAAAAAAAGGAGATCACTGAAGCCCTTGACGGACTGGCTCCGGTCGCATAATACACAGTATAGATGGTCCTTTCCCTTCGGGCTATCCTTTTTCTATGAAGGCCGCAGGATGAACATCACCTCCTTCACAGATTTGGATCAAGTCTATGAGCAGCTTAATATTAGCCCCTTAGACATCCAAAATTGGGACGTAATCCAGGACTTACCACTCCTTCCGGATCTACCTGCTCCCATCCCGTGGGAAAAACAACGCACCCCACGAAATTCCAGAGCCAGAAGAGATCCCTCATACTCCACTCCAAGGAGACTACCCATGGGAGACTGAAAAGATCACTTACACTCATTCTTTTTCATAGGATCGTTTCATCACACCTCCGTTCATTCCCTCTAGTAAGGTGTATGCGATTATTTCTTACATCCCTCCTCTCACCTTTCCTAACAGGTCGTATCTCTCTGCCTTTATCTTCTTTATCTCCCCTTACCTGAAATCCTTTCCCCTTACTTTACCAAACCCTCTTTGCTTTTACTCACATCTTTGAGTCTGATTTGTCCTTGTCTGGATTAGCATCCCGGCATAGGGTGATAACTACAGGTATCTAACATTCCCCCTTCACTCACATACCTGACATTTTGCGTATTAACGCTACAGTGCTTTAACACACAGTTCTTATTTTTTTCTCTTTATTTTAATTTATGTTCCATATATTTGTTATGTAGATGCCTCCAGATTTACTGTACCATATTCCCTCAGTCAAACTGCTATGTACTAACAGACAAACCGCTATACCACATGTGCATAGGGATAAGGTTTATATTGCATATTTGCCAATGCTGGGGTCCCGGATGGCAGTGGTCCCGCACACAAAGTGAAGTGATATGGCGAGCCCAACAATTGCATCCTTTAATGTTAAAGGCTTTAATGCCCCTTCCAAAAGGTGTCAAATTTTCTCATTATTAAAAAAAAGGGACACCGCCATATTATTTTTGCAAGAAACTCATTTCAAGTTTAATCGCTATCCTGACTTATCTCGCTCCAGCTTCCCTGTGTGGTTCTACTGTGGTTCGGACTCCTCCTCCTCCTCCTCCAGGGGAGTTAGTATTGGTTTCAACAGAAAAACCTCATTTCAATATGGGTCACATATTCAGGACCCAGAAGGGAGGTATATATTGTTAAAAGGGTCTATAGCCAATCAAATGTATACTTTTATCAATGTGTATGCTCCCAACGTCAATCAGGCTGCCTGGTTTAAAGATATTTCCCCAATTATAGATTCCTTCCAAGAAGGTATAGTTATATTGGGCGGTGACTTTAATGTTACCTTAAATCCTGCCTTAGATTCCTCGAAACAAAACTCAGCCCTATCTCGTAGATCTATTAACTCCCTCTGTGACAAACATAGAATGTGTCGGCAGATAAGAACCATTTGGCCCATCTAGTCTGCCCAATATACTAAATACTATGGATAGCCCCTGTGTCACGAGGGTGTCAAGAGCCACGCCTGACTCCGTTATACCCGGGGTCAGGAAGTCGCAGCAGGTGGCTGCGCGCTCTATGTAGAAAGATAGTACTATTTCTTAATGGTAGCTTTCTGGGTTTGCCTTGCAACCCTTTTGGCTCACTCAGGGATCCGTAGCTCCTTCTCCTCAGCTGTTTCTTGTCCAGCACTCCCAACCTCCTTATATTCCCCTCTCCCACTTCTCTGGTTGCCAGATATAGAGCTTCCTGCCTGGACTTCTATACTGACCCACTGGTGCTGTGTAGCTGTGTTCCCTGGTTGTTGTTCCAGAACGCTACCCTCCGGATCCCTGTTGGGCTTTTGTTGTCTGCTGTTGTCGCCCACCTGGGATTATATGTTTGTCTGTATTGTCTGTCCTCTCCTTGGTGTTTTCCTCTTAGTGACAGTGGTGCAGACTAGTGATCCCACCGCCCCGTTCACTACATAGGGCTCATCTTAGGGAAAGCCAGGGTTTAGGCACGTGATCGGCGTACGGGTGAGGAACCCGTCTAGGGACGTCAGAGCAGTCAGGTGCCAGCCGCAAGGTGAGTCAGGGGTCACCACCTTTCCCTCTCCCTTGGACAGGGCCTTCCCATTTCCCTCCCTTTGCATGACGCCGGTCATTACACCCTGGCCCTATCTTATATGAAGGATGGCCTTATGCCTATCCCATGCATGCTTAAACTCCTCCACTGTATTTTCAGCTACCACTTCTGCAGGAAGGCTATTCCATGCATCCACTACTCTCTCAGTAAAGTAATACTTACTGATATTACTTTTAAACCTTTGCCCCTCTAATTTAAAACTATGTCCTCTTGTAGCAGTTTTTCTTCTTTTAAATATTCTCTCCTCTTTTACCTTGTTGATTCCCTTTATGTATTTAAAAGTTTCTATCATATCCCCTCTGTCTCGTCTTTCTTCCAAGCTATACATGTTAAGGTCCTTTAATCTTTCCGGGTAAGTTTTATCCTGCAATCCATGTACTAGTTTAGTAACTCTTCTCTGAACTCCCTCTAAAGTATCAATATCTTTCTGGAGATATGGTCTCCAGTACTGAACACAATACTCCAAATGAGGTCTCACTAGTGCTCTGTAGAGCGGCATGAGCACCTCCCTCTTTCTACTGGTAATTCCTCTCCCTATAACCCAAGCATTCTGCTAGCATTTCCTGCTGCTCTATGACATTGTCTGCCTACCTTTAAGTCTTCTGAAATAATGACCCCTAAATCCCTTTCCTCAGATACTGAGGTTAGGACTGTATCACTGATTTTATATTCTGCTCTTGGGTTTTTACGTCCCAGGTGCATTATCTTGCACTTATCAACAAGCTCCACAGTCTGCACCTGGTTGATGTTTGGAGAGTATTTAATCCCGATGTAAGAGACTACACATTCTTCTCAAATCCACATGGCTCATACCAAAGATTAGATTACTTATTTTTATCTAAAAATCATTTACAAATGTGTACCAAGGCCCTCATAGGTTCTATTCACTTGTCAGACCACTCCCCAATATATATCACTATGTCTTTTCCCCAAGCAACACCAAGAGTAACCAATTGGAGACTCAATGAACAGCTAATATCCTCATGTAAGAATAAAACTTTAATCCGAAATGCCCTTAATGACTTCTTCTCCCTGAATGCCCTTCCTGATACCCCCCCCCCCCCCCCCCCCCAAACCCTCTGGGACACCCACAAGGCTTATGTCAGAGGACAGCTCATTAGTTTAGGATCCCACTTAAAAAAACTTAAGAAAGTCCAAATTGATACCCTTCTAATGGATATTAGGAAATTAGAGTCTCTCCACAAAAGTTCCCTATCTGACCACCACCTATCCAAACTTAACTCACTACGCTTTGAACTGAAAAACCTCCTGAACTCAATGTCAGCCAAATTTTTCCTCAACTCTCAATTCAAATATTTCGCCCATGGCGATAAGGCGTCTAAATTTGTAATAAACAAAATTAAACAAAGGAAGGCACACAACTACATATGCAAAATCCAAAAAGAAGATGGAGGGACAGCTATTAACTCTAAAGATATTGCCGCCCAATTTCAATCCTTCTACCAATCATTGTATAACCTTCCACAAACTACCTCCCTATCTGAGGCCCCCTCCAACACTGAAGCCATCAATAACTTCTTGGATTCAATATCACTCCCCAAGCTCTCCCCCCTCCACCAAAAGATATTAGAAAATCCCTTTTCATTGGAGGAGCTAAAAAACGCAATCAAACAACTCCCAAAGAATAAAGCTCCAGGCCCTGATGGTCTCTCAGCTGTCTATTATAGTACATTTAGTGACTCCATTGCCCCCTATCTTTTGAATATATGCAACCAATCACTTAAAGGGTTTCCTCTCTCCCAAGATATGACTAGAGCTCTTATTACCATCATTCCTAAAGAAGGAAAAGACCCATCTCACTGCGCGAACTATCAGCCTATCTCTTTATTAAATTTGGACCTAAAGCTTTTGGCCAAGATGATGGCCAACCGTCTTTCCCCTCACTTCCATCTTTGATACATGGCGACCAGAAACGCTTTGTGGTTGGTAGAGAGGGCAAGGACAACTCGGTCAGAATCCTCAATGCCATACATCATGCTAACAAATTCTCCCATCCCCTAGTCCTTCTCAGCACCGACGCCGAAAAGGCTTTCAACAGAATTAACTGGGACTTTTTACGCCTAACACTGGTTAAATTTGGATTCCCCAAACCCTTTATTGAGGCTATATTCTCCATGTATACTACTGCCTCGGCGTCGGTGCTGGTGAACAAAACCACTTCCCCTCCCTTTCCTATCAGGAATGGAACACGCCAGGGGTGCCCGCTCTCCCCCCTGGTTTTCGTACTGACTTTGGAACCCCTCCTTCAGACTTTCCGTCAAAATCCTAGTATTGAAGGAATAAAAATGGGGAACCATGATCATAAAACTGCAGCATTCGCGGACGACTACTTACTTCTTACATCTAATCCGAAAGTTTCTCTTCCCATAATATATGATACCCTAGAAAGATTTAGTCCTCTATCTAATCTTAAAATAAACATGAAAAAATCCCACATACTGAGCATAGGCCTGAGTGCTAAAACCTAAAGAGACCTAGCAACCAGTTCCCCTTTCAATTGGGACACCCCGTACATTACTTATTTGGGGGTCAAAATTGGAGCATACCTTACCAAATTATTTCAACTTAATTTTACCCCACTCTTTCAATCCATACAAAGCCAACTAGACAATCTCCACCTTCAAACTCTATCTTGGTTTGGACGCAAAAACATATTTACTTCATTAGTTCTCCCCAAACTGAACTATCTGCAACAAGTTCTACCCATTCCCATCCCTAAATCCTTTCTAAAATCCTTCAATAGAGAGATCCGCTCCTTTATTTGGTGTCGCAAAAAAGCTCGAATACGCCTCTCTATTTTACAAAACCCCAAAACTTTGGGTGGCATCAACCTTCCAAACCCCTCTCTTTACAACTCAGCCACTCTGTTAACCAGAGTTATAGATTGGTTCAGAGAGACCCTATACAAATCATGGGTAAGCATGGAAACATCCCTTGTTCAATCCTCATTTAGAACTCTGCTGGTTCACTCCCATAAGGACCAACTAAAACTTAAAAATATCAGCCCAAGTATTAAAGCCACACTTGACGCTTGGGATAAGTTTCAGAATTCAACTAAGGGTATCCCAATACCCTCCCCACTCATACAAATAAGGGATCTGATAAACCTAGCCCCCATAGAACTGAAACAGAGTATTCCTATAAACATTCGTAAATCCCACTCTCCAGTAATCTCCCTGTTTGGAGAAGACGGTACTCTGATAAATAGAGAAGGTTTTATCTCCCTTTTTCCTGAATCTAAACCTTACCCTTCCCTATATCGATTTATCCAAGCCACTACATCAAAATTCATACCATACCAAGCCCTTCTAAGACCCCTAACCTGGTTCGAAAGCCTTATTAATTTGCAACCTACTCCAAAAAAATTGATCTCCCAGCTATACAAAAGACTTAATACTCCTGTTTGTGCCCCCAAACTTGCCTTCATTGGCGCCTGGATGAAAGATCTAAACACCACATTTACCCATGAAGATCAGCTGAGACTATTTAAGGAACCTCGTACATCTTCCAGGTGTGTTAGGATACAAGAAAACGGATACAAAATCCTTACCAGGTGGTATAAAACCCCTGATATCACCTGTAGATACAATAACACAGGTTCTGACGCATGCTGGAGGTGTGGGATGGGGGGGGGGTGCAGGTTCTTCCATATCTTGTGGTCTTGTCCCCCCATGTTCAACTGGTGGACCGAGATATTTAAGAAGTGTAACCTGATTTGCAATACCCAGTGACCACTCTCTCCTCAACTAGCACTCCTTGGCCTTCCCCCTCCCCCCCACACATATCCACCAGAGTCACACCACTGTTTAACCTCTTAAGGACACATGACGTACCGGTACGTCATGATGTCCTGGTACTTAAGGACACATGACGTACCGGTACGTCATGTGTTGTTCCGATCACTGCCGCCCGGCCGGCAGTGATCGGAACCCGGTGCCTGCTCAAATCATTGAGCAGGCACCTAGGCTAAATGCGCGGGGGGGTCCCGTGACCCCCCCATGTCAGCGATCGCGGCAAACCGCAGGTCAATTCAGACCTGCGGTTTGCTGCGATTTCTGCAGTTTCTGGTCGGGGATCAGAAACTTTATATGCCTAAAATGATGTTTTATTAACCCTCCCTGCACCCCCGAATGATTTTATGGTGGCGGGAGGTGCAGGGGGAGGGTTGCGGGCGGTGTGGGCGGTGCGGGAGGCGGGTGGTGCGGCAGGCGGGATCGCGATCCCCTGCCCGCCTCCCCTTGTATAATCGTTGGTTTCTAGTGGGTATACCAGGGTGCCAGCACATTGCTGGCACCCTGGTATAAACGGCTGACATCTGCGATGCGATGTCAGCCGTTTAACCCTTTCCATACAGCGGTCCGTTAACAGCGCAGGGAGCTCCCTCCCTCTCCTATCGGGGGGCTGCTGTGCCTTTGCAGCCCCCCGATGGGGAGGGAGAGAGCCCCCAGACAGCCCTCCTTACCCTTCCCCGTCTGCGCAGTTCTGACCTGTACTGAGCAGACGGGGAAGGTTCCCATGGCAACAGGACGCCTCTCAGGCATCCTGCTGTCCATGGTGCTGAACAGATCTATGCTAAAAAGCATAGATCTGTTCAGACAAGTGTAAAATACAGTACAGTGCAATATATATTGTTCTGTACTATATTATACAGACATCAGACCCACTGGATCTTCAAGAACCAAGTGGGTCTGGGTAAAAAAAAAAGTTTAAAAAAGTTAAAAAAGTAAAAATCAAAAAACACATTTATCACTGATTAAAAATTAAAAAAATTAAATTCCCTACACATGTTTGGTATCGCCGCGTCCGTAACGACCTGATCTATAAAACGGTTATGTTACTTTACCCGAACGGTGAACGCCATAAAAATAAAAAATGATGAAATTGAAATTTTGCCCACCTTACTTCCCAAAAAAGGTAATAAAAGTGATCAAAAAAGTCGCATGTACGCCAAAATAGTACCAATCAAACCGTCATCTCGTCCCGCAAAAATCATACCCTACCCAAGATAATCGCCCAAAAACTGAAAAAACTATGGCTCTTAGACTATGGAAACACTAAAACATGATTTTTTTTGTTTCAAAAATGAAATCATTGTGTAAAACTTACATAAATAAAAAAAAAGTATACATATTAGGTATCGCCGCGTCCATATCGACCGGCTCTATAAAAATATCACATGATCTAACCCCTCAGATGACCACCGTAAAAAAATAAAAATAAAAACGATGTAAAAAAAGCCATTTTTTGTCATCTTACGTCACAAAAAGTGTAATAGCAAGCAATCAAAAAGTCATATGCACCCCAAAATAGACTATGGCTCTTAGACTATGGAGACACAACATTTTTATTTTTTTTTTTAAAATGAAATCATTGTGTAAAACTTACATAAATAAAAAAAATTGTATACATATTAGGTATCGCCGCGTCCGTGACAACCTGCTCTATAAAATTACCACATGATCTAACCTGTCAGATGAATGTTATAAATAACAAAAAATAAAAACGTGCCAAAAAATCTATTTCTTGTCACCTTGCCGCACAAAAAGTGTAATATAGATCAACCAAAAATCATATGTACCCTAAACTAGTACCAACAAAACTGCCAACCTATCCCGTAGTTTCTAAAATGGGGTCACTTTTTTGGAGTTTCTACTCTAGGGGTGCATCAGGGGGGCTTCAAATGGGACATGGTGTAAAAAAAAAACTGTCCAGCAAAATCTGCCTTCCAAAAACCGTATGGCGTTCCTTTCCTTCTGCGCCCTGCTGTGTGCCCGTACAGCTGTTTACGACCACATATGGGGTGTTTCTGTAAACTACAGAATCAGGGCCATAAATAATGAGTTTTGTTTGGCTGTTAACCCTTGCTTTGTAACTGTAAAAAAAATATTAAAATGGAAAATCTGCCAAAAAAGTGACATTTTGAAATTGTATCTCTATTTTCCATTAAATCTTGTGCAACACCTAAAGGGTTAACAAAGTTTGTAAAATCAGTTTTGAATACCTTGAGGGGTGTAGTTTCTTAGATTGGGTCACTTTTATGGAGTTTCTACTCTAGGGGTGCATCAGGGGGGCTTCAAATGGGACATGGTGCCAAAAAAACAGTCCAGCAAAATCAGCCCTCCAAAAACCAAACGGCGCACCTTTCACTCTACGCCCCGCTGTGTGGCCGTACAGTAGTTTACGGCCACATATGGGGTGTTTCTGTAAACAGCAGAGTCAGGGCAATAAATATACAGTCTTGTTTGGCTGTTAACCCTTGCTTTGTTAGTGGAAAAAATGGGTTAAAATGGAAAATTAGGCAAAAAAATGAAATTCTCAAATTTCATTGCCATTTGCCAATAACTCTTGTGCAACACCTAAAGGGTTAACGATGTATGTAAAATCAGTTTTGAATACCTTGAGGGGTGTAGTTTCTTAGATGGGGTCACTTTTAGGGAGTTTCTCCTCTAGGGGTGCATCAGGGGGGCTTCAAATGGGACATGGTGTAAATAAACCAGTCCATAAAAATCAGCCTTCCAAAAACCATATGGTGTGCCTTTCACTCTACGCCCCGCTGTGTGGCCGTACAGTAGTTTACGGCCACATATTGGGTGTTTCTGTAAACGGCAGAGTCAGAACAATAAAGATACAGTCTTGTTTGGCTGTTAGTGGAAAAAATGGGTTAAAATGAAAAAATTGACAAAAAAATGAAATTCTCAAATTTCCTCCCCATTTGCCAATAACTCTTGTGCAACACCTAAAGGGTTAACAACGTATGCAAAATCAGTTTTGAATACCTTGAGGGGTGTAGTTTCTTAGATGGGGTCATTTTTGGGTGGTTTCTATTATGTAAGCCTCGCAAAGTGACTTGAGACCTGAACTGGTCCCTAAATATTGAGTTTTTGTAAATTTCTGAAAAATTTCAAGATTTGCTTCTAAACTTCTAAGCCTTATAACATCCCCAAAAAATAAAATATCATTCCCAAAACAATTCAAACATGAAGTAGACATATGGGGAATGTAAAGTCATCACAATTTTTGGGGGTATTACTATGTATTACAGAAGTAGAGAAACTGAAACTTTGAAATTTGCAAATTTTTTTAATTTTTTGTTAAAATAGGTATTTTTTGGTGCAAAAAAAATAATTTTTTTGACTTCATTTCACCAGTGTCATGAAGTACAATATGTGACGAAAAAACAATCTTAGAACGGCCTGGATAAGTCAAAGCGTTTTAAAGTTATCAGCACTTAAAGGGACTCTGGTCAGATTTGCAAAAAATGGCCTGGTCCTAAGGTGTAAAAAGGCTGTGTCCTTAAGGGGTTAAGAAACTAATCTCAGCAGCCCGCCTTTTAGTTCCCCGTTATTGGCTTTCCCCTGACTTACCTCTACTAGAACACTGGGTTAATAAAGTAGATACCATTTACAGGTTTGAGGAAATAGCTGCCTGGGAAAGCCGTTCTCATGGCACATTTTGTCCCCTATGGAAACCCTGGGAAATCTTCAGGCAACCTTGTAAAACCCAATAAATATGTCTGTTATGATATTTTCTATAGCACATAAGTAATGACTGATATCAACCTTTTTTTTGAAACTTGAGATAACATCTACTATGTTCATTTAGTTACTGTTCCTGTAACTTTGCAGTATGTCTTTATACCATGCTGTGTATTGTTTACCCATGTATGTATCATTGAACTATCATCTCAATAAACTCTTAAAAATTAAAAAAATATATCTAAATAAATACCAGTCCAGCAAAATCTGCCATCCAAAAACCGTATGGCATTCCTTTCCTTCTGCGCCCTGCTGTGTGCCCGTACAGAAGTTTACGACCACATATGGGGTGTTTCTGTAAACTACAAAATCAGGGCCATAAATAATGTTTTTTTTTTTTGCTGTTAACCCTTGCTTTGTTACTTGGAAAAAATGGATTAAAATGGAAAATTTGCCAAAAAATCTAAATTCCGAAATTTTATCATCTGTATCTCTATTTTCCATTAAATCTTGTGCAACACCTAAAGGGTTAACAAAGTTTGTAAAATCAGTTTTGAATACCTTGAGGGGTGTAGTTTCTTAGATTGGGTCACTTTTATGGAGTTTCTACTCTAGGGGTGCATCAGGGGGGCTTAAAATGAGACATGGTGTCAAAAAAATCAGTCCAGCAAAATCTGCCTTCCAAAAACCATACGGCACACCTTTCCCTCTACGCCCTACTGTGTGCCCATAAGTAGTTTACGGCCACATATGGGGTGTTCATGCAAACTACAGAATCGGGGCAATAAATATAGAATTTTGTTTGGCTGTTAACCCTTGCTTTGTTACTTGGAAAAAATGGATTAAAATGGAAAATTTGCCAAAAAATCTAAATTCCGAAATTTTATCACCATTTGCAATTAACTCTTGTGGAACACCTAAAGGGTTAACAAAGTTTGTAAAATCAGTTTTGAATACCTTGAGGGGTGTAGTTTCTAGAATGGGGTCATTTTTGGGTGGTTTCTATTATGTAAGCCTCACAAAGTGACTTCAGACCTGAACTGGTCCCTAAAAAGTGGGTTTTTGAAAATTTCAGAAAAATTTCAAGATTTGCTTCTAAACTTCTAAGCCTTGTAACATCCCCCAAAAATAAAATATCATTCCCAAATTGATCAAAACATGAAGTAGACATATGGGGAATGTAAAGTAATAACTATTTTTGTAGGTATTACTATGTATTATAGAAGTAGAAAAATTGAAACTTGGAAATTTGCAATTTTTTACACATTTTTGGTAAATTTGGTATTTTTTTGTAAATGAAAATGAATTTTTTTGACTTAATTTTACCAGTGTCATGAAGTACAAGATGTGACGCAAAAAACAATCTCAGAATGGCCTGGATAAGTCAAAGCGGTTTAAAGTTATCAGCACTTAAAGTGACACTGGTCAGATTTGCAAAAAAGTCCTTAAGATGAAATAGGGCTGAGTCCTTAAGGGGTTAAAGGGGTTTCCTAAGACTTTATAACTGATCAGTAGGGGTACAATACCCAAGACCCCTGTCGATCAGCTGTTTTGAGAAGGCAGTGGCACTCACAGTTGCGCCACAGCCTTCTCACAGCTTCTCCTAGGCCAGTGATGACACGGTCATCAATCACATGGATTAGTCGCAGCTCAGCCCCATTTATGTGAATAAGTCTGAGTGCAATATCAAGCACAGCCGCTATACAATGTACAAAGCTGTGCCTTCTCAAACAGCTGATCGGCGAGGTTCCGATTGTCGGACCCCCACCGATCAGATGCTGAGGACCTATCCACAGTATAGGTCATCAGTTATAAAATCCTAGTAAATCCTTTTAAGTATACTAGGGGTGTCACATTACATAGCAGTGTACAACATAACAGTACAGTACATTATAAAACAATCGCAGTTATGTCCTCTGGGGTACTGAAGTAGCACAACTCCTTTAAGGAGGTCAAAACACATCTGAAATAGGGCAAAGTGTTCACACCGAAAATCTGCCCCTTTTGGTTTGATTGACATACACAAGGACAGGGAATGGCATTATAAGCCAGGATGAAATCGTGTGTGCACACCTTCACTCCAGAAAATAAAATAAAAAATAAATAAATACATAGGAGACTAGATGTGTAGAGCTGTAAGGCACCAGTAACAGTTTGAGAGGGGCACATACCTTCTAACAAATAGTCATTATTGAACAGATGAATTAAGCTTTGATTTCTTTACAAGAGAAAAATAATCCTCAAACTGAGTTTAATTTAAGAAACCTCCTAATGACGACCCATAATCTGTTTCTAGCGGGTATTGAGACAGTGGCCACAACTGTGCGATACGGAATGCTTATCTTACTAAAGTATCCTGAAATACAAGGTGAGTGTCACCTTATTAGTAGCTACCACTTTTTGCATGAAACCACTTTTAGGAAAACGGTGGTCACTCAAACAAAAGGCCAATTATTCTGTAGTACCAGTTTAAAAATAGTTTTGTGCATACAGCAACCTCTGTGGATACAAACTAAAGTAACAACCCTGGCCTCCAGTCTAGCCATGCAAAACATTTATCAATTTGGTGTGGCCTGTATAAGGAGGGCCTGTAACCTCTCTTAGCATGACTGTTTTAGCAACTATGTGCATCCCCATGTAATTACTATTTTGGAGCATCTACTCTTATGACTATGCTGTGTCATTCCGCTATTATTCTTTCTAGAATAAGGTCTAGAATGAGGGTCCAGATGGGTATTACCAGTTGGGAGTGTGTCCCTGCACAGTCTGACACTGGCAGCACTGATTGATTAGTATTAGTACACCACAAACTGGTAACACTCATCTGGACCAAGCAGACGTAGCTGATCTACCAAGGGCCTTGTACCTGAGCCTTTCTTCGACAAATTAAATTCTTTAAGTCTTCCCTAACAGGTTTTGTGCCTAAGACCTTCCACCATTTTAGTAGCCCTTCACTGGACCACTTCTATTTACATCTATAGAATGTATCTATTATTTCAGCTAAAATCCACAAGGAAATTGATCAAGTAATTGGACAAGACCGGGCCCCAAATTTTGAAGACAGAATGGCAATGCATTATACTCAGGCAGTCATCCATGAGGTGCAGCGATTTTGTGATATTCTCCCTCTGAATCTACCTCATAAGGTGACGAGAGATATTCAGTTTAGAGGATATAAGATCCCAAAGGTATGAGCCTCCTGTAATATATCAATCAGTTACTCGTGTATTATATGTGATACCACAGTGAGACCACTAGGGTGCAGAAGAAAACAGAATCATAACTTAAAGGGGTTCTCTGGGAATTAAATAAATGAAAATACAAAAATATTGCTTTATTATAAATATATTCCCAAATATTTTTCTTTAGTTTTAATGGCTTGTTTTGTCTAGGGAGCAATCATTAGGAGAAATAAAATGGCCGCCGTCCTATTAATGCGCACAAAACCTGTCCTAATGACACTGGAGGACAAGTTATCTCACAACATTGAGATAAAGAGCTGCCTCATCGTTCTTTCTGCTCTACTTGTCAGGGATTATGATCCTGAATGCAGATAAGATCTTCAGTAGTGTTGAGCGCGAATATTCGAATCGCGAATTTTAATCGCGAATATCGCCACTTCGAGAATTCGCGAATATTTAGAATATAGGGATATATATTCGTATTTGTGAATAGTGTTAAATATTCTAATCGCAAATTTTTTGTGAATTTATCGCGAATATATTACATTGACGATTTACGGAATCAAGTGAACAATGACTGGAGATTACAAATTCTCGAATTTGCAAATTTATGGCGAATATTCAGCCAACAATTCGCTAAATATTGCAAATTTGAATATTTCCTATGACGCTCATCACTAATCTTCAACTAAATCTCTGTAGGAATGTGTCACTGCTAGGGATGAGCGAACCCGAACTGTATAGTTCGGGTTCGTACCGAATTTTGGGGTGTCCGTGACACGGACCCGAACCCGAACATTTTCGTAAAAGTCCGGGTTCGGTGTTCGGCGCTTTCTTGGCGCTTTTTGAAAGGCTGCAAAGCAGCCAATCAACAAGCGTCATACTACTTGCGCCAAGAGGCCATCACAGCCTTGCCTACTATTGGCATGGCTGTGATTGGCCAGTGCAGCATGTGACCCAGCCTCTATATAAGCTTGGGTCACGTAGCGCTGCACGTCACTCTGCTGATTCAAGCATAGGGAGAGGTTGCAGCTGCGACGTTAGGGCGAGATTAGGCAGATTAACTCCTCCAAAAGACTTCATTCTGTGATCGATCTCCAGCTTGGATCATTGAAGTGCTAATATCGACTTGCTCACTTTTTTTAGGCTGCCCAGAGCGTTTTTATATCACTTTTTTCTGGGGTGATCGGCGGCCATTTTGTGGCTTGTGGTGCGCCAGCACAAGCTATCACCAAGTGTATTTAACCATCAATAGTGTGGTTATTTTGTGCTATATCCTACATCAGCTGCAGGCTGAGCCTGTGTCACCGAAGTGCATTTAACCATCAACAGTCTGGTTATTTTTTGGCCATATACTACATCAGCTGCAGGCTGAGCCTGTGTCACCGAAGTGCATTTAACCATCAACAGTCTGGTTATTTTTTGGCCATATCCTACATCTGGTGCAGGCTGAGCCTGTGTCACCCAAGTGCATTTAACCATCAATAGTGTGGTTATTTTTTGGCCATATCCTACATCTGGTGCAGGCTGAGCCTGTGTCACCCAAGTGCATTTAACCATCAATAGTGTGGTTATTTTTTGGCCATATACTACATCAGGGGCAAGTTGAGCCTGTCACCCAGCGCCTAAAAAATAGACCTGACATTTCTATTCAACCAAATCTGTACTGTTTTAGCTGGTCAAGTTATTTGTAGTGACCGTAAAAGCACACTTTTTGTTCTGGGTTGAAAAACTATTCCCAAATTTGCCATTCTCAAAATAAGTAGTTTCTGCTATATCAGGCCTACTTGAAATCTATCCCAAAAAGGATATCTTAGATTCAAGGTGCTGATAGTGTCATTCAGAAAAAATTAACACACACGCTACCGTGCAGATACAAGTCTAATTCTGTGATTAAACGTATACCTGTCACACAGCGCAAAAATAATAGGCCTCACATTTCTATTCAACCAAATCTGTACTGTTTTAGCTGGTCAAATTATTTGTAGTGACCGTAAAAGCACAGTTTTTGTTCTGGGTTGAAAAACTATTCCAAAATTTGCAATTCTCAAAATAAGTAGTTTATGCTATATATATCAGGCCTACTTGAAATCTATCCCAAAAAGGATATCTTAGATTCAAGGTGCTGATAGTGTCATTCAGAAAAAATTAACACACATGCTACCGTGCAGATACAAGTCTAATTCTGTGATTAAACGTATACCTGTCACACAGCGCAAAAATAATAGGCCTCACATTTCTATTCAACCAAATCTGTACTGTTTTAGCTGGTCAAATTATTTGTAGTGACCGTAAAAGCACAGTTTTTGTTCTGGGTTGAAAAACTATTCCCAAATTTGCAATTCTCAAAATAAGTAGTTTATGCTATATATATCAGGCCTACTTGAAATCTATCCCACAAAGGATATCTTAGATTCAAGGTGCTGATAGTGTCATTCAGAAAAAATTAACACACACGCTACCGTGCAGATACAAGTCTAATTCTGTGATTAAACCTATACCTGTCACACAGCGGAAAAAAAAATAGGCCTCACATTTCTATTCAACCAAATCTGTACTGTTTTAGCTGGTCAAATTATTTGTAGTGACCGTAAAAGCACAGTTTTTGTTCTGGGTTGAAAAACTATTCCAAAATTTGCAATTCTCAAAATAAGTAGTTTATGCTATATATATCAGGCCTACTTGAAATCTATCCCAAAAAGGATATCTTAGATTCAAGGTGCTGATAGTGTCATTCAGAAAAAATTAACACACACGCTACCGTGCAGATACAAGTCTAATTCTGTGATTAAACCTATACCTGTCACACAGCGCAAAAAAAAACAGGCCTCACATTTCTATTCAACCAAATCTGTACTGTTTTAGCTGGTCAAGTTATTTGTAGTGACCGTAAAAGCACAGTTTTTGTTCTGGGTTGAAAAACTATTCCCAAATTTGCAATTCTCAAAATTGTGGTGAACGGGAACAATGAGGAAAACATCTAATAAGGGACGCGGACGCGGACGTGGACATGGTTGTGGTGGTGTTAGTGGACCCTCTGGTGCTGGGAGAGGACGTGGCCATTTTGCCACAGCCACACGTCCTAGTAAACCAACTACCCCAGGTCCCAGTAGCCAGCAGAATTTACAGCGATATTTGGTGGGGCCCAATGCCGTTCTAAGGATGGTAAGGCCTGAGCAGGTACAGGCATTAGTCAATTGGGTGGCCGACAGTGGATCCAGCACGTTCACATTAGTTCCCACCCAGTCTTCGGCAGAAAGCGCACAGATGGCGCATGAAAACCAAGCCCATCGGTCTGTCACATCACCTCCATGCATATCAGGAAAACTGTCTGAGCCACAAGTTATGCAGCAGTCTCTTATGCTGTTTGAAGACTCTGCTGCCAGGGTTTCCCAAGGGCATCCACCTAGCCCTTCCCCAGGGGTGGAAGAGATAGAATGCACTAACGCACAACCACTAATGTTTCCTGATGATGAGGACATGGGAATACCACCTCAGCACGTCTCTGATGATGACGAAACACAGGTGCCAACAGCTGCGTCTTTCTGCAGTGTGCAGACTGAACAGGAGGTCAGGGATCAAGACTGGGTGGAAGACGATGCAGGGGACGATGAGGTCCTAGACCCCACATGGAATGAAGGTCGTGCCACTGACTTTCACAGTTCGGAGGAAGAGGCAGTGGTGAGACCGAGCCAACAGCGTAGCAAAAGAAGGAGCAGTGGGCAAAATCAGAACACCCGCCGCCAAGAGACTCCGCCTGCTACTGACTGCCGCCATCTGGGACCGAGCACCCCAAAGGCAGCTTCAAGGAGTTCCCTGGCATGGCACTTCTTCAAACAATGTGCTGACGACAAGACCCGAGTGGTTTGCACGCTGTGCCATCAGAGCCTGAAGCGAGGCATTAACGTACTGAACCTTAGCACAACCTGCATGACCAGGCACCTGCATGCAAAGCATGAACTGCAGTGGAGTAAACACCTTAAAAACAAGGAAGTCACTCAGGCTCCCCCTGCTACCTCTTCTGCTGCTGCCGCCTCGGCCTCTTCTGCTGCTGCCACCGCCTCGGCCTCTTCCTCCGCCTCTGGAGGAAGGTTGGCACCTGCCGCCCAGCAAACATGGGATGTACCACCAACACCACCACCTGCGTCACCAAGCATCTCAACCATGTCACACGGCAGCGTTCAGCTCTCCATCTCACAAACATTTGAGAGAAAGCGTAAATTCCCACCTAGCCACCCTCGATCCCTGGCCCTGAATGCCAGCATTTCTAAACTACTGGCCTATGAAATGCTGTCATTTAGGCTGGTGGACACACACAGCTTCAAACAGCTCATGTCGCTTGCTGTCCCACAGTAGGTTGTTCCCAGCCGGCACTACTTCTCCAAGAGAGCGTGCCTTCCCTGCACAAACAAGTGTCCGATAAAATCAAGTGTGCACTGCGCAACGCCATCTATGGCAAGGTCCACCTAACCACAGATACGTGGACCAGTAAGCACGGCCAGGGACGCTATATCTCCCTAACTGCACACTGGGTAAATGTAGTGGCGGCTGGGCCCCAGGCGGAGTTCTGTTTGGCGCACGTCCTTCCGCCGCCAAGGATCGCAGGGCAACATTCTTTGCCTCCTGTCTCCTCCTTCTCCTACTCAGCTTCCTCCTCCTCTTCTTCCACCTGCTCATCCAGTCAGCCACACACCTTCACCACCAACTTCAGCACAGCCCGGGGTAAACGTCAGCAGGCCGTTCTGAAACTCATATGTTTGGGGGACAGGCCCCACACCACACAGGAGTTGTGGGGGGGTATAGAACAACAGACCGACGAGTGGTTGCTGCCGGTGAGCCTCAAGCCCGGCCTGGTGGTGTGCGATAATGGGCGAAATCTCGTTGCAGCTCTGGGACTAGCCGGTTTGACGCACATCCCTTGCCTGGCGTATGTGCTGAATTTGGTGGTGCAGAAGTTCATTCGCAACTACCCCAACATGTCAGAACTGCTGCATAAAGTGCGGGCCGTCTGTTCGCGCTTCCGACGTTCACACCCTGCCGCTGCTCGCCTGTCTGCGCTACAGCGTAACTTCGGCCTTCCCGCTCACCGCCTCATATGCAACGTGCCCACCAGGTGGAACTCCACCTTGCATATGCTGGACAGACTGTGCGAGCAGCAGCAGGCTATAGTGGAGTTTCAGATGCAGCACGCCCTGGTCAGTCGCACTGCGGATCAGACCCACTTCACCACCAATGACTGGGCCTCCATGCGAGACCTGTGTGCCCTGTTTCGAGTACTCCACCAACATGGCCAGTGGCGATGACGCTGTTATCAGCGTTACAATACCACTTCTATGTCTCCTTGAGAAAACACTTAGGGCGATGATGGAAGAGGAGGTGGCCCAGGAGGAAGAGGAGGAAGAGGGGTCATTTTTAGCACTTTCAGGCCAGTCTCTTAGAAGTGACTCAGGGAGGTTTTTTGCAACACCAGAGGCCAGGTACAAATGTGGCCAGACAGGGCCCACTACTGGAGGACGAGGAGGACGAGGATGAGGAGGAGGTGGAGGAGGATGAGCATGAAGCATGTTCACAGCGGGGTGGCACCCAAAGCAGCTCGGGCCCATCACTGGTGCGTGGCTGGGGGGAAACACAGGACGATGACGATACGCCTCCCACAGAGGACAGCTTGTCCTTACCTCTGGGCAGCCTGGCACACATGAGCGACTGCATGCTGCAGTGCCTGCGCAACGACAGCAGAGTTGCCCACATTTTAACGTGTGCGGACTACTGGGTTGCCACCCTGCTGGATCCCCGGTACAAAGACAATGTGCCCACCTTACTTCCTACACTGGAGCGTGATAGGAAGATGCGCGAGTACAAGCGCACGTTGGTAGACGCGCTACTGAGAGCATTCCCAAATGTCACAGGGGAACCAGTGGAAGCCCAAGGCGAAGGCAGAGGAGGAGCAAGAGGTCGCCAACGCAGCTGTGTCACGGCCAGCTCCTCTGCGGGCAGGGTTAGCATGGCAGAGATGTGGAAAAGTTTTGTCACCACGCCACAGCTAACTGCACCACCACCTGATACGGAACGTGTTAGCAGGAGGCAACATTTCACTAACATGGTGGAACAGTACCTGTGCACACCCCTCCACGTACTGACTGATGGTACGGCCCCATTCAACTTCTGGGTCTCCAAATTGTCCACGTGGCCAGAGCTAGCCTTTTATGCCTTGGAGGTGCTGGCCTGCCCGACGGCCAGCGTTTTGTCTGAACGTGTATTCAGCACGGCAGGGGGCGTCATTACAGACAAACGCAGCTGCCTGTCTACAGCCAATGTGGACAAGCTGACATTCATAAAAATGAACCAGGCATGGATCCCACAGGACCTGTCCATCCCTTGTGCAGATTAGATATTAACTACCTCCCCTTAACAATATATTATTCTACTCCAGGGCACTTCCTCATTCAATACTATTTTTATTTTCATTTTACCATTATATTGCGGGGCAACCCAAAGTTGTATGAACCTCTCCTCTGTCTGGGTGCCGGGGCCTAAATGTGTGACAGTGGCCTGTTCCAGTGGTGGTTGACATGAAGCCTGATTCTCTGCTATGACATGAAGACTGATTCTGCGCTGACATAAGGCCAGATTCCCAGATTCTCTGTTACGGGACCTCTCTCCTCTGTCTGGGTGCCTGGGCCTAAATGTGTGACAGTGGCCTGTTCCAGTGGTGGGTGACGTGATGCCTGATTCTCTGCTATGACATAAAGACAGATTCTGTGCTGACATAAGGCCTGATTCTCTGTTACGAGACCTCTCTCCTCTGTCTGGGTGCCTGGGCCTAAATGTGTGACAGTGGCCTGTTCCAGTGGTGGGTGACGTGATGCCTGATTCTCTGCTATGACATGAAGACTGATTCTGCGCTGACATAAGGACAGATTCTCTGTTACGGGACCTCTCTCCTCTGCCTGGGTGCCTGGGCCTAAATGTGTGACAGTGGCTTGTTCCAGTGGTGGGTGACGTGATGCCTGATTCTCTGCTATGACATGAAGACAGATTCTGTGCTGACATAAGGCCTGATTCTCTGTTACGGGACCTCTCTCCTCTGTCTGGGTGCCTGGGCCTAAATATGTGACAGTGGCCTGTTCCAGTGGTGGGTGACGTGAAGCCTGATTCTCTGCTATGACATGAAGACAGATTCTGTGCTGACATAAGGCCAGATTCTCTGTTACGGGACCTCTCTCCTCTGCCTGGGTGCCTGGGCCTAAATGTGTGACAGTGGCCTGTTCCAGTGGTGGGTGACGTGAAGCCTGATTCTCTGCTATGACATGAAGACAGATTCTGTGCTGACATAAGGCCAGATTCTCTGTCACGGGACCTCTCTCCTCTGCCTGGGTGCCTGGGCCTAAATGTGTGACAGTGGCCTGTTCCAGTGGTGGGTGACGTGATGCCTGATTCTCTGCTATGACATGAAGACTGATTCTGCGCTGACATAAGGCCAGATTCTCTGTTACGGGACCTCTCTCCTCTGCCTGGGTGCCTGGGCCTAAATGTGTGACAGTGGCCTGTTCCAGTGGTGGGTGACGTGATGCCTGATTCTCTGCTATGACATGAAGACAGATTCTGTGCTGACATAAGGCCTGATTCTCTGTTACGGGACCTCTCTCCTCTGTCTGGGTGCCGGGGCCTAAATATGTGACAGTGGCCTGTTCCAGTGGTGGGTGACGTGATGCCTGATTCTCTGCTATGACATGAAGACTGATTCTGCTCTGACATAAGGCCAGATTCTCTGTTACGGGACCTCTCTCCTCTGCCTGGGTGCCTGGGCCTAAATATGTGACAGTGGCCTGTTCCAGTGGTGGGTGACGTGAAGCCTGATTCTCTGCTATGACATGAAGACAGATTCTGTGCTGACATAAGGCCATATTCTTTGTTACGGGACCTCTCTCCTCTGCCTGGGTGCCTGGGCCTAAATGTGTGACAGTGGCCTGTTCCAGTGGTGGGTGACGTGATGCCTGATTCTCTGCTATGACATGAAGACAGATTCTGTGCTGACATAAGGCCTGATTCTCTGTTACGGGACCTGTCTCTCCTGTCTGGGTGCCTGGGCCTAAATGTGTGACAGTGGCCTGTTCCAGTGGTGGGTGACGTGAAGCCTGATTCTCTGCTATGACATGAAGACTGATTCTGCGATGATATAAGGCCAGATTCTCTGTTACAGGACCTCTCTCCTCTGCCTGGGCCTAAATGTGTGACAGTGGCCTGTTCCAGTGATGGGTGACGTGATGCCTGATTCTCTGCTATGACATGAAGACAGATCCTGTGCTGACATAAGGCCAGTTTCTCTGTTACGGGACCTCGCTTCTCTGCCTGGGTGCCTGGGCCTAAATGTGTGACAGTGGCCTGTTCCAGTGGTGGGTGACGTGAAGCCTGATTCTCTGCTATGACATGAAGACTGATTCTGCGCTGACATAAGGCTAGATTCTCTGTTACGGGACCTCTCTCCTCTGCCTGGGTGCCTGGGCCTAAATATGTGACAGTGGCCTGTTCCAGTGGTGGGTGACGTGATGCCTGATTCTCTGCTATGACATGAATACAGATTCTGCGCTGACATGAAGCCAGATTCTCTGCTATGGCATGAAGAGACTGATTCTCTTCTGATATGAAGCCAGATTCTTTGCTATGGCATGAAGAGACTGATTCTCTGCTGACGTGAAGCCAGATTCTCTGCTATGGGACCTCTGTCCAATTGATATTGGTTAATTTTTATTTTTTTAATTTTAATTTTAATTCATTTCCCTATCCACATTTGTTTGCAGGGGATTTACCTACATGTTGCTGCCTTTTGCAGCCCTCTAGATCTTTCCTGGGCTGTTTTACAGCCTTTTTAGTGCCCAAAAGTTCGGGTCCCCATTGACTTCAATGGGGTTCGGGTTCGGGACGAAGTTCGGTTCGGGTTCGGATCCCGAACCCGAACATTTCCGGGAAGTTCGGCCGAACTTCTCGAACCCGAACATCCAGGTGTTCGCTCAACTCTAGTCACCGCCAGTTCTGTGATAGGTCTGGCAGACATTCTTCTCTACCTCTTGTATGATGTTCTTTGTTTTGGTTTCACTTTCTCATCTCCTTTCCTTCTGCCAGGTGTCACTTATTTAGACTAATCGTCTTCCTTTATATTCCCTCCCATACTGCCTCACTTTGCGGTTTACACTACTTCCTGGATGAAGTGTTCACTGCTGGAGGCTACTTCTGCTGTTTGCTCAGATAAGTCCTTTACTTTATTGTGTTTCCTTGCTGGCTTGATTATAGGTGACCCTGACTCCGTCCGTATTAAGTGCAGGGAGCCGGTGGTCGTGTCCCTTCACTATTATAGGGTTTTCAGGTGTCACACAGACTTAGGTACATGGACATGCAATTGTCTACCATTGAGACCCTTGCATGTGCATAGCAGTCAGGGAGAGCTCTTAGGGTTTTATAGGGCTCACCTATAAGCTCCTTCGTTTTGGATCAAGCCAGTCATAAGTTCCAGCTATCTGCAAACTTCACCCGTTACAGAATGTAGTTCATGAGGAGACATGAAGTACAGAGAGGAGGGTGGAGATGTTGCTGATGAGCAGCAGCACTTGTATGCAGTCTCCATTACCACAGTCTGTCCTGTTCATCCTCTCTGTATTTATGTCTCCTCATGAACTCCATTCCCACAGAGATACAGCTGAAGATCATATTAAACAGTATTCAGGATCATAATTCCTGACAAGTAGAGCAGAGAGGATGATGAGGCAGCTCTTTTCCTCAGTGATGTGAAGTAACTTGTCCTCCTGTGTGATTTGGACAGGTTTTGTGCGCATTGATTGGGAGGGCAGCCATTTTATTTTTTCCCTTGATGATTGCCCCCCCAAGACAAAATGAGCCATTATAACTAATTAAAGGTATTTGGGAATATATTTATAATAAAGTGAAATTTAAGTATTTTCATTTTCTTAATTCCCGGAGAACCCCTTTAAGGGGAGACTTACTTTGTGAAAACAACTTTAAAGTGTAACTGCTATTTCATTTTTTTTAAATGTGTAGAGACAGTGATTCTAAGTGTTTTACAATATTCTTTATTGGGAGATTTAGTATACTTTTCTTATAAAACAGTCTTTAAAGTTCCCTTTTAGCAACTCTTTAAGGCTACTTTCACATCTGCAATTTTGCTATCCGGTTTTGAGATCTGGCATGGGATCTCAAAACCACAGCAAAATGCATCCGTTTAAATAATACAACCGGCTGTATCTGCTTACAAAAGATCCGGTTGTATTATATCCAAAATGAATAAACTGGATCTGGCACTAAAACAATTGTAAGTCAATGAGCGGCGGATATTATTTTTTTTCGCGTCAGAAAAAACGGATCCGGCACCATTGACTTATATGGTTTTTGGTGCCAGATGTTTAGTTTCCCATGCCACACAAAAATGCTGCTTGCAACGACTTTGTGTCCGGCATGGGATCGCAACAAACTAGAAAGGAACGTGTTCTGTTGCACTCAATCCATTTTGGTTTGTTCAGTTGTGTCCCCATTGACAATGAATAGGAACAAAAGTGAAGTGTTGTGCTGCAGTTTTGAGAGCCTGTGCCTGATATCAAAACCGGACAGCTGATGTCAAAGTATCCTAACTGAATGGCTAACTGTAAGATGCAGAGGCCAGCTGACTCCCTATATTGGTCTTTTTACTGCCTACCCCTTCTGCCTGTGTCCCTCTGTCTCTTAAACTTTCTATCAGTGCTATTCACTGAAAACACTGCTCTCTATCTTCCCAGAATATCCTGGCAGTCAGTTAGTTAGTGAATGCCTGGAATATAGAGGAGATCAGGGCTGTTGGCGATCAGTGCTGATAATGTGTTACATACAGGGACTTAGGCAGAAGTTTTTGACTTTTTACAGAAAAAAAGGCATGTATCAGTCAGCACTGATCGCTGACATGCCTGCTCCCCTGTAACTTCTCGGTATTGAACTAACTAGCCTCTTGGACAAGTTAGAAAAGTAGAGGAGAACTATGGTTACCACAGAGTGATTTCAGACCATCCGCTAACAGCTTGGTCACACATATGATCTCAGCAGCTAAATATATTATACCCACCAAATGGAAATTTTCAGAACCACCAACCATTAAAGAATGGATAGATAAGATCCATCAAATCATCCTCATGGAAGAGATGGTGGGATGGGATAAGGGCAAAAGAGATACCTTTCTGAAAGTTTGGCAACCATGGTTAGATTTCCATAGATCTTATATAGAGACTTAAGATCTGATACACTCCCTTCAGAGTTCGGTCATATCCCTCTTGCTTCCTCACTTATCATGAACGCTGTCCACAGATTAATATATAGTGGTAATACCATTGACCCATCCAAACACTCTACGTTTAGTGCCCATGTGTGAGACAAACAAACCCCAACAATATATGTCTCAACATACAATAGGTTACTCGACTATAATACTTACTAGATGACATCCAGTATAACTTTCTCTACAAATTACAATACTTGTATTTGGACCCACCCGTCTGTTCTGTTCTCTGTTCATTTTTTCTTTTGTTTATCAAGAGTACACCTGATATACAAAAGCGGAGGGTTTACAGACCGCCTTTCTTATGGAAATCTCTGTGACTAGACTTCTACTAGTATTAAACCATTTGTAGTCCTGATATTTCATTATGATAACATGTGAATTCCCTGTTTTCTTTATTTGTTATAACTAATAGAAGCATAATTGCTCTCACTTGAATGGGGATTGTCAATTTGAGTATACTTAGGCAAGCTGTAAACCTACCTTGTAATTACTTGATTGTACTTGTCTTTGTTACTACTATTTCCTTTATTGAAAATATTTCTCTAAATAAAGAATTTACAAAAAGAAAGGTAGAGGAGAGTGGGGCTGTCAGCAGTTAGTGCTGAAAGTATGTTTTAGAGGCAGAGGGAAACAGACAGATTGGTGTTTCATTGTTAAAAGCCAAATATAGGGAGGAAACTGTCAGGGAGAGAAGAGGCAGGCTAAGAAGCCTGCCTCTGCATCTTATAGTTATCTGTCCTTAGTGTATAGTACATGCCATAGACAAATTCTTCCTGGTAAAGAACTACTAAAGTGAGCACTTTAGAAGCAGTTTATTTATTTATTTATTTATTTTATTTAACAAAATTCCCTAATAAAATATATTGCAAGAACACATAATTGTTATCCCTACGCATTAAAAAAAGAAATGACAGAATCAGAATATAAGGATCACAATATAAAATGAATTCTGCTCTGTGATTGGTTTCTATGAGCATTAAATACAGGTTTTCTTTTAGACTGTTTAATACATCTCCCCCATAGTACACATAAACATAATTAGATGGATATTTAATAATTTCTTTATACAGATGTAGCATACACCAGTTAACCTTTGATACAGTACATGCTATCAGCATTCATACTGACCAGCCCTGAGATATCAACTAACATTACATATCATCACGAAACAACGGCTATATTTAGTGAGCTATAATGATACCATATCATAAGTACAAACAATAAAAGCAAGCAATGGGTGTTAAATCAGGGCTAAGTAACTGTTAATTTTCTGTAATACAGCAATTCCAGTCTACTGGGGTTCAGGGCCCAGGTATCTGGGGCATATGCTCCTGGTCTTGAACCTGATGTCCTAGCTGTCCTGGATCTGGTTTAAAAACTTTCTTCAAGAACATACTAATTCTCAGCTATATGATCTTCCTCCCCTTCCCATAGAAACCAAGGTTCCTCAGATGTTTTTAAAGGCCAGCAATGCCCATGATTCAGGCACTTTATAGATTTCAACCACCCCTTCATTTAAAATATTGCTTATTTGAAGCTTTCTTTGGGGTATGTTTGCTTTCCTTTACTCGTGTCTGGTTCCATTTTAGTGCAAAATAATATAGTGGAGCACATTATTCAGGGATATATTAGGGGCATCATAGGACCGGGACTGTTTACTCAACTAGGGCCCCCTCCCTCCATTTTCCTCTGACCAATACTCCTTTCGTGTTTGGCCCCATTATTATTTTTTTATATTTTTTTGTAAATATTAAAGAAAACTATGCCATATCATGGATATATGTGGATTTCTTGTACTCACTGGTCACCATGCAGCCAATCACTGCTTTAATAGTAGACGAACATGACTGTTAAAGCCAGTGATTGGCTGCAGCTGTGACCTGGTGTGTATGGAACACAGGCTCAGACTGGCCCACAGGGGAACAGGTGAATTCCCACGGTGGGCACATGAGAAAGTAGGGCCTATACTACCCCACCCCTTGCACAAGTGGCACATGGTAGAGTACTGCATATAGAAAGACAGCATACAGCATCTCAACCAGCCTATATGATCATATAAAAAACTAGGTAGATTATTTAATAAAGTACCTAGATTATTATAATAGATACTTCAGGTGGCTAAGATGAATTCTAGGCATAGAGGAAAACCAGTAGAAATGGCCTTGCCATTCACCCGGCGATCATTTCACGGCAAACCTTTCTGCAAACATATGGCGATGTTCGCATGCGCCATATTCTTTTGCATTGCGCCAAACTTTAACCCATGACACATCCATCAGGTAGGACAGGACCGCCAATTGAGACGTTTCAGCACATAGACACACCCCCACCCTATAACAGAACCCGATCTGGCAGACCTTTGTGTGATTTGCCAGTGTAGGGAGAGATTGCTTTGTGGAGCAGGGACAGACTGTTAGGGACACCAAACGCTAGCTAATAGGGCCAAAAAAGTCCTTTTAAGGACTGGTATAGGTTTGCTATCGATAGGTGTGATATACTGAGGGGTGTGATATACTTATAATATACTTTATAACATAAAAAGTATATTATAATGCATTTGTATTGTGCAGCAGTTGTGTGTGGTTCTGCTGTGATACTGCAGCTATATAGAGGGACAAACGCTATTGGAACTAATTGCAACTGGTGTGATATACCTGTTGACCCCCAAAAAATGATTGAGGGGTGCAATATACCTGCTTCCACAAAATACTGATTAAGGGGTTTGATATACCTGCTTCCACAAAATACTGATTGAGGGGTGCGATATACCTGCATCCACCAAATATTAATTAAGGGGTTCTATATACCTGTTTCCACAAAATACTAATTAAGGGGATTGATATTCCTGCTTCCACAAAATACTTATTAAGGGGTTTGATATAACCGCTTCCACAAAATACTGATTGAGGGAAGTGATATACTTGCTTCCACCAAATATTGATTAAGGGGTTCTATATACCTGCTTCCACAAAATTCTAATTGAGGGGATGGATATACCTGCTTCTACCAAATATTGATTGAGGCCTGCAATATACCTGCTTCTGCAAAATACTGATTCAGAGGTTTGATGAACCTGCTTCCACAAAATTCAGATTGAGGGGTGCGATATACCTGCTTCCACTAAAAATTGAATAGGGGGTTCTATACACCTGCTTTCACAAAATACTGATTGAGGGGTGCGATATACCTGCTTCCACCAAAAATTTATTGAGGCCTGCGATACACCTGCATCCACAAAATACTGATTGAGGTGTGAAATTTACCTGCTTCTGCAAAATACTAAATAAGGGGTTTGATATACCTGCTTCCACAAAATATAGATTGAGGGGTGCGATATACCTGCTTCCAACAATTATTGATTAAGGGGTTCTATATGCCTATCTCCACAAAATACTGATTGAAGATTACGATATACCTGCTTCCACCAAATATTGATTAATGGGTTCTATATACCTGATTCCAGAAAATACTGATTTGAGGCCTGCGATACGCCTGCTTTCACAAAATATTGATTGAGGGGTGCAATATACCTGCTTCCAGCAAATATTGATTAAGGGGTTCTATATACCTGTTTCCATAAAATACTGATTGAGGGGTGCGATATACTTGCTTCCACAAAATTCTGATTAAGGGGATTTATATACCGGCTTCCACCAAATATTGATTGAGGCCTGCAATACACCGGCTTCCACAATATACTGATTAAGGGGATTGATTTACCCACTTCCACCAAATATTGATTGAGGTCTGCGATACACCTGCTTCCACAAAATACTGATTAAGGGGATAGATATACCTGCTTCCACCAAATATTGATTGAGGACTGCGATACACCTGCTTCCACAAAATACTGATTAAGGGGTTCGATATACCTGCTTCCACAAAATACTGATTAAGGGGATAGATATACCTGCTTCCACCAAATATTGATTGAGGACTGCGATACACCTGCTTCCACAAAATACTGATTAAGGGGTTCGATATACCTGCTTCCACAAAATACTGATTAAGGGGATAGATATACCTGCTTCCACCAAATATTGATTGAGGACTGCGATACACCTGCTTCCACAAAATACTGATTAAGGGGTTTGATATACAGGCTTTTACCAAATGCTGATTGACGCCTGCGATATAGCTGCTTCTACAAATACTGCTCTTCTCTAGGGACTTTGGCACAGGGTCATTTTGAAAATGACAGGAAGAGGAAGAGGCAGGCTGTTCCGCAGGGGTGGTAGGGGTGCGGCAGGTGCACCAGGCAAGTGCCTAAGTGGGAAGTTGGAGAAGGTGCATGCGTTAAGGTGAAGATGATGACGTGTTGATGAACGTCACGTGGCTGCCCACAAGAGAGAAAGAGGAGGGGAGTTCAGAGGGAGTTAAGAGTGAAAGACGGAGTAGCAGATAGCGAGGAGAAGGAGGAAAACAGGCAGAACTCGCAGTGCATCGGAGGCAAAAAGCACACTGCAAATGTATTTGGAGCGAGCCATCCACCATGTACGGTCACATCTTGCGCTCCCAGGATGCTGGCACATGGCTCCGCAGTGTGGGCTTTTTTTAATGTGTCAGCTGATGACAAAAGTGTTGCCATCTGCACCCTTTGCTGTCAACGCATAAGTCGCGGTAAGCCCAACACTCCCCTAGGGTTGACCGCCTTAATAAGACACCTGGCCTCCCATCACCGAGCCCAGTGGGAGCAACGCTGTCAGAACCCACAAAGCCACACTCCCGGCACTCTACGTCCTGCCTCTTCTCCGTCTCCTCTCTCCTCCCATTTGTCCTCCACTCCACCTTCCACCGTGCCGTCATCACGTTTATCTGGCAGAAGGCAGGCTTCTGTGGCCCAAATGTTCGAGCGTATATAGTTGATGACGCCGGATAACCCTCTTGCCCAACGGCTGACCACTGTCTTGTCGGAACTGCTAGCCTGCCAACTACTGACAAATAAACTGGTGGACTCGGAGGCCTTTAGAAAATTTGTGGCCATTGGCACACCGCAATGGAAGGTCCCCGGAAGGAAATATTTCTCCCAGAAGGGCATCCCAGAGCTATATGTCAACGTTCAGCGGCAAGTAAATATATCTCTGGCACACAGTGTCAGTTCCAAGATACATCTGGCCACATAAACTTGATCTAGGAAACACGGGCAGGGAAGGTAAATAACTTTTATTGCCCACTGTGTGGACCTTCTGACGGCCGTCAAGCATGTAACCCGTAATAACCTGTGGATTTTGTGTTACCGCCACGGATTGCATGCAGGCCTACTTCTTCTCCTCCTCCTCCTCCTACTCCATCCTCCTTCTCCTCCTTGGCTGACTCCTTTTCCATGGCAACCGGCTCTTCCGCTGCACCCCCCAAGCTCCCCAGAACCTATTCGACGTGCCAGGTGAGACGTTGCTATGCTGTGCTGCTGTTGTTGTGCCTGGAAGCCAAGAGCCACACCGGTCCTGCACTGCTTTCAGCTCTGCAGACACAGGCAGATCAGTGGATAACCCTGCTCAATTTTACAGTTGCTAAAGTGGTGTGCGACAACGGTGCCAATCTGCTGAGCGCTCTGAAACAGGGCAAAATGACACATGTGCCGTGCATGGCACACGTCCTGAACTTAGTCGTGCAGCGATTCGTTGCCAAATACCCCAGGGTCCAGGATGTCTTGTGGAAGGACAGGAAGATCTCTGCCCATTTTAGAAAATCTTACACGGCCATGGCTCGCCTTGCTGTCGTTCAGCAACACCATCTGCCCATCAGACGTCTTATTGTGACAGCCGGACGCACTGGAACTCCACCTTGTATATTCTTTATAGGCTGCTCCAGCAGCAACGTGCCATTAACGACTACCTGTACAAACTCAACAGCAGGACAGGTTTTGGGGAGCTTGGTTTCTTTTCACCGTGCCAGTGGCTGCTCATGTGCGACGTATGCAGACTTCTGCCGTCGTTTGATGAGATCACCAAACCAGTCAGTCGCAGCCAGGGAGACATCAGTGACATCGTACCTTATGCCTTCTTTCTGGAGCGTGCATTGCATTGGGTTATTGATCAAGCTGTCGAGGAGCAGTAGCTGGAAGATTAGGAAGTCGAAATGCTGAATGAATTCCCGGGGGGGCTACACCATCTGAGGCAATTCAGTAGGAGTGTGAAGAGGAGTCAGATGAGAATGGTGGCTGGGGGGAGGAGGAGGAGGAAGAGGAGCAAGAAGAGCAGGCTTTGAGAGGGACTTCAAACTTTTCGGGGATCCCTGGTGTTGTCCGTGGCTGGGGGAGGAGACGGAGGACGACATTCTCCTGGCCGATGAGCAGAAGCCGGGGCACTCCACCGCTTCCAATTTAATGCAAATGGGGGCCTTTCATGCTCCAGTGTTTGAATAGGGACCTCTGTATAAAATGCATAAAGGGCAAGGACCAGTACTGGGTGGGAACGTACTTATACCTTTGGTACAAACACAAAATGGCGGACATGTTACCAGCATCACAGAGGGCTGGCAGAATGCAGCATTTCTAGACCGTGCTGCTAGAGATGCTGCATTCTGCTGTTGCGGGTGCTGGCAGAGGAATTTCCACCCACAGCTAAACAGGTGCGGGTACCAATCCTACCACTTCTGCAAGAAGAGGGCGGTTTGAAGATGTGCTGGTTACTTCGGATATGAGATCATTCTTGCAGCCAACCCGTCAACAGCTGCCCTCCAGATCCAGCCTCAGGGAATGCCTAGACCGACAAGTGTCTGACTACATCGGGTTAATGGCCGATTTGGACGCTCTGAGAAGCAAGGAACCCCTGGACTACTGGGTGTGCAGGCTTGACCTGTGGCCAGAGCTGGCACAATTTGCCATGGAACTATTGGCTTGCCCCTCGTCGAGTGTCCTGTCCGAAAGGACGTTCAGCGAAGCAGAGGGGGATCGCCTAGCTCACGACAGTGTGGACTACCTCACATTTCTAAAAATGGATGAGGCATGGATCTCGGAGGAATTCAACACATGTGACGACCACGTTTGATTGAATTTCCTCATGACAACCTACAAAAATCATGGTCCCTGTTTTAGGAAAATACAGCGGCATAAAAGGCCTTTTATGTCCGTTGAATGCCTAATTTTTGGGGCCTCTACTCCAGTGGCCTAAAGTAAAATTTTTAGCCGGTGACCGCCTATTGTACCTCCAGCCACATTATCACAAGTTCTTTTCTGTCAGGTGAATGCCTAATTTTTGGGGCCTATACTGGCCTACAGTAATTTTGTTATCCACTGACCGTCTAATATGCCTCCAGCCACATAATCACTTGTTCTTTTCTTTCAGGTGAATGCCTAATTTTTGGGGCCTGTACTCCTGTGGCCTAAAATAATTTTTTTCTAGGTTCCAGCTGGGCACATTATTGAGAGTTTCCCTTTAAGACGCATAAAAATGACCCTATAATTAAAGTGCTATGGGGCCCGCCGCGAACGCGTGGTTCGCGAACATTTGATCGTGAACGCAAAACGTCCCGGCCAATATTCGTGCATCAATAAAAACTAGCCTATATCCTCTTTCCCCGGGGACCTTCCCTCTCAAAGTCACTGCAGGGTCCACCATAATCAATTTTGTAGCATCTTGTTGCTGCTCTTGCTGCCAGTGAATAGTACTAGCATGTTGCTATATAGTGGACCTCTAGAATAAACTTTACTGGTGGGACCTAGACACCCTAGTCCAACACTAATAGGACATCATCACTCCAGGGAGGATTGGAACTTGATTCTGGAAGCGACAGGGGAGAAAGTTGTAAGTATGACTTTTATTTTATTTTAGACCATATACTGTTGCTTGTATGGTTCAAAGTTAAATCAGCAACTCCTTTAACACTAGTGCAAAAATGTGACCCAAACAGGGGCGAATTTGCCATAGACCCTACAGGGAAATTTTCTGGTGGACAGATGCCTAGGAGGGCCACCTAAGCACTCCTCACGGCTGCCAGCTAGGTACATAATGATCCTATTCTATCTTACGCACCTGACCAGCAGCTGTAGGTGCCCTCCTGAATTCAACTGTATCGATGTCCACAGTACAGTTATACAGTTGACTACTGTGGCGCTGGTGGCAGTATATTGTGCTGCACTGTGTTTTTTGTTTCAGCTGGGGCGGTATATTGCTCTGCACTATGGTATTGCTGGTTCTGCCTACTTCTGTTGTCCCTGCCTAATTATGTTGCCTTGCCTTCTGTCAATTTAGACCCGCCTGCAACATGGGGCCACTTTTGCCATTTTTTCCAGGGCCACTTTTAGTTCCCAGTCCACCCCTGGACCCAAATAAGCTTATGTGTCTATAAGCAGAAGTTTACATACGGTATACATACACATATAAGTATATATATATATATCCAGAAAAAGGACGGCACTCCAGCAGGATGAAGGTGAAAAACTTCTTTTAATCAACCATACGGTGCAACGTTTCGGCTCAACTGAGCCTTTCTCAAGGCTTGAGAAAGGCTCAGTTGAGCCGAAACGTTGCACCGTATGGTTGATTAAAAGAAGTTTTTCACCTTCATCCTGCTGGAGTGCCGTCCTTTTTCTGGATATATTGGTTGGGGTAAGAGGTCGATTCCCCTGGAGCGTGCACCCGTTTTTTTCCTATTGTAGCCAGTGCCGCCATTTTTCCTTTATATATATATATATATATATATATATATACACACACAGAGGCACATTCATACTGTACATACATGCATATTACAAACATATACATAGGGGCGTGACCGACTTCCGGTATGAGCGCACGCTTCTGAGCGCCGCTCCAAGACCCGATTACAATCCTCATCAATCCTGACTGCTAACCAGCCGCAAACATTGAGTGGCAGGTCCAGAAACGAAAGGAGAACACCCGGAGGAGTAAAATGAGCCCAAGCAAGGGGCAGGCGGCAGCGGAGCGGCTCAAGGAATATGCAAGAGCCGAGACACAACATGGCGCCGCGTCTCCTTCTAACGTCCGCACTCACGCGACCCGCGGAAACCCGTCCCTGCAGCCAGATCCTCAAAGTGAGGAAGAGCCAGAACTCTCGCCTAAAGCGGCCCATGAACAGCTACTCACGGCGATCTCCATGTGCCAGACCTCCCTCACAAGTAAGATTGAGGAGGTGAAAGTGGATGTTGGGCTCCTCAGGCATGATGTGCAGCAGCTGAGGGAGAGGGCGAGAGAAACGGAGCACAGGGTGTCTGAGCTGGAAGATATCACCAGACCCATGCAGTTCAAACTCTCAGATTTAGAACAGAAAGTTCAACTATGGCAGCAAAAGTGCGACGATTTAGAGAACAGATCGAGATGCAACAATATCCGAATCCTGGGCCTTCCGAAAAAGGCTGAAGGTATGGACCCGGCGTCCTTCATAGAAAATTGGTTCAAGTCTACATTCCCAGGGGCTGCGTTCTCAGCGACATATGCTGTAGAAAGGGCCCATAGAGTCCCAGCTAGGCCTCCCCCACCGGGGGCTCCCTCCAGACCCCTGCTAGCCAGACTCCTGAACTGGAAGGACAGAGATATACTGCTTAATCTTGCCAGAACAGAGCAGAACCTCTCCTATAACAACGCCAGGATTTCTCTGTTCCCTGATTTCTCGGCGGAGCTGCAGAAAAAAAGATCTACCTTTGTGGCTGTCAAGAGGAAGCTACGTGAGATGAATGTCCAGTACTCCATGTCGTATCCTGCACGGCTCCGGGTTGTGGATGGCGGGAAATCCTTGTTCTTCACGGATCCGAGAGAGGCTGATGAGTGGGCAGCTGGCAGGCCGAGACACAGGCCTGAGCAGCCTTGAGATCTCCGTGCTGTTTACTTATTTGGAGTAGACCTGGGAAGGACGCTGCCCTGTGTTGTTCAAAGCTGGACTCCGCTTGCGGTATTACGCTATTGGTATCGTATAAATGCCACGTTTTCTTTGCAGAGATATGCGGAGTGATTACTTGATTGAAATGTTTAATTCCTGTATTAGTATCAGTGAATATTGGGCTGTTTAGCAGAGCATGATCAAGGGTCTCACCCGGCGACTACCTGCACTGGGTTAACATCCATTTACACCGTGCAGGTGCCCGTATACACGGTCAAAAAAAGAAGCAGGCTATTGACCTGCTAATTACCAGCGGTTTTTATGTTCAGATACTTTTATTTTTCTTTTTCCTTTTCTTTTCTTTCTATGTTCTATGTTGTGGTACATACAATTTCCATGGTACTATGTGAAGCAGACATGCAGGGGAGGCGGCAGAGAGGAAAGTTCAGTAAATTTTCTCAAAGTGACATTACTATGCATTTCATGGGATTTAGGATAGCATGGCGGCTCTAAAAGTTATGTCATGGAATGTTAGAGGTTTGGGAGGTCCTAGGAAGAGAATAGCAGTGTTTTCGCATGTGCGTCGGTTTGCTCCACATATCCTGGGCCTGCAAGAGACCCACTTGACAATAGAAACGGGTAACAGAATAAAGAAGCCGTGGGTACAGTGGAGTGCTAATGCATATGGGAACTCATACTCAAGAGGGGTAGCGGTCCTGATAAAAGCAGCCTCAGGTGGGAATTGCAGAGGTCTGTTGTGGATCCGGACGGACGGTACATATTTATGTATACTTATATCAATTGCACTCCATACGTCATCATCAATGTGTATAATCCTCCACCAGCCAGCACATCAGGCAATAGTGAGCTTTGTTGTACAATACCCGAATGTTAGACTATTGTGTATGGGAGATTTTAATATGCTAATGAACTCATAATTAGACAGATTTCGTGACCCAGCAAGAGTGGAGATGTCCACTAGCTCCACATCAGCACTTCACAAAGTAGCTACTGAGATGCGCTGGCTCGACTTGTGGAGGGAGAGACATCCTCTGGTGGTGCAGTACTCTTGCTTCACCCCCTCTAGAGGTGCCTTGTCTAGGATAGACTACATCATGGGCAATGCATTGTCTCTCACTGATCTGGAGAGTATTGAGTACTGTCCGCAAGGGCCTTCTGATCATGCCCCACTGGTTGCTAAACTCTTACTCAAGGATGGACGGGAGAATAGGAACAAGATGCGTATACACCCCTTCTGGCTAACACTGATGGGCTCTAATGACCGAATCCCGGATCAACTCCATATGTTTTTTGAGGTGCAGGGAGATTCCACTGATGAGTTACTGATCTGGGAAACATTGAAGGCTTACCTGAGGGGGTGTATAAAGTCATCCATAGCATTTATTAAAAAAGAGTCTCACCGTACGGAGGTTGGGCTTCAGGAGGCTTGTAAGGTATCTGAGACTGCTTTTACTGATAACCCCTCCGAGGTAAACAGGTTAGATTGGCTCCTTAAAGGGCGGCAATATATGCAACACCTGCAGGTGAAGAGCGACCGAAAACTTTTTTTTCTTAAACAACAATCATTTGAGCAGGGGGGACAGGCAGGTAAGCCACTCGCCTACATTGCTAGAAACAATGCCTCGGCCCCGCCAGTTCTTCGTATCAAGGGGTCAGATGGAGAGATAAAGGAAAAGTCGCCAGATATTATCACTAGATTCCAAGAATTCTATCAAGACTTATACAGTTCAGCGGCACAGTATTCACCCCAAGAGCTTGCAGATTACCTACGGGAGGTGACACACCCCCGACTGAGTGCTGAAGATAGGGACATGCTGGAGGGGGATTTTACACTAGATGAGATTCAGGAAGCTATGAGAGGTTTGACGACTGGTAAGGCTCCCGGACCGGATGGGATTCCGATCGAGGTGTACAACAGATATAGCGCTATTTTGGCAAGGGCGGCAATATATGCAACACCTGCAGGTGAAGAGCGACCGAAAACTTTTTTTTCTTAAACAACAATCATTTGAGCAGGGGGGACAGGCAGGTAAGCCACTCGCCTACATTGCTAGAAACAATGCCTCGGCCCCGCCAGTTCTTCGTATCAAGGGGTCAGATGGAGAGATAAAGGAAAAGTCAAAAGTCGCCAGATATTATCACTAGATTCCAAGAATTCTATCAAGACTTATACAGTTCAGCGGCACAGTATTCACCCCAAGAGCTTGCAGATTACCTACAGGAGGTGACACCCCCCCGACTGAGTGCTGAAGATAGGGACATGCTGGAGGGGGATTTTACACTAGATGAGATTCAGGAAGCTATGAGAGGTTTGACAACTGGTAAGGCTCCCGGACCGGATGGGATTCCGATCGAGGTGTACAACAGATATAGCGCTATTTTGGCCCCCAGAATGAAAATCATGCTACAAGCGACTTAAACCCAGCAGAAACTACCGGACTCCTTTTATGATGCCACCATAGTGGTAATCTTGAAATCAGATAAGGACCCACTGGAATGTGGTTCGTACAGACCTATATCCTTACTGAACCTGGACTATAAAGTCCTTACAAAAATAATCGCCAATAGACTAAATAGGGTAGTCGCCTCTGTTGTACACCTGGATCAATCCGGTTTCATACCTGGGAGATCCACCTCCAATAATATTAGAAGGGCGCAAGTTATCACGCAATTAGGTAGAGCTCTAGATAAGCCATGGGTCTTGGCCTCTCTGGATACGGCCAAGGCCTTTGACTCGGTGGAGTGGCCGTATTTACTGGAAGTGCTGGGTTGCTTTGGTTTTGGCCCGGTTTTCATCAAATGGGTACAGATGTTATATAGACAGCCTAGAGCTAATGTACTGTCACGGAACCATGAACCAGACGTACAACAAGAGATAAGTGAAAATAAGAAGGCTTTATTGAAAATAAAGCTGTAAAGCAAAAGTCCAAACGAATGGTGAAACCGAAGCAGAGTCTTTGAGAGGCCAGAGATCAGGAAACAGAAGGGTAGTCAGACGAAGCCAGGATCAGGAACCAGAAGCAGCAGCAGTCTTAGAAGCATGTGAACACAGGAGGACCAAGCAAGGAACTGAAGCCACAGACCTCCTATATATATGAGCTAGGCATCCAGCTCCTCCCAGTGGGAAGGAGGAGCCGCAGGGTGGAAGGCTACAAGAAACCCAGAAACCAAGATGGCCGCCAGCACATGTCAAACGAAGGAGAACAGGAAGAAGGTAAGACCATGACAGTACCTCCCCCTCAAGGGCCCCTCCTCCGCGGAGCAAAAAACGGTTTCTGAGGGAAGCGTGCGTGGAAGGCTCGGAGCAAGGCAGGAGCATGGACATCTGCGGAGGGAACCCAGGAACGCTCCTCTGGACCATAACCACGCCAATGGACCAAAAACTGCACCCGACCGCGGACCAGGCGTGAGTCCAGGATATTGCTCACCTCATACTCCTCATGATTGCCCACTCGGACCGGACGAGGCCGAGGAACCGAGGAAGTGAAACGATTACACACCAGTGGCTTCAACAGGGAGACATGAAACACGTTAGAGATCCGCATGCCAGGAGGAAGCGCAAGGGCATAGGCTAGCGGGTTTACCCTGCGAAGCACTCGGAAGGGACCAACAAAGCGAGGCGCCAGCTTGGGAGTGGGCACTCGAAGGTTGAGGTTGCGGGTGGACAACCATACACGGTCTCCGACCTGGTAGGAAGGAGCAGGCGCTCGTCTGCGATCAGCCTGGAGTCTCTGGCGCTGCGCAGAGGCCTCAAGGGACTTCTGGATCTGTACCCAAGAAGCACGTAGGACGGAAAGGTGATCCTCCACAGCCGGAATATCCTGGGGAGAGAATACCTCCGGTAAGACGGCAGGTTGGAACCCATAATTGGCCATGAAGGGAGACGTCCCAGAGGAAGAGTTCACCGCCGTGTTCCTGGCAAACTCAGCCCAAGGCAGAAGGTCAACCCAATTGTCTTGGTGATCGGAGACATAGCAACGAAGGAATTGCTCCAAGGCCTGATTGGATCGTTCTGCGGCCCCATTGGACTGAGGGTGGTAGGCCGAGGAGAAGGAGAGATGAATCCCCAACTGGGAGCAAAAGGCGCGCCAGAACCTGGACACAAACTGACTCCCCCGATCCGACACAATCTCCTTGGGCAAACCGTGCAACCGGAAGACCTCCCTGGCAAAAATCGTGGCCAACTCTTGTGCAGAGGGTAACTTCTTGAGAGGAACACAGTGGCACATTTTGGAAAACCGATCCACAATCATGAGAATGACCGTATGGCCTCGGGATGCAGGGAGGTCCACAATGAAATCCATCCCCAGGTGTGACCATGGGCGCTCCCCAGTGGCTATGGGTTGCAGAAGGCCCAACGGAAGGTGCCGAGGGGACTTACTCTGGGCACAAACGGAGCATGCCGCTACATATGCGGCGATGTCGGAACGTAGGGAAGGCCACCAGAACAGACGTGAAACAGCCCAGGACAGCTGATTCTTTCCAGGATGCCCCGCGGTCTTGGAGTTATGGTAGGTTCGCAACAACCGAGTGCGCAACTCCTCAGGCACAAAACATCTGCCGTTGGGTCTCCCAGGGGGAGCACCAGATTGAGCCGCCAAAATCTGCTCACCCAGGGGAGAGGTCAGGCTGGTGCGAATGGCGGCCAGGATCTGATTCGGAGGTATGACCGAAGTCGGAATCGACTCCTCCCTGGACAGCTCGGAGTACTGCCGTGATAGGGCATCCGCCCTGATGTTCTTGGAACCGGGTAGGTAGGAGACCACGTAATTAAAACGTGACAAGAACAGAGCCCATCTGGCCTGACGTGGTGTCAATCTCTTGGCCTCAGAAAGGTAGGTCAGATTCTTATGGTCCGTCAGGATGAGAACCGGAACCACCGAACCCTCGAGCAAGTGCCTCCATTCTTTAAGGGCCTGCACGATGGCCAATAACTCCCTGTCACCAATCTGATAGTTGCACTCCGCGGAAGACAGTTTCCGGGAGTAAAACCCACAAGGAAGCAGAGGACCCTCTGGTGTTCTACGCTGAGACAAAAGGGCGCCTACTCCCGTCTCAGACGCGTCCACATCGAGGACAAAGGGCAACCCAGGGTTGGGATGCGACAGAATCGGAGCCGACACAAAAGCGGACTTTAGGGCCTCAAAAGCTCGGATGGCCTCGAGCGGCCAGACCTGGGAATTACTGCCCTTCCTGGTCAGATCCGTGAGAGGCTTGGCCAGCATGGAAAAGTAAGAAGACAGGTTGGCGTTAGCAGGAGGTGCTTCAAACCCACATGCAGTTGTGCATATATATAGGGGAGCAAATCCTGCACTTGTGGCCCGTTGCTAATGGCAATCCCCAGCAAAATGCATACAATGGAGGATGCCCGCGGCGAACCACAAGTACCACAATAGACATCCTACACAAGGTAACAAGTGCGGATGTAATAATTAATATAACAATATAACAAAACAATAACAAACACAGGTGCACTCTGCAGTATTACTTAATCCTCAAACTGATTTTAAAATTGAGAGATTAGTCAACATGTCCTACGGTGTAGAACATGTCTTAAGCCCGGACACCGCGACAAGGTTTCTCAAGTAGCCCGGGACCCTACACTCTCCTACCTGAACCGTATGGGAGATACCAGGAGCCAGTGGGCAAATTACAGGAGCATAGGGCCGACTCACAAACAACTCACCAGTTACCTCCAGCATGTGGCCATGCTTGCAATGGGAGGAGGGAGGAGTCTGTGAGTCCCACTCAAGACTTGCTGATATGTCCCAGGCCTCACAGGTGCACCTAAATGTGGCCTGTAGATGGAAAACAGGCACATTTAAATAGGAGTTTATACACCTCCAGGAATCTATATATACAAACTAAGAAGACAGGTTGGCGTTAGCAGGAGGTGCTTCAAACCCACATGCAGTTGTGCATATATATAGGGGAGCAAATCCTGCACTTGTGGCCCGTTGCTAATGGCAATCCCCAGCAAAATGCATACAATGGAGGATGCCCGCGGCGAACCACAAGTACCACAATAGACATCCTACACAAGGTAACAAGTGCGGATGTAATAATTAATATAACAATATAACAAAACAATAACAAACACAGGTGCACTCTGCAGTATTACTTAATCCTCAAACTGATTTTAAAATTGAGAGATTAGTCAACATGTCCTACGGTGTAGAACATGTCTTAAGCCCGGACACCGCGACAAGGTTTCTCAAGTAGCCCGGGACCCTACACTCTCCTACCTGAACCGTATGGGAGATACCAGGAGCCAGTGGGCAAATTACAGGAGCATAGGGCCGACTCACAAACAACTCACCAGTTACCTCCAGCATGTGGCCATGCTTGCAATGGGAGGAGGGAGGAGTCTGTGAGTCCCACTCAAGACTTGCTGATATGTCCCAGGCCTCACAGGTGCACCTAAATGTGGCCTGTAGATGGAAAACAGGCACATTTAAATAGGAGTTTATACACCTCCAGGAATCTATATATACAAACTAAGAAGACAGGTTGGCGTTAGCAGGAGGTGCTTCAAACCCACATGCAGTTGTGCATATATATAGGGGAGCAAATCCTGCACTTGTGGCCCGTTGCTAATGGCAATCCCCAGCAAAATGCATACAATGGAGGATGCCCGCGGCGAACCACAAGTACCACAATAGACATCCTACACAAGGTAACAAGTGCGGATGTAATAATTAATATAACAATATAACAAAACAATAACAAACACAGGTGCACTCTGCAGTATTACTTAATCCTCAAACTGATTTTAAAATTGAGAGATTAGTCAACATGTCCTACGGTGTAGAACATGTCTTAAGCCCGGACACCGCGACAAGGTTTCTCAAGTAGCCCGGGACCCTACACTCTCCTACCTGAACCGTATGGGAGATACCAGGAGCCAGTGGGCAAATTACAGGAGCATAGGGCCGACTCACAAACAACTCCTCCCTCCTCCCATTGCAAGCATGGCCACATGCTGGAGGTAACTGGTGAGTTGTTTGTGAGTCGGCCCTATGCTCCTGTAATTTGCCCACTGGCTCCTGGTATCTCCCATACGGTTCAGGTAGGAGAGTGTAGGGTCCCGGGCTACTTGAGAAACCTTGTCGCGGTGTCCGGGCTTAAGACATGTTCTACACCGTAGGACATGTTGACTAATCTCTCAATTTTAAAATCAGTTTGAGGATTAAGTAATACTGCAGAGTGCACCTGTGTTTGTTATTGTTTTGTTATATTGTTATATTAATTATTACATCCGCACTTGTTACCTTGTGTAGGATGTCTATTGTGGTACTTGTGGTTCGCCGCGGGCATCCTCCATTGTATGCATTTTGCTGGGGATTGCCATTAGCAACGGCCCACAAGTGCAGGATTTGCTCCCCTATATATATGCACAACTGCATGTGGGTTTGAAGCACCTCCTGCTAACGCCAACCTGTCTTCTTAGTTTGTATATATAGATTCCTGGAGGTGTATAAACTCCTATTTAAATGTGCCTGTTTTCCATCTACAGGCCACATTTAGGTGCACCTGTGAGGCCTGGGACATATCAGCAAGTCTTGAGTGGGACTCACAGACTCCTCCCTCCTCCCATTGCAAGCATGGCCACATGCTGGAGGTAACTGGTGAGTTGTTTGTGAGTCGGCCCTATGCTCCTGTAATTTGCCCACTGGCTCCTGGTATCTCCCATACGGTTCAGGTAGGAGAGTGTAGGGTCCCGGGCTACTTGAGAAACCTTGTCGCGGTGTCCGGGCTTAAGACATGTTCTACACCGTAGGACATGTTGACTAATCTCTCAATTTTAAAATCAGTTTGAGGATTAAGTAATACTGCAGAGTGCACCTGTGTTTGTTATTGTTTTGTTATATTGTTATATTAATTATTACATCCGCACTTGTTACCTTGTGTAGGATGTCTATTGTGGTACTTGTGGTTCGCCGCGGGCATCCTCCATTGTATGCATTTTGCTGGGGATTGCCATTAGCAACGGGCCACAAGTGCAGGATTTGCTCCCCTATATATATGCACAACTGCATGTGGGTTTGAAGCACCTCCTGCTAACGCCAACCTGTCTTCTTAGTTTGTATATATAGATTCCTGGAGGTGTATAAACTCCTATTTAAATGTGCCTGTTTTCCATCTACAGGCCACATTTAGGTGCACCTGTGAGGCCTGGGACATATCAGCAAGTCTTGAGTGGGACTCACAGACTCCTCCCTCCTCCCATTGCAAGCATGGCCACATGCTGGAGGTAACTGGTGAGTTGTTTGTGAGTCGGCCCTATGCTCCTGTAATTTGCCCACTGGCTCCTGGTATCTCCCATACGGTTCAGGTAGGAGAGTGTAGGGTCCCGGGCTACTTGAGAAACCTTGTCGCGGTGTCCGGGCTTAAGACATGTTCTACACCGTAGGACATGTTGACTAATCTCTCAATTTTAAAATCAGTTTGAGGATTAAGTAATACTGCAGAGTGCACCTGTGTTTGTTATTGTTTTGTTATATTGTTATATTAATTATTACATCCGCACTTGTTACCTTGTGTAGGATGTCTATTGTGGTACTTGTGGTTCGCCGCGGGCATCCTCCATTGTATGCATTTTGCTGGGGATTGCCATTAGCAACGGGCCACAAGTGCAGGATTTGCTCCCCTATGTATATGCACAACTGCATGTGGGTTTGAAGCACCTCCTGCTAACGCCAACCTGTCTTCTTAGTTTGTATATATAGATTCCTGGAGGTGTATAAACTCCTATTTAAATGTGCCTGTTTTCCATCTACAGGCCACATTTAGGTGCACCTGTGAGGCCTGGGACATATCAGCAAGTCTTGAGTGGGACTCACAGACTCCTCCCTCCTCCCATTGCAAGCATGGCCACATGCTGGAGGTAACTGGTGAGTTGTTTGTGAGTCGGCCCTATGCTCCTGTAATTTGCCCACTGGCTCCTGGTATCTCCCATACGGTTCAGGTAGGAGAGTGTAGGGTCCCGGGCTACTTGAGAAACCTTGTCGCGGTGTCCGGGCTTAAGACATGTTCTACACCGTAGGACATGTTGACTAATCTCTCAATTTTAAAATCAGTTTGAGGATTAAGTAATACTGCAGAGTGCACCTGTGTTTGTTATTGTTTTGTTATATTGTTATATTAATTATTACATCCGCACTTGTTACCTTGTGTAGGATGTCTATTGTGGTACTTGTGGTTCGCCGCGGGCATCCTCCATTGTATGCATTTTGCTGGGGATTGCCATTAGCAACGGGCCACAAGTGCAGGATTTGCTCCCCTATATATATGCACAACTGCATGTGGGTTTGAAGCACCTCCTGCTAACGCCAACCTGTCTTCTTAGTTTGTATATATAGATTCCTGGAGGTGTATAAACTCCTATTTAAATGTGCCTGTTTTCCATCTACAGGCCACATTTAGGTGCACCTGTGAGGCCTGGGACATATCAGCAAGTCTTGAGTGGGACTCACAGACTCCTCCCTCCTCCCATTGCAAGCATGGCCACATGCTGGAGGTAACTGGTGAGTTGTTTGTGAGTCGGCCCTATGCTCCTGTAATTTGCCCACTGGCTCCTGGTATCTCCCATACGGTTCAGGTAGGAGAGTGTAGGGTCCCGGGCTACTTGAGAAACCTTGTCGCGGTGTCCGGGCTTAAGACATGTTCTACACCGTAGGACATGTTGACTAATCTCTCAATTTTAAAATCAGTTTGAGGATTAAGTAATACTGCAGAGTGCACCTGTGTTTGTTATTGTTTTGTTATATTGTTATATTAATTATTACATCCGCACTTGTTACCTTGTGTAGGATGTCTATTGTGGTACTTGTGGTTCGCCGCGGGCATCCTCCATTTTGCTGGGGATTGCCATTAGCAACGGGCTACAAGTGCAGGATTTGCTCCCCTATATATATGCACAACTGCATGTGGGTTTGAAGCACCTCCTGCTAACGCCAACCTGTCTTCTTAGTTTGTATATATAGATTCCTGGAGGTGTATAAACTCCTATTTAAATGTGCCTGTTTTCCATCTACAGGCCACATTTAGGTGCACCTGTGAGGCCTGGGACATATCAGCAAGTCTTGAGTGGGACTCACAGACTCCTCCCTCCTCCCATTGCAAGCATGGCCACATGCTGGAGGTAACTGGTGAGTTGTTTGTGAGTCGGCCCTATGCTCCTGTAATTTGCCCACTGGCTCCTGGTATCTCCCATACGGTTCAGGTAGGAGAGTGTAGGGTCCCGGGCTACTTGAGAAACCTTGTCGCGGTGTCCGGGCTTAAGACATGTTCTACACCGTAGGACATGTTGACTAATCTCTCAATTTTAAAATCAGTTTGAGGATTAAGTAATACTGCAGAGTGCACCTGTGTTTGTTATTGTTTTGTTATATTGTTATATTAATTATTACATCCGCACTTGTTACCTTGTGTAGGATGTCTATTGTGGTACTTGTGGTTCGCCGCGGGCATCCTCCATTGTATGCATTTTGCTGGGGATTGCCATTAGCAACGGGCCACAAGTGCAGGATTTGCTCCCCTATATATATGCACAACTGCATGTGGGTTTGAAGCACCTCCTGCTAACGCCAACCTGTCTTCTTAGTTTGTATATATAGATTCCTGGAGGTGTATAAACTCCTATTTAAATGTGCCTGTTTTCCATCTACAGGCCACATTTAGGTGCACCTGTGAGGCCTGGGACATATCAGCAAGTCTTGAGTGGGACTCACAGACTCCTCCCTCCTCCCATTGCAAGCATGGCCACATGCTGGAGGTAACTGGTGAGTTGTTTGTGAGTCGGCCCTATGCTCCTGTAATTTGCCCACTGGCTCCTGGTATCTCCCATACGGTTCAGGTAGGAGAGTGTAGGGTCCCGGGCTACTTGAGAAACCTTGTCGCGGTGTCCGGGCTTAAGACATGTTCTACACCGTAGGACATGTTGACTAATCTCTCAATTTTAAAATCAGTTTGAGGATTAAGTAATACTGCAGAGTGCACCTGTGTTTGTTATTGTTTTGTTATATTGTTATATTAATTATTACATCCGCACTTGTTACCTTGTGTAGGATGTCTATTGTGGTACTTGTGGTTCGCCGCGGGCATCCTCCATTGTATGCATTTTGCTGGGGATTGCCATTAGCAACGGGCCACAAGTGCAGGATTTGCTCCCCTATATATATGCACAACTGCATGTGGGTTTGAAGCACCTCCTGCTAACGCCAACCTGTCTTCTTAGTTTGTATATATAGATTCCTGGAGGTGTATAAACTCCTATTTAAATGTGCCTGTTTTCCATCTACAGGCCACATTTAGGTGCACCTGTGAGGCCTGGGACATATCAGCAAGTCTTGAGTGGGACTCACAGACTCCTCCCTCCTCCCATTGCAAGCATGGCCACATGCTGGAGGTAACTGGTGAGTTGTTTGTGAGTCGGCCCTATGCTCCTGTAATTTGCCCACTGGCTCCTGGTATCTCCCATACGGTTCAGGTAGGAGAGTGTAGGGTCCCGGGCTACTTGAGAAACCTTGTCGCGGTGTCCGGGCTTAAGACATGTTCTACACCGTAGGACATGTTGACTAATCTCTCAATTTTAAAATCAGTTTGAGGATTAAGTAATACTGCAGAGTGCACCTGTGTTTGTTATTGTTTTGTTATATCAGCATGGAAAAGTCCCTGATGAACTTCCGATAATAATTGGCGAAGCCCAAAAAGCGCTGCAGGGAACGAAGACCACTGGGCTGGGGCCACTGTAAGACAGCCGAAACCTTCTCAGGATCCATGGAGAACCCCTCAGCGGAAATGATGTAACCTAAGAAGGTTACCTGGGATCGGTGAAATTCGCATTTCTCAAGCTTACCGAACAGCTTGTTCTCTCGTAACCGTTGCAACACTCGTCTGACATCCAGAATGTGGGCCTCCATGGATTCAGAATATACCAAGATGTCATCCAAATAGACCACCACACACTGCTGCAACAGGTCACGGAAAACATCGTTGATGAATTCCTGAAAGACTGCGGGCGCATTGCACAACCCAAAGGGCATAACCAAGAATTCATAATGACCGGTCCTGGTGTTAAACGCGGTCTTCCACTCATCGCCCGCCTTGATCCTTACCAGGTTATATGCCGCCCTCAGGTCGAGTTTGGTAAAGACCGTGGCCCCTTTAAGGCGATCGAACAGCTCGGAAATCAAGGGTATCGGGTAAGCGTTCTTGATCGTGATGCGATTGAGACCCCTGTAATCGATGCAAGGCCTCAACTCACCGCCCTTCTTTTTCACAAAGAAAAATCCAGCCCCTGCCGGGGACGAGGATTTGCGAATGTGTCCGCGTGAAAGCGCCTCCCTCACGTACTCCTCCATGGCCTCATTCTCCGCTACCGACAGTGGATAGACTTTGCCACGAGGAGGAACGGCACCAGGTTGTAACTCTATGGCACAATCGTATGGGCGGTGCGGAGGTAGGGCAACCGCGCGCACCTTATCGAATACATCCCGGTACTCCTCGTATTCAGGAGGCAACAGAGAGTACGAGGAAGTACACAGCAACTTGACAGACCCATGGATGCAACTAGCCCCACACTGCGGTGACCACGAGAGGATCTCGGCCGATCTCCAATCGAAAGTCGGATTATGCTTCTGGAGCCAGGGGTACCCCAAGACCACCGAGTAGTGTGGAGACGAAATAACCTGGAGACAGACCGACTCTCTGTGAACGGCACCAATGGCTATCCCCACTGGAAGGGTCTCATGAGTCACGTGTGACGACAGAAGGGGTCTGCCGTCTATCGCCTCAAGAGCCAGTGGGGAACCTCGAGCCTGCAGAGGAATGGAATTGGCGGCAGCGAACACACTATCAATGAACAAACCACCAGCACCAGAGTCCACCAACGCCTGGGTCGTCACCGAGCCCCCGACCCAGGAGAGGACAACAGTGATCAGTGGTTTGTCAACACGGGAAACCGGGGACGAGGAGACTCCACCCAAGATCTGCCCCCGACAGGATCTCAGGTACGAGCGTTTCCCGGACGGTTCGGACATGCCAACCGAAAATGCCCACCGAGACCACAGTACATGCATCGACCCTCGGGTCTCCGGAGTACCCTCTCCCCCTCGGACAGGCGAGCAAACCCCAGCTGCATGGGTTCACCCCCAGACAAGTCATCCCCAGGAGGCGTGGGAGGAGAGGGAGGCACGGGTGGGACAGCAAACGTAGGCGCCAATCTGTTAGAAGACCTCCGCAGGCTCTCCTTAAAGGAAGGTCTCTCCCTGAGTCTGGTGTCAATCAAAATCAGGAAAGAAATAAGAGACTCGAGCTCCACTGGTAGGTCCTTAGCTGCAACCTCATCCTTCAAGGCATCCGAGTGACCATGAGAGAAAGCAGCGACCAGAGCCTCATTATTCCAGCCCACCTCTGCTGCCAGGGTACGAAACTCAATGGCGTATTCAGCTACGGATCGTGAACCCTGTCTGATGGACATAAGGAGCTTCGCAGCAGAGGCAGCACGAGCCGGCACATCGAATACCTTCCGAAGAGAAGCAACAAAACCGGAAAACTCGGCAACCACCGGATTGTTGTTCTCCCATAAAGGGCTGGCCCAAGCCAAGGCCTTGTCCGAGAGCAGCGAGATCAAGAAGCCCACCTTTGATCTCTCAGTAGGAAAGGCATGTGGCAGCAACTCGAAATAAATGCCCACCTGGTTAAGGAAACCTCGGCACTGAGTTGGCTCTCCCCCAAAGCGCTGTGGAAGAGGGGCAGAACCGGTCATACCCCGAAACACCGCAGGCGCAACAACAGGTGTCGGGGTAGACTCTGGCGCAACAACCGGAGCGGCAGTAGGAGCGACAACCGACCCATCGGCAACGGGAGCGAAATGAGCCGTGCGTTCAAGCAGGGTTTGCAACGCCACAGCGAACCGACCCAACAGGTGATCCTGCTGATCAAGTCTGGCAACCAGCATGGGTAGCGAGGATGGCCCTGTACCGTCAGAACTCATGGCTTGGTCCTAATGTCACGGAACCATGAACCAGACGTACAACAAGAGATAAGTGAAAATAAGAAGGCTTTATTGAAAATAAAGCTGTAAAGCAAAAGTCCAAACGAATGGTGAATCCGAAGCAGAGTCTTTGAGAGGCCAGAGATCAGGAACCAGAAGGGTAGTCAGACGAAGCCAGGATCAGGAACCAGAAGCAGCAGCAGTCTTAGAAGCATGTGAACACAGGAGGACGAAGCAAGGAACTGAAGCCACAGACCTCCTATATATATGAGCTAGGCATCCAGCTCCTCCCAGTGGGAAGGAGGAGCCGCAGGGTGGAAGGCTACAAGAAACCCAGAAACCAAGATGGCCGCCAGCACATGTCAAACGAAGGAGAACAGCAAGAAGGTAAGACCATGACATGTACTAGTGAATGGAGTACACTCAGATTATTTTGAGCTAGCTAGAGGGACAAGGCAAGGATGTCCTCTATCGCCCCTCCTGTTTGCAGTCGCAATAGAACATCTAGCAATTAGACTGAGGCAGGACGAGGTATACAGGGGTATCTCCTTAGAGGATAGAGAGGATAGGGTTGGACTCTACGCTGACTATCTGATCCTTTTTATGGACAGGGCGGAACAGTCACTACCTAGAGCGATTGAGTTGATTGAAAATTTTGGTCGTTTCTCTGGATTGCACATTAATTGGTCCAAGTCAGCTCTAATGCCTCTCAAGCCGGAGGGTTGGCATACAATATATCACAATCTATCGGTGGTAGACAGGTTTAAATACCTAGGTATTATAATAACTAGGGACCCTCCTCTAGCGTATACCTTGAACACAGAGCCCTTAATCTCCATATTTACAAAGAAGTTTGCGGCATGGCAATCCCTCCCCATTTCACTGATGGGGCGTTTGAATCTCATTAAGATGGTCCTCCTTCCTAAGGCCTTATATGTTTTAGAACATGCGAGTACGACCGTCCCTAGAAAGTTCTTTGACCGCCTCCACTCCATGATGTCAGCTTTCATTTGGGGAAAAGCCAGAAGGAAACTGGCGATCCGCACTTTACAGAGGCCTAAACTGCAGGGAGGAGCGGCACTACCGGATCTGTTTTTATACTTCCTAGCGGGACAGCTGCGCTACCTTGTCACTTGGGTATCCTCACAGCCCTTACCCAATACGGAGTTCTATCTGCAGAACTTCCTCCAACTACACTCCCTATGGCCGGTTCTGGAAGATATTAGCCTGTTCCATGGGAAAGCCCTCCCGATACATAAGCTTGCCCATCAAGTTTGGGAGGCAGCCAAGCTAAAATACTACACTGATATTCCGGACTTAATACCCTTGTGGGACAATCCTATGTTCCAACATCTAATTGGGCATGAGGGAGCTCCGATGTGGAAGGAACATGGTATCCTTACACTGAGAGATTTATATGAGGGAGGTTCCTTGAGATCCTACTCTCAGATTCAGGAAAAATTTGATACCCCAAGACACATGTTTTTCAGATATCTACAGGTTAGACATGCCCTATCTGCACAGTTTGGTAGGGGCTCAAAAAGGATTTCTAAATACCCCCTGATTGGAGTGCTTTCCACACAAGGTCCTAGAGGTCTTATATCGGCTATTTACACGCACCTCATAACCACGAAGATAGACACACCCCCTTTGACTGTTGAGGATAAGTGGAGGAATTGCATCCCGTCTCTTTCTGGAACGGAATGGGGCGAGGCGTTGGCGGCTCCTACAAGAGTATCCCCCTCAGTCAATAATAAGATGATACAATTGCATATACTGCATAGAAGTTATCTTACTCCTAGTAGGTTGTTTAAAATGGGTAGGTCTGAGAATGACAATTGCCTAAGATGTCACCAAGCTGGCGCCAACTTCTGGCACATGATGTGGGACTGTAGACTCATTCAAAACTTCTGGAAAGATGTGACGTCCCTACTGTCGGATCTAGTACCGGGTCGAGTCCCCCTTAGCCCTAAGATGTGCTTGTTAGGAATCATGGACGAGGAGCAATGGTCTCACCATCATAGGATATTTCTGGAGGAAACTTTATTTTTGGCCAGGAAGGCTATAGCCCTTCGATGGATGGCTGATAGAATGACTAATGTTAACCACTGGAAACAGGTAGTGAATCAGATTATCCCATTGGAGAAAGTAGTCTACATTCATAGGGGATGCCCCCAGAAATTTGAGAAAGTCTGGGGAGAATGGTGCGCGTCCGCAAATACGCTAAGTTCCCGTTGAGATTTCATATGCTTATGTAGACAGTGAAGGGAACTGTGAGGTGCTTTTATAGTAAATATCCACTTGGGAGAATATTCTTGTCATGGCGGGGTGGGAAAAAGATTATGAATCCTTACCGCTTTCTGCAAGAGGCCATGCTGCGTTCATGGGAAATTGTACTTTTAAACATGAATAATGTACCACAAAATGTTTCATATTGTTTTATTTTATTTATTTTCTGTACTTCTTGTATTTGTATTTATGCCAATCTGTACATTGACGCTATGATCTTTGTCTATTGAATTCATTGATATGCCGTAATGTCATGTACTTTGATAATGCAGATTTATACTTCAATAAAACGAGTTTAAAAAACAAACAAAAAAAAAACAAAAAACATATACATAGGCATAATTTTACATAGATACATTTCACATACATACCGTACATGGGGACATACTTATGCATCCATACACAGTGGTATACTTATGCTGTACATAAATGCACTCATTATACTACCATTAATATAATAAAGCAATAAAGGTTAACGTACCAAAGCATGTAGGCAGGATTGGTAGGCCTGCTCATATTGCATATGGGGATGAACCACCATTAGAGGAGTATTACGGGCAGCAGACTTGGCGAAGGGCATAGAAGTAATCCTGTAAAACTGAACATTAACTAATAGTTAAAGGGTAGGGATGAGCGAATTCGTACCGAATTTTGGGGTGTTCGTGACACGGACCTGAACCCGAACATTTACGTAAAAATTCGGGTTCGGGTTCGTTGTTCGGCGATTTCTATGACGCATTTTGAAAGCCTGCAAAGCAGCCAATCAACAAGCGTCATACTACTTTGGGCCATCAAAGCCATGCCTACTATTGGCATGGCTGTGATTGGCCAGTGCAGCAATGTGACCCAGCCTCTATTTAAGCTGGAGTCATGTAGCGCCGCACGTCACTCTGCTATGATCAGTGTAGGGAGAGGATGCAGCTGCTGTTAGGGCGAGATTAGGCAGGGATTAACTCAGCAAAAACACTTAATGAAGTGATCGATCTAAGGCTGTGAATCATTCAACTTCTGCTAGTTAATTGCTCATTGTTTTTAGGCTGCACAGAGCGTTTTTCTGTCACTTTTTTCTGGAGTGATTGGCGGCCATTTTGTGTCTTGTGGTGCGCCAGCACAAGCTGCCACCAAGTCCATTTAACCATCAATAGTATTTTTTTTGCTATATCCTACATCAGGGGCTTGGCTGTGCTTATTGTCACCCGTAGAAACTCAGGATAGAATTTTCTATATTTTATTTAGGGGTGAAATTCACTTGCAAAAATAGCAATCCCCTAAATCTGGTATTCCAGCTGTGGCTAGCCAAGTGTAATACTGTCTGCTGTCTGGCAAAGGATATTCCCAAAATAGCAATACCCTAAATCAGTGGTTTCTGCTGTTGCAGGCCAAGTGTAAATCTGTCCGTAAAAGGGTATATTACACTCAGCGTGCATCTCCAAGTATATTACACAAAGTGTTAAATTACAATTTCTAAAAGCATAAGCCTTTAAATTTGCACGCACTATTGTGCATCTCATAGTGTATTTCTGTCCGTAAAAGGGTATATTACATTCAAGGTGCAAATTCAAGTGCTGATAGGGTCATCCTCAATAACTTCACACGCTACTGTGCATCTCCAAGTGTAATTCTGTCCGTAAAAGGATACCTTTCATCCAGGGCCTAAATACTAGGCCTACAATTGATATTCCCCTAAATCTGTGGTTACTGCTGTGCCTGTATTAGTGTAATACGGTACATAAATAGATAGCCAGATAGTGTTAGGTGCCTGTAAAAAAAGGCCTGAATTTGAATTCAATACATTGGGCCAACACTTTTTTTTCTTATTGCGGTGAACGGTAACAATGAGGAAAACATCTATTAAGGGACGCGGATGTAGACATGGTCGTGGTGGTGTTAGTGGACCCTCTGGTGCTGGGAGAGGACGTGGCCATTCTGCCACAGCCACACGTCCTAGTGAACCAACTACCTCAGGTCCCAGTAGCCGCCAGAATTTACAGCGATATTTGGTGGGGCCCAATGCCGTTCTAAGGATGGTAAGGCCTGAGCAGGTACAGGCATTAGTCAATTGGGTGGCCGACAGTGGATCCAGCACATTCACATTATCTCCCACCCAGTCTTCTGCAGAAAGCGCACAGATGGCGCCTAAAAACAAAGCCCATCAGTCTGTCACATCACCCCCATGCATATCAGGGAAACTGTCTGAGCCTCAAGTTATGCAGCAGTCTCTTATGCTGTTTGAAAACTCTGCTGGCAGGGTTTCCCAAGGGCATCCACCTAGCCATTCCCCAGCGGTGGAAGACATAGAATGCACTGACGCACAACCACTTATGTTTCCTGATGATGAGGAGATGGGAATACCACCTCAGCACGTCTATGATGATGATGAAACACAGGTGCCAACTGTGCAGACTGAACAGGAGGTCAGGGAGGAAGACTGGGTGGAAGACGATGCAGGGGACGATGAGTTCATAGACCCCACATGGAATGAAGGTTGTGCCACTGACCTTCAGAGTTCAGAGGAAGAGGCAGTGGTGAGACCGAGCCAACAGCGTAGCAAAAGAGGGAGAAGGGGGCAAAAGCAGAACACCCACCGCCAAGAGAGTCCGCCTGCTACTGGCCACCGCGACCTGGGACCGAGCACCCCAAAGGCAGCTTCAAGGAGTTCCCTGGCGTGGCAGTTCTTCAAACAATGTGCTGCAGTGGAGTAAACACCTTAAAAACAAGGAACTCACTCAGGCTCCCCCTGCTACCTCTTCTGCTGCTGCCTCGGCCTCTTCCTCCACCTCGGGAGGAACGTTGTCACCTGCCGCCCAGCAAACAGAGGATGTACCACCAACACCACCACCTCCGTCACCGAGCATCTCCACCATGTCACACGACAGCGTTCAGCTCTCTATCTCACAAACATTTGAGAGAAAGCGTAAATTCCCACCTAGCCACCCTCGATCCCTGGCCCTGAATGCCAGCATTTCTAAACTACTGGCCTATGAAATGATGTCATTCAGGCTGGTGGACACAGACAGCTTCAAACAGCTCATGTCGCTTGCTGTCCCACAGTATGTTGTTCCCAGCCGCCACTACTTCTCCAAGAGAGCTGTGCCTTCCCTGCACAACCAAGTATCAGATAAAATCAAATGTGCACTGTGCAACGCCATCTGGTGCAAGGTCCACCTAACCACAGATACGTGGACCAGTAAGCACGGCCAGGGACGCTATATCTCCCTAACTGCACACTGGGTAAATGTAGTGGCGGCTGGGCCCCAGGCGGAGAGTTCTTTGGCGCACGTCCTTCCGCCGCCAACGATCGCAGGGCAACATTCTTTGCCTCCTGTAGCCTCCTCCTCCTACTCGGCTTCCTCCTCCTCTTCTTCCACCTGCTCATCCAGTCAGCCACACATCTTCACCACCAACTTCAGCACAGCCCGGGGTAAACGTCAGCAGGCCATTCTGAAACTCATATGTTTGGGGGACAGGCCCCACACCGCGCAGGAGTTGTGGCGGGGTATTGAACAACAGACCGACGAGTGGTTGCTGCCGGTGAGCCTCAAGCCCGGCCTGGTGGTGTGCGATAGTGGGCGAAATGTCGTCGCAGCTCTGGGACTAGCCAATTTGACGCACATCCCTTGCCTGGCGCATGTGCTGAATTTGGTGGTGCAGAAGTTCATTCAAAACTACCCCGACATGTCAGAGCTGCTGCATAAAGTGCGGGCCGTCTGTGCACGCTTCCGGCGTTCACATCCTGGCGCTGCTCGCCTGTCTGCGCTACAGCGTAACTTCGGCCTGCCCGCTCACCGCCTCATATGTGACCAGGTGGAACTCCACCTTGCACTTGCTGGACAGACTGTGCGAGCAGCAGCAGGCCATAGTGGAGTTTAACCACCTCAGCCCCCAGTGCTTAAACACCCTGAAAGACCAGGCCACTTTTTACACTTCTGACCTACACTACTTTCACCGTTTATTGCTCGGTCATGCAACTTACCACCCAAATGAATTTTACCTCCTTTTCTTCTCACTAATAGAGCTTTCATTTGGTGGTATTTCATTGCTGCTGACATTTTTACTTTTTTTGTTATTAATCGAAATTTAACGATTTTTTTTGCAAAAAAATGACATTTTTCACTTTCAGTTGTAAAATTTTGCAAAAAAAACGACATCCATATAGAAATTTTGCTCTAAATTTATAGTTCTACATGTCTTTGATAAAAAAAAAATGTTTGGGTAAAAAAAAAATGGTTTGGGTAAAAGTTATAGCGTTTACAACCTATGGTACAAAAATGTGAATTTCCGCTTTTTGAAGCAGCTCTGACTTTCTGAGCACCTGTCATGTTTCCTGAGGTTCTACAATGCCCAGACAGTACAAACACCCCACAAATACCCCATTTCTGAAAGTACACACCCTAAGGTATTCGCTGATGGGCATAGTGAGTTCATAGAACTTTTTATTTTTTGTCACAAGTTAGCGGAAAATGATGATTTTTTTTTTTTTTTTTTTTTTTCTTACAAAGTCTCATATTCCACTAACTTGTGACAAAAAATAAAAAGTTCTATGAACTCACTATGCCCATCAGCGAATACCTTGGGGTCTCTTCTTTCCAAAATGGGGTCACTTGTGGGGTAGTTATACTGCCCTGGCATTCTAGGGGCCCAAATGTGTGGTAAGGAGTTTGAAATCAAATTCTGTAAAAAATGACCTGTGAAATCCGAAAGGTGCTCTTTGGAATATGGGCCCCTTTGCCCACCTAGGCTGCAAAAAAGTGTCACACATCTGGTATCTCCGTACTCAGGAGAAGGTGGGGAATGTGTTTTGGGGTGTCATTTTATATATACCCATGCTGGGTGAGAGAAATATCTTGGCAAAAGACAACTTTTCCCATTTTTTTATACAAAGTTGTCATTTGACCAAGATATTTATCTCACCCAGCATGGGTATATGTAAAAAGACACCCCAAAACACATTCCTCAACTTCTCCTGAGTACGGGGATACCAGATGTGTGACACTTTTTTGCAGCCTAGGTGGGCAAAGGGGCCCATATTCCAAAGAGCACCTTTCGGATTTCACTCCTCATTTTTTCCTGAATTTGATTTCAAACTCCTTACCACACATTTGGGCCCCTAGAATACCAGGGCAGTATAACTACCCCACAAGTGACCCCATTTTGGAAAGAAGACACCCCAAGGTATTCCGTGAGGGGCATGGCGAGTTCCTAGAATTTTTTATTTTTTGTCACAAGTTAGTGGAAAATGATGATTTTTTATTTTTTTTATTTTTTTTTCATACAAAGTCTCATATTCCACAAACTTGTGACAAAAAATAAAAACTTCCATGAACTCACTATGCCCATCAGCGAATACCTTGGGGTCTCTTCTTTCCAAAATGGGGTCACTTGTGGGGTAGTTATACTGCCCTGGCATTCTAGGGGCCCAAATGTGTGGTAAGTAGGTAAATGACCTGTGAAATCCGAAAGGTGCTCTTTGGAATGTGGGCCCCTTTGCCCACCTAGGCTGCAAAAAAGTGTCACACATCTGGTATCTCTGTATTCAGGAGAAGTTGAGGAATGTGTTTTGGGGTGTCTTTTTACATATACCCATGCTGGGTGAGATAAATATCTTGGTCAAATGCCAACTTTGTATAAAAAAATGGGAAAAGTTGTCTTTTGCCAAGATATTTCTCTCACCCAGCATGGGTATATGTAAAATGACACCCCAAAACACATTCCCCAACTTCTCCCGATTACGGAGATACCAGATGTGTGACACTTTTTTGCAGCCGAGGTGGGCAAAGGGGCCCATATTCAAAAGAGCACCTTTCGGATTTCACAGGTCATTTTTTACAGAATTTGATTTCAAACTCCTTACCACACATTTGGGCCCCTAGAATGCCAGGGCAGTATAACTACCCCACAAGTGACCCCATTTTGGAAAGAAGAGACCCCAAGGTATTCGCTGATGGGCAAAGTGAGTTCATGGAAGTTTTTATTTTTTGTCACAAGTTAGTGGAATATGAGACTTTGTATGAAAAAAAAAAAAAAAAAAAAAATAAGCATTTTCCACTAACTTGTGACAAAAAATAAAAAATTCTAGGAACTCGCCATGCCCCTCACGGAATACCTTGGGGTGTCTTCTTTCCAAAATGGGGTCACTTGTGGGGTAGTTATACTGCCCTGGCATTTTCCAGGGGCCCTAATGTGTGGTAAGTAGGTAAATGACCTGTGAAATCCTAAAGGTGCTCTTTGGAATATGGGCCCCTTTGCCCACCTAGGCTGCAAAAAAGTGTCACACATGTGGTATCGCCGTATTCAGGAGAAGTTGGGGAATGTGTTTTGGGGTGTCATTTTACATATGCCCATGCTGGGTGAGAGAAATATCTTGGCAAAAGACAACTTTTCCCATTTTTTTATACAAAGTTGGCATTTGACCAAGATATTTCTCTCACCCAGCATGGGTATATGTAAAATGACACCCCAAAACACATTCCCCAACTTCTCCTGAGTACGGCGATACCAGATGTGTGACACTTTTTTGCAGCCTAGATGCGCAAAGGTGCCCAAATTCCTTTTAGGAGGGCATTTTTAGACATTTGGATACCAGACTTCTTCTCACGCTTTGGGGCCCCTAGAATGCCAGGGCAGTATAAATACCCCACATGTGACCCCATTTTGGAAAGAAGACACCCCAAGGTATTCAATGAGGGGCATGGCGAGTTCATAGAAATTTTTTTTTTTTGGCACAAGTTAGCGGAAATTGATATTTTTAATTTTTTTCTCACAAAGTCTCCCGTTCCGCTAACTTGGGACAAAAATTTCAATCTTTCATGGACTCAATATGCCCCTCACGGAATACCTGGGGGTGTCTTCTTTCCGAAATGGGGTCACATGTGGGGTATTTATACTGCCCTGGCATTCTAGGGGCCCTAAAGCGTGAGAAGAAGTCTGGAATATAAATGTCTAAAAAATTTTACGCATTTGGATTCCGTGAGGGGTATGGTGAGTTCATGTGAGATTTTATTTTTTGACACAAGTTAGTGGAATATGAGACTTTGTAAGAAAAAAAAAAAAAAAATTCCGCTAACTTGGGCCAAAAAAATATCTGAATGGAGCCTTACATAGGGGTGATAAATGACAGGGGGGTGATCAATGACAGGGGGGTGATCAATGACAGGGGGGTGATCAATGACAGGGGGGTGATCAGGGAGTCTATATGGGGTGATAACCACAGTCATTGATCACGCCCGTGTAAGGCTTCATTCAGACGTCCGGATGCGTTTTGCGGATCCGATCCATCTATCAGTGCATCCGTAAAAATCATGCGGACATCTGAATGGAGCTTTACAGGGGGGTAATCAATGACAGGGGGGTGATCAATGACAGGGGGGTGATCAGGGAGTCTATATGGGGTGATCACCACAGTCATTGATCATGCCCCTGTAAGGCTTCATTCAGACGTCCGGATGCGTTTTGCGGATCCGATCCATCTATCAGTGCATCCGTAAAAATCAAGCGGACATCTGAATGGAGCTTTACAGGGGGGTAATCAATGACAGAGGGGTGATCAATGACAGGGGGGTGATCAGGGAGTCTATATGGGGTGATCACCACAGTCATTGATCATGCCCCTGTAAGGCTTCATTCAGACGTCCGGATGCGTTTTGCGGATCGGATCCATCTATCAGTGCATCCGTAAAAATCATGCGGACATCTGAATGGAGCTTTACAGGGGGGTAATCAATGACAGGGGGGTGATCACCACAGTCATTGATCATGCCCCTGTAAGGCTTCATTCAGACGACCGGATGCGTTTTGCGGATCCGATCCATGTATCAGTGCATCCGTAAAAATCATGCGGACATCTGAATGGAGCTTTACAGGGGGGTGATCAGGGAGTCTATATGGGGTGATCACCACAGTCATTGATCATGCCCCTGTAAGGCTTCATTCAGACGTCCGGATGCGTTTTGCGGATCCGATCCATCTATCAGTGCATCCGTAAAAATCATGCGGACATCTGAATGGAGCTTTACAGGGGGGTAATCAATGACAGGGGGGTAATCAATGACAGGGGGGTGATCAGGGAGTCTATATGGGGTGATCACCACAGTCATTGATCATGCCCCTGTAAGGCTTCATTCAGACGTCCGGATGCGTTTTGCGGATCCGATCCATCTATCAGTGCATCCGTAAAAATCATGCGGACATCTGAATGGAGCTTTACAGGGGGGTAATCAATGACAGGGGGGTGATCACCACAGTCATTGATCATGCCCCTGTAAGGCTTCATTCAGACGACCGGATGCGTTTTGCGGATCCGATCCATGTATCAGTGCATCCGTAAAAATCATGCGGACATCTGAATGGAGCTTTACAGGGGGGTAATCAATGACAGGGGGGTGATCAATGACAGGGGGGTGATCAGGGAGTCTATATGGGGTGATAACCACAGTCATTGATCATGCCCCTGTAAGGCTTCATTCAGACGTCCGGATGCGTTTTGCGGATCCGATCCATCTATCAGTGGATCCGTAAAAATCATGCGGACGTCTGAATGGAGCTTTACAGGGGGTTGATCAATGACAGGGGGGTAATCAATGACAGGGGGGTGATCAGGGAGTCTATATGGGGTGATCAGGGGTGATTAGGGGTGATCAGGGGCTAATAAGGGGTTAATAAGTGACGGGGGGGGGGTGTAGTGTAGTGTAGTGGTGCTTGGTGCTACTTTACTGAGCTACCTGTGTCCTCTGGTGGTCGATCCAAACAAAGGGGACCACCAGAGGACCAGGTAGCAGGTATATTAGACGCTGTTATCAAAACAGCGTCTAATATACCTGTTAGGGGTTAAAAAAAACACATCTCCAGCCTGCCAGCGAACGATCGCCGCTGGCAGGCTGGAGATCAACTCTCTTACCTTCCGTTCCTGTGTGCGCGCGTTCACAGGAAATCTCGCGTCTCGCGAGATGACGCGTATATGCGTGACTGTGCGCAGCGCTGCCACCTCCGGAACGCGATCCTGCGTTAGGCGGTCCGGAGGTGGTTAAGCTGCAGCACGCACGGGTCAGTCGCACTGCGGAACAGCACCACTTCACCACCAATGACTGGGCCTCCATGCGAGACCTGTGTGCCCTGTTGCAATGTTTTGAGTACTCCACCAACATGGCCAGTGGTGATGACGCCGTTATCAGCGTTGCAATACCACTTCTATGTCTCAGTCTCAGAAGTGACTCAGAGGGAGGTTTTTTGCAACAGCAGAGGCCAGGTACAAATGTGACCAGCCAGGGCCCACTACTGGAGGACGAGGAGGACGAGGATGAGGAGGATGAGGAGGAGGTGGAGGAGGATAAGGATGAAGCATGTTCACAGCGGGGTGGCACCCAACGCAGCTTGGGCCCATCACTGGTGCGTGGCTGGGGGGAAACGGAGGACGATGACGATACGCCTCCCACAGAGGACAGCTTGTCCTTACCTCTGGGCAGCCTGGCACACATGAGCGACTACATGCTGCAGAGCCTGCAGAGTTGCCCACATTTTAACGTGTGCGGACTACTGGGTTGCCACCCTGCTGGATCCCCGTTACAAAGACAATATGCCCAGCCTTGACGCGGTGAGTGGCTTACTATGCTTTGGCCAAAATATAAACCAATGTCTCATCCAGCATGGAGGGCAGAGTGCTGGATGTAGTGTGCGATCACATTTGCATTTTCCGTTTGAATATGCCCACCTTATTTCCTGCACTGGAGCGTGATAGGAAGATGTGCGAATACAAGCGCACGTTGTTAGACGCGCTACTGAGAACATTCCCAAATGTCACAGGGGAACAAGTGGAAGCCCAAGGCGAAGGCAGAGGAGGAGCAAGAGGTCGCCAATGCAGCTGTGTCAGCTCCTCTGAGGGCAGGGTTAGCATGGCAGAGATGTGGAAAAGTTTTGTCACCACGCCACATCTAACTGCACCACCACCTGATATGGAACGTGTTAGCAGGAGGCAGCATTTCACTAACATGGTGGAACAGTACGTGTGCACACCCCTCCACGTACTGACTGATGGTTCGGCCCCATTCAACTTCTGGGTCTCCAAATTGTCCACGTGGCCAGAGCTAGCCTTTTATGCCTTGGAGGTGCTGGCCTGCTCGGCGGCCAGCGTTTTGTCTGAACGTGTATTCAGCACGGCAGGGGGCGTCATTACAGACAAACGCAGCCACCTGTCCACAGCCAATGTGGACAAGCTGACGTTCATAAAAATTAACCAGGCATGGATCCCACGGGACCTGTCCATCCCTTATGCAGATTAGACATTTATAACTACAAAGTACCTCCCCTTAACCATATATTCTTGTACTCCAGGGCACTTTTTCATTCAATCCTCTTTTTTTAATTTTACCATTATGTTGCGAGGCAACCCAAAGTTGAATGAACCTCTCCTCCGTCTGGGTGCCAGGGGCCTAAATATCGTAAACCTGCCTGTTACAATGGTGTGTGACATGAAGCCTGATTCTCTGCTATGGGACCTCTCTCCTCTGTCTGGGTGCCGCCCCTAAATATCTCACAGTGGCCTGTTCCAGTGGTGGTTGACATGAAGCCTGGTTCTCTGCTATGACATGAAGCCTGATTCTCTGCTATGGGACCTCTCTCCTCTGTCTGGATGCCGGGGCCTAAATATCTCACAGTGGCCTGTTACAGTGGTGGGTGACATGAAGCCTGATTCTCTGCTATGGGACCTCTCTCCTCTGTCTGGGTGCCGGGGCCTAAATATCTCACAGTGGCCTGTTCCAGTGGTGGGTGATATGAAGTCTGATTCTCTGCTATGACATGAAGCCTGATTCTCTGCTATGGGACCTCTCTCCTCTGTCTGGATGCCGGGGCCTAAATATCTCACAGTGGCCTGTTACAGTGGTGGGTGACATGAAGCCTGATTCTCTGCTATGGGACCTCTCTCCTCTGTCTGGGTGCCGGGGCCTAAATATCTCACAGTGGCCTGTTCCAGTGGTGGGTGACATGAAGTCTGATTCTCTGCTATGACATGAAGCCTGATTCTCTGCTATGGGACCTCTCTCCTCTGTCTGGGTGCCGGGGCCTAAATATCTCACAGTGGCCTGTTCCAGTGGTGGGTGACATTAAGCCTGATTCTCTGTTATGACAAGAAGCCTGATTCTCTGCAATGGGACCTCTCTCATCTGTCTGGGTTCCGGGGCCTAAATATCTGAAAGTGGCCTTTCCAGTGCTGGGTGACATGAAGCCTGATTCTCTGCTATGGGACCTCTCTCCAATTGATATTGGTTATTTATTTATTTTTTTTATTTAATTTCCCTATCCACATTTGTTTGCAGGGGATTTACCTACATTTTGCTGCCTTTTGCATCCAGGTGTTCGCTCAACTCTATTAAAGGGGTTATCTCAGCTATCTCAACTCGAAGATTGGTGGCATATCACAGGTGCAGGTCCCACCTACGCTATGCAAACCTTCGCTCGCAGACCATAAGTTGTTTAGCACTCATATTGGTGAAGGTTTCATTAGTGTGATGCAGGTTGGGCGGCTATGTGCTCTCCAGTGGCGGGCAGCCACCCCAAACCATCCTATTATGATCTGCCGTTGACATTATTGGTCATGCCCGACAAACCTCAAGTGTCAAATTAAGATTTGACCATACAATGGAAATGCATAGTCAACATACCTACCAAATAGTCTTCATATTGCTATATCTAAAAGAATTATGGCTCTTAGCACACAACAATAAAAATGGTGCAAAATAGGTTGGTCACTAAGGGGTCAATTTATAAACCTTAATATGAGGTAACATTTTATAACATTCATTATTTTAAGGGCACAGAGATTTACCCTCTACTCTGCACTGTTCATCGTGACCCTAAACAATTTTCCTCTCCGTGGAAGTTTGATCTGAACCACTTCTTAGATGACAATGGAAATTTCAAGAAGAATGATGCATTGATGCCTTTTTAAGCAGGTAGGACCTGGAGTATGTGCAGTGGCATATTGACCAGAAAGGAAAAGCATATGACTGTGATGGAGACAGGAAGGAGACTTAAAGGGAGTCTGTCACCACATTTCAGCATATTAGACCGATCAAATAGGGTTATATCATCCACCCAGAACTTAAAAACGGTACCTTTGTTGTAGAAAACGGACTTTTATTTTAGCCGAAAATGAACTTATAAGGTTATGTTAATGAGCCCTCTCAAGTGCCCAGGGTGGTCTCTCAATCCTCGGAGCCCCAGGCAGCACCTCCTAAACGGCTCATAACCCCGCCCTGGTTATGCGCCTCTGCCCGCCCGTTTACTCCCCTCCCCTGTCCTTTTCCACTGCGGCTGTGCGGTCCAAATCGTAGCGGGCGCATGCGCAGTAGGTATCGCGATGCCCTGCCAGGAGCGGGCATCGCATTGCGCATGCGCCCGCTACGATTTGGACCGCACAGCCGCAGTGGAAAAGGACAGGGGAGGGGAGTAAACGGGCGGGCAGAGGCGCACGGAGGGCGGGGTTATGAGCCGTTTAGGAGGTGCTGCCTGGGGCTCCGAGGATTGAGAGACCGCCCTGGGCACTTAAGAGGGCTCATTAACATAATCTTATAAGTTCATTTTCGGCTAAAAGAAAAGTCCGTTTTCTACAACAAAGGTACAGTTTTTAAGTTCTGGGTGGATCATATAACCCTATTTGATCGGTCTAATATGCTGAAATGTGGTGACAGACTCCCTTTAAATTACTCTAGTCCTTTATTTCCTCCCTGCCAAGAGACATTGAAAGAGTGCTAAAATAACTTTTAATATACAGTAGTATGTTACAAGGTGTTTGTGTATCTGTAGAGGAGACTTGCTTCTTTATAAAGTCCTAGGGAAGAAGAAAGTAGGAGGAGTGGAAAATATAAAATTAGTTAGCTTGTTGCTTGCTTGTTTGTAACTTAGCAGGCTTGTAAAAGGAAGACAGAGAGACCTGCAGCACAAACAGCTGTGGGTTTAAGGGTAAGACTACTGCCGATGATGTTTTTCTTTCACTGAAGCAGCACCTTAAGCTTTTGGACATTTTATTTTAAAGGGAACCTGTCCCCAAGAAAATGCAGTACAATCTGTTATAGAGCAAGAGTTCATATCAATTATTGACAGCTTTCCCTGTGGAAGTGTGTATGCAGAAATCGCTGTCAATCACTGAGCAGGACCCCCCATTTGGCTATTGAGCGCAGAAGGAGCAGAGCTCTAAATGAATAAATTACAAGTTATTATTTATATTTTTTTCATTTTTGAATAACTTTTTTATCTTTTTCCATAAAAATATATCTCAATCTGCTCAGCCCCTCCAGCTCTGTACCACTCTGCCTGAAGATTGCACTGCCTTTTCACAGTGATAGGAGAGCTTTAACACTTGTGACCACACATAGAGTCATAAATAATTATTGAATTGTTTTTTTATTATTAATTACTTTCAGGAAAGAGAATCTGCCAAGGGGAGAATTTGGCCCGAATGGAAATCTTCATTTTTCTCACCAAAATCCTGCAAAATTTTAAACTGACTTCTCCGACTGACTTCACGGAGGCTGATATTGCTCCAAAAATGGCAGGATTCTTAAATGCTCCCATTAACTACAAGCTGTCATTTATACCTCGCTAGGACTGATGTACTGTGGTCTTCATATGTACCCTGGTCATCCAATGTGGTCAATCAATTTATGGGCTTTCCATGGGTAATACATTAGTAAGTGACTTGTATTACCTTCTCGCTACATGATAAATGCCATTGGCTGAAGTGAGACAACCTCTTTAAAATGTAGAAAAGAAAGGCCTGCACCTGACAGCCCTCTCCCCAGCCGAAACATGGATTTAAATGTTAAAACTGATCTCTTTTTACTAAAACTTATCTCTTATATCTCTTATATATATATACAGTACAGACCAAAAGTTTGGAATACACCTTCTCATTCAAAGAGTTTTCTTTATTTTCATGACTAAGAAAATTGTAGATTTACACTGAAGGCATCAAAACTATGAATTAACACATGTGGAATTATATACATAACAAACAAGTGTGAAACAACTGAAAATATGTCATATTCTAGGTTCTTCAAAGTAGCCACCTTTTGCTTTGATTACTGCTTTGCACACTCTTGGCATTCTCTTGATGAGCTTCAAGAGGTAGTCTCCTGAAATGGTTTTCACTTCACAGGTGTGCCCTGTCAGGTTTAATAAGTGGGATTTCTTGCCTTATAAATGGGTTTGGGACCATCAGTTGCGTTGAGAAGTCAGGTGGATACACAGCTGATAGTCCTACTGAATAGACTGTTAGAATTTGTATTATGGCAAGAAAATAGCAGCTAAGTAAAGAAAAACGAGTGGCCATCATTACTTTAAGAAATGAAGGTCAGTCAGTCAGCCAAAAAATTGGGAAAACTTTGAAAGTAAGGGCTATTTGACCATGAAGGAGAGTGATGGGGTGCTGCGCCAGATGACCTGGCCTCCACATTCACCGGACCGGAACCTAATCGAGATGGTTTGGGGTGAGCTGGACCGCAGAGTGAAGGCAAAAGGGCCAACAAGTGCTATGCATCTCTGGGAACTCCTTCAAGACTGTTGGAAGACCATTTCAGGGGACTACCTCTTGAAGCTCATCAAGAGAATGCCAAGAGTGTGCAAAGCAGTAATCAAAGCAAAAGGTGGCTAATTTGAAGAACCTAGAATATAACATATTTTCAGTTGTTTCACACTTGTTTGTTATGTATATAATTCCACATGTGTTAATTCATAGTTTTGATGCCTTCATAGTCATGAAAATAAAGAAAACTCTTTGAATGAGAAGGTGTGTCCAAACTTTTGGTCTGTACTGTATAAATAAGTTTATGTCTGTCTGTCTGGACATCTGTCTGTCTGTTTTTTATGCGCAACCAAACGACTGGACCGATCTTAACCAAATTTGGCACACAGGTACATCAGCTTTCTTAGCTCTCTAGTGCGTACCTTTCCTGAGATATTTCCAAAAAATTACCTGCATTAGCCATTACAAGCCTGAAAGTCTCTAACTGCTATACACACGGTCACATGTCCTTTATCAGCCAATAGAAGCTCGCAGGCCCTTCGAAGCTTGCAGGTCCTTCGTCTCCACATAGACACAGCTTTACACCAGGTTTCCATAACAAGCCTGCCATTTTTCTTCACTTCTGCAGGTAAGCTTTAAAGGGGCAGAGGTGCTGTGGATGACACTGTTAAGGGAGCAGAGTGCTGTGAAGGTCACAGTTCAGGGGGCAGGTAGGGTGGCCATTCAGGCTACCATCAAAAGACTGACTTCAAACCCCATCCCCAGGTCCTGCTAAGCCACATTTCTTATCTGTTTAGGCCACGCCCCCTTCCACTCCTCAGCTGACAGAGATTGAAACAAATGAAGTTAAAAATCAACTTTTGTCAGCTGCAAAGGTGTGAAGGACGCTTTATCCCTGTAGCTCACACTCAGCACACTGCTGCTGTTTTAGAGTGAACTGTTCAAAAGGATACACCCCCTATGCGGTTAGACCACGCCCCCTCTCACTCCTCAGCCGATAGGGATTGAAATAATGGCGTTAAAAATGAACTTCTATCAGCTGCAGAGGTGGGAGGGACGGTGACTTTCTCCCTGCAGCTCACACTTAGAAAGCACAGTGCTGCTGTCTTAGAGTGAGCTGTTCAAAAGGACACGCCCCATATCCGGTTAGGCCACACCCCCTCCCACTCCTCAGCCAACAAAGATTGAAAAAATGAAGTTAAAAATCAACTTCTAGGTCCCGCTAAATCTTACCCCCATCCACTTAGTCCACGCCCCCTCCCACTCCTCAGCCGACAGGGATTGAAAAAATAAAGTTAAAAATCAACTTCTGTCAGCTGCAGGGGTGGGAGTAAGGGTGACTTTCTCCCTGCAGCTCACGCTTAGACAGCACAGTGCTGCTATCTGAGAGTGAGCTGTTCAAAAAGACATCCCTGTGTCCTTCCAGGCCCTACCCCGACGGAGGATAGGGAGTCTGAAAGCCCGACTGTCCGGCCTAAAACTGGACCTCTGACCACCCTAGGGGCAGGCTGCTATTGAGGTCACAGTTAAGGGGATGGTCCGCTATGGAGGTTAGTGTTAAGGGGCAGATTGCTTTAAAGGCCACTGTTAAGGAGGCGGGCTCCTGTGGAGGTCACTGTCAAGGGGGTGGTGTGCTGTGAAACTTACTGTTAAAGGGGAAGGCTGCTGTAAAGGTCAAAGTGAAGTTGGTGGGGTGCTGTGGAGCACAGAAATTTGGCACACAGGTACATCAGTTATCCGAGAAGGTTTTAGACCGGGTCTGAGCTCTCTGAGATATTCCCGAAAAATCACCTGCATTAGCCAATGCAAGCCTGCAAGTCTTTCTCTTCAAATCCCAACTGCCATACACACAGTCACATATCCTTTATCAGCCAATAGAAGCTCGCAGGCCCTTAGTCTACACATACACACAGTTTTACTCCAGGTTTCCATAACAACCCAGCCATTTTTCTTCACTGCTTTAGGTCAGCTTTAGGCTAGGGCTATATGTCGACATGTGTTGCTTGACAATATGTCTCACGACACATAGTGCACAACTACACTGCGACATTGATGTCGCACGACAATTTTTATAATAATAGTGTGACACCATAGCCTATCATTATAAAAATTGTTGTGCGGCATTAATATGACAAAATGTTGCGCGACACATGTCGCCCTAGCCATTAAGGGGCAGCTGCTGTGGAGGTCACTGTTAAGGGGGCATGGGCCACTATTAAAAGTGCAGCTACTGTGGAGCTCACTGTTAAAGGGGCGGGCACTGTGGAGCTCGCAGGCCCTTAGTCTACACATACACACAGTTTAACTGCAGGTTTCCATAACAAACCAGACATTTTTCTTCACTGCTATAGGTCAGCTTTAGGCTAGGGTTATGTTTCCTGAGGCGATGTGAGGTAATTCAACTAACTTTATTCAGACACAAACAATATGACAAAGGTTAAAAACATGTTAACATGCAACAATCTATAACATGAATAACTCCTAACATCCTCCCTTTCTTGTGAAATCAAGTAATATATAACATAAGATGATTGGATACCACAATACATTCCAAAGGTGACAATGTTTTTTATAATGTATCTAGCATACAAAATCTTTATATCTTGTTGGTGTTCTAATAACCCTAGTTCTAGTACGTCTTGGTGTGGCAGGAGCTTCACATTGTTGCATATGATCATCCATCCCTGTTTCTTCGGGAGTTGTCTCATCTGGAGATGTACCTGATGTAATCACTTATTTCAATGTCAGATTTGTCATCCGCAGTCCTCAGAAACTTCCTATTCCTTCTGTACAACTGTCCATTTGCTTCCACTTTATAAGATCGTGGAGCAACTTTCTCCAAACAAATACCTTGTCGCCAAATTTCATCTGTTGACGACGGCGATGGTTGTATTCGCACTGGCTGACCAATGCTTAGTTCAGGAAGTTCCTTGGCTCCTTTATCATAATATGCCTTTGCTTTTTTGCGTCTTTCAGTTAGGTTCTCGACCACTCCTTTTATAACCTTTGGAAACAGCAGTTTCTGAGCAGTCGGAAGTAAAGTCCTGGTCCTTCTTGACATTAGCCATTTTACAGGACTACTGCTGGTGCCTTCTGATGGGGTATTTCTCCAGTCAAGAACCGCTTTCCAGATATCCATGTCATCTCGTTTAGCTTTCTGTCACGGCTGAGGATGGGGGAAATCCTCAGCCGTGTGGAGCCCGCTGATGTTATGGCTGCTTGACCAAGAAGACAGGATTAGAGAGCAGGTCACCTCCTAAATGCATCCCTAACCTGACCCTGGCTCCTAGCTACATGAGCCAACCTTGATGGTAGGAGGGCTCATGCTCCGGAACCTAGAAGTCCCTGCTAGCCCTCAAGGTGGCCCTAAACTAGGAGCTGAGTAAGACAACCCACTCCTCCAAGACACGGAGGAGCAGGAGTCTCAATGGCCAAGCTGCTGGAAAAGGGGAAACATAAACAGCTCTATGGATATGGCAGGTGAACACAGAGTTCCACCTACCTGCCACAGCCTTGCTGACTGGATCCCTGTGTTAGCAGGGTGCAGAGCACAAACGCATCCCCACACAAGGACCCAGATCCATAGCTGCACAAGATCACAACAAAACATCAAACGGACATCACACATCACTAGAAATAAACTTAATGAGACATTATGGTTATGACCACAGGGGTGGCTCTTACTGACAGGTATTAAAGACAGGAGGCTGCTTTCAGCTAAGCATGGCTGAAGCAACCTGCAGACCTGCAAAAGCAGTGAGGCTTTATAGGCCAAGAAGCCACACCCCACAGTCGGACACACCCAGTGCACACACACACTAGGAAGGAGATTAACCCTTCCAACACCAGGGAAGGGAAAACACCACTTAAAGGGGACGTGCACACAATAACATAAAAAGCAAGTGCACACATACACACATCACACAAAACCGCATGCACAACATAGCAAGCTGCAATGGCACAGCTCAGACTGCTACGCTGCCACATACATACTGTTGCCAGCGGCAACCACAGGTGAGGCAAATACCACTTTATTACTTTTAATGCCTGTTAGGGCTAAGTTACACCTATTGTTCCTGTACCTACCAATAACTAAGACATAACTTTTAATAGATACTGCTACTAATACTTAAATAAGTGACTAAATAAACTAAATGGTTAAAACTTCCAGCGTCCGCTGGCCTTTCAATCTCAGTTTAGAGTGCCCTGTCAGGATGTCGCCAGGGCCAATATTACGAATACCATAAAGACCATGGTAGCCTGTTGTGCAGGCACTATATGGTGAGCAGAAAACACAGAAAGGGGCCGGTCAAATAGGAAAAGAAAGGGACGAGCATCCTGGGATCAAAAATAAGGTAGAGGATCTGTATAGCTAAAGGGAACACACATGAGAAGGAATGAATGTACGCAGAATGAATCTAAGGGGTGGCTAAAAGATAAGTAATATGTACATACATGAAAATAACACAGAGAACAAGCGGACATTAATTATAGGGCAATAGTATGTGCAGTGATGAGCACCCCTATACCCTCATAAGGGCCGATAAGAACCTGAACCCTCAGATGTGAACTAAAGCGTCTGAGATAAAACAATAAGGGAACGTACAGGCTGCATAATTGAGGATGTTGAGATACGCAGCAGATACCCATTTCGGTAGGGACAACTAGACATGGGGAGAAGAGGTCAGGACACATACCATAACGATTTGACCCGATGGTGCTAACGCTGAAGTCCACGGGCATGCGCTGTAATGAAGCATCATAAGCTGAATCGGAGCGGCCGGGAACTAAGTCGGCAGACATGCGCAGGAGACATCTGCCTGAAAAATTTCTAAGTGTGTGGGACATGCGCAGTGTAAACCCATGACGTGAGCGAATTAGGAGGACATGAATGGAAGGCTGCTTACGTCAGGGGGTGGAGCCCTGCAGCGCGTCCTATTACCGCCTCAACTCTGGATCCCTAATTACGTCAGGGGGTGGAGTCCTGCAGAGCATCCTATCACAGCCTAAGCCCTGGTCTCTAACTCACGCCCCACAGTAACACACACAGGAAACACGTAATAAACAAAGGTTGTATAAGCTAGCCGTGAGCGGAAACGCTCACACTCTGCCCTTACCCCTGAAGACGCCGGTACACGGCGAAACATGTCGGGGGGCAGTGTGAGCCTCTAATTTTAACTCGGCATACCGCTGAAGCCTCCTACTACTGTGTTCAGTAGTCACACAGTGTCTACAAGTTGAAACTGGCAGCGCGCAGCCAGTTAGACACTAGTGTGGAATCACACAGTAGCATATAACCCTGGTCAGGCGACATCCTGACAGGGCACTCTAAACTGAGATTGAAAGGCCAGCGGACGCTGGAAGTTTTAACCATTTAGTTTATTTAGTCACTTATTTAAGTATTAGTAGCAGTATCTATTAAAAGTTATGTCTTAGTTATTGGTAGGTACAGGAACAATAGGTGTAACTTAGCCCTAACAGGCATTAAAAGTAATAAATTGTTGCACAATACACCTTATCCTTGTACTTAAAGGGAATAGTTTAGTTATTGAAGGCAAATACCACAGCCCTCACCTGTGATTGACAACCAAAGAAAACCGCTGACAACCGCATGCGGTTCAAGAGTCACGGTCATAGCCATGGCCGTGACACTTTCTTTATGAGTGTTTTTGCTATTTTTACAGTAGCTTCAGCTTTACCGTTGGACTGACTGTGATATGGGGATGATGTAAGATGTTCAAATTCCCACTCTCTACAAAATCGTGCAAACTCTGAGCTGACAAACTGTGGTCCGTTATCTGTAATTACAGAATCAGGGATTCCATGTCTGCTAAAATGTGCTTTGCAACAATCTATAATTGTTTTAGAGGTGGTATCAGAAACTAAATCAATTTCCCAGAAATCTGAATAATAATCAACAATTATTAAGTAATCTTGTCCTGTTAAGGAAAATAAGTCCATGCCTAGTTTGCTCCAGGGTAGAGTGGGCAATTTGTGAGTCATCAGAGGTTCTTTTGTTTGTTTACGCATATACTCATTGCAAGTATTACAGTTCTTTATTGCCTCTATAATCTCTGGGCCCATGTGTGGCCAAAAGATGACATCCTTGGCCTTGCGAAGGCATGCTTCTATTCCTAAGTGGCTAGAATGAGTCCTCGCTATCATTTCTGGGCACATGTTTTTTGGTATGATGACCCTGTGTCCTTTATACAGAATTCCATTTTGTATGCTTATCTCATCTCTAAAGCCCCAGTAGTCCCTGATACAAATCAGTATTTTTTCTTTTTGGTCTGGCCATTGTTGTCGCAATTCATGCGACTCTCCTTCTTCTTTGTGTGGTGCCAAATCAATTAGAAGTATAAGTATGTGCATGCCATACAGCTTTATAATGAGACCAGACACGCTAGGTGGTTTCATGAAAGCATCTTCTCATCTTCCTTGAGCATGGTAGAAGAGCAGGCGAGAGAGCCTTTTATTCACAGTACATTCCCTTAAATAGCAGACATGACATCACAAAAGGGGTGTTCCTTAAGAAGAGACTATTGGCTACTTAACCTGATAGGAGTGGTTTCACTGAGTCTATAGGTGTATTTGAAGACTGTAATGTAATCCCCTCTTTCCCCCTCCCTCATTGACCTTCTCATACATATGGTTTGCAGCCATCTAGTGGACAGAAATGTGTACTACATAATATTCTCATTATATATTCATAAAATCATAAATCCTTCTCTCACAAATCCCTTCTTTTTGCGGGAAATAGACCAGAGGTGAACAGGCAAAAGTGAGGTACTCTCCCAACGCCCTAAACAGCGAAGAGCTGGACTTTCCTTATTGCTTCACCAGGTCCCCTCAACTCCCTTTCGGGTTTGCCTTCACCTTGTCCTATTTACACCTTATTTACTTAAGGATGGAATAATCTTTGTCTTTGACAGGGGCACAGCACATATACACAGTGTGGGCATGGATGTATTATACATTTTCCAAACCAATTTTCCTAAAATGTAGAACTATATGACAGCCTGTTAAAACCAAATTCTAATAACATTGTAGTCGCTGAACCAGTTCCCAAAACATTATTCTGGCCATGATATTAATTTCAGAATTTTTCCCGTCAGTTCATTTGATAAAGTTCATCAGTTTCTTCAGATCCTTGGTGATCCTTCCATCAGGGGCAGTGTTGTCCAGGATGTAGATGCAGCCGTTCTTGTAGACCCCTCCTTTTTCTGCTGTCAAGGACCAGTCGGTTCTGTAGAGTCATCACTGGAAAAGAGCTCAGTTGTTCCACCATTCTCTGCACAGCATCACAGATATAATTCACAAATCTCTGTTGATGACAATAGATATGTTAATCCAATCAAAAAAATTATTATTATTATTTTTATTTTTACTAATCATGGGAATTAATGACTCGAATCCTGCAACTATCTGACTTTTTGCTTTAAATTAATCAGAAACTCTTCTACAGATTCCTATGGCATCCATGTATCCATGTATAAACGTGAGTCAAAAGATGTAGGCAGTGACCTCCTTAGTCGTGACCAGACAATGTTTTCTGATTTGATCCTACTCAGGAGGTGAGAATAGAACAAATGGCATCAGTACCCGATCAGGACTTGATCAGGGTACATTGACCACTTCATTCCACCTGCATCCTGGGTCGGAGTTTCAAATCTCCACACAATCACCAGATATCTGCGTTTTGATAATTTTGGTTGATAACACTGTCAGGGTAAACGTTAGAGTCACTACTTGTCATCTTCAGCTGAATTATGTAAGAACAATATCCTGGAGGGAAAACACCAAAGGGCTTTCCTGTATAAATCCTGTCTCTAAGGTCAGTTTGTCATTATATTTTAAATTTGGCCAAATATTTAATGTCAATTATAGGTAAGGATGTAGGAGCCACAGAAGCAACTAAACTTTGAGGTATCTCTCTTACCAACATTCTAAATTTGCCTAGGGGATCTTTGTCACTTACACATGCTCCTAACACATATATCCCCAAATCCTGTTGTATAGGATTTCTAATGGACAGGAACAGAGGATTACATTCATCATGTTTACAACTGTTTGGTGGGGTTCCCTTCAGGATAGTCATTCTTTGCGACAAACCTTCACCTTTACTGACTCTAGAGGTAGTTTCCACTGGATTATATTCCTAACACTTTAGACTAGTACTCCATTCTGTTAATCTCCAATATCCACAGTTGGTATGGTCATATTTAAATACAATTACCATAGACTGGGTCAGTCCCCGTCACACAGATGTACTTATCAGACCAAAACCAAGTGTCCTATCTGTCATCTGTCTTACAGTCCACTATACTGAAAAAGTCAACTTAGTTGTTCCTGACTCATCTTGATAATATAAAACCGTTGGAATTTGATTTGACTGTGATTTCCTCTTTGCACAATATGGAACAAACAATAAGGCATGAAACAACATTATGGCTCTTATAGTCCTGACACTTGATTGCAATACGATCAGTTTCTCCTTGCAATTCGACAGCAGTGGCGGCGGTCATCAGGACTTGATGTAGATCTTCAAACCGTAGCTCTAGGACTTTCCACCCGTCTCTTGTTTCACCACTATCCAATCTCCTAATTGCGAAGAATGAATCGCTTCTATACAGTCTGGATTCTAGGAAACAACTAAAACTTGGAAATACACATTAGACAATAAACTTGTGCAACAGACAACATAATTTGGAAAACTACTATGCTGCATCTGGAACTATTGGGGAAATAGACACCTAATCCAGGAGCATTCCCAAAGAGTACTTCATAAGGACTTAGGCCTATCTTCCGGTTAGATGTATATCGGATGAAGAAAAACCCCAGGGATAGGTACTCTCACCTCAGTCAGTATCTTTTAGCTGTAGCCTTCGCTACAGGCCAAATCTCCGAATATCCTGGAAAGAGATCAATATAGACACAGACATATTCACACTGTTCCACCTTTGTTCCGAATGTAGTCAATCCGCAGTCTCTGAAATGGGTAAGATGACCTTGGCATATGCCTTCCTGGAACTCCCATAGTTCTCTCATCATTATTACAGCAACTAACCTAGTGGCAGCATTGTTGAACCCAGGAGTCATCCACCACAGAACCCAATCACACCTTCTCTCTCTCGATTTGCCCATGTTCTAAATCCATCCTCTTTAGGTAGAGCGCCCTCTAAAGGAAGAGTTTATTACCAACTCTCCAGAGTCCTATTATCACTTCTACCTTTATCCTTTGATGTTTCCTTTCAGCCTCTGTAACCTGTATCTGAAAAAGGCAAACTTTTTGGAAGTCCACTGGCCATAAGCCATCCTTTATCACACAGATTTCCACTTAGGGTAGACTTCAGGTAATAATGTAGCCTCTACCTCCTCAGGCAGCATCAGGGCATCAAACATCTTTCATACACTCAGCATTCATTATTGATGGGCTTAGCCATGGATCCAACAAAATCTCTGCTTCACTAGATTAGACCATAATAATGAGTGATACCGAAGGCATACCTGGATGTTAGCAGTCTTACCCTCAGCCATCTTACCAACCTCAGCGAGTGTCTTCAGCTCTGTCTCCTGCACTACCATTGCTGGACGGAGTGGTTCTTTCTTGACAACATCAGATTAAGTAGGAACAGCATATCCTGTCCGAAATGATCCATCTTCCAGGAACCTGAAATGATCTACCAGAAACTCAAAAATGTGGTTATTAATTGGAGATATTAAATTTGAATTTTTAATATTTTATATTTTTATTTACTACTCCCAGCCTCCCCCCTTCCAGATGCAGCAGAGTGATCGGATCTAATTTTTGCACACCCTTAAGACGGTGATTAATTGGTGAGAGGATTAGGAATTGCATTACTAGATGCTCCTACACATGTGATACTATCCTTAGCCATGAGAGATCATGGAACATGTTTGCTATGAAGCAATGTAATTAGATCCTAAGGACTGTATAGAATAACAGGGATCCAGTATTTGATTCAGGGTTGTTAATTTCCTATGGGTGTTTCATTTGAAGGGCTGAACATTTGTCTTCCTCCCACGGGCGAGGAAGTGGGCAAGTACATACAAAGTCTTCCTCGCCCCCTTGTGGGGAGGACTGATATGCAGCCACGCCCGCCTTAGGTCTTTGTTCGATTTAACTTTAACAATATGACAAAATAGGGACAAAATGAATTTCTCTCAAGCCTAGCCAACACTAGACCTTTCTAGATGATTCTCAAGATCATACACAAAGGCAGCACTTAGGATTTTCTCATGCATAGATAAGGTAATCTCAAAAATCCAAATCCACCCAATTTTTCTGGAGTCTAGTGAAAACTTTTTTTTTTTTTTTTTTTCCCACACTCTCTGTCCTGAGGACAATGTGACTGACTGATGATCTAAACACTTCATCACAGACTCACTGATCTTCACTATGCATTAAATCCCCAGCTCTACATTGGACTCAATTTTCCAAATCTCATAAATAATATGAGAAAACTCTCCATATTTTAACTAATTTTCTATAAAGCAGCATAAGTAAGTCCTCTGAATTGGGAATTCTATTCATCATGGCCAGCATCTCACTAGGGGACCAAGGGCGATACACAGGCTCATCAGGGATGTCATTTGGACCTCTGAGAGGAGCAGCTCCAGGGTTTAGGTACCTGGGCGTACGATAGGATAGATTAGGTCGAGGTGGATTTGGCGTAGATGATATAACAGGGGATACTGGGTGCATCAGATTTCGCATATCCAAAAATGATGCTGGATACCCTATACTTTCCTGTGATAGATATCCACTCAAGTCTGAAGTCGGACTTAAAATGGGTGCATTCCTAGATTGAGTAGACTGGTCTGGAATATTTCTAGTAGGCATCATAGGGGCAATTACTGCAGGTACATTTTTAACTGATGGGACATACAATTGGGAAGGGTTATTGGCAGACATCACTGGATATAATCCAGTGTTGGGAATTGTGTCCTGTCTTTGAAATCCACAGACAACACATATGCTATTTGTCTCAGCATTCCTGTGATTGCACACACACATCCATCCCCCATAAGGAGGCGGTTGCTGCTCTATGGTAAGAGTTTTAGGGGGTTGGGAAAACCTAGAGGGAGCAGAAGGCACAGTGGGTGGTGCTGATAAGCACATTCCAGCACCTGGTGTAGAGGAGGAACTAACACAAGAAGCAATAGCATTGTTTGTTGGACCACAAGACCCAGGATTACTTACAACAGAGGTGGCGGGGGAAGGGATGCCGCATGGCAAACTGTTCTGTTCTTTGGTACTTACCACACCCAAATCCTCCATCTTACTATACCAATATTGACCATTCTTCTCAATTTCTTTCAATTTTCCATCAGTCACATCTGCAGACAACTTCCACCATAACTCTGCTTGCACCAGCCTATTATTATCTCTCAGCCACCCTTTCTTTTCTTGTAATATATTTTTCCATAAGCTTTCATTTAATCTTCCAGTTTCATGCATACCAATTGCCTGCATGAACGATTTTAACTTAGTTACTGAAACTTTTCCTTCTCTTTCTCTCATCAACTGAGCCGCTGTTAACCTTTTTTCACTCTGTCCTGCTACATTCGAATTTCCCATTATTGTAGTTGCACAAAGCTCTAACAATTGCTACTTATCAAACCCGCAAACTTAAGCGTAGTTGCACAAAGCTCAAACGGAATCCAATTACTATAAGTAATCGCCACCGAACCCACAAACTTAAGCGCAGTTGCACACAGCTCAAATGAAATAATAGTATTGACCCCACAATCTCTCAAAGTGAAGACCCCTCGTCAATTCACCGGGATACAAAATCTTAATAACTTCCAATTGCCTATGAGACAATTGGTATTAATCCTTTTCCCAAGGTTCTCGTCAGAACCTTGACTGGGAATTAAATCTACGTCACAGGATATCCGACTCAGCTGTGTAACAAGTTCAGTTTAGTTTCAGCATGTTCCACCACACAAAGAAGGAATATTTCAACAGGTTCTTTTTAACGGACAGATCAGCTATAATTTGAACCCTTATATCGCGATAGCACCAATTCAACTCTTGAGAAAACACTTGGGCAAAAGACTCAGAGGAGGTTGTAAGAATAAAAGCTTCTTACCTTACTGCAGTTTATGCCTCGTCTGATGGTTTTACGCAAGTCCTCTCCTGGCGTTTGAATCGGAAGTTATGCAAGCTGTCTGCCCCACGCTCGGCGCCATTTTGTTGTCGCAATTCATGCGACTCTCCTTCTTCTTTGTGTGGTGCTAAATCAATTAGAAGTATAAGTATGTGCATGCCATACAGCTTTATAATGAGACCAGACACGCTAGGTGGTTTCATGAAAGCATCTTCTCATCTTCCTTGAGCATGGTAGAAGAGCAGGCGAGAGAGCCTTTTATTCACAGTACATTCCCTTAAATAGCAGACATGACATCACAAAAGGGGTGTTCCTTAAGAAGAGACTATTGGCTACTTAACCTGATAGGAGTGGTTTCACTGAGTCTATAGGTGTATTTGAAGACTGTAATGTAATCCCCTCTTTCCCCCTCCCTCATTGACCTTCTCATACATATGGTTTGCAGCCATCTAGTGGACAGAAATGTGTACTACATAATATTCTCATTATATATTCATAAAATCATAAATCCTTCTCTCACACCATCCTGTAAGAACAGTAGTTTTTAATGCTTGCAAGACTTCATCTTGTTCTGTGAACTTCTGAATTTGTTGTAGGCGCAAATCAGACACTCTTAGATATTCTGCAAAGTTTATCTCTTCCAGTTCCTTAGAGAAGGCATCCTCTGATTGCATCAAGAAAATCTCATAATCTGGGGTGTCCTTGTCCATTGTTTTGTGAGGTAATGCTGCTCTTGATAAGAAGTCTGCAATATACATTTCTGATCCTTTTTTGTAAACCACATTAAGGTTGTATTTTTGCAACTGTAGCATCATGCGCTGTAGACGTTTTGGTGCTACTAAGAGAGGTTTTTTAAAAAATGCTCTCTAGAGGCTTATGATCAGTCTCAATGTTAATAATATTTTTTCCATGTAAGTACTGATTAAACCTCTGGCATGCATATACAATGGCAAGACATTCCTTTTCAATCTGGGCATATCGTTGTTCTGTTGAAGACAGTGTACGTGATGCAAATGTCACTGGCTGACCTCCTTGCAAAAGTGTTGCTCCAAGACCTTTTTCACTGGCATCACATTGGACTGTTACTTCTTCATTGACATTGTAGTATCTCAAAACTGGATGTTTAGTAACAATATATTTTATTTGCTTGAGGGCTTCATCATGGCTGGATTGCCAGGCCCACAAGCTGTCTTTGTCTGTCAGTCTGCGTAGTGGTTCACATACATCCGAAAGATGTGGTAAGAATTTTGAAAGGTAGTTTACAAACCCTAGCAGTCTCTGAACTGCTTGTACATTGTCAGGCTTTGGTACCTCTAAAATTGCTCTGACTTTTTCTGGATCAGGACGCAGGCCTTCTGCTGTGAGTAAATGTCCCATGTATAGTACCGAAGATAACCTCAATCTCAGCTTCTTTTTATTGAATTTTAGATTCAGCTTTCGTGCTCTCTCTAAGAGTCCAATCAAATTCTTGTCATGATCCTTTGTGGCCTCCTCTGTAGTGTCACCACAGCCATACACCAATATATCATCTGCAATAACTTCCACTCCGGGCAGGTCTTCTACTGCTTCATGTTGTCTACGTTGATATTCTTCTGGTGCAGTAGCAATCCCAAAAGGCATGCGTAGCCATCGGTAACGCCCAAAGGGAGTCCAGAATGTAGTGAGATAACTGCTTTTAGTGTCCAGTTTTACTTGCCAGAAGCCATCCTTAGCATCTAAGATAGAAAATACTTTTGCATTTGTTAAACTTGGTAGGATTTCCTCTATAGTGGGCATTGGATAATGTGAGCGTTTTAGTGCTTTATTTAAGTCTTTGGGATCAATGCATATTTGCAGCTTGTCTGGTTTCTTAACAGCAACCATACTACTTATCCATCTCGTAGGTTCTATGACCTTTTTTTATCACTCCCAGTGTCTCTAATCTCTCTATTTTCGCCTTTAAGTCTGCTTTAAGTGGAGCCGGCACTCTACGTGGTTGGTGTTGAACAGGAGGTATTGCTTCATCTATTTCTAGGTGATACTGGGACTGCAATTAGCCTGTTTCTTATTACTACATTGTATTGTATTTTTTGCTTTTGTGTTGTAATCCCCATTTAGTATGTGTTGCACAATTGACAACGCAGTCCAGTGCACATCTTGCATGATGTATGCAGTCCTGGAACAGCCGTTCCAGGGTGTATTTCTTTGTTCAAGATGTGAGCAAATTACCCGTTTGGAATCGCTAATCGAGTCTCTAAATGGGCAAATTGCAACACTGAGAGGCATTGACAATTTGCAAAAGAGTTTGCTTCTCACCGAGCAAGCTCTCTTTGGGGTAGATGAGGGGAAGGGTGACAGAGAGGAGGCTGAGGAAAGTGAGGTAGCTAGCTGGGTAACAGTTAGAAAGCGGGGTAGAGGGAAGAGTGCCAGGGAGGCTAGCCCTGATCTGACACACCCCAACAAGTTTGCACGTTTGGCAGATGAGGGGCATATCAGTCCAGGGTCGGCACTGCCGCAGCCGGACACTTCCTCTGCCAGTCAGGGGAATGTCAGCTCCGGTAAGCAGGGGACCAGGAGAGCAGGGCAGGCCAGACAGGTGCTGGTAGTGGGAGACTCAATTATTAGGGGAACAGATAGGGAAATCTGTCACAAAGACCGTGATCGCCGAACAGTGTGCTGTCTTCCTGGTGCTAGAGTTCGACACATCGCGGATCGGGTTGACAGATTACTGGGAGGGGCTGGAGAAGATCCAGCGGTCATGGTCCATATCGGAACCAATGACAAAGTTAGGGGTAGGTGGAGAGTCCTTACAAATGATTTCAGGGATTTAGGTCAAAAGCTTAGGGCAAGGACCTCAAAAGGTAGTATTTTCCGAAATACTACCTGTACCACGGGCCACACAAGAAAGGCAGCGGGAGATTAGGGAAATTAACAAGTGGCTCAAGAACTGGTGTAGGATGGAGGGGTTTGGGTTCCTGGAGAACTGGGCCGACTTCTCTGTCGGCTGCAGGCTCTATCGTAGGGACGGGCTGCACCTCAATGGGGAAGGGGCAGCTGTGTTGGGGAAGAAGATGGCTAGAAGGTTGGAGGAGTGTTTAAACTAGGGACTGGGGGAGGGTAATTACACTATAGAAGGGGAAGATAGTGCAGATAGAGACCGGGGGCAAGGTAGTGGGACTGGGGGAGGAATGGAAGGAGGGACTAAAACAGTTCAGAAGGAAAGGTGTAGGGTAAAAAATATACATAAACCTCTCAAATGTATGTATACTAATGCCAGAAGCCTGACTAATAAAACTGGGGAACTGGAATTAGTGATGTGTGAGGAGGACTATGACATAGTGGGAATAACTGAGACATGGCTGGATGATAGCTATGACTGGGCGGTTAATGTACAAGGTTACAGTCTGTTTAGAAAGGATCGTCAAAACCGGAGAGGTGGAGGGGTTTGCCTTTATGTAAAGTCCTGTCTAAAGCCCACACTCCGGGAAGATAAAAGTGAGGGACATGAACATGTGGAGTCACTGTGGGTAGAGATACATGGAGCTAAAAACAACAATAAATTACTAATAGGAGTTTACTATAAACCACCTAATATACCAGAGTCCACAGAAAATCTACTACTAAATGAGATAGACAAGGCGGCAAATCATAATGAGGTGCTTATTATGGGGGACTTCAACTACCCAGATATAGACTGGGAAACTGAAACTTGCATATCTCATAAAGGAAACAGATTCTTGGCAATAACCAAAGACAATTATCTCTCCCAACTGGTTCAGGACCCGACTAGAGGGACGGCCATACTTGACTTAGTATTAACCAATAGACCTGACAGAACAACAGACGTGCAGGTTGGGGGATGTAACAAACCGTTTCAGCAGACAAGGGGTTAAAATCCGTTTAGGCGATAAGCCCCTTTCTGAGAGACAGGCACAGCTACTGCAGGATACACCAAACTCCCGAACTGGATACAAAATAGCACTCCAAACTGGAACCTCACAAATATCTGCTAGCAGACGAACAGGAATCAGCTTACACTCCTGGCAGTCAGTCTCTAACAGCATACAGCGGATCCCCCCAATAACGAGACAAGGCTCCGTGTTGAGGGTCAAGCAGTGGTCTGACTGTACTTCACGTACAGCCTCTTTTATTCATAAACCACAAACATAGTACTGCCCACAGGGGTTTGAAATATAACCAATCAGTAATTTACAACACATACAATGATACAACGTATCCCCACAATGCATCATGGTTTCCTCCCCTCTGTCCCGGAGACAACCGAGGGGCAATCCAATTATCTCTCAGGACAAGAAGAAATCACCAATACACATGTGCAGACAACAGGACAGACATCACCATTTAAACACACAATGGGACAATGGCACAATAGAAACACACCCAGCATTTTCCTCCCAAGCTGACAAGTTACACTTATTATAAATTTTTACAACTTTGTAAGTTTACATTGGCCATACATATAACTTACATCAATTTAAACAGTATAACTTGGGGACAAACCTATCCAAAATTCACTTGAATAGGTTCAGGGGTTTAAAAGTTAGTATATGGCCCATAATCCTGGGGCAAGAGGCCAGCAGCCAGGCCTCTCCAAAACCCAGTGGCGAGGTTGGTTTTGTCACACATCTCCCCCCCCCCAGGGAAGACTAACCAGATACCTGACCTCACGCCGGTCAGTACCTGAGTTAGTCTGGCAGCCCACCCACAACCCAATACTGGACCTGTTGCATTTAGTAGCCTGTCTCTGTCCAGTGAGTCAATCAAGGTTATGTTGGAAGCTGGTACTCCCGGTCTCTGTGTTGCTCCCTGGCTTGGAGTCTGGTTGTTGGAGGGGGAGACCGACTGTCTCTACCCCCTGTGCTGTAAGTGCAGAGACCACGGTCCCATCTGCACTGTTGTGGGGCTTACTGTCTCCCCCTGGTGCGTTAAGCTGCCGCTGGGGAGAGGGGGTAACGAGCTCCTCTCCCATACATACTTCCAGCCGCTGGGGAGGGCGACCGACCGTCTCCGCTCCCAATACAGTGTCCTGCTGCTGGGGAAAGGAGACTGGGCTCTCTATTCCCTGCTGGACACTCTGCCGCTGGGGAATGGAGACTGGGCTCCCAATTCCCAAAAAATCACTCTGCTGCTGGGGGGCAGGAGCAACTACCTCTGCCCCCTGTAACTCAGCCTGCCGCTGGGGAGGGAGGACGCTGCTCTCCTCTCCCTGCATTTCACACTGCCTTCCAGGCATATCACTCTGCTGATGGGGGGCAGGAACAACTACCTCTGCCCCCTGTAACTCAGCCTGCCGCTGGGGAGGGAGGACGCTGCTCTCCTCTCCCTGCATTTCACACTGCCTTCCCGGCATATCACTCTGCTGCTGGGGGGCAGGAACAACTACCTATGCCCCCTGTAACTCAGCCTGCCGCTGGGGAGTGAGGACGCTGCTCTCCTCTCCCTGCACTTCACACTGCCGCTGGGGAATGGAGACTGGGCTCCCAATTCCCTGCAATTCACACTGCCGCTGGGGAATGGAGACTGGGCTCCCAATTCCCTGCAATTCACACTGCCGCTGGGGAATGGAGACTGGGCTCCCAATTCCCTGCTGGACACTCTGCCGCTGGGGAAAGGAGACTGAGCTCTCTCTGTCCCGCAACTGTAACTTCCGGTGGAGGTCCACCCAACGTGGCAGCTGACCGTCACCTTCTGCCCGGTATAGTAGGGTCTTGAACACTAGACTCCTCACGAACTTCACGTATTTCTCAGCTGGATTGGGTCCGAAGAAGTTCAGCCGCAACCACATCAGACGGTCAAATTCCTCGACAGAGTATCTGTACTCCACTGCTGGTTCCATCCTGGTGCTTTTAGGGTCGCTGTACTGAGACATGCGTTGCCCTTAAGTTGTAAAATCCAAAGAAATGGTGTCTTCTGTAGCTGTCCTTCTGGCTGTAGGAACGATCCCACTGCTTGCCACCAATGTAACGGACCATTTCAGCAGACAAGGGGTTAAAATCCGTTTAGGCGATAAGCCCCTTTCTGAGAGACAGGCACAGCTACTGCAGGATACACCAACCTCCCGAACTGGATACAAAGTAGCACTCCAAACTGGAACCTCACGAATAGCTGCTAGCAGACAAACAGGAATCAGCTTACACTCCTGGCAATCAGTCTCTAACAGCATACAGCGGATCCCCCCAATAACGAGACAAGGCTCCATGTTGAGGGTCAAGCAGTGGTCTGACTGTACTTCACGTACAGCCTCTTTTATTCATAAACCACAAACATAGTACTGCCCACAGGGGTTTGAAATATAACCAATCAGTAATTTACAACACATACAATGATACAACGTATCCCCACAATGCATCATGGTTTCCTCCCCTCTGTCCCGGAGACAACCGAGGGGCAATCCAATTATCTCGCAGGACAAAGAGAAATCACCAATACACATGTGCAGACAACAGGACAGACATCACCATTTAAACACACAATGGGACAATGGCACAATAGAAACACACCCAGCATTTTCCTCCCAAGCTGACAAGTTACACTTATTATAAATTGTTACAACTTTGTGAGTTTACATTGGCCATACATATAACTTACATCAATTTAAACAGTATAACTTGGGGAAAAACCTATCCAAAATTCACTTGAATAGGTTCAGGGGTTTAAAAGTTAGTATATGGCCCATAATCCTGGGGCAAGAGGCCAGCAGCCAGGCCTCTCCAAAACCCAGTGGCGAGGTTGGTTTTGTCACAGGGGACACCTGGGAAATAGTGACCATAAAGTAATAACCTTCCAATTATCATTCAAAAGAGCGTTTCTACAAGGAGGAACAAAAATACCAAACTTCAAAAAAGCTAAATTTAGCCAACTAAGAGAGGCCATAGGCCTAACTAACTGGGACAAAGTCCTCAAAAATAAAAATACAGCCACAAAATGGGATATCTTTAAAAACATCCTAAAATCTCATTGTGAGAGGTACATACCGTATGGGAATAAAAGGTTAAGGAACAAAAAGAAACCAATGTGGATAAATAGAACTATAAAGAAAGCAATAAATGACAAAAAGAAAGCATATAAAACACTAAAACAGGAGGGTGGCACGGAAGCACTGAAAAACTATAAGGAAAAAAACAGAACATGTAAAAAACAAATAAAAGCGGCCAAACTAGAGACCGAGAGATTAATTGCCAAAGAGAGTAAAACTAACCCTAAAATGTTCTTCAATTATATAAATGTTAAAAAGTATAAATCTGAAGGTGTCGGCCCTTTAAAGAGTAATGAGGGGGGATTCGCAGAGAGCGACGAGGTGAAAGCAAAGCTGTTAAATATTTTTTTCTCCAGTGTATTCACTGAGGAATATAAACTGTCAGATGAAATGCTGAATGTTGAAATAAATTCGCCATTGAAAGTGTCCTGTATGACCCAGGAAGAAGTACAACAGCGACTAAAAAAGATCAAAATAGACAAATCGCCAGGAGCGGATGGCATACACCCCCGTATCCTAAGGGAATTAAGTAATGTCATAGCCAGACCCTTATTTCTGATATTTGCGGACTCTATACTGACAGGGAATGTCCCACAGGATTGGCGCATGGCAAATGTGGTGCCAATATTCAAAAAGGGTCCAAAAACAGAGGCTGGAAACTATAGGCCGGTAAGATTAACATCTGTTGTGGGTAAACTGTTTGAAGGTTTTCTGAGAGATGCTATCTTAGAGCATCTTAACGGAAATAAGCAAATAACGCCATATCAGCATGGCTTTGTGAGGGATCGGTCATGTCAAACTAATTTAATCAGTTTCTATGAGGAGGTAAGTTCTAGACTTGACAGCGGCGAATCAATGGATGTCGTGTATCTGGACTTCTCCAAAGCATTTGACACTGTACCACATAAAAGGTTAGTACATAAAATGAGAATGCTTGGACTGGGAGAAAACGTCTGTAAGTGGGTAAGTAACTGGCTCAATGATAGAAAACAGAGGGTGGTTATTAACGGTGCATACTCAGATTGGGTCACTGTCACTAGTGGAGTACCTCAGGGGTCAGTATTGGGCCCTATTCTCTTCAATATATTTATTAATGATCTTGTAGAAGGCTTGCATAGTAAAATATCAATTTTCGCAGATGACACTAAACTGTGTAAAGTAATTAACACTGAAGAGGACAGTATACTGCTACAGAGGGATCTGGATAGATTGGAGGCTTGGGCAGATAAGTGGCAGATGAGGTTTAACACTGACAAATGTAAAGTTATGCACATGGGAAGGAATAATGCAAGTCACCCGTACATACTAAATGGTAAAACACTCGGTAACACTGACATGGAAAAGGATCTAGGAATTTTAATAAACAGCAAACTAAGCTGCAAAAAACAGTGTCAGGCAGCTGCTGCCAAGCCCAATAAGATAATGGGTTGCATCAAAAGGGGCATAGATGCCCGTGATGAGAACATATTCCTACTACTTTACAAATCATTAGTCAGACCACACATGGAGTACTGTGTACAGTTCTGGGCTCCAGTGAACAAGGCAGACATAGCAGAGCTGGAGAGGGTCCAGAGGAGGGCAACTAAAGTAATAACTGGAATGGGGCAACTACAGTACCCTGAAAGATTATCAAAATTAGGGTTATTCACGTTAGAAAAAAGACGACTGAGGGGAGATCTAATTACTATGTATAAATATATCAGGGGTCAGTACAGAGATCTATCCCATCATCTATTTATCCCCAGGACTGTGACTGTGACGAGGGGACATCCTCTGCGTCTGGAGGAAAGAAGGTTTGTACACAAACATAGAAGAGGATTCTTTACAGTAAGAGCAGTGAGACTATGGAACTCTCTGCCTGAGGAGGTGGTGATGGTGAGTACAATAAAGGAATTCAAGAGGGGCCTGGATGTGTTTCTGGAGCGTAATAATATTACAGGCTATGGCTACTAGAGAGGGGTCGTTGATCCAGGGAGTTATTCTGATTGTCTAATTGGAGTCGGGAAGGAATTTTTTATTCCCCTAAAGTGAGGAAAATTGGCTTCTACCTCACAGTTTTTTTGCCTTCCTCTGGATCAACTTGCAGGATAACAGGCCGAACTGGATGGACTAATGTCTTTTTTCGGCCTTATGTTACTATGTTACTATACTCTCCAGGTAGACACCCTAATCCTTTGAAAATGTCTCTATATTCAGTTGTGATCATTTCATAAGAAAATGGTGAAGTTGTAGTTGTTTGCTGGTCATCATGTAATAATACATTATGTTCTACATTCAGTGTAAGGAGGCCCATTTTCTGACATGTTTCTGCTGAGAGAAGTGGTTTGTGTTTACCTTGGACAACTTGGAATTGCAGTGTATATGCTTTATCTTTATATGTACAATTTAGATTACATTGCCCCATAGGTATCATATAGGTATCATTGTACCATTTTAATTTGACATTACTCTTCTGTAATGTTGGCTTTCCTTCTTTAACAATTTTGCAATAGTCTTTGTATGTCATAAGGTTGCAGGTGGCCCCACAGTCTAACTGACAGTGTAACCTTTCCCCTGCTTCTCTGTCAGTGCTGAGTTCTAGTGGTACAAACCACTGTGATCCTGGACTGCTTACTGCTCCTATTTTGTGAATAATAGTGAATACTGATTTTTCTGAGCTGCTGCTCTTGATCTGTGCAGCCATATGTATTCTGGCATTTGCTTTCTGCCTTTTTTTCACAGCTTGAACAAAATCCTGTTCAAGGGAATCTATAGTAGAATGAGGTTGTATATAAACAAATTCACAGAAAAGACCACCATTCTAAAATATAACCTTTATTATTAATATATAAAAGTAATTACACCCTTTTATAGACACAAAAAAGAAAAGGTAATAAATGGAAAAAGAAAGTCAAAATCTAGGTCTGGTAGTAGAACCCTACTAGGTTGTTTGGTAAGGGTTGGAGTAGGTTAGTAGGGGCCTATGGGGAAAAGTGTCCCTAATTCTGGCCCTGATGTAAGATTCCCTACCTAGATACGGAATAGCCGCCCTGATAAGGGCGATCCCGTTTCTCGTGCCTCCTAGTAACCCTTAAAGGACCCTAACAGGGGAGGCTGATCAAGGATTGACTACCCTGATTGACGACCTATACTAAAGTACAGAAAAAATAATAAATAACAGATGAAACAATATAAGTACCCAAAAATAGTGAGAGTGAATATCCAGGTGAATATCAAAAAATTGCGAAAATATAGAAATCAAAGTAATAGAGATGTTCAATACCGTCCCTACGCGTTTCGCCTGGTTGTTATCAGGCTCATCAGGGAACAAGTTTGATCATGGAAAACCCAACACCCGAGTAACTAATACAATATACTTTAGTTCATTTATTTTTATACAGAAAGTGCTAAGCAGGTGGCTCACTCTGATTTGTCACGACAGGTGCACAAGTTCAAAAAAACACCCCTTGGTTCTGGTAGATAAATATAGATTTGGATAGAACCGGCACTCAAAACAATCGGAATGTGCGTGGAAGTAAATTAAAATTATTTATTAAACAATAAGCGTTAGATAAGCTATATTCTGTGTACATCAGAGTAAAATTCATAAAAATGACATAAAAAACATAAAACATATATGTATACCAAATGAATATATATCTCTAATATAGAGAGATCTCAAATGCTGGGCACAGCAGGCTGCTGTACTCACAAATACACAAATGAAACTCCTAGACAAAGGATTAAAATTTGCACCCACATCCAAACTCAACAAGTTCGACACATATATAGGTCTCCAAAAATTTATGAGGAAATTATGTCTACGGAAATATTTCCAAAAAAATCCCAGCATAGCAGAATCTCCAACACGAGATGATAATGAGAATAGGGGAGGAGTACAACATACTAATCTGAAGAATAAATCACGGAAATTCCCAAAAAATGAGATTGGCCATGATATGGCAACATTTCAAAGATCAATTGAAAATGATCTGAGAAAAATCAAAGATAGACAGAGCCAAAGAAATAATTTAACAGGGGGAGAAATTCGGGCCATCAAAGAACTGCAGAAACAGGAGAACATCACAATACGCCCCGCAGACAAGGGCGGGGCCATTGTAGTTATGAATACCACACAGTATGTAGATGAGTGTCTTAGACAATTGGAAGACACCACGACATACAAAAAACTAAAAGTAGATCCAGGTCAGGAATTCAATAAAAGTCTCACAAATTACTGCGATAGAGGTGTAAGTGACAAGATATTGTCTGATCAGGAACGGAACTTTATTTTGGGCACGCAGGGAAGACTTCCAGTCTTCTACTGCCTGCCCAAAATCCACAAAAATTTGGAACATCCACCTGGACGTCCCATAATATCTGGGATAGGATCTATGACCTCGAATCTCTCCCAATACATTGATGTATTATTACAACCTGTGGTGAGGAGAACTAGGTCGTATATTCGAGATACCACAGATATTGTTGGGACGCTAGAGGGTTTGGATGTAGAACCAGGCTGGATCATTGGGACATTAGATGTCCAGTCTCTCTATACCAGCATAAGACATGACCAAGGTATAGCAGCAGTGAAGTCACAACTAGAAATAGATGGGACCTTATGCCCTAAACAAATTGAATTCCTGATGGAGGGTATTCAATTTATTCTCCACCACAATTATTTTTATTTTGAGGGCGGTCACTATTTGCAGCTGTGTGGGACGGCCATGGGGACCAGGTTCGCCCCCAGTTATGCAAATTTATTTTTGGCACAGTGGGAACATGAAAACATCACCCCCAAACTGGGGACGGACCTGGCCCTATGGCGTCGCTACATAGATGACGTCCTGTTTGTATGGAGAAAAGATGAACATCAATTGCAAGAATTCTTAGAGGCCCTGAATCATAATGACAAAAACTTAATTTTTCTGTCCAAAATTAAAGAAACATCTATAGAGTTTCTGGACATCCAGATTACACAATGTGACAACAAATACAGGTGTAATACCCATTATAAACCAACAGCTAAAAATAGCTTTATACCATTCACAAGCTGCCACCTGCCCCAGTGGCTACTAAATATTCCCTCAGGGCAATTCCGCCGTATAAAGCGAAATTGTACCGAGGAAGTGGACTTCGAAATTGAGGCCCTTAAAATGAAAGAACAGTTTGAATGTAAAGGTTACCCCGAAAAAGTCCTGACAGATGCTCTGGTAAAAATAAGGGAAACAGAGAGAGAAACCTTTTTTCAGCCAAATACTCACAAAAACACAAATAAGGAAGGGGAATTGAGAATAATCTTACCTTACAGTTCACAATCTAAACAAATACGGCACATCATAAATCAACACTGGCACTTTCTATTAAGAGATAAGGTCATTGGACCCATGTTGCACACTTCCCCACTTATCACTTTCACCAAGGCACCCAACCTAGGTCTAAAAATAGCACCTTCAATAAACAATCACAAGAAAAAAGAAGCACCTACACTCCAAAAATGGCTGAATATAAATGGGTTTTATAGATGTGGGAGATGTTCGGGGTGTAAAAACTCAACATTCCTAAAAAAGATAAGTAAGGTCCAATCCACTCAAAATGAATTTAGTTTGGATATTAAGGGTTGCCTGACATGTGACTCCTCCAGTGTTGTCTACCTTTTCCAGTGCCCCTGCCAGAAACAATACATTGGCAGAACTAAAAGACCCTTGAGAGTGAGAATAACAGAACATCTAAACAACATTAGAAAAGGATACGAAAATCATTCTCTATCCAAACACTTTAAATTGTCACACAATAGTGACCCCAAGGGCTTTTCTTTTGTGGCCCTGGAAAAGGTGGACATACACTGGAGGGGAGGGAATCACATTATGAGAATGTCACGGGCTGAGTCCAGAAGAATCTATGATTTTGGCAGTCTCCTCCCTGCGGGTTTGAACTCAGACTTGGAGATTTTTGGTTTTATTTAGATTACAAGATGTCAGTCATCTACAGCAGCATAGATGAAAATAGAGATGGATTATGAAGATGAGGGTATGAGTTTGAGAAATGGAAAATATAGTAACACCTATGGAATTGAAAATCCCCTAAATAGAATGAAGATAAAACCATTTTATATATATATATATATATATAAAAATAAAAAACTTTTTAGAATTTTTTCAAAAAAATGCATCCCCAGAAAAAACGCACACAAAAAACCGCACAAGGAAAACCGCAATAAAAAAACGCAATTTTCAGAATAGTGCAAGAAAATTACAGGTATGAATTATATTGAAATAAGGAACAAAAATAATATAGAAAAAGATGTAAGAATGTAAATAGATTAAAAATGAGGATTATATTTAAAAAACAAACAATAAAATTTCAATAGTATCCTGAGATTTAGCGAATCAGCCCTTAGGAGTATGGGGATTAAAATCCCATATTTCAAGATATTCATATTGGAATATGTGGGTGGAGAATTATTGACTACATGATGGTGATATATAAAAACATTTCCCCACAATGTAGGATTTCAAATGTCTGCCAACATATATTATTGAATAGTGGTTTATTCACACTTCCTATATGCTTTTTATATTTTTTTATATTTTTTATTCTATATCTGATCGTATAGTTGTCATATATGAATACATATTTATATGCAGAGATGCCTGATACTATTAATACTACCGAAAGAGGATTCTAAGATAGAAATATTATATGGAAAAGAAAAGGTTAATGAAAAGCAAAGCCTCTATGTCCTGACACAAGTTTTGGAACAGGTGAAAGTAATCAACTAATTGAGATGAGAGTATATAAAACACAAGAGCAGTGTCCACAGGTCATACCCACTGAGGAAGAGATAAGGTATCTCGAAACGCGTCTGGGCGTATTACCTGTGAAAGAATCATCTCAGCAGTACATGGCCATGTACTAAAAGGACGGAGATAATATATCCAGCTATAGAAGATCGGCAAGTGTTGTAAGACTCACCGAAGTGTAACAGCTGAAACAGCTAACACAGGTCCAACACAGGTCTCTCGCGAGAGTAGAGACGGGATCCTATTACTAACCGGATCCAACACAAACACAGCGGAGAAAAGCTGAAGCGTGGGACGCCACGGTAGAAATTCCTCCGCAGATCTAATCGAGTGAGCCTACACGGGGACACAGTGAGTAACACTAAGTTCAGTGGAACTATACCGATTTTCTGCATGAGAGACGGCACAGGTACTGTGATCACAGACGTGCTGGACAAGTGACTTTGAATCTGAGACCGTTACAGGTGCTGGACAATTCATTCATGGTTCAAAATACAGACCACATCTGACTATCCTTGATCCCCTATCCTATACGTTGGAGCAATTATATGCATTTAGGATTATGTGGGATACATGCCATTGAATCCTCCTAAACATAGTATTTTATGCAAATATACCACTGTATATATCTCAAACACACCTACTCTGCTTTGGCATAGACGCCTGTCATTTATTTTTATATTTGTTTTTGATTCACGATAAAATCATAATAGAAAAACACTGGCTCTGATGCTTTCTGCCTGCATAGAAAAATGTTTTTGCTTTTTGCATTTACTGCAGGTTTCTCCATATGCAGGACAGTGGTCTCTGCCCCAGGGGTGGTTGTTTCCACAGTATCTACATCTGATTGTTTTTACTTTGCTTTCTTTCTTTCATGGGCTTTTTATATGTTCTAGCAGTATAATGTACAGCTTCAGCTTCACTTTTGCTTTCTTGCATTGCTTGTATTTGCATTTCTGTAAGTTCATGGCTTCTACACATATCAATGGCTCTCTGTAGGTTTAGGTCTGGTACTCTGAGCATTCGCTTTCTAGCATTAATGTCTTTTGATCCCAGAACTATTCTGTCTCTGATAAGTTCATCATGTAATACTCCAAACTCACATGTAGCGGCGAGCTGCCTCAGCCTAGTCACATACTGATCTATAGTTTCCAGTGGGCCTTGGTTTGTGGTATTGAATATGTACCTCTCATAAATGATGTTACGTGAAGGCATAAAATGGCTCTGTAATGCATCCAGAGTTTTCTCTGCGTCCTGCTTGTCGGCATCAGAGAGTGAGAGGTGCTGATAAATACGCAGACAGTCTCTCCCATCACTGAGCGCAGTGTCGCTATCCTTACCTTGGAGTCTTTCTTATCAAGTTCAATTGCCACCTCATAATCTTCCCACTGGCATTTGAAATATGTCCAGTTAACTGCCAGGTCCCCTTTACAGTCCATGGGAGACGGCACAGGGAAGTTGTTTGCAGCCATTTTCTGTAACGCTGTGGGTCTCTTATTAATAAATTACCAGAGAAACAATTCTTGTTGATCTTTTATTCTGATATTAGGACTTTAGTGGTTTCTAAAACACCAAAGCCCTCTCCACTTCTGACACCATCTTTCCTGAGGCGATGTGAGGTAATTCAACAACAACTTTATTCAGACACAAACAATATGACAAAGGTTAAAAACTGTCATATCAATATAGCCTACAGGTGGCAGTAAACATGTTAACATGCAACAATCTATAACATGAATAACTCCTAACAGGTTGCGCAACGACAATAAGTCGCATGACACTTAGGGCACAACTACACTGCTAAATGCATCCATCTTGGATGGATTTTTTGCGACTGTCGTGTCGCAGTCGCAGCATGTCGCAAGTCGCAGTGCGACACCATAGCCTATCATTATAAAAGTTGTTGCGTGACATTGGTACGACAAAATGTCGTGCGACAGATGTAGCCTTAAAGGGGCAGGGTGCTGTGGAGATCACTGTTAAGAGGGCAGGGACCACAAGTAAAGGGGCAACTGCTGTAGAGGTCACTGTTATGGGGGATACTGTCGATATCTTTCAATGACTCACACAAACATTAAATGAAATAGATTAAATATACCTATGCGAAGCCGAGTCCTTCTGTCTGTTTGGACGTCTGTCTATTGTTTATGCGCGACCAAACGACTGGACCGATCTTCACCAAATTTGGCACACAGGTACATCAGGTGTCTGGAAAGGTCTCAGCTCTCTAGGATGTACCTTTCCTGAGATACAGTATTCCCAAAAAATAGCCTACATTAGTTAATACAAGCCTCCAACTGCCATGCAACCGGGCACATGTCGCTTATCAGCCAATAGAAGCTCGCAGGCTCTTAGTCTCCACATACACACAGTTTTACTCCAGGTTTCCATAACAACCATGCCCTTTTTCTTCACTGCTATAAAGGCTAGGGCTACACGACGACATGCATAGCTCAGCAGACAGTATCACACAATAGACTTAGATACATAGCAAACAGTATCACACATGATAGGATTAGATACACAGCTCAACAGATTGTATCACACATGGTAGGATTAGATACATAGCTTAGCATACAGTATCACACATGATAGGGTTGTATACATAGCTCAGCAGACATCACCACGCAGGATAGGATATTAGATACATAGCTTAGCAGACAGTATCACACAGGATAGGAGTAGATACATAGTGTAACAGATCTCCTGGCACCCCGACCGGGTACCTCCGTTGATAAATGCTCCCAGTGCCTCCCGAGGACTCCAAGCACTCCGCTCGACACCGATACCACCACAGGAACAGGAACAGCTCTTACAAGAGCTAGGAGTAATAGCCAGGGGAGTATACACGTATAGCAATCCCCACACACATGAGACAAGGCTCTATGTTGAGTGTAAAACAGGAACTCTTTATTGAGGTCTACCCGCCCGTATTTATGCAGGTCCCCATCTGGTGGACACTCCCCTAGGGGACCAGATGGAAGACTGTGACACAGGACAGATATGCAGCAATTCAGGATACACATACACAATACATCCCCACAATGCATCATGGTTTCCTCCTCTCTGCCCTGGAGACACCTGAGGAGTAATTCAATTATCTCTCAGGACAAAGGGAAATCGCCAATACACATGTGGGGACAACAGGACAGAAATCACCATTTAAACATACAATGTCACAACCCTTACAGTAAACACAGACATTTAGCATATTCACAGATAGCTCAAGTCTGAGTGCATATTATTAGGTGAATGGCACTCAGACTACACGAATACAAAAAAAATTAGCTATCTGGGTACCCTCACATAACATACACTACAATTCCAAAGACAGATCGTTCTGTCACACACCTCAAAACCCAACATATCCCCATAATGTATACATTCATGGATAGCTCTGATCTGGGTGAACAACATATCCAAAAATCACCCAGATCCGAGCAGGGGTTCCCGAATTCCATGGAAGTCACATTTGGCCGACCGCAAGCATGGCTTTCCTGCCCAAAACAGTTCCACAGATTTAAGCTGTGCGGCCGGTCTGTCTTCTCCTTTAAAGTTAGTATGGGCCATAATCCTGAGGCAGGAGGCTGGCAAACAGGCCCCTCCAAAACCCAGTGGCGAGGTTATTTTCGCCACACATCTCACGCCGGTCGGTACCTGAGTTAGTCTGGCAGCCCACCCATAACCAAATACTGGACCTGTTGAATTTGGTAGCCTGTCACTGTCCAGTGAGTCCACCAAGGTTATATTGGTAGCTGGTACTCCCAGTCTCTGTGTTGCTCCCTGGCTTGGAGTGGAGGTTGCTTTGTGGGCAGGGATCAGTCTTACTCTGCCCTGGTGCCAGCGCTACCATGGAAGAAGCCTGGTTGGAGTCTGGTTGTTGGAGGGGGAGACCGACTGTCTCCCCTTTGGCTAAACAGCCCTGTTGCTGGGGGACAAGACCGACTGTCCCTACCCCCTGTGCTGTAAGTGCAGAGACCACGGTCCCATCTGCACTGTTGTGGGGCTTACTGTCTCCCCCTGGTGCATTAAGCTGCCGCTGAGGAGAGGGGGTAACGAGCTCCTCTGCCATACATACTTCCAGCCCGCTGGGGAGGGCGACCGACTGTCTCCGCTCCCAATACAGTGTCCTGCTGGGGAAAGGAGACTGGGCTCTTTATTCCCTGCTGGACACTCTGCCGCTGGGGCACAGGACCGACTGTCTCTGGCCCCTGTAACTCCGCCTGCCGCTGGGGAATGGAGACTGGGCTCCCAATTCTCTGCAGGACCGGTGGAGAGACCTCGGTCCCATCTCCACCCACACCCTGGGGTTCTTCCCAGAAAAACTCCACAATATCTTCCCAGCTGAAGAGGTCTGGTTCTGAGTCTGTCACTCTGCTCTCCTGCTGAGCCTTCTCACTGGAGTGGAACAGCTGCTGGTAGCCCTGTTCCAGCTCCATTTCCAGGTGGACCAGGTCCTGCTCAATCTCATGAGTGTCGTCCCAGTCATATCTGCTCTTCCGCCACTCAAAGAGGTCCCTGAACCGGGCTTGTGTAGGGCTCCAAAACTCCAGCTCTGAAAAAGTCTCCCATAACAAGCCAGGACCATCAAACTCCTCTCCCTCTGGCTTGTCATGCTCAGCTGTCCTGGGTAGGTCCTGGGTAGGTTCCAGCCACAGCTCCTGCCATGCTAGGTGTTACAATATCTTTACCCATTCCTCCCGGGGCTGCTCTCCCAGGAAGGGCATCCACAGGGCTACTCGTTTCTGCAACCGCTGGTCTTCCGTGGGGAGTCTCTCATCCCGCATATACTCCACAATACCCAGTACCTGGTACCAGATGCCTTTGCGGACTGCATCTCGGTCATCCATGACACCCTCATCGTACTCCACTGCTGTTTCCATTCTGGTGCTGTCAGGGCAGACAATATCCAATAGGATATGATTAGATACATAGCTTAGCGGACAGTATCACATAGGATAGGATTAGATGCATAGCTTAGCAGACAGTATCACAAAGGATAGGATTAGATACATAGCTTAGCAGACAGTATCACAAAGGATAGGATTAGATATATAGCTTAGCAGACAGTATCACATAGGATAGGATTAGATACATAGCTTAGCAGACAGTATCACAAAATATAAAATTTGATACATAGCTTAGCAGACAATATCCAATAGGATATGATTAGATATACAGTATAGCTTAGCGGACAGTATCACAAAGGATAGGATTAGATACAAAGCTCAGCAGACAGTATCACATAGGATATGATTAGATATAGAGCTCAGCATACAGTATCACATAGGATAGGATTAGATATAGAGATTAGCAGACAGTATCATATATGATATGATTAGATACATAGCTTAACAGGCATTATTAGATACATAGCTCAGCAGAGAGTATCAAACAAGATAGGATTAGATACATAGCTAAGCAGAAAGTATCACAGAGGATAGGATTAGATACATAGCTCAGAAAACAGTATTGCACAAGATAAGATTCGATACATAGCTTAGGGCATAGTCTCACATAGGATAGGATTAGATACATCGCACAACAAACAGTATCACATAGGATAGGATTAGATATATATCTGAGCAGACAGTAACACATAATATAAGATTAGATACATAGCTTAGCATACAGTATCACATAGGATAGGATTATATACATAGTTTAGCACACAGTATCACACAATATAAAATTAGATACATAGCTTAACAGACAATATCCAATAGCTTAGCAGACAGTATCACACTAGGATTAGATGCATAGCTCAACAGAAAGTCTCTTACAGGATAGGATTAGATACATAGCTCAGCCAACAGTATCATACAGGATAGGATTAGATACATAGCTAGGCAGACATTATCACACAGAATAGGATTAGATACATAGCTTATCAAACAGTATAACATAGAATAGGATTAGGTACATAGCTTAGCAGACAGTATCACACAACATAACATTAGATATATAATTTAGGAGACAATATCACATAGGATAAGAATAGATATAGAGCTGAGCAGACAGTATCACACAGGATAGGATTAGATACATTTCTAAGCAGGCAGTATCACATAGGATAGGATTAGAAACATAGCTTAGCAGACAGTATCACACAATATAAGATTAGATACATAGCTCAGCAGACAATATCACATAGGATATGATTAGATACATAGCTTAGCAGACAGTATCACACACAATAGGATTAGATACAAAGCTTAGCAGACAGTATCACTCAGGATAGGATTAGATACATAGTTTAGCAGACAGAATCACATGGGATATGATTAGATACATAGCTTAGCAGACATTATCACACAACATAAGAGTAGATACATAGCTTAGCAGACAGTATCACATAGAAAAGGATTAGATACATAGCATAGCAAACAGTAATACATTTGACAGGATTAGATACATAGCTTAGCAGACAGTATCACACAAAATAAAATTAGATACACAGTTTAGCAGACAATATCATATAGGATATGATTAGATATATAGCTCAGCGAACAGTATCACATAGGATACGATTAGATACATAGCTTAGCAGACAGTATCACACAGGATAGAAATAGATATATAGCTTAGCAGACAGTATCACATAGGAGAGGATTAGATACATAGCTTAGCAGACATTATCACATAGGAGAGGATTAGATACAAAGCTGAGCAAACAGTATCACATAGGAAAGGATTAGATACATAGCTCAGCAGACAGTATCACAAAGGATAGGATTAGATATATTGCGTAGCAGACAAAATCATATATGATATGATTAGATACATAGCTCAGAAGGCATTATCACATAGGATAGGATATTAGGTACATAGCTCAGCAGAGAGAATCAAACAGGATAGGATTAGACACATAGCTAAGCAGACAGTATCACAGAGGATAGGATTAGATACATAGCTTAGAAGACATTATCACATAGAATAGGATTAGATACATAGCTCAGCAGACAGTATCACATAGGATAGGATTAGATACATAGCTGAGAAAGCAGTGGGGGGGGGGGGTGCTATAGAGGTCACTGTTATGGGGGATGCTGTCGATATCTTTTAACGACACACATAAACAATAAATTAAATAGATAAAATATACCCATGCGAATCAGTGTCCTTCTGCTAGTCTCTTATATATATAAAAATGAGTTTATGTCTGTCTGAATGTCTGTCTTTTCTTTAAGGGCGACAAAACTACTGGACCGATCTTCACCAAATTTGGCACACAGGTACTTCAGATGTCCCAAAAGGTTTTAGACCGAGTCTTAGCTCTCTAGGATGTAACGTTCCTGAAATATTCCACTAAAATTACCTACTTTAGCCAATACTAGCCCCCAAGTGCCATGCACATGGTCATATGTCCCTTATCAGACAATAGAAGCTCGCAGGCTCTTAGTCTCCACATACACACAGTTTTACTTCAGGTTTCCATAACAACCAAACCATTTTTTTTCACTGCTATAAGTCAGCTTTAGGCTAGTGCTACACGACGACATGCACAGCTTAGCAGACAGTATCACACAGGATAGGATTAGATACTTAGTTTAACAGACAGTATCACACAGGATATGATTAGATATATAGCTTAGCAGACAGTATCTTATAGGATAGGATTAGATAGATAGCTCAGCAAGGATTAGAATTAAAGCTTAGCAGACAGTATCACACAGCATAGGATTAGATACATAGCTTAGCAGACAATATCACACAGGATATGAATAGATATAGAGCTCAGCAGACACTATAATACAGGATAGGATTAGATACATAGCTCAGCAGGCAGTATCACATAGGATAGGATTAGATACATATTTTAGCAGACCATATCACACAATATAAGATTATGTACATAGCTTAGCAGACAACATCACATAGGATATGATTAACCACCTCCCGACCGCCTAACGCAGGGATGCGTCCTGCTGGCGGCCGGGTTATTCCTCCTTGACGCGAGATGACGCGCATATTCGGCCCGCACATGCGCAGTGCGGGTCGGCAAAAGTTGCAGAAGGAGTTGGTCACCAGCCTGCCAGCCAATGATCAGTGCTGGCAGGTTGGTGACTTTTAAATAAACGAACCAAAAGCCATATAACACATTATACACTGCTCAAAAAAATAAAGGGAACACTTAAACAACACAATGTAACTCCAAGTCAATCACACTTCTGTGAAATCAAACTGTCCACTTAGGAAGCAACACTGAGTGACAATCAATTTCACATGCTGTTGTGCAAATGGCATAGACAACAGGTGGAAATGATAGGCAATTAGCCAGACACCCCCAATAAAGGAGTGGTTCTGCAGGTGGTGACCACAGACCACTTCTCAGTTCCTATGCTTCCTGGCTGATGTTTTGGTCACTTTTGAATGCTGGCGGTGCTTTCACTCTAGTGGTAGCATGAGACGGAGTCTGCAACCCACACAAGTGGCTCAGGTAGTGCAGCTTATCCAGGATGGCACATCAATGCGAGCTGTGGCAAGAAGGTTTGCTGTGTCTGTCAGCGTAGTGTCCAAAGCATGGAGGCGCCACCAGGAGACAGGCCAGTACATCAGGAGACATGGAGGAGGCCGTAGGAGGGCAACAACCCAGCAGCAGGACCGCTACCTCCGCCTTTGTGCAAGGAGGAACAGGAGGAGAACTGCCAGAGCCCTGCAAAATGACCTCCAGCAGGCCACAAATGTGAATGTGTCTGCTCAAACAGTCAGAAACAGACTCCATGAGGGTGATATGAGGGCCCGATGTCCACAGGTGGGGGTTGTGCTTACACACCAACACCGTGCAGGACGTTTGGCATTTGCCAGAGAACATCAAGATTGGCAAATTCGCCACTGGCGCCTTGTGCTCTTCACAGATGAAAGCAGGTTCACACTGAGCACATGTGACAGACGTGACAGAGTCTGGAGACGCCGTGGAGAACGTTCTGCTGCCTGCAACATCCTCCAGCATGACCGATTTGGCATTGGGTCAGTAATGGTGTGGGGTGGCATTTCTTTGGAGGGCCGCACAGCCTTCCATGTGCTCGCCAGAGGTAGCCTGACTGCCATTAGGTACCGAGATGAGATCCTCAGACCCCTTGTGAGACCATATGCTGGTGCGGTTGGCCATGGGTTCCTCCTAATGCAAGACAATGCTAGACCTCATGTGGCTGGAGTGTGTCAGCAGTTCCTGCAAGACGAAGGCATTGATGCTATTGACTGGCCCGCCCGTTCCCCAGACCTGAATCCAAGTTGGCAGATGCTTTAGTCCAGGTCTGGGAGTAGATCCCTCAGGAGACCGTCCGCCACCTCATCAGGAGCATGTACAGGCGTTGTAGAGAGGTCATACAGGCACGTGGAGGCCACACACACTACTGAGCCTCATTTTGACTTGTTTTAAGGACATTACATCAAAGTTGGATCAGCCTGTAGTGTGTTTTTCCACTTTAATTTTGAGGGTGACTCCAAATCCAGACCTCCATGGGTTGAAAAATTTGATTTCCATTTTTTTATTTTTGTGTGATTTTGTTGTCAGCACATTCAACTATGTAAAGAACAAAGTATTTCAGAAGAATATTTAATTAACTCAGATCTAGGATGTGTTATTTTTGTGTTCCCTTTATTTTTTTGAGCAGTGTATTTATAAATATAATGTGTTAAATGGCTTCTGTGCTCTCTGCTGGGTCCTTTTCGTCGGTTGGTCCCAGCAGAGAGCACAGATCACAATGAATACACCAAACACTACATATTTAGCCCCAGATCACCCCCCCATCACCCCAATTAACCGCCTCCAGACCGCCTAACGCAGGATCGCGTTCCGGAGGCGGCAGCCCTGTGCACAGTCACGCATATACGCGTCATCTCGCGAGACGCGAGATTTCCTGTGAACGCGCGCACACAGGCGCGCGCGTTCACAGGATCGGAAGGTAAGCGAGTGGATCTCCAGCCTGCCAGCGGCGATCGTTCGCTGGCAGGCTAGAGATGTGATTTTTTTTAACCCCTAACAGGTATATTAGACGCTGTTTTGATAACAGCGTCTAATATACCTGCTACCTGGTCCTCTGGTGGTCCCTTTTGTTTGGATCGACCACCAGAGGACACAGGTAGCTCAGCAATATGTAGAACCAAACACCACTACACTATACCCCCCCCTGTCACTTATTAACCCCTTATTCACCCTTGATCACCCCTGATCACCCCATATAGACTCCCTGATCACCCCCCTGTCATTGATCACCCCCCTGTCATTGATCACCCCCTTGTAAGGCTCCATTCAGACGTCCGTATGAATTTTACGGATCCACTGATACATGGATCGGATCCGCAAAACACATACGAACGTCTGAATGGAGCCTTACAGGGGGGTGATCAATGACGGGGGTGATCACCCCATATAGACTCCCTGATCACCCCCCTGTCATTGATCACCCCCTGTCATTGATCACTCCCCTGTAAGGCTCCATTCAGATGTCCGTATGTTTTTTACGGATCCACGGATACATGGATCGGATCCGCAAAACACATACAGACGTCTGAATGGAGCCTTACAAGGGGGTGATCACCCCATATAGACTCCCTGATCACCCCCCTGTCATTGATCACCCCCTGTCATTGATCACTCCCCTGTAAGGCTCCATTCAGATGTCCGTATGTTTTTTACGGATCCACGGATACATGGATCGGATCCGCAAAACACATACGGACATCTGAATGGAGCCTTATAGGGGGGGTGATCAATGACAGGGGGGTGATCACCCCATATAGACTCCCTGATCACCCCCCTGTCATTGATCACCCCCCTGTAAGGCTGCATTCAGATGTCCGTATGTTTTTTACGGATCCACGGATACATGGATCGGATCCGCAAAACACATACGGACATCTGAATGGAGCCTTATAGGGGGGTGATCAATGACAGGGGGATGATCACCCCATATAGACTCCCTGATCACCCCCCTGTCATTTATCACCCCCCTGTCATTTATCACCCCCCTGTCATTGATCACCCCCCTGTAAGGCTCCATTCAGACATTTTTTTGGCCCAAGTTAGCGGAAATTATTATTTTTTTTCTTACAAAGTCTCATATTCCACTAACTTGTGTCAAAAAATAAAATCTCACATGAACTCACCATACCCCTCACGGAATCCAAATGCGTAAAACATTTTTGACATTTATATTCCAGACTTCTTCTCACGCTTTAGGCCCCTAGAATGCCAGGGCAGTATAAATACCCCACATGTGACCCCATTTCGGAAAGAAGACACCCCAAGGTATTCCGTGAGGGGCATATTGAGTCCATGAAAGATTGAAATTTTTGTCCCAAGTTAGCGGAAAGGGAGACTTTGTGAGAAAAAAAATATAAAAAATCAATTTCCGCTAACTTGTGGCAAAAAAATAAAAAATTCTATGAACTCGCCATGCCCCTCATTGAATATCTTGGGGTGTCTTCTTTCCAAAATGGCGTCACATGTGGGGTATTTATACTGCCCTGGCATTTTAGGGGCCCTAAAGCGTGAGAAGAAGTCTCGGATCCAAATGTCTAAAAATGCCCTCCTAAAAGGAATTTGGGCCCCTTTGCGCATCTAGGCTGCAAAAAAGTGTCACACATGTGGTATCGCCGTACTCAGGAGAAGTTGGGCAATGTGTTTTGGGGTGTCATTTTACATATAACTATGCTGGGTGAGATAAATATCTTGGTCAAATGCCAACTTTGTATAAAAAATGGGAAAAGTTGTCTTTTGCCGAGATATTTCTCTCACCCAGCATGAGTATATGTAAAAAGACACCCTAAAACACATTGCCCAACTTCTCCTGAATACGGCGATACCACATGTGTGACACTTTTTTACAGCCTAGGTGGGCAAAGGGGCCCACATTCTAAAGAGCACCTTTAGGATTTCACAGGTCATTTAGCTACTTACCACACATTAGGGCCCCTAGAATGCCAGGGCAGTATTACTACCCCACAAGAGACCCCATTTTGGAAAGAAGACACCCCAAGGTATTCCGTGAGGGGCACGAGTTCCTAGAATTTTTTATTTTTTGTCACAAGTTAGCAGAAAATTATGATTTTTTTTTTTTTCTTACAAAGTCTCATATTCCACTAACTTGTGACAAAAAATAAAAACTTCCATGAACTCACTATGCCCATCACGAAATACCTTGGGGTGTCTTCCACATTCCAAAGAGCACCTTTCGGATTTCACCGGCCATTTTTTACAGATTTTGATTTCAAACTACTTCTCACGCATTCGGGCCCCTAAAATGCCAGGGCAGTATAACTACCCCACAAGTGACCACATTTTGGAAAGAAGACACCCCCAGGTATTTCGTGATGGGCATAGTGAGTTCATGAAAGTTTTTATTTTTTGTCACAAGTTAGTGGAATATGAGACTTTGTAAGAAAAAAAATAAAATCATCATTTTCCGCTAACTTGTGACAAAAAATAAAAAATTCTAGGAACTCGCCATGCCCCTCACGGAATACCTTGGGGTGTCTTCTTTCCAAAATGGGGTCACTTGTGGGGTAGTTATACTGCCCTGGCATTCTAGGGGCCCTAATGTGTGGTAAGTAGTTTGAAATCAGAAACTGTAAAAAATGGCCGGTGAAATCCTAAAGGTGCTCTTTGGAATGTGGGCCCCTTTGCCCACCTAGGCTGCAAAAAAGTGTCACACATCTGGTATCGCCGTACTCAGGAGAAGTTGGGCAATGTGTTTTGGGGTGTCATTTTACATATATCCATGCTGGGTGAGATAAATATCTTGGTCAAATGCCAACTTTGTATAAAAAAATGGGAAAAGTTGTATTTTGCCAAGATATTTCTCTCACCCAGCATGGGTATATGTAAAATGACACCCCAAAACACATTGCCCAACTTCTGCTGAGTACGGCAATACCACATGTGTGACACTTTTTTGAAGCCTAGGTGGGCAAAGGGGCCCACATTCCAAAGAGCACCTTTCGGATTTCACCGGCCATTTTTTACAGATTTTGATTTCAAACTACTTCGCACGCATTTGGGCCCCTAAAATGCCAGGGCAGTATAACTACCCCACAAGTGACCCCATTTTGGAAAGAAGACACCCCAAGGTATTTCGTGATGGGCATAGTGAGTTCATGGAAGTTTTTATTTTTTGTCACAAGTTAGTGGAATATGAGACTTTGTAAGAAAAAATAAAATAAAGAAAAAATCATCATTTTCCGCTAACTTGTGACAAAAAATAAAAAGTTCTATGAACTCACTATGCCCATCAGCGACTACCTTAGGGCACGGGTGTCAAACACAAGGCCCGCGGGCCGAATCCGGCCCACCAGACCTCGTCATGTGGCCCGTGCAGTGAGCGAGCTGGCGGCGGCGGCTGGGCACAGGGAGATGAGCGCTTCCATTGTGGAAGCGCTCATCTCCAGTCATCTGTATCGCCGTCCTTAGGACAGCGATACAGATGCCTGCGTGTGTTGCGGTAGGGGAGGGAGAGGCGTGTCCCTTTCCCTTCCTCTGATAGGCTGCCGGCCTAATGCCTGCAGCCTATCAGAGGCCGGCGCAGGCGGCGCGATGACGTCAGCGCGCTGCCTGAGCCATACAGCGTGGGACACAGAAGAGGCCTGCATTGCATCACTGACATGGAAGTAAGTATGTGTTTTTTTATATTTTTTTTATTATGTACAATACTTTTACTGGCGGGGGCTGTTATTACTGGCAAAGGGGGGCTGTTTGTTATTACTGGCAAACGGGGGGCTGTTATTACTGGCGGGGGCTGTTATTACTGGCACAGAGGGGCTGTTATTACTGCCACAGAGGGGCTCTTATTACTGGGCGCTGTTATTACTGGCACAGAGGGGCTCTTATTACTGGGGGCTGTTATTACTGGCACAGAGGGGCTGTTATTACTGGGGGCTATTATTACTGACACAGATGGGCTCTTATTACTGGGGGCTGTTATTACTGGCACAGAGGGGCTATTATTACTGGGGGCTGTTATTACTGGCACAGAGGGGCTCTTATTACTGGGGGCTGTTATTACTGGCACAGAGGGGCTGTTATTACTGGGGGCTGTTATTACTGGCACAGAGGGGCTGTTATTACTGGGGGCTGTTATTACTGGCACAGAGGGGCTGTTATTACTGGGGGCTGTTATTACTGACACAGAGGGGCTCTTATTACTGGGGGCTGTTATTACTGGCACAGAGGGGCTCTTATTACTGGGGGCTGTTATAACTGGCACAGAGGGGCTCTTATTACTGGGGGCTGTTATTACTGGCACAAAGGGGCTCTTATTACTGGGGGCTGGTATTACTGGCACAGAGGGGCTCTTATTACTGACACAGAGGGGCTCTTATTACTGGGGGCTGTTATTACTGGCACAGAGGGGCTCTTATTACTGGGGGCTGTTATTACTGGCACAGAGGGGCTCTTATTACTGGGGGCTGTTATTACTGGGGGCTGTTATTACTGGCACAGGGGGGCTGCTATTACTGGCATAGGGGGCTATTATTACTGGCACAGGGGGGGGCTGTTAATACTGGCACATGATTGGGGGCACTATAGGGGCATCTACTGAGGCCACAAAGAAGGGGTATTTTATATGGGCTCTCTGTACAGTACAATTTTATACTGGGACACATGGTGGGTACTATGGGGAAGGGGGGAGAGAAGTACTATTGGGTCATCTACGGGGGACACTAAGAAGGGGTATTTTATACTTGCAAATTATGGGGGACACTGAGGGCATCTACTGGAGCATTTTATACTGGTACATTATGGGGGGCACTAGGAGGAAGGAGGGTGTGGAGCACTATGGGGTCATTTACTAGGGGCACTATAAAGGGGTATTTTATACTGGCACATTATGGGGGCACTATGAGGACATTAGCTCAAATGGGGGCATTACAAGGTGGTATTTTTTGCACTGTCACATTAGAAGGAGAATTATTACTACTGCGGGGGGCATTATGGTGGGCTTTATTACTCCCCCATGGTATGACCCCCTAGTAGCAGCACCAGCCTCTCGCTGCTCTGCTATCCCTCTGCCCCTTCTCCAAATACTTATTATGAAATCTTTCTCATTAGGATAAAACACCTCATCAGCTCCACCGAGCCCCCGGCCAAAGTGTGGAAGTGGCGTCCGAGATCCCCAAGGGCCAAGCCAAGTAACTGTAAGATTTCATGTGAAATATGTTTGTTATACACATATAGCCTACACTGTGCCACACAATATATATTTATTTTTTTATTACAAAAAACAGTAATAATTGAATGCAGTGACAATAATTTATGATAATAAAGAGGGGACACATAGTCCTACAGATACAACCGGCCCTTTGAGGGTGACCAAACTGCTGATGCGGCCCCCGGTGAATTTGAGTTTGACACCCCTGCCTTAGGGTGTCTACTTTCCGAAATGGGGTCATTTGTGGGGTGTTTGTACTGTCTGGGCATTGTAGAACCTCAGGAAACATGACAGGTGCTCAGAAAGTCAGAGCTGCTTCAAAAAGCGGAAATTCACATTTTTGTACCATAGTTTGTAAACGCTATAACTTTTACCCAAACCATTTTTTTTTTTTACCCAAACATTTTTTTTTTATCAAAGACATGTAGAACAATAAATTTAGAGAAAAATTTATATATGGATGTCGTTTGTTTTGCAAAATTTTACAACTGAAAGTGAAAAATGTAATTTTTTTGCAAAAAAAATGTTACATTTCGATTAATAACAAAAAAAGTAAAAATGTCAGCAGCAATGAAATACCACCAAATGAAAGCTCTATTAGTGAGAAGAAAAGGAGGTAAAATTCATTTGGGTGGTAAGTTGCATGACCGAGAAATAAACCGTGAAAGTAGTGTAGGTCAGAAGTGTAAAAAGTGGCCTGGTCATTAAGGGTGTTTAAGCTATAGGGGCTGAGGTGGTTAAAGGAGGACGTCTCATCCCAACAGCCCCTCTGCATAGGGATGTCATTTAGAGGGGTCTACAGATAACATAACTGATGAGACAACCCCTTTAATTCTAGCATTAAAGGAACAAGGTTGTGACCTTAGTATCTGAAGGTGGCCAGGGGTCAGCAACCTGCAGCACTCCAGCTGCTGTGAAACTACAACTCCCAGTATGTTCTGAGAACAGCGAAGCAGGTGTGCATGCTGGGAGTCGTAGTTTCACCACAGCTGGAGTGTCGAAGGTTGCTGATTCCTGCACTAGACAATGCAAATACACGGATGATGATGAAATAGTTTTGGGAATAATTACATTTTCTCTCTTGCTGCCGGTTATAAACAAATATCACGAGGAACCATCAGACGCTGGGAGCAAATTAATATCATTAAGTCAACCAAAATTCAGTTGTGACTCTAATCTGCATAGCAAAGCAGAGCTTCAGGGGGATGGAGGCTATGGCTGCGACACAGGAAAGACAATGCTTCCAAATAATAAATATGCTGTACTTGAAACTGCTGTGTCAACCCCAATGTTTAACAGCTCGGAATGTGCAGTGTCTGAAGGGGCTGTGTCCTATTAGACATTGGCAGCATATCGATCGGATTCCAGATAGATGCGGGTCCCACTTCTGAATGGGGCCCCCAAAAGGGAGCAGAGATCAGCCGTGCACGCAAGACCACCCCCCGTTCATTTCTAAGGCATACTTCCCAACTTCTGAAAGTAGTTATGCCCACATTGTGCCCCCTCACTGTAGTTCTGACCACATTGTGCCCCCCACAGAAGTTATGCCCACATTGTGCCCCTCATAGTAGTTATGCCCACATTGTGCCCCCTCACTGTAGTTATGCCCACATTGTGCACCTCATAGAAGTTATGCCCACATTGTGCCCCTCATAGTAGTTATGCCCACATTGTGCCCCTCATAGAAGTTATGCCCACATTGTGCCCCTTATAGTAGTTATGCCCACATTGTACCCCTCACTGTAGTTATGACCACATTGTGCCCCCCACAGAAGTTATGCCCACATTGTGCCCTTCATAGTAGTTATGCCATATTGTGCCCCCTCACTGTAGTTATGACCACATTGTGCCCCCCACAGAAGTTATGCCCACATTGTGCCCCTCATAGTAGTTATGCCATATTGTGCCCCCTCACAGTTTTGCCCACATTGTGCCTCCTCACAGCAGTTATGCTCACATTGTGCCCCCTCACAGTAGTTATGCCCATATTGTGCCCCCTCACAGTGTCATGCCCATATTGCATACCTCCCAACTTTCAAAAATCGCAAAGAGGGACAATATGTGCGGCGCGCATCGCTGCAATTTTTTTTTTACATACTAGGCCATAATTACTGACCCCGTCACAACTGCAGCAGCTTGGGATCGGTTATTTCAAACTGGCGTTTTGGCTTTCCGTTTGTGAGATCCGTTCAGGGCTCTCACAATCGTCCAAAACGGATCAGTTTTGCCCTAATGCATTCTGAATGGAAAAGGATTTGCTCAGAATACATCAGTTCAGTCTCCATTCTGTCTGACAAAACTGAGCCAAACGGATCTGTTCTGACACACAGTGTCAGTGAATTGGGACGGATCAGTTTTCTATGACACAATCTGGCACAATAGAAAACAGATCCGTCCTTCATTGACTTTCAATGGTGTTCATAACGGATCCGTCTTGGCTATGTTACAGATAATACAAACGGATCCGTTCTGAACGGATGCAGACGGTGGTATTATCTGACGGATCCGCACCAAACGCTAGTGTGAAAGTAGCTAGGTGAGTGTTACGTTCCTTTAGTTTTTTACAGCCCGTGGGACAATTTTTTTCTTGCACTTCAATATCCATTTAAATATCAGCTTATAAATCATCGGATTATAGATATTTTAAGGTAGAAATTGCACCAAATAATAAAGTTATGGTCTAATATACAGGTAGAAACCATAAAGACAATTTAGTAAATTTATGAATACACATTTATGCATTAATTCCCCAGGTCAAAAAGAGGGACATTTAAAGGGGTTGTCTCATCATGGACAATGGGGGCATATCGCTAGGATACGTGCAGGTCCCACCGCTAGGACCCGCACCTATATCGAGAACAGAGCCCTGCAAGTCAGTGAAGGAGGGCGCATTGTGCATGCACAACTGCCGTCCATTAATTTTCTATGGGGCCGGCGAAAATAGTTGAGCGCTGGCTCGGCTATCTCCGTCAGCCCCATAGAAATGAATGGGAGCGGGGGCTGTGCATACGCAGTACACTCCCATTCACTTCTATGGGGGGTCGGCTTGGTGGTGGCCAGACCGGAGTCCTCCAGCCACCACCTTGCAGGGCTCCGTTCTCGATATTGGTGCGGGTCCCAGCAGAGGGACACGCACCTATAAGACAATGGGGGCATACCCTAGCGATATGCCCCCATTGTCCAAAATGAGACAACCCCTTTAACCGCCTCCGGACCGCCTAACGCAGGATCGCGTTCCGGAGGCGGCAGCTCCAGGCACAGTCACGCATATACGCGTCATCTCGCGAGACGCGAGATTGTCTGTGAACGCGCGCACACAGGCGCGCGCGTTCACAGGATCGGAAGGTAAGCGAGTGGATCTCCAGCCTGCCAGCGGCGATCGTTCGCTGGCAGGCAGTAGATGCGATTTTTTTTAACCCCTAACAGGTATATTAGATGCTGTTTTGATAACAGCGTCTAATATACCTGCTACCTGGTCCTCTGGTGGTCCCTTTTGCTTGGATCGACCACCAGAGGACACAGGCAGCTCAGTAATAAGTAGCACCAAACACCACTACACTACACCCCCCCTGTCACTTATTAACCCCTTATTAACCCCTGATCACCCCATATAGACTCCCTGATCACCCCCCTGTCATTGATCACCCCCCTGTCATTGATCACCCCCCTGTAAGGCTCCATTCAGACGTCCGTATGTTTTTTACGGATCCACGGATACATGGATCGGATCCGCAAAACACATACAGATGTCTGAATGGAGCCTTACAGGGGGGTGATCACCCGATATAGACTCCCTGATCACCCCTCTGTCATTGATCACCCCCCTGTAAGGCTCCATTCAGACGTCCATATGTTTTTTACGGATCCACGGATACATGGATCGGATCCGCAAAACACATACGGACGTCTAAATGGAGCCTTACAGGGGGGTGATCAATGACAGGGGGGTGATCACCCCATATAGACTCCCTGATCATTCCCCTGTCATTGATCACCCCCCTGTCATTGATCACCCCCCTGTAAGGCTCCATTCAGACATTTTTTTGGCCCAAGTTAGCGGAAATATATATATTTTTTTTTCTTACAAAGTCTCATATTCCACTAACTTGTGTCAAAAAATAAAATCTCACATGAACTCACCATACCCCTCACGGAATCCAAATGCGTAAAAATTTTTAGACATTTATATTCCAGACTTCTTCTCACGCTTTAGGGCCCCTAAAATGCCAGGGCAGTATAAATACCCCACATGTGACCCCATTTCGGAAAGAAGACACCCCAAGGTATTCCGTGAGGGGCATATTGAGTCCATGAAAGATTGAAATTTTTGTCCCAAGTTAGCGGAAAGGGAGACTTTGTGAGAAAAAAAAAAAAAAAAAACAATTTCCGCTAACTTGTTCCAAAAAAAAAAAATATTCTATGAACTCGCCATGCACCTCATTGAATACCTTGGGGTGTCTTCTTTCCAAAATGGGGTCACATGTGGGGCATTTATACTGCCCTGGCATTTTAGGGGCCCTAAAGCGTGAGAAGAAGTCTGGGATCCAAATGTCTAAAAATGCCCTCATAAAAGGAATTTGGGCACCTTTGCGCATCTAGGCTGCAAAAAAGTGTCACACATGTGGTATCTCCGTACTCAGGAGAAGTTGGGCAATGTGTTTTGGGGTGTCATTTTACATATACCCATGCTGGGTGAGATAAATATCTTGGTCAAATGCCAACTTTGTATAAAAAAAATGGGAAAAGTTGTCTTTTGCCGAGATATTTCTCTCACCCAGCATGGGTATATGTAAAAAGACACCCCAAAACACATCGCCCTACTTCTTCTGAGCACGGCGATACCAGATGTGTGACACTTTTTTGCAGCCTAGGTGGGCAAAGGGGCCCACATTCCAAAGTGCACCTTTCGGATTTCACAGGGCATTTTTTACAGATTTGATACTTCTCACGCATTAGGGCCCCTAAAATGCCAGGGCAGTATAACTACCCCACAAGAGACCCAATTTTGGAAAGAAGACACCTCAAGGTATTCCGTGAGGGGCATGGCGAGTTCCTAGAATTTTTTTATTTTTGTCACAAGTTAGCGGAAAATTATGATTTTTTGTTTTTTCTTACAAAGTCTCATATTCCACTAACTTGTGACAAAAAATAAAAAGTTCAATGAACTCACTATGCCCATCATGAAATACCTTGGTATTCTTTCCAAAATGGGTTCACTTTGGGGTAGTTATACTGCCCTGGCATTTTAGGGGCACGAATGCTTGAGAAGTAGTTTGAAATCAAAATGTGTAAAAAATGCCCTGTGAAATCCGAAAGGTGCCCCTTTGCCCACCTAGGCTGCAAAAAAGTATCACACATCTGGTATCGCCGTACTCAGAAGAAGTAGGGCAATGTGTTTTGGGGTGTCTTTTTACATATACCCGTGCTGGGTGAGAGAAATATTTTGGTCAAATGCCAACTTTGTATAAAAAAATGGGAAAAGTTGTCTTTTGCCAAGATATTTCTCTCACCCAGCATGGGTATATGTAAAATGACACCCCAAAACACATTGCCCAACTTCTCCTGAGTACGGCAATACCACATGTGTGACACTTTTTTGCAGCCTAGGTGGGCAAAGGGGCCCACATTCCAAAAAGCACCTTTCGGATTTCACAGGGCATTTTTTACACATTTTGATTTCAAATTACTTCTCACGCATTCGGGCCCCTAAAATGCCAGGGCAGTATAACTACCCCACAAGTGACCCCATTTTGGAAAGAAGACACCCCCAGGTATTTCGTGATGGGCATAGTGAGTTCATGGAAGTTTTTATTTTTTGTCACAAGTTAGTGGAATATGAGACTTTGTAAGAAAAGAAATAAAAAATCATCATTTTCCACTAACTTGTGACAAAAAATAAAAAGTTCTATGAACTCACTATGCCCATCAGCGACTACCTTAGGGTGTCTACTTTCCGAAATGGGGTCATTTGTGGGATGTTTGTACTGTCTGGCCATTGTAGAACCTCAGGAAACATGACAGGTGCTCAGAAAGTCAGAGCTCAATTCACATTTTTGTACCATAGTTTGTAAACGCTATAACTTTCACCGAAACCATTTTTTTTTTACCCAAACTTTTTTTTTTATCAAAGACATGTAGAACAATAAATTTAGAGAAAAATTTATATATGGATGTCGGTTTTTTTGAAAAATTTTACAACTGAAAGTGAAAAATGTCATTTTTTTGCAAAAAAAATGTTACATTTCGATTAATAACAAAAAAAGTAAAAATGTCAGCAGCAATGAAATACCACCAAATGAAAGCTCTATTAGTGAGAAGAAAAGGAGGTAAAATTCATTTGGGTGGTAAGTTGCATGACCGAGCAATAAACGGTGAAAGTAGTGTAGTGCAGAAGTGTAAAAAGTGGCCTGGTCATTAAGGGTGTTTAAGCTAGGGGGGCTGAGGTGGTCAACCCCTTGATCACCCCTGTCAATCACTAGTGAAAGGGAAAAAAGTGATCAGTGTAAACTGTCACTTTTTTTTCCCCACCAGTATTGACTGTTAGGTTTAGATTAGTTTAGGCCCCTTTGGTAGGTAGGTAACTTCAGTTAGCGCCCAGCCCACCGCACCGCAGTCACTGATTCGCTGATTAGCGTATCGCTAATCAGCATTGGTACTTTATAGTATCTGTAAGTGATCAGAACTGCTCACAGTCAGATCTATAATAGTATTAGTGTCACCTTAGCTCGCCCTCCACCCAAAACGCAGTGTTTGCCAGATCAGGCCTGATCGGTCGCCCACACGTGCGTTCACCCACACCCGCCCCAGTGACAAAATTTATAAAAAAATTTTATCACTGCACAATCACTAAACAAGCGCTGCGGCGATAAAAAAAAATCTGTTTTGATATGTTTTATCAGTCGCAGCAGCTTCCTGTACTTCGCTAGCCTCCCATTTGTAAGACAGGCTTGCTTTTTTTCTTGGGTAGTCTCAGGGAATACCCCCTAAATTTAGTTGACCAAATGGCAAGGAAGGGGTATTCTTCTGAAGAGCCCTACAGGCTTCTGACCCAGTCGGATGAGGAATGGGAACCCTCATCTGACGAATCCAGCGGGTCAGAATACGAACCTGTAGAAAGCAGTGGCAGTATGACCCAAAGTTCGGACGATGAGGTTGAGGTCCCTGATACCACCAGGCGTACCCGGCCCCGTGTTGCTACACCACAGGTTGCATAGGATCCACTTCAAAGGCAGCAGAGTGGGGCTGGCGCTGTCGGATTACGTGGTGAGGCATACACCAGCAGCGCAGCCCATCCTGGACCTAGTACCAGCACTGCCGTAGAACATGGTGAAGTGGCGAGCACCAGAAGGGCAGTTGAAGCTGGTACGGTGGCACGTGCAGTAGTTCCCCCGTCGCAGCCACCGCACAGACAGGCCCGTAGAGCCCCTAGAGTCCCTGAGGTGCTGGCAAACCGTGATTGGCAGCCCCCATCTTCAGCCGCACCAGTAGTTCCCCCTTTCACCACCCAGTCTGGAGTTCGGGTTGAGACAGCTCAGATCGGATCGGCACTGGGGTTTTTTGAGCTGTTCTTCACTGTGGAACTCTTTGACTTAGTCGTGGCAAAAACAAACTGGTATGCCACTTAATTTATAGCCGCCAACACGGGAAGCTTTTATGCCCAGCCTTTCCGGTGGAAACCCGTCCAAGTTTCCGAACTTAAGACTTTTCTGGGCCTTCTCCTTAACATGTGCCTGACAAAAAAGCATGAATTGCGGTCATATTGGTCCACGAACCCAATTCATCACATGCCCATGTTCTCTGCTGCTATGTCCAGGATACGATTTGAGACCCTGTGATGGAGGGTCTGATATGGGTGTGGCTTGCAGCCTGGCTTTGTTCACATTGCACTAGTTGTCCTGCTGGGCGTTTGTGTGGGAGCCTGGCTGTGAGCTGGATTACATCACCTTCAGACCTTGTTCACACCATAGTTAGCGTAGTGGTAGGACCCTTTGCCATGCTGAGTGACCGTGACGTGGTGCATGAAGGGCTCCGATATTTTCCTGACAGGAATATATTGGCGAAAGTCTCAGCTTTTAATATCTGTATTTATGACTAGCCAGTATAGTCAGTGGCATATCCGTTTGGTGCATTTTTTGATTTATATGATTGTATTTACATCCGCACAATGCTCCGTTTTGTGTAGGATGCCCTTGTGGTGCATGTGGACCGCGCCGACATCCTCCACCGTATGCATTTTTTGCTGGGGATAGCCGTTCTCTGCGGTCCACATGCGGTGGGGCTGCTCCCCCAATGAAAAACACGCTACAGTGTAAGGGGTTGAGCAGCTCCTCCAGTATTGCCACTATATTTCTGTGTTTTTGTCTTGTTTTATATGTAGTGTATATGCCTCTACCTGGCATTTAAACACTCTTTTGCACCTGGTGACCTCCATCACAGGGTCTGATATGGGTGTGGCTTGCAGCCTGGCTTTGTTCACATTGCACTAGTTGTCCTGCTGGGCGTTTGTGTGGAAGCCTGGCTGTGAGCTGGATTACATCACCTTCAGACCTTGTTCACACCATAGTTAGCGTAGTGGTAGGACCCTTTGCCATGCTGAGTGACCGTGACGTGGTGCATGAAGGGCTCCGATATTTTCCTGACAGGAATATATTGGCGAAAGTCTCAGCTTTTAATATCTGTATTTATGACTAGCCAGTATAGTCAGTGGCATATCCGTTTGGTGCATTTTTTGATCCACAGGCTATACACACAAATTTCTTGTCTATGAGGGTAAAGATCAGACCCTGGAGCCGGTCGGTTGCCCTGACTACCTGGGGAGCAGTGGGAAGACAGTCTGGGACTTGGTTTCACCCTTATTTGGCAAGGGGTACCACCTTTATGTGGACAATTTCTACACAAGTTTACCCCTCTTCAGGCATTTTTTTCTAGAACAGATTGGCTGCGCTGTGGGCACCGCGCGACCTAGTCGCCGGATCTTCCCCCAACGGCTCGTTACCACCCGTCTTGCAAGGGGGCAGAGGGCTGCCTTGTGTAACGAAGAACTGCTCACGGTGAAATGGAGAGACAAGCGTGACGTTTACATGCTCTCCTCCAATTACGCAGACACGACAATCCAAATTGAACGGGCAACCAGTGTAATTGAAAAGCCCCTCTCGGTCCATGACTATAATTTGCTCATGGGAGGGGTGGACTTCAATCACCAGATGTTGGCTCCTTATTTACTCTCCCGCAGGACCAGACGCTGGTATAAGAAAGTGTCTGTATACCTAATTCAATTGGCTATGTACAATAGTTTTGTTCTCTACAGTAAGGCTGGGAGAACAGGATCCTTCCTCAAATTTCAGGAAGAGATCATCGAGAACCTCCTGTATCCAGGAGGTTCCGTGGCCCCAACCACCAGTGTAGTGAGCCGTCTACACGAGCGACATTTCCCCAATGTCATTGCTGGTACCTCAAACCAAGCGTCACCCTGAAAAAGATGTTGTGTCTGTAGCAGGAGTGGAATAAGGCGTGACACCCGCTATTTCTGTCCTGACTGCCCTGCCCACCCTGCCCTATGTTTAGGGGAGTGTTTCCGGAAGTACCACACACAGGTACACTTAGTATAGGCATTGCGTGACACAGGACAGGCACACGGGGGTCTTAGGGCCCTTTCACACAGAGCTGCTGCAAACCTCTCCTTTCACCTGCGACAAAGTGCATAATGTACTTCGCCACATCTCTGGGTGCTTTGCGCTTTGCACATTGTCCCATGGGGAAGGAGAGGTTTGACCTCTAAAGGTAAAAAAATAAATAAAAATCACATGTAAGCAAAAAAGTTAATGTTCCAAAAGTTCTATAAAGTTTATAAAAGTTAATGTTCTGTTCAAATGTTATATAAAGTTAATGTTAATAAATTTATTGCGTTGCGGCCAGTTTTTTTTTTTTTTTTTACCTTCTAGGTGGACCAAGCGATCAACCAGCTGCAGCACTGATGTGCATTCTGACAGAAGCATTGCGCTGCTATCAGATTACACAAAGTCGGTGTATGCGGCGCTGCAAGACGATATTTCTCCTCTGCAGTAAAAAAGATACGTTTGCCGAGGCTTATGAGCTGAGGGGCGGTGTTCATATGCTTTGGCAAACATTTTTTCTAAAAAAATAAATAAATTCTGGCAATGATTTATTCATCCACATCGATTGATGTGAATGGAGAAATCGGGTTTGCCAGGGCATACGAACTGAGTGGGTTTGGATGTTGGGCGGAGCTCCTATGTCCTGGCAGACACCTTTCCCCTCCTTTTTTTTTTCTTGCACATTTTTGGACAGAGATTTTTTCATCCACATTGATCGATGCGAGTGAAGAAATCTGTGCCGTTCATTTTTTCTTTCAGCCCAGAGGCTGAACGGAAAAAAAAAATCTCATTACCCGTATGCTCAATATAAGGAGAATAGCAGAATCTCCTAATGCTGGCCATACATGTAATGATTGTGGAGACCCTCAAATGCCAGGGCAGTACAAACACCCCACAAATGACCTCATTTAGGAAAGAAGACACCCCAAGGTATTTGCTGAGGGGTATATTGAGTCCATGAAAGATTGAACTTTTTGTCCCAAATTAGCGGAAAGGGAGACTTTATGAAAAAACAAACAAAAAAAAAACAATTTCCGCTAACTTGTGCCAAAAAAAAAAATCTTCTATGAACTCGCCATGCCCCTCACGGAATACATTGGGGTGTCTTCTTTCCAAAATAGGGTCACATTGTGGGGTATTTATACTGCCCTGGCATTTTAGAGGCCCTAAAGCGTGAGAAGAAGTCTGGAATCCAAATGTCTAAAAATGCCCTCCTAAAAGGTACTCATTGGAATTTGGGCCCCTTTGCGCACCTAGGCTGCAAAAAAGTGTCACACATGTGGTATCGCCGTACTCAGAAGAAGTAGGGCAATGTGTTTTGGGGTGTCTTTACATATACCCATGCTGGGTGAGAGAAATATCTCTGTAAAATGACAACTTTGTATAAAAAAATGGGAAAAGTTGTCTTTTACAGAGATATTTATCTCACCCAGCATGGGTAAATGTAAAATGACACCCCAAAACACATTGCCCTACTTCTCCTGAGTACGGCGATACCACATGTGTGACACTTTTTTGCAGCCTAGGTGCGCAAAGGGGCCCAAATTCCAATGAGTATCTTTAGGATTTCACAGGGCATTTTTTACCCATTTGGATTCCAAACTACTTCTCACGCTTTAGGTCCCCTAAAATACCAGGGCAGTATAAATACCCCACAAGTGACCCCATTTTGGAAAGAAGACACCCCAAGGTATTTCATGAGGGGCATGACGAGTTCATGTAAAATTTTATTTTTTGTCAGAAGTTAGTGGAATATAAGACTTTGTAAGAAAAAAAATAAAAATAAAATCATTTTCCGCTAACTTGTGCCAAAAAAAAAAAAATTCTAGGAACTCGCCATGCCCCGCACAGAATACCTTGGGGTGTCTTCTTTCCAAAATGGGGTCACTTGTGGGGTATTTATACTGCCCTGGCATTTTAGGGGCCCTAAAGCCTGAGAAGTAGTTTGGAATCCAAATGCGTAAAAAATGCCCTGTGAAATCCTAAAGATACTCATTGGAATTTGGGCCCCTTTGTGCTACTAGGCTGCAAAAAAGTGTCACACATGTGGTATCGCCGTACTCAGGAGAAGTAGGGCAATGTGTTTTGGGGTGTATTGTTACTTATACCCATGCTGGGTGAGATAAATATCTCTGTAAAATGACAACTTTGTATAAAAAAAATGGGAAAAGTTGTCTTTTACAGAGATATTTATCTCACCCAGCATGGGTATATGTAAAAATACACCCCAAAACACATTTACCTACTTCTCCTGAGTACGGCAATACCACATGTGTGACACTTTTTTGCAGCCTAGGTGCGCAAAGGGGCCCAAATTCCAATGAGTACCTGTTGTCCTGTTGAAAAACCCAGTCGTTACCACACAGACGAGGGCCCTCAGTCATGAGGAATGCTCTCTGCAACATCTGGACATAGCCAGCAGCCGTATGACGCCCCTGCACTTCCTGAAGCTCCATTGTTTCACTGAAGAAAAAAGCACCCCAGACCATTATGGCGCCCCCGACACTGTGGCACGTAGAAAACATCTCAGGTGGGATCTGCCTGTCATGCCAGTAAAGTTGGAAAACATCAGGACCATCAAGGTTAAATTTTTTCTCATCAGAGAATAAAACTTTCTTCCACTATTGAATGTCCCATGTTTGGTGCTCTCTAGCAAAGTCCAAACGAGCAGTGCTGTTGCATTCAAGGAGACGAGGTCTTTTAAGACGTTTTTTGTTTTTGAAGCCCTTCAGTCTCAGATGCCGTCTGATGGTTATGGGGCGGCAGTCAGCACCAGTAAGGGCCTTAATTTGGGTCAAGGATTGTCCAGTGTCTTGACGGAGAGCCAATTGGTTCCTCCGGCTCAGCGCTGATGAAATTTTTTTGAGTCTTCCACTTGACTTTTTTGTTCCATAACCCTCAGGATCATTTAAGAAATTCCAAATGACTGTCCTACTGCATCCCACCTCAGCAGCGATGGCGCGCTGTGAGAGACCCTGCTTATGCAGTTCAACAACGAGACCACGTTCAAAAAGGGAGAGTTTGCCTTTGCCATCACAACGTGTGACTACTTGACAGAAAATGACAATGAATCTACATCTTTGCACAGATTTGGCTTTTAAAGGCATGTGGTCCTAAAATTTGGATCAGCTGAAAAACAGCCTGTTTCAGTTTAATCGTTATTTTCAATTAATTGAATGCTCAAAATTTTTTGGGTCTCACTCTCATTTCTTCTCTTTGCATGTTGAAGCTCTAGTTGAAACCTTGTTAAGATCCAACAATGTAAAATATGATTTTTTGACATTTTTCAAGTGGTCTTAAACTTTTGATCAGGACTATACATAGCTCAGCAGACAGTATCACACAGGATAGCATTAGATATATAGCTTAGCAGACAGTATCACACAACATAAGATTAGATACATAGCTTAGCAGACAGTATCACAAAGGATAGGATTAGATACATAGCTCAGCAAACAGTATCACATAGGATAGGATTAGATACATATCTTAGCAGACAGTATCATATAGGATAGTATTAGATACATAGCTTAGCAGACAATATCACATATGATATAATTAGATACATTGCTCAGCAGGCAGTATCACAGAGGAAAGGATATTAGATCTATAGCTAAGCAGACAGTATCAAACAGGATAGGATTAGATACATAGCTAAGCAGACAGTATCACAGAGAATAGGATTAGATACATAGCTCAGCAGACAGTATTACACAATATAAGATTAGATACATAGCTTAGGACATAGTCTCACATAGGATAGGATTAAATACATAGCTCAGCAGACAGATTCACATAGGATAGTATTAGATACATAGCTTAGCTGTCAGTATCACATAGGATGAGTATAGATAGATAGCAGACAGTATCACATAGGATAGGATTAGATACATAGCTTAGCAGACATTATCACATAGCATAGGATTATATACATAGCTCAACAGACAGTTTCATATAGGATAGGATTAGATATGATTAGAAATTGGCACACAGGTACATCAGATGTCCGGAAAAGTTTTAGAGCGGGTCCTAGCTCTTTAGGATGTATCGTTCCTGAGATATTCCCAAAAGATTACCTACATTAGCTAATTCAAGCCCCCAATTGCCATGCACACGGTCATATGTCCCTTATCAGCCAATAGAAGCTCGCAGGCTCTTAGTCTTCACATATACACAGTTTTAATCCAGGTTTCCATTACAACCGAGCCATTTTCTTCACTGCTATAATTCAGCTATAGGCTAGGGCTACACAACGACTGCATAGCTAAGCAGATAGTATCACACAATAGACTTAGATACAAAGCAGACAGTATCACACATGATAGGATTAGATACATAGATCAACAGACACAATCACACATGATAGGATTAGATACATAGCTTAGCAGACAGTATCACACATGACAGAATTAGATACATAGCTCAGCAGGTAGTATCACATAGGATAGGGTATTAGATTTATAGCTTAGTAGACAGTATCACACAGGATAAGATTAGATACATAGCTGAGCAGACAGTATCAAATAGGATAGGATTAGATACATAGCTCAGCAGACCGTAACACATAGGATAGGATTAGATACATAGTTCAGCATACAGTATCACATAGTATAGAATTAGATACATATTTGAGCAGACAGTATCAAATAATACAAGATTAGATACATAGCTTAGCAGACAGTATCACATAGGATAGGATTAGATACATAGCTTAGCAGACAGTATAACACAATGTAAGATTAGATACATAGCTCGGCAGACATTATCACATAGTATAGAATTAGATACATATTTGAGCAGACAGTATCAAATAATACAAGATTAGATACATAGTTTAGCAGACAGTATCACATAGGATAGGATTAGAAACATAGCTCAGCGGACAGTATCACACAGTATAGGATTAGATACATAGCTTAACAGACAGTATCACACAATATAAGATTAGATACATAGCTTGTCAGACAGTATCACATAGGATATGATTAGATACATTGCTTAGCAGACAGTATCACATAGGATAGGATTAGATACATAGCTCAGCAGACCGTAACACATAGGATAGGATTAGATACATAGTTCAGCATACAGTATCACATAGTATAGAATTAGATACATATTTGAGCAGACAGTATCAAATAATACAAGATTAGATACATAGCTTAGCAGACAGTATCACATAGGATAGGATTAGGTACATAGCTTAGCAGACAGTATAACACAATATAAGATTAGATACATAGCTCGGCAGACATTATCACATAGTATAGAATTAGATACATATTTGAGCAAACAGTATCAAATAATACAAGATTAGATACATAGCTTAGCAGACAGTATCACATAGGATAGGATTAGAAACATAGCTCAGCGGACAGTATCACACAGTATAGGATTAGATACATGGCTTATCAGACAGTATCACATAGGATATGATTAGATACATTAATTATCAGACAGTATCACATATGATCGGATTAGATACATAGCTGAGCAGACAGTATCACATAGGATCGGATTAGATACATAGCTCAGCAGACAGTGGGGCAGGTTGCAATAGAGGTCACTGTTATGGGGGATACTGTCAATATCTTTTAACCACACACAGAAACATTAAATGAAATAGATTAAATACACTCGTGCAAAGCCGAGTCCTTCTGCTAGTTTTTTATAATAAATAACAATATAAAAAACTTGGCACAGTAAGGGAGAGTTCACATTGCCGTTTCATTTTCCATTCTTCTTATCCTTCGGAATAAAGAAGAAAAAAAAACAGAGTTCTGTGAAAAAACGGATACTGTGCATCAGTTAGGGCCCATTCAGAAGGCTATAGTGCTTTGCGGATCCACCATTTGCAGATCCTCAAAACACGGATACCAGCCATGTGCATTCCGCAATTTGCGGACCGCACATGGCCGTAACCATGATAGAAAATGCCTATTTGTGTCCGCTATTGCGGACAAGAACAGGACATGTTCTATCTTTTCTTCAGAGTCGCGGAACGGAACCACGGATGTGATCAGCACGCAGTGTGCTGTCCGCATCTTTTGCGGCCCCATTGAAAAGAAAATACGGCAGTCTGAATGAGCCCTTATCCACATTTTGCATCCGTTTGAGCTATTTCCTTCTGAGATCCGTTTTTTTCAAATGGGAAAAAAAAGAACTGCATGCAGGACTTTTTTCGTTGAAAAAAACGAATCTCAGAAAGAAATGGCTCAAACGGATGCCAAATGTGCAACAGGATCAGTAAAAACCAACATGTTGTGGGAACAATTTAGGGGTAAGTATTAAAGCAGGATGCATTTATTTTTATCTAATAAGAATGGGCTAAACAGTCAGTAAATCTACATTTGACAAAAACAAAACAATAACAAAAGTGTCCCGAGTCTGAGACAAAAGTCGCAATTTACCACTGGAAATTTTGAAAATATACTTCATAGTTCGCAAGTGCGGTTTTGGCAGATTTGGCTGAAATGGCACATTTTGGTATTAAAAAAGTCACATTTTGTGCTATTGGCATTAAAATGTAGCTAATCAAAAGAAATAGGTGGATAATCAAGTTTATTTTTAAAGGGGTTGTCCAGGTTCAGAGCTGAACCCGGAAATATACACTTCTTCACCCAGGCAACCCCTCTGAGATGAGCATCGAAGCATCCCTTGCCCTGCGCTGTAGTGTGCAGGGCAAGGGCTTTTTTTGCTTACAAACTAACACTGCTAGGCGAAGGCTTTCACCTAACTTCACCATTTTACAGACTAGGGCAGTGCTACATCACTGGGAACACTGCTAGGCAGAAGCCTCCGCCTAATGAAAAACACTTGCCCTGCGTGGTTCAACACAGGGCAAGGGAGAGAATTGGAGAATAAAATGCACCAATGCTCATCTGAGAGGAGCTGTCCAGGTGAAGAAGGGATATGTCTGGGTTCAGCTCTCAGGACAACTCATTAAAAATGTCACATTTTAAAGTGACATGCACCTTTTAATATATGAGGTGAAACAAATCACCACTTTTTATTTGTAATTTTTTGGTGCAAATTACACCATTGTTGATACATGTCCCCCATATGTCTTGGCTAGAGTACAGTGTTCTCAGCAAAGCAATTGTGAGAATAATGTACGTACCCTTGACTAAGCCAGGCTAACAATTTAAGATTTCTATGGAAATCAAAGAACGGGGAGGGAAGGAAGGGAGGAAGAAACCCGTCTTACAAGGAGGTGTCACATTAATATTTCAGATAAAAATTCCAATACAAATTCTATCAATAGCACCTCCCACCAAAAAGTGGTCAGATATATGCAGGTCCACCGCATGTGGAGATAGGAAACCACCACTGCCTTACATTTTCAGCATTTGATTTAGCTGCTTTGGAGTTAAATACCGTATACTGTAGATAGCTTGTTATACTTATTCTTCTGAAGTTTTACCTCTTTTATAAACTTTTTGTGGATGACTGAGCATATGCTGATGTATTTTAATATACAAATGTAAGGATATGTCAATGTTCTCAAATCCTCTGTAAAATTTACAGATTTGTCCTTCCTGACCTTTCATCATGGCTCAACATATCCCAAGATGTGTGGCCAGGGAGTCCCAGCCTTTAAAAAAAAGAAAAATTGCAGTACTGAGTTGTCTGTCCTGAGATGTCTATTCTGTACGTGTCTCTGTTGCCATCCAACGGTTGTGTTGAGAATTGCACTCTGATAAGGGTTCTACTAGCATGTTGTAATTGTTTGAAATTTATCCAAAGACATGGATTGCACATCCACATGCCATGTATTGTTCTATAATTGCTTATCAGCACAATTAACATCGCTTCTCAGCGTAATAAATAGTATACAGCCCTCTAACATACGTGCTGTGCATGAGGCATTGGTATATGTTTTGATCAAAAAGCATAAGCCCACTTACCACGCCAAGGTTGACTCCTCGAGTGGAACCTACTGTAATTTGGCATGGCACCACGTGGCGACCACCACCGCTGCAGCACTGCACCAGCAGACGACGGGACCCAGCAGCCAAACAGCACCCCTGCAGCTTGACAATGCCACCCAGGTCCTGGGCCCCACCAATACACCAGCGCAGCACCACAGCAAAAATGGCAACCATGCAGTACCGCACCATGAGAATGTGTTGCATTTATTTTATGAGAAATTGGAGTCATTAGCCAAATTCAATAAAAGTTAATGGTGGGCACATCTGTACATTCCTGGTGTCTACTGAGTTGTTAAGTATAATCCTGGTGGCCTAAGGTAAGGTTTGGAGGTAGAGCTGAGAGAGGTTACTACATTCATCCTGTCAATTATTGCATGTGTTCTGTAAATTAATAAAGCTTTATAGACAGCTTTGGTTTAGTAGTATTTATATGAGAATACCAATCTTCTACCAAGGAGAACTGCAAATGACTGGTTATCCATTTAATGTATGGAACAACAGGGTTCAATATAATAGGAACCACTTACAGAATGGATGTCCATTTAAAGAGGGGGGTCAAGACAAGAGCAGAGAACTTCCTTCTATGATGTAAAAATGCTCTCACAGTCTTAAGAAGCATGGATATGCAAATGTCATCCAGCTTTATGTTTTAAAAATATTATATCGCTAACAAAAAAGGTTCCAACTTCAAATATCTTTGGTCTTCATCATCATATACTGATACAAACTTTGCCTAATGTCATCTATGAGGGGTGCCATCAGTGGCCACAATTTTTTTCTCTTTGTCACAATTACGATACTTCAAGGAAGCTGCAATAACAAATTACGGACCTGAAAAACAAAAAAGGCAACAAAAGGAAACTCTGTGAAGCTAGCTACATACTGCTATAGTGTATCTACTCATTGACTGCCACTAAGACCTGCCTTTATTTCCTCACTCCCACCAGTAGCCTTACTGTCCTCCTTACTTACTCTCTGCTCCTTGCATCCAAAACTTTAATCTCTTATTAGAAACTTTTCCACCAGAGCTCACCCGTGCATTCTGCTGTATCAGCCCCTTGGAAACATTGGAGTAGCCAAAGTAATAATTGCAGGTGTTGAAATTCCAATTTGGTGGAGGCTAATCGCCTGGTGGGTGGGGTGAAGGCATTTCCCCTATTTTCCTTATAACAGGTAGGTCCCTCTTGTGACCATACATGAACCATATATAGTTGTAAGGACTGTGCCTCTCCGTGAGAACTGTCAAGCAGGTGAGCCTCTTAATGAGTGAAACCAACAAGCACTGTGTAGCTTCGAGGGACTATAAATACTGTAATTGTGTTAATAATTCTAGTTATGTGCCCTCCACAGATTTCTGGTGCAGATAAGTAGTTTTCACTTTCCTATCCCATATAACCACTAACTTGGCAAACTACAAAGAACACTGTCCTCCAACCATACTGCAGGTCTGTGGACAAAAAATCTGGATCTAAACTAGCACTGATATGAAGAAAACTCATTGTAAACCTAACATTCAGCAGGCACCAACCCAAATGTTAACCCCTAGATCCACAGTATGCGTCTTAATTCTACGCCATTGAGATAGTATCTTCTAAATGCTAAAGTAAACTTGAATACAAACTCTTCAGATGATGTATTGACTGTTACTTTAAACATAAAAATGTATCTGGCAAGTTCTCTCAGGAAATCACAAGAATTGTGGTCTGAACTATGATACAGAGAAATCAGTTCCTGGCACAAGACCAGAAGCCTCTGATATAAAAACAAGCAAAACTTTTGTGATCAGCTCAACAGCAAAGCTGCTGACCTACAACATGGATCTCACACTTTTAGCAACGTTGATCCTTGTCTTATTGATATCCCTTATGTTTATCTACTCAACATGGGATAAAATGTACCGGTGGAGAAATTTACCACCCGGACCCACGCCACTCCCGGTTATTGGAAGTTTGTTGTATATAAAGCAAGGAGAGCTGGTAAAATCCTTAAACCAGGTATGTACTTCAATTTTATGTACTGTCTGAATATCTAAAGCTCTATATGCCACATATTATTAGGTGCATACTAATACACTTTGGTTGGCCGTACGTGTCTACTTGCAATGCCCACTAGAAGAAATGTAGCATTACATGTCAGTTATTTGCATGGCTGGCAGTATAAATAAGGGATGGATGGGCTGCACCTAATTAAGTGAGGGCTGTGGTGTGCTGTGACTACACGCTTTACCTAAAAAATTGGGGTGAGGTGTAGGGAACCTCATTATAACATCCATATGGAAAGCGGTTTCCTTAGCTTTTACGATTATAAAATAAATATATTTACATTATGTCATGGCTTTCTATAAATTAGGGTCTACCCATACTCCTTTTACAGGTACATTGTAGGATTTCGCAATGTATATGTTTAAATATTAGAGGATCTTGCTATTTTCCATTTTTGCTATTTTTTTTTACTCTCCGCCTTCCCAGAGCGATAACTTTTAGACATTTTTTCCATTCACATAGCCTTATGACGGATTGTTTTTTCGTGAGACAAGTTGTACTTTCTAATGCCACTATTTAATATTGCATATCATGTATTGGGGAGCTGGAAAGAAAATTTCAAATGGGGTGGAATCGAAACAAATCTTAACGCACACACTTAGGCTACTTTCACACTAGCGGCAGACTTCTTCGGCAGGCTGTTCTGGCGGGTGAACAGCCTGCTGGATCCGTGCCGCCGCTAGTGCACACGTGCCGCCGGAGGTACGTTCCGGCCTCTTTGACTATAATGGGGGCGGGCTGGAGTTCTGGTGGCAGCGCGGCAAACATGCCGAGAGGCGGCCGGAATAAAACTATGACATGTCGTAATTTTATTTTAGCCACCTCTCGAGATGTTTGCCGTGCTGCCGCCGGAACTCTGGCCCGCACCCATTATAGTCAATGGGGCCAGAGCGGACCTCCGGTGGCACGCGTGCACTAGCGGAAGCAAGGATCCGGCAGGCTGTTCACTCGCTGGAACAGTCTGCTGGAGAAGTCTGCCACTAGTGTGAAACTAGCCTTAGTGAGACTAGTTAAAATTCTCAGTAGGTGACTGCCTTCTGCCTCTCCTTGTATCTAATATGTATGGTGTTAGGTCAGTTGCTGTTTGTTCCTCCCCAGAAACATTCATAATAGAGCAACAAAGTGGCCAGCCTGTTGCGCACTACCATTAGTTACATTTCTATCTCATTATTTAATCTCTCTCTGTATATTAAAAATGGGGCTAGGCTATGTCTGCTACTGCTCTAAAAAACACACACACACTCTCTACCAGTGATGAGCGGCAGGGGCAATATTCAAATTTGAGATGTTTCGCGAATATTTGCGCGAATATTCATCCTATATTCGCGAATTCGAGAATTTGTGATCATTATTTTCTTGAAAATCGTCAATCGGAAAATTTGTGATACGAAAATTTGTGATACGAAAATTTGTGATAAACACTACTCCTAAAGTCAAAGATACTGCAGCCTTCTCATTGGCCCACAAGCAAGAAGCAGGGAGGGATCATGGGTACTGATAAAAAAAAATCTAGAATATTCGCAATTACAAAGATATAGCACTATATTCTAGATATTCGCGAATTCCAGAAATGCCAATATTTGCGATAAAAATTCACAATTTGAATATTCGCGATCAACACTACTCTCTACCTCCCGACCTGTCGTAGGCTACTTTCACACTAGCATTCGGGGCTCCGCTTGTGAGCTCCGTTTGAAGGCTCTCACAAGCGGCCACGAACGGATCCATCCAGTCCTAATGCATTCTGAGTGGAGGCGGATCCGCTCAGAATGCATCAGTCTGGCACCGTTTGTCCTCCGCTCCGCTCAGCAGACGGACACCTGAACGTCAATGTAAGTCAATGGGACGGATCCGTTTGAAGTTGACACAGTATGGCTCAATTTTCAAACGGATCCGTCCCACATTGACTTTTAATGTAAAGTCAAAACGGATCCGTTTGCATTATCATGAACAAAAAAAAAAAACTAAGAATTTTTTTTTTGTTTTTTTTTGTTCATGGTAATGCAAACGGATCCATTCTGAACGGATCAAAGCGTTTGCATTATAGGAGCGGATCCATCTGTGCAGATACCAGACGGACCCGCTCTGAACGCAAGTGTGAAAGTAGCCTTACCGGCAAACCGGCGTCTTCAGGAGTAGCAGACATAGCCTAGCCCCATTTTCAATATACAGAGAGAGATTAAATAATGAGAAAGAAATGTAACTAAAGGTAGTGCGCAACAGGCTGGCCACTTTGTTGCTCTATTATCAATGTTGCTGGGGAGGAACAAACAGCAACTGACCTAACACCATACATATTAGATACAAGAAGAGGCAGAAGGCAGTTACCTACTGAGAGTGTTAACTAGTCTCACTAAGCGTGTATGTTAAGGTTTAAATGAAATACAAAAAAAAAAGTTATGTCTTAATCAATGCAGCAATTGTTGAAAGACGTTCTATAGTCATGGGACTAAGTAACTAAATGAATCAATATTGTAAACGTCATACATCTTGCTGAGAGGTTTTTGTATTTCTATCAGTACGAATTGGAAAAAAAAACACGATTCTGCTACAGTGTATTTTTTTTCCGCGTTCACTATGCAGTAAAAGAGAGCTGTTACCTTAATTTTCCAGGTCAGTATGATTACAACAATGCTATACGTATAATTTTTCTGTGTTTTAATACTGGAAAAAAAAAAAATTAAAATATTTTTATTTTATTTTCAGATTTGCTGTATTTTTTATAGTTTTCTGCGCAATCTGTACTTTTCAGTTATACCATTTTGAAGTGTGTGTGACTTTTGGTCACTTTTTAAAAAAATTTGGGGAGAGGTAAAATGACTAAAAATGTCAACTTGGCCATTTTGCTTTATTTTTTCCAAAGTACGGGCATTTGTGGATGCAGCAATCCCTACAAAGTTTTTTTATTGTTTATTTTATTTTTACCTTGGGGAAAGAAGGGTGATTTGAACTTTTATTATTTTTTATTTTTAATATTTTTTAACTTTTGGCTGATCAAATACATCTGCCCCGGGCCTCTGCTGTTTAAGCAGAAACCGTCGGCCATTGCACACGTGAACAGGCGCCATATTTGAAGTACTGACTTTTGCCGTATATGTACAGAGGACGTCGCAAAGGGGTTAAAAAATTGAGTACCCAGGGGAAACCCCAGAAAACTATTGGAGAAAATGAAGAAAAGCAAAGATGTCCAAACTCCATGCTTATGTTGTCCTTGTTCAGGTTCAAATCTAGGACCCCAGTACTTCACGGTATCAGACCTAACCACTGAGCTGCCTCTAGACATGAGCGAATTTCCCCAAAATTTGTTTTGGGTTCAATATTTGTTAGAATCAGCCCGAATAAATTCAACTCTAATCAAAAGCGCCTTAATGTCCATTAAAACGTTGTGAATGACACTCTGAGGTCTCCTAGGACTGTAGCCAACCCCTTTCCAGGGGCAGACATAGAAATCACTGGGCCCAATAGCAAGAAAATAAATTGGGCCCCCACTGCTGTATACTAGATATCTGTACACACTTCATCTATTGTACTTCGCACCTCACATATTAGCACACTGCTGTATATACAATATACCTGTACACACTGCATCTATTTTCCCCCGTATATATATCTGTATATATATATATATATATATATATATATACACAGTTGCAAGAAACAGTATGTGAACCCTTTGAAATTATATGGATTTCTGCACAAATTGGTCATAAAATGTGATCTGATCTTCATCTAAGTCACAACAATAGACAATCACAGTCTGCTTAAACTAATAACACACAAAGAATTAAATGTTACCATGTTTTTATTGAACACACCATGGAAACATTCACAGTGCAGGTGGAAAAAGTATGTGAACCCCTAGACTAATGATATCTCCAAGAGCTAATTGGAGTGAGGTGTCAGCCAACTGGAGTCCAATCAATGAGATGAGATTGGAGGTGTTGGTTACAGCTGCCCTGCCCTATAAAAAACACACACCAGTTCTGGGTTTGCTTTTCACAAGAAGCATTGCCTGATGTGAATGATGCCTCGCACAAAAGAGCTCTCAGAAGACCTACGATTAAGAATTGTTGATTTGCATAAAGCTGGAGTGGCCATCCTGTAAAGATGACTGCAAGAGCACAGCACAGACTGCTCAATGAGGTGAATAAGAATCCTAGAGTGTCAGCTAAAGACTTACAAACGTCTCTGTAATATGCTAACACCCCTGTTAGTGAATCTATGATACGTAAAACACTAAACAAGAATGGATTTCATGGGATGATACTGCCACTGCTGTCCAAAAAAAATATTGCTGCACGTTTACAGTTTGCACAAGAGCACCTGGATGTTCCACAGCAGTACTGGCAAATATTCTGTGGACAGATGAAACCAAAGTTGAGTTGTTTGGAAGAAACACACAACACTATGTGTGGAGAAAAAGAGGCACAGCACACCAACCTCAAAACCTCATCCCAACTGTGAAGTATGATGGTGGGGGCATCATGGTTTGGGGCTGCTTTGCTGCGTCAGGGCCTGGACGGATTGCTATCATCAAAGGAAAAATTTATTCCCAAGCTTATCAAGACATTTTGCAGGAGAACTTAAGGCCATCTGTCCACCAGCTGAAGCTCAACAGAAGATGGGTGTTGCAACAGGACAACGACCCAAAGCATAGAAGAAAATCAACAACAGAATAGCTTGAACAGAAGAAAATACGCCTTCTGGAGTGGCCCAGTCAGAGACCTGACCTCAACCCAATTGAGATGCTGTGGCATGACCTCAAGAATGTGATTCACACCAGACATCCCAAGAATATTGCTGAACTGAAACTGTTCTGTAAAGAGGAATGGTCAAGAATTACACCTGATCGTTGTGCACCTCTGATCTGCAACTACAGGAAACCTTTGGTTGAAGTTATTGCTGCCAAAGGAGGTTCAACCAGTTATTAAATCCAAGGGTTCACATACTTTTTCCACCTGCACTGTGAATGTTTACATAATGTGTTCAATGAAAACATGGTAACATTTAATTCTTTGTGTGTTATTAGTTTAAACAGACTGTGATTGTCTATTGTTGTGACTTAGATGAAGATCAGATCACATTTTATGACCAATTTGTGCAGAAATCCATATCATTCCAAAGGGTTCACATACTTTTTCTTGCAACTGTATAAATATATATATATATATATATATATATATAAAAAGAAAAAAAAAAAAAAAAAGAAAAAAAGGGGATGGCAGCACCGTCACGATGGAACTTGGAAAAGAAGGGTGCACAGGCCCAAATGTGGATATAAGCCAATCCAACAAATATAAAGAAGGGAAAAAGGGCAGCACTCCACTGGATTAAAATAAAATAAAAAAAAAAATAAAAAAAAAACTTTATTTACCCAAAGGCTGTAGCGACGTTTCGGCTCTTACACAGGAGCCTTCCTCAAGCAGTGCTTGAGGAAGGCTCCTGTGTAAGAGCCGAAACGTCGCTACAGCCTTAGGGTAAATAAAGTTGTTTTTTTTATTTTAATCCAGTGGAGTGCTGCCCTTTTTCCCTTCTTTATATATATATATATATATAAATACTGTGTAATATATGCAGTGTGTGTGTGTGTACAGTCGTGGCCAAAAGTTTTGAGAATGACACAAATATTCGTTTTCGCAAAGTTTGCTGCTAAACTGCTTTTAGATCTTTGTTTCAGTTGTTTCTGTGATGTAGTGAAATATAATTACATGCACTTCATACATTTCAAAGGCTTTTATCGACAATTAAATGACATTTATGCAAAGAGTCAGTATTTGCAGTGTTGGCCCTTCTTTTTCAGGACCTCTGCAATTCGACTGGGCATGCTCTCAATCAACTTCTGGGCCAATTCCTGACTGATAGCAACCCATTCTTTCATAATCACTTCTTGGAGTTTGTCAGAATTAGTGGGTTTTTGTTTGTTCACCCGCCTCTTGAGGATTGACCACAAGTTCTCAATGGGATTAAGATCTGGGGAGTTTCCAGGCCATGGACCCAAAATGTCAACGTTTTGGTCCCCGAGCCACTTAGTTATCACTTTTGCCTTATGGCACTGTGCTCCATCGTGCTGGAAAATGCATTGTTCTTCACCAAACTGTTGTTTGATTGTTGAAGTTGCTGTTGGAGGGTGTTTTGGTACCATTCTTTATTCATGGCTGTGTTTTTGGGCAAAATTGTGAGTGAGCCCACTCCCTTGGATGAGAAGCAACCCCACACATAAATGGTCTCAGGATGCTTTACTGTTGGCATGACACAGGACTGATGGTAGCGCTCACCTTTTCTTCTCCGGACAAGCCTTTTTTCCTGATGCCCCAAACAATCGGAAAGAGGCTACATCTGAGAATATGACTTTGCCCCAGTCCTCAGCAGTCCATTCACCATACTTTCTGCAGAAGATCAATCTGTCCCTGATGTTTTTTTTGGAGAGAAGTGGCTTCTTTGCTGGCCTTCTTGACACCAGGCCATCTTCCAAAAGTCTTCGCCTCACTGTGCGTGCAGATGCGCTCACACCTGCCTGCTGCCATTCCTGAGCAAGCTCTGCACTGGTGGCACTCCGATCCCGCAGCTGAATCCTCTTTAGGAGACGATCCTGGCACTTGCTGGACTTTCTTGGACGCCCTGAAGCCTTCTTAACAAGAATTGAACCTCTTTCCTTGAAGTTCTTGATGATCCTATAAATTCTTGATTGAGGTGCAATCTTAGTAGCCACAATATCCTTGCCTGTGAAGCCATTTTTATGCAATGCAATGATGGCTGCAAACGTTTCTTTGCAGGTCACCATGGTTAACAATGGAAGAACAATGATTTCAAGCATCAGCCTCCTTTTAACATGTCAAGTCTGCCATTTTAACCCAATCAGCCTGACATAATGATCTCCAGCCTTGTGCTCGTCAACATTCTCACCTGAGTTAACAAGACGATTACTGAAATGATCTCAGCAGGTCCTTTAATGACAGCAGTGAAATGCAGTGGAAAGTTTTTTTTGAGATTAAGTTAATTTTCATGGCAAAGAAGGACTATGCAATTCATCTGATCACTCTTCATATCATTCTGGAGTATATGCAAATTGCTATTAATAAAACTTAAGCAGCAACTTTTCCAATTTCCAATATTTATGTAATTTCAAAACTTTTGGCTACGACTGTATGTATATATATATATATATATATATATATATATATATATGCATACAGAGCTATAATAGGTATAATAGATGCAGTGTGTAGAGATATATGTGGTCAGTTATACATTATGGTCACTGTGTGTCAGGTACATGAGGTAGTGGTCACTGTAACGGTATGAGTGAGCAAGTAGCAAAAACAGGGCATGGGTGGGGGGCAGTCTGTATGGATCAATGCAGAGCTGATTGTGAATTGTGAACTTCGAATACTTGCTTTTAGGGGTTGAAGGACCTGTGTTGATATTATGACAGGTCCTGGCCGATGTACCTTTTAAACCTGGGGACTGCACCATTTTTGCTAGATCCTGCAGGACCTGTGATGTTAAAGATGATGTCATCACAGCTCCTGACAGATGCACTGTTCTAACCTGGGGACTACACTTTTCACTGTTCAGTGCCCTTACAGGACCTGTGATGACATTATCAAAGGCCCTTTAGCTTTAGGAAGATAGATGGGAGCAATTAGGGGGCAGGGCCTCTCCTCTACTGCGGGCCCCCCTTCCTCACAGGCCCCGTAGTAGCTGCGTGGCCTGCCTATATGGTAGGTACGCCACTGCCCCTTTCAAGCTCTAGTAATATCATAGTGACAGTAACATATATGACTACAGGTAAACGGATGGTAGCAGTGGTAACAGCTTAATAACACACTGCATTTTTTTATTTAATTTTTTACATTAAGAATGGTCTAAAATGTCTCTTTTGTTGTGACAGAGGCCTTCTTCTCTGTCTTCTGACCTGTAAAGTCACCGTCAGGACAAATGACAAAAATTTGCGTTTCACCGAAATTCTATTTTTTTGGGGAAAATATGTACTCAAACAAATTAGATTCATATAGAATCAATTTGCTCACCTTTAGTTATTGGACTATAGATTGGCTGTTTTTCTGTTTAGTTCACAGGGCATACCTATAGAAAACAGGAGCGATATTTATAAGGATATTGCAATAAATACATTTTGCTACTGACTGTATATGTTTAAAAATGTTATTCTAAAGGGGCGAAACTTAATAAAGAAATTCTCTCCGATAGATAATTGGTAACATAATTAGGATTTTTAGTACTAGTGATTAACTTTTGGGGGTGCAAAGATATTCTGGCACAGATTATTAGGGATGTCTAAAGGTCAGTATGCCTTTGGTTCTGTTCAACTGAAAATTTGTCATGGATCAGAAGACAGGAAAAAAGTGCTTTCCTCTAATTGCAGCTCAGAGAGAAATATGGCTCTATATATACTCTCTACTTTGGGTCACGGCCCGTAGTAATCCTCACTGGCTATGAAATGGTCAAAGATGCTCTTATTGACCAAGGAGATGACTTCGTCAACCGTGGGCGAATGCCAACAATAGACAGATTCTTCGAGGCTCACGGTGAGTTGTTAATACCTTTTAATTTGAAATAGAACTAGCAGGAGCTTTATAATATGTGCAAATTGTACAATCTCTCCATGTTTAAATTTACAGTTCATAACTTACCTCCACAATTATGTCTCCATGTGTTCATTATGTCTCACTGCTTGGGCAATCAGAAGGTCTGAAGATGGTTTGCTGACCAAAAACAGTTGCTGCCTATAATTTGATTTCCCCCATTAACGGCAAGAAACCAATTAAAATGTATTGAACACCAATGTTATGGATCACCGAGTGTGAACCCACTGTACCAATCAACCAACCAGGGTATTATTCCGTCCCACCTCAGACATTCAACCTTTAACTCCTGTTCAGTGCTCTGGACTTTGCTGCTGGGGAGTAACCGGACCACTAACTCCAGGTTATATTCCTGGTTTGGTTGGCAGCTGGCCCACTGGGGTTGTAAACACTGGTGCAAGCACCGGAAACACTAGGCACATAAAACACACCAAATCACCAGTCTCTTTGACTTGAAGGCTGATTTTGAGGTCCAGGAAGCACTTGAATTTCGAATGTATAAAGACACAGGACAGACTGGCAGACAGGGTAGTCGTGCAGACAAAGGATAGGTATTGGTAGAAATGCAGGACTGGAGACAAGATGGATACACAGGCAGGATATAATGCAGAGGAATCTGCAAAGCACCAGATGTCAATACTTTTTGCTGGTCACCAAGGAACCTTGACCCTCAGGCACCTTCTGAACATAAGCATTTAATATCACAAAAAAAGAGATTTTTTTAAAAACTTTTGGTAATATCTTTTTGCAATGACTCTTTTGGCCCTGAGGGTCTGAGAACCTGGGATTAAATTGTAAAATATCACTAATGACTTATGTGTAAATATGGATATATTATTTTTTCAGTATATAAAAAAAGTAGTTAAGAATGAGAGTTTTTCCAGGGATGATCCTCAGCAATGGAGAACGCTGGAAACAGCTGCGTCGCTTTACCCTGATGACCCTACGAAATTTTGGCATGGGAAAGAGGAGCATGGAGGAAAGAGTCCAGGAAGAGGCTCAGTTTTTAGTTCAGGAGCTGAAATCATATAAACGTAAGGCTTAGTTCTGTAGTTATTTATATTTTATATGAATACCTTGAATATTATTATATGCTTTCAGTTAATCTTTACAAAATGAACAGCTGTGTAATATATTAAACTATGTTTTAGCATAGTTAGGCGACCACCATAGTTGTCAATGGTCTGTGTTTCATAGAACTGTCTCATGAACTGTCACTCAAGGGGGGTATTTCTTGCATAAAAGGAGGTTCTCTCAAGCTGTTTTAGCACCATCATGATCAACCATATTAAAGCAGGGCTTATCATGCTGATTAAAGCAATACTTTTATTTTGGCTGTATGTTAAACAGCTGCAGAAATATTTTATTTATACACAAATGAACAAATTGGAGCACCAATGCCAGGGCTGAATCCTTAGAGCACTACTTTGTAACACCCTCGATCTGTCATGGTCTTACCTGCTTGCTGCTCTCCTTCGTTTGACATGTGCTGGCGGCCATCTTGGGTCCTGGGTTTCTTGTAGCCTTCCACCCTGCGGCTCCTCCTTCCCCTGGGAGGAGCTGGATGCCTAGCTCATATATATAGGAGGTCTGTGGCTTCAGTTCCTTGCTTGGTCCTCTTGTGTTCACATGCTTCTAAGACTGCTGCTGCTTCTGGTTCCTGATCCTGGCCTCGTCTGACTACCCTGCTGGTTCCTGATCCTGGCTTCGTCTGACTACCCTGCTGGTTCCTGATCCTGGCTTCGTCTGACTACCCTGCTGGTTCCTGATCCTGGCTTCGTCTGACTACCCTTCTGGTTCCTGACCTCTGGCTTCGCAAAGACTCTGCTCGGTTTCACCATCCGTTTGGACTTTTGCTTTACAGCTTTATTTTCAATAAAGCCTTCTTATTTTCACTTATCTCTTGTTGTACGTCTGGTTCATGGTTCCGTGACATTAGGACCAAGCGATGAATTCTGACGGTACAGGGCCATCCTCGCTACCCACGCTGGTTGCCAGACTTGATCAGCAGGATCACCTGTTGGGTCGGTTCGCTGTGGCGTTGCAAACCCTGCTTGAACGCACGGCTCATTTCGCTCCCGTTGCCGATGGGTCGGTTGTCGCTCCTGGGCTCGCTCCTACTGCCGCTCCGGTTGTTGCGCCAGAGTCTACCCCGACACCTGTTGTTGCGCCTGCGGTGTTTCGGGGTATGACCGGTTCTGCCCCTCTTCCACAGCGCTTTGGGGGAGAGCCAACTCAGTGCCGAGGTTTCCTTAACCAGGTGGGCATTTATTTCGAGTTGCTGCCACATGCCTTTCCTACTGAGAGATCAAAGGTGGGCTTCTTGATCTCGCTGCTCTCGGACAAGGCCTTGGCCTGGGCCAGCCCTTTATGGGAGAACAACAATCCGGTGGTTGCCGAGTTTTCCGGTTTTGTTGCTTCTCTTCGGAAGGTATTCGATGTGCCGGCTCGTGCTGCCTCTGCTGCGAAGCTCCTTATGTCCATCAGACAGGGTTCACGATCCGTAGCTGAATACGCCATTGAGTTTCGTACCCTGGCAGCAGAGGTGGGCTGGAATAATGAGGCTCTGGTCGCTGCTTTCTCTCATGGTCTCTCGGATGCCTTGAAGGATGAGGTTGCAGCTAAGGACCTACCAGTTGAGCTCGAGTCTCTTATTTCTTTCCTGATTTTGATTGACACCAGACTCAGGGAGAGACCTTCCTTTAAGGAGAACCTGCGGAGGTCTTCTAACAGATTGGTGCCTACGTTTGCTGTCCCACCCGTGCCTCCCTCTCCTCCCACGCCTCCTGGGGATGACTTGTCTGGGGGTGAACCCATGCAGCTGGGGTTTGCTCGCCTGTCCGAGGGGGAGAGGGCACTCCGGAGACGCGAGGGCCGGTGCATGTACTGTGGTCTCGGTGGGCATTTTCGGTTGGCATGTCCGAACCGTCCGGGAAACGCTCGTACCCTGAGATCCTGTCGGGGGCAGATCTTGGGTGGAGTCTCCTCGTCCCCGGTTTCCCGTGTTGACAAACCACTGATCACTGTTGTCCTCTCCTGGGTCGGGGGCTCGGTGACGACCCAGGCGTTGGTGGACTCTGGTGCTGGTGGTTTGTTCATTGATAGTGTGTTCGCTGCCGCCAATTCCATTCCTCTGCAGGCTCGAGGTTCCCCACTGGCTCTTGAGGCGATAGACGGCAGACCCCTTCTGCCGCCACACGTGACTCATGAGACGCTTCCAGTGGGAATAGCCATTGGTGCCGTTCACAGAGAGTCGGTCTGCCTCCAGGTTATTTCGTCTCCACACTACTCGGTGGTCTTGGGGTACCCCTGGCTCCAGAAGCATAATCCGACTTTCGATTGGAGATCGGTCGAGATCCTCTCGTGGTCACCGCAGTGTGGGGCTAGTTGCATCCATGGGTCTGTCAAGTTGCTGTGTACTTCCTCGGACTCTCTGTTGCCTCCTGAATACGAGGAGTACCGGGATGTATTCGATAAGGTGCACGCGGTTGCCCTACCTCCGCACCGCCCATACGATTGTGCCATAGAGTTACAATCTGGTGCCGTTCCTCCTCGTGGCAAAGTCTATCCACTGTCGGTAGCGGAGAATGAGGCCATGGAGGAGTACGTGAGGGAGGCGCTTTCACGCGGACACATTCGCAAATCTTCGTCCCCGGCAGGGGCTGGATTTTTCTTTGTGAAAAAGAAGGGCGGTGAGTTGAGGCCTTGCATCGATTACAGGGGTCTCAATCGCATCACGATCAAGAACGCTTACCCGATACCCTTGATTTCCGAGCTGTTCGATCGCCTTAAAGGGGCCACGGTCTTTACCAAACTCGACCTGAGGGCGGCATATAACCTGGTAAGGATCAAGGCGGGCGATGAGTGGAAGACCGCGTTTAACACCAGGACCGGTCATTACGAATCCTTGGTTATGCCCTTTGGGTTGTGCAATGCGCCCGCAGTCTTTCAGGAATTCATCAACGATGTTTTCCGTGACCTGTTGCAGCAGTGTGTGGTAGTCTATTTGGATGACATCTTGGTATATTCTGAATCCATGGAGGCCCACATTCTGGATGTCAGACGAGTGTTGCAACGGTTACGAGAGAACAAGCTGTTCGGTAAGCTTGAGAAATGCGAATTTCACCGATCCCAGGTAACCTTCTTAGGTTACATCATTTCCGCTGAGGGGTTCTCCATGGATCCTGAGAAGGTTTCGGCTGTCTTACAGTGGCAACAGCCCAGTGGTCTTCGTTCCCTGCAGCGCTTTTTGGGCTTCGCCAATTATTATCGGAAGTTCATCAGGGACTTTTCCATGCTGGCCAAGCCTCTCACGGATCTGACCAGGAAGGGCAGTAATTCCCAGGTCTGGCCGCTCGAGGCCATCCGAGCTTTTGAGGCCCTAAAGTCCGCCTTTGTGTCGGCTCCGATTCTGTCGCATCCCAACCCTGGGTTGCCCTTTGTCCTCGAGGTGGACGCGTCTGAGACGGGAGTAGGCGCCCTTCTGTCTCAGCGTAGAACACCAGAGGGTCCTCTGCTTCCTTGTGGGTTTTACTCCCGGAAACTGTCTTCCGCGGAGTGCAACTATCAGATTGGTGACAGGGAGTTATTGGCCATCGTGCAGGCCCTTAAAGAATGGAGGCACTTGCTCGAGGGTTCGGTGGTTCCGGTTCTCATCCTGACGGACCACAAGAATCTGACCTACCTTTCTGAGGCCAAGAGATTGACACCACGTCAGGCCAGATGGGCTCTGTTCTTGTCACGTTTTAATTACGTGGTCTCCTACCTACCCGGTTCCAAGAACATCAGGGCGGATGCCTTATCACGGCAGTACTCCGAGCTGTCCAGGGAGGAGTCGATTCCGACTTCGGTCATACCTCCGAATCAGATCCTGGCCGCCATTCGCACCAGCCTGACCTCTCCCCTGGGTGAGCAGATTTTGGCGGCTCAATCTGGTGCTCCCTCTGGGAGACCCAACGGCAGATGTTTTGTGCCTGAGGAGTTGCGCACTCGGTTGTTGCGAACCTACCATAACTCCAAGACCGCGGGGCATCCTGGAAAGAATCAGCTGTCCTGGGCTGTTTCACGTCTGTTCTGGTGGCCTTCCCTACGTTCCGACATCGCCGCATATGTAGCGGCATGCTCCGTTTGTGCCCAGAGTAAGTCCCCTCGGCACCTTCCGTTGGGCCTTCTGCAACCCATAGCCACCGGGGAGCGCCCATGGTCACACCTGGGGATGGATTTCATTGTGGACCTCCCTGCATCCCGAGGCCATACGGTCATTCTCATGATTGTGGATCGGTTTTCCAAAATGTGCCACTGTGTTCCTCTCAAGAAGTTACCCTCTGCACAAGAGTTGGCCACGATTTTTGCCAGGGAGGTCTTCCGGTTGCACGGTTTGCCTAAGGAGATTGTGTCGGATCGGGGGAGTCAGTTTGTGTCCAGGTTCTGGCGCGCCTTTTGCTCCCAGTTGGGGATTCATCTCTCCTTCTCCTCGGCCTACCACCCTCAGTCCAATGGGGCCGCAGAACGATCCAATCAGGCCTTGGAGCAATTCCTTCGTTGCTATGTCTCCGATCACCAAGACAATTGGGTTGACCTCCTGCCTTGGGCTGAGTTTGCCAGGAACACGGCGGTGAACTCTTCCTCTGGGACGTCTCCCTTCATGGCCAATTATGGGTTCCAACCTGCCGTGTTACCGGAGGTATTCTCTCCCCAGGATATTCCGGCTGTGGAGGATCACCTTTCCGTCCTACGTGCTTCTTGGGTACAGATCCAGAAGTCCCTTGAGGTCTCTGCGCAGCGCCAGAGATTCCAGGCTGATCGCAGACGAGCGCCTGCTCCTTCCTACCAGGTCGGAGACCGTGTATGGTTGTCCACCCGCAACCTCAACCTTCGAGTGCCCACTCCCAAGCTGGCGCCTCGCTTTGTTGGTCCCTTCCGAGTGCTTCGCAGGGTAAACCCGGTAGCCTATGCCCTTGCGCTTCCTCCTGGCATGCGGATCTCCAACGTGTTTCATGTCTCCCTGTTGAAGCCACTGGTGTGTAATCGTTTCACTTCCTCGGTTCCTCGGCCTCGTCCGGTCCAAGTGGGCAATCGTGAGGAATATGAGGTGAGCAATATCCTGGACTCACGCCTGGTCCGCGGTCGGTTGCAGTTTTTGGTCCATTGGCGTGGTTATGGTCCAGAGGAGCGTTCCTGGGTTCCCTCCGCAGATGTCCATGCTCCTGCCTTGCTCCGAGCCTTCCACGCACGCTTCCCTCAGAAACCGTTTTGTGCTCCGCGGAGGAGGGGCCCTTGAGGGGGAGGTACTGTCATGGTCTTACCTGCTTGCTGCTCTCCTTCGTTTGACATGTGCTGGCGGCCATCTTGGGTCCTGGGTTTCTTGTAGCCTTCCACCCTGCGGCTCCTCCTTCCCCTGGGAGGAGCTGGATGCCTAGCTCATATATATAGGAGGTCTGTGGCTTCAGTTCCTTGCTTGGTCCTCTTGTGTTCACATGCTTCTAAGACTGCTGCTGCTTCTGGTTCCTGATCCTGGCCTCGTCTGACTACCCTGCTGGTTCCTGATCCTGGCTTCGTCTGACTACCCTGCTGGTTCCTGATCCTGGCTTCGTCTGACTACCCTGCTGGTTCCTGATCCTGGCTTCGTCTGACTACCCTTCTGGTTCCTGACCTCTGGCTTCGCAAAGACTCTGCTCGGTTTCACCATCCGTTTGGACTTTTGCTTTACAGCTTTATTTTCAATAAAGCCTTCTTATTTTCACTTATCTCTTGTTGTACGTCTGGTTCATGGTTCCGTGACACGATCTCTGCACACGCCCCTCACCCCCTTGATTGACAGGGCTAGGTATCAGCATGCTGGGGCAGAGCTGTGTCCTAGCATGTACATATCATATACACTACTTACTGTAGCTTAACCACATTGTGAGATGATTAAATAGATAATATACATATTACTGCTTTATTCACAGACAAAATTTATGAAAATAAAGACACCCGTAATATATATGTGAGCTTTCTGAGCATAGAAAAAACTGTCTTTAGTATGTGAAAAGACTACAGCTTAGTCAGAAATCGTCAGCCTTGCACGTAGATGTCCTAAACTCAAACTTTAATCCACAATAAGAGGATATACTATAATAAAATAATATAATAAAAGGCCTTACTGTATTGATACCTTGGTGCTGGTTCATATTGGCCTGATTTTGCACCCAACCGATAAGTGTGCTGCGTCTTCATCTTCCATTTTTTATATAAATATATATATATAGAGAGAGCACAGAAATCTAAAGCCTTTTACTGGTTTATTCACAGTTAAATGAGGGAGAAAAAAAAAATATCTGAAAGTCTACATGCAAGGATGACCACTTATTACTAAGCCAAAGCATTACCACTTAGTGAACAATGTTTTTTTTCTATGTTCAGAAAGCTAAAGCATATTACTGGTGTCTTTATAATTATATATTGTGCCTGTGAATAAAGCAGGGATATGTATATTACTTTTCTAAGCATCTCTTAATGTGGTAAGACTACAGTAAGTAGTGTATATGATATGTCTAGCCTAGGGTTGATCATGCTGAGAGAGTCTCTTAAAAGTATTTGGGCAATGTAAGAAGGTCTAGAGCAGGAAGTGATGAATGATCAGTGTTGGACTGGGGTTGGTTGGGCCCTCCAGAGAAAATTATTCTTGGGGCGAAACCCTTAACTCATCAATAACGTCTAATAGGTTTTACATCAATAGATGGGTGGCAAGAGATTGGCCCCAAAGGCCGCTCCAAATAGATTTCTCCTGGATCTTTGAGACCCACTAAAGGATCCTCTGGTACTCTGGTGGGCCAGTCTGACACTGCGAAATATGTCCATCAGCTGATAAAGAAGCATCTATTGCTTGAATATATAGGTCAACTATTGACAATGAGCATTTGCATGAATGCTTGTTCCATATACTTGGGACTCCAAAAAGTGTGTGGTCTAATAGGGCCCTTATTCTCTACTATCATCTCTCTCCTACTTTCAGTAGCTTAGCAAGAAAAGAGCAGAGGTAGTGGAGTAACACGTGAGTAGAAGAGCAGACTACGCAATTTTTTGTAGTCTGTAACCATGGTTATTCAAAGTTCTGCAGAAGTTGTAGAAACCAAATAGTATGACATTTTCATAACTATGAGTAAAATTGCTTCATTTCAATTTTACAATGTTGCAAAAGTCTATACTATCAATATTGAATTATATAAACGGGACTATGTATGCTTCTGGATGTTCATTGTACTCTGAGACACATTTGTGAGTATGAATTATAACAAATATGTTATCACAATCCAAGTAATGCTTACCATGCAGCAATATGACTAAATTACCTTGGTAAACAGAACCTGAGTCTCGTTCAGTGAATACTCAAGATTGTTAAGAGATTTAGAAAGTGCAATACAGCCAAGAGTCCTCAGATTCTGTACACAGAGATAAAACCTGAGAAAGTCTAGTTCCTAAGCCCAGCATTACAAATGGGTGATGGGGTCCGTGGCATACATTCAATATAAACTTGGAAGCAGAATTCTGTTTGTTCTGTACACTATCAGACTATTTTACTAATGTTGTTTGAGTACAACGCAAGAACAGAATACTGAGCTAACGGTACACCCATATTTGCATACCTGGGATATGTGCACAACCTGCCAAGTTCATGCCAATAACATCTAAAAGAGAAGGACTCTTTAAGGGTTATATTTGAAGTTCATTCCTTCTAAATTCCAAAAGCATGATCATGTCGTAATCTCTGGCTACTAAAGGTGCTCATGACTGTATGAACCCTCTCTCATCTAACTATTAACCACATACTGTAGGTTAGTGCTCTCTGCCTATAATAGGGGGGATCACATGCCTTTAAAATAGTTTATACACAGTATGTATGGTACTGTAGGTCATGTCTGTAACTCCTAAAGAAATGTGTGGTTGGTTGACCCATTATAGTTTATATATGACCATCAACATAGACCAGTTATTTTGGCCCCAATGGGGTCGTGATCTCTGGTTACTGAAGGTGCTCTTCACTGTATGAAGCCTCTCTCGTTTAACTATTAAACACTTAGGTTAGCGCTCTCTGCCTATGATATGGGTGATAGTATATCCTTAACATAGGTCACACACAGTATGTATGCTACAATGGGTCATGTCTGTAACACCTAAAGAAATGTGTGATTGGTTGACCTCTATAGGGGACCATCCATATAGACCAGTTATTTTTGCCCCAATGGAGAATAGTTCCAAAAGAAGACAAAAAAAAAACATGAATCACACATACTCATGCCATGCATTGCTCTATCATTGCTTCTCAGCACAATTCATATTGCTTCTCAGAGTAAATAATATTATGCCAAGCCCTAATCTTGATACTGTACACGAAGCATTAGTATACATTCTGATCAAAATGCATAGGCCCACTCACCACACCAAGGTTGTTTCCATGAGTGGGCACCTACTCTAAATTTTTAGATTAGGGCTTGGTATACTATTATTTAAGCCTATTCACATGTCAGTGTTTTGGTCCGTGATTTCCATCAGTGATTTTGAGCCAAAACCAGGGTTGGAGCCTCCACAGACATAAGGTCTAAGGGAAAGATCTGCTCCTGTTCTGTGTTTAGAGCAGCACCTGGTTTTGGCTCCAAATCACTGATGGAAATCACTGTCTGAACACTGACATGTGAATGAGGCATTACACTGAGAAGCGATATGAATTGTGCTGAGAAGCAATAATAGATCAATGCATAGCATAGAGAGGTGCGATCCATGTTTTTTTTTTTTTTTTTGGAAATTTTCCTAATGGGGAATAGCACGAAGATAAGGCATGCTTTATCTACTGCATCCATATCTGAAATACATGACTTTAATATCAACCATGTCTAATGTTAATGGAATATTCTGTGTTAAATAAAATTATGTTATGCCAAGCACAGTACTTACCGGGGTTGTCTGGGATTTTGATATTGATGGCCTAGCCTCAAGATAGGTCATCAATATCAAATCAGCAGGGATCCAACTGCCGACACCTCTGCTGATCAGTCTCTTTAAGACTGTGGCGTTTCTGTGATTTTACATTCATTGGCCTAGGTGCAGCTCATAGCAACTATCCAAGTGAAGACACTGTGCTTGGTAAACTGAGAGGAATCTGATCGGTATGGATGCTGGGTGTCGGAACATTGACCATCTGGTATTGATGACCTATCCTGAGGCCATGTCATCAATATTAAACACTAAGGGGGTAGGACATGTCACAAGGATTCTCTTTTTGGTATTCTTTGAAACCAATACAATGTTCCAATCCTTCTAGCCTTGCACTGGTCATGACCTAGAATATTGATTTCACTTTATTTACTGTACTTGTTCCTTTTATTACAGAGTCAGCAGTTAATCCTACCAATATCTTGGTTCAAGCTGTATCCAATGTCATCTGCTCCATCGTATTTGGGAATCGGTTTGAGTATGATAACCTAAAGTTTCTGAAGATTCTCAATCTATTTAATGAAACTTTTCTGCTGATGGGCTCCACTTGGGGACAGGTATATGAACTTTGTGTCTTACCTTTTAAAACCCTCTGTTTACTTTGCTGAACAAGCGCATTCCATTTTCATTGGAGCATGTAGATCAGCAACGTCTGCCACTCCAGCTGCTGCAACTCCCAGCATGCACACTTGTTTGGCTGTTCTCAGAATTCCCATAGAAGTGGGGAGTAGTATTTTTACAAGAGCAGTTTTAAAGATGTTGACCCCTGATTTAGGTAACTATGAAGGCATCTATCTTACTATCCACAAACTTTCAAGGACCTAGCAAGTTGGCCTTGTAGCACCCTCTGTTTGTTACCCTAAAAAAAATACTACTAAAAACTTAATAACTATTTTGGACTCCACTCTTTTGAACTTCTAACCATTGTGACAGAGTGAAAGGTTGTGTCTGGCAAGGCAATTATTTTGCTCCCAGCATGTGCGGCTGGGCTGGTTTCCAGCCTGGTGAGGTCAAATACCGTACCGGAGTTTAGGTGGATGTCCGAGATTTGGCAGCACCTGGCTGTCCTTAAATAGGCAGCTGGGCTCAGCAGAGAGGTCTCTGTTTTTGGGATCTGAGGCTTTGTGCCGTGCTTGAGGGCTGAGAGACGCATGCTGGGGAAACAGGCCTCCTAAAGCCTGCTGTGGACTACTGGAGGCATAACTGCCAGCAAGGTGACTTGTGTTATATGAACTTTCCATTGTGAATGAATTAACACCAAGACTGCAAAGTTACGTGCTGTTTTGTGCAATTGCCTCAAGTGTGAATAAACACTGATGTTTTGAGTTAAGAACTTATATTTTGTATCTGTACTGCGCCCGCTTACCCTATCTACCAGAGCGAAACCCCACAACATATTTCTATAATATGTTACTCAACTGTTTATCTGATTATTGTCCACAACTCTCAACCATACAGTTTGCTATCTTCAGCACTCTCATAGAGATAAATAGAGTAGTCACACTTTTGCTATCTAGTGTAATTGCCACCCTTTTCGCCTTTATGGCCTCTTAATATGCTGTGAGTGGGCCGCAGCCCAACGCTTGTAAACATCAAACAGCTACTTCTGCTAGGAGTACATTGTAGTCAGTTCTTGAAAATCCTGCTTCGCTATTTGCCAAAGCTCTTTTCTCTTGTCTTTCTCCCCTGTATAAAAATAGTTAGTTCCTCACACACAGCGCCCAGTAAGTTAACTAATAAATTGTTCCAGATAATGCAATGCTCCCCGTTGCCAATCCCTTCAACACTGTCTAGAAAGAGATATACTTATATATTTCTAAGAATTTAAAAGTAGGGATAACTGTAAAAAAAAATCACAGAAAAAGATAAAACGCATCCTGCACGATGTAGTAAATGAATATGCAGATGTGCATGGCTACATTTCTGAAAAAAATCAGTAGAAAAAAAAAAATAGATGCAAACATTATATATGGACTAAGCCCTCACTCTGATATAATAAAATCTGAAACTCTCAGCCAATATACTGTATTTTGATCAAAACACATCTGTGCCCGCCTACCCATGCCAAGGTGGTCTCAGTCCAAGTCCTACTCTAAACCTACCTATGCCATTAGGCATCTACATTCAGGAGAGCAGACCCTGCACATATAGTGTGCTGCTTCTTGTTACCTCTGTGTGCAATAAAGAAACCAAGAACCTTTAAGTGTGAATGTGTTTCTATTATCTGGAGAGTAAAGTTTTTGTGCACTTTTGCCCTGGCTATCCCACAGGCAGGGGCGTTGTTAGGTCAAAACATTCAGAGCTTTGTCCAGTTCCCCGAATGTTATGCTGGCCTGGTAGCATTTTTTTTTATTTGGCTATTCCAGGACCCTTTAATATTGATTGGACCTAGTCAACCCACCACAGATCATCCCCCCCACCCCCTTGTACTTATTACGCTGATCCGCTACTTGCGGGCTGCGCGGGAATGAGTTCAGTCTTTTCAGTGCTCAATCCCGTCTTGCGGCGTGTGATCCCACGAGATCCGCCACGGGAGGTCACGGGTCTCGTGGGATTATGCGCCGCACCGAAGTGACTTAACTCATGCCCGTGCAGCCCTTAAGTACAAGGGGGTGGGGGGATGATCTGTGGGGTTGCCCAGGGTCCACTTCCATCAATATTAAAGGGCCCAAGCAAAGATTTCTGCAGTGGTGAGGGAATGAAACATAACAGATATTGGAAAGTTACCGAATGCTGTATTATATAAAGTCTGCAGTCTGCAGTACTGCATTTCATTTGCATAAACCAGAACACCCCTTTAAGCATGCCTTTAATGTGCAATTTCAATACAGTGGGCTTGTGCCCCGGATGTTTTCAGACCCTAGCAACGCCCCTGCCCACAGGCAACCTTGATTAGGCGGTACATAGCGTATAGCTGTGCGAGCTCCTCCTCTCATTGTTTGCTTGATGCACACAGAGGTAACTAGGAGCAGCACACTATATGTGCAGGTTCTGCTCTCCTGAATGTAGATACCCAAAGGCATAGATGGGTTTAGAGTAGGACCTGTCTAACTGAGACCTCCTTGGTACTGGTAGGTGGGCACAGATGTGTTTTGATCACAATATATTGGCTGAGAGTCTCAGATTTTATAATATCAGAGTGAGGGCTTAGTTCATATATAATGTTTGCATCTATCGTGCTAGTGCATTATTTTCTGTGATTTTAGGGATAAATGTAAGGCCATATCACTGTGATATCACTACACTGGCATTGAAAGGAGTAATAAAAGAGCAGGGAGGTTTCTAAGCATGTAAGTCCATCACTGAGTTCAGGAGAAGATGGACATGCGTGCTAGTAAAGATAAAAATGTAATGTACACAACAAAATCTAACAATATTTTTATTGCATGTATTCTAATCTGCAATAGTACTTCATTTTAAATGCCCCATTCATTGCATAGGGATGCGTTTCATGGGGTAACCCCTTTAATTTTTCTCCTAGCTGCATGACATGATTCCAGAGGTAATGGACCACATACCTGGTCCTCATCAGAGAATAAACAAGCTCTTAGATGAATTGATGGTGTTTATCAATGAAAGAGTGAAGATCAATCAGAAATCATTTGACCCCTCCAACCCCCGGGATTTCATTGACTGTTTTATGATTAGAATGAACCAGGTAAAGTATTCTATCAATATTAAGCATCCAGCAACCATCTGGATATTTCAATTGTATGGCCAACAGGTTGAGGTGTAAAGATAATTAAAAAATAAGCCCTCATTTAGTTGCAGCTTAACGCACCACATTCCTAACCACATGTAAAATATCATGGTGCCCTCCATCCCTTTTTTATGACTCAAGTCCAATAGAGGACAAGATTAACCTGGGATGTGGCACCTTTCTCCAAGGGTTACATATAAGCCACCTTTGCTGGTATGTAAAACGTTGAAAACTCCAAAAAAAAAAGAAAAGAAATTCAAATCAAGTTTAAAGACAGGGTAGAAGCTCAATAGCACAGTTATGACACATAATTCAGTGTATTTATGATTTACGGTCCCAAGAAAGCTGTATGACAACCTACATTAGTACAGTTATAGTTGCTATTAGTGGCTGTCACCTAAAGCTCTATTGGAGGTCATAAGGACTCAAAATTCATTTTATCAAAAATACCTTAAACAATCAGGTTTGTGATTCGTTTCAGTATCTTTTGTAATTTTCAGTCTTCTTTTCCTATACAGGAGAAACAGAACCCCAACTCTGAATTTAACACAAAGAACTTGCTATTGTCAGTATTGCAACTATTTTTTGCTGGGACAGAAACTGTGAGCGGTACGCTAAGACATGGCTTTTTGATCCTCCTTCGATATCCTGAGATTCAAGGTACATAATATACTTTGTGGTGGTAAGAACTCATTTTATACAAGGTGGTTATGATTTCTTCTTCCTACAGAAAAACTGCATGAGGAGATTGCTCACGTCATTGGGGATAATCGATGCCCAAATATTGAAGATCGGAGCAAGATGCCATATACCGATGCCGTAGTTCATGAAATCCAAAGATTTTGTGATGTTCTACCTCTAAATCTCCCACATTCCACAATTAAAGACATAACATTTCATGGATATACTATTCCAAAGGTACTAATGACCTGAAGGTGAAAAATATCTAAAATACTCTCCTGAATCTTAACAAAGGGTTAATAAAATGAAATTTTCTACATCTGTCTCAGGAAAGCAACATCTTCTGTCCACTACAGTGCTTTTTTTTTTTTGTAAAAGACTTTAAAGGGTTTTAAAATTTTTTCATGCTGATGACCTGTCCTCAGGATAGGTCATAAGTATCAGATTGGTGGGGGTCTGACACCCAGGACCTCCGCTGATCAACTGTTTTGGGACACTGTGGTGCTCTGGTGAGTGTCATAGCCTTCTTGCAGCTTACCAAGGAGAGTGCCATCCATTGGATAGAAGCTGTGCTTGGTATCGCAGCTCAGTCCAATTGACTTGAGTGGGTCTGACCTGCACCTAGACTACATGCCCAATAATTTTGATATCACTAGCCTAGGGAAAGCTGCGTGGAGGCCTCAGCTCTTAGTCACCACTATGGCCTCTTCAAGCAGCTGATCAGTGGGGGTCCCAGGAGTTGAATCCCCAACGATCAGATACTGATGACCTAGGTGCAGTAGTAAATATATGCATTCCTCATAAAATAACAATGTGGAAGCATTATAATTTGCATAATTTGCACTGTCATTCTTCTGTTATCCTTCCTTAAAGGGGTTGTCCGGGCTTTTAATATTGATGACCTATCCTCAGGACACCCGGAATCCCCATCAGACCCCCGCCGATCTCATATTGATGACCTATCCTGAGGATAGGTAATCATTCAATATTATAAGCCCGGACAACCTCTTTAAAATCAGGCATGCGCCACACACTATGCAGTGTCAGACAGTTTAGAGACACACTAACTATATTCTGTTTTCCTTGATACAGGGTACCGATGTATACCCCCTTCTGTACTGCGCTCTCAGAGATCCGAATTATTTTCCAAATCCAAATAAGTTTAACCCTGGTAATTTCCTGGATAAGGATGGCAAATTCAAAAAAGAGGACGCTTTTATTCCATTTTCAACAGGTATTACTCTTCCTACTGTGGAAAAAATACTGTAACAATGCTGCTAGTAATTATGTCTATTAGCAATCCTATCCATATATTAGGTACCATTTTACCAGGTAGACAAGATGTAGTACAGCTATCATAGCAAAACATCATATTGTTTCAATTGAACCATTTGAAATATATTATGTGCTTTACAATTTTCATTTTATAAAGTGTATGCACACCTTATAAATGATTTTTATAATGTATAAATGCATCTAAAATAGTGTCAATCTTTCAATTAAAAATACATCATTTTGGGTCTACAACTCCTATGACTAGTGTAGTCTCCATGGTAACATAGAGTTGAGTGAACGGAAAAATCCGAAGTGTAATTGGATCGGAAGATTAGGAAAAAATGTATTTGCCACAAATCCGAATTCCCCTTTTCCTAAAATGGCGGCTGCGCATGTTACAGAATGAGAATCCCAGGAACATGACATGACCCATAAGCCCATGCAGCCAGCCAGTCCATTGTTAGCCACCCCCCTGTGAAATCACAGCCCTATAAAAGCCTCATCCCACGAGGTTTTTGCCATTTCACTGTGAGCTGATCATAGAAAGAGACGTGGCAAACGTTCATGCGCTATGGACAGTGTTGATAAAAACTGGTTAAAAAAGAATATTGGATAGGGAGAGTGCAGGGACAGTGCAAGGAGACTGTAGGGAGAATGTAGGGAGAAAGTAGGGAGACTACAGGTCGAGTGTATCACTGTGTTCTACTGCACCTCCATTAAGATTTAATCTGTTGTTTTACTCATACAGTTAGTGGAGGAGATTTATCTAAAATGGTATAAAGGAAAAACAGCTTAGTTGCCCATAGCAACCAATCATAGTCCAATTTTCATTTTGGAGAGCCCCTTTAGAAAAAGAAAGGTAGCATATGATTGGTTGCGATGGGCAACTAGGACAGTTTTCCACCAGTTTTGATACCATATTTTTTTGCCCTATAAGATGCACTTCTGTTCACTGAAATTCAAGGATAGAGTTACTTTGTAACAATTACGGATGGAGTAGAGTTAATAGTCCTGTTTTCTGAGATTTCTGAGTTGTGTTATCTAATCTAAGCAAACACCTTCAATTGCTTTTCAATGGCTTTTGTCTCAAGATAACGTGATGAGTTAAGAAATTTGAGTTAAGAGCTGGAGTGCTAAACCTGCTACATCTGTACCTCAATTACCTAATATAATCCCACTGGTTAGATTATATTAAACTAATTATCAATCTAAATCTGTTAAAACAACCCCCCTTTCCCTTATTAACCCTTTAACTCTAACTTACTATTTTCTTCTATTACCTTTCAATAAATATTATTAAATTTATTCTATGTACACATTTGCTTTGTTCATCATTCTATACTTTTATCATTTTCTCACTTATTATAAATTGCTTCTCCCTATCATTATAATGTTACCTATCATCCATAGCTCTTTTTTATAGTTATTATCTTATCTATCACCAACAACTTTTTATTATAGGTATTATCCTATTATCAATAATTTCTTTTTATAGGATCTATATTATTTCTAAAATATCAATAAATCATTACCTATAACATATAATAAACAGACAATAACACATAGGCTGTAAGCCAAAAGCCAGGTGCGCAAGCCAACAACTTATCCATGAGACAGGTATAGTCAGCATACCTTACAATACAACACGAACATATGGGAAAGACATGCAAATTAGCAGAATCTGCCAGTTTTTTCCAGCTGAAACACTAATTTGCATGTCTTTCCCATATGCCCGAGTTTATGCAAATGAGTTTACATGACAAAACAGTATAGAGAGGTTATTGAATATAATGTTAGGACAATTAGAAAACTGAAAATTTTTCTGCAGCCCTCAGGTAGTGAGCCATCCAACTCAAATCAAGCAACTTCGAGGCGAGCGAGGTGCCTGCTGCACATGCCAGTGGACACCATTTTTAAATTCCAGGCTGCCAACGTAAATATACTTTTGGCGATTAGGAAAGGGTTAACTTCCAAGCCTTCACACTGAGAGGCCTGGGTGTTCCTGATTTATAGCGATTCGTGACAAATTCATTTGTAAGGAATTCAATTTCTTGTCGAAGTGGCAAATCAAATATTTCAAAACTTCGCTCATCTCTAGGTACAGACTACAAACAAACCGTGGTGTAGTCTGAGCCTGCAGTAATATTACCACTCATGTATGTTACAAAGAAGCAGAAGACAGGTGGAAGTTAATATAACTGCAAGACTGAAGTACAAAGGGTTTGTTGTCTATTACTGTATGTATGAAGATACAAAATGACATGAAATCTTATTATTAATGCGATTTTCAAGTCTGCTTCATTCTTTAATTTCAATGCAAAATGGTCGCCAGATTGGACATGGCAGCTTAAAAGCCACAGTTTTGGGAATACTTGCATACATCACTGATTTGTAGACCTGTGTATTCTGTATGGAATACACGTTCTTGCTTTATAAACTGAGAGAGCTTTCAGAAGAGTTGGCAAATCTCCCAGGCAGTACAGAGGACTTCCTGAAAACAGATTTTGAAGTGTGTTTCTTGTGCACAAACAAGGGTCACGGGAGTGCAAAATGAAAATGACTCGCAGAAAGGGATGTGACCTGCAAAAAAAGAAAAATTGTTTATACCAGATTCTTTCTTATCCCAGATGCCAGATAAAGCAAAAAATAAAAATAATGCCCATGTGTATTATACTTTCTTTGCACTATTTTAATTTTAATTAATTATATATATTTTTTCACAATTCCAGGAAAAAGGATCTGTGCTGGTGAAGGATTGGCTAAAATGGAGCTATTTCTCTTCGTAACAACCATCATACAGAATTTCAAGCTAACTACCAAGATGCATTTAACTGATGCTGACGTCAGCCCGAAGATGACTGGATTTAGCAATGTTGCGATACCTTACGAGGTTTCATTTATTTCCCGCTAGAAGCCCGTTTCTCCTGCAGGATATTATCCCACATAGCAGTTGCTCCTTTAGAAACTAATAAATAGTTGATTACAGTAGAAGATTTCAGACTTGATTACAGATTTTGTAAAACCTTTTTGAGTCAAGCACCCAAAATTGCATAAAAAAATGTCTTTCAGAGGCCTGGTCCTCTTGATGAAGATGGCCAATGTACAGGGTGGGCCATTTATATGGATACACCTTAATAAAATGGGAATGGTTGTGATATTAACTTCCTGTTTGTGGCACATTAGTATATGTGAGGGGGGAAACTTTTCAAGATGGGTGGTGACCATGGTGGCCATTTTGAAGTCAGCCTTTTTGAATCCAACTTTTGTTTTTTCAATAGGAAGAGGGTCATGTGACACATCAAAATTATTGGGAATTTCACAAGAAAAACAATGGTGTGCTTGGTTTTAATGTAAATTTATTCTTTCATGAGATATTTACAAGTTTCTGACCACTTATAAAATGTGTTCAATGTGCTGCCCATTGTGTTGGATTGTCAATGCAACCCTTTTCTCCCACTCTTCACACACTGATAGCAACACCGCAGGAGAAATGCTAGCACAGGCTTCCAGTATCCATAGTTTTAGGTGCTGCACATCTCGTATCTTCACAGCATAGACGGTTGCCTTCAGATGATACGAGATGTGCAGCACCTGAAACTACGGATACTGGAAGCCTGTGCTAGCATTTCTCCTGCGGTGTTGCTATAAATAACTCGTGAATGAATAAAGTTACGTTAAAACCATTGTTTTTCTTGTGAAATTCCCAATAAGTTTGATGTGTCAAATGACCCTCTTCCTATTGAAAAAACAAAATTGGGTTCAAAATGGCCGACTTCAAAATGGCCACCATGGTCACCACCCATCTTGAAAAGTTTCCCCCCTCACATATACTAATGTGCCACAAACAGGAAGTTAATATCACCAACCATTCCAATTTTATTAAGGTGTATCCATATAAATGGCCCACCCTGTATATAGTTTAGAATAAGACTGAAATATGTCACCAAAAATGTTGTCTAGATGAAAGGGTGATTTTTTTTAGAGAGAGTTTCATTGTACCTACGGTATATCCAGTGGCGTACTTAGAGAAGTAAGTGCCCCACAGCAAGGATCAAACAAGGCCCCCCACACAGGACAGAAGGGTTTCTGTCTAAACCCTTTTCAATGACCATTGGGCCATTTTTCCACTGCTTCATTTGCTAAAAGTTGTTTCTTTAGAGGGTAAAGACCAGGTTTTCACCTCCAGTAGAAGAGGAGATAATCCCAACTAAGACTGGGCCCCCTCTTGCCTTGGGCCTCACAGCAGTCACATGGTCTGCCTCTATGGTTGTTACACCTCTACCTATACAATATGATATACTGTACACTGTCATTAGAATAATTCCTTTACAAAATGATAATAATAATAATATTTTGTATTATTATTATTATTATTATTATTATTATTATTATTATTTATTTTAAAGTGCCATTAATTCCATGGCGCTGTACATCCAGCTGGGGTTACACAGAAATAAAAAACACAGTAAACAAGAAACTATTGAAAGACTGGTACAGAGGGGTAGAGGACCCTGCTTTGAAAGGATGGGTCCATACAGGGAGGGCAAGGGTCAATTTCATATGGGCTTTAATCTCCAAATCCTCATGAGACTTACCAGACACTCCCAGTAGAAAAACATTTAAATAGTTTCTTGGAGCTTTTTTTAATATGTTTGACTAAGGCTTAGTGATTCTTTCTTCTGTTAGCTGTTACATAGCGTCATTATTAGGCCACGATTAAAGATCCAACTACGAGATTCTCAACTTTATGAATCTTTAATATTCGCTGGAGCTTTAATTACTGTGACTGCAGGTGTAATATATTGATGTGTGCATCACGTTCTACTGCACTGACTTTCAGATTTAGTCCGTTATTTTAATGATACAGTTAGTTAAATATTTCGCCCTGTACAAGTTTGGACCCAAATTCATCATCGCTAATACGATCTGTTAGTGAAAAAAATATTCTGCAATCCCCAATCCCTATGACAAACAGCGCTGAGGGCATCACAGACCTGTTATTGCTGAACTCCACTTGTCCTTTGAAGATGTTGGATGCGGACCACCTGAAAATTGGCTGCCCTATAAGACGATGACCAAATAGGGGATATTTCTGGTTATTTGACTGCCTGGGGTCAAATAACTACTTAGCATGTTTGACTAAGGCTTAGTGATTCATTCTCTCGGTTTGGAGCATTATAGCCCATAGAAATACAACAACAAAGGGAGAAACATTTGGGCTTTCTTCGTACACATTCACTTTTGTTACTGATACGGGTACCAACTGCAGAAATTATTCATGTTATGGCCTCGTACTAGTCTCACATTATGTGACACTGTGGCCCCAACCAGTTTTATTATTTTTTTCGTCAGGGGCCTCCAACAACTTTGATCTAGCCAAGTGCTCTGTATAACATATTCTTGATTACGGAGATAAAGAGTCAGTAATATGCAGGGGCTTACACAGATCTCAAAGGGTCCCCATAGAAAAACTTAGTATGCCCCACATTCCCAATACACATGTGCAAATCACTTCCATGCAATGCCGATTGCAAAGCACAAGTCCCCAGATTTCTGATGAATTTATTATCAGAATACATTGTAATTAAAAAAAAAATGGAATTAAAAAGCCACCCTTCTATGTCCCCTCTGTCAGAAAAAGTAGAAAAGGTGCTTCATAAACATGGTACTCATCCTGAACAGCATATTTCTCAATGCCATCACTGTCATATAGGCACGAATCCATAACAGAGCCCCCAGAGTGAAGGAGAGCACACTGCGCATGTGCGATGTGCTCCCCATTCATCGTTATGGGAGTCCGAAAAAAGCCAAGTGAGTATTCTTTGTTTTTCTCGGAAGTCCCTTGGGGTGAATGTAGAGCGCACCATGCAAGCACAGCCTGTGCTCCATTCACTGCTATAGAGCTGCCAGAAATAGCCCATATGATTTAGAAAATACAACTTCATAATTTATATACACAGCCATCTTCATGCAACTTTGCGCCAGACCTTAATTATAAGCGATAATGTCAGGCAAAATTCAACTTTGCAGCTAAAATGTGCAAAATACAATATACCTTGCAAGAAACTGTAAGATGTGAGTTCACAGATAACACACATGTCTACGTCCGCAGTAAAAAATACATAAAACCTCTATCAATACAACTAGCGATTTTTGTATGGAAATTAAATCGATGATTATATAAGTACAACATATTGCATCCCCCTAGATAATCATCACAAATCTCTAAACCTTATCTAATCTGTTAACTAATATAGATTTTTTTTTCTGGAACTGGTTGGAAGTAATCACTTATGTGACACATGGGCAGAGTGACTACAGAAGTGGTCAGAGGATTTTATGCTAACGGTCAGGGGTTACAGGGTAGGGACAATGTCAAATGTAATCTTTATTGAGTGTAGTTATGTCTTATGACTGATAAGGGGGTATGATAGCATGCATCTAAAGCCATACAGGGACAGGAGGAAGATTGCATGTCCTTTCTTGTTACTGCACTCTGCTAGCACATTCCCCACTGTCTCCACCCTGCTTATTCACACAGCCTGAATTGGAAGCTGTAAGTCTAGATCAGTCTTTAAAACCTGTCCAAGTGCAGGACCATTTCGAGCAAGACTGTCCTTGGCTACCGACGTGCTTCCTTGCTAGTGTGTATGAGATATGTCCTGGAATGGAAAGTGTTAAAGTTTAACTGTCATATTTGTTTTTATTTGCTAGTTTATAAGAGCTAGGCATGTATACCGGAGTTAGTCTGTCAATGATTGTCAAAAGATCTGTAATTACCTTTTAATAACAGCTATCATTAATGTCCTCTGTCCCTTTCCACGGCTCCCATAAAAGACAGTTGCTATGGCTTGTCTGTCTTTTGCTAAGAAGACAGGAAGACGCAGGGCCAGTCCTTCACACTGCATGCCTACAGTAGGCTTCAGAGTGAGGAGGTGTGTCTCTCAGTAATCCAATCTGATTGGCTGGCAGGGAGTTGCTGGCTACAGCAAGTGTATATGTGAAGTGAGGGAAAGCAGTTTTGGCTTCAGAGAACTGGCAGAGGAGCCATCTTGAGAAGGTCCTCATATTGTAAATGTTTAAACAGATGTAACTAAGGGAAAAACTCAAGGAAAACTGTGGTATGTGAAGAAACTAAAGATTGCTTTATGCATAATGCTGCTGCAGCAGCGACATATGATAAAATTGATTTTAAATGATTCATGATAACTAGAACTGGAATTGCAAAATGTATGCATTTTATTTTACTTTTACTATAGGTTAGTACTTTCTGTACTTTAGTACTTCTTTCAGTCCTTTTTTGTATTACTTTCTGTATAAAAATAATCAAAAATGCAAAAGGAAATGTCTCCATAATTGCTGAGAGATTACAAATATAGAAATGCTGAAGTAGGATGGATTTTGGACTTTTTTCAACTACATAAAATGTGCTTAAAAGCTATGTCCACCTTTGGGGGGGGGGGGGATTTTTTTAAAATTATTATTATTATTGCATTATACTCATTTTGAGCTAAAAATCAATTTGTTGTTTATTAATGGAAGCCTTTTTTCTGTACAGACCTGAGATTCTATATGAGCCTCTGGATTTTCTGTCTTTTCCGTCAGACCAGGAGCAGATGGACTCCTTATCTCTGCTCTCTGCCCTAATTATAGCTCATTATAGCTCAGTTCTTATTTTACTGATAACAATGTGGCTTAAATAAGGGTTTATGACCTCTTAGTAGTTTAGAGATAAGGTTTATTAGATGACCAGCACACAGTTAGAAAAACTGTTAACCTTTTGTGATAGAACGGCTCAATATTTTAATAAAGGCCAACTGAAAATATGATTTTTAGCTAAAAATTTGTAAAATGCAATGATAAACTAAAATTGCCTCCGAAGGTGCTCATAGCCTTTAATGTTATTCTATATGTGGAAAGTATACTGCAGCATATGGTAGAAACATCAAGAACTTTTGGATGATTTGCAATGCATCAAATCTTTGTAACCAATTACACTGCGTGCAGAATTATTAGGCAAATGAGTATTTTGACCACATCATCCTCTTTATGCATGTTGTCTTACTCCAAGCTGTATAGGCTCGAAAGCCTACTACCAATTAAGCATATTAGGTGATGTGCATCTCTGTAATGAGAAGGGGTGTGGTCTAATGACATCAACACCCTATATTAGGTGTGCATAATTATTAGGCAACTTCCTTTCCTTTGGCAAAATGGGTCAAAAGAAGGACTTGACAGGCTCAGAAAAGTCAAAAATAGTGAGATATCTTGCAGAGGGATGCAGCACTCTTAAAATTGCAAAGCTTCTGAAGCGTGATCTTCGAACCATAAAGCGTTTCATTCAAAATAGTCAACAGGGTCGCAAGAAGCGTGTGGAAAAACCAAGGCGCAAAATAACTGCCCGTGAACTGAGAAAAGTCAAGCGTGCAGCTGACAAGATGCCACTTGCCACCAGTTTGGCCATATTTAAGAGCTGCAACATCACTGGAGTGCCCAAAAGCACAAGGTGTGCAATACTCAGAGACATGGCCAAGGTAAGAAAGGCTGAAAGACGACCACCACTGAACAAGACACACAAGCTGAAACATCAAGACTGGGCCAAGAAATATCTCAAGACTGATTTTTCTAAGGTTTTATGGACTGATGAAATGAGAGTGAGTCTTGATGGGCCAGATGGATGGGCCCGTGGCTGGATTGGTAAAGGGCAGAGAGCTCCAGTCCGACTCAGACGCCAGCAAGGTGGAGGTGGAGTACTGGTTTGGGCTGGTATCATCAAAGATGAGCTTGTGGGGCCTTTTCGGGTTGAGGATGGAGTCAAGCTCAACTCCCAGTCCTACTGCCAGTTTCTGGAAGACACCTTCTTAAAGCAGTGGTACAGGAAGAAGTCTGCATCCTTCAAGAAAAACATGATTTTCATGCAGGACAATGCTCCATCACACGCGTCCAAGTACTCCACAGCGTGGCTGGCAAGAAAGGGTATAAAAGAAGAAAATCTAATGACATGGCCTCCTTGTTTACCTGATCTGAACCCCATTGAGAACCTGTGGTCCATCATCAAATGTGAGATTTACAAGGAGGGAAAACAGTAAACCTCTCTGAACAGTGTCTGGGAGGCTGTGGTTGCTGCTGCACGCAATGTTGATGGTGAACAGATCAAAATACTGACAGAATCCATGGATGGCAGGCTTTTGAGTGTTCTTGCAAAGAAAGGTGGCTATATTGGTCACTGATTTGTTTTTGTTTTGTTTTTGAATGTCAGAAATGTATATTTGTGAATGTTGAGATGTTATATTGGTTTCACTGGTAAAAATAAATAATTAAAATGGGTATATATTTGTTTTTTGTTAAGTTGCCTAATAATTATGCACAGTAATAGTCACCTGCACACACAGATATCCCCCTAAAATAGCTAAAACTAAAAACAAACTAAAAACTACTTCCAAAAATATTCAGCTTTGATATTAATGAGTTTTTTGGGTTCATTGAGAACATGGTTGTTGTTCAATAATAAAATTAATCCTCAAAAATACAACTTGCCTAATAATTCTGCACTCCCTGTATATAGCAATATAAAAATGTCATATAATACAATAAAATATGATCAACTCACATGTGCTTCTCTCATCATCAAGAATATATACATATACACTATCTTCTTGGAGCTATTCGGTCCCACACAAAACATGTCAATATTTTCTAGGGTGTCTACAGCAGTTGTGCCAATAATTTTGTGTCCAGACACTGAACAAAGTTGTGTGTCTCTGCCCACAAGCAGGAAGTGAAAGCGCCAATTAGCAACACAGTTGCTTTCTGCCTGTGTCCAGCTATTCCATCCCATATAAGGATACAGCCACATGGTCAGGTATCCTAATGAAATTTTGGAAGCCAAAACCAAAAGAGAATTAAAAACAGGAGAGAAGTATTTTTTTTTATATGTTCTTTAATTTTATGATCCACTCCTAATTTTTGCTTCCAAAAAATAATCATAAAACCAAACAGTGTCATATCCTAGCACTAACCACAACAATAGAAGATAAACTGTAGTTTGCATTGACAGAGGATGGGCAATCTGCCCAAAATATGTATGAGCTCCAATGTCCACACTGACTAAATCAATAAAGTTGAATAGTATGCTCAGCCTCCCTTTTCCAAATAGAAGGCCATGGTCACACACATTTTCAGAAAAGTTACCCCATTTTAGAAACTAGGGGATAAAGTGGCAGTTTTATTGGTACTATTTTTGGGTACATATGATTTTTTGGCAACCCTTGGCATCGCGAGATTACGGCAATCTAACTGTGAAGAAAGGAGGAGATTCGGAGGACGCAGGCGGTGCTGGGCTCTTTCACAGAGGGCCATGGCTGGGCACCAAGAAGGTTAGTACAGCCCCTTGGGCCCCTTAAAAGGCTCATTTAAATATCTCTAAAATCATTTTTTAAACACAATAAAAGGACACAGCCCTATAGGACAGGTATATTGCGGTCATGCTAGCGGCGATCTAGCTGTGCATGTCCGCATCTCTATAACCGAAAACGAGGTGACAGAATCCCTTTAACATTTTTTTTTTATTTCTTACTTGGGGATTTATATATATTTTTTTACATGTGAAACCTTTTTTTTATTTTTTATTTTACACTTTTCGTCCCCCATAAGGTTATACAAGACCTCTGGGGGACATTTAACTTCACTTTTTTTTTTTTTTTCACTATTGATTTCTCCTGTAACTGGGGCTGACATACACCCCAGAGAGGCTGTACAGCGCTATACTGTGCTGTACAGCCTCAGTGCAGAGCTGATCGAGGACTGTGAAAGGCCTCACAGCTCCTGCACTTTCCCGGCCCCGGCAGTCACATGACCGCCGGGCCGGAACGGCGCTCAGTGAGCGCTGTGTATACAGCGATCTAGAAGGCTGGGACACCTGGGAACTGTCCCTGCCTTCTCTAAGGGTTGCCCTGCTGTCACTGACAGCGGGCAACCCGATCTGCAGCTGCACGATTAGGGTGCAGCTGCCATCTCTGAATGGACGTTCCAGAACGTCCATTCAGATATGGATAACCACCTCCTGACGTTTAAAGTCAACGTGCGGGGGACGGAGCTGACTGAGCATGGTGGAGGACGTGTGCGCCTGAGCTCCTCACCATAAGCCCGGTCTTACAGCCTATTTTAGAGCTACCCATCACAATTATGGGGAAAATTGGCAGAGTGAAAAGAGGAGATGCGGAGAGTACCCCAAAAGTGAGGAATACGCAGTGTGACATGAACAAATTCCTTAATAAGAAGACCTCCTCTCAGTCAGAGCGAGGGAAGATGGCGCGATCTGCGCTGACAGAGGCGGCGCGGGAAGACGACTCTGAAGGAGACAGCTCAGATGCCTGCTCCGAGCCAAAGGGTGAACGTGACTCCCTACCGATAACCAGGGCCTTCTTGCAACAATCCCTTGCCCAATCGCTGGACAAAGCCTTGACTCCGGTATTAAAAGAACTATCGGACATTAAGACAGAGGTCCTTCATATGGGGCACAGAGTGGAGGCCTTAGAAGACTCACATACCCTCATGACGCAACACAGCGTGGGGATGCAGTCACAACTCGCCTCGGTCTGTAAACAGGTTAATAACGCCTTCTTGTACTTGGAACACCAGGAAAACAGGGGACGGAGAAAGAACATCCGCCTGAGAGGGATCCCCGAGTCGGTCAACGCAGAAGATTTGACCTCCACAGTGCGCCATGTGTTTGAAATGCTTTTAGGCAAAGAACGCGCTGACGCCATTATAATTGAAAGGGCACATAGAGCCCTTCGGCTGAAACCGCCAGCTACTGATCCACCCAGAGATGTGGTATGTGCTCTCTTGAACTACCTGGACACTGCGGCATTACTTAAAGCAGCGAGAGATTCAGGTGACCTCATGTTAGAGGACCACAGAATTTTATTGTTCCAGGACTTAGCGGCAAACACATTGGCTAAGGTAAGAGCCTTTCGCCCGCTGACAAATGCCTTAAGGGAGAGGAAGCTCCCTGTGAAATGGATCTTTCCCTTTGGATTAACTACCACTGTAGATAGTGAGGTCACCAGAAGATTTGCCCAAGCTGTGGGATGCGCTACGGATGGAGCCATTAGAGATCCCCTCCTGGTTGCCGACAGTCTTCCCGCCAGATCTGCCACAACTCCCGCAGAACCTGCATTGGCAGATGGTTACCAAGACCCGCTCGTTGAGGAAGAAGACCACCTGAGGAGCAGGACTTTCCACTAGCGAGGTTTACTGCTCTATGGAGCGTTTACTGTTCGTCTTTATTGTGAGACATTTTGTTTACTGGAGTATCAGCAGCTAACAGTGGAGTAGCATAGCTACCTTCCCCGCAACGGGTAAAGGTATCTGAAGTGTTCATATAGTGTTATTAGATGTTGGTATGGGTTTTACTAAACTAGCTTGTTAAGCCGGGTGAATGGCGATGAGACCTTGTGACCTCTCCATCCATGTTCCCCCCCACCGACCTTGCTTATTTGGCCATCGTGTGCTTCCTAGCGTCATGGAATGCCACCGGGCCACATAGCCCATCTGATCTGTTTATAGGAGTTTTCACTGTTATTGTTCTTCCCATGTCTCACTTGTCACTTGTGGTCTCGCTAGCAATATATGAAGAAAGTACATGTGGTTATGGCTGAAGTGAAGATCTACTCCCTCAATGTCAATGGCATAAATTTTACCTCAAAAGCAAAGTTAACAATACCACATGCTAAGAAAGGAACACGTTGACATTGCCTTTATACAAGAGACTCACTTCAGGCATATGCGCATATCCAATGTAGTCAGCAAGCAATTTCCCTTATGGTACCATGCGTCCTACTCATCGGCCTTGAGAGGGGTTTCTATTGGGGTTGGAAAAAATGTCCTGTTCCAACTGTCAGCAAAACTTGCAGATCCAGAGGGTAGATTCCTTCTGGTTAAGGGGAAGATTCTTAATCTGACCGTTACTATGGCAAATTTATATGCCCCTAATTGTCACCAGATTAGATGGCTCCTACGTACGCTAGAGACTCTTAAATCCTTTGCTGAAGGTCTATTAGTCATAGGAGGAGATTTGAACTTGATTTTTGATTCCGTGAAAGATACTACATCTAGTGCCAGAAACATGCCTGCCAAGCAGCTCCGTAGACTTTACCTTGCTTTGTCAGATCTGGGAGTGTCTGATGTCTGGAGACTACTCCACCCAGAGGATAAAGATTATACTTTCCACTCTAGGGTACATGATAAGTATCAGAGATTGGATTATATTTTCTTGTCTAATTAATCGCTCCCATTAGTCACGGAGGCGAGAATCGACAATATGGTCATATCCGACCATGCACCCATTAGTGTAAAAGTGAAGCTTGCGGACTTGCCATGCAGATCCTGGACTTGGCGACTAAACACCACCCTAATAGATGATGCCAAACATGCACAGTTAATCTCACAAAAATTAAGGGATTATTTCAAAGATAACGACACAGGCCAGGTCTCTAACTCCACTTTTGTGGGAAGCGCACAAGGAAGTGATTAGAGGAGAACTTATTAGTCTGGGCACCAGGGTGAAGAGACAGAGACTAAAAGAGCTGAACTCCTTACTGCTGCAAATATCCACACTTGAGAGCTTACATAAGAGGTCACTATCTGAAAAGGTTCATAAGTCTCTTATCTCCCTACACAGACAAGTGAAAGACCTTCTTAATATTAAAACAGCAAAAATAATGCAGGCACTACGTTTCAAACAGTACCTACACGGTAATAAAAGTTTCAAGCTAATGACTAACCTGTTAAAGTTTCAGAGAGATAAGTCTTTCCTCCAGGTGATAAAATAAACCAGAAGGTAGTAGACTCACCAACACACCGGCCATTGCAAGGGAGTTTTGTAAATTCTATGAATCCCTTTATAACCTGAAGGACACAGCCCCACACTCTGATATGGCTCTGCAAATTAAAGCCTTTTTAGGCTCAATTAAAATTCCCACCCTCTCGGAGGAGAATAGTCTAGAGCTACTTCGGCCATTTACAGTGGAGGAGGTGACACAAGTCCTGAAAAACATTCCATCTGGGAAAAGCCCAGGACCGGATTGATTCCCCATAGCTTATTATAAAGAGTTTAGAGACATACTTATCCCTTACTTTGTGCAAATGTGCAATTCCTTACTCCAGGGTGAAACTCTTCCCCTCAGGCTCAGGCAGCACATATTACGGTGATACATAAAGAAGGGAAAGATCAAGAGGCCTGTGGGAGTTATAGACCCATTTCCCTGCTTAATACCGATCTAAAATAGTGGGCCAAGCTGTTGAGCACTAGGATCTCAAAATTGCTGCCCGGGCTTGTGGGGGAGGAGCAAGTAGGGTTTGTATTGGGTCGTGAAGGGAGACACAATGTTAGCAGGGTGGTTCATGCCGTGTGCCATGCTAGGAGAGACCGGGTCCCACTGGTTCTACTGGGGACAGATGCTGAAAAGTCGTTCGACAGAGTCAGCTGGTTATATATGCGTAGTGCCTTAGAAGCATTTGGCTTCCCGGAACAGTTCATTAGAGCTATATTTTCATTATACTCCTCTCCATCGGCATGTATTATGATAAATGGGACTCTGTCGGACACTTTTTTGATCCGAAATGGCACGCGGCAGGGATGCCCCTTGTCCCCCACGCCCTTTATACTTATCTTGGAGACTTTGCTCCTAAAATTCAGACAATCCCCAACTATTAAGAATTGGCGCATACACCCATAAGATGGCGGCATTTGCCGACGATCTGCTCCTTATGCTTACTGACCCAGTTGAAACTATGCCTGAGGTTTTGAACATTTTTCAGCAGTTTGGTAGATTATCAAACTTTAAGATTAATTTGGACAAATCAGAAGCGTTGGGAATATTACTCTCCTCCACCTCTCCTCCACACAACAAAATAAGCTTAAAAATATGACCCCCTTTAAGTGGCCTTCAACAACCATTAAATACCCTAGGCATTAACATACCTAATGACCCCAAGCTACTATTCAGACTGAATTTTCCTCCTCTGCTGAACAGGATTGAAAACGTTTTAACCAAAAGCTCTATACCGTTCCTGTCCTGGTTAGGGAGGAAAAGTGTGATTATGGCTTATATTGTACCACAGCTGTTGTATACTCTGAGGTCCCTACCATTGTGTCTACCAGCCAACTATATATATCAAATAAAATCGATAGTGGGGAGGTATATATGGGCAAATAAAAAAGTGTCACGAGGGTATCGAGAACCACGCCTGACTCCGTTATACCCTGGGTCAGGAAGTCGCAGCGGTTGGCTGCACGCTCTATTTAAGATAGGGCTGTTTTCCTTATGGTAGCTTTCTGGGTTTGCTTTGCAAACCCTTTTGGCTCACTCAGGGATCCGTAGCTCCTTCTCCTCAGCTGTTCCTTGTCCAGCACTCCCAGACCTCCTTATATTCCTCTCTCACACTTCTGTGGTTGCCAGAGATAGAGCTTCCTGCCTGGACATCTATTCTGACCTTCTGGAGCTGTGTTGCTGTGTTCGCTGGTAGTTGGTCCAGAACGCTATCCTCCGGATCCCTGTTGGACCTTTTTGGTCTATTGTGGTCGCCCACCTGGGTGTATGTGTTTGTCTGTTTTGTCTGTCCTCTCCCTGGTGTTTCCCTCTTAGTGATAGTGGTGCAGACTAGCGTTCCCACCGGCCTGTTCACTATCTAGGGCTCATATTAGGGAAAGCCAGGGTTTAGGCACGTGATCGCCGCACGGGTAAGGAACCCATCTAGGGACGTCAGGGCAGTCAGGTGCCAGCCGCAAGGTGAGTTAGGGGTCACCACCTTTCCCTCTCCCTTGGGCAGGGCTTTCCCTGTTTTCCTCCCTGTGCGTGTCGTCGGTCATTACATTATCTCTGGCCCTTATTTTGTGTAGGTAAAAAAAAAAAAATTTTTTTTTTTACCTACTTAGAATCCAGTATGGATCAAATTGCTGCTCTGTCCAAACAATTTCATGGCCTGTCTTTGGAGGTGGTAGAATTGAAGGCGTCGGTCCTCCAGCAACAGCAGCAATTACAACTGACTGCAAGCCCAGCGGTTGCTACTCGTAACCAGGTTGTTGCGGAACCCAAGGTCCCTCTCCCTGACAGATTTTCTGGGGGAAGGGACAAGTTTTTGACATTCCGTGAGGCCTGTAAATTATACTTTAGACTGCGCCCTTACTCCTCTGGTAATGAAGATCAGCGGGTGGGGGTTGTTATTTCCCTGCTGCAGGGGGATCCGCAGTCCTGGGCGTTCTCTTTACCTACTGATTCCCAGGCTCTTCGGTCAGTGGATGAGTTTTTCGGGGCCTTGGGTCTCATATATGATGACCCTGACCGAGTCGCACTGGCTGAATCAAGATTACGGAGACTCTTACAAGGAGAGCGGCCGGTAGAGGAGTATTGCTCTGAATTCCGTAGGTGGGCTACGGATACCCAATGGAACGACCCGGCTCTCAGGAGTCAGTTCTGCTCTGGGTTATCCGAAAGGGTTAAGGATGCGCTTGCATTATATGAGACCCCCTTTTCCCTTGATGTGGTTATGTCCCTTTCTATCCGAATAGATAGACGCCTTAGGGACAGGTTGAAAAAACCGGAGCAATTGGTAACCCCTCCCAAGCAGCAGTTAGTCTGTACGGACTTAGACGAGCCTATGCAGCTAGGAGGAACTACTCGTCAGGTCCGTCCTCCTGAGGCTCGCCGTAGGCGTGGGGTTTGTTTTTTTTGTGGGGAGAGGGGTCATTTCATTAATGTCTGTCCTTCTTTCCTCAGAAACAAAAGACCGTCGGAAAAACTACTAACCCCAGGCTGTGTGGAGGATGTCAGCCGGGGGGTATACGTTTCCTCCATACGTACATCGCAATTTGTGTTGCCAGCGGTTATTATTTTTGGTGATAAGACGGAGACTATTTCTTTCTTTCTAGACAGTGGAGCAGGGGTAAATTTGATAGATGCCCATTTTGCCCGCACTTTGGGTTTGTCTCTCTACTTTACAGAGACCCATTCCCATATTCGCTATTGATTCTGCTCCCCTGTCTCAGAGAAACCTCACCCACATTGTTCATAATTTACACCTTCAGGTAGGGGACCACCATAACGAGATGCTTTCAGGTTATCTTCTGGAGGGGCTTCCCACTCCGGTAGTGCTGGGTTTTCCCTGGTTGGTAGCGCACAATCCAGTGGTGGATTGGCAGGCCAGGGAGATATTGGAGTGGAGTGAGCAGTGCAGAGAAAATTGCTTAAATAGCAATTGCTTAGTCGCCTCCATAACTAGCCTACCTACATTTATTTCGGATTTTGAGGATGTTTTTTCTGAAAAGGGTTGTCAGAAGTTACCACCTCATCGTCCTTATGATTGCCCGGTTAACCTTATTCCCGGCGCAAAATTACCCAAGACCAGGTTATATAATCTTTCGGGCAGGGGCGTAACTAGACTGTTATGGGCCCCAGTGCAAACATTGAATCGGCCCCCCCCCCCCCCAATTTTTACAAAGAGGCTGCAATTTTTTTTATACACTTCGCCCAATGCAAGGCTTCATTCACCCAGTCCTAATAAAATCTGGTCCTACCTCATCCAGGGTGTCGCTGGCGTCGGCGTGATGTCCACTGGATCCAAAACAAGGTCCCTGCGGTGATAGAGAAAAAAAGAATAATCACATAAGGAAGGCATGGTGACTGCCCCTGTGAAATCACCAGCAGGGGGCGCTGTGCTGATCCTGTAAGACTGAGCCATGCCAATGTATAGCAGGGTAATCTAGGACATTTCCCCTAAATGCTGCTATATAGTACTAATGCCCACATTGTGGCCCCTTCACAAAAGTTAAGCCCACTTTTGTGTCCCCTCACAGTAGTTATGCCCAGATATGTGCCCCCCTCACAGTAGTTATATCCAGATATGTGCCGCCTCACAGTAGTTATACCAGATATGTGTCCCTTCATAGTAGCGATGCCCAGATATGTGCCCCCTCACAGTAGTTATACCAGATATGTGTCCCTTCATAGTAGTGATGCCCAGATATGTGCCCCCTCACAGTAGTTATACCAGATATGTGTCCCTTCATAGTAGCGATGCCCAGATATGTGCCCCTCACAGTAGTTATACCAGATATGTGTCCCTTCATAGTAGCGATGGCCAGATATGTACCCCCTCACAGTAGTTATACCAGATATGTGTCCCTTCATAGTAGCGATGCCCAGATATGTGCCCCCTCACAGTAGTTATGCCCAGATATGTGCCCCTCACAGTAGTTATACCAGATATGTGCCCCCTCACAGTAGTTGTAGCCAGATATGTGCCCCCTCACTAAAGATATTCCCAGATATGTGCCCCTCACAGTAGTTGTAGCCAGATATGTGCCCCTCACAGTAGTTATACCAGATATGTGTCCTTTCATAGTAGCGATGCCCAGATATGTGCCCCCTCACAGTAGTTATGCCAGATTAGAGATGCCCACCATCATCATCAGTGCCAGGAAGGGAGTCACACACTGCACAGGGGGCATCATCATCAGTACTAGGGAGGGAACCACACACTGCACAGGGGGCATCATCATCAGTGCCTTCCTTCCTCCCTTCCCCAGTCTGCAGCTTTAGGGGGGAAAAAAAAACAAAAAACACATGCTTACCTGAGTCCTTGATGACGTGCTCCCACACTCATTCCCGGTCTTTCAGCGCTCCTCCCACAGCCAGCAGCGCGATGTGCGGCCAGCAGGGGGAGCGCTGGAGCCCTGCTTCACTCTGGATACAGCCCGGCCGGCAGTGACAAGAACTGCCGGGTGTCTGTGTGAGTGTGCGCAGCTGCGCGCGCCCATTTGCCTCTGCGCAAACCTCCCCCGCTCATATTATACAGTCAGTACATGTTTGAAGAGCACTCAGACGGGGCCCGGCCGGCATTGTCACTGTACTTCATGCCGGGCCCCGTCAGAGCACTCCATGAGTCAGGGCTTTACTCCGTCTCTCTGACTTAGGGGCCCGGTCGCAAGTGCGACCGCTGCGACCCCTATAGCTACGCCACTGCTTTCGGGTCCAGAGAGACAAGCCATGAAAGATTATATCTCCGAGAGCTTGGCTAAGGGACACATCAGACCCTCTTCTTCACCCGTGGCTGCAGGGTTTTTCTTCGTTAAAAAGAAACATGGGGGCCTGCGTCCTTGCTTAGATTTTCGCGAATTAAATCAGATAACCATCTGAGACCCATACCCTCTTCCTCTCATTCCTGACCTGTTTAATCAGATTGCGGGTGCTAGGTGGTTCTCCAAATTTGATCTTAGGGGTCCCTACAATCTGATTCGTATTAAGGAGGGGGATGAGTGGAAGACAGCGTTTAACACCCCTGAGGGGCATTATGAAAATCTAGTTATGCCTTTCGGTCTGACCAATGCTCCTGCCGTCTTTCAACATTTCGTTAATGACATTTTTAGTCATCTAATCGGCAGGTTTGTGGTAATATACCTAGATGATATTTTAATTTATTCGTCTGATCTGAAAACACATGAGGTGCTTGTCAGACAAGTACTGCAGGTCCTACGGACGAATGAATTATATGCTAAAATTGAAAAATGTGTCTTCGCCGTTCAGGAGATACAATTCCTGGGTTATTTTTTATCTGCTTCAGGTTTCCGTATGGATCCTAGGAAGGTCCAGGCAATTTTAGATTGGGATCTTCCTGAGAACCTCAAAGCACTACAACGGTTCTTGGGCTTCGTGAATTTCTATAGGAAATTCATTAAAAATTATTCACTTATTGTAAAACCGCTTACTGACATGACTAGGAAGGGGACTGATTTTTCTAAATGGTCTGACGCCGCTAAAGTTGCTTTTTCCTCTCTAAAAGAGAGGTTTACCTCAGCACCTGTACTAGTCCAACCTGATGTCTCTCAGCCTTTTATTGTTGAAGTCGATGCGTCAGAGGTGGGAGTGGGGGCGGTGCTGTCTCAGGGTCCGTCTCCTGGCAAATGGCGTCCTTGTGCTTTCTTTTCTAAAAAACTATCGGGGGCGTGGCCGGATGCCGGGAGGAGAGGACGCTTAGAGCTTGAGCTCCGTCCGTGGATCCCCACACAGCGGCCTAAAGCGACAAAAAAAAGCAAGCAATTAGTTCAAAACTTACCTGTCTCGCGACGGTACTTGTTCCCATAGCTCGGCTGATGATGACGAGGGGGAAGAAGAAGGGAACGCAGCCACAGAAAATGACTGCGTTCTTCCACCCTGCTCCAGGCTCGATCCAAGATGGCGCCGGCTCCCGCCACACAGAGGGAGAGCTCCGTGTCTCTCCGGCAGCGACACCCGACCAGCGCTCCTCAGGGACCCCATCTTCAGCAAGCTCCAGTCCTTCAGCTTCACAGGAGCCTAAAAAACAAAAAAGGGTGAGTGAACATCATACATCTATTCCTCCCCTTGATACTTACCCTCCTTCACCAGGCATAGATCCTGGTCTCACTGTCAATGCAATGCAGGACATGCTGGCAGATTTAAAAAGATCCATTCATGGAGATTTCAAAGAGACAATCTCGGTCATCCATGCTGATATAGTAGCCATAGGAGAAAGAACAGCGCATCTAGAAGAAAAAATGGAGGAATTTGTCACAGCACACAATTCGCTAGTTGATAATCACAACGTGGTTGAGGATGATATAGCAGCCATTAAGCTCAAAATTGCTGATCTGGAAGACCGCTCCAGAAGAAACAACATAAGATTTAGAAATATTCCTGAAAACGTCTCAGACTCTCAGCTGCAAGAATTTATTTCTGATCTTATTATATCATACCTTCCAGATACCCCTGAGTCAGAGCTAATCATTGACCGGGTACACCGGGTTCCTAAACCAAAAGCTCTCCCTGCCTCTGTTCCCAGGGACGTCCTTGCTAGGATCCATTTTTACCACTTGAAAGATTCCCTGATGAGGGAAGCTCAAAAAAAGAAAAAAGATATTCCTGAGAGATTCAGTAATGTACTCCTATTCACAGATTTATCCCCAGCGACACTAAGCAGGAGACGGGAATTTCAAATTTACACCAGAGCGCTAAGGGATAACAATATCCCCTACAAATGGGGTTTTCCTGTCAAACTTATTGTGAGACATCAAAACTCATCACATGTCCTAGCTTCTCCTCAGGAAGCATCAGAAGCTTTTTCCAAATGGAACATCATTCTACCACAAGAGGGCACCAAAGACAAAGCTATGACCGCCTCTCCTAATAAACCTCCTGCTGATAAGAGTCATCTCAACTTAACTCCAGAATGGACAAGAGTTGGAAGAATCCCACCATGACTTCAATCCGGGACAGTAAATATAACTACCTTTGCTTCTGATTAAATTGCTATGTTTTTTTTTTTTTTTTTCAAGCCTTGCGGGGATCCACACCCTGCTGCTCTATTTTGCAGAACACTTTTTCCATCTAGGTGTTCACTTTCCCTAATCCATTGTTCACTTTACGCCTCTTATACTAAGTGATAGACATCACTAATTTTACGGTCACTGTTGGACCCTTAATATGTTATTGTTATTTATTATTTATGTTATGTTTTACATTTTAACTTATTATTTTTTAAGGTTACGTACAGGGGGTCTATTCTCAGCTCATAACAAATATGAAAACAAGGATTTATTTCCACGGTCCCCTCACTCACCAAATGGTAATATTGGGGTACTTTGCTTTTTTTTTTACCTGTTCACTTTGTCTCTTTTTCACAATTTTCTCAGGATACTGAAGTCTACAGGGTTACTTCATCTGAAGACTCAAGATGGCTAACAATGGCATAAAGATCCTATCAACAAATGTTAAAGGTTTGAACAGCCCATTTAAACGCTCCACATATTGGAACGAAGTAAAAAGACAGAGAGCTGACATTATTTGCATTCAGGAATCTCACCTTAATGAGGAGGATTCCCATAGATTCTGTCACCCCTCTTTCCCACACATCTTTATATCTCCAGCCACAAAAAAAAAGAGAGGTGTGATTATAGGTTTTAAAAACACTATAGCATTCCAGTGTCACAATATCTTATTAGATAATGAGGGTAGATATATTATAATCACCTGTGACATAAACAACTCCAGATACACGATAGTAAATCTATATGCTCCAAACTCTGATCAGATAAATTTTATCAAGCGCACTATTAGAATGGCTCAAGAAGCCAAACAAGGGTCTTTGTTAGTTTGTGGGGACTTTAATATGTGCCCTGACTCATCAATTGACAGGCTCCCAGCTCATCCTCCTTCCAATAATTCCTCTTATCTACAAGATTTTTTATTTCAAGAAGGTCTACATGATATCTGGAGAGTTCACCATGCAAATGAAAAAGATTTTTCTTTTTTTTCACATCCACACAACACATACTCTAGAATTGACCTGTTTGTCTCAGATAAGTGGCTTCTCCAAAAAGTATTGGATGTATCCATTTCTAATATAACATGGTCAGATCATGCATTTATAACCCTTATATTAGATGATATGTACAACAATAGAGTTTATTCCCCTTGGAGACTCAATAACTCACTACTCCAGAATTCGAGTATTCGTATAGATGTGGAAAATTCGCTTAAAGAATACTTTAGGACTAATGACAACAACCTGACTTCAGATACTACACTTTGGAGTGCACACAAGGCGTTCATAAGAGGGATTTTGTTAAAACACGCGGCCATCCAAAAAAGAAATAGAAAGAAAACCTTGGATAAACTATTAACTGATATTAAGTCCCTAGAGGATTCACTTAAATCCTCTCTAGACCCGAAAATTCTTAGCAAGTTAAAAACGGCCAGACACCATCTTTACCTTCACTTACATGAAAGGCATGAATTTCACCTACGTAAAATCAAAGCAGATCATTACTCACAAGGCAACAAAGCTTCAAAAATCCTAGCAAATAGAATAAAAAAAAGAGAAGTCAAAACTAGAATCCCCTTTTTGTATGATTCTCAAGGAAAAAAATTATTCAACCCCAAACAAATAGCAGATGAATTTGCAAAATACTATGCAAATTTATACAACTTAAGTAGCTCAACAGACACTCTTCAACCCACTTCTGAATACATTAATGAGTTCCTCGAGGGTGTGTCTCTCCCATCATTAACGCCAACTCAAAATCAATCCCTAAATGCTGAAATTACACATTCAGAAATCTCAGAAACAATCCACTCCCTCAAAAATAACAAATCCCCTGGACCAGACGGCCTCACAAATGAGTATTATAAGACTCTTTCGCATATTTTAAACCCTTTCCTAAATAGAACCTTTAATTCAATAGCAACACAAAAGTCAATTCCAAAGGACATGTTAAGTGCACTGATCATAACTTTACCAAAACCTGGTAAACCAGCAGACACTCCAGCTAATTTCAGACCCATATCACTTTTAAATTCTGATATAAAGATTTTTGCGAAAATTCTCGCAAAAAGGTTGTCCAATATATTACCCTCATTAATCTCCAATGACCAGATAGGATTTGTTTCTAACAGGCAATCATCAGATGGCACCAGAAGATTTATAGACTTACTAGATGTGGCACATTATACCCGAACTCCTTCTCTGCTCCTATCCCTGGATGCAGAGAAGGCATTTGACAGAATTCACTGGGATTATATTTACGCAACATTGAAAAAGTTTGGGTTTGGGAACTTCTACTTATCGGCAGTAATGTCTTTATACTCCAATCCAAGTGCCTCTATATATTCGTCTAGTTTTCTGTCCTCCCCGTTTAATATTAACAATGGTACCAGGCAGGGATGCCCTATGTCACCCTTGATATTTGCGCTTGCAATGGAACCTTTCGCAGAACACATCAGATCTTCGGCACTTATTAAAGGGATAAAAGTAGGGGAAGTAGACCATCGCATAGGTCTCTTTGCAGACGATGTCTTAATTATTACATCAAACCCAAATATAGCTTTGCCTGCCATTAACGACATCATCTCTAAGTTTGGTAAAGCTTCTTTCTATAAGGTAAATGTAAATAAATCTCAAATTCTGGATTTGGGTTTACCCCCATCTACTAAACGTCTAATTTCCAGATTATATAAATTTTCCTGGGCAAACGAGTCCTTGACATACCTGGGTATTCAACTTGCCTTTCCTACTAACAAACTATTCAAGGTCAATTTTTGGCCCTTATATGATAAAATTAATAATTCCTTGAACAATTTAAGGTTAGAACATATTTCTTGGTTAGGGAGAATAGCTGCTTTGAAAATGGTTATTCTACCCAAAATTATCTATATGTTTCGTAATATTCCTATATCTATTCCCTCTAGTTATATAAACAAGCTCCAATCTCTAATCAATCGCCACATTTGGGGTAAACTCAGACCCAGAGTGAAAGCCCTTATACTTAATAAACCTCTCAAAACAGGAGGTCTTAATGTACCTTCTATTAAGCATTATCATGCCTCTTCTATACTTGACCAACTGAGATATTTACTTAAGGATGATTCCACAAAAAAATGGGTAGCACTAGAAAAAACTATTATGGGTCCCTGCAATATAAACTTGCGCCTTTCTGCTGTAGCGGCTTTTGGTATCAAACATAACTCCCCATTATTAACCCTGACAACAATTCTAAACACCTGGTATTCTATTGCTAGGATAGATAAATTAATTAATACCTCAATTTTCGCAATGCCCCTGAAGGTTTGTGAACTAGCTATCCCAGACATTAGACTGGACAATTGGGTAAGGATGGGCATTACTGAAGTCAAACAACTATGGAAGGATGAGGTGTTTGTGGAATTTGCCCATCTTCATAAAAAATTCAATATCCCCAATTCAGATTTCTACAAATACCTAAGGTTAAGACACTTACTGAAATCCTCAAAAATTTTCTCACATGCTACAAACAATCAAACTTTCTCACAATGGATACACATGACCCAAAAATTAGATAAAGGCATTACTAAAGGCTATACCTTACTGAAAGAGTCATGCGCTAATCCCTTACAACATATCCTAGACCTATGGAATCTTGAATTAGGTTCTGACCTATCGGACACAGAGTGGTCCGAAGCCTTCACCTCTGTACCCAAGCTGTCTAAATGCTCTGATCATCTAGAAGGGGCGAGAAAAATTCTCTATAGATGGTATAGAACACCCATATATATTAACAAAATCTTTCCTGATTCATCCCCAGACTGTTGGAGATGCGGTCAAGCGATAGGTAGTTTTTTACATATGTGGTGGGATTGCCCGACTGTTAAAGTCCTATGGTGCTCAATATTTAGTTTTATATCATCATTAGCTTGTTTTCCTATTGAACCTTCATCTAAGATGGCCTTGTTGTCTGTAGGACTGATAGACCTTCCCTACCATTTCAGATTCATAGCTAGTCATTTAATATTCATAACCCGACTAAAAATAGCTGCCTGCTGGAAATCTGGGGACCTCCCCAACATTAATAGGATTTGCAGATCTCTAGATAATAGCTGCTTATATGAAGGTTTATGGGCATCCTCTAACAATTCGAAAATTACATTTCTGAAAAGATGGGAAGTCTGGTTGAACCACAAAAGATGTAATTTGCCGCCTAGTGCCTCCATTAGAATGTAAGATTTCTATGGAATTATGATGATTTTCATGACAGCCTTTCCAATTACCTACTTTTATATTGTCTTTTCTCCTAACCTTCCTGTATATGTACCCATACAACTTTTCTACCTACTCAAGCTCAACATTTACAACCGTATGCTGTGAAAAATATTGTATTTTTGTATTAGCTACATATCTGCCATATTATTACCTATACCAAGATGTATATGTGAATGCTTTCATTTGATATGTAACCTATTGTTATAAAACTTTTCAATAAAAACTATTGTTCAAAAAAAAAAAAAAAAAAAAAAAAAAACTATCTGCAGCAGAAAAGAACTACGATATTGGCAATAGGGAACTATTAGCTATTAAACTTGCGTTTGAGGAGTGGCGTCACTTCTTAGAGGGGGCAGTCACTGTGATTACGGACCACAAAAATCTTCTGTATCTCGAATCAGCTAAGCGTCTCACCCCTAGACAGGCTAGGTGGTCGCTATTTTTTACCAGGTTTAACTTTGTGATTACCTATCGTCCTGGGGCAAAGAACACCAAGGCTGATACACTCTCTCGTTGTTTCCCTGGAGGGGGTAATGTGAGTGATCCGGTGCCCATTCTTCAAAGAGGAGTGGTTGTTTCTGCGGTGCACTCTGTTCTGGAGGGGAAGGTGTTAGAGGCCCAGGGGGACGCCCCGGTCTCTTGCCCCTCAGAGAAATTGTTTGTACCGTTGAACCTGCGTTTCGAATTATTAAAGGAACATCATAATTCGGCACTTGCTGGGCACCCGGGTAGTAAAGCAACCTTGGAGCTATTGTCTCGTCGTTTTTGGTGGCCAAGGTTGCGTCAGGATGTATTGGATTTTGTGTCTTCTTGTTCTACCTGTGCGCGCGCAAAAGTTTCACATACACGTCCTGCAGGGTCTCTATTGCCACTCGTCATTCCCAATAGACCGTGGACACATCTGTCAATGGATTTTATCACTGACTTACCTAACTTGTCTGCGGGTAAAACAGTTATTTTGGTAGTAGTGGACAGGTTTAGCAAAATGGTACACTTCATTGCGTTACCCGCACTACCTAATGCTAAGACTCTTGCTCAGGTATTCGTCAGTGAAATCGTGAAGCTTCACGGGGTCCCCTCCGATGTTGTTTCGGATCGGGGTACCCAGTTTATTTCTAAATTTTGGAAAGCTTTTTGTTCCCGTTTGGGGGTACACTTGTCCTTTTCCTCAGCTTTCCATCCTCAGTCGAATGGACAGACTGAGCGTACCAACCAAAACCTTGAGACATATCTAAGATGTTTTGTGTCTGAAAACCAAGAGTTGTGGTCATCATATTTACCGTTAGCTGAGTTTGCCATACATAATCGTCGTCAGGAATCCACTGGCAAGTCACCATTTCTTGGTGCATATGGTTTTCATCCCCAATTCTGTACTTTCAAAGAGGGGGGGTCTTCTGGGGTTCCCGAAGAGGAACGGTTTTCGTCATCTCTTTCATCGGTATGGCAGAAGGTGCAAGCTAACTTGAAAAATATGGGAGGTAAATACAAATGCATGGCTGATAAGAGACGGTCGCCAGGTCCGGACTTAGGAGTGAATGACTATGTGTGGTTGTCTACTAGGAATATTAAATTGAAGGTTCCCTCTTGGAAACTGGGTCCTAGGTTTATTGGCCCTTACAAAATTGTAGCCATCATCAACCCCGTGGCTTTTCGCCTGGAGTTACCTCAGACTTTTAAAATTCATAATGTTTTTCATAAGTCGTTACTCAAAAAATATGTTCCACCTCTAGAACCATCACCGCTGCCACCCCCTCCTGTTGTCGTGGATGGTAATCTAGAATTTCAGATATCCAAAATTGTTAATTCTCGTCGCGTCCGCCGCTCTCTTCAATATCTGGTGCATTGGAGAGGTTACGGTCCCGAGGAAAGAATGTGGGTTCCTGCGTCTGAGGTAAACGCCGACAGGTTAGTTCGGGTTTTTCATGCCTTTCATCCTGAGAGACCTGGTCCTGAGTGTCCGGAGGCCCCTCGTAGAGAGGGGGGTACTGTCACGAGGGTATCGAGAACCACGCCTGACTCCGTTATACCCGGGGTCAGGAAGTCGCAGCGGTTGGCTGCACGCTCTATTTAAGATAGGGCTGTTTTCCTTATGGTAGCTTTCTGGGTTTGCTTTGCAAACCCTTTTGGCTTACCCAGGGATCCGTAGCTCCTTCTCCTCAGCTGTTCCTTGTCCAGCACTCCCAGACCTCCTTATATTCCTCTCTCACACTTCTGTGGTTGCCAGAGATAGAGCTTCCTGCCTGGACATCTAGTCTGACCTTCTGGAGCTGTGTTGCTGCGTTCGCTGGTAGTTGGTCCAGAACGCTATCCTCCGGATCCCTGTTGGACCTTTTTGGTCTATTGTGGTCGCCCACCTGGGTGTATGTGTTTGTCTGTTTTGTCTGTCCTCTCCCTGGTGTTTCCCTCTTAGTGATAGTGGTGCGGACTAGCGTTCCCACTGGCCTGTTCACTATCTAGGGCTCATATTAGGGAAAGCCAGGGTTTAGGCACGTGATCGCCGCACGGGTGAGGAACCCGTCTAGGGACGTCAGGGCAGTCAGGTGCCAGCCGCAAGGTGAGTTAGGGGTCACCACCTTTCCCTCTCCCTTGGGCAGGGCTTTCCCTGTTTTCCTCCCTGTGCGTGTCGTCGGTCATTACAAAAAGTCAGACTTCCCTTTGCCTTGCTCACCAGGAGAAAGAAACAGGGGGGCATCTATCTTCCGGATCTAGAACAATATATGCAAGCCATACATCTGGAGAGATGGGTTGCCTTGATGAAGTCTGCTCCCCCACCTATGCATGTGGAGATGGAGCTAGCTCTGTTGGACAACTCAGCTGACTACATGCTATGGTTCTCTTTTAAAAAACTTGATAAAGACTCCCTGATCAGTAATCTTACAAGAGGCACCATCACAGCTTGTAATAAAACATCGGCACTTAACCACCTCCGGACCGCCTAACGCAGGATCGCGTTCCGGAGGTGGCAGCCCTGCGCAGAGTCACGCATATACGCGTCATCTGGCGATGGCCGAGATTTCCTGTGAACGCGCGCACACAGGCGCGCGCGCTCACAGGAACGGAAGGTAAGAGAGTTGATCTCCAGCCTGCCAGCAGCGATCGTTCGCTGGCAGGCTGGAGATGTGTTTTTTTTTAACCCCTAACAGGTATATTAGACGCTGTTTTGATAACAGCGTCTAATATACCTGCTACCTGGTCCGCTGGTGGTCCCCTTTGTTTGGATCGACCACCAGAGGACACAGGTAGCTCAGTAAAGTAGCACCAAGCACCACTACACTACACTACACCCCCCCCGTCACTTATTAACCCCTTATTAGCCCCTGATCACCCCTGATCACCCCATATAGACTCCCTGATCACCCCCCTGTCATTGATTACCCCCCTGTCATTGATCAACCCCCTGTAAAGCTCCATTCAGATGTCCGCATGATTTTTACGGATCCACTGATAGATGGATCGGATCCGCAAAACGCATACGGACGTCTGAATGAAGCCTTACAGGGGCGTGATCAATGACTGTGGTTATCACCCCATATAGACTCCCTGATCACCCCCCTGTCATTGATTACCCCCCTGTCATTGATTACCCCCCTGTAAAGCTCCATTCAGATGTCCGCATGATTTTTACGGATGCACTGATAGATGGATCGGATCCGCAAAACGCATCCGGACGTCTGAATGAAGCCTTACAGGGGCGTGATCAATGACTGTGGTGATCACCCCATATAGACTCCCTGATCACCCCCCTGTCATTGATTACCCCCCTGTAAAGCTCCATTCAGATGTCCGCATGATTTTTATGGATGCACTGATAGATGGATCCGATCCGCAAAACGCATCCGGACGTCTGAATGAAGCCTTACAGGGGCGTGATCAATGACTGTGGTGATCACCCCATATAAACTCCCTGATCACCCCCCTGTAAAGCTCCATTCAGATGTCCGCATGATTTTTTGGATGCACTGATAGATGGATCCGATCCGCAAAACGCATCCGGATGTCTGAATGAAGCCTTACAGGGGCATGATCAATGACTGTGGTGATCACCCCATATAGACTCCCTGATCACCCCCCTGTAAAGCTCCATTCAGATGTCCGCATGATTTTTACGGATGCACTGATAGATGGATCCGATCCGCAAAACGCATCCGGACGTCTGAATGAAGCCTTACAGGGGCGTGATCAATGACTGTGGTGATCACCCCCCTGTCATTGATTACCCCCCTGTAAAGCTCCATTCAGATGTCTGCATGATTTTTACGGATGCACTGATAGATGGATCGGATCCGCAAAACGCATCCGGACGTCTGAATGAAGCCTTACAGGGGCATGATCAATGACTGTGGTGATCACCCCATATAGACTCCCTGATCACCCCCCTGTAAAGCTCCATTCAGATGTCCGCATGATTTTTACGGATGCACTGATAGATGGATCCGATCCGCAAAACGCATCCGGACGTCTGAATGAAGCCTTACAGGGGCATGATCAATGACTGTGGTGATCACCCCATATAGACTCCCTGATCACCCCCCTGTAAAGCTCCATTCAGATGTCCGCATGATTTTTACGGATGCACTGATAGATGGATCCGATCCGCAAAACGCATCCGGACGTCTGAATGAAGCCTTACAGGGGCATGATCAATGACTGTGGTGATCACCCCATATAGACTCCCTGATCACCCCCCTGTCATTGATCACCCCCCCTGTCATTGATCACCCCCCCTGTCATTGATCACCCCCCTGTCATTGATCACCCCTCTGTAAGGCTCCATTCAGACATTTTTTTGGCCCAAGTTAGCGGAATTTTTTTTATTTTTTCTTACAAAGTCTCATATTCCACTCACTTGTGTCAAAAAATTAAATCTCACATGGACTCACCATACCCCTCACGGAATCCAAATGCGTAAAATTTTTTAGACATTTATATTCCAGACTTCTTCTCACGCTTTAGGGCCCCTAGAATGCCAGGGCAGTATAAATACCCCACATGTGACCCCATTTCGGAAAGAAGACACCCCCAGGTATTCCGTGAGGGGCATATTGAGTCCATGAAAGATTGAAATTTTTGTCCCAAGTTAGCGGAACGGGAGACTTTGTGAGAAAAAAATTAAAAATATCAATTTCCGCTAACTTGTGCCAAAAAAAAAAAATTTCTATGAACTCGCCATGCCCCTCATTGAATACCTTGGGGTGTCTTATTTCCAAAATGGGGTCACATGTGGGGTATTTATACTGCCCTGGCATTCTAGGGGCCCCAAAGCGTGAGAAGAAGTCTGGTATCCAAATGTCTAAAAATGCCCTCCTCAAAGGAATTTGGGCACCTTTGCGCATCTAGGCTGCAAAAAAGTGTCACACATCTGGTATCGCCGTACTCAGGAGAAGTTGGGGAATGTGTTTTGGGGTGTCATTTTACATATACCCATGCTGGGTGAGAGAAATATCTTGGTCAAATGCCAACTTTGTATAAAAAAATGGGAAAAGTTGTCTTTTGCCAAGATATTTCTCTCACCCAGCATGGGTATATGTAAAATGACACCCCAAAACACATTCCCCAACTTCTCCCGAGTACGGCGATACCACATGTGTGACACTTTTTTGCAGCCTAGGTGGGCAAAGGGGCCCATATTCCAAAGAGCACCTTTAGGATTTCACAGGTCATTTACCTACTTACCACACATTAGGGCCCCTGGAAAATGCCAGGGCAGTATAACTACCCCACAAGTGACCCCATTTTGGAAAGAAGACACCCCAAGGTATTCCGTGAGGGGCATGGCGAGTTCCTAGAATTTTTTATTTTTTGTCACAAGTTAGTGGAAAATGATCTTTTTTTTTTTTTTTTTCATACAAAGTCTCATATTCCACTAACTTGTGACAAAAAATAAAAACTTCCATGAACTCACTATGCCCATCAGCGAATACCTTGGGGTCTCTTCTTTCCAAAATGGGGTCACTTGTGGGGTAGTTATACTGCCCTGGCATTCTAGGGGCCCAAATGTGTGGTAAGGAGTTTGAAATCAAATTCTGTAAAAAATGACCTGTGAAATCCGAAAGGTGCTCTTTGGAATATGGGCCCCTTTGCCCACCTAGGCTGCAAAAAAGTGTCACACATCTGGTATTGCCGTACTCAGGAGAAGTTGGGGAATGTGTTTTGGGGTGTCATTTTACATATACCCATGCTGGGTGAGAGAAATATCTTGGCAAAAGACAACTTTTCCCATTTTTTTATACAAAGTTGGCATTTGACCAAGATATTTATCTCACCCAGCATGGGTATATGTAAAATGACACCCCAAAACACATTCCCCACCTTCTCCTGAGTACGGCAATACCAGATGTGTGACACTTTTTTGCAGCCTAGGTGGGCAAAGGGGCCCATATTCCAAAGAGCACCTTTCGGATTTCACAGGTCATTTTTTACAGAATTTGATTTCAAACTCCTTACCACACATTTGGGCCCCTAGAATGCCAGGGCAGTATAACTACCCCACAAGTGACCCCATTTTGGAAAGAAGAGACCCCAAGGTATTCGCTGATGGGCATAGTGAGTTCATGGAAGTTTTTATTTTTTGTCACAAGTTAGTGGAATATGAGACTTTGTATGAAAAAAAAATAAAAAAAAAAATCATCATTTTCCACTAACTTGTGACAAAAAATAAAAAATTCTAGGAACTTGCCATGCCCCTCACGGAATACCTTGGGGTGTCTTCTTTCCAAAATGGGGTCACTTGTGCGGTAGTTATACTGCCCTGGCATTCTAGGGGCCCAAATGTGTGGTAAGGAGTTTGAAATCAAATTCTGTAAAAAATGACCTGTGAAATCCGAAAGGTGCTCTTTGGAATATGGGCCCCTTTGCCCACCTAGGCTGCAAAAAAGTGTCACACATCTGGTATCTCCGTACTCAGGAGAAGGTGGGGAATGTGTTTTGGGGTGTCATTTTACATATACCCATGCTGGGTGAGAGAAATATCTTGGCAAAAGACAACTTTTCCCATTTTTTTATACAAAGTTGGCATTTGACCAAGATATTTATCTCACCCAGCATGGGTATATGTAAAAAGACACCCCAAAACACATTCCCCACCTTCTCCTGAGTACGGAGATACCAGATGTGTGACACTTTTTTGCAGCCTAGGTGGGCAAAGGGGCCCATATTCCAAAGAGCACCTTTCGGATTTCACAGGTCATTTTTTACAGAATTTGATTTCAAACTCCTTACCACACATTTGGGCCCCTAGAATGCCAGGGCAGTATAACTACCCCACAAGTGACCCCATTTTGGAAAGAAGAGACCCCAAGGTATTTCGTGATGGGCATAGTGAGTTCATAGAAGTTTTTATTTTTTGTCACAAGTTAGTGGAATATGAGACTTTGTAAGAAAAAAAAAAAAAAAAAAATCATCATTTTCCGCTAACTTGTGACAGAAAATAAAAAGTTCTATGAACTCACTATGCCCATCAGCGAATACCTTAGGGTGTGTACTTTCCGAAATGGGGTCATTTGTGGGGTGTTTGTACTGTCTGGCCATTGTAGAACCTCAGGAAACATGACAGGTGCTCAGAAAGTCAGAGCTGCTTCAAAAAGCGGAAATTCACATTTTTGTACCATAGTTTGTAAACGCTATAACTTTTACCCAAACCATTTTTTTTTTACCCAAACATTTTTTTTTTATCAAAGACATGTAGAACTATAAATTTAGAGCAAAATTTCCATATGGATCTCGTTTTTTTTTGCAAAATTTTACAACTGAAAGTGAAAAATGTCATTTTTTTGCAAAAAAAATCGTTAAATTTCGATTAATAACAAAAAAAGTAAAAATGTCAGCAGCAATGAAATACCACCAAATGAAAGCTCTATTAGTGAAAAGAAAAGGAGGTAAAATTCATTTGGGTGGTAAGTTGCATGACCGAGCAATAAACGGTGAAAGTAGTGTAGGTCAGAAGTGTAAAAAGTGGCCTGGTCTTTCAGGGTGTTTAAGCACTGGGGGCTGAAGTGGTTAATATGGGCCTGGGGAAACTGTCACCCCTAACACCTCTTAGAGTATTACCACATGTACTTAACACAGCGCGTATTATACTATTGAACTATCTGCTATCTGGTTATCCCTACCTGTAGTTGTGATAGGGGACTTGGCGAGTACACCTACTCGGGAGGATTATTATGCCACTTTTATGGAGAACACGTTAAAAAATGAGATTTCTTGCAAGAAAAAGATTTTGAGGCCACATGTAGTAAATTTAAAAAAACATACACTTTGCTCCCAAAGATCCCCCCGAAGTGCATATCACTTATCTACACACAACTGTTGAAAGCTAGATACAATAACATCCCCTCTTATATAGGAGCTTGGGAGAGGGAGCTTAACTGCTCCCTAGATGATAGAGCTAGAAATTACATACTGACCCACTCCCATGGATTCTCCAAATGCATTAAGATCCAGGAAAATTCCCTGAAAATTTTATCCAGGTGGTACAGAACTCCTGAACTACTACATAAAATAAGCCTGACATCCGATGATCTTTGTTGGAGGTGTGGCAGGGATAAAGGTTCTTTATCACACATCTGGTGGTTCTGCCTGAAACTGAAGATGTTCTGGGAGGACATTGGGAAGGTAATTAACCAGATTTGCTCTACAAATCTGAAACTGTCACCGGAGTTGGTACTACTGTGGTTACCCTCAGCTTACTTTAGGCAGGGCAGAATGAACCTACCCACGCATATGATCACAGCAGCTAAACTTTTAATACCTATTAAATGGAGGGACAAAGAACCACCATCCTTGATAATGTGGTATGATAAAATGGAAGATATACAGTATGTCGTATGGAAGAGTTACTGGGATGGACATATAATGCTAGGGGAAGTTATCTCCAGGTGTGGGAGCTGTGGTTAACGTATATCAAAAACGCAGATCCACTTGAGAGAATGAGTTAAGTACGCACACGAGGGAGAGGTTTCTATATTCTGGTTTTAGCCCATATGACCAGTTTCGCTTGTTCCTCGTGTGTGACTATTCAGTCATAGCTTACCCCATGTTCGCTAAGTAAGTGACACATCAAAGAGAGACAAATGGCATTTATGATTTTAGTTTGTTGTTTATTGTCATACCTTAGTTGAAGACAGACAGACCTTCTTTTTAGGAAAACTGCACTCACACCTGCCTGTGATGTCGGGCTAGAGCCCTAGAAGCCTAATTTATGTATAACATTGTCAATGTGTGAACATCAGTTACATGTCTTATATCTGAAAGACCCCCTGTACAGGTCTGATACTGTATTATCTTGCTTTGTGTAACATCTTTTATTTCAATAAAAATAGATTTGACACATAAAGTCAACGTGCGGACGGGAGGTGGTTAAAGGGGTTGGCCCATCTCGGACATATATCCCTAGGAAATGCCATCAATGTCAGATAGTTGTGGGGCCCACCTCTCGGACTCGCTCCTACCCCCAGAACGGGGTCCCAAAAGTGGAGGAGAACACACTAATCATATTCAGAGTACTCTCCATTCACTGATCTGGGAGGTCCGAAAGTAGCTGAATGACTGCACTCTCCCATAGCAGTGATTGGAGAGCATATGCAGTAAGCCGGATTGTGACTAATGCACACTGGCGCAAAATTAATGGTTTTTAGTTTGTGACGCCAATTGCAGCTTGCGCAAGTACGGTAGCAGGGCCCTTTAAGATGTTATAGCTCACGTACCAGGTGAGGAATGCCAGAGGGGGATAATGTCTCTGTGTAGTAGGTATTGTGTCAACGGTGTCTCCTACCTGGGTACGGCTGGACTCCTGGATCCTGGTCAGTAGGAGTAATTGAGGAATGAATGCAATCCAGACAGGAAATATAATCCAACTTGTCTTTACTTAATGCAGCTTTGAATCCATACAAGATACAGCAATAGTCTTGGGTCCCAGCAGGTATTGGCAATATGTGGCCGGAATCTATATGTATTCTGCTTCTTATCATATGCCTAGTAGAACTGTCAGGTATCTGTCTTCTGCTCTGTCTGTAGTCTGCTTGGTTTGGGCCTGATTAGCTAAGGAGGTGTGGCGAAACCAACCTCGCCACTGGGTTTCGGAGGGGCCTGGCTACCAGCCACTTGCCTCAGGATTACGGCCCATACTAACTTTAAAGGAGAAGACAGACCGGCCGCACAGCTTAAATCTGTCTTTGGAATTGTATTTTATGTTATGTGAGGGTACCCAGATAGCAAATTTTATTGTATTCGTGTAGTCTGAGTGCCATTCACCTAATAATATGCACTCAGACTTGAGCTATCTGGGGATATATTAAATGTCTGTGTTTACTGTAAGGGTTGTGACATTGCATGTTTAAATGGTGATTTCTGTCCTGTTGTCCCCACATGTGTATTGGTGATTTCCCTTTGTCTTGAGAGATAATTGAATTACTCCTCGGGTGTCTCCAGGGCAGAGAGGAGGAAACCATGATGCATTGTGGGGATGTATTGTGTCTGTGTATCCTGAATTGCTGCATATCTGTCCTGTGTCACAGTCTTCCTCCTGGTCCCCTAGGGGCGTGTCCACCAGATGGGGACCTGCATAAATACGGGCGGGTAGCCCTCAATAAAGTGTGCCTGTTTTATCATTCATCATGTTGAGGCTGGTGTTTGGGTAACTGATTAACACTGGGGGATTGCTATACGCTGAAGATTTGCTATACTCCCCTGGCTTTACTACTGGCTCTTGTAAGAGCTGTTCCTGCTCTCTGGTTTTAGGAGAGGTTCACCCACTGGAGCCTGGAGCCTTGTCGTAGGTCCAGGGTGGGTAGGAGACGGTGAGACCTCAACCAAGCTTCGGCGGTTCGTGGGGTCTGCAGTGCGTACGGTGTCAAGTGGAGTGCTTGGAGTCCTCGGAAAGCACTAGGAGCATCTATCAACGGAGGTACCCAGTCGGGGTGCCAGAAGATCCATTACAGGAGGTATTTGGCTTCTCCTGGTCTTTGGATAAGTACTCACAGGACTGCTCGCAGGGTATGATGGCTTCTTCCTGGAGATCTATAGTTCTGGAGGGCTGCTTGCTTGTCAACCAGCTGAGGTAGATGACTCAGGCTGGGAAGAGTGAGGCTGGATCCTAGGTTGGAATCCCTGTGTCTGGGAGCTCCAGCTAACACAGCCTTCCCCAAGGAGGGGGTTGGTACACACTAACTAACTTCCTTCTCCTCCTCATGAGACAGGACATGGGAACATCCCACTTCTGCTCACACATGAGAGGCTAACCTGGAATGGACTATTCCAGGCTAGGAATACTAACTGACTTCGGTCTGCTACATATTGCTGCCACCTGCTGGTGTACATGGAAAATTACTCAGAAGGGGCCCACCCAGGATGAGGACTAAAAGATTTTATTGTCAGGGCCCCCTCAAAATAAATATACAATTGCGATATATATAGTGAAACTGTAGAAAATGGACGAAGCAGCTATTGGGCCTTGTTTAAGAGAGTGATCTTGACTGGCCACAGGAGTGGGGATTCCTCGGGAGGAGGAGGTTGCAAAGAAGTTTCTGAGTGGTGGGGACATTCAAAAATTTGCTGTGAGGCCCAGTCATTTCTAGTTACACCAATGCCCATATTAATGCTCTCTCCTTCACTTTGGGGGGCCTGTTCTGGAGATAGAAGTGGGTGCCAGATATGGGCCACTAGACATACTTGTCAATGTCTAATGACTGCTCACATGTGTTTTTTTTTTATTTCAGAGAATAGAGAAGTAGTATATATCATGGGAGCAGACAGAAAACTATTAATGGTGGACTGTGTGGTCATCACTGTGATGGCAGATTGGAGTCTCCAGATTTCTGACCTCAGAAAGTAGATGAGGTGTTGAGGCTATCTTCATTGTAGGTTATGAGAGTAATAAAACACACAATCCACAATGGAGAGCGCCCCATACACGCATGGCTTCCTCCTATCTGCAGTACAAAGAGGCCCCCCAATATCTAGAAGCTTGGAAGTCTATCAGATATGTATGTCATATCCTTTCAATATGAAAAACCTACCATTGCCCTTCAAAAGAAATAATAGATGAGCCCTTAATCAACAAAATGACCTAAAACATGAATAGAGTAGACCCACAAGAATAAAAAAAAATCTAAATTTTATTGAATAAAGCAATTGCATGATAGTTAAAAGGCACAAATCAAGGAGAAAAGAAAGCATACCTAATGTTTATGGGTCATAATACAGAAAATAAACCAAGGTCATACAGGGGGTTAAATACCAAAAGTGACAGAGAATAGAGATGTAAATCACATATACTGTAGACTAACCTGTCAATAGAACTGCCAAAATAAATGGGACAGGGTAATATCAGTAATAACATACCCTAGCCCAAATCCTAAATGTTGCCTGACATCCCACTCTGTTATATGTAACATATATCACCAATGGAGGTATCCAGTCCAAAATAGGAGCAATACAAATGCAATTTACCACTCCTGCACCCTGCTATTGTCTTTATTGGGCTAACACAATGTCATCTATGTATTCTGTTCCAGGTTCACTACAATGTGCATCTATAATATTGTTATGTTAGGCCTCATGCACACGACCGTTGTGTGCATCCGTGGCCGTTGTGCCGTTTTCCGTTTTTTTTCGCGGACCCATTGACTTTCCCCCCATCGGCCCCCCCTCCCTCTATAGCATTAACAACATTGGTGGCCAGTGTGCGGCCTCCCATCTCTCCCCCCCCCCCCATCATTGGTGGCAGCGGAGTTCCGATCGGAGTCCCAGTTTAATCGCTGGGGCTCCGATCGGTAACCATGGCAACCGGGACGCTACTACAGTCCTGGTTGCCATGGTTACTTAGCAATAGTACAATAGTAGAAGATTCATACTTACCTGCTCCAGGCTGCTGCTGCGATGTTCGTGTCCGGCCGGGAGCTCCACCTACTGGTAAGTGACAGGTCTGTGCGGCGCATTGCTAAATGAACTGTCACTTACTAGTAGGAGGAGCTCCCGGCCGGACACGAACCTCGCAGCTCCCAAGCTCCCAGGTAAAGTATGAATCTTTTACTATTGTACTATTGCTAGTAACCCGCTGCCACCAATGATGGGGAGGGGGGGGGGGAAGATGGGAGGCCGCACACTAGCCACCAATGTTGTTAATGCTATAGAGGGAGGGGGGGCCAATGGGGGGCGCACACTGTGCCACCAACGATTTATTACAATAGAGGGAGGAAGGGGGGGGGGCACACTGTGCCACCAACGAATTATTACAATAGAGGGAGGGGGGGGGGGGCCGCACTGGCCACCAATGATATTCAAACTGGGGAGGGGGGGGGGGTCTGCCCCCTGCTGCCTGGCAGCCCTGATCTCTTACAGGGGGATATGATAGTACAATTAACCCCTTCAGGTGCGGCACCTAAGGGGTTAATTGTGCTGATCACGGCCCCCTGTAAGAGATCGGATGCTGCTAGGCAGCAGGGGGCAGTCATGTACACAGTTTGTAGTATATTCTAACTAGAAGCGTCCCCATCACCATGGGAACGCCTCTGTGTTAGAATATACTGTCGGAAATGAGGTTTCACGATCTCACTCATATCCGACAGTATATTCTAACATAGAGGCGTTCCCATGGTGATGGGGACGCTTCAAGTTAAAATATACCATCGGATTGGAGAAAACTCCGATCTGATGGTATAAAAGGGACCCCAGACTTTACATTGAAAGTCAATGGGGACGGATCCGTTTGAAATGGCACCATATTGTGTCAACGTCAAACGGATCCGTCCCCATTGACTTGCATTGTAATTCAGGACGGATCCGTTTGGCTCCGCACGGCCAGGCGGACACCAAAACGACTTTTTTTTCATGTCCGTGGATCCTCCAAAAATCAAGGAAGACCCACGGACGAAAAAACGGTCACGGATCACAGGAAAACGGAACCCCGTTTTGCGGACCGCAAAAAAATACGGTCGTGTGCATGAGGCCTAACAGTTATAAATGTAATTTACCTGGTTTACCAGCAGGTGGCAGAAAACATGTCAGAGCTATAGTTAGATAGAATAGAACTAACCATTCCATTCTTTCCAGAAGTGGGCCAGTCCTGCTTGCTACCAGAAGGAGGTGGGGGCAGTTCTGGTTTGTGCTGGTTGAGACTCCATGTTGGAGCTGCCATGATTCTAACCTATTCCTTGGCGGGAGATAAGTCTGACTAAAGTGTAAAGTGCAGCATCACGAAGAAGCCAAGTAATCCAGTCAGCTTGTCATTACAGCAGAGTTGACTTTGCCTGCCAGCTTAATGCTAAAGCCTGCTGGGACCAAGACATAGCTTGAAGACTGTTTCTGATGAACGTTTATTTAAGTAAAGCTGCTGTTCAACTACATACAAAGTCTGGACTCAATCTTTCTTTCAAATCCCTCAATTACTCCCCCTATTATTTGCTTCTGAGCCAAAGTCTGGGGTCCAGCAGTATCCAGGTAGGACTATCGTGACACAAAAAGAGACAATTAGGCCACACTACACCACTCGGCATTCCTACTACACCTGGGGTGCGATATAGAGGCCCTGGGGTGAGGTGCCCATTGCACTAGCTCACCACTAACAGAAAATACTATTGGTATCTCAAAACATCAAGATACTGATAACCATAAAGATGGCCCCTAGGCACAGACACCTCAAACATGTTTCACCTGTTGCAGGCTTTGTCAGGAGGTGATGTAATGAAATAAAAAACAAAAACTCCAAGGTATAAATAGGAGGGACATGCTAAATGGGAACTAAATTCACCTGACTACAATGGTCGAAGCTACACACAAAGCAGCACAGGACGCTCCCACGGACGTCACAATGCAGAGGCGCTATGTCAAGAATAATGTGAAGCAACGTTGCACAATACTGTTGTACTGTTGTTTGCTGTGTGCTGCATATCCTCCAGTAAATAAACAATTACATTTATTGCCACCGTTGCCTCAGTGTTATTGTTGGCCATTTATCTGTAAATCGTTCACATCTATGCCCCTTTTGATGCAACCAGTGATCTTAGCAGCCTTGGATGCAGCTTTCTGAGGGTACAGCCACATGTTAGATCTAGTAAAGAAAAATCGCTGCACTCCAGTGATATGTTGCAAATAAATATATAATTTATTTTCGTTTACAAAACATCAAAAGGATTGGTGACACCACCTCTCAGGATCGCTTCCTATTGGCTGCACGGGCGGGCGGGGTTACACTTCCCCCAGCTCTGCTCTTCTCCTCCTCCACACTGCGTCCTGGAGCTGTGGAGAGAGGTGCCTCGTGGATCTGTGCCCAGCACCCCAGAACCCCTCATCTGTGCCCAGCACCCCCCATCTGAGCCACCACAGTGCCACCTGGCACTAAAAAGGTACTTAGAGACAACTTAGATTAGGCAGGGAGAGTTTAGGGACAAAAAGAAGTTTGTGTGACCCCCCCCCAGGGGTGCTGCAGCTTGCCCCCCCCACACACTTTTTGGGGCGCAAGCATATTTTTTAATATTTTTTCTGCATATGCTGACTGTGGCCGGAACTCTTAGGGTCCAGCCACTGTTAGCACATCGCCCACCCCACCGCTGATCAGGGAGTTTGAATCATTTTTTGGGGCTTTTTTTTAAAAATTATTATTTTTGTTTTTTCTGTTAGGTTTAGGGTAAGTACGCGAACACCCGTGCCCCCACAAACACGCACGCTAAATAAAGTTTTCCACACACACACACACACACTCCCCTATGGCCTGTCAGACGTTCTCGGCCGAGGAGACATACGCCCTACTTGCCTCCGACTCGGAGAGCCCCAGTGAGGACGAGGATAACCCCACTTTCCTCTTGTCATCCACGTCCTCCTCATCATCTAGTGATGATGATGAGCCCCCAAGGTGGCGGAGACACCGCCAGGTGGAGCAAGGGGACCCCATGCCAGTGACCCTGTGGCCCACACTAGTACGAGCAGCTCTGGGGCTCGTAGTAGTTTTCCGGCCCACCAGAAAAGTCCACCTGAGCCCCCTACCGATGAATTTACATGGTGTACCCCAGAGGATTTTGAGCCCGTGTTTCCTGATTTTGTTGGCCAATCAGAAATCCAGATTCCCACAGTGGGCTTCAGTGAATATGACTATTTTTGCTTTTTTTTCAGTGACCACTTTGTGAATCCGATGGTGGAGCAAACAAACTTGTTCGCCCAACCGTTCATTGCTCAACACCCGGGCTCCTTTTTGGCTAGGTCCGGTGGCTGGACTCTGGTCAGTGCAGCCGAGATGAGGATGTTTTGGGGCCTCGTGCTGCACATGGGCCTAGTCAAAAAACCCAGTGTCAGGCAGTACTGGAGTGGGGACGTCCTCTACCAGACCCCACTCTACTGTATGGCCATGACATGTTCCCGTTTTGAGGCCATCCGGAAATACATGCATTATACAGATAGTGCAGCATGTTCCCCCCAAGGTGATCCTGCCTCTGACCGACTGTACAAAATCAGGCCGGTCATCGATCACTTCGGAGCCAAATCTTTGGAGGCCTATGTATCTGGAAGGGAGGTCGCTGTTGTGAGTCTCTCATTGCTTTCAAGGGGAGACTCATTTTCCGCCAGTATGTTCCCCCTAAGCGGGCGAGGTATGGCGTAAAGCTGTACAAACTTTGTGAGAGTACCTCAGGGTACACTTACAAGTTTCGTGTGTACGAGGGGCGAGATTCCTGTATTAAACCCCCAGAATGTCCCCCCACTCTGGGTGTTAGCGGGAAACTTGTGTGGGACCTTATGCACCCACTGCTAGATAAGGGTTACCACCTGTACGTGGATAACTTTTATACTAGTATCTTCTTGTTCCAGTCCCTCGCCGCCAGATCCACGTCCGCTTGTGGGACCGTGCAGAAAAATCAACGCGGCCTCCTTACCAACCCCCTCCAGGTACCTGTCCCCAGGGGTGAGACCCGTGCCCTTACCAATGGAAACCTGTTGCTGGTCAGATATAAGGACAAGAGGGATGTCCTTGTACTGTCCACAATTCAGGGTAACGGCATCACCCCTGTCCCTGTGCGAGGTATTTCGGTAACGGTCCTCAAGCCCGATTGTATCGTCGACTACAATCGGTATGTGGGAGGAGTTGATCTCTTTGATCAAGTCCTCAAGCCATATAACGCCAATGTGCAAAACCCGGGCATGAGGAAATTCGGCTTTAGGGCGAATCGAATTTTCCCTGAAATTCTAATCGAATTCCACTTTGTCCGGATCAATTTGCTCAACACTAATAAGGGGCATTCACTTTGACTATTATCACAAGTATCACAACCCTCACTAGTAATAGTATCTAGTAATAAAAAGCTCAATTATTTAGCAATGTAAAACACTGTTCATGTACCCCATAGCAACAAATCAGTAATCAGCATCAATCAGAACAGGTTTATGATTGTAGTTCTTGTCTGAAGCTATCCATACAAATTTGATTAACTGCCGATATTGGTTGTACCAAACAACAGTCTAACAAAATATCTCCCAAGAATCTATTCAAGTTTAACACTCCAAATTTTTTCAAAAGCTAATCCAAAACCTTGTAAATTCATCTTCCGATGCGTCCTGGAGGCCAGCTAGTCAGGTCCCTTGGTAATCGGGGAAGAGGTGATTGAATGTTTCCTTCTATTATCCAGACTTTTCATGATTTATTGGCTATAAGGACTCATCAGACTCAATTTTAAAAGAATGATAGTTTAATTATTTCCAAAATTGTAATTTAAATTGTGATCATCGTTGCAGATTACATTAGTGTAAATCTTGATCTGCCATACCAGATCTATTAAAAGAAAAGGGAGAGCCACATGTGCAGAAACAGGGTGATGTATTAGGGTGCAGGTGGCAGGAGAGTTTCTCACCACATGCATGTAGTAATACCAGGATGAAGTCGGTGCTTGCTGCTGTGCGCTCTCCAATCGGGATAGAAGTTCCGGTTTACCGTCTTAGATGAGCAAAAAGAAGAAAAGCAGAGTTTGGCAGCATGCAAGGAGGAGTGCAGAGGGTCTTCAATCAAGCCAAATTAGTTTTACTGATAATGCATTTTGGAGTCAGAACGACACCTTCTTCAGGTAAGTACATCAATGTCATGTATACACAGTCTCACAGTTAAATAGGTCTTTTGGTGGTAAAGGTAGAAGGGATTGACAGGTCGCCCCCCATCTAATTAGAAGAAACATTATGTTAGACATTAAATCAATGCCCATACAAAAAAAAATTCTAGTAACATTATTGTTACAAAAAATAAATATAAAAAGATTAGTGCATTCATGAGTTATAATTATCACTAATAAAAATACTCACAAGAAGGAGAATTGTTCACTATAAAAAACACTAGAGGGCAGCAAAGCCCAACCTATGGTGAAGCCTGTAAAAAGTAACAAAGTGAAAAGTAAATATTACAGAGTACTAGGCACAGGAATACATATTAGGCCTCATGCACACGACCGTTGTGTGCATCCGTGTCCTATTTTTTTGACGGACAACCGTTCACGGACCCATTCAAGTCAATGGGTCTGTGAAAAAACACGGATGCACACAAGATTGGCATCTGCGTCCGTGATCCGTGGCCGTTGGCAACTTTCACACAGACGGATCGCAGATCTGTCTGCATAAGTGCTTTTTCAGATATGAGTTTTCACTTCGTGAAAACTCATATCCGACAGTATATTCTAACACAGAGGCGTTCCCATAGAGAATATACTGAGAACTGTGTACATGACTGCCCCCTGCTGCCTGGCAGCACCCGATCTTTTACAGGGGGCTGTGATCCGCACAATTAACCCCTCAGGTGCCGCACCTAAAGGGTTAATTGTGCGTATCATAGCCCCCTGTAAGAGATCAGGTGCAGAATTATATTCATTGGTGACCAGTGCGGCCCCCCTCTCCCCCCCTTGTTAAAATCACATTCCGAATCCCCCATCATTGGTGGCCAGTGCGGCCTCACATCTCCCCCCCCCCTTGTTAAAATCACGTTCCGAATCCCCCATCCTTGGTGGCCAGTGCGGCCTCACATCCCCCCCCCCCTCCTTAGTTAAAATTACGTTCCCCCATCATTGGTGGCAGTGGAGAGTTCCGATCGGAGTCCCAGTTTAATCGCTGGGGCTCCGATCGGTAACCATGGCAACCAGGACGCTACTGCAGTCCTGGTTGCCATGGTTACTTAGCAATTTTTAGAAGCATTATACTTACCTGCGCGCTGCGATGTCTGTGACCGGCCGGGCGCTCCTCCTACTATTTTAACTGGGGGGGGGGGGGAGAGGTGAGGCCGCACTGGCCACTAATGATGGGAGATTCGGAACGTGATTTTAACTGGGGGCGGGGGGAGAGGTGAGGCCACACTGGCCACCAATGATGGGGGATTCGGAACGTGATTTTAACTAGGGGGGGGAGATGTGAGGCCGCACTGGCCACCAATGATTGGGGAACGTGATTTTAATTTGGGGGGGAGAGGGGAGGCCGCACTGGCCACCAATGAATGTAATACAGGGGAGGGAGGGGGGTCTGCCTGGCAGCACCTGATCTCTTACAGGGGGCTATGATATGCACAATTAACCCCTCAGGTGCGGCACCTGAGGGGTTAATTGTGCGGATCACAGCCCCCTGTAAGATATCGGGTGCTGCCAGGCAGCAGGGGGCAGTCATGTACACAGTTCGTAGGATATTCTAACTTGAAGCGTCCCCATCACTATGGGAACGCCTCTGTGTTAGAATATACTGTCGGATATGAGTTTCACGATCTAACTCAAATCCGATGGTATATTCTAACATAGAGGCATTCCCATGGTGATGGGGACGCTTCAAGTTAAAATATACCATCGGATTGGAGAAATCTCCGATCCTATGGTATATTAACTCCTGACTTTACATTGAAAGTCAATGGGGGACGGATCCGTTTGCAATTGCACCGTATTGTGTCAACGTCAAACGGATCCGTCCACATTGACTTGCATTGTAAGTCAGGACGGATCCGTTTGGCTCCGCACGGCCAGGCGGACACCAAAACAACTTCTTTTTTCATGTCCGTGGATCCTCCAAAAATCAAGGAAGACCCACGGACAAAAAACGGTCACGGATCACGGACCTACGGGACCCGTTTTTGCAGACCTTAAAAAAAAAAACGGTCGTGTGCATGAGGCCTTAAAAAGATGAAAAAAACATATATACCGTAATACAAGTGTAACGCCCCGAGTGGCATCACCACACCTACGCCCTGTTTCTATCTGGGTATGCAATCTCAATGTCATTTTATACATTTATTGCAGGTCCTATATATTGTGCATTTCCTGTTATGCATTTGTTTATGTTCAAATGCAATGTGCCTGGTTTACCAGCAGGTGGCAACAAATATGGCAGGGCAGTAGAAAGAATAAAATGGAACCTTCCAGTCCATTCTAACCCACACAGTGGAGAAGTGGGCGAGTCCCAGGTCCTGCAGGAAAGGTGGGGACCGGTTAGTTCCAGTTGGTTAGTTGAGGGCTAGCTGACCCCTGCTAAGGGAGCAGGTCTGCAGTGCTGCGTCCCTCCTGGACGTGTGCTGCCCACACCAGCAGAACACCTCCAGTTCTGCTGTAGCAGAGAGACCACTTCTAAAAGTCTCATTAGTCAGGAAGAAGTTGCCCTGTGCCTTGCCATAGATTCAGACAAAGAGAGAAGTTGCAGCAGAAAGGAAAAGTTCCTATTTAATCCTGTCAGTACAGCAGAGCCAAAGAGTGGCATATGTAGCAGGGCCAATAGTGTTTGCCTACCATTTTCATGCTAAAGCTTGCTGGAAACCAAGATTAAGTAAGTAAAGCTACAGTTGAACTATATGCAAAGTCTGGACTCAATCTCTTTCATCATCCTCTCCAATACCTATTCACCCTATTTGCTCTGCTTCATCCGGCAATGCCTAGGGTTCCTGGATATCAAGGTAGGAGCACTGTGACAAGTGCACAACCACAATACCTAAAGGGACATTATAGACCACCCTTACACCACTCTGGCATTCCTTCACCTGGGTTCCACCATCACCTTTTACATAGGGGGACTTAGTCCCTCGTTGCTGAAATGCAACTGGCATCACAAAAAATGACAATTACCACATCTTAAAAGGACCCTAGTCGCACGTACGGGCGTTGCAAGTGGCATCTACGAACAGGATCACGTGTGCACACCCATACTGCAAGGACTATAGAGGATCTACTTTATTGCCTGTAGAACCCCTACAAGAGACTTTATTGCATTTACTCACTGTTAGAGAGTGTGAGTATGCAGCGATTGCAGCACTGTGGCAAAACAGGCGCTAATCGGGGCCATATTAGATTTGGACCTCCTGTGTTGAGAGGAAGCTATCCACCCAGCAGAGGGGAACCAAAGAGCCTGCCTCCACAGAGGAACCATTTTACAGCAGAAGGAACTGAAGTGCTTAGTACAAGTTCTCAGGAGGACAAAGTGAATCGGTGGCCATTTTGGAAAAGGGAAAATGCATTCCTTTTTGCCCTGGATCCTGAGAAACAATGTCCAGAAGTCTGAGTGAGTACGTCTGGGGAAAATAACCTTGCTAAAGACTGTTTGGGACTATTATCTGCCTGCCAGAGCCTTATATCCTCTAAAATTGCGCAGTTGCAGCGACTCTTAAAGGAGGCACGTACCAATTCTGCCGCCGTTGCCCATAGGAACGTGCGTTTAAATTGCAATCTAGCCTACACTGACCCCTCTAGTCTGGTGCAGGATATCAAAAGCCATGTATGACACCGAAGATAGCACCCACTTGGATTGCAGTGATCTCCTAGCGGCAGCTGCAGCCGCCTGCGTCATGCTTCTTACTATGCCATACTACTTTGGTGCACCTTGGCTCTCGCGTTATGCAGGAGAACCTCATTCACTCAGGGAATTCTGTGATAAAATGTTGGCTACGTTTAAGCTATATCCAGTATCTCTGGACCAGAAAGTGAAAATCCTGATAGGCCAGTTACAGGGAGCTGCGCTTCGGGAGGTTGAGTCTTGGCCCCGGCCAGAGTGAAAAACAGCTGAGCAGATCCTAGACCGTCTCAGTACCACCTTTGAAACTAGGACCGCCTCTGAACTTAAGATTCGCTTCTTTGGCAAACGACAGCAGTCGAAGGAGACTTTAAGAGACTTTGCCCTGTCCCTGCAAGAATCCCTGCCGGCAGTTATCCACATGGATCCCCGTGAAGCTGAGGGACAAGAGCAGACCCTCAGAGAGCAGTTTATTGAAGGTGTCCTCGATGAATCACTCAAACGTCAGCTGAATATGCTGTCAGATCAGCACCCAGATACCCCTTTCTTGGATTTTAGGAGGCCTGCTAGAGGCACCACTACCAGGACGCCCCAGGTGCTAGACGCCTGGAGCAGCGCATCCCATTGCAGCAGCATCACCACAGACTTGAAAAAGGGGTCCACAGAACCCCGAAATGAATTGTCTCAATAAAGCCTACTGTATTGAAAATCTCTGGTTGCAATTTGCACCTATGGTCCACCCCTCCACTCAACTTCTCCAGTCCAGTGGAAGCTTACTATATTGTTGACCCAGACGGCGGCCTGGCCCCCACCATAGGAGAGTGCGGACGAATTCGGCAGCCCCAACCAGTTACAATCTACCACTCCAATTTGCCTTCATTGTTGTTGCACCCAAATTTAGGTGCAATCTAAACAGGTGAGCATAACCACACTTCTTGTACTCCGCGGCTACTAGTGCTTGACATACTCACCCTATGAGCGCCTTTTTCTTCTTGTTTTGCTTGAACTTTAAGGAGCTTGCTATCGGCATCTTGGGGGAAAGTCCCAATTCTGAACCTCCTGAAGACAGGAAGGCATGGCCACTCCTACGACCTGCTGCACACAGCCAGATAGCAGAGCGTGGGGCTCAGTCACCTGTCCCAGATGCTGTTGCAGCCCTGACTGCTCAAGTCTCTCTCCTAGCTAAGAATATGGAGAGGATGAGGAAGTAGCTAGAGCGACTGGAACAGCAGCCCAAGGCTGAGAAAGAGACTACTACACCAAGAGATCGTCCTACACTTGGTCCTTGAGAAGATCGACGTCGGCCAACTGGTAGGTTGTCAGACCCTGGGTATCGAGACACCAGAAAGCATGTATGCCAACATTGTCAGAGGCCTGGACACACCGAAAGGGACTGCTAGCAGTTAAACGGGTATCCCCTGAGGCCAAGGACCACCCATCAGGAGGAAGAATACTAGATCCCGAAGATCTGGCTTTCATGCCTAGATACGTGGGCACCCGCCCCGTGGTTGAAGTTACCATCAATGGAGTAATGTTTTCTGCTTTGATAGATACAGGATCTCAAGTGACTACCATCCGTCAATCCGCATTTGAAAAATGCCGGAAAGGAGCCCAGCTGGCGCAATCCACCAAATCCTGGCTCCACATAATAGCTACCAATGGCAAACCAGTGCCTATATTGGGCTATTGGGAACCTATCCTACAGATCTAAGATACCGAACTCCTACACTAAGGGATAGTCGTGATTCAGGTTCTTGAAGATGACCATTACCCTGTGGTCCTGGGGATGAATGTACACGGCAACTGTTACACTGAAGTGCTGGAAGCCTACTGACCGCACCCTGTGTGACTCAACGCATCATAAACCAGACTATCCAGGTGCTAGCTGCCCAACAAAAATTCAGCAATCGAAAGGGTGAAATCTTCAGTGTCCGCATCTAGGATGTTCAGCCTATTAGATTCCAGCCTGGAGCAGAGACCCTGATATGGTACAGGGCTTGCATCGGTGTCTGAGTTTAGAATTACTCGGCCCTTGTGGAACTGCTGCAGCTCCAAGATCATCCCCTTGTCCTAGTCGCTAGGAGCTTGGCCACTGTGTCGCGTGAAAATGTGCACATATACTTGGTCAATCTAAATGATGAAGTCGTAGCATTAAAAAAGTACTAGGCCCGTTTACTCTAGTTTACTGCCCCCTCATAATTTAAAGTACTATCCAGTGGCGAGTCTGTATCACATCCATCTGCAAGATGTCCTGGATCCCCCTACTGCTGCTGCACAACAATCTCTACAAAGAGCGGATGCAGCCAAAGACCTGCATGAGCAGCCCTGGTGGGCCAAACTACATATTGGAGATGGCACCACCTCTGCAGAACAGATCAAAGGAGTGCTGGACTTAGCCAAGGAACACCACCAAGTCTTCAGCAAAGACCCCCTGGACTATGGTTAACTACCCTAATAAAGCACACTATTCCAACCGGCACTCATCCTCCAATCAAAGAGAGATATAGGCCAGTACCTCCAGCCCTATACCAGCAGGTGAAGAAGATGGTTCACAACATGAAGACAGCTAATGTCATCCAGGATAGTCACAGCCCCTGAGCTTCCCTTTGGTCCTGGTAAAAAAGAAGGATGGAACCATCCGTTTCTGTGTGGATTACCTCAAGATAAACAGCATTATGCACAAGGACGCGTATCCCCTGCTACAAATTGAGTAGTCTCTAGCAGCTCTGGAATCTGCTGCTTATTAGTGTTAAGCGAGCATGCTCGGCCGAACACCGGTTTGGCTCGAGCTTCGAGATACTCGGCACATTGCGGTGTTCGGCCGAATACCGCGTGTGCTAGAGCACGATGCTTGAGTCCCCTCCCCGCATGTTTGTTGGCTGCTACGCAGCCAATAAATATGCAGGTAAGTGCTGCCACTCACTGTAATGCTGTAGCCATGTTGGTTACTGGCATTACAGTGATTGGCTGGCCGGAACGCGTCATCAGGTGCTCTCGTGGTTTGGCTCAGTCTTAGTAAGGGAGAGCTGTGCTGTAAAAGGGACAGGTAGTGTAGGGAATAGAATTTAATTTTTTTGTTAGGCAGGGTTGGTGTTAGAGACCCAAAAGTCCTTTTAAGGACTACAGTATTCTTGTATCTGGCAGCAATATATATTTTTAGCGCGACCTGCGCAAAATAGCTTGCAATTGTTTGGCCGACATTATCTGCACTACATCTCCTGTTTAACGTGTGCGCATACTAAAAATATCTGTGACATCCAGTGTACTTTTTCCGTTGACAATGCGGACAGTGAAATTACCTGCGCTACATCTCCTGTATAACGTTTGCGTATCATAAATATCAATGATATTCCCTCAAATTTTTTATTAGCCGCTGGTGACAGCGACATTACCTGCGCTACATCTCCTTTATAGAAACATAGAATGTGTTGGCAGATAAGAACCATTTGACCCATCTAGTCTGTCCAATATACTAAATACTATGAATATCCCCTGGCCCTATCTTATATGAAGGATGGCCTTATGCCTATCCCATGCATGCTTAAACTCCTTCACTGTAATTGCAGCTACCACTTCTGCAGGAAGGCTATTCCATGCATCCACTACTCTCTCAGTAAAGTAATACTTCCTGATATTACTTTTAAACCTTTGCCTCTCTAATTTAAAACTATGTCGTCTTGTAGCAGTTTTTCTTCTTTTAAATATTCTCTCCTCTTTTACCTTGTTGATTCCCTTTGTGTATTTAAACGTTTCTATCATATCCCCTCTGTCTCGTCTTTCTTCCAAGCTATACATGTTAAGGTCCTTTAATCTTTCCTGGTAAGTTTTATCCTGCAATCCATGTACCAGTTTAGTAGCTCTTCTCTGAACTCTCTCCAAAGTATCAATATCCTTCTGGAGATATGGTCTCCAGTACTGGGCACAATACTCCAAATGAGGTCTCACTAGTGCTCTGTAGAGCGGCATGAGCACCTCTCTCTTTCTACTGGTAATGCCTCTCCCTATACACCCAAGCATTCTGCTAGCATTTCCTGCTGCTATATGACATTGTCTGCCTACCTTTCAGTCTTCTGAAATAATGACCCTAAATCCCTTTCCTCAGATACTGAGGTTAGGACTGTATCAATGATTTTATATTCTGCTCTTGGGTTTTTACGCCCCAGGTGCATTATCTTGCACTTATCAACATTAAATTTTAGTTGCCAGATTTTTGACCATTCCTCTAGTTTTCCTAAATCCTTTTCCATTTGGTGTATCCCTCCAGGAACATCAACCCTGTTACAAATCTTTGTGTCATCAGCAAAAAGACACACCTTACCATCGAGGCCTTCTGCAATTTCGCTAATAAAGATATTAAACAATATGGGTCCCAGAACAGATCCCTGAGGTACCCCACTGGTAACAAGACCATGGTCTGAATATACTCCATTGACTGCAACCCTCTGTTGTCTGTCCCTCAGCCACTGCCTAATCCATTCAACAATATGGGAGTCCAAGCCCAAAGACTGCAATTTATTAATAAGCCTTCTATGTGGGACAGTATTGTCAAAGCTGCTTTTAATTAAAGCCTTTAAGATACACTCTGGTGCTCCGAATCAAAGTACCCCCCAGGGGTTAATATCCACGCGTGGCTGAGAGACTAGACGCTGACACATAGATGGTCAATGCAATCTCTACTTTATGACAGAAAAGTAAGTGGTATATACATCTTCAGAAGAGGGCAGTCCTCTCTGAGGCTTAAACATTGTTTCATTGGTCGAAAAGGAAAAAGAGATAAGAGAGAGGAGATAACACTCTAGCATCTGCGCACTGTGCACTACTTTGGAATGTGAACTAATGTAAACATCTGGTTATAGTCGCCATGTTGTAATGGCATCTATCCTAACAATAATACTGCACACGTCATATATGACACTTCAAAGAGGCGTTCTTCTATAGGCAGTGAGTAATATGTGTATATCATATTCATCCACCCAAGGGATTGGCTTAGCATCCTTTCACAGTGCACACATCTTCTTCAAAGCATCTGTGGGAGATAGAACACAAACGCTGCCCACAGTTCTCTGCCCCCACCTTCTTCTCCTCATAGCCTTGCATAGACAGAACTCGACTAACAGCAGAAAGGGGATGGGGGAGGCTCTTGAGATAAGAAGAAGTTTGTAACAACTTAAGAATTTTTAGAGATACAAAAAATATAGAATAAAATTCCCACATCTCTAACAGTATCAAAAGCCTTACTAAAGTCTAGATAAGCGATGTCTACTGCACCTTCGCCATCTATTATTTTAGTCACCCAATCAAAAAAAATCAATAAGATTAGTTTGACATGATCTCCCTGAAGTAACCCCATGCTGTTTTTCATCTTTCAATCCATGGGATTTTAGATGTTCCACAATCCTCTCCTTAAGTATGGTTTCCATTAATTTCCCCACTATTGATGTCAGGCTTACTGGCCTATAGTTGCCCGATTACTCCCTACTACCTTTCTTGTGAATGGGCACAACATTTTCTAATTTCCAATCTTCTGGGACGACTCCTGTTGCCAGTGATTGGTTAAATAAATCTGTTAATGGTTTTGCTAGTTCACCGCTGAGCTCTTTGAACCACCTCAGCCCCCAGTGCTTAAACACCCTGAAAGACCAGGCCACTTTTTACACTTCTGACCTACACTACTTTCACCGTTTATTGCTCGGTCATGCAACTTACCACCCAAATGAATTTTACCTCCTTTTCTTCTCACTAATAGAGCTTTCATTTGGTGGTATTTCATTGCTGCTGACATTTTAACTTTTTTTGTTATTAATCGAAATTTAACGATTTTTTTGCAAAAAAATGACATTTTTCACTTTCAGTTGTAAAATTTTGCAAAAAAAACGACATCCATATATAAATTTTGCTCTAAATTTATTGTTCTACATGTCTTTGATAAAAAAAAATGTTTGGGTAAAAAAAAAATGGTTTGGGTAAAAGTTATAGCGTTTACAAACTATGGTACAAAAATGTGAATTTCCGCTTTTTGAAGCAGCTCTGACTTTCTGAGCACCTGTCATGTTTCCTGAGGTTCTACAATGCCCAGACAGTACAAACACCCCACAAATGACCCCATTTAGGAAAGTACACACCCTAAGGTAGTCGCTGATGGGCATTGTGAGTTCATAGAACTTTTTATTTTTTGTCACAAGTTAGCGGAAAATGATGTTTTTTTTTTTTTTTCTTACAAAGTCTCATATTCCACTAACTTGTGACAAAAAATAAAAACTTCTATGAACTCACTATGCCCATCACGAAATACCTTGGGGTCTCTTCTTTCCAAAATGGGGTCACTTGTGGGGTAGTTATACTGCCCTGGCATTCTAGGGGCCCAAATGTGTGGTAAGGAGTTTGAAATCAAATTCTGTAAAAAATGACCTGTGAAATCCGAAAGGTGCTCTTTGGAATATGGGCCCCTTTGCCCACCTAGGCTGCAAAAAAGTGTCACACATCTGGTATCTCCGTACTCAGGAGAAGGTGGGGAATGTGTTTTGGGGTGTCATTTTATATATACCCATGCTGGGTGAGATAAATATCTTGGTCAAATGCCAACTTTGTATAAAAAAATGGGAAAAGTTGTCTTTTGCCAAGATATTTCTCTCACCCAGCATGGGTATATGTAAAATGACACACCAAAACACATTCCCCAACTTCTCCTGAGTACGGAGATACCAGATGTGTGACACTTTTTTGCAGCCTAGGTGGGCAAAGGGGCCCATATTCCAAAGAGCACCTTTCGGATTTCACAGGTCATTTTTTACAGAATTTGATTTCAAACTCCTTACCACACATTTGGGCCCCTAGAATGCCAGGGCAGTATAACTACCCCACAAGTGACCCCATTTTGGAAAGAAGACACCCCAAGGTATTCCGTGAGGGGCATGGCAAGTTCCTAGAATTTTTTATTTTTTGTCACAAGTTAGTGGAAAATTATGATTTTTTTTATTTTATTTTTTTCATACAAAGTCTCATATTCCACTAACTTGTGACAAAAAATAAAAACTTCCATGAACTCACTATGCCCATCAGCGAATACCTTGGGGTCTCTTCTTTCCAAAATGGGGTCACTTGTGGGGTAGTTATACTGCCCTGGCATTCTAGGGGCCCAAATGTGTGGTAAGGAGTTTGAAATCAAATTCTGTAAAAAATGACCTGTGAAATCCGAAAGGTGCTCTTTGGAATATGGGCCCCTTTGCCCACCTAGGCTGCAAAAAAGTGTCACACATCTGGTATCTCTGTATTCAGGAGAAGTTGAGGAATGTGTTTTGGGGTGTCTTTTTACATATACCCATGCTGGGTGAGATAAATATCTTGGTCAAATGCCAACTTTGTATAAAAAAATGGGAAAAGTTGTCTTTTGCCAAGATATTTCTCTCACCCAGCATGGGTATATGTAAAATGACACCCCAAAACACATTCCCTAACTTCTCCTGAGTACGGAGATACCAGATGTGTGACACTTTTTTGCAGCCTAGGTGGGCAAAGGGCACCTTTCGGATTTCACAGGTCATTTTTTACAGAATTTGATTTCAAACTCCTTACCACACATTTGGGCCCCTAGAATGCCAGGGCAGTATAACTACCCCACAAGTGACCCCATTTTGGAAAGAAGAGACCCCAAGGTATTCGCTGATGGGCATAGTGAGTTCATGGAAGTTTTTATTTTTTGTCACAAGTTAGTGGAATATGAGACTTTGTATGAAAAGAAAATAGATAAAAAATCAGCATTTTCCACTAACTTGTGACAAAAAATAAAAAATTCTAGGAACTCGCCATGCCCCTCACGGAATACCTTGGGGTGTCTTCTTTCCAAAATGGGGTCACTTGTGGGGTAGTTATACTGCCCTGGCATTTTCCAGGGGCCCTAATGTGTGGTAAGTAGGTAAATGACCTGTGAAATCCTAAAGGTGCTCTTTGGAATATGGGCCCCTTTGCCCACCTAGGCTGCAAAAAAGTGTCACACATGTGGTATCGCCGTATTCAGGAGAAGGTGGGGAATGTGTTTTGGGGTGTCATTTTACATATACCCTTGCTGGGTGAGAGAAATATCTTGACAAAAGACAACTTTTCCCATTTTTTTATACAAAGTTGGCATTTGACCAAGATATTTCTCTCACCCAGCATGGGTATATGTAAAATGACACCCCAAAACACATTCCCCAACTTCTCCTGAGTACGGCGATACCAGATGTGTGACACTTTTTTGCAGCCTAGATGCGCAAAGGTGCCCAAATTCCTTTTAGGAGGGCATTTTTAGACATTTGGATACCAGACTTCTTCTCACGCTTTGGGGCCCCTAGAATGCCAGGGCAGTATAAATACCCCACATGTGACCCCATTTTGGAAAGAAAACACCCCAAGGTATTTAATGAGGGGCATGGCGAGTTCATAGAATTTATTTTTTTTTGGCACAAGTTAGCGGAAATTGATATTTTTAATTTTTTTCTCACAAAGTCTCCCGTTCCGCTAACTTGGGACAAAAATTTCAATCTTTCATGGACTCAATATGCCCCTCACGGAATACCTGGGGGTGTCTTCTTTCCGAAATGGGGTCACATGTGGGGTATTTATACTGCCCTGGCATTCTAGGGGCCCTAAAGCGTGAGAAGAAGTCTGGAATATAAATGTCTAAAAAATTTTACGCATTTGGATTCCGTGAGGGGTATGGGGAGTTCATGTGAGATTTTATTTTTTGACACAAGTTAGTGGAATATGAGACTTTGTAAGAAAAAAAAATAATAATTCCGCTAACTTGGGCCAAAAAAATGTCTGAATGGAGCCTTACAGAGGGGTGATCAATGACAGGGGGGGTGATCAATGACAGGGGGGGTGATCAATGACAGGGGGGTGATCAATGACAGGGGGGTGATCAATGACAGGGGGGTGATCAGGGAGTCTATATGGGGTGATCACCACAGTCATTGATCATGCCCCTGTAAGGCTTCATTCAGACGTCTGGATGCGTTTTGCGGATCCGATCCATCTATCAGTGGATCCGTAAAAATCATGCGGACGTCTGAATGGAGCTTTACAGGGGGGTAATCAATGACAGGGGGGTAATCAATGACAGGGGGGTGATCAGGGAGTCTATATGGGGTGATCACCACAGTCATTGATCACGCCCCTGTAAGGCTTCATTCAGACATCCGGATGCGTTTTGCGGATCCGATCCATCTATCAGTGCATTCGTAAAAATCATGCGGACATCTGAATGGAGCTTTACAGGGGGGTAATCAATGACAGGGGGGTAATCAATGACAGGGGGGTGATCAGGGAGTCTATATGGGGTGATCACCACAGTCATTGATCACGCCCCTGTAAGGCTTCATTCAGACGTCCGGATGCGTTTTGCGGATCCGATCCATCTATCAGTGCATCCGTAAAAATCATGCGGACATCTGAATGGAGCTTTACAGGGGGGTAATCAATGACAGGGGGGTGATCAGGGAGTCTATATGGGGTGATCACCACAGTCATTGATCACGCCCCTGTAAATCTTCATTCAGACGTCCGGATGCGTTTTGCGGATCCGATCCATCTATCAGTGCATCCGTAAAAATCATGCGGACATCTGAATGGAGCTTTACAGGGGGGTGATCAGGGAGTCTATATGGGGTGATCACCACAGTCATTGATCATGCCCCTGTAAGGCTTCATTCAGACGTCCGGATGCGTTTTGCGGATCCGATCCATCTATCAGTGGATCCGTAAAAATCATGCGGACGTCTGAATGGAGCTTTACAGGGGGGTAATCAATGACAGGGGGGTAATCAATGACAGGGGGGTGATCAGGGAGTCTATATGGGGTGATCACCACAGTCATTGATCACGCCCCTGTAAGGCTTCATTCAGACGTCCGGATGCGTTTTGCGGATCCGATCCATCTATCAGTGGATCCGTAAAAATCATGCGGACGTCTGAATGGAGCTTTACAGGGGGGTGATCAATGACAGGGGGGTGATCAATGACAGGGGGGAAATCAATGACAGGGGGGAAATCAATGACAGGGGGGAAATCAATGACAGGGGGGAAATCAATGACAGGGGGGAAATCAATGACAGGGGGGAAATCAATGACAGGGGGGAAATCAATGACAGGGGGGAAATCAATGACAGGGGGGTGATCAGGGAGTCTATATGGGGTGATCAGGGGCTAATAAGGGGTTAATAAGTGACGGGAGGGGTGTAGTGTAGTGTAGTGGTGCTTGGTGCTACTTTACTGAGCTACCTGTGTCCTCTGGTGGTCGATCCAAACAAAGGGGACCACCAGAGGACCAGGTAGCAGGTATATTAGACGCTGTTATCAAAACAGCGTCTAATATACCTGTTAGGGGTTAAAAAAGAAACATCTCCAGCCTGCCAGCGAACGATCGCCGCTGGCAGGCTGGAGATCAACTCTCTTACCTTCCGTTCCTGTGAGCGCGCGCGCCTGTGTGCGCGCGTTCACAGGAAATCTCGCGTCTCGCGAGATGACGCGTATATGCGTCCAGGCGGAATGAATCAACCACCTCCAGGACGCGTCTGTGCGTACAGCGGTCCGGAGGTGGTTAAAGGAGTTGTCAGTTTTTTTTTTCTGTACGAGCGCTGCCTTCTCTGCTGTGTTTACCTGAGTAGGTAAACAGAACAGAGAAAACAGCTCTCATATGAGCGCTATCCTCTCTTCAGACCCCCGTCGATCTGATATTGATGACCTATCCTGAGGATAGGTCATCAGTATTAAAAGCAGGACAACTCCTTTAACAGTAGGACTAGAGCAAATGGGTTAGGTTGCGAATTTGGCATGGGGGGTGTTTTAATTTTTACCTTAGGCAGCAGAAAGGCTAGGCCATACACCCTTGCCACAAAACACAGAGGGAAGGGGGGGGGGCCAAGCTGAACTCTTGCACCAGGGCCCATGAGCCATTAGCTACGACCCTGGTTACATAGAAATGTTTGGCCAGCTCTACAGCCAGCCAATCACTTGTATTACAATGTAGAGTGTGCCAACCCTAGGGGGCTTGTTAAAAAAAAAAAAAGTTTAAAAACAATTAGGTTAATATTAAAAAAAATAAATGGGTATTCTAATCTCAGACAATGGGGGCATATCGCTAGGATATGCCCCCATTATATGATAGGTGCGGTTCCCACCTCTGGGATCCACACCTATATCGAGAAAGGAGCAGGGAATGCTGTGGCTGGAGGACCCCAGATTTCCCGGGGTCCGTCCACCACCCAGCGCTTCTCCCCACCTCCCCAATAGAAGTGAATAGGAACGTACCGCGCATGCGCAGCCCATTCTCCCATTAATTTCTATGAGGCCAATGGAAATAGCCAAGCCAGTGCTCGGCTATTTTCGGCGGCCCCATAGAAATGAATGGAGGGCGGCTGTGTATGCGCAGTGTGCCCTCCTTCACTTCCAGGGCTCCGTTCTTAATATACAGTACATATGAGGCTATTGACTAAACTGTTAGAAGTGTGAGGGATAAATATTACACCACTGGAACATACTATATACTAGCACTTAGGAAGATGGAATCACTAGACTGAACTGGGAGCAGGGCAGAAAATAATATATACATTAGGGAGACTGAGTGCACAGCTCATGCTGCATGGTGACTGGAGGGAAGCCATCTTACAGGACTGTGTGCACAGCTCATGCTGCATGGTGACTGGAGGGAAGCCATCTTACCGGACTGAGTGCACAGCTCATGCTGTATGGTGACTGGAGGGAAGCCATCTTGCAGTGCTGTGTGCACAGCTCATGCTGTATGGTGACTGGAGTGAAGCCATCTTACAGGACTGTGTGCACAGCTCATGCTGTATGGTGACTGGAGGGAAGCCATCTTGCAGTGCTGTGTGCACAGCTCATGCTGTATGGTGACTGGAGTGAAGCCATCTTACAGGACTGTGTGCACAGCTCATGCTGTATGGTGACTGGAGGGAAGTCATCTTGCAGGACTGTGTGCACAGCTCATGCTCTATGGTGATTGGAGGGAAGCCATCTTGCAGTACTGTGTGCACAGCTCATGCTGTATGGTGACTGGAGTGAAGCCATCTTACAGGACTGTGTGCACAGCTCATGCTGTATGGTGACTGGAGGGAAGCCATCTTGCAGTGATGTGTGCACAGCTCATGCTGTATGGTGACTGGAGTGAAGCCATCTTACAGGACTGTGTGCACAGCTCATGCTGTATGGTGACTGGAGGGAAGTCATCTTGCAGGACTGTGTGCACAGCTCATGCTCTATGGTGATTGGAGGGAAGCCATCTTGCAGTACTGTGTGCACAGCTCATGCTATATGGTGACTGGAGGGAAGCCATCTTGCAGTGCTGTGTGCACAGCTCATGCTGTATGGTGACTGGAGGGAAGCCATCTTACAGGACTGTGTGCACAGCTCATGCTGTATGGTGACTGGAGGGAAGCTATCTTACAGGACTGTGTGCACAGCTCATGCTGTATGGTGACTGGAGGGAAGCCATCTTGCAGTACTGTGTGCACAGCTCATGCTCTATCTATGGTGACTAGAGGGAAGCCATCTTGCAGTACTGTGTGCACAGCTCATGCTGTATGGTGACTGGCTGTGATAGGGAGGTGAATTAACTACTGAGCAGGGAATGAACACATTTCCATAAAACTTAAATCATTCACCTCCCTTCTACCATTCTAATATAAGACAAAGTGTTACCTTTGATCCAGGAGAATGGAGGATTTTGATAACAGAGTGAGAGCTCTCAGCCATGCAGTGCAGATGAAACAGGAAGTGAGACGTGACAGTTTTCCCTCTCTTGCCTGGAAGCTGAGCTCCTCCCACAGAGCTGCTGAGCTCCTCCCACAGAGCTGCTGAGCTTCTCCCACAGAGCTGCTGAGCTCCTCCCACAGAGCTGCTGAGCTCCTCCCACAGAGCTGCTGAGCTCCTCCCTCAGAGCTGCTGTACTCTGCAGTCTATGCTGTTTGTATGCACTGTGGGGACTGTGCAGCCAGGGGGGATTTTATATTATAAGAGATTGTCTGAAGGCACAGAAATCTGTTCTCCCCCCACCACACACAGTAAAACTAGTATAAAAAGAAATGATTTTATATCTACTGTATGTAAGTGATATGGGAGATGCATTTTTGATCTCTCTTTTTCTCTCTCTCTTATATTTATATACTGCATCTATCTATAATTTATCTATGTGTGTATATATATATATATATATATATATATACAGTATATATATATATATATATATCTTCTATCTATCTATCTATCTATCTGTGTCTCCTCTCTCTCTCTATATATATATATATACAGTACAGACCAAAAGTTTGGACACACCTTCTCATTCAAAGAGTTTTCTTTATTTTCATGACTATGAAGGCATCAAAACTATGAATTAACACATGTGGAATTATATACATAACAAACAAGTGTGAAACAACTGAAAATATGTCATATTCTAGGTTCTTCAAAGTAGCCACCTTTTGCTTTGATTACTGCTTTGCACACTCTTGGCATTCTCTTCATGAGCTTCAAGAGGTAGTCCCCTGAAATGGTCTTCCAACAGTCTTGAAGGAGTTCCCAGAGATGCTTAGCACTTGTTGGCCCTTTTGCCTTCACTCTGCGGTCCAGCTCACCCCAAACCATCTCAATTGGGTTCAGGTCCGGTGACTGTGGAGGCCAGGTCATCTGGTGCAGCACCCCATCACTCTCCTTCATGGTCAAATAGCCCTTACTTTCAAAGTTTTCCCAATTTTTTGGCTGACTGACCTTCATTTCTTAAAGTAATGATGGCCACTCATTTTTCTTTACTTAGCTGCTTTTTTCTTGCCATAATACAAATTCTAACAGTCTATTCAGTAGGACTATCAGCTGTGTATCCACCTGACTTCTCCTCAACGCAACTGATGGTCCCAACCCCATTTATAAGGCAAGAAATCCCACTTATTAAACCTGACAGGGCACACCTGTGAAGTGAAAACTATATCAGGGGACTACCTCTTGAATCTCATCAAGAGAATGCCAAGAGTGTGCAAAGCAGTAATCAAAGCAAAAGGTGGCTACTTTGAAGAACCTAGAATATGACATATTTTCAGTTGTTTCACACTTGTTTGTTATGTATATAATTCCACATGTGTTAATTCATAGTTTTGATGGCTTCAGTGTGAATCTACAATTTTCATAGTCATGAAAATAAAGAAAACTCTTTGAATGAGAAGGTGTGTCCAAACTTTTTGTCTGAACTGTAATATATATATAAAGCCGAGTGTATGTATGTGTGTATGTCCGCACGTCACATTTACAATCATGTATCCATTTTGCGATCCACATTTTTTGCAGTCCCATTGCGTTCTATGGATTTGAGGTCCTCATTTTGAGGACCAGAATAGGACATGTTCTGTTTTTACTGGAACTGACATACGGATGTAGAAAACACACTGATGACGTCCCTGTGCTTTCCACATCCATATGTCAGTTCTGCAAAAGATAAAACATGTCCTATTCTGGTCCTCATAATGCAGATTGAAAACCCATAGAACTCAATGGGGCTGCAAAAAAATGTGAATCGCACATGGACAGTAACCTCATTTAGTGGATCCGCGACTTGCAGACCGCAAAATAGATACGGTTCTGTGCACAAACCCTATCACTTATACTGAGCGTCCATAAAAGTGACTTCCACAGTGCCCTCAGAACAGTGACGTTCACGGTGCCCCCATAACATTGACATCCACAGATCCCCCATAACAGTGACATCCACAGTGCCCCCATAACAGTGTCATCCACAGATCCCCCATAACAGTGTCATCCATAGATCCCCCATAGCAATGATATCCACAGATCCCCCATAACAGTGTAATCCACAGATGCCCCTATAACAGTGAACTCCACAGTGCCCCAAAACAGTGAACTCCACAGTGCCCCCATAACAGTGTCATCCACAGCACCGCCATAACAGTGATGTCCACAGCGCCCCCATAACAGTGACTTCCACAGTGCCCCAATAACAGTGACATCCACATCGCCCAATAACAGTGATATCCACATCGCCCAATAACAGTGACATCCACAGCACCACTCTTGTGCCATTTTGTGCCCCCTTGTGCCACCCTTTGCTCCCTTGTTTGCCACCCATTACCCCTTGTGCCATCCAGCGCCACTTGTGCCACCCAGCGCCCCTTGTGTTATCCTGTGCCCCCTTGTGCCATCCAATGTCCCTTGTGCCATCCAGCGCCCATTATGCCATCCTGTGCCCCCTTGTGCCATCCAGCACCCTTCTTGTGCCATCCTGTGCCCCCTTGTGCCCCTCTTGTGCCATCCAGCTCCCCTCTTGTGCCATCCAGCTCCCCTCTTGTGCCATCCAGCTCCCCTCTTGTGCCATCATGTGCCCCTTGTGCCATCCAGTGCCCCCTTATACCATCCAGCGCCCCTCTTGTGCCATCCTGTGCCCCCTGTGACATGCACAGCATAGCAATCAGCCTCTATAGCGATGTAAGCACTGTGCAGGAATCAGTACAGGCTTCACATAGAAGCCTATACACTCTGAAGACGGCCAGCGGTCCCGGCGCATGCACAGTAGTGTGCAAGAGACGGGACCAAGGGAGGCCGGCAGGAGGCTGTGATATCAGTGATGACGTTTCTTCTCCTGCCTCAGGCTGGAGAAGAAGAAGATGGCGTTGGACTAAAAGCCTCCAAAAGGCTTCAGGAGCGGTCACGTGACCGTGAATAAAATCATAGGAAGGGCTGCGCTGTGGAGGGTAAGTATTGATGTAATAACCTTCCCTCCACATGTAAAGAAGATGGGCAATTTTTCAAGTCAGGGCCGGAGAACCCCTTTAATACAAATTTCACTGTAACTCTAACCTTGAGTCAGAAAAAGGATCATACATTTTCGCCCTGCCGGAGGAAATTTGCTTAACCAATCACATAGCAAAGATTTTATTGTAACCCGTATCTGGTGTAAATTATAATATAACATAGTCTTTGATGTATGATTGTTTCGTGTACGTTACTGTTCTTGTCAATTCACATTACCAAATCAGAATTTGTAAATTGTCAATGGGCCAACAGTTCACGCAGTCACTAAAAATTTACCAGTCATGTACTGTTCACAGTCTGCCCAGTGTTGAATTCCATGCATATAACCACTTGGCATAAATAAAGAATACAGTTTAATTATTTAATCTTAATTATTGTGTTTAACGTGTTATGAAAAATAAAATACTTTATTAACATATTTTGTTATTGATTTATTTTAAAACAGTAAAACTAGATTAAAATGACAGTCCCTTTGACATTCAGAATCTTTAGCTATTTTATAGCGATTTTTTTTCATTTTTTATACACATTCCAAGTCAATTTTACAAACATGTTTTACAAATCATATGTCTAAATGCCTTTTTAGATGTTAAAACATGAATGTTATATATATGTCTTTGGAAAATGCATTTAGGTTACGTTTTTGGAATACATTTACCAGTATATTTTAAAATAAATGTTAATATCAAATTTTTTTTGTGTTTAAAATATCTGAAAAATATGCACTTAAAATATATTATAAAATATGTATCTTTGGAAAATACATTTTAATTACATTTTTGGAATGCATTTCCAAATACATTTCACAAGATATCTTGAAATGTATTTTATTCCATGTTAAAAAATATCTACCAAATATATTTTCAAATATATAACTTTGGAAAATATATTTTCAGTTTTTTTAAATATATCTTAAAATATATTTGAGTCAGACAATATATTGTATATATTGTTACATATATAAATTATTTTGCTAAATATATTTGAAATATATTTCTCTTCCATATGGGAAGCCTGGCAGGGAGGATCGAAATTAAACAGCAAAATACTCAAAATACTCTAGGCACAGGCTGAATGAATTAAAATAGTATAAAAAGTTTACTAATTATAGTGAGTAAAAGATAAAAAAAAGAAGTTAAAAACAATTAATTGTAATATTAAGACAATAGAATTAATCTTACAGTGCAATTACCTATTCTTGTAGATTTCTGTCTATAGGTATGTGTGAACAACTATATAAAAGACTGCACGTGCTGCTGAGGAGGGAGAAAGGCGTCTAGCAATAGCAAATATATCTGGTCTATATAGAGTGCAAATCCATTTATTCAGCAAAGCTGGAAGTGCCAGCCTCATCCATTTTCAGCAAACTATAAATAGCAAGCCATCTCATGTGGCTACATGTAGAACCACAAGAACCAGCCAGCCTAAAGAGGAGTAGATGGATTGTTATATGGCATCCCCTAGTGATCCATTCATAGGACAGCAAAGGGGCCGAGACACGTTCAGTGATGGCAGGAAAGCTGGGCATGCGCTATAACAACACAAGCATGCCAAGTGCAGCACACGGTCTGCCGGAGATTGCATTGCCATATGTAGCTGTATGTGCAGCAAGAAGTAAATGATAATCTCGTTCTGCTGCGTGCGGGGTATTAATAAGTAAGACTACAGTACAAATCAATGGCTGGACTGCTTCTAACTGTCCTGAACTGTCAGACGGTGCCAAATTTTGTAAAACTACTGGACTGTCCTGCACGACCATATAATTAAGATCCATTACCAGTGGTTTTGTCCATACAGGAAATTGAACGGTTGGATTATAAAAATGTGTTTTTGTCCTGTCAATCGACATCCAGTTCCGCGTGTGATTCTACTGCATGTACCGTTATAAAAGGCTGCTGGTACAATATTTTTAGCTTGCAACAATAGTTTATACCAGGGGCAAACTGGGAAACTAAAGTGGTCCTGGAAAAAAGCTAAAAGTGTCCCCTATGTTGTAGGCGGGTCTAGATCTACGGAAGGCGGTGCAAGACAAATAGGCAGGGCAAGCAATACCACAGTGCAGCACAAAATACCAACCCAGCAGAACCAAATACCACAGTGCAGCACAAAATACTCCCTCAGCAGAACCAAATACCACAGTGCAGTACAAAATACTGCCACCCCCGCTGCAGTATTCAACTGTATCACCATCCTGAGGATGGCAATAAAGTTCAGGAGGGAACCTTTGGCCTCCAGCCAAATTCTAAGAGGGCTTGGTAGGCCCCCTGGGCATTAGCCCCACCAGCAAATTTCCCTGTTGAGTCTATGGTCAGTAGTTTCGCTACAAAACATTTTTGATGCAGTTTTTCATGCAGTTTTTTTTTTTTTTTTTTTTTTTTTTACAAAACCAGTAATGGATTCTAATGGTAGGCAAAACATAAAAGAAAGACTTATATTCTCCTAGCTTTTTAGCAGAAAACTGTATAAAAATTTGTCTTTTCCCCCCAAAAAGCCATGTGTGAAACCACCCTAAGGGTACAGCCCAACAGTATTGCTGGCTGAATGTTGCCAAGCCACGGTCACCAATGGCAGCCAATGGATGTGTAATTTTGTGGCATTTAGCCAGCTGCACCTTTGGGCCATACCGTAAGACAGGATCTGGGATCACACCCAGAGCAGGAGAACAAATAGAGCTAAAACTATCACTTGAACATAGAGCTAGTCACGTTAACCCCTTGCCACAAATGGACGCACCTGTACTGTATGTCGATTTTTTTCAATCTGACCCATCCATGCAACGGCACAGGAGCTATGCTATCTGCGGCAGGAGCTTGCTTTAACTCCATGCTCAGCTCTCCTTAAATACAGGCAATCAGGGCATCTAATGGATTTTCAATCGTAGGGTGCCTATGGATAAATCTCCCCCAAAATGTTTAACATAATAAAAAAATAAAAAACATACAAACTCTATTACAAAATCTTAGTATATTATTTTTTTTTTATCAAGGACACATACTTTGCATTGCCTCATCTGTAACAACCAATCTATTATGCCATTATTTATCCTGCACAGTTAAATAAATAATAAAAAAAAACAATAAAAAGGGTCAGATTTGCTATTTTTGCTTGTCCTGTCTTCCAAAAAAAGAATAAAAAGTTATATATAAAATATTTACCCCAAAATAGTACAAATAAAAACTACAGCGAGGCATGCAGAAGACAATCCCTCACACAGCCCCGTTGATGGAAAAATAAAATAAATGTATAGCTCCCAGAATATGTAAAAAACAAATTATATATATTTTTTTAAGTTTTTATTGTAAAAAAGTTGTAAAATGTAAAAATGTAGATATACTGTAAATATTTTAGCACAAAAAACATGCTATAGCACAGAATCCACAGATTAAACAGAGCAAAATGTAAAAACTAAAAAACTGATTAAAAAAACCTTAATCAATGAGGCTACTTTCACATATGCAACTTTCTTTCCGGAGGAAAACAGATCAGTTTGATATAATACAACCAGCTGCATCCATTACGTTCCAATGCATTTGTATTAAATCAAAAGACAAGGGAGCGCTGCATCCAACTGGAAATGAAAAAGTTCGGTCTCCAGAGGCGTCAAAGCTTCTTCACAATAAGAACTGTGGGGCTCATTTATCAACTGATATACGCCACTTTTATGACGTATATCCAGGGGTACACCTAGCCTTTCTGCTGCCTGAGGCGAAAAAACTGAAACGGCGCCCCCCCCATGCCAATTTCTTAACCTAACCCCTTTGCCACAATGAAAGCGCTCATTTCCCATGGCCCTCCTGCTGCCCTCCTCTTTCACCTAACTGGTGCTGCCTGAGGTGATCGCCTCACCTGGCCTCATTGGTGGTGCACCCCTGTGTATATCAGTAGCAAAATTTGTTGCAAGCCATTTTGCGACAAATTCTGTGACTTTTCCCAGCTCATCCCACTTTGCCGACAGGTCTAGAAAAGTGGGCCTGGCATGGGCAGGGAAGAGGGCATACAAAATGACTTAGGGAGCCTTCACACGCAGCAGATTTTGGGGCAGAAAATTCTGAGACTGAATATCAGTTCCATTCACCGTAATGGGGCTGGCAGAAATCTATGTGCTTGATGAACTGATTTTCAGTAGCGGAATTTTCTGCCACAAAATCTGCAGCATGTGAAGGCACCCTTAAATTTACACCATCAAGGGAGCTGGTGTAGATTTAAGATTGTCGCACATCCTGCTGGAGGAAGGGCCAAAGTTATGGAGAGGCCTGCGCCTTCACATACCATTGACTCTTCCATCCAGCAGTTCAGAGACAATTATTGCTACTTTCACACTTGCGTTTACATTTTCCGGTATTGAGATCCAGCAGAGGAGAAAAACACTTCCGTTATGTCCCCATTCATTGTCAATGGGGACAAAACGGAACTGAACAGAAAGGAATGCTCCAAAATGCATCCCATTCCGTTTGGTTGTGTTCCCAGACCAGAGAGCAAACCGAAGCAAGCTGCGGTTTTCTTTCCGTTATAAGATGCGGAGCGAAACAGATCTGGCATGACCCACAATGCAAGTCAGTGGGGACGAATCCGTTTTCTCAGACACAATAGAAAACTGATCCGTCCCCCATTGACTTTCACTGGTTTTCATGACGGATCTGTCATTGCTATGTTAAAGATAATACAACCGCCTGCATCCGGTAACGGAAGCGTTTTTGCTGATCCCTGCCGGATCAGGCAAAAACGCAAGTGTGGAAGTAGCCTAAGACCAGCATTTAAAGCAACGGTCTTAATAAATGAGCCCCTGAGAATCTGCGGAATAGTCTACCTCAGGACACTGTCACAGCAGGAATAGGTTACGGTTATAAAAAAGACTTAGATGAATTTAGATGAAATAACATTAATGCTTATAGAAATGTGTAGAAGTCTAGGTCTCTCTTCCCTTATCTAAAATTTACATCCCCGCCCATCCCATGCTTGAACTTGATGGACTTACCGTATGTCTTTTTCAACCGTACAAAGGGTACGGTCACACAGTCAGGTTTGAATTAAAAAAAGAGAATCTGTCCTGTATGCAGAAACCTGTTAGTTTGGCCGTACCCGTAACTATGCTCTTGGCATGCAACTAAAACGGGAAAAGAGAAAAAAAACACATGATCCCTAAGGACATAAAGTTGTTTTTTAGATTGTAGAAAAAAATTTAAACTATGTTGCTGTCTGGTGTAGATGTTCATGTGTTGTCATAGGGCAGGCTGCGGCTGCTTCACCTCGCATGACTCTTACCTCTCCGCAGCTGTGTGTGTGTCTTGTGCTGGTATGCTGGAGAATCATGGCACAAGACCATCAACATATGCAAGAAAAGCAAAGAACTGAATGTAAACTCATAGAAAGAGGCTGGTTTTCTATTTATGATGACACAATTCTAAAAAAACATTGATGCACAGAGGACAGATTACATCAAACAAAATGGTAAAGGGGTATAGATGGGTAACAGAATGGAAGATGGAATTGTCACTGCGTCATTTATTTGTTCTACGTTGTGTATATTTTTACAGATTTTGATTGTGAATGCACTTCTACTTTGTGCGTTGGGTCTATTTAACCTGGGATATGTACTCCTGTCATTTATAGAGGACCTGCCGCCTTTCCTGAAATGTAACTACTTGCATTCACCTGTGTAATGACTCCTTCTAGAGGTTTATGAATATAGGTACAGCTGGGTGTTACTAGTTGGGGTGACATTAGCATCACTGGACTGGACAGTGTCAGGCTGCACAGGGTCGTAAAACTGATAACACCCAGCTGTACCTTCATTCATAAACTTGTAGTACTCTAGCGCCATCTTTTGGATAGATAGGTGTCAGGTCAGAATCTGACCCTTAAGATAGCCTTTGAAATATGACTTGGGCTAGAACCCAAAAACAGAATTATTTCTATAAGAAAACCCATTGTTCATCTTTTTGATATGGAAAGTATTGTGGTTTGGGTATATGTTCCAAGTCACATGTCAAAGCCTGTTCATAAAGCGCTGTGTAGAGGTTTTGCAACGTAAAATATAATTTGTTGCAGACAATGTGTAAAGTAAATAAAACGGAAGAGGACCGTGTACTGCTACAGATGGATCTGGATAGATTGGAGGCTTGGGCAGAGAATTCGATTTTTATTTATTTATTTGATCTAGCAGTATGTCAGACAAAGAAGTGCCAGGCCCTGCACAGGGTAGAGGCAGAGGCCTAAATGTTTCTGTCGCAGGCACAGGTCACAGCAGAGTAAGGGGGCGTGGCAGCAGGGGTCACTTCGAGAGGCCTGAGCTCCCAGTGTCAGCTAGCGGTCGTGTCTTGACCAGCAACCTAGCGGTTCTTGAATAGTTGACTCGGTCATCCACTTCATTCCAAGTGACATCAGACACCCCCAGCCAAAAGTCGATGGGTTTGTCAGACACAACCCTTAGTTGGCATGGCCGGGGAGCAGGCCCTGTGCCCCCACCTGTCCTCAACCTGCCTCTGTCCTTTTCTGTTCCCTCAGCCAGAGAAGTATTATATGCTGTGGGATCAGCACTATACAGAGAGGACGAGCTACTAGAGGACAGTCAGCAGCTACTGCCCAGCCAATATCTGGAGGAGACATTCGTGGCTTCATCCGGTAGGCAGGCAAGTAGTAAAGAGGAGATTGGCATGGGAGCTGGTTTTTCAAGCGATCAGTCTCCTGGCTCAGCGACCGTTGAGGAGGACATTAGGGACATGCAGACAGTACTCGATGATGATGTAGCCGATCGCACTTGGAAGCCCAGTGACAAAGGTGCTTCATCATCATCGGGAGAAGAGTTGGCAGCGTGCGCGTGAGGAAGAGGCGAAGCCAGCAAGTCGATAGCATGGCCGGGAGTCAGCAGGGTGGCAGCAGTGGGAGGCCAGGAGCCAAACGTGCCCAGGGTAGACCACCTGCTTTGCAGGAGCCTACCTGCCCGGGGTAGTCGACAGGGGTTCGCGGAGGCAGCGGTGGTAGCAGTCAGTCAGTGCGGAGTGTTGGGGGTAAAATCACCTACTCGATGGTGTGGAAGTTTTTTGTTAAGCCGCCGGAGGAGGTGAACATGTTCATTTTCCAAATCTGTGGGCAGAAAGTGAAGCGTGGCCAGGGTGCCAATGTTGGCCCCACGGCCCTGTGTCAACATATGCAGCATCACCATAAAGTGGCCTGGGAGAACTGTGGCTCCAATGTGGTAGTCCTGCCTGCCGCAGCATCCGCTGCATCACCCAGTGGCACGTACCCGATTTCAGGCAGTCAAGGCTTCACCACCTCAGCTGAATGGAGCTGTCTGTCCTTCCCATCATCTACCGGTCCTGATGCTTTGCTCCTTGCCCTCCTACTCCTCGTCCGTCATTCCGGTCATTTCGATCACCGAAGCGATTGCTAAGAGACAACAGTATGCGTGTACTCATTCAACAGCGCATAAGCTGACCGTGCTCCTGGCCAAGTTGCTGGTGCTGCAGTCCATCCCTTTCCAAGGGGTGGACTCTGCACCTTTCAGAGAACTGAGGGCTTGTGCCGAGCCGAGGTGGAGAGTGCCAAGCCGTCATTTCTTTGCGACAAAGGCAGTACCAGCCCTGCACAAATATGTAGAACAGAAGGTGGGTCAGTCCTTGAATCTGTCGGTGTCTGCCAAAGTGCATGGCAGTGCCGACGTGTGGAGCTGTAACTACGGTCAAGGACAATATATATTCTTTCGGGACCATTGGGTGAATCCCTCCAAGCCAAACCAGCAACTTGGCCAGTTGACGCCACTTCCGCCTCCATGTTCTCACACCTGCAACAATGTCCGCCTTTGCCTCCTCATCCTCCACCGTGTTGTCAGCCTCCACTGCAGGGACAATTCACAGTGCCCACCGGCATACCACATGTGCAGGTCACGGCGGTGTCACGCTGTTCTGCACCATTTGCCTGGGCAAACAGAGTCACACAGGGGAGGAACTGCTCCGCGTCCTTTATCAAGAAATCAAATCCTGGCTTTCTCCGCGACAATATGCGTTTTAGAACATATACACTGTTCCTTCCTCTGTGGTTAAGCTCAGTGTTTAACCACTGAGAAGGGAACAGTGTTTATGTTCCGAAACGTGTCTGGTATACTACTACCCCCTATGCATGTACTCTATAATGGACGACCAGTTTTAAATTTTTTAAAGGAGCGCTCCAGGATTATATCCAACTAAAGTGACAGAAACGGTCAGCTGACTTTCTCACGTGATACACCTACAGGTCCACTCGATTAAATCAACAAGCCATACGCAAGAGCGGCGCTGGGGCGGAGAGAGTCGCAAGAGGGAGGAAGCATCGGAGGTAAAGACAGGAGTGCCGATAACCACGTGGGACGCCACACTAGGCACCGAAACCCTGACTCTCGTACTACAGAACCGTGAGTAAGCTGACCAAAATCAACTCAGATATGAATGTGTGGAGGTACTAACAACCAAACAAAACAGCTGAGTATAAGCACTTCAAACAAATGCAATTTTTACTTTTTTCTGGCGGAAATTTAGAATAATACAAATGGGATCATACATGGAAGGATGCTTGTAAAACGCTATAAGTGACTTTTAAACTCCACGGATATTGTTGCAACAAGACAAAAAAAAAAAAAATATATATATATATATAGGCAATATATTACCAACACCATTCTCCTCAGCAACTATACCATTTTTTATTAACTAATATCCATGCTGGACATTTTGTATAATAGGTGACCACAGGGCCATGGGTGTAGGAACCCCAAAAAATCTGGGGGGACAGCATTTTTGCTCGCCGGGTATATTCTTATTCAGTAAACTGTGAGTTGTTTATATCGTTAAATTTTAAGTGTGTGTGTGTGAACCCCCCCCCCCCCACACACACACACACACTTACAGTTCTGAAGACTCAGGGGTGCTGGCTGGCTTGCCTGAGGTGCTGGCTGGCTTGCCTGAGGTGCTGGCTGGCTTGGCCGGGCAGAAGGAGTGTGGGAGACTGTGAGGCCTTTTTCTCCAAGCTGCTCCGGATCAGTGCTCTGGGCAGCTGGGCTCCGGGCTGGAAGTGGGCACAATAAGAAAAAAATATTTTTCATTACACCTCAGGTCAGACCACCAATCAGACCCCCAATGTTAATCAGACCTCAGCTAACAGCCCCAATAAGATCCCCAATGTTAATAAGACCTCAGATCACACCTCAGCTCAGACCCCAATATGAATGACCCCCAATCAGACCTCAGATAAGAGCCCCAGTGCCTCTCATCAGCCCCCCAGTGCCTCTCCAGCAGCCCCCAGTGCCTCTCATCAGCCCCCTAGTGCCTCTCCAGCAGTCCCCAGTGCCTCTCATCAGCCAGTAATAACAGCCCCCCCAATCATGTGCCAGTAATAACAGCCCCCCAATCATGTGCCAGTAATAACAGCCCCCCAATCATGTGCCAGTAATAACAGCCCCCCCAATCATGTGCCAGTAATAACAGCCCCCCCAATCATGTGCCAGTAATAACAGCCCCCCCAATCATGTGCCAGTAATAACAGCCCCCCAATCATGTGCCAGTAATAACAGCCCCCCAATCATGTGCCAGTAATAACAGACCCCCCCAATCATGTGCCAGTAATAACAGACCCCCCCAATCATGTGCCAGTAATAACAGACCCCCCAATCATGTGCCAGTAATAACAGACCCCCCCAATAATGTGCCAGTAATACCAGACGGTCCAGACCCCCCCCCCCAATCATGTGCCAGTAATACCAGACCCACCCAATCATGTGGCAGTATTGTAATACCAGACCAGACCCCCCAATCATGTGCCACTATACCAGACCCCCCCCCCAATCATGTGGCAGTAATACCAGACAGACCCCCCAATCATGTGGCAGTAATACCAGACACCCCCCCCCCCCCAATCTGTTCCAGTAATTCCAGGGCCCCCCCAAATTCCCCAATCATGTGCCAGCCCAGTATAATACCAGGGCCCCCCCAAATTCCCCAATCATGTGCCAGTATAATACCAGTGCCCCCCTTTTATGTGCCAGTTAAAAAAAAAACTAATTATTGTATATAATATAGTTAAAAAAAAAAAAAAAATGAACACTTATACTTACCTCTTTGGAGCGATGCGATGCAGGCCTCTTCCAGCCTGTGTCCTGACTCCTGACTCCAGCGCTGTACGGCTCAGGCGGCGTGATGATGTCATCGTGCCGCCTATGCCGGCCTCTGATAGGCTGCCGGCCTAGTAGTGCCGGCAGCCTATCAGAGGAACAGGAAAGGGACACACCTCCCTGCCCTGCTCCTCCGCAGCCTTCTGTTTGTATCGCTGTCCTGAGGACGGCGATATAAACAGAAACAGATCACCATGGAGTTGAGCGCTTCGCTTCCACAATGGAAGCGCTCATCTCAGTGCCTGCCCCGCCGCCGCCGCACACTGCCTGCCCGGCTGCACACAGACACTGCCGCTGGCCTGGCTGGAGCCTGGGGGGGATTTAACCAAACCTGTCCCCCCCGCATTATTTCCTGGGGGGGATCCCTCCCCCCTGTCCCCCCCGCTTCTGAAGTGCAGCAGGAGTGCATGATATAGTTATGAGTCATACTGGATGAAATAGCATTGTTCTGCCTATAGTATTGTTTTACCTTTTGATTACATATATGACATATTGGTGATTTTAATATTTATTTATTAATTGTATTGGTTTGCTATATTTTATCAATTGATGTATTCAGCATAAATAAATTAGATTCTTGGAGTGATTCTGAAATTGGAGTGCCGACCCCTCTTTTAAGTTACTTTTGAGGATCACAAAATGTTGCAAAATAATTGCAGTTGCAACTTTTTACACCACAAAAGTGACATATCTGTTTTCATAAATGTCCCCTTCTGTCTTTCTCAGATTGTGGCAAGTGGCGATAAGTGGCACATTGATGAATAGGAGGCATTGCGCAATCATCCCACACAACTTGATCAGATCTTTGAGGTTTGATGTGGCTAAAAAAAACTTTGCTTTTAATCTGGTTTTGTGACTCTCCTAAATGCCACAGATTGGAGCTAGGTGCCTGAAAATTTGATAATTTGCAGATCTTAGCGACATCCTCTACATCCTCGATATGCATAACCTTACGGCTTGTCCTTCTTGATGCTGCAATTTCAATTCTGAGGAGTATAATTGGAAAATTTAAATGTGCCTTTAATGAGGGAGAATTCAGACTTAGTGTCTAGGGCAGCATTGCCAATAAATATGCCGCTATAAATTCTCCCCCAGTCCTTACATCTGTAACTTCAGTACAAGACTGTTCTGTGGCACTGTATCAAATGCTAGATATATCTACATTTGTACTCCTGATAGAAACCAAGCATGTTGATTAGGCTTGTAACTTTTGTGTGTGGCCCTAAATGCCAGCTCAGTACCACACTTGATGACAGTGCAATAATTGAGGCAGATTCAGAAGACTTCAAAGTATCAGAACTTTACTCCAACAGGGAAAACTAGATTGGTGGTTTCAGTGGAATCTTTGTTGGTTACAGCCTCTAAAGTCCACACAAGGCCTTCTCAGGTCTCGGGTCACACTCTCAACCTGTGATGGCACAGTTACCATCTGTCTCCACACAGGACTATCCTGGAAGTGGTTCACAACCACTATCAGGATACACAGAATGTTATCTACCTGTCAGACCCAACTTAAGGCTGTATTACATAGCCTGACTCTGTAGCCGATTGTCGGTAAGGAAGTGTTCCTTTCCGGCAATCGCCTGTTAGTCAGTGGAGGAGACTGCTGCTATTACATACAGCAATTTCCTCCACAGCTTGGAAAGGAGCAATCGTTATGGAGCCTGTGTAGAGTAAAGTATCTGTGTCTTCTGCACATTGCCTTCCCATGTGTCCACCATTACATTGCAAAACATAACAGCAACATTTTAAAGGCTCAGCACCTGACAAATAAGTCATGTTAACAGCACACAACATAACTTTGCAACATAGAAAAAGTACTCAGTTTTCTCCACTGGCATCCGTACAGCTCAAGTGCATTAGGTATTGGCCTTATAAGGACACAAGTGCGTGCAGAGTCCCTGCCCTTACAGGCTTAAAAAGATAATCCAGTTAACATCAGATATAGTGTAATGTGGCCAAGTTTTCCCCTCCCAGTCACATGTTCCTGTTCTTTATAGCTAGAAAATTTTGGAAGAGAGCTATTTATTTGCATGTTTTGTTGCTGGATCTAAATTTACCATGGACATTACATTGACGGGGGTCATGTTTCTTCTTTGCATCTTCATCTACTCAACTTGGGACACCTTTTACAGAAGACGTAACCTTCCTCCTGGTCCAACCCCACTGCCTCTCGTAGGGACACTGCTGCACATAGGAAGGGGGAAGCTGGTAAATTCTCTTATGAAGGTAGGTTACTTCCATTGATCAATAGTTTAAGAAAAAAAAAACATTTTATATTTCTTTATTCATAGAGCTCTGTAACCTGTTTTTCAGCTTTGGGATCAGTATGGCTCAGTGTACACTCTTTACTTTGGTTCGAGGCCAGTAGTTGTTCTCTGTGGCTATGAAACAATGAAGGCGGCACTTATAGATCGGGGAGATGAATTCGGTGCTCGGGGTTCCCTGCCTGTACTGGAAAAGTTTGTACAGGGTTACGGTATGGAAAATGTTTAGTTATTGTAAACCATATGCCATAATTAAGGGATTTACAGAACACAAGTGTAGTGATGGACGAACATCGGCCAGGACGTTTCGCGAACGTGCATTCGCAGCGGGCCCCATTTACTTTAACTGAAGGCGAACCTGAAAAACCTTCAGATCATATTTGCAACCACCAAATACTCACTAGAAGTGCACAAATAGACCCACAACATGGACAGTGACATACCAGAGGGGGATCAATGGCAAACATTCCCACAAAAATATATATTTTAATCAGGAGCCATTTTTATGCGCCTTAAAGGGAAACTCTCAAAAATGTGCCCTGCTGGAGCCTATAAAGTTTTTTTTTTAGGCCACGGGAGTACAGGCCCCAAAAATTTGACATTCACCAGACATTAGACAGAAAAGAACAAGTGATTATGTGGCTGGAGGTACATTAGGCGTTTGCTGAATAACAATTTTACTATAGGCCAGTGGAGTACAGACCCCAAAAATTATGCATTCCCCTGACAGAAAAGAACAAGTGATTATGTAGCTGGAGGTATATTAGATGGTCAGTGGATAACAATTTGACTGTAGGCCAGTACAGGCCCCAAAAATTAGGCATTCACCTGACAGAAATGAACTTGTGATGCTGTGGCTGGAGGTACAATAGGAGGTCACCGACTAAAAATTTTACTGTAGGCCTGTACAAGCCCCAAAAATTAGGGATTTACCTGACATAAAAGAAATAGTGATTATGTGTGGAGGTACATTAGGCGGTCACTGGATAAAAATTTTACTGTAGGCCACTAAAGTAGAGCCCCCAAAAATAAGCATTCACCTGACAGAAAAGGCCTTCTATGCCGCTGTATATACATAAGACAAGGACCATTCTTTGTTCTGGCTGGTGGCGGATATGTGTTGGCTGGCATGAAGAAATTCAATTACACGTTGTAATAATAGGTGTTGAATTCCTCCGAGATCCATGCCTCATTCATTTTTAGAAATGTGAGGTAGTCCACACTGTCATGAGCTAGGCGAGTGCGCTTATCGGTCAAGATACCCTCTGCTGTGGTGAACGTCCTTTCGGACAGGACACATGACGAGGGGCAAGCCAAGAGGTTCATGGCAAATGTGCCAGCTCTGGCCACAGGTCAAGCCTGCACTCCCAGTAGTCCAGGGGTTCCTCGCTTCTCAGAGCGACCACATCGGCCGTTAACCCGATGTAGTCGGATACCTGTCGGTCTAGGCATTCCCTGAGGCTGGAACTGGAGGACGGCTCGCGATGGGTTGGCTGCAAGAATTATCTCATATCCGAAGTGACCAACACATCTTCAAACCGCCCTCTTTTTGCAGGCGCGGTAGGATTGGTACCGGCACCTGTTTCGCTGTGGGTGGAAATTCATCTGCCAGCGCCCACAACAGCAGAATGCAGCATCTCTCTCAGCAAGGCCTGGAAATGCTGCATTCTGCCAGCCCTCTGTGATGCTGGTTACATGTTTGCCATTTTGTGTTTTTACCGGGGGTCTAAGTACGTTGCCACCCAGTACTGGTCCTTGCCCTTTATGCTTTTTATACGGGGCTCCCTCTTCAAACACTGGAGCATGAAGGCCCCCATTTGCACTAAATTGGAAGCGGTGGATCGCCCTGGCTCCTGCTTATCGCCCAGGAGAATGTCTTCCTCGGTCTCCTTCCCCCAGCCACGGACAACACCAGGGATACCCGAAAAGTTTAAAGTCCCCCTCAAAACCTGCTTTTCTTGCTCCTCCTCCTCCACCTACCCCGAGCCACCATCCTCCTCTGACTCCTCTTCAGACTCCTGCTGACTTGTCTCAGATGGAGTAGCCCTCCCTGGGAATTCATTCAGCATTGCGACTTCCTCATCTTCCAGCTCCTGCTCCTCGACGGCTTGATCAATGACACAACGCAATGCACGCTCCAGAAAGAAGGCGTAAGGTACGATGTCATTCATGGTGCCTTGGCTGCAACTGAACAGTTTGGTGATCTCATCAAATAGCAGCAGAAGTCTGCATGTGTCACACATGAGCAGCCATTGGCGCTGTGAAAAGAAACCAAGTTCTCAGAACCTGTCCTGCTGCATTAACCACTACAGGACCGCCAAACGCAGGATTGCGTTCTGGCGGCGGCCCTGTTATTCCTCCTGGACGCGCCGATGCGTCCTCTCGCGAGATTTCCTGTGAAGGCGCGCACACAGGAGCGCACGTTCACAGGATCGGGAGGTAAACGAGTGCATCTACAGCCTGCCGATCATTCGCTGGCAGGCTGTAGATGCGATTTTTTTAACCCCAAAAAGGTATATTAGACGCTGTTTTGTTAACAGCGTCTAATATACCTGCTACCTGGTCCTCTGGTGGTCCCTTTTGCTTGGATTGACCACCAGAGGACACAGGCAGCTCTGTAAGTAGCATCAAACACCACTACACTACACCCCCCCTGTCACTTATTAACCTCTTATTAACCCCTGATCACCCCATATAGACTCCCTGATCACCCCCCTGTCATTGATAACCCCCCTGTAAGGCTCCATTCAGACGTCCATATGTGTTTTGCGGATCCGCAGATCCGCAAAACACGGACACCGCGGATTCGCAAAACACGGACACCGGCAATGTGCTTTCCGCATTTTGCGGATCCGCACATTGCCAGAACTATATAGAAAATGCCTTTTCTTGTCCGCAATTGCGGACAAGAATAGGACATGTTCTATAGGCTCTAATCACTGCAAAAACACCGTAAAATCGCTGCGGCGCTATAAAGATCACTTTTGAGGGGCATGGCGAGTTCATAGAAGATATTTTTTTTTGCCACAAGTTAGCGGAAATTGATTTTTTTTTTGTTTGTTTGTTTTTTCTTACAAAGTCTCATATTCCACAAACTTGTGACAAAAAAAAAATCTCACATGAACTCACCATACCCCTCCTCACGGAATCCAAATGCGTAAATTTTTTTTGACATTTATATTCCAAACTACTTCTCACGCTTTAGGTCCCCTAAAATGCCAGGGCAGTATAAATACCCCACATGTGACCCCATTTTGGAAAGAAGACACCCCAAGGTATTTCGTATGGGGCATGGCGAGTTCATGTAAAATTTAATTTTTTGTCACAAGTTACTGGAATATGAGACTTTGTAAGAGAAAAAAATAAATAAATCCTTTTCCGCTAACTTGTGCCAAAAAAAATATATTCTAGGAACTCGCCATGCCCCTCAAGGAATACCTTGGGTGTCTTCTTTCCAAAATGGGGTCACTTGTGGGGTATTTATACTGCCCTGGCATTTTAGGGGACCTAAAGCATGAGAAGTAGTTTGGAATCCAAATGCGCAAAAAATGCCCGGTGAAATCGTAAAGATTCTCATTGGAATTTGGGCCCCTTTGTGCACCTAGGCTGCAAAAAAGTGTCACACATGTGGTATCGACGTACTCAGGAGAAGTAGGGAAATGTGTTTTGGGGTGTATTTTTACATATACCCATACTGTGTGTGAGAAATATCTCTGTAAGGCTTATTGCACACGACAGTATATTTTCACGGTCCGCAAAACGGGGTCCCGTTTTTCCGTGATCCGTGACCGTTTTTTCGTCCGTGGGTCTTCCTTGATTTTTGGAGGATCCACGGACATGAAAAAAAAGTCGTTTTGGTGTCCGCCTGGCCGTGCGGAGCCAAACGGATCCGTCCTGAATTACAATGCAAGTCAATGGGGACGGATCCGTTTGACGTTGACACAATATGGTGCCATTTCAAACGGATCCGTCCCCATTGACTTTCAATGTAAAGTCTGGAGTCCCTTTTATACCATCGGATCGGAGTTTTCTCCAATCCGATGGTATATTTTAACTTGAAGCGTCCCCATCACCATGGGAACGCCTCTATGTTAGAATATACTGTCGGATATGAGTTAGATCGTGAAACCTCATTTCCGACAGTATATTCTAACACAGAGGCGTTCCCATGGTGATGGGGACGCTTCTAGTTAGAATATACTACAAACTGTTTACATGACTGCCCCCTGCTGCCTAGCAGTATCCGATCTCTTACAGGGGGCCGTGATCAGCACAATTAACCCCTCAGGTGCCGCACCTGAAGGGGTTAATTGTACTATCATATACCCCTGTAAGAGATCAGGGCTGCCAGGCAGCAGGGGGCAGACCCCCCCTCCCCAGTTTGAATATCATTGGTGGCCAGTGCGGCCCCCTCCCTTCCTCCCTCTATTGTAATAATTCGTTGGTGGCACAGTGTGCGCCACCCCGCCCCCCCCTTCCTCCCTCTATTGTAATAAATCGTTAGTGGCACAGTGTGCGCCCCCCATCGGCCCCCCCTCCATCTATAGCATTAACAACATTGGTGGCCAGTGTGCGGCCTCCCATCTCCCCCCCCCCATCATTGGTGGCAGCGGAGTTCTAGCAATAGTACAATAGTAAAAGATTAATACTTACCTGGGAGCTGCGATGTGCGTGTCCGGCCGGGAGCTCCTCCTACTGGTAAGTGACAGTTCATTTAGCAATGCGCCGCACAGACCCTGTCACTTACCAGTAGGTGGAGCTCCCGGCCGGACACGAACATCGCAGCAGCAGCCAGCAGCAGGTAAGTATGAATCTTCTACTATTGTACTATTGCTAAGTAACCATGGCAACAGTCCTGGTTGCCATGGTTACCGATCGGAGCCCCAGCGATTAAACTGGGACTCCGATCGGAACTCCGCTGCCACCAATGATGGGGGGGGGGGGAGATGGGAGGCCGCACACTGGCCACCAATGTTGTTAATGCTATAGAGGGAGGGGGGGCCGATGGGGGGCTCACACTGTGCCACCAACGAATTATTACAATAGAGGGAGAGAGGGGGGGGGGGCGCACACTGTGCCACCAACGAATTATTACAATAGAGGGAGGGGGGGGCGCACACTGTGCCACCAACAAATAATTACAATAGAGGGGGGGGCCGCACTGGCCACCAAAGATATTCAAACTGGGGAGGGGGGGAGGGTCTGCCCCCTGCTGCCTGGCAGCCCTGATCTCTTACAGGGGATATGAGAGTACAATTAACCCATTCAGGTGCCGCACCTGAAGGGGTTAATTGTGCTGATCACGGCCCCCTGTAAGAGATAGGGTGCTGCCAGGCAGCAGGGGGCAGTCTTGTACACAGTTTGTAGTGTATTCTAACTAGAAGCGTCCCCATCACCATGGGAACGCTTCTGTGTTAGAATATACTGTCGGTTCTGAGTTTTCACGAAGTGAAAACTCAGCTATGAAAAAGCTTTTATGCAGACGGATCTTCGGATCCGTCTGTATAAAAACTAACCTACGGCCACGGATCACGGACACGGATGCCAATCTTGTGTGCATCCGTGTTCTTTCATGGACCCATTGACTTGAATGGGTCCGTGAACCGTTGGCCGTGAAAAAAATAGGACAGGTCATATTTTTTTCACGGCCAGGAAACACGGATCTCGGATGCGGCTGCAAAACGGTGCATTTTCCGTTTTTTCCACGGACCCATTGAAAGTCATGGGGTCCGCGAAAAAAAACGGAAAACGGCACAACGGCCACGGGTGCACACAACGGTCGTGTGAAAGAGGCCTAAATGACAACTTTAAAAAAAAATTTATACAAAGTTGTCAGTTTACAGAGATATTTTTCTCACCCAGCATGGGTATATGTAAAAAGATTGAACTTTTTGTCACAAGTTAGCGGAAAGGGAGACTTTGTGAGAAAAAAATTAAATAAATCAATTTCCGCTAACTTGTTCCCAAAAAAAAAAAACTTCTATGAACTCGCCATGCACCTCACGGAATACCTTGCGGTGTCTTCTTTCCAAAATGGGGTCACTTGTGGGGTAGTTATACTGCCCCGCATTTAAGGGGCCCTAAAGCGTGAGAAGAAGTCTGGAATCCAAATGCCTAAAAATGCCCTCCTAAAAGGTTCTCATTGGAATTTGGGCCTCTTTGCGCACCTAGGCTGCAAAAACATGTCACACATGTGGTATAGCCGTACTCAGGAGAAGTAGGGCAATGTGTTTTGGGGTGTCTTTTTACATATACCCATGCTGGGTGAGAGAAATATCTCTGTAAAATGACAACTTTGTATGAAAAAATGGGAAAAGTTGTCTTTTACAGAGATATTTATCTCACCCAGCATGGGTATATGTAAAAAGACACCCCAAAACACATTGCCCTACTTCTCCTGAGTACGGCAATACCACATGTGTGACACTTTCTTGCAGCCTAGGTGCGCAAAGGGGCCCAAATTCCAAAGAGTATCTTTACGATTTCACAGGGCATTTTTTACGCATTTGGATTCCAGACTTCTTCTCACGCTTTAGGGCCCCTAAAATGCCAGGGAAGTATAAATACCCCACAAGTGACCCCATTTTAGAAAGAAGACACCCCAAGGTATTCCGTGAGGGGTATGGTGAGTTCATGCAAAATTTTATTTTTTGTCACAAGTTAGTGGAATATGAGACTTTGTAAAAAAAAAAAAACATTTTCCGCTAACTTGTGACAAATAATAAAAACTTCCATGAACTCACTATGCCCATCAGCGAATACCTTAGGGTGTCTACTTTCCGAAATGGGGTCATTTGTGGGGTGTTTCTACTGTCTGGGCATTGTAGAACTTTAGGAAACATGACAGGTGCTCAGAAAGTCAGAGCTGCTTCAAAATGCGGAAATTCACATTTTTATACCATAGTTTGTAAACGCTATAACTTTTGCGCAAACCAATAAATATACACTTATTGCATTTTTTTTTATCAAAGACATGTAGAACAATAAATTTAGAGAAAAATTTATATAGAAATGTAGATTTGTTTGAAAAATTTTACAACAGAAAGTGAAAAATGTCATTTTTTTGCAAAAATTTCGGTCAATTTTGATTAATAACAAAAAATTTAAAATTGTCAGCAGCAATAAAATACCACCAAATGAAAGCTCTATTAGTGTTAAGAAAAGGTGGTAAAATTCATTTGGGTGGTAAGTTGTATGAGCAATAAACCGTGAAAGTAGTGTAGTGCAGAATTGTAAAAAGTGGTCTGGTCATTAAGGGGGTGTAAGCTAGGGGGGCTGAGGTGGTTAATGGCACGTTGCTGCTGGAGCAACCTATCAAGAATATACATGGTGGAGTTCGAGCACGTCGGGCTGGCACAAATCAGACATCTGACGGGCAGGTGGTGTCGCCGCTGAACGTCAGCAAAGCGAGCCATGGCCATGTAAGATCTTCTAAAATGGCCAGAGATTTTCCTGGCCTGCCGCAAGACGTCCTGTACCCCGGGGTATTTGGCAACGAATCGCTGCACGACTAAGTTCAGGACGTGTCACTTTGCCCTGTTTCAGCACGCTCAGCAGATTGTGTCACGGAACCATGAACCAGACGTACAACAAGAGATAAGTGAAAATAAGAAGGCTTTATTGAAAATAAAGCTGTAAAGCAAAAGTCCAAACGGATGGTGAAACCGAGCAGAGTCTTTGCGAAGCCAGAGGTCAGGAACCAGAAGGGTAGTCAGACGAAGCCAGGATCAGGAACCAGCAGGGTAGTCAGACGAAGCCAGGATCAGGGACCAGCAGGGTAGTCAGACGAAGCCAGGATCAGGAACCAGAAGCAGCAGCAGTCTTAGAAGCATGTGAACACAAGAGGACCAAGCAAGGAACTGAAGCCACAGACCTCCTATATATATGAGCTAGGCATCCAGCTCCTCCCAGGGGAAGGAGGAGCCGCAGGGTGGAAGGCTACAAGAAACCCAGGACCCAAGATGGCCGCCAGCACATGTCAAACGAAGGAGAGCAGCAAGCAGGTAAGACCATGACAGTACCTCCCCCTCAAAGGCCCCTCCTCCGCGGAGCACAAAACGGTTTCTGAGGGAAGCGTGCGTGGAAGGCTCGGAGCAAGGCAGGAGCATGGACATCTGCGGAGGGAACCCAGGAACGCTCCTCTGGACCATAACCACGCCAATGGACCAAAAACTGCAACCGACCGCGGACCAGGCGTGAGTCCAGGATATTGCTCACCTCATATTCCTCACGATTGCCCACTTGGACCGGACGAGGCCGAGGAACCGAGGAAGTGAAACGATTACACACCAGTGGCTTCAACAGGGAGACATGAAACACGTTGGAGATCCGCATGCCAGGAGGAAGCGCAAGGGCATAGGCTACCGGGTTTACCCTGCGAAGCACTCGGAAGGGACCAACAAAGCGAGGCGCCAGCTTGGGAGTGGGCACTCGAAGGTTGAGGTTGCGGGTGGACAACCATACACGGTCTCAGACCTGGTAGGAAGGAGCAGGCGCTCGTCTGCGATCAGCCTGGAATCTCTGGCGCTGCGCAGAGACCTCAAGGGACTTCTGGATCTGTACCCAAGAAGCACGTAGGACGGAAAGGTGATCCTCCACAGCCGGAATATCCTGGGGAGAGAATACCTCCGGTAACACGGCAGGTTGGAACCCATAATTGGCCATGAAGGGAGACGTCCCAGAGGAAGAGTTCACCGCCGTGTTCCTGGCAAACTCAGCCCAAGGCAGGAGGTCAACCCAATTGTCTTGGTGATCGGAGACATAGCAACGAAGGAATTGCTCCAAGGCCTGATTGGATCGTTCTGCGGCCCCATTGGACTGAGGGTGGTAGGCCGAGGAGAAGGAGAGATGAATCCCCAACTGGGAGCAAAAGGCGCGCCAGAACCTGGACACAAACTGACTCCCCCGATCCGACACAATCTCCTTAGGCAAACCGTGCACCCGGAAGACCTCCCTGGCAAAAATCGTGGCCAACTCTTGTGCAGAGGGTAACTTCTTGAGAGGAACACAGTGGCACATTTTGGAAAACCGATCCACAATCATGAGAATGACCGTATGGCCTCGGGATGCAGGGAGGTCCACAATGAAATCCATCCCCAGGTGTGACCATGGGCGCTCCCCGGTGGCTATGGGTTGCAGAAGGCCCAACGGAAGGTGCCGAGGGGACTTACTCTGGGCACAAACGGAGCATGCCGCTACATATGCGGCGATGTCGGAACGTAGGGAAGGCCACCAGAACAGACGTGAAACAGCCCAGGACAGCTGATTCTTTCCAGGATGCCCCGCGGTCTTGGAGTTATGGTAGGTTCGCAACAACCGAGTGCGCAACTCCTCAGGCACAAAACATCTGCCGTTGGGTCTCCCAGAGGGAGCACCAGATTGAGCCGCCAAAATCTGCTCACCCAGGGGAGAGGTCAGGCTGGTGCGAATGGCGGCCAGGATCTGATTCGGAGGTATGACCGAAGTCGGAATCGACTCCTCCCTGGACAGCTCGGAGTACTGCCGTGATAAGGCATCCGCCCTGATGTTCTTGGAACCGGGTAGGTAGGAGACCACGTAATTAAAACGTGACAAGAACAGAGCCCATCTGGCCTGACGTGGTGTCAATCTCTTGGCCTCAGAAAGGTAGGTCAGATTCTTGTGGTCCGTCAGGATGAGAACCGGAACCACCGAACCCTCGAGCAAGTGCCTCCATTCTTTAAGGGCCTGCACGATGGCCAATAACTCCCTGTCACCAATCAAATAGTTGCACTCCGCGGAAGACAGTAATGTCACGGAACCATGAACCAGACGTACAACAAGAGATAAGTGAAAATAAGAAGGCTTTATTGAAAATAAAGCTGTAAAGCAAAAGTCCAAACGGATGGTGAAACCGAGCAGAGTCTTTGCGAAGCCAGAGGTCAGGAACCAGAAGGGTAGTCAGACGAAGCCAGGATCAGGAACCAGCAGGGTAGTCAGACGAAGCCAGGATCAGGGACCAGCAGGGTAGTCAGACGAAGCCAGGATCAGGAACCAGAAGCAGCAGCAGTCTTAGAAGCATGTGAACACAAGAGGACCAAGCAAGGAACTGAAGCCACAGACCTCCTATATATATGAGCTAGGCATCCAGCTCCTCCCAGGGGAAGGAGGAGCCGCAGGGTGGAAGGCTACAAGAAACCCAGGACCCAAGATGGCCGCCAGCACATGTCAAACGAAGGAGAGCAGCAAGCAGGTAAGACCATGACAGATTGGCCCTGTTGTCGAACACTACTTTACCAACTGTCAATTTGAGCGGGGTTAGCCACTGATTGGCCTGTGACCGAAGAGCTGAAATCAGTGCAGGACCGGCGTGGCTCTTGGCTACCAGGCACAACAGCCTCAGCACAGCATGGCAACGTCTCACCTGGCACGTCGAATAGGTTCTGGGGAGCTTTGGTGGTGCAGTGGAAGAGGCGGTGGCAGTGGAAAAAGAGGAGTCAGCCGAGGAGCAGATGAAGGATGGAGTAGGAGGAGAAGAAGAGGCAGGCCTGCATGCAATCCATGGCGGTAACACCAAATCCACACGGGTGTAATGGGTTACATGCTTGACGGTCGTCAGAAGGTTCACCCAGTGGGCAGTAAAAGTTATGTACCTTCCCTGCCTGTCTTTGCTAGACCACGTGTCTGTGTTCAGATGTATCTTGGCACCGACAAGATGTGACTGTGCATGGTGGATGGCTCGCTCCAGATACATTTGCAATCTGCTTTTTGCCTCCTGTGCACTGCGAGTTCTACCTGCTTCTTCTCCTTCTCCTTCTTATCTGCTGCTCCATCTCTCCCTCTGACCTCCCCTTCTTATCCTCTTTTGCGGGCCCCATCGACACGTCATCATCGTCCATCGACACGTCATCATCATCACCTTCACCACCACTGACATCTCGGAGTAGGCAGCAACAGTGGGGACCACCCTCCTTGGGCTGATCTGGGTACTGTTGTCAGACCGCTGGGTGGCGGCCGTTGCTGCCTCCTCTTCCTCATCCGATGCCAAGAGTGGCTGCGCATCGGTAAGGTCTGGGAATGGATGGGAAATAATTACTTAATTGGGAAAGGACTCTGTTGCGTCCTTTGAACTAATCGCACGCACCTTCTACAGCTTCCCACTTAGGCACCGGCCTGGTGCCCCTGCCCGACCCCTACCACACCTGCGGAACGTTCTGCCTCTTCCTCAGCCTGTCATGTGCCAAAGTCCCTAGAGAGGGGCAGTATTTGTGGAAGCAGGCATATCGCAGGCCTCAATCAGTATTTGGTGGAAGCCGGCATATAGCACCCCTCAATCAGTATTTTGTGGAAGCAGGTATGTAGAACCCCTTAATCATTATTTTTGGAAGCAGGTATATCGCACCCTCAATCTGTATTTTGTGGAAACAGGTATATCAAACCCCTAATCAGTATTTTGTGGAAGCAGGTATATCGCACCCCTCAATCAGTCTTTTGTGGAATCAGGTATATAAAAGCCCCTTAATTAGTATTTTGTGGAAGCAGGTATATAGAACCCCTTAATCAATATTTTGTAGAAGCAGGTTTATCGCACACCTAAATCAGTATTTTGTGGAAACAGGTATGGTATATAGAACACCTGAATCAATAATTGGTGCAAGAAGGTATATCACACCCCTCAATCTGTATTTTGTGGAAGCAGGTATATCAAACCCCTTAATCTGTATTTTGTGGAAGCAGTTATATAGAACCCCATAATCAGTATTTTGTAGAAGTAGGTATATCGCACCCCTCAATCAGTATTTCGTGAAGATAGGTATATAGAACCCCTGAATCAATATTTGGTGGAAGCAGGTATATCGCACGCCTCAATCAGGATTTTGTGGAAGCCGGTGTATCACAGGCCTCAATCAATATTTGGTTGAAGCAGGTATATCGCACCCCTCAATCAGTATTTTTGGGAAGCAGGTATATAGAACCCCTTAATCAGTATTTTGTGGAAGCAGGTATATTGCACCCCTCAGTTTTTTTTGGAACAACAGGGATATCACACCCGTTGCAAATAGTTGCTCCAATAGCGTTTGTCCCTCTATATATCTGCGGTATCGCAGCAGAACCGCACACAACTGCTGCACAATACAAATGCACTATAATATACTTTCTATGTTAGAAGATATATTATAGGTATATCACACCCCTCAATCAGTTTTTTTTGGGGGAAAAGGTATATCACACCAGTTGCCATTAGTTATTCCAATAGCGTTTGTCCTTCTATATACCTGCGGTATCGCAGCACACAACTGCTGCACAATACAAATGCACTATAATACACTTTCTATGTTAGAAAGTATATTATAAGTATATCACATCCCTCAGTATATCACACCTATATGCACTAAGCAACCTCTCCCTACACTGGCAGAACACAGAATGTAAAATGGCTGCCAGTTCGGGTTCTGTTATAGGGTGGGGGTGTGTCCATGTGCTGAAACGTCTAAATTGGCTGTCCTGTCCCACCTGATGGATGTGTCATGGGTCAAAGTTCGGCGCAATGCAAAAGAATATGGCGCATGCAAACATCGCCATATGTTCGCATGTTCGGCGAATCGCGAACGAGCAAAGTTCGCCGTGAAATGACTGCCGGGCGAACCGTAAGGCCATCTCTACACAAGTGTATACACAACTTATGTAGACCAACCCATACAGATGAGAAGTGCCATTAAAAGGGTTGTTTGAGTTATTATTATTATTCTAAAAAAGACAGGGAAGCTATTAAAGCAATGCAAACAATAAAATATAATCTTTTTACTAGTCAAGACTTCAAGAGATTTTATGAGCATCCGTTTGCTTAAAATATTTTTTGTTTAAATACTGTAGGGGAAGACATAATTTACTGTACAGTTGTCTGTATCTGCCACACTCAAGTGTGGTATACGAGCAGGTCACCTCTGCAGTCATGAAAGCAAAGCCTGGCAGGAGGATCGAAATTAAACAGCAAAATACTCAAAATACTCTAGGCACAGGCTGAATGAATTAAATAGTATAAAAAGTTTAATAATAAAATAAAAATACTAATTATAGTGAGTAAAAGATAAAAAAAGAAGTTAAAAACAATTCATTGCAATATTAAGACAATATAATTGATCTTTCAGTGCAATAACCTATTCTTGTAGATTTCTGTCTATAGGTATGTGTGAACAACTATATAAAAGACTGCACGTGCTGCTGAGGAGGGAGAAAGGCGTCTAGCAATAGCAAAGATATCTGGTCTATATAGAGTGCAAATCCATTTATTCAGCAAAGCTGGAAGTGCCAGCCTCATCCATTTTCAGCAAACTACAAATAGCAAGCCATCTCAAGTGGCTACATGTAGAACCACAAGAACCAGCCAACCTAAAGAGGAGTAGATGGATTGTTATATGGCATCCCCTAGTGATCCATTCATAGGACAGCAAAGGGGCCGAGACACATTCAGTGATGGCGGGAAAGCTGGGCATTAGAGATGTCACGAACATAAAATTTTCCGTTCGCGAACGGCGAACGCGCATTTCCGCAAATGTTCGCGAACGTGCGAACCGGGCGAACCGCCATAGACTTCAATAGACAGGCAAATTTTAAAACCCACAGGGACTCTTTCTGCCCACAATAGTGATGGAAAAGTTGTTTCAAGGGGACTAACACCTGGACTGTGGCATGCCGGAGGGGGATCCATGGCAAAACTCCCATGGAAAATTACGTAGTTGACGCAGAGTGTGGTAAGTTGAATTCGCAATGCGATTACAACTTAGATCTGAGTTCCTAATGGTTGTATTGCTAGAATTGACGAATATAACGAATATAGCACTATATTCTCAATCTTCGTTATATTCTAGCAATACAACCATTAGGAATCCAGCTCTAAGTTGAATTCGCAATGCGATTAATATAACCTGTATTAATCGCATTGCTATTACAACTTAGTCAAATTTGTGACACTGCAGCTTCAGAATGAATCTAAGATGGATGCTGTCCTTGCTTTTTGATAGGAGGTGGGAGGGTCTGGGAGGGAGGGTATGCTGCTGATTGGCTGGAATGTGTCTGCTGACTGTGAGGTACAGGGTCAAAGTTTGCTCAATGATGATGTATAGGGGGCGGACCGAACATCGCATATGTTCGCCCGCCGCGGCGAACGCGAACATGCGATGTTCGCCGGGAACTATTCGCCGGCGAATAGTTCGGGACATCTCTACTGGGCATGCGCTGTAACAACACAAGCATGCCAAGTGCAGCACACGGTCTGCCGGAGATTGCATTGCCATATGTAGCTGTATGTGCAGCAAGAAGTAAATGATAATCTCGTTCTGCTGCGTGCGGGGTATTAATAAGTAAGACTACAGTACAAATCAACGACTGGACTGCTTCTAACTGTCCTGAACTGTCAGACGGTGCCAAATTTTGTAAAACTACTGGACTGTCCTGCACGACCATATAATTAAGATCCATTACCAGTGGTTTTGTCCATACAGGAAATTGAATGGTTGGATTATAAAAATGTGTTTTTGTCCTGTCAATCGGCATCCAGTTCCGCGTGTGATTCTACTGCATGTACCGTTATAAAAGGCTGCTGGTACAATATTTTTAGCTTGCAACAATAGTTTCTACCAGGGGCAGACTGGGAAATTAAAGTGGTCCTGGAAAAAAGCTAAAAGTCTCCCCTATGTTGTAGGCGGGTCTAAATCTACGAAAGGCGGTGCAACACAAATAGGCAGGGCAAGCAATACCACAGTGCAGCACAAAATACCAACCCAGCAGAACCAAATACCACAGTGCAGCACAAAATACTCCCTCAGCAGAACCAAATACCACAGTGCAGCACAAAATACCAACCCAGCAGAACCAAATACCACAGTGCAGCACAAAATACTCCCTCAGCAGAACCAAATACCACAGTGCAGTACAAAATAATGCCACCCCTGCTGCAGTATTCAACTGTATCACCATCCTGAGGATGGCAATAAAGTTCAGGAGGGAACCTTTGGCCTCCAGCCAAATTCTAAGAGGGCTTGGTAGGCCCCCCAGGCATTAGCCCCACCAGCAAATTTCCCTGTTGAGTCTATGGTCAGTCCGCCCCTGGTATCCACCAGTGGGAAATCACTATAAAATAGACTGCTGGTATCCAGGGAAACAGGGGGAGGGGGTACCCACCTTTAACTCACCCTTGACCCCTTTTCCCAATCTTGACCCATAACAAAAACACAGACAACTGTGTCACTTTATTGCTGGCTGAATACAGAATGCATAGTAAAATGGTGCTGGAGGGGTTAAAAAAATAATAATAATAATTTAACTCACCTTAGTCTACTTGCTCGCAGAGCCCGGCATCTCCTTCTGTCTCCTTTGGTCATCACATGATCCATCACATGATCCATCACCATGGTAAAAGATCATGTGATGGATCATGTGATGACCGGAGTGACGTCACCACAGGTCCTGTTCAGCAAAGGAGACAGACGAGATGCCGGCTGCGCGAGCAAGTGGACTAAGGTGAGTTAAATCATTATTATTTTTTTTTAACCCCTCCAGCACCATTTTACTATGCATTCTGTATTCAGAATGCTATTATTTTCCCCTATAACCATGTTATAAGGGAAAATAATAACGATCGGGTCTCCATCCCGATCGTCTCCTAGCAACCGTGCGTGTAAATCGCACCGCATCCGCACTTGCTTGCGGATGCTTGTGATTTTCACGCAACCCCATTCACTTCTATGGGGCCTGCGTTGCGTGAAAACGCTGAATATAGAGCATGCTGCGATTTTCACGCAACGCACAAGTGATGAGTGAAAATCACTGCTCATGTGAACAGCCCCATAGAAATGAATGGGTCGGTATTCAGTGCAGGTGCAATGCGTTCAACTCACGCATCGCATCCGCGCGGAATACTCACCCGTGTGAAAGGGGCCTAAGGGTACAGCCCAAAGGTATTACTGGCTGCATGTTGCCAAGCCACAGTCACCCATGGCAGCCAATGGATGTGTGATTTTGTGGCATCAGGATCTGGGATCACAGCCAGAGGAGGAGAACAAATAGAGCCAAAACCATCACTTGAACATAGAGCTAGTCACGTTAACCCCTTGCCACAAATGGATGCAACTGTGCCTGTATGTCCATTTTTTTATGAAAAAGTTGTAAAATGTAAAAAAGCAGATATACTGTAAATATTTTAACACAAAAATCATACTATAGCACAGAATCCACACAGTAAACAGAGCAAAATGTAAAAACTAAAAAAATGTTTAAAAAACCTTAATCAATGAGGCTACTTTCACATATGCGATTTTCTTTCCGGAGGAAAACAGATCAGTTTGATATAATACAACCAGCTGCATCCATTATGTTCCAATGCGTTTGTATTAAATCAAAAGACAAGGGAGCGCTGCCTTCAACTGGAAATGAAAAAAAGTTCCGTCTCGAGAGGCGTCAAAGCTTCTTCACAATAAGAACTGGTCGGATCATTTATCAACTGATATACATCACTTTTATGGCATATATTCAGGGGTACACCTAGCCTTTCTGCTGCCTGAGGCAAAAAAACTGAAACGGCGCCCCCCCATGCCAATTTCTTAACCTAACCCCTTTGCCACAATGAAAGCGCTCATTTCCCATGGCCCATCCACTGCCCCCCCTCTTGCACCTAACTGGTTCTGCCTGAGGTGATCGCCTCACCTGGCCTCATTGGTGGTGCACCCCTGCGTATATCAGTATCAAAATTTGTTGCAAGCCATTTTGCGACAAAATCTGTGACTTTTCCAAGTGGGCCTGGCATGGGCAGGGAAGTGGGTATACAAAATGACTTAGGGAGCCTTCACACGCAACTGATTTTGTGGCAGAAAATTCAGAGACTGAAATCAGTTCTATTCACCGTAATGGGGCTGGCAGAAATCTATGTGCTTGATGAACTGATTTTCAGTAGCGGAATTTTCTGCCACAAAATCTGCAGCATGTGAAGGCACCCTTAAATATTCACCATCAAGGGAGCTGGTGTAGATTTAAGATTGTCGCACATCCTGCTGGAGGAAGGGCCAAAGTTATGGAGAGGCCTGCGCCTTCACATACCATTGACTCTTCCATCCAGCAGTTCAGAGACAATTAATGCTACTTTCACACTTGCGTTTACATTTTCCGGTATTGAGATCCAGCAGAGGAGAAAAACACTTCCGTTATGTCCCCATTCATTGTCAATGGGGACAAAACGGAACTGAACAGAAAGGAATGCTCCAAAATGCATCCCATTCCGTTTGGTTGTGTTCTCATACCGGAGAGCAAACCGAAGCAAGCTGCGGTTTTCTTTCCATTATGGGATGCAGAGCAAAACAGATCCAGCATGACCCACAATGCAAGTCAATGGGGATCAATCCGTTTTCTCAGACACAATAGAAAACGTATCCGTCCCCCGTTGACGTTCAATGGTGTTCATGACGGATCTGGCATTGCTGTGTTAAAGATAATACAACCATCTGCATCCGGTAACGGAAGATTTTTTGCTGATCCCTGCCGGATCAGTCAAAAACGCAAGTGTGAAAGTAGCCTAAGACCAGCATTTAAAGCGACGGTCTTAATAAATGAGCCCCTGAGAATCTGCAGAATAGTCTACCTCAGGACGCTGTCACAGCAGGAATAGGTTACGGTTATAAAAAAGACTTAGATGAATTTAGATGAAATACCATTAATGCTTATAGAAATGTGTAGAAGTCTAGGTCTCTCTTCCCTTATCTAAAATTTACATCCCCGCCCATCCCATGCTTGAACTTGATGGACTTACCGTATGTCTTTTTCAACCGTACAAAGGGTACAGTCACACATTCAGATTTGAATTAAAAAAAGAGAATCTGTCCTGTATGCAGAAACCTGTTAGTTTGGCCGTACCCGTAACTACATAACTATGCTCTTGGCATGCAACTAAAACGGGAAATTAAATTGATCCCTAAGGACTTAAAGTTGTTTTTTAGATTGTAGAAAAAAATTTCAACAATGTTGCTGTCAGATGTTCATGTGTTGTCATAGGGCAGGCTGCGGGCTGCTTCACCTCGCATGACTCTTACCTCTCCGCAGCTGTGTGTGTGTCTTGTGCTGGTATGCTGGAGAATCATGGCACAAGACCATCAACATATGCAAGAAAAGCAAAGAACTGAATGTAAACTCATAGAAAGAGGCTGGTTTTCTATTTATGATGACACAATTCTAAAAAACATTGATGCACAGAGGACAGATTACATCAAACAAAATGGTAAAGGGGTATAGATGGGTAACAGAATGGAAGATGGAATTGTCACTCTGTCATTTAGTTATTCTACGTTGTGTACATTTTTACTGATTTTGATTGTGAATGCACTTCTACTTTGTGCGTTGGGTCTATTTATCCTGGGGTATGTACTCCTGTCATTTATAGAGGACCTGCAAACTTTCCTGAGCCTGACATTTCTCTTTTAGTAACTACTTGCATTCATCTGTGTAATAACTAGAGATAAGCGAATTTTAAAAAAATTTGATTCGCCGGTTTGACAAATTTTTGGGAAAAAATTTGGTTCGATCCAAATAAATTTGCGGCGAATTACGTAAAAAAATGGCTATTTCCTGGCTGTAGAGAGCCTTTATAGTGGTGTAGAACACTTAGCCTAGCAGTAACATGCATAGAGAGTCTGTATTGGTAGTAAAAAAAATACTCTGAGTCCGTATGACATGCAGATGACAGGCGTCGCTCTTAGAATCACTGCACACTTCACTTATTTGGACAGTCACGGGGCCAAAACTGACCAAATAAATCAAGCATGACCTCAGCCGTACAGGTCGATGTTAGCGCCAAGAAGAAGCGCACTCCTTTGACTCCTTTTTTTGTCGTCAGCTGATTCCACATAGATGTCAACAGAACCTGTTCTATTAAATGCTTATACAAGTAAAGCCCCCCCGAATGGAGAGGGTGTCAGAAGTAGGTATGTTTTGACATCACTGATTATTTGGCCCTTCCTCTGATCCGTCAGAACAATAACCCCAAAACAACGGATCCTGTCTGTGGAGCATCCACCTTCACTCGGTCAGCATTTGGTCAATAATCCATCTGAATTGCTAATGCAAAAGAACAAAAACAGAAATGGATTCAAAACAGAGATGACACGTGAATGCAATAGTTGCATGTCTTCTGTGTTTTGTACCCACTCCTGCTTTTGGCTACCAAATCATAAGCCAATTCTGATGGGACCATACAGGCATTACAGCTGCTAAACAGACAGGATCCGGTGTCTTATTTTATCTTCCTTCTGACAGATCAGAAGAAGGGTCAAATAAATGATGATGTCAGCCAAGCCAAAAAGGTTAAATAGTGGCCCAGTCATAAATGGGGTGGGTGAAAACCGCATGAGAAGTCCACAGAGTGTCCCTATGAAATAGTGGTGAGGTAGCGGCAGCATGAGGAGATCACAGAGTGGCCCAATGACAGAGTCTGAAGATGTCAGCAGCATCAGGAGGCCACAGAGTGGCACAATGACAGAGTCTGGAGGTGGCGGAAGCAGCAGCATCAGGAGGAGGCCACAGAGTGGCCCAATGACAAAGTCTGAAGGTGGCGGCAGCATTAGGTAGCCACAGAGTGGACCAATGACAGAGTCTGGAGTTGGCGGCAGCATGAAGAGACCACAGAGTGGCCCAATGGCAGACTCTAAAGGTGGCGGCAGCATCAGGAATCAACAGAGTGGCACAATGACAGAGTCTGGACATGGTGGCAGCATGAGGTGACCACAGAGTGGCCCAATGACAGACTCTGAGGGTGGTGGCAGCATCAGGAGGCCACAGAGTGGCCCATTGACAGAGTCTCGAGGTGGCGGCAGCATGGGGAGACCATAGAGTGGAACAATGACAAAGTCTAGAGGTGGTGGCAGCATGAGGAGACCACAGAGTGGCCCAATGACAGAGTATGAAGGTGGCGGCAGAATCAGGAGGCCACCGAGTGGCCCAATGACAGAGTCTGGAGACAGCGGCAGCATTAGGAGACCACAGAGTGGCCAAATGATAGAGTGTGGAGGTGGCGGCAGCATCAGGAGGCCACAGAGTGGCACAATGACAGAGTCTGGAGGTGGTGGCAGCATCAGGAGGCCACAGAGTGGCACAATGACAGAGTCTGGAGGTGGTGGCAGCATCAGGAGGCCGCAGAGTGGCACAATGACAGAGTGTGGAGATGGCTGCAGCAGCATCAGGAGGAGGCCGCAGAGTGGCTGTCACACCCTGCCCTGTGGGTGTTCTGAGAAGATCTGTCAGAGTTGCTGCACGTGACTCGATCTGACAGTTTGTTTTGTTTTTGGTTTGAACAGAATCCCACCTCCTATCAGGTGTGGTTCGTTTGATCATTGGGGAGGCTATGTATTCCTCCTTCTCCCTATAGCCTTTGCGGGTTATACTTCTTCCTTGTTTGTGTGCTGGAAGTTTTGGTGGATTGTCTGGTCCAACTCATCTAAAGATAAGTCCTTTTCCCTTCTGAGTCTGTTTTTATTAGGCCCCTAGAGTAACGCTAGCTCCTTCAGTGGTTGAAGGAGCTGGTAGTCTCTTTCCCTTTTCCTTACTGCTGAGGGTTTGGTCCAGTGTGTTTCAGCTTAGGTACGTGGGCATGTGCATCTCTACCATCGAGATATGCACATGGGAATAGCAGCGTAGGGATGGACTTTTAGGGATTGCTAGGAGGTGACCCCTTTGTTCCCTAGCTTTTGCGGCATAGTCAGTTGTTTTGTTTGCTTTGCTGTTTCCTGTTTCCTTCCCTTATCTTACCTACCGTGACATTATAACCCGCCCTACAATTTTTTGCAAAATTGAGACTATTAATGCTTTGGTTGATCACATGCAGGGATTGTCTTTGGAGGTAGCTGACCTCCGCAATTTGGTTGCACAGTGTCAGAGTACTTTGGCGTCTGGTGCTGCCGGAGGAAACCAGGTCTGCCTGGAACCTAAGGTCACTCTCCCTGATAGGTTTTCCAGGGGAAGTGATAACTTTGTCCGGTTCAGGGAGTCTTGTAAATTATACTTTCGTCTGCGTCTGATTTCATCTGGAGACGAAAACCAGAGAGTTGGGATTATTATTTCTCTGTTAAAAGGTGAAGCTCAGTCCTGGGCTTTTTCTCTGCTGACCGGTTCTCAGTCCCTCTGGTCGGTGGATGAATTTTTCGGAGCCCTGGGTCTGATTTATGATGACCCTAACCGGGTCTCCATGGCTGAATCTAAGTTGCGCAGCTTGTGCCAGGGAGAACGTACTGCTGAGTCGTATTGTGCTGAATTTAGAAGATGGGCGACTGACTCGGAGTGGAATGATCCTGCACTCCGTAGTCAGTTCTGTCAGGGGCTATCTGAGAGATTAAAAGATGCCCTTGCATTTCATGAAAAACCAGATTCCTTGGAGGCGGCCATGTCTTTGGCCGTACGGATTGATAGGCGTCTTAGGGAGAGATGCAAGATTCCCTTCAGGCAGGGGGTACTGCCTGGTGGGGAATCAGTCCCTCCTGTACCTCGGGGTACTCTGACACCTGAATTAGGAGCTGGAGAGGAGCCTATGCAATTGGGTCAGGTTACTTCTTGCTCTGGTAATAGGAATTTTAGGAAGCTGAATAGACTGTGTTTCTTCTGTGGTAAAGAAGGTCATTTAGTTAATGTGTGCCCTTTTATTAAACTTTGAAGTGGCAATGAAAAACAAATAGGTGATCCCTTCAAAGAAAAAAAATACTCCCTTACTCTCGGTAGTGTGAATGGGGAGTCAGAGCAGGCATATTTGTATCCTACCTGCAGTACCCGATTCCTCCTGCCAACCATGGTGGCACTAAACTCTAGAAATTTTGAGTTAAAGGTATTTGTTGACAGTGGCGCAGGAGTTAATCTTATTGATTTTCAGTTTGTTCAGAGTCATGGTTTTAAAACTACCGCATTAAGCAAAGAGATACCTCTGTTTGCTATAGATTCCGCCCCCTCTCGCAAAGATGTCTAGCTAATATTGTTCAGGATATTCATTTGAAGGTGGGTGATTCTCATGTTGAGTTCATTTCTTGTTTTGTTATGAAAGGTTTGCCTGCTCCGATGGTTCTGGGTTTACCATCGTTGATAAAACATAACCCTATCATTGACTGGCAAACAAGACAAATCAGGAATAGGAGTGAATTTTGTATGGACAACTGTCTTGGTGCCTCTATTTCGGGGGTGGTCACTAAGGTGTTGCCTCAGTTTCTTTCCGATTTTTCAGACGTATTCTCAGAGGGCGGAGCTCAAGAGTTGCCCCCTCACCGGGAGTATGATTGTCCAGTCAATTTTATCCCCGGAGCAAAATTGCCAAAATCTCGGTTATATAATCTTTCTCAACCCGAAAGAGTTTGGCAAAGGGACATATTAGACCATCAAAGTCTCCTATGGTGGCTGGCTTCTTTTTTGTAAAGAAGAAGTATGGATCCCTTAGGCTGGGTTCACACTTGAGCGTTTTACAGCGCGTTCAAACGCGCTGTAAAACGCTCAACACATGAAAACCAATGCTTCCCTATGGCCCTGGTTCTCACTTGAGCGTTTTACAGGGCGTTTGAACGCGCTGAAAAACGCCCTACGCTCAAACAAGTTCTTGAGCTTCTTTGGGGCGTTTTGACGCGCGTTTGTGGCCATACGACACTGCAGTCAATCACACAAACGCGCGTCAAACGCGTTTACTATTGCAAAAAACGTGCATAAAAGCGCGCAACAAAAACGCGCGTTAAACGCGCATATCAAATACGCTCAGGTCTGAACCCAGCCTTAGACCGTGCCTAGATTTCCGGGAACTGAATCTCACTACAGTCCGTGATCCTTATCCCTTTCCCTTGATTCTGGATCTTTTTGATCAGATTGTTGGTGCTAAGGTGTTTTCTAAGTTGGATTTAAGAGAAGCCTCTAATCTGATCAGAATCAGGGAAGGAGATGAGTGGAAAACAGCCTTCAATACCCCCGAGGGTCACTTCGAGAACCTAGTCATGCCCTTTTGGTTTAACGAATGCTCCAGCAGTCTTTTAGCGCTTTGTCAATGACATTTTTCATCATTTGGTGGGGAGGTTCGTAGTTATTTACCTCAATGACATACTAATTTACTCTCCCGATATGAAGACTCATCAGGATCATTTGAGACAAGTGTTATTGATCCTTCGGGAGAATAAATTGTATGCTAAGTTGGAAAAATGTGTGTTTTCTGTTCAGGAGCTGCCGTTTTTGGGGTACTTGCTTTCTGCCTCCGGTTTTCATATGGATCCCGAAAAGGTCCGTGCGGTACTGGAATTGGATCGGCCGGAGATTTAGAAAGTCCTGATATGGTTTTTAGGATTTACTAATTACTATAGAGAGTTCATCCTGAATTATTCCACCATTGTCAAACCTTTGACAGATGTGACTAGGAAGGGCGCTAACTTCTCTGTCTGGTCGGATGAGGCATTACAGGCTTTTTCTGCTATTAAGAAATGTTTTGCTTCTGCGCCCATTCTGATGCAACCTGATGTGTCTCAACCCTTTATTGTGGAGGTTGACGCGTCAGAAGTGGGAGTCGGAGCAGTCTTATCGCAGGGTCTCTCTCCTAGCAAATGGTGCCCGTGTGCTTTTTTCTCCAAGAAACTCTCGGCCGCAGAGAGAAATTATGATGTTGGGAATAGAGAGTTGTTGGCCATCAAATTGGCCTTTGAAGAGTGGCGCCATTGGCTAGAAGGGGCTACCTATCCGATTACGGTATTTACTGACCATAAGAATCTGGCCTACCTGCAATCTGCAAAGCATTTAAATCCTAAGCAGGCTAGATGGTCATTGTTTTTTACCAGGTTCAAGTTTGTCGTTACCTATCGCCCTGGGATTAAAAACGTCAAAGCGGATGCGTTGTCACGTAGCTTTCCGGGGGGGGGGGGCGATTCGGAGGGTCCCGTTCCGATTTTGGCTGATGGGGTGGTGGTTTCCGCTCTTTACCCCGAGCTGGAGAAGACGGAAGTGTTGGGGGCTCAAGAGGAGGCTCCTGATTCTTTTCCTCCAGGGAAGTTGTTTGTTCCTTCTGAACTGCGATACAAAGTGTTCAAGGAGCATCATGATACTGTCCTTGCGGGACATCCTGGAAGTAGATCCACTGTAGATCTTATTGCCCAGAGATTCTGGTGGCCTGGGTTGCGCAAAAGTGTTGAGAGTTATGTAGCAGCTTGTGAGACCTGTGCACGCGTGAAGGTGGCGCACACTCGGCCATCAGGATCCTTTCTTCCTTTGTCCATCCCATCTCGTCCTTGGACGCATTTGTCCATGGACTTCATTACTGATTTGCCGAGTTCCTCTGGGAAAACTGTAATTTTGGTGGTAGTGGACCGCTTTTGCAAGATGACTCACTTTGTACCATTATCAGGTTTGCCCAATGATAACATTGTGAAATTACATGGCATTCCCTCTAAAGAGGTGTCTGATAGGGGGACTCAATTTTTTTTCCAGGTTTTAGAGGGCGTCTTGTTCTCGTCTGGGTGTTCAGTTGTCTTTCTCTTCGTCTTTTCATCCTCAGTCGAATGGTCAAACTGAGCGCACTAACCAAAACATGGAGACCTATTTGAGGTGTTTTGTCGCTGAGAATCAGGATGAGTGGTCCTCGTTCTCGTCTTTAGCTGAGTTTGCCTTGAACAACCATAGGCAGGAGTCAACTGATAAGTCACCATTTTTTGGCGCATATGGTTTTCACCCTCAGTTTGGTACTTTTTCTGGGACCAAATCTTCTGGGATACCAGAAGAGGAGAGATTATTTTCCTCTTTGTCATCTATCTGGCGGAAGATTCAAGTTCATTTGAAAAAAATGGGTGAAAGATATAAACGGATGGCTGACAATAGACGTATGACTAGTCCGAACCTGTGTGTGGGTGATTTGGTGTGGTTGTCCACTAAAAACATTAAGCTGAAGGTACCCTCTTGGAAATTGTGTCCAAGATTTATTGGCACTTACAATATCTCGGCCATTGTCAATCTGGTGGCGTTTCGTCTGGAACTTCCGCAGGCCTGGAAGATCCATAATGTGTTTCACAGGTCCTTGTTGAAGAAATATGTGGAACCTGCGGAACCATCTCCTTTGCCTCCTCCTCCTGTTTTGGTTAATAGTAATCTGGAGTTTCAGATCTCCAGAATTCTCAATTCATGTGTTTTTCGGGTTTCCGTTCAGTACCTGGTGCATTGGAGGGGATACGGTCCTGAGGAAAGAATGTGGGTGCCGGCTACCAATGTTAATGCTAGACGCCTTGCTAATGCCTTTCACAGGGCACACCCGGATAAAGTTGGGCTTGGGTGTCCGGAGGTCACCCGTAGAGGGGGGGTACTGTCACGCCCTGCCCTGTGGGTGTTCTGAGGCGATCTGTCACAGTTGCTGCACGTGATTCGATCTGACAGTTTTTTTTTTTTTGGGGTTTGAACAGAATACCACCTCCTATCAGGTGTGGTTAGTTTGGTCATTGCGGAGGCTATTTTTCCCTCCCTCTCCCTATAGCCTTTGCGGGTTATACTTCTTCCTTGTTTGTGTGCTGGAAGTTTTGGTGGATTGTCTGCTCCAACTCATCTAAAGATATGTCCTGTTCCCTTTTCCCTTCTGTGTCTGTTTTTATTAGGCCCCTAGAGTGACGCTAGCTCCTTCGGTGGTTGAAGGAGCTGGTAGTCTCTTTCTCTTTTCCCTACTGCTGAGGGTTTGGTCCAGTGTGTTTCATCTTAGGTACGTGGGCATGTGCATATCTACCATCGAGATATGCACATGGTCATAGCAGCGTAGGAAAAGTCTTTTAGGGATTGCTAGCAGGTGACCCCTTTGTTTTCTAGCTTTTGGGGCCTAGTCAGTTGTTTTGTTTGATTTTCGGTTTCCTGTTTCCTTCCCTTATCTTACCTACTTTGACAGTGACCCAATGACAGAGTATGAAGGTGGCGGCAGCATCAGGAAGCCACAGAGTGGCACAATAACTGAGTCTGAAGTTGGCGTAAGCATCAGGAGGCCACAGAGTTGCACAATAACAGAGTCTTGAGGTGGCGGCAGCATCAGGAGGCCACAGAGTGGCCCAATGACAGAGTCTGGAGGTGGCGGCAGCACAAGGAGACCACAGATTGGCACAATGACAGAGCCTGGAGGTGGCGGCAGCATCAAGAGGCCACAGAGTTGCAAAATGACAGAGTCTTAAAGTGGCGGCAGCATCAGGAGGCCACAGAGTGTCCCAATGACAGAGTGTAGAGGTGATGGCAGCATGAGTAGACCACAGAGTGGAACAATGACACACTCTGAAGGTGGTGGCAGCATGAGGAGACCACAGAGTGGCCCATTGACAGAGTATGAAGGTGGCGGCAGCATCAGGAGGCCACAGAGTGGCCCAATGACAGAGTGTAGAGGTGACGGCAGCATGAGTAGACCACAGAGTGGAACAATGACATACTCTGAAGGTGGTGGCAGCATCAGGAGACCACAGAGTTGCACAATGACAGAGTCTGGAGGTGGCTGCAGCATGAGGAGACCACAGAGTGGCCCAATGACAGACTCTAAAGGTGGTGGCAGCATCAGGAGGCCACAGAGTGGCACAATGACAGAGTCTGGAGGTGGCTGCAGCATGAGGAGACCACAGAGTGGCCCAATGACAGACTCTGAAGGTGTTGGCAGCATCAGGAGGCCATCGAGTTGCACAATGACAGAGTCTGGAGGTGACGGCAGCATCAGGAGGCCACAGAGTGGCACAATGATGGAGTCTGAAGGTGGCGGCTGCATCAGGAGACCACAGAGTTGCACAATGACAGAGTCTGGAGGTGGCTTCAGCATGAGGAGACCACAGAGTGGCCCAATGACAAACTCTGAAGGTGGTGGCAGCATCAGGAGGCCACAGAGTGGCCCAATGACAGAGTCTGGAGGTGGCGGCAGCACAAGGAGACCACAGATTGGCACAATGACAGAGTCTGGAGGTGGCGGCAGCATCAAGAAGCCACAGAGTTGCAAAATGACAGAGTCTTGAAGTGGCGGCAGCATCAGGAGGCCACAGAGTGGCCCAATGACAGAGTCTGGAGGTGGTGGCAGCATGAGGAGACCACAGAGTGGCCCATTGACAGAGTATGAAGGTGGCGGCAGCATCAGGAGGCCACAGAGTGGCCCAATGACAGAGTGTAGAGGTGACGGCAGCATGAGTAGACCACAGAGTGGAACAATGACAGACTCTGAAGGTGGTGGCAGCATCAGGAGACCACAGAGTTGCACAATGACAGAGTCTGGAGGTGGCTGCAGCATGAGGAGACCACAGAGTGGCCCAATGACAGACTCTAAAGGTGGTGGCAGCATCAGGAGGCCACAGAGTGGCACAATGACAGAGTCTGGAGGTGGCTGCAGCATGAGGAGACCACAGAGTGGCCCAATGACAGACTCTGAAGGTGTTGGCAGCATCAGGAGGCCATCGAGTTGCACAATGACAGAGTCTGGAGGTGACGGCAGCATCAGGAGGCCACAGAGTGGCACAATGATGGAGTCTGATGGTGGTGGCTGCATCAGGAGACCACAGAGTTGCACAATGACAGAGTCTGGAGGTGGCTGCAGCATGAGGAGACCACAGAGTGGCCCAATGACAGACTCTGAAGGTGGTGGCAGCATCAGGAGGCCACAGAGTGGCACAATGACAGAGTCTCGAGGTGGTGGCAGCATGAGGAGACCATAGAGTGGCCCAATGACAGAGTCTGAAGGTGGCGGCAGCATCAGGAGGCCATCGAGTTGCACAATGACAGAGTCTGGAGGTGACGGCAGCATCAGGAGGCCACAGAGTGGCACAATGATGGAGTCTGAAGGTGGCGGCTGCATCAAGAGGCCATCGAGTTGCACAATGACAGAGTCTGGAGGTGACGGCAGCATGAGGAGACCACACAGTGGTCTAATGACAGAGTGTGGAGGTGGTGGCAGCATGAAGAGGTCACAGAGTGGCACAATGACAGAGTCTGGAGGTGGTGGCAGCATCAGGAGGCCACAGAGTGGCACAATGACAGAGTCTGGAGGTGGCGGCAGCATGAGGAGACTACAGAGTGGCCTAATGACAGAGTGTGGAGGTGAGAGCAGCATGGAGAGGCCACAGAGTGGCCCAATGACAAAGTGTGGTGGTGGCAGCAGCATGAGGAGGCCACAGAGTAGCACTGTGACATAGTGTGGAGGTGGGTGGCAATACCATTACCCAGGGCTGCCATCAGAAATTTTGGGGCCCCTTACACAGCTCAAGGTCTGGGCAACCCCCCTCCTACCCCGCCCCTTTAGAATCCATCCTGACTCCACCTCCCGGCCCCCCCTTCACCCCCAAGGACCCACCCCTCATTATTTTTTTACAACTACAAAGACAGTAAAAAGTGATAATCAGTGATTTCAGTAAGGAATTTTTTTTTTTGACCAAAGAATATAAAGCCTGCTACCACGACAAGGTAGACTCATTTAAGCAGGACCCTACACTAACACTAACTACACTACCTTTTCTAATCTGCCCTAGCAATCTTCCCCTGGCACATTTAAGAAAAAACACCTTAAAAGCACAAGGTTTACTGTTTAACCTTTGTTATATCTCACCTAACAAATCATCTAAGAAAAAAACAAAACTCCTACAATTTGCTTAAAGGGACAGTAAAAAAGTATTTTTTTTAGTTCTGTAACTTTTTTACTGTCCCTTTAAGCAGAAGCCAGAATATAATAAAAGACAAAAACAGACATTAAACTGCATTTATAATAAAGCAATTTACTTACAAAAGAAGCTATTCAGTCGTCTGCTGTGACGTCCTCTGCTTGCTTTCGCTGATTCTTTCCCCTCCTTTCTCTCTCTTCCTCAGTGCACAGGCGCACTGCTATGGGGGAATAGGTGGATAACACAGCGTTATGGGGGGATCTGTGGATGCCGTACTGTTATGGGGGGATCTGTGGATGACGTACTGTTATGGGGGGATCTGTGGATGACACACTGTTATGGGCATCTGTGGATGACACACTGGTATGTGGACATCTGTGGATGACACTGTTATGGGGGATCTGTGGATGACACTTTTATGGGGGATCTGTGGACGACACTTTTATGGGGGGATCTGTGGATGACACTTTTATGGGGGGATCTGTGGATGACACTGTTATAGGCATCTGTGGATGACACACTGGTATGTTGGAATCTGTGCTAAGGGCACTAGGGCAGGCATCTACAAAAGTTCCACTTCTAGAAGTTCCTAATCTGAAGGCGGCGTGAGGCAGCGGCTAGCGTCTGACGTCACGTGCGCAGCTGTGCTCCTCTGCGCAGCGAGTACTAGTGACTGACTGGCTGACAGTCACTGATTCGGATCGGAGCGCCGGCTCAGAGAGTCAGAGCCTTATGTAAGGTTTTAAAGGGAAATTCAGCGCCACCAGCGGTACGGGAATCAGCGGGGGGGGGGGAGCAAGGAATAACCAATTGCCCCCCTGTAGCGACGCGGACTATCAAGTCTGTGAAGTCACTGACAAATGACTCAAAAAAAAAAGTCGGGACCGACCGGGCCCCTTACTGGGGTATCGGCTGTACCCCCCTGATGGCGGCCCTGGGTATAGGTGTACTATTGATAGGTGTGCCGTACAGAGGGGTGTAATACACTTATAATATACTTTCTAACATAGAAAGCATATTATAGTAGATTTGTATTGTGCAGGAGTGGTGAGCGGTTCTGCAGCGATACTGCAGCTACACAGAGTGCCAAATGCAATTAAAAAAAATAATTATAACTGATGTGATATACCAGTCGCCCCCCAAAAAACTGATAGAAGCGTGTGCATTTGGGTACTGCAGCATTTGTTTGCTGTTTTGCTGCGTTCCCTCTACTACACACAGTGTCAAACGGTATTGGAAAAAATAATTATAACTGGTGTTATATACCAGTCGCCTCCCCAAAAAAACAGATTGAAGCGGGGTGTTATATACTAATATACTTTCTTTATAGTGCATTTGGGTACTGCAGAATTTGTTTGCGGTTTTGCTGCGTTCCCACTGCTACACACAGTGACAAACGGTATTGGAAAAAATAATTATAACTGGTGTGATATACCAGTCACCCCCCAAAAAAACTGATAGAAGCGGGGTGTTGCTGTAGTAGGGTTGCTGTAGTAGGCCGTGCCTATTTTGGGCATGTGTGTACGCGAAAATTATATTGCCGTTATTTTGCATTGAAAAAAATAATGAATGGAGATCGCAAATTCGAATAATACATCTGGTGTGTCACTGTCCATGTTGTGGGACTATTTGTGCACTTCTAGTAATTATTTCTTGGCTGCAAATATGAGCTGAAGTTTTTTTTGATTCGCCTGCTATTAAAATGAATGGGACCTGCAGCGAACTTGCGGTTCACGAACATTTGATCGTGTTCGCGCACCGTCCCGGCAGATGTTCGTCCATCACTACTGCCCAGTAGTCCAGCGGATATTCACTGTGGCGTGGCAGGGTGCTGTCCAAGTATGCCACTACCTGCTGGTTCAGGTTCTGCTCTATGCCTAGCTGCTGGTGAGCAGTTTCTTCACTATGCGGGTGAAAGAAGCTGCTCATCAGCGACTCTAGACTCATATCAGCCTATGTTGGACGGTGCAAACTCAAGGAGGGTGTGCTTTGCGGTGTACGAGTGGCTGAAATGCCTGCAAAGTTTCCTGGCCATTTTATGATGTCTTGCAGATGGCTGAAAGACTTCAGGAAACGCTTGACAACCAGATTGAACACTTGTGTCATGCAGGGCGCATGGCTCAGCCCTCCTTGACGCAGCGCCGACACAATGTTCTTCCTGTTGTCAGTCACCGTGGTTCTGATTTTGAGTTGTTGGGGAGAAAGCCAGGATTTGATTTCTTACTGCAGGACACAGAGCAGTTCCTCCCCTGTGTGACTCAGTTTGCCAAGGCAAACGAGGTCAAGAACAGCGTGTCACCACCGTGCCCTGCACATGTGGTATGCTGGAGGGGCACTGTGAATTGTCCCTGCAGTGGAGGCTGAGGACACGGTGGAGGATGAGGAGGCAGAGGCGGACATGGTCGCAGGACCAACAGAGTGGCAACGTGGAGGAGGAAGTGGCATCACCTGGCCAAGTTGCTGGTGTGGCTGTGCAGGAACCACATTCCCCCAGTGGGCCATAAAGAACATGTATTGTCCCTGACCCAGGGCCGATCCTACACGGGGTGCAGTGGGTGCCCCGCACCCCAGCGCTGTCACCCGAAAGGCGCCGAGCGCAGGGCCGGACTGGCCTGCCGGGATAGCGGGAAATTTCCCGGTGGGCCGGCAAGCCTGAGTGCCGCAAGGCCGCGGCCCTGGTGACAAGTGGGGGCGGCCGCGGCCGGCGGCAGGGCAGAGCAGGAGATGAGCGCCTCCATTGCGGAAGCGCTCATCTCCATAGTCATCTGTATTGCCGTCCTCAGGACGGCAATACAGATGCCTGTGCTGCGGCAGAGGAGGGAGAGGTGTGTCCCCTCCTGTTCCTCTGATAGGCTGCCGGCTTAGTGCTGGCAGCCTATCAGAGGCCGGTGCAGGCGGCGCGATGACGTCATCGCGTCGCCTGAGCCGTATAGCGAGGGACACAGACGGAAGAGGCGGCCTGCATCGCATCGCATTGCTGGAGGTAAGTATAAGTGTATTATTTTTTTTATTTTTTTTATATAGGTACAATACTGGGCTGGCACATGATAAGGGGGGCTACTGGGCTGGCACATAAGGGGGGCTACTGGGCTGGCACATAAGGGGGGACTACTGGGCTGGCACATGATAAGGGGGGCTACTGGGCTGGCACATGATAAGGGGGGACTACTGGGCTGGCACATGATAAGGGGGGACTACTGGGCTGGCACATGATAAGGGGGGACTACTGGGCTGGCACATGATAAGGGGGGCTACTGGCACATGATATGGGGGGCTACTGGCACATGATATGGGGGCACTCTGGCTACTGGCACATGATATGGGGGCACTCTGGCTACTGGCACATGATAATGGGGGGGGATCTGGCTACTGGCACATGATATGGGGGGGGGGGGCTCTGGCTACTGGCACATGATAAGGGGGGGGGCTCTGGCTACTGGCACATGATAAGGGGGGGCACTCTGGCTACTGGCACATGATATGGGGGCACTCTGGCTACTGGCACATGATAATGGGGGGGATCTGGCTACTGGCACATGATATGGGGGGGGGGCTCTGGCTACTGGCACATGATAAGGGGGGGCACTCTGGCTACTGGCACATGATATGGGGGCACTCTGGCTACTGGCACATGATAATGGGGGGGATCTGGCTGCTGGCACATGATATGGGGGGGGGGCTCTGGCTACTGGCACATGATAAGGGGGGGGCTCTGGCTACTGGCACATGATATGGGGGGGCTCTGGCTACTGGCACATGACATTTATTTTGACTTGTCAAAGCCGTTGACTAAGTTATTGTCAAAGCAAATTGGTGGGGCTGAAGTTGGGGGCTGAAGTTGTTGCCATAGAAACATTGTAAAGGGGAGGAGTTAGTAAGATAACCACGCCCATGTGGGGGCGCCAGAAATATTTCTGCACCCAGGCGCCTGTGACCCTAGGATCGGCCCTGCCCTGACCGTAGTTAGAACTCCACACATCGGCGCTGCCGTGCACTTTGGCAGACACCGACAGGCTCAAGGACTGGCCCATCTTCTGTTCTACATATTTGTGCAGGGCTGGTACTGCCTTTTTGGCAAAGAAATGACGGCTTGGGACTCTCCACCTCGGCTCGGCACAAGCCATCAGTTCTCTGAAAGGTGCAGAGTCCACCACTTGGAAAGGGAGGGATTGCAGCACCAGCAACTTGGCCAGGAGCACGTTCAGCTTCTGCGCCGTTAGATGAGTGCACGCATACTGTTGTCTCTTGGCAATCGCTTTGGTGATCGATTGCTAATGCTGACGGAATAAGTGACGAGGAGGAGGAGCAGGAGCATCTGGACCAGCAGATGACGGGAATGACAGACAGCTCCCTTCAGCTGAGGTGGTGGTGCCTTGAATGCATGAAACAGCGTGATGCAGCGGTTGCTGCAGCAGGCTGGACCACCACATCGGCCACTGCATGGCGACGCTGCATATGTTGACACAGGGCCGTAGTGACTAGTGTTGAGCGCGAATATTCAAAAAGCAAATTTTTTTTGTGAATATCGGCACTTCGCTAATTTGCGAATATTTCGAATATAGCACTATAAATTCGCTATTTCGAATATTCGTTTTTTTTGGTTTTTTTATTGTTATATTTTTTTCTTTCTGACTTCCCAAAAGTAGTTCTTACCTGTCCTGAGGATTCCTGGCTTCCTGGCTGCTCCAGTCAGTGCCCGTTGCCGCTTCTACCGACTTCCGTGCTCATGGAGCGTCCCCATCACCATGGGAACGCCTCCATACTAGAATGTACTGTCGGATGTGAGAATTAAGTTGAAATCGCAATGCGATTACTTCAAGTTATATTATTCGAATTGCGATTTCAACTTAGCACTGCTATATTCCATATTCGTTAACTTTGTTAATTCTAGCAAGCTGACCCATTAGAAACACAGCTCTAAGTTGAAATCGCAATTCGATTATTATAACTTGAATTAATTGAATTGCGATTTCAACTTAGACCTGGTTTACTATGGTTGGCTTGGTAGAATTAGCGAAGATGATGAATATGACGAATGTATTTGTCATATTCCTCAAAACGAAGATAACGAAGTATTCTCCATCTTCGTTTTAGCTCCATATTCATCAACTTCGCTAATTCTAGCAATCAATCAAATAGGAAAGTTGACTATAGAGACAGCTGTGGTTAATTCGCTATGCGATTATATTACTTTGCTTTTTTTTTTATAAATAGAATAATTATAATAATTATCAAGTATTATAATTTTTTTTTTTTAAAAAGCAAAGTAATATTATCGCATAGCGAATTAAAAACTTAGCTGTCTCTAGTCAACTTTCCTATTTGATTGCTATTATTAGCGAAGTTGACGAATATGGAGCTAAAACGAAGATGGAGAATACTTTGTTATCTTCGTTTTGAGGAATATGACGAATACATTCGTCATATTCGTCATCTTCGCTAATTCTAGATATCAAACCAATAGGAAAGTTACCTTAAGTTAAAATCGCAATACGCGATTATTTAAATCGCATATTAATCGTGATAACTAGAATAATGACGAATAATCGATTTCGACGAATATTCAAGCGAATATTAGACCTGGTCGAAATCGTCGAAATCAAATATGGCACCTCCCGCTCATCACTAGTAGTGACAACATTGGCACCCTGGCCACGCTTCACCTTCTGCCCACAGATTCAACACATGGCCACGTTCACCTCCTCCGGTGGCTAAAGAAATAAAAACTGCCACCTGAGTAGGTGATTCTACCACAAACACTACGAACTGACTGAATGCTACCGCCGCTGCCTCCTTGAACTCCTGCACCGCTACTTCCCGGGTAGGTAGACTCCCGGGTGGTCTACCCCTGGCACATTTGGCTCCCAACCTCCCACTGCTGCCACCCTGCTGACTCCCGGCCACGCTAGCGACTTGCTGGCTGTGCCGCTGGCTCACGGGCAAGCTGCCACCCTCTTCTCCCGATGATGATGAAGCCCCTTCATCGTCCGGCTTCCAAGTGCGATCAGCTACATTATCTTCATCAAGTACTGTCTGCACGTCACTGATGTCCTCCTCAACGGTCTCTGGGTCAGGAGCCTGACCGCTCGTAACACCAGCTCCTGCGCCACTCTCCTCATCACTACTTGCCTGCCTAGCGGCGGATGTCTCCTTCAGATCTTGGCTGGGCAGTAGCTGCTGACTGTCCTCTAGTACCTCGTCCTTGCTATATAGTGGAGCTGAGCCCACAGGATACAATACTTCTGTGGCTCTGGGAACAGAAAAGGACATAGGTAGGTTGAGGACAGGTGAGGGCGCAGGGCCTGCTCCAGGGCCATGCCAACTAAGGGTTGTGTCTGCCAAACCCACTAACTCTTGGCTGGGGGTGTCTGATGTCACTTGCGACAAAGTCGAATATCGAGTAAACCACTCAAAAACTGCTGGGTTGCTGGTCATGACACGACCGCTAGCTGAGACTGGGAGCTCAGGCCTCTCGAAGTGACCCCTGCTGCCCTTACTCTGCTGCGATCTCTGTCAGGCCTGGAACTTCTCTGCCTGACATACCGTTAGATCAAAAAAATAAAAAGATAAAAAAATATATAATTAGAACACCCCAAAAAAGCTTTTACTACAAATAACTGCACCGCTGAGCGGCAAATGTGTTTTTTATTTTTGTGCTAATACACCCCACCAAAGCCTTTACTACAGATAAGTGCATCGCAGAGCGGTAAAAATATTTTTTTCTTTTTGCGCTAATACACCCCACCAAAGCCTTTACTACAGATAAGTGCATCGCTAATACACGTCACAAAAGGCTTTACAATAAATATCTACACCGCTGAGCGGCAAATATATTTTTTATTTTTTGCTAAAACACCCCACAAAAGCCTTTACTACAGATTACTGCACCGTAGAGTGGCAAATGTATTTTTTCTTTTTGCGCTAATACACGTCACAAAAGGCTTTACTACAGATAAGTGCACCGCACAGGGGCAAATAAGACGTAGAAATATTTCCTTGTAATAACCCTAATAAGAACGGTTTGCTGGAAATACAGAGCTTTATAATGGCAATTAGGTTTCCCGGTCAGTGAAATGTTCCTATTACCCAGGCTGTAACCTCCCCGACTGAACCCTGTTCAACATAAATGCTGCGGAATTATTCCTCTCTATCCTTTCCCTACACCATCTTTTCCTGCCTTTGTAAATCTTTTTATTTTTTTTGTAGAATGACGATTTTTCTACCACTGTCCCTAGCGCCTGCAGACATGTCTCTCCCTGCACTAAGTACGCTGGTGAATGGCAGAATCTATGATGGCTGCCTTATTTATAGAACTGTGACATCACAGGGCTGCCTGGCTGCTGATTGGCTGCATGCATGTCAGTCTGGGTGATCCTGCTTTCCCAGACTTCCTTTCTCCGTGTCCTCACACGTGCAGCAGCCATTTTAGGAAAAATGTGATTCATTACTACAAAGGATTTGCATTCTGTGCGGATCAAATTTTTCAATTCGCTCATCTCTAGTAATGACAACTCTGGAGCATCTATTCTTATGACGCTATGTCAGTGGCGTCGCTACAGGGGGGCAAGGGGGGGGGGGCAGTGCTATCAGGGGACATTATACAGGGGTCCTTAGTTATATTACCCCTGTATAATGTACCCTGATACCCCTTAGTTATAATATTACCCATAATGTCCCCTGATACCCCTCAGTTATATAACTGAGGGTAATCAGGGAACATTATACAGGGGGTAATATAACTTATATTACCACTGTATAATGCCTGATAGGCCTCCTGAGTAACTTATATTACCCTTGTATAATTATGTACCCCAATACCCCTTAGTTATATGATCCCGGCGGGGTCATATAACTAAGGGGTATCAGGGTACATTATTATACAGGGGTAATATAACTCAGGGGGCCTATCAGGCATTATACGGTGGTAATATAAGTTATATTACCCCTTTATAATGTCTGATAGCCCTCCTCAGTTATATTACACCCAATGTACCCTGATACCCCTTAATTATATTACCCCGGCGCCAGGGGCGTAGCTGCAGTGGAAGCGGCTGCTTTGGGGCCCTGACCTAGAAGGGGCCCATCCAGGAGGAAGTGGACTAAAAGATTTTGTCAGGGCCTTTTCAACAGTATTACACTATGAAAAAATATACAGATAGTACAGACAGAGTAGGAAACGGATGGAACAGCTGCCGGGCCTGGTCTGAGAGAGAGATCTTTACTAGCCACAGGAATGGGGGCGGCATGAAAGGAAGGGGTTGCGAAAAAGTTAGTGGGGGAGGATGGCCCCATTCAAAAAATTGGTGTGGGGCCCAGTCATTTCTAGCTACGCCACTGCCCTGCGGGGTCATATAACTAAGGGATATCAGGGTACATTATTATATAGGAGTAATATAACTCAGGAGGCCTATCAGACACTGAAGAAGAAGTAATGAAGTATTATGATTAGCTGGTGAAAATTATTAGTGCCCCCCCCATTTTTGACTGTGTATCTTCTGTGCCCCCCTATATATTGATCTTAGAGTCGCCACTGCGCTATGTTATGCCATTCCTCTATTACTCCTTCTAGAAGGTTATAAACATAGGTACAGCTGGGTGTTACCAGTTGGGGTGACATTGACATCACTGGACTGGACAGTGTCAGGCTGCACAGGGTCGTAAAAAACAACTGATAACACCCAGCTGTACCTTCATTCATAACCTTGTAGTACTCTAGCGCAATCTGTTGGATAAATAGGAGGGCGCTCTCATACTGGGCGCACATACAGAACAGCAACCCCAGCACTTACCACCATAAAGCCTCACTGAGCCAGGGAGCCGAGGTCATACCATGCGCTCTGAAGCAAAGCGCCAGCAGCCAGCCCAGCCAAGACCACCAACACAGCCTGACAAAAGCCCAAATAAAAGAGACTATAGAAAGCTGCAAGGAACAATACCTAGAGGAATGGAGGAATGACATACAGAACTCCCAGAAACTCACCGTCTACCAAGCACTGCAGAGGTGGTACACAATGGCCCCTTATCTGGAGAGGCTACACCACCACAAAGACAGACAGACCCTAAGCCTGTACCGTCTGAGCGCCCACAACCTGGAGATAGAGACAGGGCGGCACAGACAGACATGGAAGCCCCGGAAGTAGAGACTGTGTAGACATTGTGACCAGGGGGCCCTGGAGGATGAGGCCCACTTCCTGCTACACTGCAGCAAATACGCACCCGTGAGAACTGCCCACTTCCAGAGACTCTCCGCCTGCATCCCGGATTTCACCTCCACAGATGAGGAGAGGAAACTCTACATCCTACTGGGGAAAGAGGAAACAACCGTCCAAATAGCCGCACGATACGTCGCTACCTGCCACCAACGGAGAGGAACATAATACCCCATGGACTGTATACCCCTTATACTGCCCCCTATACCCCCCTCCCCTATGGACTGTATATCCAAGCCCCCCATACTGTCCCTTGTATCCTCCACACCCTTATGGACTGTAATACCCTAACCCCCTATACCCTTCACTTATTCCCACAACCGAATCCCCCCCCCATTGTTGATGCTTTGTTTGGCTTTGGCAACGCTAAATGTATTTGGTCCTGCCAATAAAGCTCTTGGATTTGGATTTGATAGGTGTTAGGTCAGAATCTGCCCTTAAAACAGCCTTTGAAATATGACTTGGGCTAGAAACCAAAACAATTATTTCCATGAGAAAAAGACACCCATTGTTCGTCTTTTTAATACGGAAAGTATTGTGGTTTGGGTATATGTTCCAAGTGACATTCCAAAGCCTGTTCCTAAATAGCCGTGTAGAGGGTTTGCAATGTAAAATATACATTTTTGCAGACAATGTGTAAAGTAAATTAAACAGAAGACAGTGTACTGCTACTGATGGATCTGGATAGATTGGAAAGAAGTGGCAGATGAGGTTTAACACGGACAAATGTGAGGTTGTGCATATAGGAAGGAAAAATGCATTAGAGATGAGCAAATCGAAGTTGACGAAGTGGAATTCGATCCGAATTTCAGGAAAATTTTTATTCGCACCGAATCCGAATTTCCTGACGCTTCGTGGTAACGAATCACATTTTTTCCTAAAATGACTGCTGCACATGTTAGGACATGGAGCTAAGAGCTCTGGTAACGAGACACAATGTCATGCATGCAGCCAATAAGCAGCCAGCCAGCCCTGTGATATGACAGCCCTATAAATAGCCTCAGCCATCTTGGATTCAGTTATTTTCCAGTGTACTTAGTGCAGGGAGAGACGTTAGCAGCCGCTAGGGAAAGTGCTAGGAAAGACTTGAAAACTTTTAATTATGCTGAATAGAAGTTCAGGGAAAGATCATTAGTAGTGTTGATCGAGCACCAAAGTGCTCGGATGCTCGAGTAGAACACCGCGGGATACTCGGTTGCTCTACCAGGATAGGACAGGTATAAAACAGACACAACACATATATATATATACTATTGTGGTTATGTTTTGGCGCCAACAACTGTTGAGGGCGGGGAGAGAGGAGGGAGAGTTTTGGGGAGGGTGTGTCCACAGGAGGGGCGCCTCAGGAGTAACAGCACAGGTAAAGATGTTTCTGATGTGGATCGCATCAGAACTGTGTTGACTGTTTATGTCAACTCACGCTCCGAAGTGCTCGGCATGTAGGAGGGGGCGTGGTGTAGGGAAGGTGTCTCCTGCATAGCGCTAGTGCGCTCGGCCGGTGGAGGGGGCGTGGTTGAGGGTCCAGCCTCCCCTTTGGGTGCGCGCAATTGGTAGTGCTTCTCTCAGGGGTGACGTCGTAGGCACGCCCCCGGCTGGAGTCCGGAGCTCGTAGTATGTTCGCTGTGCTGCCTTTAGCTGGCATATCACCGCAGCACGAGCGAGCGCTATAACTAGTAGGAGTGTAGTACATAGTTCAAGTTCAGCTGAGGCATAAATAAGTGTTTCTGTTTATATGTTATGCGGGACGATTGTCATATTTCCGCTCATGGACAATTACAATAAATGGCAGGGATGTGGTAATCCCTAATATTAGGCTAAAATATAACAACTATATTACTGTTGGTATTTTTAATGTATATTATATGGGCTGATTGGGTGATGGGCTGATTGAACCTGGAAGACACATTATTAGTGTTTTATATATGCACATGTGTTGTAAACTGGTGGATATGGGATTGTGTGGTGATTGGCATGATTGATTTACATGTATGGTGTACTTTTATAAGTTTGGCTTTATTAGAGGTGCGGGATTAAAAGCTAGGAAAGAAGGACAAATCTTATTATTAACCTAAGTAAAAAACGATTATAAAAATACGCAAATGGACCATAATAAAAAGTATATATATGGAAATTAAAATAAGAATAATAAATAAAAATAAAGGAGTCTATATAGGAGTTATCTGGCCCTGATAAGGGATGGACGCATATGTCAGGTACCTATAGGTGCTTATATTTTGGTTGTTTGTCTATTTTTTATTTTTTAGTTATTGCAAAGAAATATATGAATTATCGGGAATGGTTTCATAGTATAGTTTCATTCATTTCGTTTAGCCCATAAGGGGCTAACGTATCAAGTTGATAAATCCAGAAGACCTCTCTTTTCAGAAGATTATCAAATCTATTGAAGGGGTTTTCTGGTATTTGTTCAATGGGTGTAACTTGGATTGGGTGTTTTTCTTTTTCTAGGGTGGACGTGCAGTGTCTGGACAGACTGTGTTTTGCGTAGTGTCTTTGAATGTTGTACCGATGCTGATTTATCCGGTAGTGTAGGGGTTGTGTGGTGCGGCCAACGTATTGTAGGTCACAACCACATTCGATCAGGTAAATTACAAAGTTTGCTTGACAGGACATGCGTTGTTTGATGGGGAATGTTGCACCATTATCTTTGGTAGGTGCACCTAGTGTTAGATACAATTGGTCTGCCAGGGGGGTTGATGACACTCTTATGTATTTTGGGAAGGTGGTAAAAGTAGGGGTTACAGGGAATACGTGGTAATAGGACTTTTTTTTCTTTTTTATTTATATATTGTTTTTCACAGGCGGACTTATTTAGATCAGTTCATTTCTTATTAACCTCAGGAAATGGGTTGTGTGTGACCTTGGTGTAATAAGATGTATCACTGAGAATCCTCTGAGCCTCCATTTCATAGTCACTGTAATTTAGAATTACAATGCCCCCCCCCCCTATATCTGCTGGGCGTATAATTAGTTATTCACTATTCCTTAGGTTTTTGAGTGCTTTCTGTTCATGTATTGTGAGGTTTCCTTTATATTGGAGCGTATTTGGCTCATTTGGGACACTTTTTAGGTCTGTAGTGACACGGTCGAAGAAGATTTGTCCTTCTTTCCTAGCTTTTAATCCCGCACCTCTAATAAAGCCAAACTTATAAAAGTACATCATACATGTAAATCAATCATGCCAATCACCACACAATCCCATATCCACCAGTTTACAACACATGTGCATATATAAAACACTCATAATGTGTCTTCCAGGTTCAATCAGCCCATCACCCAATCAGCCCATATAATATACATTACAAATACCAACAGTAATATAGCTGTTATATTTTAGCCTAATATTAGGGATTACCACATCCCTGCCATTTATTGTACTTGTCCATGAGCGGAAATATGACAATCGTCCCGCATAACATATAAACAGTAACACTTATTTATGTCAACTCGCATGCCTCAGCTGAACTTGAACTATGTACTACACTCCTACTAGTTATAGCGCTCGCTCGTGCTGCGGTGATATGCCAGCTAAAGGCAGCACAGCGAACATACTACGAGCTCCGGACTCCAGCCGGGGGCGTGCCTACGACGTCACCCCTGAGAGAAGCACTACCAATCGCGCTCGCCCAAAGGGGAGGCTGGACCCTCAACCACGCCCCTAGCACTAGCGCTATGCAGGAGACACCTTCCCTACACCACGCCCCCTCCTACATGCCGAGCGCTTCAGAGCGTGAGTTGACATAAACAGTCTCACTTTACATAATCTCCCTAACACGTGTTGGGACTTTATATATTTTTATTTACATTTGGTCACTAGGACCATAGGTGTCCCTAGGTTAACACGTGTTACTAATATAATTAAAAATTTAACGTTTATTTCATGTCCATAAAATACTAGAACTCTATAGTTAAAAATATCAGCTTTGCCTGCTTTATATGTATAAATAATTATAATAGGTCTATTTTTTGTAATCCACTAGAGGGCACTCTTCACTAGTATACATTAGATTCTCTGTCTAATTCTTATGGCATAATCTGTGCTCACTGAATGCGCTCTGTTATTTCCACAGGGCGCTAGCTGCTAACAGTGATGTCCTTGTGGAATACATTACTTGTGCTAATGTATCCAATAGACCCCTATCATTACTAGGCACACGCTGGCTAAAACCACACTAGTAACACTTGCTGCCCCCCGACATGTTTCGCCAAGCACTTGGGGTTTGGGCAGTGAAGTTGGGGGCAGCATGTCGGGGGGCAGCAAGTGTTACTAGTGTGGTTTTAGCCAGTGTGTGCCTAGTAATGATAGGGGTCTATTGGATACATTAGCACAAGTAATGTATTCCACAAGGACATCACTGTTAGCAGCTAGCGCCCTGTGGAAATAACAGAGCGCATTCAGTGAGCACAGATTATGCCATAAGAATTAGACAGAGAATCTAATGTATACTAGTGAAGAGTGCCCTCTAGTGGATTACAAAAAAATAGACCTATTATAATTATTTATACATATAAAGCAGGCAAAGCTGATATTTTTAACTATAGAGTTCTAGTATTTTATGGACATGAAATAAACGTTAAATTTTTAATTATATTAGTAACACGTGTTAACCTAGGGACACCTATGGTCCTAGTGACCAAATGTAAATAAAAAAAGACATAAACAGTCAACACAGTTCTGATGCGATCCACATCAGAAACATCTTTACCTGTGCTGTTACTCCTGGGGCGCCCCTCCTGTGGACACACCCTCCCCAAAACTCTCTCTCCTGTGTTCTGTTTTATACCTGTTTTACTGTCCTGATGAAGGGGGTTATTCACCCCTGAAACGCGTAGACAAATAAAGCCATTTGAATTATACGCTTTATCTGAATGGTATCCTTGGCAGCGCCCGCAGAAAAGGTTCATCCGTTTTTATTTAATCCACGTCTGACTTCAACTCCAGCACCCGTACACTTTTTGGGCGCAGGCAGGAACACAGGCTGCAGCCAAGCCCCCATTTACTGGTCGAGATATACACCAGCAGGAGCCTGTACAGCTGTTGTGACTACCTCAGCGAATTTTATGCACATATACAATAATATTGTCAGCAATACCAGACATGAGGCGCTGTCCTCTCTCTCTTTCTTTTATATCTCTCCTTGCAAATGTTATACAGGAGATGTAGCGCAGGTAATGTCGCTGTCACCAGCAGCGAAAAAATGTGACTTAATGTCATTGATATTTAGGATGCGCAAACGTTATACAGGAGATGTAGCGCAGGTAATGTCACTGTCTGCAGCGTCTACGGAAAAAGTACATTGGATGTCACAGATATTTTTAGTATGCTCACACAATAAACAGGAGATGTAGAGCAGATAATGTCGCTTTCCAGAGCGTCTACGGAAAAAGTACACTGGATATTACAGATATTTTTAGGATGCGCAAACGTTATACAGGAGATGTAGCGCAGATAATGTCACTGTCCGCAGCGAACACTGTCTACGGAAAACGTACACTGGATGTCACAGATATTTTTAGGCTGCGCACACGTTATACATGAGATGTAGCGCAGATAATGTCGCTGTCTGCAGCGGCCAAACAATTGCAAGCTATTTAGCGCAGGTTGCACTAAAAATATATATTGCTGCCAGATACAACTATAGTCCTTAAAAGGACTTTTTGATCTTTAACAATTGCACACAATTTAGCGTAGGTTGCTCTAAAAATATATATTGCTGGCATACACAAAAATAGTCCTTAAAAGCAGCAGTCCCCAACCGCCGGGCCACGGCCCAAGACCGTGCCCTGGAAGATTGCTTGCCGGGCCGCAGTGGAGAGAGGAGTGTAGACGCCAGGCGCATGCGTGCTGTACGCACACATCAGAGTGGCCAGAGTCAGTAGGGACGGAGGGAGGGAATCCCTCCCTCCCATGACGCGGCCGCTGCAGAGCCCAATAAAATGAGCGGGCTTTGATGCTGCCCACACCACTGCCACCAATGAATGTGTGGCTAATATTAAAGGCGGAGGAGGGACGGTTTACCGCTGCGCCGTCTCAGCTAGTGTGCTGGGCAAACGGCAGCAGCGGCAGCCTCCTCCTCCTCCTGAGTCTTGTGTTCTCCAGTCCCCAGCCATTAGTACTCTGAATAGCAGCCGCTGCAGGTACCTGGCCCAGACCCCGTCCCACACACTGCAAGATTATTAGCCTGCCTGCAAAATAAAGGCAGGCAAAAAACATGTATCAGGCAGCAAGCAAGATTTGGGGTTAATGTGACTCATTAACCGCAATGTTGCCAGTAGCCATAATTTGAGAAGATGGGGTCACCTAATATTAATCTGAGGTACATGGTACAATTACATTAGTACCCCCATGTACCTCACATTAGAAGTAAGTGGCCCCAAGCTCCTCTTCAAATAATAGGCAACATTGGGTTAACCATTAATGTGAGGTACACATGATGAGGTTACTTACTATTAATGTGAGACACATGCAGGTCCAAATTGATAAAACAATGTGCCTCATATTAAAAGCAAGTTACTCCAGCATGTACCTGATGCCATTAACCCCATCGTTATATAGTGTTAAATATTTTAATATGCACCTTGTGTTTTGATATGCGTGTGAATCAATCAGCGCCAACGAGCACCCCATAAGCCCCGCCCACCCCCTAAGCCTGGGTCCCTGGGAAAATTGTCTTGCATGAAACTGGTTCTTGGTGCAAAAAAGTTGGGGATCACTGCTTAAAAGGACTTTTGGGTCTCTAACACCAACCCTGCCTAACAAAAAATTTAATTCAATTCCCTACACTATCTGTCCCTTCTACAGCACCGCTCTCTCTGACTAAGACTAGCCGAACCACGTGTCATCGGGTTCTTTATAGCACCCGAGGATGCGTTCTGGCCAGCCAATCACTGTAATGCCAGTAACCAACATGGCTACAGCATTACAGTGAGTGGCAGTACTTACCTGCACATTTATTGGCTGCATAGCAGCCAACAAATGTGCGGGGAGGAGACTCGAGCGTTGCTCAATCAACACTAGTCATTAGAAGTGTAGGGAAAGATACGCTGGAAAATGGCAGAATCTAAAATGGCTGCCGTATTTATAGGGCTGTGACATCACAGGGCGGGCTGACTGCTGATTGGCTGCACGCATGCATGTCAATCTGGGTGATCCCGCCTTCCCATAGTTCCTTGCCCCATTTCCTCAGTCCTCACACACGTTTCCTGAAATTCCACTTTGTCTGATTCGATTTGCTCATCTCTAGTGAATAGCTTCAGAATTCGATTCTACGTTTTAAAACAAGAATCCGAAGTTGGCTTCAGTACAGATGTAGCAGCTGGTACGAAACCTGACTTTGGATTCCTAATTTAAAATGTTTTTTTAAAGATGAAGAAATGAATGCTGAATAAATTCACAGACGTCTCGCGCCAATACAGTTTAATGATATGCGGAGACAGCATTAAAACCAAAGTTATTGAACAAATCAACTTCAGATTGATGATCCGAAGCTCGATTCACTCAACACTAGTCATAATATTACAGGTTACAGTTATTAGATTATGGCAAAGGGTTTTTTGATCCAGAGAGTTTTTCTGGATTTGGAGTTTATTTCTCTAAAGTGATGGCATTGACTCCTACCTAATGAAGGTTTTTTGCTTTCTTTTGGATCATTTTGGCAGGATAATTAGCTGAAATGGATACTATGAAATTATATCACTATGTCACACTAAATTATAGGGTAGCCATCCAATAGCACACTTATCTCTAAAAGGGTGGTTCCCCGGAGCCTATCAAGATAGCCTCTGGCTGCCGAATGCAAGTTGTGACTGAGTAAAGAGGTGGCCGAGATTTTGTAAACAGCTCTATTATCCTGTTTCATTATATCCCATAGAAGTGAATGGGAATTCTGAAAACAGCATAGCACAGCGAGCCGGACATGTTCCATGTAGCAACGCACACATCATTGTAGAGGATAAGGAAGAAATACCAAATTTGCTCTATCTATCCATTTGTATCCTGCATATACCATACTCTGAAATGTTCCCTTGCAGGCATCAGTCTGAGCAATGGTGAACGGTGGAAACTCATCCGAACCTTTACTGTGAGGACCCTGAAGAGCTTTGGGTTTGGAAAGAAAAGTATTGAGGAAAAAATTCAAACAGAAGCACAATGCATTGTGGATGAATTTAGAAAATCTAATGGTAAGATATGTAGTATGCCAACCTCATAACTGGACATGAGCAGGTCTACAACTATGTTGGGTTAAAGAACCTGCTACTGAAAATGATATGAAAATGAGAGGTTATTGACCAGTTGGTCATCTATATTCTAGTGATAACCAGTGTCACCAAATAAATAAATAAATAACTAAGTAACTTATATAAATATTAGGTTTAGAGAAGGATGTCTGAATCTGAAGTCTTCCCAATAGTCAGATAGAGGGAGCTCTGGATTCTTAAAGGGGTTGGAAACGGCAAGATGGGGCTAAGAGACAATCCAAGGTGGCTGAGTGAACTGACGTTCTGCTGTTCCTGTAGCTCATATTGCAGTGAATGAAAGCTATGCAAACAGTAAATAGTAATACAAGATATACTGCTTTAGTAACTCCTGAGTTACGGAAACCACACAGGTGGCTGTGCTACGCTGTTTGTATGGCTCCCATTAGAGATGAGCATATTCTCCCCCTCTAATAGTGTCCTACACTCTCTGTTAGTTTACAGTTTGCAGCAACATTGTCCCTAGTGAATGAAGATTTTGTGACGTCTCTAAGGAAATAGAAGACAGCGCAAGATAAGGTTTTTATAGGGCTCTGCTTAGCTGTATCATTACAGGGGGGTGGCTACCTGCAGATTTTTGGGCTGCCAGACATTATGGGTGATCTCACATTCCCGGGTTTGTCTCCCATGCAATTACTTTCACTTTCTAACATGTACAGCCGCTATTTTAGGAAAACTGATTTATTACCACGAAGCGCGAGGAAATTAGGATTTGTTTAGAATCAAAGTTTTCCTAAACTTCGGAGTGAATTCCGCTTCGAATGCTTTGCTTCGCTCAACACTTGCTCCTATTTACTGCAATGGGAGCTACAAGAACAGCAGAGCGCCGGATCTCTCAGCTGTTTCCTAGCCATCTGGGATCGTCTTTTAGTCTCATCTCACCTTAGAAACAGCAAGGTAGGACAACTCCTTTAATCTTCAAACCATTTTGTACCTGGAATACTACGTGTATCCAAAACTAAGAGACAAACATCTCCAGTACATATAATAACACCTGCATCAGATCGCCCACACACTTTTTGAAAACCTACAGTACATACTTGTTTATTTAGGAGCACAAGTTCCACTATTTGCACTCTTACAGAAAACTCATTGGGAATTTATTCATAGAGATGTTTTCTTGGGAGAATCCCAATATTCAATCATCCTTACCTTTTTTGAGAGCCAAAAAGTCATGATAGATATGAAGGATGGTTTTGGTAAAATGCCCAGTTCCATTCCAGGTCAACCGTTTGACCCAGATAAGAAGCTTATGGATGCTTTTTCGAATGCTCTCTGTGCTGTCGTATTTGGAGATCGTTTCGAGTACAAGGACGAGAGGTTTATTCAGTTACTTGCCATTGCCGAAGAATCTTTCCATCTTGCAAGCTCTTCCTGGGGACAGGTAAATGACTTGAGTAGAAGTACTGCAATCTGATGCTGTTAGGCTCTAGATAACGTTAGTGCACAGAGTAACATATTGGTATCATGTCCTTAGGACAGCATGCATGAAGTTGATTCAAACAATGTACAGTAGATCATCTGGAAAGGGAAGTCCTAAACAGGGTTTAACCACCCAATAAAAAAAGAGGAATAAGAACGACCTCTCTGCTACTTGGGTACAGTTGTGTTCAAAATTATTCAACCCCCACTGAAATTGAGTGTTTTGGCCAGTTTGACATTGATTTTGATCATTTCAGTTATCTTGTTTACAATTAAATCAAAGAGGCACTTGTAAGTCAGACAAATATAACATAACCTTTATAATGAAATAACCACAAATGTATTTTCTGTGCTCACATCATTATCAGTTTTATTCAACCCCCAAGTGACATTCAATCTTAGTACTTAGTACAACATCCTTTTCCAGTTATAACAGCTTTTAAACGTGAAGCTTAGCTTGACACAAGTGTCTTTCAGCGATCTACGGGTATCTTCGCCCATTCTTCATGGGCAAAAGCCTCCAGTTCAGTCACATTCTTAGGCTTGCGCGCTGCAACTGCTTTCTTTAAGTCCCACCAGAGGTTCTCAATCGGATTTAAGTCTGGTGACTGCGATGGCCACTTCAAAATGTTCCAGCCTTTAATCTGCAACCATGCTCTAGTGGACTTGGAGGTATGCTTGGGATCATTGTCCTGTTGAAAGGTCCAACGTTTCCCAAAATGTGACGGACTGCATCACATTTTCATCCAATATCTCTTGGTACTGAAGAGAATTCATGGTACCTTGCACACGCTGAAGCTTCCCTGTACCTGTAGAAGCAAAACAGCCCCAAAGCATGATAGACCCCCTGCCATGCTTCACAGTAGGCAAGGTGTTCTTTTCTTCATAGGCCTTGTTCTTCCTCCTCCAAACATAGTGTTGATCCATGGGCCCAAACAGTTCTAATTTTGTTTCATCAGTCCACAGATCACTATCCCAAAACTTTTGTGGTTTGTCCACATGACTTTTGGCATACTGCAGTCGACTCTTCTTATTCTTTGGAGACAGCAAGGGGGTGCGCCTGGGAGTTCTGGCATGGAGGCCTTCATTACGCAGTGTGCGCCTTATTGTCTGAGCTGAAACCTCAGTACCCACATTTGACAAATCTTTTTTCAGTTCCTCAGCAGTCACACGGGGACTTTTCTCCACTTTGCGCTTCAGGTAGCGCACAGCAGTCGAAGTCAGCATCTTCTTTCTGCCACGACCAGGTAGCGTTTCAACAGTGCCCTTTGCCTTGAATTTGCGAATGATGCTTCCTATCGTGTCTCTTGGTATGTTTAACATCTTTGCAATCTTCTTATAGCCATTGCCCTTCCTGTGAAGAGAAATCACCTCTTCTCTTGTCTTCCTGGACCATTCTCTTGACTTCACCATGTTTGTAAACACACCAGTAAATGTCTAGAAGGAGCTGAGTATCACAGTCCTTTTAAATCTGCCTAATTGGTGCTTATTATGCTTGATTGCTGCTCCTTGACATCCACAGGTGTTTTCAATACCTGATCGAAAACACTTGAATGAACCTCTGTTCTTAGGAGTGGTAGTCTTTAAGGGGTTGAATAATTGTGTCAATGAAGAAATCACAAAAAAAAACATTTAATACTGTATTACAAAAACAACTGATGTCATTTTAGTTACATTTGGTTCTTTAAAAAGTCCTTGTAAGATTTCATTCTGAACACAATTACAAATGTACACTAAATTCCCTAAAACCCTTTACAGCATTGGGGGTTGAATAATTTTGAACACAACTGTATGCACTGTACACCTTTGTTTATGTGGTTGTACTTTCTGGGCCTACTTAGACTGATGTACAAAAGGTAGCACTGGTAGATTTATAATGTAAACTTAACTTTGTAGGATTTTCAGAATAATGCATTCTGAGGCTGTAGATCAGATTCTAAATCAATGACTGAAAACCCTATTTCTAATCAATCACCATCTTTGTATTCTTTTTGGCATGACAGCTGCAGAGCATTCTGCCCACAATCATGAACTATGTTCCAGGACCTCACCAAAGGATGAACACTCTCTCACAAGAATTGGCTGATTTTATAAATGAGAGAGTGAAGGCAAGTCAGGAGACTCTGGATCTCAGCTCACCCAGACATTTCATTGACAGCTTCCTCATCAAAATGGAAGAGGTAATCACTCACAGAGTAAAAGGGAATCTTTTATAGAATCCAGTGAACTTTAGATATAAATACTACAGTATCAATAGTTTTGGATTGTTAGTTGCAATGTTTTTCCACAAATTACTACTCTTGTTCATAGGCTATGTATGCTACTGCAACTATCATTCAAGCAAACAGGGCAAATTTGCAATACCAGATACAGCCTATATACAGTATGTGAACCCTTTGGAATGATATGGATTTCTGCACAAATTGGTCATAAAATGTGATCTGATCTTCATCTAAGTCACAACAATAGACAATTGCAGTCTGCTTAAACTAATAACACACAAAGAATTAAATGTTACCATGTTTTTATTGAACACACCATGTAAACATTCACAGCGCAGGTGGAAAAAGTATGTGAACCCCTAGACTAATGACATCTCCAAGAGCTAATTGGAGTGGGTTGTCAGCCAACTGGAGTCCAATCAATGAGATGAGATCGGAGGTGTTGGTTACAGCTGCCCTACCCTATAAAAACACACACCAGTTCTGGGTTTGCTTTTCACATGAAGCATTGCCTGATGTGAATGATGCCTCTCACAAAATTGCTCTCAGAAGACCTACGATTAAGATTTGTTGACTTGCATAAAGCTGAAAATGTTGTACTTTATTTGGTTTGCAGTGAGCTGTTGCATTGCTTGTTTTGTTTAACAGTCTTGTTCTCAGCCATAGCAACGTGCCCCTGCGCTTTGGGATGTGCTGACTGACCCCCTTTTTTTTCTCTGCAGTTTGTGCTGGAGGTGTGGCTGCCTCCCCAGTCGTGCACTCCTGACCAGCTCTTCTGTCCCACAGGTTGATTTTAATTAATGTTAGTATATAGCTTGGCCCGCTCCCCCTCACTCACTGAAGCCATCTGGCACCAGGAGAGAGATAGTGTGTGGACTCTCATTGCAGTCCTTGGTGACCATGTGGCGCCAGGGGTGGTGTGGAGTGGGCCCAGCGTGCATGCTGGTAACTGCTTTCCCTGGATATAATGGAGGCCATTTTGGCACCGAAAATGACAGAAATTCAGGCGGATCCAGCATGTAAGTGGAACCTGCACTTTCTGAATTATATGATAGCCGCTATGGCACATAACAGGTATATTTAGTGTTGGGAACCCGTCTAACTAGAGATTGCCTTGACGTTCGGCAGACGGGCTCAAATAATTTTGTACAAAACGATTTGCTAAGTATCTCTAACTTATTAGTTCAGCATTTGCAATTATGATGCAATTTTGTACTTTATTTGGTTTGCAGTGAGCTGTTGCATTGCTTGTTTTGTATAAAGCTGAAAAGGGTTATAAAAGTATCTCCAAAAGCCTTGCTGTTCATCAGTCCACGGTAAGACAAGAGAACAGCGCAGACTGCTCAATGAGGTGAAGAAGAATCCTAGTGTCAGCTAAAGACTTACAAAAGTCACTGGCATATGCTAACATCCCTGTTAGCGAATCTACGATACGTAAAACACTAAACAAGAATGTATTTCATGGGAGGATACCACAGAGGAAGCCACTGCTGTCCAAAAAAAACATTGCTGCACGTTTACAGTTTGCACAAGAGCATCTGGATGTTCCACAGCAGTACTGGCAAAATATTCTGTGGACAGATGAAACCAAAGTTGAGTTGTTTGGAAGAAACACATAACACTATGTGTGGAGAAAAAGAGGCACAGCACACCAACATCAAAACCTCATCCCAACTGTGAAGTATGGTGGTGGTGGGGGGGCATCATGGTTTGTGGCTGCTTTGCTGCGTCAGGGCCTGGACGGATTGCTATCATTGAAGGAAAAATGAATTCCCAAGTTTATCAAGACATTTTGCAGGAGAACTTAAGGCTATCTGTCCGCCAGCTGAAGCTCAACGGAAGATGGGTGTTGCAACAAGACAACGGCCCAAAGCATAGAAGTAAATCAACAACAGAATGGCTTAAACAGAAGAAAATACGCCTTCTGGAGTGGCCCAGTCAGAGTCCAACCCGATTGAGATGCTGTGGCATGACCTCAAGAAAGCGATCCACACCAGACATCCCAAGAATATTGCTGAACTGAAACAGTTCTGTAAAGAGGAATGGTCAAGAATTACTCCTGACCGTTGTGGACGTCTGATCTGCAAATACAGGAAATGTTTGGTTGAAGTTATTGCTGCCAAAGGAGGTTCAACCAGTTATTAAATCCAAGGGTTCACATACTTTTTCCACCTGCACTGTGAATGTTTACATGGTGTGTTCAATAAAAACATGGTAACATTTAATTCTTTGTGTGTTATTAGTTTAAGCAGACTGTGCTTGTCTATTGTTGTGACTTAGATGAAGATCAGATCACATTTTATGACCAATTTGTGCAAAAATCCATATCATTCCAAAGGGTTCACATACTTTGTATTGCAACTGTACATGAGTGGCACTGTTTCCAGAAATAAAAAAAAGAGCAGACCTCTTTTTCTTTGAATTATTTCCCCTTTTTAAAAAAAAAAAACACAGTTTTGTCGGAGTAAGCATTTGCACCACATTTATTACGTTTTTGCACCATATTTAAGGTTAGATGCATCATGCCTGGCATTTTGCATTTACCAAGGTGCAACATAAGTTTTACAGGCAGGTATACATTTTTAGCCAGATTTATCATTGCAACTTTTTTCAAAAAGTCAAAAGAGTTCTCCAGTCCCCTGGTAGTGTACAAACTGACTACACCTTTGCAATAAATACGATTAGACTTTAGACTGAAAGACCCATTCCGTGAAACACATCTGACAAATGGCATTCTAAATTTTGTAAATGCATCATAAAAAAATGACTTCAAACCAAGCAGACACTCCCCAAAAATAAAGCAAAAAATTGCGTATTAATACCCCCTTAGACAGGCAGCTGAAAGATGCACTTACTTTATCACAGTGGCTCAAACTGTTTCGTATTTTTTTATTTTTTATGATGAAACACTTTTGTTTAAAGGGGTTGTCCAGGTTTAGAGCTGAACCAGGACATATCCCCATTTTCACCCAGGCAGCCCCCCTGACTTGAGCATTGGAACAGTTCATGTTCTGATGCTCTCCTTTGCCCTGCGCTAAATCACGCAGGGCAAAGGCATTTTCTGGAGTTCCAGTGATGAACTGGGCTCCTCTTAGAGCTGCCAGGCGGAGGTTTCCACCCAGCAGTGAGCCCGGTGACGTCACTGATGGGTGGGCTTTAGTGCTGCCCTAGCCTGTAAAATGGCTAGGGAAGTGCTAAAGCCCGCCCATCAGAGCCGGTGACATCACCAAACACACTGCTGGGCGGAAGCCTCCACCCAGCAGTGTGTTATTGTAAATAAAAGAACCCTTGCCGCGCGCAATCCTGGGGGGCTGCTTGGGTGAAATTATGGGTATGTCCGGGGTTCAGCTCTGAACCCAGACAACCCCTTTAACTTTATACCAACTTTTATTTAGGTTGTGTTGTGCCAGAATTTTGGCACAGTTTTTTGGACATTGTTGCATCTAAAAACATCCCCCCTTGTGTGCCTCTTTGTTGAGCTGTGAAAGACTAAGAGGTGAGCTAGACACAGTGGATTATTCTTTTCGTCACATTAGCTGTAGATCTAAAAACTGATGCAACGTTTTGTGCCAGAAATGCACCAGATTTGGCACATTTTACAGCAAGGTCTAAATGCAATTACATTAGTAAATTTGCCTGTCTACTAAAGGTCATAGCGAAACTGTTGTATTCTTAGGGCTCATGCAAATGAACATGTGCTGCCCGTGCCATGCATTGGGGAGCGCAAATTGCGGTCCCCAATGCATTTGCACCTCCGTGTGACCTGAGCTGATGAATGCAGACCAATTTCACTTGATTGGGTCCACGATCCGTCCGCACTGCAAACAAATAGAGCATGTTCTATTTTTTTGCGATTCGGAGGCATGGACAGAAATGCCACGGAAGCACTCCTTAGTGCCCGTACATTGCAGACCTGCCGTGTGCAGGAGCCCTTAAAGGGAGACTGTCAGCAGTTTTGACTATGCTAAGCTGTGAACTACATTAGACAGAAACTGGAGAGAGCCACACAAAGATATTGTTTGTGGGGAATTTCATCAGTAGTGAGTCAAAATGTACAGCTGCATTCTACCAGGATCTGCTCTCAAGTGCCGAGGAGGCTGAGCTTCATTGTGAAGTGCTCTCTGTGTTTAGCTGCTTCACAGCTCCTACCCTTTGCTTTGAGTGACAGCTGTAGCATCCAATCAGGAAACCACTACAGATGTCATTTAGTCTAGAGGGGAGCAGCTGTGAAGCAGCTTAATGCACATGCACCTTCTCACTTGAGAGAGCAGAATCTGACAGAATGAAACCTCATATTCACACTACTCTTGATGAAAAAAACTCCACAAAAAGGTGTATTTGTACTGTTCTCCTTGCTCTTTTGTCAGAACTGGAAGACTCTCTTTAAAGGGTATATGCTTTCAAAATATTTATATTGACATTCAGTACCATGAGGACAGGTCAATCCACCACATAAAGGAGTCTGTAAACTGACACCTGCTTGAATTTCCAAGTACACCAGCCGCCCATCAAAAACCATGATTGGTTTGAATCGCCCTCCTAGACATCGTATGCTGTGCCAGAGATTTCCAGTGGTTGGGAACAGGTTTCTCGTAATTTTCATTGGCCCTTTTAGCTTCACATAGTGGTGGTGCCAGCTCATTATCTTCTGACATATGTCTATGACTTACCCAAAAATAAATTTTAGATGGATTTCACCATTAAATGAGTTTTCCTAGATATTCCACCCCAAAGACTTATGGTAGAACAAAAAAGTGTTGTGGCACTCACTCTTCAGTGCACAGCAATGTCCATAGGAGTAGAGAATTGCCTGGCGCTGCAGCTCAACTAGCCTTAGCCAATTGAATGGTCTCAGCAGTCTTGGGTATTGCACACTAGAGTATTATTGTTTGAACTCTTGTTTTGGTGCGAACAGTCAACAACCTACTCTGTATTAGGAGCTTCCAACTGAATTTTAGTACTCAATCCTTTTGTTCTTCCCAGAGATACGCTTTCTCCTGTCACCCCATTAAAAACACGTATATGCTCGCCCAAGCCCAACATGTAAGTGTATGGGGAAGCTACAAGAGACACTGAAGGTGCATGTCATGCTGTTGGTCTATGCCCACTGCTGTTTTGCTGTACCAGGCAGGCGCGGATATTATTCTACTCTCCCTGTGTGGGACTAGTGCTCAGTGAGATGTCCTTCATCACTGCTAGAGTTAATGCTTTCCTTGCGCTATCAGCCCAGCTGCTGGTTAAAGAGCTTATTATCAACCTTCCTATTTATGTAGCTGGGCTGTGGATCCACCTCCTCATCTGGGCTGTGAGGTTGTCCAGTCTTTAGAAACCAGCAAAGGTGATCTGTTGTCTGAAATACCCGTGTAACGAACCTTGCCTGTCTACTGATTCTTCTCTTTGCCGCACACCTTGACCTTGGAACGGTGACCTGGACTATGCACGTACTCTGCCTGCTCCAACCTTGGAATTGTTATTTGGAATATGCGAGTACTCAGCCTGCCCTGACTTTGGACTGTGTTCAAACTACACTTTTGCTTCAGTCCTTGGTGCTTTACACTGGTTTCTCTGACCACCGTGGGTCAGCAGCCAACTACACCAGGACTACTCCAGGAGAAAGCGGCCTGGCTGGTTCCCTGCAAGTGATATCCAGACCCTGTACAGGGGTTAAAGGGTAAAAACCATTGAACAGCCAGGACAACGCCCTTAGGCTTAACCCAAAGTCAAAAAAGTTAGTTGGCACAGTGGGTCCACACCCACTGCCAGTTTCAGTGCATGTTCTTGCTATCCCAGTAGCATTTCATTCTGCTGACTGGTCGGGGACCCAGGGGGCCCCACTATCATTTAGTGATGGCCTAAGGATTAATGTAATATGCTAGAAGCTTGATTATAATTAAAGGAAACCTATTGGAAACTTGTTCCCCCCCTAACAATGTTCCTATTCGCCCAAAGAACATACGATACGATAAAAAACTAACTTTGATGCTTGCGCGTGCCATATGCAAATCAGTACAAGGAGTTAAAGGGGCTATGCCATGATTGATGTAAAAAATGTAAATCAGACATCATATAGTACATAATAATCCCTTTCTAACAAAGCGAGAACCAGCCCTGTACCTCACATGGATCCAGAGATCTCCCCATTTTTTGCTATAATTTATCTGCTAGATTTATATAAGGTTGGCAGCTCAGGGTGTGTGTCCTTTCTCAGGGGGCATGTCCTTTCTGCTGCAGCAAAGTCCTTGTAACTGTCACAGCTTTTTACAGTAGATAGGGCTAGTGGCAGTTAAAGGATGGAATTGAGCATGTGTATCTAATAGGTGGAAGTGCGCATTACTATGAGTAAGTCTGTGAAGGTCCTCATTCATCCAGGTCATGGTATATCAGTAGTTATAAGTCAGAGCAGCTGGAGTTGTATATATTCTTGAACACTTTTTGCTAGTCACCTGAACAGCTTTATTAATTAGAATGAATTGTATGAGAAATTTCCAGCACTAAATACTGGTTACTCATGCTTCAGTCATGGATATAAGATTTTGATTGCATTTGCATCACTGAAGCATATAGATATGATTAAACCGCCTCTGGAGAGGTTTTTGAACAGTATTGCCAGTGGTAGACAATACATGTTGCACCCTTCCACCTCTATTCAAGCTTTGTTTCTCCAATTTACGTTAACATAAATAGCTATCTTCACACCTCATTTCAACCAGTCCTAAGGCAAACCTCACTGTCATCTGACAAGTGACCTTTGACGTTCAGATGTAGGTACACAGCCGAGTCCTGACTGCAAGTGCTGGCTCTTATGAAAATAAATAAAAAGTCAATATAATTCAAAAGAGGTAGGCTCTAAATATATATATACAGTTGCAAGAAAAAGTATGTGAACCCTTTGGAATTATATGGATTTCTGCACAAATTGGTCATAAAATGTGATCTGATCTTCATCTAAGTCACAACAATAGACAATCACAGTCTGCTTAAACTAATAACACACAAAGAATTAAAGGTTAGCATGTTTTTATTGAACACACCATGTAAACATACACATGTATATACCCTACCTATTTTTGAATGAGAATGCCCTTAATGCTAAATGTCCATGTGGGTGATGGGCAGGGAATAAAATAATGCAATGGCCAGTGGTGTTAGTAGAGTCAGTAACCTGGCCAGATTGATCTTCAAAAAAGTCTTTCCTTACTGTGCACCAAATAGGAGTTATAGTACATCCAGTAATTATCACAGTGCAAATTCCACCCATATGTCCAAGCATGAGCTAAAGCGGTAGTTGGAAACAATGGCACTCAGATTATTCTTTCTATTGCTACAGTCTCTAGTACTGGGATGTCTGGCTATTAACCAACATCTGTCACAATGTCTGCAATTTGCACAGTGGCATGTGGTTCCAATAATGTGGCTGGTCAAATCCTACCTGAAGTCTGCAGAGAGTCTTAACTTGTTATTCCTCCACTGCAGCAGGGCCTGAGAATGTTTTACGCTAATCACCTTGCTGACTGAAATGTAGCTCTTGAATCTACTTATCCGGGGTGCATATGGTATCTTAACGTGTTACACCAATGCAGCAGCAAAGTCTGTAAGGCTATATGCTGATTACCTTGCTGACTGTCAAGCTGTGGCCATGAAAATTCGCAAATTCTTCTCACTCTTTCTCTGCACTAAATTTGAATGCCTTAGAGGAGAAGCACATGCTGTTTGCTCCTGCTTCTTCCAGGCATGTCCACACACTCCTACTCCTAGCACAACTAGAATTTTTCCCTAGAACTAGAGGGAGGGGCCAGCCCACACCTTAAGCACCAAGAGACTGGGCCAGGATTGTTAACTATGATCATGCCTGTCTCATGCTTAAAGGGGTTTCCTGAGACTTTATAACTGATAGGTGGGGGTACGATACCCAGGACCCCTGTCGATCAGCTGTTTTGAGTAGGCATTGGCACTCGCAGTTGCGCCACAGCCTTCTCACAGCTTCTCCTAGGCCAGTGATGACACGGTCATCGATCACATGGACTAGTCGCAGCTCAGCCCCATTCATGTGAATAAGTCTGAGCGCAATATCAAGCACAGCCGCTATACAATGTACAAAGCTGTGCCTTCTCAAACAGCTGATCGGCGAGGTTCCGATTGTCGGACCCCCACCGATCAGATGCTGAGGACCTATCCACAGTATAGGTCATCAGTTATAAAATCCTAGTAAATCCTTTTAAGTATACTAGGGGTGTCACATTACATAGCAGTGTACAACATAACAGTACAGTACATTATAAAACAATTGCAGTTATGTCCTCTGTGGTACTGAAGTGGCACAACTCCTTTAAGGAGGTCAAAACACATCTGAAATAGGGCAAAGTGTTCACACCAAAAATCTGCCCATTTTGGTTTGATTGACATACACAAGGACAGGGAATGGCATTATAAGCCAGGATGAAATTGTGTGTGCACGCCTTCACTCCAGATAATACAAAAAATAAAAAATAAAAATCATAGGAGACTAGATGTGTAGAGCTGTAAGGCACCAGTAACAGTTTGAGAGGGGCACATACCTTCTAACAAATAGTCATTATTGAACAGATGAATTAAGCTTTGATTTCTTTACAGGAGAAAAATAATCCTCAAACTGAGTTTAATTTAAGAAACCTCCTAATGACAACCCATAATCTGTTTCTAGCGGGTATTGAGACAGTGGCCACCACTGTGCGATACGGAATGCTTATCTTACTAAAGTATCCTGAAATACAAGGTGAGTGTCACCTTATTAGTAGATACCACTTTTTGCATGAAACAACTTTTAGGAAAACGGTGGTCACTCAAACAAAAGGCCAATTATTCTGTAGTACCAGTCTAAAGATAGTTTTGTGCATACAGCAACCTCTGTGGATACAAACTAAAGTAACAACCCTGGCCTCCAGTCTAGCCATGCAAAACGTTTATCGATTTGGTGTGGCCTGTATAAGGAGGGCCTGTAACCTCTCTTAGCATGACTGTTTTAGCAACTATGTGCATCCCCATGTAATTACTATTTTGGAGCATCTACACTTATGACTATGCTGTGTCATTCCGCTATTATTCTTTCTAGAATAAGGTCTAGAATGAGGGTCCAGATGGGTATTACCAGTTGTGAGTGTTTCCCTGCACAGCCTGACACTGGCAGCACTGATTGATTAGTATTAGAATGTGCAAAGACACACCACAAACTGGTAACACTCATCTGGACCAAGCAGAGGTAGCTGATCTACCAAGGGCCTTGTACCCAAGGCCTTTCTTCGACAAATTAAGTTCTTTAAGTCTTCCCTGACAGGTTTTGTGCCTAAGACCTTCCACCATTTTAGTAGCCCTTCACTGGACCACTTCTATTTGCATCTATAGAATGTATCTATCATTTCAGCTAAAATCCACAAGGAAATTGATCAAGTAATTGGACAAGACCGGGCCCCAAATTTTGAAGACAGAATGGCAATGCATTATACTCAGGCAGTTATCCATGAGGTCCAGCGATTCTGTGATGTTCTCCCTCTGAATCTACCTCATATGGTGACGAGAGATATTCAGTTTAGAGGATATCAGATCCCAAAGGTATGAGCCTCCTGTAATATATCAATCAGCTACTCGTGCATTATATGTGATACCACAGTGAGACCACTAGGGTGGAGAAGAGAACAGAATCATAACTTAAAGGGGTTCTCTTTGAATTAAGAAAGTGAAAATACTTAAATATTGTTTTATTATAAATATATTTCCAAATACCTTTCTTTAGTTATAAAGGCTTGTTTTGTCTAGGGAACAATCATTAGGAAAAATAAAATGGCCGCCGTCCTATTAATGTGAACAAAACCTGTCCTAATCACACTGGAGGACAAGTTACCTCACAACATTGAGATAAAGAGCTGCCTCATCCTTCTTTCTGCTCTACTTGTCAGGGATTATGATCCTGAATACAGATAAGATCTTCAGTAGTGTTGAACGCGAATATTCGAATCACAAATTTGAATTGCAAAAATTTCAACTTTCGAGAATTTGCTAATATTTTGAATATAGTGCTATATATTCGTATTCGCAAATATTGTTGAATATTCTAATCGCAAATTTATTGTGAATTTATAGCGAATATATTACATTGCCGATTTTTGGAATCAAGTAAACAATGACTGGAGATCACAAATTCTCGAATTTGCTAATTTATGGTGAATATTCAGGCAAAAATTTTCAGGAGAAGACATGAAGTACAGAGAGGAGGGTGGAGATGTGGCTGATGAGCAGTAGCACTTGTATGCAGTCTCCATTACCACAGCCCCACATTACCACAGTCTGTCCTGTCCATCCTCTCTGTATTAATGTCTCCTCATGTACTCCATTCCCACAGAGATTCAGCTGAAGATCATATTAAACTGTATTTAGGATCATAATTCCTGACAAGTAGAGCAGAGAGGAGGATGAGGCAGCTCCTTTTCCTCAGTGATGTGAAGTAACTTGTCCTCCTGTGTGATTAGGACAGGTTTTGTGCGCATTGATTGGGCCATTATAACTAATTAAAGGTATTTGGGAATATATTTATAATAAAGTGAAATTTAAGTATTTTAATTTTCTTAATTCCCAGAGAACCCCTTTAAGGGGATACTTACTTTGTGAAAACAAGTGTAACTGTTATTTAATTTTTTTTTTTTTATGTGTAGAGATTCTAAGATTCTAAGTGTTTTACAATATTCTTTATTGGGAGATTTAGTATACTTTTCTAATAATACAGTCCCCTTTTTGCATCTCTTTAAGGCTATTTTCCCATCTGCAATTTTGCTATCCGGTTTTGAGATCTGGCATGGGATCTCAAAACCACAGCAAAACGCGTCCGTTTAAATAATACAACCGGCTGCATCTGTTTACAACAGATCCAGTTATATTATATCCAAAATGAATTAACTGGAACTGGCACTAAAACAATTGTAAGTCAATAAGCGGCGGATAATAATTTTTTTTTCGCGTCTGAAAAAACCGGATCCGGCACTATTGACTTACATTGTTTTGGTGCCAGATATTTAGTTTCCCATGCCACACAAAAACGCTGCTTGCAACGACATGGGATCGCAACAAACTGGAAAGGAACGTGTTCTGTTGCACTCACTCCATTTCGGTTTGTTCAGTTGTGCCCCCATTGACAATAAATGGGAACAAAAGTGAAGTGTTGTGCTGCAGTTTTGAGCCTGATATCAAAACCGGACAGCACAACGCTGATGTCAAAGTATCCTAACTGAATGGCTAACTGTAAGATGCAGAGGCCAGCTGCCTCCCTATATTTGTCTTTTTACTGCCTACCCCTTCTGCCTGTGTCCCTCTGTCTCTTAAACTTTCTATCAGTGCTATTCACTGAAAACACTGCTCTCTATCTTCCCAGAATATCCTGGCAGTCAGTTAGTTAGTGAATGCCTGGAAGATAGAGGAGATCAGGGCTGTTGGCGATCAGTGCTGATAATGTGTTACATACAGGGACTTAGGCAGAAGTTTTTGACTTTTTACAGAAAAAAAGGCATGTATCAGTCAGCACTGATCGCTGACATGCCTGCTCCCCTGTACCTTCTCGGTATTGAACTAACTAGCCACTGGGACAAGTTAGAAAAGTAGAGGAGAGTGGTGCTGTCAGCAGTTAGTGCTGAAAATATGTTTTAGAGGCAGAGGGAAACAGACAGATGGGTGTTTCATTGTTAAAAGCCAAATACAGGGAGGAAACTGTCAGGGAGAGAAGAGGCAGGCTAAGAAGCCTGCCTCTGCATCTTATAGTTATCTGTCCTTAGTGTATAGTACATGCCATAGACAAATTATTCCTGGTAAACAGCTACTAAAGTGAGCACTTTAGAAGCAGTTTATTTTTATTTTTTATTTAACAAAATTCCCTAATAAAATATATTGCAAGAACACATAATTGTTATCTCTATGCATTAAAAAAAGAAATGACAGAATCAGAATATAAGGATCACAATATAAAATGAATTCTGCTCTGTGATTGGTTTCTATGAGCATTAAATTCAGGTTTTCTTTTAGACAGTTTAATACATCTCCCCCATAGTACACATAAACATAATTAGATGGATATTTAATAATTTCTTTATACAGATGTAGCATACACCAGTTAACCTTTGATACAGTACATGCTATCAGCATTCATACTGACCAGCCCTGAGATATCAATGAACATTACATATCATCACGAAACAACGGCTATATTTAGTGAGCTATAATGATACCATATCATAAGTACAAACAATAGAAGCAAGCAATGGGTGTTAAATCAGGGCTAAGTAACTGTTAATTTTCTGTAATACAGCAATTCCAGTCTACTGGGGTTCTGGTGGGCAGATGCATAGGAGAACCACCTAAGCCCTCCTCACGGCTGCCAGCTAGATACATAATGATCCGATTATCTCTTACGGACCTGACCAGCAGCTGTAGGTGCCCTCCTGAATTCAACTGTATCGATGTCCACAGGACAGTGATACAGTTGAATACTGTGGCGCTGGTGGCAGTATATTGTGCTGCACTGTGGTTTTTGGTTCAGCTGGAGCGGTATATTGCTCTGCACTATGGTATTGCTGGTTCTGCCTACTTCTGTTGTCCCTGCCTAATTATGTTGCCTTGCCTTCTGTCAATTTGGACCCGCCTGCAACATGGGGCCACTTTTACCATTTTTTCCAGGGCCACTTTTAGTTCCCAGTCCACCCCTGGACCCAAATAAGCTTATGTGTCTATAAGCAGAAGTTTACATACGGTATACATACACATATAAGCACACACATATATATATATATATATATATATATACAGTACAGACCAAAAGTTTGGACACACCTTCTCATTCAAAGAGTTTTCTTTATTTTCATGACTATGAAAATTGTAGATTCACACTGAAGGCATCAAAACTATGAATTAACACATGTGGAATTATATACATAACAAACAAGTGTGAAACAACTGAAAATATGTCATATTCTAGGTTCTTCAAAGTAGCCACCTTTTGCTTTGATTACTGCTTTGCACACTCTTGGCATTCTCTTGATGAGCTTCAAGAGGTAGTCCCCTGAAATGGTTTTCACTTCACAGGTTTAATAAGTGGGATTTCTTGCCTTATAAATGGGGATGGGACCATCAGTTGCGTTGAGGAGAAGTTAGGTGGATACACAGCTGAGAGTCCTACTGGATAGACTGTTAGAATTTGTATTATGGCAAGAAAAAAGCAGCTAAGTAAAGAAAAACGAGTGGCCATCATTACTTTAAGAAATGAAGGTCAGTCAGTCAGCCGAAAAATTGGGAAAACTTTGAAAGTAAGGGCTATTTGACCATGAAGGAGAGTGATGGGGTGCTGCGCCAGATGACCTGGCCTCCACAGTCACCGGACCTGAACCCAATCGAGATGCTTTGGGGTGAGCTGGACCGCAGAGTGAAGGCAAAAGGGCCAACAAGTGCTAAGCATCTCTGGGAACTCCTTCAAGACTGTTGGAAGACCATTTAAGGGGACTACCTCTTGAAGCTCATCAAAAGAATGCCAAGAGTGTGCAAAGCAGTAATCAAAGCAAAAGGTGGCTACTTTGAAGAACCTAGAATATGACATATTTTCAGTTGTTTCACACTTGTTTGTTATGTATATAATTCCACATGTGTTAATTTATAGTTTTGATGCCTTCATAGTCATGAAAATAAAGAAAACTCTTTGAATGAGAAGGTGTGTCCAAACTTTTGGTCTGTACTGTATATATATATATATATATATATATATATTATATACACAGAGGCACATTCATACTGTACATACATGCGTATTACAAACATATACATAGGCATAACTTTACATAGATACATTTCACATACATACCGTACATAGGGACATACTTATACATCCATACACAGGGGTATACTTATGCTGTACATAAATTCACTCATTATACTACCATTAATATAATAAAGCAATAAAGGTTAACGTACCAAAGCATGTAGGCAGTATTGGTAGGCTTGCTCATATTGCATATGGGGATAAACCACCATTAGAGGAGTATTACGAGCAGCAGACATGGCGAAGGGCATAGAAGTAATCCTGTAAAACTGGACATTAACTAATAGTTAAAGGGTTATCTCAGCTCGAAGATTGGTGGCATATCATTAGGATATGCCACCAATATCTGGTGCAGGTCCCACCTACGCTATGCAAACCTTCGCTCGCAGACCATAAGTTGTTTAGCACTCATATTGGTGAAGGTTTTATTAGAGTGATGCAGGTTGGGCGGCTTTGTGCTCTCCAGTGGCGGGCAGCCACCCCAAACCATCCTATTATGATCTGCCGTTGACATTATTAGTCATGCACAACAAACCTCAAGTGTCAAATTAAAATTTGACCATACAAAGGAATTGCATAGTCAACATACCTACCAAATAGTCTTCATATTGCTATATCTAAAATAATTATGTCTCTTAGCACACAACAATAAAAATTGTGCAAAATAGGTTGGTCACTAAGGGGTCAATTTATAAACCTTAATATAAGGTAACATTTTATAACATTCATTATTTTAAGGGCACAGAGATTTACCCTCTACTCTGCACTGTTCATCGTGACCCTAAACAATTTTCCTCTCCATGGAAGTTTGATCCGAACCACTTCTTAGATGACAATGGAAATTTCAAGAAGAATGATGCATTGATGCCTTTTTCAGCAGGTAGGACCTGGAGTATGTGCAGTGGAATATTGACCAGAAAGGCAAAGCATATGACTGCGATGGAGACAGGAAGCACACAGTTCTCTCCTAGACTGCCATTTTGTTACAATGTATCAGTATAGCTAACATGTATCAGCCTGACCATTTAGCTCATAGATGATTGACTAGGGTGGATAAATTTGTCTTAGTTCTGTCTGTACATATTTTCAGCCTGTGCATGTAAACCCTATATTGTTATAATCATTGATAGCAAGCACAGAGCTTTAGAGTATATTAATTATCTAATGATTAAAGTGTATCCTCTTTGATATACTAAAAATCTTTTACTACATGCATCTAAACTCATGTTGCTTATATAGTCCATGCACTGGCATGGTGAATACGCCTTTCAATTAAATTTGGGACAGAGCAGGTGGAGACTTAAATTACTCTAGTCCTTTACTTCCTCCCTGCCAAGAGACATTGAAAGAGTGCTAAAATAACTTTTAATATACAGTAGTATGTTACAAGGTGTTTGTGTATCTGTAGAGGAGACTTGCTTCTTTATAAAGTCCTAGGGAAGAAGAAAGTAGGAGGAGTGGAAAATATAAAATTAGTTAGCTTGTTGCTTGCTTGCTTGTAACTTAGCAGGCTTGTAAAAGGAAGACAGAGAGACCTTCAGCACAAACAGCTGTGGGTTTAGGGGTAAGACTACTGCCCATGATGTTTTTCTTTCACTGAAGCAGCACCTTAAGCTTTTGGACATTTTATTTTAAAGGGAACCTGTCCTCATGAAAATGCAGTACAATCTGTTATAGAGCAAGAGTTCATATCAATTATTGACAGCTTTCCCTGTGGAAGTGTGTATGCAGAAATAGCTGTCAATCACTGAGCAGGACCCCCCATTTGGCTATTGAGCACAGAAGGAGCAGAGCTCTAAATGAATAAATTACAAGTTATTATTAGAATTTTTTCATTTTTGAATAATGTTTTAATCTTTCCATAAAAATATATCTCAATCTGCTCAGCCCCTCCAGCTCTGTACCACTCTGCCTGAAGATTGCACTGCCTTTTCACAGTGATAGTAGAGCTTTAACACTTGTGACCGCACATAGAGTCATAAATCATTATTGAATTGTTTTTTATTATAATTACTTTCAGGAAAGAGAATCTGCCCAGGGGAGAATTTGGCCCGAATGGAAATCTTCATTTTTCTCACCAAAATCCTGCAAAATTTTAAACTGACTTCTCCGACTGACTTCACGGAGGCTGATATTGCTCCAAAAATGGCAGGATTCTTAAATGCTCCCATCAACTACAAGCTGTCATTTATACCTCGCTAGGACTGATGTACTGTGGTCTTCATATGTACCCTGGTCATCCAATGTGGTCAATCAATTTATGGGCTTTCCATGGGTAATACTTTAGTAAGTGACTTGTATTGCCTTCTCTCTACATGATAAATGCCATTGGCTGAAGTGAGACAACCCCCTTAAAATGTAGAAAAGAAAGGTCTGCACCTGACAGCCCTCTCCCCAGCCGAAACATGGATTTAAATGTTAAAACTGATCTCTTTTTACTGAAAATTATCTCATATATCTCTTATATATATATATATATATATATATATATAAAAATAAGTTTCTGTCTGTCTGTCTGGACATCTGTCTGTCTGGATGTCTGTCTGTTCTTTATGCGCAACCAAACGACTGGACCGATCTTAACAAAATTTGGCACACAGGTACATCAGGTGTCCGGGAAGGTTTTAGACTGGTCTTAGCTCTCTAGTACGTACCATTCCTGAGATATTCCCCAAAAATGACCTGCATTAGCCAATACAAGCCTGAAAGTCTCTAACTGCTATATACATGGCCACATGTACCTTATCAGCCAATAGAAGCTCACAGGCCCTTCGAAGCTTGCAGGTCCTTTGTCTCCACATAGACACAGTTTTACACCAGGTTTCCATAACAAACCTGCCATTTTTCTTCACTTCTGCAGGTCAGCTTTAAAGGGGCAGGGTGCTGTGGATGACACTGTTAAGGGAGCAGAGTGCTGTGGAGGTCACAGTTCAGGGTGCAGGTAGGGTGGCCATTCAGGCTACCATCAAAAGACTGACTTAAAAACTCATCCCCAGGTCCTGCTAAGCCACATTTCTGATCTGTTTAGGCCACGCCCCCTTCCACTCCTCAGCTGACAGAAATTAAAACAAATGAAGTTAAAAATCAACTTCTTTCAGCTGCAGGGGTGGGAGGGACGGCGACTTTCTCCCTGCAGCTCACGCTCAGACAGCACAGTGCTGCTATCTGAGAGTGAGCTGTTCAAAAGGACATTCCTGTATCCGTCCAGGCCCTTCCCCAACGGAGAATAGGGAGTCTGAAAGTCCAACTCTCCAGCCTAAAACTGGACCTCTGACCACCCTAGGGGCAGGCTGCTATTGAGGTCACAGTTAAGGGGGTGGTCCTCTATGGAGGTCAGTGTTAAGGGGCAGATTGCTTTAAAGGCCACTGTTAAGGAGGCGGGCCCCTGTGGAGGTTACTATCAAGGGGGTGGTGTGCTGTGAAACTTACTGTAAAAGGGGAAGGCTGTTGTAAAGGTCAAAGTTAAGGGGGTGGGCTGCTGTGGAGATCCCATTTTAAGGCACTGTGGGGGGTCAGTGTTAAGGGGTGGGGGCTGTGGAGATCACTGTTAAGGGTGCGGGGTGCTATAAAGGTCACTGTTATGGGGGATACTGTCGATATATTTTAACAAAACACAGAAACATTAAATAAAAAAGATGAAATATACCTGTGTGAAGCCGCGTCCTTCTGCTAGTCTCTTATATATATATAAAAATTTGTTTCTGTCTGTCCTGACGTCTGTCTGTCTGTCTGTTCTTTATGTATGACCAAAGGACTGAACCGATCTTCACCAAATTTGGCACACAGGTACATCAGTTATCCGGGAAGGTTTTCGACCGGGTCTGAGCTCTCTGAGATATTCCCAAAAAATGACCTGCATTAGCCAATACAAGCCTGCAAGTCTTTCTCTTCAAATCCCAACTGCCATACACATGGTCACATATCCTTTATCAGCCAAAAGAAGCTCGCAGGCCCTTAGTCTACACATACACACAGTTTTACTCCAGGTTTCCATAACAAACCAGCCATTTTGCTTCACTGCTGTAGGTCAGCTTTAGGCTAGGGCTACACGTCGACATGTGTTGCTTGACAAAATGTCTCACGACACATAGGGCACAACTACACTGCGACAATGATGTCGCACGCCAATTTTTATAATAATAGTCTTCGATGGATTTTTTGCGATTGTCGTGTCACAGTCGCAGCATGTCACATGTCGCAGTGCGACACCATAGCCTATCATTATAAAAATTGGCGTGCGGCATTGATTTGACAAAATGTCGTCGTGTAGCCCTAGCCATTAAGGGGCAGCTGCTGTGGAGGTCACTGTTAAGGGAGCAGGGGCCACTATTAAAAGGGCAGCTACTGTGGAGCTCACTGTTAAAGGGGCGGGCACTGTGGAGCTCGCAGGCCCTTAGTCTACACATACACACAGTTTAACTGCAGGTTTCCATAGCAAACCATACATTTTTCTTCACTGCTGTAGGTCAGCTTTAGGCTAAGGTTACGCGACGAAAATAAGTCGCACGACACTTAGGGCACAACTACACTGCTAAATGCATCCATCTTGGATGGATTTTTTGCGACTGTCGTGTCGCAGTCGCAGCATGTCGCATGTCGCAGTGCGACACCATAGCCTATCAAAATTGTTGCGTGACATTGGTACGACAAAATGTCGTGCAACACATGTCGTCATGTAGCCCTAGCCTTAAAGGGGCAGGGCGCTGTGGAGATCACTGTTAAGAGGGCAGGGACCACACGTAAAGGGGCAACTGCTGTGGAGGCGACTGTTAAGCGGGCAGGGGCCACTATTAAAGGGGCAGCTGCTGTGGAGGTCGCTGTTAAAGGGGCCGGCACTGTGGATGTTACTGTTAAGGGGGCAGGCCGCTTTGGAGGTCACTGTTAAGGTCACTGTTAAGGGGGCAGGGGCCACTATTAAAAAGGCAAAATCTGTGGAGGTCACTGTTAAAGCAGCAGGGTACTGTGAGGTCACTGTCAAGGGAGCGGGGTACTGCGGAGGTCACTGTAAAGGGAACGGGGTACAGGTGTGGTTACTGTTAAAGGGACAGGTGCTGTGGAGGTCTCTATTAAGAGGGCAGGAAACAGTGGAGGTCACATATAAGGGGACGGTCCCCTATGAAGGTCACTATTAAGGGGCGGGGTGCGGTAGAGGTCACTCTTAAGGGGTTGGGCCCGTGAGGATGTCACTGTCAAGGGAGTGGGGTGCTATGAAACTCACTGTTAAAGGGACAGGCTGCTATGAAGGTCAAAGTTAAGGGAATGAGCCGCTGTGGAGGTCCAATTTTAAGGAGGCGGGGCACTGGGGGGTCAGTATTAAGGGACGGGGGCTGTGGAGTTTACTGTTAAGGGGCAGGGTGCTGTAGAGGTCACTGTTATGGGGATGCTGTCGATATCTTTCAATGACTCACACAAACATTAAATGAAATAGATAAAATATACCTATGCAAAGCTGAGTCCTTCTGCTAGTCTCTTATAAATATAAAAATGAGTTTCTGTCTGTCTGGACATCTGTCTGTCTGGAAGTCTGTTTGGACATCTGTTTTATGCGCGACCAAACGACTGGACAGATCTTCACCAAATTTGGCACACAGGTACATCAGGTGTACGGAGAGGTTTTAGACCGGGTCTCAGCTCTCTAGGATGTACCTTTTCTGAGATACAGTATTCCCAAAAAATGACCTACATTAGTTAATATAAGCCTCCAACTGCCATGCAACCGGGCACTTATCAGCCAATAGAAGCTCACAGGCTCTTAGTCTCCACATACACACAGTTTTACTCCAGGTTTCCATAACAACCATGCCCTTTTTCTTCACTGCTATAAAGGCTAGGGTTATATGACGACATGCATAGCTCAGCAGACAATATCACACAATAGACTTAGATACATAGCACCAGTATCACACATGATAGGATCAGATACACAGCTCAACAGATTGTATCACACACGATAGGATTAGATACATAGCTTAGCAGACAGTATCACATATGACAGGATTGGATAGATAGCTCAGCAGGCATCATCACACATGATAGGATATTAGATACATAGCTTAGCAGACAGTATCACATAGGATAGGATTAGATACATAGCTCAGCCGACAGTATCACACAGGATAGAATTAGATACAAAGCTTAGCAGACAGTATCACACAACATAAGATTAAATCCATAGCTTAGCAGACAGTATCACAAAGGATAGGATTAGATACATAGCTCAACAGAAAGTCTTACAGGATAGGATTAGATATATAGCTCAGCAAACAGTATCACATAGGATAGGATTATATACATAGTTCAAAAGACAGAGTATCACACAGAATAGGATTAGATACATAGCTCATCAGACAGTATAACATAGAATAGGATTAGGCACATAGCTTAGCAGACAGTATCACACAACATAACATTAGATATATAACTTAGGAGACAATATCACATAGGATAGGATTAGATATATATCTGAGCAGACAGTATAACATAATATAAGATTAGATACATAGCTCAGCAAACAGTATCACATAGGATAGGATTAGATACATAGCTCAAAAGACATTATCACACATGATAGGATTAGATACATACAGTGCGATGCGAAAGTTTGGGCAACCTTGTTAATCGTCATGATTTTCCTGTATAAATCGTTGGTTGTTACGATAAAAAATGTCAGTTAAGTATATCATATAGGAGACACACACAGTGATATTTGAGAAGTGAAATGAAGTTTATTGGATTTACAGAAAGTGTGCTATAATTGTTTAAACAAAATTAGGCAGGTGCATAAATTTGGGCACCACAAAAAAGAAATGAAATCAATATTTAGTAGATCCTCCTTTTGCAGAAATTACAGCCTCTAAACGCTTCCTGTAGGTTCCAATGAGAGTCTGGATTCTGGTTGAAGGTATTTTGGACCATTCCTCTTTACAAAACATCTTTAGTTCATTCAGCTTTGATGGCTTCCGAGCATGGACAGCATTCTTTAAGTCACACCACAGATTTTCAATTATATTCAGGTCTGGGGACTGAGATGGCCATTCCAGAACATTGTACTTGTTCCTCTGCATAAATGCCTTAGTGGATTTTGAGCAGTGTTTAGGGTCGTTGTCTTGTTGAAAGATCCAGCCCCGGCGCAGCTTCAGCTTTGTCACTGATTCCTGGACATTGGTCTCCAGAATCTGCTGATACTGAGTGGAATCCATGCGTCCCTCAACTTTGACAAGATTCCCAGTCCCTGCACTGGCCACACAGCCCCACAGCATGATGGAACCACCACCATATTTTACTGTAGGTAGCAGGTGTTTTTCTTGGATGCTGTGTTCTTTTTCCTCCATGCATAACGCCCCTTGTTATGGCCAAATAACTTAATTTTAGTTTCATCAGTCCACAGCACCTTATTCCAAAATGAAGCTGGCTTGTCCAAATGTACTTTAGCCCACCTCAAGCGGCACTTTTTGTGCTGTGGGCGGAGAAAAGGCTTCCTCTGCATCACTCTCGCATACAGCATCTCCTTGTGTAAAGTGCGACGAATTGTTGAACAATGCACAGTGACTCCATCTGCAGCAAGATGATGTTGTAGGTCTTTGGTGCTGGTCTGTGGGTTGACTCTGACTGTTCTCTGTCGGGGGGTAATAATTCAATTAAGAATTATTAATTATGGTCATAAAAATAATTAACCATAAAAAAATAAAATTTGTCATAAATTCTTAAAATCATGACCTGGTGAATTGTAGACAACCGAATTGATACAATTCACATCTGAGTCCGACTATTTCCTCAGATAAATAAGCTCTTTTTGACGTGAGATGACGTTAATGATAAAATGTAGTTTTGCATTATACAATAATACACAGGTATTATAAAAATATGCAGATTTATTGGTTACAAGATTATAAACATATATAAGTAAATAAACACAATGATACATGCAAATTAATATATATAGCGTTAATATAAAGCATTACAAGCTTAACAATACATGTGAGTGGAAATAACTTGTCACATTATAACCAAGCTATTATTAGGTTAGGATATCAAAATATGAACATAAGTTATACGCATTACTTCTGTTCAGAGAAAACCTCATGATATCAAGATGGGCATGTCTAATCCTAGACATCAATATAGAATGCTAAATACATTCTGCCCCCCTAACCAACTACACATCACATGACTTCAAGATGGGCAAATCCATCCAAGGATATAACTTAGAAGAGACAACTGTATCCTTCCCCCCATCCTGGACTATTTTCACATATATGACTTTGGTAAGACTATTTAGACAAATAACAGGGATCTAGGATCTTAAAATGGGAAGGACATGACGTCTTTCCGGTGGGAATCCATCACTTAGCTTGGCGAAGAATGTTCTATCAATATCAATATATATATATATATAAAAGCAATCATTTAATGCTTTGCTAGATTATGAGTCTAGATTCTTCTGCAGGTAGAATGAAGCCTCACAGCCTAAGACTACATCTCAATATGGAGATGATCAATTTATTTAATTATTTATTTATTCGCCAATCTAGATGGTATAATTTCACCCACACTATCAAATTAGTCTTAATAAAATGAAATATCATTTTCTGTGTCTCATACCAAGTCCTAGCAGGAATCTCACTTCTGCTCCTAGGAAAGCTGGGTGGTCCATCATAGCGCATCTCATTATGGCTTCCATCTTGATAGACCTCAACTTCTCCTCTCCTAGCTTCCTCTCTTTTCTCTTGATCGCTCTTTTTTTTTCTTGCTCGCCCCGCACACGAATAATTATTCCCCCCCTTATCTAAGAATCATCCCCTTTAGATTATGGATTCCCAATCAGGTAGGGTGGGTGTATTCGCATGCTAATAACCTCATGACGTTATCTCACCTCCTAATATGGAATGGAATAAATAATGAAATAATATAATGTTACCCATCTAACTCCAGATGGCACTGCGGTACTGTAGGTGAATATAACAACTTTTTAAGCATTAAAATTAAATATCTAATAATACTTTCACAGGACCTCAATGACCTTTCTACCATAAATCACTGAGGAAGGTCTTTTCCTTACACTTTTAATTACCTATATCCCGGATTTGTTGGAGTTGACTGTCTTCTCCTATCTTTTTGAAATATGGATTGACTTGATGAAAATTTTATGTAGCGGCTTTGATGCTGGGCATCGGAACTTGTAGATTTCACTTATGTACTCCCATGAATAACTATTGTTTTGAAATCCAATTAACTTAAACTTACTTGTTTTTGTATCTTCTACAATACCTTCTAAATGGTAAATACATAGTATGACATATATATATAAATCGATACATTGTTACACATAGATAACACATTATATGAATTATTGATTAACATATGTTGTAAACTAAATATACCATGCAAAGATATATATATATATAATTATGAATATATAAATTGAAGCTCATACAGCAGGTGTGCGATAAAGACATGAGTCCTTATCAAGTAACCTTGTCCCCTCCAGACAGACATGTTTTTAGGGAGTTGGTATACTCCTTACCAGATGGTCTCATATCTTTAGTAATAACTTTTTAAATACAATGTTCATTTATGTTCCCAATTATTAAATTTTTTATATAGACTGAACTTGCCATGAACTCATCTTGGCTTTTTCAGCCACATAACAAAACTTTGGTTTAGGCTGAATCTTATTCTTAAAGGCAATGAGATGAGCATTCATTTTGATTATAATGTCATTAGATAATATTGTATACGTATGAAAATGCCCAACATCTCACCATTCGTCGCTTCTGTCTATCCAAGATTTTTCTTGGTCTGCCACTTCGAGCCTTAACTTGAACTGAGCCTGTGGTCTTCCATTTCCTCAATATGTTCCTAACTGTGGAAACAGACAGCTGAAATGTCTGAGACAGCTTTCTGTATCCTTCCCCTAAACCATGATGGTGAACAATCTTTGTCTTCAGGTCATTTGAGAGTTGTTTTGAGACCCCCATGTTGCTACTCTTCAGAGAAAATTAAAAGAGGAGGGAAACTTACAATTGACCCCCTTAAATACTCTTTCTCATAATTGGATTCACCTGTGTATGTAGGTCAGGGGTCACTGAGCTTACCAAGCCAATTTGAGTTCCAATAATTAGTTCTAAAGGTTTTGGAATCAATAAAATGACAACAGTGCCCAAATTTATGCACCTGCCTAATTTTGTTTAAACAATTATAGCACACTTTCTGTAAATGCAATAAACTTCATTTCACTTCTCAAATATCACTGTGTGTCTCCTATATGATAAATTTAACTGACATTTTTTATCGTAACAACCAACGATTTATACAGAAAAATCATTACTATTAACAAGGTTGCCCAAACTTTCGCATCCCACTGTAGCTCATCAGACAGTATAACATAGAATAGGATTAGGTACATAGCTTAGCAGACAGTATCACACAAAATAACATTAGATATATAACTTAGGTGACAATATCACTTAGGATAAGAATAGATATAGAGCTCAGCAGACAGTATGACACAGAATAGGATTAGATAAATTGCTAAGCAGGCAATATCACACAGGATAGGATTAGCTATATATCTGAGCAAACAGTATCACAAAATATAAGATTAGATACACAGTTTAGCAGCCAGTATCACATAGGATATGATTAGATAAATTTCTAAGCAGGCAGTATCACACAGGATAGAAATAGATATATAGCTTTGCAAACAGTATCACACAATATACGATTAGATACATAGCTCAGCAGACAATATCACATAGGATAGGATTAGATATATATCTGAGCAGACAGTATCACATAATATAAGATTAGATACATAGCTTAGCAGACAGTATCACTTAGGATAGGATTAGATAAATTGCTAAGCAGGCAGTATCACACAGGATAGGATTAGATCTATATCTGAGCAAACAGTATCACAAAATATAAGATTAGATACATAGCTTAGCAGACAGTATCACTCAGGATAGATTATATACATAGCTCAACAGACAGTCTCACATAGGAAAGGATAAGATACATAGCATATCAAACAGTATTACATTTGATAGGATTAGATATATAGATTAGCAGACAGCATCACACAAAATAAAATTAGATACATAGCTTAGCAGACAAAATCATAAAGGATATGATTAGATATATAGCTCAGTGGACAGTATCACATAGGATAGGATTAGATACATAGCTTAGCAGACAGTATCAAACAACATAAGATTAAATCCATAGCTTAGCAGAAAGTCTCTTACAGGATAGGATTAGATACATAGCTCAGCAAACAGTATCACATAGGATAGGATTCGAAACATAGTTCAAAAGACAGAGTATCATACATGATAGGATTAGATACATTGCTCATCAGACAGTATCACACAGGATAGGATCAGATATATAGCTTAGCAGACAGTATCACACAACATAACATTAGATATATAACTTAGGTGACAATATCACTTATGATAAGAATAGATATAGAGCTCAGCAGACAGTATCACACAGGTTAGGATTAGATAAATTGCTAAGCAGGCAGTATCACACAGGATAGGATTAGCTATATATCTGAGCAAACAGTATCACAAAATATAAGATTAAATACATAGTTTAGCAGACAGTATCACTCAGGAAAGGATTAGATACATAGTTTAGCAGACAGTATCACACAGCATAAGATTAGATACATAGCTTAGCAGACCGTATCACACAGGATAGATTAGATACATAGCTCAACAGACAGTCTCACATAGGAAAGGATTAGATACATAGCATAGCAAACAGTATTACATTTGATAAAATTAGATACATAGCTTAGCAGACAGTATAACACAAAATAAAATTAGATACATAGCTTAGCAGACAATATCATATAGGATATGATTAGATATATAGCTCAGCAGACAATATCATATATGATATGATTAGATACATAGCTTAGCAGGCATTATCACATAGGATAGGATATTAGATACAAAGCTCAGCAGAGAGTATCAAACAGGATAGGATTAGATACATAGCTAAGCAGACAGTATAACAGAGGATAGGATTAGATACATAGCTCAGAAAACAGTATTACACAAGAGAAGATTAGATACATAGCTTAGGGTATAGTCTCACATAGGATAGGATTAGATACATAGCATAACAGACAGTATCACATAGGATAGAATTAGATATATATCTGAGCAGACAGTATCACATAATATAAGATTAGATACATAGCTTAGCAGACAGTATCATATAGGATTTGATACATAGCTTAGCAAACAGTATCATATAAGATTAGATACATAGCTTAGCAGACAGTATCACGCAATATAAAATTAGATACATAGCTTAACAGACAATATCCAATAGGATATGATTAGATATATAGCTTAGCAGACAGTATCACATAGTATATGATTAGATACATAGCTCAGCCGACAGTATCACACAGGATAGAATTAGATACAAAGCTTAGCAGACAGTATCACACAACATAAGATTAAATCCATAGCTTAGCAGACAGTATCACAAAGGATAGGATTAGATACATAGCTCAACAGAAAGTCTTACAGGATAGGATTAGATATATAGCTCAGCAAACAGTATCACATAGGATAGGATTATATACATAGTTCAAAAGACAGTATCATACAGGATAGGATTAGATGCATAGCAGACATTATCACACAGAATAGGATTAGATACATAGCTCATCAGACAGTATAACATAAAATAGGATTAGGTACATAGCTTAGCAGACAGTATCACACAACATAACATTAGATATATAACTTAGGAGACAATATCACATAGGATAAGAATAGATATAGAGCTCAGAAGACAGTATCACACAGAATAGGATTAGATAAATTTCTAAGCAGGCAGTATCACACAGGATAGAAATAGATATATAGCTTAGTAGACAGTTAGACAAAATAAGCAATGCAACAGCTCACTGCAAATCAAATAAAGTACAAAATTGCATCCTATTAGCAAATGCTGAACTAATAAGTTAGAGATACTTAGCAAATCATTTTGTACAAAATTATTTGAGCCCGCCTGCCGAACGTCAAGGCAATCTCTAGTTAGACGGGTTCCTAACACTAAATATTCCTGTTATGTGCCATAGCGGCTATCATAAAATTCAGAAAGTGTAGGTTCCACTTGCATGCTGGATCCGCCTGAATTTCCGTCATTTTCGGTGCCAAAATGGCCTCCATTACATCCAGGGAAAGCAGATACCAGCATGCACGCCGGGCCCACTCCACACCACCCCTGGCGCCACATGGTCACCAAGGACTGCAATGAGAGTCCACACACTATCTCTCTCCTGGTGCCAGGTGGCCTCAGTGAGTGGGGGGGAGCAGGCCAAGCTAAATACTAACACTGATTAAAATCAACCTGTGGGACAGAAGAGCTGGTCAGGAGTGCACGACTGGGGAGGCAGCCACACCTCCAGTACAAACTGCAAAGAAAAGGGGGTCAGTCAGCACATCCCAATGCGCAGGGGCACGTTGCTATGGCTGAGAACAAGACTGTTAGACAAAATAAGCAATGCAACACTTTCTGAATTTTATGATAGCCGCTATGGCACATAACAGGTATATTTAGTGTTAGGAACCCGTCTAACTAGAGATTGCCTTGACGTTCAGCAGGCGGGCTCAAATAATTTTGTACAAAATGATTTGCTAAGTATCTCTAACTTATTAGTTCAGCATTTGCTAATAGGATGCAATTTTGTACTTTATTTGATTTGCAGTGAGCTGTTGCATTGCTTATTTTGTCTAACAGTCTTGTTCTCAGCCATAGCAACGTTCCCCTGCGCATTGGGATGTGCTGACTGACCCCCTTTTCTTTATAGCTTAGTAGACAGTATCACACAATATAAGATTAGATACATAGCTCTGCAGACAATATCACATAGGATAGGATTAGATATATATCTGAGCAGACAGTATCACATAATATAAGATTAGATACATAGTTTAGCAGACAGTATCACATAGGATATGATTAGATACATAGCTTAGCAGACATTATCACACAGCATAAGATTAGATACATAGCTTAGCAGACAGTATCACACAGGATAGATTAGATACATAGCTCAACAGACAGTCTCACATAGGAAAGGATTAGATACATAGCATAGCAAACAGTATTACATTTGATAGGATTAGATACATAGCTTAGCAGATAGTATCACACAAAATAAAATTAGATACATAGCTTAGCAGACAATATCATAAAGGATATGATTAGATATATAGCTCAGCGGACAGTATCACATAGGATAGGATTAGATACATAGCTCACCAGTCAGTATCACATATGATAGGATTAGATACATAGCTTAGCAGACAGTATCACACAGGATAGGATTAGATATATAGCTCAGCAGACAGTATCACGCAACATAAGATTAGATATATAGCTCAGTAAACAGTATCACATAGGATAGGATTAGATATAGAGCTTAGCAGACAGTATCACATAGGATAGGATTAGATATAGAGCTTAGCAGACAAAATCATATATGATATGATTCGATACATAGCTCAGCAGACATTATCACATAGGATAGGATATGAGGTACATAGTTCAGCAAAGAAAATCAATAGGATTGGAGGGAGGAGGCACAGCGGCAATGACGGTAGCTCCGCGGAAAAAAGGGGGTTGGAGGGAGGGAGGGTTAAAAACAAGAGGGAAATTTAGTATAAGATGAGATGATGTACTATTATATTGCTATCTGATGTCAAATTGGAAGATTGTAGATTTTTATCTTTTGGAAAATAAAAATGCACAAAAAAAAAACAAAAAAAAAACAGGATAGGATTAGACACATAGCTAAGCAGACAGTGTCACAGAGGATAGGATTAGATACATAGCTTAGCAGACATTATCACATAGAATAGGATTAAATACATGACTCAACAGACATTTTCATATAGGAGAGGATTAGATACATAGCTCTGCAGACACTATCACATAGGATAGGATTAGATACATAGCTTAGCATACAGTTTCACACAGGATAGGATTAGATATATAGCTGAGCAGGCAGTGGGGCGGGGTGCTATAGAGGTCACTTTTATGGGGGATACTTTTGATATCTTTTAACGACACACACAAACAATAAATGAAATAGATTAAATATACCCATGCAAATCCGGTCCTTCTGCTAGTCTCTTATGTATATAAAAATGAGTTTATGTCTGAATGTTTGTCTGTTCTTTATGCCCGACAAAACTACTGGACCGATGTTCACCAAATTTGGCACACAGGTACATCAGATGTCCGGAAAGGTTTTAGACAGAGTCTTAGATCTCTAGGATGTAACGTTCCTGAGATATTCCCCAAAAAATACCTACTTTAGCCAATACAAGCCCCCAAGTGCCATGCACATGGTCATATGTCCCTTATCAGCCAATAGAAGCTTGCAGGCTCTTAGTCTCCACATGCACACAGTTTTACTCCAGGTTTACATAACAACCAAACCATTTTTTTTTCACTGCTATAAGTCAGCTTTAGGCTACTGCTACACGACGACATGCACAACTTAGCAGACAGTATCACACAATAGACTTAGATACATAGCAGACAATATCACACATGATAGGATTAGATACATAGCACAACAGACAGTATCACACATGATATGATTAGATACATAGCTTAGCAGAAAGTATCAAACATCACAGGATTAGATACATATATTAGCAGGTAGTAATACATAGGATAGGATATTAGATACATAGCTTAGTAGACAGTGTCTCACATGATAGGATTAGAAACATAGTTTAACAGACAGTATCACACAGGATATAATTAGATATATAGCTCAGCAGACAGTATCACACAGGATAGGTTTAGATACATAGCTTAGCAGACAGTATCAGAAAGGATAGAATGAGATATAGAGCTTAGCAGACAGTATCACAAAACATTAAATCAGATATATAGCTTAGCAGACAGTATCCCATAGGATATGAATAGATATAGAGCTCAGCAGACAGTATAATACAGGATAGGATTATATACATAGCTCAGCAGGCAGTATCACATAGGATAGGATTAGATACATATTTTAGCAGACAGTATCACACAATATAAGATTAGGTACATAGCTTAGCAGACAACATCACATATGATATGATTAGATACATAGCTCAGCAGACAGTATCACACAGGATAGCATTAGATATATAGCTTAGCAGACAGTATCACACAACATAAGATTAGATACATAGCTTAGCAGACAGTATCACACAGGATAGGATTAGATACATAGCTCAACAAGTCTCACATGGGATAGGATTAGATACATATCTCAGCAAACAGTATCACATAGGATAGGATTAGATACATAGCTTAGCAGACAGTATCATATAGGATAGTATTAGATACATAGCTTAGCAGACAGTATCAAACAGGATAGGATTAGATACATATCTCAGCAAACAGTATCACATAGGATAGGATTAGATACATAGCTTAGCAGACAGTATCATATAGGATAGTATTAGATACATAGCTTAGCAGACAATATCATATATGATATGATTACATACATTGCTCAGCAGGCAGTATCACAGAGGATAGGATATTAGATATACAGCTAAGCAGACAGTATCAAACAGGATAGGATTAGATACATAGCTCAGCAGACAGTTTCATACAATATAAGATTAGATACATAGCTTAGGACATAGTCTCACATAGGATAGGATTAAATACATAGCTTAGCTGTCAGTATCACATAGGATAAGATTAGGTAGATAGCAGACAGTATAAATCACAGAAAAAATGCACCAAACAGATATGCCACTGACTATACTGGCTAGTCATAAATGCAGATATTAAAAGCTGAGACTTTTGCCAATATATTCCTGTCAGGAAAATATCGGAGCCCATCATGCACCACGTCACGGTCACTCAGCATGGCAAAGGGTCCTAACTCTACGCTAACTATGGTGTGAACAAGGTCTGAAGGTGATGTAATCCAGCTCGCAGCCAGGCTTCCACACAAACGCCCAGCAGGACAACTAGTGCAATGTGAACAAAGCCAAGACTGCAAGCCACACCCATATCAGACCGTGTGATGGAGGTCACCAGGTGCAAAAGAGTGTTTGAATGCCAGGTAAAGGCACATACACTACATATAAAACAAGACACAAACACAGAAATATAGTGGCAAATCTGGGGGAGCTGCTCAACCCCTAACACTGTAGCGTGTTTTTCATTGGGGGAGCAGTCCCACCGCATGTGGACCGCAGCAAACAACCATCCCCAACAAAAAAATGCATACAATGGAGGATGTCGGCGCGGTCCACATGCACCACAAAGGCATCCTACACAAAACGGAGCATTGTGCGGATGTAAATACAATCATATAAATCACAGAAAAAATGCACCAAACGGATATGCCACTGACTATACTGGCTAGTCATAAATGCAGATATTAAAAGCTGAGACTTTTGCCAATATATTCCTGTCAGGAAAATATCGGAGCCCATCATGCACCACAGCAGACAGTATCACATAGGATAGGATTAGATACATATATTGAAGGAAACCACGGCACTCGTTTTTTGTAGTTTTGAAAATTTTGATTTTCATTTCATAATATTTCATATCATTTTCATTTCATCATTAATCATTCTATTTTTGTCAGCATCCAGGAATATAATTTGCACAGACTGGCCAACGTTTCGGTCCTAGTATGGGACCTTGATCACGGCCTGGAGTAAAATATAATGCAATATATCAGGGTATATTTTACATGATGAAAAGATACATTTAGTTCATAGTAAATACAGAAAAAAATGTCCAATGTCTAATATATGGGGACACATAGGATGGGTAAAAAGCATACTTTCAACTCATATTAGCATCATCAGTAGTACAGTTACGTTGAGAGAGATATATAATGACATATATAGTCAAATGCATCAGTGATTAGCAGTGAAAAAAACAGTAGAGAAATCAGCAGCAGCCGGGATCTAAATAGGCTTGGCGAGGTTAGCACGGGCAGAGTAGTGCAGATCAGCAGAGCGTCTCAGGGGTGGCGTGGCCTATAAAGTGTGGCATAAGTTATACCATGTTATTAGTAATCAAATGACAGGTCATAGTAAGGCTAGGTATACAAACACAAGGCAGATCTGTAGTATATGAGTAAGTAAGTAGAGGCCATGGTCCGGTCACCTATGGGCATCTATTGGAGCTGCCGATGGTAGAGAGAACAACAAGGGTGCAGGCAGAGCGGCGAGATACAGGTAGTTAAAAGGTCCAGTATTTACCTTAGTCTTTGTTGCATGTTGCCTGTGTGGGATGCGCTGGCTTGCACTGCGCTTGTGTCCCTTTTGAATGGTGCCACTGGTGCGGGCGAGCGTCCTGCGCACGTGTGCCCGGCTCCGTCGCACGCATGACGTCATCACGCTCGGGCGAGTGACGTCACTGCGGCAGCGGCGTCCGTGCACATGCGCAGTGGGACGGCCGGGACCCGAGCTGGCAAAGTAGTATTGGCAGCGTAATGAAGAGGGGATTAGATTACCCAGACATAGATAAATTTAGTGATCATGATCTCAGAAGGCATAAAGGGTGATGCAGTATGCCCCCTTGGAGAAAGACCGGTTAAAGCAGGCTTTGGAATAAAAAATATAAAAATATATATGGGGACCCAACCAGGGTAGACGTTTGCTAGCAGGCATGATATGTTTATTTATACCATAAGTCAATAGTGCTATATTTTATCTATATAGTAAAGACATATTATAAGTATTGGAGCAGCACAATCTATTTTTGGTATATTTTGTGTACTATATATTATTGTATACTATATTAACGCCAGTACAGCTATGTTAAACTTATACTATATGGCATACTATACGGCTATGGTATATCTCATACTACCTGGTTGGGATGGACTTTATGAGTCATTTGAGGAGGACCTAGTTTCCACACACCCCCTTTTCCAGACCCATGCCAAAATTTGGCATCGCTACATCGACGACGTCTTCTGCATTTGGCACAGTGATGCTAACTCATTCACTAAATTTACAGAATATATTAATAGTCAGGACCCTGATCTTACATTCACCTCCCACACCGATGTGCTATCCATTAGTTTCCTGGACACGGTAGTTTTGAAAACGGAGGCAGGTACCCTTACAACTGATCTATACACTAATCCTACTGACCGTAACACCCTGTTACACTACTCCAGCTGCCATCCAAAGAATACCAAAAAATCTCTACCCCGCTCACAGTTCAAACGAGTAACTAGGGTCGTAGGAAATCCCACTCTGAGAGAACAACGTCTTACAGAAATGGCCCACAAATTCCAAGACAGGGGTTATCCTACCTCTTTGCTCACAAAAGAACTTTCAATAGCCACATCTACAGAACCCATACTGCCTAAGACCGTGTCCCCACCATGGGTCCCCCTAGTGATGACTTACCATCCGTTTGTTCCCAAGATCCAATCTATTGTCAAAAGACACTGGCCCCTCCTCCAACAGTCTTACCCTGAGGTCATTGAATTCAAACATCCATTCCGTATGTGCTATAAGAGACCAAATAATCTCAAAGACAAACTAGTACATGGTGACATCGGCCCACTTAAACCTACACTACAACAAACCACTCTAGCCCCGAAAAAAAACAGGCACATACCCATGCCTACATTGTGCACAATGCACCAATGTAATTAAAGGGAACCGTATCATACATCCCCGTTCGGGCAAAATATACTATTCAAAAAACTTCACCTGTAACTCCTCGTTTGTAGTATACCTCATTAAATGTCCCTGCGGCCTGGCTTATGTGGGAGAAACTACTCAAAATATACGTGACCGAATTTCCAAACATAAATCCGATATCCGTTGCAACAGAACAGAACAACCCATCCCACATAATTTCTCTCTTGCAAAACACCAGATCAGTCAACTCAGGTTCCAAATATTGGAGCAAATACCCGCGGGAAGAAGAGGTGGGAACCGGATTGCGCGTCTCAAAGAACGCGAATCCTTCTGGATATTTGAACTTAATACCCTTTCTCCAAATGGTATGAATAGGGACTTTGACTTTTGTACATCGTGATCTATATCACTATATCGTATTACATATAGGATTGGACATTAAAACCTCGTAATTTCTTTTGCTTTTTGTATCACTTGTTAATGTTTATATCTTCAACCTGTTATGATATGCTTACTAACACCATATTTTCTCCGTTACCTTTCACAGACAAAATGACTCATAAAGTCCATCCCAACCAGGTAGTATGAGATATACCATAGCCGTATAGTATGCCATATAGTATAAGTTTAACATAGCTGTACTGGCGTTAATATAGTATACAATAATATATAGTACACAAAATATAACAAAAATAGATTGTGCTGCTCCAATACTTATATTAGCACTATTGACTTATGGTATAAATAAACATATCATGCCTGCTAGCAAACGTCTACCCTGGTTGGGTCCCCATATATATTTTTATATTTTTTATTCCAAAGCCTGCTTTAACCGGTCTTTCTCCAAGGGGGCATACTGCATCACCCTTTATGCCTTCTGAGATCATGATCACTAAATTTATCTATGTCTGGGTAATCTAATCCCCTCTTCATTACGCTGCCAATACTACTTTGCCAGCTCGGGTCCCGGCCGTCCCACTGCGCATGTGCACGGACGCCGCTGCCGCAGTGACGTCACTCGCCCGAGCGTGATGACGTCATGCGTGCGACGGAGCCGGGCACACGTGCGCAGGACGCTCGCCCGCACCAGTGGCACCATTCAAAAGGGACACAAGCGCAGTGCAAGCCAGCGCATCCCACACAGGCAACATGCAACAAAGACTAAGGTAAATACTGGACCTTTTAACTACCTGTATCTTGCCGCTTTGCCTGCACCCTTGTTGTTCTCTCTACCATCGGCAGCTCCAATAGATGCCCATAGGTGACCGGACCATGGCCTCTACTTACTTACTCATATACTACAAATCTGCCTTGTGTTTGTATACCTAGCCTTACTATGACCTGTCATTTGATTACTAATAACATGGTATAACTTATGCCACACTTTATAGGCCACGCCACCGCTGAGACGCTCTGCTGACCTGCACTACTCTGCCCGTGCTAACCTCGCCAAGCCTATTTAGATCCCGGCTGCTGCTGATTTCTCTACTGTTTTTTTCACTGCTAATCACCGATGCATTTGACTATATATGTCTTTATATATCTCTCTCAACGTAACTGTACTACTGATGATGCTAATATGAGTTGAAAGTATGCTTTTTACCCATCCTCTGTGTCCCCATATATTAAACATTGGACATTTTTTTCTGTATATACTATGAACTAAATGTATCTTTTCATCATGTAAAATATACCCTGATATATTGCATTATATTTTACTCCAGGCCGTGATCAAGGTCCCATACTAGGACCGAAACGTTGGCCAGTCTGTGCAAATGATATTCCTGGATGCTGACAAAAATAGAATGATTAATGATGAAATGAAAATGATATGAAATATTATGAAATGAAAATATAAATTTTCAAAACTACAAAAAACGAGTGCTGTGGTTTCCTTCACTATATTACCTCAAATTACCATTGAGCACCGTACCAAAACGACACCAGAGGAGTGCCGTCCAACCCAAGCTACTTCAGGATTAGATACATAGCTTAGCAGACATTATCACATATAAACCAAGAAAGAAGTGGGTTACCTTTAAAATATAACTTTTAATGATTATATATATATATATATATATATATATATATAGTACAGACCAAAAGTTTGGACACACCTTCTCATTCAAAGAGTTTTCTTTATTTTCATGACTATGAAAATTGTAGATTCACACTGAAGGCATCAAAATTATGAATTAACACATGTGGAATTATATACATAACAAACAAGTGTGAAACAACTGAAAATATGTCATATTCTAGGTTCTTCAAAGTAGCCACCTTTTGCTTTGATTACTGCTTTGCACACTCTTGGCATTCTCTTGATGAGCTTCAAGAGGTAGTCCCCTGAAATGGTTTTCACTTCACAGGTGTGCCCTGTCAGGTTTAATAAGTGGGATTTCTTGCCTTATAAATGGGGTTGGGACCATCAGTGGCGTTGAGGAGAAGTCAGGTGGATACACAGCTGATAGTCCTACTGAATAGACTGTTAGAATTTGTATTATGGCAAGAAAAAAGCAGCTAAGAAAAACGAGTGGCCATCATTACTTTAAGAAATGAAGGTCAGTCAGTCAGCCGAAAAATTGGGAAAACTTTGAAAGTAAGGGCTATTTGACCATGAAGGAGAGTGATGGGGTGCTGCACCAGATGACCTGGCCTCCACAGTCACCGGACCTGAACCCAATCGAGATGGTTTGGGGTGAGCTGGACCGCAGAGTGAAGGCAAAAGGGCCAACAAGTGCTAAGCATCTCTGGGAACTCCTTCAAGACTGTTGGAAGACCATTTCTGGGGACTACATCTTGAAGCTCATCAAGAGAATGCCAAGAGTGTGCAAAGCAGTAATCAAAGCAAAAGGTGGCTACTTTGAAGAACCTAGAATATGACATATTTTCAGTTGTTTCACACTTGTTTGTTATGTATATAATTCCACATGTGTTAATTCATAGTTTTGATGCCTTTATAGTCATGAAAATAAAGAAAACTCTTTGAATGAGAAGGTGTGTCCAAACTTTTGGTCTGTACTGTATATATATATAACGCCCATATGTGAATAGTGCAAAATAAATGAGCGGGATATGATTTACCCCGATTTGGGTAGGTTTTTGGTTGTCTAGAGAGGGGAAAGGATAGTGGAGGAGGGGGCTGCTGGGTCTCTGCCCCTACTGCGCACCCTAATTATAGAATCCCTATCCTTACCACCGCACACCTCCTGTACCGTCCCTATATACTTCCCTGAACAGTGCAATGACTGCCCAGCTTCGTCCTGAAGGGGGAGGGAAGAGGGGGGTAGGAGACCTAAAATCACAAAACCACCTACAAAAGATGTTGTGTACCCAGGTCCCTGGGACACAACCAATCTATACAACGCTTGGATTAATAAACCCTGCATCCTGGGCGTTTTATATATATATATATATATATATATATATATATATATATCATTAAAAGTTATATTTTAAAGGTAACCCACTTCTTTCTTGGTTTATGTGATGCAATTATAGGGTACCTGAATTGATATCTAAGAACACCAGTTATTTGAAAGGTTTTTGTGACATTATCACATAGGATAGGATTTGATACATAGCTCAACAGACAGTTTCATATAGGATAGGATTAGATTTGATTAGAAATTGGCACACAGGTACATCAGATGTCCGGAAAAGTTTTAGAGCGGGTCCTAGATCTCTAGGATGTACCGTTCCTGAGATATTCCCAAAATATTACCTACATTAGCTAATACAAGCCCCCAATTGCCATACACATGGTCATATGTCCCTTATCAGCCAATATAAGGTCTCAGCCTCTTAGTCTTCACATACGCTCAGTTTTACTCCAGGTTTCCATTACAACTGAGCCATTTTTCTTCACTGCTATAAGTCAGCTATAGGCTAGGGCTACACGACGACTGCATAGCTTAGCAGACAGTATCACACAATAGACTTAGATGCAAAGCAGACAGAATCACACATGATAGGATTAGATACATAGCTCAACAGACAATATCACACATGACAGGATTAGATACATATCTCAGCAGGTAGTATCACATAGGATAGGATATTAGATTTATAGCTTAGTAGACAGTATCACACAGGATAAGATTAGATACATAGCTGAGCAGACAGTGTCACATATGATAGGATTAGATACATAGCTCAGCAGACAGTATCACATAGGATAGGATTTGATACATAGTTCAGCATACAGTATCACATAACGACCTACAAGAATCGAAGCCAAAGGTACAAATGCAAAAAAAAAATCTAAATTTTATTAAATAACATGATTACATTCATGACGTTATGTTTAAAAAGAAGTAGCAGCAGGAAAAAAACACCATCCCGGTGGTACACTACATAAGAAATAACAATGATAGCATACCAATCACAGATAAATATATAGTATATGGTGAAGTCTCCTATATAAATACGTTCACTATCCCTGTGTAGGACAAGAAAGTCACTTCCAGGGAAGTAACTACAGTCAGAACTGCAAAAATAGCCGGACCATATGGAAACTATGTGTACCCATGGTACCTAGCGGAGTGCTGACCAAAACATAATGGTGAACATATATAAGGGAGACTTACCAAACAAAGTAGTGTATCCAGACCGGGGTGGCATTACCTCAACGCGCGTTTCGACGTGCCTTTGTCAGGGGGTCCCCTACTATTGGCATGGCTGTGATTGGCCAACTGCAGCATGTGACCCAGCCTCTATTTAAGCTGGAGTCACATAGAGCCACCCGTCACTCTGCTCGGATTAGTGTAGGAAGAGGCTGCAGCTGCTGTGAGGGAGAGATCAGGGAGAAATCTTATGAAGAACTGCTTTTTTATTCAGCGACTTTATTCAGCCAACTACTGCTGAAAACAAACTTTTTTTACTTCAGTTTGTCAATATCAATACATAACCGGCAGCCATTTTATGCAACGATAGTGCACCAGAACAGGATATCTGCTTGTCTGCAAGTCCAGAAATACAGCTTTTTGCTTACTACGGTTAAAAAAAAACTTTTTTTCATATAGTGCAAATCTAGGATTAGACATGCAAAAGTGAGTGTCACATTTAGGCCAGAAATACAGCTTTTTGCTTACTGGGGTAAAAAAAAAAAAAACATCTGTTTCATATAGTGCACATCTGGGATTAGACGTGCATAAGTGAGTGTCACATTTAGGCCAGAAATACGGCTTTGTGCTTACTTGGGTGGAAAAAAATACATTGGTTTCATATAGTGCACATCTGGGATTAGACGTGCATAAGTGAGTGTCACATTTAGGCCAGAAATACGGCTTTGTGCTTACTGGGGTGAAAAAACCCTCTGATATACTTCATATCTGGGATTAGATGTGCATAAGTGACTGTGAAATTTAGGCCACAAATACGGCTTTTTGCTTACTGGGGTGAAAAAAACCTCTTATATACTGCACATCTGGGATTAGACGTGCATAAGTGAGTGTCACATTTAGGACAGAAATACGGCTTTGTGCTTACTGGGGTGAAAAAACCCTGTGATATACTGTACATCTGGGATTAGACATGCATAAGTTACTGTGAAATTTAGGCCACAAATACCGCTGTCATATAAAGTTAAAAAAAAAATAATTTAGTGCAATACCCTACATCAGGGTTTTTATTGGCGGTTAATTATTTTTAACAGACTTAACCACTTTTTCTTTGCTTTGTGAACGCTAACTATGAGGCAAACATCTAATAAGGGACGCGGTCATGGTCGTGGTGTTGGTGAAGCCTCTGGTGCAGGGAGAGGAATTGGCCGTTCTGCCACAGCTACACGTCCTACTGAACCTACTACCTCAGGTCCCAGTAGCCGCCAGAATCGACAGCAATATTTGGTCAGGCCAAATGCCGTTCTAAGGATGGTAAGGCCTGAGCAAGTACAGGCGCTAGTCAATTGGGTGGCCGACAGTGGATCCAGCACGTTCACATTTTCTCCCACCCAGTCTTCTGCAGAAAGCACACAGGTAGTGCCTGAAACCCATGTCCATCAGTCTGTCACATCACCCCCGTGCATATTGGGGAACCTGTCTGAGCTTCAAGTCATGCAGCAGTCTCTTATGCTGTTTGAAGTCTCTGCTGTCAGGGTTTACCAAGGGCATCCACCTAGCCCTTCCCCAGGGGTGGAAGACACAGAATGGGCATGGGCATACCACCTCAGCACGTCTCTGATGATGACGAAACACAGGTATCAACTGCTGCGTCTTTCTGCAGTGTGCAGACCGAAAAGGAGGTCAGGGAGGAAGACTGGGTGGAAGACGATGCAGGGGACGATGGGGTCCTAGACCCCACATGGAATGAAGGTCGTGCCACTGACTTTCAGAGTTCGGAGGAAGAGGCAGTGGTGAGACCGAGCCAACAGTGTAGCAAAAACAGTTCACCTGCTACTGGCCACCGTCACCAGGGACCGAGCACACCAAAGGCAGCTTCAAGGGGTTCCCTGGCATGGCACTTCTTCACACAATGTGCTGACGACAAAACACGAGTTATTTGCATGCTGTGGCATCAGAGCCTGAAGCGAGGCATTAACGTTCTGAACCTTAGCACAACCTGCATGACCAGGCATCTACATGCGAGACACGAGCTGCAGTGGAGTAAGCATCTTCAAAACCAAGAAAGGGCTCAGGCCCCTCCTGCTCCCTCTTCTGCTGCTGCCTCGGCCTCTTCCTCCGCCTCTGGAGGAACGTTGGCACCTGCCGCCCAGCAAACAGAGGATGTGCCACCAACAACACCACCTCCGTCACCAAGCATCTCCACCATGTCACACGGAAGAGTTCAGCTCTCCATCTCACAAACATTTGATAGAAAGCGTAAATTCCCACCTAGCCACCCTCAATCCCTGGCCCTGAATGCCAGCATTTCTAAACTACTGGCCTTTGAAATGCTGTCATTCAGGCTGGTGGACACAGACAGCTTCAAACAGCTCATGTCGCTTGCTGTCCCACTGTACGTCGTTCCCAGCTGCCACTACTTCTCCAGGAGAGCCGTGCCCTCCCTGCACGACCAAGTATCGGATAAAATCAAGTGTGCACTGCGCAACGCCATCTGTGGCAATGTCTACCTAACCACAGATACGTGGACCAGTAAGCATGGAAAGGGACGCTATATCTCCCTAACTGCACACTGGGTAAATGTAGTGGCGGCTGGTCCCAGGCGGAGAGCTGTTTGGCGCACGTCCTTCCGCTGCCAAGGATCACAGGGCATCATTCTTTGCCTCCTGTTGCCTCCTCTTCCTACTCGGCTTCCTCCTCCTCTTCTACCACCTCCTCATCCGGTCAGCGATAGACCTTCACCACCAACTTCAGCACAGCCAGGGGTAAACGTCAGCAGGCCGTTCTGAAACTGATGTGTTTGGGGGACAGGCCCCACACCGTGCATGAGTTGTGGTGGGGTATAGAACAACAGACCGACGAGTGGTTGCTGCCAGTGAGCCTCAAGCCCGGCCTAGTGGTGTGCGATAATGGGCGAAATCTCGTTGCTGCTCTGGGACTAGCCGGTTTGACGCACATCCCTTGTCTGGCGTATGTGCTGAATTTGGTGGTGCAGAAATTCATTCACAACTACCCCGACATGTCAGAGCTGCTGCATAAAGTGCGGGCCGTCTGTGCGCGCTTCCGGCGTTCTCATCCTGCCGCCGCTCTACAGCGTAACTTCGGCCTTCCTGCTCACCGCCTCATATGCGACGTGCCATCCAGGTGGAACTCCACCTTGCACATGCTGGAGAGACTGTGCGAGCAGCAGCAGGCCATAGTGGAGTTTCAACTGCAGCACGCACGGGTGAGTCGCACTTCGGAACAGCACCACTTCACCACCAATGACTGGGCCTCCATGCGAGACCTGTGTGCCCGGTTGCGCTGTTTCGAGTACTCCACCAACATGGCCAGTGGCGATGACGCCGTTATAAGCGTTACAATACCACTTCCATGTCTCATTGAGAAAACACTTAGGGCGATGATGGAAGAGGATGTGGCCCAGGACGAGGAGGAGGAGGAGGAAGAGGGGTCATCTCTAACACTTTCAGGCCAGTCTTTTAGAAGTGGCTCAGAGGGGGGGTTTTACAACAGCAAAGGCCAGGTACAAATTTGGCCAGCCAGGGCCCACTACTGGAGGACAAGGAGGAGGAGGATGAGAAGGAGGATGGGGATGAAGCATGTTCACAGCGGGGTGGTACCCAACGCAGCTCGGGCCCATCACTGGTGCGTGGCTGGGGGGATACGGAGGATGCAGATGATACGCCTCCCACAGAGGACAGCTTGTCCTTACCTCTGGGCAGCCTGGCACACATGAGCCTGCGCAATGACTGCAGAGTTGCCCACATTTTAACGTGTGCTGACTACTGGGTGGCCACCCTGCTGGATCCCCGTTACAAAGACAATGTGCAGTCCTTAATTCCCTCACTGGAGCGTGATCGGAAGATGCGCGACTACAGTTGCACGCTGGTAGACGCGCTCCTGAGAGCATTCCCGACTGACGCCGGGGGACAAGTGGAAGCACAAGGCGAAGGCAGGGGAGGAGGAAGAGGTCGTCAAAGCAGCTGTGTCAGCATCAGGACCTCAGAAGGCAGGGTTAGCATGGCCGACATGTGGAAAAGCTTTGTCACCTCGCAGCAACAACTGGCCCCAACTGCTGATATGGAGCGTGTTAGCAGGAGGTAGCATTTGAACAACATGGTGGAACAGTACCTGTGCACATGCCTACACGTACTGACTGATGGTTCTGCCCCATTCAACTTCTGGGTCTCCAAATTGTCCACATGGTCAGAGCTTGCCCTGTATGCCTTGGAGGTGCTGGCCTGCCCTGCAGCCAGTTTTCTCTCTGAACGTGTATTTAGCATGGCAGGAGGCGTCATTACAGACAGACGCAGCCGCCTGTCCACAGCCAACGTGGACAAGCTCACGTTCATTAAAATGAACCAGGCTTGGATCCCACAAGACTTGTCTGTACCTTGTGCAGAATAGACAGTTTTAACAGCCTCCACCATCCATCCTTGTACTCAAGTGCACTTATTCCTTTATTTTTTTTTATATGTCCCAATATTTTGGGGGATACCCCTATGTAAAAATACTAAATAACACACATCTGTGTTGGCTACCTATTCCTCCTTCGCCGCCGCTTCCTCCTAGACCGCCATGTGAGCCTACACGGCCACATCCACCCATTCACCGCCTCCTCAACCTCTTCCTCCTACATCATTCCTAATTATTATTTTTTTAAGGTCTTTTATGTTTTTTTAATTCATTTTCCTATCCACATTTGTTTGTAGAGCATTTGCCAGGCTCTTAAGCACATTTTGCTGCCTTTTGCAGCCATCTAGCTCTTTCCATGACATTTTTACAGCCATTTTAGTGCTCAAAAGTTCGGGTCCCCATTGACTTCAATGGGGTTCGGGTCCCGAACCCGAATTTTTTTTTCAAGTTCGGCCAAACCTGCCGAATCCGAACATCCAGGTGTCCGCTCAACTCTAGTCATGTATGTAATCATGTTATTTAATAAAATGTACACTATGTTTTTGCATTTGTACCTTTGGCTTCGATTCTTGTAGGTCGTTGTTTTGTTAAAGGAGCTGGTACTTTTTTGTACTTCACAATAGTTGACCCCCTTTATATTTCCGCAATATGTGTTGCATTGACTCATTGTAGTTTTGGTATGGGTATCAACGTTGGTCTTATATCGGTATTATACAGTATCACATAGTATAGGTTTAGATACATATTTGAGCAGACAGTATCACATAATACAAGATTAGATACACAGCTTAGCAGACAGTATCACATAGGATAGGATTAGATACATAGCTTAGCAGACAGTATCACAAAATGTAAGATTAGATACATGGCTAAGCAGACATCATCACGTAGAATATGATTAGATACATAGCTTAGGCCTCTTTCACACTTGCGTTGTCCGGATCCGGCGTGTACTCCACTTGCCGGAATTACACGCCGGATCCGGAAAAACGCAAGTGTACTGAAAGCATTTGAAGACGGAACCGTCTTCCAAATGCGTTCAGTGTTACTATGGCACCCAGGACGCTATTAAAGTCCTGGTTGCCATAGTAGGAGCGGGGAGCGGGGGAGCGGTATACTTACAGTCCGTGTGGCTCCCGGGGCGCTCCAGAATGACGTCAGAGCGCCCCATGCGCATGGATGACGTGTCCATGTGATCACATGATCCATGCGCTTGGGGCGCCCTGACGTCACTCTGGAGCGCCCGGTGAGCCGCACGGATGGTAAGTATGCTGCTCCCCCGCTCCCCGCTACACTTTACCATGGCTGCCAGGACTTTAGCGTCCCGGCAGCCATGGTAACCATTCAGAAAAAGCTAAATGTCGGCTCCGGCAATGCGCCGAAACGACGTTTAGCTTAAGGCCGGATCCGGATCAATGCCTTTCAATGGGCATTAATTCCGGATCCGGCCTTGCGGCAAGTGTTCCGGATTTTTGGCCGGAGCAAAAAGCGCAGCATGCTGCGGTATTTTCTCCGGCCAAAAAACGTTCCATTCCGGAACTGAAGACATCCTGATGCATCCTGAACGGATTTCTCTCCATTCAGAATGCATTAGGATAATCCTGATCAGGATTCTTCCGGCATAGAGCCCCGACGACGGAACTCTATGCCGGAAGACAAGAACGCAAGTGTGAAAGAGCCCTTAACAGACAGTATCACACAATATAATATTAGATACATTGCTTAGCAGACAGTATCACATAGGATCGGATTAGATACATAGCTGAGCAGACAGTATCACATAGGATAGGATTAGATACATAGCTCAGCAGACAGTGGGGCGGGCTGCTGTAGAGGTCACTGTTATGGGGGATACTGTCGATATCTTTTAACGATCCACAGAAACATTAAATGAAATATTTGAAATACACTTGTGCGAAGCCGAGTCCTTCTGCTAGTTTTTTATAATAAATAACAATATAAAAAACGTGGCACAGTAAGGCAGAGTTCACATTGCCGTTTCATTTTCCATTCTTCTTATCCTTCCGAATAAAGGAGAAGAAAAAAACTGAGTTCTGTAAAAAAAAAAACGGAGCCTGTGCATCAGTTAGGGCCCATTCAGAAGGCCTTAGTGCTTTGCGGATGCACAATTTGCAGATCCTCAAAACACGGATACCGGCCATGTGCATTCCGCAATTTGCGGACCGCACATGGCCGTATCCATGATAGAAAATGCCTATTTGTGTCAGCTATTGTGGACAAGAACAGGACATGTCCTATCTTTTCTTCAGAGTCTTTTGCGACCCCATTGAAATGAAAATACGGTAGTCTGAATGAGCCCTTATCCACATTTGGCATCCGTTTGAACTATTTCCATCTGAGATCCGTTTTTCAAATGGGAACAAAAAAGGACTTTTGAAAAAACGAATCTCAGACAGAAATGGCTCAAACGGATGCCAAATGTGCAACAGGATCAGTGAAAACCAACATGTTGTGGGAACAATTTAGGGGTAAGTATTAAAGCAGGATGCATTTATTTTTATCTAATAAGAATGGGCTAAACAACAGTCAGTAAATCTACATTCGACAAAAAGAAAACAATAACAAAAGTGTCTCGAGTCTGAGACAAAAGTCGCAATTTACCACTGGAAATGTTGAAAATATACTTCAAAGTTTCGCAAGTGCGGTTTTGGCAGATTTGGCTGAAATGGCGCATTTTGGTATTAAAAAAGTCACATTTTGTGCTATTGGCATTAAAATGTAGCTAATTGAAAGAAATAGGTGGATAATCAAGTTTATTTTTAAAGGGGTTGTCCAGGTTCAGAGCTGAACCCGGAAATATACACTTCTTCACCCAGGCAACCCCTCTGAGATGAGCATCGAAGCATCCCTTGGCCTGCGCTGTAGTGTGCAGGGCAAGGGCTTTTTTTGCTTACAAACTAACACTGCTAGGTGAAGGCTTTCACCTAACTTCACCGTTTTACAGACTATGGCAGTGCTAAATCACTGGGAACACTGCTAGGCAGAAGCCTCCGCCCAGTAGAGAGCCGCTACGTCAAAGGATCTAATGAAAAGCACTTGCCCTGCGTAGTTCAACACAGGGCAAGGGAGAGCATTGGAGCATAAAATGCTCCAATGCTCATCTGAGAGGAGCTGTCCAGGTGAAGAAGGGATATGTCTGGGTTCAGCTCTCAGGACAACTCATTAAAAATGTCACATTTTAAAAGTGACATGCACCTTTTAATATATGAGGTGAAACAAATCACCACTTTTTATTTGTAATGTTAGTATTTTTTGGTGCAAATTACACCATTATTGATAAATGTCCCCCATATGTCTAGGCTAAAGTACAGTGTTCTCAGCAAAGCATTTGTGAGAATAATGTACGTACCCTTGACTAAGCGAGACCAACAATTTAAGATTTCTATGGAAATCAAAGAACAGGAAAAAGAACGGGGAGGGAAGGAAGGGAGGAAGAAACCCATCTTACAAGGAGGTGTCACAGTAATATTTCAGCTAAAAATAGCAATACAAATTCTATCAATAGCACCTCCCACCAAAAAGTGGTCAGATATATGCAGGTCCACCGCATGTGGAGATAGGAAACCACCACTACCTTACATTTTCAGCATTTGATTTAGCTGCTTTGGAGTTAAATACCGTATACTGTAGATAGCCTGTTATACTTATTCTTCTGAAGTTTGACCTCTTTTACAAACTTTTTGTGGATGACTGAGCATATACTGATGTATTTTAATATACAAATGTAAGGATATGCCAATGTTCTCAAAACCTCTGTAAAATTTACAGATTTGTCCTTCCTGACCTTTCATCATGGCTCAACATATCCCAAGATATGTGGCACGGGAGTCCCAGCCTTTAAAAAAAAAAAATTTGCAGTACTGAGATGTCTGTCCTGAGATGTCTATTCTGTATGTGTCTCTGTTGCCATCCAACAGTTGTGTTGCGAATTGCACTCTGATAAGGGTTCTACTAGCATGTTGTGATTGTTTGAAATTTATCCAAAAACATGGATCGCACATCCACATGCCATGTATTGTTCTATAATTGCTTATCAGCACAACTAACATCGCTTCTCAGCATAATAAATAGTATACAGCCCTCTAACATACGTGCTGTGCATGAGGCATTGGTATATGTTTGGATCAAAAAGCATAAGCCCACTCACCACGCCAAGGTTGACTCCTCGTGTGGGAACCTACTGTAATTTGGCATGGCACCACGTGGCGACCACCACCGCTGCAGCACTGCACCAGCAGACGACGGGACCCAGCAGCCAAACAGCACCCCTGCAGCTGGACAATGCCACCCAGGTCCTGGGCCCCACCAATACACCAGCGCAGCACCACAGCAAAAATGGCAACCATGCAGTACCGCACCATGAGAATGTGTTGCATTTATTTTATGAGAAATTGGAGTCATTAGCCAAATTCAATAAAAGTTAATGGTGGGCACATCTGTACATTCCTGGTGTCTACTGAGTTGTTAAGTTGATCCTGGTGGCCTAAGGTAAGGTTTGGAGGTAGAGCTGAGAGAGGTTACTACATTCATCCTGTCAATTATTGCATGTGTTCTGTAAATTAATAAAGCTTTATAGACAGCTTTGGTTTAGTAGTATTTATATGAGAATACCAATCTTCTACCAAGGAGAACTGCAAATGACTGGTTATCCATTTAATGTATGGAACAACAGGGTTCAATATAATAGGAACCACTTACAGAATGGATGTCCATTTAAAGAGGGGGGTCAAGAGCAGAGAACTTCCTTCTATGATGTAAAAATGCTCTCACAGTCTTAAGAAGCATGGATATGCAAATGTCATCCAGCTTTATGTTTTAAAAAAATTATATTGCTAACAAAAAAGGTTCCAACTTCAAATATCTTTGGTCTTCACATACTGATACAAACTTTGCCAAATACATCTATGAGGGGTGCCATCAGTGGCCCCATTTTTTTATTTTTCTCTTTGTCACAATTACGATACTTCAAGGAAGCTGCAATAACAAATGACGGACCTGAAAAACAAAAAAGGCAACCAAAGGAAACTCTGTGAAGCTAGCTACATACTGCTATAGTGTATCTACTCATTGACTGCCACTAAGACCTGCCTTTATTTCCTCACTCCCACCAGTAGCCTTACTGTCCTCCTTACTTACTCTCTGTTCCTTTCATCCAAAACTTTAATCTCTTATTAGAAACTTTTCCACCAGAGCTCACCCGTGCATTCTGCTGTATCAGCCTCTTGGAAACATTGGAGTAGCCAAAGTAATAATTGCAGGTGTTGCAATTCCAATTTGGTGGAGGCTAATCGCCTGGTGGGTGGGGTGAAGGTATTTTCCCTATTTTCCTTATAGCAGGTAGGTCCCTCTTGTGACCATACGTGAACCATATATAGTTGTAAGGACTGTGCCTCTCCGTGAGAACTGTCAAGCAGGTGAGCCTCTTAATGAGTGAAACCAACAAGCACCGTGTAGCTTCGAGGGACTATAAATACTGTAATTGTGTTATGATAATTCTAGTTATGTGCCCTCCACTAAACTAGCACTGATATGAAGAAAACTCATTGTAAACCTAACATTCAGCAGGCACCAACCCAAATGTTAACCCCTAGATTGCGTCTTAATTCTACGCCATTGAGATAGTATCTTCTAAATGCTAAAGTAAACTTGAATACAAACTCTTGAGATGATGTATTGACTGTTACTTTAAACATAAAAATGAATCTGGCAAGTTCTCCCAGGAAATCGCAAGAATTGTAGTCTGAACTAAGATACAGAGCAATCAGTTCCTGGCACAAGACCAGAAGCCTCTGATATAAAAACAAGCAAAACATTTGTGATCAGCTCATCAGCAAAGCTGCTGACCTACAACATGGATCTCACACTTTTAGCAACGTTGATCCTTGTCTTATTGATATCCCTTATGTTTATCTACTCAACATGGGATAAAATGTACCGGTGGAGAAATTTACCACCCGGTCCCACGCCACTCCCGGTTATTGGAAGCTTGTTGTATATAAAGAAAGGAGAGCTTGTAAAATCCTTAAACCAGGTATGTACTTAAATTTTATGTAATGTCAGAATATCTAAATCTCTATATGCCACATATCATTAGGTGCATACTAATACACTTTGGTTGGCCGTACGTGTCTACTTGCAATGCCCACTAGAAGAAATGTAACATTACTAGTGTTGAGCGAACAGTTCGAGCATAGTTCGGGTCCGTACCGAATTTTGGGGTGTTCGTGACACGGACCCGAACCCGAACTTTTTCGTAAAAGTTCGGGTTCGGGTTCGTCGTTCGGCATGTATTTTGGCGCATTTTGAAAGGCTGCAAAGCAGCCAATCAACATGCATCATACTACTTGCCCTAAGATGCCATCGCAGCCATGCCTACTATTGGCAAGGCTGTGATTGGCCAAGTGCAGCATGTGACTCAGCCTCTTTATAAGCTTGTGCGCACGTCGGGACGTGCTCACTCCCGATGTGAATAGAACAGGGATAGACGCAGCTGATGCTAGGGCGAGAATAGGCAGGGATAATTGAATAACTGGAAGCAAATTTCTCTCCTCCACCTGTGATTCATCTGAACAACTGCAGCTGAGCTGCTTTTTTGATAGGGATTGGCTATTTTTAGAGTGGCCAGAGTGATTTTTCCATCCACATGTACCTGGGCTGACCGCCGGCCGCCATTTTGCGACTTGTAGTGCTGCAGCAGAAGCTGCCACAGTGTGCATTCCAAAGCTCCAAACAAGTCAGACATCTACACCTGGGATTCAGACCAATAGCGATTTAGCAGCACAGTCCAAGGCTATTTTTTTTAAAGGTTGTGCAGACCATTTTGTGGCACATGTTACTGGGCTGATAGGCGGCGGCCATCTTGGGACTAGTGCTGCAGCACAATCTCTCCCAACGTCCATTAATCACTTGTAATAGTGGTCTGTGCCATAGAAATCCTACATCAGGGACTTGGGTGTGCTTGTGTCACCCCTACTAATACCAGTCCACCTGTAATCCATACAGTGAAAAGCCATAAAGTATTCCAGTGAGGGAATTTTTTTTTTATTTAAAAAAGGCCAAGTTAGTTTATCTGGCGTTCAATATACTAGATACAGTTAGGCCTGCGTTTCATACATCTGGAATTAGCAAACTAATGTGCTGGGGTTGGGAAAACATATATGTACCCATACTAGAATCTGTCAAAGAAAGCGGTACTCACATATAACAGTCATTCCATCTGTAATCCATACAGTCAAAAGACTGAAAGCATTCCAGTGAGGGGATTTTTTTTATTTAAAAAAGGCCAAGTTAGTTTATCTGGCGTTCAATATACTAGATACAGTTAGGCCTGCGTTTCATACATCTGGAATTAGCAAACTAATGTGCTGGGGTTGGGAAAACATATATGTACCCATACTAGAATCTGTCAAAGAAAGCGGTACTCACATATAACAGTCATTCCATCTGTAATCCATACAGTCAAAAGACTGAAAGTATTCCAGTGAGGGAATTTTTTTTATTTAAAAAAGGCCAAGTTAGTTTATCTGGCGTTCAATATACTAGATACAGTTAGGCCTGCGTTTCATACATCTGGAATTAGCAAACTAATGTGCTGGGGTTGGGAAAACATATATGTACCCATACTAGAATCTGTCAAAGAAAGCGGTACTCACATATAACAGTCATTCCATCTGTAATCCATACAGTCAAAAGACTGAAAGTATTCCAGTGAGGGAATTTTTTTTATTTAAAAAAGGCCAAGTTAGTTTATCTGGCGTTCAATATACTAGATACAGTTAGGCCTGCGTTTCATACATCTGGAATTAGCAAACTAATTTGCTGGGGTTGGGAAAACATATATGTACCCATACTAGAATCTGTCAAAGAAAGCGGTACTCACATATAACAGTCATTCCATCTGTAATCCATACAGTCAAAAGACTGAAAGTATTCCAGTGAGGGAATTTTTTTTATTTAAAAAAGGCCAAGTTAGTTTATCTGGCGTTCAATATACTAGATACAGTTAGGCCTGCGTTTCATACATCTGGAATTAGCAAACTAATTTGCTGGGGTTGGGAAAACATATATGTACCCATACTAGAATCTGTCAAAGAAAGCGGTACTCACATATAACAGTCATTCCATCTGTAATCCATACAGTCAAAAGACTAAAAGTATTCCAGTGAGGGAATTTTTTTTATTTTAAAAAGGCCAAGTTAGTTTATCTGACGTTCAATATACTAGATACAGTTAGGCCTGCGTTTCATACATCTGGAATTAGCAAACTAATTTGCTGGGGTTGGGAAAACATATATGTACCCATACTAGAATCTGTCAAAGAAAGCGGTACTCACATATAACAGTCATTCCATCTGTAATCCATACAGTCAAAAGACTGAAAGTATTCCAGTGAGGGAATTTTTTTTATTTAAAAAAGGCCAAGTTAGTTTATCTGGCGTTCAATATACTAGATACAGTTAGGCCTGCGTTTCATACATCTGGAATTAGCAAACTAATGTGCTGGGGTTGGGAAAACATATATGTACCCATACTAGAATCTGTCAAAGAAAGCGGTACTCACATATAACAGTCATTCCATCTGTAATCCATACAGTCAAAAGACTGAAAGTATTCCAGTGAGGGAATTTTTTTTATTTAAAAAAGGCCAAGTTAGTTTATCTGGCGTTCAATATACTAGATACAGTTAGGCCTGCGTTTCATACATCTGGAATTAGCAAACTAATGTGCTGGGGTTGGGAAAACATATATGTACCCATACTAGAATCTGTCAAAGAAAGCGGTACTCACATATAACAGTCATTCCATCTGTAATCCATACAGTCAAAAGACTGAAAGTATTCCAGTGAGGGGATTTTGCTTATAAAAAATAATATATTTCATTGTGGTGCGAGTTGAATCGCAACAATGAAGAAAAATACTATTAAGGGACGAGGACGCGGTCGTGGTGGTGTCCGTGGAGCCTCTGTTGCTGGTAGAGGACGTGGCCGTTCGGCCCCAGGCGCACACAGTAGGGAACGAACTCCCTCAACTAGCCGGCAGAATGTACAGCAATATCTCGTGGGGGCCAATGCCGCTCTTAGGATGGTAAGGCCGGAGCAGGTACAGGCATTAATCGATTGGGTGGCCGACAGTGCTTCCAGCACGTTCACCACATGGTCTTCCACCCAGTCTTCTGCGGAAAGCGCACAGGTGGCACCTGAAAACCAAGCCCATCAGTCTGTCACATCACCCCCAAGCATATCAGGGAAACGGTCTGAGCCACAAGTTATGCAGCAGTCTCTTCTTCTGTTTGAAGACTCTGCTTCCAGGGTTTCCCAGGGGCGTCCACCTAGCCCTTCCCCAGTGGAGGAAGACATACCATGCACTGACGCACAACCACTTATGTCTCCAGATGAGGAGGACATGGGAATACCACCACAGCAGAGTCACCGACTCTCTGATGATGACGAAACACAGGTGCCCACTGCCGCGTCTTTTTGCAGTGTGCAGACTGAACAGGAGGAGGTCAGGGAGGGAGACTGGGTGGAAGACGATGCAGAGGACGATAAGGTCTTAGACCCCACATGGACTGAAGGTCGTGGCGATGACTTTCACAGTTCAGAGGAAGAGGTAGTGGTGAGACAACAGCGAAGCCAAAGAGGGAGCAGGGGGCCAAAGCAGACGAGCCGCCGCCCCCAGAGTTCGCCTGCTACTGGACATCGCCAACAGGGACCCAGCCCCACAAAGGCAGCTTCAAAGAGTTCCCTGGCATGGCACTTCTTTAAACAATGTCCTACCGACAAGACCCGAGTGACTTGCACGCTTGTCACGGCCATGCCCATGACCGTGACTCCTCTTACCGCATGCGGTTGTGTATGGGCGTTCAACCACGGGTGAGGGCCGCTTGTCTGTGGCCTCACTTGTGGTTGCCGCGGGCAACCAGTGTTGCATTTTGCAGCAGAGCAGCCTGAGCGTTGCTAGGTAGCTTGCTGCCCTGGCATGCGGTCACACCTAGCAACCTTCTGTTAGGTGTGTGTGTTGTGTGCACCGTGTTTTATGTTATTGTGTGCACGTCTCCTTTTAGTGGTGTTTTCCCTTCCCTGGTGTTGGAAGGGTTAATCTCCTTCCTAGTGTGTGTGTGCACTGGGTGTGTCCGACTGTGGGGTGTGGCTTCTTGGCCTATAAAGCCTCACTGCTTTTGCAGGCCTGCAGGTTGCTTCAGCCATGCTTAGCTGAGAGCAGCCTCATGTCTTTATTACCTGCCAGTAAGAGCCACCCCTGTGGTCATAACCATAATGTCGCTTTAAGTTATTTCTAGTTATGTGTGATGTCCGTGTGATGTTTTATATGTGATTTTGTGCAGCTATGGATCTGGGTCCCTGTGTGGGGATGCGTTTGTGATCTGCACCCTGCTAACACAGGGATCCAGTCAGCAAGGCTGTGGCAGGTAGGTGGAACTCTTTGTTCACCTGCCATATCCATAGAGCTGTTTATGTCTCCCCTTTTCCTGCAGTTTGGCCGTTGAGACTCCTGCTCCTCCGTGTCTAGGAGGAGTGGGCTTGTCTTACTCAGCTCCTAGGTGAGGGTCATCTTGAGGGCCAGCAGGGACTTTTAGGTTCCGGAGCATGGGCCCTCCTACCTGCAAGGTTGGCCCATGTAACTAGGAGCTAGGGTCAGGTTAGGGATGCCTTAGGAGGTGACCTGCTCCGTAATCCTGTCTACATGGCCAAGCAGCCGTAACATCACCGGGCTCCACACGGCTGAGGATTTCCCCCATCCTCAGCCGTGACAGTATGACCACAGTCCCTTCTTACGTGGCGCTCCCTCGGAAGAGGGTAAAGCATGCACCGCTATCTGCGGATGGGGTGTATGCGCGTTCTCCGGAGGGAGAGCGTTATGGGGCTCACCATTTACGGCGCGGTGAGTGGCATTCCCCGCCATTCCTCGCTCACCGTTGTCCGTGTTGGTGTCCCCTTTTGTTTGTCTTTCCCCTCCCCCCCTCCCACTGTTTTTTATGCCTCACCAACTTTCCCCTTTTGTTGTTGGGAGGGGCTTTGAGGGGTGGGAGTATGCATTCCCTCGAAAGAGGGTGTAGCATGTACCGCCGTCTGCGGAAGGGGTACATGTGCGCTCTTCGGAGGGAGAGCGTTCTGGGGGTCTCGCGGCTGACGGCACGGTGAGTGGCTTTTCCCCGCCACTTCCTCACCGTGTTCGTTTGGCGTCCCCTGATATTTTAGCACACGTGGTGTTTGTTTGGTGTGCGGTCTGCACACCTTCGAAAGAGGGTGCAGCATGCAGTGCCATCTGTTTGTGGTCTGCATGCGCGTTCTCCGGAGGGAGAGCGTTCCTGGGGGATCTCCGTTAACGGCACGGTTGGTGGCTTATTCCCCGCCACCTTACCTTCCGTGTCCGTGTTGGGGATCCCTCGTCCCTCTCCATGTTCCCATCTCTGGTCGTCTGCTGGCAGCACTCCGTAAGTGGTCCGGCTGCGTGCTGGTTAGGAGTGTCTGCTGGCAGCGACTGGAGTGGGGACGTGAGTGGAGAATCCCCTCGTCCACTCTCTGTGGTTCCATTCCTTGTCACTGGTGCGGGCTGCAGGCCTCGTCGGACTGGCTAGTGTGAGCTGGGAGAGGATGCAGCTGACAGTGGCCTCCTGGGAATCATGTCATGAGAGTGGACGTCTCCTTCTCCCATCCCCTTGTGTGAGTTCCTCACCAATTTCCTTTTTTTTGGTGGGGGGGCTTTGAGGGGTGGGAGTGTCACGGCCATGCCCATGACCGTGACTCCTCTTACCGCATGCGGTTGTGTATGGGCGTTCAACCACGGGTGAGGGCCGCTTGTCTGTGGCCTCACTTGTGGTTGCCGCGGGCAACCAGTGTTGCATTTTGCAGCAGAGCAGCCTGAGCGTTGCTAGGTAGCTTGCTGCCCTGGCATGCGGTCACACCTAGCAACCTTCTGTTAGGTGTGTGTGTTGTGTGCACCGTGTTTTATGTTATTGTGTGCACGTCTCCTTTTAGTGGTGTTTTCCCTTCCCTGGTGTTGGAAGGGTTAATCTCCTTCCTAGTGTGTGTGTGCACTGGGTGTGTCCGACTGTGGGGTGTGGCTTCTTGGCCTATAAAGCCTCACTGCTTTTGCAGGCCTGCAGGTTGCTTCAGCCATGCTTAGCTGAGAGCAGCCTCATGTCTTTATTACCTGCCAGTAAGAGCCACCCCTGTGGTCATAACCATAATGTCGCTTTAAGTTATTTCTAGTTATGTGTGATGTCCGTGTGATGTTTTATATGTGATTTTGTGCAGCTATGGATCTGGGTCCCTGTGTGGGGATGCGTTTGTGATCTGCACCCTGCTAACACAGGGATCCAGTCAGCAAGGCTGTGGCAGGTAGGTGGAACTCTTTGTTCACCTGCCATATCCATAGAGCTGTTTATGTCTCCCCTTTTCCTGCAGTTTGGCCGTTGAGACTCCTGCTCCTCCGTGTCTAGGAGGAGTGGGCTTGTCTTACTCAGCTCCTAGGTGAGGGTCATCTTGAGGGCCAGCAGGGACTTTTAGGTTCCGGAGCATGGGCCCTCCTACCATCAAGGTTGGCCCATGTAACTAGGAGCTAGGAACAGGTTAGGGATGCCTTAGGAGGTGACCTGCTCCCTAATCCTGTCTACATGGCCAAGCAGCCGTAACATCACCGGGCTCCACACGGCTGAGGATTTCCCCCATCCTCAGCCGTGACAACGCTCTGCCATCAGAGCCTGAGGCGAGGCATTAACGTTCTGAACCTCAGCACAACCTGCATGACCAGGCATCTACATGCAAAGCATGAACTGCAGTGGGGTACACACCTTAAAAACCAGGCACTCGCTGAGGCTCCCCCTGCTCCCTCTACCGCTGCTGCCTCGGCTTCCGCCTCGAGAGGAATGTTGCCACCTGCCGAGCAGCAAACAGAGGATGTGCCACCGACACCACCACCACCGCCACCGTCAACTAGCGTCTCCACTATATCACACAGCAGCGTTCAGCTCTCAATATCTCAAACCTTAGAGAGGAAGCGCAAATTCCCCCCGAGTCACCCTCGAGCCCTTGGCCTGAACGCCAGCATTTCTAAACTGCTGGCCTTTGAAATGCTGTCATTCCGGCTGGTGGACACAGACAGCTTCAAAAAGCTGATGGCCATGGCTGTCCCGCAGTATGTGGTTCCCAGCCGCCACTACTTCTCCAAGACAGCCGTGCCTTCCCTGCACATGCAAGTGTCCGATAAAATCAAGTGTGCACTGCGCAACGCCATTTGTGGCAAGGTCCACCTAACCACAGATACGTGGACCAGTAAGCACGGCCAGGGACGCTATATCTCACTAACTGCACACTGGATGAATGTAGTGGCGGCTGGGCCCCCGGCGGACAGTTCCTTGGCGCACGTCCTTCCGCCCCCTAGGATCGCAGGGCATTATTCTCTGCCTCCTGTAGCCTCCTCCTCCTACTCGGCTTCCTCCTCCACTGCTTCCACCAGCTCATCCGGTCAGCCACACACCTTCACCACCAACTTCAGCACAGCCCGGGGTAAACGTCAGCAGGCCATTCTGAAACTCATATGTTTGGGGGACAGGCCCCACACCGCACAGGAGTTGTGGCGGGGTATTGAACAACAGACCGACGAGTGGTTTCTGCCGGTGGGCCTCAAGCCAGGCCTGGTGGTATGCGATAATGGGCGAAATATCGTGGCAGCTCTGGGACTAGCCGGTTTGACGCACATCCCTTGCCTGGCGCATGTGCTGAACTTCGTGGTGCAGAGGTTCATTCACCACTACCCCAACATGTCAGAGCTGCTGCATAAAGTGCGGGCCGTCTGTGCGCGCTTCCGCCGTTCACATCCTGCCGCTGCTCGCCTGTCTGCGCTACAGCGGAACTTCGGCCTTCCCGCTCACCGCCTCATATGCGACGTGCCCACCCGGTGGAACTCCACCTTGCACATGCTGGAGAGACTGTGCGAGCAGCAGCAGGCCATAGTGGAGTTTCAGCTGCAGCACGCTCGCGTCAGTCGTACTGCCGAACAGCACCACTTCACCACCAATGATTGGGCCTCCATGCGAGACCTGTGTGCCCTGCTGCGCTGTTTCGAGTACTCCACCAACATGGCCAGTGGCGATGACACTGTTATCAGCGTTACAATACCACTTCTATGTCTCCTTGAGAAAACACTTAGGGCAATGATGTTAGAGGAGGTGGCCCAGGTGGAGGAGGATGAGGGCTCGTTTCTAACACTTTCGGGCCAGTCTGTTCGAAGTGGCTCAGAGGGAGGTTTGTTTAAGCAGCAGAGGACAGGTTCACAAGTCGCCAGCCAAGGCACTGTACTGGAGGACGAGGAGGATGAGGAGGAGGAGGTGGAGGGGGACGAGGATGACGCAAGTTCACAGCGGGGTGGCAGCCCAGGCCCATCACTGGTGCGTGGCTGGGGGGATACGGTGGACGATGACGATACGCCTCCCACAGAGGACAGCTTGTCCTTACCCATGGGTAGCCTGGCCCACATGAGCGAATATATGCTCCAATGCCTGCGCAACGACAGCAGAGTTGCCCACGTTTTAACGTGTGCAGACTACTGGGTGGCCACCCTGCTGGATCCCCGGTATAAAGACAATGTGCCCACTTTAATTCCTGAACTGGAGCGCGACCGTAAGATGCGCGAGTACAAGCGCACGATGATAGAGGCGCTCTTGAGAGCATTCCCACATGTCACAGGGGAACAGGTGGAAGGTGAAGGCAGAGGAGTGGCAAGAGGTCGCCAACGCAGCTGTGTCACGGCCAGCTCATCTGAGGGCAGGGTTAGCATGGCAGAAATGTGGAAAAGTTTTGTCTCCACGCCACAGCTATCTGCACCGACACCTGATACGGAACGTGTTAGCAGGAGGCAGCATTTCACTAACATGGTTGAACAGTATGTCTGCACACCCCTCCACATCCTGACGGATGGTTCGGCCCCATTCAACTACTGGGTTTCGAAATTGTCCACGTGGCCAGAGTTAGCATGTTATGCCTTGGAGGTGCTTTCCTGCCCGGCGGCCAGCGTTTTATCTGAACGCGTATTCAGCACGGCAGGGGGCGTCATTACTGACAAGCGCAGCCGCCTGTCCACAGCCAACGTGGACAAGCTGACCTTCATAAAGATGAACCAGGCATGGATCCCACAGGACCTGTCCCTCCCTTGTGCAGAGTAGTCCTTATTAACTGCCTAAAACATGTCTTGTTGTGCTACGGGCCACTTCTTTATTTGATACAAATTTTATGAAACCCACAGTTGAATGAAACTCTTCTCTGTCTGGGCGCCGGGGCCTAACCAGATGAAAGTGGCCGGTTAAACTAACGGGTGACATGAAGCCATAACCTCTGCCATGCTACCTCTGTCTTCTGTCTGGGTGCTGAGGCCTAAGTCAAATAAAGCGGTCTTCTGCTGTGCTGGGGGATATGAAGCTAATCTCTGACCTCTCTCCTCTGTCTGGGTCCAAAGGCCTAAATCAGTGAAAGAGGCCTTCTCCTGTGGTGTGTGATATGAAGCCAGAATATGTGCTGTGGGGCCTCTCTCCTCTTCCTGGGTGCAGGGGTCAAATAAACTAAATTGTGGCCTACTCCTGTGGTGGCTGATATGATGCCAGAATATGTGCTGTGGTGCCTCTCTCCTCTTCCTGGGTGCAGGGGTCAAAGTAACTAAATGGTGGCTTCTCCTGTGGTGGCTGATATGATGCCAGAATATGTGCTGTGGGTCCTCTCTCCTCTTCCTGGGTGCAGGGGTCAAAGTAACTCAATGGTGGCTTCTCCTGTGGTGGCTGATATGATGCCAGAATATGTGCTGTGGTGCCTCTCTCCTCTGTCTGGGTCCAAAGGCCTAAATCACTGAAAGAGGCCTTCTCCTGTGGTGTGTGATATGATGCCTGAATATGTGCTGTGGTGCCTCTCTCCTCTTCCTGGGTGCGGGGGTCAAAGTAACTCAATGGTGGCTTCTCCTGTGGTGGCTGATATGATGCCAGAATATGTGCTGTGGGGCCTCTCTCCTCTTCCTGGGTGCAGGGGTCAAAGTAACTCAATGGTGGCTTCTCCTGTGGTGGCTGATATGATGCCAGAATATGTGCTGTGGTGCCTCTCTCCTCTTCCTGGGTGCAGGGGTCAAAGTAACTAAATGGTGGCTTCTCCTGTGGTGGCTGATATGATGCCAGAATATGTGCTGTGGGGCCTCTCTCCTCTTCCTGGGTGCAGGGGTCAAAGTAACTAAATGGTGGCTTCTCCTGTGGTGGCTGATATGATGCCAGAATATGTGCTGTGGGGCCTCTCTCCTCTTCCTGGGTGCAGGGGTCAAAGTAACTCAATGGTGGCTTCTCCTGTGGTGGTTAGTATGATGCCAGAATATGTGCTGTGGGGCCTCTCTCCTCTTCCTGGGTGCAGGGGTCAAAGTAACTCAATCGTGGCTTCTCCTGTGGTGGCTGATATGATGCCAGAATATGTGCTGTGGTGCCTCTCTCCTCTTCCTGGGTGCAGGGGTCAAAGTAACTAAATGGTGGCTTCTCCTGTGGTGGCTGATATGATGCCAGAATATGTGCTGTGGTGCCTCTCTCCTCTTCCTGGGTGCAGGGGTCAAAGTAACTAAATGGTGGCTTCTCCTGTGGTGGCTGATATGATGCCAGAATATGTGCTGTGGGGCCTCTCTCCTCTTCCTGGGTGCAGGGGTCAAAGTAACTCAATGGTGGCTTCTCCTGTGGTGGTTAGTATGATGCCAGAATATGTGCTGTGGGGCCTCTCTCCTCTTCCTGGGTGCAGGGGTCAAAGTAACTCAATCGTGGCTTCTCCTGTGGTGGCTGATATGATGCCAGAATATGTGCTGTGGTGCCTCTCTCCTCTTCCTGGGTGCAGGGGTCAAAGTAACTAAATGGTGGCTTCTCCTGTGGTGGCTGATATGATGCCAGAATATGTGCTGTGGTGCCTCTCTCCTCTTCCTGGGTGCAGGGGTCAAAGTAACTAAATGGTGGCTTCTCCTGTGGTGGCTGATATGATGCCAGAATATGTGCTGTGGTGCCTCTCTCCTCTTCCTGGGTGCAGGGGTCAAAGTAACTAAATGGTGGCTTCTCCTGTGGTGGCTGATATGATGCGAGAATATGTGCTGTGGTGCCTCTCTCCTCTTCCTGGGTGCGGGGGTCAAAGTAACTCAATGGTGGCTTCTCCTGTGGTGGCTGATATGATGCCAGAATATGTGCTGTGGGGCCTCTCTCCTCTTCCTGGGTGCAGGGGTCAAAGTAACTCAATGGTGGCTTCTCCTGTGCTGATTGATATAAAGCTGATGGTTGTGCCATCTGACATGGTTGCCAGGGTCTGATTCAATGGGGGCCTACTCCTGTGGTGGGTGATCTAAATGCCTGATTCTCTGCTGTGAAACCTCTCTCCTCCGTCTGGGTGTAGGGGTCAAAGTCTTTCAAAGTCGCCTTCTCCTGTGCTGATTGATATGAAGCTGATGGTTGTGCCATCTGACATGGTTGCCGGGGTCCCATTAAATTGTGGCCTACTCCTGTGGTGGTTGATATGATGCCTGATTCTCTGATGTGGAACCTCTCTCCTCTGTTTGGGTGAAGGGGTCAAAGTAACTAAATGGTGGCTTCTCCTGTGGTGGCTGATATGATGCCAGAATATGTGCTGTGGGGCCTCTCTCCTCTTCCTGGGTGCAGGGGTCAAAGTAACTCAATGGTGGCTTCTCCTGTGGTGGCTGATATGATGCCAGAATATGTGCTGTGGTGCCTCTCTCCTCTTCCTGGGTGCGGGGGTCAAAGTAACTCAATGGTGGCTTCTCCTGTGGTGGCTGATATGATGCCAGAATATGTGCTGTGGTGCCTCTCTCCTCTTCCTGGGTGCGGGGGTCAAAGTAACTCAATGGTGGCTTCTCCTGTGGTGGCTGATATGATGCCAGAATATGTGCTGTGGTGCCTCTCTCCTCTTCCTGGGTGCAGGGGTCAAAGTAACTAAATGGTGGCTTCTCCTGTGGTGGTTGATATGATGCCTGATTCTCTGCTGTGAAACCTCTCTCCTCCATCTGGGTGTAGGGGTCAAAGTCTTTCAAAGTCGCCTTCTCCTGTGATGATTGATATAAAGCTGATGGTTGTGCCATCTGACATGGTTGCCAGGGTCTGATTCAATGGGGGCCTACTCCTGTGGTGGGTGATCTAAATGCCTGATTCTCTGCTGTGAAACCTCTCTCCTCCGTCTGGGTGTAGGGGTCAAAGTCTTTCAAAGTCGCCTTCTCCTGTGCTGATTGATATGAAGCTGATGGTTGTGCCATCTGACATGGTTGCCGGGGTCCCATTAAATTGGGGCCTACTCCTGTGGTGGGTGATCTAAATGCCTGATTCTCTGCTTTGAAACCTCTCTCCTCCGTCCGGGTGTAGGGGTCAAAGTCTGTCAAAGTCGCCTTCTCCTGTGCTGATTGATATAAAGCTTATGCTTGTGCCATCTGACATGGTTGCCGGGGTCTGATTCAATGGTGGCCTACTCCTGTGGTGGGTGATCTAAATGCCTGATTCTCTGCTGTGTAACCTCTCTCCTCCGTCTGGGTGTAGGGGTCAAAGTAACTAAATGGTGGCCTACTCCTGTGGTGGGTGATATGATGCCTGGTTCTCTGCTGTGGGACCTCTCTCCTTTGTCTGGGTGCTGTGGTCAAAATAATAGTAAGTGACCTTCTCCATTGGTGGGTGACTTGAAGCCTGATTCTGTGCTATGGGACCTCACTCCAATTAATATTGTTTAATTTTTATTTATTTTATGTTAACTCATCATTTCCCTATCTACATTTGTTTGCAGGGGATTTAACTACATTTTGCTGCCTTTTGCAGCCCTCTAGCCCTTTCCGGGTGTGTTTTACAGCCTTTTTAGTGCCCAAAAGTTCGGGTCCCCATTGACTTCTATGGGGTTCGGGTTCGGGATGAAGTTCGGGTCGAGTTCGGATCCCGAACCCGAACATTTTTCGAAAGTTCGGCCGAACTCGTCGAACCCGAACATCCAGGTGTTCGCTCAACTCTAAACATTACATGTCAGTTATTTGCATGGCTGGCAGTATATATAAGGCATGGATGGGCTGCGCCTAATTAAGTGAGGGCTGTGGTGTTCTGTGACTACACGCTTTACCTAAAAAATTGGGGTGAGGTGTAGGGAACCTCATTATAACATCCATATGGAAAGCGGTTTCCTTGGCTTTTACGACTATAAAATAAATATATTTACATTATGTCATGGCTTTCTATAAATTAGGGTCTACCCATACTCCTTTTACAGGTACATTGTAGGATTTCGCAATGTATATGTTTAAATATTAGAGGATCTTGCTATTTTCCATTTTTGCTATTTCTTTTTTTACTCTCTGCCTTCCTAGAGCGATAACTTTTAGAATTTGTTTCCATTCACATAGCCTTATGATGGATTGTTTTTTCGTGAGACAAGTTGTACTTTCTAATGCCACTATTTAATATTGCATATCATGTATTGGGGAGCTGGAAAGAAAATTTCAAATGGGGTGGAATCGGAAAAAATCTTAACGCAAACACTTAGGCTACTTTCACACGTGCACACGTGCCGCCGGAGGTACACTCCGGCCTCTTTGACTATAATGGGGGCGGGCTGGAGTTCCGGTGGCAGCACGGCAAACATGCCGAGAGGCGGCCGGAATAAAACTATGACATGTCGTAATTTTATTTTAGCCACCTCTCGACACGTTTGCCGTGCTGTCGCCGGAACTCTGGCCTGCACCCATTATAGTCAATGGGGCCAGAGCGGACCTCCGGCGGCACGCGTGCACTAGCGGAAGCAAGGATCCGGCAGGCTGTTCATCCGCTGGAACAGTCTGCTGGAGAAGTCTGCTACTAGTGTGAAACTAGCCTTAGTGAGACTAGTTAAAACTCTCAGTAGGTGACCGCCTTCTGCCTCTCCTTGTATCTAATATGTATGGTGTTAGGTCAGTTGCTGTTTGTTCCTCCCCAGCAACATTGATAATAGAGCAACAAAGTGGCCAGCCTGTTGGGCACTACCTTTAGTTACATCTCTATCTCATTATTTAATCTCTCTCTGTATACTGAAAATGGGGCTAGGCTATGTTTGCTACTGCTCTAAAAAACACACACACACACACTCTCTACCAGTGATGAGCGGCAGGGGCAATATTCAAATTTGCGACATTTCGCAAATATTTGGGTGAATATTCATCATAGATTCGCGAATTCGAGAATTTGTGATCTATAGTCATTATTTTCTTGAAAATTGTCAATCGGAAAATTTGCGATAAAAAATTTGCGATACGAAAATTTGCGATAAACACTACTCCTAAAGTCAAAGATACTACAGCCTTCGCATTGGCCCACAAGCAAGAACCAGGGAGTGATCATGGGTACTGATAAAAAAAATCTAGAATATTCGCAATTACAAAGATATAGCACTATATTCTAGATATTCGCGAATTCCAGAAATGCCAATATTTGCGATAAAAATTCACTATTTCAATATTCGCGATCAACACTACTCTCTACCTCCCGACCTGTCTTACCGGCAAACCGGTGTCTTCAGGAGTAGCAGACATAGCCTAGCCCCATTTTCAATATACAGAGAGAGATTAAATTATGAGATAGAAATGTAACTAATGGTAGTGCGCAACAGGCTGGCCACTTTGTTGCTCTATTATCAATGTTGCTGGGGAGGAACAAACAGCAACTGACCTAACACCATACATATTAGATACAAGAAGAGGCAGAAGGCAGTTACCTACTGAGAGTTTTAAAGAGGACCTTTCACCGCTTATTACACTATGAACTAACTATTAGTATTGAGCGCGAATATTCGAATTGCCCATTTTTTATCGAATATCGTAACTTCGAGATTTCGCAAATATTTAGAATATAGTTCTATATATTCGCGAAATCGAATATTCTTTTTTTTTTTTTTTTTTTTTAATTGTTATATTTTTTTCTTTCCCACTTCCCTAAAGTTGTTCTTACCTGTTCTTTGGATTCCTGGCTTCCTGGCTGCTCCAGTCAGTGCCCGTTGCCGCTTCTGCCGACTTCCGTGCTCATGGAGCGTCCCCATCACCAATGGAACGTCTCCATATACTAGAATGTACTGTCGGATTTGCGTTGAAATCGCAATTCGATTAATTCAAGTTATAATAATCAAATTGCGATTTCAACTTGGACCTGGTTTACTATGGTTGGCTTGGTAGAATTAGCGAATATGACGAATGTATTCGTCATATTCATCAAAACGAAGATAACAAAGTATTCTCCATCTTCGTTTTAGCTACCTATTCATCAACTTCGCTAATTCTAGCAATCAAATAGGAAAGTTTACTATAGAGACAGCTAAGTTTAATTCGCTATGCGATTATATTACTTAGCTTTTTTTTTTAAATAAATAGAATAATTATAATACCTGATAATTATTATAATTATTCTATTTATAAAAAAAAGCAGTAATATAATCGCATAGCGAATTAAACTTAGCTGTCTCTATAGTAAACTTTCCTATATGATTGCTAGAATTAGCGAAGTTGATGAATAGATAGCTAAAACGAAGATGGAGAATACTTTGTTATCTTCGTTTTGTGGAATATGACGAATACATTTGTCATATTTGCTAATTCTACCAAGCCAACCATAGTAAACCAGGTCCAAATTGAAATCGCAATTCGATTATTATAACTTGAATTAATCGAATTGCGATTTCAACTTAGCACTGCTATATTCCATATTAGGCTAGAATTAATGAATAACGAATATGGAATATAGCAGTACTAAGTTGAAATCGCCATGCGATTACTTCGAGTTATATTAATCGCATTGCGATTTCAACTTGAGGCTGCTGCTGGGTCTCTAATGGAATGGGTCTAGAATTAACAAACTTAACTGATATTGAATCTAGCAGTGCTAATTTTTAATTAACTTTTATAATGCACTATTCTGACATACATTACTATATTTGTTTTATTAGTTAATTCTACCAATACCACCTATAGCAAAATCTCCAAAGCTGGAATTGCAATGCAATAAAAATTAGTTGCATTTCGAATTCAACACTATTGCTAAAATATTCGTATTGCTTGTATTGTTATAGTTAACAAGTGATGAAGTATAGCTACGTCATTGGGTGTGAAGCGGTAAATGATTATGGCACAAATTGAAGTGGTTACATCACACTACAATGTCTGTAACATGTATGTATGGATAGCAGACAAATATCTCTCATATGCACATAACACCTCTATTTACGTGCTACACACTGTATATCCTACGCTATAAAACCCACACCAACCCCACCTTCCCCCTTAAACCCTCCACCACCTTAAACCCCCCTCCATCATGTCCCCCCCACCTCCTCACTTACACACAGTTTATGAGAAGTAATGATTGACTTCCAGTATTTCAGTATTCGCTGGTTCATTTACCATAACCCAGGGTGCACCACGTGGAGGCGAACCAGCTGTACACCCCATACCGTACCGTTACCTCACTACACAGGTACACCTCTCCTCAAATGGCCATTGGCCAATACCCCATTGCTCATACCCCACACACATGCAATTTAAATACAATGTAATGTTATAACGGTAAACATAAAATCTAATTTTTTCCATTTATAGCCATAATTTTTATTTTATTTTTGATGACATGATCACAATAAGTTTAAATACTTGTATTTTAATAGTTTTGGATTACATGTATGCATGTTGTACAAGGTCTATGATTGGACCTGGTCCCGTCACGCGTGCTGCTAAGAGCGCCACAGTCCGCAGTATTCGGTTTGAATTGTGGCACACACATGACCACCGGCACAAGAAAATAGTCATAGTGAATAAGTGGTGCGACCATAAGCGGCGCCATGTCTATTACCCTGTTTCCATGTAACGGCGGCTGCTGTATGTAATGATAATGAATTATTACTTTGGCCCAGACCACATTGGTTACAATAAAACAAAACACAACAAATTTTATAGAACAATAAAGTTTTATAAAACAATCTTTAAATAAAAAAAAAATATTAAGAATATAAATAACAGAAGACCCCAAAAACTATTGAAAAAAAAATATTAAGGCAATTTTTTAATTTTTTGGAGCTTTTGGAGCAGTCCATCCAGGGACTTTTGGTTGGCCTCCTCTGCTAGGGTCAGCTCATCCTTTTCATCAGCTGCGGCCTCAACTTTTTCATCCGGTTGCACTGCTCCCGCTGCACATTTTTCACCTCTTTAATTAAGTTGTTTATTGCTGTAAAAGTAAAGGAAATATAAATTTTTAATCTACCGTATTTATCGGCGTATAACACGCACTTTTTCCCCCTGAAAATAGGGGGCAAATGATGTATGCGTGTTATACGCCGATATTCATTGCGGCCCGGCAAAGATGCAGCATCACAGACTGCGCTGTATGAGCCGGGAGAGAGGAGGGGCTGGAGTCCGTAACTAGGGGCGGGGCCCGTCACAGTCACTGTACTCTTACACCGGGCCCCGCCGCTCACCAAAGTATTTATAAACGTGAATCCTTATCCTGTTATTAAGCTGCCCTCTCCCATGTTCCCATGTCCCCCCTGTATCCCCACAGCACTTACTTAAGCTTCAATAGCAGGCAGAGCAGACGGCAGCAGTAACGTCACTCACTGACGTCGAGCGCCTGCTCCGCCCCCTTTATGAATGAAGCAGGCGGAGCAGACGCGCGACGTCAGTGAGTGACGTTACTGGTGCCGTCCGCTCTGCCTGCTATGGAAGCGTGTGAATCGTAAGTGCTGTGGGGATACAGGGGAACATGGGAACATGGGAGAGCGCAGCGTTAGTTCAACTTAATAACAGGATAAGGATTCACGTTTATAAATACTTCGGTGAGCAGAGGGCCGGTGTATTGGGGGACACTGTTATGAGGGGGATCTGTGGATGACATATAGCAGTGTCATCCACAGATCCCCCCCATAACAGTTCCATCCACAGATTCCCCCACCCCATAGCAGTACCATCCACAGATCTCCCACCCCATAGCAGTACCATCCACAGATATCCCACCCCATAACAATGCCATCCACAGATCTCTTACCCCATAACAATGCCATCCACAGATCCCCATAACAGCACCATCCACAGATCCCCCACCCCATAACAGTGCCATCCACAGATCAACAGTTGCTTTTACTGTCCTTTTACATTATTTACCTTATAAGTGGTAATAATATTAATAAAAAAAAGTTCTGAGCTACCCCTATTTTGCTTCAAAGTTCTTTATTTGAAATTTAATTTTTTTTCCTGAAATTTCCCTTAAAATGAAGGTGCTTGTTATACGCCTGTGCGTGTTATACGCCGATAAATACGGTACTTGAAAAGACAATGATTGTTTGGTGTATAAAGCAGATAAAGTCCTGTCTGACCCAGGAAGAAGTACATCAGCGATTTAAAAAGATTAAAATAGACAAATCGCCAGGACCGGATGGCATACACCCCCGTATCCTAAAGGAATTAAGTAATGTCATAGCCAGACCCTTATTTCTGATATTTGCAGACTCTAAACTGGCAGGGAATGTCCCACAGGATTGGCGCATGGCAAATGTGGTGCCAATATTCAAAAAGGGTCCAAAAACAGAGCCTGGAAACTATAGGCTGTAAGTTTAACATCTGTTGTGGGTAAACTGTTTGAAGGTTTTTTGAGAGATGCTATGTTAGAGCATCTCAACGGAAATAAGCAAATAACGCCATATCAGCATGGCTTCATGAGGGATCAGTCATGCCAAACTAATTTAATCAGTTTCTATGAGGAGGTAAGTTCTAGACTTGACAGCGGCGAATCAATGGATGTCGTATATCTGGTCTTCTCCAAAGCATTTGACATTGTACTACATAAAAGGTTAGTATATAAAATGGGAATGCTCGGACTGGGAGAAAACGTCTGTATGTGGGTAAGTAACTGGCTCAGTAATAGAAAACAGAGGGTGGTTATTAATGGTACACACTCAGATTCGGTCACTGTCACTAGCGGGGTACCTCAGGGGTCAGTATTGGGCCCTATTCTCTTCAATATATTTATTAATGATCTTGTAGAAGGCTTGCATAGTAAAATATCAATTTTCGCAGATGACACTAAACTGTGTAAAGTAATTTACACTGAAGAGGACAGTATACTACTACAGAGGGATCTGGATAGATTGGAGGCTTGGGCAGATAAGTGGCAGATGAGGTTTAACACTGACAAATGTAAGGTTATGCACATGGGAAGGAATAATGCAAGTCACCCGTACATACTAAACGGTAAAACACTTGGTAACACTGACATGGAAAAGGATCTAGGAATTTTAATAAACAGCAAACTAAGCTGCAAAAACCAGTGTCCGGCAGCTGCTGCCAAGGCCAATAAGATAATGGGTTGCATCAAAAGGGGCATAGATGCCCGTGATAAGAACATAGTCCTACCACTTTACAAATCGCCAGTCAGACCACACATGGAGTACTGTGTACAGTTCTGGGCTCCTGTGAACAAGGCAGACATAGCAGAGCTGGAGAGGGTCCAGAGGAGGGCAACTAAAGTAATGACTGGAATGGGGCAACTACAGTACCCTGAAAGATTATCAAAATTAGGGTTATTCACTTTAGAAAAAAGACGACTGAGGGGAGATCTAATTACTTTGTATAAATATATCAGGAGTGAGTACAGAGATCTATCCCATCATCTATTTATCCCCAGGACTGTGACTGTGACGAGGGGACATCCTCTGCGTCTGGAGGAAAGAAGGTTTGTACACAAACATAGAAGAGGATTCTGTATGGTAAGAGCAGTGAGACTATGGAACTCTCTGCCTGAGGAGGTGGTGATGGGGAGTACAATAAAGGAATTCAAGAGGGGCCTGGATGTGTTTCTGGAGCGTAATAATATTACAGGCTATAGCTACTAGAGAGGAGTCGTTGATCCAGGGAATTATTGTTATTGCCTGATTGGAGTTGGGAAATAATTTTTTATTCCCCTACAGTGGTGTAAATTGGCTTCTACCTCACAGTTTTTTTTTGCCTTCCTCTGGATCAACTTGCAGGATGACAGGCCGAACTGGATAGACAAATGTCTTTTTTCGGCCTTATATACTATGTTACTATGTTAATCCATTATATATTGGTTTAGTTAGGATTAATAATAGTTCTTTAGACTTTAGGGTTATGGACTTAGTAGTTAAGTTGATGCTTTTTATGTAGATTAATTACTTTATAGTGTTCATGTTTCATATTACTGTTGTGTGTTGTACGTTCTTTGTTGACAGTTTCATAGTGTTTACACCATTTTTTAGATAAATATTAATATTGTTTTGTGCACTTTATTTTTTAGTCTAAGAAAAATTTAATATTTTGGATGCTCGTTACATCCAATATTAAACAGTATGCCTCATTCAGATACTTTACGGAAATCAGTACACCAGTAAAATCAGCTAGCTGTAAAAAAAACTTTACGTGGAATTAATTAGGGTCCGTGTTTTTGGACTGAGTGCCCAGACAGATATAGTGGCACAGGTCACTCCCGTACTCCATCAAGCGTTTTTATAAAGTTTGGATTAAAAATGCTGTTCTTTTCAAGTGTGGACAGGAGATGTGAAAACTGAACTTGCAGAGAAATGAGCATGGTCTCTGACAGACCCTAAAGAGTGGTGATATACTAATATTTTTGTTACACTGCTTGGAGTGAACGCAAAGTGTGGGACTTTAGGTTATGCAATATTTGAAGTCTGAATAACAATTTGAGGTTGAACTTGAACTTGTTTATAATTGTTTTCTTGAATCAAATCTGCCTGTGGTGAAGACTAAACTGACACCTGTATGTGTGTGGGGACATTTTTTAAATTAAAACATCAACAGAATATATTTACCCTCCTGGCGGGGGGTGGTCACCACCTCATCTTCCTCCTCCTCCTCATCCTCCTGGACCTCATCTGCCTCAGGTGGGCTATGGGCCTGATGCCCTGATGGTCCTGCCTGCTCCTCTTCCTGCTCCTCATCCTCCTCATCCTCCATCATCTCCTCTTCCACCACCTTCTTCTTATTCGAGCGCTTAGAGCGCACTTTTGGAAGAGGCACCCCTGTAATGAACAAATTTTACAAAAATTCCAAGATAAACAAGCAAAGCAAAAAAAAAAAAAGCTAACGGTACACAAATTAATCTATGGTGGGATCTGGATGGTATAATGATTACCCCTATGTTTGATTTCACATGATTTGGTGTTAGATGTAACTATAAATGAAGTCTTTCAGATGGTTTACCGTTGAGTATGTTAATAGCTAGGATGAGGTAGCGGGGGGTATTGGTTCGCAAGGTACTGTTGCAGGGTTATTCAAATGAGGTGGACCAAGTCAACTGTTTTGACATTGGATAAGGGTTTACATCATATATCTGTATCTCGCTGTGAGTGTATGTATATATTGTAAAGGGATAATCAGCTACGTGTCCCAACATTTATCAAATTCGTGCTGGAGAACTTTTAGGCAGAAGAGAAAACCAACTAAATTATTTATTGCAAATTTCCAACATTACCATTGTACCTGAATACCAGTATAGTCTGTCTTCCACACAATTATCATTTTGCTGTAACAGCCTGCCTACATTAAATATGCTGACTGTGCTGTTAATAGTGTGCCTGCGAAGCTGTATGGTAGGAAATCTCTAAAGCCGATTAGTACGCCTTAGACCTTTTCAAGGGTATGCGGCCCACAGAGAGGGCTCTGAGTGCCGCCTCTAGCACCCGTCCCATCGGTTCGACACCACTGAATTTAGTTATCAGTTGTAAAGGGATATAAATACTTATTTGCATAACTGAACACATAAATAACAATAGGTGGTTGATAGAAAATTAATGTAAGCATCGTACCTGGACAATTTTTGTCTCTGATCTCTTCTATGAGATCCATTTTGTGGCGTTTTAGGTCCGACCACTTTTTTTAATTGGCTCCCTTAGAATGGATCTTGCCATTCCTCTGCCACTGGATGTTATCCATTCTCCTCACAATAGCCTGTTTCTCTCCACGAGAACCCAATTCATCGTATCCCTTCTGCAACATAGTCTGCAAGATAACAATTAAAGGATGTAATCCCAAAGTTGTAAAATACAATTATTAGTAATTATAGTCATCTGAACCATAAAAAATAAAATTTAATATGAAAATGGTAAAAAGTATATATTTATATAGTTCCCTATGGAACTATATGAAAGTAAAGTAAAAATAAAAACATTTTTATTCAAAGCAAATATAAGAATTAAACTCCACAGTGGACGCCACTTTAACAGTGACTTTCAACAATGGCCTCCCATGTAACAGTGACCTTGACAGAGTCCGCCCTTTTAATAGTGACTTTGAAAAAGACCTCCCCTTTAACAGTGTCTATAACAGTGGCCGCCCCTTTAAGAGTGACTTGAACAGTGGCTTCCCCTTTAAGAGTGACTTGAACAGTGGCTTCCCCTTTAAGAGTGACTTGAATAGTGGCTTCCCCTTTAAGAGTGACTTGAACAGTGGCTTCCCCTTTAAGAGTGACTTGAACAGTGGCCTCCCCTTTAACAGTGACTTGAACAGTGGCCTCCCCTTTAACAGTGACTATAACAGTGGCCGCCCCTTTAAGAGTGACTTGGAACAGTGGCTTCCCCTTTAAGAGTGACTTGGAACAGTGGCCGCACCTATAACAGTGACTAGAACAGGGGCTGCCCCTTTAAGAGTGACTTGGAACAGTGGCCGCACCTATAACAGTGACTAGAACAGGGACCGCCCCTTTAAGAGTGACTTAGAACAGTGGCCGCACCTATAACAGTGACTAGAACAGGGGCCGCCCCTTTAAGAGTGACTTGAAAAGTGGCTTCCCCTTTAAGAGTGACTTGAAACAGTGGCCGCACCTATAACAGTGACTAGAACAGGGGCCGCCCCTTCAAGAGTGACTTGGAACAGTGGCCGCACCTATAACAGTGACTAGAACAGGGGCCGCCCCTTTAAGAGTGACTTGGAACAGTGGCCGCACCTATAACAGTGACTAGAACAGGGGCCGCCCCTTTAAGAGTGACTTGGAACAGTGGCCGCACCTATAACAGTGACTAGAACAGGGACCGCCCCTTTAAGAGTGACTTGGAACAGTGGCTTCCCCTTTAAGAGTGACTTAAATAGTGGCTTCCCCTTTAAGAGTTACTTGAATAGTGGCTTCCCCTTTAAGAGTGACTTGAACAGTGGCTTCCCTTTTAAGAGTGACTTGAACAGTGGCCTCCCCTTTAATAGTGACTTGAACAGTGGCCTCCCCTTTAACAGTGACTATAACAGTGTCCGCCCCTTTAAGAGTGACTTGAACAGTGGCTTCCCCTTTCAGAGTGACTTGAATAGTGGCTTCCCCTTTAAGAGTGACTTGAACAGTGGCTTCCCCTTTAAGAGTGACTTGGAACAGTGGCCGCACCTATAACAGTGACTAGAACAGGGGCCGCCCTTTTAAGAGTGACTTGGAACAGTGGCTTCCCCTTTAAGAGTGACTTGAATAGTGGCTTCCCCTTTAAGAGTGACTTGAATAGTGGCTTTCCCTTTAAGAGTGACTTGAACAGTGGCTTCCCCTTTAACCACCTCAGCCCCCAGTGCTTAAACACCCTGAAAGACCAGGCCACTTTTTACACTTCTGACCTACACTACTTTCACCGTTTATTGCTCGGTCATGCAACTTACCACCCAAATGAATTTTACCTCCTTTTCTTCTCACTAATAGAGCTTTCATTTGGTGGTATTTCATTGCTGCTGACATTTTTACTTTTTTTGTTATTAATCGAAATTTAACGATTTTTTTGCAAAAAAATGACATTTTTCACTTTCAGTTGTAAAATTTTGCAAAAAAAACGACATCCATATATAAATTTTGCTCTAAATTAATTGTTCTACATGTCTTTGATAAAAAAAAAATGTTTGGGTAAAAAAAAAAAATGGTTTGGGTAAAAGTTATAGCGTTTACAAACTATGGTACAAAAATGTGAATTTCCGCTTTTTGAAGCAGCTCTGACTTTCTGAGCACCTGTCATGTTTCCTGAGGTTCTACAATGCCCAGACAGTACAAACACCCCACAAATGACCCCATTTCGGAAAGTACACACCCTAAGGTATTCGCTGATGGGCATAGTGAGTTCATAGAACTTTTTATTTTTTGTCACAAGTTAGCGGAAAATGATGATTTTTTTTCTTTTTTTTTTTTTCTTACAAAGTCTCATATTCCACTAACTTGTGACAAAAAATAAAAAGTTCTATGAACTCACTATGCCCATCAGCGAATACCTTGGGGTCTCTTCTTTCCAAAATGGGGTCACTTGTGGGGTAGTTATACTGCCCTGGCATTCTAGGGGCCCAAATGTGTGGTAAGGAGTTTGAAATCAAATTCTGTAAAAAATGACCTGTGAAATCCGAAAGGTGCTCTTTGGAATATGGGCCCCTTTGCCCACCTAGGCTGCAAAAAAGTGTCACACATCTGGTATCTCCGTACTCAGGAGAAGGTGGGGAATGTGTTTTGGGGTGTCATTTTATATATACCCATGCTGGGTGAGATAAATATCTTGGTCAAATGCCAACTTTGTATAAAAAAATGGGAAAAGTTGTCTTTTGCCAAGATATTTCTCTCACCCAGCATGGGTATATGTAAAATGACACCCCAAAACACATTCCCCAACTTCTCCTGAGTACGGAGATACCAGATGTGTGACACTTTTTTGCAGCCTAGGTGGGCATATTCCAAAGAGAACATTTTTTACAGAATTTGATTTCAAACTCCTTACCACACATTTGGGCCCCTAGAATGCCAGGGCAGTATAACTACCCCACAAGTGACCCCATTTTGGAAAGAAGAGACCCCAAGGTATTCGCTGATGGGCATAGTGAGTTCATGGAAGTTTTTATTTTTTGTCACAAGTTAGTGGAATATGAGACTTTGTATAAAAAAAAAAAAAAAAAAAATCATCATTTTCCACTAACTTGTGACAAAAAATAAAAAATTCGAGGAACTCGCCATGCCCCTCACGGAATACCTTGGGGTGTCTTCTTTCCAAAATGGGGTCACTTGTGGGGTAGTTATACTGCCCTGGCATTTTCCAGGGGCCCTAATGTGTGGTATGTAGGTAAATGACCTGTGAAATCCTAAAGGTGCTCTTTGGAATATGGGCCCCTTTGCCCACCTAGGCTGCAAAAAAGTGTCACACATGTGGTATCGCCGTATTCAGGAGAAGTTGGGGAATGTGTTTTGGGGTGTCATTTTACATATACCCTTGCTGGGTGAGAGAAATATCTTGACAAAAGACAACTTTTCCCATTTTTTTATACAAAGTTGGCATTTGACCAAGATATTTCTCTCACCCAGCATGGGTATATGTAAAATGACACCCCAAAACACATTCCCCAACTTCTCCTGAGTACTGCGATACCAGATGTGTGACACTTTTTTGCAGCCTAGATGCGCAAAGGTGCCCAAATTCCTTTTAGGAGGGCATTTTTAGACATTTGGATACCAGACTTCTTCTCACGCTTTGGGGCCCCTAGAATGCCAGGGCAGTATAAATACCCCACATGTGACCCCATTTTGGAAAGAAGAGACCCCAAGGTATTCAATGAGGGGCATGGCGAGTTCATAGAATTTTTTTTTTTTTGGCACAAGTTAGCGGAAATTGATATTTTTAATTTTTTTCTCACAAAGTCTCCCGTTCCGCTAACTTGGGACAAAAATTTCAATCTTTCATGGACTCAATATGCCCCTCACGGAATACCTGGGGGTGTCTTATTTCCGAAATGGGGTCACATGTGGGGTATTTATACTGCCCTGGCATTCTAGGGGCCCTAAAGCGTGAGAAGAAGTCTGGAATATAAATGTCTAAAAAATTTTACGCATTTGGATTCCGTGAGGGGTATGGGGAGTTCATGTGAGATTTTATTTTTTGACACAAGTTAGTGGAATATGAGACTTTGTAAGAAAAAAAAATAATAATTCCGCTAACTTGGGCCAAAAAAATGTCTGAATGGAGCCTTACAGAGGGGTGATCAATGACAGGGGGGTGATCAATGACAGGGGGGTGATCAATGACAGGGGGGTGATCAATGACAGGGGGGTGATCAGGGAGTCTATATGGGGTGATCACCACAGTCATTGATCACGCCCCTGTAAGGCTTCATTCAGACGTCCGGATGCGTTTTGCGGATCCGATCCATCTATCAGTGGATCCGTAAAAATCATGCGGACGTCTGAATGGAGCTTTACAGGGGGGTGATCAATGACAGGGGGGTAATCAATGACAGGGGGGTGATCAGGGAGTCTATATGGGGTGATCACCACAGTCATTGATCACGCCCCTGTAAGGCTTCATTCAGACGTCCGGATGCATTTTGCGGATCCGATCCATCTATCAGTGCATCCGTAAAAATCATGCGGACATCTGAATGGAGCTTTACAGGGGGGTAATCAATGACAGTGGGGTAATCAATGACAGGGGGGTGATCAGGGAGTCTATATGGGGTGATCACCACAGTCATTGATCACGCCCCTGTAAGGCTTCATTCAGACGTCCGGATGCGTTTTGCGGATCCGATCCATCTATCAGTGCATCCGTAAAAATCATGCGGACATCTGAATGGAGCTTTACAGGGGGGTAATCAATGACAGGGGGGTAATCAATGACAGGGGGGTGATCAGGGAGTCTATATGGGGTGATCACCACAGTCATTGATCACGCCCCTGTAAGGCTTCATTCAGACGTCCAGGTGCGTTTTGCGGATCCGATCCATCTATCAGTGCATCCGTAAAAATCATGCGGACATCTGAATGGAGCTTTACAGGGGGGTAATCAATGACAGGGGGGTGATCAGGGAGTCTATATGGGGTGATCACCACAGTCATTGATCATGCCCCTGTAAGGCTTCATTCAGACGTCCGGATGCGTTTTGCGGATCCGATCCATCTATCAGTGGATCCGTAAAAATCATGCGGACGTCTGAATGGAGCTTTACAGGGGGGTAATCAATGACAGGGGGGTAATCAATGACAGGGGGGTGATCAGGGAGTCTATATGGGGTGATCACCACAGTCATTGATCACGCCCCTGTAAGGCTTCATTCAGACGTCCGGATGCGTTTTGCGGATCCGATCCATCTATCAGTGGATCCGTAAAAATCATGCGGACGTCTGAATGGAGCTTTACAGGGGGGTAATCAATGACAGGGGGGTAATCAATGACAGGGGGGTGATCAGGGAGTCTATATGGGGTGATCACCACAGTCATTGATCACGCCCCTGTAAGGCTTCATTCAGACGTCCGGATGCGTTTTGCGGATCCGATCCATCTATCAGTGCATCCGTAAAAATCATGCAGACATCTGAATGGAGCTTTACAGGGGGGTGATCAATGACAGGGGTGTAATCAATGACAGGGGGGTGATCAGGGAGTCTATATGGGGTGATAACCACAGTCATTGATCACGCCCCTGTAAGGCTTCATTCAGACGTCCGTATGCGTTTTGCGGATCCGATCCATCTATCAGTGCATCCGTAAAAATCATGCAGACATCTGAATGGAGCTTTACAGGGGGGTGATCAATGACAGGGGTGTAATCAATGACAGGGGGGGGATCAGGGAGTCTATATGGGGTGATCACCACAGTCATTCATCATGCCCCTGTAAGGCTTCATTCAGACGTCCGGATGCGTTTTGCAGGTCCGATCCATCTATCAGTGCATCCGTAAAAATCATGCGGACATCTGAATGGAGCTTTACAGGGGGGTGATCAGGGAGTCTATATGGGGTGATCACCACAGTCATTGATCATGCCCCTGTAAGGCTTTATTCAGACGTCCGGATGCGTTTTGCGGATCCGATCCATCTATCAGTGGATCCGTAAAAATCATGCGGACGTCTGAATGGAGCTTTACAGGGGGGTAATCAATGACAGGGGGGTAATCAATGACAGGGGGGTGATCAGGGAGTCTATATGGGGTGATCACCACAGTCATTGATCACGCCCCTGTAAGGCTTCATTCAGACGTCCGGATGCGTTTTGCGGATCCGATCCATCTATCAGTGGATCCGTAAAAATCATGCGGACGTCTGAATGGAGCTTTACAGGGGGGTGATCAATGACAGGGGGGGTGATCAATGACAGGGGGGGTGATCAATGACAGGGGGGAGATCAGGGAGTCTATATGGGGTGATCAGGGGTGATCAGGGGCCTAATAAGGGGTTAATAAGTGACGGGGGGGGGGTGTAGTGTAGTGTAGTGGTGCTTGGTGCTACTTTACTGAGCTACCTGTGTCCTCTGGTGGTCGATCCAAACAAAGGGGACCACCAGAGGACCAGGTAGCAGGTATATTATACGCTGTTATCAAAACAGCATCTAATATACCTGTTAGGGGTTAAAAAAAAACACATCTCCAGCCTGCCAGCGAACGATCGCCGCTGGCAGGCTGGAGATCAACTCTCTTACCTTCCGTTCCTGTGAGCGCGCGCGCCTGTGTACGCGCGTTCACAGGAAATCTCGCGTCTCGCGAGATGACGCGTATAAGCGTCCAGGCGGAATGAATCAACCACCTCCAGGACGCGTCTGTGCGTACAGCGGTCCGGAGGTGGTTAAGAGTGACTTGAACAGTGGCCTCCCCTTTAATAGTGACTTGAACAGTGGCCTCCCCTTTAACAGTGACTAGAACAGTGGCCGCCCCTTTAAGAGTGACTTGAACAGTGGCTTCCCCTTTAAGAGTGACTTGAATAGTGGCTTCCCCTTTAAGAGTGACTTGAACAGTGGCTTCCCCTTTAAGAGTGACTTGGAACAGTGGCTGCACCTATAACAGTGATTAGAACAGGGGCCGCCCCTTTAAGAGTGACTTGGAACAGTGTCTTCCCCTTTAAGATTGACTTGAATAGTGGCTTCCCCTTTAAGAGTGACTTGAACAGTGGCTTCCCCTTTAAGAGTGACTTGGAACAGTGGCCGCAATATAACAGTGACTAGAACAGAGGCCGCCCCTTTAAGAGTGACTTGGAACAGTGGCCGCACCAATAACAGTGACTAGAACAGTGGCCACCCCTTTAGGAGTGACTTGGAACAGTGGCTTCCCCTTTAAGAGTGACTTGAATAGTGGCTTCCCCTTTAAGAGTGACTTGAATCGTGGCTTCCCCTTTAAGAGTGACTTGAACAGTGGCCTCCCCTTTAATAGTGACTATAACAGTGGCCTCCCCTTTAACAGTGACTATAACAGTGGCCTCCCCTTTATGAGTGACTTGAACAGTGGCTTCCCCTTTAGGAGTGACTTGAATAGTGGCTTCCCCTTTAAGAGTGACTTGAACAGTGGCTTCCCCTTTAAGAGTGACTTGGAACAGTGGCCGCACTTATAACAGTGACTAGAACAGTGGCTGCCCCTTTAAGCGTGACTTGGAACAGTGGCCGCACCTATAACAGTGACTAGAACAGGGGCTGCCCCTTTAAGAGTGACTTGGAACAGTGGCCGCACCTATAACAGTGACTAGAACAGGGGCTGCCCCTTTAAGAGTGACTTGGAACAGTGGCCACACTTATAACAGTGACTAGAACAGGGGCCGCCCCTTTAAGAGTGACTTGGAACAGTGGCTGCACCTATAACAGTGACTAGAACAGGGGCCGCCCTTTTAAGAGTGACTTGGAACAGTGGCCGCACCTATAACAGTGACTAGAACAGGGGCCGCCCCTTTAAGAGTGACTTGGAACAGTGGCCGCACCTTGGACTTGGACAACAGCACAGTGACATACTTTTTCCAGTAGAATTACTTACAGTGATCAAATATTCCAACTCTTCCGCATTGAAATTGCTTCTTGCCATTTTTGTCTGCAGAATCTGCCTCTCTCCACTCTCCTTGCGATCCCAGGCACGCACGTACAGACGCACGCACACACAGACGCACGCTCACAATTATTTAAATTACGTATTATCGAGATAACGAACCAAACATAGTAGACTGTATAGGCAGGCAAATTTCATATTGGTATCTTGCTCTAAGTTGTATTTGCGTACGAATGAAACTTAATTCTATTGAGCCAACCAATAGTAAATCAGACTAATAGCTCTAATGTTCCATTCGAACGCGATTAAAACTTATAGTGGGGGACTAATTGGAAAGTTGACTAATGTGAACAATTGACTATTAGATTTAACAAATAAGAAAATAGAGCAGGATTCTCTTTATTGGTTGGTTAGGTTCAATCTGGACAGCTGCAAGTTGAAATAGCAATGCGATTAATTCAAGTTATAATAATCAAATTTCGATTTCAGCTTAGCACTGCTATATTCCATATTAGGCTAGAATTAACGAATATGGAATATAGCAGTGCTAAGTTAAAATCGAAATTCGATTATTATAACTTGAATTAATCGCATTGCTATTTCAACTTGGACCTGGTTTACTATGGATGGCTTGGTAGAATTAGCGAATATGACGAATGTATTTGTCATATTCCTCAAAACGAAGATACCGAAGTATTCTCCATCTTCGTTTTAGCTACCTATTCGTCAACTTCGCTAATTCTAGCAATCAAATAGGAAAGTTGACTATAGAGACAGCTGTGTTTAATTCGCTATGCAATTATATTACTTTGCTTTTTCTTTTATAAATAGAATCATTATAATAATCAAGTATATAACTATTCAATTTTTTTTTTAAAAAAGCAAAGTAATGTAATCGCATAGCGAATTAAACACAGCTGTCTCTATAGTCAACTTTCCTATTTGATTGCTAGAATTAGCAAAGTTGACGAATATGGAGCTAAAAACGAAGATGGAGAATACTTTGTTATCTTCGTTTTGAGGAATATGACGAATACATTCATCATATTCGTCATCTTCACTAATTCTAGATATCAAACAAAAAATAGGAGAGTAGCCTTAAGTTAAAATCGCAATACGCGATTATTTAAATCACATATTAATCGCGATAACTAGAATAATGACGAATATTCGATTTCGACGAATATAAAACTAATATTCTATTGAATATTCGCGAATTTCGTTGAAATCGAATATGGCACCTGCCGCTCATCACTACTAACTATACAGACATGTAGAGTGGCGCCTGGAGATCTCACGGCACTTACTATTATCCCTGGGCGCCGCTCCGTTCTCCTGCTATGCCCTCCGGTATCTCTGTTCCCTATGTTATAGTAGGAGGAGTCTGCCCTTGTTCTTCTGTAGCGCTGGCCAATCGCATTGCAGAGCTCAGAGCCTGGGAGAAAATAACCTCCCAGGCTGTGAGCTCTGCGCTGCGATTGGCCAGCGCTAGAGCAGAACAAGGGCAGACTCCGCCAACCATAACTTAGTGACTGGAATCTCCGCCTACTATAACTTAGTGAGTATGTGAACCCTTTGAAATTATATGGATTTCTGCACAAATTGGTCATAAAATGTGATCTGATCTTCATCTAAGTCACAACAATAGACAATCACAGTCTGCTTAAACTAATAACACACAAAGAATTAAATGTTACCATGTTTTTATTAAACACACCATGGAAACATTCACAGTGCAGGTGGAAAAAGTATGTGAACCCCTAGACTAATGACATCTCCAAGAGCTAATTGGAGTGAGAAGTCAGCCAACTGGAGTCCAATCAATAAGATGAGATTAGAGGTGTTGGTTATAGCTGCTCTGCCCTATAAAAAAACACACACCAGTTCTGGGTTTGCTTTTCACCAGAAGCATTGCCTGATGTGAATGATGCCTCGCACAAAAGAGCTCTCAGAAGACCTACGATTGAGAATTGTTGACTTGCATAAAGCTGGAGTGGCCATCCTGTAAAGATGACTGCAAGAGCACAGCACAGACTGCTCAATGAGGTGAAAAAGAATCCTAGAGTGTCAGCTAAAGACTTACAAAAGTCTCTTTAATATGCTAACACCCCTGTTAGCAAATCGATGATATGTAAAACACTGAACAAGAATGGATTTCATGGGATGATACTGCCACTGATGTCCAAAAAAAATATTGCTGCACGTTTACAGTTTGCACAAGAGCACCTGGATGTTCCATAGCAGTACTGGCAAAATATTCTGTGGACAGATGAAACCAAAGTTGAGTTGTTTGGAAGAAACACACAACACTATGTGTGGAGAAAAAGAGGCACAGCACACCAACATCAAAACCTCATCCCAACTGTGAAGTATGGTGGTGGGGGCATCATGGTTTGGGGCTGCTTTGCTGCGTCAGGGCCTGGACGAATTGCTATCATCGAAGTAAAAATGAATTCCCAAGTTTATCAAGACATTTTGCAGGAGAACTTAAGGCCATCTGTCCACCAGCTGAAGCTCAACAGAAGATGAGTGTTGCAACAGGACAACGACCCAAAGCATAGAAGTAAATCAACAACAGAATGGCTTGAACAGAAGAAAATACGCCTTCTGGAGTGGCCCAGTCAGAGACCTGACCTCCATTGAGCTGCTGTGGCAGGACCTCAAGAATGTGATTCACACCAGACATCCCAAGAATATTGCTGAACTGAAACTGTTCTGTAAAGAGGAATGGTCAAGAATTACTCCTGACCGTTGTGCACGTCTGATCTGCAACTACAGGAAACTTTTGGTTGAAGTTATTGCTGCCAAAGGAGGTTCAACCAGTTATTAAATCCAAGGGTTCACATACTTTTTCCACCTGCACTGTGAATGTTTACATGGTGTGTTCAATGAAAACATGGTAACTAGGGATGAGCGAACCCGAACTGTATAGTTAGGGTTCGTACCGAATTTTGGAGTGTCCGTGACACGGACCCGAACCCGAACATTTTAGTAAAAGTCCGGGTTCGGTGTTCGTCGTTTTCTTGGCGCTTTTTGAAAGGCTGCAAAGCAGCCAATCAACAAGCGTCATACTACTTGCCCCACGAGGCCATCACAGCCATGCCTACTATTGGCATGTCTGTGATTGGCCAGTGCAGCATGTGACCCAGCCTCTATTTAAGCTGGAGTCACATAGCGCTGCACGTCACTCTGCTGTGCTTAGTGTAGGGAGAGGTTGCAGCTGCGACGTTAGGGTGAGATTAGGCAGTGATTATCTCCTCCAAAACACTTAAATCAGTGATCGATCTACAGGTGTGGGGTGATTTTTTCTGGGGTGATCGGCGGCCATTTTGTGTCTTGTGGTGCGCCAGCACAAGCTGCCACCAAGTCCATTTAACCATCAATAGTGTGGTTATTTTTTTGCTATATCCTACATCAGGGGCAAGCTGTCACCAAGTCCATTTAACCATCAATAGTGTGGTTATTTTTTTGCTATATCCTGCATCAGGGGCAAGCTGCCACCAAGTCCATTTAACCATCAATAGTGTGGTTATTTTTTGGCTATATCCTGCATCAGGGGCAAGCTGCCACCAAGTCCATGTAACCATCAATAGTGTGGTTATTTTTTTGCTATATCCTACATCAGGGGCAAGCTGCCACCAAGTCCATTTAACCATCAATAGTGTGGTTATTTTTTTGCTATATCCTACATCAGGGGCAAGCTGTCACAAAGTCTATTTAAACATCAATAGTGTGGTTATTTTTTGGCTATATCCTACATCAGGGGCAAGCTGCCACCAAGTCCATTTAACCATCAATAGTGTGGTTATTTTTTTGCTATATCCTGCATCAGGGGCAAGCTGCCACCAAGTCCATTTAACCATCAATAGTGTGGTTATTTTTTTGCTATATCCTACATCAGGGGCAAGCTGCCACCAAGTCCATTTAACCATCAATAGTGTGGTTATTTTTTTGCTATATCCTACATCAGGGGCAAGCTGTCACCAAGTCCATTTAACCATCAATAGTGTGGTTATTTTTTGGCTATATCCTACATCAGGGGCAAGCTGCCACCAAGTCCATTTAACCATCAATAGTGAGGTTATTTTTTTGCTATATCCTACATCAGGGGCAAGCTGCCACCAAGTCCATTTAACCATCAATAGTGTGGTTATTTTTTTGCTATATCCTACATCAGGGGCTTGGCTGTGCTTGCTATTTTATTGAGGGGTGAAATACAATTGCCAAAATAGCAGTACCCTAAATCTGGTGTTTCAGCTGTGGCCAGCCAATTGTAATACTGTCTGCTGTCTGGCAAAGGATATATTTTTGTTCTGGGTTGAAATACAATTCCCAACTTAGCAATTTCCTAAATTAGTGGTTTCTGCTGTATCAGGCCTACTTTAAATCTATCCCTAAAAGGGTATATTAGATTCAAGGTGCTGATAGGGTCATTCTCAATAACTTCACACACACGCTACTGTGCATATCCAAGTCTAATTCTGTCCGTAAACGTATACCTGTCACCCAGCGCCTAAATAATAGGACTCAAATTTATATTCAGCTAAATCTGTGGTTATTGCTGTAGCTGGTCAAGTTATTTTGTGTCCGTCAAAGCACAGTTTTTGTTCTGGGTTGAAATACAATTCCCAACCTAGCAATTTCCTAAATTAGTGGTTTCTGCTGTATCAGGCCTACTTTAAATCTATCCCTAAAAGGGTATTTTAGATTCAAGGTGCTGATAGGGTCATTCTCAATAACTTCACACACACGCTACTGTGCATATCCAAATCTAATTCTGTCCGTAAACGTATACCTGTCACCCAGCGCCTAAATAATAGGCCTCAAATTTATATTCAGCTAAATCTGTGGTTATTGCTGTAGCTGGTCAAGTTATTTTGTGTCCGTCAAAGCACAGTTTTGTTCTGGGTTGAAATACAATTCCCAACCTAGAAATTTCCTAAATTAGTGGTTTCTGCTGTATCAGGCCTACTTTAAATCTATCCCTAAAAGGGTATTTTAGATTCAAGGTGCTGATAGGGTCATTCTCAATAACTTCACACACACGCTACTGTGCATATCCAAATCTAATTCTGTCCGAAAACGTATACCTGTCACCCAGTGCCTAAATAATAGGCCTCAAATTTATATTCAGCTAAATCTGTGGTTATTGCTGTAGCTGGTCAAGTTATTTTGTGTCCGTCAAAGCACAGTTTTTGTTCTGGGTTGAAATACAATTCCCAACTTAGCAATTTCCTAAATTAGTGGTTTCTGCTGTATCAGGCCTACTTTAAATCTATCCCTAAAAGGGTATATTAGATTCAAGGTGCTGATAGGTTCATTCTCAATAACTTCACACACAAGCTACTGTGCATTTCCAAGTCTAATTCTGTCTGTAAACGTATACCTGTCACCCAGCGCCTAAATAATAGGCCTCAAATTTATATTCAGCTAAATCTGTCATTACTGCTGTGCCTGTATTAGTGTAATACGGTACCTAAATAAATAACCAGATAGTGTTAGGTGTCTGTAAAAAAAGGCCTGAATTTGAATTTAATACATTGGGCCAAATAATATTTTTCTTATTGTGGTGAACGGTAACAATGAGGAAAACATCTAGTAAGGGACGCGGATGCGGACATGGTCGTGGTGGTGTTAGTGAACCCTCTGGTGCTGGGAGAGGACGTGGCCGTTCTGCCACAGCCACACGTCCTAGTGTACCAACTACCTCAGGTCCCAGTAGCCGCCAGAATTTACAGCGATGTTTGGTGGGGCCCAATGCCGTTCTAAGGATGGTAAGGCCTGAGCAGGTACAGGCATTAGTCAATTGGGTGGCCGACAGTGGATCCAGCACGTTCACATTATCTCCCACCCAGTCTTCTGCAGAAAGCGCACAGATGGCGCATGAAAACCAAGCCCATCAGTCTGTCACATCACCCCCATGCATACCAGGGAAACTGTCTGAGCCTCAAGTTATGCAGCAGTCTCTTATGCTGTTTGAAGACTCTGCTGGCAGGGTTTCCCAAGGGCATCCACCTAGCCCTTCCCCAGCGGTGGAAGACATAGAATGCACTAACGCACAACCACTTATGTTTCCAGATGATGAGGACATGGGAATACCACCTCAGCACGTCTCTGATGATGACGAAACACAGGTGCCAAATGCTGCGTCTTTCTGCAGTGTGCAGACTGAACAGGAGGTAAGGGATGAAGACGATGCAAGGGACGATGAGGTCCTAGACCCCACATGGAATGAAGGTCGTGCCACTGACTTTCACAGTTCGGAGAAAGAGGCAGTGGTGAGACCGAGCCAACAGCGTAGCAAAAGAGGGAGCAGTGGGCAAAAGCAGAACACCCGCCGCCAAGAGACTCTGCCTGCTACTGACCGCCGCCATCTGGGACCGAGCACCCCAAAGGCAGCTTCGAGGAGTTCCCTGGCATGGCACTTCTTCAAACAATGGGCTGACGACAAGACCCGAGTGGTTTGCACGCTGTGCCATCAGAGCCTAAAGCGAGGCATTAATGTTCTGAACCTTAGCACAACCTGCATGACCAGGCATCTGCATGCAAAGCATGAACCGCAGTGGAGTAAACACCTTAAAAACAAGGAAGTCACTCCCCCTGCTACCTCTTCTGCTGCTGCCGCCTCGGCCTCTTCTGCTGCTGCCGCCTCGGCCTCTTCCTCCGCCTCTGGAGGAACGTTGGCACATGCCTGTAACGGATCCCCTTCCGTTAATGGACGCTTCTTAGCTTGCGCCGAGGACCACAATCACCGCACTGGACACCACAAGCACCGCAGACTCCACAACCGCCGTAGCTTAACTGGAGCCGCGCCGTCTTCCTTCCACCCTGAATGAACCTCCAGCATTCAGGACCGTGTGGGAAAGATCTCTCCTCCAGGGAATATGCAGAGCATAGCAATCCCCAGCGTGACACAGCAATTCCCTCCAATAACGAGACAAGGCTGCGTTTTGAAGGGTTAGCAAAACATGAACTGAACTGGACTCTTTATTGAGGGCTACCCGCCCGTATTTATGCAGGTCCCCACAATGCATCATGGTCTCCTCCTCTCTGCCCTGGAGACACCCGAAGTGCAATTCAATTATCTCCCAGGACAAAGGGAGATCACCAATACACATGTGGGAACAATAGGAGAGGAATCACCACCCGAATACACAAAATCCTCTCTTCTGTCTGTGATATAATTATGGATTAACATAACTATCACAGACAGTAAAAATACAGTTTTTAAACATACACTGTAACTTTAAAACCATACATTCCATCTCCATAAAAATTACATATTTAAACTCAGCATACATCAAACATAAACACTTCCAAAAATCACACAAATCCCTCCAGCGGATCAAAAGTTTAGTGGAAGTCCTTTATGACCAACTGCAAGCACAATTTCCTGCCCAAAACAGTTCCATAGATTTGGGCTGTGCGGTCGGTCAATTCCATGCAGAAAAACGACTAAGTCCCATCTTCGAACGGGACTTAGTCTCTGGAGCTGAAAGTTCAGTATGGCAGAAGGTAAGGGTCAGCGGCGTTCGTGTATCCGCGCATCCGATTCCAGCTCCACAGAATCCCCAGCATACACCGCTGACCGCGTTCGGTCCCACCAACAGTCCAGACATGCGGCACAGTTCTGTCACTGTTCCTGAAGGGCAACATGTCCCGGGGCCATAGTCGTAGGGCAGGAGGCTAGCCATAAGTCCTCTACAATGCCCAGTGGCAAATGGCAGTTTGTCACACTGCCGCCCAGCAAACATGGGATGCACCACAAACACCACCACCTACTTCACCAAGCATCTCAACCATGTCACACGGCAGCGTTCAGCTCTCCATCTCACAAACATTTGAGAGAAAGCGTAAATTCCCACCTAGCCACCCTCGATCCCTGGCCCTGAATGCCAGCATTTCTAAACTACTGGCCTATGAAATGCTGTCATTTAGGCTGGTGGACACAGACAGCTTCAAACAGCTCATGTCGCTTGCTGTCCCACAGTATGTTGTTCCCAGCCGGCACTACTTCTCCAAGAGAGCCGTGCCTTCCCTGCACAACAAAGTATCCGATAAAATCAAGTGTGCACTGCGCAACGCCATCTGTGGCAAGTTCCACCTAAACACAGATACGTGGACCAGTAAGCACGGCCAGGGACGCTATATCTCCCTAACTGCACACTGGGTAAATGTAGTGGCGGCTGGGCCCCAGGCGGAGAGCTGTTTGGCGCACGTCCTTCCGCCGCCAAGGATCGCAGGGCAAAATTCTTTGCCTCCTGTCTCCTCCTCCTCCTACAGGCCCCACACCGCACAGGAGTTGTGGCGGGGTATAGAACAACAGACCGACGAGTGGTTGCCGCCGGTGAGCCTCAAGCCCGGCCTGGTGGTGTGCGATAATGGGCGAAATCTCGTTGCAGCTCTGGGACTAGCCGGTTTGACGCACATCCCTTGCCTGGCGTATGTGCTGAATTTGGTGGTGCAGAAGTTCATTCACAACTACCCCGACATGTCAGAGCTGCTGCATAAAGTGCGGGCCGCCTGTTCGCGCTTCCGGCGTTCACACCCTGCCGCTGCTCGCCTGTCTGCGCTACAGCGTAACTTCGGCCTTCCCGCTCACCGCCTCATATGCGACGTGCCCACCAGGTGGAACTCCACCTTGCACATGCTGGACAGAGTGTGCGAGCAGTAGCAGGCCATAGTGGAGTTTCAGCTGCAGCACGCACGGGTCAGTCACACTGCGGAACAGCACCACTTCACCACCAATGACTGGGCCTCCATGCGAGACCTGTGTGCCCTGTTGCGCTGTTTCGAGTACTCCACCAACATGACCAGTGGCGATGACGCCGTTATCAGCGTTATAATACCACTTCTATGTCTCCTTGAGAAAACACTTAGGGCGATGATGGAAAAGGAGGTGGCCCAGGAGGAGGAGGAGGAGGAGGAAGAGGGGTCATTTTTAGCACTTTCAGGCCAGTCTCTTCGAAGTGACTCAGAGGGAGGTTTTTTGCAACAGCAGTGGCCAGGTACAAATGTGGCCAGACAGGGCCCACTACTGGAGGACGAGGAGGACAAGGATGAGGATGAGGTGGAGGAGGATGAGGATGAAGCATGTTCACAGCGGGGTGGCACCCAACGCAGCTCGGGCCCATCACTGGTGCGTGGCTGGGGGGAAACGTAGGACGATGACGATACGCCTCCCACAGAGGACAGCTTGTCCTTACCTCTGGGCAGCCTGGCACACATGAGCGACTACATGCTGCAGTGCCTGCGCAAAGACAGCAGAGTTGCCCACATTTTAACGTGTGCGGACTACTGGGTTGCCACCCTGCTGGATCCACGGTACAAAGACAATGTGCCCACCTTACTTCCTGCACTGGAGCGTGATAGGAAGATGCGCGAGTACAAGCGCACGTTGGTAGACACGCTACTGAGAGCATTCCCAAATGTCACAGGGGAACAAGTGGAAGCCCAAGGCGAAGGCAGAGGAGGAGCAAGAGGTCGCCAATGCCACAGCTAGCTGCACCACCACCTGATACGGAACGTGTTAGCAGGAGGCAACATTTCACTAACATGGTGGAACAGTACCTGTGCACACCCCTCCACGTACTGACTGATGGTTCGGCCCCATTCAACTTCTGGGTCTCCAAATTGTCCACGTGGCCAGAGCTAGCCTTTTATGCCTTGGAGGTGCTGACCTGCCCGGCGGCCAGCGTTTTGTCTGAACGTGTATTCAGCACGGCAGGGGGCGTCATTACAGACAAACGCAGCCACCTGTCTACAGCCAATGTGGACAAGCTGACGTTCATAAAAATGAACCAGGCATGGATCCCACAGAACCTGTCCATCCCTTGTGCAGATTAGACATTAACTACCTCCCCTTAACCATATATTATTGTACTCCAGGGCACTTCCTCATTCAATCCTATTTTTATTTTCATTTTACCATTATATTGCGGGGCAACCCAAAGTTGAATGAACCTCTCCTCTGTCTGGGTGCCGGGGCCTAAAAATATCTGACAGTGGCCTGTTCCAGTGTTGGGTGACGTGAAGCATGATTCTCTGCTATGACATGAAGCCTGAATCTCTGCTATGGGACCTCTCTCCTCTGTCTGGGTGCCGGGCCTAAATTATATGACAATGGACTGTTCCAATGTTGGGTGACGTGAAGCATGATTCTCTGCTATGACATGAAGACTGATTCTCTGCTGACATAAAGCCTGAATCTCTGTTATGGGACCTCTCTCCTCTGCCTGGGTGCCGGGGCCTAAATATGTCACAATGGACTGTTACAGTAGTGGGTGACGTGAAGCCTGATTCTCTGCTATGACATGAAGACTGATTCTCTGCTGACATGAAGCCAGATTCTCTGCTATGGGACCTCTCTCCTCTGCCTGGGTGCCTGGGCCTAAATATCTGACAATGGACTGTTACAGTGGTGGGTGACGTGAAGCCTGATTCTCTGCTATGACATGAAGACTGATTCTCTGCTGACATGAAGCCTGAATCTATGTTACGGGACCTCTCTCCTCTGCCTGGGTGCCTGGGCCTAAATATCTGACAATGGACTGTTCCAGTGGTGGGTGACGTGAAGCATGATTCTCTGCTATGACATGAAGACTGATTCTGTGCTGACATGAAGCCAGATTCTCTGCTATGGGACCTCTCTCCTCTGCCTGGGTGCCTGGGCCTAAATATCTGACAATGGACTGTTACAGTGGTGGGTGACGTGAAGCCTGATTCTCTGCTATGACATGAAGACTGATTCTCTGCTGACATGAAGCCAGATTCTCTGCTATGGGACCTCTCTCCAATTGATATTGCTTAATTTTTATTTATTTAATTTTTATTTTAATTCATTTCCCTATCCACATTTGTTTGCAGGGGATTTAACTACATTTTGCTGCCTTTTGCAGCCCTCTAGCCCTTCCCTGGGCTGTTTTACAGCCTTTTTAGTGCCGAAAAGTTCGGGTCCCCATTGACTTCAATGGGGTTCGGGACAAAGTTCGGGTCGGGTTCGGATCCAGAACCCGAACATTTCCGGGAAGTTCGGCAGAATTTCTCGAACCCGAACATCCAGGTGTTCGCTCAACTCTAATGGTAGCATTTAATTCTTTGTGTGTTATTAGTTTAAACAGACTGTGATTGTCTATAGTTGTGACTTAGATGAAGATCAGATCACATTTTATGACCAATTTTTGCAGAAATCCATATCATTCCAAAGGGTTCACATACTTTTTCTTGCAACTGTATATATACAGTACAGACCAAAAGTTTGGACACACCTTTTTATTCAAAGAGTTTTCTTTATTTTCATGACTATAAAGGCATCAAAACTATGAATTAACACATGTGGAATTATATACATAACAAACAAGTGTGAAACAACTGAAAATATGTCATATTCTAGGTTCTTCAAAGTAGCCACCTTTTGCTTTGATTACTGCTTTGCACACTCTTGGCATTCTCTTGATGAGCTTCAAGAGGTAGTCCCCTGAAATGGTCTTCCAACAGTCTTGAAGGAGTTCCCAGAGATGCTTAGCACTTGTTGGCCCTTTTGCTTTCACTCTGCGGTCCAGCTCACCCCAAACCATCTCGATTGGGTTCAGGTCCGGTGACTGTGGAGGCCAGGTCATCTGGCGCAGCACCCCATCACTCTCCTTCATGGTCAAATAGCCCTTACTTTCAAAGTTTTCCCAATTTTTCGGCTCACTGACTGACCTTCATTTCTTAAAGTAATGATGGCCACTTGTTTTTCTTTACTTAGCTGCTTTTTTCTTGCCATAATACAAATTCTAACAGTCTATTCAGTAGGACTATCAGCTGTGTATCCACCTGACTTCTCCTCAACGCCACTGATGGTCCCAACCCCATTTATAAGGCAAGAAATCCCACTTATTAAACCTGACAGGGCACACCTGTGAAGTGAAAACCATTTCAGGGGTCTACCTCTTGAAGCTCATCAAGAGAATGCCAAGAGTGTGCAAAGCAGTAATCAAAGCAAAAGGTGGCTACTTTGAAGAACTTAGAATATGACATATTTTCAGTTGTTTCACACTTGTTTGTTATGTATATAATTCCACATGTGTTAATTCATAGTTTTGATGCCTTCAGTGTGAATCTACAATTTTCATAGTCATGAAAATAAAGAAAACTCTTTGAATGAGAAGGTGTGTCCAAACTTTTGGTCTGTACTGTATATATATATATATATATATATAAAATACTGTGTAATATATGCAGTGTGTGTGTGTGTGTGTACAGTCGTGGCCAAAAGTTTTGAGAATATTAGTTTCACAAAGTTTGCTGCTAAACTGCTTTTAGATCTTTGTTTCAGTTGTTTCTGTGATGTAGTGAAATATAATTACACGCACTTCATACATTTCAAAGGCTTTTATCGACAATTACATGACATTTATGCAAAGAGTCAGTATTTTCAGTGTTGGCCCTTCTTTTTCAGGACCTCTGCAATTCGACTGGGCATGCTGTCAATCAACTTCTGGGCCAATTCCTGACTGATAGCAACCCATTCTTTCATAATCACTTCTTGGAGTTTGTCAGAATTAGTGGGTTTTTGTTTGTCCACCCGCCTCTTGAGGATTGACCACAAGTTCTCAATGGGATTAAGATCTGGGGAGTTTCCTGGCCATGGACCCAAAATGTAAACGTTTTGGTCCCCGAGCCACTTAGTTATTACTTTTGCCTTATGGCACGGTGCTCCATCGTGCTGGAAAATGCATTGTTCTTCACCAAACTGTTGTCTGATTGTTGGAATAAGTTGGTGTTGGAGGGTGTTTTGGTACCATTCTTTATTCATGGCTGTGTTTTTGGGCAAAATTGTGAGTGAGCCCACTCCCTTGGATGAGAAGCAACCCCACACATGAATGGTGTCAGGATGCTTTACTGTTGGCATGACACAGGACTGATGGTAGCGCTCACCTTTTCTTCTCCGGACAAGCCTTTTTCCAGATGCCCCAAACAATCGGAAAGAGGCTTCATCGGAGAATATGACTTTGCCCCAGTCCTCAGCAGTCCATTCACCATACTTTCTGCAGAAGATCAATCTGTCCTTGATGGTTTTTTTGGAGAGAAGTGGCTTCTTTGCTGGCCTTCTTGACACCAGGCCATCTTCCAAAAGTCTTCGCCTCACTGTGCGTGCAGATGCGCTCACACCTGCCTGCTGCCATTCCTGAGCAAGCTCTGCACTGGTGGCACTCCGATCCCGCAGCGGAATCCTCTTTAGGAGACGATCCTGGTGCTTGCTGGACTTTCTTGGATGCCTTGAAGCCTTCTTAACAAAAATTTAACCTCTTTCCTTGAAGTTCTTGATGATCCTATAAATTCTTGATTGAGGTGCAATCTTAGTAGCCACAATATCCTTGCCTGTGAAGCCATTTTTATGCAACGCAATGATGGCTGCACGCGTTTCTTTGCAGGTCACCATGGTTAACAATGGAAGAACAATGATTTCAAGCATCACCCTCCTTTTAACATGTCAAGTCTGCCATTTTAACCCAATCAGCCTGACATAATGATCTCCAGCCTTGTGCTCGTCAACATTCTCACCTGAGTTAAGAAGACGATTACTGAAATGATCTCAGCAGGTCCTTTAATGATAGCAATGGAATGCAGCGGAAAGTTTTTTTTGGGATTAAGTTAATTTTCATGGCAAAGAAGGACTATGCAATTCAACTGATCACTCTTCATAACATTCTGGAGTATATGCAAATTTCTATTATAAAAACTTAAGCAGCAACTTTTCCAATTTCCAATATTTATGTAATTCTCAAAACTTTTGGCCACGACTCTATATATATATATATATATATATATGCATACAGAGCTATAATAGGTATAATAGATGGAGTGTTTCAAGATATATGTGGTCAGTTATACATTATGGTCACTGTGTTTCAGGTACATGAGGTAGTGGTCACTGTAACAGTATGAGTGAGCAAGTAGTAAAAACAGGGCATGGGTGGGGGGCAGTCTGTATGGATCAATGCAGAGCTGATTGTGAATTGTGAACTTCGAATACTTGCTTTTAGGGGTTGAAGGACCTGTGTTGATATTATGACAGGTCCTGGCCGATGTACCTTTTAAACCTGGGGACTGCACCATTTTTGCTAGATCTTGCAGGACCTGTGATGTTGAAGATGATGTCATCACAGCTCCTGACAGATGCACTGTTCTAACCTGGGGACTACACTTTACACTGTTCAGTGCCCTTACAGGACCTGTGATGACATTATCAAAGGTCCTTTAGCTTTAGGAAGATAGATGGGAGCAATTAGGGGGCAGGGCCTCTCCTCTACTGCGGGCCCCCCTTCCTCACAGGCCCCATAGTAGCTGCATGGCCTGCCTATATAGTAGGTACGCCAATGCCCCTTTCAAGCTCTAGTAATATCAAAGTGACAGTAACATATATGACTACAGGTAAACGAATGGTAGCGGTGGTAACAGCTTAATAACACACTGCATTTTTGGATTTAATTTTTTACATTAAGAATCGTCTAAAATGTCTCTTTTGTTGTGACAGAGGCCTATCTTCTCTGTCTTCTGACCTGTAAATTCACCGTCAGGACAAATGACAAAAATTAGCGTTTCACCGAAATTCAATTTTTTGGGGGGAAATATGTACTCAAACAAATTAGATTCATATAGAATCAATTTGCTCACCTTTAGTTATTAGACTATAGATCGGCTGTTTTTCTGTTTAGTTCACAGGGCATACCTATAGAAAACAGGAGCAATATTTATTAGGATATTGCAATAAATACATTTTGCTACTGACTGTATATGTTTAAAAATGTTATTCTAAAGGGGCGAAACTTAATAAAGAAATTCTCTCTGATAGATAATTGGTAACATAATTAGGATTTTTAGTGCTAGTGATTAACTTTCGGGGGTGCGAAGATAGATGGAATTCTGGCACAGATGACTAGGGATGTCTAAAGGTCAGTATGCCTTTGGTTCTGTTCAACTGAAAATTTGTCATGGATCAGAAGACAGGAAAAAAGTGTTTTCCTCTAATTGCAGCTCAGAGAGAAATATGGCTCTATATATACTCTCTACTTTGGGTCACGGCCCGTAGTAATCCTCACTGGCTATGAAATGGTCAAAGATGCTCTTATTGACCAAGGAGATGACTTCGTCAACCGTGGGCGAATGCCAACAATAGACAGATTCTTCGAGGCTCACGGTGAGTTGTTAATACCTTTTAATTTGAAATAGAACTAGCAGGAGCTTTATAATATGTACAAATTGTACAATCTCTCCATGTTTAAATTTACAATTCATAACTTACCTCCACAATTATGTCTCCATGTGTTCATTATGTCTCACTGCTTGGGCAATCAGAAGGTCTGAAGATGGTTTGCTGACCAAAAAAAGTTGCTGCCTATAATTTGATTTCCCCCCATCAACGGCAAGAAACCAAATAAAATGTATTGAACACCAATGTTATGGATCACCGAGTGTGAACCCACTGTACCAACCAACTCTAAGGGTATTATTCCGTCCCACCTCAGACATTCAACCTTTAACTCCTGTTCAGTGCTCTGGACTTTGCTGCTGGGGAGTAACCGGACCACTAACTCCAGGTTATATTCCTGGTTTGGTTGGCAGCTGGCCCACTGGGGTTGTAAACACTGGTGCAAGCACCGGAAACATTAGGCACATAAAACACACCAAATCACCAGTCTCTTTGACTTGAAGGCTGATTTTGAGGTCCAGGAAGCACTTGAATTTTGAATGTATAGAGACACAGGACAGACTGGCAGACAGGGTAGTCGTCTAGACAAAGCATAGGTATTGGTAGAAATGCAGGACTGGAGACAAGATGGATACACAGGCAGGATATAATACAGGGAAATAGCAAACAAAATGCAGAGGAATCTGTAAAGCACCAGATGTCAATACGTTTTGCTGGTCACAAAGGAACCTTGACGTTCAGGCACCTTCTAAACATAAGCATTTAATATCACGTAATATCTTTTTGCAATGACTCTTTTGGCCCTGAGGGTCTGAGAACCTGGGATTAAATTGTAAAATATCACTAATGACTTATGTGTAAATATGGATATATAATTTTTTCAGTATATAAAAAGTAGTTAAGAATGAGAGTTTTTCCAGGGATGATCCTCAGCAATGGAGAACGCTGGAAACAGCTGCGTCGCTTTACCCTGATGACCCTACGAAATTTTGGCATGGGAAAGAGGAGCATGGAGGAAAGAGTCCAGGAAGAGGCTCAGTTTTTAGTTCACAAGCTGAAATCATACAAACGTAAGGCTTAGTTCTGTAGTTATTTATATTTTATATGAATACCTTGAATATTATTATATGCTGTCAGTTAATCTTTACAAAATGAACAGCTCTGTAATATATTAAAATATGTTTTAGCATAGTTAGGTGACCACCATAGTTGTCAATGGTCTGTGTTTCATAGAACTGTCTCATGAACTGTCACTCAAGGGGGGTATTTCTTGCATAAAAGGAGGTCCTCTCAAGCTGTTTTAACACCATCATGATCAACCTTATTAAACCAGGGCTTATCATGCTGATTAAAGCAATACTTTTATTTTGGCTGTATGTTAAACAGCTGCAGAAATATTTTATTTATACACAAATGAACAAATTGGAGCACCAATGCCAGGGCTGAATCCTTAGAGCACTACTTTGTAACACCCTCGTTCTCTGCACACGCCCCTCACCCCCTTGATTGACAGGGCTAGGTATCAGCATGTTGGGGCAGAGCTGTGTCCTAGCATGTACATATCATGTACACTACTTACTGTAGCTTAACCACATTGTGAGATGATTAAATAGATAATATACATATTACTGCTTTATTCACAGACAAAATTTATGAAAATAAAGACACCCGTAATATATGTGAGCTTTCTGAGCATAGAAAAAACTGTCTTTACTATGTGAAAAGACTACAGCTTAGTCATAAATGGTCAGCCTTGCACGTAGATGTCCTAAACTCAAACTTTAATCCATAATAAGAGGATATACTATAATAAAATAATATAATAAAAGGCCTTACTGTATTGAGACCTTGGTGCTGGTTCATATTGGCCTGATTTTGCACCCAACCGAAAAGTGTGCTGCGTCTTCATCTTCCATTTTGTATATATATATAAATATATATACAGGGAGTGCAGAATTATTAGGCAAGTTGTATTTTTGAGGATTAATTTTATTATTGAACAACAACCATGTTCTCAATGAACCCAAAAAACTCATTAATATCAAAGCTGAATTTTTTTGGAAGTAGTTTTTAGTTTGTTTTTAGTTTTAGCTATTTTAGGGGGATATCTGTGTGTGCAGGTGACTATTACTGTGCATAATTATTCGGCAACTTAACAAAAAACAAATATATACCCATTTTCAATAATTTATTTTTACCAGTAAAACCAATATAACATCTCAACATTCACAAATATACATTTCTGACATTCAAAAACAAAACAAAAACAAATCAGTGACCAATATAGCCACCTTTCTTTGCAAGGACACTCAAAAGCCTGCCATCCATGGATTCTGTCAGTGTTTTGATCTGTTCACCATCAACATTGCGTGCAGCAGCAACCACAGCCTCCCAGACACTGTTCAGAGAGGTGTACTGTTTTCCCTCCTTGTAAATCTCACATTTGATGATGGACCACAGGTTCTCAATGGGGTTCAGATCAGGTGAACAAGGAGGCCATGTCATTAGATTTTCTTCTTTTATACCCTTTCTTGCCAGCCACGCTGTGGAGTACTTGGACGCGTGTGATGGAGCATTGTCCTGCATGAAAATCATGTTTTTCTTGAAGGATGCAGACTTCTTCCTGTACCACTGCTTGAAGAAGGTGTCTTCCAGAAACTGGCAGTAGGACTGGGAGTTGAGCTTGACTCCATCCTCAACCTGAAAAGGCCCCACAAGCTCATCTTTGATGATACCAGCCCAAACCAGTACTCCACCTCCACCTTGCTGGCGTCTGAGTCGGACTGGAGCTCTCTGCACTTTACCAATCCAGCCACGGGCCCATCCATCTGGCCCATCAAGACTCACTCTCATTTCATCAGTCCATAAAACCTTAGAAAAATCAGTCTTGAGATATTTCTTGGCCCAGTCTTGACGTTTCAGCTTGTGTGTCTGTCACGGCTATGGCTATGACCGTGACTCCTGAACCGCATGCGGTTGTCAGTGGTTTAGTTTGGTTGTCAATCACAGGTGAGGGCTGTGGTCTCAGTGGTTCCATTCCCGTGTCGCTGTGTCGGGCTGCAGGCCTCGCTGGACTGGCTGAGTGAGTGCTGGGATAGGATGCAGCTGCCTGCGACTTCCTGGGAACCATGTTCTGAGAGTGGCTTTAATGTCCAGCCCACGGTACCCTCCTCTTTGCCTCCTCCTCCAATTTTGGTTGATGGCAATCTGGAGTTTGAGGTTTCCAGAATTGTGGACTCTCGCATTGTCCGCGGTTCTCTTCAGTACCTCGTTCATTGGAAGGGTTATGGTCCTGAGGAGAGGATGTGGGTTCCGGTGTCGGACATTAAAGCTCCAGAACCAAACCGCAGGCAACCGCATGCGGTTCAGGAGTCACGACAATGGCCATGGCCGTGACAGTGTCTTGTTCAGTGGTGGTCGTCTTTCAGCCTTTCTTACCTTGGCCATGTCTCTGAGTATTGCACACCTTGTGCTTTTTGGCACTCCAGTGATGTTGCAGCTCTGAAATATGGCCAAACTGGTGGCAAGTGGCATCTTGGCAGCTGCACGCTTGACTTTTCTCAGTTCATGGGCAGTTATTTTGCGCCTTGGTTTTTCCACACGCTTCTTGCGACCCTGTTGACTATTTTGAATGAAACGCTTGATTGTTCGATGATCACGCTTCAGAAGCTTTGCAATTTTAAGAGTGCTGCATCCCTCTGCAAGATATCTCACTATTTTTGACTTTTCTGAGCCTGTCAAGTCCTTCTTTTGACCCATTTTGCCAAAGGAAAGGAAGTTGCCTAATAATTATGCACACCTGATATAGGGTGTTGATGTCATTAGACCACACCCCTTCTCATTACAGAGATGCACATCACCTAATAAACTTAATTGGTAGTAGGCTTTCGAGCCTATACAGCTTGGAGTAAGACAACATGCATAAAGAGGATGATGTGGTCAAAATACTCATTTGCCTAATAATTCTGCACTCCCTGTATATATATATATATACACTCACCTAAAGAATTATTAGGAACACCATACCAATACGGTGTTGGACCCCCTTTTGCCTTCAGAACTGCCTTAATTCTACTTGGCATTGATTCAACAAGGTGCTGATAGCATTCTTTAGAAATGTTGGCCCATATTGATAGGATAGCATCTTGCAGTTGATGGAGATTTAAGGGATGCACATCCAGGGCACGAAGCTCCTGTTCCACCACATCTATTGGGTTGAGATCTGATGACTGTGGGGGTCATTTTAGTACAGTGAACTCATTGTCATGTTCAAGAAACCAATTTGAATTGATTCGAGCTTTGTGACATGGTGCATTATCCTGCTGGAAGTAGCCATCAGAGGATGGATACATGTTCTCATTCTGTTTACGCCAAATTCGGACTCTACCATTTGAATGTCTCAACAGAAATCGAGACTCATCAGACCAGGCAACATTTTTCCAGTCTTCAACAGTCCAATTTTGGTGAGCTCGTGCAAATTGTAGCCTCTTTTTCCTATTTGTAGTGGAGATGAGTGGTACCCGGTGGGGTCTTCTGCTGTTGTAGCCCATCCGCCTCAAGGTTGTGCGTGTTGTGGCTTCACAAATGCTTTGCTGCATACCTCGGTTGTAACGAGTGATTATTTCAGTCAACGTTGCTCTTCTATCAGCTTGAATCAGTCGGCCCATTCTCCTCTGACCTCTAGCATCGACAAGGCATTTTTGCCCACAGGACTGCCACATACTGGATGTTTTTCCCTTTTCACACCATTCTTTGTAAACCCTAGAAATGGTTGTGCGTGAAAATCCCAGTAACTGAGCAGATTGTGAAATACTCAGACCGGCCCGTCTGGCACCAACAACCATGCCACGCTCAAAATTGCTTAAATCACCTTTCTTTCCCATTCTGACATTCAGTTTGGAGTTCAGGAGATTGTCTTGACCAGGACCACACCCCTAAATGCATTGAAGCAACTGCCATGTGATTGGTTGACTAGATAATTGCATTAATGAGAAATAGAACAGGTGTTCCTAATAATTCTTTAGGTGAGTGTATATATATATTTATATATATATATATATATATATATATATATATATACATACCGCAGAAATCTAAAGCCTTTTACTGGTTTATTCACAGTTAAATGAGGGAGAAAAAAAAAATATATATCTGAAAGTCTATATGCAAGGATGACCACTTATTACTAAGCCAAAGCATTACCACTTAGTGAACAATGTTTTTTTTCTATGTTCAGAAAGCTAAAGCATATTACTGGTGTCTTTATAATTATATATTGTGCCTGTGAATAAAGCAGTGATATGTATATTACTTTTCTATGCATCTCTTAATGTGGTAAGACTACAGTAAGTAGTGTATATGATATGTCTAGCTTGTCTAGCCTAGGGTTGATCATGCTGAAATAGTCTCTTAAAAGTATTTGGGCAATATCAGAAGGTCTAGAGCAGGAAGTGATGAATGATCAGTGTTGGACTGGGGTTGGTTGGGCCCTCCAGAGAAAATTATTCTTGGGGCGAAACCCTTAACTCATCAATAACGTCTAATAGGTTTTACATCAATAGATGGGTACTAGTGGCAAGAGATTGGCCCCAAAGGCAACTCCAAATAGATTTCTCCTGGATCTTGGAGACCCACTAAAGGATCCTCTGGTACTCTGGTGGGCCAGTCTGACACTGCGAAAGATGTCCATCAGCTGATAAAGAAGCATCTACTGCTTGAATATATAGGTCAACTATTGGCAATGAGCGTTTGCATGAATGCTTGTTTCATATACTTGGGACTCCAAAAAGTGAGTGGTCTAATAGGGCCCTTATTCTCTACTATCGTCTCTCTCCTACTTTCCGTAGCTTAGCAAGAAAAGAGCAGAGGTAGTGGAGTAACATGTGAGTAGAAGATCAGACTACGCAGTTTTTTGTAGTCTGTAACCATGGTTATTCAAAGTTCTGCAGAAGTTGTAGAAACCAAATAGTGTGACATTTTCATAACTATGAGTAAGGCTACTTTCACACTTGCGTTCAGAGCGGATCCGTCTGGGGTCTGCCCAGACGGATCCGCTCATATAATGCAGACTTGGGATCCGTTCAGAACGGATCCGTCTGCATTATATTGTAGAAAAAATTCTAAGTGTGAAAGTAGCTTCAGACGGATCCGTTTGAATTTACACTATATGGCTCAATTTTCAAACGGATCCGTCCCCCATTAACTTTCAATGTAAAGTCTGGACGGATCCGTTTGAAAATTGAGCCATATAGTGTAAATTCAAACGGATCCGTCCCTATTGACTTACATTGTAATTAACCTACAAAAGGCCACCCGTCGGCTAGACGGTTAACAAAAACCACTTGTATAACAACCAAGGTAAACCAAAAACTAACAAATGGGGAATGGTATAAAAATGTAAATTTATTGATAAAAATACAAAGGATGGAGCTACTACAGAATTACAAGAATGCGGAGAAGCACAGGGTCACAGACGCCACAATACACCAAGGTGTCAATGAATAATGACATCTATTTCAGGTACCAGAGTAAAAATGCTGATGTGCATTTAAATAAACCAGATTGGTCCAATATGCAGTTGCTGTACGATTCCTTCAAACAATTGATGCAAAAAGCCCTGTTAAATAGCAGGGGAAAAGCACAGCGAATCCACACATAGCATAGAGGCCAGAGAGCAACAAATCATGTAAATAAAATTCTCTCATGAATAGCACTATATAAACAATAATCAACATGAATATGTAAAAAGGCTCGCTATGGATACGTGCAGAATCACCAGCAGGGTTAGGACAGGAAGAAATCGATGCAGACCGTACCTGAAGACATGGTGGTAAGTGGGTGTAAGGACCCTGAGCGCACAACCTCGACGCGCGTTTCGCCCTACGGCTTCGTCAGGAGGTATAGAATGATGTATAGACAGGGTATATATAAGGAGAGGTGGGGTGGGTCAAGGAAATTACCTTGATTTGGTACATCTGCGGTCCACATGTATGGGCGCGGAATGCCCCATGATGCTCGACGCCATCTCTCGGCGCATCCACGTCATCGCGCGAGCGCGAAAATGTGACGTCATGGAGCGCGTCCAGATGGCGCCGAGCAGCGCATGCGCAGTCCGCGACCCTGTGGAACGCAGGTGACCCGCAGCCGGAAGTGTATCAATGTATAAGCGGAGAATACTGCAGACATGTCACTAACTCTAATCTCATGCCAAAAGAGACACCGGACGCATCCATACCGAGCCTCACATCAATACAATTGCGCTTAAAAGCAACAGTTCACATCATATGTACATACCAACCAAACATATAAGGAATCAGCCGCGTATGAGTGGGGGCGGGGCGGAGCACATCCTAAAACAGATAGTTGCTCCAGCCCAACCCCACCAATCACGGCCGAAACATGGAAAGTTCCACAAAAAAGCCATATAATGATAAGTCTGACATCATACACCAAACGTGACATAAAAACAACATAGCGTGATGTGTAGTACGTCATATAGAAACATACACATGTATACATAACAAATATTTGACAATAAAATTACATGCATATTTTCAATGATTATACTCGGGTGTCGGCTGTGTGCTCACTGATCCGGGCGACGTAATTAAATACGCCTGCCCGTTGATAGATGTCCCAAATGGTTGTATTTAAGAATAAAGGTGTAAAAAGATCCACACCTTAATAGATGAAACGATCTAAATATACTACCCAATTGGATATTGAACACACAGTCGACAACCGAAAATCAACCAGCATGATTCAAAAAGACATATCACACAAATCATGATAATATCTAAGAAGTCATGATCAATAAAGTGAGAATTAAACATTCATCGCAAAAAACATAATTGTGATAATATAGTGAATAGGTGATTATCATATGCTGAGACAGTGATATATCCAATCACCCGCCCCAGCAGATTTAAGGGTCAAGGTTTGGGTGAGGGACACTCAGGGACGACACCGCGGGCGGCAATAACTGGCCGCCGGCAGAGTCAACCGAGAAAGTCCCCCATCCAACAACAACCCAGACCTCTGCAGTGAAAGAAGAAAGAAAGAGAATCGAGTACGACCCAGCAGTGAAAAAAAGAGGAGCAATCCAAGCCAACCTAGGGCTCGGAAGTAGTCCACATAATCCAAAGGCGATGTTGAATCTGCTAGCAAAACTAACAATGTGTTGCAACCCTAGATGTTCAGGTGATGGAGTAACCATGCCAAGGAATGATGTCCTTCATATGATCCATGATGCAAAATCCGATGTTATCCCACATGATGACCGTATTCTCCTATGGATGATGGCAACCTTCCTTGCTACCAGAACCCACAAGGACTGAATATATGGAACCTCGAAAAGAAAGGAAAAAAGAGAGACAGATACTATTTAGTCGTGAAACATATATAAACATCTAAATATATATATACCCTGTGATTAAAATTCGCGCACTATTCATAGAAAAGAAGAAAAGCTACTAAACTCATTGAGGCCGTGGGGTGTAACGGTGTCTAGGGTGACAATCCACTTGGTTTCCCTACGCAGCAATGCCACTTTTATATTGCCGCCTCTGGATCCCAAGTGGATTCTGTCAATGCCTCTAACTGATAGTCCCGCTGGGTCGGATCTGTGGAATTTGTAAAAGTGTCTAGGGACTGCTTGTAACGAATCCCAATCCTTTTCCAGTGTGCCTGACGCTGCCCGAATACTGCGAATGTGTTCTAAGACACGAACCTTGAGAGCTCTTTTAGTCAAACCGATATAAAGTAAATTGCAGGGGCAGGTGATCTGATATATCACTGCCTCAGTATTGCAATTTATATGGTGTACGATGGTGTATTTCTTCAGACCAGAAGAATCACAAAAGCCAGTGGACCGGATCATGTACTGACAAGCAGTACAGGATCCGCAGGAGAAAGAGCCCCAATTCGGGCCCCTGCTCCCAAAGATTCCACCAATGGGTTTAGGCACGTAATGGCTTTTGGTGAGAATGTCGCGCAAATTGCGCGACCTTCTCCAAGTAATCTGGGGATACGCCGGAAGGCTCGCAGCCAGATCACCATCGGTTTGCAGAACTGGCCAGTGCTTGCGGAGAATGTATTGTATAAACTTCCACTTGCTATTGAAGGGGGTGATGAATCTCACGTTATTATCTTTTTTGTTTTTTGATTTCAACTTACTTACCAGCAGAGAGTCTCTAGGTGTTTTTTTGGCTCTCTCATAACCCCGTTGAATAGTGTTGAATTGGTATCCTCTTTCGAGAAATCGTTGTGTTAGGGCTGAGGACTGCTGGTCGAAGTATTCTTCGCTGGAACAAATCCTGCGGGTTCTCAGGAATTGCCCTGTAGGGATTGCCTGAATCGTGTTTGGATGGTGAGCAGAGGAGGCGTGGAGAAGGGCATTGACAGCTGTGGATTTCCTGAATAAGTCGGTAGACAGATATCCATCAGGGCCTTTAATGATCATGATGTCTAGAAATTCAACATTTGTAAGACTATATTTCCAGGTAAGTTTAATGTTGCGGGTATTTGTATTCAGACGAGCCAGAAAATCTTCCAAGGCAGGAATGGTGTCGTGCCATAGAAAAAATACATCGTCTATATACCTCGACCATAGGAGTGCGGCATCATATCCAGGTGTTTCATGTACCAGCTCTCTCTCCCACAGCCCCAGGAACAAATTTGCATATGAGGGTGCACATGCTGCCCCCATTGCTGTACCCTGGAGCTGTAGGAAGAGGCGGTCCTTAAACAGAAAATAGTTATGCGTCAATGTGAATTCTAACAACGCTAAGATGAATTCAATCAAATCGTTGTCAAAGTCAGTCATGACTAAAAAGGATCTGGATGCTCGCACTCCCTGGTCGTGGCATATAGACGTGTATAGCGATTCAATATCGCAGGTGACAAGAACCGCATCTTGATCGACGTGGATGCCATTCAATCTCCTCAACATATCTGTCGTATCTTTAACAAAAGATGGGAGAATTTCCACACTCTTTTGAAGGAAAAAATCGATAAACTTCCCTATGTTAGTACACAGACTGCCGATCCCCGAGACGATCGGGCGTCCAGGAGGATGGGTACGGTTCTTGTGCACCTTTGGGAGCAAATACAGGGTTGGTTTAACGGGAAAGTCAACCATTAACCCTTCCATCATTTTTAGAGTAATAACACCCTGATCATGGGCATCCCTTAGGATATCGTCTAGTTCCCTTTTAAAAATCAAAGTCGGATCTTTCTCAATTTTTCTATAACATTGTTTGTTATTTAACTGTCGGAAGACTTCCTTTTCATACATTTGCACAGGCCATATCACGACGTTGCCCCCTTTATCGGCAGGTTTTATGACTACCTCCTTCAGATTCTGCAGTTCTCGCAGTGCCTGTCTCTGTGGGCGTGACAAGTTATCACCCCTAATATGTGAGTGATCGATGTTAAGATCACGTTTAACAAGCTTCACAAAGACATCCACTGCGGGACATAATGTTTTGGAGGGAAACGTCTGTGAACGCCTGTGCAGATGTATGGGGGATCTACTGGGTGTAATTTCTACCTGGTCTTCCAAAAGGGATTCTAGATCTCTAATCGCTTGCCTCTCAACCGGAGACAGTGAGGCGATACCTTCCTGACCACGGTTAAAATATTTTTTGAACAGTAATTTTCGAGCAAATAGTTCTAGATCTTTGATTACTTCAAAGTAATCAAATCTGCCCACTGGGGAAAATGATAAACCCTTTTGTAAGACCTCTTGTTGTGCTGAGGTGAGATTAATGGTAGAAAGATTTATTACCTTTAATTCTTTACTCTCTTCCCTCGACCATTCCCGTTCCAGTGTTTCCGTTTTTGTACCGGAGTGCGGAGATTGTAACCTGCCCTGTCGGGATCTGGACCGCGAGTAGTGCCCGGGCGCCCTTCTAAAAAAGGCCCGCCACATTCTTCCTCAGATAGAGATGACGCTAGGGACTGAGATCGTGAGCGTGATTCAGGTCTAAGATTCGCGCGTTGCCACTTGAATACTTTATTAGACTGGTAGTCTCCCAGATCTCTCTGGAATTTTTTTGTTTTAATCGACTGGATTTCTTTTTCCCACTTGACTAGGTCTTCCTCAAGACCTCTGTCAAAGGTCTCCAGATCCTCCTTAGTCAGTAGTTGGTTAATATTATCCTTATAACTGTCAATGTCCTTCTCCACAGCCTCCAAGGATCTCCGATCCACCCCAATCAGCAATTCAATTAGGGTTTGTGAACATTTAGTGAGAGTTTCCTCCCATTTTGCAATGAAGGAGGGATCTTCACCCTCCAAGGTTGGAAAGATCTGTATCCGAAGTCCCCGGGGTATAATATTCCGATTAAGGTAATTCTCAAGTGAGGCTTTATTCCACCACAACTTGGTACGTTTTTTTAAGGCCTCTCTGAGCTTATGCTTCAATTCTTTACCCAAAGGTGCACAAGAACCGTACCCATCCTCCTGGACGCCCGATCGTCTCGGGGATCGGCAGTCTGTGTACTAACATAGGGAAGTTTATCGATTTTTTCCTTCAAAAGAGTGTGGAAATTCTCCCATCTTTTGTTAAAGATACGACAGATATGTTGAGGAGATTGAATGGCATCCACGTCGATCAAGATGCGGTTCTTGTCACCTGCGATATTGAATCGCTATACACGTCTATATGCCACGACCAGGGAGTGCGAGCATCCAGATCCTTTTTAGTCATGACTGACTTTGACAACGATTTGATTGAATTCATCTTAGCGTTGTTAGAATTCACATTGACGCATAACTATTTTCTGTTTAAGGACCGCCTCTTCCTACAGCTCCAGGGTACAGCAATGGGGGCAGCATGTGCACCCTCATATGCAAATTTGTTCCTGGGGCTGTGGGAGAGAGAGCTGGTACATGAAACACCTGGATATGATGCCGCACTCCTATGGTCGAGGTATATAGACGATGTATTTTTTCTATGGCACGACACCATTCCTGCCTTGGAAGATTTTCTGGCTCGTCTGAATACAAATACCCGCAACATTAAACTTACCTGGAAATATAGTCTTACAAATGTTGAATTTCTAGACATCATGATCATTAAAGGCCCTGATGGATATCTGTCTACCGACTTATTCAGGAAATCCACAGCTGTCAATGCCCTTCTCCACGCCTCCTCTGCTCACCATCCAAACACGATTCAGGCAATCCCTACAGGGCAATTCCTGAGAACCCGCAGGATTTGTTCCAGCGAAGAATACTTCGACCAGCAGTCCTCAGCCCTAACACAACGATTTCTCGAAAGAGGATACCAATTCAACACTATTCAACGGGGTTATGAGAGAGCCAAAAAAACACCTAGAGACTCTCTGCTGGTAAGTAAGTTGAAATCAAAAAACAAAAAAGATAATAACGTGAGATTCATCACCCCCTTCAATAGCAAGTGGAAGTTTATACAATACATTCTCCGCAAGCACTGGCCAGTTCTGCAAACCGATGGTGATCTGGCTGCGAGCCTTCCGGCGTATCCCCAGATTACTTGGAGAAGGTCGCGCAATTTGCGCGACATTCTCACCAAAAGCCATTACGTGCCTAAACCCATTGGTGGAATCTTTGGGAGCAGGGGCCCGAATTGGGGCTCTTTCTCCTGCGGATCCTGTACTGCTTGTCAGTACATGATCCGGTCCACTGGCTTTTGTGATTCTTCTGGTCTGAAGAAATACACCATCGTACACCATATAAATTGCAATACTGAGGCAGTGATATATCAGATCACCTGCCCCTGCAATTTACTTTATATCGGTTTGACTAAAAGAGCTCTCAAGGTTCGTGTCTTAGAACACATTCGCAGTATTCGGGCAGCGTCAGGCACACTGGAAAAGGATTGGGATTCGTTACAAGCAGTCCCTAGACACTTTTACAAATTCCACAGATCCGACCCAGCGGGACTATCAGTTAGAGGCATTGACAGAATCCACTTGGGATCCAGAGGCGGCAATATAAAAGTGGCATTGCTGCGTAGGGAAACCAAGTGGATTGTCACCCTAGACACCGTTACACCCCACGGCCTCAATGAGTTTAGTAGCTTTTCTTCTTTTCTATGAATAGTGCGCGAATTTTAATCACAGGGTATATATATATTTAGATGTTTATATATGTTTCACGACTAAATAGTATCTGTCTCTCTTTTTTCCTTTCTTTTCGAGGTTCCATATATTCAGTCCTTGTGGGTTCTGGTAGCAAGGAAGGTTGCCATCATCCATAGGAGAATACGGTCATCATGTGGGATAACATCGGATTTTGCATCATGGATCATATGAAGGACATCATTCCTTGGCATGGTTACTCCATCACCTGAACATCTAGGGTTGCAACACATTGTTAGTTTTGCTAGCAGATTCAACATCGCCTTTGGATTATGTGGACTACTTCCGAGCCCTAGGTTGGCTTGGATTGCTCCTCTTTTTTTCACTGCTGGGTCGTACTCGATTCTCTTTCTTTCTTCTTTCACTGCAGAGGTCTGGGTTGTTGTTGGATGGGGGACTTTCTCGGTTGACTCTGCCGGCGGCCAGTTATTGCCGCCCGCGGTGTCGTCCCTGAGTGTCCCTCACCCAAACCTTGACCCTTAAATCTGCTGGGGCGGGTGATTGGATATATCACTGTCTCAGCATATGATAATCACCTATTCACTATATTATCACAATTATGTTTTTTGCGATGAATGTTTAATTCTCACTTTATTGATCATGACTTCTTAGATATTATCATGATTTGTGTGATATGTCTTTTTGAATCATGCTGGTTGATTTTCGGTTGTCGACTGTGTGTTCAATATCCAATTGGGTAGTATATTTAGATCGTTTCATCTATTAAGGTGTGGATCTTTTTACACCTTTATTCTTAAATACAACCATTTGGGACATCTATCAACGGGCAGGCGTATTTAATTACGTCGCCCGGATCAGTGAGCACACAGCCGACACCCGAGTATAATCATTGAAAATATGCATGTAATTTTATTGTCAAATATTTGTTATGTATACATGTGTATGTTTCTATATGACGTACTACACATCACGCTATGTTGTTTTTATGTCACGTTTGGTGTATGATGTCAGACTTATCATTATATGGCTTTTTTGTGGAACTTTCCATGTTTCGGCCGTGATTGGTGGGGTTGGGCTGGAGCAACTATCTGTTTTAGGATGTGCTCCGCCCCGCCCCCACTCATACGCGGCTGATTCCTTATATGTTTGGTTGGTATGTACATATGATGTGAACTGTTGCTTTTAAGCGCAATTGTATTGATGTGAGGCTCGGTATGGATGCGTCCGGTGTCTCTTTTGGCATGAGATTAGAGTTAGTGACATGTCTGCAGTATTCTCCGCTTATACATTGATACACTTCCGGCTGCGGGTCACCTGCGTTCCACAGGGTCGCGGACTGCGCATGCGCTGCTCGGCGCCATCTGGACGCGCTCCATGACGTCACATTTTCGCGCTCGCGCGATGACGTGGATGCGCCGAGAGATGGCGTCGAGCATCATGGGGCATTCCGCGCCCATACATGTGGACCGCAGATGTACCAAATCAAGGTAATTTCCTTGACCCACCCCACCTCTCCTTATATATACCCTGTCTATACATCATTCTATACCTCCTGACGAAGCCGTAGGGCGAAACGCGCGTCGAGGTTGTGCGCTCAGGGTCCTTACACCCACTTACCACCATGTCTTCAGGTACGGTCTGCATCGATTTCTTCCTGTCCTAACCCTGCTGGTGATTCTGCACGTATCCATAGCGAGCCTTTTTACATATTCATGTTGATTATTGTTTATATAGTGCTATTCATGAGAGAATTTTATTTACATGATTTGTTGCTCTCTGGCCTCTATGCTATGTGTGGATTCGCTGTGCTTTTCCCCTGCTATTTAACAGGGCTTTTTGCATCAATTGTTTGAAGGAATCGTACAGCAACTGCATATTGGACCAATCTGGTTTATTTAAATGCACATCAGCATTTTTACTCTGGTACCTGAAATAGATGTCATTATTCATTGACACCTTGGTGTATTGTGGCGTCTGTGACCCTGTGCTTCTCCGCATTCTTGTAATTCTGTAGTAGCTCCATCCTTTGTATTTTTATCAATAAATTTACATTTTTATACCATTCCCCATTTGTTAGTTTTTGGTTGACTTACATTGTAAGTCTGGACGGATCCGCTTGCCTCCGCATGGCCAGGCGGACACCCGAACGCTGCTTGCAGCGTTCAGGTGTCCCCTTGCTGAGCGGAGCGGAGGCTGAACGCTGCCAGACTGATGCATTCTGAGCGGATCCGCCTGCACTGAGAATGCATTAGGGCCAGACGGATGCGTTCGGGGCCGCTTGTGAGCCCCTTCAAACGGAGCTCACAAGCGGAGCCCCGAACGCTAGTGTGACAGTAGCCTAAAATTGCTTAATTTCAATTTTACAATGTTGCAAAAGTCTATACTATCAATATTTAATTATATAAAAGGGACTATGTATGCTTCTGGATGTTCATTGTACACTTAGAGACATTTGTGGGTATGAAATATAACAAATATGTTATCACAATCCAAGTAATGCTTACCATGCAGCAATATGACTAAATTACCTTGGTAAACAGAACCTGAGTCTCGTTCAATGAATACTCAAGATTGTTAAGAGATTTAGAAAGTGCAATACAGCCAAGAGTCCTCAGATTCTGTACACAGAGATAAAACTTGAGAAAGTCTAGTTCCTAAGCCCAGCATTACAAATGGGTGATGGGGTCTGTGGCATACATTCAAAATAAACTTGGAAGCAGAACTCTGTTTGTTCTGTTATGTAATTTTCTTTGTACACTATCAGACTATTTTACTAATGTTATTTGAGTAAAACGCAAGCACAGAATACTGAGCTAAAGGTACACCAATATTTGCCTACCTGGGATATGTGCAGAACCTGCCAAGTTCATGCCAATAACATCTTAAAGAGAAGGACTCTCCAAGGGTTATATTTGAAGTTCATTCCTTCTAAATTCCAAAAGCATGATCATGTCGTAATCTCTGGCTAGTAAAGGTCATCATGACTGTATGAACCCTCTCTCATCTATTAACCACATACTGTAGGTTAGTGCTCTTTGCCTATAATAGGGGTGATATCATGCCTTTAAAATAGTTTATTCACAGTATGTATGGTACTGTAGGTCATGTCTGTAACCCCTAAAGAAATGTGTGGTTGGTTGACCCATTATAGTTTATATATGACCATCAACATAGACCAGTTATTTTGGCCCCAATGGGGTCGTGATCTCTGGTTACTGAAGGTGCTCTTCACTGTATGAAGCCTCTCTCATTTAACTATTAACCACTTAGGTTAGCGCTCTCTGCCTATGATATGGGTGATAGTATATCCTTAACATAGGTCACACACAGTATGTATGCTACAATGGGTCATGTCTGTAACACCTAAAGAAATGTGTGATTGGTTGACCTCTATAGGGGACCATCCATATAGACCAGTTATTTTTGCCCCAATGGAGAATAGTTCCAAAAGAAGACAAAAAAAAGCATGGATCACACATACTCATGCCATGCATTGCTCTATCATTGCTTCTCAGCACAATTCATATTGGTTCTCAGCGTAAATAATATTATGCCAAGCCCTAATCTTGATACTGTACACAAAGCATTAGTATACATTCTGATCAAAATGCATAGGCCCACTCACCACACCAAGGTTGTTTCCATGAGTGGGCACCTACTCTAAATTGGAGATTAGGGCTTGGTATACTATTATTTAAGCCTATTCACATGTCAGTGTTTTGGTCCGTGATTTCCATCAGTGATTTTGAGCCAAAACCAGGGTTGGAGCCTCCACAGACATAAGGTCTAAGGGAAAGATCTGCTCCTGTTCTGTGTTTAGAGCAGCACCTGGTTTTGGCTCCAAATCACTGATGGAAATCACTGTCTGAACACTGACATGTCACTGAGAAGCGATATGAATTGTGCTGAGAAGCAATAATAGATCAATGCATAGCATAGAGATGTGCGATCCATGTTTTTTTTTTCTTTTTTTGGAAATTTTCCCAATGGGGAATAGCACCAAAGATAAGACATGCTTTATCTACTGCATCCATATCTGAAATACATGACTTTAATATCAACTATGTCTAATGTTAATGGGATATTCTGTGCTAAATAAAACTATGTTATGCCAAGCACAGTACTTACCGGGGTTGTCTGGGATTTTGATATTGACGGCCTAGCCTCAGGATAGGTCATCAATAGTGATGAGCGGCAGGGGTCATATTCGAATTCGCTATATTTCGTGAATATTTCGTAGAATATTAGTCGAATATTCGCAAATTCGAATATTCGCTATATTCTACGATTTTTTTTACTAAAAAAATCGGCAAGGTAATGATCGTGTAATATGCGAATTTTCGTATTCGAATTTTCAAATTTTTATTGCGAATTTTTCAACTTTTAGACAAAGAATATTATAGCACAATATTAGCTAAATTGCTCTATATTCGTTTTTTTTTTTTTCGAATATTCGCCATATTGCTATAACTTAGTTTTTTCGAATATTCGCAATATTAAAACCCAAAATTCGCAAACAACACTACTCTTAAAGTCAAGTATATTGCAGCCTTCTTATTGGCCCACAAGCTAGAAGCAGGGAGGGATCATGTGTACTGATTAAAAAAAAAAAAATCGAATATAAAAAAAAAAAATCGAATATTCTAAATTACGAATATATATCACTATATTCAAAATATTCGCGAATTTTCGAAGTACCTATACTCGCGAAAAAATTCGAAATTCAAATATTCGTGATCAACACTAGTCATCAATATCAAATCAGCAGGGATCCAACTGCCGACACCTCTGCTGATCAGCTGTTTAACGCTGGGTTCACACCTGAGCGTTCTGAAAGGAGCGCTCTGTATGCGCGATTGTACGGGCGTTTACAATCGCGCATACAGAGACAAGTGAACACACATTGTCGCGCGTTCCCGAAAGTCTATGTACGGGAACGCGCGACAAACGCCCAAAAAACGCTCATGTACTTGTTTGAGCGTCGGGCGTTTCACAGCGCGATCGTACGCGCTGTAAAACGCCCAGGTGAGAACCATTCCCATAGGGAAGCATTGGTTTCTCCTTGTTGAGCGTTTTACAGCGCGTAGGAACGCGCTGTAAAACGCTCAGGTGTGAACTGAGGGTAAAGAGACTGTGGTGTTTCTGTGATTTTACATTCATTGGCCTAGGTGCAGCTCATAGCAACTATCCAATTGAAGACACTGTGCTTGGTAAACTAGGAGGAATCTGATCGGTATGGATGCTGGGTGTCGGAACATTGACCATCTGGTATTGATGACCTATCCTGAGGCCATGTCATCAATATTAAACACTTGGAAAGCCACTTTTAAGGGGGTAGGACATGTCACAAGGATTCTCTTTTTGGTATTCTTTGAAACCAATACAATGTTCCAATCCTTCTAGCCTTGCACTGGTCATGACCTAGAATATTGATTTCACTTTATTTACTGTACTTGTTCCTTTTATTACAGAGTCAGCAGTTAATCCTACCAATATCTTGGTTCAAGCTGTATCCAATGTCATCTGCTCTATCGTATTTTGGAATCGGTTTGAGTATGATAACTTAAAGTTTCTGAAGATTCTCAATCTATTTAATGAAACTTTTCTGCTGATGGGCTCCACCTGGGGACAGGTATATGAACTTTGTGTCTTATCTTCTAAAACCCTCTGTTTACTTTGCTGAACAAGGGCATTCCATTTTCATTGGAGCATGTAGATCAGCAACGTCTGCCACTCCAGCTGCTGCAACTCCCAGCAGGCACACTTGTTTGGCTGTTCTCAGAATTCCCATAGAAGTGGGGAGTAGTATTTTTACAAGAGCAGTTTTAAAGATGTTGACCCCTGATTTAGGTAACTATGAAGGCATCTATCTTACTATCCACAAACTTTCAAGGACCTAACAAGTTGGCCTTGTGGCACCCTCTGTTTGTTACCCTAAAAAAATACTACAAAAAACTTAATAACTATTTTGGACTCCACTCAAGGCAATTATTTTGCTCCCAGCATGTGCGGCTGGGCTGGTTTCCAGCCTGGTGAGGTCAAATACCGTACCGGAGTTTAGGTGGCGGTCCGGGATTTGGCAGCACCTGGCTGTCCTTAAATAGGCAGCTGAGCTCAGCAGAGAGGTCTCTGTTTTTGGGATCTGAGGCTTTGGGCCGTGCTGGAGGGCTGAGAGATGCATGCTGGGGAAACAGGCCCCCTAAAGCCTGCTGTGGACTACTGGAGGCAGAACTGCCAGAAAAGTGACTTGTGTTATATGAACTTTCCATTGTGTATGAATTAACACCAAGACTGCAAAGTTACACGCTGTTTTGTGCAATTGCCTCAAGTGTGAATAAACATTGACGTTTTGAGTTAAGAACTTATATTTTGTATCTGTACTGCGCCCGCTTATCCTATCTACCAGAGCGAAACCCCACACCATATTTCTATAATATGTTACTCAACTGTTTATCTGATTATTGTCCACAACTCTCATCCATACAGTTTGCTATCTTCAGCACTCTCATAGAGATAAATAGAGTAGTCACACTTTTGCTATCTAGTGTAATTGCCACCCTTTTCGCCTTTATGGCCTATTAATCTGCTGTGAGTGGGCCGCAGCCCAACGCTTGTAAACATCAAACAGCTACTTCTGCTAGGAGTACATTGTAGTCAGTTCTTGAAAATCCTGCTTCGCTATTTGCCAAAGCTCTTTTCTCTTGTCTTTCTCCCCTGTATAAAAATAGTTAGTTCCTCACACACAGCGCCCAGTAAGTTAACTAATAAATTGTTCCAGATAATGCAATGCTCCCCCTTGCCAATCCCTTCCCCACTGTCTAGAAAGAGATATACTTATATATTTCTAAGAATTTTAAAGTAGGGATAACTGTAAAAAAATCACAGAAAAAGATAAAACGCATCCTGCACGATGTAGTAAATGAATATGCAGATGTGCATGGCTACATTTCTGAAAAAAATCTGTAGAAAAAAAAATTTGATGCAAACATTATATATGGACTAAGCCCTCACTCTGATATAATAAAATCTGAAACTCTCAGCCAATATACTGTATTTTGATCAAAACACATCTGTGCCTGCCTACCCATGCCAAGGTGGTCTCAGACCAAGTCCTACTCTAAACCTACCTATGCCATTAGGCATCTACATTCAGGAGAGCAGACCCTGCACATACAGTGTGCTGCTTCTTGTTACCGCTGTGTGCAATAAAGCAACCAAGAACCTTTAAGTGTGAATGTGCTTCTATTATCTGGAGAGTAAAGTTTTTGTGCACTTTTGCCCTGGCTATCCCACAGGCAGGGGCGTTGTTAGGTCAAAACATTCAGAGCTTTGTCCAGTTCCCCGAATGTTATGCTGGCCTGGTAGCATTTTTTTTTTATTTGGGTATTCCAGGACCCTTTAATATTGATTGGACCTGGTCAACCCACCACAGATCATTACCCCCACCCCCTTGTACTTATTCCACTGATCCGCTACTTACGGGCTGCTCGGGCATGAGTTCAGTCTTTTCGGTGCTCAATCCCGTCTTGCGGCGTGTGATCCCACGAGATCCGCCACGGGAGGTCACGGGTCTCGTGGGATTATGCGCCGCAGGACAGGATTGCGCACCGAAGTGACTTAACTCATGCCCGTGCAGCCCTTAAGTACAAGGGGGTGGGGGGATGATCTGTGGGGTTGCCCAGGGTCCACTTCCATCAATATTAAAGGGCCCAAGCAAAGATTTCTGCAGTGGTGAGGGAATGAAACATAACAGATATTGGAAAGTTACCGAATGCTGTATTATATAATGACTGCAGTCTGCAGTACTGCATTTCATTTGCATAAACCAGAACACCCCTTTAAGCATGCCTTTAATGTGCAATTTAAATACAGTGGGCTTGTGCCCCGGATGTTTTCAGACCCTAGCAACGCCCCTGCCCACAGGCAACCTTGATTAGGCGGTACATATGGGATAAATGTAAGGCCATATCACTGTGATATCACTACACTGGCATTGAAAGGAGTAATAAAAGAGCAGGGAAGTTTCTAACCATGTAAGTCCATCGCTGAGTGCAGGAGAAGATGGACATGCCTGCTAGTAAAGATAAAAATGTAATATACACAAAAAAATCTAACAATATTTTTATTGCATGTATTCTAATCTGCAATAGTACTTCATTTTTAATGCCCCATTCATTGCATAGGGATACGTTTCATGGGGTAACCCCTTTAATTTTTCTCCTAGCTGCATGACATGATTCCAGAGGTAATGGACCACGTACCTGGTCCTCATCAGAAAATAAACAAGCTCTTAGATGAATTGATGGTGTTTATCAATGAAAGAGTGAAGATCAATCAGAAATCATTTGACCCCTCCAACCCCCGGGATTTCATTGACTGTTTTATGATTAGAATGAACCAGGTAAAGTATTCTATCAATATTAAGCATCCAGCAACCATCAAAATATTTCAATTGTATGGCCAACAGGTTGAGGTGTAAAGATAATTAAAAAATAAGCCCTTATTTAGTTGCAGCTTTACACACCACATTCCTAACCACATGTAAAATATCATGGTGCCCTCTATCCCTTTTTTATGACTCAAGTCCAATAGAGGACAAGATTAACCTGGGATGTGGCACCTTTCTTCAAGGGTTACATATAAGCCACTTTGCTGGTATGTAAAACGTTGAAAACTCCTAAAAAAAAAAAAAAAACTAATTCAAATCAAGTTTAAAGACAGGGTAGAAGCTCAATAGCACAGTCATGAGACATAGTTCAGTGTATTTATGATTTACGGTCCCAAGAAAGCTGTATGACAACCTACATTAGTACAGTTATAGTTGCTATTAGTGGCTGTCACCTAAAGCTCTATTGGAGGTCATAAGGACTCAAAATTCTTTTTATCAAAAATACCTTAAAGAATCAGGCTTGTGATTCATTTCAGTATCTTTTGTAATTTTCAGTCTTCTTTTCCTATACAGGAGAAATAGAACCCCAACTCTGAATTTAACACAAAGAACTTGCTATTGTCAGTATTGCAACTATTTTTTGCTGGGACAGAAACTGTGAGCAGTACGCTAAGACATGGCTTTTTGATCCTCCTTCGATATCCTGAGATTCAAGGTACATAATATACTTTGTGGTGGTAAGAACTCATTTTATACAAGATGCTTATGATTTCTTCTTCCTACAGAAAAACTGCATGAGGAGATTGCTCACGTCAATGGGGATAATCGAAGCCCAAATATTGAAGATCGGAGCAAGATGCCATATACCGATGCCGTAATTCATGAAATCCAAAGGTTTAGTGATGTTCTACCTCTAAATCTCCCACATTCCACAATTAAAGACATAACATTTCATGGATATACTATTCCAAAGGTAATGACCTGAAGGTGAAAAATATCTAAAATACTCTCCTGAATCTTAACAAAGGGTAAATAAAATGAAATTTTCTACATCTGTCTCAGGAAAGCAACATCTTCTGTCCACTACAGTGATTTATTTTTTTTGTAAAAGACTTTAAAGGGTTTTCAAAATTTTTCATGCTGATGACCTGTCCTCAGGATAGGTCATAAGTATCTGATTGGTGGGGGTCTGACACCCAGGACCTCCGCTGATCAACTGTTTTGGGACACTGTGGTGCTCTGGTGAGTGTCATAGCCTACTAGCAGCTCACCAAGGAGAGTGCCATCCATTGGATAGAAGCTGTGCTTGGTTTCGCAGCTCAGTCCAATTGACTCGAGTGGGTCTGACCTGCACCTAGACTACATGCCCAATGAATGTGATATCACTAGACTAGGGAAAGCTGCGTGGAGGCCTCAGCACTGTGGCCTCTTCAAGCAACTGATCAGTGGGGGTCCCAGGAGTTGAATCCCCAACGATCAGATACTGATGACCTAGGTGCAGTAGTAAATATATGCATTCCTCATAAAATAACAATGTGGAAGCATTATAATTTGCATAATTTGTCATTCTTCTGTAATCCTTCCTTAAAGGGTTTGTCCGGGCTTTTAATATTGATGACCTATCCTCAGGACACCCGGAATCCCCATCAGACCCCCACCGATCTCATATTGATGACCTATCCTGAGGATAGGTCATCATTCAATATTATAAGCCCGGTCAACCTCTTTAAAATCAGGCATGCGCCACACACTATGCAGTGTCAGACAGTTTAGAGACACACTAACTATATTCTGTTTTCCTGGATACAGGGTACCGATGTATACCCCCTTCTGTACTGCGCTCTCAGAGATCCGAATTATTTTCCAAATCCAAATAAGTTTAACCCTGGTAATTTCCTGGATAAGGATGGCAAATTCAAAAAAGAGGATGCTTTTATTCCATTTTCAACAGGTATTACTCTTCCTACTGTGAAAAAAATACTGTAACAATGCTGCTAGTGATTATGTCTGTTAGCAATCCTATCCATATATTAGGTACCATTTTACCAGGTAGACAAGATGTAATACAGCTATCATAGCAAAACATCATATTGTTTTAATTGAACCATTTGAAATATATTATGTGCTTTACAATTTTCATTTTATAAAGTGTATGCCCACCTTTAAATTATTTTTATAATGTATAAATGCATCTAAAATAGTGTCAATCTTTCAATTAAAAATACATCATTTTGGGTCTACAACTCGTATGACTAGTGTAGTCTCCATGATAACATAGAGTTGAGTGAACGGAAAAATCTGAAGTGGAATTGGATCCGAAGATTAGGAAAAAATGTATTTGCCACAAATCCGAATTCCCCTTTTCCTAAAATGGTGGCTGCGCATGTTACACAGTGAGAAGCCCAGGAACATGACATGACCCATAAGCCCATGCAGCCAGCCAATCCATTGTTAGCCACCCCCCTGTGAAATCACAGCCCTATAAAAGCCTCATCCCACGTGGTTTTTGCCATTTCACTGTGAGCTGATCATAGAAAGAGACGTGGCAAACGTTCATGCGCTATGGACAGTGTTGATAAATACTGGTTTAAAAAAGAATATTGGATAGGAAGAGTGCAGGGACAGTGCAAGGAGACTGTAGGGAGAATGTAGGGAGAAAGTAGGGAGACTACAGGTCGAGTGTATCACTGTGTTCTACTGCACCTCCATTAAGAGTTAATCTGTTGTTTTACTCATACAGTTAGTAGAGAAGATTTAGCTAAAATGGTATAAAGGAAAAACAGCTTAGTTGCCCATAGCAACCAATCATAGTCCAATTTTCATTTTGGAGAGCCCCTTTAGAAAAAGAAAGGTAGCATCTGATTGGTTGCGATGGGCAACTAGGACAGTTTTCCACCAGTTTTGATACCGTATTTTTTTGCCCTATAAGATGCACTTCTGTTTACTGAAATTCAAGGATAGAGTTACTTTGTAACAATTACGGATGGAGTAGAGTTAACAGTCCTGTTTTCTGAGATTTCTGAGTTGTGTTATCTAATCTAAGCAAACACCTTCAATTGCTTTTCAATGGGTTTTGTCTCAAGATAACGCGATGAGTTAAAGGGTTTCTACCACCAGAAATACTGCTATGTAGCTGACTGACATTAGCGATTTGCTAATGTCAGCACTACATAACAGTATGTTTCTAACATTAGTCCCTGCAGACGTTTTTTATTAAAAAAGCACTTTTATAGATATGCTAATGAGCCTCTAGGTGCTATGTGGGCGTCATTAGCACCTAGAGGGCTCCGTCCACTAACCATTTCAGCCGCCCATCGCGTCCCTCCAGCCCGCTCCTGTTGATTGACGTGAAACTTCTCAGTGTCTCGTACCAATTCCCGCGCCTGAGCCGTGCGCTTCTGTATTCTCCTGGCGCCGGCTTCCTCACTGCGTTTGCGCCAACTACGTTACAATGAGGAAGTCGGCACCAGGAGCGCGGCATTCACTCACTGCGCCTGCGCCGAATACAGAAGTGCACGGCGCAGGCGTGGGAATTGGTATGAGATACTGAAGTTTTACGTCAATCAACAGGAGCGGGGCGGGCTGGAGGGACGCGATGGGCGGATGAAATGGTTAGTGGACGGAGCCCTCTAGGTGCTAATGACGCCCACATAGCACCTAGAGGCTCATTAGCATATCTATAAAAGTGCTTTTTTAACAAAAACGGCTGCAGGGACTAATGTTAGAAACATACTGTTATGTAGTGCTGACATTAGCGAATGGCTAATGTCAGTCAGCTACATAACAGTATTTCTGGTGGTAGAAACCCTTTAAGAAATTTGAGTTAAGAGCTGGAGTGCTAAACCTGTAACTCAATTACCTAATAAATCACTGCTTAAACATCCTATAATCCCACTGGTTAGATTATGTTAAGATAATTATCAACCTTAATCTGTTAAAACAACCCCCCTTTCCCTTATTAACCCATTAACTCTACCCTTACTATTTTCTTCTATTACCTTTCAATAAATATTATTCAATTTATTCTATGTACACATTTGCTTTTTTCATCATTCTATACTTTTATCATTTTCTCACTTATTATCAATTGCTTCTCCCTATCATTATTATGTTACCTATCATCCATAGCTCTTATCTTATCTATCACCAACAACTTTTTATTATAGGTATTATCCTATTATCAATAATTTATTTTTATAGGATCTATATTATTTCTAAAATAACAATAAATCATTACCTATAACAGTGATGGCTAACCTTGGCACTCCAGCTGTGGTGAAACTACGACTCCCAGCATGCTCCATTTATTTCTATGGAGTTCTGAGAGCAGCCAAGCAAGGGGGGCATCTTGGGAGTTGTAGTTTTACCACAGCTGGAGTGCCAAGGTTAGCCATCACTGACCGCTATAACATATAATAAACAGACAATAACACAAAGGCTGTAAGCCAAAAGCCAGGTGCGCAAGCCAACAACTTATCCATGAGACAGGTATAGTCAGTATACCTTACATTACAACTGGGACATATGGGAAAGACATGCAAATTAGCAGAATCTGCCTGTTTTTTCCAGCTGAAATACTAATTTGCATGTCTTTCCCATATGCCCGGGTTTATGCAAATGAGTTTACATGACAAAACAGTATAGAGACGTTATTGAATATAATGTTAGGACAATTAGAAAACTGAAAATTTTTCAGCAACCCCTCAGGTAGTGAGAGAAGAGTTAGCTGGCATCCAAAAAAGAGTTTTCAATTTTTGTCACCCTAATGATAATGAGATAGGAGCGCAGGTCCCCCAAGCCATCCAACTCAAATCAAGCAATTTTGAGGCGAGCGAGAAGCAGACATCCGGTGGCCAGGGTGCCCACTGCACATGCCAGTGGACACCATTTTTAAATTCTAGGCTGCCAACGTAAATATACTTTTGGCAGTTAGGAAAGGGTTAACTTCCAAGCCTTCACACTGAGAGGCCTGGGTGTACCTGATTTATAGCGATTCGTGACAAATTCATTTGTAAGGAATCAAATTTCTTATCGAAGTTCGGCGAATTGGCCAAATCAAATTTTTCAAAACTTCGCTCATCTCTAGGTACAGACTACAAACAAACCGTGGTGTAGTCTGAGCCTGCAGTAATATTACCACTCATGTATGTTACAAAGAAGCAGAAGACAGGTGGAAGTTAATATAACTGCAAGACTGAAGTACAAAGGGTTTGTTGTCTATTACTGTATGTATGAAGATACAAAATGACATGAAATCTTATCATTAATGCGATTTTCAAGTCTGCTTCATTCCTTAATTTCAATGCAAAATGGTCGCCAGGTTGGACATGGCATGGCAGCTTAAAAGCCACAGTTTTGGGAATACTTGCATACATCACTGATTTGTAGACCTGTGTATTCTGTATGGAATACACGTTCTTGCTTTATAAACTGAGAGAGCTTCCAGAAGAGTTGGCAAATCTCCCAGGCAGTACAGACAGATTTTGAAGTGTGTTTCTTGTGCACAAACAAGGGTCACGGGAGTGCAAAATGAAAATAACCCGCAGAAAGGGATGTGACCTCAAAAAAAGAAAAATTGTTTATACCAGATTCTTTCTTATCCCAGATGCCAGATAAAGTAAAAAAATAAAAATAATAAATGCCCATGTGTATTATACTTTCTTTGCACTATTTTAATTTTAATTAATTATATATTTTTTTTCTCACACAATTCCAGGAAAAAGGATCTGTGCTGGTGAAGGATTGGCTAAAATGGAGCTATTTCTCTTCGCAACAACCATCATACAGAATTTCAAGCTAACTACCAAGATGCATTTAACTGATGCTGACGTCAGCCCGAAGATGACTGGATTTAGCAATGTTGCGATACCTTACGAGGTTTAATTTATTTCCCGCTAGAAGCCCGTTTCTCCTGCAGGATATTATCCCACATAGCAGTTGCTCTTTTAGAAACTAATAAATAGTTGATTACAGTAGAAGATTTCAGACTTGATTACAGATTTTGTGAAACCTTTTTGAGTCAACCACCCAAAATTGCATAAAGGCCAGGCCAAATTTCAGAGGCCTGGTCCTCTTGATGAAGATGGCTAATGTATATAGTTTAGAATAAGACTGAAATATGTCACCAAAAATGTTGTCTAGATGAAAGGGTGATTTTTTTTTTTTTAGAGAGTTTCATTGTACCTACGGTATATCCAGTGGTGTACTTAGAGAAGTAAGTGCCCCACAGCAAGGATCAAACAAGGCCCCCCACACAGGACAGAAGAGATTCTGCCTAAACCCTTTTCAATGACCCTTGGGCCATTTTTCCACTGCTTCATTTGCTAAAAGTTGTTTCTTTAGAGGGTAAAGACCAAGTTTTCACCTCCAGTAGAAGAGGAGATAATACCAACTAAGACTGGGCCCCCTCTTGCCTTGGGCCCCACAGCAGTCACATGGTCTGCCTCTATGGTAGTTACACCTCTACCTATACCAGATGATATACTGTACACTGTCATTAGAATAATTCCTTTACAAAATGATACAAAATATTATTATTATTTATTTTAAAGAGCCATTAATGGCGCTGTACATCCAGCTGGGGTTACACAGAAATAAAAAACAGTAAACAAGAAACTATTGACAGACTGGTACAGAGGGGTAGAGGACCCTGCTTTGAAAGGATGGGTCCATACAGGGAGGGCAAGGGTCAATTTCATATGGGCTTTAATCTCCAAATCCTCATGAGACTTACCAGACACTCCCAGTAGAAAAACATTTAAATAGTTTCTTGGAGCTTTTGTTAATATGTTTGACTAAGGCTTAGTGATTTTTTCTTCTGTTAGCTGTTACATAGCGTCATTATTAGGCCAAGATCCAACTACGAGATTCTCAACTTTATGAATTTTTAATATTCGCTGGCGCTTTAATTACTGTGACTGCAGGTGTAATATATTGATGTGTGCATCACGTTCTACTGAACTGACTTTCAGATTTAGTCCGTAATTTTAATGATACAGTTAGTTAAATATTTCGCCCTGTACAAGTGTGGACCCAAATTCATCATCGCTAATACGATCTGTTAGTGCAAAAAATATTCTGCAATCCCCAATCCCTATGACAAACAGCGCTGAGGGCATCACAGACCTGTTATTGCTGAACTCCACTTGTCCTTTGAAGATGTTGGATGCGGACCACCTGAAAATTGGCTGCCCTATAAGACGATGACCAAATAGGGGATATTTCTGGTTATTTGACTGCCTGGGGTCAAATAACTACTTAGCATGTTTGACTAAGGCTTAGTGATTCATTCTCTCGGTTTGGAGCATTATAGCCCATAGAAATACAACAACAAAGGGAGAAACATTTGGGCTGTCTTCGTACACATTCACTTTTGTTACTGATACGGGTACCAACTGCAGAAATTATTCATGTTATGGCCTCGTACTAGTCTCACATTATGTGACACTGTGGCCCCAACCAGTTTTTTTTTTCTTTTTTGTCATGGGCCTCCAACAACTTTGATCTAGCTAAGTGCTCTGTATAACATATTCTTAATTATTGAGATAGATATTTAGTAATATGCAGGGGCTTACACAGATCTCAAAGGGTCCCCATAGCAAAACTTAGTATTCGCCCCCCCCGCCCCACCCACATTCCCAAAACACATGTGCAAATCACTTCCATGCAATGCCGATTGCAAAGCACAAGTCCCCAGATTTCTGATGAATTTATTATCAGAAGACATTGTAATAAAAAAAAATTTTTTATTAAAAAGCCACCCTTCTATGTCCCCTCTGTCAGAAAAAGTGGAAAAGGTGCTTCATAAACATGGTATTCATCCTGAACAGCATATTTCTCAATGCCATCACTGTCATATAGGCACAAATCCATAACAGAGCCCCCAGAGTGACGGACAGCACACTGCGCATGTGCGATGTGCTCCCCATTCATTGTTATGGGAGTCCGAAAATAGCCAAGTGAGTAATCTTTGTTGTTCTCGGAAGTCCCATGGGGTGAATGTAGAGCGCACCATGCAAGCACAGCCTGTGCTCCATTCACTGCTATAGAGCTGCCAGAAATAGCCCATATGATCTAGAAAATACAACTTCCTAATTTATATACACAGCCATCTTCATGCAACTTTGCGCCAGACCTTAATTATAAGCGATAATGTCAGGCAAAATTCAACTTTGCAACTAAAATGTGCAAAATACAATATACCTTGCAAGAAACTGTAAGATGTGAGTTCACACATAACACACATGTCTACGTCCGCAGTAAGAAAGACATGAAACCTCTATCAATACAACTAGCGATTTTTGTATGGAAATTAAATCTGTTAACTAATATTGATTTTTTTTTTCTGGAACTGGTTGGAAGTAATCACTTATGACAAGTGGGCAGAGTGACTACAGAAGTGGTCAGAGGATTTTATGCTAACGGTCAGGGGTTACAGGGTAGGGACAATGTCAAATGTAATCTTTATTGAGTGTAGTTAATGATAACATGCATCTAAAGCCATACAGGGACAGGAGGAAGATTGCATGTCCTTTTCTTGTTACTGCACTCTGCTAGCACATTCCCCACTGTCTCCACCGTGCTTATTCACACAGCCTGAATTGGAAGCTGTAAGGCTAGGTTCACACCTGAGCGTTTTACAGCGCGTTCCTACGCGCTGTAAAACGCTCAACAGGCAAAAACCAATGTTTGCCTATGGGCATGGTTCTCACCTGAGCGTTTTACAGCGCATACGAACGTGCTGTAAAACGCCCTACGCCCCAAGAAGTACAGGAGCTTCTTTGGGACGTATTGTCGCGCGTTCCCGCCCATAGACTTCAGCGGGAACGCGCCTAAATTGGCGTTTGCTTGTTTCCACCCATTAAAAATGCCCGATACAAACGCCCGATAAAAACACCTGTAAAAAGCACTTATCGAATACCCAGCCTTAGTCTAGATCCGTCTTTAAAACCTGTCCAAGTGCAGGACCATTTCGAGCAAGACTGTCCTTGGCTACTGACGTGCTTCCTTGCTAGTGTGTATGAGATATGTCCTGGAATGGAAAGAGTTAAAGTTCAACTGTCATAATTTTATTTTATTTACCAGTTTATTACAGATAGGCATGTATACCTGAGTTAGTCTGTCAATGATTGTCAAAAGATCTGTAATTACCTTATAATAACAGCTTTCATTAATGTCCTCTGTCCCTTTCCACTGCTCCCTTAAAAGACAGTTGCTAGGGCTTGTCTGTCTCTTGCTAAGAAGACAGGAAGACGCAGGGCCAGTCCTTCACACTGCATGCCTACAGTAGGCTTCAGAGTGAGGAGGTGTGTCTCTCAGTAATCCAATCTGATTGGCTGGCAGGGAGTTGCTGGCTACGGCAAGTGTGTATGTGAAGTGAGCGAAAGCAGTTTTGGCTTCAGAGAACTGGCAGGGGAGCCATCTTGAAAAGGTCCTCATATTGTAAATGTTTAAACAGATGTAACTAAGGGAAAAACTCAAGGAAAACTGTGGTATGCGAAGAAACTAAAGATATGCATAATGCTGTTGCAGCAGTAACATATGCTAAAATAGATTTTTTGATGAAAACATGACCGTTACCGTTTAAATGATTTATGATAACTAGAAATGGAATTGCAAAATGTATGCATTTTATTTTACTTTTACTATAGGTTAATACTTTCTGTACTTTAGTACTTCTTTCAGTCTTTTTTTTTTTAATTACTTTCTGTATAAAAATAATCAAAAACGCAAAGGGAATGTCTCCATCATTGCTGAGAGATTACATATATAGAAATGCTGAAGTAGGATGGATTTAGGACTTTTTTCAACTACATAAAATGTACTTAAAAGCTATGTCCACCTTTGGGGGAAATTTGTATTATTATTATTGCATTATACTCATTTTGAGCTAAAAATCAATTGGTGTTTATTAATGGAACCCTTTTTTCTGTACAGACCTGAGATTCTATTTGAGCCTCTGGATCTTTTGTCTTTTCCGTCAGACCAGGAGCAGATGGACTCCTTATCTCTGCTCTCTGCCCTAATTATTGCTCATTATAGGTCAGTTCTTATCTTACTGATAAGGCTCCATTCAAACGTCCGCAACCTGCTTTGCAGATCCACGGAGCCGCGGAGCCGCAAAACACAGAAAGCGACAATGTGCGTTCCGCATTTTGCGGACCGCACATTGCTGGTACTAATAGAATATGCCTGTTCTTGTCCGCAATTGCGGACAAGAAAAGGACATGTTCTATGTTTTTCGGGAACGGAATTGCGGACACGGAAGTGCGGGTCCGCAATTCCGTGTCCGGGCAGCACATCGTGCTGCCCCATAGAAATGAATTGGTCCGCAATTCCGTTCCGCAAAATGCGGAACGAAATTGCGGACGTGTGAATGGACCCTAACAATGTGGCTTAATTAAGTTTTTATGACCTCTTAGTAGTTTTGGAGATAAGGTTTATTAGATGACCAGCACACAGAAAAACAGTTCACCTTTTGTAATGGAACGGCTCAATAATTTTAATAAAGGCCAACTGAAAATATGATTTTTAGCTAAAAATTAGTAAAATGCAATCATAAACAAAAATTGCCTCTGAAGGTGCACATAGCCTTTAATGTTATTCTATATGTGGAAAGTATACTGCAGCATATGTTAGAAACATCAAGAACTTTTGGATGATTTGCAATGCATCAAATCTTTGTAACCAATTATATAGCAATATAAAAATGTCATATAATACAATAAAATATGATCAACTCACATGTGCTTTTCTCATCATCAAGAATATATACATATACACTATCTTCTTGGAGCTATTCGGTCCCACACAAAACATGTCAATATTTTCCAGGGTGTCTACAGCAGTTATGCCAATAGTTTTGTTTCCAGACACTAAACAAAGCTGCGTGTCTCTGCCCACAAGCAGGAAGTGAAAGCGCCAATTAGCAACACAGTTGCTTTCTGCCTCAGACTAGCTATTCCATCCCATATAAGGGAACAGCCACATGGTCAGGTGTCCTAATCAAATTTTGGAAGCCAAAACCAAAAGAGAATAAAAAAAAAAGAGAGAAGTTGTATATTTTCTTTATATGTTCTTAAATTTTAAGATCCACTGCTAATTTTTGCTTCCAAAAAATTATCATAAAGCCAAACAGTGTCATATCCTAGCACTAACCACAACAATAGAAGAGAAACTGTAATTTGTATTGACAGAGGATGGGCAATCTGCCCAAAATACACTGCTCAAAAAAATAAAGGGAACACTTAAACAACACAATGTAACTCCAAGTCAATCACACTTCTGTGAAATCAAACTGTCCACTTAGGAAGCAACACTGAGTGACAATCAATTTCACATGCTGTTGTGCAAATGGGATAGACAACAGGTGGAAATTATAGGCAATTAGCAAGACACCCCCAATAAAGGAGTGGTTCTGCAGGTGGTGACCACAGACCACTTCTCAGTTCCTATGCTTCCTGGCTGATGTTTTGGTCACTTTTGAATGCTGCGGTGCTTTCACTCTAGTGGTAGCATGAGACGGAGTCTACAACCCACACAAGTGGTTCAGGTAGTGCAGCTTATCCAGGATGGCACATCAATGCGAGCTGTGGCAAGAAGGTTTGCTGTGTCTGTCAGCGTAGTGTCCAGAGCATGGAGGCGCTACCAGGAGACAGGCCAGTACATCAGGAGATGTGGAGGAGGCCGTAGGAGGGCAACAACCCAGCAGCAGGACCGCTACCTCCGCCTTTGTGCAAGGAGGAACAGGAGGAGCACTGCCAGAGCCCTGCAAAATGACCTCCAGCAGGCCACAAATGTGCATGTGTCTGCTTAAATGGTCAGAAACAGACTCCATGAGGGTGATATGAGGGCCCGACGTCCACAGGTGGGGGTTGTGCTTACAGCCCAACACTGTGCAGGACGTTTGGCATTTGCCAGAGAATACCAAGATTGGCAAATTCGCCACTGGCGCCCTGTGCTCTTCACAGATGAAAGCAGGCTCACACTGAGCACATGTGACAGACGTGACAGAGTCTTGAGACGCCGTGGAGAACGTTCTGCTGCCTGCAACATCCTCCAGCATGAACGGTTTGGCATTGGGTCAGTAATGGTGTGGGGTGGCATTTCTTTGGAAGGCTGCACAGCCCTCCATGTGCTCGCCAGAGGTAGCCTGACTTCCATTAGGTACCGAGATGAGATCCTCAGACCCCTTGTGAGACCATATGCTGGTGCGGTTGGCCCTGGGTTCCTCCTAATGCAAGACAATGCTAGACCTCATGTGGCTGGAGTGTGTCAGCAGTTCCTGCAAGACGAAGGCATTGATGCTATGGACTGGCCCGCCCGTTCCCCAGACCTGAATCCAATTGAGCACATCTGGGACATCATGTCTCGCTCTATCCACCAACGTCACGTTGCACCACAGACTGTCCAGGAGTTGGCAGATGCTTTAGTCCAGGTTTGGGGGGAGATCCCTCAGGAGACCGTCCGCCACCTCATCAGGAGCATGCACAGGCGTTGTAGGGAGGTCATACAGGCACGTGGAGGCCACACACACTACTGAGCCTCATTTTGACTTGTTTTAAGGACATTACATCAAAGTTGGATCAGCCTGTAGTGTGTTTTTCCACTTTAATTTTGAGTGTGACTCCAAATCCAGACCTCCATGGGTTGAAAAATTTGATTTCCATTTTTTTTTTTTTTTGTGTGATTTTGTTGTCAGCACATTCAACTATGTAAAGAACAAAGTATTTCAGAAGAATATTTAATTAATTCAGATCTAGGATGTGTTATTTTTGTGTTCCCTTTATTTTTTTGAGCAGTGTATGTATGAGCTCCAATGTCCACACTGACTAAATCAATAAAGTTGTAAAGTATGCTCAGCCTCCCTTTTCCAAATAGAAGGCCATGGTCACACACATTTTCAGAACAGTTTCACAAGGATAACTTGAACTTGAAGCTCCTAGGCTCCACTACAAAATCTGTACTGGTGTCCATCAAGTACTATTTTATTATCTATTTTATGATGTCTACCATCCAGAAGATGGCTCTTGCTTCCCTAAGAACCAATGCCTGAATGTGGCTGCTAGTGCTGAACCCTCTATAGATACCGCCCTGAACAGTTTAAGATACAATATATGCAAATAATGTTGTCAACACCCTTCTTAGGTGTAGCAGACTTGTCTGGATTTGTGGTGATTTTCACCTGGGAATTCGCTTTGTTCTGAACTCAGGGTTCACATTCGATTACAGATTTCCCATACTAATCCACGGTGTTAATATGAACCATATCACATTTATTCCTTGCATCTTATTCATGCCAAAGTACAAGATTAGCATAAGTAGTCTCCCAGATTATTGTGTTGCCTGATTAGGAAATCTATTCAAAAAAATGTTAAGGTCTTTTTTCGGACAAGCCGGTTTGGTCTGGGAAATGTGGTCCACCTGACTAGTGATGAGCAGCAAGGGCAATATTCGAATTTGCGATATTTCGTGAATATTTTGTAGAATATTTGTCGTATATTCGCGAATTCGAGATTATATTCTTGATTGCGAAAATCGGCATTGTATTATTCGCGTAATGCGTACAAAATACCTGTGCGGGTCACTTATGCTACATTTTTCAAGCTGGTATAAGTTTCCTGAGACTGGAGAAAATGGTTGACATGGCAGAACATTAGAATAGCTTTATATGCAGATAGAGTGCTCCAATATATTTGCTTATATTTTTTCGCAATACGTGCAACTTGTATAGTAAGTGGCAGGCAACTTTTCTATTGGTTACTAGGGATGTTGCTAAGATGTGACAAAGCCTTCTCATTGGCCCACAAGCTAGAAGAAGGGAGGGATGGTCACCTGATGTGTACTGTGTAAAAAAAACCTGAATATTTGTCATTACGAATATATAGCACTATATTCTAAATATTCGCAAATTCTCAAAGCGCCAATATTTGCAATAAAATTTTTCGAATATTCGCTCTCAACTCTACATGTGACAACCACATGTCCCAAACCTACCAAAGCTCAACTGACCTGAACTCATTGTATCATAATTATCTCTCATACCTCGAGCTCCACCCCAGAGTAGGCTTGTCCCCTTGCATACCAACAAGTAACATGGTGTTTGAGTGGTTTTCACCTTTATTCCATGTTCACACAGAGGATTTCCCAATCAGATTTTGGGAAATCCACACTGTTTATAAACAGCCCCTTTTTTACCACTAGTATGATAACCTGATTCATAGAAAAAAGACAATATTTTCATTCTAAGTGTGAATTCCGAACAGAAATGCCTACTGATATCAATGGGAAGTCTGTGAAACTGCTAAAAAAAGAAGGAAGAACTAAAGTGGACACACTGAAGCAAATTGAACAGTGGATTTAATGTGCACATGTGAGACAATAAGCTTGATAGTTACAGTATTTTCACAAGAGGCAACAAGCCAGGGTGTTACTAGACCTTTAGATCTGTGGCCCGTGCCCCAGATCATGAGTACATCACCTTGAAACACTGTCCAGCATCTTTTGGAACCATGAAAAACATTATATTATTTAGTTATTTAGCTTAAAGGGGTTGTCTTGCCTCAGTCATTGATTGCATATTGCTAGGATATGCCACCAATGTCAAATAAGATGCAGGTCCCATCTGTGAAACCCACACTTATCTCTAGAATGGAACCCCCAAAGTGAACTGGAGCATGCTGCACATGCAAGACTGCCCTCTATTCATTTCTTTGTGCTGGCTTGGCTATTTCTGGCAGTCTCATAAAATTGAATGGAGTGCATGTGTGCTGCACTCTCGTTCACTTTGAGGGCTCTGTTCTAGAGATAGGTGTGGGTACAATATGTGGGACCTGCACCTATCTGACATTGGTGGCTTATCCTAGCAATATGCCATCAATGTCTGAGATGAGACAACCCCTTTAATGGTTGCAGAATAATCAGAAGAAGCTACTAGCTTGGTAGTTACAGTCTCACGTGGGGTTAAAACAGTCTCTTAATAAGGGCACAGGCTTAGTCAGTGGCAGGTCGGGCAAATATACAGTCTATTTAAGAGCCAATAGGTTCACTTTCAGCACTCGTCACTCCCAAATTCCTTGGGCGATGACATTGTGTCTTGCAGTCTCCTTCTGCTTGATAGCAATGAAGATGGCTTTGGTGCTTGACAGACCACAGCAACTCATTCCTTGTAAAGCACAAATGCACAAGAAGTGTCTCAACAGATCACAGTATCCCTCTTCTCACGATATACTTCCGAGTTTGGAAGGCCATTCTTTTCTCTTTTGGCAAGCTGGCTGGTCTTATACCCCTCACCTGGTTTCTACAGTTGATGGTGCAAAAGTGTTGGAAAGGCAAAACTCTAAAACGGTAAACCTTCTCCAGGCTAACCTTCTTCACTATGCTCAATTAATTTTGCTCAAACCATAAATGCCATAATTGCCACACCAGTATGTCACCCAGAACCTATCACGCCATTTATTATCCCTATCGGGTTTGAGCACAACTGATTGGTGTTTTGCAAACAACAGTTTAAGCCCAAGGCTGATATATTTAAAATGGCTATATTACTCAAGCACAATTGAATGATGTTCAGTAAGCAGAGTTTTATTGCTAAATTTCTCCTGTTCTTTTATAGTATGTATTAAGGCATTTGCCTGGATTTGTGGGAGGGGCTGAGGTCCGCCTCCAGCCTATTTAGGGCACCCCCCTTACCTGGCTCCTGCACCGTCTGAGGTCTGAGCTTTGTGAGAGGAAGTCGCTTGTTGGAGTTCTGAGGAATTTACCTGCGAGCCGCTGATTTTCTGAGAGCTTTTTCGTCGCCGTCTGGTTCTGGTTTTGGAGCATTGCTGTTCTTTTCCCAGCTTCACTCGGTTCACTGTGGGTCGCGTTTGCCCGTCAAACTGTGAGTTATTTCGTACGGGTCAGCAGGGCCTCACGGTTGCCCCAGTACCGATTCATCTCATTTCATCAAGGCGCACCAATGTCACGGTTTTCATACAAGTCACCAGCATTCATTTCTGTCACACCAGTTTCATGCGTATGTATTCACAAACCGCACCACCATTCCGGTCATACACTCTGGCGGCATGCGGCCAATGGTTCCTGGTTTTAATCCCCCTTTTCTGTTGTTCTTTTCACACACGCTGCACCCATGACACGGCTTCTCGCAGCAGTCACCGGCAGCTCATTGCTCAAGCCTATTCTGGCGTCTCCCCACAGGACCGTCACTCCGGTCAGCTCCCTGAGGGTCCCAGCCCCATTCCCCATTTCTGGGTTTCACCCCTCAAACTTCCAACATTCATGCCCTCCCCCCCCTCCTCGCATTTCATGTACACAGCACAGGGGCCAGCTGCGGTACACCCGGCACCCCCCCCCATTCATTTCAAACTTCACTGGGTTTGCCGCGGTGCGGACATCCCCTCCCCACCGCCTCCTGCCTGTTGCCGCTCCTCCTGCCGCGCGGCCGATGGCCCCGGCCGCGTCCTGGGGACTGGTCTGCGCATGCGCGGCCGGGGTTCTGCGCATGCGCGGCGATTTCGTCGGCGCATGCGCGGTGTCCCGGCGGCCGTGGGGGGACTCCGGACGAATGGGTTCAACAATAAATGGCTTTCATTTCATATGCTCCAAATGTCACTCCTTACAAACAGTCACATAATCTTCCAGGTATGTTCCACATGATTCACTTTCACTTCACCAACACGTTCATGGCCCCCCCCCCCCCCGGTCATTTACGTGCGCAGTCACGGGGGCCAGCGGCGGTGCAACCTGCACACCCCTCATTCATTTTCACCTCCACTGGGCTCACCGCTGCCCTGACATCCCCTCCCCACCACCTCCTGCCTGGTTACCGCTCCTCCTGCCGCGCGGCCGATGGCGCCCGGCCGCGTCCTCGTGCCTGGTCTGCGCATGCGCGCCCGGGGTTCTGCGCATGCGCGGCGATTCCGTCGGCGCATGCGCGGTGTCCCGGTGGCCGTGCGCGCCGCATCTGTTGCGGGGGGCCGCCGTCGGACGGCAGGGGAGCCTTCCAGCACGCCCCTCCAGTCATACACACCCCAGCAGCCCCAATAAAAGAAGGGAAAACGCCACCACACCTTTGGAAAACATGAAATATTATGAGCCAGGCCCTCTTGTCCAAAATCATGCATGATCTTATAAATGCTCTTCTGGCTGAAAGGGCATAACTTCCCATACACACACTCAGCTGCAAAGAGACTGTCTCAAAAGTGTTCATCACCTTTTTGTTAACGATGATCTACCCTTTGGATAGGTCATCAGCGTGAAAAAAAAAAAAAATCAATAATGGAAGCACTGGGGGGAGGAGTTATCGTCTGGTCATCCAAAAAATAAAAAAAAATAAAAAAATATATATATATTTTAATTTGTTGCATCATAATCATGAATAGGTGGGAATTGCAGGGACACGGTCAAAAATGTTCCATCAAGTTGCAGGCACGCGCTTTCCGCCTGGGCATGGCCACACGGCACGCACTGGTCTCTTTCACACCAAGCGCAAGCTGTCATTTCATGAATAACCGCATGATCCTCCCGATCATGTATATGTACCATATGCATTTACACATTTCATCACACTATGTTATGTCTACCCTCCCCCTTTTTCAGGCGGTCAACCTATACTGTATTTTACACTACCGTGTATCCGGAGAATTTTTCTTGGTACCAGGTACGTTCACCTGCTCATTTACCAAAATCTTCCTTACATTTCGGATGGTCCCGTTAGGGTCAGCGTGCTGGCTTTAGGGGCACTATCATCCCACTAGGTACCCCCCCCTTTTTTGGCTTCGCCGGCAGTTAGTGGTCCCGCGAGGCCGACACCCCGCCTCAAACGTACAGAGGCACCTGCCCAACGCGCCACCTCGTTAGTAGGCCGCCTCGCATGTTGCATAGAGAGGGCCTCAACTGTCACTCCCTTCCCCTAGTCCTGTCTTACAGTCACCGAGAGGCCAACGCTCCTGCCGCTACCACGAGTGGCCTCATTATCCCCTCGGGCCAAATCATAGGTAGAGCCTCTCAAAGCCGCTTGGCAATTAGCAGGGCCTCATCTGTCACCATGCAAGTGTAATTTTTTCGCCGTTCGGCCTAGCTAGCCAGCACGATCCTGCGTGGCCTCGAACTAATCAACTTTTTATTGTAGTATGTCGCTGGATGGGTTAGAAAACTTCTCCCTACCTGGCACCCCTGCTAGATCTGTCACTGCTACTCCGGGAGACGATCTAGCCAGTCCAGCGTCCATCCGGTCCTGGACAATTCCACGCATCACGGCGGAGTTGAGGAAACGGCATGTTCCCTTCCCCGCCACGGCAAGGAAAGCGGAGCTGTTTCGGCTGCTACGCGCATCAACCAATAATAGGGATGCGGGGGAAGGACCCAGCCAGTCTGGCACCGGGGACATCCATGCCATGCTGGCCTCTCTGATGACATCTATGTCAACAGTCAACGCCAGGTTGGAGAGGCTAGAATCGGTCACCACGACCCTCTCCTTGGCGTGATCACACCGTCCATTAGCGTGGAGGACCAGGAAGTCAACCCGGCGCATATGATTCCTGATCACTTGAAACGGGATATCCTGGAAGGTAAGGATGTAAACCTGGCCTCCCTTCTGATTGCCTCACAGGACGTGGTTGAAAACACGACGTACGCCTACGACGAGGTGTCAGTTGTGGTCAAGTCCAGGGATGCCCGGCTCAATAGGAAATTGACCATTCCCGAATTCGTGTTGGCCTTCGGAATCTACAGAGAGGTCATCTGTGCGGTCCACCCCAACAGAAGGGAGGAATTCGACCTCTACTTGCACAAGCTGGTGGACTTGGGCAACAAATACGGAGGGTCAGCGTTTTATGACTATCACAGGTCTTTTTCGGCGAAGGTGGCGGGGGCTTTCTCCCAGTACGGAGTCCGCTCCAACTGGGCGAGGATCGACACTGTCATATTTTGTCGACACTTAGCAGGCCTTAGGACCCCAGCCTGTGCGCACTGCTCCTCCACGGCCCACACCACCAATTTCTGCCCGAACACGTCGGTCAGACAGGGCCCCTCCCAGGCAGCTGGTCCCTCCGGGGTCCCGGAAAGACTGGCCCGGGACAAACTGGGTCGGCCGATCAAATTTCTAGGCAAATCCATGATTTGCAATAATTTCAATGAGGGGTCCTGTAATTATAACGGGTGTAAATTGTTACATATATGCACCAAATGTTTCCGGGCACATGCCAAGTCCATGTGTCCAAATAAAATGTTTACAAAACCGTATCTAACAACCATCAACATGCCAGTTTTACCGTGCTCATGTCGCAACACCCCTCCAGGCATCTCTCAGATTTCCTCGTTTCAGGGTTGACAGAAGGATTTCACACGGGCATCCTGTATATGCCAACTGGCACCCTGGAATGTCCCAATCTTTTATCCGCTCTACACAACCCCACCGCCATTGACGCCCTCATAGCCCAAGAAGTAACAGAGGGCTTTGTGCTAGGTCCTTTCAAGACTCCCCCATTGACCACATGGCGCACCAACCCCATTGGCATCGTCACTGGGAAATCTTCCCAGAAACAGAGGCTCATCATCGACCTATCGGCGCCTCACGGGACAGGCAACCCCAGTCTCAACTCCCTCATTCCCTCGGAGGAATTCTCTCTGCAGTACACCACCATAGATCACGCCATCACGGCCATCAGTCAAGCAGGGGTGGGGGCGTGGCTCAGCAAAACCGACATCGCCAACGCCTTCAAATTACTACCGATTCATCCTACACTGTGGCACCTGCACGGCATCAAGTGGTCTGGGGATTATTATTTTTTCTCCCGATTGACCTTCGGGTCCAAAAGCAGCCCGGCCATCTTCGACGTGTTTGCAGAAGCATTATGCTGGTTGCTATTGAATATAGCAAGGTGCCCGCTGGTTTTACATTACCTTGGTGACTTCCTATTGGTGGAAGAAAACACTTCCCCTCCTTCCAGCCTCAGAGCCACCATCAAGCTGTTCAAGGAACTGGGGGTCCCCCTCTCCACCAAGAAGACAGAGGGGCCGGACACGATCATCACCTTCCTGGGTATCCAGTTGGATTCAGCTTCAATGCAAGCCAGTTTGCCGTCCGGGAAGATCCAGGACATTCTCACCCACATAGACGGCTATCTTCAACTCGGCACCTGCAACCGCAGAGAACTACAGTCCCTGCTGGGCTCCCTGAACTTTGCCATGCGCATCATACCCCAGGGTCGCTCATTTATTTCACGGCTTCTGCACCTCTTCCCCTTGTTCCTACACGACTCGCACAGATTGTCCCTGGATGCCCACGCTGCGGCTGATCTGGGAATGTGGAGGAGATTTCTGTCCACCTGGAATGGCAGGAGCTTGTTTCTCCCTCAGCTGTCGGACTCTTCCCCCTCTATCTGGTCAGATGCGGCATCTACCACTGGCTTTGCGGCCATTTTTGGGGACGATTGGCTGTGGGGCAGCTGGCCTCCTGAGGTCCAGGGTCTGGAAGGATTCTCCATACCTCAGCACTTTTTGAGATCTATCCCATCGTAGCGGCTGCCGTGGCGTGGGGTCATTTATGGGCAAATCTGGCGGTCCGCTGCTACTCGGACAACCAAGCAACCTGCCAGATCATCAACAAAGGTCGTTCTAAATCCCTCACAATCATGAGGTTCATGCGAAGACTTACTTGGCTGGCCGCCTGCAATAATTTTTTCTTGCATTGTTTCCATGTCCCGGGGGTGTGCAATTCGGCTGCTGACAATTTGTCTCGCTTCAAATTTCAGGCATTTCATCAGGATCTCCCATCAGCATCACCCACTGCCTCCAGCACCCCGTCATTTCAGCAACTCATTCTGGACTAGAGGCCATCATGCGGCATAGCCAGTCTTTGTCCCACTTTTCACTATCAGTCAACACACATAGAACATACAACAGAGCGTTCACGCTATTCAACAGATTCCTGGTAGAACACAACATCACGCACCCTTTCATCATGACGTCTGTTTTGGGATTTGCTTCTTTCTGCCACCTCAAACTCAAAATGTCATACAACACCATCAAACTATATCTTACTGGCATTCAACATCATATGCTAATCTTGCACCCTAACTACACCAGCTTTATGGCCTCCCACCAAATCAAAACAATACTCAGAGGCATTCAGAAGACGGAACCCGCACGTCCAGCCCAAAGGCTGCCCATCAACAGTCATGTTTTCAAAGCATTATCCGACCTGCTGGACGCCACGCCTTTTGATACAAATACCAACACTGTCATCAAAACTGCAATTTACTTAGCCTTCTACGGGTTCCTGAGGCCCGGGGAATTCACTACCACCTCTACGTCCCAAACCTCACCTTGTCTCCTTGTCTCCCACTTATCTAAACACCTGGATCACTACATCCTGACCTTACCTCACTCCAAGAGTAGTCAGCATTCACCCGTCAACATCTCATATTACCCCACGCACAACAAATGGTGTCCGGTGAGGGTGCTGGACACCTACAGTCAGCTTCACAGGTTCCTACCCTCTCAACCGCTACTCCAACTTCATGGATCGGTGCTCACCACGACCACCTTCATGATCCATGTCAGGTCATTTCTCACCCAACTGGGCCTTAACGCTGCCAACTACTCAGGGCACTCCTTTCGCATCGGAGCGGCATCCACGGCCTCCAGTGCCAACATCCCTGCCCATGTTATCAAGAAATTGGGACGCTGGAAGTCGTCTGCTTACGCACGATACATTCCCAATCCAGCGCAAGAGTTAAGAGTGGCTTTCCAAAGCATGTCGGGTTGAGCTGTTTACGTGTTTTTATTGGTTACAAATAAACTGGTTTATTTCCATTTTTGCCCTCTTCTTTCTTAGGCCTACCTCATCCTCGGTTTCGGCACACCACAACCGACTACATTTCTTTCCCTGCATTCCAGGGCTCTTCTCTGTACTACCGTAAGCACCTAACACAAGTATTAAGGCATTTGCCTGGATTTGTGGGAGGGGCTGAGGTCCGCCTCCAGCCTTTTTAGGGCACCCCCCTTACCTGGCTCCTGCACCGTCTGAGGTCTGAGCTTTGTCCCTCCCACCACTCCACTCATTTACAACTCATTTCTTTTATGTCTTTTCCTTGGGTGGGCCCTCTTCTTTCTTAGGCCTACCTCATCCTCGGTTTCGGCACACCACAACCGACTGCATTTCTTTCCCTGCATTCCAGGGCTCTTCTCTGTACTACCGTAAGCACCTAACACAAATAAACAAATAACGTTTTTTTTTGTTTTAGCATCCCATATTGCAGTGATTTTATATATATATACAGTGGGGGAAATAATTATTTGACCCCTCACTGATTTTGTAAGTTTGTCCAATGACAAAGAAATGAAAAGTCTCAGAACAGTATCATTTCAATGGTAGGTTTATTGTAACAGTGGCAGATAGCACATCAAAAGGAAAATCGAAAAAATAACTTTAAATAAAAGATAGCAACTGATTTGCATTTCATTGAGTGAAATAAGTATTTGAACCCCTACCAACCATTAAGAGTTCTGGCTCCCACAGAGTGGTTAGACACTTCTACTCAATTAGTCACCCTCATTAAGGACACCTGTCTTAACTAGTCACCTGTATAAAAGACACCTGTCCACAGAATCAATCAATCAAGCAGACTCCAAACTCTCCAACATGGGAAAGACCAAAGAGCTGTCCAAGGATGTCAGAGACAAAATTGTAGACCTGCACAAGGCTGGAATGGGCTACAAAACCATTAGCAAGAAGCTGGGAGAGAAGGTGACAACTGTTGGTGCGATTGTTCGAAAATGGAAGGAGCACAAAATGACCATCAATCGACCTCGCTCTGGGGCTCCACGCAAGATCTCACCTCGTGGGGTGTCAATGGTTCTGAGAAAGGTGAAAAAGCATCCTAGAACTACACGGGAGGAGTTAGTTAATGACCTCAAATTAGCAGGGACCACAGTCACCAAGAAAACCATTGGAAACACATTACACCGCAATGGATTAAAATCCTGCAGGGCTCGCAAGGTCCCCCTGCTCAGGAAGGCACATGTGCAGGCCCGTCTGAAGTTTGCCAATGAACACCTGAATGATTCAGAGAGTGACTGGGAGAAGGTGCTGTGGTCTGATGAGACCAAAATAGAGCTCTTTGGCATTAACTCAACTCGATGTGTTTGGAGGAAGAAAAATGCTGCCTATGACCCCCAAAACACCGTCCCCACCGTCAAGCATGGGGGTGGAAACATTTTGCTTTGGGGGTGTTTTTCTGCTAAGGGCACAGGACAACTTATTCGCATAAACGGGAAAATGGACGGAGCCATGTATCGTGAAATCCTGAGCGACAACCTCCTTCCCTCTGCCAGGAAACTGAAAATGGGTCGTGGATGGGTGTTCCAGCACGACAATGACCCAAAACATACAGCAAAGGCAACAAAGGAGTGGCTCAAGAAGAAGCACATTAAGGTCATGGAGTGGCCTAGTCAGTCTCCGGACCTTAATCCAATCGAAAACCTATGGAGGGAGCTCAAGCTCAGAGTTGCACAGAGACAGCCTCGAAACCTTAGGGATTTAGAGATGATCTGCAAAGAGGAGTGGACCAACATTCCTCCTAAAATGTGCGCAAACTTGGTCATCAATTACAAGAAACGTTTGACCTCTGTGCTTGCAAACAAGGGTTTTTCCACCAAGTATTAAGTCTTTTTTTGTTAGAGGGTTCAAATACTTATTTCACTCAATGAAATGCAAATCAGTTGCTATCTTTTTTTAAAGTTATTTTTTCGATTTTCCTTTTGATGTGCTATCTGCCACTGTTACAATAAACCTACCATTGAAATGATACTGTTCTGAGACTTTTCATTTCTTTGTCATTGGACAAACTTACAAAATCAGTGAGGGGTCAAATAATTATTTCCCCCACTGTATATATATATATATATATATATATATATATATATATTTATGCCATAAGTGTCCAGATGGGAATACTCATTTAACTGCCTGGCAAATTGGCTATGAGGCTGAGCTGTGTTAAAGGTCAATATGAGAGTTTTGCAGTTAGAGTCCCCATTTAAGATAAGATAAGATGCCTTTATTGTCACTGTACATGGACAGAGGAACAAGAACTGACATTTAAACTAAAGCATTACACTAGAAAAAAACAAAACATTGCACTAGAAAGCATTACTATTCACAGCAAAATAGGAAGTGCTTATGAGTATATATACACACTGATCAGACACCACTGCAGACAAGAGATCATCATGAGTTCAGTCTGTGGTAGTTTCTATCCTAGGAAGGGGCAATAATCTCCGAGCATTTAGGAGACTGATTGTTTTGGGGTAAAAGCTGTTCTTCAGCCTAGTGGTGCGGGCATGTAGGGCTCTAAGACGCCTACCAGAGGGTAGGGGAATAAAAAGGCTGTGGCCGGGGTGAGTTGGATGCCCACAGATAATTTTTGCCCTGTTGCTGCAGCGAGCAGTGAAGATGTCCTCCAGTGATGGTAACTGAGTACCAGTGATTCTGCCAGCCATTCTGATGATGCGCTTGAGGGTTTTCTTGTCCTCAGAAGAGCAGCCGGAGGACCACACTGTAATGCAGTATGTGATAACAGATTCTATGGTGCACCTGTAAAAATTTACTAGCAGCTGTTTTGGGAGTTGTGCTTTCTTCAGACTCCTCAGAAAATAAAGCCTCTGAAGGCCTTTTTTGGTAATTTATGTTGTGTTTTTTTTTTCCATGACAGGTCCTGACTAATATGAACTCCCAAGAATCTGAAACTTTGAACTATCTCCACGTTTCCACCATTGATGCTAATGGGATGGTGTCCATTTTGTTTCTTCTTCCTAAAATCCAGAATTAGCTCCTTTGTTTTCTTGGTATCGAGTATGAGGTTGTTGTTCTTACTCCATCTCTCTAGGTTCTCAACCTCTTTCCTATAGGCTGTTTCATCATTGTTGGAGATTAGGCCTATCACGGTCGTGCTATCTGAAAATTTTATAATGGTATTGGTATTGTGAATAGGTTTACAGTCATTTGTGAAGAGGGAGTAAAGGAGAGGGCTCCACACACAGCCTTGCGGTACCCCAGTGTTTAGTGTTAAGGATGAAGAGAAGTGCTTGCCCATGCGTACAATTTGTGGTTCTTTTTGTAAGAAAATCCAGTATCCAGTTGCACAGGTGTGAGCTGAGACCCAAGTTGCTCAGTTTCGTTGCCAACTTGTTGGGAGGGATGGTGTTAAAGGCAGAGCTGTAATCAATGAACAGCATCCGCACATAGCTGTCTCTCTGCTCTAGGTGTGACAGCGCAGTGGGAAGGGTAAGTGAGACAGCATCCTCAGTTGACCTATGTGCTCTGTAAGCAAACTGGTATTGGTCCATGGAGGTGCAGATCTTGCTCTATATGTGCCTGAGGACAAGTTGTTCAAAGCACTTCATAGTAATAGGAGTGAGAGCCACCGGGCGATAATCACTTAAGGTCTTCACCCCTGCCTGTTTTGGAATTGGGACAATTGTGGAGGACTTCAGGCAAGTGGGGACAATGGCCTGCTCTAGTGAGCTGTTAAACATACTGGTAAACACTGTTTTCAGCTGTTTAGCACAGTTTTTTAGGACTTTTCCAGGAACCTCATCAGGGCCAACTGCTTTGTGGGGATTAATGTGGTTTAAGGCCCATTCTACCTCATGTGCTCTCATCATCAGGGAACATGATGGAGCCTCTTGCTGGGCTAATTTGATGATAGGCAGCTCATTGTCTTTGTCAAATCGTGCAAAAAGATTATTTAGGTCATCAAGAGAGAAAGAATTTCCAGTGTGTTGCTCTTATAATTCGTAATGGACTTGATACCCTGCCACATGCGTCGGGAATCAGAGTTTGTGAAATGATGTATTTTTGTTTTGTAGCAGTGCTTTGCCTCCTTAATGCCCCTCTTCAGATTGGACCTTGCTGTTTTGTACTCCTCTGGGTCTCCCTTTCGGAAAGCAATGTCACGTGCCTTCAAAAGGTTTTGGACATTTCTGTTTATCCATGGTTTCCTATTTGGGAAGGTCCGAATGATTTTGGTATCAGTGACATTGTCCATGCAAAATTTAATATAGTCATTTCCACCGGGAACTGCTGCCAATTCGTAAATGTAGCTTGCCATAGAAATGACTGGCATAATCATTATAGTGCACCACCTCTGGCCATTGATAGGGCAATTACCCAACTGAACTCCGCAGAGGAATTGAGATCAGAACATAACTGAGAAAAGTAGCCACCTAGCTCTCGCATGCTGGTAGCAGACTGGGCCTATATGAAAGCGCTTGCCTATGACCACAGCCAGATAAAAGCATAAAATGGATCATAAAAGGGAGAAAGTATAACGGACAGATACAACTCCTCAACATTTTATCAGGAAGCATGACAATGTGGTCGAACGATTAGTAGGTTGTGCAGAGAGATCAATAAATTGTGCAGAATTTTGTGCCATGAGTCAAGCAGAGAAAGAGATAACGCAACCCGTGCTGCTCTGTGCATACTGTGATGAACCGCTCCACATGCCATGGCGTGATAGCTGTCAACTTCAATGCTGCCATCGACCAGTCACCAAGCTTGTTGCCCCACGTGTGTCTGTAACTACAAAGTCTGTTGCCTCTATGACTATTGCAATCACTATGCTTTTTGCCACTTCTGAGGCCAGTAAATACTCTTGTTAAATCTTTCCATTTGTGTCCAGTTGTATTCATTCTGTTAATAAGGAGTTGGGGCCATATAACCCACTCTATGGTCAAGGCTCCTTTCTATAAAGTCTGATCCCTTACATGCACCTGCATGGGAGCTTAGGAGATAAGACTCGTTGAATAGTTAAGTACTTAGCTGGTCACATACAGTCCATAGACACCAGAAGGTAAAGTATGGAAGAAGAGAAATGATGCAATTGGACTTCTGGACTGTTCTCCAAAGTGATGAACTGGATAGCACTTTGAACACTTCAGAGTGTAGTCTTGAAGTCCAAAAGCATGCATCTTTCCATAGTGCGACAGGATTTCCCTGCCTTCCTGTCTGTTAAAGGTATGAATGCATTTTAAAGCACTACATAAAAAAATAATTCATATAATAGTACTGTAACATAACAATTACTGAGACACTTAATTGGATTAGGTGTTAAATACAAACTTTGGAGTAGATCCATATTATATTGAGTAATGCACATTTTAGCTTATGGGTTTGGCACATTTAATAAGGATTATAATTATGAGAATTTAGAGTAAGTGATTAGTGAAATTCTATATGGTCTGAATGTTGAGATCATCTTATAACCCAATAACTGCTCATTAGGACACTATAAGCACATAAACAACTAAACTAAATGTTATATAAGAGGATTGAGAATATTATGCTACCATACACAAAACTTTAGGAGAGCACCAGTGTTTATATATATACAGCTGTAGATCTGTAGATACCATAGATCTGGAAACAACATGGACCTGACTGGATTGGGGACTCTCATTTTGGCTCTAGTCATCTCCTGCCTCCTCATCTACTCAACATGGGACAAACTTTACAGGAAACGCAATTTGCCACCAGGGCCAACCCCATTACCTGTTATTGGAAATTTGCTGCAAATCAAGAGGGGGGAAATGGTGAAATCTCTTATGGAGGTTAGTTTTTATATCGAGAGTATATATCAGTATAGATGACCATTAATGGATTTTATCGATAAATATAGAGCTGAACTCCTTTAAGAAATAGGTGGCTCATTTGTAGAAGCCTAGGAAGGGAAGTTGACTGTAACCTAAAATTTGCTTAAAAATATAAAACTGCTACTGATATATACCAAAATCAGATTTGAGAAGCATAAAAGACAGATAGCGCTTAGGGCTGGGTCGGGGCTCAGGGCTTATAGGCTAGGGCAGGGCTGGCCAACCTGTGGCTCTCCAGCTGTTGTAAAACTACAATTCCCACCATGCCATGCTGTAGGCTGATAGTTGTAGGCTGTCTGGGCATGCTGGGAGTTGTAGTTTTGCAACAGCTGGAGAGCCGCAGGTTGGCCAGCCCTGGGCTAGGGTATGGACTAGATTAAGTCCTGGGATAAAACTCAATGATGTATGGGGAATTAGGGTGGGTGCATGAATTAATGGTTCGTGTTAGTATTTGCTTAATTCTGTTATTCAGAACCCCCTGTAAAAATGTACATTTAAAATCTTTAGGACCTGCCTATTTTGAGTGTTTAGGAAGAAGCAATGTTTTTCACTGTTGCATCATTTTTCTATTTTTCTGTCGATGTAGCTGTAAAAGGACTTGTTTTCTGCAGGTTGAGTTCTATTTTTTACTTCACTTCGGGACACTTATGGATTAACATTTAGCCTTTTTGGAGGGGATTTGAAAAAAACAATTTTGTATTTCTGTTTTTTTTCCAGGATTATTCTGTTTGATTATAATCCTGGGAAAACCAAATATATGCTTTTTATGTTTTACTCGATTTGTACAATTAAAGCACATTTCATGGAAAAGTTTTCGTTGCCAAGTCAAACATCCATAAGTTATTTTTCTGTCAATGTAGCCGTATGGGGTCTTTTTGCAGGAGACATGTTTAGTAGCACAGTTTTAGAGTATATATATAAATAATTGATTAACTTTATTATTGGGAGGGCTATGTTAACTTTATAATTAAGGTAATTAAGATTATGAAGATACCATTTATAGAAGGGGAGGGGCTAAAGAAGAGATGAAACAAATAGACAACAAATACTTAAAGGAGTTGTACCCTTTCAGATCGTCGGGGCTGACTCCCAGCTGTTCGTAGAGAAAGTGCCACTTGTAAAAGCTCAGCCTTCTTTTCACCATTTACCAGCTCGCCGTTGCGACTGCAATGGTAAGCAAGTGTAATTACTTCAATGGAACAGCTCCTTCCTGTTCAAGTGAATAGAAAGGAGCTGTCCTGTTGAAGTGAATGGGACGACTTAGATGTACTTCTGCTCACCGCTGTGGTTGCGATAGCGAGCAGGTAAACAATCAAGAGAAGGCAGCACTCATACAAGAGGTGCTTTCTCTTCAAACAGCTGATCGTCGGGATGCTGGGAGTTAGACCCACACAGATATGATATTGATGACCTATCCTGAGCATAGGTCATCAATATACACTGAACAAAAATATAAACGCAACACTTTTTGTTTTGCTTCTATTTTGCATGAGCTGAACTCAAAGGTCTGAAGCATTTTCTACATACACAAAAGACCCATTACTCTCAAATATTGTTCACAAATCCGTCTAAATCTGTGTTAGTGAGCACTTCTTCTTTGCCGAGATAATCCATCCCACCTCACAGGTGTGGCATATCAAGGCGATGATTAGACAGCATGAATATTGCACAGGTGTGTCTTAGACTGCCCTTAATAAAAGACCACTCTGAAATGTGCACAGTTTTGCCTTACTGGGGGGGGGCGGTCAGAAACTTGTCAGTATCTGGTGTGGCAACCATTTGTCTCACGCAGTGCAACACTTCTCCGTCACATAGAGTTGATCAGGTTGTTGATTGTGGCCTGTGGAATGTTGGTCCACTCCTCTTTTGTAGCTGTGCGAAGTTGCAGAATATTAGCAGGAACTGGAACATGCTGTCGTATAGGCCAATCCAGAGCATCCGAAACATGCTCAATGGGTGACATGTCCGGTGAATATGCTGGCCATGCAAGAACTGAGATGTTTTCAGCTTCCAGGAATTGTGTACAGATCCTTGGAATATGGGGCTGTGCATTATCATGCTGCAACATGAGGTGTTGGTCGTGGATGAATGGCACAACAATGGGCCTCAGGATCTCGTCACGGTATCTCTGTGCCTTCAAAATGCCATCAATAAAATGCACCTGTGTTCGTTGTCCATGACATATGCCTGCCCATATTATAACCCCACCGCCACCATGGGCCACTCGATCCACAACGTTGACGTCAGCAAACCGCTCACCCACATGATGCCACACACGCTGTCTGCCATCTGCCCTGAACAGTGAAAACCGGGACTCATCCGTGAACAGAACACCTCTCCAACGTGCCAGATGCCATTGAGTGTAAGCATTTGCCCACTCAAGTCGGTAACAACGACTAACTGCAGTCAGGTCCAGACCCCGATCAGGACGACGAGCATGCAGATGAGACGGTTTCTGAGAGTTTGTGCAGAAATTCTTTGGTTATGCAAACCGATTGTTGCTGCAGCTGTCTGGGTGGCTGGTCTCAGACGATCATGGAGGTGAACATGCTTGATGTGGAGATCCTGGGCTGGTGTGGTTACACGTGGTCTGCGGTTGTGAGGATGTACTGACAAATTCTCTGAAACGCCTTTGGACACGGATTATGGTAGAGAAATGAATATTCATTGCATGGGCAACAGCTCTGGTAGACATTCCTGCAGTCAGCATGCCAATTGCATGCTCCCTCAAATGTTGCAACATCTGTGGCATTATGATGTGTGATCAAACTGCACATTTCAGAGTGGCCTTTTATTGTGGGCAGTCTAAGGCACCCTGTGCGATATTCATTCTGTCTAATCAGCACCTTGATATGCCACACCTGTGAGGTGGGATGGATTATCTCGGCAAAGGAGAAATGCTCACTAATACAGGTTTAAACAGATTTGTGAACAATATTTGAGAGTAATTGGTCTTTTGTGTTTGTAGAAAATTTTTGTTCAGTGTAAAAAAGCGGACAACCCTTTTAAAGGAGTTCCACTCTTTAGGTAATCCCTGCTTGCTAGAAGGGTCCCCCAACAATATGCTTATGACAGGGGGTTACGATGCTTGGCTATGCAGTCATAAGCTCTAGTCTTTGGAGAAACTTTAAGCTAAGATCAAGTGTATCAATCTTATAACTGGTGTCTAGGGACCTTGGTAATGGCCCAGTGTATTAATACACAGAGAGGTCCAATAATTTCCTAAAGGAAATCTGGGGATGGTTGATTTATACTACTAGTGATGAGCAGGAGGTGCCATATTCGATTTCGCGATATTTCGCGAATATTCGATTGAATATTCATCTTATATTCGTCGAAATCGAATATTCGTCATTATGCTATTTATCGCTAATAATATGCGATTTAATTAATCGCATATTTCGATTTTGTGTATTTTACGAATATTCGCCATATTGCTATATATTCTTGTTTTAGAATATGACGAATATGACGAATATTCAAAAAAAAACAAAGTTATAGCAATATAGCGAATATTCGTAAAATACACATATAGACTGCAATTTCACTAATGTAGTGCTATAATCTTTTTTTTTTTGTCTAATTTTTTGTCTCTTTCTGAATCAGAAAGAGACAAAAAATAATTTGACAAATAAAAAAGATTATAGCGCTACATTAGTGAAATTTCAGTTTATTTGTGTAATTTACTAATATTCGTTATGTTGCTAAATATTCTTGTCTTACAATATGACGAATATTCTAAAAAACTAATATATAGCACTATATCACATATATTTGTTTTTTAGAATATTCTCCCCCCCCCCCCAATTAGTACAGTTATTGCCCTTCGGCATACTCCTCCCCGACAAGCGTCCCTGACACCATGGGAACGCCTGGTGGTTAGAATATACCATCGGATCTGAGTTTTCACAATCTAACTCAGATCCGATGGTATATTCAAACCACCAGGCATTCCCATGGTGATGGGGAGGCTTGAAGTTAGAATATACCGCCAGGGCGCTGTGATCCCCGCAATTAACCCCTCAGGTGCGGGTTAATTGCGCGGATCACAGCGCCCTGTGCGCCCTCCCCCCACCTCCCCAGTATTAAAATAATTGGTGGGCAGTGCGCCCTAACCCCCCCCTCCCCCCAGTATTAAAATAATTGGTGGCCAGTGCGCCCTAAACCCCCCTCCCCCAGTATTAAAATAATTGGTGGCCAGTGCGCCCTAACCCCCCCTCCCCCAGTATTAAAATAATTGGTGGCCAGTGCGCCCTAAACCCCCCTCCCCCAGTATTAAAATAATTGGTGGCCAGTGCGCCCTAACCCCCCTCCCCCCAGTATTAAAATAATTGGTGGCCAGTGCGCCCTAACTCCCCGTTCCCCCCAGTATTAAAATCATTGGTGGCAGTGGCCACAGGGTCCCCCTCCCCCCCTCCCATCATTGGTGGCAGCAGGCAGTTCCGATCGAGTCCCAGCGTAATGGCCGAGCTTCGATTGGTTACCATGGCAGCCAGGATGCTACTGAAGTCCTGGCTGCCATGGTTAGATAATCACTCAGCAGCATTTACTTACCTGCGGGGCTCTCCTCCCTCTGAGAACTCACAGGTCTATGCGGAGCATTTCTGAAGGCATATGCGGCGCATAGACCTGTGAGTTCTCAGAAGGAGGAGAGCCCCACAGGTAGGTAAATGCTGCTGAGTGAAACTGCCTGCTGCCACCAATGACGGGGGGGAGGAATGGGGACCCTGTGGCCACTGCCAGGGGGACAGGGGGACCCTGTGGCCACTGCCACCAATGATTTTAATACTGGGGGGGAGGGGGGGTTAGGGCGCACTGGCCAACAATTATTTTAATACTGGGGGGGGGGCGCACTGGCCACCAATTATTTTAATGATGGGGAGGTGGGGGGGAGGGCGCACAGGGCGCTGTGATCAGCGCAATTAACCCGCACCTGAGGGGTAAATTGCGCGGATCACAGCGCTCTGGCGGTATATTCTAACTTCAAGCATCCCCATAACCATGGAAACGCCTGGTGGTTAGAATATACCATCGGATCTGAGTTAGATCTTGAAAACTCAGATCCGATGGTATATTCTAACCACCAGGCGTTCCCATGGTGACAGGGACGCTTGTTGGGGAGGAGTATGCCAAAGGGAAATAACTGTACTAATTGGGGGAAAAAAAATGAATATTCTATAAAACGAATATATGTGATATAGTGCTATATATTCGTTTTTTAGAATATTCGTCAATGACGAATATTCTAAAAAACGAATATATTCGATATAGTGCTATATATTAGTTTTTTAAAATATTCGTAATTTTTTACCATCTAAACTCTTGATTCCTCCCTGCTTAAGTTGCTTGTGGGCCAATGACTCATTGGCCCACAAGCAAGAAGCAGGGAGGAATCATGTTTTCAGATGGAAAAAATTACGAATATTCGTAAAAACAAATATATAGCACTATATTCGCAATATTCGCGAATTATCGAAGTTGCGATATTTGCGATTAATATTCGCTATGCGAATATTCACGCTCAACACTATATACTACTAAATGTATTACTTTGAAAGCCTGAAGCTCCCTTGTGGGCACAATGTTACTTGGATTCCTTGTTCCTTTTGAAGGTTAATGAAGGGTGAGAGGGGCGGATTTGGAACTTAAACTGGCCCTGGAAAAAAAAGTGGCCCCATGTTGTAAGCGGGTCCAAATTGACAGAAGATGGGACAAGACAAGTAGCCAGGGACAAGAGAAGTAGGCTGGCTTGCAATACTCTAATGCAGCACAATATACTGTCCCAGCAGAACCAAATACAACAGTGCAGCACAAAATACCACCCCAGAAAAAACAAATACCACAAGACAGCACAAAATACTGCTGCCCCTACCACAGTATTGAACTGTATCACCGTCATGACGACAGTAATACAGTTGAGTTCAGGAGGGCACTTATGGCCGTTGAGCATCAGATCATTATGTACCTGGCCTATGGCCATCATAAGGGCTTGAGTGGTCCCCTGGGCATTGGCCCACCGGGAAATTTCCCTGTATGGTCTATGGCCGATCCTCCCCTGGAGGTAAGCCATCAGAATGCTTACCCCACAACAACCCAGCACCAAACCAAGATTTTTGAGCTCTGATTATAGGGGCTTTACTGGACTTATATATTGATGACCTACCCTGAAAAAAGGGCAATATCAGATTGGTTGGGACATTTAAATGAGTGCTGCATCCATCTTATAGCATACAAAACACAGCACTGTACATTGTATGAGGGATGTGGTTGGTATTACAACTGAATACTATGTACTTGAATTGGACAGAGCTGCAATGATATCACAGGCCCAGGAAGAGGCCATAGCACATCTTGCCCCTTGATTGCATCTTGCTCCTCAATCCATTAGAACTGAGCTATGATAGGTGACTACAGTTTAGCTACAGTGTCTACAGGGTGTCTGATACATACTTCCTGTGTCTTTATAGGTTCAGGCTGCTGTTCTCTCCCTCACCCTGAATTTTGCCTCTTCTAATTTGCTGCTGTGTATAAACACAAGTTTATCACAGACTCACCAGAAAGCTAATGCATGTAGACCTGGTTTCTATTATAAAAATGGAAGAATGATTATATAGCACAGAATACTAAACCACCAGTGAGAAAAGGATTACTATTGAATAATTCCTACACATATACTGAGGGAATAAGCTTCAGTGTAGAGGAGCCTGGAGGAATGATTTTAAGGAAATAGGTTCTTGTCTGGACTCTTTCGCTAAAACATACACAATTCTCTTCAATGGAGCATAGTCAAAATTAATTGATGTCAACAAATTAAATGCCCTTGTTTCCCACCACTGATTTTCATATTGTGGTTCCCCCAACACTTGATCAATAGGGATCCCATCAGCAGATGTCTTCTAATCAAGGCAATCCCTTAAATTAAAAGATATGTCATCAATATGAAATTGGGAGGGGTCCCGCTGTATGAAGATATGAAGAGACTGCAGAGCTCTGTAAGCGCTTAAGCCTTTTCCTAGGCCTTGTAACGCCACGTTCATTGGTCACATGGCTTGTCGAGGCTCAGATCTATTCAAGTGAATTGGGCTGACCTGCAATACCAAGCATAGCCACTATAAAATGTATGGCACTCGGCATGGGAAGCTTCAAGAAGGTTGCAGAGCTCATGGGAGAGCTGTGGCCTCCTCAAACAGCTGATCCTCGAACCCCCACTGATTTTATATTGATGACCTATCCTGAGGATATTCTGGAGAGCCCCTTTAAATTACCATAGGATAAATTATATGGTAACATACTGTGAGTTCTGGGAGTAAACTTTCTATTGAACTTTTTTCCATGTAGATGGGGTCTCGGTATGGACCTGTATTCACATTTTACTTTGGGCAAAGTCCTGTGGTTGTCCTTAGTGGCTATCGGGCAGTGAAGGAAGCTCTCGTTGACCAAGCAGAGGACTTCAGTGGCAGAGGAAGAATGCCTTCAGTGGACAAACTCTTTGATGGACATGGTGGGAAATGTTTATACTATTTTAATGTTTTTATAATTCGAAATCTGGATCAGCCGGCTATGTCTGAGACCACAGTTGGTTAATGGAGGTTTCCAACACCCGCTGAATGCAGGACTTCCCCCATCTAAAATGAATGAGCTCTGAAGGAATTGATAAAAACGGATGCAAAATTAGAATAATATATGCTCAAAGTAAAGAATAAATGTTTTATTTTTTTTTTCCAATTTTTGTGATGGATGAGAAGAACGGAAAAGAAAATGGTGATGTGAACCTAGCCTAACAAAGACATGTTATGAAAGGCATCAATTGAAGTTGTGTGTGATTTTTATGTGGCTGTGAGGGCCTATTGCCTATAATATATCGTCATTTTTTTCTTATATGTTAATGTATTTATATACAAATTTTGAATGGTTAAAATAAGTGAATTGTGGGTACGTTGTGCACTGCAGAAACTAGAAATTAGCTCACTAAATGGCGGTAAACTGATTGTGTGACACACTTTGGCTGCAAACATTGTCAGGCATGGAATTACAAGCACAATTTTTTAACATAAAGCTTTTATATGAAATATTAAGATTCCTCAAAGAAATATCAAGATGCATGCAGCAGACACTGAAAGAATAGGTAAACGAATGGCTGATAAAACTTGTTATTAGTGTTTCAGGAGAATTTTCAAATTAGTTCTCTGTGAACCCCGGTTCAAAGTACAAAAACAATCACGTTAACTGCATAATGAGCAGAACACTTACATAGTGGATTACTTATGATCTGTTCAGCTGGAGATACACCAAGTTCAGGGCTCCTTTAACCCATTAAGGACTCAGCCCTATTTCACCTTAAGGAATTGGCCATTTTTTGTAAATCTGACCAGTGTCACTTTAAGTGCTGATAACTTTAAAATGCTTAGACGTATCCAGGCCATTCTGAGATAGTTTTTTCGTCACATATAGTACTTCATGACACTGGTAAAATGAAGTAAAAAAAAATTTGAAAGTTTCAATTTCTCTACTTCTATAATACATAGTAATACCTCCAAAAATAGTCATTACTTTACATTCCCCATATGTCTACTTCATGTTTGGATCATTTTGGGAATGATATTTTATTTTTGGGGGATGTTACAAGGCTTTGAAGTTTAGAAGCAAATCTTGAAGTTTTTCAGACATTTTCAAAAACCCAATTTTTAGGGACCAGTTCAGGTCTGAAGTCAGTTTACCCTCAAGGTATTCAAAACTGATTTTACAAACGTCGTTAACCCTTTAGGTGTTCCACAAGAATTAATGGAAAATTGAGATACAATTTAAAAATTTCACTTTTTTGGCAGATTCTCCATTTTAATATTTTTTTTTCCAGTTACAAAGCAAGGGTTAACAGCCAAACCAACTCAATATTTATGGCCCTGATTCTTTAGTTTACAGAAACACCCCATATGTGTTCGTAAACAGCTGTACGGGCACACGGCAGGGCGCAGAAGGAAAGGAATGCCATATGGTTTTTGGAAGGCACGTTTTGCTGGACTGTTTTTTTTGACACCATGTCCCATTTGAAGCTCCCCTGATGCACCCCTAGAGTAGAAACTCCAAAAAAGTTACCCCATTTTAGAAACGACAGGATAGGGTGGCAGTATTGTTGGTACTAGTTTAGGGTACATATGATTTTTGGTTGCTCTATATTACACTTTTTGTGAGGCATAGTAACAAGAAATACCTGTTTTCGCACTGTTTTTATTTTTTGTTATTTACAACATTCATCTGACAGGTTAGATCATGTGATATTTTTATAGACCAGGTTGTCACAGACGCTGTGATACCTAATATGTATACTTTTTTTTTATTTATGTAAGTTTGTAAGTTTTACACAATGATTTCATTTTTGAAGCAAAAAAAATCATGTTTTAGTGTTTCCATAATCTGAGAGCCATAATCTTTTCAGTTTTTTGGAGATTACCTTGGGTAGGGTATGATTTTTGCTAGATGTGATGACGGTTTTATTGTCACTATTTTGGGGTGCGTGTGACTTTTTGATCGCTTGCTATTACACTTTTTGTGATGTAAGGTGACAAAAAATGGTTTATTTAGCACAGTTTTTATTTTTTATTTTTTACGGTGTTCACCTGAGGTATTAGGTCATGTGATATTTTTATGGAGCCGGTCTATACGGATGTGGCGATACCTAATATGTATACTTTTTATTTATTTATGTAAGTTTTACACAATAATATCATTTTTTAAACAAAAAAAAATCATGTTTTAATGTCTCCATATTCTGACAGCCATAGTTTTTTCAGTTTTTGGGCGATTATCTTAGGTAGGAGCTCATTTTTTGCGGGATGAGATGACGGTTTGACTGGCACTATTTTGGGGTGCATATGACTTTTTGATCACTTGCTATTACACTTTTTGTGATGTAAGGTGACCAAAAATTGTTTATTTAGCACAGTTTTTTTTTTTTTTTAACGGTGTTCATCTCAGGGATTAGGTCATGTGATATTTTTCTAGAGCCGGTCGATACGGACGCGGCGATACCTAATATGTATACTTTTTTTATTTATATAAGTTTTACACAATAACAGCTTTTTAAAACAAAAAAAAGATTTTTTTTAGTGTCTCCACATTCTGAGCCATATTTTTTTTTATTTTTTGGGCGATTGTCTCAGGTAGAAGCAAATTTTTTGCGGGATGGTTAGGTTGGTACTATTTTGGTGGGCAGATGCCTTTTTGTTGCTTGCTGTTGTACTTTTTGGTATGTAAGGTGACAAAAAAATGGTTTATTTAGCACAGTTTTTATTTTTTATTTTTTGCGGTGTTCATCTGAGGGGTTAGGTCATGTGATATGTTTATAGAGTCGGTCGATACGGACACGGCGATATGTAATATGTATATTTTATTTTTTCCCCTATTTTTTACCAATTTTTTTTTACTTTATTTGGGGGAAATGACATTTTTGTTGATTTTTACTTGAAACTTTTAATTTTTTGGGGGGAAAACTTTATTTTTTCAACTTTTTTTTTAACTTTATTTTTTGTCCCACTCTGCGACTTGATCTTTTGGGGGTCTAATCCCCTTTACAATGCATTCCAATACTTCTGTATTGCCGATACGGGGGGGAGGGGGGGGGGTATCGGCAATACATAGGACATCCTGTTCCTATTATCCCCTGCCGCAATCTATATTTAAAGTTATGACGTACCGGTATGTCATGGATCCTTAAGGACTCGGGAAACATGCCGTACCGGTAAGTCATAAGTCCTTAAGGGGTTAAAGGGGTTGTCCCATGAAAAATATTTTACAATCTTCAAATCAGCACCTGGATCTGAATACTTTTGTAATTGCATATAATTAAAACTTTTGTATAGCCACCATTATTATATTATTCAATAAAATGAATCTGTCTAGCGCCACCTGCTCTTTGTTCTTTTTCTTATTTCTTTGTCCTGCTCACTGAGATGTCCGCACATGCTCAGTTTCATCCTTCAATTGCCTCCTGAGCTGTGATAGGCAGAGCATGGACACGCCCCCTGAGCTTCAGCAGAATAAAACACTCCCCTTGATCTATCAGCTTGATATAAATCTAGCAGAGCGATTAATAGGAAGATCCCTGGATCCATGTGAGGTACAGGGTTGGTTCTAGCTTTGTTAGAAAGAGATTATCATGTACTTGATCTATGATTTTCCTTTTTTACATTAATTATGGCATAACCCTTTTGGGGCATCCAAGATGACCACAACCGCTTCTCAAACTCTCTGAGCCATATTGTGCATTTCATAGCCAAGACCCTTCCCCTCAGATTGGCCAGAATTTGATTATATTTGTTAGGGCTCATTTGTTAGGGCTCATTCAGACCGCCGTATGTTGTCCGCAAAAATGCGGATGGTTCAGCACGTCTGCAAAAAAACTGATTGCATTCGGGTTTTTTGATGATCCATAGACTTCAATAGGGCCATGTCCTGATTTTCACTGACAAGTATAGGACATGTTTAATTTTTAGCTGAGCCTTGCAATGGAAGAAAAGTTCCCCATAGAAATGAATGGGACAACATCTAATCCGCAAAAAAACGGATCCTCATTTTTGCGGACAGCATACGGCCATCTGAATGAGCCCTTAATGTGATTTTTTTTCTTGAACCAGATGGTCACTTTAAATTAGTTCTTTGTCTTAAGAAATCCACATTAGACCTCATGCACACGACCATATTTTGGATCTGCATCTGATCTGCTTGTTTTGCTGATTACACGTGGACCCATTTGTTTCTATGGATCTATGTCATCCATGTGCTATCCTCATCCGTACAGTATGTCCGTCCTGAAAATGATAGAACATGTTCTATTCTTGTCCTGTTTGTGGACAAGAACGGCTGTTTATATTAAGGAGACCGAAAAAAAAGTGTGTATTGTACACGGAAGATATTCATATTTTGCGGATACGCAGCTTGCAGACCACAACATGGATACGGTTGTGTGCATGTAGTATTATATTGTAGTTCTGTGCTGGAAATAGCTGTGCTATCTGATTTTCTGGATTAGGACCTGATGGTTGGGAACGTAAACCCCTTATAAAAGTCCATTCACTGCCACATAGTAAAGATGCTTTTTATCACCGCTTCTAGGTTAGGGCCCTATACACAGGCTGAGAATCTTGAAGGAAAGTCTCTACCTAAGTTCATTCACTTGATCAAGACATGTACACGTTTCTGGAGTTGGGTACTTTTACATGGGCTGGCAAACTGCAAACACCAGCAAAAAGTCACTCGTCCGGTGACTGCATTCTTTATATGGCATTGAAAATCCTCCGTTTTCGGCAAGCATAGTGCCCAATATGAGCATAGAACATCTTACTGACAATGGAAAACTGTATTATTAATCCTTCACCCTTACGCGATGAGCACTGATCAGCATTCTGCCTAACATCGAGTCACTATTTTCTGCCTGTGTAAATAGATCTTCATGAGATGCCAGATTAAATACATATGTAAATGTATTGTACATTGCTGTGGTAATAAATAACACCCACTTTTTTCATGCAGGAGTTGTATTCAGTAATGGGGAACGTTGGAAACAGCTCCGTCGCTTCTCGCTTTCTACTCTGAGGGAATTTTGGATGGGGAAGAGAAGCATCGAGGAAAGGATCCAGGAGGAAGCACAGTGTTTGGTGGAAGCAATAAGAAAATATAAACGTAAGATACTGGCGATAGTGATGAGCGGCAGGGTGTCATATTCGAATTCGCAATATTTCTCGAATATTTTGCAGAATATTCGTCGAATATTCGCAAATTCGAAAATTCGCGATTTTTTTTTTTTACTCTAAAAATCGGAAAGGTAATGATTGTGTAATATGCGAATTTTCGCTAATTCTAATTTTCGGATTCTAATTTTTATTGCGAATTTTCAACTTACAACTATTAGACAAAGAAGATTATAGCATTATATTAGCTAAATTGCTCTATATTCGTTTTTTTTTTTATATTCGCTATATGCTATAACTTTGTTTTTTCGAATATTCGTAATATTCTAAAACAAGAATATATAGCTATATAGCGAATATTCAAAATAAACGAATATAGAGAAAATTCGCAAACACTACTACTCCTAAAGTCAAGTATATTGCAGCCTTCGTATTGGCCCACAAGCTAGAAGCAGTGAGGGATTATGTGTACTGATAAAAAAAAAAAAAAACGAAAAAAATAAACTTTGAATATTCAAATTACGAATATATATAAACTATATTCAAAATATTCGTGAATTTTCGACAAAGTACCTATATTCACGATAAAAATTCGAATATTCCTGATCAACACTACTGGCCGACCTGCCCATAACAAGCTCAGACTATATAAAACTTTGTAGTATACCTTATCAGAGAAAAAATGTCTTGTCCTAGAGTCGTCAGCTGTTTTCTTCTTCCCTTCCCTTTTTCTAAGGGAATAAATTTTCTCTCTTAACATTATGAGAAATCCATATTGTGAGACCAAGATGAGCTGCCTGACTCATCAGACTGCATCATCATCCCATAGAATGAGAGGTTCGGGATGAGGTAAAAGGAAGTTCAGGGGTACCAGTCATCTCAGACATGATTTAGCAGCATAACATTGAGTGTAAAGTCTTACATCAAAACTGCCTTTCTTCACAATCTCTACCGTTCAGTGGTTATTATATTCTTTTATTCATTATTACACTTATATAGCGGTGACATACTCCACAGCGCTGTATGGGCGTTAGCATCACTCTGTCCCCAATGGGGCTCACAAATCTAAGGTCCCTATCAGTATGTCTGGAGTGTGGGAGGAAACCTAAGTACCGGAGGAAACCCACACAAACACAGGGAGAACATACAAACTCCATGCAGATGCAAGACAACAGTGCTAACCACCGAGCCACTGCCTGTTATCTGATTACATTGTTAAATATGTTCTAACAGCAAAAGGTTTGCTTGTCATTTGACTGTTGATCTATACACTGGCAATAAGGAAAATATGTTCCCTACAAATGAAACATTCAGCTGATCATCACCCCATCTAATTGGGTCTTTTGCTTTTATTGAAAGCTCTCTGACAACCAGCTACAATAATTCATCAATAGCACCCTTACTGGGCATTAAAAAATTTTGCCCATCAAGTTCATACACATTGAGGGCTCTGGTTTTATCAGCTTTTGTAAAACCACTATTGTGTATTTTTTAAAAAACTTTTTGAATTTTCAAGAGAATGTGAGCTGATCTGCAATAACTCATTATGGTGACATGAAGTGAATGTTTCTTTCTTCTCTATGTTTCAGCACTGGTCACATTCACTACTGAGAACAGCCAATAGGGGGTCCATGCAACAGTTTTTGTCTGGATCCAGTTTTGAAAATATAGCAAGCGTGGGGGGGCACACTTCAAAAGGGAACAACAAAATCGGTGATAGTGCTAATACACTTTATTATATTAAAATATTAAGAACCCATACCCCTAAAAATTCATATGAAATACATATACCACATATACAAAATCAGCGTATGACCCACACTCAATCTCTGCGCCAAAGCGTCAAAAATCGCAATAGAACCGCGTGCGGCAAAATTCCACTCAGGGAAATATTGTAATAATATCACCAGTTCTATGATCGATTATCGGTGGATAGATGGGCCAGCAATAATGTGCTGCTTGGATGTGAAAGTCCAATATACCCCTTCACTGTCCAGTGCACTGATGTAGCAAAGCACAAGTCCAGTTCACACTCCAAAACGCTTGCGGTTATAGCGCCCACAATGGTGGGTTAGATCTTACTTGCCTCACACAATAAGCAGTGCTCAGAATCGAACCCGGTCTTACCCGTCTTCACTGCCTCATCCGCAGCGTAGATCCAGGCGGCCGCTCACCACACAGCGTCTCAGCGTGGGCCACTGAGGAAGGGGTTGTAGGACCCTGAAACGCGTCGGGCGGTTTTAGAGTGAGCGTGGATTCATCTAAAGAAAGAAGAAGCCGGCAACATAAAAAGTAAAGCAAACCAAGTATCCTGTACGGATTCGCAAGCAGTCGCTCAACATCTACGTCATACGAGCGCATATCGGTCCCCAAGGCAACCAGGTCACGTGGGACGCCACGTGCAGGCCGAGCACACCACGTGAGACGCTGTGTGGTGAGCGGCCGCCTGGATCTATGCTGCGGATGAGGCAGTGAAGACGGGTAAGACCGGGTTCGATTCTGAGCACTGCTTATTGTGTGGAGGCAAGTGAGATCTAACCCACCATTGTGGGCGCTATACCGCAAGCGTTTTGGAGTGTGAACTGGACTTGTGCTTTGCTACATCAGTGCACTGGACAGTGAAGGGGTATATTGGACTTTCACATCCAAGCAGCACATTATTGCTGGCCCATCTATCCACCGATAGTCGATCATAGAACTGGTGATATTATTACAATATTTCCCTGAGTGGAATTTTGCCGCATGCGGTTCTATTGCGATTTTTTGACGCTTTGGCGCAGAGACTGAGTGTGGGTCATACGCTGATTTTGTATATGTGGTATATGTATTTCAGATGATTTTTAGGGGTATGTTCTTAATATTTTAATATTATAAAGTGTATTAGCACTATCACCGCTTTGTTATTCCCTTTTGAGTGTGCCCCCCCCCACACTTGCTATATTTTCACTTCTCTACCGGTCCTGAGGGTGGGACCTGGGGGTGAGCACCTTTTCCATATAGAGAGAGGGTGAGCCGCTGTATTCCTTTTCTGGATCCAGTTTTGGTCAATGGACTCTGGCTCTGAAAGGCAGTATCCATTCAGGCCGGATCTGATGAACTTCAGCAGGCTGTTCCTCCGTCGAAACAGCTTGCCGGTTCAGTTAACTGCAGATTTGAGACTAGCCTGTCAATGTAGATGTTCACTAAAAAATATATGCTTGTAAGATGGATTCTATATATTATTGTAATAATTTTCACCAACAGAAATGCTCATAGATCCCAGGAATATCCTGGCTCAGGCTGTCTCTAATGTTATCTGCTCTGTCGTATTTGGGAGCCGGTTTGAATATGAAGACCTGAAATTTCTGAAGCTTCTCAATATGTTCAATGAGACGTTAGTGCTGATGAGCTCAACCTGGGGTCAGGTACGGTAGCCTAGGGTCTTAGTATTATTGTTCACTTTCATATATTATATGAATCAATGAATAAGGGACGTGATTAAAAATTGTATACAATATGCCATGTGCTGATACAAAATAAGACCAGACACATACACAGCTCCCATGAAGAAAGCCATAAATGCGGGCTCAACCTGGGGTCAGGTACGGTAGCCTAGGGTCTTAGTATTGTTGTTCACCTTCATATATTATATAAGCGATGAATAAGGGGCGTGATAAAAAATTGTATACAATATGCCATGTGCTGATACAAAATAAGACCAGACACATACACAGCTCCCACCAAAAGCCACAAATGTGGGCACAATGTATATAGTCCAAGATAGCAATAACCAATGAAATAAGGCAAAGATGCAGCCTAAAATGCACAATAAATAAATAAAAGATGATAATGTGACATCAGAGCACCTAATACCTGAATAAAATATAAAAACTCAGGACTATCCAGGTGGGCCTGGGTACAGAAATGACGCCCAATGGGCGGATGGCGTATTGTATACAATTTTTAATCATGTTTGTGTGTCTCTGTAGTCTAAAAAAAATGTATGCATTGGTTTTACATGTAGTGGATGTGCACTTTATTGGGGGTTTTTTGGGCCATGCGGCCCCTTTTTATGGGCACTTTCATATATTAGATATAGAGACATAATGAAAAAGATTGTTGATTTATTGCTTTCTTCAGGCTAGGCTTAGGCTAGTTTCATATGTGCGCTAAGGTATTTGGCAGGCTGTTCTGTCAGAGGAACAGCCCTCCAAAGTTCTCCTTATCTGCCATAGTCAAATACTATTGTTCACCTCCAGAGCCCATTGACAATAATAGGACCATGGGGGGATCCAGACGGTTTCCGGCATGAGTGCCAGGATTCGGCTGGACAAAAACTGGTGCATGCACTGGCTTTTGTCCGACTAAATCCCGGCACTCATGTCAGAAAACATCCGGATCGCTGCCGGGCCCCAATGTAGTCAATGGAGTCTGACGGTGCAGCTCCCCTTTCTGGGAGATACAGTAACCTCTGGCAGGCTGCTCCTCTGCCGGTAGCACAAATGTGAAAGTAGCCTTAGTGTTGTAAAAAAGGATGAGCAAATTTATTAAAAGGCATAAAATGCTCCGATGCTCATATCAGGGGGGCTGTCTGGGTGAAAATGGGGTATGTCTGGGTTCAGCTCTGAACAAAGACAACCCCTTTGAGGGCTCGATTTATGAAAAAACATATTTTTTTTTAGAAGTTGCATTCCAATAAATATATTTTACGCTCTGCCTGAGTAGTCTGTGGATAAGGCTTAACTTGTCTAAGGTTTGTTTCTTCTGAAGATAAGCAGAACCAGAGGTATCCGTTGCCACTTATCTCCATCCCACATTGATAGAACTGTTGTTCTGCTTAAATAAATTTAACATGCATGCTAATGGGGGGGGGGGGGGGGGGATGATAGCTGTCGGCTATAAGCATCTAACATCTATGGCTCTCCAGGTTCCTATAGAAAGAAACTCAGTCTATGCATAAATGTGTGTCAATTAATAGACATGGTTCGTCATTGAAGATCACTCTCAAATTCAATAATGAAAGCATGTTCTCCGTAGCTACTGGAAATGATTCCTAATATAATGGAGTATGTGCCCGGACCGCATAAGAAAATTGATGTAATCATTGAGCGATTGCTGGAATTTATAGCTGAAAGAGTCAAGATGAATGAGGCTTCGATAGACCCAACTTCTCCCAGAGATTATATTGATTGTTTCATCTCCAAAATGCAGCAGGTATCTGTAAAATCCTTCTCTATTCGCTGACCAACTTTTAAGAAACATTGAAGGTCCATGGCTGCGCTTTAAAGGGGTTCGTCTCACTTTCAGTAAGTTGCATTTATCATGTAGACAAAGTTAATACAAGGCTCTTACTAATGTATTGTTATTGTCCATATTCTTCCTTTGCTGGCTGGATTCATTTTCCCCATAAACATTATACACTGCTCGTTTCCATGGTTACAGACCACCCTGCAATCCGTTCAGTGGTGGTCGTGCTTGCAGACTATAGGAAAAACATCAGCCTCTCTGATGTCCAGGACCATGGGAGCGCACACAGGCTAGTGCTTTTTCCTATATTGTGCAAGCACGACCACCACTGATGGATTGCAGGGTGGTCTGTAACCATGGAAACGAACAGTGTATAATGTAATAGAAAATGAATCCAGCCAGCAAAGGAAGTAATATTGGATAATAAACAATACATTAGTAAGAGCCTTGCATTAGCTTTCTCTAAGGGGCCCCAAGATATGCTCTGAATGTCATAGCAGGATTACCCCCTTTAAACTGTGCATAAAATATAGCTGTCTTAAATGTGTCATTCAACTGTATTTCTGGATAACTCTTTTAGGGCTCAAGCATCAATGTTACTCATGCATGCAGATGGCATCCTAAGCCTGCACCATCACTGCAATGTGCATGTCTGGCGCAGTGCGGGAAGGCATTCAATATTTTGAATCACCAAAAAGGCATTTAGGACTAACTGAGAGCAAGTCATTGCATACATATTATTCATATCTCAGCCATGTTTGATATAGGAATAAATGTTTAAGATACAGAATTAAGGTAGCAAAGTCAAAAGCCTAGCTACAACTGGATAAGCAATGAGACCAAATGTATATTTTTTCCTAAAATGTCACGTTCATTAGTTTGGACTGCTGTAGATTAAGAAATGCAAAACAAATCTAAGTATAGGGAACGAACAATGGATTCATGTTATAGAGGTTTTTTACTGAGATGCTTCCTTATTTCTTAGAATGAATTGCAGGAAACAGGTTTCAGACTAAACACAACACACATGATATATTTAGAGAAAGCATCATGTTATGATAACACAATAGAGCACATTAAAAACATTATTTGTGGCCCACACAACTGTGGTTTAGCCCCATTAAAAGGACGCTAGACCATGAGTGGACAAACTGTCCGATTAAATGGAGCTAAACATGAGTGGACACCTGTCCCATTGAATGGAGCTAAACCATGAATGGACACCCCCCCCATTGAATAGAGTGAAACCATGAATGGACACACATCCCATGGAATGGGGTGAAAACCATGAGTGGACACCTGCCCCATTAAATGGAGCTAAACCATGAGTGGAGGACCCGTCCATTAAAGGAGGTGAAACCATGAGTGGAAGCTGGTCCCATGAAATGGTGCTAAACCATGAGTAGAACCTCAACCCCATTGAATGGAGCTAAACCATGTGAGGCACCCATCCCATTTGAATAAAGCTAAACCATGAATGGACACCCACCCCATTGAATAGAGTGAAACCATGACGTGGACACCTGCCCCATTAAATGGGAGCTAAACCATGAGTGGAGACCCGTCCCCATTAAATGAGGTGAAACCATGAGTGGAAACCGGTCCATGAAATGGTGCTAAACCATGAGTGGAACCCTGCCCCATTGAATGGAGCCTAAACCATGTGGGCACCACATCCCATTGAATAAAGCTAAACCATGAGTAGACCTTCTTCTGGAGGGATGTGGTCTTCACAATTTGGAAAATCTACCAGAGTCATGAAAATCTGAAGGTGGCACTAGGCGTTAGGAGTGTGATGGTGTTGAGCAGCTTCTCTAAATTGCCTTATTTGATTCTTTGCAATCACTATGTCATCCACTATGTAAGCTTCTACATGAACGCATGGTGTGAGCTAAAAGTATTAATTCCCTGGGAAGATTTAACAAACCCTATTCATTTATCTCCATTCAAAAAAAGCAATTTATTGTCGATAACCTATAGATTTTGAAATCGACAGCCAATGGCATTTCTGCCATAGATTTTCACAGCAGACTGAATCCATTGCAATCCAACTAAATCAGCATATACTGTAACACAGGCACTTTTCTAAGCTTTTAACAGTGTAATAGTCATGCAATGTGTGAACCCAACCTAAAGGGTGTTTTGGGTCTTACAGCATAGCCACCTATTGTGGTACTAGACAGTTTATTTTCTTGGAGGAGAGCTCTTTTGCTTACATTTCCAAATATCATTGCCCTAACCATTGCATTCCCAGCGGGGTCTCTGCAAGACAGCCACTATCCCATGCCAAAATATAAAGATGTATCTTATATATATAGTGATGTGAAGTTCATAGTTGTGAATTCTTCCAGTGTAAGGACAGATTTCTCTTATATTACGTTGCAGGACAATGAAAACCCCATATCCGAATTTAACATAAGAAACCTTTGCTGACCGTCTTGAATTTGTTTTTTGCTGGGACAGAAACAGTAGCACCACGTTACGGCATGGATTCCTTATTCTTATGAAATATCCTGAGATACAAGGTAAATATCAAGAGTCTGTATTGTGGCTGACCACAGTAGCAAAATTGACAGTTCATGTGGCTAATAATTAGCTAATTCCAGATTAGAAATCTTTTCTTGATTCCAGCTCAGAATGACTAATCAAATTTTCTTGGACGTAGCCTCTGAAGTTATGAAACATTTTGTACATTTTATAACTTTATAGAAATTTCAAATGCATTATGTTGCATGAAACCAGATACTGTACCACACCATAAAGCTCATGATATTGATGATCATAATGCTCATTCTAGAAAAATTACATAAGGAGATAGACTCAGTGATTGGCCACAACCGAAGCCCAAATATTGAAGATCGGAGCAAGATGCCTTACATGGACGCTGTCATCCATGAGATACAGAGGTTCAGTGATGTTATTCCAATGAACGTCCCTCATACTGTCATTAAAGACACCACATTCAGAGGATTCACCATCCCAAAGGCAAGTAAGGGGCAAAATGCTTACAAAGAAGTACTTAAAGTTCATGGTTTAACATTGATGTCTGGAGCTCAGCCCAATCAATGAACAAATTAGAGCAGTTCCAATCACATGGTGTCACTGTGTCAAAGCTTTGTGCCACAAAAATAGCACTTTCACCGACCTAGACCCCTATCATCCTAGATAGAAGGCCCTGCCAGTGCCAGGAACCAGTGACCTCTTCTTGTGACTGAGGCTCACGGAGAACCCATTTGTGCTCCACATCATGCAGGGGTCCAGGACCAATTGCTACAGCTTAGGTACAGCCCTCCTGTTATCGATCATAAGCATAGCTGTCGCCCTAATGTTGAATACAAAGTCTGAGTTGGAGTAACTGTGGTGTAGCAGGTAGGAATTTAATGGTAAGTCTTACAAAAACATTCTTTATATTGAATCATAACCAAAAATAGAGGTGGTGCACTCAAAAGAGTGAACAAAGAAATACAAGTCCATTTAAGTAGTCAAATGGGCTTACCAAACCCAAGTGATTTTAAGGTAATTACTCGGTAAGTTAACACTTCAGGTTTTCTAAGTACATGCCCAATGACATTAGTCTGGTGGATTAAGTCATCTACAAGTAGTTGGGTCAACCTGTCCACACCCAGGTCTAATCCTGTCAATTACCAATGTTCTCAAGGATCTTAGTCACTGATACTAACAAATATGACCATTGATTTTTGCATTATCTGAGATGTAAGCAAACCAAGTGAACTCATTTGGTATGATAACATTTCAGGATGTCTCACTGCTGGTACTTTTTGTGGTCAGTTGTAAAATGTACAGTAGGAGTATCTGTGGAATGTACATCACTTCCACTGAAAGGCTGTCCTTACAATGCATGGACGTGCCCTTGTTCTGAAGACAGGGGTACAGTAGCGCCAGCATGCCATCTGGACTTCCCCTAGAAATTACCCCTATAGAGCCCTCAGTAGGTATGCCTCCAAGGGTCAAGGGAAAAAAAAAAAAAATGTTTACAAGCCACTATCTCTGTGGTGCAGGCCAGTCATTTTACAGCTCATATAGTGTCTTGTGGCCTATGAGGGAAAGCAGCAGGGCAGGCTTGTTATGTGCACCCATGCTTGCTCTACAGTATTAACTCTATCACCATCCTGATGACAGCAATAGAGTTGAATCTAGGAGGTCATCTACAGCCACCTACAGATGATTGCCCCAGATTATCAGATGTACAGTGGATATAAGAAGTCTGCACACCCCTGTTAAAATGTCAGGTTTCTGTGATGTAAAAAAATGAGACAAAGATAAACTCATTTCAGAACTTTTCCCACCTTTAATGTGACCTATAAACTGTACCACTCAATTGAAAAACAAACTGAATCTTTTAGGTAGAGGGAAGAAAAAAATATAAAAATAAAATAATATGGTTGCATAAGTGTGCACATCCTTAAACTAATACTTTGTTGAAGCACCTTTTGATTTTATTACAGCACTTAGTCTTTTTGGGTATGAGTCTATTACCATGGCACATTTGCCCACTCTTCTTGGCAAAAACACTCCAAATCTCTCAGATTGCGAGGGCATCTCCTTTTGTGAAGGGCAGGGAGGGTAAGGACAATACTTCTAGAGTCCTAAATTGCATATTTCATGCAAAAAGATTTAAATGTCCTCTGATCCTTCTCAGCACTGATGCTGAGAAGGCATTTGACAGGGTGGATTGGGATTTTATGAGCAAGGTACTATCCATGTTTGAGATTCCAGTTCATTTCATAAATGCAGTGTTTTCCTTATATTCAAATGCATCAGCTTCGGTTATTGTCATTAACTCCTTGTCCTCTCCCTTTGCTATTCATAATGGGACCAGACAGGGTTGCCCCCTCTCTCCCCTGCTATTTGTACTGGTTATGGAATCCTTGCTACAGGCTATTAGGAGAGAGGGCGGAATTCAAGGGGTCCGGGTAGGAAGATATGAACACAAGGTCGCAGCCTTCGCTGACGACTTACTCATTATGTTTACAAATCCAGCAACAGCCCTTCCCCACATCTATCTTATAATTGAACAATTTGGCACCTTTTCAAATTTTAAAATTAATACAAACAAATCCCACATTCTTAACATTGGATTTCCCTCATCAACTATACAAGAACTTAAGTCTAACTCCCCCTTTAACTGGGATACCCCACATATTACTTATCTGGGAGTTAAAATAGGTCCTGACCCTGGTTCGTTGTTTCGCCTAAATTATGTTCCACTGCTAAACTCAATTAAAGATCAACTTTCCTCACTTAATAATCTTATGCTGTCCTGGTTTGGTAGGAAGAATATAGTAACCTCCCTTATAATACCCAGATTGACCTACCTCCAACAAGTTCTACCAATTCCGGTGCCAAAGTCATTTTACAAAACAACGAACCAGATAATCAGATCCTTTATCTGGGCAGGAAAAAAAGCTTGTATAGCGTTCACTACCCTAAACAAACCTAAACCCTATGGTGTAATAGGGATGCCCAATCCCGAGCTATATAATAATGCAGTTCTTTTGGCTAGGTTAGTGGGTTGGATTAGGGGTACACTGGATGAACCTTGGGTTGATCTAGAGCAATCACATTTTGGACTCCCCTTCAGAGGACTTCTAGTGGGAACTGGATTTCCTACGAACACAATCAAATCCTATAACCCCATAATTAAATCCACCCTAAAAGCTTGGGAATGGTTTCAATCCTCCTCATACACCATCCCGTTACCTTCCCCTTTACTTCAGGTCTGAGATATTTTAGGACTTGCACCCAAAGCTTTATCAAGTAGTCTACCTCCATCTATAAGATACTCAACTCACCTTGTAGTGTCCCTCTTTGATGATTGTGGAAGTTTATGGATCCGGTATCATTATTCCCGCCCCTTCCCAGAGTGTAAATTCCCACCCCCTTTAATTTTCTTTTTACATTCCTTTATCTCTAAAAATATTACAAAAAGTTCCTTGATACGCCCACTTACCTGGTTTGAGAACCTGTTATCAAAGCCCGTCCCTCAACCTAAACTGATCTCTCTGATATATAAAAACTTATGTACCCCTATTCTAATGCCAAAACCTGCCTTTATTGGTTTATGGGAGAAAGATCTTGAAATCTCCTTTACCCAGGCAACAACTTCAAAGATTCTGCTGAGACCTCATAAAGCGTCAAGATGGTTTGAATTCAGGAGAATGCCTACAAGATTTTAACAAGATGGTATAAAACCCCAGACACAACATGTAGATTCAACATTGATCGGTCAGATAGGTGTTGGAGGTGCAGTAGTGATAAAGGTTCATTTTTTCACATCTGGTGGACATGCCATAAAATCAAAATATGGTGGTCAGATATATTTGAAAAATACAACCAGATATGTCATTCAACCTTCCCAATGTCTTCTCAACTAGCACTCTTAGGGACATACACTCCCGTCTCTACGGAGTTTATTCCCCCTCTATTCAAATCACCTTTTAGACGCAGCCCGTCTATTGATCCCTCGTTACTGGTTATCTGAAGATATACCACCCATACCTCAATGGATATCTAGAATTGAGCAATTATATAGGTTTGAGGAATTAGCCTCATGGGAAAACAATAAAATAGTCGCGTTCAGGAAGTGTTGGCTACCTTGGTCCTCTTTCAGGAACTATGACTGATCCAATATCTGTATCTATTACCCCTTTCCAGGCATTATTCCTGTGTAATAGTTTAACTTTTAGTCATGACTCAATTAAGATTATTAGTACTCCATGATTTTCAACACCATATCATTAAGTATTAGATAGGGTTGATATTATATTTTTGAAGTATACATTTGTACAGTAATTCATCTAACAAAGATGTTTCTTTACATTATAATTTTGCTATGTACCTGATAAAGTTGTTATTTTACTTTGTCTATGGACTATTAACAGAGTTTTCTGTAAAATATGAATTTTCTTCAATAAAGAAAAAAAAATAAAAAATAAAATAAAATAAAACAGAAAAGGCTTTCATCTTGCCACTCTACCCCATAGCCCAGACATATGAGGAATACGGGAGATTGTTGTCACATGTACCACACAGCTAGTACTTGCCAGATATTACTGCAGATCCTTTAATGGTGCTGTAGGCCTCTTGGTAGCCTCCTAGACCAGTTTTCTTCTTGTCTTTCATCAATTTTGGAGGGACGTCCAGTGTTTGGTAATGTCACTGTTGTGCCATATTTTCTTCACTTGATGATGACTGTCTTCATTGTGTTCCATGGTATATCTAATGCCTTGGAAATTCTTTTGTACCCTTCTCCTGACTGATACCTTTTAAGAATGAGATCCCTCTGATGCTTTGGAAGCTCTCTGGGGACCATGGATTTTGCTGTGGGATGTGACTAAGAAATTTTCAGGAAAGACCAACTAGAATAGCTGAACTTTATTTGGGGTTAATCAAAGGCACTTTAAATTATGGCAGGTGTATGCTGACTCCTATGTAACATGATTTTGAATGTGATTGCTTATTTCTGAACACATCTACATCCCCAGTTATAAGAGGATGTGCACACTTATGCAACCACTTATGAAACCTGACATTTTAACAGGGGTGCATAGACTTTTTATATCCACTGTACCTGGCCAGCGGCAGTGAGGAGCGCTTGGATGGCCCCCTGGCATTTTCCCTCTGGAAAATTTCTCTGTAGAGTCTATGGCCAGTCCAGTTCTTACATACGTTGCACCTACTTTTTTTGTGCAAATCGATTTGGACAAATTTCTTATTTGATTTGTGCCAAAAAGAACAGATCTTTGTGCCTTTCAAAAACATCTAGAAAAGCTGTCATGTCGTAAAGCATGCCTGACGTACTAGTTAAAAGCACCTATTATTGGGGGGCAAAATAAGGGCTCAATATAAGCAAACCCTAAATTGGCATAATTAACAGAACGGCATATACCATCGTGATAAATTTGGTGCATCTTCATACGGCCTCCTAAAAGATTATGCTGTCTAAGTATTACACAGCATTTGTAAATTTGGACTATAATATAGTCATTGGCTAGTCCTAGGATTTTTTTTTTTAAAACACAGGACTTTTGTACATGTTTTCTCAAGTTCAATTCAGTTCATATGTCATAAGATTTGTAAATATTTAGTCATAAATAAATATTAGGCAATTGATTTGCTAACTGGCAAGCTAGATATCAGGGCTAGAACACCCATATGCCCTTGAATAAGAAAGTTAAGGATACATTCACATGGCTGTGGTACTGCCATGCCAACTTTGTGGAACCACAAACTGCGGGTCTGCAAAACATTGGCATCGGCCATGTGAAGTCCACATCCTAGTGCAGACCCATTAACTTTAATTAGTTCACAATCCACAAGATATGGTGAAATATAGGGCGTGTCTAATCTTTTGCAGCATGGAGGCAAGAACCCAGAGGGGTCAATGTGTTTATCTTGATTTGTTTCTCTTCAATTGAGTCTGAGTCTCTGTGGGTTGGATGGGGAGTAATAGAGAATAAAAAAAATAAAAAAAGATGTCCTTGTGGCTTTTAGATCTCATTGACATGGTCATGTCAGTAGTAACAAATCAGAACAACTGAACTTGTATTTTCTCTTGAAGACATTTTGCTAGTCATCTGACTGGCTTTCTCAATTAGAATAACTTGTGCAAGCAATTGCTGGCATTAAATAATGGCAAGTCATGTTATAGTCAGCATGATCTGTTTTTCATAACCAGTACATGTTAAGGACCTCATAGTGGGCCGCTTCACTATAAAATCACTACGCCAACACTAAGAGGAGGATGAGAGCAGGGAAGTTACTGGTCCACCACTAAATGCTGAAATTTAGCCACAGGAGAAACAGAAAAGGTTCTAGCAGAGAGGAAAATGTACAAAAAAAACCCATAAAAACGTAATTTTTTTTCATGTATATTGCAGTAATACTTCATTCAAAATTCTGCTTTTCTTTACATGCTAGTACAGTTTTTGATGACACTAGGTACTACAGAGGTCAGCACAGTGTAGAGAGTAGGAAGCAGCTCTTGGGATAACCTCTTCAATCAAAATGGCTGCTTATTAATATTTTATGGGGATTGCACCCCTGTCAGAACACATTATTTAGTCATCTCTGCATGCTGACAGATGAGTGGCCTACCATGTGACATCACATTCAGTATGAACAATGAAAGCAGCAGTAAATGCGATTGCTCAAAGTTTTCAATGAAGTTGCAGACTTATAGACTTTTACAGTTCTACATAAAAACTGTTCAATATTGATCTAAGAGGGCACTAAGAGAGATACTGTAATATCATGTAATTTACCTTTGTTTGCAACAACAAAAAAAATACAGACAAATTTTATTTAAAAAAAATTGTATACCTGTTTCTGGATGTTGAGGATTTATATCTCTATTTGGGTATTGTGACTTAATAGCTGAGGTCTCTTAATTGGAATCCTCACCTATCAGCTTGAGCAGAAATGGGTTGAAGCGCCATCTCTTTGGAGGACACAAAATATCTATGCATGACATTGAATTTTTCAAAAAGATTTGCTTCGTAACTCATTTATTGGTCACAAAGCATGTTAAATCAGGTCTATCTCGGCCTGCAGTTAAACTTTAGAGAGAATGGATCCTGGTGTACATCACTGTGCAGTGCAGCAACATACATAGCTAGTCCTTTCTGGTAGAAAAACAGTTACTCTGCATCAAAATGACAGGCAGGTCACATATATGGATGTGCATGTCATCGTGCTGGCCACCAACTGTCCTAACTAGCCCCTAGCTAAGCAAAAAAAAACAACATACAGCATCCGTAAGTAAAGCAAGAAAACAAACAAAAAAACAACAACGCTGTGCGCCCCTGCAGTTGTCCCAATGACTCTTTAAAGGAACAAAATAAGGACGTAGAGGCAGCACCAATATAGTGGCGAAAAAAAAAAACTATTTTTAATCCATGTTGTGGCAATGCTTTATTTACAAATGCCTATACAGGCGTTGAACCTATCTTGCCCCATGTAAAACTTAATACTTCACTTTTATTTTGCTTATGTTAAAACCATATATTCAGTGCCTTTATTTTTATTTTTATTTAATGAACCAAAACAAGAAAAAAGTTAAAAATACAGTATCCACTCCACTGTGTAGTGAATAATCAGTTGATCAAGAGGGAGAGTACGTGCACTATCTCTCACCCCTATCACTTTACAGGCAGTTTGCTGCCTTCATCAGGGGAAATGGGCAGCAATGAGTACCTTATCAAACTGGAGGTTAAAATACCTGATCTTGTGATTGACAAGCTTTGCATCCTATGAGATTTATGACTAGGTGCCTGTCAGCTGGCTACGTCTGAGACCACACCCCCTCAGGAACAGGGAATCGCCAATCTGCACCAACTAACCCCTTCATCATCGCTGGCGCGCCGTCGTCATCCTAGTCGCATGTTAGGAGCGTCACCAGTGCCATTGCTGCGCCGCCACTTAGAGCATAGGAGCTCGTTTGGTTGAACTGCGCATGCGCGCAGACTCTGATTCCGAACGGGAGAAATGCTGTGCGATCCGCGGCTGCGCGAACACTTAGAGCTAGACAGACAGAGCATGTCACCTATGCACTACAGAGGTGCGGTGGTATGTGAGGCTATTATAGTACAGCTGAGTGGTTATTCTGCTAAATATGGAAACACATGCATTTAAACCCCTTCTGTTAGCTGTAGAATGACTGTTCATCACTATTACGCTTAGTTCACACTTGTTTATTATACTGACTTATATAGTGCTACTATATTCCACAGCACTTTACCCACATTAGCATCATACTGTCCTCAATGGGGCTCGCAATCTAAGTTTCCTATCAGTATGTATTTGGAGTGTGGGAGGAAACCCACGCAAACACAGGGAGAACATACAAATTCCATGCAAATGTTTTCCTTGTTCGGATTCGAACACAGGACCCCAGCGCTGCATGGCAACAGTGCTAACCACATACACACATCATTTATTTGTTCAGTTATTCTCATCAGTAATTGTTAGCCCTATATATTAGACTGCTTGCTGACATGAAGTCTGATGCACAGAAAGTCTATGAATAACAGACAATTTTTTTTATAAATGGCGCAGCAGATGAACTAGAAAAACGTACATTTATATTAGTCCGCCTGTTGATAATGAGTCTGATGCACAGTAACTCTGTGTATAACTGAACAGATTAATTATTAATTGTGCAGTTGGTGAGCTAGGTTAACGTGCCTATACACTATTCACAAAAAGTTAGGGATATTTGGCTTTCGGGTGAAATTTATGGAAATCGTAAAAAGTTCACACTACAGTGATATTATATCATGAAAGTTGGGCATTTAAGTATAAGCATGCAATAGAGATTTCCTCTTATCAAGCAATTTATTGGAACAAAAGCTCAGTGGTCTGCCTAGGGTGTTTGGCACCCGGGGCGGGTCCTTTCTCTGGCACCCCCCCCCCCCCCAATACTTGACCACATACCTCTTACATCCAGGGACATCTCCTGTCATGTAGACCTTCTCTTTCCTCTTCTCCTCCGTTAGACCGTCATGAAAAATTCTTTCAGCCGCATCTCGTCTCTACAGAGTTTGCAACACAGACAGATTTCTCCTTTTTTCCATCAACCTCCCCATCCTAGTGTCCCGACAATATCATCCTGCTGCCACTCCCAATACTGTGCCCGTTGTGCCCCCCAATGCCCCAGGTATTATACTGATGAAAAAAGTGACCCCAGTAGACATAATTGGGGTCATTTATCAAACTGGTGTAAAGTAGAACTGGATTTCCAAAAGAGCTGTCAAAAATGAAAGGTGGAATCTGATTGGCTGCTATGGGCAACTAAGCCAGTTCTACTTTAAACCAGTTTAATAAATTACCCCAAATGTCCCTATAGTGTCTGCAGCAGTTATATGTCTAGAGTGCCCCCTGTAATAATAACACCCTATATTGTGTTTCAGGTAATAATCCCTGTATAGTGTCCCCAAAAATAATAGAATTTCCCCTACAGTGCCTCCCCAATAGCAATGCCAACCACGCTGCCCCATATAGTATTTAGTAATTTCCCCCACACTGCCCCCCATTGTAATCCCCCATAGTAATTTGCCCCCACACAGTAATTTCCCCCACACTGCCCCCATATCTTAATTTCCCCCACACAGTAATTTCCCACACAGTAGTTTCCTCCACAATGCCCCACACAGTAATTTCCCCCACACTGCCCCATACAATAGTTTCCCCCACACTGCCCCCACACAGTTGTTTCCCCCACACTGCCCCATTACAGCAGTTTTCCCCACACTGCCCCCCACAGTAATTTTCCCCACACTTCCCCATACAGTAATTTCCCCCACACTGCCCCCACACAGTAGTTCCCCCCTCACTACCTCATAAAGTAATTTCCCCCACACTGCCACCATACAGCAGTTTCCTCCTCACTGCCCCCATACAGTAGTTTCCTCCACATTGCCCCCCACAGTCATTTCCCCCACACTTCCCCCCACAGTAATTTCCCCCACACTGCAATTTCCCCCACGCTGCCCCATACAGTAATTTCCCCCACACTGCCCCAATATTGTAATTTGCCCCTCACAGTAATCTCCCCCACACTGCCCCCACACAGTAATTTTCCCCACACTGCCCCACACAGTAACTTACCCTACACTGCCACATATAATAATTTTCCCCTTACAGTAATTTTTCCCACACTGCAATTTCCCCCACATTGCCCCATACAGTAATTACCCCCACACTGCCCCCCAACAGTAATTACCCCCACACTGCCCCCCACAGTACTTTCCCCCACACAGTAGTTTCCCCCACATTGTGCCATACAATAATTTGCCCCCACATAGTAATCCCTCCCATATTAATTTGCCCCCACATAGTAATCCCTCCCATAATAATTTGCCCCCACACAGTATCCCACCATAATATTTTCCCCCCAGATAGTAATTTGCCCCCATACTGCAATTTCCCCCTGATGTACCCTCTTCACATGTCCTCTTATGTGTCCCCCTCATGTCCCCCAAGGTTGGCACATAAAATAAAATAAAAATGTAAAAACCTAAAAGCTAAATACTCACCTATGTCCAGGCGCGCGATGAGAGGCGCGCACACTTAACTGTGCTGCGTTCCGGCACAGGCGAGTGCGATGACGTCATTACGCACGCTTGCGCCAGGATTTCACTGCCGCATAGACCTCAGGCCTACTAGGCCTGAAGCCTATAGCTGTGATCGGCGGCGGGGCAGGGAACTATGTGCTCCCTTGCCCCGCCGCAGTATGTAGGCATCAGCATCTGTATTTATGGAAGCGCTCATTGCTTCTGGCACCCCCCTGAGAGTCAGCACCCGGGGCGGACCCCCCCCCCTCTAACCCCCCTAGGCACGCCACTGCAAAAGTTAACAACAGTGGTGGGTATACACCCACAAAATATGCCAATGTCTCAATAACTTGTTATGTGGCATTGAGCTTCAATTACAACTTGACAACGATGTCTCATGCTGTTCACAAGTCAACTTGTCTGCTGACGCATGACATCAAACTCTTCTTGAAGGGCAGCTTTCAGGTCATTGATGTTCTGGGGTATGGAGTTACGAGCCTCTACACAATGACTCAGCAGATTCCATAGGTTTTCAATGGGATTCAGGTCTGGACAAAGTGCAGGCCACTCCCTTTGAGGTACTCCAGTCTCCAGCAGCCGATTTCTAATGATGCGAACTTGATGAGCTGGTGCATTGTTGTCCATGAAGATGAAATTAGGCCTGTGTTGTTCATGCAGAGGCACAATGACTGGATTAATGATGTTATTCAAGTAGTATGGGTTTGTCACTGTACCATTCACAAAGTGTAGGGCAGTTCTGTATTGACTAGACACATCTTTCCACACTGTAACACCATCACCACTACCAAAGGCTCGTCTGCTGACAAAAATTAGCACTCTCCTTGACATCTCCAGCTTCATTGGCGGCCATCATTTCTACTCAGCTTGAATCGACTTTCATCAGTGAACAGCACTGTGGCATTCATCATCCTGTTCTGCAGGGCATTGTTCACAATGAAGCAGTCATCAGTGTGGGATGTGGCCAAAGGACATCCACTTCTATGCCATTCTGTGACTCTTTCAGACTCTCTCTTTAGCATCCTGCTGATGACAATGTGACACTCTAAGCTCAGTGGCCACTTCCATGTGAGAACATTCTGCTTAAAGCCTTGCAATGGCGAGCTACTGTTCATCAATTGTTAGGTGTTGTCTTGATCTCATGATGTTAAAATGTGAACTGCATGATGAGGAGGACTGTTTAAATACCAATTCTATTTGAACCAGTAAATTTATTGGAGGATTCATGGATCAAACACCTGTTGTGAATTTTGCCGTAGTTTTTCACGTTTAAAACTTCACCTTTATTCAGTTTAATTTTCTAGAATCATCCTTTGATTATAGAGGTAATTGTTAAAACACTCAGTGGAAGACACAGTATTTGGAGTATATATATAAATGCTTGTGTCTGCTGCTTAATATCTCAGCAGCAATACAGGATCTCTCTTTATTAGTTGTGCTAGTGTTTGCGCGCACCCACCAGCACTACCTAACTGTGCTCTTACTGTTTCACTAAAACCTAGCTAATGCTAACGCTGGGGGGCAGTGTTAGCTAGGTTTTAGTGAAACATGAGAGCCATGAAAAATTAGATTTGCCATGAATCTGAACTTTCTGGCGCTTTGTGGTAACAAATACATTTTTCATACTTCATGCATTTGAGCGCGAAGAGGCCGTCACACCAATCTTGATTGAAGAAAAGATGTAAATTCTCTCTCATGCTGACGTGTGACGTCACCAGACCATCAAGCTGGGTGGGTGAGATGATGTCATCAAGATGACGTCACTGCATCTGCCCAGTGTGATGACGTGGTGATGTCATCTCATCAGTGCAGGCCCCAATTGGCACGTTTTCTTCAATGAAGATGGCTGCGGCAGCCTCTCCGCGATCAAATGGATGAGGTGAGTGTATATATTATTTTTTTTAACCCCTGATTAACCCCCTGATGGTTGGTGGCACTATTGCCATTCCCCGTCAGTGCGCCCGCTTCATACAATGGAATGTGATTCATTACGAAGCAATTTGTAACAAATCAAATTTCGTGATGAAATTTAATGAAGCAGCTGAATCAAAATTTTTAAAACTTCGCTCGTCTCTACTCACCACTAGCGGACCAGGCGCAATATTATCTGGGACAAATGTCAATCAAGGGCAGGGGGAGCATCTTCAGCTTCGGGGACACCCCATCACAGATATAGAACCCTGCTTAATGGGACAAATCGATTCTTATAAATCAATTCTCTCATCTCCACTCGGGTATTTTAGATCACCATTTTTAACCTTGAACTTCATCTAATCTTAACATAAAAATGGCAATAAGAAAGTAATGGACCTTCTGATATTTTTATAACTTTTTTTATTTTTGGATACAGGGCACATCTGTTTTCCCTATGCTGTGCACTGTTCTACGAGACCCCAGTCAGTTTGCCACCCCTGAAAAATTCAATCCTGGGCATTTTCTGGACAAGACTGGAAGCTTCAAGAAAAGTGATGCATTCATGCCATTCTCCACAGGTAAATAAATTCACTTTTTATGTAATTATGTCTTGGTGGAAGTATGATGAGAATGCAGAATAAACCTGTCTGGCCATAAACTGTTACAGCCTGGCACCATGCCTGGTAAGAATGATTAAGTCAAATTGCTTAATAAACCACAGTATAAAGGTTATAATCTGTTGTGGTGGAGAACATATCAAAGGAAGCCTGTCACCAGCATAAGAGACTTTGATTCAGAGGAACCGTCGGTTATCGTTTTGCACATAAATTTTCTTAGGATCAGTAGTGATGGACGAACATCAGCCGAGACGTTTTGCAAACGCGATCACGATCAAATGTTAGCGAACTACAAGTTCACAACTACAAGACACCCCATTCACTTTAATGGCAGGCGAACCTGAAAACCTTCAGGTCATATTTGCAGCCACCAAATACTTACTAGAAGTACACAAATCGTCCCACAACATGGACAGTGACATACTATAGGGGGATCAATGGCAAAAATTCCCACAAAAAATATATATTTTAATCAGGGGCCATTTGTATGCTTCTTAAAGGGAAACTGTCAAAAATGTTCCCTGCTGGAGTCTAGAAATTTTTTATTTTAGACCACGGGAGTACAGGTGTCACCACCAGTGTCTGGCAGACGTTCTTCTCTACCTCTTGTATGATGTTCTTTGTTTTGGTTTCACTTTCTCATCTCCTTTCCTTCTGCCAGGTGTCACTTATTTAGACTAATCGTCTTCCTTTATATTCCCTCCCATACTGCCTTACTTTGCGATTTATACTACTTCCTGGATGAAGTGTTCACTGCTGGAGGCTGCTTCTGCTGTTTGCTCAGATAAGTCCTTTACTTTATTGTGTTTTCTTGCTGGCTTGATTCTAGGTGACCCTGACTCCGTCCGTATTAAGTGCAGGGAGCCGGTGGTCGTGTCCCCTCACTATTATAGGGTTTTCAGGTGTCACACAGACTTAGGTACGTGGGCATGCAATCGTCTACCATCAAGACCCTTGCATGTGCATAGCAGTCAGGGAGAGCTCTTAGGGTTTTATAGGGCTCACTTATAAGCTCCTTAGTTTGGGATCAAGCCAGTCGCTCGTTTATTCATAAGTTCCAGCTATCTGCAAACTTCACCCGTGACATTATAAACCGCCATAACAGTCTTAAGCATGGATACGGTTTCAGCATTGATTGACCGCATGCAAGGTCTTTCGCTGGAGGTAGCAGATCTCCGTAAAACTGTGTCTCAGTTTCAGGTGACTGGTTCTGCTGGCGTTCATGGAGTTTGTTCCGAGCCTAAGATCTCGCTTCCGGATACGTTCTCCGGGGGTAGTGAGAATTTTTTTCGCTTTAGAGAGGCTTGCAAACTCCATTTTCGCCTACTTCCCCATTCCTCTGGTGATGAGGAGCAGAGGGTGGGGATCATTATCTCGCTGCTCAGGGATAACGCTCAGTCTTGGCCCCTCCGATCGGTGGATGAATTTTTTGTGGCCCTGGGGCAGATATATGATGACCCGGATCGTATTGCTCTGGCTGAATCTGAACTGCATTTTTTATGCCAGGGTAAACACTCCGCAGAGATATATTGCTCTGAATTTCGGAGATGGGCAGCTGATACTGGTTGGAATGATGCTGCACTCCGAAGTCAATTTTGCCATGGTCTTTCGGAAAGATTGAAAGATGCATTCGCTTTTTATGAGAGACCAGCGTCGTTAGAGTCAGCCATGTCTCTAGCTGTTCGTATTGACAGGCGTCTTAGAGAGAGAGAGGAGACTACTCTTTCCTGTCATATTCAGCCCAAGGACAGTGGGGCTGTCTCATTCAGTGCGCAAGGGTCTCAGTCTGTCTTAATCCCCTCTGAGGAGGAGGCCATGAGCTGGGTTTCCTTGCCTCTGATAGTAGAGGATTCAGCTCTCAGAGGAGGGTTTGTTTCTGTTGTGGGGGTATAAATCATTTAGCTAATGTTTGCCCAGGAGATTCATGAAGTTTTCTGAGGGTAATAAAAACAAAGTAAAACAAAATAAAACCCTCTAAAACTTTTCCATTTGCTACTATTGGCAAGGTTGATGCGGAAATTGAAGGTTTGCCGTTTGCTTGTAGTTCCCATTTTCTCCTACCTGCCAGGGTGGCGCTAGACAGCAAGAACATTGTTTGTGAGATTTTTGTAGATAGTGGAGCAGCTGTCAATCTCATTGATAATCAATTTGCAACAACGCATGGTTTCCAGGTATGCACTTTGGAAAAGGATATACCTGTTTTTGCTATCGATTCTGCTCCACTTTCTCAAAGATCGTTAAAGGGCATCACTACAGATAAAGAAAGTCCAGATGGCACCACTCCCCCTTAGATCGCTGAATTGAATAACACAATGCTGTTGTCCTCTGTGTACGTCGGGTATATGCGAATATAAGGTGGTGCCTGCTTAATAGAGAAGCAAATAACGGTGTATAATCGAGAAGGCAAGAAAAATCAGCGGCACTCACCAAACGCAGGTTTTCAACATATCATTATTATCAACTTTTTTATTGTGATAATAGGTACATGCTTTTCAGGGCTGGGGCGAACAAGCCTTTCACTTGAATCAAAAACCTCCTGAGCGATGTGTGGCAGCGACGGCCGTTTCGCACAGTATGTGCTTCTTCCGGCTACCTAGCTGACGCATACAGGTGTGCCAGCCTATTTAACCACCTCAGCTCCCCTAGCTTAAAGGGATTCTGTCACCAGGTTTGACCCCTGTCAGCTAAACATATGCTGATGTTCAGGGCGTCTTCACGATTCCTAATGTGGGCTTAGAAATGTCATCTCTGGGCTTAATTAGCTAAAAAACAGCTATTACTAACCAGTCAGTCAAACAAATAAGGTGCCCAAGGGGATGTTAATGGGTGCAAGATGCCCGCCGCACCCACCGCCGTTCGTGACCAGCGCCGCCTTTCCGGACTTCTGCGCCGCCTCCTAATCCTCTGTGCCGCCTCTAGCTTTCCCTCCCCCTCCTTCTGCTGTAAGATCTCGCGCTTGCGCACAGGGCTCTGCCTGATGCGCCCGTGCAGACTTCTCCATTTGGCTTCTTACAGCAAAGTGCGCATGCGCCGCCACTTCGCTCAACCCCTGTATGCGCGAGATCTTACAGCAGAAGGAGGGGGGAGGGATGGAGAGCTAGAGGCGGCACAGAGGATTAGGAGGCGGCGCAGAAGTCCGGAAAGGCGGCGCTGGGCAAGAACGGCGGTGGGTGCGGCGGGCATCTTGCACCGATTAACATCCCCTTGGGCACCTTATTTGTTTGACTGACAGGTTAGTAATAGCTGTTTTTTAGCTAAATAAGCCCACAGATGACATTTATAAGCCCACATTAGGAATCGTGAAGACGCCCTAAACATCAGCATATGTTTAGCTGACAGGGGTCAAACCTGGTGACAGAATCCCTTTAAGCTAGGGGAGCTGAGGAAAGTAGACACTCTAAGGTATTCGCTGATGGGAATAGTGAGTTCATGGAAGTTTTATTTTTTGTCACAAGTTAGCGGAAAATTATATATATTTTTTTCTTACAAAGTCTCATATTGCACTAACTTGTGACAAAAAATACAATTTTACATGAACTCGCCATGCCCCTCACGAAATACCTTGAGGTGTCTTCTTTCCAAAATGGGGTCACTTGTGCGGTATTTATACTGCCCTGACATTTTAGGGGACCTAAAGCGTGAGAAGTAGTTTGGAATCCAAATGCGTAAAAAATGCCCTGTGAAATCGTAAAGATACTCATTGGAATTTGGGCCCCTTTGCGCACCTAGGCTGCAAAAAAGTGTCACACATGTGGTATCGCCGTACTCAGGAGAAGTAGGGCAATGTGTTTTGGGGTGTATTTTTACATATACCCATACTGTGTGAGATAAATATCTCTGTAAAAGACAACTTTTCCCATTTTTTTATACAAAGTTGTCATTTTAAAGACATATACCCAGCATGGGTATATGTAGAAAATACACCCCAAAACACATTGCCCTACTTCTCCTAAGTACAGAGATACCACATGTGTGACACTTTTTTGCAGCCTAGGTGCGCAAAGGGGTCCAAATTCCAATGAGTACCTTTCAGGAGGGTATTTTTAGGCATTTGGATTCAAGACTTCTTCTCACGCTTTATGGCCCCTAAAATGCCAGGGCAGTATAAATACCCCACATGTGACCCCATTTTGGAAAGAAGACGCCCCAAGGTATTCCGTGAGGGGAATGGTGAGTTCATAGAAGTTTTTTTTTTTTTTTGGCACAAGTTAGCGGAAATTGATTTTTTTTTAGTTTTTTCTCACAAAGTCTCCCTTTCCGCTAACTTGTGACAAAAAGTTCAATCTTTCATGGACTCAATATGTCACTCAGCGAATACCTTGGGGTGTCTACTTTCCGAAATGGGGTCATTTGTGGGGTGTATTTACTGTTCTGGCATTTTGGGCGGGGCTAAATTCTGAGCAACCCTGTAAAGCCTAAAGGTACTCGTTGGACTTTCAGCCCCTTTACGCACCTAGGCTGCAAAATAGTGTCACACATGTGGTATCATCGTACTCTGGAGAAGTAGGGCAATGTGTTTTGGTGTGTATTTTTACATATACCCATGCTGGTTGAGAGAAATATCTCTGTAAATTGACAACTTTGTATAAATTTTTTTTTAAAGTTGTCATTTACAGAGATATTTCTCACCAACAGTATGGGTATATGTAAAAATACACCCCAAAACACATTGCCCTACTTCTTCTGAGTACGGCGATACCACATGTGTGACACTTTTTTGCAGCCTAGGTGCGCAAAGGGGCCCAAATTCCAATGAGTACTTTTAGGATTTCACAGTGCATTTTTTACGCATTTGGATTCCAAACTACTGCTTTAGGGCCCCTAAAATACCAGGGCAGTATAAATACCCCACAAGTGAACCCATTTTGGAAAGAAGATACCCCAAGGAATTCCGTAAGGGGCATGGCGAGTTCCTAGAATATTTTTTTTTTGGCACAAGTTAGAGGAAAATTTTATTTTATTTTTTCTCTTACAAAGTCTCATATTCCACTAACTTGTGACAAAAAATAAAATTTTACATGAACTCGCCATGCCCCTTACGAAATACCTTGGGGTGTCTTCTTTCCAAAATGGGGTCCTATGTGGGGTATTTTTACTGCCCTGGCATTTTAGGGGACCTAAAGCGTGAGAAGAAGTCTGGAATATAAATGTCTAAACAATGTTACGCATTTGGATTCCGTGAGGGGTATGGTGAGTTCATGTGAGATTTTATTTTTTGTCACAAGTTAGTGGAATATGAGACTTTGTAAGAAAAAAAATAAAATAAAAAAATAAACAATTTCCGCTAACTTGTGCCAAAAAAAAAATCTTCTATGAAGTCGCCATGCCCCTCAAAAGTGATCTTTATAGCGCCACAGTGATTTGACTGTGTTTTTGCAGTGATCAGAAAAAAAAAAGAAAAGGCATTTTCTATATACAGGGTGGGCCATTTATATGGATACACCTTAATAAAATGGGAATGGTTGGTGATAATAACTTCCTGTTTGTGGCACATTAGTATATGTGAGGGGGGAAACTTTTCAAGATGGGTGGTGACCATGGCGGCCATTTTGAAGTTGGCCATTTTGAATCCAACTTTTGTTTTTTCAATAGGAAGACGGTCATTTGACACATCACACTTATTGGGAATTTCACAAGAAAAACAATGGTGTGCTTGGTTTTAACGTAACTTTATTCTTTCATGAGTTATTTACAAGTTTTTGACCACTTATAAAATGTGTTCAATGTGCTGCCCATTGTGTTGGATTGTCAATGCAACCCTCTTCTCCCACTCTTCACACACTGATAGCAACACCGCATGAGAAATGCTAGCAGAGGCTTCCAGTATCCGTAGTTTCAGGTGCTGCACATCTCGTATCTTCACAGCATAGACGATTGCCTTCAGATGATACGAGATGTGCAGCACCTGAAACTACAGATACTGGAAGCCTGTGCTAGCATTTCTCCTGCGGTGTTGCTATCAGTGTGTGAAGAGTGGGAGAAAAGGGTTGCATTGACAATCCAACACAATGGGCAGCACATTGAACACATTTTGCAAGTGGTCAGAAACTTGTAAATAACTCATGAAAGAATAAAGTTACGTTAAAACCAAGCACACCATTGTTTTTCTTGTGAAATTCCCAATAAGTTTGATGTGTCAAATGACCCTCTTCCTATTGAAAAAACAAAAGTTGGATTCAAAATGGCCGACTTCAAAATGGCCGCCATGGTCACCACCCATCTTGAAAAGTTTCCCCCCTCGCATATACTAATGTGCCACAAACAGGAAGTTAATATCACCAACCATTCTCATTTTATTAAGGTGTATCCATATAAATGGCCCACCCTGTAGTTCTGGCAATGTGCGGATCCGCAAAATGCGGAAAGCACATTGCCGGTGTCCGTGTTTTGCGGATCCGCGGTGTCCGTGTTTTGCGGATCCGCAAAACACATACGGACGTCTGAATGGAGCCTTACAGGGGATGATCAATGACAGAGGGGTGATCAGGGGTTAATAAGGGGTTAATAAGTGACAGGTGGAGGGGGTGTAGTGTAGTGTGGTGATTGGTGCTACTTTACAGAGCTGCCTGTGTCCTCTGGTGGTCTATCCATTGCGTCTGATATACCTTTCAGGGGTTAAAAAAATTGCATCTACAGCCTGCCAGCGAATGATCGCCGCTGGCAGGCTGTAGATCAGCTAGTTTACCTTCCATTCCTGTGAACGCGCGCTCCTGTGTGTGCGCGTTCACAGGAAATCTCGCGTCTCGCGAGATGACGCGCCGATGCGTCCAAGAGGAACAAACCGACCGCCCGCAGGACGCATCCCTGCGTTAGGCGGTCGGGAGGAGGTTAAGGAGGAGTGTGAGAGTTAACCCAATGTGGGTTGAATCATCCTCAATCGCAATTAAAGGCAACACCTGTGTGCGTATATAATGAACTTCAATCAAAAACAGTTAGTACATTTAAATCAATACACTGAGATCATTCCGATCGTTTAGACCTAGGGGTCCCATGGCATCTGTGCGAATTATCCATCGCGCTTCTTTTTGTAAAAGGAGGCGATGTCTGTCGCCTCCTTGTTTCAATTGTGGAACCACCTCAATTCCAGCAAAGCCCAGGCATTTCTTGTTTCCCCCATGTTTTTGCCATACATGGTCTATTAAACGTGGGCAGCCCTTCTTAGTCTTGATGGAATTGAGATGTTCACGGAACCTCTCCAGCATAGGTCTTATTGTCTTTCCTATATAAAATGCCCCGCATTCGTATTTGACCATATACACGACATATGTGGTTTTAAATGTGCAGAATTGTTTCATTCTGTGGGATACATTACCCATGGACAAAATCCTGTCCCGGAGCATGTAACCACAGAAGGAACAATTACCGCACCGGTGATTCCCTAAGGGTTTTTTCACATTTAGCCACTGGCTTGGAGACTGTTCACACTTCATGCGGCTACTCACTAATTGATCTCTGAGGGTGTGTGTTTTCCTAAGGCCTCCTGCACACGAACGTATTTTTTTGCGGTCCGCAAAAACGGGTCCCGTTTTTCCGTGATCCGTGACCGTTTTTTCGTCCGTGGGTCTTCCTTGATTTTTGGAGGATCCACGGACATGAAAAAAAAGTCGTTTTGGTGTCCACCTGGCCGTGCGGAGCCAAACGGATCCGTCCTGAATTACAATGCAAGTCAATGGGGACGGATCCGTTTGACGTTGACACAATATGGTGCCATTTCAAACGGATCCGTCCCCATTGACTTTCAATGTAAAGTCTGGAGTCCCTTTTATACCATCGGATCGGAGTTTTCTCCAATCCGATGGTATATTTTAACTTGAAGCGTCCCCATCACCATGGGAACGCCTCTATGTTACAATATACTGTCGGATATGAGTTAGATCGTGAAACCTCATTTCCAACAGTATATTCTAACACAGAGGCGTTCCCATGGTGATGGGGACGCTTCTAGTTAGAATATACTACAAACTGTGTACATGACTGCCCCCTGCTGCCTAGCAGCATCCGATCTCTTACAGGGGGCTGTGATCAGCACAATTAACCCTTCAGGTGCCGCACCTGAAGGGGTTAATTGTGCTATCATCTCCCCCTGTAAGAGATCAGGGCTGCCAGGCAGCAGGGGGCAGACCCCCCCCCTCCCCCCTCCCCAGTTTGAATATCATTGGTGGCCAGTGCAGCCCCCCCCCCCCCCCCTTCCTCCCTCTATTGTAATAATTCCTTGGTGGCACAGTGTGCGCCCCCCCCTTCCTCCCTCTATTGTAATAATTCGTTGGTGGCACAGTGTGCGCCCCCCCCCCCTTCCTCCCTCTATTGTAATAAATCGTTGGTGGCACAGTGTGCGCCCCCCCCCCCTTCCTCCCTCTATTGTAATCGTTGGTGGCACAGTGTGCGCCCCCCATTGGCCCCCCTCCCTCTATAGCATTAACAACATTGGTGGCCAGTGTGCGGCCTCCCATCTAGCCCCCCCCCCATCATTGGTGGCAGCGGGTTACTAGCAGTAGTGATTCATACTTACCTGGGAGCTGCGATTTCTGCTTCCGGCCGGGAGCTCCTCCTACTGGTAAGTGACAGTTCATTTAGCAATGACACTTACCAGTAGGTGGAGCTCCCGGCCAGACACAAACATCGCAGCAGCCGGCCCGGTAAGTATGAATCTTCTACTATTGTACTATTGCTAAGTAACCATGGCAACCAGCGTCCTGGTTGCCATGGTTCCCGATCGGAGCCCCAGCGATTAAACTGGGACTCCGATCGGAACTCCGCTGACACCAATGATGGGGGGGGGGGGGAGATGGGAGGCCGCACACTGGCCACCAATGTTGTTAATGCTATAGAGGGAGGGGGGGGGCGATGGGGGGCGCACACTGTGCCACCAACGAATTATTACAATAGAGGGAGGGAGGGGGGGGGGGGCGCACACTGTGCCACCAACGAATTATTACAATAGAGGAAGGGAGGGGGGGGCGCACACTGTGCCCCCAACGAAGAATTACAATAGAGGGAGGGGGGGGGGGCCGCACTGGCCACCAATGATATTTAAACTGGGGAGGGGGGGGGGAGGGTCTGCCCCCTGCTGCCTGGCAGCCCTGATCTCTTACTGGGGGCCGTGATCAGCACAATTAACCCCTTCAGGTGCCGCACCTGAAGGGGTTAATTGTGCTGATCACGGCCCCCTGTAAGAGATCGGGTGCTGCCAGGCAGCAGGGGGCAGTCTTGTACACAGTTTGTAGTGTATTCTAACTAGAAGCGTCCCCATCACCATGGGAACGCTTCTGTGTTAGAATATACTGTCGGTTCTGAGTTTTCACGAAGTGAAAACTCAGCTTTGAAAAAGCTTTTATACAGACGGATCTTCGGATCCGTCTGTATAAAAACTAACCTACGGCCACGGATCACGGACACGGATGCCAATCTTGTGTGCATCCGTGTTCTTTCACGGACCCATTGACTTGAATGGGTCCGTGAACCGTTGGCCGTGAAAAAAATAGGACAGGTCATATTTTTTTCACGGCCATGAAACACGGATCACGGATGCGGCTGCAAAACGGTGCATTTTCCGATTTTTCCACGGACCCATTGAAAGTCAATGGGTCCGTGAAAAAAAGCGGAAAACGGCACAACGGCCACGGGTGCACACAACGTTCGTGTGCAGGAGGCCTAAAGGTGATGAGGGGTTTCCTAACCGTGAATTCATCCAGGCATTTCTCACTTTTTAGTAGATCCCAATTGTCATAGATGATTTTTTTGATTGCGTCAGCCATAGGGCTGTACTTAAACACAAATACAAATCTATTTTCCTTCTCAGATTTTTTTACTCCTTTTGTGCATTTTTACCTGCCCTCCTAATAGCCTCATTTAACATTCTCAATGGATACTCCCTCTTCAACAAACGATTTTTTAGCTCTGTAGCCTGTCTCATATATCCCTAATTACTGCTGTTAATACGTTTTAGTCGCGTGAATTGCCCATACGGTATGGCCTCCCTCACGCTCCGTGGGTGGAAACTTTAACGGTGTAGAAGGGAATTCGAAGCAGTGGGTTTATGAAAACCCTCTGTTATTACTTCGCCATCTCGAATAATGACACGAACATCAAGAAATTCCAAAGTCTCACCCCCGAAGTTCAGGGTGAAAGACATGTTCATGTCATTTTCGTGATTTAAATAGGTCACAAAATATTCGCATGCTGCTCGACTTCCCCTCCACACCATGAAGACGCCATCCACGTAGCGCAAGAACATCTGGATGTTAGCTAGAAAGTTTTTTTTGTGCTGAATACATATTTACTTTCCAGGTTATTGAGGTATATATTGGCAAAGGTACACGACACTGGCGTCCCCATCGCCGTGCCGTGTACCTGCCGATACCACTGTTGACCGAACCTGAAAGCATTGTTTCTTAATATAAACAACAGCGCTTCCTCTACAAATTGGACATAAGTCTCATCCTTATTAGTGGACAACAACATATCCACGACAGCCCCTACTCCTGCTCGCTGGGGAATGCGGGTATATAGGCTCTCTACATCTAATGACACCAGGTTCCAGTCTCCCTGCTACTGGAGTCCCTCCAGTGCCAGAAGAAAGTCCTTGGTGTCCTTAAGATAGGTAACCGATTTCTTCAGGGCTGGTCTCAAGAGCCAATCTAGATACTTTGACAAAGGTTCAGTCACCGACCCGATCCCCGCCAGTGTGGTAATTGTTCCTTCTGTGGTTACATGCTCCGGGACAGGATTTTGTCCATGGGGAATGTATCCCACAGAATGAAACAATTCTTCACATGTAAAACCACATATGTTGTGTATATGGTCAAATGCGAATGCGGGGCATTTCATATAGGAAAGACAATAAGACCTATGCTGGAGAGGTTCCATGAACAGCTCAATTCCATCAAGACTAAGAAGGGCTGCCCACGTTTAATAGACCATGTATGGCAAAAACATGGGGGAAACAAAAAATGCCTGGGCTTTTCTGCAATTGAGGTGGTTCCACAATTGAAACAAGGAGGCGACAGACATCGCCTCCTTTTACAAAAAGAAGCGCAATGGATAATTCGCACAGATGCCATGGGACCCCTAGGTGTCACGGCGCCGTCTAGGAGGCGGGCACGTCCAGAGCGCGCGTGCATCATCAGTGCGTCCAGCGTCACCCGCGCTCCTGATAATACTACGTGTGCATCTATCTGCATTCATGCTAATGGTTTTAGGGCTGAGCACCGAGCTGATCACTTGGTGCTCGGCTGTGTAGTCTGTGTGAAGTCATGTGACGCTGGCCACGTCACATGACCCCTCTAGCTCCCTATTTAAACAGGCAATCTGCTGGCCACAGATTGCCTGTTATTTAGGTTCCACCTGCGATTTTGTCTTTCCTGGCGTACTGACCCCCTGCTGAACTCCTGACGATCCTCTGCTGACTCCTTTGGTACTTCACGACTCTCCTGGTATTTATGACCCCGGCTTCTCCTGACTATTCTCTGCTTGCTCCATTTGTACTTTGCAGATTTCCTGGTATTGACTCGGTCCGTTCACGTTCTGTTGTTTGTCTGTCTGTCATCCCTGCACTTATTCCAAGCTAGGGATTGCCGTCCAGTTGTCCCCTGTCATTAGGACTCGCGAGGCAAGTAGGCAGGGCCAGGGGTGAGGGTGGAGTGCAGTGGTCACTTCCCTCCCCCCTGTGTGTGTGTGTACGTGACCGTTACAGAATAACAGGCCTACTGAAACCACTGTACCATGAATCCTCTAGTGACCCTGACTGAGCATGTGTCAAACCTGACGCAGATGGTGCAGGAGCTAGGGGAGAAGATTCTTTCCCTAGAAATAGGACAATACGCCGCTGCTCCTCAGGCCTCTGGTCCGAACTTGAGCCCTCATATGAAGCCACCGATCAAGCTTCCAGAGCCCTTCTCTGGAGTTCGGAGGAAGTTTCACTCCTTTAAGGAGAGCTGTAAATTGTATTTTAGTTTACGCCCCTTGTCTTCCGGGTCGGAAAGCCAACGGGTGGGCATTGTTATTTCCCGCTTACAGGGGGATCCCCAGGAGTGGGCCTTTTCTTTACCCCCTGATGCTAGTTGTTTAACCACGGTAGAGGTTTTTTTTCAGGCTCTGGGTACCCTGTATGATGAACCAGACAGGGCCCTGGTAGCCGAAACTGCGCTGAAAGCATTGGTTCAAGGCAACCTCTCTGCGGAGGAGTATTGCACCCAATTTAGAAGGTTGTGTGTTCCCTCAGGGTGGAATGAGCCAGCTCTTAAGTGTCAATTCAGGTCAGGCCTATCTGATAATCTAAAAGACCTACTAGTGAGTTATCAGCTCCCTGAGACTCTTGAGGAGACTATGACCCTAGCAGTCCGACTCGACCGACGTGTGAGAGAAAGACGACAGAAACGACAGTTCTCTTCTCAGGTACTGGTCCAGTCTGAGGGTTGCACCAGGAGTGATGTGGAGGTCTCCTCTGAAGAACCTATGCAAATTGGGATGACCAGAGCGGATCAGCGCCGCAGACGTGGAATCTGTTTCTACTGTGGAGATCCTGACCATTGGATCAATCAGTGTCCAAAGAGGATCCTTTCTGATAAGGCTTCCAAGACAAGACCACCAAGTAACCAGGTACTCCCTGCTATTACTAAGAGTAAGCTTTTAGTTCCAATAACAATTTCTCTGGGTTCTAATAAGTGGTCGGGTCAAGCCTTTATAGATTCGGGCTCAGCGGCCAGCTTTATTGACCAGGGGTATGCTACTAGACAGGGTATTCCAATTTTTGTTTTACCCACGCCCATCCATATCATGGCCATCGACTCCACTCCCCTGGTGGGGGGTACTGTGAGGTCATGTACCTCAGAGATTTCCTTAGCTGTGGGAGTGTGCCACTTAGAGAAATGTTCCCTGTTAGTCCTAGAGAACTTACCAGTCGAGGTGGTATTGGGGATGCCGTGGCTCCAATTACACAATCCTACGATTGATTGGACCAGAGGGGAACTGGTGAGTTGGGGATCTGAGTGCGGCTCGTGTTTGGCTACAATACGGGTTGGGTTCTCTGTGGAGACTGAGGTATTACCTGCAGTCATAAAGGAGTATGCTGATGTGTTCTCGTCGTCGTCCACAGAAGCTCTTCCTCCCCATAGACCTTATGATTGCGCCATAGTCCTGGAGAAGGGGGCAAGGTTTCCTAAGGGGCGTATTTACAATCTTTCCAAACCTGAACGTGAGGCCATGGAAGATTACATTAAGGATAGTCTCATTAAGGGGCACATTAGACCCTCGGTTTCTCCCATGGGGGCAGAGTTTTTCTTTCTTAAGAAGAAGGATGGTGGTCTTAGACCCTGTATAGATTACCGGAAATTAAATGAGATCACCATCCGGAATACTTACTCCCTCCCATTGATTCCGGATTTATTTAACCAGGTATTAGGGGCGGCCTGGTTTTCTAAGATTGATTTAAGAGGAGCATACAATTTAATCTGAATCAAGGAGGGGGACGAGTGGAAAACAGCATTCAATACCCCGGCTGGTCACTTTGAATATCTCATTATGCCTTTTGGACTCAGCAATGCCCCGGTTGTGTTCCAAAATTTCATGAACGATATTCTTAGGGAGTTCTTGGGAAAATTTGTCATTGTATATCTCGACGACATTTTGAAATTTTCCCCCGATTTTAAGAGTCAAGTGTTTCATGTTAGACAGGTGTTGGAGTTGTTGAGAGAGAACCAATTATCTGCTAAACAGGAAAAATGTGTTTTTGGGGTGCAGGAGATTATATTTCTCGGACATGTTCTGACTCCCCATGCCATAAAGATGGATCCTAGCAAGGTTTTAGCGATTAAGGGATGGGTAAGACCATCATCCTTAAAGGCCTTACAACGTTTCCTTGGATTCGCTAACTACTACCGTAAGTTCATAAAGAATTTCTCGGTAATCGCTAGACCACTGACCGACCTCACTAAAAAAGGGGCGGATCTGGAAAATTGGTCTACTGAGGCCTTAGATTCATTTGAAACCCTAAAGGATGCTTTCAGTAGCGCTCCCGTTCTAACCCAGCCAGATCAGGAAAAACCTTTTATCGTGGAGGTGGATGCTTCTGAGGACGGGGCAGGAGCAGTCCTCTCGCAAGGTCCTGCTACCCTCACTTAGGCTACTTTCACACTACCGTTCTGAGCGGGTCCGTCTGATGTCTGCTCAGACGGATCCGCTCCTATAATGCAGACGTTTGTATCCACTCAGAACGGATCCGTCTGCATTATAACTTAGAAAAAATTCTAAGTGTGAAAGTAGCCTGAACGGATCCGTCCAGACTTTACATTGAAAGTCAATGGGGGACGGATCCGTTTGAAGATTGAGCCATATTGTGTCATCTTCAAACGTATCCGTCCCCATTGACTTACATTGTAAGTCTGGAAGGATCCGCTTGCCTCCGCACGGCCAGGCGGACACCCGAACGCTGCAAGCAGCGTTCAGGTGTCCACTTGCTGAGCGGAGTGGAGGCTGAACGCTGCCAGACTGATGCATTCTGAGCGGATCCGCGTCCACTCAGAATGCATTAGGGCTGGACGGATGCGTTCGGGGCCGCTTGTGAGCCCCTTCAAACGGAGCTCACGAGCGGACACCCGAACTCTAGTGTGAAAGTAGCCTAACCTGAGACCTTGTGCTTTTTTTTCCAGAAAGTTTTCCCCCTTTGAGAGAAATTATGACATAGGAAATCGGGAGTTACTGGCCATTAAGTGGGCATTTGAAGAATGGAGACATTTTCTTGAGGGGGCAAAACATTGTGTTACTGTTGTTACCGATCATAAGAACCTAATGTTTCTCGAGTCGGCTAAAAGGTTAAATCCCTGTCAGGCTAGATGGGCATTGTTTTTTACTCGCTTTAATTTTTCCATAACTTTCAGACCTGGAAGTAGAAACGTGAAGGCCGACGCACTCTCTCTGAGTTTCTGTGCGTACCAGCCTACAGAGACTCCACCTGAAACCATTTTACCAGCTAAGGTCTTCGTAGCAGCCTTGTCTCAGGACATCACGACTCTCATCAAGGCTGAACAACACCTAGCTCCGCCATCCACTCCTACAGATAAGTTGTTTGTTCCCGTACAGTTTCGTCTCCAACTGCTGGGTGAGTGTCATGACTCTGTTTTTTGTGGACATCCGGGCATTGAGGGCACTAAAGAGCTGGTTTCCAGATCATTCTGGTGGCCTACTTTAACTAGAGACGTCAAGTCTTATGTGTTGGCCTGTGAGGTTTGTGCGAGGTCTAAGACCCCTAGGACTCGCCCGGCTGGGGACCTACGACCCTTACCCATTCCCAGTAGACCCTGGTCTCATATCTCGATGGATTTTATCACTGATCTACCACCTGCAGAGGGTAAAACTGTGGTTTGGGTAGTGGTCGATAGATTCAGCAAGATTAGAAATAAAAGCAGGCACTCACCAGCTGGCAAGTCTATAAGTAGTAGCTTTATATAGTAGTATAAAATTTTTACATAAAATTTGCAATAAAATGTTCACATAAAATATTAACATAAAAAGCACTGGGGACAATAAACAGTTATGTGTCTTCCTTATATTGGCTAACTGATTGGATAATAAGCGCTAGGTCAAATCCTATAAGTGTATATGGTACATATAATAACAATAATGTCCTGTGTAAAAAATCAAGGATAAATATATTTATAGATAGATAGATATTTATCCTTGATTTTTTACACAGGACATTATTGTTATTATATGTACCATATACACTTATAGGATTTGACCTAGAGCTTATTATCCAATCAGTTAGCCAATATAAGGAAGACACATAACTGTTTATTGTCCCCAGTGCTTTTTATGTTAATATTTTATGTGAACATTTTATTGCAAATTTTATGTAAAAATTTTATACTACTATATAAAGCTACTACTTATAGACTTGCCAGCTGGTGAGTGCCTGCTTTTATTTCTAATCTATATATTTTCCATGCGGGATGAATAGGTGAATCATCCAAAAAGCAGAGCACCTTAACCACAGTAACAGATACGGGTGAGCCACGATATATATATATACTAGATTCAGCAAGATGGCTCACTTTATTCCCCTGCCTAAACTCCCGAGTGCGAAGACCCTAGCATCTTTGTTTGTGGAACAAATTGTACGTTTACATGGCATTCCAGAAAATATTGTATCTGACAGGGGTGTGCAGTTTGTGTCCAAGTTTTGGAGGGCCTTCTGTCTGAGATGCCGGATTTCTCTGCTTATCACCCTGAAAGTAATGGACAGACTGAGCGCCTCAATCAGTCGGTGGAACAATTTCTCAGGGCATATGTTGCAGATGATCAACAGTTTGCTCTGAATAACCGTGTTAATTCCTCTGCTGGGGTCTGTCCTTTTTTTTTAACTATGGCTTTCATCCTCATTTTCTTTCTGGGTCATCCGTCTCCTCCTCTAACCCTGAGGCGGATAGGCTCTCCTCTGAACTGTGCACAGTATGGGCTCGGGTTCAATCGAACCTGGAAAAGGCTCAAGATACTCAAAGAGTCAAGGCCAATAGGAGACGTTCCACGGGGGTGAACTTTCAGGTGGGTGATAAGGTGTGGTTGTCCTCTAAAAATCTTTCACTCAAAGTTGCTTCAAGAAAGTTTGCTCCTCGCTTTGTAGGGCCGTACAAAATCGTAGAGGTGATTAATCCTGTATCATTTAGGTTAGAATTGCCCAACTCGTTCCACATTTACGATGTATTTCACAAGTCCCTACTAAAAAAATACATCAAACCTATTGTACTGTCACAAGCCGCGCCTCTGCCTGTTCTGGTTAAGGATTCTGTGGAGTATGTGGTATCTAAAATTGTGGATGTCAGGAGAGTGCGTAATTCCTTGCAGTATCTGGTGCACTGGAAGGGCTATGGACCTGAGGAGAGGTCTTGGGTACCAGCTAGGGAGGTTCATGCCCCTAGACTGGTTAAGAAATTTCATGAGGATCATCCCGAGAAGACGCTGGCCACGTCACATGACCCCTCTAGCTCCCTATTTAAACAGGCAATCTGCTGGCCACAGATTGCCTGTTATTTAGGTTCCACCTGCGATTTTGTCTTTCCTGGAGTACTGACCCCCTGCTGAACTCCTGACGATCCTCTGCTGACTCCTTTGGTGCTTCACGACTCTCCTGGTATTTATGACCCCGGCTTCTCCTGACTTTTCTCTGCTTGTTCCATTTGTACTTTGCAGATTTCCTGGTATTGACTCGGTCCGTTCACGTTCTGTTGTTTGTCTGTCTGTCATCCCTGCACTTATTCCAAGCTAGGGATTGCCGTCCAGTTGTCCCCTGTCATTAGGACTCGCGAGGCAAGTAGGCAGGGCCAGGGGTGAGGGTGGAGCGCAGTGGTCACTTCCCTCCCCCCTGTGTGTGTGTGTACGTGACCGTTACACTAGGTCTAAACGATTGGAATGATCTCAGTGTATTCATTTAAATGTACTAACTGTTTTTGATGAAGTTTATTATATACGCACACAGGTGTTGCCTTTAATTGCGATTGAGGATGATTCAACGCACATGGGGTTAACTCTCACGCGCCTCCTTAAATAGGCTGGCACACCTGTATGCGTCAGCTAGGTAGCCGGAAGAAGCACGTACTGTGCGAAACGGCCGTCGCTGCCACACACCGCTCAGGCGGTTTTTGATTCAAGTGAAAGGCTTGTTTGCCCCAGCCCTGAAACGCATGTACCTATTATCACAATAAAAAAGTGATGATATGTTGAAAATCTGCGTTTGGTGAGTGCCGCTGATTTTCATTGCCTTCTCGATTATACACGGTCGTTAAAGGGCATAGTTCACAATATCCGTTTGACTGTGGGTGACGCTCATGTTGAGGATATGTCATGTTTCGTCTTAAGCGGATTAACTACTCCTCTAGTGTTGGGGCTACCCTGGTTCACTAAATATAAACCCACCATTGATTGGCAAGCAAGGCAAATAAATGGTTGGAGTGAGTTTTGCAGAGAGAATTGCGTCACGGCATCACTTTCAGAGGTTTCTACCAAGACTGTGCCATCTTTTCTCTCTGAATTTTCGGATGTGTTTTCCAAGAGTGGTGTCCAGGAGTTGCCCCCGCACTGGGAGTACGACTGCCCTATTAATCTCATCCCAGGCGCCAAGCTGCCAAAATCACGACTATACAATCTCTCCCAGCCTGAAAGGGTCGCTATGCGTACCTACAGTCAGGTCCATAAATATTGGGACAATGACGCAATTCTAACATTTTTGTCTCCATACACCACCATAAAGGATTTGAAATGAAATGAACAAGATGTGCTTTAACTGCAGACTGTCAGCTTTAATTTGAGGGTATTTACATCCAAATCAGGTGAACGGTGTAGGAATTACAACAGTTTGCATATGTGCCTCTCACTTGTTAAAGAACCAAAAGTAATGGGACAGAATAATAATCATAAATCAAACTTTCACTTTTTAATACATGGTTGCAAATCCTTTGCAGTCAATTACAGCCTGAAGTCTGGAACGCATAGACATCACCAGATGCTGGGTTTCATCCCTGGTGATGCTCTGCCAGGCCTCTACTGCAACTGTCTTCAGTTCCTGCTTGTTCTTGGGACATTTTCCCTTCAGTTTTGTCTTCAGCAAGTGAAATGCATGCTCAATCGGATTCAGGTCAGGTGATTGACTTAGCCATTGCATAACATTCCACTTCTTTCCCTTAAAAAACTCTTTGGTTGCTTTTGCAGTATGCTTTGGGTCATTGTCCATCTGCACTGTGAAGCGCCGTCCAATGAGTTCTGAAGCATTTGGCTGAATATGAGCAGATAATATTGCCCGAAACACTTCAGAATTCATCCTGCTGCTTTTGTCAGCAGTCACATCATCAATAAATACAAGAGAACCAGTTCCATTGGCAGCCATACATGCCCACACCATGACACTACCACCACCATGCTTCACTGATGAGGTGGTATGCTCAGGATCATGAGCAGTTCCTTTCCTTCTCCATACTCTTCTCTTCCCATCACTCTGGTACAAGTTGATCTTGGTCTCATCTGTCCATAGGATGTTGTTCCAGAACTGTGAAGGCTTTTTTAGATGTCGTTTGGCAAACTCTAATCTGGCCTTCCTGTTTTTGAGGCTCACCAATGGTTTACATCTTGTGGTGAACCCTCTGTATTCACTCTGGTGAAGTCTTCTCTTGATTGTTGACTTTGACACACATACGCCTACCTCCTGGAGAGTGTTCTTGATCTGGCAAACAGTTGTGACGGGTGCTTTCTTCACCAGGGAAAGAATTCTTCAGTAATCCACCACAGTTGTTTTCTGTTGTCTTCCGGGTCTTTTGGTGTTGCTGAGCTCACCGGTGCGTTCCTTCTTTTTAAGAATGTTCCAAACAGTTGGTTTGGCCGCGCCTAATGTTTTTGCTATCCCTCTGATGTTTTTTTTTTTTTTTTTTTCAGCCTAATGAAGACTTGCTTCACTGATAGTGACAGCTCTTTGGATCTCATCTTGAGAGTTGACAGCAACAGATTCCAAATGCAAATAGCACACTTGAAATGAACTCTGGACTTTTTATCTGCTTATTGTAATTAGCATAATGAGGAAATAACACACACCTGGCCATGGAACAGCTGACAAGCCAATTGTCCCATTACTTTTGGTTCCTTAACAAGTGGGAGGCACATATGCAAACTGTTGTAATTCCTACACCGTTCACCTAATTTGGATGTAAATACCCTCAAATTAAAGCTGACAGTCTGCAGTTAAAGCACGTCTTGTTCTTTTCATTTTAAATCCATTGTGGTGGTGTATAGAGCCAAAAATGTTAGAATTGTGTCGATGTCCCAATATTTATGGACCTGACTGTATATCTCTGAGAGCCTGAGAAAGGGACACATCCAACCCTCAAAGTCACCTGTTGCCGCTGGGATTTTTTTTGTTAAGAAAAAAGATGCTTCTTTAAGACCTTGTCTGGATTTCAGGGAGCTGAACCGTATCACGATTCGTGACCCATATCCGCTTCCTCTGATCCCCGACCTGTTTAACCAGATTGTTGGGGCTAAAGTTTTTTCTAAGTTGGATTTAAGAGGGGCATACAACCTAGTCAGGGTCAGGGAAGGGGACGAATGTAAGATGGCCTTCAATGCCCCTGAGGGTCATTTCGAGAATTTGGTTATGCCCTTTGATTTGATGAATGCTCCGGCCGTCTTCCAACATTTTGTGAACAGCATTTTTTATCATTTAATGGGGAAATTTGTACTGGTGTATTTGGATGACATTTTGATTTTTTTCTCCTGATTTCAAGACTCATCGGGACCACCTATGTCAGGTCTTGCTGATTCTGCGGGAGAATAAATTGTACGCTAAACTGGAAAAATGTGTGTTTGCGGTTTCGGAGATTCAATTTCTTGGTTTTCTTCTCTCCGCTTCTGGTTTTCGGATGGACCCTGAGAAGGTCTGCTCTGTGCTTGATTGGGAGCTTCCTGAGAATCAGAAGGCACTGATGCGGTTTTTGGGTTTTGCCAATTATTACAGAAAGTTAATTTTTAATTATTCCTCTGTTGTTAAGTCACTCACTGATATGACTAAAAAGGGGGTGAATTTTTCCTCGTGGTCGGAAGATGCGCTTAAAGCCTTTTCTAGTATTAAAGAGAGTTTTGCTTCCGCTCCCATTTTGGTACAACCTGATGTCTCTCTACCTTTTATTGTTGAGGTGGATGCTTCTGAGGTGGGTGTGGGTGCGGTCTTATCTCAGGGTCCCTCTCCTGCCAAATGGCGACAGTGTGCCTTTTTCTCAAGGAAACTATCCTCTGCAGAGAGAAATTACGATGTGGGAGACAGGGAGATAGGGAGTTGTTGGCCACCAAATTAGCTTTTGAGGAATGGCGCCTTTGGTTAGAGGGAGCCAGACACCCTATTACTGTGTTTACCGACCATAAGAATCTAGCCAACTTGGAATCGGCCAAGCGTCTGAACCCGAGACAGGCCAGATGGTCTTTGTTCTTTTCTAGGTTTAATTTTGTTGTTACGTTCCGCCCTGGGGTTAAAAATGTGAAGGCGGATGTCCTGTCATGTTGTTTTCCGGGAGGGGGGAACTTTGAAGACCCAGGTCCCATTTTGGCTGAAGGGGTGGTCGTCTCTGTTCTTTATCCTGATTTGGAGGCAGAGGTTCAGGCAGCCCAGGCAGAGGCTCCTGATCTTTGTCCTTCTGGGAGGTTGTTTGTGCCTCTCGCTTTACGACACAAGGTTTTTATGGAGCACCACGATACTGTCCTTGCTGGGCACCCGGGAAGTAGAGCCACAGTGGATCTCATTGCTCAGAGATTCTGGTGGCCGGCTCTTCGTAAGACGGTTGAGGGTTTTGTGGCAGCCTGTGAGACCTGCGCTCATGCCAAGGTCGCTCATTCACGGCCATCGGGTTCTCTCCTCCCGTTACCCATTCTTTCCCGTCCTTGGACGCATCTGTTCATGGACTTCATTATGGACCTGCCTCGTTTCTCGGGGAAGACTGTGATTCTTGTGGTAGTGGACCGTTTTAGCAAAATGGCACATTTCATTCCCTTTCCTGGGTTACCCAATGCTGAGATGCTGGAGCAAGCATTTGTTGATCATGTTGTTAAATTGTATGGCATTCCTTCAGACATCGTTTCTGATAGGGGCACGCAATTTGTTTCCAGATTCTGGAAGGCCTTCTGTTCTCGCTTGGGGGTTCGGTTGTCACCCGCAGTCGAATGGTCAGACCGAACAGGTCAATCAGAATCTGGAGTCATATCTGCGCTGTTTTGTGGCGGAGAATCAGGAGGATTGGTATTCTTTTTTGTCCCTTGCTGAGTTTGCTTTAAATAACTGTCGCCTGGAGTCCTCTGATAAGTCACCATTGTTTGGTGCATATGGGTTTCATCCGCAGTTTGGGACATTCTCTGGAGAGGGGTCTTCTGGTTTACCTGATGAGGAGAGATTTTGCTCATCTTTGTCATTTATTTGGCAAAAGATTCAGGATAATCTGAAGAGGATGAGGGAGAGATATAAGCATGTGGCGGATAAGAGACGTGTGCCTGGTCCGGGCCTGAATGTGGGTGATCTGGTGTGGTTGTCTACAAAGAATATCAAACTGAAGGTTCCCTCCTGGAAGTTGGGTCCTAAGTTTATTGGGCCTTACAAGATCTTGTCCGTCATCAATCCCGTTGCCTTCCGTCTTGATTTTCCTCAGACTTGGAAGATCCATAATGTTTTTCACAAGTCCCTATTAAAACCTTATGTCCAACCCACTGTAACCTCCTCTTTGCCTCCTCCTCCGAATATTGTTGATGGTAATCTTGAATTTCAGGTCTCTAGGATTGTGGATTCTTGCATTATCCGCGGTTCTCTTCAGTACCTCGTTCATTGGGAGGGTTATGGTCCTGAGGAGAGGATGTGGGTCCCAGTGGCAGACATTAAGGCACCTCGTCTCATCAGGGCTTTCCATAGGTCTCATCCTGAGAAGGTGGGCTCTGAGTGTCCGGAGTCCACCCGTAGAGGGAGGGGTACTGTCACCGCCAGTTCTGTGAGAAGGTCTGGCAGACGTTCTTCTCTACCTCTTGAATGATGTTCTTTGTTTTGGTTTCACTTTCTCATCTCCTTTCCTTCTGCCAGGTGTCACTTATTTTGACTAATCGTCTTCCTTTATAATCCCTCCCATACTGCCTCACTTTGTGGTTTATACTACTTCCTGGATGAAGTGTTCACTGCTGGAGGCTGCTTCTGCTGTTTGCTCAGATAAGTCCTTTACTTTATTGTGTTTCCTTGCTGGCTTGATTCTAGGTGACCCTTACTCCGTCCGTATTAAGTGCAGGGAGCCGGTGGTTGTGTCCCCTCACTATTATAGGGTTTTCAGGTGTCACACAGACTTAGGTACGTGGGCATGCAATCGTCTACCATCGAGACCCTTGCATGTGCATAGCAGTCAGGGAGAGCTCTTAGGGTTTTATAGGGCTCACCTATAAGCTCCTTAGTTTGGGATCAAGTCAGTTGCTCGTTTATTTATAAGTTCCAGCTATCTGCAAACTTCACCAGTGACAACAGGCCCCAAACATTAGACATTCAATGGACATTCAAGTGATTATGTGACTGGAGGTATATTAGACTGTCAATGGATATAAATTTTATTGCAGGCCAGTGAAATAGAGGCCCCAAAAATTATTTATTCACCCTACAGAAAAGAACAATTAAAAATGTGGCTGGAGGTACATTAGGCGGTCACCGTATAGAAATATTACTGTTGGCCAGTTAGATTACATGCCCCAAAAATTATGCATTCACCGGACAGAAAACATCAAGTGATTATGTGGCTGGAGGTATATTAGATAGTCATTGGATATCAATTTTACTGCAGGACAGTGGAGTACAGGCCCCAAACATTATGCATACACCGGACAGAAAACATCAAGTGATTATGTAGCTGGAGGTATATTAGACAGTCATTGGATATCAATTTTACTGTTGGCCAGTGGAGTTCAGGCTCCAAACATTAAGCATTCACCAGACAGAAAACATCAAGTGATTATGTGGCTAGAGGTATATTAGCCTGTCAATGGATATCAATTTTATTGAAGGCCAGTGGACTACAGGCCCCAAAAATTATTTATTCACCGTACATGAAAGAACAATTGAAAATGTGGCTGGAGGTACATTAGGCGGTCACCGTATAACAATACTACTGTTGGCCAGTTGATAACAGGCCCCAAAAATTAGGCATTCACCGGACAGAAAACATCAAGTGATTATGTGGCTGGAGGTATATTAGATAGTCATTGGATATCAATTTTCCTTTTGGCCAGTGGAGTACAGGCTCCAAACATTAGGCATTCACGGGACAGAAAACATAAAGTGATTATGTGGCTAGACGTATATTATACTGTCAATGGATATCAATTTTATTGCAGGCCAGTGGACTACAGGCCCCAAAAATTATTTATTCACCGTACATGAAAGAACAATTGAAAACGTGGCTGGAGGTACATTAGGCGGTCACCGTATAACAATACTACTGTTGGCCAGTTAGATTACAGGCCCCACAAATTATGCATTCCCCGGACAGAAAACATCAAGTGATTATGTGGCTGGAGGTACACTCACCTAAAGAATTATTAGGAACACCATACTAATACGGTGTTGGACCCCCCTTTGCCTTCAGAACTGCCTTAATTCTACGTGGCATTGATTCAACAAGGTGCTGATAGCATTCTTTAGAAATGTTGGCCCATATTGATAGGATAGCATCTTGCAGTTGATGGAGATTTGAGGGATGCACATCCAGGGCACGAAGCTCCTGTTCCACCACATCCCAAAGATGCTCTATTGGGTTGAGATCTGGTGACTGTGGAGGCCATTTTAGTACAGTGAACTCATTGTCATGTTCAAGAAACCAATTTGAAATTATTCGAGCTTTGTGACATGGTGCATTATCCTGCTGGAAGTAGCCATCAGAGGATGGATACATGTTCTCATTCTGTTTACGCCAAATTCGGACTCTACCATTTGAATGTCTCAACAGAAATCGAGACTCATCAGACCAGGCAACATTTTTCCAGTCTTCAACAGTCCAATTTTGGTGAGCTCGTGCAAATTGTAGCCTCTTTTTCCTATTTGTAGTGGAGATGAGTGGTACCCGGTGGGGTCTTCTGCTGTTGTAGCCCATCCGCCTCAAGGTTGTGCGTGTTGTGGCTTCACAAAAGCTTTGCTGCATACCTCGGTTGTAACGAGTGGTTATTTCAGTCAACATTGCTCTTCTATCAGCTTGAATCAGTCGGCCCATTCTCCTCTGACCTCTAGCATCCACAAGGCATTTTTGCCCACAGGACTGCCGCATACTGGATGTTTTTCACTTTTCACACCATTCTTTGTAAACCCTAGAAAAGGTTGTGCTTGAAAATCCCAGTAACTGAGCAGATTGTGAAATACTCAGAGCGGCCCGTCTGGCACCAACAACCATGCCACGCTCAAAATTGCTTAAATCACCTTTCTTTCCCATTCTGACATTCAGTTTGGAGTTCAGGAGATTGTCTTGACCAGGACCACACCCCTAAATGCATTGAAGCAACTGCCATGTGATTGGTTGACTAGATAATTGCATTAATGAGAAATAGAACAGGTGTTCCTAATAATTCTTTAGGTGAGTGTATATGACTAGACAAGCTTTTAAATACAAGGAAAAAACAAGAGAACTAAAGCTCATAGACGTCCAATAATGAAAAATAGTATACTTTATTAATTACAAAAAATCTATGGATAATAAATACCATAAAACAAGGGGGATAGGGAGCACAAACACCATCCCAGCATTTCAATGTCGACATGTGTAACATCAGCAATGATAAGCACGAAAATTAATAAAATTAATAAAAATGAGTCCTAATATAGAAACATCATGGCATTAGCGGGCAATATGACTATAACAGGTAGTGTCCCCAGGAGGTATTCACACAGGGAACCGCAACGAAAAGCGGCTGTATGAGCCCACCAGGGCTATATCCTGCCTATATAACAAAAAGTCATAAGTGTGGATGGAAATGAATGGACTCACCAAAAGATAACAGCGACCTGAATGCCTGGGATGGCGTTACCCCGAAGCGCGTTTCTGCGTACCTTCGTCAGGGAATACGCCGAAACGCGTGTCGGGGTAACGCCATCCCAGGCATTCAGGCCGCTGTTATCTTTTGGTATCGCCGGTGGGTAGGGGGGTACTTCCTTTTTCTCTCCAGTGTTTGGGAGATGGAGAGATGAATGCTTCCGTGGGACATTGTGGAGATGCTTGGTGACCCAGGTGGTGGTGTTGCTGGCAGATCCTCTGTTTGTGGAGTGGCAGGTGCCATTGTCACTCCAGATGTGGATGAAGAGGTCGAGACTGCAGCAGAAGAGGAAGCAGGAGGAGCCAGAGACCTTTCTTGGTTTTTGAGGTGTCTACTCCACTGTAGTTCATGCTTTGCACTTAAATGCCTGGTCATGCAGGTGTCACGGCTGAGGATGGGGAAAACCCTCAGCCGTGCGGTATTAGAAGATGGATGGTCTGAGCATGGCCAGGACAGGAATAAGGGAGAAGGTCACCTCCTACACATCCCTAATTCTGACCCTGTCTCCTAGCCATATGAGCCGACCCTGATGGTGGGAGGGCTCATACACTGGAACCTGATATTCCTGCTCGCCCTCAGGGTGGCCCTGGACTAGAAGCTGGGTAGACAGCCCGTTCCTCCTGGACACGGAGGAACAGGAGTCTAATAATGGCCAGGCTACATAGAAAGGGGAACATGAACAGACATATGGCAGTGACAGGTAAGTGAGACTAGCACCACACTTACCTGCCACAGACACACCACCTGGAACCCACGTGCATGTGCTGCTATCCACAAACAACACACAGGACACCGCACACACAGACATCACACGGGAACCCAGGAAACCATATTCTGCAATAAATAAAGACCAAACTGACACCTTCTAAACACCATACATAACTTAAACTTGCTTATGACCACAAGGGTGGCCCTCACTGGCAGGTGGTATAAAAGTAGGAGGATGAGTCCAGCAGACCATGGCTGAAGTACCCCCCTGACTACTGCTCTCAGCAGAGGCTATATAGGCCCAAGTAGCCACACCCACACAGACACACCCAGTGTTCACACACACAGAAGGGAATTAACCCTTCACACACCAGGGAAGGGAAGACAGCAACTTAAAGGGAAAGTGCACACAACTCAAACCCTTTGCACACCAGACATACAAAAGACACACCTAACAAACATAGGTTGCCAGGTGCAACCGCATGCACATTGCAGAAAGCTGCCTAGCACCAGCTCAGGCTGCTAAACTGCAAACTAACTACATGTTGCCAGCGGCAACTACAAGTGAGGCAACATACAAGCGGCCCTCACCTGTGGTTGAACAACCAAACTAGACCGCAGGCAACAGCATGCGGATACAGGAGTCACGACCATGACCATGGTCGTGACAGCAGGTTGTGCTCAGGTTGAGAACGTTTATGCCTTGCTTCAGGCTCTGATTGCACTGTGTGCAAACTACTCGTGTCTTGTCATCAGTACATTGTCTGAAGAACTGCCAGGCCAAGGAACTCCTTGGAGCTGGCTTTGGTGTGCTCGGTCCCTTGCTGCGGTGGGCAGTAACAGGCGTACGCTGCTCCCTCTTCTGCTGTGCTGGTGGCTCTGTGCGACCACCGCCTCTTCCTCCGAACTACATAGGTCGCTTGCATGACATTGATTCCATGTGGGGTCGAGGACCTTATCGTCTTCCACATCATCTTCCACCAAGTCTTCACCCCTGCCCTTCTTGTCAGTCTGCACACTTTTGAAAGCCCCAGCAGTTGGCACCTGTGTTTCGTCATCATCCGAGACGTGCTGTGATGGTCCTCCCATGTGCTCATCTTGAAACATAAGTGGTTGGGCATCGGTGCACTCAATCTCTTCCACTTCTGGGGCAGGGATAGGTGGATGGCCCTGGGAAACGCTGCTAACAGAGTCAACAAAAAGCAGAAGAGCATGCTGCATGACTTGGGGCTCAGACTGCTTGGCTGATTTGCAAGGGGGTGAGGTGAAAGACTGATGGACATCGGCTGCAGGTGCCAACTCTGATCTTTAAGCAGGAGACTGGGTGGGAGACAATGTGAAGGAACTGGAGGCAATTAAAGTTTTGTGCCCAAAATGGTTGTTTTTCAGATATCTGAATAGAACCACAGTGCCTAAAGTGTGTATCTCACAATGACATATGCAGCAAAGGCTGCAAAATTAAGTTTTTGGCCCAAAATTGGTGTTTGCTTAATAACAGAATATGACAGCAGTATATAAACCTTGAATTTCATACGTTCGGATGCAGCAAGGGCTGTAAAATTGTGTATTTTGCCCAAAAATACTGTTTTATTAATAGAAGAATATAACCACAGTATCTAAAGGGTGTATCTCACACGTCCTGATCCAGACTAGGCCGGAATTTAAGTTTTTTGCCCAAAATGGCTGTTTTTCAAATTATTGAATAGAACTACAGTATCTATAGGGTGTATCTCACACGTACTGATCCAGAATTGGCCAGAATTTAAGTTTTGTGCACAAATTGGCTGTTTTTTAAATAACTGAATATAACCACAGTATCTAAAGTGTGTATCTCACAATGACATATGCAGCAAAGGCTGCAAAATTACGTTTTTTGCCCAAAAAGGGTGTTTGTTTAATAACTGAATATGACAGCAGTATATAACCCTTGAATTTCACACGTGCTGATGCTGCAAGGGCTGTAAAATTGTGTATTTTGCCAAAAAAGGGTGTTTTTAAAAACCCAGAAAATTATGGCTGTATTTCTAGCTTAAATTGCCCACTGAATAATCCTGCAAAGGCACCATATGTTGGATATTGCCAAAAAAAATTGTTTTTTCAAAGCCAAAAAATTATGAAATTTTTTAAAACTTGTTTTTAACAATCACAGATGCAGCAAGGGCTGCAATAATAAGTATTGTGCAAAAAAAGGTTGTTTTTTTATAACAGAATATGAAAGCTGTATATAACAATTGAATTTCACACGTGCAGATGCATCAAGGGCTGTAAAATAGTGTATTTTGCACAAAAAGGGTGTTTGTAAAAACCCAGAAAATTATGGCTGTATTTCTAGATGTTGTATATTGCTAAAAAAGGGTGATTTTTTTTACAACCAGATTATTATTGCAGTATTTCAAGCTTGGATTTGAATGTCACAACAGCTCAGATGCCGTGCTGGTGCACTGAGCTTGCATTAAATGGCCGCCGCCGCCCACCTAACTAACAGACTGATAAAAGTAATTTTTTCCTGTCACTGGGCTCAGGGCAGGGTAAAAAGATTGTGCACTGCACCCACACAACTATATCTATGTAGACCGCTGAGTTAAATTGGAGTTCTGATCACAGATTCTCTCCTATTCTCTCCCTGAAATCACCAGCAGCAGCATCCTCTCCCTACACTAGTATCAGCAGAGTAACGTGCAGCGCTACGTGACTCCAGCTTATATAGTGGCTGGGTCACATGCTGCACTGGCCAATCACAGCCATGCTATTAGTAGGCATGGCTGTGATGGCTTCTAAGGTCACACAGTTAAACGCTTGTTGATTGGCTGCTCTGCAGCCTTTCAAAATGCGCCAAGAAATCGCCGAACACCGAACCTGAACTTTTACTGAAATGTTCGGGTTCGGGTCTGGAGTCCAAAAATCCAAAAGTTCGGTACTGGAGCAGTTTTGCAAGGAGTAGTGGGCAAAAATCCTAGTGGTAAGATGTGACAAGCTCATAGAGGCTTATCGAAAGCGACTTGGAGCTGTGATTGCCGCAAAAGGTGGCTCTACAAAGTATTGACTTTAGGGGGGTGAATAGTTATGCACATTGACTTTTTCTGTTATTTTGTCTTATTTGTTGTTTGTTTCACAATAAAAAAATAAAATAACAAAAACATCTTCAAAGTTGTGGGCATGTTCTGTAAATTAAATTATGCAAATCCTCAAGCAATCCATGTTAATTCCATGTTGTGAGGCACCAAAATACGAAAAAAAGTCAAGGGGGTGAATACTTTTGCAAGGCATTGTATATATATAATTAAAGGGGTTATACTGCTTTTTTTACTATTCTAACTCTGACTGGCTCTCTTCATTCAGCAGTCTTCTGGTTCCTATTATGTAAACTGCTAGATAGACTGGGTCAAATGAGTTGCTACTGTCAATGATTGACCTCACTAGTGCCGTGTCCCCAAGTAATCCAGTAGTGACATTCTGCAAGTCATTGGCTGTAGTGATGCAATTGAACATGTTTATGGGTAGCCAGGTAACTATAACAAGCAGATGAGCCCCTGAGAAGCCAATGCAGAAGATGAGAGTGGTACTAGCCCTGAAGTGTTGTGTCACCGTGCACTCCCTTAGGCCATTGCTCTCTGGGGATCAGTGCCGTGGAAAGGTAGTTTTGAAGAATCAGGAAAAAAATTTATGTAGTAACTTCAGATACATTTAATAGCAGAAAATTCCAGGTGCATTTCTCTGGCACGAGTAAGGATTATGGAGGCAGGTTGGATGGCTGCAACTTAGCACTAGTGTAGTAGTGGTCTCACGGGTAGACTGGCATTAGACCCTACAGGTAAATATTCCAGGGGGTCGCCCAAGCCCTCCTTTCTGCCAGTGACCACACATGCCCTTCTGAATTCCACTGTTGTGGCCTGCATCTCACCATATCTTAATCAGAGACAACTGGAGGAATAGACGGACAGAAAATGGCAGCTATTCATGGCCGCCACAGAGGGACAGCTTTTGAGGCAGTATATTGTGGTGTGGTATCTGGTTCTGCTGGGACTGTATTTTGCGCTATGGTATTTCTGTCCTCTCCTACTTGTGTTGCCCTGCATTCTCTCAATTAAGGTCCGCCAACAACACGGGTCTACTTTTAGTTTATTTTTTCCAAGAACACTTTAAGTTGCCAGTCTGCTCCTGACTGGCCTAGGAGTATTCTGGGTGATGGGTGTTTTAGTCATAGTCCCTCCCAATACATGTACGGTGGATGTCGGGTCTTTAAGGATGTCCCCAGATCTGTAGCAGAGCGGGTGCCATTGCAACCAGGTGCCTGCTGTTTCATACAGCAGACACCCGTAGCTAATGTCCGTGATCAGCGGTAATGCAAACCACAGACATTTAACTCCTCAGATGCCTTGGTCAAGCATAACCACTGTTCCTGAGAGTGCTCAAAACCGTAAACGTGCACTTCCAGTTCTGGCGCATTTATCCCCTGCGGTGATCTGGGAAATCACACTGAGGTAATAATGAACCAGAGGCTTCAAGGCTCATTATTAGTATAGCCCAGTTCAGGCCAGCAGGTGGCAGTTCTGAACTGGGATATATCAATTTCTGTACAGAATAATGGATCATCTTTCATTATTCTGTACAAGTTGCAATCTGATGATTGCAAGTTGTGGTCCATTTAGGGACCTAACAAAAAGTAAAAAAAAAAAAAATGTATAAAAAATTTAAAGAAAAAAAATACCTTTTCTCAAAGTAAATATACAATTTTAAAAAATAACATCATAGTCATCACTGCATGTGAAAATGCCCATATTATCAAAATATCAAACAAGCAGCCCATGCTATGAATGGAGTAAGAGAAAAAAAAAATTCACCAATTCACCATTCTTTCATCACGTTATCTATCAAAAAAATGTAATGAAAAGTGATCAAAAAGTCATACACATTCAAAAAATGGCATTAAAAACTACAGAATTTCCTGCAAAAAATGAGCCCTCATACATCTTCATAGACATGACTATATAAAAGTTATGGGGGTCAGAATATGAAAATAGTATTAAAATGCAAGAAAAACTACAATGTGTGGTACCACTGGATTCATATTGACATCGCAAATGAAAAGCACAAGACAGTTTTACCATATAGCGCTGTAAAAAAAAAAAATTGTTTTTCCCGCTTCCCACTATGGTACATCCTATGTAATATTAAGTGGTGGCATTAGAAAGTACAACTTGTCATGCAAAAAAGAGACCTGAAATGGCTATGTGAACGGAAAAATAAAAAAGTTATGGCTCTGGAAAGGCAGGGAGCAAAAAAATTATATGCAAAATTTGCCATGCCAGGGAAAGGTTAATGTTGATTGAAGCTATTCACTCTGCTGTCTGTATTCTCAAGGATTTGTGTCTAAATGAAGTTGATCTCTCTGTAGAATCCGTAACAGGAGCAGGAGTTCTGCAGTGTGCTTCCTCTCCCTTCTGACCAGCCCACTCCCACCAAGAGAAGAGGGACAGGGTAGTTAGCCCTGTTCCATGTCAACCATTCCTTACTAGAAGTTATGGCAAAATAACATAAACAATATACAGTACAGACCAAAAGTTTGGACACACCTTCTCATTCAAAGAGTTTTCTTTATTTCCATGACTATGAAGGCATCAAAACTGTGAATTAACACATGTGGAATTATATACATAACAAACAAGTGTGAAACAACTGAAAATATGTCATATTCTAGGTTCTTCGAAGTAGCCACCTTTTGCTTTGATTACTGCTTTGCACACTCTTGGCATTCTCTTGATGAGCTTCAAGAGGTAGTCCCCTGAAATGGTCTTCCAACAGTCTTGAAGGAGTTCCCAGAGATGCTTAGCACTTGTTGGCCCTTTTGCCCTCATTCTGCGGTCCAGCTCACCCCAAACCATCTCGACTGGGTTCAGGTCCGGTGACTGTGGAGGCCAGGTCATCTGGCGCAGCACCCCATCACTCTCCTTCATGGTCAAATAGCCCTTACTTTCAAAGTTTTCCCAATTTTTCGGCTGACTGACTGACCTTAATTTCTTAAAGTAATGATGGCCACTCGTTTTTCTTTACTAAGCTGCCTTTTTCTTGCCATAATACAAATTCTAACATCCATTCAGTAGGACTATCAGCTGTGTATCCACCTGACTTCTCCTCAACGCAACTGATGGTCCCAACCCCATCTATAAGGCAAGAAATCCCACTTATTAAACCTGACAGGGCACACCTGTGAAGTGAAAACCATTTCAGGGGACTACCTCTTGAAGCTCATCAAGAAAATGCCAAGAGTGTGCAAAGCAGCAATCAAAGCAAAAGGTGGCTACTTTGAAGAACCTAGAATATGGCATATTTTCTGTTGTTTCACACTTGTTTGTTATGTATATAATTCCACATGTGTTAATTCATAGTTTTGATACCTACAGTGTGAATCTACAATTTTCATAGTCATGAAAATAAAGAAAACTCTTTGAATGAGAAGGTGTGTCCAAACTTTTGGTCTGTACTGTAGATATATATATATATATATATATATATATATATATATCAATACAATACAAAACGACATACACAACAATTGTAGATATCTCCAGGGCTGGGGTACAGCATGTGCCTTAGAAAAAAATCCACCACCGGACAGAATAAAGCACTCTCTAACTGGCATTAGTGAGTGGCACCCCAAGTGGAAGTTTGAGGCACCATTTTAATGTATGCAGGGCATGCAAGTGATGGTGCCTCTTATTCAGATCGGCTTAACCACAATACTTTATTGCCAAAAGATGCCATGGCCGAATCTACATATATCTTCAGACCAATTGAGCTAAGAAGAGCCTTTTAAGAAATACTGTACAATCCATAATCTGAATCTGGCCCCAAACAGAAGTTCACGGCACTTCTCAGCTGGAGTGATAGAATCCACTGTTATGTTTTATGAAGAGCACCTAATGGATACGAATTTTTAAGTCACAAATGTTCTCTTTTTTTTTTTTTAGGAAAAAGGGTTTGCCTGGGAGAAGGACTTGCTCGCATGGAACTGTTTCTTTTCCTTACAACCATTCTCCAGAACTTCACATTAAAATCAGATACGCAGTTCACAGAATGTGACATTGTCCCCCGAATGACTGGATTTGCAAATGTCCCCATAGATTACCAGATGTCATTTGTTCCTCGTGTGGCATAGGTTAAACGGAAACCATCATCAAGATCATTCAAATTGTATAGTTTGGAAATGAACTGGATTTTGCTGTTGTAAGCAATATGTGATTTTTAATTAGACTTTTAATAAAAATGCCTGCAGGGCTTTGTCTCTTTAAAGAATACAATGGTTAAAAATAAAGATAAAAAAAAAAAAACTGACTTGGTAAATTTATTTGTTCACATTTGAGTCATGGCTTCTGTTCACAATGGAAGCTATCGAGCTTTACTTATTCTGTTGCATAATAGATTCTATTTACTGGAGTTCATCAGAGTTTATGAAAGTTTTCTGGCAATGATGGCATTGCATGACAAAAACACGGATTAAAAGCCAAGAACAGCAATGCAAACACTGCCACATACACATACTGTACTGTACATTACCTACCTCTACAATACAGGTTCTGATCTGCTCCACACTATACAATACAATATCTGATCTCCTGCACACTGTAAAATACAAGATCAGATCTCCTCCATACAGAAAAATACAGGACCTGATCGCCTCCATACCATACAATACAGGTTCTAATTTCCCCCATACTGTACAATACAATATTTGATCTCCTCTACACTGTACAATACAGGGCCTAATCTCCTCCTCACTGTACAATACAAGATCTGATTTCCTCTACACTGTATAATACTGGATCTGATCTCCTCCACATCGTATAATACAGGATCTGGCCTTATCCACACTGTACAATACAAGATCTGATCTCCCCCACGTTGTACAAAAGATTTTTAATTTCTATTAATTTTAATAGAAATATAATGAAAATATTGCGGCTCACCCGTTTGGTTTCTGAATTTAGGTGCACCGTTATTTGCACGCCCCACCGTCCGTGTTCTTTCCCAGCACTGGGAGATTCATTTCAGTATCATTACAGATCAATTCTGCTTTCAGTTTGCTATTCCTGTTATTAATTAGGTAACAGCACCATGCAGCGGTGGTAAAAATGTATTACACTTGTTTTTCTTGTTAATAAAGTTTATTGTATTGTTGGGAGGTGCTAAGCATTGCGGGTAGTGCAAGGCATTCTGGGAAAGAGAATCCCAGTCTCAATTTTACAGGACATCAGCAGAGCTGTTCCATGCAGCTCTCCTTCTAAAACACCACCATTTTTGTGCAAGTATATCTGGTGAGCGAGATCTGCCTTGTATCAGGAATATGTTATGCAGTGATGTTTAGCTAGCTTTAGTGTTACTCAGGGAACATGTTGTAGCTGTTAGATATTAGATATGTAATCCTATGTATAGACAGCCATTTTGGGACATTTGCTCAGAGTTAATGTAATGTTGTAGTACATGCTGTTCTATGCTTCCTGCTGTACATGCTATCTTGTATGCGTTATACTTATACAAGCTATTTGTATTCTTGTAGTTTTACCAATTCACAATCCTGTTGACCAATAAACAAGTTAGACTACAGAAAACAGTCCTCTTATTTGGGAGACAGGAATGGTTTATACTGAATGTCAGACTTCACACTGTGTGAACGTGTATGAAGACAGAACAGTAAAAAAGATGCTAGTCACCAGTGATAGTGGATCTGACTACACATGCGGCCCTGCGTATAAGATTGCAATGGCTGCCATACAGTCACAATAAGTGAGAGTGCAGCCCCCAGCAAGTGCAGCACGATCCATACCACGCTGAAGTCCGTCCCTACCTAGACTGAGTCCGCACAGAGACATTAAGCAGCCAGCAAACAGGCACACAATGTCCGCTATCCAGGCATCATTATACAGGACCAGGTCACGAGCAAGCTGCTCTAGCAAGTTCTCAATAAGAGAAAAGGCTGATCTTTCCCGTGCAGAAGCTGAGGCTGCAAAAGCAAGGTCTTCCTTTGCAGCACAAGAGATGCAACTAAAGGAAGAGAGAGCACGCCGGCAAGCGGCAATGGAAGAAAAGAGAGCACGATTGCAAGCAGCACTGGAAGAAGAGACAGCATGCCTGCAAGCATCACTGGAAAAGCTCACCACTGAGAAAGAAGCAGCAGCCACAGTAGTCAAAGCAGAGTTCCTAGAAGCCTTGGAGTTCCCCGACTCAGAAAAACTGACCTGGATGTGCAAGATTCAACACATTGTGTCTCAGAATGCGTCCATCAGCATCCCAAGACAGATGACAACTATGTATATCAGCCAGCTTATACAGAGTGCCAAAGATTCTACCTTGAACCACAGTACCGCAAGCAGGACGGTATGCGACAATACGATGCTGACCACAACTACTGCCCTACAGAACAAAAGCTACAACCTTTGCTTCGACTTAAAGGGAAACCCTTCACATCAGAACGATATTATACAGACTCCCCTAAGCCAGAAACCCCTAAAAGGTATGGTGATACACCACACATGCAGCATAACAACAACACAGGAGTAGTATTGGCACCAACTAGGTCGTCATGGACTTCACTAAGTTCTTTGCTAAATGGGAGCTGGTTACCAAAGGGCTTATAAAGTTCCCTGATCGTGCCGAGAACTACAGGGCATGGCAAGCCTTCTTTCAGAACGCCATAAGAGACTTAGATCTTTCCTATAATGAGGAGTTAGAGCTCTTGGTAAAGTGGCTTGGAAGCTAGTCTGTTGAACACACCAAACAGTAACATAAACTATCCTGGCAAAGGCCTAAAGATGGTGTGGGAAAGACTTGATGAGTGCTATGGGTCAAAAGAAGCTATAGAAAATGCTTTATTTAAGAGAATTGATAATTTTCCCAGAATAGTGGGTACTGGTCACCAGAAGATCAGGGAACTCAGCGACTTGTTAATAGAGGTACAGGTTGCTCAGGCAGAAGGAGATCTGCCAGGGCTAGCATTCCTGGATGCCATCAGAGGTGTCAACCCAATTGTCCAAAAACTCCCTTATAATCTACAGGAGAAGTGGATCACGCATAGTTACCATTATAAACGGTTTCATAATGTACAGTTTCCCTCCTTCGTAGTGTTTGTAGACTTTGTCGCTGAACAGGCAAGGATTAGGAATGATCCCAGTTTTGACTTTACATTGTCATGTCCCACTACCCCTGGTGTCAAACCTCATAAAACACCACAAAACTAACGTTGCCTCCACAGGTTCTTCTTACAGGTCGTTTAAGTCTTCTCAAGAAGAGAACAAACTCAAAGATCTTACCAAAGAATGCCCCTTGCACAAGAAACCACATTCTCTACTAAAATGCAGAGCCTTCAGGGAGAAGTCTTTAGAAGAGCAAACAGATTTCCTGAAAGAAAACAACTAGAGTTTAGCAGAACACCTGGATGTTCGGGTTCGCCGGGTTCGGCCGAACTTCGCAAAAAAGTTTGAGTTCGGGACACGAACTCGACCCGAACTTGACCCTGAAACCCGAACCCCATGGGGTCAATGGGGACCCGAACTTTGGAGCACTAAAATGGCTCTAAAAAAGTCATGAAAAGGGCTAGATGGCTAAAAAAGGCAGCAAAATGTGGTTAAGAGCATGACAAGTGCTCTGCAAACAAATGTGGTTAGGGAAACGACTTAAAATAGCATAAAATACGTAAAAATAAAAAATAATAATCTTGATCTAGGAGGAGGAGGTCCATATGGATTAGGAGGTTGAGGAGTCGGTGGATGTGGCGGTGGAAGTGGTGGTGGAAGAGGTAGCCAACACTGGTTTTTGTTTTTTATTTTATTTTATTATTATAATAATTTTTGGGTAAAATTTGGGTAGACCCCAAAACATTGGGAAATATAAAAAATAAAACAAAGAGAAAGTGCACTGGAGTACAACAATGGCTGGGTGAGGCCGATATACATGTCTATTCTGCACAAGGTACCGACAAGTCCTGTGGGATCTCTGCCTGGTTAATTTGAATGAACTTGAGCTTGTCTACATTGGCTGTGGACAGGCGGCTGCGCTTGTCTGTGATAACCCCCTCCTGCCGTGCTAAACAAACGTTCAGACAATACACTGGCTGCAGGGAAGGCCAGCACCTCCAAGGTGTAAAGGGCAAGCTCAGGCCATGTGCCCAATTTGGAGACCCAGAAGTTGAAGGGGGCAGACCCATCAGTCAGTATGTGTAGGCGTGTGCACACAAGCTGCTCTACCATGTCGCACGTCCCCGTGATGTCCACGATCCAATTGGATATCTTCCCTATCAACTTTCGATGTTCTTTTATGCGCCTACCATGGTGATCACGGGTAACAGGGAATCAGGGTTCAATGCCGGAGAGGGAGCCTGAGAAAGGTATACCACATCCAAGGGAGGTCAATGGCTGAAATGTGATGGGGCGGAATGTGGGACAAGTTATTAAATAAAATTCAGCACATGCGTCAAGCCGGCTAGGCCCAGAGCTGCTACAAGAATTTGCCCATTATCGCACACCACCAGGCCGGGCTTGAGGCTCACTGGCACCAACCACTCATCGGTCTGTTGTTCCATGCCCGTCCACAGCTCCTGCGTGGTGGGGGGTTTGTCCCCCAAACAGATAAGTTTCAAAACTGCCTGCTGTCGTTTACCCCTGGCTGTACTGAAGTTGGTGGTGAAGGTGTTACGCTGACCAGATGAGGAGGTGGTAGAGGATGAGGAAGCGGAGTAGGAGGAGGAAGCAACAGAAGGCAAAGAGAAACGCCCTGCAATCCTCGGTGGTGGAAGGACATGCGCCAAACTGCTATCCGCCTCAAGCCTAGCCGCCAATGTATTTTCCCAGTGTGCTGTTAAGTTATGTGGACCTTGCCACAGATGGCATTGCGCAGTGAACACCTGATTTTGTCCCCCACTTGGTTGTGCAGGGAAGGGATGGCTCGCCTGGAAAAGTAGTTACGGCTGGGCACAATGTACTGTGGGACAGCCACCGCCATCAGATTCTTAAAACTGTCCGAGTCCACCAGACGGAATGACAGCATTTCAAAGGCCATGAATTTTGAAATGCTGGCATTCAGGGCCAGGGATCGCGGGTGGGTAGGGGGGTACTTCCCCTTTTGCTCCAGTGTTTGAGATAGACAGCTGAATGCTACCATGGGACATTGTGGAGATGTTTGGTGACCGAGGTGGTGGCGTTGATGCCACATCCTCTGCTTGCAGGGTGGCAGGTGCCACTGTCACTCCACAGGGGGATGAAGAGGCCGAGACTGCAGCAGAAGAGGAAGCAGGAGGATCCAGAGAGCTTTCTTGGTTTTTGAGGTGTCTACTCTGTGACAAGGGCACCCCAAGTAGAGTCCCATTTTTAAATACACACACACTCACAGGCCTAGAGGCCCCCTTTATTCTGCTTTAATAGACAAATATTCCCTTGCGTGGGGCTGTGTCCTAGTAATTGAAAATGACACTTCCCCATCATAAAGATAAGGATAGGAGCTTAAAAAGCACCTGTCACTATGGGGAGTAGGGGAAACCCCCCATCGCGCAATGCTCTGGCTACCAGGCCGCAATGCAGGGAAAAGGGAGCTGGTCACCTCCTAACGCTTCCCTCAACAGGCCCTAGTCTCCTAACTGTATAAGCCCCCTTCAGTGGTAAGAGGACTCATACCCACGTGCATTGCCATACAGATGATGACAGGGCAGAGAATACCTGTTCATCCACGACACGGATGACAGGCGTCTCCAGAGGCCCAGTAGCTGACAGGATGCAAGACTGTGGGTGAAACAGTACGGCAGGTAAGTCACACAGCAACATAACAATGCTATCTACAAATACCTGCCGCAGCCGAGATGGACGGAGGCTCCAGGCTGGGAAACCCACAGTCTTGCCTTTGCTTAACCCCTCCGGGAAAAGCACGCCCCTTTCGGAGCCATCGCACCACTATGCGCACCTCCAAACAGGGACCACACCAAAACTACATACACCAGGTGGGGGAGGAAAAACAGAAACACACCGGAGGGGACAAACTGACACAGCAAGGAAACAGAATAACAAATAAGGATAGCTCACACAGATAGTATCATTCAGCCCAGGAGCAGAGCTCCACACCAAGCTGACAAACCAAACTGACACTCAGGCTCCACCACACCAACATATAGGAGGCCTGAGGTCACACCCACCACACCTACCAAGCACACCTTAACCCCGTGCACACCAAAGCAGGGAAAGGAAACATCCTAAAAGGGAAGGCGCACACATATGCATAAAAACAATTTGCTACCGGCAACCAGCATGCACGGCGAAAATGTCACGGCACGCACCGAGGCTGTGACATCCCCACCCCTCAAATCCCCCCAAACAAAAAAGGGGAAGTTGGTGGGGCACAACAAACAATGGGAGGGGGGGTAGGAAATGAAGGGTCAGTGTCAGCAAGCCAGGACCATCACCTAGGTCCCTGGCCACCAGCCAGCAAAGCAGTCAGAAGGACACACTGAACACTGCGTCCGACTCAGAAAACGCTCCCACTCCAGGTCGCTGCCAGCAGCCAATCCCCAACCAGCACACATCTGTAACACCAAAGGAATTCTGCCAGCAGACGACCAGAGATAGGAACATAGAGAGGGACGAGGGGGCACCAACACGGACACGGTTAACAAGGTGGCAGGGAAAAGGCCACCAACCGCGCCGTTAACGGTGAACCCCTTAACGCTCTCCCTCCGGAGAACGCGCATGTATGCCGAAACGGCTGGCAAAACATGCTGCACCCTTTTTCGAGGGCACCGCGGCTGCGGAGCTGTTATTTGTTATTGTTTCATTGCGTGTTTCCTCCGTATGGGGGCTGCTTTCCCGGAGGGGTTTAAGCAAACATCTAGACAGTGCGTTTCCGGTCCATCGTGTCAGCGGCAGGTAAGTTCTGGTAAACTAGGTTGCCTGTTGGTATTTACCTGTCATTCGGCTGTGAACCCTGTCTAGTTGGTAGCCAGCTGCTGGGCTTCTGGAGACACCATGCATCCGTTGTGCTGGATGAATGGGTGGTCTCTGCCCTCTCCTCAGGCTTAGGGCATTGCAGGGATACCTAGGGTTCTAGGTTGGAGAGCATGAGCCCCCTTACCTTCTGAGGCAGCTCATGCATTAGGAGTTTAGGGAGATCTGCAGGGTCGCGTTAGGAGGTGTCCTGCTCCCTGTTCCCTGCTTTCCTGCGTTGCAGCGAACGCTGAGGCACGTTGGGGGGTTTCCCCTGCCGAGGCTCATCGGAAAATACTGGATCCTGGGATAACATTAGCCAGACATTCTGACTACAGTCCAAGCAGGGGACCAGAGAGAGATGGGAAAGCGACCTATTGAGCCTTTGAGGGACTCAAACATAGTAATTTTTCATATCTCTGGTCGTAGGCATATTCTGCACTGGCTAAGGCCGGAATCAACCTCCGTCGACCAGTGCAATCATGGAGATATCAAACAGTATGTTCTTGTGCCCTTGGAAGGCTAAAAAGCCAGCTTTAAGCTGTCCTGGAGAACCAGAAGCCCCAGCAGAGTCAAGTTTGGTCTTGTTAGACTCGTAAAATCATAAGGGTCATTAATACATGAATCTCATAGCTGTATTTAGTGGTTTCACAGAACTGTGGGCTCAGCCAGAATTAGGACATTTTGGGCTGACCTTAGCTGGGTCATAAACCTTGCTGACACCTCCTCGACCCTGCCCACATGTTCATACCATTGGTGGGCAGAACTGCTGGCACCTCCTGTTTTAGAACTGTTATAAGATGCTGTCAGGGCATTGTATGGCAACCATGCCTCGCCTTAACACCAGGATTTGTATCACATTCTGAATGTCAGTGCTGAGGGTCCACTGATATTATACCAATCGGATTGCACAACAGCTTCAAGGACTGAAACAGAGGCTCTTAAGTATACTTTTCATCCATTATCCCTTTTATTTTACCTGTCGTGAATTACTATTACCTTGAATTATTATTATCTAGAATAGTCATTTTTTTCTGTAAATGTATATATGCACTGTTTTTCCTTTCAGCTTTTATTAAAAGATTGAAAAATCTTATTTGCTAAGTCTTCCGTGTTGTAAGCAAAGGAATTAACGAATCCTGTCTCTGAAGAGAGTAACGTTACAATTTTGTGTGAGAAAGGTCATTTTGATTGTTGCTTGGCTGAACGATTGCGAAAAGTCAGCAAGCCTCACCATTCGTAGAGCGGCATTTGGGCCTACTAAATACCGCTGAAGGCTCTGTCGCCTACGCGCAACTGAGGAAGGTGTTTCATTTGGGCGTGTAGATGGCACAGATCGACCACGTCCTCTCCCTGCAACAGGAGCTCCACCAACACCAGCAGCACCACGACCAGGGCCACGTCCCTTATTTGACACTCTCTTAACCACATTTTGATGCCATTTGCAGCCCTCTAACCCTTTCCATAACATTTTTACAGCAATTTCAGTGCTCAAAAGTTTGGGTCCCTATTGACTTCAAATGGGTTCGGGTTCGGGGTCAAGTTCGGGTCCCGAACTCAAACTTTTTGGTGAAGTTCGGCTGAACCTGTTGAACCCGAACATGTGTCCACTCAACTCTATGTACAACTTTTTGATCATTTTTTAGGAAGGTATAATGGGATAAAGATTTTTATATTTTAATAGTACAGGTGTTTTTACATGCGGTAATGCCCATGATGTTTAGTTTTTTTATTTATTTGAAATTTAGGGAAAGGGGGGGTGATTTGAATTTAAATATTTTTTGTATATATATTTTTTATATTTTTAAAAACCTTTTTTGGGAACCTGAACAAGCAATCATTAGATTGCTTGTTTCATATACTCTAATGCATTAGCACTGGGGTCTATGAGAATATCTCTTACTGCTGATATGGCAGGTAACAGATGTGCGGCGCAGAGGGGAGGGAAGTGGAGTACCCAATATGCCGATCACGTGCCTCTTCCCTGGCCTACCCTGAAATAAGCCCTAGGTAGTGAGTAGGGCGGTGGGAGCACTAGTCCTCACCACTGACACCTAGGGTAAAAACAGGGAAAGTACAGGCCGGACTTAAGGCTGCAAGACTGGGGGTAGGCCTGGCATGACAGGCGTTTGGAGGGAGTGAGTTGGGAGGCTTAGGGTTAAGGGGTATTGCAAGGATGAGAGGTGGAGGGGCGTTAGGGGAGGAGTGTAGGGTTTAAAAGGGGTAGCGGGAGGCGGGATCAGGGTCATCTCGTGCGGGACAACAGTCTTTCAGCAGCCCCTGTCCTGCTGCTGCGTTACCTCGTTAGTGACTGACCTTTTTCCCGAAGATGTCTTCTGTTGAGGCTTTGCTGGCGCAGCTCCGGGCGGCAGCTGAGAGCAAGGGACCCGAATGGCTCCAGGCGACGGTTCAAGGCTTGCTTCCGGGGTCAGGGGATTCGGCCTCCACAGCCCTCCCTATTCGCCGGCCGCGGAGGACCAGGCCTCCGGCGCGCCTAAGTCCGGAGGAGACCCCGAGGGTCCGGCGCCGGGTACGGAGCCCCATCAGGGACCCTCCGGCACGCACCGCAGGTGGGAGCAGTAGAGCCGGGCGGTCGCGTGCCGGGAGGAATCCGGTTTCACGGCGGGGCCCTGGGCAGGAGAGACCTGACATCTCCACCCCTGAATCAGGCGACGTGGGAGCGGGACCAGGATCGGCAGGTGGGCCAGGGCGGGCTCACCTGGCATGCCGTGGGAGCGAAGTCCGGGATCCATCTGGGGGACGGCGTGGTCAAGATGGCGGCCGGGAGCAGGATTCTCTGATCGGGCAGCACGGAGCTGGCTCAGCATCGACGTCTTCTGGGGAAATGGCGGCCTCCAGTGGTCGAGCTGCAGTATTGCAGGCTCCAGTCTCAGCTGGGGAAATGGCGGCCTCTAGTGGGCGAGCTGCATAACTGCAGGCTCTGGGATCTCAAGCAGCAAGAGTGGGCACTGGTAGTGCTGAAGATTGGAGATTGTCCAGAGGGGAGATCAGCGCCGGTCAAGATCCACGACATCACGTTCCGGCTGGTGGAATCACAGCGTCCACGCAGCCAGGTGAGATTCAAGGGGATTCAGCATTAGCGGTGGCTTGTATTGGGGGGGGTCCTGGGGTTGGGGGGGGCCCACAGGGGTCTGTTGCGGGGGGGTTAGAGGCATTGTTAGGAGGGTTGAGGGATTTAGTGAAGGGGTTGGTAAATGTGGGGCCAGGGACAGGGTCTCCGGTGGCGGCTTGGGGCATACAAGGGGCAGGGTCCGGGGGTCAGGGGCAGACGGCTGGGTCTGTTGGGCCGGGGGACGGCGGGATCGCGGGCGCAGGCAGTGGTGGGTCATTGGGGGTTCCAGCGACAGGTCCGGTGGACAAGGCCGGTGGTAGAGATAAGGAAGCGAATACGGAAAAGGATGGGGTGGAACCACGGTTGGACGATGGGGCGAGAGGGGAGGTATACGTTTGTTTTGAAGGGCCACTGGGGGCTCACCTTAAGTCAGAGTTGAAGGAAAAAATATGGAAGGGGGAGTACGTGGACATATTCTCATTGCTCCCGCCAGAACGGTTTAATTTGGATAGAGATAGGAGGGAGGATAAGAAGAAGGAGGATGAGGACAGGCGGCGATGCCGTTTGATTCCGCGGACTTTCTCGAACTGGATGCAGGCGTTCGTTATCCTGGCCAGTGTCATTGGGGAAAAGGCGCCGGAAAATTGTTCCGCGCTTTTCTGTTACCTGGATGCAATAGGAGAGGCTTATCGGACATATGGGGGGATGGGATGGTTGAGGTACGATGAGCAATTTAGACAACGAAAAGCGGCTCGGTCCACCATCCGGTGGGACCATAAGGACATCGGATTGTGGATGAGGGTGATGGCTCCGGTCAGGGGGGGGCAGTCCTTTCCAGGGGGAGCCGGGGGTTCTGGGCAAGCGGAACGCTCGGCGGCCTCTCAAAAGGGTTTATGCTTCCTGTTCAATGAAGGGGGATGCAAGTATGGGGACAAGTGCAAGTTCAAGCACGAATGTTCCTCATGTGGAGGGAGTCATGGAGCACAGCGGTGCTTCAGGGGTCGAAAAGGGAGGGGTTGGAGTGATTCGGCTGGAAAAGGGGCAGACGCCCATCCGGGTAACCGAGATGGCGCCCTTCCTAAATAGGTATCCGAATGTGGCAGCGGCGAGTTTTTTGTTGTCAGGTTTTGAAGAGGGTTTTCGTATCCCGTTCGTGGAGGGGGAAATTTTGCAAGAGTCTAAGAACTTGAGGTCGGCGAGGGAGCTTCCAGGGGTGGTGACGGAAAATTTAAACAAAGAGGTGGCATTGGGTCGCATGGCAGGCCCCTTCAAGGATCTGCCGATGCCGGATTTGCGGGTATCGCCGTTAGGGGTTGTACCAAAGAGGGTACCTAATAAGTTTCGTTTGATACATCACCTTTCATTTCCGAAGGGAGGTTCGGTTAATGACGGTATCGCGCCAGAGTTGTGTTCGGTAGTGTATACGTCGTTTGATGAGGCGGTTCGTTGGGTTCGGTTTTATGGGCAAGGGGCTTTGCTGGCGAAAGAAGTTATTGAGGCGGCGTTCCGTCTTCTACCGGTTCATCCGGATTGTCAGCACTTGTTGGGTTGTTTTTGGGACGGGGGTTTTTTCGTGGATCGCTGTTTGCCCATGGGTTGTTCGGTTTCATGTTCCTATTTTGAGAAGTTTAGTACATTTTTGGAATGGGTGGCGAGGGATTGGTCGGGTTGGGGTTCTATTATCCATTATTTGGACGATTTTTTGTTTATTGGGCCGCCGGAGTCGAAGGGGTGCTCTGTGATGCTGCATTCGTTCGAAGTTATGGCGCGACTGTTTGGGGTTCCTTTGGCGTCAGAAAAGACGGAGGGTCCTGCGACTGCTCTGAGTTTTCTGGGGATAGTCATTGATACGGTGGCTATGGAATGTCGGTTGCCGGTTGCCGGATGACAAGGTTGAGGATCTGCGAGGGGTGCTCGCGGCGGCCTGTGGGCGGAGGAAGCTGCGTCTGCGGGAATTGCAGTCCTTGCTGGGAAAACTCAACTTTGCCTGTCGGATTATGCCCATGGGGCGGATTTTTTGTAGAAGGTTGGCACAGACGACAGCTGGAGTTCAGGCCCCTCATCATTTTGTACGGCTTACCCGTGAACTCCGGGGGGACTTGTGGGTGTGGGCTTCCTTTTTAAAACGGTATAACGGGCGGTCTTTGTGGATGGCGGAGGGGGTGTTGGCAGCGGATCTTGACCTTTTTACGGATGCGGCTGGGGGGTGCGGGTTTGGGGCGTACTTACAAGGTCGTTGGTGTGTAGGGGAGTGGCCTGTGCAATGGCAGGAGGAGGGCTGGGTAAAAAATCTGGTGTTGCTGGAACTCTTTCCCATTGTGGTAGCGGTGTCCGTTTGGGGGGAACATTTCAGGAACAGGAAGGTGCGATTCCACTGCGATAATTTGGGGGTTGTGGAGGCCATTAACCGTGTTTCGGCCTCGTCACCGCCGGTTGTCTGTTTTCTTCAACATTTGGTTTTGAGTTGCTTGTCGTTGAATGCTTGGATTGTAGCGTCCCATGTACCAGGGGTGAGTAACTCAATTGCGGATGCTTTGTCTCGTTTTCAGTGGGAGCGTTTCCGGGTGCTGGCACCAGAAGCGGACGTGCAAGGAACGAGTTTCCCGCAGGAACTGTGGAAGCTGCCATTTGGTCGGCTGGCGATTTGGTGAGGGGATCCCTGTCGGGGGGGAGTTGGGCGGCATACGACAGGGCTTGGAGATTATGGGAGGAATGGAGGGAGCGTTTTCAGGGGTGTGGGTTGGAGGAAGGGGCTATGATGTTGCTTTTTGTGGGGCACTGCAGAGAGGAGGGATGGTCAGTGTCCAGAATGAGTAAGTTTATGGCAGGGGTGGCTTTTGGTTGTAAGGGTCGGGATATAGTGGATGTGACTAAATCATTCTGGGTATTGCAGGCTTTGAAGGGTTGGAGGAGGCGGGCACCGGGTGGGGATCGGCGCAGGCCGGTTTCCTTCGAGTTGTTAGGGGAGATATTGGAGCAGGTGCAAAAGGTCTGTGTTTCAGTGAGTGAAGTTAGGCTGTTTAAGTTGGCCTTTTCGTTGGCTTTCTTTGGTGCGTTGCGCATTGGAGAATTGGTTAGCCTGAGTAAGTGCAGAGCAGGGGGACTGCAGGGTGAGGACGTGTTTTTATTTCAGGACAGGGTGGAGTTTGTTATTCGGCGGTCGAAAACTGATCAGTTGGGCCGGGGTTGTCGGGTGGTTTTATATCAGGTGGCAGGGTCGGATGCGTGCCCAGTTCAGTGTCCTAGGAATTTTTGGGGGCAGGAGGTTGGGGGGAGCGGACCGTTGTTGGTGCACGATGACGGGTCCTTCCTTTCTAGATTCCAGTTTATAGCGGTATTTCGAGCATGTTTAAAAGGGCTGGGCAGGGACCCAGCGTTGTTTGGGGGGCATTCATTCCGGATCGGTGCTGCCACCGAGGCGGCTAGGAGAGGATTGAGTGACGAGGCTATTCGCCGCATTGGGCGATGGGAGTCGCTGCGCTTCCGGTCCTATGTTAGGCCGGCGTTGTTATAACCGGGGGGGAGAATGTTAGTGTTGTTGGGCTGAGGGAACGGGTGGAGAGCTGTTCTTTGCTGCCCGGTTGACGTATTTTATTTTGTGCTTCTTTCAGGTGGAGTGGCGTGCCTGGTGTGGATTATGGGGCACTCATACGTGTTTTGGGGAGCGTTGCGAGCAGCAGACAGGCCGGATGGAAGGCAGTTGGGCTTTTCTAGGGAGGTGGCGGTGGTTCGTTGGTTGGGGATTAGAGGTAGACTCGTATCCGGGGGTTTTGGTGTTACACGTAGGGGGTAACGATTTGGGGGGGCGCCCTTTTCGTGAGCTTACGAGGGATATAAAGTTTTATTTGCTGCGTTTGTGGGCGCAGTGTCCTGGTATGGTTACGGTCTGGTCGGATATGGTGCCGCGTAAGCAGTGGAGAGACGCTAGGTCGGTAGAGAGGTTGAACAAAGCCCGGATAAAGGTTAATAGGGCAGTGGGCCGGTTTGTGGTGAGGAATGGTGGTGTTGCAGTCCGGCATAGGGAGCTGGAGGCGGGAGAGGGGGCTTTTTGGAGGACAGATGGGGTTCATCTAAACGCGGTGGGTATCGACCTGTGGTGTTCAGGATTACAGGATGGAATCGAGGTTGCTCTGCGGGTGTGGCGGGACGCAAGGAGGTGAGGCGTCACCCCCTTGGGTCGTGGCGGGGGTGGGTCCTTGGAGTTGGTGGTTATGGTGGCTCTGGCGTGGTGGGGAGGGAGCCAAAGGGGCTCTGGACTCCCCAGGTATTGGATGTTTGGGTGTGATATGGCGGGTATCTGCCCCACGGTTGTTGCCCATGGTTACCGGTTCTGCCTCCGAGCTGGTGTTTATCGGCTGGAGGTAATTTAATTGAGGGCACGGGGCTGTTATCCGTCAGGTTTTACGGGGCTCCAAGGACCCTCTCCGTGCTGGGCATGTTTCTCTGTGGTCTGGAAGTTTTTTCTTGGGCGGGGGGCCTTCAGGTGGGAAGGCCTTGGATTGGTTATGTTATATGTTATTTATGCTTAAATTATTATTATTAATAAATAAATGGCTGCTGTGGCCAATAAAATCCACCAGTGGAGTTGTGTCTTTATTTGGGGAAGGAGGGGAGAGTGGGAGGTAAAACGACTTGACAATACGCTGGTCAAGTACAGGCCGGACTTAAGGCTGCAAGACTGGGGGTAGGCCTGGCATGACAGGCGTTTGGAGGGAGTGAGTTGGGAGGCTTAGGGTTAAGGGGTATTGCAAGGATGAGAGGTGGAGGGGCGTTAGGGGAGGAGTGTAGGGTTTAAAAGGGGTAGCGGGAGGCGGGATCAGGGTCATCTCGTGCGGGACAACAGTCTTTCAGCAGCCCCCTCCCACCCACCCTTTGGCTGCTGGTTGGGTAGGGAAGCCAGTTGCGGTCATGGCTGATGTGGTTTATGGGTGGATTTTGGTCCAGCAGGGACGGCATTGTCATAGCGGCCATGGCGGGGGTGGGTCCTTGGAGTTGGTGGTTATGGTGGCTCTGGCGTGGTTGGGAGGGAGCCAAAGGGGCTCTGGACTCCCCAGGTATTGGATGTTTGGGTGTGATATGGCGGGTATCTGCCCCACGGTTGTTGCCCATGGTTACCGGTTCTGCCTCCGAGCTGGCGTTTATCGGCTGGAGGTAATTTAATTGAGGGCACGGGGCTGTTATCCGTCAGGTTTTACGGGGCTCCAAGGACCCTCTCCGTGCTGGGCATGTTTCTCTGTGGTCTGGAAGTTTTTTCTTGGGGCGGGGGGCCTTCAGGTGGGAAGGCCTTGGATTGGTTATGTTATATGTTATTTATGCTTAAATTATTATTATTAATAAATAAATGGCTGCTGTGGCCAATAAAATCCACCAGTGGAGTTGTGTCTTTATTTGGGGAAGGAGGGGAGAGTGGGAGGTAAAACGACTTGACAATACGCTGGTCAAGGACAAACAACACAAACAATCCCAGAAGAGAAACAACAAACAGGAGAGAACCGGAGATCCAACAGCACCAGTTCCAACAGCTCCACAGCAACTACAAATCCACCAGAAGTCAGAATAGAAGATCTGGAAAGAAGGTCTATATCTGGCAACAAGGGAAGCAGAAAAGGAGAATATAAATTAGCCGGAAAGTGGCTGACAGAGAACAGCTGAAAGGAAAAGCTACCGATTCCTAAATGGGACAAAAAGGATTGCAAACCTAAGCAGGAAAACCTCGACCGGAATCTATTCCCACCACTAGGTCATGGAGCAATCTCGTGAAACCGAGCGAGTAGCCACCCGCTGCGACCTTCTGACCCCAGGCAAAACAGGGTCAGCGATAGGTAGTGACACCCTTGTGACAGTACCCCCCTTTCTACGAGGGGCCACCGGACACTCAGGACCAGGTCTTTCCCGATGAGAAATGTGAAAAGAACGAATTAACCTGCTGGCGTTTACTTCCAACGCTGGCACCCACATTATTTCTTCCGGACCGTAACCCCTCCAATGCACCAGATGTTGAAGGGAGCGACGGACAAAACGAGAATCAAAGAATCAACAATTCTTGCCACCTGAAACTCCAAATTGCCATCGACAATAATTGGAGGGTGCAGTGACGGTGATGGTTCCAGAGGTGCAACATACTTTTTGAGCAACGATTTATGAAATACATTATGAATTTTTAAAGTTTGAGGCAGCTCCAGGCAAAATGCCACGGGGTTAATGACAGTGACTATTTTATAAGGACTGATAAACCTAGGACCCAATTTCAAAGATGGAACCTTTAACTTAATATTTCTAGTTGACAACCACATATAGTCATTCACCCCTGGGTCCGGACTTGGTGAACGTTTTTTTATCAGCCATACGTTTATATCTGCCTCCCATATTTTTCTAATTGCTTTGAACCTTTCGCCATACAGAGGAGAGTGATGACGTAAACCGTTCTTCTTCATGGATCCGAGAAGGCTCTTCCTCCCTGAAAGTGCAAAATTGAGATTGAAAACCATATGCACCAAAAAATGGTGACTTACCAGTTGATTCTTGATGGCGATTGTTTATAGCAAACTCTGCTAAAGGTAAGTAAGATGACCATTCCTCCTGATTTTCAGACACAAAACACCTAAGGTACAGTAAGTCTCTAGGTTTTGGTTGGTGCGTTCGGTCTGGCCATTCGACTGCGGATGGAAGGCTGAGAAAAAGGACAAATGTACCCCAAGACGAGAAAAATTGCTCTCCAGAATTTAGAAATAAACTGGGTTCCCAATCCGAAACAACATCGAAGGGACCCCGTGAAGCTTTACAATTTACTGATAAAATCCTGAGCCAGGGTTTTAGCATTTGGCAACGCGGGTAAGGCAATGAAATGCACCATTTTACTGAACCTGTCTACTACTAACAGGATAACAGTTTTACCCGCAGATACAGCTAGGTCAGTAATAAAATCAATCGACAGGTGTGTCCATGGTCTGTTGGGAATTACTAGTGGCAACAGAGACCCATTTGAATGACTTTAGCACGTGCACAGGGTGTGCAGGTAGACACAAAATCAATTACATCCTGGTGCAACCTCGACCACCAAAAACGACGAGACACAAGCTCCTAGGTTTCCCTACTACCAGAGTGCCCATCTAGTGCAAAGTTATGGTGTTCTTTGAATATTTCAAGGTGCAAATTAAAAAGGCACAAACAACTTTCCTGGGTCGAGGGAGACTGTGGTGTCCCCCTGAGCCTCCAACACCATCCACTCCAGGTTTGAGTGTAACGCAGAGACAACCACCCCCTTTTGTAGAATCGGCACCGGATCATCAACATCACCAATGAAAGGGTTCTGCTTCTGTATGCACCCTGATTCCTCCTCCATCCCCAATGACAGGCGCCTGGAGAGCTTTCAATGACACACACACACAGACTGAAACAGCTCTGATTTTATCTGGACAATTACGGCTTCTTATACAAACATCCATATAGGAAACAGATGTGGTTCACATTACAATGGTGCTGAGTAGAAACAATTCCTTATATGGAAATAAGGCTAATGTAAATACATTCATCCTCTAGTATGATGTCACCCAACATCCTGTCATTAATACAGATCATATAGCTTATTCTATTTAACCCTTCAATCCCCTTTTAAGTCATGAATATGGGAAGGGAAGGGATACATTTAATACAACTACATATGACAATCAAGGAAGCAATTATAATTATGATACTGATAAATAATGTTCTTAACCAACTCAAATCCGGCAGCCAGCTCAATAACCAGTCCCACCAAGAGGATGAATCAACATCCTTCTTGATATTATTGGCAATTTCATGTAACGCTTGAATATGGGACTGGATTGATCTGGAATGGTCAGATAAATTAAAGCAACAAATTCCTTTAAAATCTTGACATCCTATATTATGTTTAAGTAACAGATAATCCACAGCAAATCTAGTTTCTAGCACTGCTCTTCTTACGCCTTGTAGATCTAAAAGCATGTCTGATAAGGCGATAGAGGTATGATTCAGAGATTTAGCCAAGTCACATGCAATAGAATTTATAGTACGAGTATTATATATAGCCAGTCCAGGCACTCCTAATATAAAGGCGCCCAAACTTGTATATTCTGCATGGCTGAGAAGGGGTAAAGTAGAGTCACAGTTTTCTGATAAAGTCTTGGTAACCGATCTGTAAGCTCTCCTGATAGGGGGTTGACTGGGAAGGGCCAAAGTCAGCCTGGATAACGCACAGGGACCTCCAATAACATTAGCAGGAATGTAATTGTAAGTGCTCTTACCACAAGACAAAAAACATCCCTTAGGGAGCATTATATTATAGATAAAACTGGGAGTCACAATGGTCTTATTACAACTCATGGAATTATTCAGGGAGCTAGCAAGTCATATCCTGGGAAAAGGTAAAACAAGTCTCTGCTGTAGTCACATTAATAGTAATTATTCTAATATTATCCCTGCTATTTCCTAATTTCTAATAGAGGGAAGGAATATCCCACGGCGCAAAAACCACCCAGTGGTTGGATTAGAATGAGGGTTCTTTTTTATTAAGCAATTAGTACAACGCGTTTCGGGGATATACCCTTTCTTCAGGTACAAATGACTTGCATACATAAAAGCAAATTGCATACATTTAAATACATTGTAAAAAAACGCCAAAGACAAAAGGGGCGGGAAAGGGGCGGGTCAATGGGCAGTGCTGAGAAGGCTCTTCAAAGCTTGGCACAGGGAAGGAGAAAAATGTTTACAAACTTGAATAATTTATTTCATTCGGTTCTCATAAGGTCTATAGTCAGAGGATTGACCCTCAAAGCGGTGCGATCTCTAATTCTTAATTTATTTGTGAGGGTAATGGTTCCGGGAAGCCTGTGTGGGCGCAGGACCTGGGAGAGTCATGTGATCCGATCACATGGCCTATTGTGCAGCATGTGACCTCCGTCAGCTAGAGGCAGCAGGGAGAGTGCGGCCGCATCAGGAGACGGCCGGTCCCATGAACTAGCGGCCGGTCACATGACCCGGCGGCTGCACACGTCACTCCCCGTCTCCTGGCAACCAGATGCTAATGCCACGTCAGAGAAGGCTGGCTGGGAGGGAGGTTCGTCTGTTTGTATCACACTATTGAAGAGCTGTTTACAAGAAACTCATTGTACACTACAATAATCCTAATGGTGTTATAAAATAAAGTACAATCGATAGAAGATAGTACTAGTATTTAACTATTTCAGGGAATACAGTAATCCCTAATATAATGAAAGATATTTTGGGTACAGATAAGGCTACTTTCACACTTGCGTTTGGAGCGGATTCGTCTGGTGTCTGCACAGATGTATCTGCTCCTATAATGCAAACGCTTGCATCCGTTCAGAATGGATCCGTCTGCATAACTGCTTTCGTGAAAACTCAGATCCGACAGTATATTCTAACACAGAGGCATTCCCATGGTGATTTGGATGCTTCAAGTTAGAATATACTAAAAGAACTGTGTACATGACTGCCCCCTGCTGCCTGGCAGCACCCGATCTCTTTCAGGGGGCTGTGATCCGCACAATTATTGTGCGAATCATAGCCCCCTGTAAGAGATCAGGTGCTGCCAGGCAGGAGGGGGCAGACCCCTTCCCTCCCCTGTATTAAATGTGGCCAGTTCGGCCCCCCTCCCTCTATATTCATTGGTGGCCAGTGCAGCCCACCCTCCCTCCCTCCCCAGTATTAAATGTGACCAGTGCGGCCCCCCTCCCTCTATATTCATTGGTGGCCAGTGCGGCCCCCCCTCCCTCCCCAGTATTAAATGTGACCAGTGCGGCCCCCCTCCCTCTATATTCATTGGTGGCCAGTGCAGATTCCCAGTATTAAATGTGACCAGTGCGGCCTCCCCTCTCCCCCCCCCTAATTAAAATCCCCCCCCCATCATTGGTGGCAGCGGAGAGTTCCGATCGGAGTCCCAGTTTAATCGCTGGGGCTCCGATCGGTTACCATGGCAGCCAAGACACTATTGCAGTCTTGGCTGCCATGGTTACTTAGCAATAAATAGAAGCATTATACTTACCTGCGATGTCTTTGACCGGCCGGGAGCTCCTCCTACTGGTAAGTGAAAGGTCTGTGCGCATTGCTTATAGCAGAGACCTGTCACTTACCAGTAGGAGGAGCGCCCGGCCGGTCACAGACATCGCAGATCGCAGGTAAGTATAATGCTTCTAAAAATTGCTAAGTAACCATGGCAACCAGGACTGCAGCAGCATCCTGGTTGCCATGGTTACTGATCGTAGCCCCAGCGATTAAACTGGGACTCCGATCGGTACTCTCCACTGCCACCAATGATGGGGGGGGTGATTTTAATTAGGGGGGGGAAGAGGGGAGGCCGCACTGGTCACATTTAATACTGGGAATCCGCACTGGCCACCAATGAATATAGAGGGAGGGGGGCCGCACTGGTCACATTTAATACTGGGGAGGGAGGGAGGGAGGGGGAGCCGCACTGGCCACCAATGAATATAGAGGGAGGGGGGCCGCACTGGTCACATTTAATACTGGGGAGGGAGGGGGGGGCCGCACTGGCCACCAATGAGTTAAATACAGGGGCGGGAGGGGGGGGGGTCTGCCCCCTGCTGCCTGGCAGCATGTACACAGTTCTCAGTATATTCTAACTTGAAGCGTCCCCATCACTATGGGAACGCCTCTGTGTTAGAATATACTGTCGGATCTGAGTTTCACGATCTAACTCAAATCCGATGGTATATTCTAACATAGAGGCGTTCCCATGGTTATGGGGACGCTTCAAGTTAAAATATACCATCGGATTGGAGAAAACTCCGATCTGATGGTATATTAATAGGGGACTCCTGACTTTACATTGAAAGTAAATGGGGGACGGATCCGTTTGAAATTGCACCATATTGTGTCAACGTCAAAAGGATCCGTCCCCATTGACTTGCATTGTAAGTCTGGACGGATCCGTTTGGCTCCGCACGGCCAGGCGGACACAAAAACGCTGCAAGCTGCGTTCTGGTGTCCGCCTGCTGAGTGGAACGGAGGCCAAACGGTGCCAAACTGATGCATTCTGAGCGGATCTGCATCCACTCAGAATGCATTGGGGCTGTACGGATCCGTTCGGGGCCGCTTGTGAGAGCCTTCAAAAGGAGCTCACAAGTGGAACCCCGAACGCAAGTGTAAAAGTAGCCTAAGTTAGATGCAATACATAAATGCAGAAAATAATACTGGTATATAACTGTTTCAGGAAATACAGTAATCCTTATATATAATAAAAGGTAGTTTGGGTATAAATAAGTTAGATGTAGTATATTAAAGCAATAAAACTTGGGTAAAATATAATATAATGTAGTACAATAAAACTAGATAAATATCAATAAGAGACTCTAAAAGGATATAGTGGGAATGTTTACAAGATATGTGGAATATGGTGTAAAACGTCACTAAAATACAGTGGTCCACTTTATGTGTGCAATAGCTTACTGGAAAATCAGTAGATCCTTATATGAGTGTCTTGGGACGGAGAGGTTAGAAGGAAGGTATATGGGATGTCATATGTACTAAATGGTGGCATTATATAAGGAGGGAATGGGGGCAAACAGGAGGAGAGGAAATAAATTTTGGGCCGGGGTTAAAAAAAGGGGGATTTCATAAATTAATTTCAAAGGCTTCATTTAGGCCATATGGATTAAGGCAATTCAATTTGTATATCCAGAACATCTTGTGTTTCCTCAGATTCTGGATAACATTATATCCGTTTGATCGGACTTGTTCAATCGGAGTAACTGTGAACCTGAAAAAAGAGCCTTGGTGGTGGATAGTGGCATGTCTAGAGACGCTGTGTTGGAGGAACTTCTTCTTAACGTTAGATCTATGTTTGTTGAGCCGATTGCGCAAGGTTTGTATAGTGCACCCCACATAGCGGAGGTTACATGGGCATGTGATGAGATAAATGATGTTCGATGATCCGCAGTCTAATTCATCCTTAATTGCAAAAGATTCGTCATTCCGGCCCAAAAAAGATGTAGTGATGTTTAGGGATCTGCAGCATAAGCATCTCGATTGATTACACCTATAGCTCTCCAGTGTCCTGGAGCTGACTGGTCTGGCTACTTGTTCCCGTCTACTTTTCAGTTTACTTGGGGCTAACATATTTTTCAGTGATCTTGCTCTTCTAAAAATTAGAGAAGGTTGTTTAGTTAATTCTATATTCAGAAAGGGGTCCTTTTTCAGAATATACCAGTGTCTGGACAGGACTCTCCAGATATCCACATGGTTACTGTTATAGGTAGTTCGAAAATTGGTGTTACTGCATCTCGTGTCGTTTTGTTTATTGGTTCCCACCAGACATTCTGATTGTGTGAATGATTTAGCTTTATTGAAGGCTGCATCTATAATGTCTGTTGGATAGCCCTTTTTTATGAACCTAGATCGAATTACCCTGCTTTGTGTGATGAAGTCATCATCCCTAGAGCAGTTGCGCCTAATTCGCTTGAATTGGCTAAACGGGATGTTTTTCTTCCATTTTTTAAAATGTTCACTTGAATATTCCAGGTAACTGTTGCAGTCAACTTTTTTGAAGAATGTTCGTGTGTTGACTGTTCCATTGTTTGTTCTTAATTCTAAATCAAGATATTCTGCTGTAGACTTATCGCTTGTCCCTGAAAAAGTTATACCCCAGTTGGTGGAATTAAGGTGTTCAATAAAACTGTTTATTGTTAAAAGATCCCCCTCCCAAATCAGGATCAGATCGTCAATATAACGACGGTAAAATATTATGTTTTGTGCCCAAAAATTTGATTTGTAAATAAAAGAATCCTCAAAAGCCCCCATAAAAAGATTAGCGAAACTGGGCGCGAAACGCGCGCCCATCGCGGTCCCTTTTGTCTGTAGGTACAGAGCGTCTTCAAACTAAAAAATATTGTGAGTGAGAATAAAATGAATGCTCCTTAGAATAAAATCATTTTGTTCTGATGGTAATTGATCATCAATATCTAAAAAACCCTTTACACAGTTAATGTCCAAATCGTGCTGGATATTTGAGTAGAGCGATGTGACATCCAAGGTCAACCAGTGGTATGTTTCTTTCCATTCAGCATTCTGTAAAAGCTGTATTAGGGTAGTGGAATCTCTGAGATATGATGGTAATTGTACTACATTTTTTTGTAAAAAAATATTGACATAATGAGATAGGTTACATGTGAGTGATGAAATGCCTGAAATGATTGGACGACTAGGAGGGTTGGAAATATTTTTGTGAATTTTTGGTAAGTGATAGAAGGTGGCAATGACTGGATCTGTGACATGAATGTAATTATATTCCTTTTTTACTAAGAATATGAGACACTGAGTTGATAAGGGCCTTGAATGACTGAAGGTGTTCCTTGAGAGGGTTCTCAGCCAGCTGTAGGTAGTATTCAGTGTCAGACAGTATGCGTATCGCCTCCTTAGTGTAGTCATACCTATCATGTAATACGATGCCACCCCCTTTGTCCACATTGCGGATTATTAGATCCGGGTTATCCTGTAATTGTTTGATGGCCAACTTCTCTTTGGTGCTAAAGGTTATGTTTTTCGATTTGTATTTTTTTGATGGATCGAAAATCATCCAAAACCAGATCATAAAAGGTTTCTATAAAGTTCCCCCTATGGTGTAGGGGGTAAAAGTTGGATCGTGGCCTCAGATCAGTGTTGATAAACTGTTCTTTCGGTGTGGGGTCTGCCAGTTCTTCCGGTGGGTCCGCCTCTTTTCTCTGGTTCGCTATGATGTTGAAATGTCTCTTCAAAGTGAGATTTCTGATAAAGTTGTGTAGGTCGAGGAAGAGGTTGAATCCATCAACTTTCGCAGAGGGGCAGAATGAGAGGCCCTTGGATAAAACCTTTGTTTCTTCTTGGTTTATTTGGTAACTGGAAAGATTGAAGATCTTTATCTCTTTCTTCTGATTGCATGCGGATTTAAAATTCTTCTTTTGAGCCTGGCCCTGCCTACTTCCTCTCCTACATTTTTTCTTTTTATAGGTCTGGTTCCCAGCGAACCAAATAATTGGTTATCGTGACGGTTGATGGACTTTTCAATATTGGATACGCTGAGACCGGTGTGAGGAGGGGGGGGGGGTAGGGATAAAAAAGAAAGCTGACCTTTTGTCATCTGTAATGAGATATCTGAGAGAGCAGTAGCTCCAAGGTCCAGTTCTGTAGCAGGACAGGTCTGACCTGATGGTGGAGAGATAATTCCTGCGGGAATGGTGCAGGATTCGATAGGGGACTCAGTGTGTATTGTGAGGAGTGAGTCCAATTCTACCAATGTAGACGGGGATACCGGAGTAGTGATTTTCCTGGGCAACGGTTTGTGTGTGGAACTTTTGATGAAAGAGGTTGCAAGTAAATTGAGGGGGCGCAATTGGAAAGCACTTCTTGGCTGAAGTATCCCAAAGTTTGGATGGGTGTAGAGGAAGGAGAACCTCCCATATCAATAGTCAAGGGGGGATAAGCAATCCTTGGGGACAGCTCTATGATGTTGGATGGAGTAGCAACTGTGGTGTTTGGATGTATGGTCTCAGATGTGGCAGGCGAATTATGTGTATTGGATGCATGTTGACTAGAGCGATGTGGGTGCTAAACTGGATGAGCTTGATACCTGGTTGAGTGTTGCTTCCTAGAGGGTGGAACATGTCTGCTACTATAGGTATATGTGCTTCTATGCTGGGGTCTGAAGCTGCCACGACGGGCAGTATTGTGTGGATCGCTCGTGTTTGGATCTGTAACCCTTTGGTTGGTGGTGGGTCTTTGGAAATTATCTGAGGGTCCATTACTGGTCCCATAGGGTTTTGTCCAGAATTTGATGTTATCAGTCTCAAAATCAGTTCTATCTCTTGACAGTTTGCCTGCCTTTTTATTCAAAATGTCTTTTTCTATAGCCATAGCTCGTGCTGTAATCAATCTCTCATATTTGGTGAAAGACCGGTGTGCCTTATGTTTTAAAATAATGTTATGACAATCCGTAATTTTTGTGTCCAGGCTCACAGCTATTTGTTTTCTTTTAGCTGCGAGTCTGGACATCAGACCCTTTGCACATGTCAATAGATAGTTATTACAGTCTTTAGAAAAATCAATATCATCTTCAAACGAGTGTTTGAAGCGTAGGCGAAGTCCCCTTGGGATGAGTCCCTCTGTGAGGTAAATTTCAAGAAATTCAGCATCTAATTGATGCTGTATTTCGCTAGTTATCAGTTTCTCTAATTCAAAGAAAAAAGAAGACAATGTTTTTTCATCGATTCCCTCAGGTACTGTATCCGGCCCTTCTGTGGCATTAGTCGCCAATGTGGGTGGGGCTAGTACAAGCTGTGAGATTAAGCGTTCTCTTTGTTCGAGCCGCTTCTGAACATATTCCATATTGTTCAGGAATCGGTAGGTCCTATGTGCTGCCAAAGAACTGCGAACAGGGGGCGGAGCAAATCAGTAATAAAAGCAGGCTTCGTTCAGCTGTAGAACAAAAAAATGGCGCACCATAGGGTAATAACGTCTTAAATGAGTAATGAATAGTATCTCCAATGAATGGAGGCTCACCTGGTAGAGTTGTGCTATATTAGGCACAACTCTAATGTAGACATGTGTCAGGTTGGCATAAGCCCCTCACGGCGGATGGTATGCAGCCCGGGATGAGTACTTCTGTTCAGGGATGCCTGGAATCCCTCAGAAAGCCAGTAGTTCAAATAGAGAAAAGGAAAATCCCACGGTGCAAAAAACACCCAGTGCTTGGATTAGAATGAGGGTTCTTTTTTATTAAGCAATCAATACAACGCGTTTCGGGGATATACCCCTTCTTCAGGTACAAATGACTTGCATACATAAAAGCAAATTGCATACATTTAAATACATTGTAAAAAACGCCAAAGACAAAGGGGGCGGGAAAGGGGCGGGTCAATGGGCAGTGCTGAGAAGGCTCTTCAAAGCTTGGCACAGGGAAGGAGAAAAATGTTTACAAACTTGAATAATTTATTTCATTCGGTTCTCATATGGTCTATAGTCAGAGGATTGACCCTCAAAGTGGTGCGATCTCTAATTCTTAATTTATTTGTGAGGGTAATGGTTCCGGGAAGCCTGTGTGGGCGCAGGACCTGGCAGAGTCATGTGATCCGATCACATGGCCTATTGTGCAGCATGTGACCTCCGTCAGCTAGAGGCAGCAGGGAGAGTTGGGCCGCATCAGGAGACGGCCGGTCACATGAACTAGCGGCCTAATTTCTGACACTCACCACAGAAGTCATAAAAGGGAATAAAAGATTGTGTATTGTTAGCCTTCGACCAGACTTTAAGGAGGGATTCATCGGGTGTAGGCACAGCAATAACACATGTTTGTATAAGATCTTGTGGGCTCTGTAAGTCTTTAAGGCACAATGAACTAACATTTAGGGCATTTGCCATCCTGACTATACTATTCTGTTCAGAATAAAAGGGGACGGGATCAAAGGGATCTTGCTCCTGAGCTTTTTTATATACTGACTGATTATTTGGTGCACCGTAGAAGAAACTTATCTCCTCTGGGTGATAAATACATGTAGTAATAAGCCAGACTGGCAAGAAAACACAAAGATTAGTAATTATCAGCAGACCAACAAATCTCCCAGAATATTGTGGGGTCATCATCTTCAGCCTGTGGCAAGGCACTTTCTCAGGGAAACTTCTTCTGAGCTCCCTTCTTTGTTCAGGGATTTCACACCTACTTCACCCTCTTTGTCTTTGTCCATCACCGGAGAAGAAGCCTCAGGGACCCTTTTTACTCTGCTAGCGTGAATCCAGATTGGAGCCTCTTCTGTGAGAATCGCTGTTCTGGTGACTGCTACCACTCGGGTGGGTGGTCCAAAAGGGAACTCAGTCTGTTTTCGTCCTTTTGCCAGGCGTTGGACTATCACCACGTCTCCTGGTTGGAAAGTATGCCTAGGTTCCTGTGGAGATAAAGGAGAGGCACGAGCAACATCTCATTCAATTTGATCTAAAGTTTCTTCAAGTTTCCTCACATATTCTGCCTGTACTATTTCTAGATCCCCTTTTTCTATCACGAGGGCCTTTGGACCCCAAGGGATGGGGAAGGGTCTTCACATTAGGATTTCAAATGGTGAGTAACCAGTATTCTTATTAGGCTGCATCCTAATTTCTGCTAGGTCTATAGGCAAGAACTTTTTCCAATTAGTGAACGTGCCTCCAGTAATTTTCCTTATTTTTTTCTTTAATTGTTCTATTCATCCTTTCTACTACCCCGGAACTCTGTGGGTGATAAGGGAGGTGGAACTTCCAGTCAATCTTAAGGGCTTTGGAAAGCTCCTTACATACCCTGGACGCAAAAGCTGGGCCGATATCATTTTGAACAGGACACCCCCATCTGGGGATAATCTCTTGTAACAAAATTTTTACCACAATTTGTGTGGTTTCATTGGTAGTAGGAAAAACCTCTAGGCCATCTAGAGAACATATCCACAATTACAAAGGCATACTCCTGCTTTCTTCCTGTCTTTGGGATATGGGTGAAGTCAATTTATAAGTGAGTGAATGGCGAAGTCGGGTAATTCAGATGCTGGTGTTGGGCCTTCTTTGAATTATTTGGTTTTTTTCTGAGACATATAATTCACTGTGAAACATAAGATTGTACCTTTGATCTAAGACTTGGTATAAAAAAATCTTTCAGAATGAGGTTAGTGGTTGCCTGTGCTCCCCTATGGCCAAGGCCATGATATTGTCCAATTAAAATCGGGGCGCTTGCAACTGGAATACATGGTTTCCCCTCTTTGCAGATAAGACCCGTATCATCGTCTTGTACTGCACCTACCGACTGCCATTCTATTTTGTCACTACTGGTAGCCAAATCCTGGAGGCTTAGCAATAGATTGTCAGTAAGGGTAATGTCTGAAACTAGGAGGGCATTTGAACGGTTGCTGCTGTTCTAATAGCAGCCTCTTTTGCTGCCTGATCAGCTAGGGCATTCCCTTTAGCTACGTGCGTTTGGAGACCAGTATGTGCCCTGCAATGGATAATAGCAACTTTGCTTGGTAATTGGATGGCGGCCTGGAGGTCATGTACTAGGGTGAAATGTGAGATTTGCCTCCCATTTGCAGCTATGAAGCCTCTCCTCTGCCAGATTAGCCCATGATCATGTACAACCCCAAAGGCATATTTGGAATCGGTGTATACATTTACATCTCTCCCCTCAAAAAGACAACAAGCTCTAGTGATGGCAATCAGTTCACAGCGTATCCTGAATGATAAGTGTTGTCATTAGGGTGGGAACAGGATCCATCCACAAAAATATCAGGTGCTCCTTCAATGGGTGTGAACTGTAAGTCAGGCCTAGGTGAGGTATGTTCATGTATAAGTTCAGTACATGCATGGGGAGGAGGCATATCATCCTGCTCTCCCTTGTAGCCAAGTAGGGCATTCAGTATAGCCATTGGACCGAATTTGGGTGCTGAGTATTTGAAATGAAGTTGAGGATTAGATAGCAACAAAACTTCATATTCACTCAGTCTTTGTGCTGACATATGTTGAGTATGGATGTTGAATAGGGCCTGAACATTGTGTGAGGTATGCAGAGTGGTGATATGACCTAGGGTAATAGGCGTGGCCATCTCAGCGACCATAGCACAGGCTGCCAAAGTCCGGAGACACGCAAGCATGCCCTGAACCTGTACGGGAACCACTTTTGAGAAAAAAGCAACATGGCCGAATTTGCCTCCATGATCTTGCGCCAGAACTCCCACCATGGTTTTACAATTGTCCCTGGCAAATAAGTGAAACATCACGCCATAGTCGGGTAGGCCCAAACCAGGACTTGAAACCATTGCACATTTGAAATGACTAAAAGCTTGTAACATTTCATCAGACCATTTAATGAAGTCAGGCATATTAGTATTAGTGACTTGTCTCAGAATATTATCATAGTAGGAACAATCAGCAATCCATTGGCGGCAGTAACCAATCATGCCAAGAAAGGTCAACATGTCTTTCTTGGTTTGTGGGCGGGGCAGACCCAGTACGGCGGTAATTCTTGCATGGCTGATTTTCCTCTCACTTTTACTGAGAACAAAGCCCAAATACTCAACACTTTCCATACACCATTGTAATTTCTTCCTAGAAACTTTGTGACCACATTCACATAACCACAGTAATAAACTAACACAGTCTGCCTGGCAGGCTACTATTTTGCCTCCCGAGTAGAACTACATATGAGGAGATCGTCCACATATTGTAGAAGGACAGAACCATGAGGGGCAGTCCAAGGGTGCAGTGTAACTTGGAGGACAATGGAGTAGACTACTGGGGAGTCTACATAACCCTGAGGTATTCTACACCAAGTATACTGGCGAAATTTAAATGTGAAGGCAAAGAGTGGCCGTGTCTTCATGTCAACTGGGACAGAAAAAAATGCATTATTTAAATCAATAACACAGAAAAACTCTGCATGAGCAGGAATAGGCGATAGCAGAGATGGTACATCTGGAACCACAGGGGCTATGGGTATGGTCTGTGCATTTACCGCTCTAAGATCCTGGACAAACCTAAAGGTATTATCTGCCTTTCTCACTAGGTTAATAGGTGTATTATAGGGGGAAATAATTTCCTTAATAACCCCTGCCTCTAGGAATTCCATCAACATAGACTCAATCCCCTTTTCTTTTTCTGGGAAAAGGAGGTATTGTTTAATATAAACAGGTGCAGCACCGGGCTTAAGCATTGCCTTATATGGTGTACATGAGATAAGGCCAACATCTTGGTCAGTATTTGCCCAAACCTCAGGAGAAACTGGATCAAGTAGCGGAACCTGAGGTTGGCATTCCAAATATAAAAAAAACAATTATCCTTTGGTACATGAATGGGCATAATTGAGGATGTGACATGTAGGAGTCCCGTCTTGCTAATCCCCAACTGCAACGTTAACAGAACAAAAAAATCTCTCCCTAATAAATTCACAGGACAATTTGGAATGATCCTAAAACTGTGTGTGAACATTGACTGGTGCTTGTATGGATGTTGGATTGAGAGGGGAGGAGTTTTATAAGATCTGGTCAGTATGCCATTAATTCCCACAGAGGGCTCAGCATTCTCTCTTGGACCACTATAATAATCCTCTCATCTAGTACTACTAGTAGCACCAGAATCCACAAGAAAAGGGAGAGGACGTCCCTCTATGGTTAACACAATCAGTGGTGATTCCTTATAGTGGTTTGTGATGAGAGTGAATGCTGGGATACTGTCCCCCGGGCATCCTTATTGTGATGTCTGAGGGGTATTATTCTGGGGCTGTGGCAATGGGATGGGGGGGGGGAAGATCTCGTATCTGAGCTTGTGGATATGGTTGGGTGCCTTGAGCTTGGGTATCATTTAGGGCATGTTGCCTGAGTGGGTAAGGGCATCGACTGATCCAGTGGTCAGTCTTACCACAATTAAAGCAACCTGCAGGAAAATTTCTATTATTCCCCCCTCTCCTAGAGCATGGCCTTTTACACCTTATTCTGCCACTTCCCCTATTGGGCTGATTTGAGGGACAATTCCTATCCTGAGTTTGGTAATGGGCCTCTTTAGGTCTTACCATTTCAAAACAACCTGCCGCATCTTTCTCCATTACCTTATTTTGGAATTGATCTTTATTAAGACTAGGCCTTTCGGAAATCATTTGTTTAACAGTAAGCTGGAGATGTGGAAGTAGATTGGTAAGGAAAGTCTGAATGAGCATAGAATGCATATTATCCTGAATACTCATTCCTGCCTCCAGAGTCCAAACTTCATTAAACCACTTCCAAAAGTCTATAACAAACTCTCCTGATTTTTGTTTACAGGCTACAGCAGTCGGCAACGAGGACCTAGTCTGAAAACACCTCTCCATTTCACACTTAATTTCTTCCCACATTGTGTCTATGCCTGCCTCAGTATTTAATTTATAATTTCCAGCCGGCGTATTTGGGGGCTCTACAGTGGTTATACAGGGGACCTTACTCCAATCCCAGGGGGAATTGTCCCCAACTATCCCATCTATTATAAGGCGCATATCCTCCTGAGTCAGACATCTCCCTTTACAAGCTCTGTTTAAATAATGAAATGTCCCAGATGAAGATGAAGAGGGTTTAGGGCAGTGTTTAACAATCTTATTAATATCATCTACTTCAATAGGTTTCCCCTACAGTCATAAAAGGGAACTGTTCCTCAAGGTCACTGTCCTCATCAGGATGAGGTATATGTTCAGTTTTGGGAAAATACTTTTGTGATCTAAGGCGCCTGGGAGATATGACATCCCCATCACCAACAGCACCATCCGCTGGATCCTGACCACTCTGATCAGGCATAGGTTGGGGCAACTGCGGAGGTGGCTGCAGAGCTGGGGAGCTGTAGGTGGTTAAATGTTGGTAGCAGTATATCCAGCCAGTAAATCTAAGTCATCTTTTGAAAGGGATGGATATATCTGTGGGATATTTCCTAAATAGGGAGGAGGGGGCTTCTGAAGTGAACCCCTTATCAATTATTTTTCTAACTCATGTTTCTTTTTAGATCCCTCCTGGTTCTCTGCCTTCTGTTTCTTAACCTTTTTATTTGGTCTGTCATACCAATATGGTGCATAAGTAAGCCAATTTTCCCCTCCCAACTTCATATACTGCATGTCCCACTGGGGGTCTGGACCATAATATGGGCAAGCTTCAGTGTAACCCAAACATCACCCTTTTACCATGTCCATATGGAAGGTGTCATTAGCCCCTTCCTGAGGGAACAAATTTATACTCTTCATCCCCTCTGTCCATCCTGCCATATTAACCACCCAGGGAGTAACTAAATAATAATCAGTCCCACAGACCTGGGCAACATAATCCTTACATGTTTCTCCTACATACGGAGGGGGTGGAGAGACCTTTCCTTGCTTTGCACCCATTTCTTATAACTTAATTGAGACGGAGGCAGAGCAGAACTCTCCCCAGGACTGGCTATACTGAACCGTAAATGCTCTGACAATTCCTGTCAACTGGGTAGAGAGGACTTATGTCTATGCTCAACTTCATTCTCAACTGTCTGTTAGTATTATCCCTTAAAACCGTCAATTGCTTTCACCAGTTTCTGGGTTAGCGGGTTTCCCCTCGCCAGAGTGGCGGGGCGTCTTACAGTTCTCCAGGACACACACAATAAAGTTAGTACAGTTTTCACAGTATCATTTGCTGCTTACCTTCAGCATAAAATAAAATTACTTAATGCTTCATAACATCATAACATAATAGAGGGCATAAGAAAGCGACAGATAAGAAGCAATAGAAATTGGCTGACAAGGGAAACCAGGGTGCAGACAATATTTGAATTCTTCCCAAAATAATTCCTCTTTTAATTCCTTCCCTAAAGAATTTATCTTTTAGACTTGGCCAGTAGTCTATTTATAGTCTATCTTGCCTAAAGATAGATACTATTCCTTTCAGTGTGTCTGAAATGGATTCAAGATAGAAACAACAGAGTTTTTGGAAAGCATCAGAATCTCCCCAGTCCTAAAGGCAGGAATTTTCCATAATTACCGAATTCCTGTGTGTTCTATCCCGGACGGAGCCCCCAGCTGAAAAGGTTCTGCTTCTGTATGCACCCTGATTCCTCCTCCATCCCCAATGACAGGCACCTGGAGAGCTGTCAATGACACACACACACAGATAGCATGGTCTCTGAAACAGCTCTGATTTTATCTGGACAATTACAGCTTCTTATACATACATCCATATAGGAAACAGATGTGGTTCACATTTCAATGGTGCTGAGTAGAAACAATTCCTTATATGGAAATAAGAATAATGTAAATACATTCACCCTCTAGTATGATGTCACCCAACATCCTGTCATTCATACAGATCATATAGCTTATTATATTTAACCCTTCAACCCACTCCAGGAAAACGTTGGGATAACGCATCAGCTTTGGTATATTTTGCCCCAGGACGATAGGTGATAATAAAATTAAACCTGGTAAAAAAAAAGACCACCTAGCTTGTCTAGGGGTAAGACGTTTAGCAGACTCAAGGTATAACAGGTTTTTATGATCCGTAATCACCGTGACGGGATAAGCTGCCGCCTCCAAAAAGTGACGCCATTCCAGAAACACTAATTTAATAGCTAAAAGTTCCCTGTTGCCTATATCATAATTCTTCTCAGCTGCCGATAATTTCTTAGAAAAGAAAGCACAAGGATGCCATTTACTTGGAGATGGACCCTGGGACAGTACAGCCCCCACCCCCACTTCTGATGCATCAACCTCCAGAATAAAAGGTTGAGAAACAACAGGCTGGACCAGCATGGGTGCCGAGGTGAAACTCTCATTCAGAGAGGAAAAAGCCAGTTTAGCAGCGTCAGACCATTTAGAAAAATAAGTCCCCTTCTTTGTCATCTCCATAAGGGGTTTGACAATAGCAGAATCGTTCTGAATGAATTTTCTATAGAAATAGGCAAAACCCAAAAAACTCTCCAGAGCTTTTATGTTCTCAAGAAGATCCCATTCTAGGATTGCGTGGACCTTCTCTGGATCCATACGGAACCCTGAAGCTAATAGCAGATACCCCAGGAATTGTACCACCTGTACGGCGAATACACATTTCTCCAATTTAGCATATAATTTATTGTCCGTAAAATCTGCAACACCTGCCTGATATGTACCTTGTGTGTCTCCAGATTGGGTAAATAGATCAAAATATCATCAATATCATCTGCCGACAAGATGACAAAAGATATCATTGACAAAGTGTTGAAAGACAGCAGGAGCATTAGTCAGGCTTAAATGGCTTGTCTTTCGGGGGCCAGAAAGATTAAATAACTTGGTCTTAGGTAACTTTGCTTCAGGGAGCAGGTTAACCGGGCAATCATACGGAGGATGGCACCCTCCTCCTGACACCTTTTTTCAGAGAAAACATCTTCAAAGTGGGACACAAATGCTGGTAAGGTTGTAATGGAGGTGGCTGAGCAACTGCTACTTAAGCAAATCCCTACATTGCTCACTCCAATCCAATATCTCCCTGGCCTGCCAATCAACAACAGAATTGTGCGCTACCAACCAGGGAAGACCTAATACCATAGTAGGAAGACCTTCAAGGACATAGCAAGAAATAAACTCATTATGGAGGGCCCCCACCTGAAGATGTATGTTATGTAGAATGTGTGTCAGGTTCCCCTGAGTAAGAGGAGCATAGTCGATAGCGAATACGGGGATAGATCTAGGTGAAGGACTAAAAGAAAAACCTAGAGTCCGAGCGAATCGGGTTTCCACCAAAATTACCCCACCCCACTGTCTAAGAAAACATAAATCGACTCAGTTTTATTACCTGAAACTACCATAGCTGGCAAAACAAACTGAGACGTTCGTATGGAGGAGATGTATACAACCAGGTTGTCATCCTCCACACAACCTGGGATCAGTAGTTCCGACATTTGTTTGTTTTTGGGTATGGATGGACAAGCTCTAATGAAATGACCCCTCCGACCACAGAATAAACAAACCCCAGACTTACGGCGAGCACCAGAAGGATCAACCTGATGAGTGGCTCCCCCTAGTTGCGTAGGTTCGTCTGAGTCAGAACAAACAGACTCCTGCCTGAGAAATGTCTCTGGAGGACAAGAACTTCTCGGTCTATCCCTAAGGTGTCTACCAATTCTTATCGATAGCGACATACGGTAGTGGCCTCAAGGGATATAGGAGTCTCATACAGTGCAAGTGCATCTTTTATTTTTTTCTGACAACCCCTAACAAAACTGGCTCCTGAGAGTATCCGTGGCCCACCTTCAAAACGTGGAACAATAAACCTCCGATGACCGATCTCCCTGTTGAAGCCGCCATAATCTAGACTCAGTTAGGGAGATACGGTCAGGGTCATCGTACTGTATATGAAACCCAGGGCCTCAAAAAAAATAAAAAAACTCATCTACCGACCGGAGGACCTGTGTATCAGCTGGCAATGAACAAGCCCAGGATTGAGGATCCCCTTAAAAAAGGGAGATAACGATCCCCACCCTCTGTTCCTCATTACAAGAGGAATTTGGACGCAGCCTGAAATATAATTTACAGGCTTCTCGAAACACCACAAATTTGTCTCTCCCTCCAGAAAATCTGTCAGGGAGAGCAACTTTAGGTTCCGGATTGACCTGGTTACCCATAGCAACCACTGGGCTCGAGGTCTGCTGGAGCTTCTGCTGCTGCTGAAGGACTGACGCCCTCAATTCTGTCACTTCAAGAGACAGACCTTGCAACTGCTTCGCCAAAGCAGCAATAGGATCCATAGTGGATGTTAAAAAAAATAAAAAAATAAAAACATATATTTATTTAATTATTTTTTTTTTCAAAATAAGGGCCAGATATGATATCACGTCTGATATGGCAGGTAACAGCGATACAGCACAGAGGGGAGGGAAGGGGTGTACCTTTTCACTAGGGAGAGGGTGGAGTAGTGACCCCTAACTCAACTAGCACTGGCACGTGGCTGCCCTGACATCCCTAGATGAGCTGCTAACCCGTACGCCGATCACGTGCCTCGTCCCTGGCTTACCCTGAAATAAGCCCCAGGTAGTGTGTAGGGCGGTGGGAGCACTAGTCCTCACCACTGACACCTAGGGTAACAACAGGGAAAGGACAAACAACACAAACACCACAAACAATCCCAGAAGGGAGACAACAAGCAGTAGAGAACCGAAGATCCGACAGCACCAGTTCCAACAGCTCCACAGCAACTCCAACTCCACCAGAGGTCAGAATAGAAGATCTGGAAAGAAGGTCTATTCTGGCAACAAGGAAAGCAGAAAGGGAGAATATATAGTAGCTGGGGGTGGCTGACAGAGAACAGCTGAAAGGAAAAGCTACCAATTCCTAAATGGAACAAAAAGGATCGCAAACCTAAGCAGGAAAACCTGGACCAGAATCCATTCCCACCACTAGGTCATAGAGCACTAGGTCATGGAGCAATCTCTTGAAACCGAGAGAGTAGCCACCCGCTGCGACTTTCTGACCACAGGCACAACAGGTTCAGTGATAGGTTGTGATACCCTCGTGAAAATATTACTATGATCCTATTGAGCCCTATTGATTCCCTATGGAGCTGCAGCAGCCTCAGATCATTCAGGAGGACCAAGGCTGCCACACACAGCATTCGGTTCACCTGATCCCCACTAGGCAGAGAAATTTCATGGCCGGGAGTACGCGCCTTGCTCACATTTGACCGTGGCCTCTGAGGGGTTAAATGTGAGCGATCAACTTTATCGCCGTTCGCATCTATTACCCCGGGTGTCTGCTGTTTAAAACAGAAGGCTCTAGGCGACTTTGGCACCTGCTGCACTCGTCAGCACGCACGTGCAATGTTTAACCACTTGCCGCACACGTAATGTTGTGCATTTTCATACGTATACAATATTATCTAATGACATTATAATCAAAATGAATGCTCATCTCATTGCCTTTAAGAATAATATCAGCCTCAACCAAAGTTCTATTATGTGGCTGAGGAAGCCAAGATAAGTTCATGGCAAGTTCAGTTTATATAAAAATAATTGTGAACATGAAACGGACACTGTATTTAAAAGTTATTACTAAAGATATGGAATTATCTGAAAGGAGTAAAACAACTTCCTAAGACATGTCTGTCTGGAGGAAACAAGGTTATTTTTATGGATAAGCAATGACTTGATAAGGATGCATATCCTTGAGGCACACCTGCTGTATGAGGTTCAATTTATATATTCATAATTATATTATATACAGTACAGACCAAAAGTTTGGACACACCTTCTCATTCAAAGAGTTTTCTTTATTTTCATGACTATGAAAATTGTAGATTCACACTGAAGGCATCAAAACTATGAATTAACACATGTGGAATTATATACATAACAAACAAGTGTGAAACAACTGAAAATATGTCATAGTCTAGGTTCTTCAAAGTAGCCACCTTTTGCTTTGATTACTGCTTTGCACACTCTTGGCATTCTCTTGATGAGCTTCAAGAGGTAGTCCCCTGAAATGGTTTTCACTTCACAGGTGTGCCCTGTCAGGTTTAATAAGTGGGATTTCTTGTCTTATAAATGGGGTTGGGACCATCAGTTGCGTTGAGGAGAAGTCAGGTGGATACACAGCTGATAGTCCTACTGAATAGACTGTTAGAATTTGTATTATGGCAAGAAAAAAGCAGCTAAGTAATGAAAAACGAGTGGCCATCATTACTTTAAGAAATGAAGGTCAGTCAGTCAGCCGAAAAATTGGGAAAACTAAGGGCAAAAATTGGGAAAAGTAAGGGCTATTTGACCATGAAGGAGAGTGATGGGGTGCTGCGCCAGATGACCTGGCCTCCACAGTCACCGGACCTGAACCCAATCGAGATGGTTTGGGGTGAGCTGGACCACAGAGTGAAGGCAAAAGGGCCAACAAGGGCTAAGCATCTCTGGGAACTCCTTCAAGACTGTTGGAAGACCATTTCAGGGGACTACCTCTTGAAGCTCATCAAGAGAATGCCAAGAGTGTGCAAAGCAGTAATCAAAGCAAAAGGTGGCTACTTTGAAAACCTAGAATATGACATATTTTCAGTTGTTTCACACTTGTTTGTTATGTATATAATTCCACATGTGTTAATTAATAGTTTTGATGCCTTCATAGTCGTGAAAATAAAGAAAACTCTTTGAATGAGAAGGTGTGTCCAAACCTTTGGTCTGTACTGTACACTGCGTGCAGAATTATTAGGCAAATGAGTATTTTGACCACATCATCCTCTTTATGCATGTTGTCTTACTCCAAGCTGTATAGGCTCGAAAGCCTACTACCAATTAAGCATATTAGGTGATGTGCATCTCTGTAATGAGAAGGGGTGTGGTCTAATGACATCAACACCCTATATTAGGTGTGCATAATTATTAGGCAACTTCCTTTCCTTTGGCAAAATGGGTCAAAAGAAGGACTTGACAGGCTCAGAAAAGTCAAAAATAGTGAGATATCTTGCAGGGGGATGCAGCACTCTTAAAATTGCAAAGCTTCTGAAGCGTGATCATCGAACAATCAAGCGTTTCATTCAAAATAGTCAACAGGGTCGCAAGAAGCGTGTGGAAAAACCAAGGCGCAAAATAACTGCCCATGAACTGAGAAAAGTGAAGCTGTCACAGCCAGACAGCTGAGAAGCGCTCACAGGAGCTTCTCAGATCCTCCTCCTTGAATTTCTTTGTTTTGGTTTAGTTTCTCATCTCGTTAGTCTATCTCAGCTGTCATGCTGTTGGACTTATTGCTACCCTTTAAATTCCTCCCCATAATGCAGTAGTGGGCGGCTGATACAACTTCCTGGAGTGTGTGTGCATGCTGTTCCCAGTTCCCAGTTCCCAGTCCTCAGTCGTCAGTCGTCTGCAAGTTAAGTGCTGTTTATGTATTTATGATTTTCTCTTTTCTGGATCCAGGTGACCCTGACTCCCTCCGTGTCAGTGTAGGGAGTCGGTGGTCGTGTCCCCTCACTATTGTAGGGTCTTCAGGTAATAGATAGCCGAGGAACGTGGATATGCGCCCATCCACCTTTGGGGTGTTCGCATAGGCTGAGCAGTGAGGGAGAGCGGCAGGTCTATTGCAGGGGTCTCCCTTTGTTCCTTAGTTGTGGATCCAGAGAGACATTGTTATATGGTTTTGTCTTGTTTCCTGTACACCATCCGTGACATTATCAGCCGCCAAAACCGTCTCAAGCATGGATCCGGTTTTACTTTTGGCTGAACGCTTTCAGGGTCTTTCTTTGGAGGTAGCTGATCTCCGTAAGACTTTTTCTCAGTTTCAAGTGACCGGTTCAGCTTGCGTTCATGGAGTTTGTGCTGAGCCTAAGATCTCGCTCCCGGATATGTTCTCCGGGGGTAGTGAGAATTTTGTGCGTTTTAGAGAGGCTTGCAAACTCCATTTTCGCCTTCTTCCCCATTCTTCTGGTGATTAAGAACGGAGGGTGGGGATCATTATATCGCTGCTCAGGGGTAACGCTCAGTCCTGGGCCTTTTCGCTGCCGGAGGGGGCACGGCCCCTCCGTTCAGTGGATGAATTCTTTTTAGCCCTGGGTCAGATATATGATGATCCGGATCGTATTGCTCTGGCTGAGTCTAGACTACGTCTGTTATGCCAGGGTAAACAGATATACTGCTCAGAATTTCGGAGATGGGCAGCAGATACGGGTTGGAATGATGCTGCACTCCGAAGTCAATTTTGCTATGGTCTTTCAGAAGGATTGAAAGATGCATTTGCCTTTCATGAGAGACCTACCTCCTTGGATTCTGCTATGTCTCAGGCTGTTCGTATTGACAGGCGTCTTAGAGAGAGAGGAGAGATCTCTCCTTCCTGTCATACTCAGTCCCGGGACAGTGCAGCGGTCTCATTCTGTGCACAGGGGTCTCAGTCGCTGTCAGCCCCTTCTGAGCAGGAGTCCATGCAGCTGGGGTTGATTGCCTCTGAAAATAGAAGATTCAGCCCGCAGGGGAGGGTTTGTTTTTGTTGTGGAGGTATAAATCATCTGGCAAATGTTTGTCCCTCTAGGAGATTCAGGCAGTTTTCTGGGAGTAATAGAGAGACAAAAAGGAAAAAATCTTTTAAAAAAGTTCCGTCTGTTACTATTGGCAGGGTTGAGGCGGAAATTGAAGGTTTTCCGTTTGCTTGTAGTTCCCGTTTTGTCCTGCCTGCTAGGGTAGCGCTAGAGAGCAAGAGCATTTTTTGTGAGATTTTTGTGGATAGTGGAGCAGCTGTCAACCTCATTGATAGTCAATTTGCAATAACTCATGGTTTCCAGGTATGCACTTTGGGAAAAGATATTCCTGTTTTTGCTATTGATTCAGCTCCACTTTCTCAGAAATCATTAAAGGGCATAGTTCACAATATCCGTTTAATTGTGAGTGATGCTCATGTTGAGGATGTGTCATGTTTCGTCCTTAGCGGTTTGCCTACTCCTCTAGTGTTGGGGCTACCCTGGCTCACTAAACATAACCCCACCATTGATTGGCAAGCGAGGCAAATAAATGGTTGGAGTAACTTTTGCAGAGAGAATTGCCTCATAACATCTGTTTCTGAGGTTTCTACTAAGACTGTACCACCTTTTCTCTCTGAATTTTTGGATGTCTTCTCTGAGAGTGGAGTTCAGGGTTTACCTCCGAACAGGGAGTATGATTGCCCTATTAATCTCATCCCAGGCGCCAAGCTGCCTAAATCTCGTTTATACAATCTCTCCCAACCTGAGAGGGTCGCTATGCGTGCTTATATCTCTGAGAGTCTGAGAAAAGGACACATACGACCCTCGAAGTCACCTGTTGCCGCTGGTTTTTTCTTTGTTAAGAAAAAAGATGGTTCTTTAAGACCTTGTCTGGATTTCAGGGAGCTGAACAGTATCACTATTCGTGATCCTTATCCGCTTCCTCTGATCCCGGACCTGTTTAACCAGGTTGTTGGGGCTAAAGTCTTTTCCAAATTAGACCTAAGAGGGGCATACAACCTGGTTAGGGTCAGAGAAGGAGACGAATGGAAGACGGCTTTCAATACCCCTGAGGGACATTTTGAGAATTTGGTTATGCCTTTTGGTTTGATGAATGCCCCAGCCGTTTTTCAGCATTTCGTCAACAGCATTTTTTATCATTTAATGGGAAAATTTGTATTAGTGTATTTGGATGACATTTTGATTTTTTCTCCTGATTTCAAGACTCATAAGGAACACTTACGTCAGGTCTTGCTCATCCTGCGGGAGAATAAATTATACGCGAAACTGGAAAAATGTGTGTTTGCGGTTCCAGAAATCCAATTTCTGGGGTTTCTTGTCTCCGCTTCTGGTTTTCGCATGGACCCCGAGAAGGTCTGCGCTGTGCTTGAGTGGGAGCTTCCTGAGAATCAGAAGGCGCTGATGCGTTTTTTGGGCTTTGCCAATTATTACAGGAAATTTATTTTGAATTATTCCTCTGTTGTTAAACCACTCACTGATATGACCAGAAAGGGGGTAGATTTTTCTTCCTGGTCGGTAGAGGCGCGTAAGGCCTTTTCTAATATCAAGGAGAGTTTTGCTTCCGCTCCCATCCTGGTACAACCTGATATTTCGTTACCCTTCATAGTTGAGGTTGATGCTTCTGAGGTAGGGGTGGGTGCGGTCTTGTCTCAGGGTTCCTCTCCTGCCAAATGGCAACCGTGTGCCTTTTTCTCAAAGAAACTCTCCTCCGCAGAGAGAAATTATGATGTGGGAGATAGGGAATTGTTGGCCATTAAGTTGGCTTTTGAGGAATGGCGCCATTGGCTAGAGGGAGCCAGACACCCTATTACCGTGTTTACTGACCATAAAAATCTGGCCTACTTGGAGTCAGCCAAGCGTCTGAACCCGAGACAGGCCAGATGGTCTTTGTTCTTTTCAAGGTTCAATTTTGTTGTTACGTTCCGCCCTGGGGTTAAGAATGTGAAGGCAGATGCCCTGTCACGTTGTTTTCCGGGAGGTGGGAATTTTGAAGACCCGGGTCCCATTTTGGCTGAAGGTGTGGTGGTCTCTGCTCTTTTTCCTGAATTGGAGGCAGAGGTGCAGGCAGCCCAGTCAGAAGCTCCTGATCTTTGTCCTCCTGGGAGGTTGTTTGTGCCTCTCGCTTTGAGACACAAGATTTTTAACCACTTAAGGACCACAGGTTTATACCCCCCTAAAGACCAGGCCCTTTTTTACAAATCGGCACTCCACAACTTTAGCGGTTTATTGCTCGGTCATGCAACTTACCACCCAAATTAATTTTACCTCCTTTTCTTCTCACTAATAGAGCTTTCATTTGGTGGTATTTCATTGCTGCTGACATTTTTACTTTTTTTGTTATTAATCGAAATTTAACAATTTTTTTGCAAAGAAATGACATTTTTCACTTTCAGTTGTAAAATTTTGCAAAAAAAACGAGATCCATATATAAATTTTGCTCTAAATTTATTGTTCTACATGTCTTTGATAAAAAAAAATGTTTGGGTAAAAAAAAATGGTTTGGGTAAAAGTTATAGCGTTTACAAACTATGGTACAAAAATGTGAATTTCCGCTTTTTGAAGCAGCTCTGACTTTCTGAGCACCTGTCATGTTTCCTGAGGTTCTACAATGGCCAGACAGTACAAACACCCCACAAATGACCCCATTTCGGAAAGTACACACCCTAAGGTATTCGCTGATGGGCATAGTGAGTTCATAGAACTTTTTATTTTTTGTCACAAGTTAGCGGAAAATGATTATTTTTTTTTTCTTTTTTTTCTTACAAAGTCTCATATTCCACTAACTTGTGACAAAAAATAAAAAGTTCTATGAACTCACTATGCCCATCACGAAATACCTTGGGGTGTCTTCTTTCCAAAATGGGGTCACTTGTGGGGTAGTTCTATTGCCCTGGCATTCTAGGGGCCCAAATGTGTGGTAAGGAGTTTGAAATCAAATTCTGTAAAAAATGACCAGTGAAATCCGAAAAGTGCTCTTTGGAATATGGGCCCCTTCGCCCACCTAGGCTGCAAAAAAGTGTCACACATCTGGTATCTCTGTACTCAGGAGAAGTTGAGGAATGTGTTTTGGGGTGTCTTTTTACATATACCCATGCTGGGTGAGATAAATATCTTGGTCAAATGCCAACTTTGTATAAAAAAATGGGAAAAGTTGTCATTTGCCAAGATATTTCTCTCACCCAGCATGGGTATATGTAAAATGACACCCCAAAACACATTCCCCAACTTCTCCTGAGTACGGAGATACCAGATGTGTGACAGTTTTTTGCAGCCTAGGTGGGCAAAGGGGCCCATATTCCAAAGAGCACCTTTCGGATTTCACTGGTCATTTTTTACAGAATTTGATTTCAAACTCCTTACCACACATTTGGGCCCCTAAAATGCCAGGGCAGTATAACTACCCCACAAGTGACCCCATTTTGGAAAGAAGAGACCCCAAGGTATTCGCTGATGGGCATAGTGAGTTCATGGAAGTTTTTATTTTTTGTCACAAGTTAGTGGAATATGAGACTTTGTATGAAAAAAATAAATAAAAAAAAAATCATCATTTTCCACTAACTTGTGACAAAAAATAAAAAATTCTAGGAACTCTCCATGCCCCTCACGGAATACCTTGGGGTGTCTTCTTTCCAAAATGGGGTCACTTGTGGGGTAGTTATACTGCCCTGGCATTTTCCAGGGGCCCTAATGTGTGGTAAGTAGGTAAATGACCTGTGAAATCCGAAAGATGCTCTTTGGAATATGGGCCCCTTTGCCCTCCTAGGCTGCAAAAAAGTGTCACACATCTGGTATCTCCGTACTCAGGAGAAGTTGGGGAATGTGTTTTGGGGTGTCATTTTACATATAACCATGCTGGGTGAGAGAAATATCTTGGCAAAAGACAACTTTTCCCATTTTTTTATACAAAGTTGGCATTTGACCAAGATATTTCTCTCACCCAGCATGGGTATATGTAAAATGACACCCCAAAACACATTCCCCAACTTCTCCTGAGTACGGCGATACCAGATGTGTGACACTTTTTTGCAGCCTAGATGCGCAAAGGTGCCCAAATTCCTTTTAGGAGGGCATTTTTAGACATTTGGATACCAGACTTCTTCTCACGCTTTGGGGCCCCTAGAATGCCAGGGCAGTATAAATACCCCACATGTGACCCCATTTTGGAAAGAAGACACCCCAAGGTATTCAATGAGGGGCATGATGAGTTCATAGAAATTTTTTTTTTTTGGCACAAGTTAGTGGAAATTGATATTTTTTATTTTTTTCTCACAAAGTCTCCCTTTCCGCTAACTTGGGACAAAAATTTCAATCTTTCATGGACTCAATATGCCCCTCACGGAATACCTGGGGGTGTCTTCTTTCCAAAATGGGGTCACATGTGGGGTATTTATACTGCCCTGGCATTCTAGGGGCCCTAAAGCGTGAGAAGAAGTCTGGAATACTGTATAAATGTCTAAAAAATTTTACGCATTTGGATTCCGTGAGGGGTATGGTGAGTTCATGTGAGATTTTATTTTTTGTCACAAGTTAGTGGAATATGAGACTTTGTAAGAAAAAAAAAAAATTATTCCGCTAACTTGGGCCAAAAAAATGTCTGAATGGAGCCTTACAGAGGGGTGATCAATGACAGGGGGGTGATCAATGACAGGGGGGTGATCAATGACAGGGGGGTGATCAGGGAGTCTATATGGGGTGATCACCCCCCTGTCATTGATCACCCCCCTATAAGGCTCCATTCAGATGTCCGTATGTGTTTTGCGGATCCGATCCATCTATCAGTGGATCCGTAAAAATCATGCGGACGTCTGAATGGAGCTTTACAGGGGGGTGATCAATGACAGGGGAGTAATCAATGACAGGGGGGTTATCAGGGAGTCTATATGGGGTGATCACCACAGTCATTGATCATGCCCCTGTAAGGCTCCATTCAGACGTCCGTATGCGTTTTGCGGATCCGATCCATCTACCAGTGGATCCGTAAAAATCATGCGGACGTCTGAATGGAGCTTTACAGGGGGTTATCAATGACAGGGGGGTAATCAATGATAGGGGGGTGATCAGGGAGTCTATATGGGGTGATCACCACAGTCATTGATCACGCCCCTGTAAGGCTCCATTCAGACGTCCTTATGCGTTTTGCGGATCCGATCCATCTATCAGTGGATCCGTAAAAATAATGCGGACGTCTGAATGGAGCTTTACAGGGGTGTGATCAATGACAGGGGGGTAATCAATGACAGGGGGGTGATCAGGGAGTCTATATGGAGTGATCACCACAGTCATTGATCATGCCCCTGTAAGGCTCCATTCAGATGTCCGTATGTGTTTTGCGGATCTGATCCATGTATCCGTGGATGCGTAAAAATCATACAGACATCTGAATGCAGCCTGACAGGGGGGGTGATCAATGACAGGGGGGTGATCAGGGAGTCTATATGGGGTGATCACCCCCCCCCTGGAAGGCTCCAGGGAGACGCCTGTATGTGTTTTGCGGATCCGATCCATCTATCAGTGGATCCGTAAAAATCATGCGGACGTCTGAATGGAGCTTTAGAGGGGTGTGATCAATGACAGGGGGGTTATCAATGACAGGGGGGTGATCAGGGAGTCTATATGGGGTTGTCACCACAGTCATTGATCACGCCCCTGTAAGGCTCCATTCAGACGTCCGTGTGCGTTTTGCGGATCCGATCCATCTATCAGTGGATCCGTAAAAATCATGCAGACGTCTGAATGGAGCTTTACAGGGGTGTGATCAATGACAGGGGGGTTATCAATGACAGGGGGGTGATCAGGGAGTCTATATGGGGTTGTCACCACAGTCATTGATCACGCCCCTGTAAGGCTCCATTCAGACGTCCGTGTGCGTTTTGCGGATCCGATCCATCTATCAGTGAATCCGTAAAAATCATGTGGACATCTGAATGGAGCTTTACAGCGGGGTGATCAATGGCAGGGGGGTAATCAATGACAGGGGGGTGATCAGGGAGTCTATATGGGGTGATCAGGGGCTAATAAGGGGTTAATAAGTGACGGGGGGGTGTAGTGTAGTGTAGTGGTGCTTGGTGCTACTTTACTGAGCTACCTGTGTCCTCTGGTGGTCGATCCAAACAAAGGGGACCACCAGAGGACCAGGTAGCAGGTATATTAGACGCTGTTATCAAAACAGCGTCTAATATACCTGTTAGGGGTTAAAAAAATCACATCTCCAGCCTGCCAGCGAACGATCGCTGCTGGCAGGCTGGAGATCAACTCTCTTACCTTCCGTTCCTGTGAGCGCGCGCGCCTGTGTGCGCGCGTTCACAGGAAATCTCGGCTCACGCGAGATGACGCCTATTGGCGTTAGTGTGACCTGGGAGCACCGCAGAGATGACGCCTTTCGGCGTTAGCGTGACGGTAAGTGGTTAAAGAACACCACGACACGGTCCTTGCTGGGCACCCGGGGGCAAGAGCCACACTGGATCTCATCGCTCGGAGATTCTGGTGGCCTGCGCTTCGTAAGTCTGTTGATGGTTTTGTGGCAGCTTGCGAGACTTGCGCTCGTGCCAAGGTCCCTCATTCACGGCCATCAGGTCCTCTCCTTCCTTTGCCCATTCCTTCCCATCCTTGGACACATCTGTCCATGGACTTCATAACGGACTTGCCTCGTTCCTCGGGAAGTCTGTGATTCTGGTGGTGGTGGACCGTTTTAGCAAAATGGTGCATTTTATCCCTTTTCCTGGTTTGCCCAATGCTAAGACGCTGGCGCAGGCATTTATTGACCACATTGTCAAATTGCATGGGATTCCTTCAGACATAGTCTCTGATAGGGGCACGCAGTTTGTTTCCAGATTCTGGAAGGCTTTCTGTTCTCGCTTGGGGGTTCGGTTGTCATTCTCTTCTGCTTTCCATCCGCAGTAGAATGGCCAGACAGAGCGCGTCAATCAGAATCTGGAGACATATCTGCGCTGTTTTGTGGCGGAGAATCAGGAGGATTGGTGTTCTTTTTTGTCCCTGGCTGAGTTTGCTTTAAATAACCGTCGTCAGGAGTCCTCTGATAAGTCACCATTTTTTGGTGCATATGGGTTCCATCCGCAGTTTGGGACTTTCTCGGGAGAGGGCTCTTCTGGTTTGCCTGATGAGGACAGATTCTCCTCGTCTTTGTCATCTATTTGGCAAAAGATTCAGGATAATCTAAAGAGCATTATAGAGAGATATAAGCGTGTGGCGGATAAGAGACGTGTGCCTGGTCCGGACCTGAATGTTGGTGATCTGGTGTGGTTGTCTACCAAGAATATCAAATTGAAGGTTCCCTCCTGGAAGTTGGGTCCTAGGTTTATTGGGCCTTACAAGATCCTGTCTGTCATCAATCCTGTTGCCTACCGTCTTGATCTTCCTCAGACTTGGAAGATCCATAATGTTTTTCATAAGTCCTTATTGAAACCTTATGTTCAACCTATTGTACCCTCGCCTTTGCCTCCTCCTCCGATTATGGTTGATGGAAATCTTGAATTTCAGGTCTCTAGGATTGTGGATTCTCGTCTTGTCCGCGGTTCCCTCCAATACCTCCTTCATTGGGAGGGTTATGGTCCTGAGGAGAGGATGTGGGTCCCAGTGACGGACATTAAGGCCTCTCGTCTCATCAGGGCTTTCCATAGGTCCCATCCTGAGAAGGTGGGCTCTGAGTGTCCGGAGTCCACTCCTAGAGGGAGGGGTACTGTCACAGCCAGACAGCTGAGAAGCGCTCACAGGAGCTTCTCAGATCCTCCTCCTTGAATTTCTTTGTTTTGGTTTAGTTTCTCATCTCGTTAGTCTATCTCAGCTGTCATGCTGTTGGACTTATTGCTACCCTTTAAATTCCTCCCCATAATGCAGTAGTGGGCGGCTGATACAACTTCCTGGAGTGTGTGTGCATGCTGTTCCCAGTTCCCAGTTCCCAGTCCTCAGTCGTCAGTCGTCTGCAAGTTAAGTGCTGTTTATGTATTTATGATTTTCTCTTTTCTGGATCCAGGTGACCCTGACTCCCTCCGTGTCAGTGTAGGGAGTCGGTGGTCGTGTCCCCTCACTATTGTAGGGTCTTCAGGTAATAGATAGCCGAGGAACGTGGATATGCGCCCATCCACCTTTGGGGTGTTCGCATAGGCTGAGCAGTGAGGGAGAGCGGCAGGTCTATTGCAGGGGTCTCCCTTTGTTCCTTAGTTGTGGATCCAGAGAGACATTGTTATATGGTTTTGTCTTGTTTCCTGTACACCATCCGTGACACAAGCGTGCAGCTGCCAAGATGCCACTTGCCACCAGTTTGGCCATATTTCAGAGCTGCAATATCACTGGAGTGCCCAAAAGCACAAGGTGTGAAATACTCAGAGACATGGCCAAGGTAAGAAAGGCTGAAAGACGACCACCACTGAACAAGACACACAAGCTGAAACGTCAAGACTGGGCCAACAAATATCTCAAGACTGATTTTTCTAAGGTTTTATGGACTGATGAAATGAGAGTGAGTCTTGATGGGCCAGATGGATGGGCCCGTGGCTGGATTGGTAAAGGGCAGAGAGCTCCAGTCCGACTCAGACGCCAGCAAGGTGGAGGTGGAGTACTGGTTTGGGCTGGTATCATCAAAGATGAGCTTGTGGGGCCTTTTCGGGTTGAGGATGGAGTCAAGCTCAACTCCCAGTCCTACTGCCAGTTTCTGGAAGACACCTTCTTCAAGCAGTGGTACAGGAAGAAGTCTGCATCCTTCAAGAAAAACATGATTTTCATGCAGGACAATGCTCCATCACACGCGTCCAAGTACTCCACAGCATGGCTGGCAAGAAAGGGTATAAAAGAAGAAAATTTAATGACATGGCCTCTTTGTTCACCTGATCTGAACCCCATTGAGAACCTGTGGTCAATCATCAAATGTGAGATTTACAAGGAGGGAAAACAGTACACCTCTCTGAACAGTGTCTGGGAGGCTGTGGTTGCTGCTGCACGCAATGTTGATGGTGAACGGATCAAAACACTGACAGAATCCATGGATGGCAGGCTTTTGAGTGTCCTTGCAAAGAAAGGTGGCTATATTGGTCACTGATTTGTTTTTGTTTTGTTTTTGAATGTCAGAAATGTATATTTGTGAATGTTGAGATGTTATATTGGTTTCACTGGTAAAAATAAATAATTGAAATGGGTATATATTTGTTTTTTGTTAAGTTGCCTAATAATTATGCACAGTAATAGTCATCTGCACACACAGATATCCCCCAAAAATAGCTAAAACTAAAAACAAACTAAAAACTACTTCCAAAAATATTCAGCTTTGATATTAATGAGTTTTTTGGGTTAATTGAGAACATGGTTGTTGTTCAATAATAAAATTAATCCTCAAAAATACAACTTGCCTAATAATTCTGCACTCCCTGTATATATCTGTATGGTATATTTAGTTTACAACATATGTTAATCAATAATTCATATAATGTGTTATCTATGTGTAACAATGTATTGATTTATATATATGTTATACCATGTATTTATCATATAGAATATATTGTAGAAGGTACAGAAACATTGAAGCAAGTTTATGTTAATTGGATTTCTGAGAAGAGTAAATGTTATTTCAAAACAATAGTTATTCATGGATGTAGATAAGTGAAATGTACAAATTCCGATGCCAAGCATCAAAGCCTTTATATAAAATTTTCATCAATTCGACCTATATTTCTAAAATATAGGAGAAGACAGCCAACTCCAACAAGTCCAGGATATAGGTAATTAAAAGTGTCAGGAAAAGACCTTCCTCAATGATTTATATTAAGAAGGTCAACGAGGTCATGTGAACATATTATTAGATATTTCATTTTAATGCTTAAAGTTGTGATGCTCATCTGCAGTACCGCAGTGCCATCTGGAGGCAGATGGACAATATTATATTATTTCATTATTTGTTCTATACCATATAAGGAGTTGATATGACATCATGGTGTTATTAGCATGCAAATACACCCACCTTACCTGATTGGGAATCCCTAATCTAAAGGGGATGATTCTTAGATAAGGGGGGGAATAATTACTCATGTGCGGAGCAGCCATGGAGATACATATAGATCCAGGGATCCATATTAAGCCATAGATCCATCCATCCAATCAAAAAGAAAACTTTACCAGAAGAAACTTGGATTATTTATATATTTTTTGAATTACTAGGAAAGTTCTTCGGAACTGATCCCATCTAAACTCTGTTTACTACTCGTGATATTAATAAGATATTTCTCTCGGTATACAGGGAGTGCAGAATTATTACGCAAGTTGTATTTTTGAGGATTAATTTTATTATTGAACAAGAACCATGCTCTAAATGAACCCAATAAACTCATTAATATCAAAGCTGAATATTTTTGGAAGTAGTTTTTAGTTTGTTTTTAGTTTTAGCTATTTTAGGGGGATATCTGTGTGTGCAGGTGACTATTACTGTGCATAATTATTACGCAACTTAACAAAAAACAAATATATACCCATTTCAATTATTTATTTTTACCAGTGAAACCAATATAACATCTCAACATTCACAAATATACATTTCTGACATTCAAAAACAAAACAAAAACAAATCAGTGACCAATCTAGCCACCTTTCTTTGCAAGGACACTCAAAAGTCTGCCATCCATGGATTCTGTCAGTGTTTTGATCTGTTCACCATCAACATTGCGTGCAGCAGCAACCACAGCCTCCCAGACACTGTTCAGAGAGGTGTACTGTTTTCCCTCCTTGTAAATCTCACATTTGATGATGGACCACAGGTTCTCAATGGGGTTCAGATCAGGTGAACAAGGAGGCCATGTCATTAGATTTTCTTCTTTTATACCCTTTCTTGCCAGCCACGCTGTGGAGTATTTGGACGCGTGTGATGGAGCATTGTCCTGCATGAAAATCATGTTTTTCTTGAAGGATGCAGACTTCTTCCTGTACCACTGCTTGAAGAAGGTGTCTTCCAGAAACTGGCAGTAGGACTGGGAGTTGAGCTTGACTCCATCCTCAACCCGAAAAGGCCCCACAAGCTCATCTTTGATGATACCAGCCCAAACCAGTACTCCACCTCCACCTTGCTGGCGTCTGAGTCGGACTGGAGCTCTCTGCCCTTTACCAATCCAGCCATGGGCCCATCAAGACTCACTCTCATTTCATCAGTCCATAAAACCTTAGAAAAATCAGTCTTGAGATATTTCTTGGCCCAGTCTTGACGTTTCAGCTTGTGTGTCTTGTTCAGTGGTGGTCATCTTTCAGCCTTTCTTACCTTGGCCATGTCTCTGAGTATTGCACACCTTGTGCTTTTGGGCACTCCAGTGATGTTGCAGCTCTGAAATATGGCCAAACTGGTGGCAAGTGGCATCTTGGCAGCTGCACGCTTGACTTTTCTCACTTCATGGGCAGTTATTTTGCGCCTTGGTTTTTCCACACGCTTCTTGCGACCCTGTTGACTATTTTGAATGAAACGCTTGATTGTTCGATGATCACGCTTCAGAAGCTTTGCAATTGTAAGAGTGTTGCATCCCTCTGCAAGATATCTCACTATTTTTGACTTTTCTGAGCCTGTCAAGTCCTTCTTTTGACCCATTTTGCCAAAGGAAAGGAAGTTGCCTAATAATTATGTACACCTGATATAGGGTGTTGATGTCATTAGACCACACCCCTTCTCATTACAGAGATGCACATCACCTAATATGCTTAATTGGTAGTAGGCTTTCGAGCCTATACAGCTTGGAGTAAGACAACATGCATAAAGAGGATGATGTGGTCAAAATACTCATTTGCCTAATAATTCTGTACAGGGTGTATAGCCAAGAGTTCCCATACTGTGGGAATATATAGTGTTAGGCACCTCCATAATGCTGATTATTCTCTTAGCAAAGATGCATATTGTTAATGGAAGATCTGACATTATTTGATAAGAGGACTAAAACCCTTGGAAAGTTATTTTCCATAGTCTGATTGCCGAGCTGAATATTTTATCATATTAATATCATATATTTTTGATTGGTCATAGGTAAAAAGAGTCAAGGGATAACAGTTATTTTCCTGTATAATCCGTGTTTTATTGTTATAGCCTGTTTGATAAACAGAAGGTCCTAAGTTTCTCTTGGTATATGAGTCTGTTTGTTAAAAGTATGACACTGGTTGTCATAAATCACTAAATCATACTGTGCTGATCAGATAGGGGTGTGTTAACACCACCGTGTGGTACATTTTGGGTATTATTTTGTAACTTTATCATTTGTTTTGCAATTGTATTAATTCTTATATTCTTTGTTTTTATAATAAATGATTATATATTTTTGCATATACAATTGTCCCTTTGTTTCACTGCTTGCACAAATCAAATTAAGATACCCGATAAAAAGAACTTAGAGGCGATTATGTCCGCCTGAAGGATAGTATAATTTTTATGTTTTATTTTTTTTATCCTCTCTTTTATATGAAGATTCTTTTTATATAGAAGATATATGACAGTAACGCCAATAGGCATCCGGGCGGAAGCGCTCTCAGGGCTCAGCGACACCTATTGGCGTCATCTCGTGAGACCCGAGATTTCCTGTGAACACGCGCTCACAGGAGCGCGCGTTCACAGGATCGCGCAGTTCACAAGTTGATCTACAGCCTGCCAGGGCTGATCATTCGCTGGCAGGCTGTAGATGTTAAAAAAAATCTCATCAGAAAGGTATATTAGACGCTGTTTTGTTAACAGCGTCTGATATACCTGCTACCTGGTCCTCTGGTGGTCCATTTTGCTTGGATCGACCACCAGAGGACACAGGCAGCTCTGTAAGTAGCACCAAGCACCACACTACACACACACACCCCTGTCACTTATTAACCCCTTATTAACCCCTGATCAACCCATATAGACTCCCTGATCACCCCCCTGTCATTGATCACCCCCCTGTAAGGCTCCATTCAGATGTCCGTATGTGTTTTGCGGATCCACGGATCCGCGGATCTGCAAAACACGGACACCGGCAATGTGCTTTCCGCATTTTGCGGATCCGCACATTGCCAGAACTATATAGAAAATGCCTTTTCTTGTCCGCAATTGCGGACAAGAATAGGACATGTTCTATATTTTTGCGGAACGGAAGTGCATACCCGGAAGTGCAGATCCGCAATTCCGGATCCGAGCGGGACAAAGTCTGTCCCCATAGAAATGAATGGGTCCGCAATTCGTTCCGCAAAATGCGGAACAGAATTGCGGACGTGTGAATGTGAATGGGGCCTAAGGGTCCCTTATCACCTCCAGTTAGTTAGCTACTTGTTAGGTAGTTAGCACCCAGCCCACCGCACCGCAGTCAGTGATTAGCGTCATCGCTGTCGCTAATCAGCACTAGTACTATATAGTATCTGTAAGTGATCAAGACTGATCGCAATCAGATCTAAATCAGTACATTAGGGTCACCTTAGGCTCTACAAAAAATGCAGTGTTTGCCCGATCAGGCCTGATCTTGTGCGCACACTTGCGTTCAGTCCGCCCCACCACAGTGACAGATTTTTTTTTCTGATCACTGCAAAAACACATTAAAATCGCTGCGGCGCTATAAAGATCAGTTTTGAGCTTTTTGGATCTTTATTAGCGATTGCAGCTTTACTTCGCAAGCACTCCTATGTCCTTTCCCCTCTTTTTTTTTTTCACATTTTTTGGCAGAGATTTTTTCATCCACATTGATCGATGCGAATGAAGAAATCTGCGCTCTGCAGATCAGAGCCTGAAATCAGATAGTGTCCTCGTGCCCCCCCCCCCGATCTGTGCACCAACCAAGCCCCCCCTTGTCCCCGCCTGCCCCTTATGAAGTTCCCCCCGCTCTCATCCACATTCCTGCAGCCTGCCCAGTGCCCTGATGCGGTCCGCCTCCTGCCCCCATTTGCTCTGCCCCTCAATGCTGGCCGTACCCCCCCAACCCCCCCGCCCCCCTTTTTAAGGCTGCCCCCATGCCATGCGGTCCCCCTGCTGTGTGTGATGGCGGCGGCTCCATTCCTGAGCCGCCGCTATCAGCAGAGAGTGTCAGCTCTATGCTGACACTCTGCTGTAACCCCATAGAGGCCGCGGCAGCGGCCTCCATGGGGTTAATAGAGGGAGGGGGCTCCCTCTCTCCACCATCGGGGCTGCCGCGCTGCGATGGCAGCGCCTGATGGTTGCCATGGCAACCGGACGCTTTGCAAAAGCGTCCGCTGTTGCCACCTACAGGGCATCTGATTGTATTATACTTTGCAATGCAAGAGCATTGCAAAGTATAGTACAGCCATCAGCCCCACTGGATCTTCAAGATCCAAGAGAGACTTGATTAAAAAAAAAAAGTGAAAATAATAAAAGTAAAAATAAATAAATAAAAATGTAAAATTAAAAAAATAAATTGCCTTTTCCTATAAAAAATGAAAAAAAAAAACCTACACATATTAGGTATCACCGCGTCCGTAACGACCGTCTCTATAAATATATCACATGATAGACCCCGTCCGATAAACACCATAAAAAAATAAAAATAAAAACTGTGTAAAAAAAAACATTATTGTCTCCTTACATCACAAAAAGTGCAACAGCAAGCGATCAAAAAGGCTTATGACCCCCAAAATAGTACCAATCAAACCGTCACCTCATCCCGCAAAAATGATACCCTATTTAAGACAATCGCCCAAAAAATAAAAAAGCTATGGCTCTCAGACTATGAAGACACTAAAACATCATTTTTTTGGTTTCTGAAATGCTATTATTGTGTAAAACGTAAATAAATAAGAAAAAGTATACATATTAGGTATTGCCACGTCCATAACGATCTGCTCTATAACATTGTCACATGACCTAACCCCTCAGATAAACGCTGTAAAAATAAATAAATAAAAACTGTTCCAAAACAGCAAATTTTTTGATCACCTTGCCCCATAAAGTGTAATAATGAATGATCAAAAATTCCTATGTACCCAAAAATGGTACCAATAAAAACCTCAACTCTTTCTGCAAAAAGCGAGCCCCTGCACAAGACGATCGGCAGAAAAATAAAAAACATATGGCGTTCAGAAAATGGACACACAAAAACATAATTTCTTATTCAAAATTGCTTTATTACGTAAAACTGAAACAAACAAACAAAGAAAGTAGACATATTTGATATCATTGCGTCTGTAACAACCTGCTCTATAAAAATAGCACATAATCTACCCTGTCAGATGAATCTTGTAAAAAAAAAAAAAACACTGTGCCAAAACAGCCCTTTTTAAGTTACCTTGCCTCACAAAAAACTTAATATAGAGCAATTAAAAATCATATGTACCCCAAAATAGTACCAATAAAACTGGCACCTTATCCCCTAGTTTCCAAAATAGGGTCACTTTTTGGGAGTTTCTACTGTAAGGGTGCATCAGGGGGGCTTTAAATGGGACATGGCATCTAAAACCAGTTTAGCAAAATCTACCTTCCAAAAACCATACAGCGTTCCTTTCCTTCTGCGCCCTGCCGTGCGCCCTTACATCAGTTTACGACCACATGTGGGGTGTTTCTGTAAACCGCAGAATCAGGGTAATAAATGTTGAGTTTTGTTTGACTGTTAACCCTCAATGTGTTAAAGAAAAAAATGTAATAAAAATCTGCCAAAAAAGTGAAATTTAGAAATTTCATCTCCATTTTCCTTTAATTCTTTTGGAACACCTATAGTGTTAACAAAGTTTTTAAAATCAGTTTTGAGTAACTTGAGGGGTGTAGTTTCTACAATGGGGTCATTTATGGTGGGTTTCCACTATGTAAGCCCCACAAAGTGACTTCAAACCTGAACTGGTCATTAAAGGGATTCTGTCACCAGGTTCTGGGCTATAGAGCTGCGGACATGCACGGCTAGATCGCCGCTAGCATGTCCGCAATATATCTGTCCTATAGGGCTGTGTGCTTTTAATTTCTTCAAAAAAGGATTTTAAAGATATGTAAATGAGTCTTGTATGTGTCCAAGGGGCTGTACTAACCTTCCTGGAGCCCAGCCGTGCCCAGCCACGCTCGCCTGTGAAGGAGCCCAGCACCGCCTATGTCCTCCGAATCTCCTCCTTTCATCAACTATAGATTGCCGTAATCTTGCGATGCGCGAGCTCGCACATGCGCAGTTCTTTCCCTGAGGCTGATGCCAGCATAGGGAAAGAACACTATACCGGCACTGCGCATGCGCGAGCTCGCACATCGTGAGATTACAGCTATCTATCGTTAATGAAAGGAGGCGATTCGGAGGACATAGGTGATGCTGGGCTCCTTCACAGGCGGGCGTGGCTGGGCACGGCTAGGCTCCAGGAAGGTTAGTAAAGCCCCTTGGACACATTTAAGACTAATTTACATATCTATATAATTGTCACTACCAGAGCTTTGGGACGTTCTCACAGCTCTGTTTCTCCACCCCTGTGATGATGTCACTACTAGAGCTGGGAGGAGTTCTCACTACTCTGTTTACTTTTGGTTTCTTTCACCACAGCTGTTCTTCATGTGTTTGATTTCCCTCTCTTTATGTCACCCCTCCTCCTATGATAGGATGTGGATTATAGTTCTCACTTCAGTTGTAGCTCTTGCTTTAGTTTCTTCACTTGTAGCTATCAGTTCACTGGACCTGTGTTCTGCTGCAGCTAGCACTCCGGATATTGCCAGCCTGTCCTTGGATCCGTCTTCTCTGAGGCTGCAACACCTTCAGCTAAGTGTGCAGACATTGTTGTGTTCCTGTTTATTTTCTGACTGGATCTGAGGTGGCCACGGTTCCCTCCATATACTGAGTAGGGCACTGGTGGCCGTGCCCCTTCCACTATTGTAGGGGTTACAGTGGTCATTAGTCTTAGGCACGTGGGCATGCCTCGTTCCGCCATTTGGATCCGGGCATGTGCTTTAGCAGAATAGGGAGAGCATTGAGGGTCGGACAGGGGTCACCCTTTATCCTCCCTAGTTCTGGGTCCAGTCAGGAGCTCTGTACTGTGTATTACTATTGTTGCTCACATACAGCCGTGACATTAATCCTTTTTTAAAGAAATTAAAACCACACAGCCCTATAGGACAGATATATTGCGGACATGCTAGCGGCGATCTAGCCGTGCATGTCCGCAGCTCTATAGCCCAAAACCTGGTGGAAATTTTCTTAAAAAATTTAAGAATTGCTTCTAAACTTCTAAGCCTTCTAACGTCCTAAAAAAATAAAATGACATTTCCAAAATGATGCCGACATAAAGTAGACATATGGGAAATGTTAAGTAATAAATATTTTATTAGGTATGACTTTTTTAGAAGCAGAGAAATTGAAATTTAGAAAATTGTGATTTTTTTCATAAATAAAAGGTGAAATATATTGACTCAAATTTATGACTATCATGAAGTACAATATGTCACAAGAAAATAATCTCAGAATGGCTTGGATAAATAAAAGTATTCCAAAGCAATTACCACATAAATGTCACTACCAGAGCTTTGAGACGTTCTCACAGCTCTGTTTCTCCACCCCTGTGATGATGTCACTACTAGAGCTTGGAGGAGTCCTCTCTGCTCTGTTTCTCCGCCCCTGTGATGAGGTCTTTACTTTCTGTTTCCTTCCTCCCAGCTGTCCCTCCTGTGTTTGATTTCTCTGCCTTTAAATCACCCCTCCTCCTTTGTAGGGTGCAGATTATATTTTTCATTTGAGTTGTATCTCTCGCTTGAGTATCTTCACTTGTGGGATATCTTTTCACTGGACCTGTGTTCTGCTGAAGCAAGTACTTTGGATATTGTCAGCGACTTTAGATCCGTTTTCACTGCTGCTGCAACTCCTTCAGTTAAGTGTGCAGACATTGTGTGTTTCTGTTTGTTTGCTGACTGGATCCGAGGCGACCCCGGTTCCGTCCATATACTGAGCAGGGCACCGGTGGCCGTGCCCCTTCCACTATTGTAGGGGTTACAGTGGTCATCAGCCTTAGGTACGCGGGCATGTCTCGATCCACCATTTGGATCCGGACATGTGCTTAGCAGCATAGGGAGAGCGTTTAGGGTCTGACAGGGGTCACTCTTTATCCTTCCTAGTTTGGGTCCGGTCAGTAGCTATATTCACTGTGTATGCTCTTGTTGCTCACATACAGCCGTGACAATAAAATGACGCATGTCAGATTTGTAAATTTTGACCTGGACACTGGGGCATCAATGACCCTTGGTCATGAAAGGGTTAAGTGGTTAAATACTGAACCCCCGACTTATATTTACCGTACGTTGGTCAGGAACAAGTTAAAAGATCAATAACAGCAAACAAAGGATCTAGACCCCCCACCCCCCAGAAATTAATTTTGCTTACAAAAATAATAATAATAAAATATTGGGCAGGTAAAAAATGAGTATATCGTAGAATAGGTAATTGATCACAATGCTCAGCATGCAGAAAAAGAATAATGATAGTAAATTTCCTATTCCATAAAGATTAAATGCATGTGCAAGAAAGGTCCAACGATCACTCCGACATACGTTTTGGCTGCCAAGCCTTTATCTGAAGGTAGCAATAATAAGTTATCCAGCCATATTTATAAGCCCACTGATCTAATTGGGGATACCCTGCTCTGTAGTGGCGCACTCATCACGAGTCCCTTCCTGCTGTATTTTAGACCCAGCACTAGGGATGAGCGAATCCGAATTTCAAGATAAATGTAATTTGCCACTAAGCCGAATTTCCTCGTGCTTTGCGGTAGCGAATCGATTTAACCTAAAACAGTTTAAAAACAATCAAAACAAAAAAAATACTTACCTGATCAATTTGCCTGCCGCCATCTTGCTTGAAGATCTCGGGCGAAAACCAGTGCGCATTGATGTATGAAGTCACCAAGCCAGCCAGCTTTTTTATGTTATCTCAGGCCGCGTGATATTTCACGCCAGACCTTCAAGCAAGATGGCGGCACCCAGCCCGCTGTGAGCAAATGGATAAGGAAAGTATTTGATTGTTTTTTGTTTTTTTTTACTTTAACACTCCTTTTTTTTTTTTACTTTTTTGTATATCAGATGGCATGATCATGTAGGAATTTTGCATCTGAAGGGTACAATGAAAGGGGGAGCAGTGCAATCGCCGCTTCCTGTCATTGCACCCACTACATAATGCGCTTCGTGACAAAGTAATTCATCACAAAGCAGATTTTTTTGTAAAATTCAGAGAAGCATCCGAGTCAAATTTTTCAAAACTTCACTCATCACTACCCTGCACCTAGAGACATCACAAACACATAACGCAGTGACACGTGCATGACACTTTCACAGGGCGGCAGGTCAGAGTTCGAGAACATGCACACAAGAGCAGGACATTTGAATATCATTCCTTCAAACCAATTATACGGTATGCCAATTATCTTTCTAAAGTTGGGTTCACATCAACATTATGGATTGCAATTTTGTTTTCTGTTATAACATGGTTATAATGGAAAAAATAGGAATCCTTAAGACGGAAGTCAAAAAGGAAGCCTTTAAGAGGCATTCCGTTTTGATCCTTCATAATACAAGTCTATGGGCAGCATTTCAGATCCGTTCTGGTTTCCATTATGTAGGAGTCCAGTCCTGCATAAAGGAATCCGTTGTGCTGCCCAGAGACTTGCATTATGACGGAATGCAAAACTGAAGCATTTAAAAGGCATTCCGTTTTGCTTTCTGTTATAATATAAGTCTATGGGAATCATAACGAACCTATCTGGTTCCCGTTGTGCAGAAAGCAAAAAAAAAACTGTCTGTCAACAGGACTTTGTTTTACGTCCTGCATAACAGGAACCCGACAGATCTGCTATGCTGCCCATAGACTTCTATTATGATAGATCAAAACGGAATGCCTCTTAAAGGCTTCCATTTTGACTTCCGTCTTATGGATTCCATTATAATCATGTTATAACGGAAAACAAAAATGGAATCAATAACACTGATGTGAGCCCACCCTAACAGAAGTAAGATAAGCTAATTTGCATTTAAATATTAATTTAAATATTTATTTCCCACAAACCCAAAGCAGAGTTGCCTGGCCTACTATAATACTCATGCGTACTAGGCGCTCTCCATAATGAGAACAAATACTAATCCTACAATCCCACTTTCTCTCCTGTTTGGCTGTCTCTTTCTTTGTGTCTCTCCCTCTCTGTCACGAGGGTGTCAAGAACCTCGCCTGACTCCATTATACCCGGGGTCAGGAAGTCGCAGCGGTTGGCTGCACGCTCTATGTAAGATAGGGCTGTTTCCTTATTGTAGCTTTGCAAACCCTTTTCGCTCACTCAGGGATCCGTAGCTCCTTCTCCTCAGCTGTTCCTTGTCCAGCACTCCCAAACCTCCTTATATTCCCCTCTCACACTTCTCTGGTTGCCAGATATAGAGCTTCCTGCCTGGACATCTATTCTGACCCTCTGGAGCTGTGTTGCTGCATTCTCTGGTAGTTGGTCCAGAACGCTACCCTCCGGATCCCTGTTGGACCTTTGTGGTCTATTGTGGTCGCCCACCTGGGTGTATGTGTTTGTCTGTTTTGTCTGTCCTCTCCCTGGTGTTTCCCTCTTAGTGACAGTGGTGCGGACTAGCGATCCCACCGGCCCGTTCACTATCTAGGGCTCATTTTAGGGAAAGCCAGGGTTTAGGCACGTGATCGCCGCACGGATGAGGAACCCGTCTAGGGACGTCAGGGCAGTCAGGTGCCAGCCGCAAGGTGAGTTAGGGGTCACCACCTTTCCCTCTCCCTTGGGCAGGGCTTTCCCTTTTTTCCTCCCTGTGCGTGACGCCGGTCATTACATTATATCTGGCCCTTAATTTTCTGTAGGTAAAAAATAAAAATAAAAAATTTACCTACTTAGAATCCAGTATGGATCAAATTGCTGCTCTGTCCAAACAATTTCATGGACTGTCTTTGGAGGTGGCAGGATTGAAGGCGTCGGTCCTCCAGCAACAGCAGTAATTACAACTGACCGCAAGCCTAGTGGTTGCTACTGGTAACCAGGTTGTTGCGGAACCCAAGGTCCCTCTCCCTGACAGATTTTCTGGGGGAAGGGACAAGTTTTTGACATTCCGTGAGGCCTGTAAATTATATTTTAATCTGTGCCCTTACTCCTCTGGTAATGAAGAACAGCTTGTGGGGGTTGTTATTTCCCTGCTGCAGGGGGACCCGCAGTCCTGGGCGTTCTCTTTACCTACTGATTCCCAGGCTCTTCAGTCAGTGGATGAGTTTTTCGGGGCCTTGGGTCTCATATATGACGACCCTGACCGAGTCGCACTGGCTGAATCAAGATTACAGAGACTCTTACAAGGAGAGCGGCCGGTAGAGGAGTATTGCTCTGAATTCCGTAGGTGGTCTACGGATACCCATTGGAACGACCCGGCTCTCAGGAGTCAGTTCTGCTCTGGGTTATCTGAAAGGGTTAAGGATGCGCTTGCATTATATGAGACCCCCTTTTCCCTTGATGCGGTTATGTCCCTTTCTATCCAAATAGATAGACGCCTTAGGTACAGGTTGAAAAAACCGGAGCAATTGGTAACCCCTCCCAAGGAGCAGTTAGTCTGTACGGACTTAGACGAGCCTATGCAGCTAGGAGGAACTACTCGTCAGGTCCGTCCTCCTGAGGCTCGCCGTAGGCGTGGGGTTTGTTTTTTTTGTGGGGAGAGGGGTCATTTCATTAATGTCTGTCCTTCTTTCCTCAAAAACAAAAGACAGTTGGAAAACTACTAACCCCAGGCTGTGTGGAGGATGTCAGCCGGGGGGTATACGTTTCCTCCATACGTACATCGCAATTTGTGTTGCCAGCGGTTATTGTTTTTGGTGATAAGACGGAGACAATTTCTTTCTTTCTAAACAGTGGAGCAGGGGTAGATTTGATAGATGCCCATTTTGCCCGCACTATGGGTTTGTCTCTCTGTACGCTACAGAGACCTATTCCCATATTCGCTATTGATTCTGCTCCTCTGTCTCAGAGAAACCTCACCCACATTGTTCATAATTTACACCTTCGGGTAGGGGACCACCATAACGAGATGCTTTCATGTTATGTTCTGGAGGGGCTTCCCACTCCGGTAGTGCTGGGTCTTCCCTGGTTGGTAGCGCACAATCCAGTGGTGGATTGGCAGGCCAGGGAGATATTGGAGTGGAGTGAGCAGTGCAGAGAAAATTGCTTAAATAGCAATTGCTTAGTCGCCTCCATAACTACCCTACCTACATTTATTTCGGATTTTGAGGATGTTTTTTTCTGAAAAAGGTTGTCAGAAGTTACCACCTCATCGTCCTTATGATTGCCCGGTTAACCTTATTCCCGGCGCAAAATTACCCAAGACCAGGTTATATAATCTTTCGGGTCCAGAGAGACAAGCCATGAAAGATTATATCTCCGAGAGCTTGGCTAAGGGACACATCAGACCCTCTTCTTTACCCGTGGCTGCAGGGTTTTTCTTCGTTAAAAAGAAAGATGGGGGCCTGCGTCCTTGCCTAGATTTTCGAGAATTAAATCGGATAACCATCCGAGACCCATACCCTCTTCCTCTCATTCCTGACCTGTTTAACCAGATTCCGGGTGCTAGGTGGTTCTCCAAACTTGATCTTAGGGGGGCCTACAATCTGATTCGTATTAAGGAGGAGGATGAGTGGAAGACAGCTTTTAACACCCCTGAGGGGCATTATGAAAATCTAGTTATGCCTTTCGGTCTGACCAATGCTCCTGCCGTCTTTCAACATTTCGTTAATGACATTTTTAGTCATCTAATCGGCAGGTTTGTGGTAATATACCTAGATGATATTTTAATTTATTCGTCTGATCTGAGAACACATGAGGTGCATGTCAGACAAGTACTGCAGGTCCTACGGACGAATAAATTATATAAAATTGAAAAATGTGTCTTCGCCGTTCAGGAGATACAATTCCTAGGTTATTTTTTATCTGCTTCAGGTTTCCGTATGGATCCTAGGAAGGTCCAGGCAATTTTAGATTGGGATCTTCCTGTGAACCTCAAAGCACTACAACGGTTCTTGGGCTTCGCGAATTTCTATAGGAAATTCATTAAAAATTATTCACTTATTGTAAAACCCCTTAATGACATGACTAGGAAGGGGACTGATTTTTCTAAATGGTCTGACGCCGCTAAATTTGCTTTTTCCTCTCTAAAAGAGAGGTTTACCTCAGCACCTGTACTAGTCCAACCTGATGTCTCTCAGCCTTTTATTGTTGAAGTCGATGCGTCAGAGGTGGGAGTGGGGGCGGTGCTGTCTCAGGGTCCGTCTCCTGGCAAATGGCGTCCTTGTGCTTTCTTTTCTAAAAAAACTATCTGCAGCAGAAAAGAACTACGATATTGGCAATAGGGAACTATTAGCTATTAAACTTGCGCTTGAGGAGTGGCGTCACTTTTTAGAGGGGGCAGTCCACCCCGTCACTGTGATTACAGACCACAAAAATCTTCTGTACCTCGAATCAGCTAAGCGTCTCACCCCTAGACAGGCTAGGTGGTCGCTATTTTTTACCAGGTTTAACTTTGTGATTACCTATCGTCCTGGGGCAAAGAATACCAAGGCTGATGCACTCTCTCGTTGTTTCCCTGGAGGGGATAATGTGAGTGATCCGGTGCCCATTCTTCAAAGAGGAGTGGTTGTTTCTGCGGTACACTCTGTTCTGGAGGGGAAGGTGTTAGAGGCCCAGGGGGACGCCCCGGTCTCTTGCCCCTCAGAGAAATTGTTTGTACCGTTGAACCTACGTTTCGAATTATTAAAGGAACATTATAATTCGGCACTTGCTGGGCACCCGGGTAGTAAAGCAACCTTGGAGCTATTGTCTCGTCGTTCCCAAAAGACCGTGGACACATCTGTCAATGGATTTTATCACTGACTTACCTTTGTCTGCGGGTAAAACAGTTATTTTGGTAGTAGTGGACAGGTTTAGCAAAATGGTACACTTCATTGCATTACCCGCACTACCTAATGCGAAGACTCTTGCTCAGGTATTCGTCAGTGAAATCGTGAAGCTTCACGGGGTCCCCTCCGATGTTGTTTCGGATCAGGGTACCCAGTTTATTTCTAAATTTTGGAAAGCTTTTTGTTCCTATTTGGGGGTACACTTGTCCTTTTCCTCAGCTTTCCATCCTCAGTCGAATGGACAGACTGAGCGTACCCACCAAAACCTTGAGACATATCTAAGATGTTTTGTGTCTGAAAACCAAGAGTTGTGGTCATCATATTTACCGTTAGCTGAGTTTGCCATAAATAATCGTCGTCAGGAATCCACTGGCAAGTCACCATTTCTTGGTGCATATGGTTTTCATCCCCAATTCTGTACTTTCAAAGAGAAGGGGTCTTCTGGGGTTCCCGAAGAGGAACGGTTTTCGTCATCTCTTTCATCGGTATGGCAGAAGGTGCAAGCTAACTTGAAAAATATGGGAGGTAAATACAAATGCATGGCTGATAAGAGACGGTCGACAGGTCCGGACCTAGGAGTGAATGACTATGTGTGGTTGTCTACTAGGAATATTAAATTGAAGGTTCCCTCTTGGAAACTGGGTCCTAGGTTTATTGGCCCTTACAAAATTGTAGCCATCATCAACCCCCCGGCTTTTCGCCTGGAGTTACCTCAGACTTTTAAAATGCATAATGTTTTTCATAAGTCGTTACTCAAAAAATATGTTCCGCCTCTAGAACCGTCACCGCTGCCACCCCCTCCTGTTGTCGTGGATGGTAATCTAGAATTTCAGATATCCAAAATTGTTAATTCTCGTCGGGTCCGCCGCTCTCTTCAATATCTGGTGCATTAGAGAGGTTACGGTCCCGAGGAAAGAATGTGGGTTCCTGCGTCTGAGGTAAACACCGACAGGCTAGTTCGGGTTTTCATGCCTCTTATCCTGAGAGACATGGTCCTGAGTGTCTGGAGGCCCCTCGTAGAGAGGGGGGTACTGTCACGAGGTTGTCAAGAACCTCGCCTGACTCCGTTATACCCGGGGTCAGGAAGTCACAGCGGTTGGCTGCACGCTTTATGTAAGATAGGGCTGTTTCCTTATTGTAGCTTTCTGGGTTTGCTTTGCAAACCCTTTTGGCTCACTCAGGGATCCGTAGCTCCTTCTCCTCAGCTGTTCCTTGTCCAGCACTCCCAAACCTCCTTATATTCCCCTCTCACACTTCTCTGGTAGCCAGATATAGAGCTTCCTGCCTGGACATCTATTCTGACCCTCTGGAGCTGTGTTGCTGCATTCTCTGGTAGTTGGTCCAGAACGCTACCCTCCGGATCCCTGTTGGACCTTTGTGGTCTATTGTGGTCTCCCACCTGGGTGTATGTGTTTGTCTGTTTTGTCTGTCCTCTCCCTGGTGTTTCCCTCTTAGTGACAGTGGTGCGGACTAGCGATCCCACCGGCCCGTTCACTATCTAGGGCTCATTTTAGGAAAAGCCAGGGTTTAGGCATGTGATCACCGCACGGGTGAGGAACCCGTCTAGGGACATCAGGGCAGTCAGGTGCCAGCCGCAAGGTGAGTTAGGGGTCACCACCTTTCCCTCTCCCTTGGGCAGGGCTTTCCCTTTTTTTCTCCCTGTGCGTGACGCCGGTCATTACACTCTCTTTGTCTCTCTCTGTCTCTCTTTCTCCTCAACATTCTCTTTGAACAGTTTCAGTGTAGCTCTCGTCTTTCACTTACTATCCACCTATACAATAATAAAAGCAGCACAGACATAGCTAAGTAAACTGCAATGCGTGGATGCATTTTTTGAAATGAAGCCATATTGACTGTTGTGAAAGAAGTGTAAGCACTTGCCAACCAATAGTCAGTTTGGAGAAAATGCTCTATATTTTTTTTTCAAACACAGAGGATGACCTCTGTTAACTATATAACGAGCAATCGCTGTCTAACATAACACTGATGATCTAGTGGAGCAAGCATAACATACTTTGCTGCTATCAAAGATGACTCTTACCTTGGTTGAATCCCTTCTTCTGACCCTGATTATTTCAGCACTCATCTACTCTACATGGAATTCTTTATACCGAAGACGTAACTTGCCTCCAGGACCAACACCATTACCCATTGTTGGAAATGTCTTCCACATTAAGAGAGGAGAGATGGTCAAATCATTGATGGAGGTTGGTTTTGAAGAATAAGATCTAAAAAATAGATGGACTATGTAGGCTGTGACTACACCTAGACATTTTGCAGCACGTTCAATTGATTTTATCTATCGAGTAGCAGCAGCAGTCAAAAGTTATAAATTGATTTGCCTGTAGAATCAATCAAATTTTCCATAGTTTTAAATAGTTAGTAGGCTGAAAAAGACCATCAAGTAAAACCTGGTATATTGGCAAACCCCAGTTAACCAATAGGAAGTTGAACCTCGCTTAAATGGCATAGATCAATTTGTCAGACAAATATAAACCACCACAGGATTCTCTTATCTGGGGCAAATACTTGTCATTTTGAAAACTATTCTTCATAACTAAGATGTATTATAACTGTTATAAAGCTGGTTCAATTGACTTTCATTGAACTTTTCTCCAGTTCTGATATCTTTTATGGACTGGATTGATTATTTGAGGAACGCTCACACCAAAGATTTATGAAGAGTTGTAAAATAATATATATATTTTTTCTTTACAAGCCACATACTTTTTAACATCAGCCTGATATTTTGTTAGCTTTTGATGCAGAAGACCGGCATTGGTTACTGTAGTTCAGTTTTGTTAACTACAATCTTTTCTTTTTTAAGACTCACCCAATAGAAGTCCAACTTATAACCACAATCATTATTTATTCTGGCAGTACATATAGTGGCCAGTTTATTCTGAGCGCCCACTTAATACTATGTTGGGGCATCTTTTTTCCACGTCCATACATTATGTCCAGCATTTTATGGCACTTTGAGAACCTGGGACAGGATCCCTTATCTGTTGGGTATGTTCTACGCCCGTTTACCTGTACAAGTCTAGAAACTCTATTCTCAGCCCCAGCATCTAATAACCAACTACTAGCACGGTTATTACATTTTGTCCCAGTCTTTGTCCACCTTCTGAAAACTTTCACAAAAGCTGCTCTTGAACAATTCACCAGTGCAGCTTTCTAGCTCATAATCTCAAAAGTCATTTCTATGGAGATGGGCATGCTTCAATGTGAAATCGGTTGCCCATGGGATAGTATTTTTCCATGAAATTCCCCTAGCTGTCCTTCTCGGATAACGGAGAACACAAAATGAAACATAGTCATCATCCTTCTAATTTGCAGGGTCTGTAAGTATTCTTTAGATGTTGTTACCCCGCCAGTAGATTTAATAGACAAAAGTCAAAAGTTTGTCTATGCCTTTCAACAGAAAAGTGCCTGCCACATCTATACAATTAGAAGGGTTTCACCAAAAATGCTATTTATGAGACTCCAGAAGACTGTGATGACAACTTTTTTTGATTAATGGAGGGGATAGCAAATATAACTATTTTTACTAGTTCCTCTACTTTTAATATAAGAAACATGGTGGTAAAGAATGGAATGTTCAACTAAAAATGACTCATCTTGACATGAAGAAATGTGCCAATGTTAATAAATCTTTACTCGCACAGAGTCAGAGCCAGATTAAGGGCTCAGGGTACAATAGTAGACAATACCATCTGCAGCAGAGCTATTTTACTGTTGGACTTAATCACTTCTTGCAGCAATAAAACAAATAACCTGTAAGTTCAGTTTTAGCACAGGATTTACTAAAGGAAAGGGCTTTAAATCTTTATATCTTTAAAGGGTTTCTACCACCAGAAATACTGTTATGTAGCTGACTGATATAGCGATGCGCTAATGTCAGCACTACATAACAGTATGTTTCTAACATTAGTCCCTGCAGCCGTTTTTCTTAAACAAAACACTTTTATTATATGCTAATGAGCCTCTAGGTGCTATGTGGGCGTAAAATCAGCACCTAGAGGCTCCGTCCACTCACCCATTATCCCGCCCAGGTCCAGTGTTGTGCCCGCCTAGCTCCTCTTGATTGATGCCACTGTTCCCTGCAGCGTTGGTGAAATCCCGCGCCTGCGCCGTTCACTTCTGTCTTCGGCGCAGGCGCAGTGAGTGAAGGCTGTTCTCCTGATGCCGGCTTCCTCACTGTGACGCCTGTGCCGAAGACAGAAGTGAACGGCGCAGGCGCGGGATTTCGCCAACGATGCAGGGAACAGTGGCATCAATCAAGAGGAGCTGGGCGGGCATAACACTGGACCTGGGCGGGATAATGGGTGAGTGGACGGAGCCTCTAGGTGCTGATTTTACACCCACATAGCACCTAGAGGCTCATTAGCATATAATAAAAGTGCTTTCTTAACAAAAACGGCTGCAGGGACTAATGTTAGAAACATACTGTTATGTAGTGCTGACATTAGCGCATCGCTATATCAGTCAGCTACATAACAGTATTTCTGGTGGTAGAAACCCTTTAAAACATTGTGTATTTTTTTTAAGGCAAGGTAAACTTTTAATTGCACAAACAGTATAAGTTAAATATAATGTGTAATATTGAGCTAATCGAAGGTAACAAAGCAGAATTTGATACAAATTTCAGGAAGAATTTGATTAGCCACAAATCAGTATTTCTTGGTGCTTCGTGGTAACAAATCAAATTTTCCAGAAATAGCGGTAAAAAAACAAACAAAAACATACTCACCTCAACCATTTGTTTGTGGAGAGGCCATCGCCGTCATCTTGATTGATGAAAGCGAGCCAAATTTAGCATGCGTTGCCGTCAATACTTATTAAATGTGTGAGGCGAATTTGTATTTTTTTTTAACCCCTGTTTAACTCTAAAAGGCTTCAATGTGACTCTCAGATCAGTCTGTGTTGAACGAAGTATCTGAGAGGTTCAATGACGGGGGTGGGGGGGGAAGGGGGGGGCACAGCCACCTTTCCTTATCATTACTCCCGTTACATATAATGAAATGCAATTCGTGACAAAATACTTCATAATAATTTCTAATTTCTTGAAAACTCCGATCATCACTAATAATGTGTAATTCGTTCACCCTAGCTTCAAAAATAAAAAAAGGAAGGAGAAGTGCACTAGAAATACTCCTAGTACACTCAAGAGGGAAATGGCAGAGCTGTATTGAACAAGATAGCTGGCTCCCAAAGCATGTGAAAACCATGTAAAGAGAGTCACCATGCAGTAGACAGATACTCATATATAAGATAGAAAGAAATGTAAATAACATGAAAATAAATGCAAAGCAAACACACAATACAGAAGGTTATGTGCAGGGAACAACACAGAATAAAATCAAATGTTAAAATACTGTAAGCCGATAACATGGGCTGCTGAACTCTGGCCACAAATGCATAGATTCCATATGGTATTGTCCGGTAAGTGTTGTAGGTGTTATTTAGCTCTAAAATTAATTAAAAGGACCCAGTTTAAATAACTGACAACCATTTTAGGAATAAAGTACCGTAGCTTTGTAATCATAGATGATAGTTCATAAATGTTATTGTATAATCAATATGTGGCTTTGGAGGTAATCCATAGCTCACCCGCCAAATATATACTCACTGTTCACTAGAGAAGGCCTTGTGGTTCGCCCGGCAGTCATTTCGCGGCAAACTTTGCTCATTCGCGGTTCGCCGAACATGCATAAATATGGTGATGTCCGCTTGCGCCATATTCTTTTACATTGTGAAAAACTTTGACCCATGACGCATCCATCAGGTGGTACAGGACAGCCAATTGAGACGTTTCAGCACATGGACATTATAAATAATCCTGATAGGGCCACAAAAGTCCTTTTAAGGACTGGTATAGGTGTGCTATTGATAGGTGTGACATACTGAGGGGTGTAATATACTTGTTATATACTTTCTAACATAGAAAGTATATTATAGTGCATTTGTATTGTGCAGCAGTTGTGTTTGTTTCTGCTGTAATACTGCAGCTATACAGAGGGGCAAACGCTCTTGGAACAAATAATTTCAACTAGCGTGATATACCAGTTGCCCCCCCAAAAAACTGATTGAGACAGGGGTGTGATATATCATTAATGTACTTTCTATATAGTGCATTTGGGTAGTGCAGCATTTGTTTGCGGTTCTGCTGCGTTACCGCAGCTACACATAGTGACAAACGCTCTTGGAACAAATAATTTCTACTGGTGTGATATACCAGTTGCCCCCCCCCCCCAAAAAAAAATAAATATTGAGGCAGGGGTGTGATATACCTTCTTCCACAAATACTGCTCTTCTATGGGGACTTTTGTCACTGGGTAATTTTGAAAATGACAGGCAGAGGCAGGCTATTTCGCAGCCGTGGTAGGGGTCGGGCAGGTATACCAGGCCGGAGCCTAAGTGGCAAGTTGCAGAAGGTGCATGCGATCACGTCAAAGAAAGCACCAGAGTTGGTTGAGTGGCTCACTCAGCCTTCCGTTTCTGCACCCTCCTCATCCTCTCTATTTGCACCCTCTATACTCTATGCTGTGTGCCCCTCCAAAGACACCACCACCAATACCATATCCCCTCCGCTCGAGTCAGAGGAATTATTTTTCCATCCATTCCAAGAACTTACCGATGCGCAGCCATTCTTGGCATTGGATCAGGAAGAGGAGGTATCAATGGACGCCACCCAGCAGTCTGACGACAGTACCCAGATCAGCCAAAGGAGGGAGGTGACTGCTGTTGCTGCCTACTCCGAGATCTCTAATGTCAGTGGTGGTGAAGGTGACGATGATGACGACATGTCGATGGAAGTCAAATGGGTGCCCACTAGGGTTGAGCGAACCTGAACTATAAAGTTCGGGTTTGTACCGAACTTTAGGATTTTTGGACCCCGGACCCGAACATTTCAGTAAAAGTTTGGGTTCGGGTTCGGCGCTTTCTTGGCGCTTTTTGAAAGGCTGCAGAGCAGCCAATCAACAAGTGTTTAACTCTGTGCCCTTAGAAGCCATCAAAGCCATGCCTACTAATGGCATGGCTGTGATTGGCCAGTGTAGCATGTGACCCAGCCTCTATATAAGCTGGAGTCACGTAGCGCTGCACGTCACTCTGCTGTGCTTAGTGTAGGGAGAGGATGCTGCTGGTGATTTCAGGGAGAGAATAGGAGAGAATCTTTGCTCAAAACGTGAATCTAACTCAGCAATCTACATACATTGTGTTGTGTGGGTGCAGGGCACAATTTTTTTTATCCTGTCCTGAGCTCAGTGCACCAGCACTGCATCTGAGCTTTTGGGACATTGAAATCCAAGCTTTAAAAACAGCACAAATAATCTGTTTGTAAAAAAAAAAAATCACAATTTTTTGGGCAATTTACAACATCTGGTGCATTTGCAGGCTTAGTCAGTGTGCAATTTAAGCTAGAAATACAGTCATAATTTTCTAGGGTTTTTAAAAACACAATTTTTGCCAAAAAAAAAACACTATTTTCCAGATCTGCAAGTGTTAAATTAAAGATTAATATATACAGCTTTCATATTCTGTTACAAAAAATAACACTTTTTTGGCAATATACAACATCTGGATTAGTCAGTGTGCAATTTAAGCTAGAAATACAGCCATCATTTTCGGGTTTTTTAAAAACACACTTTTTTGCCAGATTCCACAATTTTTCTGGTCTTGCAGCATCAGCACGTGTGAACTTCCAGGGTTAAATACTGCTGTCAAATTCAGTTATTAAACAAACACCCGTTTGGGCAAAAAAAGTTTAGTTGGCAGCCTTTGCTGCAGATGTCATTGTGAGATACACCCTTTAATTACAGGGGTTCTATTCAGATATTTGAAATACCGCCATTTGGTGCACAAATCTTTAATTGCGGCCTAGTGTGGGTCAGGCCGTGTGAGAAACACCCTGTATATACTGTACAGGGCTTACATTCTTCTATTAATGAAACACCCTTTTTGGGGCAAAATACACAATTGTTGCACCCTTGCAGCATCAAGATGTTTGAAATTCCCTTTAAATACATGGGTTTTATTCAGGTATTTGAAATACAGCTATTTTTGGCAAACAAATTTAATTGAGGCCTAGTCTGGTTCAGGGCGTGTGAGATACAACCTTTAAATACAGGGCTTCTATTCAAGTATTTGAAATACAGCCATTTTGGGCAAACAAATTTAATTGAGGCCTAGTCTGGTTCAGGGCGTGTGAGATACACCCTTTACATACTGTCGTTCTATTCTACTATTAATTAAACACCCATTTAGGGCAAGATCCTAAATTTGAGAAAAATGAGGAGAGCGTCAAATAAGGGACGTGGCCCAGGTCGTGGTGCTGCTGGTGGAGCTCCTGTTGCAGGGAGAGGTTGTGGTTGATCTGTGCCAGCTACACGCACAAGTGAAACCCCTTCCTCAGGTGCGAGTAGGCGACAGAACCTGAAGCGGTATTTGGTCGGGCCTAATGCGGCTCTACGAATGGTGAGGCATGAACAAGTACAGGCAATAGTAGATTGGGTTGCTGACAGTGGATTCAGTTCCTTCACATTGTCTTCCACCCAGTCTCATGCTGAAAGACAGTTGGCACCTGCAGCCGATGTCCATCAGTCTTTCACCTCACCCCCTTGCAAATCAGCCAAGCAGTCTGAGCCCCAAGTCATGCAGCAGTCTCTTCTGCTTTTTGATGACTCTGTTAGCAGAATTTCCCAGGGCCATCCACCTAGCCCTTCCCCAGAAGTGGAAGAGATTGAGTGCACCGATGCCCAACCACTTCTTTCAAGATGAGTACATGGGAGGACCAACTGCTGGGGCTTTCAAAAGTGTGCAGACCGACAAGGAGGGCAGGGGTGAAGACTGGGTGGAAGATGTGGAGGACTATGAGGTCCTCTACCCCACACGGAATCAAGGTCATGCGAGTGACCTATATAGTTCGTAGGAAGAGGCGGTGGTCGCACAGAGCCACCAGCACAGCAGAAGAGGGAGCAGCGTGCAAAAGCTGAGCGGCCGTCCCCTAGACAGTACGCTTGCTACTGCCCACCGCAGCAAGGGACCGAGCACACCAAAGCCAGCTCCAAGGAATTCCCTGGCGTTGCAGTTCTTCAGACAAAGTGCTGACGACAAGAAACGAGTGGTTTGCACACTGTGTAATCAGAGCCTGAAGCGAGGCATAAACGTTCTCAACCTGAGCACAACATGACCAGGCATTTAAGTGCAAAGCACGAGTGGAGTAGACACTTCAAAAACTAAGAAAGGTCTCTAGCTCCTCCTGCTTCTGCTGCAGTCTCTGCCTCTTCATCCACCTCTGGAGTGACAGTGACAGCTGCCACCCCGCAAACAGAGAATCTTCCAGCAACACCACCACCTGGGTCACCAAGCATCTCCACAATGTCCCACGGAAGCATTCAGATCTCCATCTCCCAAACGCTGGAGAGGAAGAGGAAGTACCCCCTACGAACCGGCGATCACTAGCCCTGAATGCCAGCATTTCTAAATTACTGGCCTTTGAAATGCTGTCATTCCATCTGGTGGAGACAGATAGTTTTAAAGGCCTTATGGCGGTGGCTGTCCCACAGTACGTCGTGCCCAACCGCCACTACTTTTCCAGGCGAGCCATCCCTTCCCTGCATAAGCAAGTAGGGGACAAAATCAGATGTGCACTGCGCAATGCCATCTGTGGACCAGTAAGCATGGTCACGTTATATCTCCATAACAGCACACTGGGTAAATGCAGTGGCGGCTGGGCCTGAGGCGGATAGCAGTTTGGCGCATGCCCTACCACCGCCGAGGATTGCAGGCGCTTCAGTTTGCCTCCTGTTGCTTCCTCCTCCTACTCTGCTTCCTCATCCTCTACCAGCTCCTCATCCGGTCAGCGCAACACCTTCACTACCAACTTCAGCACAGCCAGCGGTAAACGACAGCAGGCAGTTTTAAAACATATCTGTTTGGGGGACAAACCCCACACGGCGCAGGAGCTGTGAACGGGCCTTGACCAACAGACCGATGAGTGATTGGTGCCAGTGAGCCTCAAGCCCGGCCTGGTAGTGTGCGATAATGGGCAAAATCTCATAGCAGCTCTGGGACTAGCCAGTTTGACGCACATCCCTTGCCTGGCGCATGTGCTGAATTTGGTGGTGCAGAGATTTCGTAAAATTACCTCGATATGTCAGAGCTGCTGCATAAAGTGCAGGCCGTCTGTGCGCGCTTTCGGCGTTCTCACCCTGCTGCTTGCCTGTCAGCGCTGCAGTGTAATTTCGGCCTTCCTGCTCACCGCCTCATATGCGACGTGCCCACAAGGTGGAGCTCCCCCTTGCACATGCTGGCCAGACTGTGCGAGCAGCAGCAGCAGGCGATAGTGGAGTTTCAGCTGCAACGCGCACGAGTGAGTCTCTCGGCGGAACAGCACCACTTCACCACCAATGAATGGGCCTCCATGCGAGACCTGTGTTCCTTGTTGCGCTATTTCGAGTACTCAACCAACATGGCCAGTGCCGATAACGCCGTTCTCAGCGTAACTATCCCACTTTTATGCCTCCTTAAAAAAACGCTGCTTGTGATGATGGAAGAGGATGTGGCACAGGAGGAAGAGGAGGAAGAGGGATCATTTCATAGGGTTTCCGGCCAGTCATTCCCAAGTGGCTCCGGGGGTGGGTTCCTGCACCCAAACGCCAGGTACACAATTGTCCAGCCAGGGCACAGTTCTGAAGGATGACGAGGTGGAGGATGAGGAGGAGGAGATGGAGGAGGAGGAACCATGTTCACATCAGGGTGGCATCCAGACCAGCTCCTGACCATCACTGGTGCGTGGCTGGGGGGATATAGAGGACACAGACGATACACCTCCCACAGAGGACAGCTTTTCGTTTCCTCTGGGCAGCCTGGCACACATGAGCAATTACATGCTGCAGTGTCTCCGCAACGACCGCCGAGTTGTCCTCATTCTAACTTGTGCTGATTACTGGGTGGCCACGCTACTGGATCCCCGTTACAAGGACAACGTACCATCCTTAATTCCGTCACTGGAGCGTGATCGTAAGATGCGCGAGTACAAGTGCACGCTGGTAGACGCGCTGGTGGTGGCATTCCCACCTGACAGCGGGGGCACAGTGGAAGCACAAGGCGAAGGCAGAGGACGAGGAAGAGGTCACCAACGCAGCTGGGGCACCGCCAGCACCTCAGAAGGCAGGGTTAGCATGGCCGAAATGTGGAAAAGCTTTGTCAGCATGCCACAACAACCAGCACCACCAGCTGATATGGAATGTCTTAGCAGGAGGCAGCATTTCACCAACATGGTGGAGCAGTATGTGTGCACACGCCTACACGTACTGAATGACGGGTCTGCCCCCTTCAACTTCTGGGAGATGCTGGCCTGCCCTGCAGTCAGTGTATTATCTGAACATGTGTTTAGCACGACAAGGGGGCATCATCATAGACAAGCGCAGCCGCCTGTCCACAGCCAATTGTCTGTTACATATTTTGGTGAAATTCACAAATTTTTGGGTGTAATAAACCCCTCCTCTACCTAGTTAACAGCTTAATAGATTTAAATTATTTTTCTGTTACATTCTTGGGTTGACATTATACAATTTTAGACGTGAATAAATCCCTGCTCTGAATAGGTGACAGGGAATACAATTTCAGAAATTCTTCTTTATTTGATGCGCGCCACCTCCTTTGATTCAATGCTTAAACTTTAACAAATTGTACCACATTTGCGCATCAATAATTTGTCCCACATTTCCGCTTTACTCTTTTTGCCCACATTTGGGCTTCTGTAATTTGTACCACATTTGCGCTTTAACAGCTTTTCCCACATTTCCACTTTACTCTTTTGGCCCACATTTGGGCTTCAGTAATTTGTACCACATTTGCGCTTTAACAGCTTTTCCCACATTTCCGCTTTACTCTTCTGGCCCACATTTGGGCTTCTGTAATTTGACCAAAATTTAACCTCAATAATTTTTCCCTTAATTCTGCTTTACTCTTCTGGTATAAATCACAGAAAAACGGATATGCCACTGACTATACTAGCTAGTCATACAAGCAGATATTAAAAGCTGAGACTTTTGCCAATATAATCCTGTCAGGAACACATCGGAGCCCATCATGCACCACGTCAAGGTCTCAGCATGGCAAGGGTCCTACCACTACGCTAACTATGGTCTGAACACGGTCTGAAGGTGATGAAATTCAGCTCACAGCCAAGCTTCCACACAACCGCATAGCAGGACAACTAATGCAATGTAAATAAAGCAGGACTGTAAGTCACACCCATATCAGACCGTGTGATGGAGGCTACCAGGTGCAAAAGAATGTTTAAATGCCAGGTAAAGGCACATTCAATACATATACAACAAAATCACTGAAATAGTGGCAAATATGGGGAAACTGCTCAAACCCCAAACACTGTAGCGTGTTTCTCTTCTGGCCCACATTTGGGCTTCTGTAATTTGTCCCACATTTGCAATTTAACAGCTTTTATGCTCGATCCCCAAAAAAAAAATTATAAATTTATCTCCCTTAAATTTGGTCTCTTTTTCTCACGCTCCCTCTCCGGCGTGGAACCCTGATTCTCTGCCAATCGTGATCACCATGGTAGGCGCAGAAAAGAACATCGAAAGTTGATAGAGCAGATATTAAATTGGATCGTGAGATCGTGATCATGGAGAGACGCGCGTACACTAAATGACTGACAGGAGTCAGCCCCTGCAACTTCTGGGTCTCCAAATTGGGCACATGGCCTGAGCTTGCCCTTTACCCCTTGGAGGTGCTGGCCTGCCCTGCAGCGAGTGTATTGTCTGAATGTGTGTTTAGCACGACTGGAGGGGGTTATCACAGGTTGTATTTCCTAATGTTTTGGGATGTACCCTAATTTAAAAAAAATACTAATAAATTCAAGACCAAAAAGCAGTGTAGGCTACCTCCACCGCCGATTCCATCTACACCGCCACATCCACCGCCTCCTCAACCTCCTACTCCATATGGACCTCGTCCTCCTAGATCAAGATTATTATTATTATTTTTTTACGTATTTTATGTTATTTAAAGTAATTTCCCTATCCACATTAGTTTGCAGAGCACTTGCCATGCTCTTAACCACATTTTGATGCCATTTGCAGCCCTCTAGCCCTTTCCATGAGAATTTTACAGCCATTTTAGTGCTCAAAAGTTCGGGTCCCCATTGACTTCAAGGACTTCGGGTCCCGAACTCGAACTTTTTTCCAAAGTTCGGCCTAACCTGTCAAACCTGAACATCCAGGTGTCCACTCAACTCTAGTGCCCACAAGAAGAAGAGGGGAGTTTAGAGGGAGAGATGGAGCTGTAGATAAGGAGGAGAAGCATCCAGAACTTACAGTGCACAGGAGGCAAAAAGTAGACTGCTGATGTATCTAGAACGAGCCATCCTGCATGCACGGTCACATCTTGCGCTCCCAGGCCCACTGCAAGAGCACAGTGCAGACTGCTCAAGGAGGTGAAGAAGAATCCTAGAATGTCAGCTAAAGACTTACAAAAGTCTCTGGCATATGCTAACATCCCTGTTAGCGAAACAACGATACGTAAAACACTAAACAAGAATGAATTTCATGTAAGGATACCACAGAGGAAGACACTGCTGTCCAAAAAGGTATTGTTGCACGTTTACAGTTTTCACAAGAGCACCTGGATGTTCCACAGCAGTTACTGGCAAAATATTCTGTGGACAGATGAAACCAAAGTTGAGTTGTTTGGAAGAAACACACAACACCATGTGTGGAGAAAAAGAGGCACATCACACCAACATCAAAACCTCATGTAATAGAGCAGCACGAAATGGCAGCAGAATGCTTGGATGTATAGGGAGAGATATAAGCAGTAGAAAGAGTGAAGTGCTTATGCCGCTGTACAGAACACTGGTGAGACCTCACTTGGAGTATTGTGCGCAGTACTGGAGGCCATATCTCCAGAAGGATACAGATACTCTAGAGAGAGTTCAGAGAAGAGCTACTAAACTAGTACATGGATTGCAGGATAAAACTTACCAGGAAAGGTTAAAGGACCTTAATATGTATAGCTTGGAAGAAAGAAGAGACAGAGGGGATATGATAGAAACTTTTAAATACATAAAGGGAATCAACTCGGTAAAGGAGGAGAGCATATTTAAAAGAAGAAAAACTACCACAAGAGGACACAGTTTTAAATTAGAGGGGCAAAGGTTTAAAAGTAATATAAGGAAGTATACCTTTACTGAGAGAGTAGTGGATGCATGGAATAGCCTTCCTGCAGAAGTGGTAGCTGCAAATACAGTGAAGGGGTTTAAGCATGCATGGGATAGGCATAAGGCTATCCTTCATATAAGATAGGGCCAGGGACTATTCATAGGATTCAGATATATTGGGCAGACTAGATGGGCCAAATAGTTCTTATCTGCCGACACATTCTATGTTTCTATGTTTCATCCCAACTGTGAAGTATGGTGTTGGAGGCATCATGGTTTCGGGCTGCTTTGTGGCATCAGGGCCTGGACGGATTGCTATCATCGAAGGAAAATGAATTCCCAAGTTTATCAAGACATTTTGCAGGAGAACTTAAGGCCATCTGTCCACCAGCTGAAGCTTAACAGAAGATGGGTGTTGCAACAGGACAACGACCCAAAGCATAGAAGTAAATAAATAACAGAATGGCTTAAACAGAAGAAAATACGCCTTCTGGAGTGGCCCAGTCAGAGTCCTGACCTCAACCCGATTGAGATGCTGTGGCATGACCTCAAGAAAGCGATTCACACCAGACATCCCAAGAATATTGCTGAACTGAAACAGTTCTGTAAAGAGGAATGGTCAAGAATTACTCCTGACCTTTTTGCACGTCTGATCTGCAACTACAGGACGTTATTGATGCCAAAGGAGGTTCAACCAGTTATTAAATCCAAGGGTTCACATACTTTTTCCACCTGCACTGTTATTGTTTACATGGTGTGTTCAATAAAAACATGGTAACATTTAATTCTAGAGGATGACACTGTTAAGGGGTGGGGGTCTGTGGATGGCACTGTTATGGAGTGGGGGGGGGTCTGTGGATGGCACTGTTATGGATTCGGGGATCTGTGGATGCTATCCACAGATCCCCCATAACAGTGCCATCCACAGATCCTCCACCCCATAACAGTGCCATCCCCAGATCCCCCATTAACAGTGCCATCCCCAGATCCCCCATTAACAGTGCCATCCCCATCTGGGGGGTTTCTTTGCTGGGCTGGACTTTTATAGCCCCCCCCAAATTTTACTTGCATCCCTGTTCTCTAAAGGGGCGGTATTAGGGGGCGGTCCTAGGGGTGGGTAGGGGCGTAACCAGGGGAGGGGGGGTGAGTTCCACCACCTTTTCTCTGAGAAAAAAAGCCCTGCGATCAGGTATGATGTTGTATCGATCAGGTAGTGTACGCCCGCTTCACAGACATTGACAGACCAAACTCCCCTTTTAATGCACCGCAAAACAACCGGAACAGTCCATTTGCCCAACCGCAAACTTCCCATTTGCACAAGGTTGGATACCAAGCTAGCCATGTCCTGTCAATGTCATTGAAGGTTTCTTCCTCCATCCAGCCACGTACAACACCAAGGGTCCCCGAAAGGTGAATTGAATTGATTTTTCGAACGGGGAGATGGTTAAAAAAACACTGTCTCCCTCCCCTTTGTTTGAATCCATGCCACAGTCACTGCGTCTGCGCCGTGCAATTTACTGTCACACCCGATATGAGTGGTATTTTCTGTAGTTCTCTCTTCTCATCAGTTTAATCCCTGTTACGTCCCCAATCTGGGGTCCATTTATTAAATTGATTTTTCGAACGGGGAGATGGTTAAAAAAAAACTGTCTCCCTCCCCTTTGTTTGAATCCACGCCACGGTCACCGCGTCTGCGCCGTGCAATTTACTGTCACACCCGTGAGTGACACCCTGTAACAGTATGAGTGGAGGCCTAGCCAGTGGCCACAATACAGTCTGTGTGGGCCTGACACACACTGGCTTGCGACTGTGATTATATCACAGAAAAATATTAAATATATTTTTTTTTTATCTGCGAGGTATTTGTGAGTGAGTGACACCCTGTAACGGTATAAGTGGAGGCCTAGCCACTAGCCAGTGGCCACAATACAGTCTGTGTGGGCCTGACAGACACGGGCTTGCAAATGTAATTATATCACAGAAAAATATTAAATATAATTTTTTTTATCTGAAAGGTATTTGAGTGAGTGACACCCTGTAACAGTATGAGTGGAGGCCTAGCCAGTGGCCACAATACAGTCTGCAAGGTATTTTCTGTCACACCCTGTATGAATGGTGTGCACACAGTACTGTCAGTGACTGAGCCTGCAGCCTCTCACACACGGGCAGGCAACTGCAATATACAGGGTGGGCCATTTATATGGATACACCTTAATAAAATAGGAATGGTTGGTGATATTAACTTACTGTTTGTGGCACATTAGTATATGTGAGGGGGGAAACTTTTCAAGATGGGTGGCGACCATGGCGGCCATTTTGAAGTCAGCCATTTTGAATCCAACTTTTGTTTTTTCAATGGGAAGAGGGTCATTGGACACATCAAACTTATTGGGAATTTCACAAGAAAAACAATGGTGTGCTTGGTTTTAACGTAACTTTATTCTTTCATGAGTTATTTACAAGTTTCTGACCACTTACAAAATGTGTTCAATGTGCTGCCCATTGTGTCAATGCAACACTTTTCTCCCACTCTTCACACACTGATAGCAACACCGCAGGAGAAATGCTAGCACAGGCTTCCAGTATCCGTAGTTTCAGGTGCTGCACATCTCCTATCATCTGAAGGCAATTGTCTATGCTGTGAAGATACGAGATGTGCAGCACCTGAAACTACGGATACTGGAAGCCTGTGCTAGCATTTCTCCTGCGGTGTTGCTATCAGTGTGTGAAGAGTGGGAGAAGAGGGTTGCATTGACAATCCAACACAATGGGCAGCACATTTAACACATTTTATAAGTGGTCAGAAACTTGTAAATAACTCATGAAAGAATAAAGTTACGTTAAAACCAAGCACACCATTGTTTTTCTTGTGAAATTCCAAATAAGTTTGATGTGTCAAATAACCCTCTTCCTATTGAAAAAACAAAAGTTGGATTCAAAAGGGCTGACTTCAAAATGGCCGCCATGGTTGCCACCCATCTTGAAAAAGTTTCCCCCCTCACATATACTAATGTGCCACAAACAGGAAGTTAATATCACCAACCATTCCCATTTTATTAAGGTGTATCCATATAAATGGCCCACCCTGTATGTGTATATATATATATATATATATATATATATATATATATATTATACACACTGCTCAAAAAAATAAAGGGAACACAAAAAAACACATCCTAGATCTGAATTAATTAAATATTCTTCTGAAATACTTTGTTCTTTACATAGTTGAATGTGCTGACAACAAAATCACACAAAAATTAAAAAATGGAAATCAAATTTTTCAACCCATGGAGGTCTGGATTTGGAGTCACACTCAAAATTAAAGTGGAAAAACACACTACAGGCTGATCCAACTTTGATGTAATGTCCTTAAAACACGTCAAAATGAGGCTCAGTAGTGTGTGTGGCCTCCACGTGCCTGTAGGACCTCCCTACAACGCCTGTGCATGCTCCTGATGAGGTGGCGGACGGTCTCCTGAGGGATCTCTTCCCAGACCTGGACTAAAGCATCTGCCAACTCCTGGACAGTCTGTGGTGCAACGACGTTGGTGGATAGAGCGAGACATGATGTCCCAGATGTGCTCAATTGGATTCAGGTCTGGGGAACGGGCGGGCCAGTCCATAGCATCAATGCCTTCGTCTTGCAGGAACTGCTGACACACTCCAGCCACATGAGGTCTAGCATTGTCTTGCATTAGGAGGAACCCAGGGCCAACCGCACCAGCATATGGTCTCACAAGGGGTCTGAGGATCTCATCTCGGTACCTAATGGCAGTCAGGCTACCACTGGCGAGCACATGGAGGGCTGTGCGGCCCTCCAAAGAAATGCCACCCCACACCATTACTGACCCAATGCCAGACCGGTCATGCTGGAGGATGTTGCAGGCAGCAGAACGTTCTCCACGGCGTCTCAAGACTCTGTCACGTCTGTCACATGTGCTCAGTGTGAACCTGCTTTCATCTGTGAAGAGCACAGGCGCCAGTGGCAAATTTGCTAATATTGGTGTTCTCTTGAAAATGCCAAACGTCCTGCACGGTGTTGGGCTGTAAGCCCAACCCCCACCTGTGGACGTCGGGCCCTCATATCACCCTCATGGAGTCTGTTTCTGACCGTTTGAGCAGACACATGCACATTTGTGGCCTGCTGGAGGTCATTTTGCAGGGCTCTGGCAGTGCTCCTCCTGTTCCTTCTTGCACAAAGGCGGAGGTAGCGGTCCTGCTGCTGGGTTGTTGCCCTCCTACGGCCTCCTCCTGATGTACTGGCCTGTCTCCTGGTAGCGCCTCCATGCTCTGGACACTACGTTCACAGACACAGCAAACCTTCTTGCCACAGCTCGCATTGATGTGCCATCCTGGATAAGCTGCACTACCTGAGCACTTGTGTGGGTTGTAGACTCCGTCTCATGCTACCACTAGAGTGAAAGCACCGCCAGCATTCAAAAGTGACCAAAACATCAGCCAGGAAGCATAGGAACTGAGAAGTGGTCTGTGGTCACCACCTGCAGAACCACTCCTTTATTGGGGGTGTCTTGCTAATTGCCTATAATTTCCACCTGTTGTCTATCCCATTTGCCCAACAGCATGTGAAATTGATTGTCACTCAGTGTTGCTTTCTAAGTGGACAGTTTGATTTCACAGAAGTGCGATTGACTTGGAGTTACATTGTGTTGTTTAAGTGTTCCCTTTATTTTTTTGAGCAGTGTATATAAAAAAAAAAAAAAAAAAAAAAAAAGCAGACTGATGTACCAGCCCTGAAAAGGGCTTTTTGGGGTGCTGTCAGGATGCTGTCCTTACAGCAGATGAGTCTGTGGACACAGAACACTGCCCTAGCTAACGCTTTCCCTATTGAATCAGCAGCAGCAGCACTGTCCCTCCTCTCACTGAGAATGCAGATTCCGAATGAATCTAAAATGGATGCTGTCCAGGAGGTGGGAGGGTCTGGAAGGGAGGGTCTGCTGCTGATTGGCTGGAATGTGTCTGCTGACTGTGAGGTACAGGGTCAAAGTTTACTCAATGATGATGTATAGGGGGCGGACCGAACATCGCATATGTTCGCCCGCCGCGGCGAACAAGCTATGTTCGCCGGGAACTATTCGCCGGCGAACTATTCGGGTCATCTCTAATGTAGATTTCTGCGGCCATTTGATGAGATCACCAAACTGGTCAGTCGCAGCCAGGGCGCCATCAGTAACATCGTACCTTACACCTTCTTTCTGGAATGTGCATTGCATCATGTCATTGACCAAGCTGTCGAGGAGTAGGAGCAGGAAAATGAGGAAGTCGCAATGTTGGATGAATTCCCAGGGGGGCTACTCCATCTGAGACAAGTCAACAGGTGCCTGAAGAGGAGTTAGAGGAGGATAGTGCGGGGAGGAGGAGGACCAAGAAGAGCAGGTTTTAAACTTTTCTGGGATCCCTGGTGTTGTCCGTGGCTGGCGGGAGGAGACCGAGGACGACATTATCCTGGACGATCAGCAGGAGCCAAGCCACTCCACCGCTTCTAGTTTAGTGCAAATTGGGGCCTTCATGCTCCAGTGTTTGAAGAAGGACCCCCATATAAAAAGCATAAAAGGCAAGGACCAGTACTGGGTGACAACGTACTTAGACCTCCGGTACAAACACAAAATGGCAGACATGTTACCAGCATCACAGAGAGCTGTCAGAATGCAGCTGTAACAGTCCTACAGGCTCACCTGAGTCAGAGGACCGCTTGCTGGAGGTAGGAGTGGAGCCCAGTGGCAAGGACCGCAGGCAGGTAGTAGGTGCAGGAAGTCTGGCAGAGGCGTAGTCGGTAGGCAGGCGGTGGGTCAGGGCAGGCGGCAGTAAGCGTGGTCAGACAATCCGGATGGCAACGGTGGTAGCAGTTCAGTAGGTAGGGATAAAGCAGAAGAGTAGTCGGTAGGCAATTCCTGGTCAGCAGTGGACTTCCAGCAGTAGCAAGAGCAGCAGATGAGGAGAAGCTTGATCAAGGCTCAGGAGCTCAATAATCAGCAAACTGGAGTGCAAGGGGCTGGACTTATATAGGGAAGTACCAGGTGTGGGGAATCAAGGGTAATGAGCAAGGCTTGGCAAGACTGAGGTTAACTAATAGGCTTCAGGGAGGAATGTCCAGAGAGGACGGTAGCCTAGTAAGCAGGGCTACCGCCTGGCATGTGGCTGGTCACGGGTTCGAATCCTGACAGTACTCCCCCCCTTCCAAGGTGACCTCCGGGCACCGCAGGGGCAAGGGTGACGTTGGTGGAACTCTTTTACCAGTCTGGGGGTGTGGACATTTTCTTCTCGCTCCCAGGAGTTATCCTCGGGAGGGTAACCCTCCCACCCAATTAGGTATTGTAGTCTTCCCCGGTGGATCCTGGAGTCGAGAATCTTTGCGACAACGTATTCTTCTTCACCCTGTACCCTCACGGGTGGTGGAGGGGGCGAGTGGCGGCCTGTGAAGGTGTTCTCCACGTATGGCTTGAGGAGAGAGCAATGGAAGACAGGGTGCACCCTAATGGAGTCCGGAAGGTCGAGCCGGAACGTGACCTCGTTGATTTGTGCGGTGATTCGGAACATACCCATGTATCTTTGGGCAAATTTTTTGGAGGGGACCTTCAATCTGAGGTTCCTGGTGGACAGCCACACCTTGTCTCCCACATGGAAGCCCGGGGTGGGTTTGCGACGTCTGTCTGTTCCCTGTTTAAAGCGCCTCTGGGCAAGCTGGAGGTTGTCTATAATGTTCTTTTGTGCCTCCTGTAGGGTTGTTAGGCGTTCGGCCACTGCTGGGAGGGTGGAGGCGACGGGTAGGTGGGGAATGAACACCGGGTGCGAGCCTGTGTTAGCAAAGAAGGGGCTGTGCTTGGTTGAGCTGTGCTCAGCATTGTTGTAGGCGAACTCGGCCGTGGGGAGATGATCAAGCCAGTCATCCTGCAGGTGGGAGCTGAAACAGCGTAGGTATTGCTCTAGGGTCTGATTAGTTCTCTCCGTCTGCCCGTTTGACTGAGGGTGGAAAGCAGAGGACAGGTTCACTTTAACCCAGAGCGCCAGGCAGAAGTTCTTCCAGAACTTTGAGGCAAATTGTACGCCTCGGTCGGAGACCACGTCGTCCGGGATCCCATGCAGCCTGAAGACCTCTCTGAGAATAAGATCGGCCGTCTGTTTGGCTGTGGGTAGGCCTTTGTAGGGGATGAAATGGGCCATCTTGGTGAGACGGTCGACCACGACCAGGATGGTGTTCATCCCTTTTGAAGGAGCAAGGTCTACCACAAAGTCCATGGAGATCGAGCCCCAGAGGCGGGAGGGAATCGGGAGGGGTTGTAACAGACCCACGGGAGAGGAACGAGGAGTCTTATTGCGGGCACAGACCGTGCACGAGGAGATGTACCTCTTGATGTCCTCCTTGTATGTTGGCCACCAGAAGGAGCGGGAGAGAAGCTCCTGGGTCTTTCTTGTGCCAAAATGGCCGGCCACCTTGGAGTCATGGTTGAGTTTGAGCACTTCGAGCCGTGCGATTTCTGGTACATATAGTTGTAGGTCCTGATGAAACCAATGACCGTTCTTAAACGTAAGGCTGACATTCCCTGTGGGGTGGGAGAGGAAGGGGTCATTTTCATATCCTTCTTTGATTGTGCCCAGGAGTTCTTTAGAGTAGCTGGCCCCTACGACCCTTCTCTCGGGTAGGATGTTATTTTGGCCCTTGTTACTCTGTGAGGGCTCGGAAAACATTCTGGAGAGGGCGTCAGCCTTGCCATTTTTTGATCCGGGGCGATAGGTGATGAGAAAGTTAAAGCGGGAAAAGAATAGGCTCCATCTGGCCTGTCTGGCTGAGAGTCTCTTAGCGCTGCGGATGAACTCGAGGTTCTTGTGGTCAGTTAGTACGATTATGGGGTTGGTGGCTCCCTCCAGCAGGTGTCTCCACTCGGAGAAGGCATCCTTGATCGCCAGTAGTTCTTTGTTCCCGATGTCATAGTTCTTCTCGGAGGGGAACATCTGGCGGGAGAAATATGCACATGGGTGTAATAGCATCCTCTCCCCTGTCCGTTGTGACAAAACTGCCCCCACCGCGGAGTCTGATGCATCCACTTCGACTGTAAATGGCAGCTCGGGGTTCGGGTGGATTAAGATTGGAGCAGAAGTGAAGAGGAGTTTCAACTTGGTGAAGGCCTCCTGGGCCTTGAGTGTCCAGGAGAAGTGGACTGCCTTCTTGGTGAGTTGGGTGATTGGTGCTATGACCTTGGAGAAGTTCCGGATAAACTTCCGATAGAAGTTGGCGAAGCCAATGAATCTTTGTATCTCCTTCTCGTTTCTCGGAACGGGCCAGTTCATCACAGCTTGGACCTTCCCCGGATCCATACTTAGGCCCTCAGGGGAGATGATGTATCCGAGGAACTGAGTGGTGGTTCGCTCAAACTCGCATTTCTCTAGCTTGATATAGAGAGAGTTCTGTTGGAGTCTCTGCAGTACCCTGCGGACGTGTTCGCGGTGCTGCTCGAGGTCTTCAGAGAAGATCAAGATGTCGTCCAGGTAAACGACTACAAACAGATCCAGCATGTCCCTGAGGACGTCGTTAATGAAGTGCTGGAAGGTGGCGGGAGCATTGCAGAGTCCGAAAGGCATGACCAGGTACTCGAAATGACCATAACGTGTCCGGAAGGCGGTCTTCCATTCGTCCCCAGGGCGATTTCGGACGAGGTTGTAGGCCCCTCGAAGGTCGAGTTTAGTGAAGATCTTCGCTGCCCGGAGTCTCTCGAGAAGTTTTGAAATTAGTGGGAGCGGGTACCGTTTTTTTACGGTTATGTTGTTAAGCTTTCTGTAGTCTATGCAGGGACGCAGGGAGGAGTCTTTTTTCTCTACGAAGAAAAAGGGGGCTCCCGCTGGGGAGGTAAGGGCCGGGTGAACCCCTTCCTCAGGTCTTCGTCCAGGTACTCTTTCAGAGCCTTGAGTTCAGGCTATGAGAGGGGGTAGATACTGCCAAAGGGTATTTCGGCCCCGGGCAACAGTTCTATAGGGCAGTCGTAGGGTCGGTGTGGTGGCAGTTTGTCTGCGTTTTTCTTGTCGCAGACATCCTGGAACTGAGGGGGTAGCAGATCCTTGACGGATAGTTTTGAGATGGTGGTGTCTTCGGGTGGAAGGACGGGTTTGTGGGAGCAATTTAGCAAGCAGAACTCGGACGGGAATCGTATGCAGCGGGTTTCAAAGTCCACCGAGGGGTTGTGGGTGGCCAACCAAGGGATGCCCAAGATAACCGGGAACTTCGGGGAAGCGATCAGCGAGAAGTGGATCTTTTCGCGATGATCGGGTTCTATGAGGAGTTGTAGTTCGGTGGTCTCGTGAGTGGCCAGGCCCGAGGAGAGTGGGGATCCGTCGACGGTTTCCAGGTCAACGGGGGCTGCCTTGATTGTCAGTGGAATGTTCTTTTCGCGGGCGAAGGTTAGGTCCATGAAGTTGCCTCCCGCCCCGGAGTCTAGCATCGCTGAACAGGAGAGTTGTCGCTCCTCAATGTCGATGAGGATGGGAACGATGAAGTGGGATCCATGAGCCGCCGTGTTGTTATTTTCCGGGGCTGCTGGCGGGGTTGGAGTCTGTGGTTGCTCCTTTAGTTCCGTGACGGCAATAGTCTTTCGGAACTTATGAGGACATTTGATGGCAAAATGACCCGGCTCCCCACAATAGAGGCAGAGGTTTTCGGCCAGCCGTCTCTCCTTCTCAGCTGTAGATAGAGACCTACGTAGAGCGTCGACCTGCATAGGTTCAGTTGCTGATTGGGGGTCGCGCTGGGCGTTGGAAGAGAAGGAGTAAGTGGGTCTGTGGTTCGAGGACCAGAGTCTTTCTTTCTTCCTCTCGGAGAGTCTTTGATCTATCCGGATGCATAACTGAATGAAGTCATCCAGATCGTCCGGGGCCTCAACTCTGGCGAGTTCGTCCTTTATTAATTTTGACAGGCCTCGCCGGAATTGGCTCCTCTGTGCCGCTGGGTTCCAGGTGGTGTCCGTGACCCAACGGCAAAACTCGGCGGTGTATTCGGCGATGGAGCGTCTCCCTTGCCGCAGACCATGTAGTCGCGCCTCAGCTGTCGCACAGCGGTTGGGGTCGTCGAAGACTTGGCTCATGGCGGTGATGAAGTTGTTTAGGTTGTCCAGGAGCTGACTGTTAGTCTCCACATAAGGTGATGCCCATGCTAATGCTTCTTCCGTCAGGAGATTGACCATGAATAGCACCTTCTTTTTCTCGGTGGTGAAGGGGGCCGGGTACATCTGAAAATAGATGCGGCATTGGTTTAGAAACCCCCGATACTGGCGTCTGTCGCCGCCGAATCTTGATGGGAGTGGCATGCGGGTGTCTGCGGCCGCGCCGTGGACGTCCAGGTGTTGCCTCTGTAGTTCAATAATCTCCCTTTGCTGGCTTTGGACTACGCCTTGGAGCTGGGCAAATTTCTCCTGATATGTAGTACCAAATTCTTGAAGTTCGGAGACCTGCTTATGCAGAGTGGCCATTGCGGACTCCATAGTGTGGCTGATTATTCTGTAACAGTCCTGCAGGCTCACCTGAGTCAAAGGACCGCTTGCTGGAGGTAGGAGTGGAGCCCAGTGGCAAGGACCGCAGGCAGGTAGTAGGTGCAGGAAGTCTGGCAGAGGCGTAGTCGGTAGGCAGGCGGTGGGTCAGGGCAGGCAGCAGTAAGCGTGGTCAGACAATCCGGATGGCAACGGTGGTAGCAGTTCAGTAGGTAGGGATAAAGCAGAAGAGTAGTCGGTAGGCAATTCCTGGTCAGCAGTGGACTTCCAGCAGTAGCAAGAGCAGCAGATGAGGAGAAGCTTGATCAAGGCTCAGGAGCTCAATAATCAGCAAACTGGAGTGCAAGGGGCTGGACTTATATAGGGAAGTACCAGGTGTGGGGAATCAAGGGTAATGAGCAAGGCTTGGCAAGACTGAGGTTAACTAATAGGCTTCAGGGAGGAATGTCCAGAGAGGACGGTAGCCTAGTAAGCAGGGCTACCGCCTGGCATGTGGCTGGTCACGGGTTCGAATCCTGACAGTACTCCCCCCCTTCCAAGGTGACCTCCGGGCACCGCAGGGGCAAGGGTGACGTTGGTGGAACTCTTTTACCAGTCTGGGGGTGTGGACATTTTCTTCTCGCTCCCAGGAGTTATCCTCGGGAGGGTAACCCTCCCACCCAATTAGGTATTGTAGTCTTCCCCGGTGGATCCTGGAGTCGAGAATCTTTGCGACAACGTATTCTTCTTCACCCTGTACCCTCACGGGTGGTGGAGGGGGCGAGTGGCGGCCTGTGAAGGTGTTCTCCACGTATGGCTTGAGGAGAGAGCAATGGAAGACAGGGTGCACCCTAATGGAGTCCGGAAGGTCGAGCCGGAACGTGACCTCGTTGATTTGTGCGGTGATTCGGAACATACCCATGTATCTTTGGGCAAATTTTTTGGAGGGGACCTTCAATCTGAGGTTCCTGGTGGACAGCCACACCTTGTCTCCCACATGGAAGCCCGGGGTGGGTTTGCGACGTCTGTCTGTTCCCTGTTTAAAGCGCCTCTGGGCAAGCTGGAGGTTGTCTATAATGTTCTTTTGTGCCTCCTGTAGGGTTGTTAGGCGTTCGGCCACTGCTGGGAGGGTGGAGGCGACGGGTAGGTGGGGAATGAACACCGGGTGCGAGCCTGTGTTAGCAAAGAAGGGGCTGTGCTTGGTTGAGCTGTGCTCAGCATTGTTGTAGGCGAACTCGGCCGTGGGGAGATGATCAAGCCAGTCATCCTGCAGGTGGGAGCTGAAACAGCGTAGGTATTGCTCTAGGGTCTGATTAGTTCTCTCCGTCTGCCCGTTTGACTGAGGGTGGAAAGCAGAGGACAGGTTCACTTTAACCCAGAGCGCCAGGCAGAAGTTCTTCCAGAACTTTGAGGCAAATTGTACGCCTCGGTCGGAGACCACGTCGTCCGGGATCCCATGCAGCCTGAAGACCTCTCTGAGAATAAGATCGGCCGTCTGTTTGGCTGTGGGTAGGCCTTTGTAGGGGATGAAATGGGCCATCTTGGTGAGACGGTCGACCACGACCAGGATGGTGTTCATCCCTTTTGAAGGAGCAAGGTCTACCACAAAGTCCATGGAGATCGAGCCCCAGAGGCGGGAGGGAATCGGGAGGGGTTGTAACAGACCCACGGGAGAGGAACGAGGAGTCTTATTGCGGGCACAGACCGTGCACGAGGAGATGTACCTCTTGATGTCCTCCTTGTATGTTGGCCACCAGAAGGAGCGGGAGAGAAGCTCCTGGGTCTTTCTTGTGCCAAAATGGCCGGCCACCTTGGAGTCATGGTTGAGTTTGAGCACTTCGAGCCGTGCGATTTCTGGTACATATAGTTGTAGGTCCTGATGAAACCAATGACCGTTCTTAAACGTAAGGCTGACATTCCCTGTGGGGTGGGAGAGGAAGGGGTCATTTTCATATCCTTCTTTGATTGTGCCCAGGAGTTCTTTAGAGTAGCTGGCCCCTACGACCCTTCTCTCGGGTAGGATGTTATTTTGGCCCTTGTTACTCTGTGAGGGCTCGGAAAACATTCTGGAGAGGGCGTCAGCCTTGCCATTTTTTGATCCGGGGCGATAGGTGATGAGAAAGTTGAAGCGGGAAAAAAATAGGCTCCATCTGGCCTGTCTGGCTGAGAGTCTCTTAGCGCTGCGGATGAACTCGAGGTTCTTGTGGTCAGTTAGTACGATTATGGGGTTGGTGGCTCCCTCCAGCAGGTGTCTCCACTCGGAGAAGGCATCCTTGATCGCCAGTAGTTCTTTGTTCCCGATGTCATAGTTCTTCTCGGAGGGGAACATCTGGCGGGAGAAATATGCACATGGGTGTAATAACATCCTCTCCCCTGTCCGTTGTGACAAAACTGCCCCCACCGCGGAGTCTGATGCATCCACTTCGACTGTAAATGGCAGCTCGGGGTTCGGGTGGATTAGGATTGGAGCAGAAGTGAAGAGGAGTTTCAACTTGGTGAAGGCCTCCTGGGCCTTGAGTGTCCAGGAGAAGTGGACTGCCTTCTTGGTGAGTTGGGTGATTGGTGCTATGACCTTGGAGAAGTTCCGGATAAACTTCCGATAGAAGTTGGCGAAGCCAATGAATCTTTGTATCTCCTTCTCGTTTCTCGGAACGGGCCAGTTCATCACAGCTTGGACCTTCCCCGGATCCATACTTAGGCCCTCAGGGGAGATGATGTATCCGAGGAACTGAGTGGTGGTTCGCTCAAACTCGCATTTCTCTAGCTTGATATAGAGAGAGTTCTGTTGGAGTCTCTGCAGTACCCTGCGGACGTGTTCGCGGTGCTGCTCGAGGTCTTCAGAGAAGATCAAGATGTCGTCCAGGTAAACGACTACAAACAGATCCAGCATGTCCCTGAGGACGTCGTTAATGAAGTGCTGGAAGGTGGCGGGAGCATTGCAGAGTCCGAAAGGCATGACCAGGTACTCGAAATGACTATAACGTGTCCAGAAAGCGGTCTTCCATTCGTCCCCAGGGCGATTTCGGACGAGGTTGTAGGCCCCTCGAAGGTCGAGTTTAGTGAAGATCTTCGCTGCCCGGAGTCTCTCGAGAAGTTTTGAAATTAGTGGGAGCGGGTACTGTTTTTTTACGGTTATGTTGTTAAGCTTTCTGTAGTCTATGCAGGGACGCAGGGAGGAGTCTTTTTTCTCTACGAAGAAAAAGGGGGCTCCCGCTGGGGAGGTAAGGGCCGGGTGAACCCCTTCCTCAGGTCTTCGTCCAGGTACTCTTTCAGAGCCTTGAGTTCAGGCTATGAGAGGGGGTAGATACTGCCAAAGGGTATTTCGGCCCCGGGCAACAGTTCTATAGGGCAGTCGTAGGGTCGGTGTGGTGGCAGTTTGTCTGCGTTTTTCTTGTCGCAGACATCCTGGAACTGAGGGGGTAGCAGATCCTTGACGGATAGTTTTGAGATGGTGGTGTCTTCGGGTGGAAGGACGGGTTTGTGGGAGCAATTTAGCAAGCAGAACTCGGACGGGAATCGTATGCAGCGGGTTTCAAAGTCCACCGAGGGGTTGTGGGTGGCCAACCAAGGGATGCCCAAGATAACCGGGAACTTCGGGGAAGCGATCAGCGAGAAGTGGATCTTTTCGCGATGATCGGGTTCTATGAGGAGTTGTAGTTCGGTGGTCTCGTGAGTGGCCAGGCCCGAGGAGAGTGGGGATCCGTCGACGGTTTCCAGGTCAACGGGGGCTGCCTTGATTGTCAGTGGAATGTTCTTTTCGCGGGCGAAGGTTAGGTCCATGAAGTTGCCTCCCGCCCCGGAGTCTAACATCGCTGAACAGGGGAGTTGTCGCTCCTCAATGTCGATGAGGATGGGAACGATGAAGTGGGATCCATGAGCCGCCGTGTTGTTATTTTCCGGGGCTGCTGGCGGGGTTGGAGTCTGTGGTTGCTCCTTTAGTTCCGTGACGGCAATAGTCTTTCGGAACTTATGAGGACATTTGATGGCAAAATGACCCGGCTCCCCACAATAGAGGCAGAGGTTTTTGGCCAGCCGTCTCTCCTTCTCAGCTGTAGATAGAGACCTACGTAGAGCGTCGACCTGCATAGGTTCAGTTGCTGATTGGGGGTCGCGCTGGGCGTTGGAAGAGAAGGAGTAAGTGGGTCTGTGGTTCGAGGACCAGAGTCTTTCTTTCTTCCTCTCGGAGAGTCTTTGATCTATCCGGATGCATAACTGAATGAAGTCATCCAGATCGTCCGGGGCCTCAACTCTGGCGAGTTCGTCCTTTATTAATTCTGACAGGCCTCGCCGGAATTGGCTCCTCTGTGCCGCTGGGTTCCAGGTGGTGTCCGTGACCCAACGGCAAAACTCGGCGGTGTATTCGGCGACGGAGCGTCTCCCTTGCCGCAGACCATGTAGTCGCGCCTCAGCTGTCGCACAGCGGTTGGGGTCGTCGAAGACTTGGCTCATGGCGGTGATGAAGTTGTTTAGGTTGTCCAGGAGCTGACTGTTAGTCTCCACATAAGGTGATGCCCATGCTAATGCTTCTTCCGTCAGGAGATTGACCATGAATAGCACCTTCTTTTTCTCGGTGGTGAAGGGGGCCGGGTACATCTGAAAATAGATGCGGCATTGGTTTAGAAACCCCCGATACTGGCGTCTGTCGCCGCCGAATCTTGATGGGAGTGGCATGCGGGTGTCTGCGGCCGCGCCGTGGACGTCCAGGTGTTGCCTCTGTAGTTCAATAATCTCCCTTTGCTGGCTTTGGACTACGCCTTGGAGCTGGGCAAATTTCTCCTGATATGTAGTACCAAATTCTTGAAGTTCGGAGACCTGCTTATGCAGAGTGGCCATTGCGGACTCCATAGTGTGGCTGATTATTCTGTAACAGTCCTGCAGGCTCACCTGAGTCAAAGGACCGCTTGCTGGAGGTAGGAGTGGAGCCCAGTGGCAAGGACCGCAGGCAGGTAGTAGGTGCAGGAAGTCTGGCAGAGGCGTAGTCGGTAGGCAGGCGGTGGGTCAGGGCAGGCGGCAGTAAGCGTGGTCAGACAATCCGGATGGCAACGGTGGTAGCAGTTCAGTAGGTAGGGATAAAGCAGAAGAGTAGTCGGTAGGCAATTCCTGGTCAGCAGTGGACTTCCAGCAGTAGCAAGAGCAGCAGATGAGGAGAAGCTTAATCAAGGCTCAGGAGCTCAATAATCAGCAAACTGGAGTGCAAGGGGCTGGACTTATATAGGGAAGTACCAGGTGTGGGGAATCAAGGGTAATGAGCAAGGCTTGGCAAGACTGAGGTTAACTAATAGGCTTCAGGGAGGAATGTCCAGAGAGGACGGTAGCCTAGTAAGCAGGGCTACCGCCTGGCATGTGGCTGGTCACGGGTTCGAATCCTGACAGTACTCCCCCCCTTCCAAGGTGACCTCCGGGCACCGCAGGGGCAAGGGTGACGTTGGTGGAACTCTTTTACCAGTCTGGGGGTGTGGACATTTTCTTCTCGCTCCCAGGAGTTATCCTCGGGAGGGTAACCCTCCCACCCAATTAGGTATTGTAGTCTTCCCCGGTGGATCCTGGAGTCGAGAATCTTTGCGACAACGTATTCTTCTTCACCCTGTACCCTCACGGGTGGTGGAGGGGGCGAGTGGCGGCCTGTGAAGGTGTTCTCCACGTATGGCTTGAGGAGAGAGCAATGGAAGACAGGGTGCACCCTAATGGAGTCCGGAAGGTCGAGCCGGAACGTGACCTCGTTGATTTGTGCGGTGATTCGGAACGTACCCATGTATCTTTGGGCAAATTTTTTGGAGGGGACCTTCAATCTGAGGTTCCTGGTGGACAGCCACACCTTGTCTCCCACATGGAAGCCCGGGGTGGACTTCCAGCAGTAGCAAGAGCAGCAGATGAGGAGAAGCTTGATCAAGGCTCAGGAGTAGGGATGAGCGAACCCGAACTGTATAGTTCTGGTTCGTACCGAATTTTGGTGTGTCCGTGACACGGACCCGAACCCGAACATTTTCGTAAAAGTCCGGGTTCGGGTTCGGTGTTCGGCGCTTTCTTGGCGCTTTTTGAAAGGCTGCAAAGCAGCCAATCAACAAGCGTCATACTACTTGCCCCAAGAGGCCATTACAGCCATGCCTACTATTGGCATGGCTGTGATTGGCCAGTGCAGCATGTGACCCAGCCTCTATTTAAGCTGGAGTCACGTAGCGCCGCACATCACTCTGCTATGATCAGTATAGGGAGAGGTTGCAGCTGCGACGTTAGGGCGAGATTAGGCAGATTAACTCCTCCAAAAGACTTCATTCTGTGATCGATCTGCAGCTGTGGATCATTGGAGTGCTATTATTGACTTGCTCACTTTTTTGAGGCTGCCCAGTGCGTTTTTAGATCACTTTTTTTCTGGGGTGATCGGCGGCCATTTTGTGACTTGTGGTGCGCCAGCACAAGCTATCACCAAGTGTATTTAACCATTGATAGTGTGGTTATTTTGTGCTATATCCTACATCAGCTGCAGGCTGAGCCTGTGTCACCGAAGTGCATTTAACCATCGACAGTCTGATTATTTTTTGGCCATATACTACATCTGGTGCAGGCTGAGCCTGTGTCACCCAAGTGCATTTAACCATCAACAGTGTGGTTATTTTTTGGCCATATATTACATCAGGGGCAAGTTGAGCCTGTCACCCAGCGCCTAAAAAATAGACCTGACATTTCTATTCAACCAAATCTGTACTGTTTTAGCTGGTCAAGTTATTTGTAGTGACCGTAAAAGCACACTTTTTTTTCTGGGTTGAAAAACCATTCCCAAATTTGCCATTCTCAAAATAACTAGTTTCTGGTATTTGAGGCCTACTTGAAATCTATCCCAAAAAGAATATCTTACATTGAAGGTACTGATAGTGTCATTCAGAAAAACCTAAGACACACGCTAGCGTGCTGATAGAAGTGTGATTCTGTGATTAAACCTATACCTGTCACACAGCGCAAAAAAAAACAGGCCTCACATCTCTATTTAACCAAATCTGTTCTGTTTTAGCTGGTCAAGTTATTTGTAGTGACCGTAAAAGCACACTTTTTTTTCTGGGTTGAAAAACCATTCCCAAATTTGCCATTCTCAAAATAACTAGTTTCTGGTATTTGAGGCCTACTTGAAATCTATCCCAAAAAGGATATCTTACATTGAAGGTACTGATAGTGTCATTCAGAAAAACCTATGACACACGCTAGCGTGCTGATAGAAGTCTGATTCTGTGATTAAACCTATACCTGTCACACAGCGCAAAAATAAACAGGCCTCACATCTCTATTTAACCAAATCTGTACTGTTTTAGCTGGTCAAGTTATTTGTAGTGACCGTAAAAGAACACATTTTTTTCTGGGTTGAAAAACCATTCCCAAATTTGCCATTTTTTTAAATTGTGGTGAACGGGAACAATGAGGAAAACATCTAATAAGGGACGCGGACGTGGACATGGTCGTGGTGGTGTTAGTGGACCCTCTGGTGCTGGGAGAGGACGTGGCCGTTCTGCCACAGCCACACGTCCTAGTGAACCAACTCCCTCAGGTCCCACCAGCCAGCAGAATTTACAGCGATATTTGGTGGGGCCCAATGCCGTTCTAAGGATGGTAAGGCCTGAGCAGGTGCAGGCATTAGTCAATTGGGTGGCCGACAGTGGATCCAGCACGTTCACATTATCTCCCACCCAGTCTTCTGCAGAAAGCGCACAGATGGCGCATGAAAACCAAGCCCATCGGTCTGTCACATCACCCCCATGCATATCAGGGAAACTGTCTGAGCCTCAAGTTATGCAGCAGTCTCTTATGCTGTTTGAAGACTCTGCTGCCAGGGTTTCCCAAGGGCATCCACCTAGCCCTTCCCCAGGGGTGGAAGAGATAGAATGCACTAACGCACAACCACTTATTTTTCCTGATGATGAGGACATGAGAATACCACCTCAGCACGTCTCTGATGATGACGAAACACAGGTGCCAACTGCTGCGTCTTTCTGCAGTGTGCAGACTGAACAGGAGGTCAGGGATCAAGACTGGGTGGAAGACGATGCAGGGGACGATGAGGTCCTAGACCCCACATGGAATGAAGGTCGTGCCACTGACTTTCACAGTTCGGAGGAAGAGGCAGTGGTGAGACCGAGCCAACAGCGTAGCAAAAGAGGGAGCAGTGGGCAAAATCAGAACACCCGCCGCCAAGAGACTCCGCCTGCTACTGACCGCCGCCATCTGGGACCGAGCACCCCAAAGGCAGCTTCAAGGAGTTCCCTGGCATGGCACTTCTTCAAACAATGTGCTGACGACAAGACCCGAGTGGTTTGCACGCTGTGCCATCAGAGCCTGAAGCGAGGCATTAACGTTCTGAACCTTAGCACAACCTGAATGACCAGGCACCTGCATGCAAAGCATGAACTGCAGTGGAGTAAACACCTTAAAAACAAGGAAGTCACTCAGGCTCCCCCTGCTACCTCTTCTGCTGCTGCCGCCTCGGCCTCTTCTGCTGCTGCCGCCGCCTCGGCCTCTTCTGCTGCTGCTGCCGCCGCCGCCTCGGCCTCTTCCTCCGCCTTTGGAGGAACGTTGGCACCTGCCGCCCAGCAAACATGGGATGTACCACCAACACCACCACCTGCGTCACCAAGCATCTCAACCATGTCACACGGCAGCGTTCAGCTCTCCATCTCACAAACATTTGAGAGAAAGCGTAAATTCCCACCTAGCCACCCTCGATCCCTGGCCCTGAATGCCAGCATTTCTAAACTACTGGCCTATGAAATGCTGTCATTTAGGCTGGTGGACACACACAGCTTCAAACAGCTCATGTCACTTGCTGTCCCACAGTATGTTGTTCCCAGCCGCCACTACTTCTCCAAGAGAGCTGTGCCTTCCCTGCACAAACAAGTGTCCGATAAAATCAAGTGTGCACTGCGCAACGCCATCTGTGGCAAGGTCCACCTAACCACAGATACGTGGACCAGTAAGCACGGCCAGGGACGCTATATCTCCCTAACTGCACACTGGGTAAATGTAGTGGCGGCTGGGCCCCAGGCGGAGAGCTGTTTGGCGCACGTCCTTCCGCCGCCAAGGATCGCAGGGCAACATTCTTTGCCTCCTGTCTCCTCCTCCTCCTACTCAGCTTCCTCCTCCTCTTCTTCCACCTGCTCATCCAGTCAGCCACACACCTTCACCACCAACTTCAGCACAGCACGGGGTAAACGTCAGCAGGCCATTCTGAAACTCATATGTTTGGGGGACAGGCCCCACACCGCACAGGAGTTGTGGCGGGGTATAGAACAACAGACCGACGAGTGGTTGCTGCCGGTGAGCCTCAAGCCCGGCCTGGTGGTGTGCGATAATGGGCGAAATCTCGTTGCAGCTCTGGGACTAGCCGGTTTGACGCACATCCCTTGCCTGGCGCATGTGCTGAATTTGGTGGTGCAGAAGTTCATTCGCAACTACCCCGACATGTCAGAGCTGCTGCATAAAGTGCGGGCCGTCTGTTCGCGCTTCCGGCGTTCACACCCTGCCGCTGCTCGCCTGTCTGCACTACAGCGTAACTTCGGCCTTCCCGCTCCCCGCTCTAATGCGACGTACCCACCAGGTGGAACTCCACCTTGCATATGCTGGACAGACTGTGCGAGCAGCAGCAGGCCATAGTGGAGTTTCAGCTGCAGCACGCACGGGTCAGTCGCTCTGCGGATCAGACACACTTCACCACCAATGACTGGGCCTCCATGCGAGACCTGTGTGCCCTGTTGCGCTGTTTCGAGTACTCCACCAACATGGCCAGTGGCGATGACGCCGTTATCAGCGTTACAATACCACTTCTATGTCTCCTTGAGAAAACACTTAGGGCGATGATGGAAGAGGAGGTGGCCCAGGAGGAAGAGGAGGAAGAGGGGTCATTTTTAGCACTTTCAGGCCAGTCTCTTCAAAGTGACTCAGAGGGAGGTTTTTTGCAACACCAGAGGCCAGGTACAAATGTGGCCAGACAGGGCCCACTACTGGAGGACGAGGAGGACGAGGATGAGGAGGAGGTGGAGGAGGATGAGGATGAAGCATGTTCACAGCGGGGTGGCACCCAAAGCAGCTCGGGCCCATCACTGGTGCGTGGCTGGGGGGAAACACAGGACGATGACGATACGCCTCCCACAGAGGACAGCTTGTCCTTACCTCTGGGCAGCCTGGCACACATGAGCGACTACATGCTGCAGTGCCTGCGCAACGAAAGCAGAGTTGCCCACTTTTTAACGTGTCCGGAATACTAGGTTGCCACCCTGCTGGATCCCCGGTACAAAGACAATGTGCCCACCTTACTTCCTACAAGTCCAGCAATTATACCCTACTGAAATAATATATGACTAAGTTTAATGAGAAAAAATACAAATATAAACCTCTGTATAGTCAGTGGAGTGGACCACACCCTGATAGGACATACCGGGTAAGTGATGGGGAAGATATCCCTACCACTGCTACCCTGCTCTGGTCCTCAGCCCAGGGACGTCTCCTGGTGGTGGGGACTCCCTGTCCCCGTGCCTAACCTAAAACTCCTGTCTAACCCTGATAAGGTGACAGGTGAGGAGATGATGATGTCCAAGTGGTCCCTCCACGGATGACTAGCACAAAAAATGTATAGAGAGAGTAAAAGAAAAAAAGAGGTGTCCACTGTATCAAGCCCTCGTGACAATTTGCCAGGAGGTACAGGGTACACCTAGTGGTTAAAATACGCAGACAAACATATGCACAAAGAGACACTAATATGATGGTTTGATGATTACCAAAAAGATACAAATCCAACCCCGATGCGTTTCACCCACAGAGTGGGATCATCAGGGGGTAATACGAGGTAGGTAAAGGAGCCCAAAGTAGATAACACAGGCCCTGTCCAATAATAATGTGTAATTTATATATGCGTTTTATGCGTTTTGAAAATTACGCAGAAAACACCAGACCCAAGACTGATATAGGTAATTGAATCAATCGATAAATCAAGGCCAAATGGCGAGGTACATACGGTCACTGGAAAGTGAGGTGGGATGAACTCGTGCAAAATTCAAATCTCTACGGGAAAAACACATGGATAAGGATGTAAGCAGATAGAAAAAATACCATTGTCAATGCATATGTGGCACTCGAATAAGTGATTCAATGAGTACCTGAAGTATCAGAGGGCGCCAGTGTCACAAACTGATGAATTGTGAAAATGCGCAGTAAAGGGCATCAAAGGTAATACCCATGATAGGTGTAACTGAAAGAAACAAAATGATCACAATACTGTACACCCCTCAAATCCAAGGAATAAAAGTAGAGATAGATTTGCAATACCTGATATTCAATCCCAGTGTGAAAATATTATCAATTGGTGAAGCTCCTATGATACAGAGCTACCGGCCGTAAAGTACCTAAAAATGTATATGGTAAGGCTGAAATGATGAGCCTGTAAACAGGTTGTCACAAAACAAACGATCGAGTGAGTACTCACATGGTGCCGATATCCAAATGAGAAGAGGGTCTGGAGCCATGATAATGGGAGCCCCCGCCCTTTTATATATGCCAAGCCCGCCACCTTATGGAAGGGGGCAGTAGCAAGCCCCAGGTGAAAGGACTCAATCAAGAGCCGCTGCTGCATGACCACCGTGATGCGTGCGTTCCACAGTGGAACGCACGCCAGAGTGAGTCATGCTAGGCCGCCGTGATGTGTGCGTTCCACAGTGGAACGCACACCAGAATGAATGATAGGCTACTGCCGGACGGATATCCAGTATGTGAAGCGCAGCCCCCCGGAAGCTACCTGGTCAGCGTCAAGCATGCGTGTCAACGTGGAACGCATATCGGAAACGACGCCTCCAGGTAGAAACCAGACGTGATGACTGGCATATGGAGCGCATAGCCCGCATATTAAAATGATATCATCAGCTATATACTTATCATAAGCTATATTAACCCTATACATCAAGGGCAAAGCTAATGGGATTAGAATGTTACAAGATATATTAAATAAAAATGAAGTTGAATATAAACCCACTATGGGGTAGAACGCTTTATGAAAAATAAATAAATAAATAGCATCGGCGATCAGCATGTTGAAGGGTGGTGCCAAAAAACGTTGGGACTGGCGAGGTGGGGACAGGGGAGGGGGAAGTAACAGTGTACAGAGTGGAATATATAGAGTAATTGTATAACTGGTCACCTCACTGATGACAAGGTGCCTTTTTTGGTGTGCATAAATCTAGGCCACACCATGATAAATATCACATTCGGGTACTTCCCGTACCCAGGCTAAGTGACAGGGAATACCTAATATTTTTACGAATGGCTACAATTGCGAACGGGACATGACAGGGATAGTCCCCGTACGAGGCCAGAACTACAGCAAGACAGGATAAGTTTAATAATGTGGGAATATGTGAAATATAGTAGTGATGAATGATTAATTAAACTATAAAAGGCGGGGGAAGAGTTCATAGAAAGCACGAAAATGTAAGACGCTCGTTGAGACCCCGTGGAGATTGTGAGCGGAACCTATGTATCCATTCGCTCTCCTTTTGTAAAATTCGTCTATCCAGGTCTCCTCCTCGTGGAGAGGGGGACACTATTTCAAGGACGGTGAAGCGGAGAACCGAAGGATCGCCCTCATGACAATCATTAACGCGGATGGCCACGGGTGTTGGTTCCTTCTTAATTATATCGTTGATGTGTTCGAGGATTCTTCTCCTGAACTCACGTATGGTTTTACCCACGTAGTCCATTGGACAAGGGCACTGGCAGAGATACACCAAGCCCTTAGACACGCAGTTAATAAAATCGCGAACCTGATAGGAATGACCCGTGACTGAGCAAATGATTGTCTTAGCAGTCGAGATGTATTGACAGGCCTTGCATCTCCCGCATTTAAAGACTCCAATGGGTTTCCGGTCGAGCCAGCAGCCACCTTTTGTGGGTGGTGAAAAGTGGCTGCGGACGAGGCGATCCTTAAGGCTCCTGCCTCGTCTATAGGAGACCGAGGGATACTTGCTCACGATGTCCGATAGGTCAGAGTCCATATGTAGTATGGGCCAATACTTACTAAGGACTTCCCTGATTGCACGATTGGCAGTGTCATAATTTGCAATGATACGAGCTGGTTGGGGACCATCAGTGGTTCTACATCTTGGAACCAAGAGTTCGGTACGAGGTTTGGTTACCGCACATTGAAATGCCTCCCGAAGTACTCTTTTGGGGTACCCCCTTGCTAGGAGTCTCTGCTGCAGACTACCAGCCTCCTTGAAAAAAGATGTGTTATTGGAGCAGTTCCTCCTAACCCTGAGGTATTGTCCTCTGGGTATGCCCCGTTTTAAAGGGACAGGGTGGTAACTGCTCCAATGAAGGAGGGAGTTTGTGGCAGTGCTCTTCCGATAAATGTTGGTAGACAAGGAGTCGCCTACCTTGGTTACCATCACATCAAGGAAGACAATGGACTCAGGATCCATCTCATAGGTGAATGAGAGGCCCACATGGTTCTGATTGAGATCAGAAACAAACCGTTTGCAGCTATGAGGGTCACCCTTCCAGACAACGAACACGTCGTCTATATATCGGGTCCAAAATTGGAGCGTGATAGGAAGATGCGCGACTACAAGCGCACGTTAGTAGACGCGCTACTGAGAGCATTCCCAAATGTCACAGGGGAACCAGTGGAAGCCCAAGGCGAAGGCAGAGGAGGAGCAAGAGGTCGCCAACGCAGCTGTGTCACGGCCAGCTCCTCTGAGGGCAGGGTTAGCATGGCAGAGATGTGGAAAAGTTTTGTCACTACGCCACAGCTAACTGCACCACAACCTGATACGGAACGTGTTAGCAGGAGGCAACATTTCACTAACATGGTGGAACAGTACCTGTGCACACCCCTCCACGTACTGACTGATGGTTCGGCCCCATTCAACTTCTGGGTCTCCAAATTGTCCACGTGGCCAGAGCTAGCCTTTTATGCCTTGGAGGTGCTGGCCTGCCCGGCGGCCAGCGTTTTGTCTGAACGTGTATTCAGCACGGCAGGGGGCGTCATTACAGACAAACGCAGCCGCCTGTCTACAGCCAATGTGGACAAGCTGACGTTCATAAAAATAAACCAGGCATGGATCCCACAGGACCTGTCCATCCCTTGTGCAGATTAGATATTAACTACCTCCCCTTAACAATATATTATTCTACTCCAGGGCACTTCCTCATTCAATACTATTTTTAATTTCATTTTACCATTATATTGCGGGGCAACCCAAAGTTGAATGAACCTCTACTCTGTCTGGGTGCCGGGGCCTAAATGTGTGACAGTGGCCTGTTCCAGTGGTGGGTGACGTGAAGCCTGATTCTCTGCTATGACATGAATACAGATTCTGCACTGACATAAGGCCAAATTCTCTGTTACATGACCTCTCTCCTCTGCCTGGGTGCCTGGGCCTAAATGTGTGACAGTGGCCTGTTCCAGTGGTGGGTGACGTGAAGCCTGATTCTCTGCTATGACATGAATACAGATTCTGCGCTGACATAAGGCCAGATTCTCTGTTACGGGACCTCTCTCCTCTGCCTGGGTGCCTGGGCCTAAATGTGTGACAGTGGCCTGTTCCAGTGGAGGGTGACGTGAAGCCTGATTCTCTGCTATGACATGAATACAGATTCTGCGCTGACATAAGGCCAGATTCTCTGTTACGGGACCTCTCTCCTCTGCCTGGGTGCCTGGGCCTAAATGTTTGACAGTGGCCTGTTCCAGTGGTGGGTGACGTGAAGCCTGATTCTCTGCTATGACATGAATACAGATTCTGGTTTCCTGATTCTCCTCCCCCTCTGTCATGTGTGCGCGCGTCATCCTGGGTACCGCCTCCGGCGCCTCACGCCCGTGCGTCCTCACGTCAGAGCCACCCGATCATGTGATCTGTATCACATGGTGTGGGCGTGTCGGCGGGACGCCGGCCGTGGGGCGGCTGGATGCGGATTACCAGGATTTCTGCGCGCCTTTCTAACATGTACACCTGGGGACGAGTAAGTACTCACTTTCATTGGCTAAGAGAGTCTATTTAAACCTGGTTCACAGTGATGGCGCTACCCCCTGACGAAGGCACGCCGAAACGCGCGTTGGGGTAGCGCCACCCTGGGTCTCGCTGCACACGGTCTTTCCAGGTAAGCTTTGGTCCTCTATTGCCCCCCGCTGGCTGTGTGGTCATTTTTTGTCCACTTGCACTTTGCTTTCTATGCAACATACTTTCACCTTTATGCGTTTGCATCTGTTGCCAGTGGGGGTGCATGAGTTGACCTTGCTTTACCTGATGTCATATGGTTTTTTCATCTATTTACCCATTTCATGGGTTGGGCACTGTACCCAATATTCTCCATTCCCATGTTATATATCACTATATACTACATTTTTCCATCTCTATATCCGTGTGTTTTTCTTCCCAGGGTGGCGCTCTTTCTGTTCTCCGCTCTCATCACCTTGCCTCACGGCATCTTATGTACCTACCTTACTTCCTTTTTTTGGTATTTTTAACGTGCTTTAATAAAATTTATATACTTTTGGTATTATGAGCTCCCTCTTCATTTGTTTCTGCTGTTTCACTCGGGAGCTTTTACCGAGTTATACTTTAGGTGTATCCCCTGTTGCCATTTTGGGTGGGCACTGTTCCTCACTCGCTCTGGGGATACCCTGGGTCATTTTTGTTTATCAGATTCTGCGCTGACATAAGGCCAGATTCTCTGTTACGGGACCTCTCTCCTCTGCCTGGGTGCCTGGGCCTAAATGTGTGATAATGGCCTGTTCCAGTGGTGGGTGACGTGAAGCCTGATTCTCTGCTATGACATGAAGACAGATTCTGCGCTGACATAAGGCCAGATTCTCTGTTACGGGACCGCTCTCCTCTGTCTGGGTGCCGGGGCCTAAATGTGTGACAGTGGCCTGTTCCAGTGGTGGGTGACGTGAAGCCTGATTCTCTGCTATGACATGAATACAGATTCTGCGCTGACATAAGGCCAGATTCTCTGTTACGGGACCTCTCTCCTCTGCCTGGGTGCCTGGGCCTAAATGTGTGACAGTGGCCTGTTCCAGTGGTGGGTGACGTGAAGCCTGATTCTCTGCTATGACATGAAGACAGATTCTGCGCTGACATAAGGCCAGATTCTCTGTTACGGGACCGCTCTCCTCTGTCTGGGTGCCGGGGCCTAAATGTGTGACAGTGGCCTGTTCCAGTGGTGGGTGACGTGAAGCCTGATTCTCTGCTATGACATGAATACAGATTCTGCGCTGACTTAAGGCCAGATTCTCTGTTACGGGACCTCTCTCCTCTGCCTGGGTGCCTGGGCCTAAATGTGTGACAGTGGCCTGTTCCAGTGGTGGGTGACGTGAAGCCTGATTCTCTGCTATGACATGAAGACAGATTCTGCGCTGACATAAGGCCAGATTCTCTGTTACGGGACCTCTCTCCTCTGCCTGGGTGCCTGGGCCTAAATGTGTGACAGTGGCCTGTTCCAGTGGTGGGTGACGTGAAGCCTGATTCTCTGCTATGACATGAAGACAGATTCTGCGCTGACATAAGGCCAGGTTCTCTGTTACGGGACCGCTCTCCGCTGTCTGGGTGCCGGGGCCTAAATGTGTGACAGTGGCCTGTTCCAGTGGTGGGTGACGTGAAGCCTGATTCTCTGCTAAGACATGAAGACAGATTCTGCGCTGACATAAGGCCAGATTCTCTGTTACGGGACCGCTCTCCTCTGTCTGGGTGCCGGGGCCTAAATGTGTGACAGTGGCCTGTTCCAGTGGTGGGTGACGTGAAGCCTGATTCTCTGCTATGACATGAATACAGATTCTGCGCTGACATAAGGCCAGATTCTCTGTTACGGGACCTCTCTCCTCTGCCTGGGTGCCTGGGCCTAAATGTGTGACAGTGGCCTGTTCCAGTGGTGGGTGACGTGAAGCCTGATTCTCTGCTATGACATGAAGACAGATTCTGCGCTGACATAAGGCCAGATTCTCTGTTACGGGACCTCTCTCCTCTGCCTGGGTGCCTGGGCCTAAATGTGTGACAGTGGCCTGTTCCAGTGGTTGGTGACGTGAAGCCTGATTCTCTGCTATGACATGAAGACAGATTCTGCGCTGACATAAGGCCAGATTCTCTGTTACGGGACCGCTCTCCGCTGTCTGGGTGCCGGGGCCTTAATGTGTGACAGTGGCCTGTTCCAGTGGTGGGTGACGTGAAGCCTGATTCTCTGCTATGACATGAAAACAGATTCTGCGCTGACATAAGGCCAGATTCTCTGTTACGGGACCTCTCTCCTCTGCCTGTGTGCCTGGGCCTAAATGTGTGACAGTGGCCTGTTCCAGTGGTGGGTGACGTGAAGCCTGATTCTCTGCTATGACATGAAGACAGATTTTGCGCTGACATAAGGCCAGATTCTCTGTTACGGGACCGCTCTCCTCTGTCTGGGTGCCGGGGCCTAAATGTGTGACAGTGGCCTGTTCCAGTGGTGGGTGACGTGAAGCCTGATTCTCTGCTATGACATGAATACAGATTCTGCGCTGACATAAGGCCAGATTCTCTGTTACGGGACCTCTCTCCTCTGCCTGGGTGCCTGGGCCTAAATGTGTGACAGTGGCCTGTTCCAGTGGTGGGTGACGTGAAGCCTGATTCTCTGCTATGACATGAAGACAGATTCTGCGCTGACATAAGGCCAGATTCTCTGTTACGGGACCTCTCTCCTCTGCCTGGGTGCCTGGGCCTAAATGTGTGACAGTGGCCTGTTCCAGTGGTGGGTGACGTGAAGCCTGATTCTCTGCTATGACATGAAGACAGATTCTGCGCTGACATAAGGCCAGATTCTCTGTTACGGGACCGCTCTCCGCTGTCTGGGTGCCGGGGCCTAAATGTGTGACAGTGGCCTGTTCCAGTGGTGGGTGACGTGAAGCCTGATTCTCTGCTATGACATGAATACAGATTCTGCGCTGACATAAGGCCAGATTCTCTGTTACGGGACCTCTCTCCTCTGCCTGGGTGCCTGGGCCTAAATGTGTGACAGTGGCCTGTTCCAGTGGTGGGTGACGTGAAGCCTGATTCTCTGCTATGGCATGAATACAGATTCTGCGCTGACATAAGGCCAGATTCTCTGTTACGGGACCTCTCTCCTCTGCCTGGGTGCCTGGGCCTAAATGTGTGACAGTGGCCTGTTCCATTGGTGGGTGACGTGAAGCCTGATTCTCTGCTATGACATAAAGACAGATTCTGCGCTGACATAAGGCCAGATTCTCTGTTACAGGACCTCTCTCCTCTGTCTGGGTGCCGGGGACTAAATGTGTGACAGTGGCCTGTTCCAGTGGTGGGTGACGTGAAGCCTGATTCTCTGCTATGACATGAATACAGATTCTGCGCTGACATAAGGCCAGATTCTCTGTTACGGGACCTCTCTCCTCTGCCTGGGTGCCGGGGCCTAAATGTGTGACAGTGGTCTGTTCCAGTGGTGGGTGACGTGAAGCCTGATTCTCTGCTATGACATGAATACAGATTCTGCGCTGACATAAGGCCAGATTCTCTGTTATGGGACCTCTCTCCTCTGCCTGGGTGCCTGGGCCTAAATGTGTGACAGTGGCCTGTTCCAGTGGTGGGTGGAGTGAAGCCTGATTCTCTGCTATGACATGAAGACAGATTCTGCGCTGACATAAGGCCAGATTCTCTGTTACGGGACCTCTCTCCTCTGCCTGGGTGCCTGGGCCTAAATGTGTGACAGTGGCCTGTTCCAGTGGTGGGTGACGTGAAGCCTGATTCTCTGCTATGACATGAAGACAGATTCTGCGCTGACATAAGGCCAGATTCTCTGTTACGGGACCACTCTCCTCTGCCTGGGTGCCTGGGCCTAAATATGTGACAGTGGCCTGTTCCAGTGGTGGGTGACGTGAAGCCTGATTCTCTGCTATGACATGAATACAGATTCTGCGCTGACATAAGGCCAGATTCTCTGTTACGGGACCTCTCTCCTCTGCCTTTGTGCCTGGGCCTAAATGTGTGACAGTGGCCTGTTCCAGTGGTGGGTGACGTGAAGCCTGATTCTCTGCTATGACATGAAGACAGATTCTGCACTGACATAAGGCCAGATTCTCTGTTACATGACCTCTCTCCTCTGCCTGGGTGCCTGGGCCTAAATGTGTGACAGTGGCCTGTTCCAGTGGTGGGTGACGTGAAGCCTGATTCTCTGCTATGACATGAAGACAGATTCTGCGCTGACATAAGGCCAGATTCTCTGTTACGGGACCTCTCTCCTCTGCCTGGGTGCCTGGGCCTAAATGTGTGACAGTGGCCTGTTCCAGTGGTGGGTGACGTGAAGCCTGATTCTCTGCTATGACATGAAGACAGATTCTGCGCTGACATAAGGCCAGATTCTCTGTTACGGGACCGCTCTCCGCTGTCTGGGTGCCGGGGCCTAAATGTGTGACAGTGGCCTGTTCCAGTGGTGGGTGACGTGAAGCCTGATTCTCTGCTATGACATGAATACAGATTCTGCGCCGACATAAGGCCAGATTCTCTGTTACGGGACCTCTCTCCTCTGCCTGGGTGCCGGGGCCTAAATGTGTGACAGTGGCCTGTTCCAGTGGTGGGTGACGTGAAGCCTGTTTCTCTGCTATGACATGAATACAGATTCTGCGCTGACATAAGGCCTGATTCTCTGTTATGGGACCTCTCTCCTCTGCCTGGGTGCCTGGGCCTAAATGTGTGACAGTGGCCTTTTCCAGTGGTGGGTGGCGTGAAGCCTGATTCTCTGCTATGACATGAAAACAGATTCTGCCCTGACATAAGGCCAGATTCTCTGTTACGGGACCTCTCTCCTCTGCCTGGGTGCCTGGGCCTAAATGTGTGACAGTGGCCTGTTCCAGTTGTGGGTGACGTGAAGCCTGATTCTCTGCTATGACATGAAGACAGATTCTGCGCTGACATAAGGCCAGATTCTCTGTTACGGGACCGCTCTCCTCTGCCTGGGTGCCTGGGCCTAAATATGTGACAGTGGCCTGTTCCAGTGGTGGGTGACGTGAAGCCTGATTCTCTGCTATGACATGAATACAGATTCTGCGCTGACATAAGGCCAGATTCTCTGTTACGGGACCTCTCTCCTCTGCCTGGGTGCCTGGGCCTAAATGTGTGACAGTGGCCTGTTCCAGTGGTGGGTGACGTGAAGCCTGATTCTCTGCTATGACATGAAGACAGATTCTGCACTGACATAAGGCCAGATTCTCTGTTACATGACCTCTCTCCTCTGCCTGTGTGCCTGGGCCTAAATGTGTGACAGTGGCCTGTTCCAGTGGTGGGTGACGTGAAGCCTGATTCTCTGCTATGACATGAAGACAGATTCTGCGCTGACATAAGGCCAGATTCTCTGTTACGGGACCTCTCTCCTCTGCCTAGGTGCCTGGGCCTAAATGTGTGACAGTGGCCTGTTCCAGTGGTGGGTGACGTGAAGCCTGATTCTCTGCTATGACATGAAGACAGATTCTGCGCTGACAAAAGGCCAGATTCTCTGTTACGGGACCGCTCTCTGCTGTCTGGGTGCCGGGGCCTAAATGTGTGACAGTGGCCTGTTCAAGTGGTGGGTGACGTGAAGCCTGATTCTCTGCTATGACATAAAGACAGATTCTGCGCTGACATAAGGCCAGATTCTCTGTTACAGGACCTCTCTCCTCTGTCTGGGTGCCGGGGACTAAATGTGTGACAGTGGCCTGTTCCAGTGGTGGGTGACGTGAAGCCTGATTCTCTGCTATGACATGAATACAGATTCTGCGCTGACATAAGGCCAGATTCTCTGTTACGGGACCTCTCTCCTCTGCCTGGGTGCCGGGGCCTAAATGTGTGACAGTGGCCTGTTCCAGTGGTGGGTGACGTGAAGCCTGATTCTCTGCTATGACATGAAGACTGATTCTGCGCTGACATAAGGCCAGATTCTCTGTTATGGGACCTCTCTCCTCTGCCTGGGTGCCTGGGCCTAAATGTGTGACAGTGGCCTGTTCCAGTGGTGGGTGACGTGAAGCCTGATTCTCTGCTATGACATGAAGACAGATTCTGCGCTGACATAAGGCCAGATTCTCTGTTACGGGACCTCTCTCCTCTGCCTGGGTGCCTGGGCCTAAATGTGTGACAGTGGCCTGTTCCAGTGGTGGGTGACGTGAAGCCTGATTCTCTGCTATGACATGAAGACAGATTCTGCGCTGACATAAGGCCAGATTCTCTGTTACGGGACCGCTCTCCTCTGTCTGGGTGCCGGGGCCTAAATGTGTGACAGTGGCCTGTTCCAGTGGTGGGTGACGTGAAGCCTGATTCTCTGCTATGACATGAAGACAGATTCTGCGCTGACATAAGGCCAGATTCTCTGTTACGGGACCTATCTCCTCTGCCTGGGTGCCTGGGCCTAAATGTGTGACAGTGGCCTGTTCCAGTGGTGGGTGACGTGAAGCCTGATTCTCTGCTATGACATGAAGACAGATTCTGCGCTGACATAAGGCCAGATTCTCTCTTACGGGACCGCTCTCCTCTGTCTGGGTGCCGGGGCCTAAATGTGTGACAGTGGCCTGTTCCAGTGGTGGGTGACGTGAAGCCTGATTCTCTGCTATGACATGAAGACAGATTCTGTGCTGACATCAGGCCAGATTCTCTGTTACGGGACCTCTCTCCTCTGCCTGGGTGCCGGGGCCTAAATTTGTGACAGTGGCCTGTTCCAGTGGTGGGTGACGTGAAGCCTGATTCTCTGCTATGACATGAAGCCAGATTCTCTGCTATGGCATGAAGAGACTGATTCTCTGCTGACATGAAGCCAGATTCTTTGCTATGGCATGAAGAGACTGATTCTCTGCTGACGTAAAGCCAGATTCTCTTCTATGGGACCTCTGTCCAATTGATATTGGTTCATTTTTATTTTTTTAATTTTTATTTTAATTCATTTCCCTTTCCACATTTGTTTGCAGGGGATTTACCTACATGTTGCTGCCCTTTGCAGCCCTCTAGCTCTTTCCTGGGCTGTTTTACAGCCTTTTTAGTGCTCAAAAGTTCGGGTCCCCATTGACTTCAATGGGGTTTGGGTTCGGGTTCGGGACGAAGTTCGGATCGGGTTCGGATTCCGAACCCGAACATTTACGGGAAGTTCGGCCGAACTTCTCGAACCCGAACATCCAGGTGTTCGCTCAACTCTACTCAGGAGCTCAATAATCGGCAAACTGGAGTGCAAGGGGCTGGACTTATATAGGGAAGTACCAGGTGTGGGGAATCAAGGGTAACGAGCAAGGCTTGGCAAGACTGAGGTTAACTAATAGGCTTCAGGGAGGAATGTCCAGAGAGGACGGTAGCCTAGTAAGCAGGGCTGGGATGTGGCTGGTCACGGGTTCGAATCCCGACAGCAGCACTTCCAGGCCTTGCTTCGAGAAAAGATGCATTCGAGAAACAGTTGTGGGTACCAATCCAACAGCGCATGCAAGAAGAGGGCAGTTTGAAGATGTGTTGGTCACTTCGGATATGAGATCATTACCCATCGACAGCCACCCTCTGGGAACACCTCAGGGAACGCCTAGACCGACAGGTGTCCAACTACATCGGGTTAACGGTCGATGTGGACGCTCTGAGAAGCAAGGAACCCCTTAACAACTGGGTGTGCAGGCTTGACCTGTGGCCAGAGCTGGCACAATTTGCCATGGAACTCTTGGCTTGCCCCTTATCCAGTGTCCTGTCTGAAAGGACGTTCAGCACATCAAGGGGGATCGTGACCGTTAAGCGCACTTGCCTAGCTCACGACTACCTCAGATTTCTAAAAATGAATTAGGCATGGATCTCGGAGGAATTCAACACATGTGACGAACACGTTGAATTGAATTTCCTCATGACATCCCACAAATATCCGCCACCACCCAGAACGAACAATGTTCCCTGTCTTAGGTAAATACAGCGGAATAAAATACATTTTCTGTCCGTTGAATGCCTAATGTTTTTGGCCTCGGAGGAATTCAACACCTGTGAAAACCACTTGTTTCAACTGTTATCATTAGGGTTTTTTTCAAGAGGGGGGATTTTTGTTAGCCATGTTTTTGATCCAATTTTATATTTTTATAGTTCATTTAAAAATATATGTATTTGACCTATATTTGTACTGGCCTTCAGTAAAATTGATGTCCATTGACCGTCTAATAGTCCTCCAGCCACATAATCACTTGATCGTTTCTGTACGCTGAATGCATAATTTTTGGGGCCTGTAGTCCACTGGCCTGCTGTAAAATTGATTTCCAATGACCATGTAATCTACCTCCAGCCACATACTTACTTGTACTTTTCTGTACGTTGAATGCATAATTTTTGGGGCCTGTAGTCCACTGGCCTGCTGTAAAATAGATATCCAATGACCGTGTAATCTACATCCAGCCACATACTTACTTGTTCTTTTCTGTACGCTGAATGCATACTTTTTGCAGTCTGTAGTCCACTGGCCTGCTGTAAAATTGATATCCAATGACTGTGTAATCTACCTCCAGCCACATACTTACTTGTTCTTTTCTGTACGCTGAATGCATAGTTTTTGGGGCCTGTAGTCCACTGGCCTGCCGTAAAATTGATATCCAATGACCGTATAATCTACCTCCAGCCACATACTTGTTCTTTTCTATAAGGTGAAGGCATAATTTCTGGTACCTGTAGTCCACTGGCCCGCTGTAAAATTGATATCCAATGACCGTGTAATCTACCTCCAGCCACATACTTACTTGTTCTTTTCTGTACGGTGAATGAATAATTGTTGGGGCCTCAAAGGAATTCAACACCAGTGACGAACACGTGTTATCGAATTTCAACTAATATCATTTGTGGTTTTTGCTTTTAATCCAATTTTATATTTTTAGTTCTTTTAAACATATGTATTTGACCTGTATTTGTACTGGCCTGCAGCAAAATTGATATCCATAGACCATGTAATATACCTCCGACCACATAATCACTTAAACTTTTCTGTCTGGTGAATGCCTAATGTTTGGGGCCTGTAGTCCAGTGGACTACAGTACAATTTTTATCCATTGACCGCACAATGTACCTCAAGCCACATAATCAGAAATTCTTTTATGTCAGGTGAATGCCTAATTTTTGTTGGAATGTTGGTCATTGATCTCCCTTTAGTATGTCACTGTCCACGTGTGGGACTATTTGTGCACTTCTACTAAGTATTTAGTAGCTGCAAATATGAGCTAAATATTTTTCAGGTTCGCCTGCCATTAAAGTGGACTTGCGGTTCACAAACATTTGATCGCAATCGCGTTCGTGAACCGTCCCGGCCGATGTTCGTCAATCACTAATGTTCACATCAACAGTGTAGACACAGTTATACAGTATGTACTCACTGTTCACAGCAGCAGTGTAGGCACAGGTATATAACATATACAAACTGTTCACAATGCTGTGGTGTAGAGCAAGACATTTTATATACAGGCACCAGTGTAAAACGTGCTCCAATGGTCTGCATGCCAACTAAAAACAATGCTTTGGTGAAAATACCACATGAAATCTACTAATTTACTGCAATGGTCCAGCAGCCCACATACTGTACATAAATTCTACAGATGTTTTGAATAAAAATTATTCCAGCTCCAAGAGGATTTAGAATATGGTGTAATATTCTGTAATAGTTTAGAGACCTGTGGTGCTATGTGCAGCAAATAGTGACTTCTTTTTTTCTTTGGGCGCATTGTTTCATCTTCCTTTCACCACTTTATAAAACAACATCACAGATTTAGATTACGTTTACCAAACCAAATTGGAAATTTGACACAAATAAAAAATGGAGCAGGCACAATATTCTGATGCAAAATTAACCTCCACCACTTGACGATCAGCACCGTACATGTACAACAGACATCAACATTTTTGAGATGGCATCCGCTTGTTAGAAAAATGGGCGCCATAGCCACTAGGTTTCTGCTGTTTCAAACAGCAAAATCTTGAGACTAATGTCTGTGATTCTCCTGTTCCAGTAACAGACTCCCCCCAGCTGAGACTGGGGAAGCTGTTACATAGAAGGGATAGCCTGGAGCCTGATTAAGGCTCCAATACCTATCACTGGTATATTCCATTACAGAACAACTTCAAAAGAAACATTTATGGTCATCTCACCTTGGTCTCTTAGTCCCCAAACTAGATACCTGAGGGCAAGGAGACAATCCTGGACTGGAAACGGGCTATCTTTAGTTTTTGCTAATGCCATGAGTAAGGAATAAACTTCCTGAGTCTGAAATATTTTGGCTACTGATTGCTATCGTGCAAGGTGTTTTTAATCATAACTTAATAAAGAAGATATTTTTTACAGAAGTGCTGGAGAAGGGGATGTATTTTATTGAATAATTCTAATACAGGCTTGCAGGTAGCAGCACTGCATTGGAATACACTGAATGCTGCACTCTATAAATATTTCAGAATACAAGTGGTAATCCAATGTTTGCTTGTTATAGTCACCTAGGGTGACAAAACAAGGAGAAAAAAGTTTTAAAAAATAAAAAAGTTCAAACTACACCCTTTACCTAAAATTAAAAGAAATATATATATATTTTTTTTAAATTGGCATTGCCGCATCTGAAAATGTCCATACTATTAAAATATAAAAATATTTATCCCATACAGCGTTAATGGAAACAAATTCTAAATGGCCAACTCTCACAAAAAAATGAATAAAAAGTGATCAAAAAGTCATCCCAAAGTGGTATCAATGAAAAGTACAGATCTCCCCACAAAAAAGACCCCCCCCCCCCCCCACAGGTCCAGAGATGTAAATATAAAAAAGTTAAGGGGAATAGCTTGAGAGCAGGCTACCTTTTTTAATACAAAGAAGATCTAATGGGTTACCCTAGTAGAAAGCGATTGGCTCCAAATGGGGCTTTCTTTGGGTTGACCTTTAGACCCATTATTGTGGCAGTAGCCACTGGGTGCTACTCCAGTACTGTGGTGTCAAAGTTGGTGATATGGATCATGCCTGAAATGAGAGTTGATATGGTTATAGAATTGTCTGGTGGATGAAGGCAGGACTCTTGGGCTGACATTGGTATTATAATGATGAGAGATATCCTTATATAGCAATGCACTGTATAATGGATATTATGTTTTAATATTTTCATATTTTATACTTTCCTACAGTTTAAAGAGAAATATGGCTCAATATACACTGTGTATTTTGGACATTATCCTATAGTTGTCTTGTCTGGTTACGACACTGTCAAAGAAGCATTAATTGACCGTGCAGAGGAATTTGCGGGTCGGGGAAGACTTCCCACCATTGATCAATTTATGAAAGGATATGGTAAAGTTGTCTATATTCTATACTATTACTTGTTTTACACTCAGTAAAATATACAGGTGAAACCCGAAAAATTAGAATATTGTGCAAAGTTCATTTATTTCAGTAATACAACTTAAAATGTGAAACTAACATATGAGATAGACTCATTATATGCAAAGCGAGATATTTCAAGCCTTTATTTGTTATAATTTGGATAATTATGGCTTACAGTTTAAGAAACCCCAAAGTCACAATTTTGAGGTACCCTTTGCTCAGGGGATATGGATTAATTTGCTGACTAGAGTGTGAGCCTAGAATATTGAACCTTTTCCCAAAATTCTAATTTTAAGCTGCATTAATGCAATTCTTTTTAATTTGCATTACTGAAATAAATGGTCTATATTGCTAGTATATATTTGCACGATATTCACTTTTTTTTTTTCACCTGTACACACATTGTTTTTTTTTTTGTTTTTTTTTCTGTTTGTGCATTTTTCAGGGGTCGTTTTTTCCAATGGGAGTAGATGGAAGGATTTGCGCAGATTTTCCCTTACAACCTTAAGAAATTTTGGCATGGGAAAGAAATCCATTGAAGAAAGGATCCAAGAAGAAGCCCATTTTCTCATAGCAGAGATCAAATTACAAAAAGGTACTGTATTTATATACCCACTATCCAACATGACCAAATCATAGTATAGTGTAATCATTATAGACTAGCAATGCTATATAAAAAGGTAAATACATATCCGACCTCGGAGCTGACAACCCATATGTTATGGACCTGTTCACCTGAACATAAAAAGGAAGACTCACCTATCCGTGGCCCGGCTGCTGCTCTGTTCCTGGTCGCTTCCAGTCCCAACTAGACCAGGAAGCAGCTGGGTCTCGTGACCACTTCAGCCAATCACAGGTTTCAGTGGTCCTTGAATGCTACATCACAGCAGTAATTGTATTGTAACTATAGGCTTGTTATTAGCTGTAGCTGTCTCTGGACTCAGCCGCTTACTGGTCCAGTGGGGACTCTAAGCAGCTGGGAATGGAGCAGCAGTCAAAATGTGGGCAGGCAAGTCTTCTTTTTTATTTTACCTGGCGCAAGTCCATAGCATAGGGGCTGTTAGCTCCAAAACTGGACAACCTCTTGATTTTTTTTCATTTTTTACTGAATATTATGTCATTCCAATCTTTTAATCAGTATCAGTCATTGCTTATATTGTGTTACTAGTAGCACTATGCATCAAGTATAGCATTTTGAGATATATCTACAGCGGTGCTTGAAAGTTTGTGAATCCCTCAGAAATCTTGAATTTAATCCAATGGAAATGTAATGAAAGGACCTGAAGTTTAAGCCGTTTTGAACAAAAACATTTAGTTGCAGTTCTTTCTGCACAAGGGGGTCACAACAAGATACTGAAAGTAAAGGTTCACATACTTTTGCCACTCACAGACATGTGATGTTGATAATTTTCCTCAATAAGTAAATGACCAGGCTTATATTTTTGACCTATTTGTTTGATATGGTTATCTTTACCTACTTTTAGGACTTGTGTGAATATCTAAGGTCACATTTATGTAGAAATTTCTAAAAATTCTGAAGATTTCAAAAACTTTTAAGCACCACTGTAACTATACACTGACAAACCATAGCAAAAATCGAAATTGTTACCAATTATTGCCATGACTATTTGAAGTATTTGAGGCTGTGTTTTAGCCCCTTTGATGCTGTACAGTGTCATAGAAGCTAAAATACAGCATTTCATAATGTGCTAGTTCAAAGGTGTGCTAATCACATTAGACTGGCACACTCATACACTGGCAGAATATGTATTGAAATATGGTGGATGGTGACACTGGAATCTACAATTAGAAAAATTGAACAATACATGTTATTTATTGATTACAGTAAATAAACCACCTAAAAAATATACAAAGCCATGATTAAAGAGGTTTTCAGGCTCTTCATATTGATGATGATGACTTATCCTTAGGATAGGTCATCAATATCAGCTGGGGTCCAACACCTGATACCCCCACCGATCAGCTGTATAAAGAGAAAACACATGCCGTGCTGGCGTCCTGTCTCTCCTGTCCTGAACCCTCAAGGTAAAAACACAAAATAAAAAAAAAATAAAAAAAATCCACATCCAGAAAGGAAGCTACAAACCAACAAGCATACATACATTACATTTATTGTTTCACGTGAATATAGTACCTTCGTACACTGGATAAAGTAATGCAGCAATTAGGTTCCTGGATGCAGATTTTTTTATTTTTTTTTACTTTTATTTTCTGTTTTTACTTTGAGGGCTTGGAAGATAATCATCATGTGCACATATACTGGAGAATAACTGGACTATAGCTAGGGCATGATTCTATCTTTGTATTATTTGTATTAATTGGTACATTATATTATTAATAATGGCTTTGTATGACTTTTAGGAGGTTTCTTTAATTTTACATTCTTCTAATTGTTGTACATTCTATCTGGTATTCCAAGCTCACCCCTCACCATATTTGAATATATATTTTACCAGTGTATCACAGTACCAGTCTGAAGTGATAACTATGGTTTCAACTCTAAGAATTCTTTAGCTCTGAGCACCTATCCATCAAGCAGATTTGATCGAAGCCACTTGTGTTGGTTTTGTAGTAATCCAAGGTTAGCTTGTCAATATCTTGCTCCCTATTAAAGTAAGGAGAAGCATGACTCCCTCGATGGAGGTCCAACTGAAAAAAAGTAAACTTGGATGCAATACGCAAATGAGTTTGCAAGTGATCAGCAGTTGGTCCCAAACCCAGCAAGTGTATAGACACCTCCATACGCCCTCTTTTCTGGATGTGGCAAAGGTGTAATACAGTGTAAGGGATCAAGGGGTTGGTTAATCTGGAGCACACGATCAGCTCCGATGTTCACAGCGGCGGTTGCGTTCCAGGATGGAACGCAACGTGCGCGATGACGTCAGCGCGCGACGTGCGCGATGACGTTATCGGCTCCTCCCTCACAATCACTGCAACCCGATATATGCGCCAAGGCACCTATACACGGCGTTCCACTAATTTGGAGTGCACGCCGTGTATGCTGCTAAGGTAGCCTCACCTCCGTGACACAGAGCTGAACCACAACCTGCTGGGACCCTCATTGCTACAGGATCACCACGCCGGGATACTTGGACCTTCTAGGAGAGCTCCTAAAACGCAAGTATCAGTCTACTCAAAGACTGGATGTACCTGGACTAACTCAGTTCTCTCCTATTACTAACAACACTTCGGCACCTGGTTGCCCGCTTTCTGCTGTAGCAGGTGAGAGGGGTGAAATAGTAACAAGTGTTACGGACGGTAACTCTGTCCCTCCACACAAATTGTTTCACTACATACACCTGTGAAGGTATAGGAGCTACACTAATAATTGTTATAGCATAGGGAACAGGTGTATGATGTTTGGATCCCTAACTCTCCGTATACCAGATTGAGAGAGCCGCCTGGGTATCCGTCACTTAACCTGAATTACCATACCCGCTCTCGTTCTGGGCTGGGTATTGGTTAATGCAAAACGTCTCCGCAGTTGAGATCCTCGCCAACCAGTTAGGTGCATTACATATTAGTGGAACCCAAATGGATCCAGCGGAGTTAGCGAGACACATGGTCACTCTCTCACAGAGGGTTGAGAACCTCTCAGAGGATGTTCTGAACCTGCAACTGGAGAACCAGACTTTGCGAGACCTTGTCGCACAGAACACAAACCCCCCAAGGGAGGGGCCCGAACCTATGGTCAGTCCGCCGGAACTATTCTCAGGGGATCGTAAACAGTTCCGTGATTTCATAAACGCTTCAAATTTAATGTTTGAACTTCGTCCTAGGACGTACCCTACAGACCGGATAAAGGTCCTTACAATGATCTCCTTCCTTAGGGGTGAGGCTAGAGCGTGGGCAAATACCTACTTGGAAAGGCAGGACCCCGTCCTAGACAACTACCACCAATTTCTCACCATCATGGCTCTCTTGTATGAAGACCACAGCAAGCAGCAGACGGCGGAATCTGCCATCAGGAGCATAAAACAAGGCAGACGGCCGGTTGAGGACTTTATTGCCGAATATACACGGTGGGCTCGGGAGACCGAGTGGAACGATATTAGTCTCAGAAACCAGTTCCGTCTCGGCCTCTCCGAAGCATTGAAGGACGAATTGGCAAGAGGAGACATGCCTCTCACCCTCGATGAATTAATGCAACGTGTCACCATCCTCGACAGACGTCTACGTGAACGTAGAGTTGAGCGGTGCATTGGATACGTACCTCCCAGTAGACCAACCCAGATGCACCCCCCTGAAGAGAACATGGAGATAGGTGCCCTTAGGGGTCCTCTAACAGAGAGAGAGAAAACCAGAAGACGTAACTTGAATCTCTGCCTTTATTGCTCTTCCGAAGCCCATGGGGTAGATGACTGCCCGGCTATACGGAAAAAGTCCGAAGGTAAGCAACACAATCGTTGTAAAATCGTTGTTCCCCCGATCAGAACCCCGGGTTACTTATACACCTCTCTTACTCTACAGTGGGACCAAAGTCGACTTACCGTTGACGCAATGGTGGATACAGGTTCCTGTGGAAATTTTATCGATACGCTGTTGATCAAGCGAAATAAAATTCCATTGATTAAAAAGAACTCCCCGATGTCCGTGAGTTTTATTGATGGTACTACTTCGGCCTCAGGCCCAGTTCAATCCCAAACCCCACCAATAATGGTGACGTGTGAAAACAATCACACTGAATTCATGTCTTTTGACATTATATCTTCCCCTTTATTCCCTATCATACTAGGTCTACCATGGTTAAAACTTCATAGACCAACACTTCTATGGGACCAAGGGAAGGTAAGGTTAGACTCGGGGTATTGCCAGGAGACTTGCTATCCTACAAACCCCATATTAACGGTTGGGGGCACCCAGATACCAGACCTCTACCAGGACTTCTCCGACGTGTTCAGCTCTAAGAATGCTGAGACACTGCCGCCTCACAGAATATATGACTGTCCCATAGACCTCCTTCCAGGTAGTGAAATACCCACAGGGAGGATTTATCCATTGGCGAAACCTGAGTTGGACCATCTCAAACAGTATCTAGAGGAAAACCTGAAAAAGGGGTTCATTAGCCCCTCTACCTCACCCGCAGGTTCGGGAATGTTCTTCGTTCGGAACAAGGATTCCAGCCTCCGTCCTATCATCGATTATAGGGCTCTAAACAAAGTGACGGTAAAAAACAGGTACCCATTGCCTCTCATTAATGAGCTGATTGAACGCCTCAGCACTGCCACTGTCTATACCAAACTGGACCTCAGAGGAGCTTACAACTTGATAAGGATCAGAAAAGGAGACGAGTGGAAGACCGCTTTTCGCACCCGCTATGGACTTTTTGAGTACCAAGTGATGCCGTTCGGTCTATGCAATGCTCCTGCAACATTCCAAAATTTCATAAATGACATTTTCCGTGATCTACTGGATGTTTGTGTCATTGTCTATCTGGATGACATATTGGTTTATTCAGATAACATCCAGGACCACCGAAGACATGTCCGTTGGGTACTAGCACGTTTAAGAGCCCACTGCTTGTACGCAAAATTGGAGAAATGCGTATTTGAAACGACCACCTTACCGTTCTTGGGGTATATCATCTCCCCCGAAGGAATTCAGATGGACCAGTCCAAGATTAAATGTATACAAAATTGGCCCAGTCCGGGTTCTAGGAAGGCACTCCAAAGGTTTTTGGGGTTCGCTAATTTCTATAGGAAATTCATCAAGAATTATTCCGCTACTACGAAACCGCTTACCAGTCTTACAAGCATCAATACGAGATTCAAATGGAATCAAGAAGCTCAGGAAGCATTCCAACTACTAAAGCACAGGTTCACGTCCGCCCCCATTCTCACCATACCGGACCCTAACAACTTGTACGTCCTCGAAGTGGATGCATCCCAAAATGCTGTAGGTGCTGTCTTATCTCAACGCTCATCGTTAATGACACTCTTACACCCGGTGGGGTTTTTCTCCCGGACACTAAATCCGGCCGAGGTCAACTACCCCATAGGGGAAAAGGAACTTCTGGCAATAAAAAACGCGTTGGAAAATTGGAGACATATCTTGGAAGGCTCAAAACACCCAATCACTATTTATTCAGATCACCGCAACCTCCAATACCTAAAGACCGGTAAGACATTATCCTCTCGTCAAGTAAGGTGGAGTTTTTTCTTCGACCGGTTCGATTTCCAAATCACATATAGACCAGGCTCAAAAAACGGAAAAGCAGACGCGCTTTCTCGGTTGAATGAACCCAATCCAGGAGCAGATTTTCCTTCTTGGGTCATTCCACCCGAAAAAATTATCGCTTCTGTAACTCTACATCAAAGACTTAAGGACAACTTAAAACTAAACGAAGAGGATCGTCCTTTAGGACTCCGCAGGGATGAGGAGGGCTTCTACTATAAGGAGAATCTCCTATACATACCACCAAGACTCACAACACAAGTAATTCAACTACACCATGATACTCCCATGTCGGGGCATCCGGGCACCTCCAAAACCGTTGATTTAGTCCGCAGATACTACTGGTGGCCCAACATGATACAGGAAATTCAGGACTACGTCGCCTCATGCGAGATTTGTGCCACTTGCAAACATGACCGTAAGCGACCTTACGGGTTACTAATAAACCTCCCGATACCCTCCAGACCCTGGGAGTGGGTATCAATGGATTTTATTGTTGATCTTCCCCCTTCACATGGTCATAATACAATACTTGTTGTTGTTGACCTTCTAACAAAGATGGCTCATTTCGTGGCTCTGAAGAAGTTACCATCCTCAATGGAGACTGCTGAGGTCTTTGTCACAAACATAGTCCGTCTACATGGTGTGCCTACAAAACTGATTTCGGATAGGGGGTCACAATTTACCTCCAAGTTTTGGAAGGCTTTATGTGGGAAACTCCAGATAGACCATCGGTTGTCCACGGCATACCACCCACAGACAAATGGACAAACCGAGAGAGTAAACCAATGCCTCGAGCAGTACCTCCGCTGCCACTGCTCTTATCTCCAGGACGACTGGGAGACCTTACTTCCCCTTGCAGAATTTTCCTATAACAACTCCAAAAGTACCTCTACCCTCTATTCTCCATTCTTTTCGAATTACGGGTTTCACCCTTCTCCTATCACTCCGATGAGTGTACTTACTAATGTGCCAGCTACTGAGGATTACTTCTCCACTTTGCAGAAGACCCTCAAGGAACTTAAAGAAAATCTTATCCGAGCTAGAGAACGTCAAAAAATTTATTATGATCGACACAGAAGGCCGAATCCCCCTTATCAAATAGGGGACTCTGTCTGGCTGTCCACCAAAAACCTCCGCTTGGGTACTCCCTCTAAAAAATTGGGGAAACAGTTCATCGGACCATTCCGTATTGAGAAGGTCATCAACCCTAACACCATGAAACTCATCCTACCTCCTCGATTTCAGATACACCCCACTTTTCACGTTTCCCTGCTGAAGCCTGTTCGTCCTAACCCTTTTCCAGACAGGAACCCTGTCCCGTCACCTCCGGTCATAGTCCAAGGTGAGGAAGAGTTCGAAGTTGAGGAGCTGTTGGATTCAAGAAAGAGGGCGGGGAGACTTCAGTACCTTATACGATGGAAGGGTTACGGTCCCCAACATGATTCCTGGGAGGTGGCCGACGTTGTCCACGCTCCAAAACTGCAGAAGGAGATCCACCGCAGGTTCCCCGACCGGCCCTCCCCTTCTGGGGTACCCCGGAGGGGTTCCCTTAGGAGGGGGGTACTGTAAGGGATCAAGGGGTTGGTTAATCTGGAGCACACGATCAGCTCCGATGTTCACAGCGGCGGTTGCGTTCCAGGATGGAACGCAACGTGCGCGATGATGTCAGCGCGCGACGTGCGCGATGACGTTATCGGCTCCTCCCTCACAATCACTGCAACCCGATATATGCGCCAAGGCACCTATACACGGCGTTCCACTAATTTGGAGTGCACGCCGTGTATGCTGCTAAGGTAGCCTCACCTCCGTGATACAGAGCTGAACCACAACCTGCTGGGACCCTCATTGCTACAGGATCACCACGCCGGGATACTTGGACCTTCTAGGAGAGCTCCTAAAACGCAAGTATCAGTCTACTCAAAGACTGGATGTACCTGGACTAACTCAGTTCTCTCCTATTACTAACAACACTTCGGCACCTGGTTGCCCGCTTTCTGCTGTAGCAGGTGAGAGGGGTGAAATAGTAACAAGTGTTACGGACGGTAACTCTGTCCCTCCACACAAATTGTTTCACTACATACACCTGTGAAGGTATAGGAGCTACACTAATAATTGTTATAGCATAGGGAACAGGTGTATGATGTTTGGATCCCTAACTCTCCGTATACCAGATTGAGAGAGCCGCCTGGGTATCGGTTACTGAACCTGAATTACCATACCCGCTCTCGTTCTGGGCTGGGTATTGGTTAATGCAAAACGTCTCCGCAGTTGAGATCCTCGCCAACCAGTTAGGTGCATTACATACAGTCACTAATGGAAATTCTCATAGAAGGGAAACTACTGTGCATGTAAAGTCGCCATGCATGTGTTACAGCGCCAGGGTGGTTTAGCCAAAGTGCCTTGCAGCTCTGGGGTCCTGATTTTCAATCCAATCAGGGACACCATGTATGCAAGGGTTTTTTCTGGATACTCCATTTCCATCTCACATTCTAAAAATAGGCAAATTGGCTTTCTATTAAACTGACCTTAGTGTGCATTGAGGTCAAGCTCTTATATGATAGCCACTGATTTACCAGGGAGTTGCCCCAGCCACACAACTATCCCTGTGCTTTGAGTCCATGTGAGAAAAGTGTATTACGAATGCTTGTCATTGTCATAGATTTCAATGCTGGAGATTAAGACTGTGGACTGTGGAACCGGTTCAGAGTCTAATTGCTGTAACAGTACTAAAGAATACAGGATGAGATCAGAAACAATAGGTGCAGCAATCGGGAGAGTCTGGTCAGCAGCCAGAGTTAGGTATAAAAGCGGGATTAGAAAGTAACATCATGAATGCTTAGCCAAGTTCAGTACACAGGTATCAGCAATGATTGTAGCACAGGATGAAATCAGACCTAGACTAAGATAATAGTCCAACAATCTAACAAGGAGAAAGTGTTATGGTCAAACTTTATTTGGAAGTCCAAGAAAACAAGGCCTAGAAACTCAAGGGGCAAGAAGTGTCCTAGACAATAGATTCAGTAAAAGAGAAGTCCAGCATAACCGGTAGTTTAGTGAGAAGAGTTATTTCCTAAGAGACAGGAATCTTTGGGTTTGAATTCTGACTCAGGACCGCTCATTGCGCAGTTGCAAGCTCACTTGCTTTGCATCCAAATTAGTTTTTTCGGTGTATGGCCCTCGTGTATGGACCTCTGTCCAAGGACACAAAGGTATACTTGTGCAGTACCCAAGACCTGGGGGTAACTACAAATATATTGTATATAGTTGTGTATTATATTTGCATGTACACCCTGTACAGAATTATTAGGCAAATTAGTATTTTGACCACATCATCCTCTTTATGCATGTTGTCTTACTCCAAGCTGTATAGGCTCGAAAGCCTACTACCAATTAAGCATATTAGGTGATGTGCATCTCTGTAATGAGAAGGGGTGTGGTCTAATGACATCAACACCCTATATCAGGTGTGCATAATTATTAGGCAACTTCCTTTCCTTTGGCAAAATGGGTCAAAAGAAGGACTTGACAGGCTCAGAAAAGTCAAAAATAGTGAGATATCTTGCAGAGGGATGCAGCACTCTTAAAATTGCAAAGCTTCTGAAGCGTGATCATCGAACAATCAAGCGTTTCATTCAAAATAGTCAACAGGGTCGCAAGAAGCGTGTGGAAAAACCAAGGCGCAAAATAACTGCCCATGAACTGAGAAAAGTCAAGCGTGCAGCTGCCAAGATGCCACTTGCCACCAGTTTGGCCATATTTCAGAGCTGCAACATCGCTGGAGTGCCCAAAAGCACAAGGTGTGCAATACTCAGAGACATGGCCAAGGTAAGAAAGGCTGAAAGACGACCACCACTGAACAAGACACACAAGCTGAAACGTCAAGACTGGGCCAAGAAATATCTCAAGACTGATTTTTCTAAGGTTTTATGGACTGATGAAATGAGAGTGAGTCTTGATGGGCCAGATGGATTGGCCCGTGGCTGGATTGGTAAAGGGCAGAGAGTTCCAGTCCTACTCAGACGCCAGCAAGGTGGAGGTGGAGTACTGGTTTGGGCTGGTATCATCAAAGATGAGCTTGTGGGGCCTTTTTGGGTTGAGGATGGAGTCAAGCTCAACTCCCAGTCCTACTGCCAGTTTCTGGAAGACACCTTCTTTAAGCAGTGGTACAGGAAGAAGTCTGCATCCTTCAAGAAAAACATGATTTTCATGCAGGACAATGCTCCATCACACGCGTCCAAGTACTCCACAGCGTGGCTGGCAAGAAAGGGTATAAAAGAAGAAAATCTAATGACATGGCCTCCTTGTTCACCTGATCTGAACCCCATTGAGAACCTGTGGTCCATCATCAAATGTGAGATTTACAAGGAGGGAAAACAGTACACCGCTCTGAACAGTGTCTGGGAGGCTGTGGTTGCTGCTGCACGCAATGTTGATGGTGAACAGATCAAAACACTGACAGAATCCATGGATGGCAGGCTTTTGAGTGTCCTTGCAAAGAAAGGTGGCTATATTGGTCACTGATTTGTTCTTGTTTTGTTTTTGAATGTCAGAAATGTATATTTGTGAATGTTGAGATGTTATATTGGTTTCACTGGTAAAAATAAATAATTGAAATGGGTATATATTTGTTTTTTGTTAAGTTGCCTAATAATTATGCACAGTAATAGTCACCTGCACACACAGATATCCCCCTAAAATAGCTAAAACTAAAAACAAACTAAAAACTACTTCCAAAAATATTCAGCTTTGATATTAATGAGTTTTTTGGGTTCATTGAGAACATGGTTGTTGTTCAATAATAAAATTAATCCTCAAAAATAGAACTTGCCTAATAATTCTGCACTCCCTGTATTTATGTATTGGCCGAGCATCCCAGCAGGGAAGACATGGATGGCAAAGGTTGGCAGGAACAGGCCTAACCACCCTGTTCCTCCCCTCTTGGTCGGAGTGGGCTAGTCCCATTTCCTGCCAGGTGTGGGGAGTTCCTAAGTAGCCTTGGAAGGGAGAGGAAGCACACTGCGGAGCTCCTGCTCTTTGGAACAAGTCCCCAGGGAGACCAACTAATCCTACCTCATGAAAACACAGAGACAAAACAGCAAAACCCTGAATTACAGGCAATGCTGCAAGGTGAAGAATAACAGCTCAAATACCCACCACCCAAAACTGCCACTAGCCCAGGTAAAGCTCAAGTCTGAACTTTACAGTGGACACTTATACCCGCAAATGCTGATCAAACCTGCCTCTATATCTCCTTAATTGCAATTGGTGCCATAAACTGCACTTTAAATTTTCTGCTGTTAGATATACCATAAGTTATATTTTGCACTTAGTAAAAAGAGACAGTTAATCGTTCACTTCTGGCCTCATTCTTCAAATTACCTTTCCACTGCACCGATCCCCAAGGAACAGCCTTAGGGAGTACACCGTGCCACAACATCTCATCAGAGCTATTACCACTCCTACTGTATCTTCTACACTGGCTCCTCAGCGGCTGCTGTACTTGTAAGACTGTTAGCCCACTACCCACACTGGTATTAGTTTCATAGAAAGAAATTAGCTTTAAATTAAAGTGGAGGTTAACCTGAGGATGCATTAGAATTACCATTCCTCCCTCTCTCAATCTCATCCTTCCTACCTTCATTCATTTCTTAATTTCTTGTCTGCTTTATTATTATGTGGAAAAAACAAACAACACACTATTATTATTATTTTTTATGTTGTTTATACAGAACAATTTGTCGACCCGACCAGATTTCTAGCCCAGTGTGTTTCAAATGTAATTTGCTCCATTGTGTTTGGAAACCGCTTTGAATACAGTAATGATAGCTTCCAGAAGCTCCTGGGCATGTTTAATGCTGTATTTCAGGATATGAGCGGTGTGTATGGACAGGTAAGTGCAACACTTTCAACGTTATACACTGGACAGCCACATGGTCTTTAATCAGATGCAAATCTACTCTTTGGAAAAATATTTTTCTCTCGGCAACCGATTTAGTACCCTCTTATTAAGAGAAATGTACATGTAACTATAGGGGATAAAGAGCTTTCAGTAATACCTCGGCTCTGGCATCAAAAAGGCACCAATAACCCTCTGCTAATATAGAGAACACTAATACTATAAATATCATGTGATATTTGGGTACGTTGGACAAATATAGATTTTTCATTAGGACCCAGAAGTAAAGATGGGTCCAATTCTAACAAATGAGTCAATTGTAAAAGTATATTGATACTTTGGAGAGAGTTCAGAGAAGAGCTACTAAACTGGTACATGGATTGCAGGATAAAACTTACCAGGAAAGATTAAAGGACCTTAACATGTATAGCTTGGAAGAAAGACGAGACAGAGGGGACATGATAGAAACTTTTAAATAAATAAAGGGAATCAACAAGGTAAAAGAGGAGAGAATATTTAAAAGAAGAAAAACTGCTACAAGAGGACATAGTTTTAAATTAGAGGGGCAAAGGTTTAAAAGTAATATCAGGAAGTATTACTTTACTGAGAGAGTAGTGGATGCATGGAATAGCCTTCCTGCAGAAGTGGTAGCTGCAAATACAGTGGAGGAGTTTAAGCATGCATGGGATAGGCATAAGGCCATCCTTCATACTGTATAAGATAGGGCCAGGGGATATTCATAGTATTCAGTATATTGGGCAGACTAGATGGGCCAAATGGTTCTTATCTGCCGACACATTCTATGTTTCTATGTTTCTATGGTGTATGACACACTGGGCCAGATTTATCATTAGCTCAAGTCAGAATAATGGAGTGAAAAAAGTCGCAAAAAAATGTGCAAACGCTAAAACTGCGCACAAATATGTGACTTTTTTCTGCTCTGCACTATGCTCGCCAGTTTTCTGAAAGTGGGTGTGTTTTCTTATGTAAATGAATCTCTAGACAGATTTACTATTGGGACTATTTAAAAAGTCGCAAAAAAGTCGCAAAAAAATTTGCAATTTCACTCCAGTGAGGACCATGCTTATCTTATGAGACCTTTTATTAGAACATGCAACTTTTTCATAAGGACGTGCGACTTTTGTAAAGCTGCTTACTGACGGATAAACTGCTACCGTCAAACCACATTTATTACAGTCTTAAAGGGACGATCAGAAATCTGACTTGGCTAAAACTATCACGATCGGCGTGACTATCACATACGTGACACAGAGGGAGGGAAAGAGGAAGGCTCTGCCCAAGTGAGAGGGAAGGTGGTGACCCCTGACTCACCTTGCGGCTGGCACCTGGCTGCCCTGACGTCCCTAGACGGGTTCCTCACCCGTACGCCGATCACGTGCCTAAAACCCTGGCTTTCCCTAAGCTGAGCCCTAGATAGTGAACAGGGCGGTGGGAACACTAGTCCGCACCACTAGCTCTAAAGGAAAACACCAAGGGGAGGACAGACAATACACCCTGTACAGAATTATTAGGCAAATGAGTATTTTGACCACATCATCCTCTTTATGCATGTTGTCTTACTCCAAGCTGTAAAGGCTCGAAAGCCTACTACCAATTAAGCATATTAGGTGATGTGCATCTCTGTAATGAAAAGGGGTGTGGTCTAATGACATCAACACCCTATATCAGGTGTGCATAATTATTAGGTAACTTCCTTTCCTTTGGCAAAATGGGTCAAAAGAAGGACTTGACAGGCTCAGAAAAGTCAAAAATAGTGAGATATCTTGCAGAGGGATGCAGCACTCTTAAAATTGCAAAGCTTCTGAAGCGTGATCATCGAACAATCAAGCGTTTCATTCAAAATAGTCAACAGGGTCGCAAGAAGCGTGTGGAAAAACCAAGGCGCAAAATAACTGCCCATGAACTGAGAAAAGTCAAGCGTGCAGCTGCCAAGATGCCACTTGCCACCAGTTTGGCCATATTTCAGAGCTGCAACATCACTGGAGTGCCCAAAAGCACAAGGTGTGCAATACTCAGAGACATGGCCAAGGTAAGAAAGGCTGAAAGACGACCACCACTGAACAAGAGACACAAGCTGAAACGTCAAGACTGGGCCAAGAAATATCTCAAGACTAATTTTTCAAAGGTTTTATGGACTGATGAAATGAGAGTGAGTCTTGATGGGCCAGATGAATGGGCCGTGGCTGGATTGGTAAAGGGCAGAAAGCTCCAGTCCGACTCAGACGCCAGCAAGGTGGAGGTGGAGTACTGGTTTGGGCTGGTATCATCAAAGATGAGCTTATGGGTCCTTTTCGGGTTGAGGATGGATTCAAGCTCAACTCCCAGTCCTACTGCCAGTTTCTGGAAGACACCTTCTTCAAGCAGTGGTACAGGAAGAAGTCTGCATCCTTCAAGAAAAACATGATTTTCATGCAGGACAATGCTCCATCACACGCGTCCAAGTACTCCACAGCGTGGCTGGCAAGAAAGGGTATAAAAGAAGAAAATCTAATGACATGGCCTCCTTGTTCACCTGATCTGAACCCCATTGAGAACCTGTGGTCCATCATCAAATGTGAGATTTACAAGGAGGGAAAACAGTACACCTCTCTGAACAGTGTCTGGGAGGCTGTGGTTGCTGCACGCAATGTTGATGGTGAACAGATCAAAACACTGACAGAATCCATGGATGACAGGCTTTTGAGTGTCCTTGCAAAGAAAGGTGGCTATATTGGTCACTGATTAGTTTTTGTTTTGTTTTTGAATGTCAGAAATGTATATTTGTGAATGTTGAGATGTTATATTGGTTTCACTGGTAAAAATAAATAATTGAAATGGGTATATATTAGTTTTTTGTTAAGTTGCCTAATAATTATGCACAGTAATAGTCACCTGCACACACAGATATCCCCCTAAAATAGCTAAAACTAAAAACAAACTAAAAACTACTTCCAAAAATATTCAGCTTTGATATTAATGAGTTTTTTGGGTTCATTGAGAACATGGTTGTTGTTCAATAATAAAATTAATCCTCAAAAATACAACTTGCCTAATAATTCTGCACTCCCTGTACAGACTCAACATATAATCCCAGGTGGGCGACAACAGGAGACAACAAGAAGTCCAACAGGGATCCGGAGGGTAGCACTCTGGAACGACAACCAGGATTCACAACTCCAGTGGGTCAGTATAGAAGTCCAGGCAGGAAGCTCTATAACTGGCAACTAGAGAAGTGTGAGGGGAGAATATAAGGAGGTTGGGAGTGGCAGACAAGAAACAGCTGAGGAGGAGAAACTACGGATCCCTGAGTGAGACAAAAAGGATAGCAAGGCAAACACAGAAAACAATCACTAAGAAACAACGTGATCTTTAGATATAGAGCGCGCAGCCACCCGCTGCGACTTCCTGACCCCGGGTATAACAGAGTCAGACGTGGCTCTTGATACCCTCGTGACAGTACCCCCCCTTTCACGAGGGGCCTCCGGACACTCAGGACCAGGTCTCTCCGGATGAGAGGCATGGAAAGCCTGAATTAACCTGTTGGCGTTTACCTCTGACGCTGGAACCCACATTCTTTCCTCGGGACCGTAACCCCTCCAATGCACCAGATACTGAAGAGAGCGGCGGACCCGACAAGAATCAACAATTCTGGCTATTTGAAACTCCAGATTACCATCCACAATAACAGGAGGAGGTGGCAGCGGTGATGGTTCTAGAGGTGGAACATACTTCTTGAGTAACGATTTATGGAAGACGTTATGGATCTTAAAAGTCTGAGGTAGCTCCAGGCGAAAAGCCACAGGGTTAATGACGGCTACTATTTTATAAGGACCAATGAACCTAGGGCCCAGTTTCCAAGAGGGAACCTTCAACTTAATATTCCTAGTAGACAACCACACATAGTCATTCACTCCTAGGTCCGGACCTGGCGACCGTTTCTTATCGGCCATGCATTTATATTTACCACTCATCTTTTTCAAGTTAGCTTGCACCTTCTGCCATACCGATGAAAGAGACGAAGAAAACCTTTCCTTTTCGGGAACCCCAGAAGACCCCCCCTCTTTGAAAGTACAAAATTGGGGATGAAAACCGTATGCACCAAGGAATGGTGACTTGCCAGTGGACTCCTGATAATGATTATTTATGGCAAACTCAGCTAACGGTAAATATGATGACCACAACTCTTGGTTTTCAGACACAAAACACCTTAAATATGTTTCTAGGTTTTGGTTGGTACGCTCAGTCTGTCCATTCGACTGAGGATGGAAAGCTGAGGAAAAGGACAAGTGTACCCCCAAACGGGAACAAAAAGCTTTCCAAAACTTAGAAATAAACTGGGTTCCCCGATCCGAAACCACATCGGAAGGGACCCCATGAAGCTTCACGATTTCACTGATAAACACCTGAGCAAGAGTCTTAGCATTAGGAAGTGCAGGTAACGCAATAAAGTGTACCATTTTGCTAAACCTGTCTACTACAACCAAGATAACAGTTTTACCCGCAGACAACGGCAAGTCAGTGATGAAATCCATTGACAGATGTGTCCATGGCCTATTGGGGATGAAAAGTGGCAATAAAGACCCTGCTGGACGTGTATGAGAGACTTTCGCGCGTGCACAAGTAGAGCAAGTAGACACGAAATCTATTACATCCTGACGCAACCTTGGCCACCAAAAACGACGAGATAATAGCTCCAAGGTTGCTTTACTACCCGGGTGCCAAGCAAGTGTCGAATTATGATGTTCTTTTAATAATTCAAAACGTAGGTTTAACGGTACAAACAATTTCTCTGAGGGGCAAGAGGCCGGGGCGTCCCCCTGGGCCTCTAACACCTTTCCCTCTAGAACAGAGTGTACAGCAGAGACAACCACTCCTCTTTGTAAAATAGGTACCGGATCACTAACATTACCCCCTCCAGGGAAACTACGAGATAATGCGTCTGCCTTGGTATTTTTTGCCCCAGGACGATAGGTGATTACAAAGTTAAATCTGGTAAAGAATAGCGACCACCTAGCTTGTCTAGGGGTGAGACGCTTAGCCGATTCTAGGTACAGAAGGTTTTTGTGATCCGTAATCACCGTGACGGGGTGGATTGCTCCCTCTAAGAAGTGACGCCACTCTTCAAGCGCCAGTTTAATCGCCAACAGTTCCCTATTTCCAATATCATAGTTCTTCTCTGCAGAAGATAATTTTTTGGAAAAGAAAGCGCAAGGACGCCATTTGCCAGGAGACGTACCCTGAGACAATACAGCCCCCACTCCCACCTCTGACGCATCTACCTCAACAATAAAAGGCTGGAAGACATCAGGTTGAATTAGAACAGGTGCTGAGGTAAACCTCTCTTTTAGAGAGGAAAATGCATTTTTAGCGGCGTCAGACCATTTGGAAAAATCAGTCCCCTTCCTAGTCATGTCTGTAAGGGGTTTAACGATCACTGAATAATTTTTAATGAACTTTCTATAGAAATTTGCGAAACCCAAAAACCGTTGTAGGGCTTTAAGGTTCTCAGAAAGATCCCAATCTAAAATTGCCTGGACCTTCCCAGGATCCATACGGAAACCTGAAGCAGATAATAGATATCCCAGGAACTGTATTTCCTGAACGGCGAAGACACATTTTTCAATTTTTGCATATAATTTATTCGTCCGTAGGACCTGCAGTACTTGCCTGACATGCACCTCATGTGTTTTCAGATCAGCCGAATAAATTAAGATATCATCTAGGTATATGACTACAAACCTGCCGATGAGATGACTAAAAATATCATTAACGAAATGTTGGAAGACAGCAGGGGCATTGGTCAGACCGAAAGGCATAACTAGATTTTCATAATGCCCCTCAGGGGTGTTAAAAGCTGTCTTCCACTCATCCCCTTCCTTGATACGAATCAGATTGTATGCCCCCCTAAGATCAAGTTTGGAGAACCACTTAGCACCCGCAATCTGATTAAAAAGGTCAGGAATGAGAGGAAGAGGGTATGGGTCTCGGATGGTTATCCGGTTTAGCTCACGGAAATCTAGGCAAGGACGCAGGCCCCCATCTTTCTTTTTAACAAAGAAAAACCCTGCAGCCACGGGTGAAGAAGAGGGTCTGATGTGTCCCTTAGCCAGACTCTCGGAGATATAATCTTTCATGGCTTGTCTCTCGGGACCCGAAAGATTATACAACCTGGACTTGGGTAATTTTGCACCGGGAATCAGGTTAACCGGGCAATCATAAGGACGATGAGGTGGTAGCTTCTGACAACCCTTTTCAGAAAAAACGTCCTCAAAGTCCGAAATAAATGTAGGTAGGGAAGCTATGGAGGCGATTAAGCAATTGTTATTTAAGCAATTCTCTCTGCAATGCTCACTCCACTCCAATATCTCCCTGGCCTGCCAATCCACCACTGGATTGTGCGCTACCAACCAGGGAAGACCCAATACCACAGGAGAGGGAAGGCCCTCCAGAACGTAACACGAAAGACACTCATTATGGTGGTCCCCTACCCGAAGGTGTAAATTATGAACAATGTGGGTGAGGTTTCTCTGAGACAGAGGAGCAGAATCTATAGCGAATACAGGAATAGGTCTCTGCAGCGTACAGAGAGACAAACCCATAGTGCGGGCAAAATGGGCATCTATCAAATTTACCCCTGCTCCACTGTCTAGAAAAAAATAAATAGACTCCGTCTTAACACCAAAAACAATAACCGCTGGTAACACAAATTGAGATGTTCGTATGGAGGAAACGTATACCCCCCGGCTGACATCCTCCGCACAGCCTGGGGTTAGTAGTTTTCCGACGGTCTATTGTTTTTGAGAAAGGAGGGACAGACATTAATGAAATGACCCTTTCCCCCACAGAAAAAACAAGCCCCCCCCCCTACGGCGAACCTCAGGAGGACGGGCCTGACGAGAAGTTCCGCCTAGCTGCATAGGCTCATCTAAGTCAGTACAGACTAACTGTTGCTTGGGAGAGGTAACCAATTGCTGAGGAATTTTCGATCTCTCCCTAAGACGTCTATCTATTCTGATAGAGAGGGACATAACAGCATCAAGGGAAAGGGGGGTCTCATACAGCGCCAGTGCATCCTTAACCCTTTCAGATAACCCAGAGCAGAACTGACTCCTGAGAGCCGGGTCGTTCCACTGAGTATCCGTAGCCCACCTACGGAACTCTGAGCAATATTCCTCTGCTGACCGATCTCCCTGTACGAGTCTCCGTAACTTCGACTCAGCCAGGGCGACTCGGTCAGGGTCATCATATATGAGACCCAAAGCCCCAAAAAATCCCTCCACTGACCGGAGAGCCTGGGAACCAGGGGGTAACAAGAACGCCCAGGATTGCGGGTCCCCCTGAAGCAGGGAAATGACAATCCCTACCCGCTGTTCTTCATTACCTGAGGAGTAAGGGCGCAACTTAAAATATAATTTGCAGGCCTCACGGAACGTCGCAAATTTGTCCCTTCCCCCAGAAAATCTGTCAGGAAGAACAACCTTGGGTTCTGTAACAACCTGGTTACCCATAGCAACCGCTGGGCTTGCGGTCTGCTGCATTTGCTGCTGTTGTTGGAGAACAGACGCCTTCAATCCTGCCACCTCCAAAGACAGGCCTTGAAGCTGTTTTGCCAAGGCAGCAATAGGATCCATATTGGATTCTAAGTAGAGAAAAAAAAACAACAAAAAATTATTATTTTTTTTTTCTAAAAAAGTAAGGGCCAGTTATAATATCACGATCGGCGTGACTATCACATACGTGACACAGAGGGAGGGAAAGAGGAAGGCCCTGCCCAAGTGAGAGGGAAGGTGGTGACCCCTGACTCACCTTGCGGCTGGCACCTGGCTGCCCTGACGTCCCTAGACGGGTTCCTCACCCGTACGCCGATCACGTGCTTAAAACCCTGGCTTTCCCTAAGCTGAGCCCTAGATAGTGAACAGGGCGGTGGGAACACTAGTCCGCACCACTAGCTCTAAAGGAAAACACCAAGGGGAGGACAGACAATACAGACTCAACATATAATCCCAGGTGGGCGACAACAGGAGACAACAAGAAGTCCATCAGGGATCCGGAGGGTAGCACTCTGGAACGACAACCAGGATTCACAACTCCAGTGGGTCAGTATAGAAGTCCAGGCAGGAAGCTCTATAACTGGCAACTAGAGAAGTGTGAGGGGAGAATATAAGGAGGTTGGGAGTGGCAGACAAGAAACAGCTGAGGAGGAGAAGCTACGGATCCCTGAGTGAGACAAAAAGGATAGCAAGGCAAACACAGAAAACAATCACTAAGAAACAACGTGATCTTTAGATATAGAGCGCGCAGCCACCCGCTGCGACTTCCTGACCCCGGGTATAACGGAGTCAGACGTGGCTTTTGATACCCTCGTGACAAAAACTGACTTTAGCCATATGTGAAAGTGGAGTGAGCTGTCAGAGAAGTGATAAATCTGGCCCACTGAGTTCTTGTAGCACTCGTAATTTTCTCTCATATTTCTGTCTTTCTTTTCCTTCCCCTTTCAAACTCTTTAACGGAAAGACAGCAGTAGTAAATAATGTCAAAATGATGCTGACATATATGGCTATGGGTAAACGCATGGTTGAGGCTGTTAACAGTGTGTTTGAGAATGCACTGCTCTGTCGGATTTGTCATACATTTGATACACACGTGGTAGTCTTGACTTGAAAAAGGTTCTGGGAGAGAACCGAAACGTTGTCTCATTTTGACATGTGTGAATAAAACCACATTTTTTCTATACTTCAAGGAGTGCTGCGGATTTTCTTCACTATATATATATATATATATATATATATATATTTGTATATAATGTGCAAGTGCTGCCAAAAGTTACAAGAAAGTGGCACTCCGATACACCCTTTATTACACATAAAGGAATGCATCATTCACACCCTTGAAAAATTATGATTGCTGGCCTGCTGGTGACATTAGGGGCGAGGGCCTGCTGCTGACCTGACCATCTAAAAAACTAGGAGTAAGGGTCTGCTGCTGAGCTGACCATTTAACACATTAAGCGGATGGCCTGCTGCTGATCTGACCATCTAAAAAATTAGGGGTGAGGGTCTGCTGCTGAGCTGACCATCTAAAAAATTAGGGGTGAGGGTCTGCTGCTGATCTGACCATCTAAAACATTAGGGATGAGGGTCTGCTGCTGAGCTGACCATCTAAAACATTAGGGATGAGGGTCTGCTGCTGAGCTGACCATCTAAAACATTAGGGGCAAGGGCCTGCTGCTGATCTGACCATCTAAAAAAAAATAGGGATGAAGGTCTGCTGCTGAGCTGACCCTCTAAAACATTAGGGGCAAGGGCCTGCTGCTGAGCTGACCATCTAAAAAATTAGGGGTAAGGGTCTGCTGCTGAGTTGACCCTCTAAAACATTAAGGTTGAGGGCCTGCTGATGATCTGACCATCTAAAATATTAGGGGTGAGGGTCTGCTGCTGATCTGACCATCTAAAACATTAGGGGTAAGGGTCTGCTGCTGAGCTGACCCTCTAAAATATTAAGGGTGAGGGCCTGCTGATGATCTGACCATCTAAAATATTAGGGGTGAGGGTCTGCTGCTGATCTGACCATCTAAAACATTAGGGGTGAGGGTCTGCTGCTCAGCTGACCATCTAAAACATTAAGGATGAGTGCCTGCTGCTGATCTGACCATCTAAAAAAATAGGGATGAGGGTATGCTGATGAGCTTAGCCTCTAAAACATTAGTGGCGAGGAACTGCTGCTGATCTGACCATCTAAAACATTATGGGCAAGGGCCTGCTGGTGATCCTATAAAACATTAGGGGTGAGGGTCTGCTGCTGAGCTGACCCTCTAAAACATTAGGAGAGAGGGCTACCTAATGAGCATGTTGATAAGATGGAGGAGGGCGAGAAAAGGAAGATTAACCCATATACCCTTTTTTGTGGTGGAAGGGGTTCATGGGAATACAGTGTATTCAATACACCATAAAAGCCACATTTAAAGTGCCTTTATGTTCAGCCGCTTTCCTCTGGTGGAGTAGAGTAGTCAGGTGCAATCCAGGCCTTGTTCATTTTGATAAGAGCCAACCTGTCAGCATTTTCAGTTGGCAGGCGGATGCGCTTATCAGTTATTATGCTCCCAGCAGCACTAAATACCCAATCTGACAAAACACTGGCGGCAGGTCAGGCCAGCACCTTGAACTGCTCCGATGCTCAAGTCAGGGGGGCTGCCAGGGTGATAATGGTGGTATATCCGGGTTCATCTCTGAACCCGGACAACCCCTTTAAGTGGCGAGAGCCACAGCTTAGTCTGGTCCCTTATACCCTGCCACAACTCTGCGGCGGCGTGCTGTTTGTCACCTAAGGAAATTAGTTTCAGCTTGGCCTGTTGCTGCTTCCCCACTGCAGTGCTACACTGCTTCCAGATACTGACTGATGGCTTACTAATGCTGCAAGATGATAATTCAGAGGTGGAAGTGGAGGAGAAGGTGGAGCATGAGAAGGGGGGGGGTTGCAGCCACTAATGTAGGTGGTGGCGGAAATCCTGATGGAAGTAGAGTCTGCAATCCTTGGCATCATTGGCACCTGTGCCATCCCAGGGTACGACTCGCTCCCGGTCTCCACAACGTTCACCCAGTGTGCCGTTAGGGGAATGTAGCATCCCTGGCCAAAAGCACTTGTCCATGTGTCAGTCGTTAAGTGGACCTTCCCAATAACTGCTTTGTTCAGGGCACGGGTGATGTTACAGGACACATGCTGGTGTAAGGCAGGGATATCACACTAGGAAAAATAGTGGCAGTTGGGGACTGAGTAACGATGGACGGCCTCCTCCATCAGGCTGCGGAAAGCCTCAGTGATCACGAGCCTAAATGGCAATATTTCCAGGGCCAGCAATTTGGAAAGGTGTGCATTTAGTCCTATGGCCTGTGGGTGGGTGGCTGGGTATTTGCTCTTTCGTTTAAAGGCCTGGGGTATGGACATCTCTACGCTGCGCTGGGACTCAGAAGTGGATGTGCTAGATGATGGTGCTTGCAAAGGTCCAGGTGCAGGGCAGGAGGCTTCCACGCCTGCATCTTGGACAGGGGATTGGCCAGCACATAACACAGGGGCAGAGGAGGCAGTGGTGTGACCCACAGACACTGATTGTGGATCCAGGCATTTGGCCCACCTATTACGGTGCTTTGATGCCATGTGGCGGATCATGCTGGTGGTGGTGAGGTTGCTAGTGTTCACGCCCCTGCTCATTTTGGTATGGCACAGGATGCAAATGACAATTCTTTTATCGTACGCACTTTCCTCAAAAAAGCGCCAGACTGCAGAACACTTACCCCTTGCCAAGGGAGGTTGCCGCAAGAGGGTGCTCCACGGAACAGTTGCGGGCCTGTTTGGAGTGGACCGCCTTCTCCCTTTTGCCACCCCACTGCCTCTTCCAGCCTGTTGCGGTGCTGCGGATCCCTCCCCCTCTGTACTGCTGTCCTCGCTCGGCTTGCTACCTTCTCAGGTTGGGTCAGTGACTTCATCGTCCACCACCTCCTCTTCCACGTATTCACTCTGGTCATCCTCCTGACTTGCTGACCTAACAAGGACCTCACTTATTGACAACTGTGTCTCATCAACCTCTTGAGACACTAATTGCTGTTGACTTATTGGCAACTGTGTCTCATCATCATCCACCTTGTTAAACACTAATTGCCATTCCCCACCGTTATCTTCTTGTGACTGTGGATGCTCAAGAGTTTGGGCATCAGTGCACACAATCTCCTCATGTCCCTCTTCAAGCAGGCTTGACGAGAGGCTCAAATAAAGGGATGGAGATGAAAAGAGCTTCTCGGAATATCCAAGTGTGGGATCACTTATTTGGCAAGATTCTCCATGGTGGGAGGAAGGAGCATCTGGGTGAGGATTCTGATGACCAGACTCTTGGCTACTGAGACTGGACTTTGTGGAAGACAGGATGGTGCTTAACCGACTGGAAGCATTATCTGCTGCAATCCAACTGACCACATGGTCGCGCTGATCTGACTTCGAGAGTGGTGTCCTGCGCCGCCCTGCAAACTGGGACATGAAGCTAGGTATCGTGGATGAGTGTGTTTCTTGTGCTCTGGCAGCAGACACGGTTTTCCTCTGCGTGCACCATCAGCAGAACGGCCACTTCCCTGTCCCTTACTGCTCGCCTTGAGCATATTAAATGGTATATATGCTTGCAAGTATGTCACACGTACAGTAGCGCAGGTTTTGTAAGTGTATGCACAAATAAATTACACTGAATGTCACAGATATTTAGGATGCGCAAATGTTATACAGGAGATGTAGCGCAGGTAATGTCACTGTCACCAGTGGCAAAAAAATTTGACTGAATGTCACAGATATTTAGGATTAGAGATGTCGCAAACATAAAATTTTCCGTTCGCGAACGGCGAACGTGGATTTCTGCTAATGTTCGCGAACGGGCGAACCGGGCGAACCGCCATAGACTTCAATAGGCAGGCGAATTTTAAAACCCACAGGGACTCTTTCTAGCCACAGTAGTGATGGAAAAGTTGTTTCAAGGGGACTAACACCTGGACTGTGGCATGCCAGAGGGGGATCCATGGCAAAACTCCCATGGAAAATTACATAGTTGACGCAGAGTTGGATTTTAATCCATAAAGTGCATAAATCACCTAACAATCCAATTTTTTTTTGAACAACGTGGTTTAAAACTAGTGATGAGCGGGAGGTGCCATATTCGATTTCGCGATATTTCGCGAATATTTGAATGAATATTCGTATTATTTTCGTCAAAATCGAATATTCGTAATTATTTTATTTTTCGCGAATAATATGCGATTAAATTAATCGTACAATTTTTTTTAATCGTATGATTTATTTTTATTTATTTTTTCCTGTATAAGGCAACGTTCCTATGACTATGGCTAGGCTAATATGTGTATTTTACGAAATTTCTTAATATTGCTCTAACTCCGTCTTTTAGAATATTCGTAATATTGCTCTAACTCCGTCTTTTAGAATATTATGAATATTCTAAAAGACGAAGTTAGAGCAATATTAAGAAATTTCGTAAAATACACATATTAGCCTAGCCATAGTCATAGGAACTTTGCCTTATACAGGAAAAAAAATAAAATAAAATCGTACGATTAATTTAATCATACGATTTTTATTTATTTTTTCCTGTACAAGGCAACGTTCCTATGACTATGGCTAGGCCAATATGTGTATTTTACGAAATTTCTTAATATTGCTCTAACTTCGTCTTTTAGAATATTCGTAATATTGCTCTAACTCCGTCTTTTAGAATATTACGAATATTCTAAAAGACGAAGTTAGAGCAATATTAAGAAATTTCGTAAAATACACATATTAGCCTAGCCATAGTCATAGGAACTTTGCCTTGTACAGGAAAAAAATAAAATAAAAAAATCGTACGATTAATTTAATCATACGATTATTAGCCTAGCCATAGTCATAGGAACGTTGCCTTATACAGAAAAAAAAATAAATAAATAATCGTACGATTAAATTAATCCCGAAAGGTGAATTAAATTGATTTTTCGAACGGGGAGATGGTTAAAAAAACGCTGGCTCCCTCCCCTTTGTTTGAATTCACGCCTTGGTCACTGCGTCTGCGCCATGCAATTTACTGTCACACCCGATATGAGTGGTATTTTCTGTAGTACTATTCTCATCAGTTTAATCCCTGTTACGTCCCATATCAGGGTGGGATTGCCTTTTGTGAAAAAAAATTTAGGCCGGGTACCTTCGACTGCCTTCACAGTGACAGACCAAACTCTGATACACCAAACTGAATTGATTTTAGGTACCGGGAGATGGAAAAAGCAGCTTAATCGGTCCTCTTACTCCCAAGTTGGGGCACTGCGCGTGCACGGAGCAATGTGCTGTGACACCCTATATGAGTGGTGTCTTAACTAGTACTATTCCTATCAGTTTAATCCCTGTTACGTCCCCTATCCGGGGACGTGTGTCAAATTGATTAACCATTGTCGAATTAACGAACCATTACGACATCCTGGAATAATTTAGTTCTGAGCTTTGTACTTGCTTTGTATTGGAATTGATGGGGATTTATTTTATGTATTAAAAACCCATCCATACAACTTTAAAAAAAAAAAAATTATTTATTTAGTTTTTTCTATGAAAAATTATCCAGCCGATCGCTTTTGTTCTGATCATAATAAAGCAACGGCCTTATCATCTGGGGTGTAGTAACATTGCCAACACACTCATAGAGGTGATGATCGCTTCATTGTGATACGCAAACCCCTTCACCACAACAAGGTAACGATCACGAATGAGAATTGACACTTGTATGTGCCTTTTTTTTTATTTTGTTTTTGCAGCCACAGTGCAGCACCAGAGGCCAGAAAAATTAGGCATGTACATATGCCTGAAAAATAATGTTATTGTTGCAGCCGCTGTTGTAGCAGCGGCCGGAAAAATTTATGTTTTCAAGGCAGAAAGGTGACTAAAACATTGCGGCTTGAACCCTAGTTGGTGGCGGAGAATTCACGAGAGTCATCCGGTATGCAGACATTAAATACAGCAGCTTGGGGGACCATTTTGAGGCCAAGGCATGTCATCAGGCCTTTTGTTAGTTAAACGTATCCCCCAATGTCAGTCCCTTCGGGATCCATGCCTCATTCATCTTAATGAAGGTGAGGTAATCAACACTTTGTTGACTGAGGTGACTTCTTTTGTCAGTGACAATGCCTCCTGCTGCACTGAAGGTCCTTTCTGACAGGACACTTGAAGCGGGGCAGGCCAGAAGTTCTATCGCAAACTGGGATAGCTCAGGCCACAGGTAAAGCCTGCACACCCAGTAGTCAAGGGGTTCATCGCTCCTCAGAGTGTCAATATCTGCAGTTAAGGTGAGGTAGTCTGCTACCTGTCGGTCGAGTCGTTCTCTAAGGCTGGATCCCGAAGGGCTGTGGCGATGTGTAGGACTGAAAAAGCTCTGCATGTCCTCCATCAACAACACATCTGTAAAGCGTCCTGTCCTTGCCGCCGTGGTTGTGGTAGGAGGAGGATTACTTTCACCTCTTCCCCTGTTAGATTCCCGTTGTGCTGTGACATCCCCCTTATAAGCTGTGTAAAGCATATTTTTTAGTTTTGTTTTGAACTGCTGCATCCTTTCTGACTTTCTGTAATTTGGTAACATTTCCGCCACTTTCTGCATATACCGGGGGTCTAGTAGCGTGGCCACCCAGTACAGGTCTTTCTCCTTCATCCTTTTTATACGAGGGTCCCTCAACAGACATAACAGAATGAAAGACATCATTTGCACAAGGTTGGATGCCGAGCTACTCATTTCCCGTTCCTCGTCCTCAATGATGTCATTGACGGTCTGTTCTTCACCCCAGCCACGTACAACACCACGGGTCCCAGATAGGTGACAACAACGAGCACCCTGGGATGCCTGCTGTGGTTGGTCTTCCTCCTCCTTAAAGCCACATACCTCCTCTGACTCCTCTTCCTCATACTTCTCTTGCAGCGTTGCCGCAGGTCCGGCAAGCGATGATGACAAGGCTGTTTCTGGTGGTGATGGGGACCACAACTCTTCCTCTTCACGCGCATCTACAGCCTGATCCAGCACTCTTTGCAGGGCACGATCCAGGAAGAAAACAAATGGGATGAGGTCTCTGATGGTGCCTTCGGTGCGACTGACTAGGTTTGTCACCTCCTCAAAAGGACGCATGACCCTACAGGCATTGCGCATGAGCATCCAGTAACGTGGCAAAAAAATTCCCAGCTCCGCAGAGGCTGTCCTAGCACCCCGGTCATACAAATACTCGTTGACGGCTTTTTCTTGTTGGAGCAGGCGGTCGAACATTAGGAGTGTTGAATTCCAACGTGTCAGGCTCTCGCAAATCAAGCGCCATGGCCGTGTAGGAACGCGTGAAATGGCCACACACCTTCCTGGCCTGCTTGAGGACGTCCTGTAAGCCTGGGTACTTAGACACAAAGCGTTGTACGATGAGATTCAACACATGTGCCATGCACGGCACATGTGACAACTCTCCAAAATTCAATGCCGCCAACAAATTGCTTCCATTGTCACACACCACTTTGGAGATCTCCAGTAGGTGCGGGGTCAGCCACTGATCCACCTGTGCGTTCAGGGCGGACAGGAGTGCTGGTCCGGTGTGGCTCTCTGCTTTCAGGCAAGTCAACCCCAACGCAGCGTGACACTGTCGTATCGTATGTGGAATAGCCCCCTGGGGAGCTGGGGGGATTCAGTTGATGTGCAGCCAGACGCCGCAGCAGAAGAGGACTCAGCCGAGGAGGTTATGGAAGAGGATGGAGTAGGAGGAGTAGAGGAGGTGGCAGTAGGCCTGCCTGCAAGTCGTGGCGGTGTCACCAACTCCGCTGCAGAGCCACGCATTCCATGCTTGGCAGCCGTCAGCAGGTTGACCCAATGCGCAGTGTAGGTGATATACCTGCCCTGACCGTGCTTTGCAGACCAGGTATCAGTGGTCAGATGGACCCTTGCCCCAACACTGTATGCCAGAGATGCCATGACTTCCTTTTCAATCACTGAGTAGAGGTTTGGGATTGCCTTTTTTGAAAACATAATTAGTCTGGGTACCTTCCACTGTGGTGTCCCAATAGCGACAAATTTTTTGAAGGCCTCAGACTCCACCAGCTGGTATGGTAAAAGCTGGCGGGCTAAGAGTTCCGTCAAGCCAGCTGTCAGATGCCGGGCAAGGGGGTGACTCTGTGACATTGGCTTCCTACGCTCAAACATTTCCTTTACAGACACCTGACTGTGGGCAGATGAGATGGAACTGCAGAAGGTGAGAGGCGGAGTGGCGGGTGGTTGAGAGGGGGCAAGGAGGACAGCAGTGGTTGACGTGGCTGAAGATGCTGGACCACGAGGAGGATGGTGGCTTTGAGCTTGTGTGCTGCTTCTACTGGTCATCATGTGTTGATCCCATAGGCGTTTGTGATGTGCGATCATGTGCCTTCGCAAAGCAATTGTACCTAGGTGGGTGTTGGATTTCCCACGACTCAGTTTCTTTTGGCACAGGTTGCAAATGGCATCGCAGACACACAAAATAAATGCCACACTGCTGAGCTTTGCAATGATGGCATTCTGGTGGTGGCAACAGCATGTGTTGATTGGCGCACTGTCTGGCTGACCCCGGGTGCCGATACATGCTGTCTGACTGTACCACTAGCTCCTTGCGACGACCTCCCCCTGCTTCCAACTCGTCTCCTCCTTCTCTCTTTCTCCCCTTCTGAACTTTCCCCCTCTTCTTCTTCTCTTCGAGCAGGCACCCACGTGGCATCCACGGTCACATCGTCATCATCCACCACTTCACTTGTATCTGACACCTCAGCAAAGGAAGCAGCAGCGGGTACAACATCATCATCATCATCACACTGTACATCAATGTGTGTAATGCTGCCTGACTGAGACATATCCCTTTTATCTCCATCCTCTGGCAATAATGATTGCGCATTACTAATTTCATCCAACTGATGTGTAAATAACTCCTCTGAGGGATCAAGTGAAGCGGCTGTGGTGGCTGTGGTGGTAGTGGTGGTGGTGGCGGCGGGCGGGAGAGTGGTAACTTGAGAGCAGGTGACCAAAGTTGAGCTGGAGAAGGATGGTGCGTCAAGGTTCTTAGCGGAAGCTGTTGAAGATTGGGTGTCCTGTGTAAGCCAGTCAACTATTTTCTCTGAATTTTTTGGGTTCAGGGTACGTGGCCTCTGAACACTGGGCATTATTCCAGGGCCAGTGGAAATCACAGCAACACGACCACGACGGCCCATGCGGCGTGGCCTGCCTCTGCCTGTCATTTTTTATTAGATAAGTGTTACTATGCGGGCAAGGTACTGTGCCACCCTATATAAGTGGTGGGTAGTGGGCACAGTACAGTCTGTGTGGGCCTGACACACACTGTCTTGCAACTGTGATTATATCACAGAAAAATATTAACTAGAATTTTTTTTTTATCTGCGAGGTATTTGTGAGTGAGTGACACCCTGTAACGGTATAAGTGGAGGCCTAGCCACTAGCCAGTGGCCACAATACAGTCTGTTTGGGCCTGACACACACGGGCTTGCAAATGTGATTATATCACAGAAAAATATTAAATATAATTTTTTTTTTATCTGAAAGGTATTTGAGTGAGTGACACCCTGTAACGGTATGAGTGGAGGCCTAGCCACTAGCCAGTGGCCACAATACAGTCTGTGTGGGCCTGACACACACGGGCTTGCAAATGTGATTATATCACAGAAAAAGATTAAATAGATTTTTTTTTTATCTTCAAGGTATTTTCTGTCACACCCTGTATGAATGGTGTGCACACAGTACTGTCTGTGACTGAGCCTGCAGCCTCTCACACACGGGCAGGCAACTGCAATATATATATATATAAAAAAAAAAGCAGACTGATGTACCAGTCCTGAAAATGGCTTTTTGGGGTGCTGTCAGGACGCTGTCCTTACAGCAGATGAGTCTGTGGACACAGAACACTGCCCTAGCTAACGCTTTCCCTATTGAATCAGCAGCAGCAGCACTGTCCCTCCTCTCACTGAGAATGCAGATTCCGAATGAATCTAAAATGGATGCTGTCAAGGTGGTGGGAGGGTCTGGGAGGGAGGGTCTGCTGCTGATTGGCTGGAATGTGTCTGCTGACTGTGAGGTACAGGGTCAAAGTTTACTCAATGATGATGTATATGGGGCGGACCGAACATCGCTTATTCGCCGGCGAACTATTCGGTCCATCTCTTTTTAGGATGCACAAAGGTTATACAGGAGATGTAGCGCAGGTAATGTCACTGTCACCAGCGGGGAAAAAATTTGACTGAAAGTCACAGATAGAGACGGCCTTGTGGTTCGCCTGGTGGTCATTTTGCGGCGAACTGTGCGTGTTCGCGATTCGCCGAACATGGGAACATATGGAGAAATTTGCCCCCGCCATATTCTTTTACATTGTGAAGAACTTTGACCCATGACACATCCATCAGGTGGTACAGGACAGCCAATTGAGAGATTTCAGCACATGGACATACCCCCTACCTTATAAATAAACCAGATCTGGCTGCCATTTTACATGGAAGCAAATGACACCACTCTTCCTCAACCATATTATGATTAAGATAAATAAAAACACTGACAACTTTTTCTTAATGGAATAGAAATGGCCGAAGTGCTTTATTAAGGGTAACCAAAATTAAAACCAATAAATAATTTAATAAATTAATTAATAATTAAAACCATAAACCATACCAATAAATACCAATTTAAAACCATCCATATAGACCAAGATCCACTCAGCATCAGCTGAGCGATACAGCCCCTCTAATAAAACACAGCGACAGGTAGCACAAAATAAAGGGAGGGAAGGCGGGCGCTGTCCAGATCCGCGACGACTGCCCTGAGGTAGCGGCGAACCTGGGGATATAAAGGGTACAAATCTCCCGCCTTGCGGGCAAAAACAAATTACAGAGCTGGAAATCTCCCCCAGCAACAGGGTAGCAACCAATTAGAAGCTCCTCTTCAGTTGCCATACAGAATCTCCAACATAAACCTTACCAGCTCCAACCGGTTTCAACTTCATGAAGTAAATTTACCTGAAAAATAAGAGCTGAAAAGAGAAAGAAAGGGGGGGGGGGGGGGGGGGGGGCAGAGAACACAAATTGCCTAGTAACTGACATAAAATATTGGGGTCATTGCCCCCATGTGTCCCCCAAGCTAAACGCTCTGGTGGGCCCTCACATTCAGTGTTTTGCCAGTGTAGGGAGAGGTTGCTGTGTGGAGCAGGGACAGGCTGTTAGGGACACCAAACGCTAGCTAATAGGGCCACAAAAGTCATTTTAAGGTCTGGTATAGGTGTGATATCGATATGTGTGATACACAGAGGGGAGCAATATACTTATAATATACTTTTATAATAAGTCAAAAACACATAGATCTATATAGTGATCACCTGGAATTCAGGGGCCTAGGGGCTAGGGGCTTGCTAGGGCCATTTTTATATAGGGTAAGGTTCTGGATGGGGTCGCTCTTATCAGAGCAGGTGGTCTGTGGTTAGGCTATCAGGGCCAGAATAGCGCCCCCCTCTAGGGCAATATCAGGGACAGTTCTTTGCCCACCCTTTCCTCATCATCATCTAGCCCAGGGACAGATGTTTTTTTGCTTTCCCTCCGGGATTCATGGATGTGCACTGGAACCCCCCGGATTGTGGTAGGAAATATGGTTTCTAATTTGGTGCCGCCAAACACCTTATTTAGTGCCGCCGAGCACTTGTTATTGCCCACCACATCTATGTTTTTTGCTTAATTTTAATAATTTCATTTATTTTCATCTTGAGGGATATCTTTTCCATTCACACGTCCGCAAAATGGGTCCGCATCCGTTTTGCAATTTTGCAGAATGGGTGCAGACCCATAAATTTTCAATGGGGCCGGAATTTGCTGTCCACATCCGCACTTCCGCATCCGTGCTTCCGTTTCCGCAAAAAAATAGAACATGTCCTATTTTTGTCCGCAATTGCAGACAAGATTAGGCATTTTCTATTATAGTGCCGGCGACGTGCGGTCCGCAAATTGCGGAATGCACATTGCCGGTGTCCGTGTTTTGCGGATTTGCAAAACACTTACGAACGTGTGAATGGACCCTCATAGCAACATTATTAAAGGTTACGTTTTATCTTTATGTATATTCTAATGGATTGCCTTCCTTGTACAATGTTATAATATACTTTCTATATTAGAAATTATATAATAGTGCATTTGTATTGTGCGGCAGTTGTGTGCGGTTCTGCTGCGATACTGCAGGTATATAGAGGGACAAGCGTTATTGGAACAAATAATTTCTACTGGTGTGATATACCTGATATATTTGTGTACTGTATAGTGCATTTGCGCATGCGCGTAATTATACTATATTGCCGATATTTCGCATTGAAAAAAATTATGAATGGAGATCGCAAATTCGAATAATACATCTGGTATGTCACTGTCCATGTTGTGGGACTATTTGTGCACTTCTAGTAATTATTTCTTGGCTGCAAATAAGAGCTGAAGGTTTTTCAGGTTCGCCTGCCATTAAAATGAATGGGACCTGCCTCGAACTTGCGGTTCGCGTACATTTGATCGTGTTCGTGCAAATATTTAGGACAGATCTAGTGACAGATATTTAGGATGTGCAAACGTTATGCAGGAGATGTAGCGCAGGTGATGTCGCTGCTGCCAACGGCCAAACAATTGCGCTGAATGTCACAGATATTTTGGATGCGCTAATGTAACACAACAGATGTACCAGAGGTTGTGTCACTATCAGCAGCGGCCAAATGATTACACGCAATTTAGCGCACTTTGCGCTAATAATATACATAGCAGCCAGATAAAAAAATAGTCCTTAAAAGGACTTTTGGGTCTCTAACACCTTTTAACACAAAACAATTCCTGTCCCTACACTATCTGTCCCTTCTGCTCCAGCTCCCCCTGACTAAGACTAAGCCGAACCACGTGTCATTGGGTGCTATATAGCACCCGATGACGCATTCCGGCCAGCCAATCACTGTAATGCCAGTAACTAACATGGCTACGGCATTACAGTGAGTGCCAGTACTTCCCCGTACATTTATTGGCTGCGTAGCAGGCAATAAACATACATGGAGGAGACTCAAGCCGAAAACCGCGATTTGCGGACCATCGAGATGCTCGAGTGAAAATGGTGTTCGGCCGAGCATGCTCGCCCAACACTATCTTTTATATTATAATGTTATGTACATCAGCAATGATAAGGTATGGTTGTTTGGTTCGTATTAGAAATTAAACTTACCATCCCATTCCTCCTCTATTGGTGGCAGAGGGCTGGTCCGACTTCTTGCTAGGAAAAGGAGCAATGACAGATCTATTCACTGCCATTAGCCAGCCTTGTGTAAAAATCCTCCCAGAACCATACCTGATTCATTTTCACAAATGTTATGCGTTCTAAACTTGCGGCTAACAATGTTGTCCACTTCAGTGCGATGATTACACCTACTATGCTGAATACATCCTCTTAAAGTACACTGGAGGCTGCAGAAGACAGAACACACATAGCAAACATAGCAAGTCATGGCCACTGTTCCAATCTGCCTAACCAAAAGTCTATGAATCAGGCAAGCAAGATGTGGAAGCTGTTCTTCTATCATCTCTTGTTGCATTAGCTTGAGTGTTTTCTTTAAATATCAGGTGGATAATAGCTAATGTTACTGTGTTCCCTACTGACAAATCTGGTGACCTCTTTGAAGAGCCTGAGTATGCGACATGCATCCCTGATGAGCTGCCACTGCCTGAGCTCTAAATAACACGTTTCCTCTGTGGTGGTTTCATGCATGATGTTATCATTGACCCATTTATGCTGCTTATACAGATAGTCTAGCAAATGCAAGGTGGAATTCCAGCAAGTTGAAACATTATGAATCAAGCAGTGCAAAGGCAGATTGTTCTGGCAGGGAGACATCCTGTGGAAAATGTTCCTTTTGTTGCACATTAGCAATTGATCCGCTGTGTGGCTTCTTGTCCATCAGATCTAAGACAGCATGGCAACATTTCAGTTTACACATATGAAAGGAGGGAGGTGGAAGGGAAACAAAGCAAGGACTTGGAGAGGGATGGCTAAGCATCTGGTGTGAAAACTAGACTGGCCAAATATGATGTCAATACAACTTGATCTTGTTGCTGTGGTGCACCATTGCCAAGCAAAACATTGACCTAATAGTTCAGGGATGGCCAACCTGTGGCTCTCCAGCTGTTGTAAAACTACAACTCCCACCATGCTGTGCTGTAGGCTGATAGCTGTAGACAGTGTGGGTATGCTGGGAGTTGTAGTTTTACAACAGCTGGAGAGCCTCAGGTTGGCCATCCCTGTAATAGTCCATGAATGACATGTATTGGCCATAACAGCTGCCCTGAGTGTCAATTGTGGTGTGCCCCTTGCTGCACAGCAACAGTTTCAAGGAGCAGCCCACGTTCGACACCACGTGAGAGTACAAGACAGGAATGTCAATGACAATTTCAACAACTTTTTTTGTACCCATCAAGCCAATTTTTAGCAATTCTTTAAAGTCGAGACAATTAATATCAGGTTTTTTTTAGAAAAAAAAAGTTGCAGTTGGACAAAATCCAATACAATCTTTGTGAGGTCAGATACATGACTGATAAATTTACTTTTTTTTAAGACAAAATAAAATTTGCATATGGACAATGCAGAGATTGCAGACTGCAATGGTTTGATGTTTGCAGCCACACGGGAAAAAATTTATTTCTTGGGAAACAACACAATTTTAATCCATTTTGGAAAAGACAAGAAAATCAAAGGCAATTTTCAGCAAATGCTTTAGAAAAAAAAAATTCAGTTGGACAAAGTTGAGCTTGCAGACAGCAATGGTTTGATATATGCAAGCACTGTGGAGTTTGAATTTTTTCGAGACAAAACAAAAATTCTCAATTGGGCAAAGTGTACAACAATAAATCATTGGTCAGGTATGCAACAATTTTCATAAATATTTGTTACCACCGACTGCTATTCTTTTACCCACTGTCACTTAGCATTAAAGAGCTTGAGATGGGTTGGATACAGTCCTAGGAGATACCAGAGTGTGGTATATGACTCTACAGAGCAATCAAGGTATTTTCATTGGGAATGAAATCAATACATTTATTCAGCCTGATTCAAATCAGACAGCGGATTTAATTGAATTGGGCCGAGAATACATTTTGGGAAATTTACTCATCTTTATTACACATGAACACATTAATAGTGATGAGCGGCAGGGGAAATATTCGAATTTGCAATATTTCACGAATATTTGATAGTATATTCATCATATATTTATGAATTTGTGAATTTGAGATTATTTTCTTGATCGCGAAAAATCGGCAATGTAATATTCAAGTAACATAGTAACATAGTATAAGGCCGAAAAAAGACATTTGTCCATCCAGTTCGGCCTGTTATCCTGCAAGTTGATCCAGAGGAAGGCAAAAAAAAAACTGTGAGGTAGAAGCCAATTTTCCCAACTTTTTTTATTTTTTTTATAAACAATTTTATTGATTTTAAACAATAAAACAGTTTCTAAAGTATGAGGTTACAGCAAATTGAGATACAGTATGATTTGACAATCCAGTTTACAATTACACCTCATTCAGATAACAAAGGCTGTGTAAACAGAAAGTAAAGAGAGAGTAGTTGTATACTTGGTAGTGTAGAAGATAATACAGTCATGATTCAAGGCCCAACAGCAAGGCATAACAGAAGACACGTCAAACCTCTTCTAAAAGGGAAGTTATATAAAAGGAGAGTACATGAGTGATCAGATGAATCAAGAGAAGTTTCTATAATTTTTCCATGCTGACCAGATTGAAAGAAATTTCTTTCTAGATCTCATCTCCCAATTAGAAAGCTCTTCTAGGCGGTAGATTTGGTCAATCTTATTTTTCCAGTGGTCAATTGAGGGAGCTTCCGAAGAGCGCCACTTGGTAGGGATTAATAGACGAGCTGCTGATAGCATAAAGGATAGGAGAAATGTGTTCTGTTTACTCGAAGCGGTTAGGCCAAGGGACAGGAGAGCGGTTTCAGGTAGGCATGGAAAGTTAGAATTGCAAATGGTATTACTAATCTGGAAGATTTGTTTCCACCAGGTCTATAGGGGGGGGCAAGTCCACCAGATATGCATAAAGGTGCCTTTATCAGAGTTACATCTCCAACAGGTATTGGGAATGTCGGGATACAGGAGAGCTACTTTATCTGGAGTTCTGTACCACCTGGATAAAATTTTATATCCGTTCTCCTGTATCCGAACGCACCTAGAGAGTTTATGTGGGATTATAAGTAGATATTTGATTTCTCTGCTGGAAAATTGTTTACTTAGGTCTTTCTCCCATAAGCCTATATATGCGGGTTTGGTCTCTATAAGGGGCAGTTTCAATTTATTATAGATGAGGGATATCAATTTGGGGGGATAACAAGTGCTAGATAACAAGGGTACAAACCAATTAGGAGAATTTTCCTTAGTTATGGACTTGGCCCGCAAGTTCAGTTCCGCTCTCAGGAATTTGAGAGTGAGGAAGTTAGAAGTTGGGATATTAAGAGAAGTGGCTAGTTCTGGCTCTGATAGTACACTACCATCTTTGTCAAGGAGATCCATTAATAAGGTGGTTGATGATCTAACTTGTATAGGGGCTGTAGATCCAACTTCTGTAGGAGCTAGAGAGAGAAAGTCTCTAACCCGCAAAAGGGAGGGGAGAGATGAAGGGACCTTATAGGTAGAAGAAAACCAGTTCCACACTTTAATGGTGGAGCGTATCAATGGATTGGCACCGGAGGGTAGAACTAATAGAGGTTTGTCAGTCAGCAACAGAGATCTAAGGGATGAACTGAAATTCGCGTTTTCAATTGGGAGCCAGAGTTTATGAGGGGGGCTTCGTATCCAATCAATCACTCTACATAGATGGATGGACTTCATATATCATTCAGGGTCTGGGAGGCCAATGCCACCTAGGTGATTGGTTTGGTAAGAGTGGCGAAGGAGATTCTGGATTTTTTCCCTTGCCATAAAAACTGTCGGATAAGTGAATTCAATTGTTTGAAATAAGAGCGGGGAATCATAATGGGCAGTACCTGGAGGAGGTAGGTAAGTTTAGGGATAATCAAGGACATCAATATATTTTTCCTGCCAAACCAGGAAAGATGATGTCCCTCTAATGAGTCCAATTGAGCGGCAATGGATTTTAATAGGGGGGTGTAATTCAAATGGAACAGGTCAGGAAGGTGGGAGTTTATTTTAATGCCTAGATAAGTTAGTCTTTGTTCAGTCCAATTAAAGGGAGAATTCAGTTGGAGAGTTTTAATGCAGGAAGGAGATAGGCCAAAATGTAAAACCTGTGATTTTTGGGGTTTATTTTGAAATTTGAAAGAAGGCTAAATTGGTTAAGTACAGAGAGTATTTTGGGCATGGAGGTGAGGGGATTGGTGGAGAGGATTAAGCGGTCATCAGAAAATGCAGCTAATTTGAATTCTTGAGATCCAACCTTCAAACCCTGGATAGAGCTTTCCTGTCTTAAGGCCTGCATAAGTGTCTCCATAACTAAAACGAAGATAAGGGGGGAGAGGGGGCAACCTTGGCGTGTACCATTGTTAATCTGGAAAGTAGCCGACTTGAGGTTGTTCACTAGGACCGAGGCGGAAGTGTTTTTGTACATCGCAAAGATGGCATGTATATATGGTTCCGGGAAGTTGAATTTAAGCAACGTAAGTTTAATGTAGGACCAGTCTATGCGGTCAAAAGCTTTTTCCGCTTCGGTACCTAGTAGAACCAACGGCAGTTTTTTATGGGCGGAGTAGAAGAGTGCGTCTAATATTTTAGTTGTATTGTCCTTACCCTCTCGGCCTTTGCCAATTTTCCCCACTTAAGGGGGAAAAATTCCTTCCCGACTCCAATCAGGCAATCAGAATAAATCCCTGGATCAATGACCCCTCTCTAGTAGCTATAGCCTGTAATATTATTACACTCCAGAAATACATCCAGGCCCCTCTTGAATTCCTTTATTGTACTCACCATCACCACCTCCTCAGGCAGAGAGTTCCATAGTCTCACTGCTCTTACCGTAAAGAATCCTCTTCTATTTTTGTGTACAAACCTTCTTTCCTCCAGACGCAGAGGATGTCCCCTCGTCACAGTCACAGTCCTGGGGATAAATAGATGATGGGAGAGATCTCTGTACTGACCCCTGATATATTTATGCATATTAATTAGATATTCCCTAAGTCGTCTTGTTTCTAAAGTGAATAACCCTACTGTTGATAATCTTTCTGGGTACTGTAGTTGCCCCATTCCAGTTATTACTTTAGTTGCCCTCCTCTGAACCCTCTCCAGCTCTGCTATGTCTGCTTTGTTAACAGGAGTCGTCTGACTAGTGATTTGCAAAGTGGTAGGACTATATTATTATCACGGGCATCTATGCCCCTTTTGATGCAACCCATTATCTTATTGGCCTTGGCAGCAGCTGCCTGACACTGGTTTTTGCAGCTTAGTTTGCTGTTTATTAAAATTTCTAGGTCCTTTTCCATGTCAGTGTTACCCAGTGTTTTACAATTTAGTATGTACGGGTGACTTGCATTGTTCCTTCCCATGTGCATAACCTTACATTTGTCAGTGTTAAACCTCATCTGCCACTTCTCTGCCCAAGCCTCCAATCTATCCAGATCCCTCTGTAGCAGTATACTGTCCTCTTTAGTGTTAATTACTTTACACAGTTTAGTGTCATCTGCAAAAATTTATATTTTACTGTGCAAGCCTTCTACAAGATCATTAATGTATATTGAAGAGAATAGGGTCCAATACTGACCCCTGAGGTACCCCACTAGTGACAGTGACCCAATCTGAGTGTGTACCGTTAATAACCACCCTCTGTTTTCTATCGCTAAGCCAGTTACTTACCCACATATAGACATTTTTTCCCAGTCCGAGCATTCTCATTTTATATACTAACCTTTTATGTGGTACAGTGTCCAATGCTTTGGAGAAGTTCAGATATACGACATCCATTGATTCACCACTGTCAAGTTTAGAACTTACCTCCTCATAGAAGATGATCAAATTAGTTTGACATGACCGATCCCTCACGAAGCCATGCTGATACGGCGTTATTTGCTTATTTTCATCGAGATCCTCCAAGATAGCATCTCTTAGAAAACCTTCAAACAGTTCACCCACAACAGATGTTAAACTTACCTGCCAATTTTTTCCGGGCTCTGTTTTTGCACCCTTTTTGAATATTGGCACCACATTTGCTACGCGCCAATCCTGTGGAACATTCCGTCAGTATAGAGTCCGCAATTATCAGAAATAAGGGTCTGGCTATAACATTACTTAATTCTCTTAGGATATGAGGGTGTATGCCATCTGCGTACGAAATACAGGCGTGGGTCGCTATAGCTACATTTTTCAAGCTGCTAGAAGTTTCCTGAGACTGTATAAAATGGTTGGCACGGCAGAACATAACAATAGCTTTATATGCAGATAGAGTGCTCTAATATGTGAGAAATTGAAAAATCGGCACTAATGATGAGAATATTTTGGATAATACGTGCAACTTCAAATTTTAAAAGGTCTGAGTACTTTTTAGTGATTGGTGCACTAAGTATTGTTGTGAACTTGTGACATCACAGCACTATGTATGTATGTATTTATCTACCATACATACATACAGCACTATGTCTGTAGCATGTATGTATGGATAGCAGAACCTATCACACTACCTAACACCCTGCACTGGAACCTATCAGATACACTATATGACTTTCTAACCTACACTGACTATCTCCCACTAACTATCTTTATTATATATATAAGCTAACTAACTAACTATCTAATGTAATGACACAGGAAAGCACAGAGCACAGCAATAACACTGCTGTCTCTCTCAGATCTGCAAAATACTGGGGAGGTTCTTATATACTAAAGGGGTAGGCAAATTTCCTATTGGTTGCTAGGGATAATGCTAAGCTCAGACAAAGACAAAGACATTGCAGCCTTCTCATTGGCCCACAAGCAAGAAGGGAAGTTACTGATGAAAAAAAAACTAGAATATTTGAAATTACGAATATATATCACTGTATTCTAAATATTTGCAAATTCTCAAAGTGCCGATATTCGCGATTAACCACACACATTAACCATAATGAGGGTAGAGGAAATTCATTCAAATAAGGGCCACTGAATTCACTGTAACAAGTCAGGCAATGTTTATTTCAGGTAATGTACATGTCAATGACTTTTGATAATATTGTCCCAGTAATCTTGGTAACAATATTACCACTTATTTTAAATGAATATCTAACATTTTATTATTCTACATTTCTTTACTCAGTTACTGGACATGCTGCCAGCAGTCATGAGCTATATACCAGGACCGCACCAGAGAATAAATAAAAGCATGGGAAAACTCACCGATTTCATCAAGGAACGAGTAGAAATGAATAAGGAGTCATTTGATCCCAACTCACCCAAGGATTTCATTGATTGCTTCCTCTTAAGACAGCAGCAGGTATCTAAATAAGTGTTAAGAAAAGGGTTCAGTGGAGATGAGGAGTGGGGGATAACCTGTATTTGGCTGGTGTGGGAACCAGTGGCCTATCATTACCAATAGATAGTATACCCTGCGGGTAGGTTTGGCCTCTTTGTCATTTTGCATGGAGGGATAAAGTGAAGCTTGTACCAGTGGTAGTCAACATGCTATCAGTAAAGGAAAGAAGGGAAGAGAATGCAGTGGTGTTTGATGTTACTATGGAAAAGCCTATAAAAGAAAGAACTTTTGTTCCTATCCTTTTCTTCCTTTAAGATGGCGGTGGGATATTTTGGGCATGTCATGGAAACATACTCTCTATTCAGGGGCATAGCGGAAGGATCATGCATGGATCCTTGTGCAAAAGTTCAGATTGTCCCCTTTTGTGCATTCACAAAGTAAATGTTTACCCATAAATCTATAATGTCCTCCTGCGTTCCCCCCCCCATCCCTTTAAATATGTGTCTGTGTCCCCTTTATTGTACTCCCTCTGTGTCCTGTCTTGCATGTAGTATCATCATGAGATGCACACTGGACCTTCAGGGATGAGATGTCGTCATACAGGGTCATCCTCAGGTGGTCATCAAGGAGTTACCACTTGGTGCTTTGTTATTGCTATTGCATAAGTTAATGCATCCATCAGGATGACATAACATGTGTTATCTGGGGAGTAGAAACTAACCCAATGGATCACTTGGAGCATGAAGCCATGGGTCATCCCAAAGTAGATCATTATGAGTGGCAGGACATTAGCAGCAGCATCATTGGGAAGGGTGAGGAGGCAGAAACTCCTAGACACAATAGTATCAGTGTCATCATGGAGACGGTCCCTGGTGGAACTATACATGGGAAAAGGCGAAATGAGGCTGTGAGCTCCTACTGTTGTTTCGTTGGATCCAGCCACTGTTAGTATAGTGTTGGTGTTCCCTGTGTCCCAATTGCAACTGCTACACTATAGCTATGCCACTGGCTGCATTTATGAGCATAATGGTGCCTTCCCTTTCCCATCCCTCCTCCAGTATTCACACACACAACTGTAATTTGCGCAGATTGTGACATCTGTTTCAGGACAGTAAAGACCCAATTATCTTTAAATCACCATAGTCTATATCGTGACTACAACATTCACTGTTTTTTCTATACTACTGTGCCTGATATATTCTTTTTTTTTCAACAATGTTGCTCCAAAATGGAACATCCCTTTAAAGAATAATGCTACATTTGTGTCTTCAGGAAAAGGACAATCCTAACTTTGACAGGGAGAACATGATAATGACCATACTCAACATGTTTTTTGCTGGGACTGAAACAGTCAGCAGTACCCTAAGACATGGACTTATGATACTTATGAAGTACCCTGAAATACAAGGTCAGTATTACACCAGTAGCCCTCCTTTGGTAACTTTTTTGTTAGGGCTCTTTCACACTTGCGTTGTTGGGTTCCGGCATAGAGTTCCGTCGTCTGGGCTCTATGCCGGAAGAATCCTGATCAGGATTATCCCAATGCATTCTGAATGGAGAGAAATCCGTTCAGGATGCATCAGGATGCCTTCAGTTCCGGAACGGAAGGTTTTTTGGCCGGAGAAAATACTGCAGCATGCTGCGCTTTTTGCTCCGGCCAAAAATCCTGAACACTTGCCGAAAGGCCGGATCCGGAATTAATGTCCATTGAAAGGCATTAATCCGGATCCGGCCTTAAGCTAAACATCGTTTTGACGCATTACCGGATCCGACGTTTAGCTTTTTCTGAATGGTTACCATGGCTTCCAGGACGCTAAAGTCCTGTTTGCCATGGTAAAGTGTAGTGGGGAGCGGGGGAGCAGTATACTTTCCGTCCGTGCGGCTCCCGGGGCACTTCAGAGTGACGTCAGGGCGCCCCACGTGCATGGATGACGTGTCGCATGGATCACGTCATCCATGCGCATGGGGCGCTCTAACGTCATTCTGGAGCGCCCCGGGAGCCGCACGGACGGTAAGTATACTGCTCCCCCGCTCCCCACTACTACTATGGCAACCAGGACTTTAATAGTGTCCTGGATGCCATAGTAACACTGAACGCATTTTGAAGACGGATCCGTCTTCAAATGCTTTCAGTTCACTTGCGTTGTTACGGATCCAGCGGGCACCTCCGGCAAATGGAGTGCACGACGGATCCGGACAACGCAAGTGTGAAAGAGCCCTTAGATAGATCCCTTGAGGATTAATTGATCACAAAGTGTCCAACTTCTGGCTTCCCTGTTGGTTGGTTGTAAACTGTATCTGTCAGCAACAAAATGTATTTGACAAGAATTTCAAATTTACTAAATAAGCGTAGCGTAGCATTAGAATACTTCTTGTACTTTATTTGGTTTGCAGACTGCTGTTGCATTGTATTTTTTTTTCTTTGTGTCTCTAGCCATGGCAGCGTGCACCTGTGCATTGGGATGTGCTTACTGACCACTTTTTTTCTTTGCAGTCCGCAAGAGTTCTCTATCTCTTTCATCCTAGAGTCTTTCCAGTACAAAATGTAACTACTAGGAGACCAGAGAGTATAATATACCAATATCCAGGGCAACTGGAGCATATTTTATTTGACAACATTGTGATAGGTAAGCTGTGAGATGGTTCCAGTGCATACTGGAGCGCCACAGCCTCTTCAAACAGCTGATCGACAGGATACCGAGTGTCAGATATTGATGACCTATATAGATTATAGTCATACATATTGAATTCCCAGAAAAACCCTTTAACTTAAACTTTGCAGAAAGCAACTTCTGGGTTTTGAAAAACTGGAAAACTGTTATGAATTTTAAAATTAAATATAACAAAAGAAAATATATTCACAAGTTTAATCCCCCGTCACTTCCATCACCAAGCTCCAGCACACCCTGCTAGTTCTTGTTAAAGAGGTTCTCCAGGCTTTTAATATTGATGACCTATCTTCAGGATAGGTCATAAATATCAGATCGGCGGGGGTCCGACACCCGGCACCCCTGCCGATCAGCTGCTTGAAGAGGAGGCGCGCCGTGCCAGCGCTGCCTCCTCTTCACTGTTTACCTTCTCGCCGTCGCCTCTGCAGCAGTAAGCAAGTGTAATTACACCTAACCATCCCATTCATTTCAATAGGACGGCTCGTTCCCATACACTTGTATAGGAGCGATCCATCCCATTGAAATAAATGGGACAGCTTGGGTGTAATTACACCTGCTCACCACTGCAGAGGCGACGACGAGAAGGTAAACAGTGAAGAGGAGGCAGCGATGGCACGGCGCGTGCCTCCTCTTCAAACAGCTGATCCTGAGTATAGGTCATCAATATTAAAAGCCTGGAGAACCCCTTTAACATGACTGCAGAGGTGACAAATCCACGTACCCCCCAATATTTGGCCTCAGCAGTCTCATGTTATCAACCTCTGAGGCCAGTGATTGGCTGCTGCGATTATATGGGGTACATGGTCTTGTAAGTGATGCAGCCATATAAACAAGGACCGGCAGGAGGACTGGAGCATGGCTCTGTAACTGGTCGGGATCAAACTAGTGAATATATGCTTCCTAATAGTGGGCTACTTTTTTAATAAGACATAAAACCCTTTTTAAGGAATTCCGTACCTATATGTACGCATATAGGGGGTTCATTTTAGGCGTAGTTCTGCTGCACATTGCAGCACAAAGGTTAGCTTCTCACAGTTGCTACAAATTAAATGGAGGTACAGTGCTGACATTCTTTGAACAGTCCATTCTACCTCATTCCAGAGATACCCTTAAAGATTGAAATCAGGCCATGGGGTCAAAGAACACGCGCTGTCATGTTCCTGGAAGTAATTGATGACTATAAGACCCTTGTGGCATAGTGTACATCAAAACTTCACCTCTATAATTCTGAACTGTTGACACCTAACAGGAAGCAGTCATCAATTCATGTTGCTTGCAGCAAATTAAGACCCTCCCATCAGCATAGTGCAATAGAAATCTTGATTCGCCTGATCTAGGAAATGTTCATTGTTCATTAATCCAATTTTTGTACTCTCTTGCCCCCTGGTGTCCTTCCTTATTTCCTTCCCTACCTCCCTCCCTTTCACTTGAAGGTATACTGTTTATTCATCAGAATAATTCCTGACATCCTCCTCTGTCCCCTTTCATCAATGAGATGTTTATGTCCACAGGATCCCCTATCGCTAAAGGTTTTTACTTCACTCATTCCCAATATAAATTGCACTGTTCCACCAGAAAACCCCATAAGGTTGCCAGTTTTTGAAATAATGGCTCTGCCTGGTGCAGTACTGATCACTAGTGTTCATCAAGCACCAAAGTGCTCGAGTAGAACACCTCGGGATGCTTGGGTGGTCTACCGAGCACCCGAGCACAATGCAAGTCAATGGGAGAACCAGAGCATTAAACCAGGCACCCCCTGCTCTGAAGAGGGGAGGGTGTCTGGTTCACATGAAAAGGTGAGAAATTGATGGAAACACCATTAAAATGATTCGGGAACAGCATAAGGAGGATGTCTGGAGGCATCTTGGACTCGCAGGTCGCTGCTGGGAACAATGTTGTTCAAGTAGTACGCCAATTTTGCAGACTGACAATAATACGCCCAAAATCGAAGATAATATAGATTTTAGAGGAAAAATTGTTAGGAAAAATTCTTTTCTGTATATTTACTTGTATATAAAGTGAAAGACGGCCAAAAATTACAAGAAACTGGCACTGCAGTACACCCTTTATTACACATAAAGCAGGGCATCATACATGCCCTTGAAAAATTATAATTGATGGCCTGCTGGTGACCCTCAAAAACATTAGGAGAAAAATCCCACTGGTGACCCTCTAAAACATTAGGGGCAAGGGCCTGTTGCTGATCTGACCATCTAAAACATTAGGGGTGAGGGTCTGCTGCTGAGATGACCATTTGAAACATTAGGGGTGAGGGCCTGCTGCTGAGCTGACCATCTAAAAAATTATGGTTGAGGGTCTGCTGGTGAGCTGACCCTCTAAAACATTTGGGGCGAGGGCCTGCTGCTGATCTTACCATGGAAAAAAAATTGGCTCAGGGCCTGCTGCTGAGCTGACCATCGAAAAAATTATGGTTGAGGGCCTGCTGCTAAGCTGACCATCGAAAAAATTATGGTTGAGGGTCTGCTGGTGAACTGACTCTCTAAAACATTAGGGGCGAGTGCCTGTGCTGATCTGACCATCTAAAATATTAGGGGTGAGGGTTTGCTGCTGAGCTGACCATCTAAAACATTAGGGGTGAGGGCCTGCTGCTGAGCTGACTTTTGAAAAAATTATGGTAGAGGGTCTGCTGGTGAGCTGACTGTCTAAAACATTATGGGCGAGGGCCTGCTGCTGATCTGACCATGGAAAAAATTATTGTTGAGGGCCTGCTGCTGATCTGACCATGGAAAAAATTATAGTGGAGGGCCTGCTGCTGAGCTGACCATCGAAAAAATTATGGATGAGGGCCTTCTGCTGAGCTAACCATCAAAAAAATTATGGTTAAGGGCCTGCTGCTGATCTGCCCATGGAAAAGATTATGGTTGAGGGCCTGCTGCTGAGCTGACCATGGAAAAAATTATGGTTCAGGACCTGCTGCTGAGCTGACCATGGAAACAATTATGGTTGAGGGCCTGCTGCTTAGCTGACCATGGAAAAAATTATGGTTGAGGGCCTGCTGCTGAGCTGACCATCGAAAAAATTATGGTTGAGGGCCTGCTGGTGAGCTGACTCTCTAAAATATTAGGGGCGAGTGCCTGCTGCTAATCTGACCAAGGAAAAAATTATGGTTCACGGCCTGCTGCTGATCTGACCATTAAAAAAAATATGGTTGAGGGCCTGCTGCTGAGCTGACCCTCTAAAATATTAGGAGCGAGGGCAGCCTAATAAGCATGTTGATATGATGGAGGAGGAGGACGAGAAAAGAAGATTGAACCATATACCCTTTTTTGTGGTGGAAGGGGTGCATGGGAATACAGTATATTCAATACACCATAAAAGCCATATTTAAAGTGCCTTTATGTTCAACCGCTTTCCTCTGGTGGAGTAGAGAAGTCAGGGCAATCCAGGCCTTGTTCATTTTGATAAGAGTCAACCTGTCAGCATTTTCCATTGACAGACAGATGCGCTTATCAGTTATTATGCCCAAAGCAGCACTAAATACCTGCTTTGACACAACACTGGCAGCAGGGCAGGCCAGCACCTCCAAGGCGTAGAGCACCAGTTCGTGCCACGTGTACAGCTTGGACACCCAATAGTTTTAATGCACACAGGGATCATTGAGGACGCTAACACGGTCTGCTACGTACTCCTTTACTGTCTTCCAAAATTTTTCTCTCCTTGAGACACTAGGCCGCGCATCATGGTGAGGGTGCTGGTGGGGTGTCATGAAACAGTCCCAGGCCTTGGAGAGTGTTGCCTTGCTTCTGTTGGAACTGCTGTGTGTACCCCTCGTCTCCCATCCTCGGTTGCCCAAGGAACTACGTACTCTGCTGCCAGCGATGTCAGCTGGAAATTTTTGGAAGGTATTGCACCATCTTGCTAGTCCTCTCCACCACAGAAATGACAGATGAGAAGTTCTCTTTGTAGCGGGGGTCGAGAAGGGTGAACAACCAGTAATCGGTGTTGGCCAAAGTGCATATAACGCGAGGGTCACGGGAAAGGCAGCATAACATAAAGTCAGTCATGAGCGCCAGAGTCCCATCAGACAAGACTTTGCTGTCCTCATCAGGAGTATGACTGTCAATCTCATTATACTCTTCTGCCCACCCTATGCTGAACAGATTAAATAAACCATCTATGGGTACTACCCTCTGAAGCGGAGGCAACCATCTCCTGCTCCTCCTTCTCCACATCATCATCCAATTCACGCTGAGAAGACGAACGGAGGGTGGTCTGGCTATCAACCTGTGTACTGTCTTTCCCCATTTCCACTTCTTCCACATGTAAAGTGTCCTCCTTCATTGTGAGCAGTGAGCGTTTCAGTAGACACAGAAGTGGGATGGTTACGCTGATAATAGTGGCATCGCCGCTCACCATCTGTGTTGATTCCTCAAAGTTTCGTAAAACCTCACAGAGGTCAGACATCCATGCCCACTTGTCGCTTGTGAAGAGCGGAAGCTGACTCGAAAGGCGACGACCATGTTGCAACTGGCATTCCACTACTGCCCTCTGCTACTTATAAAGCCTGGCCAACATGTGGAACGTGGAGTTCCAGCGCATGCTCACGTCGCACAACAGTCAGTGAGCTGGCAATTGCAAGCACTGCTGCAGCTTTGCCAAACCTACGGCAGCTGTAGATGACTTTCGGAAATGGGCTCACACGCGGAGCACCTTCACCAGTAGCTCAGGCAAATTGGGGTAGGTTTTGAGAAACTGCTGAACCACTAAGTTGAACACTTGGGCTAGACATGGCATGTGTGTGAGCTTGCCAAGCTCCAAAGCTGCCACCAAGTTACAGCTATTATCAGACACAGCCATGCCTGGTTCTAGGTTGAGTGGCGAGAGTCACAGCTCAGTCTGGTCCCTTATACTCTGCCAAAGCTCTGCGGCGGTGTGCTGTTTGTCACCTAAGCAAATTAGTTTCAGCGGCCTGTTGCCGCTTCCCCACTAAAGTGCTACACTGCTTCCAGCTACTGACTGATTGCTCACTGGTGCTGCAAGATGATAATTCAGAGGTGGAAGTGGAGGAGGAGGTGGGGGGTTGCAGTCACTATTGTAGGTGGTGGCAGAAATCCTGATGGAAGTAGGGTCCGCAATCCTTGCCGTCTGTAGCACTTGTCCATGTATCAGTAGTTAAGTGGACCTTCCTTCCCAATAACTGCATTGGTCAGGGCACGGGTGATGTTACAGGACACATGATGGCTGGGACGGCACACTGGGAAAAATAGTGGCGGCTGGGGACAGAGTAACGAGGGACCGCCGCTGCCATCAGGCTGCAGAAAGCCTCAGTGACCACAAGCCTAATTGACAACATTTCCAGGGCCAGCAATTTGGAAAGGTGCACATTTAGTGCTATGGCCTGTGGGTGGGTGGCTGGGTATTTGCGCTTTCTTTCAAAGGCCTGGGGTATGGACATCTGTACGCTGCGCTGGGACACAGAAGTGGATGTTAGCTGATGGGGCTTGTGAATGTCCAGGTGCAGGGCGGGAGGCATCCAAGCCTGCGTCTTGAACAGGGGATTAGCCAGCACATAACACAGTGGAAGAGGAGGCAGTGATGTGACTAGCAGACACTGATTGTGGACCCAAGTGTTCGGCCCACCTATTAGGGTGCTTTGATGTGGCGGATCATGCTGGTGGTGGTGAGGTTGCTAGTGTTCACGTCCCTGCTCATTTTGGTATGGCACAGGTTGCAAATGACAATTCTTTGATCGTCCGCACTTTCCTCACAAAAGCATCAGACTGCGGAGCTCCTACCTCTTGGCAAGGGTGGTTGCCGCACGAGGGTGCTCCGGGAAACAGTTGAGGGCCTGTTTGGTGTGGCCCGCCTTCTCCCTTTTGTCACCCAACTGCCTCTTCCAGCCTGTTTTGGTGCCGCGGATCCCTCCCCCTCTGTACTGCTGTCCTCGCTCGGTTTGCCACCTTCCGAGGTTGGATCAGTGATTTCATCGTTCCACACCTCCTCTTCCACTTCCTCACTCTGGTCATCCTCCTGTCTTGTTGACCTAACAAGAACCTCACTTATTGACAACTGTGTCTCATCCTCATCATCAACCTCTTGAGAGACTAATTGCCGTTGACTTATTGACAACTGTGTCTAATCATCATCATCCACCTCGTGAAACACTTATTGCCATTCCCCACCGTTATCTTCTTGTGACTGTGGATGCTCAAGAGTTTGAGCATCAGTGCACACGATATCCTCATGTCCCTCTTCAAGCGGGCTTGGTGAGAGGCTCAAATCAAGGAATGGCGATGAAAAGAGCTCCTCGGAATATCCGAGTGTGGAATCACTTATTTGGCAAGTCTCTCCATGGTAGGAGGAAGGAGGATCAAGGTGAGGATTCTGTTGACCAGACTCTTGGCTACTGAGACTGGACTTTGTGGAAGACAGGGTGGTGCTTAACCAACTGGAAGCATTATCTGCTGCAATCCAACCGACCACCTGGCTGCACTCATCTGACTTCAAGAGTGGTGTCCTGCGCCGCCCTGCAAACTGGGACATGAAGCTAGGTATCGTGGATGAGTGTGTTTCTTGCGCTCTGGCAGCAGGCACAGTTTCACCGCGCCCCGGGCAACGACCTCTGCGTGCAACATCGGCAGCACTGCCACTTCCCCAGCGGGAAAAAAATTTGACTGAATGTGACAGATATTTTGTATTTGCAAATGTTATACAGGAGATGTAGCGCAGGTAATGTCACTGTCACCAGCAGGGAAAAAATTAGAATGAATGTTACAGATATTTATGATGCGCAAATGTTATACAGGAGATGTAAAGCAGGTAATGTCACTGCTGTCATTAGCGGCTAATAAAAAATTACAGGGAATGTCATAGCTATTTGGGATATAGCACCCGATGACGTGTTCCGGCCAGCCAATCACTGTAATGCCAGTAACCAACATGGCTATGGCATTACAGTGAGTGGCAGTACTTACCTGCACATTTATTGGCTGTGTAGCAGCCAACAAACGTGCGGGTAGGAGACTCGAGCATGTCGCTCGAGCACACGCGGTATTTGGCCGAACATCACTACTGATCACCATTCCTATTCTACATTGTTTTGATCTCTCAATTTTCTCATTCTTCTGTGGATCAATTTCTGTGTGAATCCAGATTAAACCATTTCATTGATTTTATGCCACAATAAAGTCTCCAATAAAGTGGCTATTCAGTGGATTTTATCCCTCATTGATATATACTGTTTACATTGCCTATGCAGTATGATGTATATCTTCATATGTAACTTACACTTTTTTTTTTTCCTCCCACCATTTTACCCAGCTAAACTACATGCGGAAATAGACCATGTGATTGGTGAAAGCCGCATCCCAAACCTTGAAGACCGCAACAAAATGCCATATATGGAAGCCGTAATACACGAGATCCAGAGATTCATTGATATTCTCCCACTGAATGTTCCCCACGCAACAATAAAAGATGTCGACTTCAAGGGATACACTATTCCAAAGGTAGGAAAATGAGACAATGCATTTTTTGACCAAGACAGTCTAAAAAGAGTGAAATCTACACTGAGCAAAAATATAAACGCAACACTTTTGGTTTTGCTCTCATTTTGCATGAGCTGAACTCAAAGATCTGAAAAATTTTCTACATACACAAAAGACCCATTACTCTCAAATATTGTTCACAAATCTGTCTATATCTGTGTTAGTGAGGACTTCTCCTTTGCTGAGATAATCCATCCCACCTCATAGGTGTGGCATATCAAGGTGCTGATTAGACAGCGTGGATATTGCACAGGTGTGCCTTAGACTGCCCACAATAAAAGCCCACTCTGAAATGTGCAGTTTGATCACACAGCACAATGCCACAGATGTCGCAACATTTGAGGGAGCATGCAATTGGCATGCTGACGACCAGAGCTGTTGCCCGTGCAATGAATGTTAATTTCTCTACCATAAGCTGTCTCCAAAGGCATTTCAGAGAATTTGGCAGTACATCCAACCGGAGTTTTCTAAGCAATAAGGTGACATTCGATTCAGATCAAACTTATTAAGACTTAGATGACTCACATTTAATTTAATTTTAAGAATTTTTCTCATCTCTACCAGTGACTAATATACATGAAGCTGGTGAATTGACAAAGTTTGTAGAAAACTCTCGGACAATAATATATTTTTTGTTAGAATGCTTTCACCAGTCATATTTGATCACACATTGTACTGCTGCTACAACTGTCAGTAATCAACTAGGATTCGCTCCTAACTTTGCGAGTTTTTCACTAAAGTTCGGGTTCAACTATAACATGGTTACAATGGAAAATAATGGCATTCTTAATACAGAATGCTAAATAAAATGTCCATTGAGGGGTTAAAAATAATTAAAAAAAACTCACCTCATCCACTTGATCTCGTGGTGAGTGCGGTGACGTCATCGCAGGTCCTTTTGCAGGTCCTGCAGAAAGAAGAGGATGCCGGCTGCACAATCAAGTGGATGAGGTGAGTTATTTTTATTATTTTTAACTTCTCAATGGACATTTTATTTAGCATTCTGTCTTAAGAATGCTATTAATTTCCATTATAACCATGTTTTAACGGAAAATAATAAAGTGAAGTTCGGGTCCCTATTGACTTTAATGGGGTCCGGGTTTGGGGTCAAGTTCGGGTCAAGTTTGGGTCCTGAACCCGTACTTTGACCTGACGTTTGTCCGAACCCGAACTTCCACGGGTTTGCTCATCCCTAACTAGGGTCTGTGGGAAAACCAAATGTTCTATTTCCCTACAGCACCACCACAGGGATAATGAAGTATTGCATTGTGCCAACTGAGATCAATAAATAGACTGTCTGTTTAACACTGAATTGATGTGCTGGGTCCTCCAGAAAGAGCCTTTTCTCTACCTAATATATAAGGGTCCTCAAATCAAAACCAGACAGTGAAAGCTAAATTGTAACTGAATTGTTCTGTTTCTTGAAATTCATCCTCTCACGTGCCCCCTTTTCCGATTTCAAATATCACATAATTTGCTATAATCTCTCTGTCCCTTCACTTTGGGGGATGCAATTTCTGCACTCATCTGGTTTATAAATCATGGAGGTCATTTATCAAAGACCAGAATTTTATGCCAATCTTTGATATCCCCACATTTCTGGGAGGATGATCTTAATTTATGACGAGGAGCAGACCTCATCATCAATAAAGAAGATTTCAGTCACAATTCACACCAGTTAATTGGAGCAAATGATAGTGAATGTGCCCACACCAAACCCCCGACACTCCTCTTTTTCAGAAAGCTTAGAAACGCCACTTGCTCCTAAGTTTAGTTAGATAGTGCCGAAAAAAAGTTGCAATTTTAGTGTGTGAGTCATGTGTAGAGTCATTTTACCATTACATTTTACCTTTTTACTAAATGCCATTCCCTTGTGTGTCTAGGGCACAGATGTCTATCCATTGTTGTGTTCTGTTCTTAAAGACCCTACAAAAATTCCCTGCCCCGACAATTTTGATCCTACCCATTTCTTAGATGACAAGGGATGCTTTAAGAAGAATGAGACCTTCATGCCATTCTCTGCAGGTAATAACAATGTTTATTAGTGTTGAGCGCGAATATTCGAATAGCGAATATTAATCGCAAATATCGCAACTTCACTAATTTGCGAATATTTTGAATATAGTGCTATATATTCGCTATATCGAATATTTGTCATTTTTTAACATCTGAAAACATGATTCCTCCCTGCTTCCTTCTTTTGGGTCAATGAGTCTTTCGCCCACAAGCAACTTAAGCAGGAAGGAATCATGTTTTCATATGGAAAAAAAAACCTAATATTCTAAAAAACAAATATATTCACTATATTGCTATAACTTTGTTTTTTAGAATATTTGTCATATTCTAAAACAAGAATATATAGCAATATAGCGAATATTCGTAAAATACACATATAGACTGCAATTAAGCTACTATAGTGCTATAGTATTTTTTTATAGTGTAAATTATTTCCAAATCTGAAGTTCAGAAGAGAAAAAAAACTTAGACTATAAAAAAAAAAATTATAGCACTAAATTAGCTAAATTGCAGTCTATATGTGTATTTTACGAATATTCGCTATATTGCAATATATACTTGTTTTAGAATATGACGAATATTCTAAAAAACAAAGTTATAGCAATATAGCGAATATTCGTAAAATACACATACAGACTGTAATTTAGCTAATATAGTGCTATAATCTTTTTTTTATAGTCAAATTTTTTATTTCTCTTCTAAACTTCAGATTTGGAAATAATCTACACTATAAAAAAAAAAAAAACTATAGCACTATATTAGCTTAATTGCAGTCTATATGTGTATTTTATGAATATTCGCTATATATTACTATATATTCTTGTTTTAGAATATGATGAATATTCTTAAAACTAATATATAGCACTATATTTACTGCTATACATTCTTTTTTGAGCAACTTTGCATTATGCGATTTTTTAATTTTAGATTAATCGGAATCGCGAAAATTATCTTGAATACGAATATTTGCGAAATATTGCAAATTCGAATATGGGACCTGCCGCTCATCAGTAGTATTTGTATGGGTTCAGCCTAAACTCAATGTCTAAAATAAATGTTAAAAAGAAGATCCATTCCTAATTTACTGGCTGATATAGGCAGAAATACTGTACGGGTGATTTATAAAATTGTCTCCCTTCGTATAGCAGCCCGTATGTAAGTGGTCACTATAGTGTCTCACTGTTTCCTATTGTATATGGGGGGGGGGGGGTGAAACAGAGGAGAGGATAATAGACAGTCAAGCTCCACAAATGCTATAATATCAAGGGTGAAAGTATGTGTCTTGATTAGCAGGAATACCAGTGATCATTTTTTTCAATTGGTCTTTATTAAAAATATTGAGCCCCTTTCTCTGTACAGCCTTGATATTCTCTATTTGCATGCTCTGTATTTCTACTGTTTCCCATTAGGCAGCTCAGCTGAAATCTCCTTATCTCTGACCTTATTAACACTCATTATAGCTCAATTCGTATCTGATAAGAATGTGGCTTAAGGTACTTTTACACTTGCGGCAGAGGATTCCGGCAGGCAGTTCCGTCGCCGGAACTGCCTGCCACATCTGGCAATCTGGACTCAAACTGATGGCATTTGTCAGACGGATCCGGATGCGGATCCGTCGGACAAATGCATTGAAATACCGGATCCGTCTCTCCGGTGTCATCTGGAAAAACGGATCCAGTATTATTTTTTTTTGCATTTTTAAAGGTCTGCGCATGCGCAGACCGGAAAGCCGGATCCATTTTGCCAGAACACTTAATGCTGGATCCGGCACTAATACACTTCAATGTAAATTAATGCCGGATATGGTATTCCAGCAAATGTTCAGTATTTTTGTCCGGAGAGAAAACTGCAGCATGCTGCGGTATTTTTTCCGTCCAAAAAAACATAAGAGGGACTGAACGGATGCATCCTAATGCATCCTGAATAGAATGCTCTCCATTCAGAATGCATTAGGGTAAAACTGATCAGTTTTTTTCCGGTATTGAGCTCCTGTGACGGAACTCAAAACCGGAAAACAAAAGTGCTAGTGTGAAAGTACCCTTAGGCTACTTTCACATTAGCATTAGGTTTGCGGTATTTGTCCGGCCAATTATCAGCATGTATGCCGTGCTATGGCTGGATCTCCAGCTCATCCCCATTTGACTGAATGGGACCAGGCCGGACTTCCAGCAGCACAAGTGTGCAAGCGTTAATAACCATCCTCAAAAAGCCTTCCCTTCACCTGTCTTCTTTGTCTAGTTATAGCCCCATATAATTTCTCCCATATGCCTCAAAGCTATTTGACCAACATGTCCACTTTGACCTGTCCTCTCATCTCTCTTCCTGCTCACTCTTTGACTAGCTTGAATCTGGCTTCCGACCCCACCACTCAACTGAAACTGCCCTCACCAAAATCACCAATGACCTGCTAACTGTCCTGTTAACTGACCTGCTAAAAACCAAACAACATTATTCTGTCCTCCTCCTCCCTCACCAGTCCTCTGCCTTTAACAATGTCGACCACTCCTTTCTGTTACAAACTCTTTTATATTTTGGCATCACAAACTTGTCCCTGTCCAGGATCACATCATACCTCACAGATTAGACATTTAGTTCTCCCACTCTCACATCACCTCCTCGTATCATCCTTTCTCTGTTAGTGTCCCTCAAGGCTCTGTCCTAGGATCCCTGATCTTCTCAATCTACACCTTCGGTCTGGGACAGCTCATAGAGTCCCATGGCTTTCAGTATCACTTTTATGCTGATAACACATAAATTTACCTCTCTGGTCCAGACATCAGCACCTTACTATCCAGAATCCCACAATATCTATCTTCTATCTTCTCCTTTTTCTTCTCTAGCTTTCTAAAATTTAACATGGATAAAACAGAATTTATCATCTTTCACCCATCTTACTCAAAACCCCAAACAGACCTATCTATCATGATCAATGGATGCACACTCTCCACGGTCAACCAAGTCTGCTGCCTTTGAGTAACCTTGGATTATGCACTGTCCTTCAAACCACACATTCATGCCCTTTCCACCACCTGCCGCCTTCAACTCAAAAATATCTCTTGTATCCATGCATTCCTCAATCAGGAATCCACAAATAAACTTGTACCCACCTAGACTACTGTAACACCCTCTGTTTCACCCTGTTACTCCTCTGCCTCTCCTCTCTGCCAATCCTTTCACTGGCTTCCCATTGCCCTGTGAATTCAGTTTAAAATATTAACAAATACATATAAGGCCGTCCACAACCTATCCTCTCCATACATCTCTGAAATACTTTCCCAATACATCCCCACATGTAATCTCTGATACTCACAAGACCTCCTTCTTTCCTCTTCCCAAAATCACCTCCAAGATTTCTCCCGTGCATCCCCCATACTCTGGAACTCTCTACCCCATTGAATGGCGCTTTTAATAATAAATAATAATAATAAGAAGAAGATCAATGGAAAAAAAGATTTTTAGCCCACAATAAGTAAAATTCAGTCCTAAAAAAATTGCCCTGAAAGATGTAGCCTTTAAGCCACATACTGTACATGGGCACCTTTGTGCCCACTCACTGCTATACATCCCCACCCGGCTAGTGAAAGTACATAGGCTATCTGTTAGGATAGTAAGGAATGTTTGTGTCATAAACTCAGTTATATGCATGGTACTGGTGCTACACCCTTACTAAATTGGCGTGCCTTGTGTTAGAGGGACGGTTTAAATGTGTCCTTGAATAAACCTAAGGGTAAGGCCACACGGTCAGGTTTCTGCATGTAGTTTTGGAAATAAAAATCAAGAGTGGATCACAAAAGAACAAGTGTAAAGGACAGACATGACGTCTACTCTTTTTTAGACTCACTCCTTATTTTGGTTAAAAAAACTGCTTTAGGAAACTAGACTACACCCTAACAGTGTGAAGTAAGGCACTGTGTTAGTTAGATAATGCCTAGATTACCGCTGCCTAGCTGACCACTAGCCTAGCAAGCTGTAGACCAAACTGGAGGCTCTATTGGATTGCTTGTACTGTTCAGAGTGTTTTACTGCACAATATTTATGTGTAATCAAGAGCAATTTGAGACAAGCAGCCACATCTGACATGACCAGCGCTAGTGTGGCCTTGAAGCGACTGCGTAATTCTACCTATTTAAAATGAGCAACTGTGGTTTTGGTTTAAAGAGACTTCTATCAAAGCTGTAACTGAGCGGAACTAAGGAGTCTTGAGTCTTCAGCGTTTTATTGAGCACTAAAGATTCCTGTGTATAACAAGTCAGTGTCACAACCAGACAGCTGAGAAGCTCTGACAGGAGCCGTCCAGATCCTCCTCCTTGAGTTTCTTTGTTTTGATTTCTGTTACTCACCTCGTTAGTCTATCTCAGCTGTCATGCAGTCGGACTGATCACTTCCCTTTAAATTCTTCCCCATAAGGCAGTTGTGTGCGGCTGATACAACTTCCTGGAGTGTGTGTGCATGCTGTTCCCAGTTCCCAGTTCCCAGCTCCCAGTTCCCAGTTCCCTGTCTACAGTCGTACGCAAGATAAGTTCTGTTTATGTATTTATGATTTTCTGTTTTCTGGATCCAGGTGACCCTGACTCCCTCCGTGTCTGTGTAGGGAGCCGGTGGTCGTGTCCCCTCACTATTGTAGGGCCTTCAGGTCTAAAGATAGCCGAGGTACGTGGATATGCGCCCATTCACCTTTGGGGTGGTCGCATAGGCTGAGCAATAAGGGAGAGCGGCAGGTCGATTGCAGGGGTCTCCCTTTTGTTCCTTAGTTGTGGATCCAGTGTGTCATTGTTTGTATTGTTTTATCTTGTTTCCTGTACACCATCCGTGACATTATCAGCCGCCGAAACCGTCTTACCGGTTACACTTTTGGCTGAACGCTTTCAGGGTCTTGCTTTGGAGGTAGCTGATCTCCGTAAGACTTTTTCTCAGTTTCAAGTGACCGGTTCAGCTTGCGTTCATGGAGTTTGTGCTGAGCCTAAGATTTCGCTCCCGGATACGTTTTCCGTGGGTAGTGAGAATTTTGTACGTTTTAGAGAGGCTTGCAAACTCCATTTTCGCCTTCTTCCCCATTCTTCCGGTGATGAAGAACGAAGGGTGGGCATCATTATATCGCTGCTCAGGGGTAATGCTCAGTCCTGGGCCTTTTCGCTGCCGGAGGGGGCACGGCCCCTCCGTTCAGTGGATGAATTCTTTTTAGCCCTGGGTCAGATATATGATGATCCGGATCGTCTGGCTGAGTCTAGACTACGTCTGTTATGCCAGGGTAAACAATCCGCAGAGATATACTGCTCAGAATTTCGGAGATGGGCAGCAGATACGGGTTGGAATGATGCTGCACTCCAAAGTCAATTTTGCTATGGTCTTTCAGAGGGATTGAGAGATGCATTTGCCTTTCATGAAAGACCTACCTCCTTGATTTCTGCTATGTCTCAGGCTGTTCGTATTGACAGGCGTCTTAGAGAGAGAGGAGAGATCTCTCCTTCCTGTCATACTCAGTCCCGGGACAGTGCAGCGGTCTCATTCTGTGCACAGGGGTCTCAGTCGCTGTCAGCCCCTTCTGAGCAGGAGCCCATGCAGCTGGGGTTGATTGCCTCTGACAATAGAAGATTCAGCCCGCAGGGGAGGGTTTGCTTTTGTTGTGGAGGTATAAATCATCTGGCAAATGTTTGTCCCTCTAGGAGATTCAGGCAGTTTTCTGGGAGTAATAAAGAGACAAAAAGGAAGAAATATTTTAAGAATGTTCCGTCTGTTACTATTGGCAGGGTTGAGGCGGAAATTGAAGGTTTTCCTTTTGCTTGTAGTTCCCGTTTTGTCCTGCCTGCTAGGGTGGCGCTAGAGAGCAAGAGCATTTTTTGTGAGATTTTTGTGGATAGTGGAGCAGCTGTCAACCTCATTGATAACCAATTTGCAATAACTCATGGTTTCCAGGTATGCACTTTGGGAAAAGATATTCCTGTTTTTGCTATTGATTCAGCTCCACTTTCTCAGAAATCATTAAAGGGCATAGTTCACAATATCCGTTTAATTGTGAATGATGCTCATGTTGAGGATGTGTCATGTTTCGTCCTTAGCGGTTTGCCTACTCCTCTAGTGTTGGGGCTACCCTGGCTCACTAAACATAACCCCACCATTGATTGGCAAGCGAGGCAAAAAAAATGGTTGGAGTAACTTTTGCAGAGAGAATTGCCTCATAACATCTATTTCTGAGGTTTCTACTAAAACTGTACCACCTTTCCTCTCTGAATTTTTGGATGTCTTCTCTGAGAGTGGAGTTCAGGGTTTACCTCCGCACAGGGAGTATGATTGCCCTATTGATCTCATCCCAGGCGCCAAGCTGCCTAAATCTCGTTTATACAATCTTTCCCAACCTGAGAGGGTCGCTATGCGTGCTTATATCTCTGAGAGTCTGAGAAAAGGACACATACGACCCTCGAAGTCACCTGTTGCCGCTGGTTTTTTCTTTGTTAAGAAAAAAGATGGTTCTTTAAGACCTTGTCTGGATTTCAGGGAGCTGAACAGTATCACTATTGGTGATCCTTATCCGCTTCCTCTGATCCCAGACTTGTTTAACCAGGTTGTTGGGGCGAAAGTCTTTTCTAAATTAGACCTAAGAGGGGCATACAACCTGGTTAGGGTCAGAGAAGGAGACGAATGGAAGACGGCTTTCAATACCCCTGAGGGCCATTTTGAGAATTTAGTTATGCCTTTTGGTTTGATGAATGCCCCAGCCGTTTTTCAGCATTTCGTCAACAGCATTTTTCATCATTTAATGGGAAAATTTGTATTAGTGTATTTGGATGACATTTTGATTTTTTCTCCTGATTTCAAGACTCATAAGGAACACTTATGTCAGGTCTTACTCATCCTGCGGGAGAATAAATTATACGCGAAACTGGAAAAATGTGTGTTTGCGGTTCCAGAGATCCAATTTCTGGGGTTTCTTGTCTCCGCTTCTGGTTTTCGCATGGACCCCAAGAAGGTTCGCGCTGTGCTTGAGTGGGAGCTTCCTGAGAATCAGAAGGCGCTGATGCGTTTTTTGGGCTTTGCTAATTATTACAGGAAATTTATTTTGAATTATTCCTCTGTTGTTAAACCACTCACTGATATGACCAGAAAGGGGGTAGATTTTTCTTCCTGGTCGGTCGAGGCGCGTAAGGCCTTTTCTAATATCAAGGAGAGTTTTGCTTCCGCTCCCATCCTAGTACAACCTGATGTTTCGTTACCCTTCATAGTTGAGGTTGATGCTTCTGAGGTAGGGGTGGGTGCGGTCTTGTCTCAGGGTTCCTCTCCTGCCAAATGGCAACCGTGTGCCTTTTTCTCAAAGAAGCTCTCCTCCGCAGAGAGAAATTATGATGTGGGAGATAGGGAATTGTTGGCCATCAAGTTGGCTTTTGAGGAATGGCGCCATTGGCTAGAGGGAGCCAGACACCCTATTACCGTGTTTATTGATCATAAAAATCTGGCCTACTTGGAGTCAGCCAAGCGTCTGAACCCGAGACAGGCCAGATGGTCTTTGTTCTTTACAAGGTTTAATTTTGTTGTTACGTTCCGCCCTGGGGTTAAGATGTGAAGGCAGATGCCCTATCACGTTGTTTCCCGGGAGGTGGGAATTTTGAAGACCCGGGTCCCATTTTGGCTGAAGGTGTGGTGGTCTCTGCTCTTTTTCCTGAATTGGAGGCAGAGGTACAGGCAGCCCAGTCAGAAGCTCCTGATCTTTGTCCTCCTGGGAGGTTGTTTGTGCCTCTCGCTTTGAGACACAAGATTTTTAAAGAACACCACGATACGGTCCTTGCTGGGCACCCGGGGACAAGAGCCACACTGGACCTCATTGCTCGGAGATTCTGGTGGCCTGCGCTTCGTAAGTCGGTTGAGGGTTTTGTGGCAGCTTGCGAGACTTGCGCTCGTGCCAAGGTCCCTCATTCACGGCCATCAGGTCCTCTCCTTCCTTTGCCCATTCCTTCCCGTCCTTGGACACATCTGTCCATGGACTTCATAACGGACTTGCCTCGTTCCTCGGGGAAGTCTGTGATTCTGGTGGTGGTGGACCGTTTTAGCAAAATGGTGCATTTTATCCCTTTTCCTGGTTTGCCCAATGCTAAGACGCTGGCGCAGGCATTTGTTGACCACATTGTCAAATTGCATGGGATTCCTTCAGACATAGTCTCTGATAGGGGCACGCAGTTTGTTTCCAGATTCTGGAAGGCTTTCTGTTCTCGCTTGGGGGTTCGCTTGTCATTCTCTTCTGCTTTCCATCCGCAGTCGAATGGCCAGACAGAGCGTGTCAATCAAAATCTGGAGACATATCTGCGCTGTTTTGTGGCGGAGAATCAGGAGGATTGGTGTTCTTTTTTGTCCCTTGCTGAGTTTGCTTTAAATAACCGTCGTCAGGAGTCCTCTGATAAGTCACCATTTTTTGGTGCATATGGGTTTCATCCGCAGTTTGGGACTTTCTCTGGAGAGGGCTCTTCTGGTTTGCCTGATGAGGACAGATTCTCCTCCTCTTTGTCATCTATTTGGCAAAAGATTCAGGATAATCTAAAGAACATGAGTGAGAGATATAAGCGTGCGGCGGATAAGAGACGTGTGCCTGGTCCGGACCTGAATGTTGATGATTTGGTGTGGCTGTCTACCAAGAATATCAAATTGAAGGTTCCCTCCTGGAAGTTGGGTCCTAGGTTTATTGGGCCTTACAAGATCCTGTCTGTCATCAATCCTGTTGCCTACCGTCTTGATCTTCCTCAGACTTGGAAGATCCATAACGTTTTCCATAAGTCCTTATTGAAACCTTATGTTCAACCTATTGTACCCTCGCCTTTGCCTCCTCCTCCGATTATTGTTGATGGAAATCTTGAATTTCAGGTATCTAGGATTGTGGATTCTCGTCTTGTCCGCGGTTCCCTCCAGTACCTCGTTCATTGGGAGGGTTATGGTCCTGAGGAGAGGATGTGGGTCCCAGTGACGGACATTAAGGCCTCTCGTCTCATCAGGGCTTTCCATAGGTCCCATCCTGAGAAGGTGGGCCCTGAGTGTCCGGAGTCCACTCCTAGAGGGAGGGGTACTGTCACAACCAGACAGCTGAGAAGCCGTCCAGATCCTCCTCCTTGAGTTTCTTTGTTTTGATTTCTGTTACTCACCTCGTTAGTCTATCTCAGCTGTCATGCAGTCGGACTGATCACTTCCCTTTAAATTCTTCCCCATAAGGCAGTTGTGTGCGGCTGATACAACTTACTGGAGTGTGTGTGCATGCTGTTCCCAGTTCCCAGTTCCCAGCTCCCAGTTCCCAGTTCCCTGTCTACAGTCGTACGCAAGATAAGTTCTGTTTATGTATTTATGATTTTCTGTTTTCTGGATCCAGGTGACCCTGACTCCCTCCGTGTCTGTGTAGGGAGCCGGTGGTCGTGTCCCCTCACTATTGTAGGGCCTTCAGGTCTAAAGATAGCCGAGGTACGTGGATATGCGCCCATTCACCTTTGGGGTGGTCGCATAGGCTGAGCAATAAGGGAGAGCGGCAGGTCGATTGCAGGGGTCTCCCTTTTGTTCCTTAGTTGTGGATCCAGTGTGTCATTGTTTGTATTGTTTTATCTTGTTTCCTGTACACCATCCGTGACAGTCAGATAGTGAGGGTGATGGACAGTGATATACCACATAATCATAGTCAGGGACTGAGGTAGTGACAAGAGGTGTCTGGAAGCTTCTGTATGTTACACACAGGCATCTTCAGTGCTTAGTATAAGTTAAGACTGAGGACAGACTCTCCATAGTAATGCTCAGTTACAGCTTTGCTAAGAAGAGTCTTTGCACCCTGTTTTCTAGTAGAAATAAACATACTTCCCTAACAAAGGACATTAAAAAATGTGTCCCTACACAATATCAAAAATAAACTGAAACAACAATTACACTTTAAGGGTGAGGCACCTCCCCTAATAGGAGCCAAGCCCACGCAACAGTGTGAAAAGCACTATAGCACATGTACTTTTGTCAATGTTGATTGTTGGGAACTACTGTACGTAAAAGTGGTCACCATTATCGAAACGGAGGGATCATGAAGTGTCATGTACTGAGTAAGACAAGCATGCTATGATCTATTAAACGTCAAATGTTATGGTGAAAATGGAGGCAGAATTTGTAGTTAATGATCTTTTCCTCACATTAGGGAAACGGGTATGTGCCGGAGAAGGTTTGGCCAGGATGGAGCTGTTTCTTTTCTTTACAACCATCCTACAGCACTTCAAGTTAACTCCAGAGAGAGAAATCACGGACAATGATATCAAACCCCTGATGGCCGGTTTTGTAAATGTTCCCAAATTTTATCGGATGTCGTTCATCCCGCGGCTTTAATTTTGAATAAAGATGGCATGTAGTCTTACTTCAGATGCATCAAATAAGCTTCAGCTGTGTGATCCTTTCTTTCAGGGGGGCTGGGTCTTGCAAATCGGGTCGTAGAAGAAAAAAAGACACAAATCAAGTCTTCTGGAAATTGTATGCAATAACTAATTATGTGCAACACGTGTAATGTAACATGGGCAAATGTATAATGCATGTGACCTTGATTATTCAGAAAGTCAACATATTTAAAGTAAAGCTAGGAAAATCATTGTATTAGTCTCTATCAAGTGTTCATTGGCTATTTGAATCCTATTTGAATCCTTTTAATTCAGCAATTGAGAAACATGGCACCCATTAACCCTTTAATATCACACATATTTCACTAGAAAGGGGTATTCCAGCCAGAAGCAGTTACTATCTGTTAGATAGCATAAAAATTCTAGGAGGAAGTCCAACCACTGGGACCTACACGGCCCCCAGATATGCTGCATCCTCAGCCATAAACTTTGGACGGAGCAGCAGGCTATATTCTCAACCACCACTCTATTTAAATTCCTCCTAGCCACAGCTATGTGCCCTGAGGCAAATGGGGACCGTGGACACTGTTCTGGTGATCGTCGGGGGGGGCCAGCAGTTAGAACCCCACCGAACAAACATTTATAAAATATGCAGTGGATAGGTGACAAATGCTTCTTTGTGAATCACCACTTGTGCTGCTTAACCGTTTGCTGTCACGGTAAAGCCGATAGGCGTCTGGACAGCAGCGCTCTCAGGTCTCAGTGACGCCTATTGGCGTCATCTCGTGAGACCTGAGATTTCCTGTGAACGTGCGCTCACAGGATTGCGCAGTATTCAAGTTTAACTACAGCCTGCCAGCACTGTAGATTTTTAAAAGAACCAATCAAATAGGTACAGTATATCAGACGCTATTTTGTAAATAGCATCTGATATACCTGCTACCTGCTCCTCTGATGGTCCCTTTTGCTTGGATCGACCACCAGAGGACACAGGCAGCTCTGTAAGTAGCACCAAGCACCACACACACATTACACCCCCCTGTCACTTATTAGCCCCTTATAACCCCTGATCACCCCATATAGACTCCCTGATCACCCCCCTGTCATTGTTCACCCCCCTGTAAGGGTCCATTATCACTGCCAGTTACTTAGCTACTTGTTAGGCAGTTAGCGCCCACCGCACCGCAGTCACTGATTAGTCGCTGATTAGCGTCATCGCTGTCGCTAATCAGCAATAGTACTATATAGTATCTGTAAGTGATCAAGACTGATCTCAATCAGATCCATATCAGTACATTAGGGTCACCTTATGCTCTACAAAAAACGCAGTGAACGCCCGATCAGGCCTGATCTTGTGCTCACACTTGCATTCAGTCCGCCCCACCACAGTGACAGAATTATTTTTTTTTCCGATCACTGCAAAAACACTGTAAAATCGCTGCAGCGCTATAAAGATCACTTTTGAGCTTTTTGGATCTTTATTAGCGATCGCAGCTTTACTTCGCAAGCACTCCTTTTTACTAGGCAGGTGTGCTCTTTCTCCTGGGTAGTCTCAGAGGAATACCCCCTAAATTTAGTTAGCCCAAAATGTCAAAAATGAATTCCAAACTACTTCTCACGCTTTAGGGCCCCTAAAATGCCAGGGCAGTATAAATACCCCACAAGTGACCCCATTTTGGAAAGAAGACACCCCAAGGTATTCCGTGAGGGGCATGGCGAGTTCATAGAAGATTATTTTTTTTGGCACAAGTTAGCGGAAATTGATATATTTTTTGTTTTTTCTTACAAAGTCTCATATTACACTAACTTGTGACAAAAAATAAAATCTTACATGAACTCACCATACCCCTCACGGAATACCTTGGGGTGTCTTCTTTCCAAAATGGGGTCGCTTCTGGGGTATTTATACTGCCCTGGCATTTTAGGGGCCCTAAAGCGTGAGAAGTAGTTTGGAATCCAAATGCGTAAAAATGCTCTGTGAAAACCTAAAGGTACTCATTGGAATTTGGGCCCCTTTGTGCACCTAGGCTGCAAAAAAGTGTCACACATGTGGTATCGCCGTACTCAGAAGAAGTAGGGCAATGTGTTTTGGGGTGTATTTTTACATATACCCATACTGTGTGTGAGAAATATCTCTGTAAATGACAACTTTTAATTTTTTTTTATACAAAGTTGTCAATTTACAGAGATATTTCTCTCACCCAGCATGGGTATATGTAAAAAAACACACCAAAACACATTGCCCTACTTCTTCTGAGTACGGCGAAACCACATGTGTGAAACTTTTTTGCAGCCTAGGTGCGTAAAGGGGCCGAAAGTCCAACGAGTACCTTTAGGCTTTACAGGGTTGCTCACAATTTAGCCCCGCCCAAAATGCCAGAACAGTAAACACACCCCACAAATGACCCCATTTCGGAAAGTAGACACCCCAAGGTATTCACTGAGGGGCATAGTGAGTCCATGGGAGATTTTTTATTTTTTTGCCAGAAGTTAGCAGAAATGGAAACTTTATTATTATTATTTTTTCCTCAGAAAGTGTCATTTTCCGCTAACTTGTGAAAAAAAATTAAATCATACATGAATTCACCATGCCCCTCCGCGAATACTTTGGGGTGTCTCCTTTCTAAAATGGGGTCCGTTGGGGAGTATTTATACTATCCTGGCATTCTAGCACCTCAGGAAACATGACAGGTGCTCAGAAAGTCAGAGCTGCTTCAAAATGCGGAAATTCACATCTTTGTACCATAGTTTGTAAACGCTATAACTTTTGCGCAATCCAATAAATATACACTTATTGGATTTTTTTTTAATCAAAGACATGTAGCACAATAAATTATGACACAAACTTGTATAGAAATGTAATTATATTTGAACAATTTTACCAGAAAAAAATAAAAATACACTTTTTTTGAGAAAATTGCGGTCTTTTTAAATTAATATCAGAAAAACGAAAAATCTCAGCAGCAATCAAATACCACCAAAAGAAAGCTGTATTTGTGAGAAGAAAAGGAGGTAAAATTTATTTGGGTGCCGAGTTGCATGACCGAGCAATAAACCGTTAAAATTGTGAAGTAACGATTTGTAAAAAAGGGCCTGGTCACTAGGGGGTATAAACCTGTGGTCCTTAAGTGGTTAAATGGCAGTTTCTTTATTATGCTAATAACATGTGTTATTCATCTTTTTCTGCATGACATAGAAGGCAATTATTTTTTGCCAATTTCACACAAATGCCAAGAGATTTATTTTTTTTTTTTTATAGTTTTAATTGGATTTTTAGTATGTTATAAATAGCTTAAAAAATTTACTTTAATTTTTGAAATACAGACATTGGGGACATTTATTAAATCCTTTATATCAGTTTTGTGGCTACAAAAATACGTTATCTGATTGCATCTGTGCCATTTTCTGCGCCATTTCGTCAATTTTTATTTCCAGTCCTCTATGTTTAAGGGCTAAAAGTGAGATAAGACCTGGATTATGACTCATTTACTAAGTGCGACTTTTGCAAAAGTTGCAACCTACGCCAGTGTCAGAGTAATCAAATTCAGGTACAAAGCAATCAATGAGCACCCTTTTCTGTGCATGTACACACGTCTAGTTATATATACAGATGGCCCTTAAAGTGTGTTCCCGAGGTCATAATGGATGTTATACAGCAGGGGAATATGATAAGATCACATTATACATTCAATAGGATCAATAATAACTTAACTATACTAGACCATAGTTTTTCATGCATGGATTACAGAGTTATATAAAATATCATTGACCATTACTCTCACATTACTCCCCTCTTTTTAACATCATTCCACTTTCTGTATAGATTTCCCTATCTCCCTTCTAGGAGAAGACAGTTTGGAAGATCATCCTTCCTACACAAAGTGGAAGTACTCTAATTCTTACAGATTGTGGAATGTCCTGCATCCATCCAGATAATCTTCTTACATAAACTATCTTCACTATCTAAGTTGCTGAATCTACACAACCGGTGGAATCACATTGGAGGAAAACTATGAAAGCTCAAGCCAATTGGGGTATTCAATCAGTCAAGTCCTCAATCGTTAGTTACTTGATTTCTTCCTTCTGTAGTTTTACAATTCAGTTCCACAGTAAATGCAATTAGTTAAGTCCTCCACAGTCTGCTGTCCGCAGTGGGTGCAACTGGATGAAGTAGGTGAAGTCATTACCGGAGTCACAATTGCAGCCGTAGCAGCAGCGGATGCTGAAGGTGGAATTACCATAACCATCACCTGTGCGGGAGTACTCTCAGGTTTAGGCCTCATGCACACGACCGTTGTCTAATTCCGTGTCCGTTGTTCCGTTTTTTGTGATTTTCTGCGGACCCATTGACTTTCAATGGGTCCGTTGAAAACTCGGCTACTGCACCGTTTGTCATCCGCGTCCGTGATCCATGGTTCCAGTCCGTCAAAAAAATATAACCTGTCCTATTTTTTTCACGGAAAATGGTTCGCGGACCCATTCAAGTCAATGGGACCGTGAAAAAACGCAGAGGCACACAAGATTGTCATGTGCGTCCACGTCCGTTTTTTTCCTATCATTTGCATGGCAAATGATAACCAATGATAACCAATCAGGTAATACAATATCAGGAGGGGCTTGATGTGCATCTCGGAACCCCTCTTTTAGTTGTTTTGCTTGTTGTAAGTTGTGTGTTACTCTAAATACACTATTAGGATCAATATAATGTCAACATGAAGGGCCTACTATCTGACATAATCCTCCTTGGGCTGCAGTGTGGTAATCTAAAACAATTGTATGTTAATTTGTAACAATGATCAGCTGCTTCAGATACACTGAGTCTACCTCTACAGCATCAAACAAATAATCAGTGATATTGTCAAACAATTCTCCAAGGTCATCAATTTGCCTAGAATTTTTAAGAATTTCAGCTGACATGACATACAGTTGCAAGAAAAAGTATGTGAACCCTTTGGAATGATATGGATTTCTGCATAAATTGGTCATAAAATGTGATCTGATCTTCATCAAGGTCACAACAAAAGACAATCTGTCATGACCGGCGTGCCGATCACATACGTGACGCAAGGGGAGGGAAAAGGGAAGGCCCTGTCCAAGGGAGAGGGAAAGGTGGTGACCCCTAACTCACCTTGAGGCTGGCACCTGACTGCCCTGACGTCCCTAGATGGGTTCCTCACCCGTACGCCGATCATGTGCCTAAACCCTGGCTTTCCCTAAGATGAGCCCTACGTAGTGAATAGGGCGGTGGGAATACTAGTCCGCACCACTAACACTAAAGGAAAACACCAAGGAGAGGACAGACAATACAGACAAACATATAATCCCAGGTGGGCGACAACAGCCGACAACAAAAGCCCAACAGGGATCCGGAGGGTAACGCTCTGGAACAACAACCAGGAATCTCAGCTACTCAGCTCCAGTGGGTCAGTATAGAAGTCCAGGCAGGAAGCTCTATATCTGGCAACCAGAGAAGTGGGAGAGGGGAATATAAGGAGGTTGGGAGTGCTGGACAAGAAACAACTGAGGAGAAGAAGCTACGGATCCGTGAGTGAGCCAAAAAGGGTTGCAGGGCAAACCCAGAAAGCTACCATTAAGAAACAGCACTATCTTTATACATAGAGTGCGCAGCCACCCGCTGCGACTTCCTGACCCCGGGTATAACGGAGTCAGGCGTGGCTCTTGACACCCTCGTGACACAATCACAGTCTGCTTAAACTAATAACACACAAAGAATTAAATGTTACCATGTTTTTATTAAACACACCATGTAAACATTCATAGTGCAGGTGGAAAAAGTATGTGAAACCCTAGACTAATGACATCTCCAAGAGCTAATTGGAGTGAGGTGTCAGCCAACTGGAGTCCAATCAATGAGATGAGATTGGAGGTGTTGGTTACAGCTGCCCTGCCCTATAAAAAACACACACCAGTTCTGGTTTTGATTTTCACAAGAAGCATTGCCTGATGTGAATGATGATGCCTCGCACAAAGGAGCTCTCAGAAGACCTACGATTAAGAATTGCTGACTTGCATGAAGCTGGAAAGGGTTATAAAAGTATCTCCAAAAGCCTTGCTGTTCATCAGTCCACGGTAAGACAAATTGTCTATACATATTAGAAATGCATATATGAGTAACATATTATAGCACATAAGGCCGAAAAAATACATTTGTCCATCAAGTTCGGCCTGTCATCCTGCAAGTTGATCCAAAGGAAGGCAAAAAAAACCTGTAAGGTAGAAGGCAATTTTCCCCACTTTAGGGGGATACAAAATTTCTTCCCGACTCCAATCAGGCAGTCGGGAAGTACTCACCATCACCACCTCCTCAGGCAGAGAGTTTTATAGTCTCACTGCTCTTACCGTAAAGAAACCTCTTCTATGTTTGTGTACAAACCTTCTTTCCTCCAGACGCAGAGGATGTCCCCTCGTCACAGTCACAGTCCTGGGGATAAATAGATGATGGGATAGATCTCTGTACTGACCCCTGATATACACTCACCTAAAGAATAATTAGGAACACCATACTAATACGGTGTTGGACCCCCTTTTGCCTTCAGAACTGCCTTAATTCTACGTGGCATTGATTCAACAAGGTGCTGATAGCATTCTTTAGAAATGTTGGCCCTTATTGATAGGATAGCATCTTGCAGTTAATGGAGATTTGAGGGATGCACATCCAGGGCACGAAGCTCCCGTTCCACCACATCCCAAAGATGCTCTATTGGGTGGAGATCTGGTGACTGTGGGGGCCATTTTAGTACAGTGAACTCATTGTCATGTTCAAGAAACCAATTTGAAATGATTTGAGCTTTGTGACATGGTGCATTATCCTGCTGGAAGTAGCCATCAGAGAATGGATACATGTTCTCATTCTGTTTACGCCAAATTCAGACTCTACCATTTGAATGTCTCAACAGAAATCGAGACTCATCAGACCAGGCAACATTTTTCCAGTCTTCAACAGTCCAATTTTGGTGAGCTCGTGCAAATTGTAGCCTCTTTTTCCTATTTGTAGTGGAGATGAGTGGTACATCGGTGGGGTCTTCTGCTGTTGTAGCCCATCCGCCTCAAGGTTGTGCGTGTTGTGGCTTCACAAATGCTTTGTGCATACCTCGGTTGTAACGAGTGGTTATTTCAGTCAACGTTGCTCTTCTATCAGCTTGAATCAGTCGGCCCATTCTCCTCTGACCTCCAGCATCCACAAGGCATTTTTGTCCACAAGACTGCCGCATACTGGATGTTTTTCCCTTTTCACACCATTCTTTGTAAACCCTAGAAATGGTTGTGCGTGAAAATCCCAGTAACTGAGCAGATTGTGAAATACTCAGACCGGCCCGTCTAGCACTAACAACCATGCCACGCTCAAAATTGCTTAAATCAGCTTTCTTTCCCATTCTGACATTCAGTTTGGAGTTCAGAAGATTGTCTTGACCAGGACCACACCCCTAAATGCATTGAAGCAACTGCCATGTGATTGGTTGACTAGATAATTGCAATAATGAGAAATAGAACAGGTGTTCCTAATAATTCTTTAGGTGAGTGTATTTCTACATAGTAATTCGATCTCCTCTCAGTCGTCTTTTTTCTAAAGTGAATAACCCTAATTTTGATAATCTTTCAGGGTACTGTAGTTGCCCCATTCCAGGTAATACTTTAGTTGCCCTCATCTGGACCCTATCCAGCTCTGCTATGTCTGCCTTGTTTACAGGAGCCCAAAACTGTACACAGTACTCCATGTGTGGTCTGACTAGCGATTTGTAAAGTGGTAGGACTATGTTCTTATCACGGGCATCTATGCCCCTTTTGATGCAACCCATTATCTTATTGGCCTTGGCAGCAGCTACCTGACACTAGTTTTTACTGATTAGTTTGCTGTTTATAAAAATTTCTAGGTCCTTTTCTATGTCAGTGTTACTGAGTGTTTTACCATTTAGTATGTACGGGTGACTTGCATTATTCCTTCCCATGTGCATAACCTTACATTTGTCAGTGTTATACCTCAAGTTGTCGCTAACATAAAATTTTCCGTTCGCGAACGGCGAACGCGAATTTTCGCAAATGTTTGCGAACGGGCAAACCGCTATAGACTTTAATAGGCAGGCAAATTTTTAAACCCACAGGGACTCTTTCTGGCCACAATAGTGATGGAAAAGTTGTTTCAAGGGGACTAACACCTGGACTGTGGCATGCCGGAGGGGGATCCATGGCAAAACTCCCATGGAAAATTACGTAGTTGACGCAGAGTCGGGTTTTAATCCATAAAGGGCATAAATCACCTAACATTCCTAAATTGTTTGGAATAACGTGCTTTAAAACATCCAGTGTGTGTATACGATCAGGTATGATGTTATATCGATCAGGTAGTGCAAGGGTTACGCCCGCTTCACAGTGACAGACCAAACTCTGACAAACTCCCCGTTTAATGCACCGCAAACAGTCCATTTGCACAACCGCAAACTCCCCATTTGCACAAGGTTGGATACCAAGCTAGCCATGTCCCGTTCCTTGTCCTCACTGACGTCATTGAAGGTCTCTTCCTCCACCCAGCCACGTACAACACCAAGGGTCCCCGAAAAGTGACAACAAGCCCCCTGGGACGCCTGCTATGGTTGGTCTTCCACCTCCTACAAGCCACCTTTCTCCTTTGACTCCTCTTCTTCAGACTCCTCTCTCTGCGTTGCCGCAGGTCCAGCAATCGACGACGCCAAGGCTGCTTCTGGTGGTGATGGTGACCACAACTCTTCCTCTTCATGCTCATCTACGGCCTGATCCAGCACTCTTCGCAGGGCACGCTCCAGAAAAAACGCATATGGGATGAGGTCGATGATGTTGCCTTGGGTTTGACTGACCAGGTTTGTCACCTCCGCAAAAGGACGCATGAGGGTTGCAGGGCAAACCCAGAAAGCTACCATTAAGAAACAGCACTATCTTTATACATAGAGTGCGCAGCCACCCGCTGCGACTTCCTGACCCCGGGTATAACGGAGTCAGGCGTGGCTCTTGACACCCTCGTGACACAATCACAGTCTGCTTAAACTAATAACACACAAAGAATTAAATGTTACCATGTTTTTATTAAACACACCATGTAAACATTCATAGTGCAGGTGGAAAAAGTATGTGAAACCCTAGACTAATGACATCTCCAAGAGCTAATTGGAGTGAGGTGTCAGCCAACTGGAGTCCAATCAATGAGATGAGATTGGAGGTGTTGGTTACAGCTGCCCTGCCCTATAAAAAACACACACCAGTTCTGGTTTTGATTTTCACAAGAAGCATTGCCTGATGTGAATGATGATGCCTCGCACAAAGGAGCTCTCAGAAGACCTACGATTAAGAATTGCTGACTTGCATGAAGCTGGAAAGGGTTATAAAAGTATCTCCAAAAGCCTTGCTGTTCATCAGTCCACGGTAAGACAAATTGTCTATACATATTAGAAATGCATATATGAGTAACATATTATAGCACATAAGGCCGAAAAAATACATTTGTCCATCAAGTTCGGCCTGTCATCCTGCAAGTTGATCCAAAGGAAGGCAAAAAAAACCTGTAAGGTAGAAGGCAATTTTCCCCACTTTAGGGGGATACAAAATTTCTTCCCGACTCCAATCAGGCAGTCGGGAAGTACTCACCATCACCACCTCCTCAGGCAGAGAGTTTTATAGTCTCACTGCTCTTACCGTAAAGAAACCTCTTCTATGTTTGTGTACAAACCTTCTTTCCTCCAGACGCAGAGGATGTCCCCTCGTCACAGTCACAGTCCTGGGGATAAATAGATGATGGGATAGATCTCTGTACTGACCCCTGATATACACTCACCTAAAGAATAATTAGGAACACCATACTAATACGGTGTTGGACCCCCTTTTGCCTTCAGAACTGCCTTAATTCTACGTGGCATTGATTCAACAAGGTGCTGATAGCATTCTTTAGAAATGTTGGCCCTTATTGATAGGATAGCATCTTGCAGTTAATGGAGATTTGAGGGATGCACATCCAGGGCACGAAGCTCCCGTTCCACCACATCCCAAAGATGCTCTATTGGGTGGAGATCTGGTGACTGTGGGGGCCATTTTAGTACAGTGAACTCATTGTCATGTTCAAGAAACCAATTTGAAATGATTTGAGCTTTGTGACATGGTGCATTATCCTGCTGGAAGTAGCCATCAGAGAATGGATACATGTTCTCATTCTGTTTACGCCAAATTCAGACTCTACCATTTGAATGTCTCAACAGAAATCGAGACTCATCAGACCAGGCAACATTTTTCCAGTCTTCAACAGTCCAATTTTGGTGAGCTCGTGCAAATTGTAGCCTCTTTTTCCTATTTGTAGTGGAGATGAGTGGTACATCGGTGGGGTCTTCTGCTGTTGTAGCCCATCCGCCTCAAGGTTGTGCGTGTTGTGGCTTCACAAATGCTTTGTGCATACCTCGGTTGTAACGAGTGGTTATTTCAGTCAACGTTGCTCTTCTATCAGCTTGAATCAGTCGGCCCATTCTCCTCTGACCTCCAGCATCCACAAGGCATTTTTGTCCACAAGACTGCCGCATACTGGATGTTTTTCCCTTTTCACACCATTCTTTGTAAACCCTAGAAATGGTTGTGCGTGAAAATCCCAGTAACTGAGCAGATTGTGAAATACTCAGACCGGCCCGTCTAGCACTAACAACCATGCCACGCTCAAAATTGCTTAAATCAGCTTTCTTTCCCATTCTGACATTCAGTTTGGAGTTCAGAAGATTGTCTTGACCAGGACCACACCCCTAAATGCATTGAAGCAACTGCCATGTGATTGGTTGACTAGATAATTGCAATAATGAGAAATAGAACAGGTGTTCCTAATAATTCTTTAGGTGAGTGTATTTCTACATAGTAATTCGATCTCCTCTCAGTCGTCTTTTTTCTAAAGTGAATAACCCTAATTTTGATAATCTTTCAGGGTACTGTAGTTGCCCCATTCCAGGTAATACTTTAGTTGCCCTCATCTGGACCCTATCCAGCTCTGCTATGTCTGCCTTGTTTACAGGAGCCCAAAACTGTACACAGTACTCCATGTGTGGTCTGACTAGCGATTTGTAAAGTGGTAGGACTATGTTCTTATCACGGGCATCTATGCCCCTTTTGATGCAACCCATTATCTTATTGGCCTTGGCAGCAGCTACCTGACACTAGTTTTTACTGATTAGTTTGCTGTTTATAAAAATTTCTAGGTCCTTTTCTATGTCAGTGTTACTGAGTGTTTTACCATTTAGTATGTACGGGTGACTTGCATTATTCCTTCCCATGTGCATAACCTTACATTTGTCAGTGTTATACCTCAAGTTGTCGCTAACATAAAATTTTCCGTTCGCGAACGGCGAACGCGAATTTTCGCAAATGTTTGCGAACGGGCAAACCGCTATAGACTTTAATAGGCAGGCAAATTTTTAAACCCACAGGGACTCTTTCTGGCCACAATAGTGATGGAAAAGTTGTTTCAAGGGGACTAACACCTGGACTGTGGCATGCCGGAGGGGGATCCATGGCAAAACTCCCATGGAAAATTACGTAGTTGACGCAGAGTCGGGTTTTAATCCATAAAGGGCATAAATCACCTAACATTCCTAAATTGTTTGGAATAACGTGCTTTAAAACATCCAGTGTGTGTATACGATCAGGTATGATGTTATATCGATCAGGTAGTGCAAGGGTTACGCCCGCTTCACAGTGACAGACCAAACTCTGACAAACTCCCCGTTTAATGCACCGCAAACAGTCCATTTGCACAACCGCAAACTCCCCATTTGCACAAGGTTGGATACCAAGCTAGCCATGTCCCGTTCCTTGTCCTCACTGACGTCATTGAAGGTCTCTTCCTCCACCCAGCCACGTACAACACCAAGGGTCCCCGAAAAGTGACAACAAGCCCCCTGGGACGCCTGCTATGGTTGGTCTTCCACCTCCTACAAGCCACCTTTCTCCTTTGACTCCTCTTCTTCAGACTCCTCTCTCTGCGTTGCCGCAGGTCCAGCAATCGACGACGCCAAGGCTGCTTCTGGTGGTGATGGTGACCACAACTCTTCCTCTTCATGCTCATCTACGGCCTGATCCAGCACTCTTCGCAGGGCACGCTCCAGAAAAAACGCATATGGGATGAGGTCGATGATGTTGCCTTGGGTTTGACTGACCAGGTTTGTCACCTCCGCAAAAGGACGCATGAGGGTTGCAGGGCAAACCCAGAAAGCTACCATTAAGAAACAGCACTATCTTTATACATAGAGTGCGCAGCCACCCGCTGCGACTTCCTGACCCCGGGTATAACGGAGTCAGGCGTGGCTCTTGACACCCTCGTGACACAATCACAGTCTGCTTAAACTAATAACACACAAAGAATTAAATGTTACCATGTTTTTATTAAACACACCATGTAAACATTCATAGTGCAGGTGGAAAAAGTATGTGAAACCCTAGACTAATGACATCTCCAAGAGCTAATTGGAGTGAGGTGTCAGCCAACTGGAGTCCAATCAATGAGATGAGATTGGAGGTGTTGGTTACAGCTGCCCTGCCCTATAAAAAACACACACCAGTTCTGGTTTTGATTTTCACAAGAAGCATTGCCTGATGTGAATGATGATGCCTCGCACAAAGGAGCTCTCAGAAGACCTACGATTAAGAATTGCTGACTTGCATGAAGCTGGAAAGGGTTATAAAAGTATCTCCAAAAGCCTTGCTGTTCATCAGTCCACGGTAAGACAAATTGTCTATACATATTAGAAATGCATATATGAGTAACATATTATAGCACATAAGGCCGAAAAAATACATTTGTCCATCAAGTTCGGCCTGTCATCCTGCAAGTTGATCCAAAGGAAGGCAAAAAAAACCTGTAAGGTAGAAGGCAATTTTCCCCACTTTAGGGGGATACAAAATTTCTTCCCGACTCCAATCAGGCAGTCGGGAAGTACTCACCATCACCACCTCCTCAGGCAGAGAGTTTTATAGTCTCACTGCTCTTACCGTAAAGAAACCTCTTCTATGTTTGTGTACAAACCTTCTTTCCTCCAGACGCAGAGGATGTCCCCTCGTCACAGTCACAGTCCTGGGGATAAATAGATGATGGGATAGATCTCTGTACTGACCCCTGATATACACTCACCTAAAGAATAATTAGGAACACCATACTAATACGGTGTTGGACCCCCTTTTGCCTTCAGAACTGCCTTAATTCTACGTGGCATTGATTCAACAAGGTGCTGATAGCATTCTTTAGAAATGTTGGCCCTTATTGATAGGATAGCATCTTGCAGTTAATGGAGATTTGAGGGATGCACATCCAGGGCACGAAGCTCCCGTTCCACCACATCCCAAAGATGCTCTATTGGGTGGAGATCTGGTGACTGTGGGGGCCATTTTAGTACAGTGAACTCATTGTCATGTTCAAGAAACCAATTTGAAATGATTCGAGCTTTGTGACATGGTGCATTATCCTGCTGGAAGTAGCCATCAGAGAATGGACACATGTTCTCATTCTGTTTACGCCAAATTCAGACTCTACCATTTGAATGTCTCAACAGAAATCGAGACTCATCAGACCAGGCAACATTTTTCCAGTCTTCAACAGTCCAATTTTGGTGAGCTCGTGCAAATTGTAGCCTCTTTTTCCTATTTGTAGTGGAGATGAGTGGTACATCGGTGGGGTCTTCTGCTGTTGTAGCCCATCCGCCTCAAGGTTGTGCGTGTTGTGGCTTCACAAATGCTTTGTGCATACCTCGGTTGTAACGAGTGGTTATTTCAGTCAACGTTGCTCTTCTATCAGCTTGAATCAGTCGGCCCATTCTCCTCTGACCTCTAGCATCCACAAGGCATTTTTGTCCACAAGACTGCCGCATACTGGATGTTTTTCCCTTTTCACACCATTCTTTGTAAACCCTAGAAATGGTTGTGCGTGAAAATCCCAGTAACTGAGCAGATTGTGAAATACTCAGACCGGCCCGTCTGGCACTAACAACCATGCCACGCTCAAAATTGCTTAAATCAGCTTTCTTTCCCATTCTGACATTCAGTTTGGAGTTCAGAAGATTGTCTTGACCAGGACCACACCCCTAAATGCATTGAAGCAACTGCCATGTGATTGGTTGACTAGATAATTGCAATAATGAGAAATAGAACAGGTGTTCCTAATAATTCTTTAGGTGAGTGTATTTCTACATAGTAATTCGATCTCCTCTCAGTCGTCTTTTTTCTAAAGTGAATAACCCTAATTTTGATAATCTTTCAGGGTACTGTAGTTGCCCCATTCCAGGTATTACTTTAGTTGCCCTCATCTGGACCCTATCCAGCTCTGCTATGTCTGCCTTGTTTACAGGAGCCCAAAACTGTACACAGTACTCCATGTGTGGTCTGACTAGCGATTTGTAAAGTGGTAGGACTATGTTCTTATCACGGGCATCTATGCCCCTTTTGATGCAACCCATTATCTTATTGGCCTTGGCAGCAGCTACCTGACACTAGTTTTTACTGATTAGTTTGCTGTTTATAAAAATTTCTAGGTCCTTTTCTATGTCAGTGTTACTGAGTGTTTTACCATTTAGTATGTACGGGTGACTTGCATTATTCCTTCCCATGTGCATAACCTTACATTTGTCAGTGTTATACCTCAAGTTGTCGCTAACATAAAATTTTCCGTTCGCAAACGGCGAACGCGAATTTTCGCAAATGTTTGCGAACGGGCAAACCGCTATAGACTTTAATAGGCAGGCAAATTTTTAAACCCACAGGGACTCTTTCTGGCCACAATAGTGATGGAAAAGTTGTTTCAAGGGGACTAACACCTGGACTGTGGCATGCCGGAGGGGGATCCATGGCAAAACTCCCATGGAAAATTACGTAGTTGACGCAGAGTCGGGTTTTAATCCATAAAGGGCATAAATCACCTAACATTCCTAAATTGTTTGGAATAACGTGCTTTAAAACATCCAGTGTGTGTATACGATCAGGTATGATGTTATATCGATCAGGTAGTGCAAGGGTTACGCCCGCTTCACAGTGACAGACCAAACTCTGACAAACTCCCCGTTTAATGCACCGCAAACAACCGCAAACAGTCCATTTGCACAACCGCAAACTCCCCATTTGCACAAGGTTGGATACCAAGCTAGCCATGTCCCGTTCCTTGTCCTCACTGACGTCATTGAAGGTCTCTTCCTCCACCCAGCCACGTACAACACCAAGGGTCCCCGAAAAGTGACAACAAGCCCCCTGGGACGCCTGCTATGGTTGGTCTTCCACCTCCTACAAGCCACCTTTCTCCTTTGACTCCTCTTCTTCAGACTCCTCTCTCTGCGTTGCCGCAGGTCCAGCAATCGACGACGCCAAGGCTGCTTCTGGTGGTGATGGTGACCACAACTCTTCCTCTTCATGCTCATCTACGGCCTGATCCAGCACTCTTCGCAGGGCACGCTCCAGAAAAAACGCATATGGGATGAGGTCGATGATGTTGCCTTGGGTTTGACTGACCAGGTTTGTCACCTCCGCAAAAGGACGCATGAGGGTTGCAGGGCAAACCCAGAAAGCTACCATTAAGAAACAGCACTATCTTTATACATAGAGTGGGCAGCCACCCGCTGCGACTTCCTGACCCCGGGTATAACGGAGTCAGGCGTGGCTCTTGACACCCTCGTGACACAATCACAGTCTGCTTAAACTAATAACACACAAAGAATTAAATGTTACCATGTTTTTATTAAACACACCATGTAAACATTCATAGTGCAGGTGGAAAAAGTATGTGAAACCCTAGACTAATGACATCTCCAAGAGCTAATTGGAGTGAGGTGTCAGCCAACTGGAGTCCAATCAATGAGATGAGATTGGAGGTGTTGGTTACAGCTGCCCTGCCCTATAAAAAACACACACCAGTTCTGGTTTTGATTTTCACAAGAAGCATTGCCTGATGTGAATGATGATGCCTCGCACAAAGGAGCTCTCAGAAGACCTACGATTAAGAATTGCTGACTTGCATGAAGCTGGAAAGGGTTATAAAAGTATCTCCAAAAGCCTTGCTGTTCATCAGTCCACGGTAAGACAAATTGTCTATACATATTAGAAATGCATATATGAGTAACATATTATAGCACATAAGGCCGAAAAAATACATTTGTCCATCAAGTTCGGCCTGTCATCCTGCAAGTTGATCCAAAGGAAGGCAAAAAAAACCTGTAAGGTAGAAGGCAATTTTCCCCACTTTAGGGGGATACAAAATTTCTTCCCGACTCCAATCAGGCAGTCGGGAAGTACTCACCATCACCACCTCCTCAGGCAGAGAGTTTTATAGTCCCACTGCTCTTACCGTAAAGAAACCTCTTCTATGTTTGTGTACAAACCTTCTTTCCTCCAGACGCAGAGGATGTCCCCTCGTCACAGTCACAGTCCTGGGGATAAATAGATGATGGGATAGATCTCTGTACTGACCCCTGATATACACTCACCTAAAGAATAATTAGGAACACCATACTAATACGGTGTTGGACCCCCTTTTGCCTTCAGAACTGCCTTAATTCTACGTGGCATTGATTCAACAAGGTGCTGATAGCATTCTTTAGAAATGTTGGCCCTTATTGATAGGATAGCATCTTGCAGTTAATGGAGATTTGAGGGATGCACATCCAGGGCACGAAGCTCCCGTTCCACCACATCCCAAAGATGCTCTATTGGGTGGAGATCTGGTGACTGTGGGGGCCATTTTAGTACAGTGAACTCATTGTCATGTTCAAGAAACCAATTTGAAATGATTCGAGCTTTGTGACATGGTGCATTATCCTGCTGGAAGTAGCCATCAGAGAATGGACACATGTTCTCATTCTGTTTACGCCAAATTCAGACTCTACCATTTGAATGTCTCAACAGAAATCGAGACTCATCAGACCAGGCAACATTTTTCCAGTCTTCAACAGTCCAATTTTGGTGAGCTCGTGCAAATTGTAGCCTCTTTTTCCTATTTGTAGTGGAGATGAGTGGTACATCGGTGGGGTCTTCTGCTGTTGTAGCCCATCCGCCTCAAGGTTGTGCGTGTTGTGGCTTCACAAATGCTTTGTGCATACCTCGGTTGTAACGAGTGGTTATTTCAGTCAACGTTGCTCTTCTATCAGCTTGAATCAGTCGGCCCATTCTCCTCTGACCTCTAGCATCCACAAGGCATTTTTGTCCACAAGACTGCCGCATACTGGATGTTTTTCCCTTTTCACACCATTCTTTGTAAACCCTAGAAATGGTTGTGCGTGAAAATCCCAGTAACTGAGCAGATTGTGAAATACTCAGACCGGCCCGTCTGGCACTAACAACCATGCCACGCTCAAAATTGCTTAAATCAGCTTTCTTTCCCATTCTGACATTCAGTTTGGAGTTCAGAAGATTGTCTTGACCAGGACCACACCCCTAAATGCATTGAAGCAACTGCCATGTGATTGGTTGACTAGATAATTGCAATAATGAGAAATAGAACAGGTGTTCCTAATAATTCTTTAGGTGAGTGTATTTCTACATAGTAATTCGATCTCCTCTCAGTCGTCTTTTTTCTAAAGTGAATAACCCTAATTTTGATAATCTTTCAGGGTACTGTAGTTGCCCCATTCCAGGTATTACTTTAGTTGCCCTCATCTGGACCCTATCCAGCTCTGCTATGTCTGCCTTGTTTACAGGAGCCCAAAACTGTACACAGTACTCCATGTGTGGTCTGACTAGCGATTTGTAAAGTGGTAGGACTATGTTCTTATCACGGGCATCTATGCCCCTTTTGATGCAACCCATTATCTTATTGGCCTTGGCAGCAGCTACCTGACACTAGTTTTTACTGATTAGTTTGCTGTTTATAAAAATTTCTAGGTCCTTTTCTATGTCAGTGTTACTGAGTGTTTTACCATTTAGTATGTACGGGTGACTTGCATTATTCCTTCCCATGTGCATAACCTTACATTTGTCAGTGTTATACCTCAAGTTGTCGCTAACATAAAATTTTCCGTTCGCGAACGGCGAACGCGAATTTTCGCAAATGTTTGCGAACGGGCAAACCGCTATAGACTTTAATAGGCAGGCAAATTTTTAAACCCACAGGGACTCTTTCTGGCCACAATAGTGATGGAAAAGTTGTTTCAAGGGGACTAACACCTGGACTGTGGCATGCCGGAGGGGGATCCATGGCAAAACTCCCATGGAAAATTACGTAGTTGACGCAGAGTCGGGTTTTAATCCATAAAGGGCATAAATCACCTAACATTCCTAAATTGTTTGGAATAACGTGCTTTAAAACATCCAGTGTGTGTATACGATCAGGTATGATGTTATATCGATCAGGTAGTGCAAGGGTTACACCCGCTTCACAGTGACAGACCAAACTCTGACAAACTCCCCGTTTAATGCACCGCAAACAACCGCAAACAGTCCATTTGCACAACCGCAAACTCCCCATTTGCACAAGGTTGGATACCAAGCTAGCCATGTCCCGTTCCTTGTCCTCACTGACGTCATTGAAGGTCTCTTCCTCCACCCAGCCACGTACAACACCAAGGGTCCCCGAAAAGTGACAACAAGCCCCCTGGGACGCCTGCTATGGTTGGTCTTCCACCTCCTACAAGCCACCTTTCTCCTTTGACTCCTCTTCTTCAGACTCCTCTCTCTGCGTTGCCGCAGGTCCAGCAATCGACGACGCCAAGGCTGCTTCTGGTGGTGATGGTGACCACAACTCTTCCTCTTCATGCTCATCTACGGCCTGATCCAGCACTCTTCGCAGGGCACGCTCCAGAAAAAACGCATATGGGATGAGGTCGATGATGTTGCCTTGGGTTTGACTGACCAGGTTTGTCACCTCCGCAAAAGGACGCATGAGGGTTGCAGGGCAAACCCAGAAAGCTACCATTAAGAAACAGCACTATCTTTATACATAGAGTGCGCAGCCACCCGCTGCGACTTCCTGACCCCGGGTATAACGGAGTCAGGCGTGGCTCTTGACACCCTCGTGACACAATCACAGTCTGCTTAAACTAATAACACACAAAGAATTAAATGTTACCATGTTTTTATTAAACACACCATGTAAACATTCATAGTGCAGGTGGAAAAAGTATGTGAAACCCTAGACTAATGACATCTCCAAGAGCTAATTGGAGTGAGGTGTCAGCCAACTGGAGTCCAATCAATGAGATGAGATTGGAGGTGTTGGTTACAGCTGCCCTGCCCTATAAAAAACACACACCAGTTCTGGTTTTGATTTTCACAAGAAGCATTGCCTGATGTGAATGATGATGCCTCGCACAAAGGAGCTCTCAGAAGACCTACGATTAAGAATTGCTGACTTGCATGAAGCTGGAAAGGGTTATAAAAGTATCTCCAAAAGCCTTGCTGTTCATCAGTCCACGGTAAGACAAATTGTCTATACATATTAGAAATGCATATATGAGTAACATATTATAGCACATAAGGCCGAAAAAATACATTTGTCCATCAAGTTCGGCCTGTCATCCTGCAAGTTGATCCAAAGGAAGGCAAAAAAAACCTGTAAGATAGAAGGCAATTTTCCCCACTTTAGGGGGATACAAAATTTCTTCCCGACTCCAATCAGGCAGTCGGGAAGTACTCACCATCACCACCTCCTCAGGCAGAGAGTTTTATAGTCTCACTGCTCTTACCGTAAAGAAACCTCTTCTATGTTTGTGTACAAACCTTCTTTCCTCCAGACGCAGAGGATGTCCCCTCGTCACAGTCACAGTCCTGGGGATAAATAGATGATGGGATAGATCTCTGTACTGACCCCTGATATACACTCACCTAAAGAATAATTAGGAACACCATACTAATACGGTGTTGGACCCCTTTTTGCCTTCAGAACTGCCTTAATTCTACGTGGCATTGATTCAACAAGGTGCTGATAGCATTCTTTAGAAATGTTGGCCCTTATTGATAGGATAGCATCTTGCAGTTAATGGAGATTTGAGGGATGCACATCCAGGGCACGAAGCTCCCGTTCCACCACATCCCAAAGATGCTCTATTGGGTGGAGATCTGGTGACTGTGGGGGCCATTTTAGTACAGTGAACTCATTGTCATGTTCAAGAAACCAATTTGAAATGATTCGAGCTTTGTGACATGGTGCATTATCCTGCTGGAAGTAGCCATCAGAGAATGGACACATGTTCTCATTCTGTTTACGCCAAATTCAGACTCTACCATTTAAATGTCTCAACAGAAATCGAGACTCATCAGACCAGGCAACATTTTTCCAGTCTTCAACAGTCCAATTTTGGTGAGCTCGTGCAAATTGTAGCCTCTTTTTCCTATTTGTAGTGGAGATGAGTGGTACATCGGTGGGGTCTTCTGCTGTTGTAGCCCATCCGCCTCAAGGTTGTGCGTGTTGTGGCTTCACAAATGCTTTGTGCATACCTCGGTTGTAACGAGTGGTTATTTCAGTCAACGTTGCTCTTCTATCAGCTTGAATCAGTCGGCCCATTCTCCTCTGACCTCTAGCATCCACAAGGCATTTTTGTCCACAAGACTGCCGCATACTGGATGTTTTTCCCTTTTCACACCATTCTTTGTAAACCCTAGAAATGGTTGTGCGTGAAAATCCCAGTAACTGAGCAGATTGTGAAATACTCAGACCGGCCCGTCTGGCACTAACAACCATGCCACGCTCAAAATTGCTTAAATCAGCTTTCTTTCCCATTCTGACATTCAGTTTGGAGTTCAGAAGATTGTCTTGACCAGGACCACACCCCTAAATGCATTGAAGCAACTGCCATGTGATTGGTTGACTAGATAATTGCAATAATGAGAAATAGAACAGGTGTTCCTAATAATTCTTTAGGTGAGTGTATTTCTACATAGTAATTCGATCTCCTCTCAGTCGTCTTTTTTCTAAAGTGAATAACCCTAATTTTGATAATCTTTCAGGGTACTGTAGTTGCCCCATTCCAGGTATTACTTTAGTTGCCCTCATCTGGACCCTATCCAGCTCTGCTATGTCTGCCTTGTTTACAGGAGCCCAAAACTGTACACAGTACTCCGTGTGTGGTCTGACTAGCGATTTGTAAAGTGGTAGGACTATGTTCTTATCACGGGCATCTATGCCCCTTTTGATGCAACCCATTATCTTATTGGCCTTGGCAGCAGCTACCTGACACTAGTTTTTACTGATTAGTTTGCTGTTTATAAAAATTTCTAGGTCCTTTTCTATGTCAGTGTTACTGAGTGTTTTACCATTTAGTATGTACGGGTGACTTGCATTATTCCTTCCCATGTGCATAACCTTACATTTGTCAGTGTTATACCTCAAGTTGTCGCTAACATAAAATTTTCCGTTCGCGAACGGCGAACGCGAATTTTCGCAAATGTTTGCGAACGGGCAAACCGCTATAGACTTTAATAGGCAGGCAAATTTTTAAACCCACAGGGACTCTTTCTGGCCACAATAGTGATGGAAAAGTTGTTTCAAGGGGACTAACACCTGGACTGTGGCATGCCGGAGGGGGATCCATGGCAAAACTCCCATGGAAAATTACGTAGTTGACGCAGAGTCGGGTTTTAATCCATAAAGGGCATAAATCACCTAACATTCCTAAATTGTTTGGAATAACGTGCTTTAAAACATCCAGTGTGTGTATACGATCAGGTATGATGTTATATCGATCAGGTAGTGCAAGGGTTACGCCCGCTTCACAGTGACAGACCAAACTCTGACAAACTCCCCGTTTAATGCACCGCAAACAACCGCAAACAGTCCATTTGCACAACCGCAAACTCCCCATTTGCACAAGGTTGGATACCAAGCTAGCCATGTCCCGTTCCTTGTCCTCACTGACGTCATTGAAGGTCTCTTCCTCCACCCAGCCACGTACAACACCAAGGGTCCCCGAAAAGTGACAACAAGCCCCCTGGGACGCCTGCTATGGTTGGTCTTCCACCTCCTACAAGCCACCTTTCTCCTTTGACTCCTCTTCTTCAGACTCCTCTCTCTGCGTTGCCGCAGGTCCAGCAATCGACGACGCCAAGGCTGCTTCTGGTGGTGATGGTGACCACAACTCTTCCTCTTCATGCTCATCTACGGCCTGATCCAGCACTCTTCGCAGGGCACGCTCCAGAAAAAACGCATATGGGATGAGGTCGATGATGTTGCCTTGGGTTTGACTGACCAGGTTTGTCACCTCCGCAAAAGGACGCATGAGGGTTGCAGGGCAAACCCAGAAAGCTACCATTAAGAAACAGCACTATCTTTATACATAGAGTGCGCAGCCACCCGCTGCGACTTCCTGACCCCGGGTATAACGGAGTCAGGCGTGGCTCTTGACACCCTCGTGACACAATCACAGTCTGCTTAAACTAATAACACACAAAGAATTAAATGTTACCATGTTTTTATTAAACACACCATGTAAACATTCATAGTGCAGGTGGAAAAAGTATGTGAAACCCTAGACTAATGACATCTCCAAGAGCTAATTGGAGTGAGGTGTCAGCCAACTGGAGTCCAATCAATGAGATGAGATTGGAGGTGTTGGTTACAGCTGCCCTGCCCTATAAAAAACACACACCAGTTCTGGTTTTGATTTTCACAAGAAGCATTGCCTGATGTGAATGATGATGCCTCGCACAAAGGAGCTCTCAGAAGACCTACGATTAAGAATTGCTGACTTGCATGAAGCTGGAAAGGGTTATAAAAGTATCTCCAAAAGCCTTGCTGTTCATCAGTCCACGGTAAGACAAATTGTCTATACATATTAGAAATGCATATATGAGTAACATATTATAGCACATAAGGCCGAAAAAATACATTTGTCCATCAAGTTCGGCCTGTCATCCTGCAAGTTGATCCAAAGGAAGGCAAAAAAAACCTGTAAGATAGAAGGCAATTTTCCCCACTTTAGGGGGATACAAAATTTCTTCCCGACTCCAATCAGGCAGTCGGGAAGTACTCACCATCACCACCTCCTCAGGCAGAGAGTTTTATAGTCTCACTGCTCTTACCGTAAAGAAACCTCTTCTATGTTTGTGTACAAACCTTCTTTCCTCCAGACGCAGAGGATGTCCCCTCGTCACAGTCACAGTCCTGGGGATAAATAGATGATGGGATAGATCTCTGTACTGACCCCTGATATACACTCACCTAAAGAATAATTAGGAACACCATACTAATACGGTGTTGGACCCCTTTTTGCCTTCAGAACTGCCTTAATTCTACGTGGCATTGATTCAACAAGGTGCTGATAGCATTCTTTAGAAATGTTGGCCCTTATTGATAGGATAGCATCTTGCAGTTAATGGAGATTTGAGGGATGCACATCCAGGGCACGAAGCTCCCGTTCCACCACATCCCAAAGATGCTCTATTGGGTGGAGATCTGGTGACTGTGGGGGCCATTTTAGTACAGTGAACTCATTGTCATGTTCAAGAAACCAATTTGAAATGATTCGAGCTTTGTGACATGGTGCATTATCCTGCTGGAAGTAGCCATCAGAGAATGGACACATGTTCTCATTCTGTTTACGCCAAATTCAGACTCTACCATTTAAATGTCTCAACAGAAATCGAGACTCATCAGACCAGGCAACATTTTTCCAGTCTTCAACAGTCCAATTTTGGTGAGCTCGTGCAAATTGTAGCCTCTTTTTCCTATTTGTAGTGGAGATGAGTGGTACATCGGTGGGGTCTTCTGCTGTTGTAGCCCATCCGCCTCAAGGTTGTGCGTGTTGTGGCTTCACAAATGCTTTGTGCATACCTCGGTTGTAACGAGTGGTTATTTCAGTCAACGTTGCTCTTCTATCAGCTTGAATCAGTCGGCCCATTCTCCTCTGACCTCTAGCATCCACAAGGCATTTTTGTCCACAAGACTGCCGCATACTGGATGTTTTTCCCTTTTCACACCATTCTTTGTAAACCCTAGAAATGGTTGTGCGTGAAAATCCCAGTAACTGAGCAGATTGTGAAATACTCAGACCGGCCCGTCTGGCACTAACAACCATGCCACGCTCAAAATTGCTTAAATCAGCTTTCTTTCCCATTCTGACATTCAGTTTGGAGTTCAGAAGATTGTCTTGACCAGGACCACACCCCTAAATGCATTGAAGCAACTGCCATGTGATTGGTTGACTAGATAATTGCAATAATGAGAAATAGAACAGGTGTTCCTAATAATTCTTTAGGTGAGTGTATTTCTACATAGTAATTCGATCTCCTCTCAGTCGTCTTTTTTCTAAAGTGAATAACCCTAATTTTGATAATCTTTCAGGGTACTGTAGTTGCCCCATTCCAGGTATTACTTTAGTTGCCCTCATCTGGACCCTATCCAGCTCTGCTATGTCTGCCTTGTTTACAGGAGCCCAAAACTGTACACAGTACTCCGTGTGTGGTCTGACTAGCGATTTGTAAAGTGGTAGGACTATGTTCTTATCACGGGCATCTATGCCCCTTTTGATGCAACCCATTATCTTATTGGCCTTGGCAGCAGCTACCTGACACTAGTTTTTACTGATTAGTTTGCTGTTTATAAAAATTTCTAGGTCCTTTTCTATGTCAGTGTTACTGAGTGTTTTACCATTTAGTATGTACGGGTGACTTGCATTATTCCTTCCCATGTGCATAACCTTACATTTGTCAGTGTTATACCTCAAGTTGTCGCTAACATAAAATTTTCCGTTCGCGAACGGCGAACGCGAATTTTCGCAAATGTTTGCGAACGGGCAAACCGCTATAGACTTTAATAGGCAGGCAAATTTTTAAACCCACAGGGACTCTTTCTGGCCACAATAGTGATGGAAAAGTTGTTTCAAGGGGACTAACACCTGGACTGTGGCATGCCGGAGGGGGATCCATGGCAAAACTCCCATGGAAAATTACGTAGTTGACGCAGAGTCGGGTTTTAATCCATAAAGGGCATAAATCACCTAACATTCCTAAATTGTTTGGAATAACGTGCTTTAAAACATCCAGTGTGTGTATACGATCAGGTATGATGTTATATCGATCAGGTAGTGCAAGGGTTACGCCCGCTTCACAGTGACAGACCAAACTCTGACAAACTCCCCGTTTAATGCACCGCAAACAACCGCAAACAGTCCATTTGCACAACCGCAAACTCCCCATTTGCACAAGGTTGGATACCAAGCTAGCCATGTCCCGTTCCTTGTCCTCACTGACGTCATTAAAGGTCTCTTCCTCCACCCAGCCACGTACAACACCAAGGGTCCCCGAAAAGTGACAACAAGCCCCCTGGGACGCCTGCTATGGTTGGTCTTCCACCTCCTACAAGCCACCTTTCTCCTTTGACTCCTCTTCTTCAGACTCCTCTCTCTGCGTTGCCGCAGGTCCAGCAATCGACGACGCCAAGGCTGCTTCTGGTGGTGATGGTGACCACAACTCTTCCTCTTCATGCTCATCTACGGCCTGATCCAGCACTCTTCGCAGGGCACGCTCCAGAAAAAACGCATATGGGATGAGGTCGATGATGTTGCCTTGGGTTTGACTGACCAGGTTTGTCACCTCCGCAAAAGGACGCATGAGTCAACAGCCATTGTGCTTGAGCGTTCAGTAACGCGGCAAAAAAATACCCAGCTCCGCAGAGCTGTCCTCTTTTGTTTAAAGGGAGTCTGTCACCACATTTCAGCATATTAGACCGATCAAATAGGGTTATATGATCCACCCAGAACTTAAAAACGGTACCTTTGTTGTAGAAAACTGACTTTTCTTTTAGCCGAAAATGAACTTATAAGGTTATGTTAATGAGCCCTCTCAAGTGCCCAGGGCAGTCTCTCAATCCTCGGAGCCCCAGGCAGCACCTCCTAAACGGCTCATAACCCCGCCCTCCGTGCGCCTCTGCCCGCCCGTTTACTCCCCTCCCCTGTCCTTTTCCACTGCGGCTGTGCGGTCCAAATCGTGGCGGGCGCATGCGCAATGCGATGCCCGCTCCTGGCAGGGCATCGCAATACCTACTGCGCATGCGCCCGCTACGATTTGGACCGCACAGCCGCAGTGGAAAAGGACAGGGGAGGGGAGTAAACGGGCAGGCAGAGGCGCACGGAGGGCGGGGTTATGAGCCGTTTAGGAGGTGCTGCCTGGGGCTCCGAGGATTGAGAGACCGCCCTTGGCACTTGAGAGGGCTCATTATGCTGAAATGTGATGACAGACTCCCTTTAAATAAAAAAAAATCTGTTCTTAACAGTTTAATCTCTGTTTTGTCCCCTATCAGGGGCCGGTATATGGAATAGATTTTAGGAACCGGGAGATGGAAAAAGATGCTTGGTCGGTCCTCTTACTTCCAATTTGGGGCACTGCGCGTGCGCCGTGTAATGTACTGTGCAATCCCAATATGAGTGGTATGTTAAGTAGTACTATTCCTATCAGTTTAATCCCTGTTATGTCCCCTATCAGGGGACGTGTATGGAATAGATTTTAGGAACCCGGGAGATGGAAAAAGATGCTTGGTTGGTCCTCCTACTTCCAATTTGGGGCACTGCGCGTGCGCCGTGCAATGTACTGTGCCACCAGATATGAGTGGTGTGTTAAGTAATACTATTCCTATCAGTTTAATCCCTGTTACATCCCCTATCAGGGGTCGTGTATGAAATAGATTTTAGACAACTGCAAAGAGTTGTCAATAGTTGACACACTCATGACATAAATTTTATTCCTCTATGCGTCAATCTTGGTGTAGTGATGACTGTGCTCGTGCGCACGTTTGGGAGATTGCAGGCGATGGGGGTTTTTCAAAGCCTATAGTCGTGCTGAGGTAGTTCAGTGACAGTTAAGTGACCCAGAAAACAATGATTCTGCAGTGTGGGCCTAGTAGGCTTTAATGATCACCTTAGATGATCACAAAGAAAATTTATGTTTTTTCTATGCAAAATTATCCAGCCGATCGCTTTTGGTCTGTTCACAATGAAGCAACGACCTTATCATCTGGGGTGTGCCAACATTGCCATTGCCAACACACTCATAGAGGTAGTCGCTTCATTGTGATACGCAAGCCCCTTCACCACAACAAGCTAACGATCACAAAGGGGAATTGACACATGTATGTGCCTTTTTTTTTTGTTTTGTTTTTGCAGCCAGAAAAATTAGGTATTGTTGCAGCCAGAAAAATTTATGTTTTCCAGGCAGAAAGTGCACTAAAACATTGCGGCTTGAACCCTAGTTGGTGGCGGATTAGTCATGCAAGTCATCCGGCATGCAGAGATAAAATACAGCAGCGTGTGGACCATTTTTAGCCCAAGGCAGCTCATCTCATCACCAGGCCTTTTTTAGTCAAATGTATCGCCCACTGTCAGTCCCTTCGGGATCCATGCCTCATTTATCTTAATAAAGGTGAGGTAATCTAGACTTTTTTGACCTAGGCGACTTCTCTTCTTGGTGACAATACCTCCTGCTGCACTGAAGGTCCTTTCTGACATGATAGGGTTATTGGTTACTTACTCAAGGCCCACCATAACTTCCCCATTTTCCCCCAACCAAGTACCATCCCAATAAAACACCACACACTTTGCTTGGATTAAATCGGCCACAGCAACCGTTTTATTAATAAAATAAATACATCCATAAATAACAATAATATTAAAATTAACATTAACCCCTGACGAGGGAGATCGTAGAAGCCCCAAAATGTTACCATCCACAAGAAGCCAACCTGGCAACTCCATCTTGCCTCCAGCCGTAAGCACCAGCTCGGAGACACCAACTGATGGACGCCTTCTCCAATTAACCAAGTACCTGGAACTATGAGAGTCCAGCCCCACCATTGAGGCCCTCCCATTTCCACTACCGTCATATACCACCAGCTTCTATGATCTCCCACCGCCAACAACGCGCAGCTTGAACCTTACAACCACCCTCAAGCCTGCGCGTTCCTCCACAAACGCAAAGCACGTTCAATTCCAGTCTGCAAACCTAGCACCCACAGATCAATGCCCACCGCATTCAGATGAACACCATCCGCTCTCCAAAAACCACCACTCCCTGCTTCCAGATCCGTATGCCGAACCGCTACTGCACCATTCCGCGCCATAAACCTCCCAATAGCCCTATTTACCTTCACCCTGGCCTTGTTGATCCGCTCAACCGAACGCGCCTCTCTCCACGTCTTCCGAGCCACTATGTCGGACCACACAGTCACCATACCCGGAAACAGAGCCCACAACCTCAAAAGATCAAACTTAATATCCTTAATAAGCTCCCGGCGCGGTCTAACCCTCAAGTCATTACCCCCAACATGCAACACTAAAATATCGGGGGCTTGATCCAACCTCACAAAACGGTGCACCTCCCTCAACACACTTCCCCACAACATACCCCTACTCCCCAGCCACCGCAGCACCTCCTTGTCCCTACTGAAACCAAGCTGACGCCCCTCCGGTCGCACATCAGCCCGCAGCGCACCCCAGAAAACAAATGAATGCCCAAGAATCCACACCAAAACCGCACCTGCAATATAAACAAAAGAAAATTAATGCCAACACTCCAGCTCACCAACCTCCCAACCGAACATAGGATTTAAAACGTGAAGATTCCCATCTCCCTATCTTCTTAATCACCTCCTCGCCCAAACCTAACCTCGGCGCCTCCGTAGCTGCCCCAATCCTGAAGGAATGACCCGTAAAAAGCTTAGAATCCATTCCCAACACCCCCAAACATTTTTTAAACACTGCCACGAACTGTAATCGCGACAGAAACGATCCGTCCTCATGCCTCAACAGGGGCCCCATATTCCCAAAACTAACACCCTCCCGGTACTCCCTCAAACAAAGCACCGGGCACAACTCACAACCCGTAACCCCAAACAGTGACACACTTCACCCCTTACCTTCCCTATCCATCTTAGACACCCGAATCCGCACTACCACCCTGTCACCATACAAATCCACATCCCCCCAACACAAACTCCCTGCCCTATTAACACTAGGACACACCAACTCACCCAGCCGAAAAGCCCCAAAAAACGCTAACGAAAAGGCTAATCTAAACAACTAGGGATGTCCCGATACCATTTTTTTAAGACTGAGTACGAGTACCGATACTTTTATTTAAGTACTCATCGATACCAATTACCGATACTAATTTTAACAATAAAATACACACACATGTTTTTTCTGACCACTGACCAACCAAAAGGCCCAAAAACAGAACTATAACATTCCAAGGAGACATTATACTGTATGGGGGCCACAAACAAACGTTATACTGTATGGGGGCCACAAGGAGACGTTATACAATGGGGGCAGCCACAAGGAGACGTTATACTGTATGGGGGCAGCCACAAGGAGACATTATACTGTATGGGGGCAGCCACAAGGAGACGTTATACTGTATGGGAGCAGCCACAAGGAGACGTTATACTGTATGGGGACAGCCACAAGGAGACGTTATACTGTATGGGGGCCACAAGGAGACGTTATACTGTATGGGGGCAGCTACAAGGAGACGTTATACTGTATGGGGGCAGCTACAAGGAGACGTTATACTGTATGGGGGCAGCTACAAGGAGACGTTATACTGTATGGGGGCAGCCACAAGGAGACGTTATACTGTATGGGGGCCACAAGGAGACGTTATACTGTATGGGGGCAGCCACAAGGAGACGTTATACTGTATGGGAGCCATAAGGAGACGTTATACTGTATGGGGGCCACAAGGAGACGTTATACTGTATGAGGGCCACAAGGAGACGCTACTGTAAGGAGTCAGGACAACAATTTTTGAAGCCCCCCTCCTCAGTATAATAGTCTTGTGGCCACCATACAGTAATGTATATTTCTTCTTGCCCTAATGCCTGCTTTTAGAGATCAATGTGCAGCTTGCAGGCAGGAAGGGAAGGACCAGGGCCATAGAAGACAGACACAACACCTTTATTTCTTTCTGTCTGTGACCACTTGGGATGGTTATAATCTTCTAACTAAGCTTTATACACTTACTAGGGTCGGTTCCTATAACTTTTAAAACTACTGGCAGGCGAACTCTGTTTGAGGAGGCCGGATGGTGTCTCTCAAGTGAACCGAAGGTCAGGAGGGACTCGCTCCTGGCAAATATAGCTCTGCTGCAGTGAATGCAGACTGTGATGTAATTACAATGTATAGTTATTGCAGGGACTCAGAGAATCGTCTGAGAGTTTATTAGTTAAAAGAATCGAATGAGTCAGAGACTGTGTCACCGAGTCCCTACCAGGCTTCCTGCTCTGCTACATGCTACACTGCTGCATGCAACCTGTACACACACAGCTCTGCTACATGCTATACTAATGCCCCCCCCCCCGAACGGACTTGTCGGGAGACAGGGAGCCGCAGAGCAGGAAGTCTGGCAGGGACTCGGTGACACAGTCTCTGACTCATTCGATTCTTTTAACTAATAAACTCTCAGACGCTTCTCTGAGTTCCTGCACGACTCCCCCTGTGCTGTGAGTCAGTGCTGGTTGCCTCTGATTGGTTGGAGGGCGGGGAGGGGCGGGGCTAGCTTTCACTGTAGGCTCCTATTACACTGCCTGCTGCTGCCTCTGAAGCTGTATTTGCTGTGCGAGATGCAGGGGCAGGCCGCGGACGGACACAGACACATTTAGAAGCGATGCACAGGTATCGGCAGTGGTATCGGGGACATTTGCACGAGTACATGTACTCGTGCAAATGTCCGGTATCGGTCCCGATACCGATACTGGTATCAGTATCGGGACATCCCTATAAACAACCTTACCTCACCCACCGACCGACAAATCCAACCCACCTTCTCCCCTATTTTCAACAATAGAGCAAATGAAACCGGTCGTCTCTGATCAGCAATTCGCTTCCCCCTCCTACACCCCTTCAACACCTGCCTCACCAAAAAGGTTTTCGTAACATCCGGTAGGCCCCTAAGCTTAAAACCAAATGCCAAACCCGCCATAACCCGATTCACCTGCGCTACCGACCTCCCCATCTCAGCTAAATTCCCCCTGGAACAATGCCAACGGAACCTCACCCTCATCGACCCCAACTCCTAGCTCAGCACACCACCCCTCCCACTCACTCCAGGCCTTACCGTACGCCGCCCAAGTGCCAGCGCTCAAAGACTCCCTCAACAGCCCCGCTACTGTACCTCCAAGAGCTCCCACAGGGACTCCGGACACACCAACCCGACCGCCTCCGCCTTCTGGGCGAGTTGCCGAAAACGCTCCCACGGCAAACGAGAAAGAGAGTCAGCCACACCGTTATCAACCCCTGGCACATGCACCGCCACAATCCAAGCATTAATTTCCAAGCAACACAACACCAAATACTGCAATACCTTAACCACAGGGGGAGAAGAAGCCGTCAATCCATTAATCGCCTGCACCACCCCCAGGTTGTCGCAATGAAAACGAACCTTCCTATGACGAAACCTATCCCTCCAGAGCACCACCGCCAAAACAATCGGAAACAATTCAAGCAAAGCAACATTGCGGACCCAACCCCTCAACACCCAAGACTCAGGCCACTGACCCGCACACCACTGTCCATTACAGAATACCCCGAAACCTACCCCCCCAGCTGCATCCGAATACAAGTCGAAATCAAAACTATCCACCACCTCCCCCAACACCAATGCCCTGCCATTGAAATCCTTCAAAAACTTGTCCCAGACCACCAAATCCCCTTTTAACTCCCGCCCCAAATGAATAAAATGATGTGGGGCAACCACCCCCCCAGTAGCAGCCGCCAATCTCCTGCAGAAAATCCGCCCCATCGGCATAATCCGACATGCAAAATTCAATTTGCCCAATAAAGACTGCAAATCCCGCAGACGAATCTTGTGCATCCTCAGAGCACTCCCAACAGCCCCCCTCAGATCCTGAACCTTTTCCTCAGGCAACCGACACTCCATCTTAACCGTGTCAATAACAATGCCCAAAAAACTCAACTCCGTCGTGGGCCCCACCGTCTTCTCTGCCGCCAACGGCACCCCGAACAACTCAAAAACATACTGCAACGTAGACAACAATAATGAACAAACACGTGACTCCGCCGGACCCAAACAAAAAAAATCATCAAGATAATGGACCTGACACATCCTTAACCACCCATTCCAAGAATGAACTGAATGTTTCAAAGTATGCACAAGACACCGAGCACCCCATTGGCAAACACCTATCCACAAAGTACCCGCCATCCCAGAAACAACCTAACAAGTGTAAACTATCTGGGTTAACAGGCAACAACCGGAACGCCGCCTCAATGTCCGTTTTTGCCAAAAAGGCCCCATGCCCCAACTTACGCACCCGACCTACCGCCGCATCAAAGGAGGTATAAACCACCGAACAAAGTTCAGGATCAATACCTTCGTTGACCGACGCCCCCTTTGGGAAAGACAAGTGATGAATGAGCCGAAACTTGTTCGGCTCCTTCTTGGGCACCACCCTCAAATCCTCCTACGGCAAGTTAAAAAATGGCCCATCCATCCTACCCAACGCTACCTCCTTGGCAAGCTTCTCCGATACTACCTCCCTGTGTTCCAAAGCTGACCGCAAATTCATCCTGACCCCGCACACCTGTTCCGCCGGGTGAGACGGAATACTAAAACCCTCCGTAAACCCCATCCGCAAAAATTCCGCCTCTCCCCTGTCCGGGTATCTATCTAGGTACCCCGCCATCACGGCCACCTGCACCGGCGTCCGGCCCTTTTGCACCAGCCTCACCCCCTGTGACAAACTGCCATTTGCCACTGGGCATTGTAGAGGACTTATGGCTAGCCTCCTGCCCTACGACTATGGCCCCGGGACATGTTACCTTCTTCCATACTGAACTTTCAGCTCCAGAGACTAAGTCCCGTTCGAAGATGGGACTTAGTCGTTTTTCTGCATGAAATTGACCAACCGCACAGCCCAAATCTATGGAACTGTTTTGGGCAGGAAATTGTTCTTGCCGTCGGTCATAAAGGACTTCCACTAAACTTTTGATCCGCTGGAGGGATTTGTGTGATTTTTGGAAGTGTTTATGTTTGATGTAAGCTGAGTTTAAATATGTAATTTTTATGGAGATGGAATGTATGGTTTTAAAGTTACAGTGTATGTTTAAAAACTGTATTTTTACTGTCTGTGATAGTTATGTTAATCCATAATTATATCCCAGACAGAAGGGAGGATTTTGTGTATTTGGGTGGTAATTCCTCTCCTGTTGTTCTCACATGTGTATTGGTGATCTCCCTTTGTCCTGGGAGATAATTGAATTGCCTTCGAGTCTCTCGAGGGCAGAGAGGAGGAAACCATGATGCATTGTGGGGACCTGCATAAATACGGGCGGGTAGCCCTCAATAAAGAGTTCGGTTCAGTTCAGTTTATGTTTTTCTAACCCTTCAAAACGCAGCCTCGTCTCGTTATTGGAGGGAATTGCTGCATCACGCTGGGGATTGCTATGCTCTGCATATTCCCTGGAGGAGAGATCTTTCCCACACGGTCCTGAATGCTGGAGGTTCATTCAGGGTGGAAGGAAGACGTTGTGGAGTCTGCGGTGGTTGTGGTGTCCAGTGCGGTGCTTGTGGTCCTCGGCGCAAGCTAGGAAGCGTCCATTAACGGAAGCGGATCCGTTACACCCCCCTTCTGCTTCGCCCCCCTAAAACAATGGCTGGCCCCGTGTCCACCCCCGCAGGAAGAACACTCGTGCTTAAACTTGCACTTGGGCCCGAACTTGCAACTCCCTTCATTGAAGAGAAAGCATAATCCCTTGGCCGCTGCCGTTGCAAATCCTGACTGACCTGACCCCACCTGCTCCCCCCGAAAGGGCTGCCCAGACCGTACGGGCGCCATCACCTTCATCCATAAACCTATATCCTTATGGTCCCACCGCATACTCTGGCGGACCGCTTTCCTCTGACGAAACTGTTCGTCATATGTCAACCACCCAGAACCCCCATAAACCCTATACGCCTCCCCAATCGCGTCCAAATAACAAAAAAGCGGCGAACAACTGTCCGGCGCCCTCTCCCCAATAACGCTAGCCAAAATGGCGAAGGCCTGCAGCCAATTAGCAAACGTGCGCGGTATCAGTCTATAACGCCGCTTCTCCTCCTCCTCCCTCTTTGACCCATCCCGTTTTGCCAAGTCCAGATTAAAACGCTCCAGGGGAAGCAGCAAAAATATATCCACGTACTCCCCTTGCCAAATCCGATCCCTGACCTCCTGTTTCAGGTGCGCACCCAGTGGGCCTTCAAAGCACACAAAAACCTCCCCCCTGGCCGCATCATCCACCCGCAGCCAGTCGTCCTCACCACCCGCCTGCATCTGCACCGATACGGAAGCCGCCGCCGCGACGCCCGAGCCCCTTGCCTCCACGCCCCCAACAGGCCCAATCCCCCACGCCTGCAGAGGCCCCCCGCCTGACACACTACTCCCAGAATCCACACCAGCTAACCCACACAATAGCCTCCCCAAGCCCGCAATCATAACTTTTTGCCCCCCTCCTAAACCACCCAGCCCTGAACCCTGTGCCAGTGCAAGAAAAGCTCCTAATGCCGCCTCACCTGGCTGCCGGGGCGCTGTGAACCCCGCAGCTGGAATTCTGGAATCCTGACGAAGTGACCCGCTGTCACTGGAACGACCACTCCAGACGCCACTCTCCCACTCGGACCGGGCATCCCAGCATCTTCTACGCTGGATGCGCTGCGCGCCGAAAACGACTCCTCCTCCTCATCTTCCCCGTGGGCAGGACCAGCAGCACGCTGTCCGTCATACTGCTAAGGCCTGTGCACCCCACCCCGCTCCTGGTGCACGGCCATGTGTCCCCTGCTGTTGCTGCTGCCTCTCCCACGCCGAGCAGCCCTCCCCCCCAGCCTGGAGAGGGGAGCCTGCAGTACCAGCTCCAGCCTCCATGTCGAACGCTGCATGAGACGGAGCACTTGTCGCCCCGCCTCTCACTGGGCCCCGCCGAACACCTGGATTCCTCCCGCGCCTAGAGGACCTGGAGGGAGTCTTCACATTGGCCCCCCGGCGCGGAGGGTCACATGAGGGGCTCCTGACTCATCGTCGGACCCTGGGGGTATCCTCTGGGCTCAGGAGCTCTCAGCTGCTGCAGTATCTCCTCCACCTGTGACATGGTAAGCTGCTGCCAAGTTTGCTTCCAACAAAATGGCGCCGGCTGACTGCCAGTCACCTCTATTTAACCCATAACTCCTCCTACCTAATCACCCTAACCACACCTCCCCACCCCAGTTTAACTAACTCCAACCCAGGCCCTTCCTACCAAAACCCATCATGACGGCCTCCCCTTACCTGGCGTCCTAGTCCGGCCTCTCTGGACACTTGAAGCAGGGCAGGCCAGAAGTTCTATCGCAAATTGGGATAGCTCAGGCCACAGCTCAAGCCTGCACACCCAGTAGTCAAGGGGTTCATCGCTCCTCAGAGTGTCAATATCTGCTGTTCAGGCGAGGTAGTCTGCTACCTGTCGGTCGAGTCATTCTCTGAGGGTGGACCCCGAAGGGCTGTGGCGATGCGTAGGACTTAAAAAGCTCTGCATGTCCTCCATCAACAACACGTCTGTAAAGCCTAGTGTCCTTGCCGGCGTGGCCGTGGTAGGAGGAGGATTACTTTCACCTCTTCCCCTGTTAGATTCCCGTTGTGCTGTGACATCACCCTTATACGCTGTGTAAAGCATACTTTTTAAATTATTTTGGAACTGGTGCATCCTTTCCGACTTCCGGTAATTCGGTAACATTTCAGGAACTTTCTGCTTATACCGGGGGTCTAGTAGCGTGGCCACCCAGTACAGGTCGTTCTCCTTCAGCCTTTTTATAAGAGGGTCCCTCAACAGGCACGACAGCATGAAAGACCCCATTTGCACAAGGTTGGATGCCGAGCTACTCATGTCCCGTTCCTCGTCCTCACTGATCTTACTGAAGGTCTGTTCTTCCCCCCAGCCACGTACAACACCACAGGTACCAGATAGGTGACAACGAGCACCCTGAGATGCCTGCTGTGGTTGGTCTTCCTCCTCCTCCTCAAAGCCACATTCCTCCTCTGACTCCCCTTCCTCAGACTCCTCTTCTAGCGTTGCCGCAGGTCCAGCAAGCGTTGCTGATTCGGCTGTTTCTGGTGGTGATAGTGACCACATCTCTTCCTCTTCACGCTCATCTACGGCCTGATCCAGCACTCTTCGCAGGGCACGCTCCAGGAAGAAAACAAATGGGATGATGTCGCTGATGGTGCCTTCAGTGCGAATGAGTAGGTTTGTCACCTCCTCAAAAGGACGCATGAGCCTACAGGCATTGCGCATGAGCGTCCAGTAACGTGGCAAAAAAATTCCCAGCTCCGCAGAGGCTGTCCTAGCACCCCGGTCATACAAATACTCGTTGACGGCTTTTTCTTGTTGAAGGAGGCGGTCGAACATTAGGCATGTTGTTTTACCGCTGGATATCTGAAAAGTACGCCATGGCCGTGTAGGAACGCCTGAAATGGCCACACACCTTCCTGGCCTGTTTGAGGATGTCCTGTACGCCTGGGTACTTATGCACAAAGCATTGCACAATCAGATTCAACACATGTGCCATGCACGGCACATGTGTCAACTTGCCCAAATTCAATGCCGCCAACAAATTGCTTCCGTTGTCACACACCACTTTGCCGATCTCCTGTTGGTGCGGAGTCAGGCACTGATCCACCTGCGGACAGGAGTGCTGGTCCGGTGTGACTCTCTGCTTTCAGGCGTGACACTGTCGTATCCGGGATGTGGAATAGCCCCTGGGGAGCTGGGGGTTTGCAGTTGATGTGGAGCAAGATGCAGCAGCAGAAGAGGACTCAGCCGAGGAGGTTATGGAAGAGGATGGAGTAGGAGGAGTAGAGGAGGTGGCAGTAGGCCTGCCTGCAAGTCGTGGTGGTGTCACCAATTCCGCTGCAGAGACACGCATTGCATGCTTGTCAGCCGTCAGCAGGTTGACCCAATGCGCAGTGTAGGTGATAAAACTTACCAGGAAAGGTTAAAGGACCTTAATATGTATAGCTTGGAAGAAAGAAGAGACAGAGGGGATATGATAGAAACTTTTAAATACATAAAGGGAATCAACTCGGTAAAGGAAGAGAGCATATTTAAAAGAAGAAAAACTACCACAAGAGGACACCGTTTTAAATTAGAGGGGCAAAGGTTTAAAAGTAATATAAGGAAGTATTACTTTACTGAGAGAGTAGTGGATGCATGGAATAGCCTTCCTGCAGAAGTGGTAGCTGCAAATACAGTGAAGGGGTTTAAGCATGCATGGGATAGGCATAAGGCCATCCTTCATATAAGATAGGGCCGGGGGCTATCCATAGTATTCAGTATATTGGGCAGACTAGATGGGCCAAATGGTTCTTATCTGCCAACACATTCTATGTTTCTATGTTTCTATGTTTCTATATACCTGCCCTGACCGTGCTTTGAAGACCAGGTATCAGTGGTCAGATGGACCCTTGCCCCAACACTGTATGCCAGAGATGCCATGACTTCCTTTTCAATCACTGAGTAGAGGTTTGGGATTGCCTTTTTTGAAAAAAAAATTTGTCCGGGTACCTTCCACTGTGGTGTCCCAATAGCGACAAATTTTTTGAAGGCCTCAGACTCCACCAGCTGGTATGGTAAAAGCTGGCGGGCTAAGAGTTCCGTCAAGCCAGCTGTCAGACGCCGGGCAAGGGGGTGACTCTGGGACATTGGCTTCCTACGCTCAAACATTTCCTTTACAGACACCTGACTGTGGGCAGATGAGATGGAACTGCTGAAGGTGAGAGGCGGAGTGGCGGGTGGTTGAGAGGGGGCAAGGAGGACAGCAGTGGTTGACGTGGCTGAAGATGCTGGACCAGGAGGAGGATGGTGGCTTTGAGCTTGTGTGCTGCTTCTACTCGTCATCATGTGTTGATCCCATAGGCGTTTGTGATGTGCGATCATGTGCCTTCGCAAAGCAGTTGTACCTAGGTGGGTGTTGGATTTCCCACGACTCAGTTTCTTTTGGCACAGGTTGCAAATGGCATCGCTGTTGTCAGAGGCAGACACACAAAAAAAATGCCACACTGCTGAGCTTTGCAATGACGGCATTCTGGTGGTGGCAGCAGCATGTGTTGATTGGTGGCAGCAGCATGTGTTGATTGGCGTGCTGTCTGGCTGACCCCGGGTGCCGATACATGCTGTCTGACTGTGCCACTAGCTCCTTGCGACGACCTCCCCCAGCTTCCAACTCGTCTCCTCCTTCTCTCTGTATCCCCTTCTGAACTTTCCCCCTCTTCTTATTCTCTTCGAGCAGGCACCCACGTGGCATCCACGGACACATCGTCATCATCAACCACTTCACTTGTATCTGACACCTCAGCAAAGGAAGCAGCAGCGGGTACAACATCATCATCATCATCACACTGTACGTCCATGTGTGTAATGCTGCCTGACTGAGACATATCCCTGTTATCTCCATCCTCTGGCAATAATGGTTTCGCATCACTAATTTCATCCAAATGATGTGTAAATAACTCCTCTGAGGGATCAAGTGAAGCGGCTGTGGTGGCTGTGGTGGTAGTGGTGGTGGTGGCGGCAGGCGGGAGAGTGGTAGCTTGAGTGCAGGTGACCAAAGCTGAGCTGGAGGAGGATGGTGCTTCAAGGTTCTTAGCGGAAGCTGTTGAAGATTGGGTGTCCTGTGTAAGCCAGTCAACTATTTTCTCCTAATTTTTTGGGTTCAAGGTACGTGGCCTCTGAACACTGGGCATTATTCCAGGGCCAGTGGAAATCACAGCACCACAAACACGACGGCCCCTGCGGCGTGGCCTGCCTCTGCCTGTCATTTTTTATTAGATAAGTGTTACTATGCGTGCAAGGTACTGTGCCACCCTATATAAGTGGTGGGCAGTGGGCACAGTACAGTCTGTGTGGGCCTGACACACACGGGCTTGCAAATGGGATTAGATCACAGAAAAATATTAAATAGAATTTTTTTTTTATCTGCGAGGTATTTGTGAGTGAGTGACACCCTGTAACGGTATAAGTGGAGGTCTAGCCACTAGCCAGCGGCCACAATACAGTCTGTGTGGGCCTGACACACACGGGCTTGCAAATGGGATTAGATCACAGAAAAATATTAAATAGATTTTTTTTTTTATCTGTGAGGTATTTGTGAGTGAGTGACACCCTGTAACGATATAAGTGGAGGTCTAGCCACTAGCCAGAGGCCACAATACAGTCTGTGTGGGCCTGACACACACGGGCTTGCAAATGGGATTAGATCACAGAAAAAAATGTCATAGAATTTTTATTTATCTGCAAGGTATTTGTGAGTGAGTGACACCCTGTAACGGTATAAGTGGAAGTCTAGCCACTAGCCAGCGGACACAATACAGTCTGTGTGGGCCTGACACACACGGGCTTGCAAATGGGATTAGATCACAGAAAAATATTAAATATTAAATATTTTATTTATCTGCAAGGTATTTTCTGTCACACTCTGTATGAATGGTGTGCACACAGTACTGTCTGTGACTGAGCCTGCAGCCTCTCACACACGGGCAGGCAACTGCAATATATGTATATATAAAATAAAATAAAAAAAAGCAGACTGATGTACCAGCCCTGAAAAGGCGTGCTGTCAGGACGCTGTCCTTACAGCAAATGAGTCTGTGGACACAGAACACTGCCCTAGCTAACGCTTTCCCTATTGAGTCAGCAGCACTGTCCCTCCTCTCACTGAGAATGCAGATTCCAAATGAATCTAAAATGGATGCTGTCCAGGAGGTGGGAGGGTCTGGGAGGGAGGGTCTGCTGCTGATTGGCTGGAATGTGTCTGCTGACTGTGAGGTACAGGGTCAAAGTTTACTCAATGATGATGTATAGGGGGCAGACCGAACATTGCATATGTTCGCCCGCCGCGGCGAACGCGAACAAGCTATGTTCGTCGGGAACTATTCGCCGGCGAACTATTCGGGCCATCTCTACTCTTCATCCCCTCTGTCCATCCTGCCATATTATCCACCCAGGGAGTAACTAAATAATAATCAGTCCCACAGACCTGGGCAACATAATCCTTACATGTTTCTCCTAAATACGGAGCAGGTGGAGAGACCTTTCCTTGCTTTGCACCCATTTCTTATAACTTAATTGAGACGGAGGCAGAGCAGAACTCTCCCCGGGACTGGCTGTACTGAACCGTAAATACTCCGACAATTCCTGTCAACTGGGTAGAGAGGACTTATGTCTATGCTCAACTTCATTCTCAACTGTCTGTTAGTATTATCCCTTAAAACCGTCACTTGCTTTCACCAGTTTCTGGGTTAGCGGGTTTCCCCTCGCCAGAGTGGCGGGGCGTCTTACGGTTCTCCAGGACATACACAATAAAGTTAGTACAGTTTTCACAGTATCATTTGCTGCTTACCTTCAGCATAAAATAAAATTACTTAATGCTTCATAACATCATAACATAATAGAGGGCACAAGAAAGCGACAGATAAGAAGCGATAGAAATTGGCTGACAAGGGAAACCAGGGTGCAGACAATATTTGAATTCTTACCAAAAGAATTCCTCTTTTAATTCCTTCCCTAAAGAATTTATCTTTTAGACTTGGCCAGTAGTCTATTTATAGTCTATCTTGCCTAAAGATAGATACTATTCCTTTCAGTGTGTCTGAAATGGATTCAAGATAGAAACAACAGAGTTTTCGGAAAGCATCGGAATCTCCCCAGTCCTAAAGGCAGGAATTTTCCGTACTTACCGAATTCCTGTGTGTTCTATCCCGGACGGAGCCCCCAGCTGAAAAGGTTCTGCTTCTGTATGCACCCTGATTCCTCCTCCATCCCCAATGACAGGCGCCTGGGGAGCTTTCAATGACACACACACAGAGATAGTATGGTCTCTGAAACAGCTCTGATTTTATCTGGACAATTACGGCTTCTTATACAAACATCCATATAGGAAACATATGTGGTTCACATTTCAATGGTGCTGAGTAGAAACAATTCCTTATATGGAAATAAGGCTAATGTAAATACATTCATCCTCTAGTATGATGTCAACCAACATCCTGTCAGTCATACAGATCATATAGCTTATTCTATTTAACCCTTCAACCCACTCCAGGAAAACTTTGGGATAACGCATCAGCTTTAATATATTTTGCCCCCGGACGATACGTGATAATAAAATTAAACCTGGTAAAAAAAAAACACCTAGCTTGTCTAGGGGTAAGACGATTAGGTATAACAGGTTTTTATGATTCGACGGGATAAGCTGTCCCCTCCAAAAAGTGACGCCATTCCTGAAACACTAATTTAATAGCTAAAAGTTCCCTGTTGCCTATATCATAATTCTTCTCAGCTGCCGATAATTTCTTAGAAAAGAAAGCACAAGGATGCCATTTACTTGGAGATGGACCCTGGGACAGTACAGCCCCCACCCCCACCTCTGATGCATCAACCTCCAGAATAAAAGGTTGAGAAACAACAGGCTGGACCAGCATGGGTGCGGATGTGAAACTCTCATTCAGAGAGGAAAAAGACAGTTTAGCAGCGTCAGACCATTTAGAAAAATCAGTCCCCTTCTTTGTCATGTCCATAAGGGGTTTGACAATAGCAGAATCGCTCTGAATGAATTTTCTATAGAAATTGGCAAAACCCCAAAAACTCTCCAGAGCTTTTATGTTCTCAAGAATATCCCATTCTAGGATTGTGTGGACCTTCTCTGGATCGATACGGAACCCTGAAGCTGATAGCAGATACCCCAGGAATTGTACCACCTGTATGGCGAATACACATTTCTCCAATTTAGCATAAAATTTATTGTCCGTAAAATCTGCAACACCTGCCTGATATGTACCTTGTGTGTCTCCAGATTGGGTAAATAGATCAAAATATCATCAAGATATATCACCATAAATCTGCCGACAAGATGACAAAAGATATCATTGACAAAGTGTTGAAAGACAGCAGGAGCATTAGTCAGGCCAAACGGCTTGTCTTTCGGGGCCAGAAAGATTAAATAACTTGGTCTTAGGTAACTTTGCTTCAGGGAGCAGGTTAACCGGGCAATCATACGGATGATGGCATCCTCCTCCTGACACCATTTTTCAGAGAAAACATCTTCAAAGTCGGACACAAATGCTGGTAAGGTTGTAATGGAGGTGGCTGAGCAACTGCTACTTAAGCAAATCCCTACATTGCTCACTCCAATCCAATATCTCCCTGGCCTGCCAATCAACAACAGAATTGTGCGCTACCAACCAGGGAAGACCTAATACCATAGTAGGAAGACCTACTAAAGAAAATAGAGAAATAAACTCATTATGGAGGGCCCCCACCTGAAGATGTATGTTATGTAGAATGTGTGTCAGGTTCCCCTGAGTAAGAGGAGCATAGTCGATAGCGAATACGGGGATAGATCTAGGTGAAGGACTAAAAGAAAAACCTAGAGTCCGAGCGAATCGGGTTTCCACCAAAATTACCCCACCCCACTGTCTAAGAAAACATAAATCGACTCAGTTTTATTACCTGAAACTACCATAGCTGGCATGGATGGACAAGCTCTAATGAAATGACCCCTCCGACCACAGAATAAACAAACCCCAGACTTACGGCGAGCACCAGAAGGATCAACCTGATGAGTGGCTCCCCCTAGTTGCGTAGGTTTGTCTGAGTCAGAACAAACATACTCCTGCCTGAGAAATGTCTCTGGAGGACAAGAACTCCTCGGTCTATCCCTAAGGTGTCTACCAATTCTTATCGATAGCGACATACGGTAGTGGCCTCAAGGGATTTAGGAGTCTCATACAGTGCAAGTGCATCTTTTATTTTTTCTGACAACCCCTAACAAAACTGGCTCCTGAAAGTATCCGTGGCCCACCTTTAAAACCCGGAACAATAAACCTCAGCTGACCGATCTCCCTGTTGAAGCCGCCATAATCTAGACTCAGTTAGGGAGATACGGTCAGGGTCATCGTACTGTATATGAAACCCAGGGCCTCAAAAAAATTAAAAACTCATCTACCGACCCGAGGACCTGTGTACCAGCTGGCAATGAAAAAGCCCATGATTAAGGATCCCCTTAAAAAAGGGAGATAACAATCCCCACCCTTTGTTCCTCATTACCAGAGGAATTTGGACGCAGCCTGAAATATAATTTACAAGCTTCTCGAAACACCACAAATTTGTCTCTCCCTCCAGAAAATCTGTCAGGGAGAGCAACTTTAGGTTCCGGATTGACCTGGTTACCCATAGCAACCACTGGGCTCGAGGTCTGCTGGAGCTGCTGCTGCTGCTACTGAAGGACTGACGCCCTCAATTCTGTCACTTCAAGAGACAGACCTTGCAACTGCTTTGCCAAAGCAGCAATAGGATCCATAGTGGATCTTAAAAAAAATAAAAACATATATTTATTTATTTATTTATTTATTTTTTCAAAATAAGGGCCAGATATGATATCACATCTGATATGGCAGGCAACAGCCATACAGCACAGAGGGGAGGGAAGGGGTGTACCTTTTCACTAGAGAGAGGGAGAAGTAGTGACCCCTAACTCACCTAGCACTGGCACCTGGCTGCCCTGACATCCCTAGATGGGCTGCTAACCCGTACGCCGATCACGTGCCTCGTCCCTGGCTTACCCTGAAATAAGCCCTAGGTAGTGTGTAGGGCGGTGGGAGCACTAGTACTCACCACTGACACCTAGGGTAACAACAGGGAAAGGAAAAACAACACAAACACCACAAACAATCCCAGAAGTAGACAACAAGCAGTAGAGAACCGAAGATCCGACAGCACCAGTTCCAACAGCTTCACAGCAACTCCAACTCCACCAGAAGTCAGAATAGAAGATCTGGAAAGAAGGTCTATTCTGGCAACAAGGAAAGCAGAAAGGGAGAATATATAGTAGCTGGGGGTGGCTGACAGAGAACAGCTGAAAGGAAAAGCTACCAATTCCTAAATGGAACAAAAAGGATCGCAACCCTAAGCAGGAAAACCAGGACCAGAATCCATTCCCACCACTAGGTCATAGAGCACTAGTGCATGGAGCAATCTCTTGAAACCGAGAGAGTAGCTACCCGCTGCGACTTTCTGACCCCAGGCACAACAGGTTCAGCGATAGGTTGTGATACGCTCGTGAAAATATTACTATGATCCTATTGAGCCCTATTGATTCCCTATGGAGCTGCAGCAGCCTCAGATCATTCAGGAGGACCAAGGCTGCCACACACAGCATTCGGTTCACCTGATCCCCACTAGGCAGAGAAATTTCATGGCCGGGAGTACGCGCCTTGCTCACATTTGACCATGGCCTCTGAGGGGTTAAATGTGAGCGATCAACTTTATCACCGTTCGCATCTATTACCCCGGGTGTCTGCTGTTTAAAAGAGAAGGCACTAGGCGACTTTAGCACCTGCTGCACTCGTTAGCGCGCGCGTGCAATGTTTAACCACTTGCCGCACACGTAATGTGCATTTTCATACGTATACAATATTATCTAATGACATTATAATCAAAATGAATGCTCATCTCATTGCCTTTAAGAATAAAATCAGCCTCAACCAAAGTTCTATTATTTGGCTGAGGAAGCCAAGATGAGTTCATGGCAAGTTCAGTTTATATAAAAATAATTGTGAACATGAAACGGACACTGTATTTAAAAGTTATTACTAAAGATTTGGAATTATCTGAAAGGAGTAAACCAACTTCCTAAGACATGTCTGTCTGGAGGGAACAAGGTTATTTTTATGGATAAGCAATGACTTGATAAGGATGCATATCCTTGAAGCACACCTGCTGTATGAGGTTCAATTTATATATTTATAATTATATTATATATATCTCTGTATGGTCAGAAACCAAAAACAAAGCTCAGCAGCACAAGACCAAAAACAGTGGGTGCAAGTCCCCTCAGCCGCAGGCTAAGACAGCTATGAATAAGTATAGTTTCCAAAGATGAGGCAGCACTCCAATAGACGTAAAAAAGTGGATCCTTTATTCCCCTCTGTGCGACGTTTCAACCGTCTCAATGCGGTCTTTCTCAAGCATATCTCTGTATGGTATATTTAGTTTACAACATATGTTAATCAATAATTCATATAGTGTGTTATCTATGTGTAACAATGTATTGATTTATATATATGTTATACCATGTATTTATCATATAGAAGGTAATGTAGAAGGTACAGAAACATTGAAGTAAGTTTATGTTAATTGGATTTCTGAGAAGAGTAAATGTTATTTCAAAACAATAGTTATTCATGGATGTAGATAAGTGAAATGTACAAATTCCGATGCCAAGCATCAAAGCCGTTATATAAAATTTTCATCAAGTCAACCTATATTTCAAAAAGATAGGAGAAGACAGCCAACTCCAACAAGTCCAGGATATAGGTAATTAAAAGTGTCAGGAAAAGACCTTCTTCAATGATTTATATTAAGAAGGTCAATGAGGTCATGTGAACGTATTATTAGATATTTAAAGGGATTCTGTCACCAGGTTTCACCCCTGTCAGCTAAATGTTCAGGGCCTCATCATGATTCCTAATGTGGGCTTATAAATGTGATCTGTAGCCTTATTTTGCTAAAAAACAGCTTTTACTAACCTGTCACTCAAAGAAATAAGGTGCCCAAGGGGATGTCAGGGGATGTCAAGGGATGCAAGGTGCCCGCCGCACCCACCGCTGTTCGTGCCCAGCGCCGCCTTTCCAGACTTCTGCGCCACCTCCTAATCCTCTGTGCCGCCTCTCGCTCTCCCTCCCTCCCCCCTCCTCCTGCTGTAAGATCTAAAGGGGATGATTCTTAGATAAGGGGGGGAATAATTACTCATGTGCGGAGCAGCCATGGAGATCCATATAGATCCAGGGATCCATATTAAGCCATAGATCCATTCATCCATTCATTCAATCAAAAAGAAAACCTTTCCAGAAAAAACTTTTATTTTTTATTTTTTTTTGGATTACTAGGAAAGTTCTTCAGAACTGATCCCATCTAAACTCTGTCTACCTTTGACCCGGTAACGTATATTTTGTTTACTACTCATGATATTAATAAAATATTTCGCTCAGTATATAGCCAAGAGTTCCCATACTGTGGGAATATATAGTGTTAGGCGCCTCCATAATGCTGATTATTCTCTTAGCAAAGATGCATATGGTTAATGGAAGACCTGACATTATTTAATAAGATGACTAAAACCCTTGGAAAGTTTTTTTTCCATAGTCTGATTGCCGAGCTGAATATTTTATCATATTATTATCATATATTTTTGATTGGTCATGGAAAACAGAGTCAAGGGATAACAGTTATTTTCCTGTATAATCCGTGTTTTATTGTTATAGCCTGTTTGATAAACAGAAGGTCCTAAGTTTCTCTTGGTATATGAGTCTGTTTGTTAAAAGTATGACACTGGTTGTCATAAATCACTAAATCATACTGTGCTGATCAGATAGGGGTGTGTTAACACCACCGTGTGGTACATTTTGGGTATTATTTTGTAACTTTATCATTTGTTTTGCAATTGTATTAATTCTTATATTCTTTGTTTTTATAATAAACAATTATATATTTTGCATATACAATTGTCCCTTTGTTTCACTGCTTGCACAAATAAAATTAAGATACCCGATAAAAAGAACTTAGAGGTGATTATGTCCGCCTGAAGGATAATATAATTTTTATGTTTTATTTTTTTTATCCTCTCTTTTATATGAAGATTCTTTTTATATAGAAGATATATGACAGTAATGCCGATAGGCGTCCGGGCGGAAGCGCTCTCAGGGCTCAGCGACGCCTATTGGCGTCATCTCGTGAGACCCGAGATTTCCTGTGAACGCACGCTCACAGGAGCGTGCGTTCACAGGATCGCACAGTTCACAAGTTGATCTACAGCCTGCCAGCGCTGATCATTCGCTGGCAGGCTGTAGATGTTAAAAAAATCTAATCAGAAAGGTATATTAGACGCTGTTTTGTTAACAGCGTCTGATATACCTGCTACCTGGTCCTCTGGTGGTCCCTTTTGCTTGGATCAACCACCAGAGGACACAGGCAGCTCTGTAAGTAGCACCAAGCACCACACTACACTACACACACACACCCCTGTCACTTATTAACCCCTTATTAACCCCTGATCAACCCATATAGACTCCCTGATCACCCCCCTGTAAGGCTCCATTCAGACGTCCGTATGTGTTTTGTGGATCCATGGATCCGCAAAACACGGACATCGGCAATGTGCTTTCCGCATTTTGCGGATCCGCACATTGCCAGAACTATATAGAAAATGTATTTTCTTGTCCGCAATTGCGGACAAGAATAGGACATGTTCTATATTTTTGCGGAACGGAAGTGCAGACCCGGAAGTGCAGATCCGCAATTCCGGATCCGAGCGGGACAAAGTCTGTTCCCATAGAAATAAATGGGTCCGAAATTCCGTTCCGCAAAATGCAGAACAGAATTGCGGACGTGTGAATGGGGCCTAAGAGTCCCTTATCACCGCCAGTTAGTTAGCTACTTGTTAGGTAGTTAGCGCCCAGCCCACCGCACCGCAGTCAGTGATTAGCGTCATCGCTGTCGCTAATCAGCACTAGTACTATATAGTCTCTGTAAGTGATCAAGACTGATCGCAATCAGATCTATATCAGTACATTAGGGTCACCTTGGGCTCTACAAAAAATGCAGTGTTTGCCTGATCAGGACTGATCTTGTGCGCACACTTGCGTTCAGTCCGCCACACCGCAGTGACAGAATTTTTTTTTCTGATCACTGCAAAAACACAGTAAAATCGCTGCGACGCTATAAAGATCACTTTTGAGCTTTTTGGATCTTTATTAGCGATCGCAGCTTTACTTCGCAAGCACTCCTATGTCTTTTCCCATCTTTTTTTTTTTTTCACATTTTTTGGCAGAGATTTTTTCATCCACATTGATCGATGCGAATGAAGAAATCTGTGCCGTTCATTTTTTCTTTCAGCCCAGAGGCTGAATGTAAAAAAAAAAAATCTCATTACCCATATGCTCAATATAAGGCCTCATGTACACGACCGTGTCGTTTTTTGCGGTCCGCAAACCACGGATCCGCAAAAAACAGAAGGCGCCCGTGTTGCCTTCCGCAATTTGCGGAACGGAATGGGCGCCGGCAATATAAATGCCTATTCTTGTCCGCAAAGCGCGGACAAGAATAGGACATGTTATATTTTTTTTGCGGGCCTGCGGAACGGAGCCACGGATGCGGACAGCACACGGCGTGCTGTCCGCATCTTTTGCGGCCCCATTAAAATGAATGGTTCCGCATCCGATCCGCCAAATGCGGCTCGAATGCGGACCCAAACAACGGTCATGTGCATGAGGCCTAAGGAGAATAGCAGAAACTCCTAATGCTGGCCATACATGTTATGATTGCGGAGACCCTCAAATGCCAGGGCAGTACAAACACCTCACAAATGACCCTATTTTGGAAAGAAGACACCCCAAGGTATTCGCTGAGGGGCATATTGAGTCCATGAAAGATTGAACTTTTTGTCACAAGTTAGCGGAAAGGGAGACTTTGTGAGAAAAAAAAAATCTATTTCCGCTAACTTGTGCCCAAAAAAAAAAAATCTTCTATGAACTCGCCATACCCCTCATGGAACACCTTGGGGTGTCTTCTTTCCAAAATGGGGTCACATGTGGGGTATTTATACTGCCCTGGCATTTTAGGGGCCCTAAAGCGTGAGAAGAAGTCTGGAATCCAAATGCTTAAAAATGCCCTCCTAAAAGGTACTCGTTGGACTTTCGGCCCCTTTGCGCATCTTGGCTGCAAAAAAGTGTCACACATGTGAAATCGCCGTACTCAGGAGAAGTAGGGCAATGTGTTTTGGGGTGTATTTTTACATATACCCATGCTGGGTGAGAGAAATATCTGTGTAAATTAACAACTTTGTATAAAAAATTTTAAAAAGTTGTCATTTACAGAGATATTTCTCACACACAGAATGGGTATATGTAAAAATTCACCGCAAAACACATTGCCCTACTTCTTCTGAGTACGGCGATACCACATGTGTGACACTTTTTTGCAGCCTAGGTGCACAAAGGGGCCCAAATTCCAATGAGTACTTTTAGGATTTCACAGGGCATTTTACGCATTTGGATTCCAAACTACTTCTCACGCTTTAGGGCCCCTAAAATTCCAGGGCAGTTTAAATACCCCATAAGTGACCCCATTTTAGAAAGAAAACACCCCAAGGTATTCCGTGAGGGGTATGGTGAGTTCATGTAAAATTTTATTTTTTGTCACAAGTTAGTGGAATATGAGTCTTTGTAAGAAAAAATAAAAAAGAAAAAATCTATTTCGCTTGTGCCAAAAAAAAAAAAATCTTCTATGAACTCACCATGCCCCTCACGGAATACCTTGGGGTGTCTTCTTTCCAAAATGGGGTCACTTGTGGGGTATTCATACTGACCTGGCATTTTAGGGGCCCTAAAGCGTAAGAAGTAGTTTGGAATCCAAATGCGTAAAAATGCCCTGTGAAATCCTAAAGTTACTCATTTGAATTTGGGCCTCTTTGTGCACATAGGCTGCAAAAAAGTGTCACACATGTGGTATCGCTGTACTCAGAAGAAGTAGCGCAATGTGTTTTGGGGTGTATTTTTACATATACCCATATTGTATGTGAGAAATATCTCTGTAAATTACAACTTTTTACATTTTTTTATTCAAAGTTGTCAATTTACAGAGATATTTCTCTCACCCAGCATGGGTATATGTAAAAATACACCCCAAAACACATTGCCCTACTATTTCTGAGTACAGCGATACCACATGTGTGACACTTTTTTGCAGCCTAGGTGCGTAAAGGGGCCGAATGTCCAACGAGTACCTTTACGCTTTACAGGGTCGCTCACAATTTAGCCCCGCCCCAAAATGCCAGAAGAGTAAACACACCCTACAAATGACCCCATTTCGGAAAGTAGACACCCCAAGGTATTCACTGAGGGGCATAGTGAGTCCGTGGGAGATTTTATTTATTTTTTTGCCAGAAGTTAGCAGAAATGGAAACTTTATTTATTTATTTTTTTCCTCAGAAAGTGTCATTTTCCGCTAACTTGTGAAAAAAATAAAAAATCATACATAAACTCACCATGCCCCTCCGCGAATACTTTGGGGTGTCTTCTTTCAAAAATGGGGTCATTTGGGGGGTATTTATACTATCCTGGCATTCTAGCACCTCAAGAAACATGGCAGGTGCTCAGAAAGTCAGAGCTGCTTCAAAATGCGGAAATTCACATTTTTGTACCATAGTTTGTAAACGCTATAACTTTTGCGCAAACCAATAAATATACACTTATTGGATTTTTTTTTATCAAAGACATGTAGCACAATAAATTCTGACACAAACTTGTATAGAAATGTAATTATATTTGAACAATTTTACCTGAAAAATTTAAAAATACACTTTTTTTGAGAAAATTGCGGTCTATTTTGATTAATATCAGAAAAACGAAAAATCTCAGCAGCAATCAAATACCACCAAAAGAAAGTTGTATTTGTGAGAAGAAAAGGAGGTAAAATTCATTTGGGTGCCAAGTTGCATGACCGAGCAATAAACCGTTAAAGTTGTGAAGTGCCGATTTGTAAAAAAGGGTCTGGTCACTAGGGGGGTATAAACCTGTGGTCCTTAAGTGGTTAAATACTGAACCCCAGACTTATATTTACCGTACGTTGGTCAGGAACAAGTTAAAAGATCAATTACAGCAAACAAAGGACCTAGACCCCCCCACCCCTCAGAAATTAATTCTGCTTACAAAAATAATAATAATAAAATATTGGGCAGGTAAAAAATTAGTATATCGTAGAATAGGTAATTAATCACAATGCTCAGCATGCAGAAAAAGAATAATGATAGTAAATTTCCCATTCCATAAAGATTAAATGCATGTGCAAGAAAGGTCCAACGATCACTCCGACATACGTTTTGGCTGCCAAGCCTTTATCTGAAGGTAGCAATAATGTTATCCAGCCATATTTATAAGCCCACTGATCTAATTGGGGATACCCTGCTCTCTAGTGGTACACTCATCACGAGTCCCTTCCTGTTGGATTTTAGACCCAGCACTAGGGATGAGCGAATCCGAATTTCAAGATAAATGTGATTTGCCACTAAGCCGAATTTCCTCGTGTATTGCGGTAGCGAATCGATTTAACCTAAAACAGTTTAAAAACAATCAAAACAAAAAAAATACTTACCTGATCCATTTGCCTGCCGCCATCTTGCTTGAAGATCTCGGGCGAAAAGCAGTGCGCATTGATGTATGAAGTCACCACGCCAGCCGGCTTTTTGATGTTATCTCAGGCCGCGTGATATTTCACGCCAGACCTTCGAGCAAGATGGCGGCACCCGGCCCGCTGTGAGCAAATGGATAAGGAAAGTATTTGATTGTTTTTTTTTTTTTTTTACTTTAACACTCCTTTTTTTTTACTTTTTTGTATATCAGATGGCATGATCATGTATGAATGTTGCATCTGAAGGGTACAATAATAGGGGGAGCAGTGCAATCGCCGCTTCCTGTCATTGAACCCACTACTTGCAAAAAAATGTGCTTCGTGACAAAGTAATTCATCACGAATCAGATTTTTTAGTAAAATTCGGCGAAGCATCCGAGTCAAATTTTTCAAAACTTCACTCATCACTACCCTGCACCTAGAGACATCACAAACACATAACGCAGTGACACGTGCATGACGCTTTCACAGGGCGGCAGGTCAGAGTTCGAGAACATGCACACAAGAGCAGGACATTTGAATATCATTCCTTCAAATCAATTATACGGTATGCCAATTATCTTTCTAAAGTTGGGTTCACATCAACATTATGGATTGCAATTTTGTTTTCTGTTATAACATGGTTATAATGGAAAAAAAAGGAATCCTTAAGACGGAAGTCAAAAAGGAAGCCTTTAAGAGGCATTCCGTTTTGATCCTTCATAATACAAGTCTATGGGCAGCATTTCAGATCCGTTCTGGTTTCCATTATGTAGGAGTCCAGTTGTCATGACAGGCGTGCCGATCACATACGTGACGCACGGGGAGGGAAAAGGGAAGGCCCTGTCCAAGGGAGAGGGAAAGGTGGTGACCCCTCACTCACCTTGAGGCTGGCACCTGACTGCTCTGACGTCCCTAGACGGGTTCCTCACCCGTACGCCGATCACGTGCCTAAACCCTGGCTTTCCCTAAGATGAGCCCTACGTAGTGAATAGGGCGGTGGGAACACTAGTCCGCACCACTAACACTAAAGAAAAACACCAAGGAGAGGACAGACAATACAGACAAAACATATAATCCCAGGTGGGCGACAACTGCAGACAACAAAAGCCCAACAGGGATTTGGAGGGTAACGCTTTGGAACAACAACCAGGAATCTCAGCTACTCAGCTCCAGTGGGTCAGTATAGAAGTCCAGGCAGAAAGCTCTATATCTGGCAACCAGAGAAGTGGGAGAGGGGAATATAAGGAGGTTGGGAGTGCTGGACAAGAAACAGCTGAGGAGAAGAAGCTATGGATCCCTGAGTGAGCCAAAAAGGGTTGCAAGGCAAACCCAGAAAGTTACCATTAAGAAGCAGCGCGATCTTTATACATAGAGCGCGCAGTTACCCGCTGCGACTTCCTGACCCCGGGTATAACGGAGTCAGGCATGGCTCTTGACACCCTCGTGACAGTACCCCCCTCTCTACGAGGGGCCTCCGGACACTCAGGACTAGGTCTCTCAGGATGAGAGGCACGAAAAGCCCGAACTAACCTGTCGGCGTTTACCTCAGACGCTGGAACCAACATTCTTTCCTCGGGACCGTAACCCCTCCAATGCACCAGATATTGAAGAGAGCGGCGGACCCGTCGAGAATCAACAATTTTGGATATTTGGAACTCTAGATTACCATCCACAACAACAGGAGGGGGTGGCAACGGTGACGGTTCTAGAGGTGGTACATACTTCTTGAGTAACGACTTATGGAAGACGTTATGGATTTTAAAAGTCTGAGGTAGCTTCAGGCGAAAAGCCACGGGGTTAATGATGGCTACTATTTTGTAAGGGCCAATGAACCTAGGACCCAGTTTCCAAGAGGGAACCTTTAATTTAATATTCCTAGTAGATAACCACACATAGTCATTCACTCCTAGGTCCGGACCTGGCGACTGTCTCTTATCAGCCATGCCTTTATATTTACCTCCCATATTTTTCAAGTTAGCTTGCACCTTCTGCCATACAGAAGAAAGAGATGACGAAAACCGTTCCTCTTCAGGAACCCCAGAAGACCCCCCCTCTTTGAAAGTACAGAATTGGGGATGAAAACCATATGCACCAAGAAATGGTGACTTGCCAGTGGATTCCTGACGACGATTATTTATGGCAAACTCGGCTAACGGTAAATAAGATGACCACACCTCTTGGTTTTCAGACACAAAACACCTTAAATATGTCTCAAGGTTTTGGTTGGTATGCTCAGTCTGTCCATTCGACTGAGGATGGAAAGCTGAGGAAAAGGACAAGTGTACCCCCAAACAGGAACAAAAAGCTTTCCAAAACTTAGAAATAAACTGGGTTCCCCGATCCGAAACAACATCGGAAGGGACCCCGTGAAGCTTCACAATTTTACTGATGAATACCTGAGCAAGAGTCTTAGCATTAGGTAGTGCGGGTAACGCAATGAAGTGTACCATTTTGCTAAACCTGTCTACTACTACCAAGATAACAGTTTTACCCGCAGACAAAGGTAAGTCAGTGATAAAATCCATTGACAGATGTGTCCATGGCCTATTGGGAATGACAAGTGGCAATAAAGACCCTGCAGGACATGTATGAGAGACCTTCGCGCGTGCACAAGTAGAACAAGTAGACACAAAATCCATTACATCCTGACGCAACCTTGGCCACCAAAAACGACGAGACAATAGCTCCAAGGTTGCTTTACTACCCGGGTGCCCAGCAAGTGCCGAATTATGATGTTCCTTTAATAATTCGAGACGCAGGTTTAACGGTACAAACAATTTCTCTGAGGGGCAAGAGACCGGGACGTCCCCCTGGGCCTCTAACACCTTCCCCTCCAGAACAGAGTGTACAGCAGAGACAACCACTCCTCTTTGTAGAATCGTACCGGGTCACTCACATTACCCCCTCCAGGGAAACTACTAGATAATGCATCCGCCTTAGTATTTTTTGCCCCAGGACGATAGGTAATAAAAAAGTTAAACCTGGTAAAAAATAGCGACCACCTAGCTTGTCTAGGGGTGAGACGCTTAGCTGATTCGAGGTACAGAAGGTTTTTGTGGTCTGTAATCTAGGCAAGGACGCAGGCCCCCATCTTTCTTTTTAACTAAGAAAAACCCTGCAGCCACGGGTGAAGAAGAGGGTCTGATGTGTCCCTTAGCCAAGCTCTCGGAGATATAATCTTTCATGGCTTGTCTCTCGGGACCCGAAGGATTATATAACCTGGTCTTGGGTAATTTTGCACCGGGAATCAGTTTTTTTGTTTTTTTATAATAATATATTTTATTTTACAAATAGTAAATCTACAGTATTCCATTTTGGTGTCACAAAACAATAATAAAGTAGTACATAGTATCATCATATACTAAGTTTCCCTCTTATTTTTTAACCCCCCCTTCCCTCCCTCCAACCCCCTTTTTTTTCCGCGGAGCTACTGTCTTTACGCCTAGTATTATCATTTCAAGTTACCCCATATCCGCATCCAAGTTGCCTTTTTTTCCTGCTGTTTGGGCGAGGATGCATTCATATTGCTTAACCCTGTTCATCCGTTCCATCCACTCCTGAAAATTAGGGTATTCCGAAGTACCCCAATATTTAACAATTAATATTTTGGCCAGTGCAATACCCCGAAGCCAGAGTATCTGCTCAGTTTTATTTTTGTCTATCTCTGGGAATACACCCAGGATAACATAATTAATGCAAGCCTCGTATTTCATGGGGGAACTATCCCGCAATTTCCAAAATATTTTAGTCCAATACTCTTTTATCCCTGGGCATTCCCAAAGTAGATGTATATAGTCTCCTCTATCTTTACTGCATTTATAACAGTTCTGTTTCCTATCATTGTAAATAATATGTAAAAAGGCTGGTGTATAATAGAGACTGAGTATAATTTTCAAAAGAATCCATGCATGGGCAGGGGAGACCGTCGATCTTTTGATATTTCTGTACACAGCGTTCCACGGGATAGGTTCCCCATTCTGCAGGTCCTTTTCCCATTTAGCCTCACTTCTAAATGTAATTGTTTTAGTGTATTCAAATTTTAATTTTGCATAAATGTGTGATATGGAAGTGTTAAGAGTCATATCATAACAAAAATCTAAAAAGGTGTTCCTTACAATATTTAAATAATTCTTATTCTCCGTGTAGTGAATAGCGTGTCATAATTGTTCATATCTAAATTTATCAATAAATCCTAATGTAATATCTGGTAGGATTTTATTTAAAGGCTTAAGCTGTCCTATATGAAAAACTTGTGCAATAAGGCATATCCCATATTTTTCCCAATATTCAACATCACCCATTAACATAACTTGTGGTAGATGTGCATTCCCCCACAGTGGGGTGTACTGAACTGCCTGGGTTACTCCGACCATATATCTAAGTTGTTGCCAAATATACCCGAGCATCCTACCGAACGGGTTCATTATTATTTTCTTCTCCGTGGTGCCAGTTTCGAGAATGTGGAAATCAGGTTAACCGGGCAATCATAAGGACGATGAGGTGGCAACTTCTGGCAACTCTTTTCAGAAAAAATGTCCTCAAAGTCCGAAACAAATGTAGGTAAAGTAGCTATGGAAGCGACTAAGCAATTGCTATTTAAGCAGTTTTCTCTGCAATGCTCACTCCACTCCAATATCTCCCTGGCCTGCCAATCCACCACTGGATTGTGCGCTACCAACCAGGGAAGACCCAATACCACAGGAGTGGTAAGCCCCTCCAGAACATAACATGAAAGACACTCATTATGGTGGTCCCCTACCCGAAGGTGTAAGTTATGGACAATATGAGTGACGGGATGGATTGCCCCCTCTAAAAAGTGACGCCATTCTTCAAACGCTCGTTTAATAGCTAATAATTCCCTATTGCCAATATCATAGTTCTTTTCCGCTGCAGATAGTTTTTTGGAAAAGAAAACACAAGGACGCTATTTGCCAGGAGACAGACCCTGAGACAGTACAGCCCCCACTCCCACCTCTGACGCATCTACTTCAAAAATAAAAGGCTGAGAGACATCAGGTTTGATTAGTACAGGTGCCGAGGTAAACCTCTCTTTTAGAGAGGAAAAAGCAATTTTAGCGGCGTCAGACCATTTAGAAAAATCTGTCCCCTTCCTAGTCATGTCAGTAAGGGGTTTGACAATCACCGAATAATTTTTAATGAACTTTCTATAGAAATTTGCGAAGCCCAAGAACCGTTGCAGTGCTTTGAGGTTCTCAGGAAGATCCCAATCTAAAATTGCCTGGACCTTCCCAGGATCTATACGGAAACCTGAAGCAGATAATAAGTAACCTAGAAACTGTATTTCCTGAACGGCGAAGACACACTTTTCAATTTTCGCATATAATTTATTCGTCCGTAGGACCTGCAGTACCTGTCTGACATGCACCTCACGTGTTTTCAGTTCAGACGAATAAATTAAAATATCATCTAGGTATATCACCACAAACCTGCCGATAAGATGACTAAAAATTTCATTAACGAAATATTGGAAGACAGCAGGAGCATTGGTCAGACCGAAAGGCATGACTAGATTTTCATAATGCCCCTCAGGGGTGTTGAAAGCTGTCTTCCACTCATCCCCTTCCTTGATACGAATCAGATTGTAGGCCCCCCTAAGATCAAGTTTGGAGAACCACCTAGCACCCGCAATCTGATTAAACAGGTCAGGAATGAGAGGAAGGGGGTATGCGTCTCGGATGGTTATCCGGTTTAGTTCGCGGAAATCTAGGCTAGGACGCAGGCCCCCATCTTTCTTTTTAACTAAGAAAAACCCTGCAGCCACGGGTGAAGAAGAGGGTCTGATGTGTCCCTTAGCCAAGCTCTCGGAGATATAATCTTTCATGGCTTGTCTCTCGGGACCCGAAAGATTATATAACCTGGTCTTGGGTAATTTTGCACCGGGAATCAGGTTAACCGGGCAATCATAAGGACGATGAGGTGGCAACTTCTGGCAACCCTTTTCAGAAAAAACGTCCTCAAAGTCCGAAACAAATGTAGGTAGAGTAGCTATGGAAGCGACTAAGCAATTGCTATTTAAGCAGTTTTCTCTGCAATGCTCACTCCACTCCAATATCTCCCTGGCCTGCCAATCCACCACTGGATTGTGCGCTATCAACCAGGGAAGACCCAATACCACAGGAGTGGGAAGCCCCTCCAGAACATAACATGAAAGACACTCATTATGGTGGTCCCCTACCCGAAGGTGTAAGTTATGGACAATATGAGTGACGGGATGGATTGCCCCCTCTAAAAAGTGACGCCATTCTTCAAACGCTCGTTTAATTGCTAATAATTCCCTATTGCCAATATCATAGTTCTTTTCCGCTGCAGATAGTTTTTTGGAAAAGAAAACACAAGGACGCCATTTGCCAGGAGACAGACCCTGAGACAGTACAGCCCCCACTCCCACCTCTGACGCATCTACTTCAAAAATAAAAGGCTGAGAGACATCAGGTTTGATTAGTACAGGTACCGAGGTAAACCTCTCTTTTAGAGAGGAAAAAGCAATTTTAGCGGCATCAGACCATTTAGAAAAATCAGTCCCCTTCCTAGTCATGTCAGTAAGGGGTTTGACAATCACCGAATAATTTTTAATGAACTTTCTATAGAAATTTGCGAAGCCCAAGGACCGTTGCAGTGCTTTGAGGTTCTCAGGAAGATCCCAATCTAAAATTGCCTGGACCTTCCCAGGATCCATACGGAAACCTGAAGCAGATAATAAATAACCTAGAAACTGTATTTCCTGAACGGCGAAGACACACTTTTCAATTTTCGCATATAATTTATTCGTCCGTAGGACCTGCAGTACTTGTCTGACATGCACCTCATGTGTTTTCAGTTCAGACGAATAAATTAAAATATCATCTAGGTATATCACCACAAACCTGCCAATAAGATGACTAAAAATGTCATTAACAAAATATTGGAAGACAGCAGGAGCATTGGTCAGACCGAAAGGCATGACTAGATTTTCATAATGCCCCTCAGGGGTGTTGAAAGCTGTCTTCCACTCATCCCCTTCCTTGATACGAATAAGATTGTAGGCCCCCCTAAGATCAAGTTTGGAGAACCACCTAGCACCTGCAATCTGATTAAACAGGTCAGGAATGAGAGGAAAGGGGTATGGGTCTCGGATGGTTATCCGGTTTAGTTCGCAGAAATCTAGGCAAGGACGCAGGCCCCCATCTTTCTTTTTAACTAAGAAAAACCCTGCAGCCACGGGTGAAGAAGAGGGTCTGATGTGTCCCTTAGCCAAGCTCTCGGAGATATAATCTTTCATGGCTTGTCTCTCGGGACCCGAAAGATTATATAACCTGGTCTTGGGTAATTTTGCACCGGGAATCAGGTTAACCGGGCAATCATAAGGACGATGAGGTGGCAACTTCTGGCAACCCTTTTCAGGAAAAACGTCCTCAAAGTCCGAAACAAATGTAGGTAGAGTAACTATGGAAGCGACTAAGCAATTGCTATTTAAGCAGTTTTCTCTGCAATGCTCACTCCACTCCAATATCTCCCTGGCCTGCCAATCCACCACTGGATTGTGCGCTACCAACCAGGGAAGACCCAATACCACAGGAGTGGGAAGCCCCTCCAGAACATAACATGAAAGACACTCATTATGGTGGTCCCCTACCCGAAGGTGTAAGTTATGGACAATATGAGTGAGGTTTCTCTGAGACAGAGGAGCAGAATCAATAGCGAATATGGGAATAGGTCTCTGTAGCAGACAGAGAGACAAACTTATAGTTGGGCAAAATGGGCATCTATCAAATTTACCCCTGCTCCACTGTCTAGAAAGAAAGAAATAGTCTCCTTCTTAACACCAAAAATCACAGCTGCTGGCAACACAATTTGAGATGTGCGAATGGAGGAAAAGTATACCCCCTGGCTGACATACTCCACACAGCCTGGGGTAAGTAGTTCCGACGGTCTTTTGTTTTTTAGAAAGGAAGGACAGACATTAATGAAATGACCCCTCCCCCCACAGAAAAAACAAACTCCACGCCTACGGCGAGCCTCAGGAGGACGGACCTGAGGAGTAGTTCCTCCTAGCTGCATAGGCTCTTCTAGGTCCGTACAGACTAACTGCTGCTTCGGAGGGGTTACCAATTGCTCAGGACCTTTCAATCTGTCCCTAAGACGTCTATCTATTCTGATAGAAAGGGACATAACAGCATCCAGGGAAAAGGGGGTCTCATACAGCGCAAGCGCATTCTTAACCCTTTCGGATAACCCAGAGCAGAACTGACTCCTGAGAGCCGGGTCGTTCCACTGGGTATCCGTAGCCCACCTACGAAACTCTGAGCAATACTCCTCTGCTGGCCGCTCTCCCTGTAGTAGTCTCCGTAATTTCGACTCAGCCAGGGCGACTCGGTCAGGGTCATCATATATGAGACCCAAGGCCCCAAAAAAATCATCCACTGACCGGAGAGCCTGGGAATCAGTGGGTAAAGAGAACGCCCAGGATTGCGGGTCCCCCTGAAGCAGGGAAGTAACAATCCCCACCTGCTGTTCCTCATTACCAGAGGCGTGCGGGCGCAGCTTAAAATATAATTTACAGGCCTCACGGAACGTCACAAATTTTTCCCTTCCCCCAGAAAATCTGTCAGGAAGAACAACCTTGGGTTCCGCAGCAACCTGGTTACCCATAGCAACCGCTGGGCTTGCGGTCTGCTGCAATTGCTGCTGTTGCTGGAGGACCGACACCCTCAATCCTGCCACCTCCAAAGACAGGCCTTGAAGTTGTTTTGTCAAAGCAGCAATAGGATCCGTGCTGGATTCTAGATAGGCAGAAAGAAAAAGTATTTTTTTTTTTTTTCTCTACCTACAAAAAATAAGGGCCAGATATAATGTCATGACCGGCGTGCCGATCACATACGTGACGCACGGGGAGGGAAAAGGGAAGGCCCTGTCCAAGGGAGAGGGAAAGGTGGTGACCCCTAACTCACCTTGAGGCTGGCACCTGACTGCCCTGACGTCCCTAGACGGGTTCCTCACCCGTACGCCGATCACGTGCCTAAACCCTGGCTTTCCCTAAGATGAGCCCTACGTAGTGAATAGGGCGGTGGGAACACTAGTCCGCACCACTAACACTAAAGGAAAACACCAAGGAGAGGACAGACAATACAGACAAAACATATAATCCCAGGTGGGCGACAACTGCAGACAACAAAAGCCCAACAGGGATCCGGAGGGTAACGCTCTGGAACAACAACCAGGAATCTCAGCTACTCAGCTCCAGTGGGTCAGTATATAAGTCCAGGCAGGAAGCTCTATATCTGGCAACCAGAGAAGTGAGAGAGGGTAATATGAGGAGGTTGGGAGTGCTGGACAAGAAACAGCTGAGGAGAAGAAGCTACGAATCCCTGAGTGAGCCAAAAAGGGTTGCAAGGTAAACCCAGAAAGTTACCATTAAGAAGCAGCGCGATCTTTATACATAGAGAGCGCAGCCACCTGCTGCAACTTCCTGACCCCAGGTATAACGGAGTCAGGCGTGGCTCTTGACACCCTCGTGAGAACCAGTCCTGCATAAAGGAAACCAGGATGGATCCGTTGTGCTGCCCAGAGACTTGCATTATGACGGAATGCAAAACGGAAGCCTTTAAAAGGCATTCCGTTTTGCTTTCTGTCATAATAGAAGTCTATGGGAATCATAACGAACCTATCTGGTTCCCGTTGTGCAGAAAGCAAAAAAACAGTCTGTCAACAGGACTTTGTCTTACGTCTTGCATAAAAGGAACCAGACAGATCTGTTATGCTGCCGATAGACTTCTATTATGATAGATCAAAACGGAATGCCTCTTAAAGGCTTCCATTTTGACTTCCGGCTTATGGATTCCATTATAATCATGTTATAACGGAAAACAAAAATGGAATCAATAACACTCATGTGAGCCCACCCAAACAGAAGTAAGATAAGCTAATTTGCATTTAAATATTAATTTAAATATTTATTTCCCACAAACCCAAAGAAGAGTTGCCTGGCCTACAATAATACTCATGCGTACTAGGCGCTCTCCATAATTAGAACAAATACTAATCCCACAATGCACTCTCTCTCCTGTTTGGCTGTCTCTTTCAGTGTGTCTCTCCCTCTCTTTGTCTCTCTTTCTCCTCAACATTCTCTTTGAACAGTTTCAGTGTAGCTCTCGTCTTTCACCTACTATCCACCAATACATCAATAAAAGCAGCACAGACATAGCTAAGTAAACTGCAATGCGTGGATGCATTTTTTGAAATGAAGCCATATTGACTGTTGTGAAAGAAGTGTAAGCACTTGCCAACCAATAGTCAGTTTGGAGAAAATGCTCTATATTTTTTTTTCAAACACAGAGGATGACCTCTGTTAACTATATAACGAGCAATCGCTGTCTAACATAACACTGATGATCTAGTGGAGCAAGCATAACATACTTTGCTGCTATCAAAGATGACTCTTACCTTGGTTGAATCCCTTCTTCTGACCCTGATTATTTTAGCACTCATCTACTCTACATGGAATTCTTTATACCGAAGACGTAACTTGCCTCCAGGACCAACACCATTACCCATTGTTGGAAATGTCTTCCACATTAAGAGAGGAGAGATGGTCAAATCATTGATGGAGGTTGGTTTTGAAGAATAAGATCTAAAAAATAGATGGACTATGTAGGCTGTGACTACACCTAGACATTTTGCAGCACGTTCAATTGATTTTATCTATCGAGTAGCAGCAGCAGTCAAAAGGAATAAATTGATTTGCATGTAGAATCAATCAAATTTTCCATAGCTTTAAATAGTTAGTGGGCTGAAAAAGACCATCAAGTAAAACCTGGTATATTGGCAAACCCCAGTTAACCCATAGGAAGTCGCTTAAATGGCATAGATCAATTTGTCAGACAAATATAAACCACCACAGGATTCTCTTATCTGGGGCAAATACTTGTCATTTTGAAAACTATTCTTCATAACTAAGATGTATCATAACTGTTATAAAGCTGGTTCAATTGACTTTCATTGAACTTTTCTCCAGTTCTCTGATATCTTTTATGGACTGGATTGAATATTTGAGGAACGCTCACACCAAAGATTTATGAAGAGTTGTTAAATATATATATATATTTTTTCTTTACAAGCCACGTACTTTTTAACATCAGTCTTATATTTTGTTAGCTTTTAATGCAGAAGACCGGCATTGCATACTGTAGTTAAGTTTTGTTAATTACAATCTTTTCTTTTTTAAGACTCACCCAATAGAAGTCCAACTTATAACCACAATCATTATTTCTTCTGGCAGTACATATAGTGGCCAGTTTATTCTGAGCGCCCACTTAATACTATGTTGGGGCATCTTTTTTCCACGTCCATACATTATGTCCAGCATTTTATGGCACTTTGAGAACCTGGGACAGGATCCCTTATCTGTTGTGTATGTTCTACGCCCGTTTACCTGTACAAGTCTAGAAACTCTATTCTCAGCCCCAGCATCTAATAACAAATTACTAGCACAGTTATTACATTCTGTCCCAGTCTTTGTCCACCTTCTGAAAACTTTCACAAAAGCTGCTCTTGAACAATTCACCAGTGCAGCTTTCTAGCTCATAATCTCAAAAGTCATTTCTATGGAGATGGGCATGCTTCAATGTGAAATCGGTTGCCCATGGGATAGTATTTTTCCATGAAATTCCCCTAGCTGTCCTTCTCGGATAACGGAGAACACAAAATGAAACATAGTCATCATCCTTCTATTTTGCAGGGTCTGCAAGTATTCTTTAGATGTTGTTACCCCGCCAGTAGATTTAATAGACAAAAGTCAAAAGTTTGTCTATGCCTTTCAACAGAAAAGTGCCTGCCACATCTATACAATTAGAAGGGTTTCACCAAAAATGCTATTTATGAGACACCAGAAGACTGTGATGACAACTTTTTTTGATTAATGGAGGGGATGGCAAATATAACTATTTTTACTAGTTCCTCTACTTTTAATATAAGAAACATGGTGGTAAAGAATGGAATGTTCAACTAAAAATGACTCATCTTGACATGAAGTAATGTGCCAATGTTAATAAATCTTTACTCGCACAGAGTCAGAGCCAGATTAAGGGCTCAGGGTACAATAGTAGACAACACCATCTGCAGCAGAGCTATTTTACTGTTGGACTTAATCATTTCTTGCAGCAATAAAACAAATAACCTCTAAGTTCAGTTTTAGCACAGGATTTACTAAAGGAAAGGGCGAATCTTTATATCTTTAAAGGGTTTCTACCACCAGAAATACCGTTATGTAGCTGACTGACATTGGAGATGCGCTAATGTCAGCACTACATAACAGTATGTTTCTAACATTAGTCCCTGCAGCCGTTTTTGTTAAAAAAGCACTTTTATTATATACTAATGAGCCTCTAGGTGCTATGTGGGCGTAAAATCAGCACCTAGAGGCTCCGTCCACTCACCCATTATCCCGCCCAGGTCCAGTGTTATGCCCGCCCAGCTCCTCTTGATTGATGCCACTGTTCCCTGCATCGTTGGCGAAATCCCACGCCTGCGCCTTTCACTTCTGTCTTCGGCGCAGGCGCAGTGAGTGAAGGCCGTTCTCCTGATGCCGGCTTCCTCACTGTGACGCCTGCGCCGAAGACAGAAGTGAACGGCGCAGCCGCGGGATTTCGCCAACGATGCAGGGAATAGTGGCATCAATCAAGAGGAGCTGGGCGGGCATAACACTGGACCTGGGCGGGATAATGGGTGAGTGGACGGAGCCTCTAGGTGCTGATTTTACACCCACATAGCACCTAGAGGCTCATTAGCATATAATGAAAGTGCTTTTTTAACAAAAACGGCTGTAGGGACTAATGTTAGAAACATACTGTTATGTAGTGCTGACATTAGCGCATCGCTATATCAGTCAGCTACATAACGGTATTTCTGGTGGTAGAAACCCTTTAAAACATTGTGTATTTTTTTTTAAGGCAAGGTAAACTTTTAATTGCACAAACAGTATAAGTTAAATATAATGTGTAGTATTGAGCTAATCGAAGGTAACAAAGCAGAATTTGATACAAATTTCAGGAAAAATCCGTATTTCTTGGTGCTTCGTGGTAACAAATCAAATTTTCCAGAAATAGCGGTAAAAAAACAAACAAAAACATACTCACCTCAACCATTTGTTTGTGGAGAGGCCATTGCCGTCATCTTGATTGATGAAAGCGAGCCAAATTTAGCATGCGTTGCCGTCAATACTTATTAAATGTATGAGGCGAGTTTGTATTTTTTTTTAACCCCTGTTTAACTCTAAAAGGCTTCAATGTGACTCTCAGATCAGTCTGTGTTGAACAAAGTATCTGAGAGGTTCAATGATGGGGGTGGGGGGGGAAGGGGGGGGCACAGCCACCTTTCCTTATCATTACTCCCGTTACATACAATGAAAAGCAATTCGTGACTAAATACTTCGTAATAATTTCTAATTTCTTGAAAACTCCGATCATCACTAATAATGTGCAATTCGTTCACCCTAGCTTCAAAAATAAAAAAAGGAAGGAGAAGTGCACTAGCAATAGTCTCCTAGCAGTACACTCAAGAGGAAAAGGACAGAGCTGTATTGAACAAGATAGCTGGCTCCCAAAGCATGTGAAGACCATGTAAAGAGAGTCACCATGCAGTAGACAGATACTCATATATAAGATAGAAAGAAATATAAATAACATGAAAATAAATGCAAAGCAAACACACAATACAGTAGGTTATGTGCAGGGAACAACACAGAATAAAATCAGATGTTAAAATACTGTAAGCCGATAACATGGGCTGCTGAACTCTGGCCACAAATGCATAGATTCCATATGGTATTGTCCGGTAAGTGTTGTAGGTGTTATTTAGCCCTAAAATTAATTAAATGGACCCAGTTTAAATAACTGACAACCATTTTAGGAATAAAGTAGCTTTGTAATCATAGATGATAGTTCATAAATGTTATTGTATAATCGATATGTGGCTTTGGAGGTAATCCATAGCTCACCCGCCAAAGTGAATGTCACTTGACAATATATACTCACTGTTCACTAGAGAAGGCTTTGTGGTTCGCCCGGTGGTCGTTTCGCGGCGAACTTTGCTCATTCGCGGTTCGCCGAACATGCAAACATATGGCGATGTCCCCCTGCGCCATATTCTTTTACATTGTGAAGAACTGTGACCCATGACACATCCATCAGGTGGTACAAGACAGCCAATCGAGACGTTTCAGCACATGGACATACCCCCTACCTTATAAATAATCCTGATAGGGCCACAAAAGTCCTTTTAAGGACTGGTATAGGTGTGCTATCGATAGGTGTGACATATTGAGGGGTGTAATATACTTATTATATACTTTCTAACATAGAAAGTATATTATAGTGCATTTGTATTGTTTTGTTATATTGTTATATTAATTATCACATCCACACTTGTTACCTTGTGTAGGATGTCTATTGTGGTACTTGTGGTTCGCCGCGGGCATCCTCCATTGTATGCATTTTGCTGGGGATTGCCATTAGCAACGGGCCACAAGTGCAGGATTTGCTCCCCTATATATATGCACAACTGCATGTGGGTTTGAGCAGCTCCTGCTAATGCCAACCTGTCTTCTTAGTTTGCATTTGTATTGTGCAGCAGTTGTGTTTGTTTCTGCTGTAATACTGCAGCTATACAGAGGGGCAAACGCTCTTGGAACAAATAATTTCAACTGGTGTGATATACCAGTTGCCCCCCCAAAAAACTGATTGAGACAGGGGTGTGATATACCATTAATGTACTTTCTATATAGTGCATTTGGGTAGTGCAGCATTTGTTTGCGGTTCTGCTGCGTTACCGCAGCTACACATAGTGACAAACGCTCTAGGAACAAATAATTTCTACTGGTGTGATATACCAGTTGTCCCCCCAAAAAAACCTGATTGAGGCAGGGGTGTGATATACCTTCTTCCACAAATACTGCTCTTCTATAGGGACTTTTGTCACAGGGTAATTTTGAAAATGACAGGCAGAGGCAGGCTATTTCGCCACCGTGGTAGGGGTCGGGCAGGTGTACCAGGCCGGAGCCTAAGTGGCAAGTTGCAGAAGGTGCATGCGATTACGTCAAAGAAAGCACCAGAGTTGGTTGAGTGGCTCACTCAGCCTTCCGTTTCTGCACCCTCCTCATCCTCTCTATTTGCACCCTCTATACTCTATGCTGTGTGCCCCTCCAAAGACACCAACACCAATACCATATCCCCTCCGCTCGAGTCAGAGGAATTATTTTTCCATCCATTCCAAGAACTTACCGATGCGCAGCCATTCTTGGCATTGGATCAGGAAGAGGAGGTATCAATGGTCGCCACCCAGCAGTCTGACGACAGTACCCAGATCAGCCAAAGGAGGGTGGTAACTGCTGTTGCTGCCTACTCCGAGATCTCTAATGTCAGTGGTGGTGAAGGTGACAATGATGACATGTCGATGGAAGTCAAATGGGTGCCCACTAGGGTTGAGCGACCCCGAACTATAAAGTTCGGGTTTGTACCGAACTTTAGGATTTTTGGACCCCGGACCCAAACCCGAACATTTCAGTAAAAGTTTGGGTTCCGCGCTTTCTTGGTGCTTTTTGAAAGGCTGCAGAGCAGCAAATCAGCAAGTGTTTAACTCTGTGCCCTTAGAAGCCATCAAAGCCATGCCTACTAATGGCATGGCTGTGATTGGCCAGTGTAGCATGTGACCCAGCCTCTATATAAGCTGGAGTCACGTAGCGCTGCACGTCACTCTGCTGTGCTTAGTGTAGGGAGAGGATGCTGCTGGTGATTTCAGGGAGAGAATAGGAGAGAATCTTTGCTCAAAACGTGAATCTAACTCAGCAATCTACATACATTGTGTTGTGTGGGTGCAGGGCACAATTTATTTATCCTGCCCTGAGCCCAGTGACCGAAAAAAAACAACTTTTATACCTCAGTTAGGTAAGCAGCGGCGGCGGCCATTTTATGCAAGCTCGCTGCATCAGCACTGCATTTGAGCTTTTGGGACATTGAAATCCAAGCACAAATAATCAGTTTGTAAAAAAAAAAATCAAAATTTTTTGGGCAATTTACAACATCTGGTGCATTTGCAGGCTTAGTCAGTGTGCAATTTAAGCTTGAAATACAGCCATAATTTTCTAGGGTTTTTAAAAACACAATTTTTGCCAAAAAAACACTATTTTCCAGATCTGTAAGTGTTAAATTCAAGTTTAATATATACAGCTTTCATATTCTTTTACCAAAAAAACACTTTTTTGGCAATATACAACATCTGGATTAGTGAGTGTGCAATTTAAGCTAGAAATACAGCCATTATTTTCTGGGTTTTAAAAAACACACTTTTTTGCCAAAAAACGGTATTTTCCTGATCTGCAAGTGTTAAATTAAAGATTAATATATACAGCTTTCATATTCTGTTACAAAAAAAACCACTTTTTTGGCAATATACAACATCTGGATTAGTCAGTGTGCAATTTAAGCTAGAAATACAGCCTTCATTTTTGGGGTTTTTAAAAACACACTTTTTTGCCAGATTCCACAATTTTTCTGGTCTTGCAGCATCAACACATGTAAACTTCCAGGGTTATATACTGCTGTCAAATTCAGTTATTAAACAAACACCCGTTTGGGCAAAAAAAGTTTAGTTGGCAGCCTTTGCTGCAGATGCAATTGTGAGATACACCCTTTAATTACAGGGGTTCTATTCAGATATTTAAAATACCGCCATTTGGTGCACAAATCTTTAATTGCGGTCTAGTGTGGGTCAGGCCGTGTGAGAAACACCCTGTATATACAGGGCTTACATTCTTCTATTAATGAAACACCCTTTTTGGGGCAAAATACACAATTGTTGCGCCCTTGCAGCATCAAGACGTTTGAAATTCCCTTTAAATACAGGGGTTTTATTCAGGTATTTGAAACACAGCTATTTTTGGCAAACAAATTTAATTGAGGCCTAGTCTGGTTCAGGGCGTGTGAGATACAACCTTTAAATACAGGGCTTCTATTCAGGTATTTGAAATACAGCCATTTTGGGCAAACAAATTTAATTGAGGCCTAGTCTGGTTCAGGGCGTGTGAGATACACCCTGTACATACTGTCATTCTATTCTACTATTAATTAAACACACATTTAGGGCAAGATCCTAAATTCTAGAAAAATGAGGAGAGCGTCAAATAAGGGACGTGGCCCAGGTCGTGGTGCTGCTGGTGGAGCTCCTGTTGCAGGGAGAGGTTGTGGTTGATCTGTGCCAGCTACACGCACAAGTGAAACCCCTTCCTCAGGTGCGAGTAGGCGACAGAACCTGCAGCGGTATTCGGTCGGGCCTAATGCGGCTCTACGAATGGTGAGGCATGAACAAGTACAGGCAATAGTAGATTGGGTTGCTGACAGTGGCTTCAGTTCCTTCACATTGTCTTCCACCCAGTCTCATGCTGAAAGACAGTCGGCACCTGCAGCCGATGTCCATCAGTTTTTCACCTCACCCCCTTGCAAATCAGCCAAGCAGTCTGAGCCCCAAGTCATGCAACAGTCTCTTCTGCCTTTTGATGACTCTGTTAGCAGAATTTCCCAGGGCCATCCACCGAGCCCTTCCCCAGAAGTGGAAGAGATTGAGTGCACCGATGCCCAACCACTTCTTTCAAGATGAGTACATGGGAGGACCAACGCAGCACATCTCGGATGATGACGAAACACAGGTGCCAACTGCTGGGGCTTTCAAAAGTGTGCAGACAGACAAGGAGGGCAGGGGTGAAGACTGGGTGGAAGATGTGGAGGACTATGAGGTCCTCGACCCCACACGGAATCAAGGTCATGTGAGTGACCTATATAGTTCGGAGGAAGAGGCGGTGGTCGCACAGAGCCACCAGCTCAGCAGAAGAGGGAGCAGCGTGCAAAAGCAGAGCGGCCGTCCTCTAGACAGTACGCTTGCTACTGCCCACCGCAGCAAGGGACCAAGCACACCAAAGCCAGCTCCAAGCAGTTCCCTGGCGTGGCAGTTCTTCAGACAATGTGCTGACTACAAGAAACGAGTGGTTTGCACACTGTGCAATCAGAGCCTGAAGCGAGGCCTAAACGTTCCCAACCTGAGCACAACCTGCATGACCAGGCATTTAAGTGCAAAGCACGAGTGGAGTAGACAGCTTAAAAACTAAGAAAGGTCTCTAGCTCCTCCTGCTTCTGCTGCAGTCTCGGCCTCTTCATCCACCTCTGGAGGGACAGTGCCACCTGCTACCCCGCAAACAGAGGATCTTCCAGCAACACCACCACCTGGGTCACCAAGCATCTCCACAATGTCCCACGGAAGCATTCAGATCTCCATCTCCCAAACGCTGGAGAGGAAGAGGAAGTACCCCCTACCCACCGGCGATCACTAGCCCTGAATGCCAGCATTTCTAAATTACTGGCCTTTGAAATGCTGTCATTCCGTCTGGTGCAGACAGATAGTTTTAAAGGCCTTATGGTGGTGGCTGTCCCACAGTACGTCGTGCCCAACCGCCACTACTTTTCCAGGCGAGCCATCCCTTCCCTGCACAACCAAGTAGGGGACAAAATCAGGTGTGCACTGCGCAACACCATCTGTGGCAAGGTGCACCTCACTACGGATATGTGGACCAGTAAGCATGGTCATGGACATTATATCTCCATAACAGCACACTGGGTAAATGCAGTGGCGTCTGGGCCTGAGGCGGATAGCAGTTTGGCGCATGCCCTACCACCACCGAGGATTGCAGGCGCTTCAGTTTGCCTCCTGTTGCTTCCTCCTCCTACTCTGCTTCCTCATCCTCTACCAGCTCCTCATCCGGTCAGCGCAACACCTTCACTACCAACTTTAGCACAGCCAGCGGTAAACGACAGCAGGCAGTTTTAAAACTTATCTGTTTGGGGGACAAACCCCACACCGCGCAGAAGCTGTGGACGGGCCTTGAACAACAGACCGATGAGTGATTGGTGCCAGTGAGCCTCAAGCCCGGCCTGGTAGTGTGCGATAATGGGCAAAATCTCATAGCAGCTCTGGGACTAGCCAGTTTGACGCACATCCCTTGCCTGGCGCATGTGCTGAATTTGGTGGTGCAGAGATTTTGTAAAGTTACCTCGATATGTCAGAGCTGCTGCATAAAGTGCAGGCCATCTGTGCGCACTTTCGGCGTTCTCACCCTGCTGCTGCTTGCCTGTCAGCGCTGCAGTGTAACTTCGGCCTTCCTGCTCACCGCCTCATATGCGACGTGCCCACAAGGTGGAACTCCACCTTGCACATGCTGGCCAGACTGTGCAAGCAGCAGCAGCAGGCCATAGTGGAGTTTCAGCTGCAACACGCACGGGTGAGTCTCTCGGCGGAACAGCACCACTTCACCACCAATGACTGGGCCTCCATGCGAGACCTGTGTTCCTTGTTGCGCTATTTCGAGTACTCAACCAACATGGCCAGTGCCGATAACGCCGTTCTCAGCGTAACTATCCCACTTTTATGCCTCCTTAAAAAAACGCTGCTTGTGATGATGGAAGAGGATGTGGCACAGGAGGAGGAGGAGGAAGAGGGATCATTTCGTAGGGTTTCCGGCCAGTCATTCCCAAGTGGCTCCGGGGGTGGGTTCCTGCACCCACAAACGCCAGGTACACAATTGTCCAGCCAGGGAACAGTTCTGGAGGATGACGAGGTGGAGGATGAGGAGGAGGAGATGGAGGAGGAGGAACCATGTTCACAGCAGGGTGGCATCGAGACCAGCTCCTGGCCATCACTGGTGCGTGGGGGGATATAGGGGACACAGACGATACACCTCCCACAGAGGACAGCTTTTCGTTTCCTCTGGGCAGCCTGGCACACATGAGCGATTACATGCTGTAGTGTCTCCGCAATGACCGCCAAGTTGTCCACATTCTAACTTGTGCTGATTACTGGGTGGCCATGCTACTGGATCCCTGTTACAAGGACAACGTACCATCCTTAATTCCGTCACTGGAGCGTGATCGTAAGATGCGCGAGTGCAACTGCACGGTGGTAGACGCGCTGCTGGTGGCATTTCCACCTGACAGCGGGGGCACAGTGGAAGCACAAGGCGAAGGCAGAGGATGAGGAAGAGGTCGCCAACGCAGCTGGGGCACCACCAGCACCTCAGAAGGCAAGGTTAGCATGGCTGAAATGTGGAAAAGCTTTGTCAGCATGCCACAACAACCAGCACCACCAGCTGATATGGAACGTCTTAGCAGGAGGCAGCATTTCACCAACATGGTGGAGCAGTATGTGTGCACACGCCTACACGTACTGAATGATGGGTCTGCCCCCTTCAACTTCTGGGAGATGCTGGCCTGCCCTGCAGCCAGTGTATTATCTGAACATGTGTTTAGCACGACAAGGGGGCATCATCATAGACAAGCGCAGCCGCCTGTCCACAGCCAATTGTCTGTTACATTTTTTGGTGAAATTCACAAATTTTTGGGTGTAATAAACCCCTCCTCTACCTAGTTGACAGCTTAATAAATTTCAATAATTTTTCTGTTACATTCTTGGGTTGACATTATACAATTTTAGACGTGAATAAATCCCTGCTCTGAATAGGTGACAGGGAATGCAATTTCAGAAATTCTTCTTTATTTGATGCGCGCCACCTCCTTTGATTCAATGCTTAAACTTTAACAAATTGTACCACATTTGCGCATCAATAATTTGTCCCACATTTCCGCTTTACTCTTTTTGCCCACATTTGGGCTTCTGTATTTTGTACCACATTTGCGCTTCAATACTTTGTCCCACATTTCTACTTTACTCTTTTGGCCCACATTTGGGCTTCAGTTTTTGTACCACATTTGCGCTTTAACAGCTTTTCCCACATTTCCGCTTTACTCTTCTGGCCCACATTTGGGCTTCTGTAATTTGTCCAAAATTTTTGCCTCAATAGTTTTTCCCATAATTCCGCTTTACTCTTCTGGCCCACATTTGGGCTTCTGTAATTTGTCCAAAATTTTAACCTCAATAATTTTTCCCATAATTCTGCTTTACTCTTCTGGTATGAATCACAGAAAAACAGATATGCCACTGACTATACTAGCTAGTCATACAAGCAGATATTAAAGGTGAGACTTTTGCCAATATACTCCTGTCAGGAACACATAGGAGCCCATCATGCACCACGTCACGGTCTCTCAGCATGGCAAGGGTCCTACCACTACGCTAACTATGGTCTGAACACGGTCTGAAGGTGATGAAATCCAGCTCACAGCCAAGCTTCCACACAACCGCATAGCAGGACAACTAATGCAATGTGAATAAAGCAGGACTGTAAGCCACACCCATATCAGACCGTGTGATGGAGGCTACCAGGTGCAAAAGAATGTTTAAATGCCAGGTAAAGGCACATTCAATACATATACAACAAAATCACTGAAATATAGTGGCAAATATGGGGAAACTGCTCAAAACCCCAAACACTGTAGCGTGTTTCTCTTCTGGCCCACATTTGGGCTTCTGTAATTTGTCCCACATTTGCAATTTAACAGCTTTTACAACATTTCCGCTCGATCCCCAAAAAAATTTATAAATTTATCTCCCTTAAATTTGGTCTCTTTTTCTCACGCTCCTTCTCCGGCGTGGAACCCTGATTCTCTGCCAATCGTGATCACCATGGTAGGCGCAGAAAAGAACATCGAAAGTTGATAGAGCAGATATTAAATTGGATCGTGAACATCACGGAGACGTGCATACACAAAATGACTGACAGGAGTCAGCCCCTGCAACTTCTAGGTCTCCAAATTGGGCACATGGCCTGAGCTTGCCCTTTACCCCTTGGAGGTGCCGGCCTGCCAGCGAGTGTATTGTCTGAATGTGTGTTTAGCACGACTGGAGGGGGTTATCACAGGTTGTATTTCCTAATGTTTTGAGGTGTACCCTAATTTAAAAAAATACAAATAAATTCAAGACCAAAAAGCAGTGTAGGCTACATCCTCTTCCTCCACCGCCGATTCCACCTACACCGCCACATCCACCGCCTCCTCAACCTCCTACTCCATATGGACCTCATCCTCCTAGATCAAGATTATAATTTTTTAATTTTTACGTATTTTATGTTATTTAAAGTAATTTCCCTATCCACATTAGTTTGCAGAGCACTTGCCATGCTCTTAACCACATTTTGATGCCATTTGCAGCCCTCTAGCCCTTTCCATGAGATTTTTTACAGCCATTTTAGTGCTCAAAGTTCGGGTCCCCATTGACTTCAAGGACTTCGGGTCCCGAACTCGAACTTTTTTCCAAAGTTCGGCCTAACCTGTCGAACCTGAACATCCAGGTGTCCGCTCAACTCTAGTGCCCACAAGAGAAGAATAAGAGGGGAGTTTAAAGGGAGAGATGGAGCTGTAGATAAGGAGGAGAAGCAGCCAGAACTTACAGTGCACAGGAGGCAAAAAGTAGGCTGCTGATGTATCTAGAACGAGCCATCCTGCATGCACGGTCACATCTTGCGCTCACAGGTCGCCAGCACATGGCTCCGCAGTGTGTGTTTTTTTTAACATGTCCGCTGTTGACAATAGTGTTGCCATCTGCAGCCTGTGCTGTCAAAGCACAAGTCGCGGTAAGCCCAACACACTCACCTAGGGATGTCCACCTTAAGAAGACATCTGGCCTTCCATCTCCAAGCCCAGTGGGAGCAATGCTGTTACAACCCACATCACAATGCTGTTACAACCGGCGCTTCATGTCCTGCCTCTTCTCTTCTCCTCTTTCCTCACGTTTCCTCCACTCCACCATCCACTGTGTCGTAGTAGCGTTCATCTGGAAAAAGGCAGGCCCAAATGTTCAAGCTTAAAAAGATCATGATGCCGGATAACACTCTTGCCCAACGGCTGACTGACAGCTTGTCGGAACTGCTAGTCTGCCAACTACCGTCATATACAGTTGCAAGAAAAAGTATGTTAACCCTTTGGAATGATATGGATTTCTGCACAAATTGATCATAAAATGTGATCTGATCTTCATCTGTCACAACAATAGACAATCACAGTCTGCTTAAACTAATAACACACAAAGAATTAAATGTTACTATGTTTTTATTGAACACACCATGTAAACATTCACAGTGCAGGTGGAAAAAGTATGTGAACCCCAAGACTAATGGAATCTCCAAGAGCTAATTGGAGTGAGGTGTCAGCCAACTGGAGTCCAATCAATGAGATGAGATTGGAGGTTACAGCTGCCCTGCCCTATAAAAACACACACCAGTTCTGGGTTTGCTTTTCACAAGAAGCATTGCCTGATGTGAATGATGCCTCACACAAAAGAGCTCTCAGAAGACATACAATTAAGAATTGTTGACTTGCATAAAGCTGGAAAGGGTTATAAAAGTATCTCCAAAAGCCTTAATGTTCATCAGTCGAAGGTAAGACAAATTGTCTATAAATGGAGAAAGTTCAGCACTGCTGCTACTCTCCCTAGGAGTGGCCGTCCTGTAAAGTTGACTGCAAGAGCACAGTGCAGACTGCTCAAGGAGGTGAAGAAGAATCCTAGAATGTCAGCTAAAGACTTACAAAAGTCTCTGGCATATGCTAGCATCCCTGTTAGCGAAACAACGATACGTAAAACACTAAACAAGAATGAATTTCATGTAAGGATACCACAGAGGAAGCCACTGCTGTCCAAAAAAGTATTGTTGCACGTTTACAGTTTTCACAAGAGCACCTGGATGTTCCACAGCAGTACTGGCAAAATATTCTGTGGACAGATGAAACCAAAGTTGAGTTGTTTGGAAGAAACACACAACACTATGTGTGGAGAAAAAGAGGCACATCACACCAACATCAAAACCTCATCCCAACTGTGAAGTATGGTGTTGGAGGCATCATGGTTTGGGGCTTCTTTGGACGGATTGCTATCATCGAAGGAAAAATGAATTCCCAAGTTTATCAAGACATTTTGCAGGAGAACTTAAGGCCATCTGTCCACCAGCTGAAGCTTAACAGAAGATGGGTGTTGCAACAGGACAACGACCCAAAGCATAGAAGTAAATAAATAACAGAATGGCTTAAACAGAAGAAAATACGCCTTCTGGAGTGGCCCAGTCAGAGTCCTGACCTCAACCCGATTGAGATGCTGTGGCATGACCTCAAGAAAGCGATTCACACCAGACATCCCAAGAATATTGCTGAACTGAAACAGTTCTGTAAAGAGGAATGGTCAAGAATTACTCCTGACCTTTTTGCACGTCTGATCTGCAACTACATAACGTTATTGATGCCAAAGGAGGTTCAACCAGTTATTAAATCCAAGGGTTCACATACTTTTTCTACCTGCACTGTGATTGTTTACGTGGTGTGTTCAATTAAAACATGGTAACATTTAATTCTAGAGGTGGGAAGAATCCAATTTTTTTGGATTACACATTTTATAACTGTACTGGAGCAGCAATGGGGTGTCTGTGGATGACACTGTTAAGGGATGGGGGTCTGTGGATGGCACTGTTATGGGGTGGGGGGGTCTGTGGATGGCACTGTTATGGGGTGGGGGGGTCTGTGGATGGCACTGTTATAGGATGGGGGGGGGTCTGTGGATGGCACTGTTATAGGATGGGGGATCTGTGGATGCCATCCACAGATCCCCCATAACAGTGCCATCCACAGATCCTCCACCCCATAACAGTGCCATCCCCAGATCCTCCATTAACAGTGCCATCCCCAGATCCCCCATTAACAGTGCCATCCCCAGATCCCCCATTAACAGTGCCATCCCCATCTGGAGGGTTTCTTTGCTGGGCTGGACTTTTATAGCCCCCCAAAATTTTACTTGCATCCCTGTTCTCTAAAGGGGTGGTTTGAGGGGGCTGTCCTAGGGGTGGGTAGGGGCATGGCCAGGGGAGGGGGGTGAGTTCCACCACCTTTTCTCTGAGAAAAAAAGCCCTGCGATCAGGTATGATGATAAGAAGAGGGGTGAGTTAACTGACTAGCAGTGGGACGCCACTACAGTCAGATACAGAGACAAGTTGAACATCAAGCAGTAAGTGAATAATGAACTGCATGCAACTAACCCCTAATTAGAAATAATACCCGATAATAATCTGCTATACAAGTGAGACCACTTACCGAGCTAGATATCAAAATACTGTTGATTAACATTGAACAAGTGCACTGCATAAATTGCACTTTATCAACTATATCTTATCAATTGCACTTTCTTAACGTGGAAGATTATATGTGATATTTTAATAACTACCTCCAGGAATTTCCATCTGAATAATTTTTAGCAATTTTTAGAAATTGTAGATACTGATTTATATTGTCATACACAACAATTGGGAATAATGTTTTTTAAATGTATGTAATTGATTGATAATATTGTGAATAACTTGTTATTATAATAAATATGTTGTACCCAATGTGCAGTGCCAGATATTGAGTGCCCACTATACACATATATATATATTACCATTTCTTAATTGTGGTTGGGGTGAACCACAGCTTAGTGAGAGCACCTGTCTGTGATAACAGGAGGGGTGAGCCACTATCTACATAAATTATGATGTTGTATCGATCAGGTAGTGTAAGGGTTACGCCCGCTTCACAGACATTGACAGACCAAACTCCCCTTTTAATGTACCGCAAACAACTGCAAACAACCGCAAACAACCGCAAACAGTCCATTTGCCCAACCGCAAACTTCCGATTTGCACAAGGTTGGATACCAAGCTAACCATGTCCCGTCGATGTCATTGGAGATTTCTTCCTCCACCCAGCCACGTACAACACCAAAGGTCCCCGAAAGGTGAATTGAATTGATTTTTCAAATGGGGAGATGGTTAAAAAAACGCTGGCTCCCTCCCCTTTGTTTGAATCCATGCCACGGTCACTGCGTCGTGCAATTTACTGTCACACCCGATATGAGTGCTATTTTCTGTAGTTCTCTCTTCTCATCAGTTTAATCCCTGTTACGTCCCCAATCTGGGGTCCATTTATTAAATTCATTTTTCGTACGGGGAGATGGCTTGCAACTGTGATTATATCACAGAAAAAGATTAAATATAATTTTTTTTTATCTGCGAGGTATTTTCTGTCACACCCTATATGAATGGTGTGCACACAGTACTGTCTGTGACTGAGCCTGCAGCCTCTCACACACGGGCAGGCAACTGCAATATATATATATATATATATATATATATGTAACGGAACGCCTAGCACCCCGACCGGGTACCTCCATCGATAAATGCTCCTAGTGCTTCCAGAGGACTCCAAGCACTCCACTCGAGACCGTCAGCACTGCAGACCCCACAAACCGCCGAAGCTTGGTGGAGGTCTCTCCGTCTCCTACCCACCCTGGACCTACGACAAGGCTCCAGGCTCCAGTGGGTGAACCTCTCCTAAATCCAGAGACAGGAACCAGGAGCAAGCTCTTACAAGAGCTTATACTCAGGGGAGTATTATGATAAAGCAATCCCCAAGAGTGTAGTTATCCCATGAGCCAAACATGAGCCAAGACTTCATGAAGGTATAAAACAGGAACTGACTGTACTTCACGTACAGCCTCTTTTATTCACAAACCAAAAACATAGTACTGCCCACAGGGTTTTGAAATACAACCAATCAATATATTACAACACATACAATGTAAGTACAGCAACCAATCGTTCACGCCCCTAGGGGGCCAAAAGGGAGACTGCAACACAGGACAGATATGTAGCAATTCAGGATACAGACACAACACATCCCCACAATGCATCATGGTTTCCTCCTCTCTGTCCTGGAGACAACTGGGGAGTAATCCAATTATCTCTCAGGACAAAGGGAAATCGCCAATACACATGTGGAACAACAGGACAGGAATCCCCACCCAAACACACAAAATCCTCCCTTCTGTCTGTGATATAATTATGGATTAACATAACTATCACAGACAGTAAAAATACAGTTTTTAAACATACTCTATAACTTTAAAACCATACATTCCATCTCCATAAAAATTACATATTTAAACTCAGCATACATCAAATATAACCACTTCCAAAAATCACACAAATCCCTCCAGCGGATCAAAAGTTAAGTGGAAGTCCTTTATGACCGACCGCAAGCACAATTTCCTGCCCAAAACAGTTCCATAGATTTGGGCTGTGCGGTTGGTCAATTTCATGCAGAAAAACTACTAAGTCCCATCTTCGAACGGGACTTAGTCTCTGGAGCTGAAAGTTCCGTATGGAAGAAGGTAAGGGTCAGCGGTGTTCGTGTATTTGCGCATCCGATTTTAGTTCCACAGAATCTTTAGTATACACCGCTGACCGCGTTCGGTCCTATTAACAGTCCAGACATGCGGTATAGTTCTGTTACACTGTTCTTGAAGGGTAATATGTCCCGGGGCCATAGTCGTAGAGCAAGAGGCTGGTAAACAGGCCTCTCCAAAACCCAGTGGCGAGGTTGGTTTCGCCACAATATATATATATAAAAATTTTAAAAAAAGCAGACTGATGTACCAGCCCTGAAAAGGGCTTTTTGGGGTGCTGTCAGGATGCTGTTCTTACAGCAGATGAGTCTGTGGACACAGAACACTGCCCTAGCTAACGCTTTCCCTATTGAATCAGCAGCAGCAGCACTGTCCCTCCTCTCACTGAGAATGCAGATTCCGAATGAATCTAAAATGAATGCTGTCCAGGAGGTGGGAGGGTCTGGGAGGGAGGGTCTGCTGCTGATTGGCTGGAATGTGTCTGCTGACTGTGAGGTACAGGGTAAAAATTTACTCAATGATGATGTATAGGGGGCGGACCGAACATCGCATACGTTCGCCCGCTGCGGCGAACGCGAACAAGCTATGTTCGCCGGGAACTATTCGCCCTCAAACTATTCAGGCCATCTCTAATGTAGATTTCTGCGGCCATTTGATGAGATCACCAAACTGGTCAGTCGCAGCCAGGGCGCCATCAGTAACAACGTACCTTACACCTTTTTTCTGGAGCGTGCATTGCATCATGTCATTGATCAAGCTGTCGAGGAGTAGGAGCAGGAAAATGAGGAAGTCGCAATGCTGGATGAATTCCCAGGGGGGCTACTCCATCTGAGACAAGTCAACAGGTGCCTGAAGAGGAGTTAGAGGAGGATAGTGCGGGGAGGAGGAGGACCAAGAAGAGAAGGTTTTAAACTTTTCTGGGATCCCTGGTGTTGTCCGTGGCTGGCGGGAGGAGACCGAGGACGACATTATCCTGGACGATGAGCAAGAGCCAAGCCACTCCACCGCTTCTAGTTTAGTGCAAATGGGGGCCTTCATGCTCCAGTGTTTGAAGAAGGACCCCTATATAAAAAGCATAAAGGGCAAGGACCAGTACTGGGTGGCAACGTACTTAGACCTCCGGTACAAACACAAAATGGCAGACATGTTACCAGCATCACAGAGAGCTGTCAGAATGCAGCACTTCCAGGCCTTGCTTCGAGAAAAGATGCGATCGATAAACAGTTGTGGGTACCAATCCAACAGCGCATGCAAGAAGAGGGCAGTTTGAAGATGTGTTGGTCACTTCGGATATGAGATCATTACCCATCGACAGCCACCCTCTGGGAACGCCTCAGGGAACGCCTAGACCACCAGGTGTCCAACTACATCGGGTTAACGGTCGATGTAGACGCTCTGAGAAGCGAGGAACCCCTTGACAACTGGGTGTGCAGGCTTGACCTGTGGCCAGAGCTGGCACAATTTGCCATGGAATTCTTGGCTTGCCCCTCATCCAGTGTCCTGTCTGAAAGGACGTTCAGCACATCAAGGGGGATCGTGACCGTTAAGCGCACTTGTCTAGCTCACGACTACCTCAGATTTCTAAAAATTAATGAGGCATGGATCTTGGAGGAATTTAACACATGTGACGAACACGTTTAATTGAATTTCCTCATGATATCCCACAAATATCCGCCACCACCCAGAACGAACAATGTTCCCTGTATTAGGTAAATACAGCGGCATAAAAGACATTTTCTGTCCGTTGAATGCCTAATGTTTTGGGCCTCGGAGGAATTCAACACCTGTGAAAAACACGTGTTTTTAACTGTTATCATTAGGGTTTTTTTCAAGAGGGGGGATTTTTGTTAGCCATGTTTTTGATCCAATTTTATATTTTTATAGGTAATTTAAAGATATGTATTTGACCTATATTTGTACTGGCCTTCAGTAAAATTGATGTCCATTGACCGTCTAATAGTCCTCCAGCCACATAATCACTTGATCGTTTCTGTACGCTGAATGCATAATTTTTGGGGCCTGTAGTCCACTGGCCTGCTGTAAAATTGATTTCCAATGACCATGTAATCTACCTCCAGCCACATACTTACTTGTTCTTTTCTGTACGTTGAATGCATAATTTTTGGGGCCTGTAGTCCACTGGCCTGCTGTAAAATTGATATCCAATAACCGTGTAATCTACCTCCAGCCACATACTTACTTGTTCTTTTCTGTAAGGTGAAGGCATAATTTTTGGTACCTGTAGTCCACTGGCCCGCTGTAAAATTGATATCCAATGACCGTGTAATCTACCTCCAGCCACATACTTACATGTTCTTTTCTGTACCGTGAATGAATAATTGTTGGGGCCTCGAAGGAATTCAACACCAGTGACGAACACGTGTTATCGAATTTCAACTAATATAATTTGTGTTTTTTGCAATAGGGTGGATTTCGTTAGCCATGTTTTTAATCCAATTTTATATTTTTAGTTCTTTTAAACATATGTATTTGGCCTGTATTTGTACTGGCCTGCAGTAAAATTGATATCCATTGACCATGTAATATACCTCCGACCACATAATCACTTAAACTTTTCTGTCTGGTGAATGCCTAATGTTTGGGGCCTGTAGTCCAGTGGACTACAGTGAAAATTTTATCCATTGACCGCACAATGTACCTCAAGCCACATAATCAGAATTTATTTTATGTCAGGTGAATGCCTAATTTTTAAGGCCGGCACTCCCGTGGCCTAAAATAAAAAAAATTCTAGGCTCTGACAGGGCACATTTCAGAAAATTTTTCTTTAAAATGCATAAAAATGTCCCCTGATTAAGATACATATTTTTGGTTGGAATGTTGGTCATTGATCTCCCTCTAGTATGTCACTGTCCATGTTGTGGGACTATTTGTGCACTTCTACTAAGTATTTTGTGGCTGCAAATATGAGCTAAAGATTTTTCAGGTTCGCCTGCCATTAAAGTAAACTTGCGGTTCACAAACATTTGATCGCAATCGCGTTCTTGAACCGTCCAGGCCGATGTTCGTCCATCACTACTGTTCACATCAACAGTGTAGACACAGTTATACAGTATGTACTCACTGTTCACAGCAGCAGTGTAGGAACAGGTATATAACATATACAAACTGTTCACAATGGTGTGGTGTAGAGCAAGCCATTTTATATACAGACACCAGTGTAAAACGTGCTCCAATGGTCTGCATGCCAACTAAAAACAATGCTTTGGTGAAAATACCACATGAAATCTACTAATTTACTGCAATGGTCCAGCAGCCCGCATACTGTACATAAATTCTACAGATGTTTTGAATAAAAATTATTCCAGCTCCAAGAGGATATAGAATATGGTGTAATATTCTGTAATAGTTTAAAGAGCAGTGGTGCTATGTGCAGCAAATAGTGACTTCTTGGAGCAGGCACAATATTCTGATGCAAAATTAACCTCCACCACTTGACGATCAGTACCGTATATGTACAACAGACATCAACATTTTTGAGATGGCATCCGCTTGTTAGAGAAATGGGCGCCATAGGTTTCTGCTGTTTCAAACAGCAAAAGCTTGAGACTAATGTCTGCGATTCTCCTGTTCCAGTAACAGACTCCCCCCAGCTGAGACTGGGGAAGCTGTTACATAGCTGGGATAGCCTGGAGCCTGATTAAGGCTCCAATACCTATCACTGGTATATTCCAATACAGAACAACTTCAAAAGAAACATTTATGGTTATCTCACCTTGGTCTCTTAGTCCCCAAACTAGATACCTGAGGGCAAGGAGACAATCCTGGACTGGAAACAGGCTATCCTTAGTTTTTGCTAATGCCATGAGTAAGGAATAAACTTCCTGAGTCTGAAATATTTTGGCTACTGATTGCTATCGTGCAAGGTGTTTTTAATCATAACTTAATAAAGAAGATATTTTTTACAAAAGTGCTGAAGAAGGGGATGTATTTTATTGAATAATTCTAATACAGGCTTGCAGGTAGCAGCACTGCATTGGAATACACTGAATGCTGCACTCTTTAAATATTTCAGAATCCAAGTGGTAATCCAATGTTTGCTTGTTATAGTCACCTAGGGTGACAAAACAAGGAGAAAAAAGTTTTAAAAAATAAAAAAGTTCAAACTACACCCTTTACCTAAAATTAAAAGAAATATTTTTTTTTTTTTAATTGGCATTGCCGCATCTGAAAATGTCCATAATATTAAAATATAAAAATATTTATCCCATACAGCGTTAATGGAAACAAATTCTAAATGGCCAACTCTCACAAAAAAATGAATGAAAAGTGATCAAAAAGTCATCCCAAAGTGGTATCAATGAAAAGTACAGATCTCCCCACAAAAAAGAGCCCCCCCCCCCCCCCCCCACAGGTCCAGAGATGTAAATATAAAAAAGTTAAGGGGAATAGCTTGAGAGCAGGCTATCTTTTTTAATACAAAGAAGATCTAATGGGTTACCCTAGTAGAAAGCGATTGGCTCCAAATGGCGCTTTCTTTGGGTTGACCTTTAGACCCATTATTGTGGCAGTAGCCACTGGGTGCTACTCCAGTACTGTGGTGTCAAAGTTGGTGATATGGATCATGCCTGGAATGAGAGTTGATACGGTTATAGAATTGCCTGGTGGATGAAGGCAGGACTCTTGGGCTGACATTGGTATTATAATGATGAGAGATATCCTTATATAGCAATGCACTGTATAATGGATATTATGTTTTAATATTTTCATATTTTATACTTTCCTACAGTTTAAAGAGAAATATGGCTCAATATACACTGTGTATTTTGGACATTATCCTATAGTTGTCTTGTCTGGTTACGACACTGTCAAAGAAGCATTAATTGACCGTGCAGAGGAATTCGCGGGTCGGGGAAGACTTCCCACCATTGATCAATTTATGAAAGGATATGGTAAAGTTGTCTATATTCTATACTATTACTTGTTTTACACTCAGTAAAATATACAGGTGAAACTCGAAAAATTAGAATATTGTGCAAAGTTCATTTATTTCAGTAATACAACTTAAAATGTGAAACTAACATATGAGATAGACTCATTATATGCAAAGCGAGATATTTCAAGCCTTTATTTGTTATAATTTGGATGATTATGGCTTATAGCTTATGAAACCCCAAAGTCACAATTTTGAGGTATACTTTGCTCAGGGGATATGGATTAATTAGCTGACTAGAGTGTGACACTTTGAGCCTAGAATATTGAACCGTTTCACAAAATAAAAATTTCAAGCTGCATTAATGCAATTCTTTTTAATTTGCATTACTGAAATAAATGGCCTTTTGCACGATATTCACATTTTTTGAGTTTCACCTGTACACACATTGGTTGTTTTTTTTTTGTTTTGTTTTATGTTTGTGTATTTTTCAGGGGTCGTTTTTGGCAATGGGAGTAGATGGAAGGATTTGCGCAGATTTTCCCTTGCAACCCTAAGAAATTTTGGCATGGGAAAGAAATCCATTGAAGAAAGGATCCAAGAAGAAGCCCATTTTCTCATAGCAGAGATCAAATCCCAAAAAGGTATTTATATACCCACTATCCAACATGACCAAATCATAGTATAGTGTAATCATTATAGACTAGCAATGCTATATAAAAAGGTAAATACATATCCGACCTCGAAGCTGACAACCCATATGTTATGGACCTGTTCACCTGAACATAAAAAGGAAGACTCACCTATCCGTGGCCCGGCTGCTGCTCTGTTCCTGGTCGCTTCCGGTCCCAACTGGCCTAGGAAGCAGCTGGGTCTCGTGACCACTTCAGCCAATCACAGGCTTCAGTGGTCACAGTCCCTTGAATGCTACATCACAGCAGTAATTGTATTGTAACTATAGGCTTGTGATTAGCTGTAGCTGTCTCTGGACTCAGCTGCTTACTGGTCCAGTGGGGACTCTAAGCAGCTGGGAATGGAGCAGCAGCCAAAATGTGGGCAGGCAAGTCTTCTTTTATATTTTACCTGGCACAAGTCCATAGCATAGGGGCTGTTAGCTCCAAGACTGGACAACCTCTTAATTTTTTTTCCATTTTTTACTGAATATTATGTCATTCTAATCTTTTAATCAGTATCAGTCATTGCTTATATTGTGTTACTAGTAGCACTATGCATCAAGTATAGCATTTTGAGATATATCTACAGCGGTGCTTGAAAGTTTGTGAATCCCTCAGAAATCTTAATCCAATGGAAATGTAATGAAAGGACCTGAAGTTTAAGCTGTTTTGTACAGAAACGTTTAGTTGCCGTTCTTTCTGCACAAGGAGGTCACAACAAGATACTGAAAGTAAAGGTTCACATACTTTTGCCACTCACAGACATGTGATGTTGATAATTTTCCTCAATAAGCAAATGACCAGGCTTATATTTTTGACCTATTTGTTTGATAGGGTTATCTTTACCTACTTTTAGGACTTGTGTGAATATCTAAGGTCACATTTATGTAGAAATTTCTGAAAATTCAGAAGATTTCAAAAACTTTTAAGCGCCACTGTAACTATACACTGACAGACCATAGCAAAAATCTAAATTGTTACCAATTATTGCCATGACTATTTGAAGTATTTGAGGCTGTGTTTTAGCCCTTTTGATGCTGTACAGTGTCATAGAAGCTAAAATACAGCATTTCATAATGTGCTAGTTCAAAGGTGTGCTAATCACATTAGACTGGCACACTCATACACTGGCAGAATATGTATTGAAATATGGTGGATAAAGGTAAAAACACAAAATAAAAAAATATATAAAAAAATCCACATCCAGAAAGGAAGCTACAAACCAACAAGCATACATACATTACATTTATTTTTTCATGTGAATATAGTACCATCGTACACTGGATAAAGTAATGCAGCAATTAGGTTCCTGGATGCAGATTATTTTTTTTTTCTTACTTTTATTTTCTGTTTTTACTTTGAGGGCTTGGAAGATAATCATCATGTGCACATATACTGGAGAATAACTGGACTATAGCTAGGGCATGATTCTATCTTTGTATTATTTGTTTTAATTGGTACATTATATTATTAATAATGGCTTTGTATGACTTTTAGGAGGTTTATTTAATTTTACATTCTTCTAATTGTTATACATTCTATCTGGTATTCCAAGCTCACCCCTCACCATATTTGAATATATATTTTACCAGTGTATCACAGTACCAGTCTGAAGTGATTACTATGGTTTCAACTCTAAGGATTCTTTAGCTCTGAGCACCTATCCATCAAGTAGATTTGATCGAAGCCACTTGTGTTGGTTGCTCTTTTCTGGATGTGGCAAAGGTATAATACAGTCACTAATGGAAATTCTCATAGAAGGGAAACTACTGTGCATGTAAAGTCGGCATGCATGTGTTACAGCGCCATGGTGGTTTAGCAGAAGTGCCTTGCAGCTCTGGGGTCCTGATTTTCAATCCAATCAGGGACACCATGTATGCAAGGGTTTCTTCTGGATACTCCATTTCCATCTCACATTCTAAAAATAGGCAAATTGGCTTTCTATTAAACTGACCTTAGTGTGCATTGAGGTCAAGCTCTTATATGATAGCCACTGATTTACCATGGAGTTGCCCCAGACACACAACTTTCCCTGTGGTTTGAGTCCATGTGAGAAAAGTGTATTACGAATGCTTGTCATTGTCATAGATTTCAATGCTGGAGATTAAGACTGTGGGCTGTGGAACCGGTTCAGAGTCTAATTGCTGTAACAGTACTAAAGAAGACAGGATGAGATCAAAAACAATAGGTGCAGCAATCGGGAGAGGCATGGTCAGCAGCCAGAGTTAGGTATAAAAGCGGGATTAGAAAGAAACATCGTGAATGCTTAGCCCAGTTCAGTACACAGGTATCAGCAATGATTGTAGCACAGGATGAAATCAGACCTAGACTAAGATAATAGTCCAACAATCTAACAAGGAGAAAGTGTTATGGTCAAACTTTATTTGGAAGTCCAAGAAAACAAGGCCTAGAAACTCAAGGGGCAAGAAGTGTCCTAGACAATAGATTCAATGAAAGAGAAGTCCAGCATAACCGGTAGTTTAGTGAGAAGAGTTATTTCCTAAGAGACAGGAATCTTTGGGTTTGAATTCTGACTCAGGACCGCTCATTGTGCAGTTGCAAGCTCACTTGCTTTGCATCCAAATTAGTTTTTTCGGTGTATGGCCCTCGTGTATGAACCTCTGTCCAAGGACACAAAGGTATACTTGTGCAGTACTCAAGACCTGGGGGTAACTACAAACAGGCTCAGACTGGCACACAGGGGTACAGGGGAATCCCCTGTGGGCCCCTGAGCAAGGTGGGCCCCTAGTCTCCCACCCCCTGCAAAAGTGGCATATAACACATTAGATTTACTGCACTATATACATATATTCAATGTACAGCATCTCAACCAGACTATGTTTATATCAAAAACTTGTGATATTATTTATTATATTCAAATGTATCCGTATGGTGGGCCCCCAAAATAAATTTTACTGGTGGGCCCTACCTAGTCCGACACTGACTACAAATATATTGTATATAGTTGTGTATTATAATTGTATGTATTTATGTATTGGCCGAGCATCCCAGCAGGGAAGACATGGATGGCAAAGGTTGGCAGGAACAGGCCTAACCACCCTGTTCCTCCCCTCTTGGTCGGAGTGGGCTAGTCCCATTTCCTGCCAGGCGGGGGGAATTCCTAAGTAGCCTTAGAAGGGAGAGGAAGCACACTGCGGAGCTCCTGCTCCTTGGAACAAGTCCCCAGGGAGACCAACTAATCCTACCTCAAGAAAACACAGAGACAAAACAGCAAAACCCTGAATTACAGGCAATGCTGCAAGGTGAAGAATAACAGCTCAAATACCCACCACCCAAAACTGCCACTAGGCCAGGTAAAGCTCAAGTCTGAACTTTACAGTGGACACTTATACCCCCAAATGCTGATCAAACCTGCCTCTATATCTCCTCAATTGCAATTGGTGCCACAAACTGCTCTTTGAATTTGCTGCTGTTGGATATACCATAAGTTATATTTTGGCACTTAGTAAAATAAGACAGTTAATCGTTCACTTCTGGCCTCATTCTTCAAATTACCTTTCCACTGCACCGATCCCCAAGGAACAGCCTTAGGGAGTACACCGTGCCACAACATCTCATCAGAGCTATTACCACTCCTACTGTATCTTCTACACTGGCTCCTCAGCGGCTGCTGTACTTGTAAGACTGTTAGCCCACTACCCACACTGGTATTAGTTTCATAGAAAGAAATGAGCTTTAAATTAAAGTGGAGGTTAACCTGAGGATGCATTAGAACTACCATTCCTCCCTCTCTCAATCTCTTCCTTCCTACCTTCATTCATTCCTTCATTTCCTGTCTGCTTTATTATTATGTGGAAAAAACACACTATTATTATTTATTTTTTTTATGTTGTTTATACAGAACAATTTGTCGACCCGACCAGATTTCTAGTCCAGTGTGTCTCAAATGTAATTTGCTCCATTGTGTTTGGAAACCGCTTTGAATACAGTAATGATAGCTTCCAGAAGCTCCTGGGCATGTTTAATGCTGTATTTCAGGATATGAGCGGTGTGTATGGACAGGTAAGTTCAACACTTTCAACGTTATACACTAGACAGCCACATGGTATTTAATCAGTAGCAAATCTACTCTTTGGACAAATATTTTTCTCTCGGCAACAGATTTAGTCCCCTCTTATTAAGAGAAATGTACATGTAACTGTAGGGGGAAAAGAGCTTTCAGTAACACCTCAGCTCTGGCATCTAAAAGGCACCAATAACCCTCTGCTAAAATAGAGAACACTAATACTATAAATATCATGTGATATTTGGGTACGTTGGACAAATATAGATTTTTCATTAGGACCCAGAAGTAAAGATGAGCAAATTTCTTGAAATTAGTTTGGGTCCAATTCTCACAAATGGGTCAATTGTATATTGGTGTATGACACACTGGGCCAGATTTATCATTAGCTCCAGTCAGAATAATGGAGTGAAAAAGTCGCGGAAAAATGCGCAAACGCTAAAACTGCGCACAAATTTGCGACTTTTTTCTGCTCTGCACTATGCTCGCCAGTTTTCTGAAAGTGGGTGTGTTTTCTTATGTAAATTAATCTCTAGACAGATTTACTATTGGGACTATTTAAAAAGTCGCAAAAAAATCGCAAAAAAATGCGCAATTTCACTCCAGTGAGGACCATGCTTATCTTATGAGACTTTTTAATAGAACATGCGACTTTTTCGTAAGGACGTGCGACTTTTGTAAAGCTGCTTACTGACGGATAAACTGCTACCGTCAAACCACATTTATTAGTCTTAAAGGGCCGATCATAAATCTGACTTGGCTAAAACTGACTTTAGCCATATATGAAAGTGGAGTGAGCTGTCAGAGTAATGATAAATCTGGCCCACTGAGTTCTTGTAGCACTCATAATTTTCTCTCATATTTCTGTCTTTCTTTTCCTTCCCCTTTCAAACTCTTTAACGGAAAGACAGCAGTAGTAAATAATGTCAAAATGATGCTAAGATACTGTATATGGCTATGGGTAAACGCATGGTTAAGGCTGTTAACAGTGTGTTTGAGAATACACTGCTCTGTCGGATTTGTCATACATTTGATACACACGTTGTAGTAACTTAAAAAGCAACATCTTGTTCTGAACAAGTAATCCAAAAAATATGACTTAATGGGAGAAAATGCATTATACCAGGCCTAGGGTTATCTGAAATTGTTTTAAATGATGTAATGTTAATTATCTTTTATTAGTGTTGATCGAGCACCAAAGTGCTCGGGTGCTCAAGTAGAACACTTTGGGATGCTCGGGTGCTCTACAGAGCACCAGAGCACAATGAAAGTCAATGGGAGAACCAGAGCATTAAACCAGGCACCCCCTGCTCTGAAGAGGGGAGGGTGTCTGGTTCACAGGAAAAGGTCAGAAATGAATGGAAAGACCACTGAAATGGTTCGGGAACAGCATGGGGGATATCTGGAGGCATCTTGGACTCCCAGTTCGCTGCTGGGAGCGATGTTGTCCGAGTAGTAAGCCACTTTTACAGACTGACAATAATATGCACAAAACTGAAGATAAAATCGATTTTAGAGGAAAAATTGTTAGGAAACAATTTTTCCTGTATATTTACTTGCATATAAAGTGCAAGTGCTGCCAAAAATTACAAGGAAGAGGCACTCCGATACACCCTTTATTACACATAAAGGAATGCATCATTCACACTCTTGAAAAATTATGATTGCTGGCCTGCTGGTTACCCTCAAAAACATTAGGGGCATGGGCCTGCTGGTGACCCTCTAAAACATTAGGGGCGAGGGCATGCTGCTGATCTGACCATCTAAAAAACTAGGAGTAAGGGACTGCTGCTGAGCTGACCATTTAACACATTAAGCGGATGGCCTGCTGCTGATCTGACCATATAAAAAATTAGGAGTGAGGGTCTGCTGCTGAGCTGACCATCTAAAAAATTAGGGGTGAGGGTCTGCTGCTGATCTGACAATCTAAAACATTAGGGATGACGGTCTGCTGCTGAGCTGACCATCTTAAACATTAGGGGCAAGGGCCTGCTGCTGATCTGACCATCTAAAAAAAATAGGGGTGAAGGTCTGCTGCTGAGTAGTGTTGAGCGAACAGTTCGAGCATAGTTCGGGTCCGTACCGAATTTTGGAGTGTTCGTGACACGGACCCGAACCCGAACTTTTTCGTAAAAGTTCGGGTTCGGGTTCGTCGTTCGGCATGTATTTTGGCGCATTTTGAAAGGCTGCAAAGCAGCCAATCAACATGCATCATACTACTTGCCCTAAGATGCCATCGCAGCCATGCCTACTATTGGCAAGGCTGTGATTGGCCAAGTGCAGCATGTGACTCAGCCTCTTTATAAGCTTGTGCGCACGTCGGGACGTGCTCACTCCCGATGTGAATAGAACAGGGATAGACGCAGCTGATGCTAGGGCGAGAATAGGCAGGGATAATTGAATAACTGGAAGCAAATTTCTCTCCTCCACCTGTGATTCATCTGAACAACTGCAGCTGAGCTGCTTTTTTGATAGGGATTGGCTATTTTTAGAGTGGCCAGAGTGATTTTTCCATCCACATGTACCTGGGCTGACCGCCGGCCGCCATTTTGCGACTTGTAGTGCTGCAGCAGAAGCTGCCACAGTGTGCATTCCAAAGCTCCAAACAAGTCAGACATCTACACCTGGGATTCAGACCAATAGCGATTTAGCAGCACAGTCCAAGGCTATTTTTTTTAAAGGTTGTGCAGACCATTTTGTGGCACATGTTACTGGGCTGATAGGCGGCGGCCATCTTGGGACTAGTGCTGCAGCACAATCTCTCCCAACGTCCATTAATCACTTGTAATAGTGGTCTGTGCCATAGAAATCCTACATCAGGGACTTGGGTGTGCTTGTGTCACCCCTACTAATACCAGTCCACCTGTAATCCATACAGTGAAAAGCCATAAAGTATTCCAGTGAGGGAATTTTTTATTTATTTAAAAAAGGCCAAGTTAGTTTATCTGGCGTTCAATATACTAGATACAGTTAGGCCTGCGTTTCATACATCTGGAATTAGCAAACTAATGTGCTGGGGTTGGGAAAACATATATGTACCCATACTAGAATCTGTCAAAGAAAGCGGTACTCACATATAACAGTCATTCCATCTGTAATCCATACAGTCAAAAGACTGAAAGTATTCCAGTGAGGGGATTTTTTTTATTTAAAAAAGGCCAAGTTAGTTTATCTGGCGTTCAATATACTAGATACAGTTAGGCCTGCGTTTCATACATCTGGAATTAGCAAACTAATGTGCTGGGGTTGGGAAAACATATATGTACCCATACTAGAATCTGTCAAAGAAAGCGGTACTCACATATAACAGTCATTCCATCTGTAATCCATACAGTCAAAAGACTGAAAGTATTCCAGTGAGGGAATTTTTTTTTTATTTAAAAAAGGCCAAGTTAGTTTATCTGGCGTTCAATATACTAGATACAGTTAGGCCTGCGTTTCATACATCTGGAATTAGCAAACTAATGTGCTGGGGTTGGGAAAACATATATGTACCCATACTAGAATCTGTCAAAGAAAGCGGTACTCACATATAACAGTCATTCCATCTGTAATCCATACAGTCAAAAGACTGAAAGTATTCCAGTGAGGGAATTTTTTTTTTATTTAAAAAAGGCCAAGTTAGTTTATCTGGCGTTCAATATACTAGATACAGTTAGGCCTGCGTTTCATACATCTGGAATTAGCAAACTAATGTGCTGGGGTTGGGAAAACATATATGTACCCATACTAGAATCTGTCAAAGAAAGCGGTACTCACATATAACAGTCATTCCATCTGTAATCCATACAGTCAAAAGACTGAAAGTATTCCAGTGAGGGAATTTTTTTTATTTAAAAAAGGCCAAGTTAGTTTATCTGGCGTTCAATATACTAGATACAGTTAGGCCTGCGTTTCATACATCTGGAATTAGCAAACTAATGTGCTGGGGTTGGGAAAACATATATGTACCCATACTAGAATCTGTCAAAGAAAGCGGTACTCACATATAACAGTCATTCCATCTGTAATCCATACAGTCAAAAGACTGAAAGTATTCCAGTGAGGGAATTTTTTTTATTTAAAAAAGGCCAAGTTAGTTTATCTGGCGTTCAATATACTAGATACAGTTAGGCCTGCGTTTCATACATCTGGAATTAGCAAACTAATGTGCTGGGGTTGGGAAAACATATGTACCCATACTAGAATCTGTCAAAGAAAGCGGTACTCACATATAACAGTCATTCCATCTGTAATCCATACAGTCAAAAGACTGAAAGTATTCCAGTGAGGGAATTTTTTTTATTTAAAAAAGGCCAAGTTAGTTTATCTGGCGTTCAATATACTAGATACAGTTAGGCCTGCGTTTCATACATCTGGAATTAGCAAACTAATGTGCTGGGGTTGGGAAAACATATATGTACCCATACTAGAATCTGTCAAAGAAAGCGGTACTCACATATAACAGTCATTCCATCTGTAATCCATACAGTCAAAAGACTGAAAGTATTCCAGTGAGGGAATTTTTTTTTTATTTAAAAAAGGCCAAGTTAGTTTATCTGGCGTTCAATATACTAGATACAGTTAGGCCTGCGTTTCATACATCTGGAATTAGCAAACTAATGTGCTGGGGTTGGGAAAACATATATGTACCCATACTAGAATCTGTCAAAGAAAGCGGTACTCACATATAACAGTCATTCCATCTGTAATCCATACAGTCAAAAGACTGAAAGTATTCCAGTGAGGGAATTTTTTTTTTATTTAAAAAAGGCCAAGTTAGTTTATCTGGCGTTCAATATACTAGATACAGTTAGGCCTGCGTTTCATACATCTGGAATTAGCAAACTAATGTGCTGGGGTTGGGAAAACATATATGTACCCATACTAGAATCTGTCAAAGAAAGCGGTACTCACATATAACAGTCATTCCATCTGTAATCCATACAGTCAAAAGACTGAAAGTATTCCAGTGAGGGGATTTTGCTTATAAAAAATAATATATTTCATTGTGGTGCGAGTTGAATCGCAACAATGAAGAAAAATACTATTAAGGGACGAGGACGCGGTCGTGGTGGTGTCCGTGGAGCCTCTGTTGCTGGTAGAGGACGTGGCCGTTCGGCCCCAGGCGCACACAGTAGGGAACGAACTCCCTCAACTAGCCGGCAGAATGTACCGTAATACCTCCGGTGGCCCAATGCCGCTCTTAGGATGGTAAGGCCTGAGCAGGTACAGGCATTAATCGATTGGGTGGCCGACAGTGCTTCCAGCACGTTCACCACATGGTCTTCCACCCAGTCTTCTGCGGAAAGCGCACAGGTGGCACCTGAAAACCAAGCCCATCAGTCTGTCACATCACCCCCAAGCATATCAGGGAAACGGTCTGAGCCACAAGTTATGCAGCAGTCTCTTCTTCTGTTTGAAGACTCTGCTTCCAGGGTTTCCCAGGGGCGTCCACCTAGCCCTTCCCCAGTGGAGGAAGACATACCATGCACTGACGCACAACCACTTATGTCTCCAGATGAAGAGGACATGGGAATACCACCACAGCAGAGTCACCGACTCTCTGATGATGACGAAACACAGGTGCCCACTGCCGCGTCTTTTTGCAGTGTGCAGACTGAACAGGAGGAGGTCAGGGAGGGAGACTGGGTGGAAGACGATGCAGAGGACGATGAGGTCTTAGACCCCACATGGACTGAAGGTCGTGGCGATGACTTTCACAGTTCAGAGGAAGAGGTAGTGGTGAGACCGAGACAACAGCGAAGCCAAAGAGGGAGCAGGGGGCCAAAGCAGACGAGCCGCCGCCCCCAGAGTTCGCCTGCTACTGGACATCGCCAACAGGGACCCAGCCCCACAAAGGCAGCTTCAAAGAGTTCCCTGGCATGGCACTTCTTTAAACAATGTCCTACCGACAAGACCCGAGTGACTTGCACGCTCTGCCATCAGAGCCTGAGGCGAGGCATTAACGTTCTGAACCTCAGCACAACCTGCATGACCAGGCATCTACATGCAAAGCATGAACTGCAGTGGGGTACACACCTTAAAAACCAGGCACTCGCTGAGGCTCCCCCTGCTCCCTCTACCGCTGCTGCCTCGGCTTCCGCCTCGAGAGGAATGTTGCCACCTGCCGAGCAGCAAACAGAGGATGTGCCACCGACACCACCACCACCGCCACCGTCAACTAGCGTCTCCACTATATCACACAGCAGCGTTCAGCTCTCAATATCTCAAACCTTAGAGAGGAAGCGCAAATTCCCCCCGAGTCACCCTCGAGCCCTTGGCCTGAACGCCAGCATTTCTAAACTGCTGGCCTTTGAAATGCTGTCATTCCGGCTGGTGGACACAGACAGCTTCAAACAGCTGATGGCCATGGCTGTCCCGCAGTATGTGGTTCCCAGCCGCCACTACTTCTCCAAGACAGCCGTGCCTTCCCTGCACATGCAAGTGTCCGATAAAATCAAGTGTGCACTGCGCAACGCCATTTGTGGCAAGGTCCACCTAACCACAGATACGTGGACCAGTAAGCACGGCCAGGGACGCTATATCTCACTAACTGCACACTGGATGAATGTAGTGGCGGCTGGGCCCCCGGCGGACAGTTCCTTGGCGCACGCCCTTCCGCCCCCTAGGATCGCAGGGCATCATTCTCTGCCTCCTGTAGCCTCCTCCTCCTACTCGGCTTCCTCCTCCACTGCTTCCACCAGCTCATCCGGTCAGCCACACACCTTCACCACCAACTTCAGCACAGCCCGGGGTAAACGTCAGCAGGCCATTCTGAAACTCATATGTTTGGGGGACAGGCCCCACAGCGCAAAGGAGTTGTGGCGGGGTATTGAACAACAGACCGACGAGTGGTTTCTGCCGGTGGGCCTCAAGCCAGGCCTGGTGGTATGTAATAATGGGCGAAATCTCGTGGCAGCTCTGGGACTAGCCGGTTTGACGCACATCCCTTGCCTGGCGCATGTGCTGAACTTGGTGGTGCAGAGGTTCATTCACCACTACCCCAACATGTCAGAGCTGCTGCATAAAGTGCGGGCCGTCTGTGCGCGCTTCTGCCGTTCACATCCTGCCGCTGCTCGCCTGTCTGCGCTACAGCGGAACTTCGGCCTTCCCGCTCACCGCCTCATATGCGACGTGCCCACCCGGTGGAACTCCACCTTGCACATGCTGGAGAGACTGTGCGAGCAGCAGCAGGCCATAGTGGAGTTTCAGCTGCAGCACGCTCGCGTCAGTCGTACTGCCGAACAGCACCACTTCACCACCAATGATTGGGCCTCCATGCGAGACCTGTGTGCCCTGCTGCGCTGTTTCGAGTACTCCACCAACATGGCCAGTGGCGATGACACTGTTATCAGCGTTACAATACCACTTCTATGTCTCCTTGAGAAAACACTTAGGGCAATGATGTTAGAGGAGGTGGCCCAGGTGGAGGAGGAGGAGGAGGATGAGGGCTCGTTTCTAACACTTTCGGGCCAGTCTGTTCGAAGTGGCTCAGAGGGAGGTTTGTTTAAGCAGCAGAGGACAGGTTCACAAGTCGCCAGCCAAGGCACTGTACTGGAGGACGAGGAGGATGAGGAGGAGGAGGTGGAGGGGGACGAGGATGACGCAAGTTCACAGCGGGGTGGCAGCCCAGGCCCATCACTGGTGCGTGGCTGGGGGGATACGGTGGACGATGACGATACGCCTCCCACAGAGGACAGCTTGTCCTTACCCATGGGTAGCCTGGCCCACATGAGCGAATATATGCTCCAATGCCTGCGCAACGACAGCAGAGTTGCCCACGTTTTAACGTGTGCAGACTACTGGGTGGCCACCCTGCTGGATCCCCGGTATAAAGACAATGTGCCCACTTTAATTCCTGAACTGGAGCGCGACCGTAAGATGCGCGAGTACAAGCGCACGCTGATAGAGGCGCTCTTGAGAGCATTCCCACATGTCACAGGGGAACAGGTGGAAGGTGAAGGCAGAGGAGTGGCAAGAGGTCGCCAACGCAGCTGTGTCACGGCCAGCTCATCTGAGGGCAGGGTTAGCATGGCAGAAATGTGGAAAAGTTTTGTCTCCACGCCACAGCTATCTGCACCGACACCTGATACGGAACGTGTTAGCAGGAGGCAGCATTTCACTAACATGGTTGAACAGTATGTCTGCACACCCCTCCACATCCTGACGGATGGTTCGGCCCCATTCAACTACTGGGTTTCGAAATTGTCCACATGGCCAGAGTTAGCATGTTATGCCTTGGAGGTGCTTTCCTGCCCGGCGGCCAGCGTTTTATCTGAACGCGTATTCAGCACGGCAGGGGGCGTCATTACTGACAAGCGCAGCCGCCTGTCCACAGCCAACGTGGACAAGCTGACCTTCATAAAGATGAACCAGGCATGGATCCCACAGGACCTGTCCCTCCCTTGTGCAGAGTAGTCCTTATTAACTGCCTAAAACATGTCTTGTTGTGCTACGGGCCACTTCTTTATTTGATACAAATTTTATGACACCCACAGTTGAATGAAACTCTTCTCTGTCTGGGCGCCGGGGCCTAACCAGATGAAAGTGGCCGGTTAAACTAACGGGTGACATGAAGCCATAACCTCTGCCATGCTACCTCTGTCTTCTGTCTGGGTGCTGAGGCCTAAGTCAAATAAAGCGGTCTTCTGCTGTGCTGGGGGATATGAAGCTAATCTCTGACCTCTCTCCTCTGTCTGGGTCCAAAGGCCTAAATCACTGAAAGAGGCCTTCTCCTGTGGTGTGTGATATGATGCCAGAATATGTGCTGTGGGGCCTCTCTCCTCTTCCTGGGTGCAGGGGTCAAATAAACTAAATTGTGGCCTACTCCTGTGGTGGTTGATATGATGCCTGATTCTCTGATGTGGAACCTCTCTCCTCTGTTTGGGTGAAGGGGTCAAAGTAACTAAATGGTGGCTTCTCCTGTGGTGGCTGATATGATGCCAGAATATGTGCTGTGGTGCCTCTCTCCTCTTCCTGGGTGCAGGGGTCAAAGTAACTAAATGGTGGCTTCTCCTGTGGTGGCTGATATGATGCCAGAATATGTGCTGTGGGGCCTCTCTCCTCTTCCTGGGTGCAGGGGTCAAAGTAACTCAATGGTGGCTTCTCCTGTGGTGGCTGATATGATGCCAGAATATGTGCTGTGGGGCCTCTCTCCTCTTCCTGGGTGCAGGGGTCAAAGTAACTCAATGGTGGCTTCTCCTGTGGTGGCTGATATGATGCCAGAATATGTGCTGTGGGGCCTCTCTCCTCTTCCTGGGTGCAGGGGTCAAAGTAACTCAATGGTGGCTTCTCCTGTGCTGATTGATATAAAGCTGATGGTTGTGCCATCTGACATGGTTGCCAGGGTCTGATTCAATGGGGGCCTACTCCTGTGGTGGGTGATCTAAATGCCTGATTCTCTGCTGTGAAACCTCTCTCCTCCGTCTGGGTGTAGGGGTCAAAGTCTTTCAAAGTCGCCTTCTCCTGTGCTGATTGATATGAAGCTGATGGTTGTGCCATCTGACATGGTTGCCGGGGTCCCATTAAATTGTGGCCTACTCCTGTGGTGGTTGATATGATGCCTGATTCTCTGATGTGGAACCTCTCTCCTCTGTTTGGGTGAAGGGGTCAAAGTAACTAAATGGTGGCTTCTCCTGTGGTGGCTGATATGATGCCAGAATATGTGCTGTGGGGCCTCTCTCCTCTTCCTGGGTGCAGGGGTCAAAGTAACTCAATGGTGGCTTCTCCTGTGGTGGCTGATATGATGCCAGAATATGTGCTGTGGTGCCTCTCTCCTCTTCCTGGGTGCGGGGGTCAAAGTAACTCAATGGTGGCTTCTCCTGTGGTGGCTGATATGATGCCAGAATATGTGCTGTGGGGCCTCTCTCCTCTTCCTGGGTGCAGGGGTCAAAGTAACTCAATGGTGGCTTCTCCTGTGCTGATTGATATAAAGCTGATGGTTGTGCCATCTGACATGGTTGCCAGGGTCCGATTCAATGGGGGCCTACTCCTGTGGTGGGTGATCTAAATGCCTGATTCTCTGCTGTGAAACCTCTCTCCTCCGTCTGGGTGTAGGGGTCAAAGTCTTTCAAAGTCGCCTTCTCCTGTGCTGATTGATATGAAGCTGATGGTTGTGCCATCTGACATGGTTGCCGGGGTCCCATTAAATTGTGGCCTACTCCTGTGGTGGTTGATATGATGCCTGATTCTCTGATGTGGAACCTCTCTCCTCTGTTTGGGTGAAGGGGTCAAAGTAACTAAATGGTGGCTTCTCCTGTGGTGGCTGATATGATGCCAGAATATGTGCTGTGGGGCCTCTCTCCTCTTCCTGGGTGCAGGGGTCAAAGTAACTCAATGGTGGCTTCTCCTGTGGTGGCTGATATGATGCCAGAATATGTGCTGTGGTGCCTCTCTCCTCTTCCTGGGTGCGGGGGTCAAAGTAACTCAATGGTGGCTTCTCCTGTGGTGGCTGATATGATGCCAGAATATGTGCTGTGGGGCCTCTCTCCTCTTCCTGGGTGCAGGGGTCAAAGTAACTCAATGGTGGCTTCTCCTGTGCTGATTGATATAAAGCTGATGGTTGTGCCATCTGACATGGTTGCCAGGGTCTGATTCAATGGGGGCCTACTCCTGTGGTGGGTGATCTAAATGCCTGATTCTCTGCTGTGAAACCTCTCTCCTCCGTCTGGTTGTAGGGGTCAAAGTCTTTCAAAGTCGCCTTCTCCTGTGCTGATTGATATGAAGCTGATGGTTGTGCCATCTGACATGGTTGCCGGGGTCCCATTAAATTGTGGCCTACTCCTGTGGTGGTTGATATGATGCCTGATTCTCTGATGTGGAACCTCTCTCCTCTGTTTGGGTGAAGGGGTCAAAGTAACTAAATGGTGGCTTCTCCTGTGGTGGCTGATATGATGCCAGAATATGTGCTGTGGGGCCTCTCTCCTCTTCCTGGGTGCAGGGGTCAAAGTAACTCAATGGTGGCTTCTCCTGTGGTGGCTGATATGATGCCAGAATATGTGCTGTGGGGCCTCTCTCCTCTTCCTGGGTGCAGGGGTCAAAGTAACTCAATGGTGGCTTCTCCTGTGGTGGTTAGTATAATGCCAGATAATGTGCTGTGGGGCCTCTCTCCTCTTCCTGGGTGCAGGGGTCAAAGTAACTCAATGGTGGCTTCTCCTGTGGTGGCTGATATGATGCCAGAATATGTGCTGTGGTGCCTCTCTCCTCTTCCTGGGTGCGGGGGTCAAAGTAACTCAATGGTGGCTTCTCCTGTGGTGGCTGATATGATGCCAGAATATGTGCTGTGGGGCCTCTCTCCTCTTCCTGGGTGCAGGGGTCAAAGTAACTCAATGGTGGCTTCTCCTGTGGTGGTTAGTATGATGCCAGAATATGTGCTGTGGGGCCTCTCTCCTCTTCCTGGGTGCAGGGGTCAAAGTAACTCAATGGTGGCTTCTCCTGTGGTGGCTGATATGATGCCAGAATATGTGCTGTGGTGCCTCTCTCCTCTTCCTGGGTGCGGGGGTCAAAGTAACTAAATGGTGGCTTCTCCTGTGGTGGCTGATATGATGCCAGAATATGTGCTGTGGGGCCTCTCTCCTCTTCCTGGGTGCAGGGGTCAAAGTAACTCAATGGTGGCTTCTCCTGTGCTGATTGATATAAAGCTGATGGTTGTGCCATCTGACATGGTTGCCAGGGTCTGATTCAATGGGGGCCTACTCCTGTGGTGGGTGATCTAAATGCCTGATTCTCTGCTGTGAAACCTCTCTCCTCCGTCTGGGTGTAGGGGTCAAAGTCTTTCAAAGTCGCCTTCTCCTGTGCTGATTGATATGAAGCTGATGGTTGTGCCATCTGACATGGTTGCCGGGGTCCCATTAAATTGTGGCCTACTCCTGTGGTGGTTGATATGATGCCTGATTCTCTGATGTGGAACCTCTCTCCTCTGTTTGGGTGAAGGGGTCAAAGTAACTAAATGGTGGCTTCTCCTGTGGTGGCTGATATGATGCCAGAATATGTGCTGTGGGGCCTCTCTCCTCTTCCTGGGTGCAGGGGTCAAAGTAACTCAATGGTGGCTTCTCCTGTGGTGGCTGATATGATGCCAGAATATGTGCTGTGGTGCCTCTCTCCTCTTCCTGGGTGCGGGGGTCAAAGTAACTCAATGGTGGCTTCTCCTGTGGTGGCTGATATGATGCCAGAATATGTGCTGTGGTGCCTCTCTCCTCTTCCTGGGTGCAGGGGTCAAAGTAACTAAATGGTGGCTTCTCCTGTGGTGGTTGATATGATGCCTGATTCTCTGCTGTGAAACCTCTCTCCTCCATCTGGGTGTAGGGGTCAAAGTCTTTCAAAGTCGCCTTCTCCTGTGCTGATTGATATAAAGCTGATGGTTGTGCCATCTGACATGGTTGCCAGGGTCTGATTCAATGGGGGCCTACTCCTGTGGTGGGTGATCTAAATGCCTGATTCTCTGCTGTGAAACCTCTCTCCTCCGTCTGGGTGTAGGGGTCAAAGTCTTTCAAAGTCGCCTTCTCCTGTGCTGATTGATATGAAGCTGATGGTTGTGCCATCTGACATGGTTGCCGGGGTCCCATTAAATTGGGGCCTACTCCTGTGGTGGGTGATCTAAATGCCTGATTCTCTGCTTTGAAACCTCTCTCCTCCGTCCGGGTGTAGGGGTCAAAGTCTGTCAAAGTCGCCTTCTCCTGTGCTGATTGATATAAAGCTTATGCTTGTGCCATCTGACATGGTTGCCGGGGTCTGATTCAATGGTGGCCTACTCCTGTGGTGGGTGATCTAAATGCCTGATTCTCTGCTGTGTAACCTCTCTCCTCCGTCTGGGTGTAGGGGTCAAAGTAACTAAATGGTGGCCTACTCCTGTGGTGGGTGATATGATGCCTGGTTCTCTGCTGTGGGACCTCTCTCCTTTGTCTGGGTGCTGTGGTCAAAATAATAGTAAGTGACCTTCTCCATTGGTGGGTGACTTGAAGCCTGATTCTGTGCTATGGGACCTCACTCCAATTAATATTGTTTAATTTTTATTTATTTTATGTTAACTCATCATTTCCCTATCTACATTTGTTTGCAGGGGATTTAACTACATTTTGCTGCCTTTTGCAGCCCTCTAGCCCTTTCCGGGTGTGTTTTACAGCCTTTTTAGTGCCCAAAAGTTCGGGTCCCCATTGACTTCTATGGGGTTCGGGTTCGGGATGAAGTTCGGGTCGAGTTCGGATCCCGAACCCGAACATTTTTCGAAAGTTCGGCCGAACTCGTCGAACCCGAACATCCAGGTGTTCGCTCAACTCTACTGCTGAGCTGACCCTCTAAAACATTAGGGGCGAGGTCCTGCTGCTGAGCTGACCATCTAAAAAATTAGGGGTAAGGGTCTGCTGCTGAGCTGACCCTCTAAAACATTAAGGGCGAGGGCCTGCTGATGATCTGACCATCTAAAATATTAGGGGTGAGGGTCTGCTGCTGATCTGACCATCTAAAACATTAGGGGTGAGGGTCTGCTGCTGATCTGACCATCTAAAAAAATAGGGATGAGGGTCTGCTGATGAGCTGAGCCTCTAAAACATTAGTGGCGAGGACCTGCTGCTGATCTGACCATCTAAAAAATTTGGGGTGAGGTTTGGCTGCTGAGCTGACCATCTAAAACATTAGGGTGAGGGTCTGCTGCTGATCTAACCTTCTAAAACATTAGGAGTGAAGGTCTGCTGCTGAGCTTACCATCTAAAACATTATGGGTGAGGGCCTGCTGCTGATCTGACCATCCAAAAAATTAGGGGTGAGGGTCTGCTGCTTAGCTGACCCTCTAAAACATTGGGGGTGAGGGCCTGCTGCTGATCTGACCATCTAAAACATTATGGGCATGGCCTGCTGGTGACCCTATAAAACATTAGGGATGAGGGTCTGCTGCTGAGCTGACCCTCTAAAACATTACGAGCGAGGGCTACCTAATGAGCATGTTGATAAGATGGAGGAGGGCGAGAAAAGGAAGATGAACCCATATACCCTTTTTTGTGGTGGATGGGGTTCATGGGAATACAGTGTATGCAATACACCATAAAAGCCACATTTAAAGTGCCTTTATGTCCAGCCGCTTTCCTCTGGTGGAGTAGAGTAGTCAGGTGCAATCCAGGCCTTGTTCATTTTGATAAGAGCCAACCTGTCAGCATTTTCAGTTGGCAGGCGGATGCGCTTATCAGTTATTATGCTCCCAGCAGCACTAAATACCCGATCTGACAAAACACTGGCAGCAGGTCAGGCCAGCACCTCCAAGGCATAGAGCGCCAGTTCATGTCACGTTTCCAGCTTGAAGACCCAATAGTTGTAAGGCAAAGAGGGATCACTGAGGACGCTGACACATTCTGCTACGTACTCCTTCACCATCTTCCAAAACTTTTCTCTCCTTGTGACACTAGGCCGCGCATCAGGGTGTGGATGCTGAAGAGGTGTCATGAAACTGTCCCAGGCTTTGGATAGTGTTGCCCTGTCTCTGTTGGAACTGCTGTGTGTTCCCCTCGTCTGCCCTCCTCGCTTGCCCAAGGAGCCCAGCTTGAAACTTTTGAAGCAATTTTTCCACAAGGACCATCTGGTATTGCACCATTTTGCTTGTCCTCTCTACCACAGAAATGACAGATGAGAAGTCCTCTCCACCCACAGGAATGAGAGATGAGAAGTTCTCTTTGTAGCGGGGGTCGAGAAGCGCAAACAACCAGTAATCGGTGTTGGCCAATATGCGTATAAAGCGAAGGTCACAGGAAAGGCAGCTTAACATAAAGTCAGCCATGTGTGCCAGAGTCCCAACAGACAAGACTTTGCTGTCCTCATCAGGAGAATGACTCTCAATCTCCTCATACTCTTCCTCCTCTTCGGCCCATCTATGCTGAATAGATCGAATAAACCTCCTATGGGTACTACCCTCTGTAGCGGAGGCAACCGTCTCCTGCTCCTCCTCCTCATCATCATCATCATCCAATTCGTGCTGAGAAGATGAACGGAGGGTGGTCTGGCTATCACCCTGTGAACTATCTTCCCCCATTTCCACTTCTTCCACATGCAAAGCATCCTCCTTCATTGTGAGCAGTGAGTGTTTCAGTAGACACAGAAGTGGGATGGTTAAACTAATAATAGCGGCATCGCCGCTCACCATCTGTGTTGATTCCTCAAAGTTGCGTAAAAAACCTCACAGAGGTCAGACATCCATGCCCACTTGTCGCTTGTAAAGAGCAGAAGTTGACTGGAAAGGCGACAATCATGTTGCAGCTGGTATTCTACTACTGCCCTATGCTGCTCACAAAGCCTGGCCAACATGTGACATGTCGTGTTCCAGCGCTTGCTCACGTCGCACAACAGTCAGTGAGCTGGCAATTGCAAGCACTGCTGCAGTGTTGCCAGACCATGACTTTCGGAAATGTGCGCACACGCGGCGCACATTCACCAGTAGCTCAGGCAAATTGGGGTAGGTTTTGAGAAACCACTGAACCACTAAATTGAACACGTGGGCTAGGCATGGTATGTGTGTGAGCTTGCCGAGCTCCAAAGCCGCCACCAAATTATGGACATTATCAGACACAACCATGCCTGGTTCCAGATGAAAGTGGTTGTCCGGGTTCAGAGCTGAACCCGGACATACCATTCTTTATACCCAGGCAGCCCCCCTGAGGCTAGCATCGAAGCAGTTCAGGGAACTGATGCACTCCCTTGCCCGGGATCTTTTGTTTATCATAACACACTGATGGGCGGGCCCATGGAGAGCCATGGTAAGTCACCGGATCTCCAAAAAATGCCTTTGTCCTGCGCGATTTAGCGCAGGGCAAAAGAGAGCATCGGAGCATGAACTGCTCCAAAGCTCAAGTCAGGGGGGCTGCCAGGGTGATAATGGAGGTATGTCCGGGTTCATCTCTGAACCCGGACAACCCCTTTAAGTGGTGAGAGCCACAGCTTAGTCTGGTCCCTTATACCCTGCCACAACTCTGCGGCGGCGTGCTGTTTGTCACCTAAGGAAATTAGTTTCAGCTCGGCCTGTTGCTGCTTCCCCACTGCAGTGCTACACTGCTTCCAGATACTAACTGATGGCTTACTGGTGCTGCAAGATGATAATTCAGAGATGGAAGTGGAGGAGGAGGTGGAGCATGAGAAGGGGGGGGAGTTGCAGCCACAAATATAGGTGGTGGCGGAAATCCTGATTGAAGTAGGGCCTGCAATCCTTGGCATCATTGGCACCTGTGCCATCCCAGGGTACGACTCGCTCCCGGCCTCCACAACGTTCACCCAGTGTGCCGTTAGGGGAATGTAGCATCCCTGGCCAAAAGCACTTGTCCATGTGTCAGTCGTTAAGTGGACCTTCCCAATAACTGCTTTGTTCAGGGCACGGGTGATGTTAAAGGACACATGCTGGAGTAAGGCGGGGATATCACACTAGGAAAAATAGTGGCAGCTGGGGACTGAGTAACGATGGACGGCCTCCTCCATCAGGCTGAGGAAAGCCTCAGTGACCACAAGCCTAAATGGCAACATTTCCAGGGCCAGCAATTTGGAAAGGTGTGCATTTAGTCCTATGGCCTGTGGGTGGGTGGCTGGGTATTTGCTCTTTCGTTTAAAGGCCCGGGGTATGGACATCTGTATGCTGCGCTGGGACTCAGAAGTGGATGTGCTAGCTGATGGTGCTTGCGAAGGTCCAGGTGCAGGGCGGGAGGCTTCCACGCCTGCATCTTGGACAGGGGATTGACCAGCACATAACACAGGGGCAGAGGGGGCAGTGGTGTGACCCACAGACACTGATTGTGGATCCAGGCGTTTGGCCCACCTATTACGGTGCTTTGATGCCATGTGGCGGATCATGCTGACGGTGGTGAGGTTGGTAGTGTTCACGCCCCTGCTCATTTTGGTATGGTACAGGATGCAAATGACACTTCTTTTATCGTCCGCACTTTCCTCAAAAAAGCGCCAGACTGCGGAACACTTACCCCTTGCCAAGGGAGGTTGCCGCAAGAGGGTGCTCCATGGAACAGTTGCGGGCCTGTTTGGAGTGGACCGCCTTCTCCCTTTTGCCACCCCACTGCCTGTTCCAGCCTGTTGCGGTGCTGCCGATCCCTCCCCCTCTGTACTGCTGTCCTCGCTCGGCTTGCCACCTTCCCAGGTTGGGTCAGTGACTTCATCGTCCACCACCTCCTCTTCCACTTATTCACTCTGGTCATCCTCCTGACTTGTTGACCTAACAAGGACCTCACTTATTGACAACTGTGTCTCATAATCAACCTCTTGAGACACTAATTGCTGTTGACTTATTGGCAACTGTGTCTCATCATCATCCGCCTTGTTAAAAACTAATTGCCATTCCCCACCGTTGTCTTCTTGTGACTGTGGATGCTCAAGAATTTGGGCATCAGTGCACACAATCTCCTCATGTCCCTCTTCAAGCGTGCTTGACGAGAGGCTCAAATCAAAGAATGGCGATGAAAAGAGCTCCTCGGAATATCCAAGTGTGGGATCACTTATTTGGCAAGATTCTCCATGGTGGGAGGAAGGAGGATCTGGGTGAGGATTCTGTTGACCAGACTCTTGGCTACTGAGACTGGACTTTGTGGAAGACAGGATGGTGCTTAACCGACTGGAAGCATTATCTGCTGCAATCCAACCGACCACATGGTCGCGCTGATCTGACTTCGAGAGTGGTGTCCTGCGCCGCCCTGCAAACTGGGACATGAAGCTAGGTATCGTGGATGAGTGTGTTTCTTGCGCTCTGGCAGCAGGCACGGTTTTCCTCTGCGTGCACCATCAGCAGAATGGCCACTTCCCTGTCCCTTACTGCTCGCCTTGAGCATATTAAATGGTATATATGCTTGCAAGTATGTCACACGTACAGTAGCGCAGGTTTTGTAAGTGTATGCGCAAATAAATTACACTGTATGTCACAGATATTTAGGATGCGCAAATGTTATACAGGAGATGTAGCGCAGGTAATGTCACTGTCACCAGTGGCAAAAAAATTTGACTGAATGTCACAGATATTTAGGATGCACAAAGGTTATACAGGAGATGTAGCGCAGGTAATTTCGCAGTCACCTGCGGGGAAAACATTCGACTGAATGTCACAGATAGAGACGGCCTTGCGGTTCGCCTTGTGGTCATTTTGCGGCGAACTGTGCGTGTTCGCGATTCGCCGAACATGGGAACATATGGAGAAATTTGCGCCCGCCATATTCTTTTACATTGTGAAGAACTTTGACCCATGACACATCCATCAGGTGGTACAGGACAGCCAATTGAGAGATTTCAGCACATGGACATACCCCCTACCTTATAAATAAACCAGATCTGGCCGCCATTTTACATTCAGTGTTTTGCCAGTGTAGGGAGAGATTGCTGTGTGGAGCAGGGACAGGCTATTAGGGACGCCAAACGCTAGCTAATAGGGCCACAAAAGTCATTTTAAGGACTGGTATAGGTGTGCTATCGATAGGTGTGATACACAGAGGGGAGCAATATACTTATAATATACTTTTATAATGAGTCAAAAACACATAGATCTATATAGTGATCACCTGGAAGTCAGGGGCCTATGGGCTAGGGGCTTACTAGGGCCATTTTTATATAGGGTAAGGTTCCGGATGAAGTCGCTCTTATTAGGGCGGGTGGTCTGTGGTTAGGCTATCAGGGCCAGAATAGCACCCCCCTGTAGGGCAATATCAGGAACAGTTCTTCGCCCACCCTGTCCTTCAATACCACATCATCATCATCTAGCCCAGGGATAGATGTTTTTTGCTTTCCCTCTGGGATTCATGGATGTGCACTGGAACCCCCCGGATTGTGGTAGGACATATGGTTTCTAATTTGGTGCCGCCAAACACCTGACTTAGTGCCGCCGAGCACTTGTTATTGCCTACCACATCTATGCTTTTTGCTTAACTTTAAAAATTTAATTTATTTTCATTTTGAGGGATATCTTTTCCATCCGCAAAATGGGTCCGCGTCCGTTTTGCAATTTTGCAGAACGGGTGCAGACCGATTCATTTTCAATGGGGCCGGAATTTGCTGTCCGCATCCGCACTTTCGCATCCGTGCTTCCGTTTCCGCAAAAAAATAGAACATGTCCTATTCTTGTCCGCAATTGCAGACAAGATTAAGCATTTTCTATTACAGTGCTGGCGACGTGCTGTCCGCAAATTGTGGAATACACATTGCCGGTGACTGTGTTTTGCGGATCCGTGTGAATGGACCCTCATAGTAAAATTATTAAAGGTTACGTTTTATCTTTATGTATATTCTAATGGATTGCCTTCCTTGTACAAAGTTATAATTTACTTTCTATATTAGAAAGTATATTATAGTGCATTTGTATAGTGCGGCAGTTGTGTGCGGTTCTGCTGCGATACTGCAGGTATATAGAGGGACAAGCGTTATTGGAACAAATAATTTCTACTGGTGTGATATACCAGTCACCCCACAAAAAAACTGATTGAAGCAGGTTGTTATATACCAATATACACTGCTCAAAAATAACACATCCTAGATCTGAGTTAATTAAATATTCTTCTGAAATACTTTGTTCTTTACATAGTTTAATGTGCTGACAACAAAATCACACAAAAATAAAAAAATGGAAATCAAATTTTTCAACCCATGGAGGTCTGGATTTGGAGTCACACTCAAAATTAAAGTGGAAAAACACACTACAGGCTCATCCAACTTTGATGTAATGTCCTTAAAACAAGTCAAAATGAGGCTCAGTAGTGTGTGTGGCCTCCACGTGCCTGTATGACCTTCCTACAACGCCTGTGCAGGCTCCTGATGAGGTGGCGGACGGTCTCCTGAGGGATCTCCTCCCAGACCTGGACTAAAGCATCTGCCAACTCCTGGACAGTCTGCAGTGCAATGTGACGTTGGTGGATAGAGCGAGACATGATGTCCCAGATGTGCTCAATTAGATTCAGGTCTGGGGAACGGGCGGGCCAGTCCATAGCATCAATGCCTTCTTCTTGCAGGAACTGCTGACACACTCCAGCCACATGAGGTCTAGCATTGTCTTGCATTAGGAGGAACCCAGGGCCAACCGAACCAGCATATGGTCTCACAAGGGGTCTGAGGATCTCATCTCGGTACCTAATGGCAGTCAGGCTACCTCTGGCGAGCACATGGAGGGCTGTGCGGCCCTCCAAAGAAATGCCACCCCACACCATTACTGACCCAATGCCAAACCGGTCATGCTGGAGGATGTTGCAGGCAGCAGAACATTCTCCACGGCGTCTCCAGACTCTGTCACGTCTGTCACGTGCTCAGTGTGAACCTGCTTTCATCTGTGAAGAGCACAGGGCGCTAGTGGCGAATTTGCCAATCTTGGTGCTCTCTGGCAAATGCCAAACGTCCTGCACGGTGTTCAGCTGTAAGCACAACCCCCACCTGTGGACGTCGGGCCCTCATATCACCCTCATGGAGTCTGTTTCTGACCGTTTGAGCAGACACATGCACATTTGTGGCCTGCTGGAGGTCATTTTGCAGGACTCTGGCAGTGCTCCTCCTGTTCCTCCTTGCACAAAGGCAGAGGTAGCGGTCCTGCTGCTGGGTTGTTGCCCTCCTACGGCCTCCTCCACGTCTCCTGATGTACTGGCCTGTCTCCTGGTAGCGCCTCCATGCTCTGGACACTACGCTGACAGACACAGCAAACCTCCTTGCCACAGCTCGCATTGATGTGCCACCCTGGATAAGCTGCACTACCTGAGCCACTTGTGTGGGTTGTAGACTCCGTCTCATGCTACCACTAGAGTGAAAGCACCGCCAGCATTCAAAAGTGGCCAAAACATCAGCCAGGAAGCATTGGAACTGAGAAGTGGTCTGTGGTCACCACCTGTAGAACCGCTCCTTTATTGGGGGTGTCTTGCTTATTGCCTATAATTTCCACCTGTTGTCTATCCCATTTGCACAACAGCATGTGAAATTGATTGTCACTCAGTGTTGCTTCCTAAGTGGACAGTTTGATTTCACAGAAGTGTGATTGACTTGGAGTTACATTGTGTTGTTTAAGTGTTCCCTTTTGTAACGGACCATTTCAGCAGACAACGGGTTAAAATCCATTTAGGCGATATGCCCCTTTCTGAGAGACAGGCGCAGCTACTGCAGAACATCAAACTCCCGAACTGGATACAAAATAGCACTCCAAACTGGAACCTCACGAATAGCTGCTAGCAGACGAACAGGAATCAGCTTACACTCCTGGCAATCAGTCTCTAACAGCATACAGTGGATCCCCCCAATAACGAGACAAGGCTCCGTGTTGAGGGTCAAGCAGTGGTCTGACTGTACTTCAAGTACAGCCTCTTTTATTCACAAAAAACAAACATAGTACTGCCCACAGGGTTTTGAAATACAACCAATCAGTATATTACAACACATACAATGTAAGTACAGCAACCAATCGTTCACGCCCCCAGAGGACTAGAAGGGAGACTGTGACACAGGACAGATATGCAGCAATTCAGGATACACAGACACAACACATCCCCACAATGAATCATGGTTTCCTCTTCTCTGTCCCGTAGACAACCGAGGAGCAATCCAATTATCTCTCAGGACAAAGGGAAATCGCCAATGCACATGTGGAGACAACAGGACAGACATCACCATTTTAAACACACAATGGCACAATGGGACATTAGAAACACACCCAGCATATTCCTCCCAAGCTGACAAGTTACACTTATTATAAATTGTTACAACTTTGTGAGTTTACATTGTCCATACATATAACTTACATCAATTTAAACAGTATAGCTTGGGGACAAACCTATCCTAAATTCACTTGAATAGGTTCAGGGGTTTAAAGTTAGTATGGGCCATAATCCTGAGGCAAGAGGCTTTTAAACAGGCCTCTCCAAAACCCAGTGTCGAGTTTGGTTTTGCCACACATCTCCCCCCCCCAGGGAAGACTAACCAGATACCTGACCTCACGCCGGTCGGTACCTGAGTTAGTCTGGCAGCCCACCCACAACCAAATACTGGACCTGTTGAATTTAGTAGCCTGTCTCTGTCCAGTGAATCCACCAAGGTTATATTGGTAGCTGGTACTCCCGGTCTGTGAGTTGCTTTGTGGGCAGGGATCAGCGGTACTCTGCCCTGGTACCAGCGCTACCATGGAAGAAGCCTGGTTGGAGCCTGGTTGTTGGAGGGGGAGACCGACTGTCTCCCCTTTGGATACCCAGCTCTGCTGCTGGAGGGGGAGACCGACTGTCCCTACCCCCTGTGCTGTAAGTGCAGAGACCACGGTCCCATCTGCACTGTTGTGAGGCTTACTGTCTCTCCCTGGTGCGTTAAGCTGCCGCTGGGGAGAGGGGGTAACGAGCTCCTCTCCCATACATACTTCCAGCCGCTGGGGAGGGTGAACGACCGTCTCCGCTCCCAATACAGTGTCCTGCTGCTGGGGAAAGGAGACTGGGCTCTCTATTCCCTGCTGGACACTCTGCCGCTGGGGGACAGGACTGACTGTCTCTGCCCCCTGTAACTCCGCCTGCCGCTGGGGAATGGAGACTGGGCTCCCAATTCCCAATAAATCACACGGCCGTTGGGGAATGGAGACTGGGCTCCCAATTCCCAATAAATCACCCAGCCGCTGGGGAATGGAGACTGGGCTCCCAATTCCCAATAAATCACACGGCCGCTGGGGAATGGAGACTGGGCTCCCAATTCCCTGTACATCACACGGCCGCTAGGGAATGGAGATTGGGCTCCCAATTCCCGGCACATCACTCGGCCGCTGGGGAATGGAGACTGGGCTCCCAATTCCCAAAAAATCATGCTGCTGCTGGGGGGCAGGAACAACTACCTCTGCCCCCTGTAACTCAGCCTGCCGCTGGGGAATGGAGACTGGGCTCCCAATTCCCTGCAATTCACACTGCCGCTGGGGAATGGAGACTGGGCTCCCAATTCCCTGCTGGACACTTTGCCGCTGGGGAGAGGGGACTGAGCTCTCTCTGTCCCGCAACTGTAACTTCCGGTGGAGGTCCACCCAACGTGGCAGCTGACCGTCACCTTCTGCCCGGTATAGTAGGGTCTTGAACACTAGACTCCTCATGAACTTCACGGATTTCTCAGCTGGATTGGGTCCGAAGAAGTTCAGCCGCAACCACATCATACGGTCAAATTCCTCAACAGAGTATCTGTACTCCACTGCTGGTTCCATCCTGGTGCTTTTAGGGTCGCTGTACTGAGACATGCGTTGCCCTTAAGTTGTAAAATCCAAAGAAATGGTGCATCCTGTAGCTGTCCTTCTGGCTGTAGGAACGATCCCACTGCTGCCACCAATGTAACGGACCGCTTCAGCAGACAAGGGGTTAAAATCCGTTTAGGCGATATGTCCCTTTCTGAGAGACAGGCGCAGCTACTGCAGAACACCAAACTATCGAACTGGATACAAAATAGCACTCCAAACTGGAACCTCACGAATAGCTGCTAGCAGACGAACAGGAATCAGCTTACACTCCTGGCAATCAGTCTCTAACAGCATACAGTGGATCCCCCTAATAACGAGACAAGGCTCCGTGTTGAGGGTCAAGCAGTGGTCTGACTGTACTTCAAGTACAGCCTCTTTTATTCACAAAAAACAAACATAGTACTGCCCACAGGGTTTTGAAATACAACCAATCAGTATATTACAACACATACAATGTAAGTACAGCAACCAATCGCTCACGCCCCCAGAGGAACAGAAGGGAGACTGTGACACAGGACAGATATGCAGCAATTCAGGATACACAGACACAACACATCCCCACAATGCATCATGGTTTCCTCCTCTCTGTCCCGGAGACAACCGAGGAGCAATCCAATAATCTCTCAGGACAAAGGGAAATCGCCAATACACATGTGGAGACAACAGGACAGACATCACCATTTTAAACACACAATGGCACAATGGGACAATAGAAACACACCCAGCATATTCCTCCCAAGCTGACAAGTTACACTTATTATAAATTGTTACAACTTTGTGAGTTTACATTGTCCATACATATAACTTACATAAATTTAAAAAGTATAACTTGGGGACAAACCTATCCAAAATTCACTTGAATAGGTTCAGGGGTTTAAAAGTTAGTATGGGCCATAATCCTGAGGCAAGAGGCTTTTAAACAGGCCTCTCCAAAACCCAGTGGCGAGGTTGGTTTCGCCACACCTTTATTTTTTTGAGCAGTGTACTTTCTTTTCAGTGCATTTGGGTACTGTATAGTGCATATGCACATGCGCGTAATTATACTATATTGCCGATATTTCGCATTGAAAAAAATTATGAATGGAGATCGCAAATTCGAATAATACATCTGGTATGTCACTGTCCATGTTGTGGGACTATTTGTGCACTTCTAGTAATTATTTCTTGGCTGCAAATAAGAGCTGAAGGTTTTTCAGGTTCGCCTGCCATTTAAATGAATGGGACCTGCCGCGAACTTGCGGTTCGCGTACATTTGATCGTGTTCGCGCAAACGCGTTCGCGAACCGTCCCGGCAGATGTTCGGCCATCACTAGTGACAGATATTTAGGATGCGCAAACGTTATGCTGGAGATGTAGCACAGGTAATGTCGCTGCTGCAAACGGCCAAACAATTGCGCTGAATGTCACAGATATTTTGGATGCGCTAATGTTAAACAACAGATGTACCAGAGGTTGTATCACTATCAGCGGCGGCCAAATTATTACACGCAATTTAGCGCACTTTGCGCTAATAATATATACAGTCAGGTCCATAAATATTGGGACATCGACACAATTCTAACTTTTTTGGCTCTATACACCACCACAATGGATTTGAAATGAAACGAACAACATGTGCTTTAACTGCAGACTGTCAGCTTTAATTTGAGGTCATTTACATCCAAATCAGGTAAACGGTGTAGGAATTATAACAGTTTGCATATGTGCCTCCCACTTGTTAAGGAACCAAAAGTAATGGGACAGAAGAATAATCATAAATCAAACTTTCACTTTTTAATACTTTGTGGCAAATACTTTGCAGTTAATTACAGCCTGAAGTCTGGAACGCATAGACATCACCAGACGCTGGGTTTCATCCCTGGTGATGCTCTGCCAGGCCTCTTCTGCAACTGTCTTCAGTTCCTGCTTGTTCTTGGGGCATTTTCCCTTCAGTTTTGTCTTCAGCAAGGGAAATGCATGCTCAATCGGATTCAGGTCAGATGATTGACTTGGCCATTGCATAACATTCCACTTCTTTCCTCTAAAAAACTCTTTGGTTGCTTTTGCAGTAAGCAATTGTCCATCTGCATTGTGGGTCATTGTCCATCTGCACTGTGAGGCGCCATCCTATAAGTTCTAAAGCATTTGGCTGAATATGAGCAGATAATATTGCCCGAAAAATACTTCAGAATTCATCCTGCTGCTTTTGTCAGCAGTCACATCATCAATAAATACAGAAGTACCAGTTACATTGGCAGCCATACATGCCTACGCCATGACACTACCACCACCATGCTTCACTGATGAGGTGGTATGCTCAGGATCATGAGCAGTTCCTTTCCTTCTCCATACTCTTCTCTTCCCATCACTCTGGTACAAGTTGATCTTGGTCTCATATGTCCATAGGATGTTGTTTCAGAACTGTGAAGGCTTTTTTAGATGTTGTTTGGCAAACTCTGATCTGGCCTTCCTGTTTTTGAGGATCACCAATGGTTTACATCTTGTGGTGAACCCTCTGTATTCACTCTGGTGAAGTCTTCTCTTGATTGTTGACTTTGACACACATACACCTACCTCCTGGAGAGTGTTCTTGATCTGGTGAACTGTTGTAAAGGGTGTTTTCTTCACCAGGGAAAGAATTATTCGGTCATCCATCAGAGTTGTTTTCCGTGGTCTTCCAGGTCTTTTGGTGTTGCTGAGCTCACCGGTGCGTTCCTTCTTTTAAAGAATGTTCCAAACAGTTGTTTTGGCCACGCCTAATGTTTTTACTATCTCTCTGATGGGTTTGTTTTGTTTTTTCAGCCTAATGATGGCTTGCTTCACTAATAGTGACAGCTCTTTGAATGTCATCTTGAGAGTTGACAGCAACAGATTCCAAATGCAAATAGCACACTTGAAATGAACTCTGGACCTTTTATATGTTCATTGTTATTGGGATAATAAGGGAATAACACACACCTGGCCATGGAACAGCTGAGAAGCCAATTGTCCCATTACTTTTGGTTCCTTAACAAGTGCGAGGCAAATATGCAAACTGTTGTAATTCCTACACCGTTCACCTGATTTGGATGTAAATACCCTCAAATTAAAGCTGACAGTCTGCAGTTAAAGCACACCGTGTTTGTTTATTTTCAAATCCATTGTGGTGGTGTATACAGTCAAAAAATTTAGAATTGTATCGATGTCCCAATATTTATGGACCTGACTGTATAGCAGCCAGATAAAACAATAATCCTTAAAAGGACTTTTGGGTCTCTAACACTTTCAACACAAAACAATTCCTGTCCCTACACTATCTGTCCCTTCTGCTCCAGCTTTCCCTGACTAAGACCAAGCCGAACCACGTGTCATTGGGTGCTATATAGCACCCATTGACGCGTTCCGGCCAGCCAATTACTGTAATGGCAGTAACCAACATGGCTACGGCATTACATTGAGTGCCAGTACTCCCCCGTACATTTATTGGCTGCGTAGCAGCCAATAAACGTGCATGTAGGAGACTCGAGCCGAAAAACGCGATTTGTCGAGCATCGAGATGCTCGAGTGAAAATGGTGTTCGGCCGAGCATGCTCGCCCAACACTATCTTTTATATTATAATGTTATGTACATCAGCAATGATAAGGTATGGTTGTTTCGTTTGTATTAGAAATGAAACTTACCATCCCATTCCTCCTCTATTGGTGGCAGAGGGCTGGTCCGACTTCTTGCTAGGAAAAGGAGCAATGACAGACCTATTCACTGCCATTAGCCAGCCTTGTGTAAAAATCCTCCCAGAACCATACCTGTTATGCGTTCTACACTTCTGGATAACAATGTTGTCCACTTCAGTGCGATGATGCCACCTACTATGCTGAATACATCCTCTTAAAGTACACCGGAGGCTACAGAAGACAGAACACACATAGCAAACATAGCAAGTCATGGCCACTGTTCCAATCTGCCTAACCAAAAGTCTATGAATCAGGCAAGCAAGATGTGGAAGCTGTTCTTCTATCATCTGTTGTTGCATTAGTTGAGTGAAATCTTTAAATATCAGGAGGATGATAGCTAATGTTACGGTGTTCCCTACTGACAAATCTGGTGACCTATTTGAAGAGCCTGAGTATGCGACATGCATCGCTGATGAGCTGCCACTGCCTGAGCTTTAAATAACACGTTTCCTCTGTGGTGGTTTCAAGCATCATGTTATCCTTGACCGATTTATGCTGCTTGTACAGATAGTCCAGCAAATGCAAGGTGGAATTCCAGCAAGTTGAAACATTATGTATCAAGCAGTGCAAAGGCAGATTGTTCTGGCAGGGAGTCATCCTGTGAAAAATGTTCCTTTTGATGCACATTAGCAATTGATCCGCTGTGTGGCTTTTTGTCCATCAGATCTAAAACAGCATGGCAACATTTCAGTTTACACATATGAAAGGAGGGAGGTGGAGGGGAAAGCAAGCAAGGACTTGGAGGGGGATGGCTAAGCATCTGGTGTGAAAACTAGACTGTCCAAATATGATGTCAATACAACTTTATCTTGTTGCTGTGGTGCACCATTGCCACGCAAAACATTGACCTAATAGTCCAGGGATGGCCAACCTGTGGCTCTCCAGCTGTTGTAAAACTACAACTCCCACCATGCCCTAATGTAGGCTGATAGCTGTAGACAGTGTGGGTATGCTGGGAGTTGTAGTTTTACAACAGCTGGAGAGCCTCAGGTTGGCCATCCCTGTAATAGTCCATGAATGAAATGTATTGGCCATAACAGCTGCCCTAAGTGTCAATTGTGGTGTGCCCCTTGCTGCACAGCAACAGTTTCAAGGAGCAGTCCACGTTCGACACCACGTGAGAGTACAGGAGACAGGAATGTCAATGACAATTTCAACAACTTTTTTTGTACCCAACAAGCCAATTTTTAGCAATTCTTTAAAGTCTAGACAATTAATATCAGTTTTTTTTTTTTTTTTTTAAGTTGCAGTTGGACAAAATCCAATACAATCTATGTGAGGTCAGATACATGACTGATAAATTGACTTTTTTTTTGTGATGAGCGGCAGGGGCAATATTCGAATTTGCAATATTTCGCGAATATTTCGGCGAATATTCACCATATATTCGAGAATTCGCAAATTCATGATCTCTAAGCATTATTTTCTTGATTGCGAAAATCCGCATAAAATACGCCTTAAGAATTCACATAAAAATTTGCATGAACTGGTATTTAAAAAAAAATCGAATATTCGCGATTACGAATATATTTTGCGATATTCTAAATATTCGCGAATTCTCGAAGTGCCGATATTCGCGATTAAAATTTGCAATTCGCATATTCGTGATGAACACTATTTTTTTTAAGACAAAATAAAATTTGCATATGGACAATGCAGAGATTGCAGACTGCAATGGTTTGATGTTTGCAGCCACACGGGAAAAAATTGATTTCTTGGGAAACAACCCAATTTTAATCCATTTTGGAAAAGACAAGAAAATCAAACGCAATTTTCATCAAATGCTTTAGAAAAAAAAAAAATTCAGTTGGACAAAGTTGAGCTTGCAGACAGCAATGGTTTGATATATGCAAGCACTGTGGAGTTTGAATTTTTTCGAGACAAAACAAAAATTCTCAATTGGGCAAAGTGTACAACAATAAATCATTGGTCAGGTATGCAACAATTTTCATAAATATTTGTTACCACCGACTGCCATTCATTTACCCACTGTCACTTAGCATTAAAGAGCTTGAGATGGGTTGGATACAGTCCTAGGAGATACCAGAGTGTGGTATATGACTCTACAGAGCGATCAGGGTATTTTCATTGGGAATGAAGTCAATAAATTTATTCAGCCTGATTCAAATCAGACAGCGGATTCAATTGAATTGGGCCGAGAATAAATTTTGGGAAATTTACTCATCTTTATTACACATGAACACATTGAGGGTCCAGTCACACGTCCCTTTTTTCTTTCCTGATCTGTTCCGTTTTTTGCGGAACAGATCTGGACCAGATCTGGACCCATTCATTTTCAATGGGTCCTGGAAAAAATTGGACAGCACAATGTGTGCTTTCCGTTACCGTTGTTCCGTTCCGCATGTCCGTTTAAATATAAAACATGTTCTATTCTTTTCCGCAAAATTCGGATCCTGGTACAATACAAAGTCAATGGATCCGCAAAAAACGGAAGACATTCGGATGTCATTACGTATGTCATCCGTTTTATGCGGATTCCGTTCCTGGAAATTACATTTTAATTTTATTTATTTATTTATTTTTTTCCCAAAGAAATCCAAACAACTTTATTTGCTTATTGAAATTTATACATGTTTCCGTTTTTTGCGGATCCGCAAAAAACGGATGACATACGGAAACATTTTCAGGAACAACGGATCCGCAAAAAACGGACTGAAAATCGGGATATAGAAAAATACTGACGTGTGAATGTAGCCTTATAGTGATGAGCGGCAGGGGCAATATTCGAATTTGCAATATTTCACAAATATTTGGTAGTATATTCATCATATATTCATGAATTTGAGATTATTTTCTTGATCGCGAAAAATCGGCAATGTAATATTCAAGTAACATAGTAACATAGTATAAGGCCGAAAAAATACATTTGTCCATCCAGTTCGGCCGGTTATGCTGCAAGTTGATCCAGAGGAAGGCAAAAAAAAAAATTGTGAGGTAGAAGCCAATTTTCCCCACTTAAGGGGGAAAAATTCCTTCCCGACTCCAATCAGGCAATCAGAATAACTCCCTGGATCAACGACCCCTCTCTAGTTGCTATAGCCTGTAATATTATTACGCTCCAGAAATACATCCAGGCCCCTCTTGAATTCCTTTATTGTGCTCACCATCACGACCTCCTCAGGCAGAGAGTTCCATAGTCTCACTGCTCTTATCGTAAAGAATCCTCTTCTATGTTTGTGTACAAACCTTCTTTGCTCCAGACGCAGAGGATGTCCCCTCGTCACAGTCACAGTCCTGGGGATAAATAGATGATGGGAGAGATCTCTGTACTGACCCCTGATATATTTATGCATATTAATTAGATCTTCCCTAAGTCATCTTGTTTCTAAAGTGAATAACCCTAATGTTGATAATCTTTCTGGGTACTGTAGTTGCCCCATTCCAGTTATTACTTTAGTTGCCCTCCTCTGAACCCTCTCCAGCTCTGCTATGTCTGCCTTGTTAACAGGAGTCGTCTGACTAGTGATTTGCAAAGTGGTAGGACTATATTATTATCACGGGCATCTATGCCCCTTTTGATGCAACCCATTATCTTATTGGCCTTGGCAGCAGCTGCCTGACACTGGTTTTTACTGCTTAGTTTGCTGTTTATTAAAATTCCTAGGTCCTTTTCCATGTCAGTGTTACCGAGTGTTTTACTATTTAGTATGTACGGCTGACTTGCATTATTCCTTCCCATGTGCATAACCTTACATTTGTCAGTGTTAAACCTCATCTGCCACTTCTCTGCCCAAGCTTCTAATCTATCTAGATCCATCTGTAGCAGTATACTGTCCTCATCAGTGTAAATTACTTTACACAGTTTAGTGTCATCTGCAAAAATTTATATTTTACTGTGCAAGCCTTCTACAAGATCATTAATAAATATATTGAAGAGAATAGGGCCCAATACTGACCCCTGAGGTACTCCACTAGTGACAGTGACCCAATCTGAGTGTGTACCGTTAATAACCACCTTCTGTTTTCTATCGCTGAGCCAGTTACTTACCCACATATAGACATTTTTTCCCAGTCCGAGGGAAAAAAATTAGTTTGACATGACCGATCCCTCATGAAGCCAGGCTGATATGCGTTATTTGCTTATTTTCATTGAGATCCTCCAAGATAGCATCTCTTAGAAAACCTTCAAACAGTTTATCCACAACAGATGTTAAACTTACCGGCCTATAGTTTCCATGCTCTGTTTTTGCACCCTTTTTGAATATTGGCACCACATTTGCTACGCGCCAATCCTGCGGAACATTCCGTCAGTATAGAGTCCGCAATTATCAGAAATAAGGGTCTGGCTATAACATTACTTAATTCTCTTAGGATATGGGGGTGTATGCCATCTGCGTACAAAATACAGGCGTGGGTCGCTATAGCTACATTTTTCAAGCTGCTAGAAGTTTCCTGAGACTGGATAAAATAATTGGCACAGCAGAACATAACAATAGCTTTATATGCAGATAGAGTGCTCCAATATGTTAGAAATTGCTAAATTGGCACTAATGATGAGAATATTTTGGATAATATGTGCAACTTCAAATTTTAAAAGGTCTGAGTACTTATTAGTGATTGGTGCACTAAGTATTGTTGTGAACTTGTGACATCACAGTACTATGTATGTACAGGATCTTCTCAAAAAATTTGCATATTGTGATAAAGTTCATTATTTTCTGTAATGTACTGATAAACATTAGACTATCATATATTTTAGATTCATTACACACAACTGAAGTAGTTCAAGCCTTTTCTTGTTTTAATATTGATGATTTTGGCATACAGCTCATGAAAACCCAAAATTCCTATCTCAAAAAATTAGCATATCATGAAAAGGTTCTCTAAACGAGTTATTAACCTAATCATCTGAATCAACTAATTAACTCTAAACACCTGCAAAAGATTCCTGAGGCTTTTAAAAACTCCCAGCCTGGTTCATTACTCAAAACCGCAATCATGGGTAAGACTGCCGACCTGACTGCTGTCCAGAAGGCCATCATTGAGACCCTCAAGCAAGAGGGTAAGACACAGAAAGAAATTTCTGAACGAATAGGCTGTTCCCAGAGTGCTGTATCAAGGCACCTCAGTGGGAAAACTGTGGGAAGGAAAAAGTGTGGCAGAAAACGCTGCACAACGAGAAGAGGTGACCGGACCCTGAGGAAGATTGTGGAGAAGGACCGATTCCAGACCTTGGGGGACCTGCGGAAGCAGTGGACTGAGTCTGGAGTAGAAACATCCAGAGCCACCGTGTACAGGCGTGGGCAGGAAATGGGCTACAGGTGCCGCATTCCCCAGGTCAAGCCGCTTTTGAACCAGAAACAGCGGCAGAAGCGCCTGACCTGGGCTACAGAGAAGCAGCACTGGACTGTTGCTCAGTGGTCCAAAGTACTTTTTTCGGATGAAAGCAAATTTTGCATGTCATTCGGAAATCAAGGTGCCAGAGTCTGGAGGAAGACTGGGGAGAGGGAAATGCCAAAATGCCTGAAGTCCAGTGTCAAGTACCCACAGTCAGTAATGGTCTGGGGTGCCATGTCAGCTGCTGGTGTTGGTCTACTGTGTTTTATCAAGGGCAGGGTCAATGCAGCTAGCTATCAGGAGATTTTGGAGCACTTCATGCTTCCATCTGCTGAAAAGCTTTATGGAGATGAAGATTTCATTTTTCAGCTCGACCTGGCACCTGCTCACAGTGCCAAAACCACTGGTAAATAGTTTACTGACCATGGTATTACTGTGCTCAATTGGCCTGCCAACTCTCCTGACCTGAACCCCATAGAGAATCTGTGGGATATTGGGAAGAGAAAGTTGAGAGATGCAAGACCCAACACTCTGGATGAGCTTAAGGCCGCTATCGAAGCATCCTGGGCCTCCATAACACCTCAGCAGTGCCACAGGCTGATTGCCTCCATGCCACGCCGCATTGAAGCAGTCATTTCTGCAAAAAGATTCCCGACCAAGTATTGAGTGCATAACTGAACTTAATTATTTGAAGGTTGACTTTTTTTGTATTAAAAACACTTTTCTTTTATTGGTCGGATGAAATATGCTAATTTTTTGAGATAGGAATTTGGGGTTTTCATGAGCTGTATGCCAAAATCATCAATATTAAAACAAGAAAAGGCTTGAACTACTTCAGTTGTGTGTAATGAATCTAAAATATATGAAAGTCTAATGTTTATCAGTACATTACAGAAAATAATGAACTTTATCACAATATGCTAATCTTTTTAGAAGAACCTGTATGTATGTATGTATGTATCTACCATACATACATACATCACTATGTCTGCAGCATGTATGTATGGACAGCAGAACCTATCACACTACCTAACACCCTGCACTGCAACCTATCAGATACACTATATCACTTTCTAACCTACACTGACTATCTCCCACTAACTATCTTTATTATATATATAAGCTAACTAACTAACTATCTAATGTAATGACACAGGAAAGCACAGAGCACAGCAATAACACTGATGTCTCTCTCAGATCTGAAAAATACTGCATACAGGGGCTGCTGGGGAGGTTCTTATATACTAAAGGGGTAGGCAACTTTCCTATTGGTTTCTAGGGATAATGCTAAGCTCAGACAAAGACATTGCAGCCTTCTCATTGGCCCACAAGCAAGAAGGGAAGTTACTGATGAAAAATAAATCTAGAATATTTATGTGGCGAAACCAACCTCGCCACTGGGTTTTGGAGAGGACTGGCTGCTGGCCTCTTGCCCCTGGATTATGGGCCATATACTAACTTTTAAACCCCTGAACCTATTCAAGTGAATTTTGGATAGGTTTGTCCCCAAGTTATACTGTTTAAATTGATGTAAGTTATATGTATGGCCAATGTAAACTCACAAAGTTGTAACAATTTATAATAAGTGTAACTTGTCAGCTTGGGAGGAATATGCTGGGTGGGTTTCTATTGTGCCATTGTCCCATTGTGTGTTTAAATGGTGATGTCTGTCCTGTTGTCTGCACATGTGTATTGGTGATTTCTCTTTGTCCTGAGAGATAATTGGATTGCCCCTCGGTTGTCTCCGGGACGGAGGGGAGGAAACCATGATGCATTGTGGGGATATGTTGTATTATTGTATGTGTTGTAAATTACTGATTGGTTATATTTCAAACCCCTGTGGGCAGTACTATGTTTGTGGTTTATGAATAAAAGAGGCTGTACGTGAAGTACAGTCAGACCACTGCTTGACCCTCAACACGGAGCCTTGTCTCGTTATTGGGGGGATTCGCTGTATGCTGTTAGAAGACCGATTGCCAAAAGTGTAAGCTGATCCCTGTTCGTCTGCTAGCAGCTATTCGTGAGGTTCCAGTTTGGAGTGATATTTTGTATCCAGTTCGGGAGTTGGGTGTTCTGCAAGTAGCTGTGCCTGTCTCTCAGAAAAGGGGCTTATCGCCTAAAACGGATTTTAACCCCTTGTCTGCTGAAACGGTCTGTTACAATTTAAAACTACTAATATACACTCACCTAAAGAATTATTAGGAACACCTGTTCTATTTCTTATTAATGCAATTATCTAGTCAACCAATCACATGGCAGTTGCTTAAATGCATTTAGGGGGGTGGTCCTGGTCAAGACAATCTCCTGAACTCCAAACTGAATGTCAGAATGGGAAAGTAAGGTGATTTAAGCAATTTTGAGCGTGGCATGGTTGTTGGTGCCAGACGGGCCGGTCTGAGTTTTTCACAATCTGCTCAGTTACTGGGATTTTCACGCACAACCATTTCTAGGGTTTACAAAGAATGGTGTGAAAAGGGAAAAACATCCAGTATGCGGCAGTCCTGTGGGCAAAAATGCCTTGTGGATGCTAGAGGTCAGAGGAGAATGGGCCGACTGATTCAAGCTGATAGAAGAGCAACGTTGACTGAAATAACCACTCGTTACAACCAAGGTATGCAGCAAAGCCTTTGTGAAGCCACAACACGCACAACCTTGAGGCGGATGGGCTACAACAGCAGAAGGCCCCACCGGGTACCACTCATCTCCACTACAAATAGGAAAAAGAGGCTACATTTTGCACGAGCTCACAAAAATTGGACTGTTGAAGACTGGAAAAATGTTGCCTGGTCTGATGAGTCTCGGTTTCTGTTGAGACATTCAAATGGTCCGAATTTGGTGTAAACAGAATCAGAACATGTATCCATCCTCTGATGGCTACTTCCAGCAGGAGAATGCACCATGTCACAAAGCTCGAATCATTTCAAATTGGTTGCTTGAACATGACAATGAGTTCACTGTACTAAAATGGCCCCCACAGTCACCAGATCTCAACCCAATAGAGCATCTTTGGGATGTGGTGGAACGGGAGCTTCGTGCCCTGGATGTGCATCCCTCAAATCTCCATCAACTGCGAGATGCTATCCTATCAATATGGGCCAACATTTCTAAAGAATGCTATCAGCACCTTGTTGAATCAATGCCAAGTAGAATTAAGGCAGTTCTGAAGGCAAAAGGGGGTCCAACACCGTATTAGTATGGTGTTCCTAATAATTCTTTAGGTGAGTGTATATCACTGTATTCTAAATATTTGCAAATTCTCAAAGTGCCGATATTCGCGATTAACCACACACATTAACCATAATGAGAGTGAAGAAAGGGTAGAGGAAATTCATTCAAATAAGGGCCACTGAATTCACTCTAACAAGTCAGGCAATGTTTATTTTAGGTAATGTACATGTCAATGACTTTTGATAATATTGTCCCAGTAATCTTGGTAACAATATTACCACTTATTTTAAATGAATATCTAACATTTTATTATTCTACATTTCTTTACTCAGTTTCAGGAGATGCTGCCAGCAGTCATGAGCTATATACCAGGACCGCACCAGAGAATAAATAAAAGCATGGGAAAACTCACCGATTTCATCAAGGAACGAGTAGAAATGAATAAGGAGTCATTTGATCCCAACTCACCCAAGGATTTCATTGATTGCTTCCTCTTAAGACAGCAGCAGGTATCTAAATAAATGTTAAGAAAGGGGTTCAGTGGAGATCAGGGGTGTGGGATCCAGTGGGCTGGTGTGGGATCCAGTGGCCTATCATTACCAGTAGATAGTATACTCTGCGGGTAGGTTTGTTCTTCATCTCATTCAAAAGTTCATTTTGCATGGGGGGGGGGTAAAGTGAAGCTTGTACCAGTGGTAGTCAACATGCTATCAGTAAAGGAAAGAAGGGAAGAAAATGCAGTGGTGTTTGATGTTATTAGCAATATATAATTTATTAAAAGCTTTGGCAAAGCCTATAAAAGAAATAACTTTTATTCCTATCCTTTTCTTCCTTTAAGATGGCGGTGGGATATTTTGGGCATGTCATGGAAACATACTCTGCCATATTTAGGGGCATAGCGGAAGGATCATGGATCCTTGTGCAAAAGTTCAGATTGTCCCCTTTTGTGTCTTCACAAAGTAAATGTTTACCCAGAAATCTATAATGTCCTCCTGCGTTCCCCCCCCCCATCCCTTTAAATATGTGTCTGTGTCCCCTTTATTGTACTCCCTCTGTGTACTGTCTTGCATGTAGGATCATCATGAGATGCACACTGGACCTTCAGGGAGGAGATGTCGTCATACAGGGTCATCCTCAGGTGGTCATCAAGGAGTTACCACTTGGTGCTTTGTTATTGCTATTGCATAAGTGAATGCATCCCTCAGGATGACATAACATGTGTTATCTGGGGAGTAGAAACTAACCCAATGGATCACTTAGAGCATGAAGCCATGGGTCATCCCAAAGTAGATGATTATGAGTGGCAGGACATTAGCAGCAGCATCATTGGGAAGGGTGATGGAGCAGAAACTCCTACACAAGGTAGTATCAGTGTCATCATGGAGATGGCCCCTGGTGGAACTATACATGGGAAAAGGCGAAATGAGGCTGTGAGCTCCTACTGTTGTTTCGTTGGATCCAGCCACTGTTAGTATAGTGTTGGTGTCCCCTGTGTCCCAGTTGCAACTGCTACACTATAGCTATGCCACTGGCTGCATTTATGAGCATAATGGTGCCTTCCCTTTCCCATCCCTCCTCCAGTATTCACACACACATCTGTAATTTGCGCAGATTGTGACATCTGTTTTAGGACAGTAAAGACTCAATTATTTTTAAATCACCATAGTCTATATCGTGACTACAACATTTACTGTTTTTTCTATACTACTGAGCCTGATATATTCTTTTTTTTTTCCAACAATGTTGCTCCCAAATGGAACATCCCTTTAAAGAATAATGCTACATTTGTGTCTTCAGGAAAAGGACAATCCTAACTTTGACAGGGAGAACATGATAATGACCATATTCAACATGTTTTTTGCTGGGACTGAAACACTGAGCAGTACCCTAAGACATGGACTTATGATACTTATGAGGTACCCTGAAATACAAGGTCAGTATTACACCAGTTTCCCGCCTTGAGTAACTTTTCTGTTAGAAGGATCCCTTGAGGATCCCTGTTGGTTGGTTGGTTGTAAACTGTACCTGTCAGCAACAAAATGTATTTGACAAGAATCTCAAATTTACTAAATAAGCGTAGCGTTAGCCTTAGAATACTTCTTGTACATTATTTGGTTTGCAGACTGCTGTTGCATTGTATTTTTTTCTTCTTTGTGTCTCTAGCCATGGCGGCGTGCACCTGTGCATTGGGATGTGCTTACTGACCACCTTTTTTCATTGCAGTCCGCAAGAGTTCTCTATCTCTTTCATCCTAGAGTCTTTCCGGAACAAAATCTAACTACTAGGAGACCAGAGAGTATAATATACCAATATCCAGGGCAACTGGAGCATATTTTATTATAGGTAAGCTGTGAGATGGTTCCAGTGCATACTGGAACGCCACAGCCTCTTCAAACAGCTGATCAACATGATACCGAGTGTCAGATATTGATGACCTATATAGATTATAGTCATACATATTGAATTCCCAGAAAAACCCTTTAACTTCAACTTTGCAGAAAGCAACTTCTGGGTTTTGAAAAACCGGAACACTGTTATGAATTTTAAAATGAAATATAACAAAAGAAAATATATTTACAAGTTTAATCCCCCGTCACTTCCATCACCAAGCTCCAGCACACCCTGCTAGTTCTTGTTAAAGAGGTTCTCCAGGCTTTTAATATTGATGACCTATCCTCAGGATAGGTCATCAATATCAGATCGGCGGGGGTCCGACACCCGGCACCCCTGCCGATCAGCTGCTTGAAGAGGAGGCGCGCCGTGCAAGCACTGCCTCCTCTTCACTGTTTACCTTCTCGCCGTCGCCTCTGCAGCGGTGAGCAGGTGTAATTACACCTAACCATCCCATTCATTTCAATGGGACGGCTCGTTCCCATACGCTTGTATAGGAGCGATCCGTCCCATTGAAATAAATGGGACAGCTTGGGTGTAATTACACCTGCTCACCACTGCAGAGGCGACGGCCAGAAGGTAAACAGTGAAGAGGAGGCAGCGATGGCACAGCGCGGGCCTCCTCTTCAAACAGCTGATCCTGAGAATTGGTCATCAATATTAAAAGCCTGGAGAACCCCTTTAATATGACTGCAGAGGTGACAAATCCACGTACCCCCCAATATTTGGCCTCAGCAGTCTCATGTTATCAACCTCTGAGACCAATGATTGGCTGCTGCGATTATATGGGGTACATGGTCTTGTAAGTGATGCAGCCATATAAACCAGGACCGGCAGGAGGACTGGAGCATGGCTCTGTAACCAGGGCCGTCTTTAATATTGATTGGACCCTGGGCAAAAATTTACTTGGGCCCCCTGGATCCCGCCTTCCCACACCTTAGCAGGCAATCATGCCCTCCACCACAACACACACAAAAAAAATCCACACCCCTGGTAGAGTACAGTGATATAAACAGTGCACCCCAGCACCCCACAGTATGCAGTATAGCACCCTATAGTATACAGCAACCCACAGTATGCAGTATAGCACCCCACACTATACAGTACCCCACAGTATATAGTAGAGCAGTATAGCAGCCCACAGTATACAACACCTCACAGTATACAGTAGAGCAGTATAGCACCTCACTGTATACAGCACCCCAAACTATACACAATACAGCACCCCACACTATACAGTACAGCAGTATAGCACTCCACACTATACACCACCCACAGTATACAGGCCCCCCACAGTATATAGGCCCCCCACAGTATACAGTCCCACACAGTATACAGGCCCCCCCCCACACTATACAGGCCCCCACACTATACAGGCCCCCACACTATACAGGCCCCCACACTATACAGGCCCCCACACTATACAGGCCCCCACACTATACAGGCCCCCACACAGTATACAGGCCCCCACACAGTATACAGACCCCACAGTATACAGCACCCCACTATACAGTAGTTTACAGTATATTAGCATAACGCCCCTGTCACCTTTTTATGATGTAATCTTCACACAAAAAAGCTCCACAATTAACTTCTGCAACACTCCTGCTAGGACCTGTGATGACCTCTTAGCCATGTGACCAGTAATATTGCTAGGTTACTGGTCACATGGTGATGATGTCATCTAAGGTCCTAGATCACATTCACAGCTCTAACAGTACGCTGACTGGACTCAGTGTCGGCAGGCATGGCATGGCAGCACCCCCTGTGTAGCTGACAGCCTGACACCCGGGGCAGTGGCTAGCAGGGCTCAAGAGGCAGCTGCCTTGGGCCCCCCAGGAGCAACTGGGCCCGGGGCAGCTGCCCCTTTTGCCCCTTGGTAAAGACGGCCCTGTCTGTAACTGGTCGGGATCAAACTAGTGAATATAGGCTTCCTAATAGTGGGCTACTTTTTTAATAAGACATAAAACCCTTTTTAAGGAATTCCTTACCTGTATGTACGCATATAGAGGGTTCATTTTAGGCGTAGTTCTGCTGTGAGAAGGTTAGCTTCTTACTAGCTTCTTACAGTTGCTACAAATTAAATGGAGGTACAGTGCTGACATTCTTTTAACAGCCCATTCTACCTTATTCCAGAGATCCCCTTAAAGATTGAAATCAGGCCATGGGGCAAAGAACATGCACATTCATATTCCTGGAAGTAATTGATGACTATATGACCCTTGTGGCATAGTGTACATCAAAACTTCACCTCTATAATTCTGAACTGTTGACACCTAACAGGAAGCAGTCATCAATTCATGCTGCTTGCACCAAATTAAGACCCTCCCATCAGCATAGTGCAATAGAAATCTTGATTCGCCTGATCTAGGAAATGTTCATTGTTCATTAATCCAATTTTTGTACTCTCTTGCCCCCTGGTGTCCTTCCTTATTTCCTTCCTTCCATTATTCCGTCCTTCCCTACCTCCCTCCCTTTCACTTGAAGGTATACTGTTTATTCATCAGAATAATTCCTGACATCCTCCTCTGTCCCCTTTCATCAATGAGATGTTTATGTCCAGAGGATCCCCTATCGCTAAAGGTTTTTTCTTCACTCATTCCCGATATGAATTGCACTGTTCCACCAGAAAACCCCATAAGGTTGCCAGTTTTTGAAATAATGGCTCTGCCTGGTGTAGTACTGATCACTGGTGTTCATCAAGCACGAAAGTGCCCGGGTGCTCGAGTAGAACACCTCGGGATGCTTGGGTGGTCTACCGAGCACAATGGAAGTTAATGGGAGAACCAGAGCATTAAACCAGGCACCCCCTGCTCTGAAGAGGGGAGAGTGTCTGGTTCACATGAAAAGGTGAGAAATTGATGGAAACACCATTGAAATGATTCGGGAAAAGCATAAGGAGGATGTCTGGAGGCATCTTGGACTCGCAGGTCGCTGCTGGGAACAATGTTGTTCAAGTAGTACGCCAATTTTGCAGACTGACAATAATACGCACAAAACCGAAGATAATATCGATTTTAGAGGAAAAATTGTTAGGAAACATTATTTTCTGTTTATTTACTTGTATATAAAGTGAAAGGCTGCCAAAAATTACAAGAAACTGGCACTGCAGTACACCCTTTATTACACATAAAGCAGGGCATCATACATGCCCTTGAAAAATTATAATTGATGGCCTGCTGGTGACCCTCAAAAACATTAGGAGAAAAAGCCCGCTGGTGACCCTCTAAAACATTTGGGGCAAGGGCCTGTTGCTGATCTGACCATCTAAAACATTAGGGGTGAGGGTCTGCTGCTGAGCTGACCATTTAAAACATTAGGGGTGAGGGCCTGCTGCTGAGCTGACCATCTAAAAAATTATGGTTGAGGGTCTGCTGGTGAGCTGACCCTCTAAAACATTAGGGGCGAGGGCCTGCTGCTGATCTTACCATGGAAAAAAAATTGGCTCAGGGCCTGCTGCTGAGCTGACCATCGAAAAAATTATGGTTGAGGGTCTGCTGGTGAACTGACTCTCTAAAACATTAGGGGTGAGTGCCTGTGCTGATCTGACCATCTAAAACGTTAGGGGTGAGGGTTTGCTGCTGAGCTGACAATCTAAAACATTAGGGCTGAGGGCCTGCTGCTGAGCTGACTATCGAAAAAATTATGGTTAATGGTCTGCTCGTGAGCTGACTGTCTAAAACATTATGGGCGAGGGCCTGCTGCTGATCTGACCAGGGAAAAAATTATGGTTGAGGGCCTGCTGCTGAGCTGACCATGGAAAAAATTATGGTTCAGGAACTGCTGCTGAGCTGACCATGGAAAAATTATGGTTGAGGGCCTGCTGCTGAGCTGACTATCGAAAAAATTATGGTTAATGGTCTGCTCGTGAGCTGACTGTCTAAAACATTATGGGCGAGGGCCTGCTGCTGATCTGACCAGGTAAAAAATTATGGTTGAGGGCCTGCTGCTGAGCTGACCATGGAAAAAATTATGGTTCAGGACCTGCTGCTGAGCTGACCATGGAAAAATTATGGTTGAGGGTCTGCTGGTGAGCTGACTCTCTAAAATATTAGGGGCGAGTGCCTGCTGCTAATCTGACCATGGAAAAAATTATGGTTCACGGCCTGCTGCTGATCTCACCATTAAAAAAAATATGGTTGAGGGCCTGCTGCTGAGCTGACCCTCTAAAATATTAGGAGCGAGGGCAGCCTAATAAGCATGTTGATATGATGGAGGAGGAGGACGAGAAAAGAAGATTGAACCATATACCCTTTTTTGTGGTGGAAGGGGTGCATGGGAATACAGTGTATTTAATACACCATAAAAGCCATATTTAAAGTGCCTTTATGTTCAACCGCTTTCCTCTGGTGGAGTAGAAAAGTCAGGGCAATCCAGGCCTTGTTCATTTTGATAAGAGTCAACCTGTCAGCATTTTCCATTGACAGACAGATGCGCTTATCAGTTATTATGCCCCAAGCAGCACTAAATACCTGCTTTGACACAACACTGGCAGCAGGGCAGGCCTGCACCTCCAAGGCGTAGAGCACCAGTTCGTGCCACGTGTACAGCTTGGACACCCAATATTTTTAAGGCACACAGGGATCATTGAGGACGCTAACACGGTCTGCTACGTACTCCTTCACTGTCTTCCAAAACTTTGCTCTCCTTGTGACACTAGGCCGCGCATCATGGTGAGGGTGCTGGTGGAGTGTCATGAAACAGTCCCAGGCCTTGGAGAGTGTTGCCTTGCTTCTGTTGGAACTGCTGTGTGTACCCCTCGTCTCCCATCCTCGGTTGCCCAAGGAACTACGTACTCTGCTGCCAGCGATGTCAGCTGGAAATTTTTGGAAGGTATTGCACCATCTTGCTAGTCCTCTCCACCACAGAAATGACAGATGAGAAGTTCTCTTTGTAGCGGGGGTTGTGAAGGGTGAACAACCAGTAATCGGTGTTGGCCAAAGTGCATATAACGCGAGGGTCACGGGAAAGGCAGCATAACATAAAGTCAGTCATGTGCGCCAGAGTCCCATCAGATGAAATAAACCATCTATGGGTACTACCCTCTGAAGCGGAGGTAACCATCTCCTGCTCCTCCTTCTCCACATCATCATCCAATTCACGCTGAGAAGACGAATGGAGGGTGGCCTGGCTATCAACCTGTATACTGTCTTTCCCCATTTTCACTTCTTCCACATGCAAAGCGTCCTCCTTCATTGTGAGCAGTGAGCGTTTCAGTAGACACAGAAGTGGGATGGTTACGCTGATAATAGTGGCATCGCTGCTCACCATCTGTGTTGATTCCTCAAAGTTTCATAAAACCTCACAGAGGTCAGACATCCATGCCCACTCGTCGCTTGTGAAGAGCGGAAGTTGACTCGAAAAGGCGACGACCATGTTGCAGCTGGTATTCCACTACTGCCCTCTGCTACTCACAAAGCCTGGCCAACATGTGGAACGTGGAGTTCCAGCGCATGCTCACGTCGCACAACAGTCGGTGAGCTGGCAATTGCAAGCACTGCTGCAGCTTTGCCAAACCTGCGGCAGCTGTATATGACTTTCGGAAATGGGCTCACACGCGGAGCACCTTCACCAGTAGCTCAGGCAAATTGGGGTAGGTTTTGAGAAACTGCTGAACCACTAAGTTGAACACGTGGTCTAGACATGGCATGTGTGTGAGCTTGCCAAGCTCCAAAGCTGCCACCAAGTTACAGCCATTATCAGACACAGCCATGCCTGGTTCTAGGTTGAGTGGCGAGAGTCACAGCTCAGTCTGGTCCCTTATACTCTGCCAAAGCTCTGCGGCAGTGTGCTGTTTGTCACCTAAGCAAATTAGTTTCAGCGGCCTGTTGCCGCTTCCCCACTAAAGTGCTACACTGCTTCCAGCTACTGACTGATGGCTCACTGGTGCTGCAAGATGATAATTCAGAGGTGGAAGTGGAAGAGGAGGTGGGGGGTTGCAGTCACTATTGTAGTTGGTGGCAGAAATCCTGATGGAAGTAGGGCGCGCAATCCTTGCCGTCTGTAGCACCTCTGCCATCCCAGGGTACGACTCGCTCCCGGTCTCCACAACGTTCACCCAGTGTGCCGTCAGGGAAATGTAACGTCCCTGGCCACAAGCACTTGTCCATGTGTCAGTAGTTAAGTGGACCTTCCTTCCCAATAACTGCATTGGTCAGGGCACGGGTGATGTTACAGGACACATGATGGCTGGGACGGCACACCGGGAAAAATTGTGGCGGCTGGGGACAGAGTAACGAGGGACCGCCGCTGCCATCAGGCTGCAGAAAGCCTCAGTGACCACAAGCCTAATTGACAACATTTCCAGGGCCAGCAATTTGGAAAGGTGCACATTTAGTGCTATGGCCTGTGGGTGGGTGGCTGGGTATTTGCGCTTTCTTTCAAAGGCCTGGGGTATGGACATCTGTACGCTGTGCTGGGACACAGAAGTGGATGTTAGCTGATGGGGCTTGTGAATGTCCAGGTGCAGGGCGGGAGGCATCCAAGCCTGCGTCTTGAACAGGGGATTAGCCATCACATAACACAGTGGAAGAGGAGGCAGTGATGTGACTAGCAGACACTGATTGTGGACCCAGGCGTTCGGCCCACCTATTAGGGTGCTTTGATGTGGCGGATCATGCTGGTGGTGGTGAGGTTGCTAGTGTTCACGTCCCTGCTCATTTTGGTATGGCACAGGTTGCAAATGACAATTCTTTGATCGTCCGCACTTTCCTCACAAAAGCGTCAGACTGCGGAGCTCCTACCTCTTGGCAAGGGAGGTTGCCGCACGAGGGTGCCCTGGGAAACAGTTGAGGGCCTGTTTGGTGTGGCCCGCCTTCTCCCTTTTGTCACCCCACTGCCTCTTCCAGCCTGTTTTGGTGCTGCGGATCCCTCCCCCTCTGTACTGCTGTCCTCGCTCGGTTTGCCACCTTCCGAGGTTGGATCAGTAATTTCATCGTTCCACACCTCCTCTTCCACTTCCTCACTCTGGTCATCCTCCTGACTTGTTGACCTAACAAGAACCTCTCTTATTGACAACTGTGTCTCATACTCATTATCAACCTCTTGAGACACTAATTGCCATTGACTTATTGACAACTGTGTCTCATCATCATCATCCACCTTGTGAAACACCAATTGCCATTCCCCACCGTTATCTTCTTGTGACTGTGGATGCTCAAGAGTTTGAGCATCAGTGCACACGATATCCTCATGTCCCTCTTCAAGCGGGCTTGGTGAGAGGCTCAAATCAAGGAATGGCGATGAAAAGAGCTCCTCGGAATATCCGAGTGTGGAATCACTTGTTTGGCAAGACTCTCCATGGTGGGAGGAAGGAGGATCAAGGTGAGGATTCTGTTGACCAGACTCTTGTCTACTGAGACTGGACTTTGTGGAAGACAGGGTGCTGCTTAACCGACTGGAAGCATTATCTGCTGCAATCCAACCGACCTCCTGGCTGCACTGGTCTGACTTCGAGAGTGGTGTCCTGCGACGCCCTGCAAACTGGGACATGAAGCTAGGTATCGTGGATGAGTGTGTTTCTTGTGCTCTGGCAGCAGGCACAGTTTCTCCGCGCCCCGGGCAACGACCTCTGCGTGCAACTTCGGCAGCACTGCCACTTCCCCAGCGGGAATTTTTTTTGACTGAATGTGACAGATATTTTGGATTTGCAAATGTTATACAGGAGATGTAGCACAGGTAATGTCACTGTCACCAGCAGAGAAAAAATTAGAATGAATGTTACTGATATTTATGATGTGCAAATGTTATACAGGAGATGTAAAGCAGGTAATGTCACTGCTGTCATTAGCGGCTAATAAAAAATTACAGGGAATGTCATAGCTATTTGGGATGCGCAAATGTTATGCAGGAGATGTAGCACAGGTAATGTCGCTGCTGTCACGAGCGGCTAATAAAAAATTACAGGGAATTGACACAGCTATTTGGGATGCGCAAACGTTATACAGGAGATGTAGCGCAGGTAATGTCGCTGCTGTCACCATTGGCTAATAAAAAATTACAGGGAATGTCACAGCTATTTGGAATGCGCAAACGATATACAGGAAATGTAGCGCAGGTAATGTCGCTGCTGTCACCAGCGGCTAATAAAAAATTACAGGGAATGTCACAGCTATTTGGGATGTGCAAACGTTATTCAGGAGATATAGAGCAGGTAATGTAACTGTCCGCAGCGGACACCGTTTAAGTAAAAAGTACGCTGGATGTCACAGATATTTTTAGTATGCACAAACGTTAAACAGGAGATGTAGCGCAGATAATGTCTGTCCGCAGCGTCTACGGAAAAAGTACACTGGATGTCACGGTTATTTTTAGTATGCGGAGACGTTAAACAGGAGATGTAGCGTAGATAATGTCGCTGTCCACAGCGTATACGGAAAAAGTACACTGGATGTCACAGATATTTTTAGGATACGCACACTTTATACAGGAGATGTAGCGCAGGTAATGACACTGTCTGCAGCGTCTATGGAAAAAGTACACTGGATGTCACAGATATTTTTAGGATGTGCAAACCTTATACAGGAGATGTAGCGCAGGTAATGAAACTGTCCACAGCGGACACCGTCTACGTAAAAAGTACACTGGATGTCACAGATATTTTTTTTAAAACGAAACACGTCCCACGGCGCGAATTACCGTCTACCAGTCACCAGGGTCAAGAAGGAATCTTTTATTGCAGCAATACAACGCGTTTCGGGGAATCACTCCCCTTCATCAGGTACAAAGTAGCTGCACAAGTGTAACAGCACAAAGCTACACACATTTATACATACAAACATACCGCCTTAAGGAGGTCACAAGGTCAGAAGGGAGGGGTTTTGGATATTGTCTAGATGAAAAATGACACATATAATGTGCATATTGGCAGGTTCTCATAATAGACCGCCAATGTGCACATTCCAACCACATCTATGCTGTATGAAGCAAAAAAACGCACTAATAACAGTCCATTTAAAAAGCTCTCAAATGGCTACGCCTATATAGGGCTGACCTTAAGGAGTATGCAATTAGAAGTGCATCACAAAGGTCCTGGTCATGCAAATTAGTGATGTGATCCTATTGAGGGTTCAGGACCTGCATCACATGAGCGGATCCCAGTCACGTGAGGACCGTTACCTAGTTACAGGAATGCTTCAATGATAAGAAGGCCGTCTTCTATAAGGAAGCTGGCTTACATCATTCGGCCCAACGTCATGTGACCCGTATCACATGAGTAGATTCCGGTCATGTGAGGGCCGTTATCTGGTTGCAGGGACGCTTCATTCGGCCCGACATCATGTGACCCGTATCACATTAGTAGATTCCGATCACGTGAGGACCGTTGCCTGGTTGCAGGGACGCTTCAAAGGTGTGGGGGCCATCTGCCACAGAGAGACTAACTTGCGTCTCCCAGCCTGACATCGCGTGATGATAGTAAGATCACGTTAGGGCCGCTACTTTGTGACAGAGGACGCCCTCACCTGAACACCACTACAATACAGCAGAAATATTTACAAAATACCAAAGCGGTACTCAGGTATATAGTAAAAGAAAAAGAATGTCTTACAAATAGTATTTGTAAGACATTCTTTTTCTTTTTCTCATTCTTCTGTGGATCAATTTCTGTGTGAATGCAGATTAAACCATTTCATTGATTTTATGCCACAATGAAGTCTCCAATAAAGTGGCTATTCAGTGGATTTTATCCCTCATTGATATATACTGTTTACATTGCCTATGCAGTATGATGTATATCTTCATATGGAACTTACACTCTTTTTTTCCTCCCACCATTTTACCCAGCTAAACTACATGCGGAAATAGACCATGTGATTGGTGAAAGCCGCATCCCAAACCTTGAAGACCGCAACAAAATGCCATATATGGAAGCCGTAATACACGAGATCCAGAGATTCGTTGATATTCTCCCACTGAATCTTCCCCACGCAACAACAAAAGATGTTGACTTCAAGGGATACACTATTCCAAAGGTAGGAAAATGAGACAATGCATTTTTTGACCAAGACAGTCTAAAAAGAGTAAAAATCTACACTGAGCAAAAATATAAACGCAACACTTTCGGTTTCGCTCCCATTTTGCATGAGCTGAACTCAAAGATCTGAAAAAATCTCTACATACACAAAAGACCCATTACTCTCATATATTGTTCACAAATCTGTCTATATCTGTGTTAGTGAGCACTTCTCCTTTGCTGAGATAATCCATCCCACCTCATAGGTGTGGCATATCAAGGTGCTGATTAGACAGCGTGGATATTGCACAGGTGTGCCTTAGACTGCCCACAAAAAAAGACCACTCTGAAATGTGCAGTTTGATCACACAGCACAATGCCACAGATGTCGCAACATTTGAGGGAGCGTGCAATTGGCATGCTGACGACCAGAGCTGTTGCCCGTGCAATAAATGTTAATTTCTCTACCATAAGCTGTCTCCAAAGGCATTTCAGAGAATTTGGCAGTACATCCAACCGGCCTCACAACCGCAGACCACGTGTAACTAGAGTTTTCTAAGCAATAGGGTGACATTCGATTCAGATCAAACTTATTAAGACTTAGATGACTCACATTTAATTTATTTTAAGAATTTTTCTCATCTCTACTAGAGTTGAGCGAACACCTGGATGTTCGGATTCAAGAAGTTCGGCCGAACTTCCCGGAAATGTTCGGGTTCAGGATCCGAACCCGACCCGAACTTCGTCCCGAACCCGAACCCCATTGAAGTCAATGGGGACCCAAACTTTTCGGCACTAAAAGGCTGTAAAACAGCCTTGGAAAGGGCTAGAGGGCTGCAAAAGGCAGCAAAATGTAGTTAAATCCCCTGCAAACAAATGTGGATAGGGAAATTAATTAAAATAAAAATTAAATAAATAAAAATTAACCAATATCAATTGGAGAGAGGTCCCATAGCAGAGAATCAGGCTTCATGTCAGCAGAGAATCAGTCTTCATGTCATAGCAGAGAATCAGGCTTCACATCAGCCAAAACTGGAACAGTCCATTGTCATATATTTAGGCCCCGGCACCCAGACAGAGGAGAGAGGTCCCATAACAGAGATTCAGGCTTCATGTTAGCAGAGAATCAGTCTTTATGTCATAGCAGAGAATCAGGCTTCACGTCAGCCAAAACTGGAACAGTCCATTGTCATATATTTAGGCCCCGGCACCCAGACAGAGGAGAGAGGTCCCATAACAGAGATTCAGGCTTCATGTCAGCAGAGAATCAGTCTTCATGTCATAGCAGAGAATCAGGCTCATATAATTAGGCCCCGGAACCCAGACAGAGGAGAGAGGTCCCATAACAGAGATTCAGGCTTTATGTCAGCAGAGAATCAGACTTCATGTCATAGCAGAGAATCAGGATTCACGTCAGCCAAAACTGGAACAGTCCATTGTCATATATTTAGGCCCCGGCACCCAGACAGAGGAGAGAGGTCCCATAACAGAGATTCAGGCTTCATGTCAGCAGAGAATCAGTCTTCATGTCATAGCAGAGAATCAGGCTTCACGTCAGCCAAAACTGGAACAGTCCATTGTCATATATTTAGGCCCCGGCACCCAGACAGAGGAGAGAGTCCCATAACAGAGATTCAGGCTTCATGTCAGCAGAGAATCAGTCTTCATGTCATAGCAGAGAATCAGGCTTCACGTCAGCCAAAACTGGAACAGTCCATTGTCATATATTTAGGCCCCAGCACCCAGACAGAGGAGAGAGGTCCCATAACAGAGATTCAGGCTTCATGTCAGCAGAGAATCAGTCTTCATGTCATAGCAGAGAATCAGGCTTCACGTCAGCCAAAACTGGAACAGTCCATTGTCATATATTTAGGCCCCGGCACCCAGACAGAGGAGAGAGGTCCCATAACAGAGATTCAGGCTTCATGTCAGCAGAGTATCAGTCTTCATGTCATAGCAGAGAATCAGGCTTCACGTCAGCCAAAACTGGAACAGTCCATTGTCATATATTTAGGCCCCGGGACCCGACAGAGGAGAGAGGTCCCATAACAGAGATTTAGGCTTCATGTCAGCAGAGAATCAGTCTTCATGTCATAGCAGAGAATCAGGCTTCACGTCAGCCAAAACTGGAACAGTCCATTGTCATATATTTAGGCCCCGGCACCCAGACAGAGGAGAGAGGTCCCATAACAGAGATTCAGGCTTCATGTCAGCAGAGAATCAGTCTTCATGTCATAGCAGAGAATCAGGCTTCACGTCAGCCAAAACTGGAACAGTCCATTTTCATATATTTAGGCCCCAGCACCCAGACAGAGGAGAGAGGTCCCATAACAAATATTCAGGCTTCATGTCAGCAGAGAATCAGTCTTCATGTCATAGCAGAGAATCAGGATTCACGTCAGCCAAAACTGGAACAGTCCATTGTCATATATTTAGGCCCCGGCACCCAGACAGAGGAGAGAGGTCCCATAACAGAGATTCAGGCTTCATGTCAGCAGAGAATCAGTCTTCATGTCATAGCAGAGAATCAGGCTTCACGTCAGCCAAAACTGGAACAGTCCATTGTCATATATTTAGGCCCCGGCACCCAGACAGAGGAGAGAGGTCCCATAACAGAGATTCAGGCTTCATGTCAGCAGAGAATCAGTCTTCATGTCATAGCAGAGAATCAGGCTTCACGTCAGCCAAAACTGGAACAGTCCATTGTCATATATTTAGGCCCCGGCACCCAGACAGAGGAGAGAGGTCCTATAACAGAGATTCAGGCTTCATGTCAGCAGAGAATCAGTCTTCATGTCATAGCAGAGAATCAGGCTTCACGTCAGCCAAAACTGGAACAGTCCATTGTCATATATTTAGGCCCCGGCACCCAGAAAGAGGAGCAGGTCCCATAACAGAGATTCAGGCTTCATGTCAGCAGAGAATCAGTCTTCATGTCATAGCAGAGAATCAGGCTTCACGTCAGTCAAAACTGGAACAGTCCATTGTCATATATTTAGGCCTCGGCACCCAGACAGAGGAGAGAGGTCCCATAGCAGAGATTCAGGCTTCATGTTATAGCAGAGAATCATGCTTCACGTCACCCAAAACTGGAACAGTCCATTGTCAGATATTTAGGCCCTGGCACCCAGACAGAGGAGAGAGGTCCCATAGCAGAGATTCAGGCTTCATGTCATAGCAGAGAATCATGCTTCACGTCACCCAACACTGGAACATGCCACTGTCAGATATTTTTAGGCCCCGGCACCCAGACAGAGGAGAGGTTCATTCAACTTTGGGTTGCCCCGCAATATAATGGTAAAATGAAAATAAAAATAGGATTGAATGAGGAAGTGCCCTGGAGTACAATAATATATGGTTAAAGGGAGGTAGTTAATGTCTAATCTGCACAAGGGATGGACAGGTCCTGTGGGATCCATGCCTGGTTCATTTTTATGAACGTCAGCTTGTCCACATTGGCTGTAGACAGGCGGCTGCGTTTGTCTGTAATGACGCCCCCTGCCGTGCTGAATACACATTCAGACAAAACGCTGGCCGCCGGGCAGGCCAGCACCTCCAATGCATAAAAGGCTAGCTCTGGCCACGTGGACAATTTGGAGACCCAGAAGTTGAATGGGGCCGAACCATCAATCAGTACGTGGAGGGGTGTGCACACGTACTGTTCCACCATGTTAGTGAAATGTTGCCTCCTGCTAACACGTTCCATATCAGGTGGTGGTGCAGTTAGCTGTGGCGTGTTGACAAAACTTTTCCACATCTCTGCCATGCTAACTCTGCCCTCAGAGGATCTGGCCGTGACACAGCTGCGTTGGCGACCTCTTGCTCCTCCTCTGCCTTCGCCTTGGGCTTCCACTTGTTCCCCTGTGACATTTGGGAATGCTCTCAGTAGCGCGTCTACCAACGTGCGCTTGTACTCGCGCATCTTTCTATCATGCTCCAGTGCAGGAAGTAAGGTGGGCACATTGTCTGTGTACCGGGGATCCAGCAGGGTGGCAACCCAGTAGTCCGCACACGTTAAAATGTGGGCAACTCTGCTGTTGTTGTGCAGGCACTGCAGCATGTAGTCGCTCATGTGTGCCAGGCTGCCCAGAGGTAAGGACAAGCTGTCCTCTGTGGGAGGTGTATCGTCATCGCCCTGCGTTTCCCCCCAGCCACGCACCAGTAATGGGCCCGAGCTGCGTTGGGTGCCACCCCGCTGTGAACATGCTTCATCCTCATCCTCCTCCACCTCCTCCTCATCATCGTCCTCCTCGTCCTCCAGTAGTGGGCCCTGTCTGGCCACATTTGTACCTGGCCTCTGCTGTTGCAAAAAACCTCCCTCTGAGTCACTTCGAAGAGACTGGCCTGAAAGTGCTAAAAATGACCCCTCTTCCTCCTCCTCCTGGGCCACCTCCTCTTCCATCATCTCCCTAAGTATTTTCTCAAGGAGACATAGAAGTGGTATTGTAACGCTGATAACGGCGTCATCGCCACTGGCCATGTTGGTGGAGTACTCGAAACAGCGCAACAGGGCACACAGGTCTCGCATGGAGGTCCAGTCATTGGTGGTGAAGTGGTGCTATTCCGCAGTGCGACTGACCCGTGCGTGCTGCAGCTGAAACTCCACTATGGCCTGCTGCTGCTCGCACAGTCTGTCCAGCATGTGCAAGGTGGAGTTCCACCTGGTGGGCACGTCGCATATGAGGCGGTGAGCGGGAAGGCCGAAGTTACGCTGTAGCGCAGACAGGCGAGCAGCGGACAGGATGTGAACGCCGGAAGCGCGCACAGACGACCTGCACTTTATGCAGCAGCTCTGACATGTCGGGGTAGTTGTGAATGAACTTCTGCACCACCAAATTCAGCAAATGCGCCAGACAAGGGATGTATATTATATAGTTCAAATAGCCTAAGGCTACAAAACTCCTGTTTCTGGTCAGGTAAAACGTAACGTTTATTTCTATCAATAAAACTAATACTGAACAGGAGAAAAAGAAAAGAAAAGAAATGCTTATTTTAAAAGGTAAAGGTGCTATGATGATACTCGCGGCAGTAGACTGGGATATGATTCCCATAAGCGCGTCCTAATTTACTTTGGGATAATTCCCTCTTAACGCCACTTAAGGTATAACTGCTGCCACATAGAGTGTCCAAGGATAACCTCATGTATATCACTTGGAATGATTCCCTATTAGCGCCACTCTAGGTGCAGCTGCTGCTGCTGGTGTGTCCAAATGTGGTGAGTCTGCAGTTCTCACCACTCAGACACAGCATCTATCATACACCTATTTTAAAAGATCAAACTAGAACTCCCCCAACATGTTTCGCCACTAGATGTGGCTTCATCAGGGGATGGAGCTACTGTCAACACGAGTGCTTAGTACGTGGATGTTTATAACTGCGAGTATCATCATAGCACCTTTACCTTTTAAAATAAGCATTTCTTTTCTTTTCTTTTTCTCCTGTTCTGTATTAGTTTTATTGATAGAAATAAACGTTACGTTTTACCTGACCAGAAACAGGAGTTTTGTAGCCTTAGGCTATTTGAACTATATAATTTCAAAATCCTGGGTCCAAAAGGGTCTATGAAAAATAAAAGGCAAGGGATGTGCGTCAAACCGGCTAGTCCCAGAGCTGCAACGAGATTTCGCCCATTATTGCACACCACCAGGCCAGGCTTGAGGTTCACCGGCAGCAACCACTCGTCGGTCTGTTGTTCTATACCCCGCCACAACTCCTGTGCGGTGTGGGGCCTGTCCCCCAAACATATGAGTTTCGGAATGGCCTGCTGACGTTTACCCCGGGCTGTGCTGAAGTTGGTGGTGAAGGTGTGTGGCTGACTGGATGAGCAGGTGGAAGAAGAGGAGGAGGAAGCAGAGTAGGAGGAGGAGGCAACAGGAGGCAAAGAATGTTGCCCTGCGATCCTTGGCGGCGGAAGGACGTGCGCCAAACAGCTCTTTGCCTGGGGCCCAGCAGCCACTACATTTACCCAGTGTGCAGTTAGGGAGATATAGCGTCCCTGGCCGTGCTTACTGGTCCACGTATCTGTGGTTAGGTGGACCTTGCCACAGATGGCGTTGCACAGTGCACACTTGATTTTATCGGATACTTGGTTGTGCAGGGAAGGCACGGCTCTCTTGGAGAAGTAGTGGCGGCTGGGAACAAAATACTGTTGGACAGCAAGCGACATGAGCTGTTTGAAGCTGTCTGTGTCCACCAGCCTGAATGACAGCATTTCATAGGCCAGTAGTTTAGAAATGCTGGCATTCAGGGCCAGGGATCGAGGGTGGCTAGGTGTGAATTTACGCTTTCTCTCAAATGTTTGTGAGATGGAGAGCTGAACGCTGCCGTGTGACATGGTTGGGATTCTTGGTGACGGAGGTGGTGGTGGTGTTGGTGGTACATCCTCTGTTTGCTGGGCGGCAGGTGCTAACTTTCCTCCAAAGGCGGAGGAAGAGGCCGAGGCGGCAGCAGCAGAAGAGGTAACAGGGGGAGCCTGAGTGAGTTTCTTGTTTTTAAGGTGTTTACTCCACTGCAGTTCATGCTTTCCATGCAGGTGCCTGGTCATGCAGGTTGTGCTAAGGTTCAGAACGTTAATGCCTCGCTTCAGGCTCTGATGGCACAGCGTGCAAACCACTCGGGTCTTGTCGTCAGCACATTGTTTGAAGAACTGCCACGCCAGGGAACTCCTTTAAGCTGCCTTTGGGGTGCTGGGTCCCAGATGGCGGTGGCCAATAGCAGACGGATTGTCTTGGCGGCGGGTGTTCTGCTTTTGCCCACTGCTCCCTATTTTGCTACGCTGTTGGCTCGGTCTCACCACTGCCTCTTCCTCCGAATTCTGAAAGTCAGTGGCACGCCCTTCATTCCATGTGGGGTCTAGGATCTCATCGTCCCCTGCATCGTCTTCCACCCAGTCTTCCTCCCTGACCTCCTGTTCAGTCTGCACACTGCAGAAAGACGCAGCAGTTGGCACCTGTGTTTCGTCATCATCAGAGACGTGCTGAGGTGGTATTCCCATGTCCTCATCATTAGGAAACATAAGTGGTTGTGCGTTAGTGCATTCTATCTCTTCCACCCCTGGGGAAGGGCTAGGTGGATGCCCTTGGGAAACCCTGCCAGCAGAGTCTTCAAACAGCATAAGAGACTGCTGCATAACTTGAGGCTCAGACAGTTTCCCTGATATGCATGGGGGTGATGTGACAGACTGATGGGCTTGGTTTTCATGCGCCATCTGTGCGCTTTCTGCAGAAGACTGGGTGGGAGATAATGTGAACGTGCTGGATCCACTGTCGGCCACCCAATTGACTAATGCCTGTACCTGCTCAGGCCTTACCATCCTTAGAACGGCATTGGGCCCCACCAAATATCGCTATAAATTCTGCTGGCTACTGGGACCTGAGGTATTTGGTTCACTAGGACGTGTGGCTGTGGCAGAACGGCCACGTCCTCTCCCAGCACCAGAGGGTCCACTAACACCACCACGACCATGTCCGCGTCCCTTACTAGATGTTTTCCTCATTGTTACCGTTCACCACAATAAGAAAAAAATTATTTGGCCCAATGTATTGAATTCAAATTCAGGCCTTTTTTACAGGCACCTAACACTATCTGGCTATCTATTTAGGTACCGTATTACACTAATACAGGCACAACAGTAACGACAGATTTAGCTGAATATAAATTGTAGGCCTAGTATTTAGGCGCTGGATGACAGGTATCCCTTTAATAGACAGAATATGACTAGGAGATGCACGGTAGCGTGTGAAGTTATTGAGGATGACCCTATCCGCACCGTCAATCTAATATACCCTTTTTATGGTTAGATTTAACCTTGGCCTGATAGTAATTCCCATATTTGTGGTTTCTGCTCTAAGTTGGGAATTGTATTTCAACCCAGAACAAAAACTGTGCTTTGGCAAACACTAAATAGATTGACCAGCCACAACAGTATCAACAGATTTAGCTGAATATAAATTGTAGGCCTAGTATTTAGGCGCTGGATGACCGGTATACGTTTAAGGACAGAATTAGACTTGGAGATGCACGGTAGCGTGTGAAGTTATTGAGGATGACACTATCCGCACCTTAAATCTAATATACCCGTTTATGGATCAATTTAAACTTGGCCTGATACAGCAGAAAAAAATTATTTAGGGGATTGCTAAGTTGGGAATTGTATTCAACCCAGAACAAAAACTGTGCTTTGGCGGACACTAAATAAATTGACCAGCCTCAGCAATAAACACAGATTTAGCTGAATATAAATTTTAGGCCTATTATTTAGGCGCTGGGTGACAGGTATACGTTTACGGACAGAATTAAACTTGGAAATGCACGGTAGCGTGTGAAGTTATTGAGGATGACACTATCCGCACCCTAAATCTAATATACCCTTTTATGGATCAATTTAAACTTGGCCTGATACAGCAGAATTTTTTTTTTTAGGGGATTGCTAAGTTGGGAATTGTATTCAACCCAGAACAAAAACTGTGCTTTGGCGAACACTAAATGAATTGACCAGCCTCAGCAATAAACACAGATTTAGCTGAATATAAATTTTAGGCCTATTATTTAGGCGCTGGGTGACAGGTATACGTTTACGGACAGAATTAAACTTGGAAATGCACGGTAGCGTGTGAAGTTATTGAGGATGACACTATCCGCACCTTAAATCTAATATACCCTTTTATGGATCAATTTAAACTTGGCCTGATACAGCAGAAAACAATTACTTAGGGGATTGCTAAGTTAGGAATTGTATTCAACCTAGAACAAAAACTGTGCTTTGGCGGACACTAAATGAATTGACCAGCCTCAGCAATAAACACAGATTTAGCTGAATATAAATTTTAGGCCTATTATTTAGGCGCTGGGTGACAGGTATACGTTTACGGACAGAATTAAACTTGGAAATGCACGGTAGCGTGTGAAGTTATTGAGGATGACACTATCCGCACCTTAAATCTAATATACCCTTTTATGGATCAATTTAAACTTGGCCTGATACAGCAGAAAAAAAATATTTAGGGGATTGCTAAGTTGGGAATTGTATTCAACCCAGAACAAAAACTGTGCTTTGGCGGACACTAAATGAATTGACCAGCCTCAGCAATAAACACAGATTCAGCTGAATATAAATTTTAGGCCTATTATTTAGGCGCTGGGTGACAGGTATACGTTTACGGACAGAATTAAACTTGGAAATGCACGGTAGCGTGTGAAGTTATTGAGGATGACACTATCCGCACCTTAAATCTAATATACCCTTTTATGGATCAATTTAAACTTGGTCTGATACAGCAGAAAAAAATTATTTAGGGGATTGCTAAGTTGGGAATTGTATTCAACCCAGAACAAAAACTGTGCTTTGGCGGACACTAAATGAATTGACTAGCCTCAGCAATAAACACAGATTTAGCTGAATATAAATTTTAGGCCTATTATTTAGGCGCTGGGTGACAGGTATACGTTTACGGACAGAATTTAACTTGGAAATGCACGGTAGCGTGTGGTAGCAGACAGTATTACAATTGGCTAGCCATAGCTGAAACACCAGATTTAGGGTACTGCTATTTTGGCCAATCGTATTTTACCCCTCTATAAAATAGCAAGCACAGCCAAGCCCCTGATGTAGGATATAGCAAAAAAATAACCACACTATTGATGGTTAAATTGACTTGGTGGCAGCTTGTGCTGGCGCACCACAAGACACAAAATGGCCACCGATCACCCAAGAAAAAAGTGACATAAAAACGCTCTGGGCAGCCTAAAAACAGTGAGCAATTAAATAGCAGCAGTTCAATGATCCACAGCTGTAGATCGATCACTGAATTAAGTGTTTTTGCAGAGTTAATCACTGTCTAATCTGGCCCTAACAGCAGCTGCAACCTCTCCCTACACTGATCATAGCAGAGTGACGTGCGGCGCTACGTGACTCCAGCTTAAATAGAGGCTGGGTCACATGCTGCACTGGCCAATCACAGCCATGCCAATAGTAGGCATGGCTGTGATGGCCTCTTGGGGCAAGTAGTATGACGCTTGTTGATTGGCTGCGTTGCAGCCTTTCAAAAAGCGCCAAGAAAGCGACAAACACCGAACTCGAACCCAGACTTTTATGAAAATGTTCGGGTTCGGGTCCGTGTCACGGACACCCCAAAATTCAGTACGAATCCGAACTATACAGTTCGGGTTCGCTCATCCCTAATCTCTACCAGTGACTAATATACATGAACCTGATGAATTGACAGAGTTTGTAGAAAACTCTCGGACAATAATATATTTTTTGTTAGAATGCTTTCACCAGTCATAAGTTGATCACACATTGTACTGCTGCTACAACTGTCAGTAATCAACTAGGATTCGCTCCTAACTTTGCGAGTTTTTCACTGAAGTTTGGGTTCAACTATAACATGGTTACAATGGAAAATAATGGCATTATTAATACAGAATGCTAAATAAAATGTCCATTGAGGGGTTAAAAATAATAAAAAAAACTCACCTCATCCACTTGTTCGCGTGGTGAGTGCGGTGACGTCATCGCAGGTCCTTTTGCAGGTCCTGCAGAAAGAAGAGGATACCGGCTGCACAATCAAGTGGATGACGTGAGTTACTTTTATTATTTTTAACCTCTCAATGGACATTTTATTTAGCATTGTGTCTTAAGAATGCTATTAATTTCCATTATAACCATGTTATAACGGAAAATAATAAAGTGAAGTTCGGGTCCCCATTAACTTTAATGGGGTCCGGGTTTGGGGTCAAGTTCGGGTCAAGTTTGGGTCCTGAACCCGTACTTTGACCTGAAGTTTGTCCGAACCCGAACTTCTACGGGTTTGCTCATCCCTAACTAGGGTCTGTGGGAAAACCAAATGTTCCATTTCCCTACAGCACCACCACAGGGATAATGAAGTATTGCATTGTGCCAACTGAGATCAATAAATAGACTGTCTGTTTAACACTGAATTGATGTGCTGGGTCCTCCAGAAAGAGCTGTTTCTCTACCTAATATATAAGGGTCCTCAAATCAAAACTAGACAGTGAAAGCTAAATTGTAACTGAATTGTTCTGTTTCTTGAAATTCATCCTCTCGCATGCCCCCTTTTCCGATTTCAAATATCACACAATTTGCTATAATCTCTCTGTCCCTTCACTTTGGGGGATGCAATTTCTGCACTCATCTGGTTTATAAATCATGGAGGTCATTTATCAAAGACCAGAATTTTATGCCAATCTTTGATATCCCCACACTTCTGGGAGGATGATCTTAATTTATGACGAGGAGCAGACCTCATCATCAATAAAGTAGATTTCAGTCACAATTCACACCAGTTAATTGGAGCAAATGATAGTGATTGTGCCCACACCAAACCCCTGACACTCCTCCTTTTCAGAAAGCTTAGAAACACCACTTGCTCCTAAGTTTAGTTAGATAGTGCCCAAAAAAGTTGCAAATTTAGTGTGTGAGTCATGTGTAGAGTCATTTTACCATTACATTTTACCTTTTTACTAAATGTCATTCCCTTGTGTGTCTAGGGCACAGATGTCTATCCATTGTTGTGTTCTGTTCTTAAAGACCCTACAAAAATTCCCTGCCCCGACAATTTTGATCCTACCAATTTCTTAGATGACAAGGGATGCTTTAAGAAGAATGAGACCTTCATGCCATTCTCTGCAGGTAATAACAATGTTTATTAGTGTTGAGCGCGAATATTCGAATAGCGAATATTAATCGCGAATATCGCAACTTCGCTAATTTGCGAATATTTCAAAAATAGTGCTATATATTCGCTATATCGAATATTTGTCATTTTTTAACATCTGAAAACATGATTCCTCCCTGCTTCCTTCTTGTGGGTCAATGAGTCTTTCGCCCACAAGCAACTTAAGCAGGAAGGAATCATGTTTTCATATGGAAGAAAAAAACTAATATTCTAAAAAACTAATATATTCACTATATTGCTATAACTTTGTTTTTTAGAATATTCGTCATATTCTAAAACAAGAATATGGCGAATATTCGTAAAATACACATATAGACTGCAATTAAGCTACTATAGTGCTATAGTATTTTTTTATAGTTTTAAATCATTTCCAAATCTGAAGTTCAGAAGGGAAAAAATTAGACTATAAAAAAAAAATGTATAGCACTATATTAGCTAAATTGCAGTCTATATGTGTATTTTACGAATATTCGCTATATTGCAATATATACTTGTTTTAGAATATGACGAATATTCTAAAAAACTAAGTTATAGCAATATAGCGAATATTCGTAAAATACACATATAGACTGTAATTTAGCTAATATAGTGCTATAATCTTTTTTTTATAGTCAAATTTTTTATTTCTCTTCTAAACTTCAGATTTGGAAATAATCTACACTATAAAAAAAAAAATATATATAGCACTATATTAGCTTAATTGCAGTCTATATGTGTATTTTACGAATATTCGCTATATTACTATATATTCTTGTCTTAGAATATGATGAATATTCTTAAAACTAATATATAGCACTATATTTACTGATATACATTCTTTTTTGAGCAACTTTGCATTATGCAAATTTTAAATTTTAGATTAATCGGAATCGCGAAAATTATCTCGAATACGACTATTTGCGAAATATCGCAAATTCGAATATGGGACCTGCCGCTCATCAGTAGTATTTATATAGGTTCAGCCTAAACTCAATGTCTAAAATAAATGTTAAAAAGAAGATCCATTCCTAATTTACAGGCTGATATAGGCAGAAATACTGTACGGGTGATTTATAAAATTGTCTCCCTTTGTATAGCAGCCCGTATGTAAGTGGTCACTATAGTGTCTCACTGTTTCCTATTGTATATGGGGGGGGGGGGGGGGGGGTGAAACAGAGGAGAGGATAATAGACAGTCAAGCTACACAAATGCTATAATATCAAGGGTGAAAGTGTGTGTCTTGATTAGCAGGAATACCAGTGATCATTTTTTTCAATTGGTCTTTATTAAAAATATTGAGCCCCTTTCTCTGTACAGCCTTGATATTCTCTATTTGCATGCTCTGTATTTCTACTGTTTCCCATTAGGCAGCTCAGCTGACATCTCCTTATCTCTGACCTTATTAACACTCATTATAGCTCAATTCGTATCTGATAAGAATGTGGCTTAAGGTACTTTCACACTTGCGGCAGAGGATTCCGGCAGGCAGTTCCGTCGCCGGAACTGCCTGCCACATCTGGCAATCTGGGCTCAAACTGATGGCATTTGTCAGACGGATCCGGATGTGGATCCGTCTGACAAATGCATTGAAATACCGGATCCGTCTCTCCGGTGTCATTTTTTTGCATTTTTAAAGGTCTGCGCATGCGCAGACCGGAAAGCCGGATCCATTTTGCCAGAACACTTAATGCTGGATCCGGCACTAATACACTTCAATGTAAATTAATGCCGGATATGGTATTCCAGCAAATGTTCAGTATTTTTGTCCGGAGAGAAAACTGCAGCATGCTGCGGTATTTTTTCCGTCAAAAAAAACATAAGAGGGACTGAACTGATGCATCCTGATGCATCCTGAATGGAATGCTCTCCATTCAGAATGCATTAGGGTAAAACTGTTCAGTTTTTTTCCGGTATTGAGCTCCTGTGACGGAACTCAAAACCGGCTACTTTCACATTAGCATTAGGTTTGCGGTATTTGTCCGGCCACTTCTCAGCATGTATGCCGTGCTATGGCTGGATCTCCAGCTCATCCCCATTTGACTGAATGGGACCAGGCCGGACTTCCAGCAGCACAAGTGTGCAAGCATTAATAACCATCCTCAAAAAGCCTTCCCTTCACCTGTCTTCTTTGTCTAGTTATAGCCCCATATAATTTCTCCCATATGCCTCAAAGCTATTTGACCAACATGTCCACTTTGACCTGTCCTCTCATCTCTCTTCCTGCTGAATCTTTGACTGGCTTGAATATGGCTTCCGACCCCACCACTCGAATGAAACTGCCCTTACCAAAATCACCAATGACCTGCTAACTGTCCTGTTAACTGACCTGCTAAAAACCAAACAACATTATTCTGTCCTCCTCCTCCCTCACCAGTCCTCTGCCTTTAACAATGTCAACCACTCCTTTCTGTTACAAACTCTTTTATATTTTGGCATCACAAACTTGTCCCTGTCCAGGATCACATCATACCTCACAGATTAGACATTTAGTTCTCCCACTCTCACATCACCTCCTCGTATCATCCTTTCTCTGATAGTGTCCCTCAAGGCTCTGTCCTAGGATCCCTGATCTTCTCAATCTACACTTTTAGTCTGGGACAGCTCGTAGAGTCCCATGGCTTTCAGTATCACTTTTATGCTGATGACACACAAATTTACCTCTCTGATCCTGATATCAGCACCTTACTATCCAGAATCCCACAATGTCTATCTTCTATCTTCTCCTTTTTCTCCTCTAGCTTTCTAAAATTTAACATGGATAAAACAGAATTTATCATCTTTCACCCATCTTACTCAAAACCCCAAACAGACCTATCTATCATGATCAATGGATGCACACTCTCCACGGTCAACCAAGTCTGCTGCCTTTGAGTAACCTTGGATTATGCACTGTCCTTCAAACCGCACATTCATGCCCTTTCCACCACCTGCCGCCTTAAACTCAAAAATATCTCTTGTATCCATGCATTCCTCAATCAGGAATCCACAAAAAAACTTGTACCCACCTAGACTACTGTAACACCCTCTGATGTGGCCTTCCATTTAGCACCCTCGTACCCCTCCAATCTATCCTCATCTCTGCTGCCGGACTAATCCACCTTTCACCCTGTTACTCCTCTGCCTCTCCTCTCTGCCAATCCTTTCATTGGCTTCCCATTGCCCTGTGAATTCAGTTTAAAATATTAACAAATACATATAAGGCCGTCCACAACCTATCCTCTCCATACATCTCTGAGATACTTTCCCAATACATCCCCACATGTAATCTCCGATCCTCACAAGACCTCCTTCTTTCCTCTTCCCAAAATCACCTCCAAGATTTCTCCCGTGCATCCCCCATACTCTGGAACTCTCTACCCCATTGAATGGCGCTTTAATAATAAATAATAATAATAATAAGAAGAAGAAGATCAATGGAAAAAAAGATTTTTAGCCCACAATAAGTAAAATTCAGTCCTAAAAAAATTGCCCTGAAAGATGTAGCCTTTAAGCCACATACTGTACATGGGCACCTTTGTGCCCACTCACTGCTATCACATCCCCACCCGGCTAGTGAAAGTACATAGGCTATCTGTTAGGATAGTAAGGAATGTTTGTGTCATAAACTCAGTTATATGCATGGTACTGGTGCTACACCCTTACTAAATCAGCGTGCCCTGTGTTAGAGGGACGGTTTAAATGTGTCCTTGAATAAACCTAAGGGTACAGCCACACAGTTAGGTTTCTGCATGCAGTTTTGGAAATAAAAATCAAGAGTGGATCATAAAAGAACAAGTGTAAAGGACAGACATGACGTCTACTCTTTTTTAGACTCACTCCTTATTTTGGTTAAAAAAAACTGCTTTAGGAAACTAGACTACACCCTAACAGTGTGAAGTAGGGCACTGTGTTAGTTAGATAATGCCTAGATTACCGCTGTCTAGCTGACCACTAGCCTAGCAAGCTGTAGACCAAACTGGAGGCTCTATTGAATTGCTTGTACTGTTCAGTGTGTTTTACTGCACAATATTCATGTGTAATCAAGAGCAATTTGAGACAAGCAGCCACATCTGACATGACCAGCGCTAGTGTGGCCTTGAAGCGACTGCGGAATTCTACCTATTTAAAATGAGCAACTGTGGTTTTGGTTTAAAGAGACTTCTATCAAAGCTGTAACTGAGCGGAACTAAGGAGTCTTGAGTCTTCAGCGTTTTACTGAGCACTAAAGATTCCTGTGTATAACAAGTCAGATAGTGAGGGTGATGGACAGTGATATACCACATATCCATAGTCAGGGACTGAGGTAGTGACAAGAGGTGTCTGGAAGCCTCTGTATGTTACACACAGGCATCTTCAGCGCTTAGTAGAAGTTAAGATTGAGCACAGACTCTCCATAGTAATGCTCAGTTACAGCTTTGCTAAGAAGAGTCTTTGCACCCTGTTTTCTAGTAGAAATAAACATACTTCCCTAACAAAGGACATTAAAAAATGTGTCCCTACACAATATCAAAAATAAACTGAAACAACAATTACACTTTAAGGGTGAGGCATCTCCCCTAATAGGAGCCAAGCCCACGCAACAGTGTGAAAAGCACTATAGCACATGTACTTTTGTCAATGTTGTTGTACGTAAAAGTGGTCACCATTATCGTAACGGAGGGATCATGAAGTGTCATGTACTGAGTAAGACAAGCATGCTATGATCTATTAAACGTCAATGTTATGGTGAAAATGGAGGCAGAATTTGTAGTTAATGATCTTTTCCTCACATTAGGGAAACGGGTATGTGCCGGAGAAGGTTTGGCCAGGATGGAGCTGTTTCTTTTCTTTACAACCATCTTACAGCACTTCAAGTTAACTCCAGAGAGAGAAATCACGGACAATGATATCAAACCCCTGATGGCCGGTTTTGCAAATGTTCCCAAATTTTATCGGATGTCGTTCATCCCGCGGCTTTAATTTTGAATAAAGATGGCATGTAGTCTTACTTCAGATGCATCAAATAAGCTTCAGCTGTGTGATCCTTTCTTTCAGGGGGGCTGGGTCTTGCAAATCGGGTCGTAGAAAAAAAAAAGACACAAATCAAGTCTTCTGGAAATTGTATGCAATAACTAATTCTGTGTAACACGTGTAATGTAACATGGGCAAATGTATAATGCATGTGACCTTGATTATTCAGAAAGTCAACATATTTAAAGTAAAGCTAAGAAAATCATTGTATTAGTCTCTATCAAGTGTTCATTGGCTATTTGAATCCTATTTGAATCCTATTTGAATCCTTTCAATTCAGCAGTTGAGAAACATGGCACCCATTAACCCTTTAATATCACACATATTTCACTACAAAGGGGTATTCCAGCCAGAAGCAGTTACTATCTGTTAGATAGCATAAAAATTCTAGGAGAATGTCCAACCCCTGGGACCTACACCAGTCCCCAGATATGCTGCATCCTCTTTGGACGGAGCAGCAGGCTATATTCTCAACCACCACTCTATTTAAATTCCTCCTAGCCACAGCTATGTGCCCTGAGGCAAAAGGGGACCGGAGACCACTGTTCTGGTGATCGTCGGGGGGGGCCAGCAGTTAGAACCCCACCGAACAAACATTTATAAAATATGCAGTGGATAGGAGACAAATGCTTCTTTGTGACTCACCACTTGTGCTGCTTAACCGCATGCCGTCACGGTAACGCCAATAGACGTCTGGACGGCAGCGCTCTCAGGTCTCAGTGACGCCTATTGGCGTCATCTCGTGAGACCTGAGATTTCCTGTGAACTCGCGCTCACAGGAGCGCGCGTTCACAGGATTGCGCAGTATTCAAGTTTAACTACAGCCTGCCAGCGCTGATCATTGGCTGGCAGGCTGTAGATTTTTAAAAGAACCAATCAAATAGGTATATCAGACGCTATTTTGTAAATAACATCTGATATACCTGCTACCTGCTCCTCTGGTGGTCCCTTTTGTTTGGATCGACCACCAGAGTACACAGGCAGCTCTGTAAGTAGCACCAAGCACCACACACACACTACACACACCCCCATCACTTATTAGCCCCTTATTAACCCCTGATCACCCCATATAGACTCCCTGATCACCCCCCTGTCACCCCCCTGTCATTGTTCACCCCCCTGTAAGGGTCCCTTATCACCGCCAGTTAGTTAGCTACTTGTTAGGTAGTTAGCGCCCACCACACCGCAGTCACTGATTAGTCGCTGATTAGCGTCATCGCTGTAGCTAATCAGCACTAGTACTATATAGTATCTGTAAGTGATCAAGACTGATCGCAATCAGATCCATATCATTACATTAGGGTCACCTTAGTCTCTAAAAAAAACGCAGTGTTCGCCCGATCAGGCCTGATCTTGTGCCCACACTTGCGTTCAGTCCGCCCCACCGCAGTGACAGAAATGTATTTTTTCCGATCACTGCAAAAACACCGTAAAATCGCTGCGGCGCTATAAAGATTACTTTTAAGCTTTTTGGATTTTTATTAGCGATCGCAGCTTTACTTCGCTAGCACTCCTTTTTACTAGGCAGGTGTGCTCTTTTTCCTGGGTAGTCTCAGAGGAATACCCCCTAAATTTAGTTAGCCCAAAATGGCAAAAATGAATTCCAAACTACTTCTCACGCTTTAGGGCCCCTAAAATGCCAGGGCAGTATAAATACCCCACAAGTGACCCCATTTTGGAAAGAAGAAACCCCAAGGTATTCTGTGAGGGGCATGGCGAGTTCATAGAAGATTTTTTTTTGGCACAAGTTAGCGGAAATAGATTTTTTTTTTGTTATTTTGTTTTTTCTTACAAAGTCTCATATTCCACTAACTTGTGACAAAAAATAAAATCTTACATGAACTCACCATACCCCTCACGGAATACCTTGGGGTGTCTTCTTTCCAAAATGGGGTCACTTGTGGGGTATTTATACTGCCCTGGCATTTTAGGGGCCCAAAAGCGTGAGAAGTAGTTTGGAATCCAAATGCGTAAAAATGCCCTGTGAAATCCTAAAGGTACTCATTGGAATTTGGGCCCCTTTGTGCACCTAGGCTGCAAAAAAGTGTCACACATGTGGTATCGCCGTACTCAGAAGAAGTAGGGCAATGTGTTTTGGGGTGTATTATTACATATACCCATACTGTGTGTGAGAAATATCTCTGTAAATGACAACTTTTTAATTTTTTTTATACAAAGTTGTCAATTTACAGAGATATTTCTCTCACCCAGCATGGGTATATGTAAAAATACACCGCAAAACACATTGCCCTACTTCTTCTGAGTACAGCGATACCACATGTGTGACACTTTTTTGCAGCCTAGGTGCGTAAAGGGGCCGAAAGTCCAACAAGTACCTTTAGGCTTTACAGGGTTGCTCACAATTTAGCCCCGCCCAGAACAGTAAACGCACCCCACAAATGACCACATATCGGAAAGTAGACACCCCAAGGTATTCACTGAGGGGCAGAAGTTAGCAGAAATGGAAACTTTATTATTTATTTTTTTCCTCAGAAAGTGTCATTTTCCGCTAACTTGTGAAAAAAAATTAAATCATACATGAATTCACCATGCCCCTCCGCGAATACTTTGGGGTGTCTTCTTTCTAAAATGGGGTCATTTGGGGAGTATTTATACTATCCTGGCATTCTAGCACCTCAAGAAACATGACAGGTGCTCAGAAAGTCAGAGCTGCTTCAAAATGCGGAAATTCACATTTTTGTACCATAGTTTGTAAACGCTATAACTTTTGCGCAAACCAATAAATATACACTTATTGGATTTTTTTTTATCAAAGACATGTAGCACAATAAATTCTGACACAAACTTGTATAGAAATGTAATTATATTTGAAAAATTTTACCAGAAAAAGTTAAAAATACACTTTTTTTGAGAAAATTGCGGTCTTTTTTGATTAATATTCGAAAAACAAAAAATCTCAGCAGCAATCAAATACCACCAAAAGAAAGCTGTATTTGTGAGAAGAAAAGGAGGTAAAATAAATTTGGGTGCCAAGTTGCATGACCGAGCAATAAACCGTTAAAGTTGTGAAGTGCCGATTTGTAAAAAATTCCCTTCAGGGACCCTTGGACCCGGGATTTAAATTATTTCGGTTCAAATAGCCAAATGGCTAATGGATTCCCGTTTGCAGTCTATTTTAAAATATAACGTTTATTTACTATTCTTTAAAAATATATACGGGAAGACAAAAAAAGAAAAGGAAATGTCTTAAAATTAAAGTGCACTTGTGCTTGGCAGCAATCAGTATTTTGTTTGTTGATAATTTACTGCTAATATTTGCAGTCACTCTTTCATCATGTAACTACCAGGAATGATTCCTGATCAACTTTCCTCCTCCGGGTTAGTGAAAATATAACCAGATGACAGCTCCCTGTCAATCCTGCACCGGAGAGACTCTAATAAATATAGCTATCTTCCTTAGTTCAACTTAGGTGGATAGAGGGTTGCTGTTTGTATCGGCTACAGCCAGGTGTCTGCAGCTCACCGGGAGCCGAACACCAAGCACACACACTCGCTTAAAACCTAACTTGCAGCTCCCCCGACATGTTTCACCACAGATGTGGCGTCTTCAGGGGCAATGGAGCTACTATCAACAAGATCGCCAGGTGATTTAACATTTATATATCCGGTGGGTGGGTCTTTCCCTCCCCACTCTCCAATGAGTTAGCGGCGATCCTGTGATAGTCATATAGTTAGGCCAATAGGATCCATCTCTCCATCTGGTCTGGTACCGGACTAATCAGTATTATTGTCAAGTATGCACCTACGTATACACTCTTCCCATATACTGCCTACCTGTTCCGGCTGCAGTATGTCTCCTACCAGGAGGATTCTCCGTACAAACGTTAAGTATGTGCACATGCGCACCACACTTCATCTCGCTTCCCCGTCCTTTGTCCCCACTACGCATGCCCACACACTTAGACCATGAAGCCATACAAAGCCACGATCCAAGTTACCTCTGCGCATGCGTCCATACTCTATGAATCCTGAGATCTTCCGATTCTACTCTCCACTTTTTCTGCCGATTATAAGTCGGTGCGCATGCGTTCTAGACTCTATCAGTATTTCATTCGTTGTTGCTCCTGCGCATGCCCACAGACATAATCTCAGAGTACATGATTCCCCCAAAGGCGCATGCGTCTATACTTTATTGATGTTTCATTCGTTTTGACTCCTGCGCATGCCCTTAGACATAGTCTCAATTCTTATATGATCAAAGCTTTAAGCATTTTATGTCCCTATTAGTTGGAAATTACTAATATATAATTTCCACTACGTGTGTTCTTTTTTGAAAGGATTTTTTTCATATATTTTCTTCCTGTTACATCTAAGGGACTCCAGGCTTAGTTTACTTATTCTCCTTTTATTCTCATAAGAGATGGGGATAACTCCATCATAGATGGTGAATCATGTAATAAAGATTTGTAAAAAAGGGCCTGGTCACTAGGGGGGTATAAACCTGTGGTCCTTAAGTGGTCAAATGGCAGTTTCTTTATTATGCTAATAACATGTGTTATTCATCTTTTTCTGCATGGCATAGAAGGCAATTATTTTTTGCCAATTTCACACAAATGCCAAGAGATTTTTTTATTTTATTTTATAGTTTTAATTGGATTTTTAGTATGTTATAAATAGTTTTAAAATGTACTTTAATTTTTGAAATACAGACATTGGGGACATTTATCAAATCCTTTATATCAGATTTGTGGCTACAGAAAGACATTATCTGATTGCATATGTGCCTTTTTCTGCGCCATTTCGTCAATTTTAATTTCCAGTCCTCTATGTTTAAGGGCTAAAAGTGAGATAAAACCTGGATTATGACTCATTTACGCCAGTGTCAGAGTAATCAAATTCAGGTACAAAGCAATCAATGAGCACCCTTTTCCGTGCATGTACACACGTCTAGTTACATATACAGATGGCCCTTAAAGTGTGTTCCCGAGGTCATAATGGATGTTATACAGCAGGGGAATATGATAAGATCACATTATACATTCAATCAGATCAATAAAAACTTAACTATACTAGACCATAGTTTTTCATGCATGGATTACAGAGTTATATAAAATATCTTTGACCATTACTCTCACATTACTCCCCTCTTTTTATCATCATTCCACTGTCTGTATAGATTTCCCTATCTCCCTTCTAGGAGAAGACAGTTTGGAAGATCATCCTTCCTACACAAAGTGGAAGAACTCTAATTCTTACAGATTGTGGAATGTCCTGCATCCATCCAGATAATCTACTTACATAAACCATCTTCACTATCTAAGTTGCTGAATCTACACAACCGGTGGAATCACATTGGAGGAAAACTATGAAAGCTCAAGCCAATTGGGGTATTCAATCAGTCAAGTCCTCAATCGTTAGTTACTTGATTTCTTCCTTCTGTAGTTTTATAATTTAGTTCCACAGTAAATGCAATCAGTTAAATCCTCCACAGTCTGCTGTCCGCAGTGGGTGCAACTGGTTGAAGTAGGTGAAGTCAGTACCGGAGTCACAATTGCAGCCGTAGCAGCAGCAGATGCTGAAGGAAGAGTTACCATAACCATCACCTGTGCGGGAGTACTCTCAGGTTTAGGCCTCATGCACACGACCGTTGTCTAATTCCGTGTCCATTGTTCCATTTTTTGTGATTTTCTGCGGACCCATTGACTTTCAATGGGTCAGTTGAAAACTCGGCTAATGCACCGTTTGTCATCCTCGTCCGTGATCCGTGGTTCCAGTCGTCAAAAAAATATAACCTGTCCTATTTTTTTCACGGAAAATGGTTCGCGGACCCATTCAAGTCAATGGGACCGTGAAAAAACGCGGAGGCACACAAGATTGTCATGTGCGTCCACGTCCGTTTTTTTTCCTATCATTTGCATGGCAAACTTGACTTAGACTTTTTTTTCACTTTCCTTAATGTCTGGTGATCCTCCGAAAATAAAGGAAGACACACGGAAACGGATTACGGAACAACGGAAACCCAATTTGCGGAACGGAACACAACAACGGTCGTGTGCATGAGGCCTTATTTTCAGTATTTGGCCTAGATTTTCCTGCAAAACATTTAGGGCCAGATATATCATTAGGCTAAGTCACTTTTGTGGAGTCAAATAGTCGCAAAAAAATGCGCAAATCAAAATTTTGCGACTTTTTTGCGACTTTTTCAAGGCAAGCGCTAAGCACTACAGTTTTGAGTAAATGGGCGTTTTGGCTTATGCAAATGATTGGCTAGACAAATTTACTATTGCGACTTTTTAAAAAAGTCGCAAAAAAGTCGCAAAAAAGTCCCAATTTCACTCCAGCGAGGACCATGCTTATCTTTTGAGACTTTTTAATAGAACATGCGACTTTTTCATAAAAACGTGCGACTTTTTCGTTAAGATGTGCGACTTTTGTAAAGCTGCTTACTGACGGATAAACTGCTACCGTCAAACCACATTTATTACAGTGTTAAAGGGCCGATCATAAATCTGACTTGGCTAAAACTGACTTTAGCCATATGTGAAAGTGGAGTGAGCTGTCAGAGGAATGATAAATCTGGCCCTTAGAGTTTAATATTCTCTGTAGAATCAGTAGGAAAATATTAATAACAACAAAAATTACTAGAATGAGGAAACAGCCTTGTAATAACATATGAAATATTCCAGAAAACCATCCACTTAGGCCGCGGAACCAATTTAGTGGACTAAGCCATGATAACCAATCAGGTAATACAATATCAGGAGGGGCTTGATGTGCATCTCGGAACACCTCTTTTAGTTGTTTTGCTTGTTGTAAGTTGTGTGTTACTCTAAATACACTATTAGGATCAATATAATGGCAACATGAAGGGCCTACTATCTGACATAATCCTCCTTGGGCTGCAGTGTGGTAATCTAAAACAATTGTATGTTAATTTGTAACAATGATCAGCTGCTTCAGATACACTGAGTCTACCTCTACAGCATCAAACAAATAATCAGTGATATTGGCAAACAATTCTCCAAGGTCATCAATTTGCCTAGCATTTTTAAGAATTTCAGCTGACATGACATACAGTTGCAAGAAAAAGTATGTGAACCCTTTGGAATGATATGGATTTCTGCATAAATTGGTCATAAAATGTGATCTGATCTTCATCTATGTCACAACAAAAGACAATCTGTCATGACCGGCGTGCCGATCACATACGTGACGCAAGGGGAGGGAAAAGGGAAGGCCCTGTCCAAGGGAGAGGGAAAGGTGGTGACCCCTAACTCACCTTGAGGCTGGCACCTGACTGCCCTGACGTCCCTAGATGGGTTCCTCACCCGTACGCCGATCATGTGCCTAAACCCTGGCTTTCCCTAAGATGAGCCCTACGTAGAGAATAGGGCGGTGGGAACACTAGTCCGCACCACTAACACTAAAGGAAAACACCAAGGAGAGGACAGACAATACAGACAAACATATAATCCCAGGTGGGTGACAACAGCAGACAACAAAAGCCCAACAGGGATCCGGAGGGTAACGCTCTGGAACAACAACCAGGAATCTCAGCTACTCAGCTGCAGTGGGTCAGTATAGAAGTCCAGGCAGGAAGCTCTATATCTGGCAACCAGAGAAGTGGGAGAGGGGAATATAAGGAGGTTGGGAGTGCTGGACAAGAAACAGCTGAGGAGAAGAAGCTACGGATCCCTGAGTGAGCCAAAAAGGGTTGCAAGGCAAACCCAGAAAGCTACCATTAAGAAACAGCACTATCTTTATGCATAGAGCGCGCAGCCACCTGCTGCTACTTCCTGACCCCGGGTATAACGGAGTCAGGCGTGGCTCTTGACACCCTCGTGACACAATAACAGTCTGCTTAAACTAATAACACACAAAGAATTAAATGTTACCATGTTTTTATTAAACACACCATGTAAACATTCACAGTGTAGGTGGAAAAAGTATGTGAAACCCCAGACTAATGACATCTCCAAGAGCTAATTGGAGTGAGATGTCAGCCAACTGGAGTCCAATCAATGAGATGAGATTGGAGGTGTTGGTTACAGCTGCCCTGTCCTATAAAAAACACACACCAGTTCTGGTATTGATTTTCACAAGAAGCATTGCCTGATGTGAATGATGCCTCGCACAAAGGAGCTCTCAGAAGACCTACGATTAAGAATTGCTGACTTGCATGAAGCTGGAAAGGGTTATAAAAGTATCTCCAAAAGCCTTGCTGTTCATCAGTCCACGGTAAGACAAATTGTCTATACATATTAGAAATGCATATATGAGTAACATATTATAGCACATAAGGCAAAAAAGTTCGGCCTGTTATCCTGCAAGTTGATCCAAAGGAAGGCAAAAAAAAACCTGTAAGGTAGAAGGTAATTTTCCCCACTTTAGGGGGATAAAAATTCCTTCCTGACTCCAATCAGGCAATAAGAATAACTCTCTGGATCAACCATCCCTCTCTAGTAGCTATAGCCTGTAATATTATTACGCTCCAGAAATACATCCAGGCCCCTCTTGAATTCCTTTATTGTACTCACCATCACCACCTCCTCAGGCAGAGAGTTTCATAGTCTCACTGCTCTTACCGTAAATAAACCTCTTCTATGTTTGTGTACAAACCTTCTTTCCTCCAGACGCAGAGGATGTCCCCTCGTCACAGTCACAGTCCTGGGGATAAATAGATGATGGGATAGATCTCTGTACTGACCCCTGATATAGACTCACCTAAAGAATTATTTGGAACACCATACTAATACGGTGTTGGACCCCCTTTTGCCTTCAGAACTGCCTTAATTCTACGTGGCATTGATTCAACAAGGTGCTGATAGCATTCTTTAGAAATGTTGGCCCTTATTGATAGGATAGCATCTTGCAGTTGATGGAGATTTGAGGGATGCACATCCAGGGCACGAAGCTCCCGTTCCACCACATCCCAAAGATGCTCTATTGGGTTGAGATCTGGTGACTGTTGGGGCCATTTTAGTACAGTGAACTAATTGTCATGTTCAAGAAACCAATTTGAAATGATTAGAGCTTTGTGACATGGTGCATTATCCTGCTGGAAGTAGCCATCAGAGAATGGATACATGTTCTCATTCTGTTTACGCCAAATACGGACTCTACCATTTGAATGTCTCAACAGAAATCGAGACTCACCAGACCAGGCAACATTTTTCCAGTCTTCAACAGTCCAATTTTGGTGAGCTTGTGCAAATTGTAGCCTCTTGTTCCTTTTTGTAGTGGAGAAGAGTGGTACCCGGTGGGGTCTTCTGCTGTTGTAGCCCATCCACCTCAAGGTTGTGCGTGTTGTGGCTTCACAAATGCTTTGCTGCATACCTCGGTTGTAACGAGTGGTTATTTCAGTCAACGTTGCTCTTCTATCAGCTTGAATCAGTCGGTCCATTCTCCTATGACCTCTAGCGTCCACAAGGCCTTTTTACCCACAGGACTGCCACATACTAGATGTTTTTCCCTTTCACACCATTCTTTGTAAACCCTAGAAATGGTTGTGCGTGAAAATCCCAGTAACTGAGCATATTGTGAAATACTCAGACCGGCCCGTCTGGCACCAACAACCATTGCTTAAATCACCTTTCTTTCCCATTCTGACATTCATTTTGGAGTTCAGGAGATTTTCTTGACCAGGACCACACCCCTAAATGCATTGAAGCAACTGCCATGTGATTGGTTGACTAGATAATTGCATTAATGAGAAATAGAACAGGTGTTCCTAATAATTCTTTAGGTGAGTGTATTTCTACATAGTAATTAGATCTCCTCTCAGTCGTCTTTTTTCTAAAGTGAATAACCCTATGTCACAGCCAGACAGCTGAGAAACGCTCACAGGAGCTTTTCAGATCCTCCTCCTTGAATTTCTTTGTTTTGGTTTAGTTTCTCATCTGGTTAGTCTATCTCAGCTGTCATGCAGTCAGACTGATTGTTGCCCTTTAAATGCCTCCCCATAATGCAGTAGTGTGCGGCTGATACAACTTCCTGGAGTGTGTGTGCACATGCTGTTTCCAGTCCTCAGTCGTCTGCAAGATAAGTGCTGGTTATGTATTTATGATTTTGTCTTTTCTGGATCCAGGAGACCCTGACTCCCTCCTTGTCAGTGTAGGGAGCCGGTGGTCGTGTCCCTTCACTATTGTAGGGTCTTCAGGTAATAGATAGCCGAGGAACGTGGATATGCGCCCATCCACCTTTGGGGTGTTCGCATAGGCTGAGCAGTGAGGGAGAGCGGCAGGTCTATTGCAGGGGTCTCCCTTTGTTCCTTAGTTGTGGATCCAGAGAGACATTGTTTATTTGGTATTATCTTGTCTCCTGTACACCATCCGTGACATTATCAGCCGCCTAAACCGTCTCAAGCATGGATCCGGTTTCACTTTTGGCTGAACGCTTTCAGGGTCTTTCTTTGGAGGTAGCTGATCTCCGTAAGACTTTTTCTCAGTTTCAAGTGACCGGTTCAGCTTGCGTTCATGGAGTTTGTGCTGAGCCTAAGATCTCGCTCCCGGATACGTTCTCCGGGGGTAGTGAGAATTTTGTGCGTTTTAGAGAGGCTTGCAAACTCCATTTTCGCCTTTTTCCCCATTCTTCTGGTGATGAAGAACGGAGGGTGGGGATCATTATATCGCTGCTCAGGGGTAACGCTCAGTCCTGGGCCTTTTCGCTGCCGGAGGGGGCACGGCCCCTTCGTTCAGTGGATGAATTCTTTTTAGCCCTGGGTCAGATATATGATGATCCGGATCGTATTGCTCTGGCTGAGTCTAGACTACGTCTGTTATGCCAGGGAAAACAATCCGCAGAGATATACTGTTCAGAATTTCGGAGATGGGCAGCAGATACGGGTTGGAATGATGCTGCACTCCGAAGTCAATTTTGCTATGGTCTTTCAGAGGGATTGAAAGATGCATTTGCCTTTCATGAAAGACCTACCTCCTTGGATTCTGCTATGTCTCAGGCTGTTTGTATTGACAGGCGTCTTAGAGAGAGAGGAGAGATCTCTCCTTCCTGTCATACTCAGTCCCGGGACAGTTCAGCGGTCTCATTCTGTGCACAGGGGTCTCAGTCGCTGTCAGCCCCTTCTGAGCAGGAGTCCATGCAGCTGGGGTTGATTGCCTCTGACAATAGAAGATTCAGCCCGCAGGGGAGAGTTTGTTTTTGTTGTGGAGGTATAAATCATCTGGCAAATGTTTGTCCCTCTAGGAGATTCAGGCAGTTTTCTGGGAGTATTAAAGAGACAAAAAGGAAAAAATCTTTTAAAAATGTTCCATCTGTTACTATTGGCAGGGTTGAGGCGGAAATTGAAGGTTTTCCGTTTGCTTGTAGTTCCCGTTTTGTCCTGCCTGCTAGGGTGGCGCTAGAGAGCAAGAGCATTTTTTGTGAGATTTTTGTGGATAGTGGAGCAGCTGTCAACCTCATTGATAATCAATTTGCAATAACTCATGGTTTCCAGGTATGCACTTTGGGAAAAGATATTCCTGTTTTTGCTATTGATTCAGCTCCACTTTCTCAGAAATCATTAAAGGGCAGTGTTCACAATATCCGTTTAATTGTGAGTGATGCTCATGTTGAGGATGTGTCATGTTTCGTCCTTAGCGGTTTGCCTACTCCTCTAGTGTTGGGGCTACCCTGGCTCACTAAACATAACCCCACCATTGATTGGCAAGCGAGGCAAATAAATGGTTCGAGTAACCATCATAACATCTGTTTCTGAGGTTTCTACTAAGACTGTACCACCTTTCCTCTCTGAATTTTTGGATGTCTTCTCTGAGAGTGGAGTTCAGGGTTTACCTCTGCACAGGGAGTATGATTGCCCTATTAATCTCATCCCAGGCGCCAAGCTGCCTAAATCTCGTTTATACAATCTCTCCCAACCTGAGAGGGTCGCTATGCGTGCTTATATCTCTGAGAGTCTGAGAAAAGGACACATACGACCCTCGAAGTCACCTGTTGCCGCTGGTTTTTTCTTTGTTAAGAAAAAAGATGGTTCTTTAAGACCTTGTCTGGATTTCAGGGAGCTGAACAGTATCACTATTCGTGATCCTTATCCGCTTCCTCTTATCCCGGACCTGTTTAACCAGGTTGTTGGGGCTAAAGTCTTTTCCAAATTAGACCTAAGAGGGGCATACAACCTGGTTAGGGTCAGAGAAGGAGACGAATGGAAGACGGCTTTCAATACCCCTGAGGGACATTTTGAGAATTTGGTTATGCCTTTTGGTTTGATGAATGCCCCAGCCGTTTTTCAGCATTTCGTCAACAGCATTTTTTATCATTTAATGGGAAAATTTGTATTAGTGTATTTGGATGACATTTTGATTTTTTCTCCTGATTTCAAGACTCATAAGGAACACTTACGTCAGGTCTTGCTCATCCTGCGGGAGAATAAATTATACGCGAAACTGGAAAAATGTGTGTTTGCGGTTCCAGAGATCGAAAGGCAACCGTGTGCCTTTTTCTCAAAGAAACTCTCCTCCGCAGAGAGAAATTATGATGTGGGAGATAGGGAATTGTTGGCCATCAAGTTGGCTTTTGAGGAATGGCGCCATTGGCTAGAGGGAGCCAGACACCCTATTACCGTGTTTACTGACCATAAAAATCTGGCCTACTTGGAGTCAGCCAAGGGTCTGAACCCGAGACAGGCCAGATGGTCTTTGTTCTTTTCAAGGTTTAATTTTGTTGTTACGTTCCGCCCTGGGGTTAAGAATGTAAAGGCAGATGCCCTGTCACGTTGTTTTCCGGGAGGTGGGAATTTTGAAGACCCGGGTCCCATTTTGGCTGAAGGTGTGGTGGTCTCTGCTCTTTTTCCTGAATTGGAGGCAGAGGTGCAGGCAGCCCAGTCAGAAGCTCCTGATCTTTGTCCTCATGGGAGGTTGTTTGTGCCTCTCGCTTTGAGACACAAGATTTTTAAAGAACACCACGATACGGTCCTTGCTGGGCACCCGGGGGCAAGAGCCACACTGGATCTCATTGCTCGGAGATTCTGGTGGCCTGCGCTTCGTAAGTCGGTTGAGGGTTTTGTGGCAGCTTGCGAGACTTGCGCTCGTGCCAAGGTCCCTCATTCACGGCCATCAGGTCCTCTCCTTCCTTTGCCCATTCCTTCCCGTCCTTGGACACATCTGTCCATGGACTTCATAACGGACTTGCCTCGTTCCTCGGGGAAGTCTGTGATCCTGGTGGTAGTGGACCGTTTTAGCAAAATGGTGCATTTTATCCCTTTTCCTGGTTTGCCCAATGCTAAGACGCTGGCGCAGGCATTTATTGACCACATTGTCAAATTGCATGGGATTCCTTCAGACATAGTCTCTGATAGGGGCACGCAGTTTGTTTCCAGATTCTGGAAGGCTTTCTGTTCTCGCTTGGGGGTTCGGTTGTCATTCTCTTCTGCTTTCCATCCGCAGTCGAATGGCCAGACATATCTGCGCTGTTTTGTGGCGGAGAATCAGGAGGATTGGTGTTCTTTTTTGTCCCTTGCTGAGTTTGCTTTAAATAACCGTCGTCAGGAGTCCTCTGATAAGTCACCATTTTTTGGTGCATATGGGTTTCATCCGCAGTTTGGGACTTTCTCGGGAGAGGGCTCTTCTGGTTTGCCTGATGAGGACAGATTCTCCTCGTCTTTGTCATCTATTTGGCAAAAGATTCAGGATAATCTAAAGAGCATGAGTGAGAGATATAAGCGTGTGGCGGATAAGAGACGTGTGCCTGGTCCGGACCTGAATGTTGGTGATCTGGTGTGGTTGTCTACCAAGAATATCAAATTGAAGGTTCCCTCCTGGAAGTTGGGTCCTAGGTTTATTGGGCCTTACAAGATCCTGTCTGTCATCAATCCTGTTGCCTACCGTCTTGATCTTCCTCAGACTTGGAAGATCCATAATGTTTTTCATAAGTCCTTATTGAAACCTTATGTTCAACCTATTGTACCCTCGCCTTTGCCTCCTCCTCCGATTATGGTTGATGGAAATCTTGAATTTCAGGTCTCTAGGATTGTGGATTCTCGTCTTGTCTGCGGTTCCCTCCAGTACCTCGTTCATTGGGAGGGTTATGGTCCTGAGGAGAGGATGTGGGTCCCAGTGACGGACATTAAGGCCTCTCGTCTCATCAGGGCTTTCCATAGGTCCCATCCTGAGAAGGTGGGCTCTGAGTGTCCGTAGTCCACTCGTAGAGGGAGGGGTACTGTCACAGCCAGACAGCTGAGAAACGCTCACAGGAGCTTTTCAGATCCTCCTCCTTGAATTTCTTTGTTTTGGTTTAGTTTCTCATCTCGTTAGTCTATCTCAGCTGTCATGCAGTCGGACTGATTGCTGCCCTTTAAATGCCTCCCCATAATGCAGTAGTGTGCGGCTGATACAACTTCCTGGAGTGTGTGTGCACATGCTGTTTCCAGTCCTCAGTCGTCTGCAAGATAAGTGCTGGTTATGTATTTATGATTTTGTCTTTTCTGGATCCAGGAGACCCTGACTCCCTCCGTGTCAGTGTAGGGAGCCGGTGGTCGTGTCCCTTCACTATTGTAGGGTCTTCAGGTAATAGATAGCCGAGGAACGTGGATATGCGCCCATCCACCTTTGGGGTGTTCGCATAGGCTGAGCAGTGAGGGAGAGCAGCAGGTCTATTGCAGGGGTCTCCCTTTGTTCCTTAGTTGTGGATCCAGAGAGACATTGTTTATTTGGTATTATCTTGTCTCCTGTACACCATCCGTGACACCCTAATTTTGATAATCTTTCAGGGTACTGTAGTTGCCCCATTCCAGGTATTAATTTAGTTGCCCTCCTCTGGACCCTATCCAGCTCTGCTATGTCTGCCTTGTTTACAGGAGCCCAAAACTGTACACAGTACTCCATGTGTGGTCTGACTAGCGATTTGTAAAGTGGTAGGACTATGTTCTTATCACGGGCATCTATGCCCCTTTTGATGCAACCCATTATCTTATTGGCCTTGGCAGCAGCTACCTGACACTAGTTTTTACTGTTTAGTTTGCTGTTTATTAAAATTTCTAGGTCCTTTTCTATGTTAGTGTTACTGAGTGTTTTACCATTTAGTATGAACGGGTGACTTGCATTATTCCTTCCCATGTGCATAACCTTACATTTGTCAGTGTTATACCTCAAGATGTCGCTAACATAAAATTTTCCGTTCGCGAACGGCGAATGCGAATTTTCGCAAATGTTCGCGAACGGGCGAACCGGGCAAACCGCTATAGACTTCAATAGGCAGGCGAATTTTAAAACCCACAGGGACTCTTTCTGGCCACAATAGTGATGGAAAAGTTGTTTCAAGGGGACTAACACCTGGACTGTGGCATGCCGGAGGGGGATCCATGGCAAAACGGCCATGGAAAATTACGTAGTTGACGCAGAGTCGGGTTTTAATCCATAAAGGGCATAAATCACCTAACATTCCTAAATTGTTTGGAATAACGTGCTTTAAAACATCCAGTGTGTATATACGATCAGGTATGATGTTGTATCGATCAGGTAGTGCAAGGGTTACGCCCGCTTCACAGTGACAGACCAAACTCTGACAGACCAAACTCCCCGTTTAATGCACCGCAAACAACCGCAAACAGTCCATTTGCACAACCGCAAACTCCCCATTTGCACAAGGTTGGATACCAAGCTAGCCATGTCCCGTTCCTTGTCCTCACTGACGTCATTGAAGGTCTCTTCCTCCACCCAGCCACGTACAACACCAAGGGTCCCCGAAAGGTGAATTTAATTGATTTTTCGAACGGGGAGATGGTTAAAAAAACGCTGGCTCCCTCCCCTTTGTTTGAATTCACTCCATGGTCACTGTGTCTGCGCCGTGCAATTTACTGTCACACCCGATATGAGTGGTATTTTATGTAGTACTATTCTCATCAGTTTAATCCCTGTTACGTCCCATATCAGGGTGGGATTGCCTTTTGTGAAAAAAAAATTACTTTTTCTGGGACGCCTGCTATGCTTGGTCTTCCACCTCCTAAAAGCCACCTTCCTCCTCTGACTCCTCTTCTTCAGACTCCTCTCTCTGTGTTGCTGCAGGTCCAGCAATCGACGACGACAAGGCTGCTTCTGGTGGTGATGGTGACCACAACTCTTCCTCTTCATGCTCATTTACGGCCTGATCCAGCACTCTTCGCAGGGCACGCTCCAGAAAGAACGCATAAGGGATGAGGTCGATGATGTTGCCTTTGGTTTGACTGACCAGGTTTGTCACCTCCGCAAAAGGACGCATGAGCCTACAGCCATTGTGCATGAGCGTTCAGTAACGCGGCAAGAAAATACCCAGCTCCGCAGAGGCCTGCCTCTTTTGTTTAAATAAAAAAAAAATCTGTTCTTAACAGTTTAATCTCTGTTTTGTCCCCTATCAGGGGCCGGTATATGGAATAGATTTTAGGAACCGGGAGATGGAAAAAGATGCTTGGTCGGTCCTCTTACTTCCAATTTGGGGCACTGCGCGTACGCCTTGCAATGTACTGTGCCACCAGATATGAGTGGTGTGTTTAAGTAGTACTATTCCTATCAGTTTAATCCCTGTTACGTCCCCTATCAGGGGATGTGTATGGAATAGATTTTAGGAACTGGGAGATGGAAAAAGATGCTTGGTCGGTCCTCTTACTTCCAATTTGGGGAACTGCGCGTGCGCCGTGTAATGTACTGTGCAATCCCAATATGAGTGGTATGTTAAGTAGTACTATTCCTATCAGTTTAATCCCTGTTACGTCCCCTATCAGGGGACGTGTATGGAATAGATTTTAGGAACCGGGAGATGGAAAAAGATGCTTGGTTGGTCCTCCTACTTCCAATTTGGGGCACTGCGCGTGCGCCGTGCAATGTACTGTGCCACCAGATAAGAGTGGTGTGTTAAGTAGTACTATTCCTATCAGTTTAATCCCTGTTACGTCCCCTATCAGGGGACGTGTATGGAATAAATTTTAGACAACCGCAAAGAGTTGTCAATAGTTGACACACTCATGACATAAATTTTATTCCTCTATGCGTCAATCTTGGTGTAGTGATGACTGTGCTCGTGCGCACGTTTGGGAGATTGCAGGCGATGAGGGTTTTTCAAAGCCTATGGTCGTGCTGAGGTAGTTCAGTGACAGTTAAGTGACCCAGAAAACAATGATTCTGCAGTGTGGGCCCATTGTTGGCCTAGTAGGCTTTAATGATCACCTTAGATGATCACAAAGAAAATTAATGTTTTTTCTATGCAAAATTATCCAGCCGATCGCTTTTGGTCTGTTCACAATGAAGCAACAACCTTATTATCTGGGGTTTGCCAACATTGCCATTGCCAACACACTCATAGAGGTAGTCGCTTCATTGTGATACGCAAGCCCCTTCACCACAACAAGGTAACGATCACGAAGGGGAATTGACACATGTATGTGCCTTTTTTTTGTTTTGTTTTTGCAGCCACAGTGCAGCACCAGAGGCCAGAAAAATTAGGCATGTACACTTGCCAGAAAAATCAGGAATTGTTGAAAAATGTATGTTTTCTAGGCAGAAAGTGCACTAAAACATTGCAGCTTGAACCCTAGTTGGTGGCGGATAAGTCATGCAAGTCATCCGGCATGCAGAGATAAAATACAGCAGCGTGTGGACCATTTTTAGCCCAAGGCAGCTCATCTCATCACCAGGCCGTTTTTAGTCAAATGTATCGCCCACTGTCAGTCCCTTCGGGATCCATGCCTCATTCATCTAATAAAGGTGAGGTAATCTAGACTTTTTTGACCTAGGCGACTTCTCTTCTCAGTGACAATACCTCCTGCTGCACTGAAGGTCCTTTTTGACAGGACACTTGAAGCAGGGCAGGCCAGAAGTTCTATAGCAAATTGGGATAGCTCAGGCCACAGGTCAAGCCTGCACACCCAGTAGTCAAGGGGTTCATCGCTCCTCACAGTGTCGATATCTGCTGTTAAGGCGAGGTAGTCTGCTACCTGTCGGTCGAGTCGTTCTCTGAGGGTGGACCCCGAAGGGCTGTGGCGATGCGTAGGACTTAAAAAGCTCCGCATGTCCTCCATCAACAACACATCTGTAAAGCGTCCTGTCCTTGCTGGCGTGGCCGTGGTAGGAGGAGGATTACTTTCACTCTTCCCCTGTTAGATTCCCGTTGTGCTGTGACATCACCCTTATACGCTGTGTAAAGCATACTTTTTAATTTATTTTGGAACTGCTGCATCCTTTCCGACTTGCGGTAATTCGGTAACATTTCAGGCACTTTCTGCTTATACCGGGGGTCTAGTAGCGTGGCCACCCAGTACAGGTCGTTCTCCTTCAGCCTTTTTATACGAGGCTCCCTCAACAGGCACGACAGCATGAAAGACCCCATTTGCACAAGGTTGGATACCGAGCTACTCATGTCCCGTTCCTCGTCCTCACTGATCTCACTGAAGGTCTGTTCTTCCCCCCAGCCACGTACAACACCATGGGTACCAGATAAGGGACAATGAGCACCCTGGGATGCCTGCTGTGGTTGGTCTTCCTCCTCCTCTTCAAAGCCACATTCCTCCTCTGACTCCCCTTCCTCAGACTCCTCTTCCAGCGTTGCCGCAGGTCCAGCAAGCGATGCTGATACGGCTGTTTCTGGTGGTGATGGTGACCACAACTCTTCCTCTTCACGCTCATCTACAGCCTGATCCAGCACTCTTCGCAGGGAACGCTCCAGGAAGAAAACAAATGGAATGATGTCGCTGATGGTGCCTTCAGTGCGACTGACTAGGTTTGTCACCTCCTCAAAAGGACGCATGAGCCTACAGGCATTGCGCATGAGCGTCCAGTAACGTGGCAAAAAAATTCCTAGCTCTGCAGAGGCTGTCCTAGCACCCCGGTCATACAAATACTCGTTGACGGCTTTTTCTTGTTAGAGCAGGCGGTCGAACATTAGGAGTGTTGAATTACAACATGTCGGGCTGTCGCAAATCAAGCGCCTCACTGGCATGTTGTTTCGCCGCTGGATATCTGAAAAGTGCGCCATGGCCGTGAAGGAACGCCTGAAATGGCCACACACCTTCCTGGCCTACTTTAGGACGTCCTGTACGCCTGGGTACTTATGCACAAAGCGATCAGATTACACACATGTGCCATGCACGGCACGTGCTAACTTGCCCAAATTCCGTTGTCACACACCACTTTGCCGATCTCCAGTTGGTGCGGAGTCAGCCACTGATCCACCTGTGCATTCAGGGCGGACAGGAGTGCTGGTTCGGTGTGACTCTCTGCTTTCAGGCAAGTCAACCCCAAGATGGCGTGACACTGCCGTATCCGGGATGTGGAATAGCCCCTGGGGAGCTGGGGGGGTGCCGTTGATGTGGAGCAAGATGTAGCAGCAGAAGAGGACTCAGCCGAGGAGGTTATGGAAGAGGATGGAGTAGAGGAGGTGGCAGCAGGCCTGCATGCAAGTCATGGCGGTGTCACCAACTCCTCTGCAGAGCCACGCATTCCATGCTTGGCAGCCGTCAGCAGGTTTACCCAATGCGCAGTGTAGGTGATATACCTGCCCTGACCGTGCTTTTCAGACCAGGTATCAGTGGTCAGATGGACCCTTGCCCCAACACTGTGTGCCAGACATGCCATTACTTCCTTTTGCACAATCGAGTACAGGTTGGGGATTGCCTTTTATGCAAAGAAATTTCGGCCGGGTACCTTCCACTGCAGTGTCCCAATAGCTACAAATTTTTTGAAGGCCTCAGACTCCACCAGCTTGTATGGTAAAAGCTGGCGGGCTAAGAGTTCAGACAAACCAGCTGTCAGACGCCGGGCAAGGGGGTGACTTTGTGACATTTGCTTCTTTTACGCTCAAACATGTCCTTGACAGACACCTGACTGTGGACAGATGAGCAGGAACTGCTCAAGGCGAGAGACGGAGTGGCAGATGGTTGAGAGGGGGCAAGGAGGACAGCAGTGGTTGACGTGGCTGAAGATGCTGGACCAGAAGGAGGATGGTGGCTTTGAGTTTTTGTGCTGCTTGTACTCATGTGTTGATCCTATAGGCGTTTGTGATGTGCCATTGGCTTCTTACGCTCAAACATGTCCTTGACAGACACCTGACTGTGGGCAGGTGAGCAGGAACTGCTCAAGGCGAGAGATGGAGTGGCGGATGGTTAAGAGGGGGCAAGGAGGACAGCAGTGGTTGACGTGGCTGAAGATGCTGGACAAGGAGGAGGATGGTGGCTTTGAGTTTTTGTGCTGCTTGTACTCATGTTTGTGATCCCATAGGCGTTTGTGATGTGCATATAGTGTATATGTGACAGTGACTGAAAAGTCTATAGTGTGTATATGTGACAGTGACTGCATAGTATGTATATGTGACAGTGACTGCATAGTGTATAGTGTGTATATGTGACAGTGACTGCATAGTGTACATGTGACAGTGACTGCATAGTGTATAGTGTGTATATGTGACAGCAGGGCCGGCCTTAGGCCTTTAGGCGCCCTGTGCGAGAAAGCTTTACAGCGCCCCATAGTGACCACGCCCCTCAGTAACCACGCCCCTCAGTAACCACACCCCTCAGTAACCACACCCTTTCAGTGGTCACACCCATTTCTCCAATATCGGCTCCATTTAAAACCTTCCATTCCGTTAAGTCCCCAAAAAACATCAGGAGGGTGGCGATGTTTGTCCTCTCTGTATGAGCCTGGAAAATACACAGGAACCCAAGTTGAGCACCATAGTAGTCCTCACAGACTCTGCGTATACGTGATTTATAAGAATTGTGCAGCATCCAGGAGGTAATGGGCAATGGTTTGGACAGGACGTTCTGCAGTGCAGCACCTTACCAATTCTGCTGACAATGGAGATAGGGTAGTGGTAGAAGGGGACAGGTAAAGGTAGATTTGGTGAGATGTTAGGTAGAGGAGAAGAAAACAGGTCTGTGCAGTGTCAGACAATACGGGAGGGGTAGTTTTACATCATGGCCGTTCTAACTCCTGCTAGAGCCACTGGTCACTACAGTATGTGTCACCATGGGCAGCCTATGATGGAGTGACCGATCGCTCATCATTATACCATTGTATGGAAGGTCTGAGGCATTGGCCAGGGCAGTATCTATGTCAATGGCTTCTGCGGGTTATAGCAGATACCTGCAGCTCCTGAATCCGCCTCTGGATAGCTTCCAGGCTGCTGCTTCGAAAATGAAGGAAACCAAGAGAGGTGAGGGCCTGAGCAGATGGACGGGCCGAGAGAGAGAGAGACCGGAGGAATAGAAAGTGAGAGGGAAAATAACCATAGGGAGCAGTGGTGAGCATGCACGACCTGTGACAGTAAGGACCTCTATGTATCTGCAGCACCGCATGCACTGCTAATCCTCTCACCTGAGGGGGTAGGATACCATCTTGCTTCCTCCAAGAGATTGTTGGAGTGGGGCTGCCTAGCGCTCTACAGTACAGCCGGGCGGTGTTCCCTTCTCTGACCTCTGTCCGCTCTGGGCTCACCTGGACGTCTGGCAAATTTCCACCTTCTAGCAAAGGAGATGTCATTTAAATTCCCATAAAATATTAGGGAATAGCCCCCTCCCCTTTTCTTAGAGGCCTGGCAATCATTAAACCATACTATACATCAGCTGTCTGTGGACACTGAGGAGTCTCTATTGTGGCTGCTGCTGGCTGGCGCTCGGGCTCGCTCCGCCTCCTTCTCTCTGCCTGTGCGGCAGCTGCGGCCTGCGTCACACTCCAGCAGCCACTGGTCTGCTCTGCTCTGTTAAAGAGACAGGCAGGCCAGGCAGCAGAGCGGAGCGCAGAGCAGCCGCGGGCCCCGCCCCCTCCTCACTCAGTCTCTTAGTCCGGACCGTGACGGTGTCACGGTGACTTCATGTTCATGCTGTTAGATGGCCGGCGGGCCGCGGCGGCAACAAAATATAGTAGTACTAGTAAGTAGTAGTAGACTTCACTTAGAGTTCGGCGGGCTGTGTCGGCCGCCCGGCGCCCCTGTTGCTATGGCGCCCTGTGCGGCCGCACAGCCCGCACACCCCAAAGGCCGGCCCTGTGTGACACTGTGACTGCAAAGTGTATATGTGACAGTGACTGCATAGTGTATATGTGACAGTGACTGCAAAGTGTATATTGTGTATATGTGACAGTGACTGCATAGTATGTATATGTAACAGTGACTGCATAGTGTATAATGTGTATATGTGACAGTAACTGTATAGTGTGTATATGTGACAGTGACTGCATAGTGTATAGTGTGTATATGTGACAGTGACTGTATAGTGTGTATATTTGACAGTGACTGCATAGTGTATAATGTGTATATGTGACAGTGACTGTATAGTGTGTATATGTGACAGTGACTGCATAGTGTATAGTGTGTATATGTGACCGTGACTGCATAGTGTATAGTGTGTATATGTGACAGTGACTGGATAGTGTATAGTGTGTATATGTGACAGTGACTGTATAATGTGTATATTTGACAGTGACTGCATAGTGTATAATGTGTATATGTGACAGTGACTGTATAGTGTGTATATGTGACAGTGACTGGATAGTGTATAGTGTGTATATGTGACAGTGACTGTATAGTGTGTATATTTGACAGTGACTGCATAGTGTATAATGTGTATATGTGACAGTGACTGTATAGTGTGTATATGTGACAGTGACTGCATAGTGTATAGTGTGTATATGTGACCGTGACTGCATAGTGTATAGTGTGTATATGTGACAGTGACTGCATAGTGTATAGTGTGTATATGTGACAGTAACTGTATAGTGTGTATATGTGACAGTGACTGCATAGTGTATAGTGTGTATATGTGACAGTGACTGCATAGTGTATAGTGTGTATATGTGACAGTGACTGCATAGTGTATAATGTGTATATGTGACAGTGACTGCATAGTGTATAGTGTGTATATGTGACAGTGACTGTATAGTGTATAGTGTGTATATGTGACAGTGACTGCATAGTGTGTATATGTGACAGTAACTGTATAGTGTATAATGTGTATATGTGACAGTAACTGTATAGTGTGTATATGTAACAATGACTGCATAGTGTATAGTGTGTATATGTGACAGTAACTGTATAGTGTATATATGTAACAATGACTGCATAGTGTATAGTGTGTATATTTGACAGTGACTGTATAATGTGTATATGTGACAGTAACTGTTTATTGTGTATATGTAACAGTGACTGCATAGTGTGTATATGTGACAGTGACTGTATAGTGTGTATATTTGACAGTGACTGCATAGTGTATAATGTGTATATGTGACAGTGACTGCATAGTGTATAGTGTGTATATGTAACAGTAACTGCATAGTGTATAGTGTGTATGTGTGACAGTGACTGCATAGTGTATAGTGTGTATATGTGACAGTGACTGCATAGTGTGTATATGTGACAGTGACTGCATAGTGTATAGTGTGTATATGTAACAGTAACTGCATAGTGTATAGTGTGTATATGTGACAGTGACTGTATCGTGTGTATATTTGACAGTGACTGCATAGTGTATAGTGTGTATATGTGACAGTGACTGCATAGTGTATAGTGTGTATATGTGACAGTGACTGCATAGTGTATAGTGTGTATATGTGACAGTGACTGCATAGTGTGTATATGTGACAGGGACTGCATAGTGTATAGTGTGTATATGTGACAGTGACTGCATAGTGTAAAATGTGTATATGTGACAGTGACTGTATAATGTGTATATGTGACAGTAACTGTTTAGTGTGTATATGTAACAGTGACTGCATAGTGTGTATATGTGACAGTGACTGTATAGTGTGTATATTTGACAGTGACTGCATAGTGTATAATGTGTATATGTGACAGTGACTGTATAATGTGTATATGTAACAGTAACTGCATAGTGTATAGTGTGTATATGTGACAGTGACTGTATAGTGTGTATATTTGACAGTGACTGCATAGTGTATAGTGTGTATATGTGACAGTGACTGCATAGTGTGTATATGTGACAGTGACTGCATAGTGTATAGTGTGTATATGTGACAGTGACTGTATAGTGTGTATATGTGACAGTGACTGCATAGTGTATAGTGTGTATATGTGACAGTGACTGCATAGTGTATAATGTGTATATGTGACAGTGACTGCATGGTGTATAGTGTGTATATGTGACAGTAACTGTATAGTGTGTATATGTGACAGTGACTGCATAGTGTATAATGTGTATATGTGACAGTGACTGCATAGTGTGTATATGTGACAGTGACTGTATAGTGTATAATGTGTATATGTGACAGTGACTGTATAGTGTGTATATGTGACAGTGACTGCATAGTGTATAGTGTGTATATGTGACAGTGACTGCATAGTGTATAATGTGTATATGTGACAGTGACTGCATGGTGTATAGTGTGTATATGTGACAGTAACTGTATAGTGTGTATATGTGACAGTGACTGTATAGTGTATAGTGTGTATATGTGACAGTGACTGTATAGTGTGTATATGTGACAGTAACTGTATAGTGTATAATGTGTATATGTGACAGTAACTGTATAGTGTGTATATGTAACAATGACTGCATAGTGTATAGTGTGTATATGTGACAGTAACTGTATAGTGTATATATGTAACAATGACTGCATAGTGTATAGTGTGTATATTTGACAGTGACTGTATAATGTGTATATGTGACAGTAACTGTTTATTGTGTATATGTAACAGTGACTGCATAGTGTGTATATGTGACAGTGACTGTATAGTGTGTATATTTGACAGTGACTGCATAGTGTATAATGTGTATATGTGACAGTGACTGCATAGTGTATAGTGTGTATATGTAACAGTAACTGCATAGTGTATAGTGTGTATGTGTGACAGTGACTGCATAGTGTATAGTGTGTATATGTGACAGTGACTGCATAGTGTGTATATGTGACAGTGACTGCATAGTGTATAGTGTGTATATGTAACAGTAACTGCATAGTGTATAGTGTGTATATGTGACAGTGACTGTATCGTGTGTATATTTGACAGTGACTGCATAGTGTATAGTGTGTATATGTGACAGTGACTGCATAGTGTATAGTGTGTATATGTGACAGTGACTGCATAGTGTATAGTGTGTATATGTGACAGTGACTGCATAGTGTGTATATGTGACAGGGACTGCATAGTGTATAGTGTGTATATGTGACAGTGACTGCATAGTGTAAAATGTGTATATGTGACAGTGACTGTATAATGTGTATATGTGACAGTAACTGTTTAGTGTGTATATGTAACAGTGACTGCATAGTGTGTATATGTGACAGTGACTGTATAGTGTGTATATTTGACAGTGACTGCATAGTGTATAATGTGTATATGTGACAGTGACTGTATAATGTGTATATGTGACAGTGACTGCATAGTGTATAGTGTGTATATGTAACAGTAACTGCATAGTGTATAGTGTGTATATGTGACAGTGACTGTATAGTGTGTATATTTGACAGTGACTGCATAGTGTATAGTGTGTATATGTGACAGTGACTGCATAGTGTGTATATGTGACAGTGACTGCATAGTGTATAGTGTGTATATGTGACAGTGACTGTATAGTGTGTATATGTGACAGTGACTGCATAGTGTATAGTGTGTATATGTGACAGTGACTGCATAGTGTATAATGTGTATATGTGACAGTGACTGCATGGTGTATAGTGTGTATATGTGACAGTAACTGTATAGTGTGTATATGTGACAGTGACTGCATAGTGTATAATGTGTATATGTGACAGTGACTGCATAGTGTTTAATGTGTATATGTGACAATAACTGTATAGTGTATATGTGACAGTAACTGTATAGTGTGTGTATATGTGACAGTGACTGCATAGTGTATAGTGTGTATATGTGACATTGACTGCATAGTGTATAGTGTATATATGTGACAGTAACTGTCTAGTGTGTATATGTGACAGTAACTGTATAGTGTGTATATGTGACAGTGACTGCATAGTGTATAGTGTGTATATGTGACAGTGACTGCATAGTGTAAAATGTGTATATGTGACAGTGACTGTATAATGTGTATATGTGACAGTAACTGTTTAGTGTGTATATGTAACAGTGACTGCATAGTGTGTATATGTGACAGTGACTGTATAGTGTGTATATTTGACAGTGACTGCATAGTGTATAATGTGTATATGTGACAGTGACTGTATAATGTGTATATGTGACAGTGACTGCATAGTGTATAGTGTGTATATGTAACAGTAACTGCATAGTGTATAGTGTGTATATGTGACAGTGACTGTATAGTGTGTATATTTGACAGTGACTGCATAGTGTATAGTGTGTATATGTGACAGTGACTGCATAGTGTGTATATGTGACAGTGACTGCATAGTGTGTAGTGTGTATATGTGACAGTGACTGTATAGTGTGTATATGTGACAGTGACTGCATAGTGTATAGTGTGTATATGTGACAGTGACTGCATAGTGTATAATGTGTATATGTGACAGTGACTGCATGGTGTATAGTGTGTATATGTGACAGTAACTGTATAGTGTGTATATGTGACAGTGACTGCATAGTGTATAATGTGTATATGTGACAGTGACTGCATAGTGTTTAATGTGTATATGTGACAATAACTGTATAGTGTATATGTGACAGTAACTGTATAGTGTGTGTATATGTGACAGTGACTGCATAGTGTATAGTGTGTATATGTGACATTGACTGCATAGTGTATAGTGTATATATGTGACAGTAACTGTCTAGTGTGTATATGTGACAGTAACTGTATAGTGTGTATATGTGTCAGTGACTGCATGGTGTATAGTGTGTATATGTGACAGTGACTGCATAGTGTATAATGTGTATATGTGACAGTGACTGCATAGTGTGTATATCTGACAGTGACTGCATAGTGTATAGTGTGTATATGTGACAGTGACTGCATAGTGTATAGTGTGTATATGTGACAGTGACCTCATAGTGTATAGTGTGTATATGTGTCAGTGACTGCATGGTGTATAGTGTGTATATGTGACAGTGACTGCATAGTGTATAGTGTGTATATGTGACAGTGACTGCATAGTGTATAGTGTGTATATGTGACAGTGACTGGATAGTGTATAGTGTGTATATGTGACAGTGACTGCATAGTGTATAGTGTGTATATGTGACAGTGACCTCATAGTGTATAGTGTGTATATGTGTCAGTGACTGCATGGTGTATAGTGTGTATATGTGACAGTGACTGCATAGTGTATAATGTGTATATGTGACAGTGACTGCATAGTGTATAATGTGTATATGTGACAGTGACTGCATGGTGTATAGTGTGTATATGTGACAGTGACTGCATAGTGTATAGTGTGTATATGTGTCAGTGACTGCATAGTGTATAATGTGTATATGTGACAGTGACTGCATAGTGTATAATGTGTATATAATGGTAAAAGTCCAGCTCACCTGCATCTGCAGTTTAGGAGGTGCACGGAAGGGATGAGACCCCAATTAGACAAACTTGAAGTAAAGGAAAATCCAGCACCTCGTATCTTTGCTTGACGGTGTTTATTCCACAATCCAAAATGTAAGCGGTAACAGAACCTTCAAAGTACAAGCCCCAATGCGGTCTACATGTTTCGAACCAGATGGTTCTTAATCATGACCTCCACAATAAATTTCCAACACAGTGTATATATAGAAGTGAACTTCACAAATACCTCCCCTATTAAACTAGCAGGGCGGTGCTGGTCATCCCAGGTGTTCTAATTAAAAGTGTTCACAGAAATTTAAGTGCACAAAAACACATTTAAAGTTAAAATCTGGAGTAAGCCATTATAAACAGACATTCCATAGTATATGGTCCAGCAAATAGGGAGGAAAAATACAGACAAAGACAGTTCAGGGATATGAGAAAATAATACTAATAAATAAGTGAATATAACTCAGTATAAATGCACTGAGGGATCCCAGCATAGAAAAACCGCTTTGTCTGAATACTCCTCTATATCTGCTGGCTAAAATAGATCACAGTTCAAGTAGGCTATATTTTCTTCAAAGTTGACACATGGTATGATTTAATGCTATTAGTAAATATACATGAGTTATTTTCTCTGATTTAATCCTGCAGGGGATCTGGAATTCAGTTTGAGAATCCAGAAAGCTTCTCTCTGATATACAAGCCTTTTGAAGTCTCCACCTCTTGTGGGCAAAAACACTCTCTCAATGGCATAAGCTGTAAATGAAGATAAACTTCTATTGTGTGCCATGATAAAGTGTTTTGCCGCACTTGAGATGTTGACATATGCAGGATTTAATATATAGTTGATATGTTCAAGCAACCTTACTTTGAATTTCCTGGTTGAACAACCAACATATATTAACCGGCATTCCTCACATTCAATAATATAAATAATTCCTGATGTGTTGCAATTAATGTAAGTTTTAATATGATATTTATTAGTTCCATCTGAATCTTGGAATTGTTTTTTTGGAGTAACATAATTGCATGCTCTACATGGTGAGCTACCACATTGTGAGAAGCCTGTATACCGCAACCAGCATGTCCGTGATTTTCTCGCTGGGTTTGAACTAAAAAATGATGGAGACAAAACGGTAGCCAAAGACGCAGGTCTCTTGGATACCACCCTGTGTCCTCCTCCTAATATTTTATATAATTGTGGGTCTTCATACAGAATTGGGATACATTTAGATACCACTTTTTCTATTTTGGAAAATTGATTGCTGTAGGTTAGTACAAGTGTTGGGATATTAATAGGTTTATACTCATGGTCTGATTTAATTCTTTTTCCCCTAACCTGTCTATTCACAGTATTTTTTTCAATATTTTCATTTCTAATGGATTTTTTATAGTTTGAGGGGTTACCAAACAAAAGATCTTGCCTCACTTTATTTTTGGCTATATTAATTGCCCTTTCTGTCATCCACAGTGGATATCCTCTATCGTGCAGTCTGTTTGCAATTGTTTGTGTTTCTTCATGGAAATCAGTGTCCCTGCTACAGTTGCGCCTGGCTCTAATCATCTCACCCACTGGGATGGCTTTTATCGTGTGGAGCGGATGGTGGCTGTCAGCTCGAAGTACCGTATTTCCTGCTATGGGTTTACGGTAGGTTCGGGTACATATTGTCTGGCCTGGAATACCAGTCAATGTTAAATCCAGGAAATTAATTGTGCAGCCATCCTGTGCTCCAACGAACCGCAAGCCATAGAGATTATTGTTTAGATATTGCAAGAAAGAGGGTATGGCAGATATATCAGCAGACCAAATGAACAGCATATCATCGATATATCTGCCATACCACTCTATATGCTGCCCAAAGGGATTGTCAGTGTCATATATATAGCGTTCCTCCCAGTATGCCATGGTGACGTTTGCACGGGGAAAATTTAGCTCCCATACTCACACCCTGTATTTGTAAATAAAACTTGTTGTCAAAACTGAAGTAATTATGTGTGAGTAGGAAACCTGTTATTTTTAAAACATAGTCAATGAAAACGTCACCATGGATACTATAGCGATGTAAATGGTATTCTAGTGCTGTAAGTGCTACCTGATGGGGAATGGATGGATAAAGGCTAACCACATCTGTTGTCAGCCATGTATACTTTTGGGACCATTTTTTGTCATAAAAGCTTCTCAGTATATCTCCTGTATCTTTAATGTATCCTGGTGTTCTCCTAACTAGAGGTTGTAAAATTGTATCTAGCCATTGGCCTAATTTCTCTGTTAGGGAACCAATTCCCGAGACTATAGGACGGAGCGGTGGTGGAAAAAGACCTTTGTGAACCTTAGGTAAGGCATGTATAATAGGGGTAACTGGACATTGTACATTTAGATATTGAAAATCACTGTGGGAAAAAATTCCCAAATTTCTACCTTCTTGCAGAATATCCATTAACTCCCCACGATAACACTCCAAGGGATTGGAGTCCAACTTACAATATGTAGTTGTGTCCCCCAAAATTTGCAACATTTGTTGATGGTACACAATTTTGTCTAAAACCACCACCGCGCCGCCCTTGTCTGCCATTTTAATGACGATATCTTCCCTATCCTTTAGTTCCCCCATGGCGATTTTTTGCAATTTGGTCAGGTTATTATTACTTTTAGCATGATTTTTATTATCCACCATATCAGTATTAATTTGCACTAATTCTCTCTCTATCATTTCTTGGAATGTATCCATTCCATTGCTGCGTGATTTAAGGGGATAAAAAGTCGGGTTTTTCACCTGAAAGTTTACTGCATCTTGTTCACATTTATCTTCTGAGACTTCCTGCAAGCTATGCAATTGCAATAAGGTAACCTGTTCCTGGAATGAAAAACCAGCATAATAATTTTGCTGAGGTTCAGCAAACGCATCCGTCACAGAGTCTGAACTGTTCCCAACCTCACTGAAATGTTTCTTTACCGTAAGTAATCTGATGAATTTATTAATATCCAGTAAGGTTGAGAACAGGTCAAAGTCAGTGGCAGGGACAAAATTCAAACCCAAACTCAACAATTCCAATTGTGGTCTAGTTAAAACAGCAGCTGACAAATTGATCACTTCATGTATTTGAGTCACTGTTTTCTTTGGAGACGCGTAGCCATATTGTGTGCTTTTCTTGTTGTGTTTTCTTCCTCCTCTTCTGACTCGTTTTTTGACTGGTTTTTAGACTTCATTTTTGATTTTTTATAATATGAGGACTGAGCTCCTGTGGAATTATTCTTAGTGTCCATTTTTTCTGTTGGTTGGGTTTCCATACTGGTCTCAAAGCCCTCGTAATCTGATGAGTCAGAACTAACAGTTGCGGTTTTTGTGCGTTTTTTTGAATGTAGCTGTTTTTTCTTTGTATTTTTCAGTATGGATTTTGGGGTTTGGTAGGGATTTTCTCTGCGTCCCCACTCATACACTTGATCCTTATCATAGTCGTATAAATCCCTTTGAAACTTTTTATGTTTTAGCTCAATGATGTGTTCCTCAGCTTCTTTGAGGTTGTTGTTGGCTTTCTGCAACAGTTCATCATATTTGTGGGTGGATTCATATTGAGACATAGATTGTTTACATTTTTCTATTTCTGGTTGTATCAAAACCATTTTTTCTGCTTCATATTCCACTATCAATCTCATAAGTTTGAATGAGCACTCGTTGAGTATATTATTCCACGTTTGTACAAAGGTATTTGAATATACAATGGTTGGAATCTTTTTGATTCTAAGACCTCTGGGTATCATATCTTTTTCCAGATATTTATTCAGGGTGGTATGATCCCACCAAAGTCTCAGTTCTTGAGTTTGCAGGTTTTCTAGTTGCAAAAACATGCTTTCCATATTGTATGGATTGTGGACAGATTGGTCGCTTCTTGAGAAAACCTGCTCCGCTTTGGTTAGGCGGTCCGGTCTTGTAGCAAAAGCCATGTGCAACAGATTGTGTTTGGGGCTTATTATGTAGGTAATCCGTTGTATGACAAAAAATGGTCCCAAAAGTATACATGGCTGACAACAGATGTCGTTAGCCTTTATCCATCCATTCCCCATCAGGTAGCACTTACAGCACTAGAATACCATTTACATCGCTATAGTATCCATGGTGACGTTTTCATTGACTATGTTTTAAAAATAACAGGTTTCCTACTCGCACATAATTACTTCAGTTTTGACAACAAGTTTTATTTACAAATACAGGGTGTGAGTATGGGAGCTAAATTTTCCCCGTGCAAACGTCACCATGGCATACTGGGAGGAACGCTATATATATGACACTGACAATCCCTTTGGGCAGCATATAGAGTGGTATGGCAGATATATCGATGATATGCTGTTCATTTGGTCTGCTGATATATCTGCCATACCCTCTTTCTTGCAATATCTAAACAATAATCTCTATGGCTTGCGGTTCGTTGGAGCACAGGATGGCTGCACAATTAATTTCCTGGATTTAACATTGACTGGTATTCCAGGCCAGACAATATGTACCCGAACCTACCGTAAACCCATAGCAGGAAATACGGTACTTCGAGCTGACAGCCACCATCCGCTCCACACGATAAAAGCCATCCCAGTGGGTGAGATGATTAGAGCCAGGCGCAACTGTAGCAGGGACACTGATTTCCATGAAGAAACACAAACAATTGCAAACAGACTGCACGATAGAGGATATCCACTGTGGATGACAGAAAGGGCAATTAATATAGCCAAAAATAAAGTGAGGCAAGATCTTTTGTTTGGTAACCCCTCAAACTATAAAAAATCCATTAGAAATGAAAATATTGAAAAAAATACTGTGAATAGACAGGTTAGGGGAAAAAGAATTAAATCAGACCATGAGTATAAACCTATTAATATCCCAACACTTGTACTAACCTACAGCAATCAATTTTCCAAAATAGAAAAAGTGGTATCTAAATGTATCCCAATTCTGTATGAAGACCCACAATTATATAAAATATTAGGAGGAGGACACAGGGTGGTATCCAAGAGACCTGCGTCTTTGGCTACCGTTTTGTCTCCATCATTTTTTAGTTCAAACCCAGCGAGAAAATCACGGACATGCTGGTTGCGGTATACAGGCTTCTCACAATGTGGTAGCTCACCATGTAGAGCATGCAATTATGTTACTCCAAAAAAACAATTCCAAGATTCAGATGGAAGCTAGAGCTACACTGCGACTTTTTGTAGCGCGACTGATTGATTTTAACTATTGAATGACAGCTGCAGTCCACAAGCTGGCATTCAACTGAACGCTTTGATTTGGACCGCTGCTGTCATTCAATAGTTAAAATTAATTAGTCGCACTACAAAAAGTCGCAGTGTAGCCCTAGCCTAAGCCTGCCTCAAATTAAAGGCAGGCAAAAAACATGTATCACCCATACCACCAAAATCAGAGCAACTCTCAAACAGTCAAATAAAAAATATAAAAACAATCTCCAATTTTTGGTGTACTTATCGGCGCTGCAGATCCACCAAGCGACGTGAATATAGGTCGCTTCACAGTTAAAATGTCCACAAGTTTGTTGATTGCGCTGCCTTCTGAGTGCATAAGTTCCAATCCCAGACCCTCTTTTTTCTCCAATGCTCAGGTTGATTTCACTTTGTAGCCACACAAACGGTTACCAGAGGCTAGGTGCACTCACGTACACCTGCACCCTAGAGGGAAGTATTAGTACAAATAGTGAAGTTCCACCAGGTATTTATCGCAATCAGCAGGTTTTATTCTTCTTACAAAAAGGTCTAAAATCTCAGTCATAAAAACAAATCTTTTTCCTCACATATCCCCCCAACCCGGGTGTCGCCAGTCCAGCTTCGTCAGGGGCGATAATGTCTTGCCCCACAGGTGCAGTATTTATTGAGCCACAATCCCTCTTAGGGGCCGCCCACTAATATACATATTTCTATGTTATTTTCTCCTTTTAGATGTTCACATAATGCAATAACTGACAACAGGTTTCAAAGCCTTATCCGACTTGAAACATACTGATATAAAATAACAAAATAACATAAATAAACATAAATGAACAGAGCATACAATACAAAACAACTTCCTCCATTCTCATTCATAAATACAGGATTGTCAACACCCGAATCACATGATTCCCCTTGAGCCAATGACAGCCCACCACAATAGCTTCATTCATAGTCGAGCATCCAAGGACAGTAGCAAAACACCACCTGATAACATAACACTACAAGGAAGGAATTCCACTATTCTGCATGGATCCACCACGGTAGCGGCACCCTCCCCTGGCTACCTCTTTACTCTACTAGACACGGTTTTAGATCGAACACTACATTGAGCCCTGCTGGTTTTAAGGTCCCCAATCTATATATCCAACTGACTTCCTTCCGATTTATACTGGCGACAGGATCCCCTCCCCTCCAGTTCCTCTCAAGTTTGGTGGTCTGGAAAAGGTTTAGAGGAACTGGAGGGAAGGGGATCCTGTCGCCAGTATAAATCGGAAGGAGGTCAGTTGGATATATAGATTGGGGACCTTAAAACCAGCAGGGCTCAATGTAGAGTTCGATCTAAAACTTGATTGACGGAATTGAAAATAACGGGACGGAACTCTTTTCCCTTTTTTTCTTGCCTCCCCTTTGCTCCATATGCTGGATTCTGAAAAATCACAAGAACGGTGGACCACGGCAGTTTGGGAAGCCTGGGGTTAAAAAAAAAAAAAAGAACGGGACACGAACTGTCCTTACTCCTTTTTTCTTTTATTTATTTTTCTGCTGCTGACCGCGGAATATACAAATGTGCTGAATATATTAATCAATTTCTCCCCACTCCATGTACTTTTGGTGATAGTCGGCGCCCCCTCATTTAAGTATTTTTTTTTGTTGAATATACCCTCTCTTTTTCCTGGTGAGGTCGTAGTCATGCCTCCAAAGGGTTTTAATAGAAAATCTGTGGGTACCTCTTCGCCGGGTGGAGGAAAGGGTAACAGTACAACAACTAGTTTAGAGAAATATCTTAAATCACCCCCAAAAATTAAGAGTTCTCTACGGGGAAATAAAGAAAGTCAGAAGGAAAGTGGTGAACTGCAGGCCTCAGAGGAATGTGTGTGTGGGGGGGGGGGGTGGATAGGAGGTTGGGCAGTGGAGAGGGGATGGAGTAAAGAATGAATCTGGTAGATAAGAAACTTCTGGAAATTCTGGGTGCAGTTCAAAAGTCTAACTATAGTTTGGAGGAGCTGACTTTGAAGATTGCGTCAGTACAGGTGGACCTCTCCTTTATAAAGGAGGATATGAATAAAGTCAGGGAAAATGTCAAAGAGTTGCAGACCTCCTCAGGTGATATGAAAAGGGAGTTAGAAGGAATAAAAAAAAGGGTAGAAGGTATAGACGGGGAAAAAAATGGGTAGTGGATGGAACGGTTGTCTTGGGAGGTCCAGCAGGGAGGAAGGTTAAGAAAAGAGCAGGTGGGAGGTCCACATGAGTAGGATTATGACGTGGAATGTACGCGGTCTGGGAGATAGGGTCAAGAGGGTTATGGTCTTTGATACTGTTACCAGACATCTCCCGGCAATAGTGGGGTTAATGGAGACACATAGCACAAAAGATAAGATAAATCTACTAATGAAGAAGTGGGCTTCGCATCAGTACCACTCATGTTTTTCTACCCACTCATGTGGAGTCAGTGTATATATTCACCATAAAGTAGACTACCTCCCACTTGACCAGAAAATAGATGACAGGGGTAGATTTGTATTTCTTTATTGTCAGTGGAACAGCATGGTTTGTATCCTGGCTTTTGTTTACATACCCCCCCCCCCCCCATTTTCTTTATACGTTATCCACAGATTGGTGGAGTTTGCAGACTCTAGAGGTAAATGCCCTATATTAATAATGGGTTATTTTAATAACGTTATGAACAGCAAGCTAGATAGATACTCAGTGATCTCAAAGGATAAATATGATATAGTCCAACAAACACTCTTGAGAAAAATATCCCAGGAATTGTCATTAATAGATGTATGGAGGTCCCTTTATGATGACAAGCGAGTGTTCTCATGTTTTAGTCGTGGAAGCAAAATAATGTCTAGAATAGATCTGGCATTAGGCAGCCCAGAATTAGCAGACCAGATATTAAGCATGAGATATGAAGCAAATAGTATTTCAGATCACTCCCCCATCTGTCTGACGCTTAAAACAAACTCTAGGCCAAAAAGCCGAGAGTTCCGTTTGAATCCACATTAGCTGAATTTAATTAACGAGGAACAGGGCGTCAGGTCGGACCTAGAGGGGTATTGGCAGATCAATTTAGGATCCACACAAATAGGATATTTATGAGACGCATTTAAAGCATGCCTACGTGGTATCCTGGTTAGTAAAATCAAGGAATTAAAAAGTGCATTTGCCAAGAAGGAGAGAGAGCTGGGAGATAAAGTAAAAGAAATAGAAGAAGAAATTCGGGTAAAGAATCTCCCCGAATTGTCGGGACAGTTGGAAGACGCTAAAACCTCATTAAAGAACTATTTGGTGGATAAGGCACAACAAAAAGTGTTTTTTGAGTGGGCACGGTATTTCAGGGAATCCGGACTGCTGTCCACACTGGTACAGAACCAGAGGGGAGGCAGTAGAATTAGGAGCGTTGAGAGGAGAGACGGGGGGGTGACATCCAACCAGGGAGAGATAGAGCAGGAATTTGTCAAATATTATAGGGACCTTTACTCCTCCCAAACGGCAAGCCCAGACGAATATTCGGCGGACACTGCTGAATGTACAGATGAGCGGGGAGGGTGCCCATTCCATCCTGTCTGTGGACGCGGAAAAGGCGTTTGACAGGGTGGAATGGGCATACCTCTGGAAAATAATGCATGAGTTTAACCTGGGGGAAAAATTCATCAGATGGGTACAACTGCTTTATCACAATTCGAAAGTTAGGGTAAAAATTTATGGCGTGATATCAGAGTCGGTACCATTGCAAAGGGGAACCAGGCAGGGGTCCCCACTCTCCCCACTATTGTTAGCTATATTCGTCGAGCCCTTGGCTTGCAAGGTTCGAGCAAATGATAAAATTAGGGGGTTTGGGGGAAAGGGCGCATCAGATAAAATATGTCTCTTCGCGGATGATATCTTATTTTTTCTGGAAGGGGGGGTATCAACGGTACCATACCTGATGGGGATAGTAGACCAGTTTGGTCAAATCTCAGGCTTTAGGGTGAATTGGTCAAAATCGGTGTTGCTCCCAATTGGTCATGAAATAATGCTAAAGGATAATAATGTTAAAATACTGAAATCCACGGAGTCATTTGAATACCTTGGTATAAAAGTCAGCTCAAGGATTCAGGAGTATCTAGAACTTAACATTATCCCTCTGCTCAAAAGGGTTAAAGAGAGAACAAGCACCTGGCAAAAACTGCTGATTCGACAGGTGGATCGAATCGCTATAATAAAGATGGTCTTATTACCGCAGATTCTTTATGTTATTTCCTCGTGCCCTGTATGGATAGGGGATCATTTTTTCAACGCATTAGAAGGTGTGCTAAATGATCTCATCTGGGGGAGAAAAAGGGTTAGGTTGAAACAAAAATATTTATGGTTAGATGAAGAAGATGGCGGCCTGTCCGTTCCCTGTTTCCGAGGCTACTACTATGCATCCCAGCTTCAGTGGTTAATGACGGAGGATGACAGACTGCGACGTTTTTTGGAAGGGAAATTTGAAGGTCTCCAATACAACATGGTTAGTGCTCTAGAAACTGGAATTTTAAAAATAAAGGGCAGGAAGTGCCCAATTAGTAATATGATGCACTTAATATGGGTTAATGTGAAAAAAATATTGGGTATAAATTATACATTAAGGTTCACCCCTATCTGGGGAAATTTAAATTTAAGTGAGTTTTTGAAGTTAGATGATTTTGTATTCTGGGAGAGAAATGGTATTAGGTTCGTTTCACAGATAGAGGTGGATGGAAAATTGAAGACCCTAGAGGAAATGGGGCTTAGTATAGATCTAGACAATCTTACACGGTTTAGATATTTCAGATTAAAGCATGCATTTGACACGACTGAGAATAGAGAATATTTAATTACCAAACACTCAGAATTTGCAGAATTCTGCTATCACAGTATGGGGATTAAATTATCAATTTCACAGATATATAAAAAAAATAAAGACGGGGTTAGGCGGGGTGATCAAATTTAAAAGCGAAAATAAATGGGCACTAGAGGTGGAGCCTGATATTTTAGATTGGAAATGCATCTATAAAAGTATTAAAAGGAGTACTGATCTTTTTCCACTGTTTTGCTTTTCTCTTTTGTGAAATGAAATGAAACAAGATAAGGATAGAATTTTGATATCAGTAATTATGCAACATATGTGCGCGCATATTTGTGGTTTTGTAATGTTTATTCCTTGAGCTTTTGTGTCTTTTTCTTGTCATATATGATGAAAATAAAATAAAAATTAAAATAAATAAAATAAAAAAATATCGGGAAAACATCTTAAAAATTCATTTGATGGGCCTCAGAAATGAAGATCTGAAATTGCCTGAAGCTGACAGACTGTAAATTCGATATGATGAAGCCGGGGGCAAGGTGAGAGAGTGACTGTATTACCTTCTTAAGCAAAGAGGAATTTGCCTCTCCCAGTTTTAAGCTAACATATAACAAACAGCCCAAGGGCTTCATACATTCTAAAAAGAATGGTCTGAATCTACCAGGGGAGGTGTTAAACAGGTGTTGACCATACAAAAAATTTTTCTGTAAGAGGATCTTCCCTTTGCAACTGAAACACCTCTTAAAAGCCTTATAAATAGAGTGTGAAGACCTCAGTCTTTATCCACGCTTCTTTGTTTTTACATTGCTCTGGTCAGCTCCAGTAGCAATTCAACCACCATGTCCAACTATCGTTTAAGATCTGCATCATCCTATCAAGTTTCAAGCTCATCTGGAGGCTTTGGTGGTAGTGGCTATGGAGGTGGCTTTGGTGGTGGAAGCTTTGGTGGTGTAGGCTTTGGCTCAGGTGGGGGGTCCAATTCAGCATTCTCTTTGAGCTCTGCAATTGGATATGGTGGTGGGTTCTCTTCTGGTGGCTTTGGTGGAGCAGCAGCTAGCAGCCTTGGTTCCTTTGGTAGAAGTGAGAAGCAGACCATGCAAAATCTCAATGACCATCTGGCTTCCTACTTGGATAAAGTGAGAGCACTGGAGGCTGACAATGCTGCCCTGGAAGTGAAGATCCGAGAATGGTATGAGAAACAACTTAGTGCTGGAGCTGGTGCAGCTTCCAAAGACTATAGCATATACTATGATATCATCAACGACCTGAGGAGCAAGATTTTGGCTGCCACCATTGAAAACTCCTGTGTTGTTCTCCAGATTGACAATGCTAGACTGGCTGCTGATGACTTAAGACTGAAGTATGAAAATGAGTTGGCACTCCGTCAGAGCGTGGAGGCTGACTTTAATGGACTCCATAGAGTCTTGGATGAGTTGACCCTGTCCAGAAGAGACTTACAGATCCAGATTGAGAGCCTGAGTGAAGAGCTAGCCTACCTGAAGAAGAACCATGAAGAGGAATTGAAGATTGCAAAGAGCAGCTCTGCTGGCCAAGTCAATGTAGAAATGGATGCTGCACCAGGTGTGGATCTCACTAAGCTTCTGAATGACATGAGAGCAGACTACGAAACACTGGTAGAGAAGAACCGTAAGGATGCAGAGGCATGGTTCAACCAGAAGAGCAATGAACTTAAGAAGGAAATTTCAGCTGGTGTGGAACAAGTGCAGACAAGCAAGACAGAAATTTCTGACCTCAGACGTACCCTCCAAAGTTTGGAGATTGAACTCCAGTCTCAGTTGGCAATGAGAAAATCACTTGAAGATACATTGGCTGAGACAGAAGGTCGCTATGGTGCACAACTTCAACAGCTCCAACTTGTTATTAGTGGAATTGAGGAACAGTTGATACAGATCAGATTAGACATTGAGAGACAGAGTCAGGAATACAGAGACCTACTTGATATCAAGACAAGGTTGGAAATGGAAATTGAAACATACCGCCGCCTTCTGGATGGAGAAGTGGGTAAGTTCTCAGAGAGCAAGTCTTCATCGTCCACAGTTTCAGCATCAAAGATTTCAAGTTCAACATCACAGGCATCTTCTGTAGACTCCCCAAAGAGACCCAACAAAAAACAGAAAGGTGAAGACCATAGTGAAAGAAGTCGTTGATGGGAAGGTAGTTTCATCCAGGGTTGAAGAGGTTGAAGAAAAGATGAACTAAAAAGAGAAAACAAGTTGTGAAGAGAATGGTGTCGGCTTGTGGAAGATCTTAGCAATCTTTAGGCGGCCCCTAAAAGGGATTGTGGCTCAATAAATACAGCACCTGTGGGGCAAGACATTATCGCCCCTGACGAAGCTGGACTGGCGACACCCGGGTTGGCGGGATCTGTGATGAAAAAGACTTGTTTTTATGACTGAGATTTTAGACCTTTTTGTAAGTAAAATAAAACCTGCTGATTGCGATAAATACCTGGTGGAACTTCACTATTTGTACTAATACTTCCCTCTAGGGTGCAGGTGTACGTGAGTGCACCTAGCCTCTGGTAACCGTTTGTATGGCTACAAAGTGAAACAACCTGAGCATTGGAGAAAAAAGAGGGTCTGGGATTGGAACTTTTGCACTCAGAAGGCAGCGCGATCAACAAACTTGTGGACAAAAAACATGTATAAGGCAGCCAGCAAGATTTGGGGTTAATGTGACTCATTAACCCCCATCTTGTCACTACCATGTTTTAAACAAGATGGGGGGTCACTCTTTTTTAATTTCAGGCTAGGCACATGCTTTTGGACTGGACCCCATGTGCCTCACATTAATAGTAAGTGAGGGTTTTCTGTTTAATTCAATCAATGATTTACGTTTAAATAATCAAAAGGTTTGTGTTTTATTTTTATTTTTTTCTGCGTGTTATCGAATGGTATCGAGTAACGCAATACTTTTTTATGGTATCAAAACCGAATAAAATTTTTGGTATCGAAACAACCCTACTTGGGACTCTCTACCTTGGCTCGCCACAAGCCATCAGTTCTCTGAAAGGTGCAGGGTCGACCCTATGGAAAGGGAGGGACTGTAGTACCAGAAACTTGGCCAGGAGCACATTTAGTGACAAGAGGAAATGAGTGACAAGGAGGAGGAGTAGGAACTTCAGGACCAGTATGTAATGGGAAGGAAACAAAGCTCCCTTCTGCTGAGGTGATAGAGCCTTGACTGCAGGAAAAATAGTGTGGGCCACTCAGTGGCGAATCCACGGGGGAGGAGGGGCAACAAGGCAATTGCCCCACCCCGAGCTGCTCAGAAGTGGGGGCACAGGGAGATGAGAACTTCCATTGTGGAAGCGCTCATCTCCATAGTCATCTGTATCGCCGTCCTCAGGACAGTGATACAGAAGGCTGTGCGGAGGAGCAGGGGAGAGGTGTGTCCCTTCCCTGTTCCTCTGATAGGCTGCCGATGCTAGGCCGGCAGCCTATCAGAGGCCGGCGCAGGCAGCACGATGACGTCATCGCGCCGCCTGAGCCTTACAGCGCGGGACACAGGCCGGAAGAGGCCTGCATCGCATCGCTGCCAAGGAGGTAAGTATAAGTGTTTATTTTTTCTTTATATATATACAATACTTTTACTGGCACATTTGGGGGAGGGGGCAGTTATTACTGGCACATAATGGGGGGCTGTTATTACTGGCACATAATGGGGGGGCTGTTATTACTGGCACATAATGGGGGGCTATTATTACTGGCACATAATGGGGGGCTATTATTACTGGCACATAATGGGGGGCTGTTATTTCTGGCACATAATGGGGGGCTGTTATTACTGGCACATAATGGGGGGCTGTTATTACTGGCACATAATGGGGGCTGTTATTACAGGCACATAATGGGGGGGCTGTTATTACTGGCACATATAGGGGGGCTGTTATTAATGGCACATAATGGGGGGCTGTTATTACTGGCACATAATGGGAGGCTGTTATTACTGGCACATAATAGGGGGGGGCTGTTAATACTGGCACATAATGGGGGGTCTGTTATTACTGGCACATAAATGGGGGGGGCTGTTATTACTGGCACTTGATTGGGGGGGCTGTTATTACTGGCACAGGATGGGGGGGCTGTTATTACTGGCACAGGATGGGGGGCTGTTATTACTGGCACATAATGGGGGCTGTTATTACTGGCACATAATGGGGGGGCTGTTATTACGGGTACATAATGGGGGGCTGTTATTACTGGCACATAATGGGGGGGCTGTTATTACTTGCACATAATGGGGGGCTGTTATTTCTGGCACATAATGGGGGCTGTTATTATTGGCACATAATGGGGGGGCTGTTATTACTGGCACATAATGGGGGGCTGTTATTACTGGCACATAATGGGGGGGCTGTTATTACTGGCACATAATGGGGGGGCTGTTATTACTGGCACATAATGGGGGGGCTGTTAATACTGGCACATAATGGGGGGCTGTTATTACTGGCAGATAATGGGGGGGCTGTTATTACTGGCACATAATGGGGGTCTTTTATTACTGGCACATAATGGGGGGCTGTTATTACTGGCACATAATGGGGGGGCTGTTAATACTGGCACATAATGGGGGGTCTGTTATTACTGGCACATAAATAGGGGGGCTGTTATTACTGGCACTTGATTGGGGGGCTGTTATTACTGGCACAGGATGGGGGGGCTTTTATTACTGGCACATAATGGGGGGCTGTTATTACTGGCACATAATGGGGGGGCTGTTATTACTGGCACATAATGGGGAGCTGTTATTACTGGCACATAATGGGGGGCCTGATCCCAACTAGGCGGAGCAATTTCCTGGCCGGGAGTACGTGCTCCTGGTTTTTGGGCTCCCAGATGCCTTGCTCACATTTGACCATGGCCTCTGAGGGGTTAAATGTGAGCGATCAAGTTATCGCAGTTCACATCTATTACCCCGGGTGTCTGCTGTTTAAAACAGAAGGCACTAGGCGACTATGGCACCTGCTGCACTCGTCATTGGGCACGTTCAATGTTTAAATACTGAACCCCCGACTTATATTTACCGTACGTTGGATGGTCAGGAACAAGTTAAAAGATCAACCACCGCAAACAAAGGACCTAGACCCCCCACCCCCCAGAAATTCATTCTGCTTACAAAAATAATAATAATAAAATATTGAGCAGGTACAAAATTAGTATATTGTTAAAAAACATTAATTGATCACAATGCTCAGCATGCAGAAAAAGAATAATGGTAGTAAATTTCCCATTCCATAAAGATTAAATGCATGTGCAAGAAAGGTCCAACGATCACTCCGACATACATTTTGGCCGACAAGCTTTCATCTGAAGGTAGGGATAATAAGTTATCCAGCCATATTTATAAGCCCACTGATCTAATTGGGGATACCCTGCTCTGTAGTGGCGCTCTCATCATGAGTCCCTTCCTGATGGATTTTAGACCCAGCACTAGGGATGAGCGAATCCGAATTTCAAGATAAATGTGATTTGCCACTAAGCCGAATTTCCTCGTGCTTTGCGGTAGAGAATCGATTTAACCTGAAATAGTTTAAAAACAATAAAAAAAATAATAATACTTACCTGATCCATTTGCCTGCCGCCATCTTGCTTGAAGATCTCGGCCGAAATTCAGTGCGCATTGATGTAGTCACCACGACAGCCGGCTTTTTGATGTCATCTCAGGCTGCTCGATATTTTGCGCCAGACCTTCAAGCAAAATGGCGGCACCCGGCCCACCGCCAGCAAATGGATCAGGAAAGTATTTCATTTATTATTATTTTTTTACTTTTACATTTTTTTTTTTACTTTTTTGTATATCAGATATGAACGTGGCATCTGAAGGGTACAATGAAAGGGGAGCAGTGCAATCGCCGCTTCCTGTCATTACACCCACTACTTACAAAGAAATGCGCTTTGTGACAAGTAATTCATCACAAAGCTAATTTTTTTGTAAAATTCGGCGAAGCATCCGAATCAAATTTTTCCAAATTTCACTCATCATTACCCAGGACCTAGAGACATCACAAACACATCATGCAGTGACACGTGCATGATGCTTTCACAGGGCGGCAGGTCAGAGTTCGAGAACATGAACACAAGAGCAGGACATTTGAATATCATTCCTTCAAACCCAAAGATATGCCGATTATCTTTCTAAGGGTGGGTTCACATTAGCATTATGGATTCCGATTTTGTTTACCGCTATAACATGGTTATAATGGGAAAAAAAAGGAATCCATAAGACGGAAGTCAAAACAGAAGCCTTTAAGAGGCATTCCGTTTTGATCCTTCATAATACAAGTCTATTGGCAGCATAACAGATCCTTTATGGTTTCCATTATGTAGGAGTCCAGTCCTGCATAACGGAAACCAGGACTGATCCGCTGTGCTGCCCAGAGACTTGCATTATGACGGAATGCAAAACGGAAGCCTTTAAAAGGCATTCCGTTTTGCTTTCCATCATAATAGAAGTCTATGGGAATCATAACAAATCCATCTGGTTCCCTTTATGCAGAAAGCAAAAAACTGTCTGTCAACAACTGTTTTACGTCCTGCATAACAGGAACCAGACGGATCTGTTATAATTGCCATAGACTTCTATTATGATGGATCAAAACGGAATGCCTCTTAAAGGCTTCCATTTTGACTTCCGTCTTATGGATTCCATTATAATCATGTTATAACGGAAAACAAAAAACGGAATCCATAACACTGATGTGAGCCCACCCTAACAGAAGTAAGATAAGTTAATTTGCATTTAAATATTAATTTAAATATTTATTTCCCACAAACCCAAAGCAGAGTTGCCTGGCCTAAAATACTTCTCATGCGTACTAGGCGCTCTCCATAATGAGAACAAATACTAATCCTACAATCCCACTCTCTCTCCTGTTTGGCTGTCTCTTTCTGTGTCTCTCCATCGATTTGTCTCTCTCTGTCTCTCTTTCTCCTCAACATTCTCTTTGAACAGTTTCAGTGTAGCCCTCGTCCTTCACCTACTATGCCCCAATACAATAATAAAAGCAGCATGACATAGTTAAGTAAACTGCAATGCTTGGATGCGTTTTTTGAAATGAAGCCATATTGACTGTTCTGAAAGAAGTGTAAGCACTTGCCAACCAATAGTCAGTTTCGAGAAAATGCTCTATTTTAATTTTTTTTCCAACACAGAGGATGACCTCTGTTAACTATATAACCAGCAATAACTGTCTAACATAACACTGATGTGAGCCCACCCTAACAGAAGTAAGATAAGTTAATTTGCATTTAAATATTAATTTAAATATTTATTTCCCACAAACCCAAAGCAGAGTTGCCTGGCCTACAATACTTCTTATGCGTACAAGGCGCTCTCCATAATAAGAACAAATACTAATCCCACAATGCACTCTCTCTCCTGTTTGGCTGTCTCTTTCTCTGTGTCTCTCCCTCTCTTTGTCTCTCTCTGTCTCTCTTTCTCCTCAACATTCTCTTTGAACAGTTTCAGTGTAGCTCTCGTCTTTAACCTACTATCCACCAATACAATAATAAAAGCAGCACAGACATAGCTAAGTAAACTGCAATGCTTGGATAAGTTTTTTGAAATGAAGCCATATTGACTGTTCTGAAAAAAAGTGTAAGCACTTGCCAACCAATAGTCAGTTTGGAGAAAATGCTCTATTTTTTTTTTCAAACACAGAGGATGACCTCTGTTAACTATATAACCAGCAATCACTGTCTAACATAACACTGATGTTCTAGTGGAGCAAGCATAACATACTTTGCTGCTATCAAAGATGACTCTTACCTTGGTTGAATCCCTTCTTCTGACCCTGATTATTTCAGTACTCATCTTCTCTACATGGAATTCCTTATACCGAAGACGTAACTTGCCTCCAGGTCCAACACCATTACCCATTGTTGGAAATGTCTTCCACATTAAGAGAGGAGAGATGGTCAAATCATTGATGGAGGTTAGTTTTGAAGAGTAAGATCTGAAAAATAGATGCACTATGTAGGCTGTGATTACACCTAGACATTTTTCAGCACGTTCAATTGATTTTATCTATCAAGTAGCAGCAGCAGTCAAAAGTAATAAATTGATTTGTATGCTAACTATCTGCAACTGCAGATATCTAGGAGCAATCAAATGTGCCCTAGCTTTAAATAGTTAGTGGGCTGAAAAAGACAAGTCCATCAAGTAAAACCTAGTATATTGGCAAAGTCCAGTTCACCCATAGGAAGGTGAACCTCGCTTAAATGGCATAGATCAATTTGTCAGACAAATATAAACCACCACAGGATTCTCTTATCTGGGGCAAATACTTGTCATTTTGAAAACTATTCTTCATAACTAAGATGTTTCATAACTGTTATAAAGCTGGTTCAATTGACTTTCATTGAACTTTTCTCCAGTTCTCTGATATCTTTTATGGACTGGATTGAATATTTGAGGAACGCTCACACCAAAGATTTATGAAGAGTTGTAAAATAATTCAATTTTTTTTCTTTACAAGCCACATACATTTTAACATCAGCCTGATATTTTGTTAGCTTTTGATGAAGAAGACAGGCATTGGATACTGTAGTTCAGTTTTGTTAACTACAATCTTTTCTTTTTTAAGACTCACCCAATAGAAGTCCAACTTATAACTACAATCATAATTTCTTCTGGCAGTACATACACTCACCTAAATAATTATTAGGAACACCATACTAATACGGTGTTGGACCCCCTTTTGCCTTCAGAACTGCCTTAATTCTACGTGGCATTGGTTCAACAAGGTGCTGATAGCATTCTTTAGAAATGTTGGCCCATATTGATAGGATAGCATCTTGCAGTTGATGGAGATTTGAGGGATGCACATCCAGGGCACGAAGCTCCCGTTCCACCACATTCTAAAGATGCTCTATTGGTTTGAGATCTGGTGACTGTGGGGGCCATTTTAGTACATTGAACTCATTGTCATGCTCAAGAAACCAATTTGAAATGATTCGAGCTTTGTGACATGGTGCATTATCCTGCTGGAAGTAGCCATCAGAGGATGGATACATGTTCTCATTCTGTTTAAGCCAAATTCGGACTCTACCATTTGAATGTCTCAACAGAAATCGAGACTTATCAGACCAGGCAACATTTTTCCAGTCTTCAACAGTCCAATTTTGGTGAGCTTGTGCAAATTGTAGCCTCTTTTTCCTATTTGTAGTGGAGATGAGTGGTACCCGGTGGGGTCTTCTGCTGTTGTAGCCCATCCGCCTCAAGGTTGTGCGTGTTGTGGCTTCACAAATGCTTTGCTGCATACCTCGGTTGTAACGAGTGGTTATTTCAGTCAACGTTGCTCTTCTATCAGCTTGAATCAGTCGGCTTATTCTCCTCTGACCTCTAGCATCCACAAGGCATTTTTGCCCACAGGACTGCCGCATACTGGATGTTTTTCCCTTTTCACACCATTCTTTGTAAACCCTAGAAATGGTTGTGCGTGAAAATCCCAGTAACTGAGCAGATTGTGAAATACTCAGACCGGCCCGTCTGGCACCAACAACCATGCCACGCTCAAAATTGCTTAAATCACCTTTCTTTCCCATTCTGACATTCAGTTTGGAGTTCAGGAGATTGTCTTGACCAGGACCACACCCCTAAATGCATTGAAGCAACTGTCATGTGATTGGTTTACTAGATAATTGCATTAATGAGAAATAGAAGAGGTATTCTTAATAATTCTTTAGGTGAGTGTATAGTGGCCAGTTTATTCTGAGCACCTACTTAATATTATGTTGGTGCTTCTTTTATCCACGTCCATACATTATGTACAGCTTTTTATGGCACTTTGAGAACCTGTGACAGGACTTGATCCCTTATCTGTTGTGTATGTTCTACCCCCGTTTACCTGTACAAGTCTAGAAACTCTATTCTCAGCCCCAGCATCTAATAACAAATTACTAGCACAGTTATTACATTCTGTCCCAGTCTTTGTCCACCTTCTGACAACTTTCACAAAAGCTGCTCTTGAACAATTCGCCAGTGCAGCTTTCTAGCTTATAATCTCAAAAGTCATTTCTATGGAGATGGGCATGCTTCAGTGTGATATGTGTTGCCCATGGGATAGTATTTTTCCATGAAATTCCCCTAGCTGTCCTTCTCGGATAACGGAGAACACAAAATGAAACAGAGTCATCATTCTTCTGCTTTCCAGGGTCTGCAAGTATTCTTTAGATGTTGTTACCCCGCCAGTAGATTTAGTAGACAAAAGTCAAAAGTTTGTCTATGCCTTTCAACAGAACTGTGCCTGCCACATCTATACAATTAGAAGGATTTCACCAAAAATGCTATTTATGAGACACCAGAAGACTGTTATGACACCTTTTTTTGATTAATGGAGGGGGTGGCATATATAACTGTTTTTACTAGTTCCGCTACTATTCATATAAGAAACGTGGTGGTAAAGAATGGAATGTTCAACTAAAAAAGACTCATCTTGACATGAAGTAATGTGCCAATGTTAATAAATCTTTACTCGCACAGAGTGACGGAGGATCCAGATTAATGGCTCAGGGTACAATAGTAGACAACACCATCTGCAACAGAGCTATTTTACTGTTGGGCTTAATCACTTCTTGCAGCAATAAAACAAATAACCTGTAAATTCTTATCAGTTGCAGCACAGGATTTACTAAAGGAAAGGGCGAATCTTTATATCTTTAAAACAATGTGTATTTTTTTAAGGTAACCTTAACCTTTCATTGCACAAACAGTATAAGTTAAATATAAAGTGTAGTATTGAGCTAATCGAAGTTAAAAAAGTAGAATTTGATCCAAATTTCAGGAAAAATTAGATTCGCCACAAATCAGTATTTCTTGGTGCTTCGTGGTAGCAAATCCATTTTTCCTGAAATGGCGGTAAAAAAACAAAAACATACTCACCTCAACCATTTGTTCGTGGAGAGGCCGTCGCCGCCATCTTCATTGATGAAATTGAGCCAAATCTAGCATGCGCTGCCGTGCTGCCGTAAATACTCATCAAATGGATGAGGCGAGTTTGTATTTTTTTAACCCCTGTTTAACTCTAAAAGGCTTCAATGTGACTCTTAGATCAATCCGCGTTGAACAAGGTATCTGAAAGGTTTATTGACGGGGGGATGATGGCGGAACAATCCCCATTCCTTGTCATTACTCCCGTTACATACAAGGAAATGAAATTTGTGACAAAACAATTTTGAATTTCTTGAAAACTTTGATCATCACTAATAATGTGTAATTTGTTCACCCTAGCTTAAAAAATAAAAAAAGGAAGGAAAAGTGCACTAGCAATACTCCTAGTACACTCAAGAGAAAAAGGACAGAGCTGTATTGAACAAGATAGCTGGCTCCCAAAGCATAACATGTAAACAGAGTCACCATGCAGTAGAAAGATATATATAAGATAGAAATGTAAATAACATGAAAATAAATGCAAAGCAAACACACAATACAGTAGGTTATGTGCAGGGAACAACACAGAATAAAATCAAATGTTAAAATACTGTAAGAAGGAGATGCCGTAGGCTGCTGAACCCTGGCCAAAAATGCATAGATTCCATATGGTATTGTCCGTTAAGTGTTGTAGGTGTTATTTAGCCCTAAAATTAATTAAAAGGACCCAAATTAAATAACTGACAACCATTTTAGGAATAAAGTAGCTTTGTAATCATAGATGATAGTTCATAAATTGTATTGTATAAGCGATATGTGGCTTTGAAGGTAATCCATAGCTCACCCGCCGAAGTCAATGTCACTTGACAATATATACTAACTGTTCACAATAACAGTGTAGACACAGTTATACAGTATGTACTCACTGTTCACAGCAGCAGTATAGGCACAGGTATACAGCATATACTCACTGTTCACAGTGGTGTGGTGTAGTGTTGAGTGCGAATATTCGATTTGCGAATTTTAATCGCGAATATCGCCACTTCGAGAATTTGCAAATATTAAGAATCTAGTGCTATATATTCGTATTCGCGAATAGCGTTGATTGCGAATATTCTAATCGAGAATTTATTGCGAATTTATTATGAATATCGTCACTTAGCAACATCCCTAGCAACCAATAGAAAAGTTGCCTACCCCTTACTGTTGTTCGCAAATATTCTAATCATGAATTTTTATCGCGAATATACAACATTGCCTATTTTGCAATCAAGTAAATAATGACTGGAGATCATGAATTCTCGAATTTACGAATTTATGGCGAATATTCGGCCAAATATTAGCAAAATATCGCGTATTCAAATATTTACTATGTCGCTAGTGTGGTGTAGCGCTAGCTATTTTGTATAGAGACACTAGTGTAAAACGTGCTCGAATGGTCTGCATGCGAACTAAAAACAATAATTTGTGGAAAATACCACGTGGAATCTACTAATTTACTGCAATGGTCCAGCAGCCCACATACATAAACTCTACTGAATTTTTATATTTGATTTTATAGCATCTTCATCCCATTCATCTTTTTGTATAATCCTATTTTGTGCCTTGTTTTTCTTCCACAGTTTTCAACAATTTTGGGTTATGTTTTAAATACAAATTATTCCAGCTCCAAGAGGATATAGAATATGGTGTAATATTCTGTGATAGTATAAAGACCTGCGGTGCTATGTGCAGCAAATAGTGTGTTTTTTTTTTGGTGCATTGTTTCATCTTCCTTTTACCCCTTTCTAAAACAACATCACAGATTTAGATACGTTTAACAAAACAAATAGGAAATTTGACACAAATTAAAAATTGAGCAGGCACAATATTCTGATGCAAAATAAACCTCCACCACTTGAGGATCAGCACTGTACATGTAGAACAGACATCAACACTTCATAGATGGCGCCCGCTTGTTAGAGCAATTGGCATCACTTGTGCGTTGCGTGAAAATCGCAGCATGCTCTATATTCTGCGTTTTTCACGTAACGCAGGCCACATAGAAGTGAATGGGGTTGCGTGAAAATCGCAAGCATCCGCAAGCAAGTGCGGATGCGGTGCGATTTTCACGCATGGTTGCTAGGTGACAGTCTATTCACTGTATTATTTTCCCTTATAACATGGTTATAAGGGAAAATAATAGCATTCTGAATACAGAATCCTTAGTAGGTGATCAATTGAGGGTTAAAAAAAAATAAAAAAATTAACTCACCTTCTCCTCTTGTTCGCGTAGTTCCCCGTCTCTTCTTTACTTCTTAAAAGATTAACTACCGGCTAGGACCTGTGGTGACGTCAGATCACATGCTCCAATCACATGGTCCATCACCACGGTGATGTACCATGTGATTGGAGCATGTGATCTGACGTCACCAAAGGTCCATTAGCCCACAGCTCATCATTAAAGAAGTAAAGAAGAGACCGGGAACTACGCGAACAAGAGGAGAAGGTGAGTTATTTTTTATATATTTTTTAACCCTCAATTGATCACCTACTAAGCATTCTGTATTCAGAATGCTATTATTTTCCCATATAACCATGTTATGAGGGAAAATAATAACATCTACACAACACCTAACCCAAGCCCAAACTTCTGTTAAGAAGTTCGGGTTTGGGTACCAAACATGCGTGATTTTTCTCACGCGAGTGCAAAACGCATTACAATGTTTTGCACTCGCGCGGAAAAATCGCGGGTGTTCCCGCAACGCACCCGCACATTTTCCCGCAACGCCCGTGTGAAAGAGGCCTTACATTGCAGGGATAGCCTGGGGCCTGATTAAGGCTCCAATACCTATCACTGGTATTTTCCAATACAAAACAACTTCAAAATAAACATTTATGGTCAGCTCACCTTGGTTTCTTAGTCCCCAAACTAGAAACCTGAGGGCAAGGAGAGAATCCTGGACTGGAAACGGGCTATCCTTAGTTTTTGCTAATGCCATGATTAAGGAATAGACTTCGTAAGCCTGAAATATGTTGGCTACTAATTGCTATCAAACAATGTGTTTTTAATCATAACTTAATAAAGAAGATATGTTTTACAGAAGTACTGGAGAAGGGGATGTATTTTACTGAATAATTCTAATACAGCATTGCAGGTAGCAACACTGCATTGGAATATGCTGAATGCTGCACTCTAGAAATATTTCTGAATACAAGTGGTATTCTAATGTTTGCTTGTTATAGTCACCTAGGGTGACAAAAAAAGGAGAATTTTTTAAAAAAAAATATAAAAAATATAAAAAAATTGAAATCACGGCCTTTCCTTAAAATTAAAAAATATATATATTTTTTTAAATTGGCATTGACTTCTCTGAAAATGCCCATTCTATTAAAATAAAAAAATTCTAAATGGCCAACTCCCACAAATTTTTTTATGAAAAGTGATTAAAAAGTCATCCCAAAGTGGTATCAATAAAAAGTACAGATCTCCCCACAAAAAAGAGCCTTCACACAGCTCCAGAGATGTAAATATAAAAAAACTTAAGGGGAATAGCTTGGGAGCAGGCTATCTACTGTATTTTAATACAAAGAAGATCTTATAGGTTACCCTAGTAGAAAGTGCTTGGCTCCAAATGGGGCTTTTTTTTGGGTGGACCTTTAGGCCCATTATTGTGGCAGTAGCCACTAGCCACTGGGCGCTACTCCAGTCCTGTGGTGTCCAAGTTGGTGGTATGGATCATGCCTGGAATGAGAGTTGATACTGTGACAGAATTGTCTGGTGGATGAAGGCTCTTGTTCTGACAATGGTATTATAATGATATGAGAGAGCCTTATATAGCAATGTATAATGGATAATATGTTTTAATATTTTCACATTTTATGCTTTCCTACAGTTAAAAGAGAAATATGGCTCAATATACACTGTGTATTTTGGACATTATCCTATAGTTGTCTTGTGTGGTTACGACACTGTCAAAGAAGCACTAATTGACCGTGCAGAAGAATTCGGGGGCCGGGGAAGGCTTCCCACGTTTGATCAGTTTGTGAAAGGATATGGTAAAATTGTCTATACTCTATACTATTACTTGTTTTACACTCAGTAAAATATACCGTACACACATTGTTTTTTTTGTTTTTTTTTCTTTTTGTTTATTTAAGGGGTAGGTTTTAGCAATGGGAGTAGATGGAAGGATTTGCGCAGATTTTCCCTTACAACCCTAAGAAATTTTGGCATGGGAAAGAAATCCATTGAAGAAAGGATCCAAGAAGAAGCCCATTTTCTCATAGCAGAGATCAAATCACAAAAAGGTATTTATATACCCACTATCCAACATGACCAAATCATAGTATAGTGTAACCATTATAGACCAGCAATGCTATATGAAAAGGTAGATGCACTAAAGAGGTTGTCCGACCTTGGAGCTGACAACTAGAGATGAGCGAATCAAAAATGATTAAGTGGAATTCAATCCGAATTTCAGGAAAAATTAGATTTGCACCGAATCAGAATTTAGTCACTTTTTGTGTTAAAGAATCCCATTTGTTTCTTAAAATGGCTGCTGCACGTGTTAGGACATGGGGCAAGGAACTCTGGGAAGGTGAGATAACCCATAATGCCATGTATGCAGCCAATCAGCAGTCAGTCTGAAGAGATTCGGGGCACGAGCCCATGTGAAGCCATGCCCCCACCCCATGAAGCCACGCCCTCTTCACCACCGGGGGGTGGCTTCACAGTAGTTATTAACCCCTTTCAGCAGTCCCCTCTTCACTGAATGGGGGACTGCTGAATGGGGTTAATAACTACAGGGAAGGGCCTAGTCGTCTGGGCAACCCCACAGATCATCCATAACAGTGCCATCCACAGATCCCCCATAAGTGCTATCCACAGATCCCCCATAAGTGCCATCCACAGATCCCCCCATAAGTGCCATCCACAGATCCCCCCATAAGTGCCATCCACAGATCCCCCCATAAGTGCCATCCACAGATCCCCCATAAGTGCCATCCACAGATCCCCCCCATAAGTGCCATCCACAGATCCCCCCATAAGTGCCATCCACAGATCCCCCACAGGTGCCATCCACTTATCCCCCATAAGTGCCATCCACAGATCCCCCCATAAGTGCCAGTCACAGATCCCCCATAAGTGCCATCCACAGATCCCCCATAAGTGCCATCCACAGATCCCCCCATAAGTGCCATCCACAGATCCCCCCATAAGTGCCATCCACAGATCCCCCCATAAGTGCCATCCACAGATCCCCCCATAAGTGCCATTGCCATCCACAGATCCCCCCATAAGTGCCATCCACAGATCCCCCCATAAGTGCCATCAACAGATCCCCTCCCTGCCCAGCACCTCATCCTAGCTAATTTATTCACTTCACTTGCCTCTGTGTAATCTCGCACAGGCACACTGGCAGAGGCATCATCGAATTAGGTGCGCTGGAAGACGGCACATGCGCACTTCACTTGACGATGCCTCTGCCGGTGCGCCTGTGTGAGATTACACAGAGGCAAGTGAAGTGAATAAATTAGCTAGGAGGCGGCGCCGCAGGCTCCTGCCAGCCCCGCATTCGGGGCACTGGTCAAAACATCCGGGGCTCCAGCCCCGAATGTTTTGACCTAACGATGCCCCTGGCCTCAGCCATCTTAGATTCTGCCATTTACCAGTGTACTTAGTGCAGGGAGAGACGTCTGCAGGCGCTAGGGACAGGGAAAGGAAACATAGTAGCATAGGGAAGCACACAGCAGCTCTCACCTTCCCCTCCACCAACCGAACACGGATGACGCACCTGGATGCGTTACAATAAGTCATGAAAAGTAAAAAATATCCAGCTCGAGGATGATGAAAAATTTTAGCTTTATTGCGGTATAAAATCGTTGACATACAGGACAAGTTCAGTAACGCGTTTCAGACCATAAAAAAATAGCAGTCCTTCCTCATGACACATCGAACTTCTGAGAAAACCGCACCTTATGGGCTGTTCACACAGCTGACCATGCAATCAATCGGTCACATGATCATGGAAAACAGCACACATGGTCAGATGTGTTTGATTGCGCCATCTGTGCTGTTTACCAAGATCATGTGGCTGATTGATTGCATGGTCAGTAGTGATGATCGTGCATGCTCGGCCGAGTATCGGTTTGGTTCGAGCATCACTATGCTCGGCAGATCCGAGCGCTCGGCCGAGTACCACATGTGCTCGAGTGCCATGCTCGAGTCTCCTCCCCGCACGTTTGGCGCCTTCTAAGCAGCCTCTAAACATTCTGGTAAGTATTGCCATCACTGTAATGCCATTAGCCATGTTTTCTACTGGCATTTTAGTGATTGGCTGGCCGGAACACGTTATCGGGTGCAACATAGCACCCCGTCACGCGGGTTCGGCTCATTGCGAGTCAGGGAGAGCTGCTGTTAGGAAGGGTCAGACAGTGTAGGGAGATTGGGATGGCAAATCACTTTCTTTATCAAGACGTTTCAAAGACCCAAAAGTCCTTTTAAGGACTACTGTGTGTTGGCAGCAATTTAAAGTGCAGATTTGCACTTATTTTTGTTTTAAATTTCAAAAAAAATTGCTTTATTGGCTATCTTAATAGAAGGTGTCTGCAGTGACTTCAGACATCTGTGCAATACCTTCTGTGTATCAGGGGCATAGATAGGAAGAATATCAGTGAAAACAGCACCCAGTTTTTTTGTCTGCGGCAGAAACCGTTTATCGCAGCGCATTGCTTTTCTATAACGTCTGAGTGCTTCAATCCCATATATTAGGAAAAAGTGAAAATCAATATACACTGCTCAAAAAATTAAAGGGAACACAAAAATAACACATCCTACATCTGAGTTAATTAAATATTCTTCTGAAATACTTTGTTCTTTACATAGTTGAATGTGCTGACAACAAAATCACACAAAAATAAAAAGATGGAAATCAAATTTTTCAACCCATGGAGGTCTGGATTTCGAGTCACACTAAAAAATTTGAGTGGAAAAACACACTACAGGCTGATCCAACTTTGATGTAATGTCCTTAAAACAAGTCAAAATGAGGCTCAGTAGTGTGTGTGGCCTCCACGTGCCTGTATGACCTCCCTACAACGCCTGTGCATGATCCTGATGAGGTGGCGGACGGTCTCCTGAGGGATCTCCTCCCATACCTGGACTAAAGCATCTGCCAACTCCTGGACAGTCTGTGGTGCAACGTGACGTTGGTGGATAGAGCGAGACATGATGTCCCAGATGTGCTCAATTGGATTCAGGTCTGGGGAACGGGCGGGCCAGTCCATAGCATCAATGCCTTTGTCTTGCAGGAACTGCTGACACACTCCAGTCACATGAGGTCTAGCATTGTCTTGCATTAGGAGGAACCCAGGGCCAACCGCACCAGCATATGGTCTCACAAGGGGTCTGAGGATCTCATCTCGGTACCTAATGGCAGTCAGGCTACCTCTGGCGAGCACATGGAGGGCTGTGCGGCCCTCCAAAGAAATGCCACCCCACACCATTAATGACCCAATGCCAAACCGGTCATGCTGGTGGATGTTGCAGGCAGCAGAACATTCTCCACGGCGTCTCCAGACTCTGTCACGTCTGTCACATGTGCTCAGTGTGAACCTGCTTTCATCTGTGAAGAGCACAGGGCGCCAGTGGCGAATTTGCCAATCTTGGTGTTCTCTGGCAAATGCCAAACGTCCTGCACGGTGTTGGGCTGTAAGCACAACCCCCACCTGTGTACGTCGGGCCCCCATATCACCCTCATGGAGTCTGTTTCTGACCGTTTGAGCAGACACATGCACATTTGTGGCCTGCTGGAGGTCATTTTGCTGGCTCTGGCAGTGCTCCTCCTGTTCCTCCTCGCACAAAGGCAAAGGTAGCGGTCCTGCTGCTGGGTTGTTGCCCTCCTACGGCCTCCTCCACGTCTCCTGATGTACTGGCCTGTCTCCTGGTAGCGCCTCTATGCTCTGGACACTACGCTGACAGACACAGCAAACCTTCTTGCCACAGCTCGATGGATAAGCTGTACTACCTGAGCCACTTGTGTGGGTTGTAGACTCCGTCTCATGCTACCACTAGAGTGAAAGCACCGCCAGCATTCAAAAGTGACCAAATTATCAACCAGGAAGCATAGGAACTGAGAAGTGGTCTGTGGTCACCACCTGCAGAACCACTCCTTTATTGGGGGTGTCTTGCTAATTGCCTATAATTTCCACCTGTTGTCTATCCCATTTGCACAACAGCATGTGAAATTGATTGTCACTCAGTGTTTCTTCCTAAGTGTGATTGACTTGGAGTTACATTGTGTTGTTTAAGTGTTCCCTTTATTTTTTTGAGCAGTGTATATACAAATTTCACTGAATCTGCACACAGTTTTGTTGTCTGCGGTAGAAACCGTTTATCGCAACGCACTGCATTTCCATACCATCTGAGTGTTCAATCCCATATATTGGGAAAAAGTGAAAATCAATATATATACAAATTTCACTGAATCTGCACACAGTTTTGTTGTCTGTGGTAGAAACCATTTATCGCAGCTCATTGCATTTCCATACTATCTGAGTGCTTCAATCCCATATATTGGGAAAAAGTGAAAACCAATATATATTCAAATTTCACTGAATCTGCACACAGTTTTGTTGTCTGCGGTAGAAAGTGTTTATCACAGCGCACTGCATTTCTATACCATCTGAGTGTTCAATCCCATATATTGGTAAAAAGTGAAAATCAATATATACACAAATTTCACTGAATCTGCACACAGTTTTGTTGTCTGTGGTAGAAACCATTTATCGCAGCGCATTGCATTTCTATACCATCTGAGTGTTCAATCCCATATATTGGGAATAAGTGAAAATCAATATATACACAAATTTCACTGAATCTGCACACAGTTTTGTTGTCTGCTGTACAAACCGTTTATTTCAGCGCATTGCATTTATATAAAATCTGAGTGCTTTAATCCCATATATTGGGAAAAAGCGAAAATCAATATATATACAAATTTCACTGAATCTGCACACAGTTTTGTTGTCTGCGGTAGAAACCGTTTATCGCAGCGCATTGCATTTCTATACCATCTGAGTGTTCAATCCCATATATTAGGAAAAAGTGAAAATCAATATATACACAAATTTCACTGAATCTGCACACAGTTTTGTTGTCTGCGGTAGAAACCGTTTATCACAGCGCATTGCATTTCTATACCATCTGAGTGCTTTAATCCCATATATTGGGAAAAAGTGAAAATCAATATATTTACAAATTTCACTGAATCTGCACACAGTTTTGTTGGCTGCGGTATAAACTGTTTATCGCAGCGGATTGCATTTCTATACCGTCTGAGTGCTTCAATCATATACAGTCCTGATCAAAAGTTTAAGACCACTTGAAAAATGGCAAAAAATCCTATTTTACATTGTTGGATCTTAACAAGGTTCCAAGTAGAGCTTTAACATGCAACAAGAAGAAATGAGAGTGAGACAAAACATTTTTTGAGCATTCAATTATTTGAAAATAACGATTAAACTGAAACAGGCTGTTTTTCAGCTGATCAAAATTTTAGGACCACATGCCTTTAAAAGGCCAAATCTGTTCAAAGATGTGGATTCATTGTCATTTTCTGTCAGGTAGTCACACGTTGTGATGGCAAAGGCAAAAAAACTCTCCCTTTTTGAACATGGTCGAGTTGTTGAACCGCATAAGCAGACTGCTGAGGTGGGACGCAGTAAGACAGTCATTTGGAATTTCTTCAATGATCCTGAGGGTTATGGAACAAAAAAGTCAAGTGGAAGACCCAAAAAAAATTCACCAGCACTGAGCCGGAGGATACAATTGGCTGTCCGTCAAGACACTGCACGATCCTCGACCCAAATTAAGGCCCTTACTGGTGCTGACTGCAGCCCCATAAGCATCAGACGGCATCTGAGACTGAAGGGCTTCAAAAACAAAAAAGGTCTTCAAAGACCTCGTCTCCTTGAACGCCACAGAACTGCTCGTTTGGACTTTGCAAGAGAGCGCCAAACATGGGACATTCAAAGGTGGAAGAAAGTTTTATTCTCTGATGAGAATTTTTTTTACCTTGATGGTCCTGATGGTTTCCGTTACTGGTATGACAATCAGATCCCACCTGAGATGTTTTCTACGCGCCACAGTGGATGGGGCACCATAGTGGTCTGGGGTGCTTTTTCCTTCAGTGGAACAATGGAGCTTCAGGAAGTGCAGGGGCGTCAAACAGCCGCTGGCTATGTCCAGATGTTGTAGAGAGCATTCCTCATGACTGAGGGCCCTCGTCTGTGTGGTAAAGACTGGGTTTTTCAACAGGACAACGCTACAGTACACAATGCCCGCAGGACAAGGAGCTTCTTCCAGGAGAATAACATCACTCTTTTGGCCCATCCTGCGTGTTCCCCTGATCTAAATCCAATTGAGAACCTTTGGGGATGGATGGCAAGGGAAGTTTACAAAAATGGACAACAGTTCCAGACAGTAGATGCCCTTCGTGCATGCCAAAACAAATGTTTGAAGTGATCAACAATAACGGCGGAGCTACTCATTACTGAGTTCATGTTTGGAAGTTGGATTTCTGTTTTGGGGGGGTTAAGGTTTTTTTTGGAGGTGTGGTCCTAAACTTTTGATAAGCTGAAAAACAGCCTGTTTTAGTTTATTTGTTGTTTTCATTAAATTGAATGCTCAAAAAATGTTTTGTCTCACTCCCATTTCTTCTTGTTGCATGTTGAAGCTCTACTTGGAACCTTGTTAGGATCCAGCCATGCTAAATATGATTTTTTGCCATTTTTCAAGTGGTCTTAAACTTTGGATCAGGACTGTATATTGGGAAAAAGTGAAAATCAATATATATATATACAAATTTCACTTACCACAGTCATTTGATTGCAAGCGCAAATACCCACCCACGCACAGGCCATAGCACTTAATTGCCAACTTTCAAAATTACTGGCCCTTGAAATGTTGTCATATAGGCTTGTGGACACTGAGGCCTTCCGCAGCCTGATGTAGGCCGCGGTCCCTCGGTACGCAGTCCCCAGCCGCCACTATTTTTCACAGTGTGCCGTGCCTGTCTTACACCAGCATGTGTCCCAGAACATCACCCGTGCCCTGACTAACGCAATTACTGGGAAGGTCCACTTAACCACGGACACATGGACAAGTGCTGGTGGCCAGGGACACTACATTTCCCTGACCACACACTGGGTGAATGTGGTGGAGGCCGGGAGTGAGTCGTACCCTGTGATGGCACAGGTGCTACCCATGCCCAGGATTGCGGGCCCTACGTCCATCAGGGTCTCCGCAAGCAGCTATGTTACTGGCTCCAACCCCCACTTCTCCTCCTCTTCTGCCTCATCCTCCTCCACTTCCACCTCCAGCCGCCATCAGAAATCAGTCGCTAGCTGGAAGCAGTGTAGCACTGCTGTCGGTAAGCGTCAACAGGCCGTGCTGAAGCAGATCTGCTTAGGGGACAAGCAGCACAGCAGAGCTTTGGCAGGGTATAAGGGACCAGACCGAGCTTCTCCACTTAACCTACAACCAGGCATGGTTGTGTCTGACAATGGCCGTAACTTGGTGGCGTCTTTGGAGCTCGGCAACCTGATAAACATCCCATGCCTAGCCCACGTCTTAAACTTAGTGGTTCAGCGGTTTATCAAAACATACCCCAATTTGCCAGAGCTAATAGTGAAGGCACGCCGCGTGTGTGCCCATTTCCTCAAGTCATCCACAGCTTCTGCCGGCCTGTCAACGCTGCAGCAGCACTTATGGCTTCCAGCTCACCGACTGTTGTGCGACGTGAGCACGTGCTGGAACTCTACGTTCTATATGTTGGCCAGGCTTTGTGAGCAGCAGAGGGCAGTTGTGGAATACCAGCTGCAACATGGTCGTCGCCTTTCAAGTCAACTGCCACTATTCACAAGTGAGGAGTGGGCATTGATGTCAGACCTGTGTGAGGTTTTAAAAAAACTTTGAAGAATCCACATAATGCTATTATCAGCGTAACCATTCCACTGCTTTGTCTACTCAAACGATCGCTGCTCACAATTAAGGACGACGCTCTGAATTTGGAAGACGAGGAACTGGGGGAGGACATCTCACAGGGTGATACCCAGACCACCCACAATTCGTCTTCTCAGCACGAATTGGACCGTGAAGAGGAGGAGGAGGAGGAGATGGAGACTGTTGCGTCTGCTACTGAGGCTAGTACCCATGGAACTTTAATTCCATCTGTTCAGCGTGGATGGGCCTAAGAGGAGGAGGAGGAAATGGAGAGTCATCCTGATGTCGACATGTTGCCTGTTGGTACTCTGGCGGCACACATGGCTGAATTCATGTTAGGCTGCCTTACCCATGACCCTCACGTTATACGCATTTTAGATAACACGGATTACTAAGTGTTCACCCTTCTCGAACCCCGTTACAAAGAAAACTTCTCATCTCTCATTCCTGTGGTGGAGAGGACGAGTAAAATGGTGCAATACCAGAAGGTACTTGTTGAGAGATTGCTCCGGAATTTTCCATCTGACAACGCTAGCGGCAGAGTCCGTACTTCATAGAAACATATAATGTGTCAGCAAATAAGAACCATTTGGCCCATCTAGTCTGCCCAATATACTGAATACTATGAATGGCCCTTGGCACTATCTTATATGAAGGATGGCCTTATGCCTATCCCATGCATGCTTAAACTCCTTCACTGTATTTGCAGCTACCACTTCTGCAGAAAGGCTATTCCATGCATCCACTACTCTCTCAGTAAAGTAATACTTCCTGATATTACTTTTAAACCGTTGCCCCTCTAATTTAAAACTATGTCCTCTTGTAGCAGTTCTTCTTCTTTTCTTTTTTTTCTTCTTTCTTCCTTAGGCAACCGGGGAAGGGAGACAATGGGAACACACATCAGTTCCAACAAAGGCAGGGCAACACTCTCCAAGGCATGGGACACTTTCATGACACCCCGCCAGCGACCTCACCCTGAAGCACGGCCTAGTGGTACAAGGAGGGAAAAGTTTTGGAAAATGCTGAAGGAATACATAGCAGACCGTGTCAGCGTCCTAAATGATCCCTCAGTGCCTTACAACTAGTGGGTGTCCAAGCTGGACACGTTTCACGAACTTGCTCTCTACGCCTTGGAGGTGTTGGCCTGCCCTGCCGCAAGCATTTTGTCTGGGCGTGTATTTAGTGCTGCTGGTGGCATTATAACTGATAGGCGTATCCACTTGTCCACTGGCAATGCTGACAGGTTGACTCAGTTAAAAATAAACAAGGCCTGGATTGCCCCTGACTTCTCCACTCCACCAGAGGAACGCTGAGCTAATTAGGAACAAACACGCAAATTAAATGTATGCTTTACAATGTACTCAATCTCCAAAATTCAGATGCACCCTTTTCACCTCCAAAAAAGGGTATATGTTTGAATCTTGCTTACTCATCCTCCTACTCCTCCTGTTCCATACAGTATATATGCCCTCACTACAATGTTTAATACGGTCTGCTCAGCTGTAGGTCCTCACTCCAATGTTTCATACGGTCTGCTCAGCTGTAGGCCCTTACTCCACTGTTTCATACGGTCTGCTCAGCTGTAGGCCCTCACTATAATGTTTCATATGGTCTGCTCAGCTGTAGGCCCCCCTCACCTCCAATGTTTCATACGGTATGCTCAGCTGTAGGCCCTCACTACAATGTTTTATGGGGTTCGCTCACCTGTAGGCCCTCACCTCCAATGTTTTATTCGGTCTGCTCAGCTCTAGGCCCTCACCTCCAATGTTTCATACGGTCTGCTCAGCTGTAGGCCTTCACTCCAAAGTTTTATATGGTTTGCTCAGCTGTAGGCCCTCACCTCCAATGTTTCATACGGTCTGCTCAGCTGTAGGCCCTCACTACAATGTTTTATGGGGTTCGCTCACCTGTAGGCCCTCACCTCCAATGTTTCATACGGTATGCTCAGCTGTAGGCCCTCACTACAATGTTTTATGGGGTTCGCTCACCTGTAGGCCCTCACCTCCAATGTTTTATTCGGTCTGCTCAGCTCTAGGCCCTCACCTCCAATGTTTCATACGGTCTGCTCAGCTGTAGGCCCTCCCTACAATGTTTCATACGGTATTCTCAGCTGTAGGCCCTCACTCCAAAGTTTTATATGGTTTGCTCAGCTGTAGGCCCTCACTCCAAAGTTTTATATGGTTTGCTCAGCTGTAGGCCCTCACTACAATGTTTCATACGGTCTGCTCAGCTGTAGGCCCTCACTACAATGTTTTATGGGGTTCACTCACCTGTAGGCCCTCATCTCCAATGTTTCATACGGTCTGCTCAGCTGTAGGCCCTCACTACAATGTTTTATGGGGTTCGCTCACCTGTAGGCCCTCACCCCCAATGTTTCATACGGTCTGATCAACTGTAGGCCCTCACTCCAAAGTTTCATACGGTATGCTCAGCTGTAGGCCCTCACCTCCAATGTTTCATATGGTCTGCTCAGCTGTAGGCCCTCACTACAATGTTTCATATGGTCTGCTCAGCTGTAGGCCCTCACTACAATGTTTCATATGGTCTGCTCAGCTGTAGGCCCTCAACTCCAATGTTTCATACGGTCTGCTCAGCTGTAGGCCCTCACTACAATGTTTCATACGGTATGCTCAGCTGTAGGCCCTCACTACAATGTTTCATACGGTCTGCTGAGCTGTAGGCCCTCACTCCAATGTTTCATACGGTCTGCTCAACTGTAGGCCCTCACCTCCAATGTTTCATACGGTCTGCTCAGCTGTAGGCCCTCACTACATTTTTTTATGGGGTTCGCTAACCTGTAGGCCCTCACCTCCATGTTTCATACGGTCTGCTCAGCTGTAGGCCTTCTCTCCAATGTTTCATAAGGTATGCTCAGCTGTAGGCCCTCACTACAATGTTTCATACGGTCTGCTTAGCTGTAGGCCCTCACCTCCAATGTTCCATATGATCCGCTCAGCTGTAGGCCCTCACTCTAATGTTTCATACGGTATGCTCATCTGTAGGCCCTCACTACAAAGTTTCATACGGTATGCTCAGCTGTAGGCCCTTACTACAATGTTTCATACAGTCTACTCAGCTGTAGGCTCTCACCTCCAAAGTTTTATGTGGTTCGCTCACCTGTAGGTGTCACGGGTGGTGTTGCAGAAAACTGGAACTTATAAATAAACATCCGACTAGTTAGATCCCAAACTAAGGAGCATATGGGTGAGCCCTATAAAACCCCTAGAGCTCTCCCTGACTGCTATGCACATGCAAAGGTCTGTATGGTAGACGATTGCATGCCCACGTACCAAATACTGTGTGACACCTGAAAACCCTATAATAGTGAGGGGACACGACCACCGGCTCCCTGCACTTAATACGGACGGAGTCAGGGTCACCTAGAATCAAGCCAGAAAGGAAACACGAATAAAGGAAAAAGACTTATCTGAGGAATCAGCAGTAGCAGCCTCCAGCAGTGAACAACTCATCCAGGAAGTAGTATAAACCGCAAAGTGAGGCAGTATGGGAGGGAATATAAAGGGAGACAATTAGTGTAAATAGGTGACAGCTGGGAGAAGGAAAGATGACAAAGTGAACCAAAACAAAGAACGTCATGCAAGAGGTAGAGAAGAACGTTTAACAGACCTTCCCACAGAACTGGCGGTGACAGTACCCCTCCCTCTATGGGTGGACTCCGGACACTCAGAGCCCACCTTCTCAGGATGAGACCTATGGAAAGCCCTGATGAGACGATTGGCCTTAATGTCCGCCACTGGGACCCACATCCTCTACTCAGGACCATACCCCTCCCAATGAACGAGGTACTGGAGAGAACCGCAGCTAATGCAAGAATCCACAATCCTAGAGACCTGAAATTCAAGATTACCATCAACAACAATCGGAGGAGGAGGCAAATAGGGACCTGTGAAAAACATTATGGATCTTCCAAGTCTGAGGAAGATCAAGACGGAAGGCAACAGGATTGATGGCGGAAAAGATCTTGTAAGGCCCAATAAACTTAGGACCCAACTTCCAGGAGGGAACGTTCAGTTTGATATTCTTTGTAGACAACCACACCAGATCACCCACATTCAGGTCTGGATCAGGTACACGTCTCTTATCCGCCACACACTTATATCTTTCTCTCATCCTCTTCAGATTACCCTGAATCTTTTGCCAAATAAATGAAAAGACGAGGAAAATCTCTCCTCATCAGGTAAACCAGAAGACCCCTCTCCAGATAATGTCCCAAACTGCGGATGAAACCCATATGCACCAAAAAATGGTGACTTATCAGAGGACTCCTGGTGACGGTTATTTAAAGCAAACTCAGCAAGGGACAAAAAAGAACACCAATCCTCCTGATTCTCTGCCACAAAACAGCGCAGATATGTCTCCAGATTCTGATTGACGCGTTCGGTCTGACCATTCGACTGCGGGTGAAAAGCAGAAGAGAACAACAACTGAACCCCCAAGCGAGAACAGAAGGCCTTCCAGAATCTGGAAACAAATTGCGTGCCCCTATTAGAAACGATGTCTGAAGGAATGCCATGCAATTTAACAATGTGATCAACAAACGCTTGCGCCAGCGTCTTAGCATTGGGTAACCCAGGAAAGGGAAAGAAATGCGCCATTTTGCTAAAACGGTCCACTACTACCAGAATCACAGTCTTCCCTGAGGAACAAGGCAGGTCCGTAATGAAGTCCATGGACAGATGCGTCCAAGGACGGGAAGGAATGGGTAACGGGAGGAGAGAACCCGATGGCCGTGAATGAGGGACCTTGGCACGAGCGCAGGTCTCGCAGGCTGCCACAAAACGCTCAACCATCTTACGAAGAGCCGGATACCAGAATCTCCGAGCAATGAGATCCACTGTGGCTCTACTCCCGCGGTGCCCAGCAAGGACAGTATCGTGGTGCTCCTTAAAAACCTTGTGTCGTAAAGAGAGAGGCACAAACAACCACGCAGGGGGACAAAGATCAGGAGCCTCTGCCTGGGCTGCCTGTACCTCTGCCTTCAAATCAGGATAAAGAGCAAAGACAACCACCCCTTCAGCCAAAATGGGATGCTTGGCCGATTCCAAGTAGGCCAGATTCTTATGGTCTGTAAACACGGTAATAGGGTGTCTGGCTCCCTCTAACCAATGGCGCCATTCCTCAAAAGCTAATTTGATGGCCAACAACTCCCTATCTCCCACATCGTAATTTCTCTCTGCAGAGGAGAGTTTCCTTGAGAAAAAGGCACACGGTTGCCATTTGATAGGAGAGGGACCCTGGGATAAGACCGCACCCACACCCACCTCAGAAGCATCCACCTCAACACTAAAAGGTAGAGAGACATCAGGTTGTACCAAAATGGGAGCGGAAGCAAAACTCTCTTGATACTAGAAAAGGCTTTAAGCGCATCTACCGACCACAAAGAAAAATCAACCCCCTTTTTAGTCATATCAGTGAGTGGCTTAACAACAGAGGAATAATTCAAAATGAACTTTCTGTAATAATTGGCAAAACCCCAAAACTGCATCAGCGCCTTCTGATTCTCAGGAAGCTCCCAATCAAGCACCGCGCTGACCTTCTCAGGGTCCATGCGGAAACCAGAAGCGGAGAGAAGAAAACCAAGAAATTGAATCTCCGGAACCGCAAACACACATTTTTCCAGTTTAGCTTACAATTTATTCTCCCGCAGAATTAGCAAGAGGTGGTCTTGTTGAGTCCTGAAAACAGGAGAAAAAATCAAAATGTCATCTAGATGCACCAGTACAAATTTCCCCATTAAATGATAAAAAATGCTGTTCACAAAATGTTGGAAGACGGCCGGAGCATTAATCAAACCAAAGGGCATAACCAAATTCTCGAAATGACCCTCAGGGGTATTGAAGGCCGTCTTCCATTCGTCCCCTTCTCTGACCCTGACTAGGTTGTATGCCCCTCTTGAATCCCAACTTAGAAAAAACCTTAGCCCCAACAATCTGTTTAAACAGGTCCGGGATCAGAGGAAGCAAATATGGGTCACAAATCGTGATACGGTTCAGCTCCCTGAAATCCAGACAAGGTCTTAAAGAACCATCTTTTTTCTTAACAAAAAAAAAACAGCAGCAACAGGTGACTTCGAGGGTCGGATGTGTCCCTTTCTCAGGCTCTCAGAGATATAAGTATGCATAGCAACTCTTTCAGGTTGGGAGAGATTTTATAAACGTGATTTTGGCAGCTTGGCGCGTGTAATGAGATTAATAGGGCAGTCGTACTCCCGGTGAGGGGGCAACTCCTGGACACCACTCTCGGAAAACACATCCAAAAATTCAGAGAGAAAAGATGGCACAGTCTTGGTAGAAACCTCTGAAAGAGACGCCGGGAGGCAATTCTCTCTGCAAAACTCACTCCAACCATTTATTTGCCTTGCTTGCCAATCATTGGTGGGGTTATGTTTAGTGAGCCAGGGTAGCCCCAACACTAGAGGAGTAGGTAATCCGCTTAAGACGAAACATGACATATCCTCAACATGAGCGTCACCCACAGTCAAACGGATATTGTGAACTATGCCCTTTAACGATCTTTGAGAAAGTGGAGCTGAATCGATAGCAAAAACAGGTATATCCTTTTCCAAAGTGCATACCTGGAAACCATGCGTTATTGCAAATTGATTATCAATGAGATTGACAGCTGCTCCACTATCTACAAAAATCTCACAATGTTCTTGCTGTCTAGCGCCACCCTGGCAGGTAGGAGAAAACGGGAACTAAAAGTAAACGGCAAACCTTAAATTTCCGCAACAACCTTGCCAATAGTAGCAAATGGAAGGTTTTTAGAGGGTTTTTTTCTTTTTGTTTTTCTTTTATTACCCTCAGAAAACTCCCTGAATCTCCTCAAGGGGCAAACATTAGCCAAATGATTTATACCCCCACAACAGAAACAAACTCTCCTCTGAGAGCTGAATTCTCTACAATCAAAGGCAAGCAAACCCAGCTGCATGGCTTCCTCCTCAGAGGGGATTGAGAGAGACTGAGACCCCTGCGCACTGAAAGAGACAGCCCCACTGTCCTTGGACTGAATATGACAGGAAAAAGTAGTCTCCTCTTTCTCTCTAAGACGCCTGTCAATACGAACAGCTAGAGAGTCGAGACATGGCAGATTCTAACGAGACTGGTTTCTCATGAAAAGCAAATGCATCTTTCAATCTTTCCAAAAGACCATGGCAAAATTGACTTCGGAGTGCAGCATCATTCCAACCAGTATCAGCTGCCCTTTTCCGAAATTCAGAACAATATATCTCTGCGGACTGTTTACCCTGGCATAAAAGACTCCGTTTAGATTCAGCCAGAGCAATACGATCCAGGTCATCATATATCTGCCCCAGGGCTACAAAAAATTCATCCACCGATCAGAGGGGCCGTGCCCCCACCGGCAGCGAAAAGGCCCAAGACTGAGCGTTATACCTCAGCAGCGAGATCCCCATCCTCTGCTCCTCATCACCAGATGAATGGGGAAGTAGGCGAAAATGGAGTTTGCAAGCCTCTCTAAAGTGAACAAAATTCTCGCTACCCTAGAACGTATCCGGAAGCGAGATCTTAGGCTCGGAACAAACTCCATGAACGCCAGCAGAACCGGTCACCTGAAACTGAGACATAGTTTTACGGAGATCTGCTACCTCCATCGAAAGACCTTGCATGCGGTCAATCAGGGCTGAAACCGGATCCATGCTTAAGACGGTTATGGCAGTTTATAATGTCACGGGTGGTGTTGCAGAAAGCTGGAACTTATAAATAAACATCCGACTGGCTTTATCCCAAACTAAGGAGCATATGGGTGAGCCCTATAAAACCCCTAGAGCTCTCCCTGACTGCTATGCCCATGCAAAGGTCTTTATAGCAGACGATTGCATGCCCACGTACCTAATACTGTGTGACACCTGAAAACCCTATAATAGTGAGGGGACACGACCACCGGCTCCCTGCACTTAATACGGACGGAGTCAGGGTCACCTAGAATCAAGCCAGCAAGGAAACACAAATAAAGGAAAAACACTTATCTGAGGAATCAGCAGTAGCAGCATCCAGCAGTGAACAACTCATCCAGGAAGAAGTATAAACCGCAAAGTGAGGCAGTATGGGAGGGAATATAAAGGGAGACAATTAGTGTAAATAGGTGACAGCTGGGAGAAGGAAAGGAGATGACAAAGTGAAACCAAAACAAAGAACGTCATGCAAGAGGTAGAGAAGAACGTCGAACAGACCTTCTCACAGGATGGCGGTGACAGCTCAGCTGTAGGCCCTCACTACAATGTTTTATGGAGTTCGCTCACCTGTAGGCCCTCACCTCCAATGTTTCATATGGTCTGCTCAGCTGTAGGCCCTCACCTACAATTTTTTGGGGGGTCAGCTGGTATATTATTTTCTATGTTTTAGACTTGGAAGGAAACATCATTTGGTTTCCTTCAGTGGTGAATCTTTCATGCATGTGTTCCTTACAGGATTCAGTTTTTTTATATAGTGGCACAGGGGTTAAAAAATTTTTTTTTAAATATGTCAGGCTTGACTCCATTTTCTCCTCTCTCCTTTGCAGATGCCTTTTCAGGAGATATTAGACCCTTTCACATTTGGGGCCTGGAGGAATTACAATTATTATTTTTTTTTTATTGTATGTGCCACTTTCCCTAGATCTTTTTTTGGGGTAGACAATAGAATTCCAAGATAGTCAGATAGCTGCTTGCAATTGTGGTACAGTTCCATAATGTAAAGATGCAACAAATGCTGACCGCCATTCCCTGCGCTAACTCTGCTATGTGACGTTCTCTGGAACACAAAGGAACATTAAAATTAGAAATTGGTCATTCTTTCTTGGTAGCCTGTGCTGACCCGGTCAATTAACTTCTTAGGTGTTTAGATCAGCAGGCCCTTGCTCCTAATGTTTTTGAGGGTCACCAGCAGGCCATCAATGATCATTTTTAAAGGGTGTGTATGATGCCCTCCTTTATGTGTAATAAAGGGTGCATTGTAGTGCCAGTTTCTTGTAATTTGTGGCAGCCCTTTCAATTAGTGCATAGGCTTTATGAGTGTAGGAGTCCCACTACCTGAACAATTGTAGCACCATGTGAATGAGACCCTCCTTTATGTGATATACAGGCTGTGTCTCTTCTTCCTTGTAATTTTTGGCAGCACTTACACTGCACATGCAATTGAATCTACAGGAAAGAATGTTTCCTAGTAAAAAGGATTTTCTTTTTGTGGGGGTGGGGTTTTGGGCGTATATTCGTCAGTCTGTAAAAGTGGCGTGCAACTCGGACAACATGGTTCCCAGCAGCAACATTGGTGTCCAAGCTGCATCTAGACATGGTCCCCCTGCTGTTCCTGATCAATTTCAGAGGTGTTTCCATCACTTTCAGACCTTTGCCCACCTAGGCTGCAAAAAAGTGTCACACATGTGGTATCGCCGTATTTAGGAGAAGTTGGGCAATGTGTTTTGGGGTGTCTTTTTACATATACTCATGCTGGGTGAGAGAAATATCTCGGCAAAAGACAACTTTTCCCATTTTTTTATACAAAGTTGGCTTTGACCAAGATATTTATCTCACTCAGCATGGGTATATGTAAAATGACACCCCAAAACACATTGGCCAACTTCTCCTGAGTACGGCGATACCAGATGTGTGACACTTTTTTGCAGCCTAGATGCGCAAAGGGGCCCACATTCCTTTTATGAGGGCATTTTTAGACATTTGGATCCCAGACTTCTTCTCACGCTTTAGGGCCCCTAAAATGCCAGGGCAGTACAAATACCCCACATGTGACCCCATTTTGGAAAGAAGACACCCCAAGGTATTCAATGAGGGGCATGGCGAGTTCAGAGAATTTTTTTTTTTTTGGCACAAGTTAGCGGAAATTGATTTTATTTATTTTTTTCTCACAAAGTCTCCCTTTCCGCTAACTTGGGACAAAAATTTCAATCTTTCATGGACTCAATATGCCCCTCACGGAATACCTGGGGGTGTCTTCTTTCCGAAATGGGGTCACATGTGGGGTTTTTATACTGCCCTGGCATTCTAGGGGCCCTAAAGCGTCAGAAGAAGTCTGGAATATAAATGTCTAAAAATTTTTACGCATTTGGATTCCGTGAGGGGTAGGGTGACTTCATGTGAGATTTTATTTTTTGTTAGTGGAATATGAGACTTTGTAAGAAAAAAATAATAATTTCCGCTAACTTGGGCCAAAAAAATGTCTGAATGGAGCCTTACAGAGGGGTGATCAATGACAGGGGGGTGATCAATGACAGGGGGGTGATCAGGGAGTCTATATAGGGTGATCACCCCCCTGTCATTGATCACCCCCCTATAAGGTTCCATTCAGATGTCCTTATGTGTTTTGCGGATCCGATCCATGTATCCGTGGATCCGTAAAAATCATACGGACATCTGAATGCAGCCTCACAGGGGGGGTGATCAATGACAGGGGGGGTGATCAATGACAGGGGGGTGATCAGGGAGTCTATATGGGGTGATCACCCCCCCTGGAAGGCTCCAGGGAGACGCCTGTATGTGTTTTGCGGATCCGATCCATCTATCAGTGGATCCGTAAAAATCATGCGGACGTCTGAATGGAGCTTTACAGGGGGGTGATCAATGACGGGGGGTAATCAATGACAGGGGGGTGATCTGGGAGTCTATATGGGGTGATCACCACAGTCATTGATCACGCCCCTGTAAGGCTCCATTCAGACGTCCATATGCGTTTTGCGGATCCGATCCATCTATCAGTGGATCCGTAAAAATCATGCGGACATCTGAATGGAGCTTTACAGGGGGGTGATCAATGACAGGGGGGTAATCAATGACAGGGGGGTGATCAGGGAGTCTATATGGGTGATCACCACAGTCATTGATCACGCCCCTGTAAGGCTCCATTCAGACGTCCGTATGCGTTTTGCGGATCCGATCCATCTATCAGTGGATCCGTAAAAATCATGCGGACATCTGAATGGAGCTTTACAGGGGAGTAATCAATGACAGGGGGGTGATCAGGGAGTCTATATGGGGTGATCACCACAGTCATTGATCACACCCCTGTAAGGCTCCATTCAGACGTCCGTATGCGTTTTGCGGATCCGATCCATCTATCAGTGGATCCGTAAAAATCATGCGGACATCTGAATGGAGCTTTACAGGGGGGTAATCAATGACAGGGGGGTGATCAATGACAGGGGGGTAATCAATGACAGGGGGGTGATCAGGGAGTCTATATGGGGTGATCACCACAGTCATTGATCACACCCCTGTAAGGCTCCATTCAGACGTCCGTATGCGTTTTGCGGATCCGATCCATCTATCAGTGGATCCGTAAAAATCATGCGGACATCTGAATGGAGCTTTACAGGGGGGTAATCAATGACAGGGGGGTGATCAATGACAGGGGGGTGATCAGGGAGTCTATATGGGGTGATCAGGGGTGATCAAGGGTGAATAAGGGGTTAATAAGTGACAGGGGGGGGGTGTAGTGTAGTGGTGCTTGGTGCAACATATTACTGAGCTACCTGTGTCCTCTGGTGGTCGATCCAAACAAAGGGGACCACCAGAGGACCAGGTAGCAGGTATATTAGACGCTGTTATCAAAACAGCGTCTAATATACCTGTTAGGGGTTAAAAAAATCAGTTGCGGCAAGTGGTTAAAGGAGTTGCGTACATGGTGGGATGCTACCTCTCTCCAGAAATATTTGGATAAACAAATGATACCCAGAGGGTTAAGAATTAAAAAGACCTGCCTAACCCCTGAAGACTCCGGTACATGGCAAAACATATCGGGGGGCAGCGTGGAACTTATGTTTTAACAATCAGTATGGTCTCTAGTGATGGGAAATAGGAGACATTAGACACACTGAACTAAACACCGCTGGCTAGCGCGCAGCCAGTAAGGTAACAGTGTATGCCCAGAGGAAACTAGTGACAAAATCTAGAGACCAACTGGCGAACTTTTAAACAATGAGTCCTCAGTCACCTAATAATATAAATAAAGGTTAAGTTAATAGGTTAAGGTAGGTGCAGGATTAATAGGTGTAAGTTAGTCCAATGGACATTAGTATATTAAGTTATAAAAGAATTAAAAAGAAACCCACCACCATTTACTCCGATCCTTTTATTTCTCAATGGCAAAATATTATCTCTGAATGTTCATCAAAATTGATGGAATTAATCGTTCAGCAAAAACAAGTTGTTCTGTCGAACCTAAGAGAAGAAATTAAATCTACACAGGATCTTTTGTTACCCTATGTTGATACTTCAGGTTTTGTGGAGCTGGATAATAAGCTCAAAGATAGCTTGAACAAACTAGAAGATGACCTAATAAAGTTCAAACAAACCAAATACAACAGAGACTTAATGGACTACAGTTCTAACACAGTGTACTCTTGGGCAGAAGCCCGTACAGAAACTGCACGATCGATATTGAGAAAATCCAGAAGGAGGGCCAACTCCAGAGTTTCATTCAGCTCAACTGAACTTGATTCAACGGATTCTGCACCTGAGAGCAAAGATTTGTGTCCTGTCTCTGGAGATGCAATAGCGGGTTCCAGTGTGAACATGGAAGGTCCCCATAAGAAACCGGCAAAAAAAGGAGGGCCGGCAGGCGGCACAGGAGGAGCCCGCCGATATCCATCCCGCAACAAAAAGGAGTAGAGGACATTCAGGTCATAAATCTGTTGGCATCGACTATCACTGAAGATCAGGTTGGTGTATTATATAAGGGGTTGTCGTTTTCCCCCACACACCACTTTGATCTGTATGCTACTATTCTCGATGTCAACAGATTTTCCCACAGTCTCACACTCAAGAGACATTGTCATGATTCTGTGTCTGATTTAACTGCTAAAGTTGATAACAATGTTTCCTGTAATAACACTCTTTTTTTCGATTCTGTTTTGTCGCAGTCCAGCATGAGTTTTCAGGAACTGGTTCATGTAAATTTTCTGCAGGATTCTTGGACTAGGCAAGATAACCATAATAATATTCAAATATCTTCATTTAAAGTCTCTAACAGAGAATTTTATCCGGTGCAATAGTCCAAGATCTAGTGGAAAGGGATCTTTGTTCACTGCATGATTTGATTCCACCACTAGAGATGTGGAACATGGTATACAACATCGTAGGTATTGGAATCTATCATGCAATGAACAGAAGGCTCTTCAGAGCTTAAAAGATATGAAAAACATAGTTATTAAGGAGGCTGACAAGGGAGGGGCGGTTGTCATTTTGGATATCGGTGTATACAAATCTCAGGTATTGACTATGCTGAGTGATTCCGGTACTTATAGACTTTTACATGGCAACCCTCTCCTCCCTTTTCAGTCAAAAATGGTCAACATTCTAACTTTGGGGTTAGAAAAAGGTTTCCTCCCCAAAAAAGAATATGATTAAATTTTTGTACAACATCCAGTTGTGTCGATTTTCCATGCCCTCCTGAAAGTACACAAGGGGATTTTTCCTCCCCCTTTACGACCTATTGTGGCAGGAATCGGTTCTTTCTCTGAGCGACTTTCGGAGTGGATCGATTCGTTTTTGCAGCCTCTCATTCCGCACATACCAGGTTTTCTCCGGGACACTGGGTCTGTGCTGCAGGCATTTTCGGATTTCAAGTGGGGGGCCAGCTATGCCTAGATCACAGCAGATGTCACTGCTTTATACACCAGTATTTCACATGATTTAGCTTTGGTATCCCTTTGCTGGTTCTTTGACAGGTATAGCGACTATTCGGATGAACTTCAAGAATACATGGTTATAGTGGTGGAGTTCCTCCTCCAGCATAATTTTTTCATGTTTGATTCTGTTTTTTATTTACAGATTGCGGGGGTGTAGATGTGGGCAAAATTCTCTCCCTCCATAGCCAATATTTTTATGGTGTGGTGGGAGGGGCGTTTTCTCCTCATCGACACCCACCCTTATGGTGGTCTGGTGCAGTGGTATGGTCGCTACATCGATGACCTGCTGATAGTGTGGTCGGTGATGTGTGACCATACCACTGTTCCTTGATTACATTAATTCATGTTTGGAGTCTATCTCTTTTAGTCTCCAATATCACAGTTCACGCATATTTTTTTTTCAGATTTGTGCTTGGAGGTGGACTGCACCACTACATATAGAAAGGAATTGGCTGGCAACACGATTTTGCATGCTTCTTCGTGCCATCCACCACATACAATAAGTAATATCCCGAAGGGTGAATTAATTCGAGCCCGACGTAATTGTTCTGACACATATTTGTTCGCACAAGAAGCAAAGAACATTACAGATACATTGATTGGCAGGGCTTATTCACATAGACGTATTGCATCTTTTGTTACTGAAGTGTCAGCTATTAATAGGGACTCTCTGTTTTTTCCGAAAACAGGATTAGAGCCCCAGGTGGGTGCTCCATCTAAACATAGGCGCAGTTTCACCCCTTTTGTGACACAATATAGTTTGGAATACGATCGCATATATAAGATTATCAAGAAATATCTTCCATTGCTTTCACTGTGAACATACTGCAACAAAAAGGAATTTTAAATCTACCGCTAATAATGAGGAATATGCCATACAGTCATATTTGAACTGTAACACGAAATTTGCGGTATCTTTGATAACTTGCGAATTTTGTAAATTACAATATGTGGGTTGCACCACAAACGAAATCAAAACCAGAATATGAAAACATATTTCTGACGCGTCCCACATTTCAAAAATCGCAATGTGTCTGCTGTCAGTACACACTTTGCGGTTTTGCATGGTGGTGATACTTCCAATCTAGTGGCACAGGGGATTGAAAGGGTCTATCTTTCAACTAGAGGGGGTGATCATAGGAGAAAACTTTTAAATCGGGAGGCCTATTGGATTTTCCAGCTTGGTTCGAGACAACCTCTAGGTCTTAACAAAAGACACAATTTAATTCTACATTATTACGGGAGTTATTATTTGCCCAGGTATATCTTTATATATCTCTGTGCATGAGCATATACATATTTTTTTTTTTCTGCCATTGTTTTTAATATATGTGCATTGATTTTACACCTGTTTAGGGTGTTCATCAATATGCGATTTTACTTTATCCTATGAATATTATATTCAAGCTGGTCAGATGTGTTTGATTGCGCCATGTGTGCTATTTTCCATGATCATGTGACCGATTGATTGCATGGTCAGCTGTGTGAACAGGCCATAAGGTACGGTTTTCTCAGAAGTTGGATGTGTCATGAGGAAGGACTGCTATTTGTTTATGGTCTGAAACGCGTTACTGAACTTGTCCTGTATGTCGACGATTTTATACCGCAATAAAGCTACGATTTTTCATCATCCTCGAGCTGGATATTTCTACTTTTCCTGATAGTAACATAGTATATAAGGCCGAAAACGTATATTTCGCTCAATAGAAGTTCAGGGAAAGAGCATTAGAAGTGTAGGGAAAGGAAAGATAGGAACTATTACACAGTATTGAAGCAGAACAGGGTTCAGTAGGGGAGTTTACAGCCTGGGTAATAGGAACAATCCTATTACACCTTGCTACACTGTCTGCGGATCCAAATTGCCATTATACAGCTCTGTAATTCCAGCATTCTTGTTATTGGGGTGCAAGTGCTGTTTGATACAGCCATTAACAGGGTTTATTACAAGGAAATATTTCTACGTCTTATTTGCCCTTGTGCGGTGCAGTTATATGTTCTAAAGCATTTTTTGGCTAGTATTAGTGGGAAAAAAGGGCTTATTAGCTATTGTGTGGTAAAGTGAGAAAACTACAGCTCTTTTTGACGTGTATTAGTGGCAAAAAAAAAAAATATATTATTTGACGTTTAACCGTGCAGTTATATGTTCTAAAGCCCTTTTTGGTGTGTATTAGTGGCAAAAAATATATATTATTTGACAATCAGCTGGGCAGCTATATGTTCTAAAGCCCTTTTTGGCGTGTATTAGTGGCAAAAAAATATGTATTTGCTGTTTAGCGGTGCAGCTACTGTATATGTTCTAAAGCCCTTTTTGGTGTATATTAGTTGCTAAAAAAAAAAATATATTATTTGCCATTCAGAGGTGCAGTTATATGTTCTAAAGCCTTTTGTGGCAAGTGGGAAAAAAATAAGGGCCTATTTGCCGTTTAGCGGTTCAGTTATATGTTCTAAAGCCTTTTGTGGCAAGTGGAAAAAAAATAAGGGCCTATTTACCGTTTAGCGGTTTAGTTATATGTTCTAAAGCCCTTTTTGGCGTGTATTAGTGGCAAAAATATATATATTAGCAGTTCAGCGGTGCAGTTATATGTTCTAAAGCCCTTTTTGACATGTATTAGTGTCAAAAATATATATATTATTTGCCGTTCAGTGGTGCAGTTATATGTTCTAAAGCCCTTTTTGGCGTGTACAGTATTAGTGGCAAAAAATTATATATTATTTGCCATTCAGCGATGCAGTTATTTGTTCTAAAGCTATTTGTGGAGTGTATAAGTTGAGAAAAGTAAGGGCCTATTTGCCGTTCAGTGGTGCAGTTATATGTTCTAAAGCCCTTTTTCACGTGTATTAGTGGCACAAAAAAAGTATTCGTCATTATGTGGTGAAGTAAGAAAATTACAGACCTTTTTGGGGTGTATTAGTGGCAAAAAAATATATATTTGCCGTTCAGCAGTGCAGTTATATGTTCTAAAGCCCTTTTTCGCATGTATTAGTGGCACAAAAAAAGTTTTTGCCGTTAGGTGAAGTGAGAAAATTATAGTCCTTTTTGGCGTCTATTAGTGGCAAAAATATATATATTTGCCGTTCAGCGGTGCAGTTATATGTTCTAAAGCTCTTTTTTCCGTGTATTAGTGGCAAATAAATATATATTACTTGACGTTTAGTGGGGCTGTTATATGTTCTAAAGCCTTTTTTGGTGTGTATTAGTGGCAAAAAAATATATATCATTTGCTGTTCAGCGGTGCAGTTATATGTTATTCTAAAGTCCTTTTTGGCGTTTATTAGTGTCAAAAATATATATATTATTTGCCTTTCAGCGGTGCTTTTATGTAGTGATGGACGAACATCGGCTGGACGATTCGCAAACACGAAAGCGCGTTTCCGATCAAATGTTCGTAAACCGCGCGTTCACGGCGGGCCCCATTCACTTTAACCCTTTAAGGACACGGCCATATTTCACCTTAAGGACCAGGCCATTTTTTGCAAATCTGAGCAGTGTCACTTTATGTGGTGATAACTTTAAAACGCTTTTACTTATCCAGGCCATTCTGAGAATGTTTTTTTGTTACATATTGTACTTCATAACAGTGGTAAAATGGAGTAAAAAAAAATCTTTTTTATTTATAAAAAAATACCAAATTTACCAAACTTTTGGAAAAATGTGCAAATTTCCAAGTTTCAATTTCTCTACTTCTATAATACATAGTAATACCTCCAAAAATAGTTATTAGTTTACATTCCCCATATGTCTACTTCATGTTTGGATCATTTTGTGAATGCCATTTTATTTTTTGGGGACGTTACAAGGCTTAGAAGTTTAGATGTAAATATTGAAAATTTTCAGAAATTTTCAAAAACCCACTTTTTAGGGACCAGTTCAGGTCTGAAGTCACTTTGTGAGGCTTACATAATAGAAACCACCCAAAAATGACCCCATTCTAGAAACTGCACCCCTCAAGGTATTCAAAACTGATTTTACAAACATCATTAACCCTGTTCACCAAGAGTTGATGGCAAATGGAGATGAAATTTCAGAATTTCTATTTTTTGCCAAATTTTCCATTTTAATCCATTTTTTCCAGTAACAAAGCAAGGGTTAACAGCCAAGCAAAACTCTATATTTATGGCCCTGACTCTGCGGTTTACATAAACACCCGATATGTGGTCGTACACCACTGTACGGCCCACCGTCAGGGCGTAGAGGGAAAGAAGCGCCGTGTGGTTTTTGGAAGGCAGATTTCGCTGGACTGGTTTATTTACACCATGTCCCATTTGAAATCCCCTGATGCACCCCTAGAGTAGAAACTCCAAAAAATGACCCCATTTTGGAAACTACGGGATAAGGTGGCAGTTTTTTTGCTACTATTTTAGGGTACATATGATTTTTGGTTTCTCTATATTACACTTTTTGTGAAGCAAAGTAACAAAAAATAGAAATTCAGAAATTTCATCTCCATTTGCCATTGACTCTTGTGGAACACTTAAAGGGTTAACAAAGTTTGTCAGTTTTCAATCAGTTTTGAATACCTTGAGGGGTGTAGTTTCTTAAATGGGGTAACTTTTTGGAGTTTATACTCTACGGGTGTATTAGGGGGGCTTCAAATGGGACATGGTGTTAAAAAACAAGTCCAGCAAAAACTGTCTTCCAGAAGCCATATGGCGTTCCTTTCCTTCTGCGCCCTGCCGTGTGGCCATAAAGCAGTTTACAACCACATATAGGGTGTTTCTGTAAACTAAAGAATCAGGGCAATAAATATTGAGTTTTGTTTGGCTGTTAACCCTTGCTTTGTTACGGGAAAAAATTGATTAAAATGGAAAATTTGCCAAAAAATACCTGTTTTGGCATCGTTTTTATTTTTTATTATTTACAACTTTCATCTGACAGATTAGATCATGTGCTATTTTTATAGAGCAGGTTGTTACGGACACAGACATACCTAATATGTATACTTTAAGTTTTACACAATAATATCATTTTTGAAACCAAAAAAAGATTTTAGTGTCTTCATAGTCTGAGAGCCATATTTTTTTTTATTTTTTGGGCGATTGTCTTAGTTAGGGTCTCATTATTTGCAGGATGAGATGACTGTTTTAATGGTATGATTTTGGGGTGTGTATACCTTTTTGATCGCTTGCTATTAAACTTTTTGTGATGTAAGGTGACAAAATCATAACTTTTTTGACATTTTTATTTTTATTTTTACGTTGTTCACCTGAGGGGTTAGATCATGTGATATTTTTATAGAGCAGGTTCTAAAGGACACGGCAATACCTAATATGTTTACTTTTTTAAATGTATTTAAGTTTTACGCAATAATATAATTTTTGAAACAAAAAAAAATCATGTCACATCCCCTCATGTAAAAACAGGTACTTCACCACATGGGCTCATAGTACATATGATGAATCTAAATCAAGGGGGGTTGCCATAGCTATACATAAAAATGTACCCTGCACTGTGCTGGATACCCGCCAAGACGATCAAGGTCGTTACTTGTTCCTGAAAGTTAATATTGCCTCTAGAGTATTGATTATTGCTAATATATATTGTCCCAACACAGGTCAGAGTGGCTTCGCGAATTTGGCCTTTGCCGCATTGGAGGACTTTGCGGATGGTGTAAAGATTATCCTAGGTGGTGACATTAACCTCCCTCTTGAGGCTAAATTGGATACGTCCTTAGGTGAGTCCTCTACTTCTCCTGGGGCAGCCCGTGGTTTCCAGAGACACTTACATGCACTGCGTTTAGTTGATGTGTGGAGAATACTGCACTCGTCAGGGAAGGACTTCACATTTTTTTCTATGACACATAACTCATATCACCGCCTGGACTACGTGTTCATTTCACATGAGCTATTAGATCTACATCCGACTGCGGCGATAGAACCTATCCTCTTCTCTGACCATTCAATGACCTGGGTAGCTTTAGACCTAGGGGATCCCACTCGTTCAAGGAGCTCTTGGAAATTGAATGATAACGTATTGAAAGACAGTGTGTGTGTGGCTGACATTAAGAAGGTAATTGAAGAATTTGTGGAGGTTCACAAGGAGGACTCCTCCAGATCCACTATTAAATGGGAGGCGCTTAAGTGTGTGATCAGGGGTCATCTGATTTCCCACGCGTCTAGACTCAAGAAAATGAGGGCCGCTAAGATTATTGATCTTTTGAGGAAGGTAGCGGATGTGGAGAAGTCCCATAAGAGCAGTCTGGATCTTGAAGTGTTTCAGGAGCTCTGCGACACTAGAAGTGCATTGCGGAAGCTCATTGACCAGAAATATTTAGGAGCCAGGGACAAATTGAAGAGTTTGTTCTACGGCTTAGGTGATAAGAGTGGTAGACTCCTGGTAGACCACGCACGGCTTCCGGGTATATTCCCTCTCTCAACTGTAGAGTAGGGGGGAAGGTCCATGCTACGGAGGACATTCTGAGGGAGTTCCGGGCCTATTATGAGGAGCTTTATAGCTTAAAAGGGAAATATGCTGATTTAGCCTCTGAACTTAAAGCCCAAAAAATAAGACAGTACCTGAATGAGCTAAAGGGACCTAAACTCTCATCTATAGATAGTTTGGACTTAGAGAGAGAGGTGACTGACCAGGAGATAAAGGGGGTGGTGAAGTCATTGGAGGTAGGCAAGTGCCCAGGCCCCGACGGGTTCACACCTCGTTTTTATAAAAAGTTTTTGACAGAGATATTAGGGCCTCTGAAGGATATGTGCAATTCTCTAGATCATGGGGATATGTTTCCGGCGCAGGCAGTTACGGCACACATATGTGTCATCCCTAAGCCGGGGAGGGACCCCCTGGCCTTTTGTAATTACCGGCCAATTTCTTTAATCAACGTAGATGTGAAAATCTACGCGAAAATACTGGCAAATAGGCTAAGGGGGCATATTCCTTCCCTGGTTTCGGCAGATCAAGTGGGGTTTGTGCCCGGCAGGGAAGCTAGAGACAATACCATCAGATCTTTGGCTCATATTGCAAAGGCTAGAGCTGACGGATCGCCTTTGTGCCTTCTCTCAGTCGACGCGGAGAAAGCATTTGACCGCGTCGACTGGGATTTCCTCAGGGAGACCTTGTTGGCGTTTGGGCTGGACCATAATATGTTGCTCAGAATAATGGCGCTTTACAATAAACCACGAGCTCAGGTGAGAGTAAATGGCGCATTGTCTTCCTCTTTTGAGATACACAATGGGACTCGCCAGGGGTGTCCGCTATCGCCATTACTATATATTCTGGTCATGGAGTTTCTGGCAAGGGCACTGAGAGCTAATGCTTCAATTAGAGGTCTGTATTTTGGTACATTAGAATCTAAAATCGCAATATATGCAGACGACTTACTGATATACTGTACAGATCCAGTTGTTAGCTTACCAAATATTACTAAAGAATTCTCTATATTTGGAGACTTGAGTAATTTTAAGCTGAACTTCCACAAATCTGAGATATTGAATGTCACGGTTCCACACACCACAATGTATGCTTTGAAACAAGCCTTTCCATTTCAATGGAAGACAGATCACGTTTCATACCTGGGGGTGTCCATTCCTACCCGTTTAGAGGATTTATATCAGCTAAATTTCTCTACGTTAATAGAGGAGATTAGGAAGGATCTGGCGGTCTGGAAGGGATTGCCCCTGTCGTGGTTTGGCAGAATACACGCGTTAAAAATGAATGTACTTCCTAGGATTCTTTATGTTCTCAGGACTATTCCCATCCCGCTGCCGGGTGTGTTCTTCAGGACCATAAGATCCTTGTTTATAAACTTTATTTGGGCCGGATCTACTCCTAGGTTGGGGATCAAGTTCCTCTTTAGGACTAAGGATAGGGGCGGAGTTGGGGTCCCTGATATTAAATTATACCATAGAGCGGCAGTTCTGGCATACATATTAGACTGGTTTCACAACAGCTCCAGCAAAAGATGGGTTGGATTTGAGAGGAGCGAGATGGAAGTCCCCCCTCAGAATCTTTTGTGGATACCAAAAAGTTTGCGTGGCAAGGTAATCCCGACCATTACAGCTGGGGTACTACAGGTGTGGGACAGGTGTGCGGCTGCACTCGGTCGCTCATCCTTCCCGAGCCCTATGACATCAATATTTGATAATCCAGCTTTTCCGCTGTGTAAGGGTAGGAGAGAAATACTGGGTTATCGAAGAGAGGATGGACTTAGGGTACGACAATTGATCTCGGGAACCTCTATCCGTACTTTAGATGACTTGCCGGGGTGTAGGAATAGAGGGGCGTGGATTTTATATAGAGGACTGAGAAATTACATACTATCCTTAGGTCCGACGGAAGCCCTGTCTAGGGATCTGACCCCCTTTGAAGCAGTGTGTTCACAGTCATCTCCTCCTGCGCATTTGGTGTCTCTGGCGTACGGGCTGCTACAGGAGAATGCTGGACCGGCCTCTTCCTTGCCTTATGTTCGGGCTTGGGAGAAGGAACTGGGAAAAGTGTTCTCTAAGGAACAATGGGAGAAATCATTTGTACTATCTCACAAGTCCTCCATATGCTGTGGGGTGCAAGAAAATAATTTTAAAATACTTTCTAGATGGTATAGGACCCCTGCTATTTTGCATTCCTTTTTCCCGGAGTGCTCTGACCTGTGTTGGAGATGTTCGGAGGAGGTGGGTACAATGTCCCATATCTGGTGGCGGTGTAAGAAAATTGTTCCCTTTTGGTCGGCCCTGAATGAGTTGTACAACAGTGTGGTGGGTATGACATCTGTTTGGACCCCGGAGGATGCTTTGTTATCAATGTTTGCCGGTCCCACTCTGGTAGGCAAAAGAGGCCTCCTGAGATTTTTCATGCAGGCGGCTCGTTTGGTGTTGCCTAGACATTGGAAGTCACAGGACGCTCCGAAGATGTCAGAATGGCTAGAGACGTTTGAGAACTTACGTAGAATGGAGGAATTGATAGCAGAAGATGCGGGACTAGACCAGGAATACTTGAAAGTGTGGATGCCATGGATTCTGTTTAAAGGGTCTCAGGGATTTTCTGAATGAGAAACAGTGTTTCTCCGGCTGTATAAGAATGTAGATGCTTGCTTTTATGGAAGATACCTAGTAGTTTGTCTTTTTCCTTTTGTGTCTATCTGTGATGTCTGTGTTTGTCTCCCCCGTTTGTCTCGTTTCATGTTTATGCATAGGCTTTTGGAAACACTCTTTGTTGTGAATCCTACAGATGTAAGGTCTAATTGCTTAAGTTCTGTAACCTACTGATGTCATTTTAAATATGATGTGTTTCTCGCAGTGTACTGATTCATGTTGTTACATTTTTATGCCTAAATAAAATAATTGAACAACAAAAAAAATCATGTTAGTGTCTCCATAGTCTGAGAGACATAGTTTTTTTTTATTTTTCGTGCCATTGTCTAATTTTTTGCAGGATGAGGCGACGGTTTGAATGGTACTATTTTGACGTACATAAGATTTTTTAATCAATTTTATTAACTTTTTTGGGAAGTAAGGTGGGCAAAATTTCAATTTCATCATAGTTTTTATTTTTATTTTTTTATGGCGTTCACCATGCAGGGAATGTAACATGACCGTTTTATAGATTAGGTTGTTACAGACACGGTGATATATAACATGTGTAGGGAATTAAATGTTTTACATTTTTAATCAGGGATAAATGTGTTTTTTTTTTATATTTTACTTTTTTTTCACTTTTTTCACATTTTTTTTTTACCCAGACCCACTTGGTTCTTGAAGATCCAGTGGGTCTGATGTCTGTATAATACAGTACAGTACACTATATAGTGTACTGTACAGTATTTAACTTACACTTTGTCTGAACAGATCTCTGCCTTTAGCACAGATCTGTCCAGTACCATGGACAGCAGGAGTCCTTGAGGGGTTAATGGCACAACATGGACAGTGATATACCAGAGGTGGATCATTGGCAAAATCTCCCAAAAAAATATGTATTTTTATCAGGGAAGAAAAGGGGGTTAGTCAGCACATCCCAATGAGCAGGTGCACGCTGCCATGGCTAAAAACATAGAGCATTAAAGACAATGCAACAGCACTCTGCAAACTAGATAAAGTACATCGGCTTGGCATGCATGTTGGCACCTGCATCCCTTGGAAGCAATGGAGGCCATTATGACACCAAAAATGGTAAAAGGCAGAGTGGACCTAGCATGCATGTGGAACCAACACTTCCTAAACATTATGGCGGCAATTATGGCGCATAACACGTTCGGCAGACGGGCTCAAATGTTTTCGTACAAAATGCATTTGCCAAGCATCTCACTTTATAAATAAGCGTATCGTCACTGTCCATGTTGTGGAACTATTTGTCTTTTTTGCTCTATATTTTTATCAGGGGCCATTTTTATGCATCTTAAAAGGAAACTCTCAAAAATATGCCCTGCTGGAGCCTATAAAAAAATTATTTTAGGCCACGGGACAGGAGTATGGGCCCCAAAAATTAGGCATTCAACTCACAGAAAAAAACTTGTGATTATGTGACTGGTGGTATATTAGGCGATCACTGGCTAAAAATGTTACTGTCGGCCAGTACAGGCCCCAAAAATTAGGCATTCACCTGGCAGAAAAGAATTTATAATGATGTGGCTGGATGTACATTAGGCGGTCACTGGATAAAAATAAAACTGTCCGCCAGTACAGGCCCCAAAAATTAGGCATTCACCTGACAGAAAAGAATTTGTGATGATGTGGCTAGAGGTACATTCGGTGTTCACTGGATTAAAATAGAAATGCAGGCCACTGGATTATAGGCCCCCAAAATTAGGCATTCATCTGACACAAAAGAACTTGTGATTGTATAGCTGGAGGTACATAAAGCGGTCACGGGATAAAAATAGAACTGTAGGCTACTGGAGTACAGGCCTCAAAAATTTGGCATTCACCTGACACAAAAGAATTGTAATTATGTGGCTGTAGGGACAATAGGCGGTCACTGGACAAAATTTTTACAGTAGGCCACTGGAGTAGAGGCCCCAAAAATTAAGCATTCACCTGAAACAAAAGAACTTGTGATTGTGTGACTGGAGGTACATTAGGCGGTCACTGGATCAAATTTTTACTGTAGGTTACCGGAGTAAAAGCCCCAAAAATTTAGCATTCACCAGACAGAAAAGAACTTTGGCTGATGTGGCTGGAGGTACATTAGGCGGTCACTGGATAAAAATTTTCTTTAGGCCACTGAAGTACTGGCCTCAAAAAATGTGGCATTCACCTGACACAAAAGAACTTGTGATTCTGTGGCTGGAGGTACATTAGGCGGTTACTGGATAAAAATATTACTGTAGGCCACTAGAGTAGAGGGCTTAAAAATTAGGCATTCACCTGAAACAAAAGAAATTGTGATTCTGTGGCTTGAGGTACATTAGGCGGTCACTTTATAAAACTGTTACTGTAGGCCACTTGAGTACAGGCCCCAAAAATTTGGCATTCACCGGATAGAAAAGAACTTTGACTGATGTGGCTGGAAATACATTAGGCGTTCACTGGATAAAAATAAAACTGTATGCAACTGCAGTACAGGCCCCAAAGATTTGGCATTCATCGGACAGAAAAGAACTTTGGCTGATGTGGCTGGAGGTAAATTAGGCGGTCACTGTATAAAATTTTTACTTTAGGCCACTGGAGTACATGCCCCCAAAAATTTGGCATTAACCTGACACAAAAGAACTTGTGATTCTGTGGCTGGAGGTACATTAGGCGGTAACTGGATAAAACTGTTACTGTAGGCCACTGGAGTATAGGCCCCAAAAATTAGGCATTCACCTGACACAAAAGAACTTGTGATTTTGTGGCTAGAGGTACATTAGGCGGTCACTGGATAAAAATTTTACTGTAGGCCACTGGAGTACAGGCCAAAATTTAGGCATTCTCCTGACTCAAAAGAACTTGTGATCCTGTGACTTGAGGCACATTAGGGCAGTCACTGGATAAAAATAGAACTCTATGCCACTGAAGTACAGGCCCCAAAAATTAGGCATTCACCTGAGACAAAAGAACTTGTGATTCTGTGGCTGGAGGTACATTAGGCGGTCACTGGATAAAAATAGAACTGTAGGCCACTAGAGTATAGGCCCCAAATATTAGACATTCACCTGACACAAAAAAACTTGTGATTTTGTGGCTGGAGGTACATTAGGCGGTCACAGGATAAAAATATTACTGTAGTCCACTGGAGTAGAGGCCTTAAAAATTAGGCATTCACCTGGCACAAAAGAACTTGTGATTCTGTGGCTGGAGGTACATTAGGCGTTCACTGGATAAAATATTACTGTAGGCCACTGGAGTACAGGCCCCAAAAATTATGCATTCACCTGACCTAAAAGAACTTGTGATTATGTGCCTTGAGGTACATTTGGTGGTCACTGGATAATATTTTTACTGTAAGGTGCTGAAGTACAGGCGATATCTGCAGTTAAGGCGAGGTAGTCTGCTGAGAGTGGACCCCGAAGCGCTGTGACGATGCGTAGGACTTAAAAAGCTCCGCATGTCCTCCATCAACAACACGTCTGTAAAGCGTCCTGTCTTTGCCGGCGTGGTCGTGGGAGGAGGAGGATTACTTTCACCTCTTCCCCTGTTAGATTCCCGTTGTGCTGTGACATCACCCTTATACGCTGTGTAAAGCATACTTTTTAATTTATTTTGGAACTGCTGCATCCTTTCCGACTTGCGGTAATTCGGTAACATTTCAGGCACTTTCTGCTTAAACCGGGGGTCTAGTAGCGTGGACACCCAGTACAGGTCATTCTCCTTCTTTTTTTTTATACGAGGGTCCCTCAACAGGCACGACAGCATGAAAGACCACATTTGCACATGGATGCCGAGCTACTCATGTCCCGTTCCTCGTCCTCAGTGATCTCACTGAAGGTATGTTCTTCCCCAATGCCACGTACAACACCACGAGTACCAGATAGGTGACAATGAGCACCCTGGGATGCCTGTTGTGGTTGGTCTTCCTCCTCCTCCTCAAAGCCACATTCCTCCTCTGACTCCTCTTCCTCACAATCCTCTTCCAGCGTTGCCGCAGGTCCAGCAAGCGATGCTGATAAGGCTGTTTCTGGTGGTGATGGTGACCACAACTCTTCCTCTTCACGCTCATCTACGGCCTGATCCAGCACTCTTCGCAGGGCACGCTCCAGGAAGAAAACAAATGGGATGATGTCGCTGATGGTGCCTTCGGTGCGACTGACTAGGTTTGTCACCTCCTCAAAAGGACGCATGAGCCTACAGGCATTGCGCATGAGCGTCCAGTAACATGGCAAATAAATTCCCAGCTCCGCAGAGGCTGTCCTAGCACCCCGGTCATACAAATACTTGTTGACGGCTTTTTCTTGTTGGAGCAGGCAGTCAAACATTAGGAGTGTTGAATTCCAACATGTCGGGCTTTCGCAAATCAAGCGCCTCACTGGCATGTTGTTTTGCCGCTGAATATCGGAAAAGTGCGCCATGGCCGTGTAGGAACGCCTGAAATGGCCACACACCTTCCTGGCATGCTTCAGGACGTCCTGTAAGCATGGGTACTTATGCACAAAGCGTTGTACGATCAGATTACACACATGTGCCATGCACGGCACATGTGTCAACTTGCCCAAATTCAATGCCGCCAACAAATTGCTTCTGTTGTCACACACCACTTTTCCGATCTCCAGTTGGTGCGGAGTCAGCCACTGATCCACCTGTGCGTTCAGGGCGGACAGGAGTGCTGGTTCGGTGTGACTCTCTGCTTTCAGGCAAGTCAACCCCAAGACGGCATGACACTGCCGTATCCGGGATGTGGAATAGCCCCTGGGGAGCTGGGGGAGTGCCGCTGATGTGGAGCAAGACGCAGCAGCAGAAGAGGACTCAGCCGAGGAGGTTATGGAAGAGGATGGAGTAGGAGGAGTAGAGGAGGTGGCAGCAGGCCTGCCTGCAAGTCATGGCGGTGTCACCAACTCCTCTGCAGAGCCACGCATTCAATGCTTGGCAGCCATCAGCAGGTTTACCCAATGCGCAGTGTAGGTGATATACCTGCCCTGACCGTGCTTTGCAGACCAGGTATCAGTGGTCAGATGGACCCTTGCCCCAACACTGTGTGCCAGACATGCCATTACTTCCTTTTGCACAATCGAGTACAGGTTGTGGATTGCCTTTTGTGCAAAGAAATTTCGGCCGGGTACCTTCCACTGCGGTGTCCCAATAGCTACAAATTTTTTGAACGCCTCAGACTCCACCAGCTTGTATGGTAAAAGCTGGCGGGCTAAGAGTTCAGACAAACCAGCTGTCAGACACCGGTCAAGGGGGTGACTTTGTGACATTGGCTTCTTACGCTCAAACATGTCCTTGACAGACACCTGACTGTGGGCAGATGAGCAGGAACTGCTCAAGGCGAGAGACGGATGGTTGAGAGGGGGCAAGGAGGACAGCAGTGGTTAACGTGGCTGAAGATGCTGGACCAGGAGGAGGATGGCTGCTTTGAGTTTGTGTGCTGCTTGTACTCATGTGTTGATCCCATAGGCGTTTGTGATGTGCGATCATGTGCCTTTGCAAAGCAGTTGTACCTAGGTGGGTGTTGGACTTCCACGACTCAGTTTCTTTTGGCACAGGTTGCAAATAGCATCGCTGTTGTCAGAGAAAGACACAAAAAAAAATGCCACACTGCTGAGCTCTGCAATGACGGCATTCTGGTGGTGGTAACAGCATGCGTTGATTGGCGTGCTGTCTGGCTGACCCCGGGTGCCGATGCATGCTGTCTGACTGTGCCACTAGCTCCTTGCGACGACCTCCCCCTGCTTCCAACTCGTCTCCTCCTCCTCTCTGTCTCCCTATCTGAACTTTCCCCCTGTTCTTCTTCTCTTTGAGCGGGCACCCACGTGACATCCACGGACACATTGTCATAATCAACCGCTTCACTTGTATCTGACAACTCAGCAAAGGAAGCAGCAGCGGGTACAACATCATCATCATCACACCGTACGTCCATGTGTGTAATGCTGCCTGACTGAGACATATCCCTGTTATCTACATCCTCTGGCAATAATGGTTGTGCATCACTCATTTCTTCCAACTGATGTGTAAATAACTCCTCTGACAGATCAAGTGAAGTGGCTGTGGTGCTAGTGTTGTGGTGGCGGCAGGCGGGCGAGTGGTAACTTGAGAGGTGCTCGAAGCTGAGCTGGAGGAGGATGGTGTGTCAAGGATCCGAGTGGAACCTGTATAAGATTGGGTGTCCTGTGTTAGCCAGTCAACTATGTCCTCAGAACTTTTCGAGTTCAGGGTACATGGCCTCTGAACACTGGGCATTATTCTAGGGCCAAAGGGAATAACAGCACCACGACCACAACGGCCCCTGCGGGGTGGCCTGCCTCTGCCTGTCTTTTTTTTTTGATTCGTTAAGTTGTACTATGCGTGCAAGCTACTGTGACACCATATATGAGTTGCGCTGGTGACACTATGCACTTGCAGCTGGGCCTTAAACACACAAACACGTGTGTGCAACTGACTGCTATTTATTCACAGTCAAAATTGTTATTTTTATTTAAATGGAATCGAATGTGACACCAGATATGAATGACGCTGAAGTGACACTATGGACTTGCAGCTGGGCCTTAAATACACAAACACGTGTGTGTGCAACTGACTGCTATTTATTCACAGTCAAAATTGTTGTTTTTCTTTAAATGGAATCGAATGTGACACCAGATATGAGTTGTGCTGAAGTAACACTATGGACTTGCAGCTGGGCCTTAAACACACAAACACGTGTGTGAAACTGACTGCTATTTATTCACAGTCAAAATTGTTGTTTTTCTTTAAATGGAGTCGAATGTGACACCAGATATGAGTTGCGCTGAAGTGACACTATGCGCTTGCAGCTGGGCCTTAAACACACAAACACGTGTGTGCAACTGACTGCTATTTATTCACAGTCAAAATTGTTGTTTTTATTTAACCGCCTCCGGAGCGCCTAACGCAGGATCGCGTTCCGGAGGCGTCAGCTCTGCGCACAGTCACGCATATACGCATCATCTCGCGACACGCGAGATTTCCTGTGAACGCGCGTACACAGGCGCGCGCGTTCACAGGATCGGAAGATAAGCGAGTGGTTTTCCAGCCTGCCAGCGGCGATCGTTCGCTGGCAGGCTGGAGATGCGATTTTATTAACCCCTAACAGGTATATTAGACGCTGTTTTGATAACAGCGTCTAATATACCTGCTACCTGGTCCTCTGGTGGTCCCCTTTGCTTGGATCGACCACCAGAGGACACAGGCAGCTCAGTAATAAGTAGCACCAAACACCACTACACTACACCCCCCTGTCACTTATTAACCCCTTATTAACCCCTGATCACCCCATATAGACTCCCTGATCACCCCCTGTCATTGCTCACCCCCCTGTAAGGCTCCATTCAGACGTCCGTATGTTTTTTACGGATCCACGGATACATGGATCGGATCTGCAAAACACATACGGACATCTAAATGGAGCCTTACAGGGGGGTAATCAATAACAGGGGGGTGATCACCCCATATAGACTCCCTGATCACCCCCCTGTCATTGATCACCCCCCTGTAAGGCTCCATTCAGACATTTTTTTGACCCAAGTTAGCGGAAATAGTTTTTTTTTTTTCTTCTTACAAAGTCTCATATTCCACTAACTTGTGTCAAAAAATAAAATCTCACATGAACTCACCATACTCCTCACGGAATCCAAATGCGTAAATTTTTTAGACATTTATATTCCAGACTTCTTCTCACGCTTTAGGGCCCCTAAATTGCCAGGGCAGTATAAATACCCCACATGTGACTCCATTTCGGAAAGAAGACACCCCAAGGTATTCCGTGAGGGGCTTATTGAGTCCATGAAAGATTGAAATTTTTGTCCCAAGTTAGCGGAAACGGAGACTTTGTGAGAAAAAAAAAAAAATCTATTTCCGCTAACTTGTGCCAAAAAAAAAAACATTCTATAAACTCGCCATTCCCCTCATTGACTACCTTGGGGTGTCTTCTTTCAAAAATGGGGTCACATGTGGGGTATTTATACTGCCCTGGCATTTTAGGGGCCCTAAAGCGTGAGAAGAAGTCTGGGATCCAAATGTCTAAAAATGCCCTCCTAAATGGAATTTGGGCCCCTTTGCGCATCTAGGCTGCAAAAAAGTGTCACACATCTGGTATCGTTGTATTCAGGAGAAATTGGGCAATGTGTTTTGGGGTGTCATTTTACATATACCCATGCTGGGTGAGATAAATATCTTGGTCAAATACCAACTTTCTATAAAAAAAATTGGAAAAGTTGTCTTTTGCCGAGAAATTTCTCTCACCCAGGATGGGAATATGTAAAATGACACCTTAATACACATTGCCCAACTTCTCCTGAGTACGGCGATACCACATGTGTGACACTTTTTTGCAGCCTAGGTGGGCAAAGGGGCCCACATTCCAAAGAGCACATTTAGGATTTCACAGGTAATTTTTTACACATTTTGATTTCAAAATACTTCCCACACATTAGGGCCCCTAAATTGCCAGGGCAGTATAACTACCCAACAAGTGACCCCATTTTGGAAAGAAGACACCCCAAGGTATTCCGTGAGGGGCATGGCGAGTTCCTAGAATTTTTTATTTTTTGTCACAAGTTAGCGGAAAATGATGATTTTTATTTTATTTTTTTCTTACAAAGTCTTATATTCCACTAACTTGTGACAAAAAATAAAAACTTCCATGAACTCACTATGCCCATCACGAAATACTTTGCGGTGTCTTCTTTCCAAAATGGTGTCACTTGTGGGGTAGGTCTACTGCCCTGGCATTTTAGGGGACCTAATTTGTGGTAAGTATTTTGAAATCAAAATGTGTAAAAAAAGACCTGTGAAATCCTAAAGGTGCTCTTTGGAATGTGGGCCCCTTTGCCCACCTAGGCTGCAAAAAAGTGTCACATATGTGGTATCGCCGTACTCAGGAGAAGTTGGGCAATGTGTTTTGGGGTGTCACCCAGCATGGGTATATGTAAAATGACACCCCAAAAAACATTGCCCAACTTCTCCTGAGTACGGCGATACCACATGTGTGACACTTTTTTGCAGCCTAGGTGGGCAAAGGGGCCCACATTCCAAAGAGCACCTTTAGGATTTCACAGGTCATTTTTTCACATTTTGATTTCAAAATACTTCCCACACATTAGGGCCCCTAAATTTCCAGGGCAGTATAACTACCCCACAAGTGACCACATTTTGGAAAGAAGACACCCCAAGGTAGTCTGTGAGGGGCATGGCGAGTTCCTAGATTTTTTTATTTTTTGTCACAAGTTAGTGGAATATGAGACTTTGTAAGGAAAAAAAAAATCATAATTTTCCGCTAACTTGTGACAAAAAATAAAAAGTTCTATAAACTCACTATGCCCATCAGCGAATACCTTAGGGTGTCTACTTTCCGAAATGGGGTCATTTGTGGGGTGTTTGTACTTTCTAGGCATTGTAGAACCTCAGGAAACATGACAGGTGCTCAGAAAGTCAGAGCTGCTTCAAAAAGCGGAAATTCACATTTTTGTACCATAGTTTGTAAACGCTATAACTTTTACCCAAACCATTTTTTTTTTTTACCCAAACATTTTTTTTTTATCAAAGACATGTAGAACAATAAATTTAGAGAAAAATTTATATATGGATGTCGTTTTTTTGCAAAAAAATTTACAACTGAAAGTGAAAAATGTCATTTTTTTTCAAAAAAATCGTTAAATTTTGATTAATAACAAAAAAAGTAAAAATGTCAGCAGCAATAAAATACCACCAAATGAAAGCTCTATTAGTGAGAAGAAAAGGAGGTAAAATTCATTTGGGTGGTAAGTTGCATGACCGAGCAATATACGGTGAAAGTAGTGTAGGTCAGAAGTGTAAAAAGTGGCCTGGTCATTAAGGGTGTTTAAGCTAGGGGGGCTGAGGTGGTTAAATGGAATCGAATGTGACACCAGATATTAGTTGCGCTGAAGTGACACTATGCGCTTGCAGCTGGGCCTTAAACACACAAACACGTGCAGGCAACTGACTGCTATTTATTCACAGTCAAAATTGTTGTTTTTATTTAAAATGAATCGAATGTGACACCAGATATGAATGGCGCTGAAGTGACACTATGGACTTGCAGCTGGGCCTTAAACACACAAACACGTGCAGGCAACTGACTGCTATTTATTCACAGTCAAAATTGTTGTTTTTATTTAAATGGAATCGAATGTGACACCAGATATGAATGGCGCTGAAGTGACACTATGGACTTGCAGCTGGGCCTTAAACACACAAACACGTGTGTGCAACTGACTGCTATTTATTCACAGTCAAAATTGTTGTTTTTCTTTAAATGGAATCGAATGTGACACCAGATATGAATGGCGCTGAAGTGACACTATGCGCTTGCAGCTGGGCCTTAAACACACAAACACGTGTGTGCAACTGACTGCTATTTATTCACAGTCAAAATTGTTGTTTTTATTTAAATGGAGTAGAATGTGACACCAGATATGAATGGCGCTGAAGTGACACTATGCGCTTGCAGCTGGGCCTTAAACACACAAACACGTGTGTGCAACTGACTGCTATTTATTCACAGTCAAAATTGTTGTTTTTCTTTAAATGGAATCGAATGTGACACCAGATATGAGTTGCGCTGAAGTGACACTACCGGTACGTAATGTGTTGTTCCGATCACTGCCGCCCGGCCGGCGGTGATCGGAACAAGGTGCCTGCTCAAACCATTGAGCAGGCACCTAGGCTAAATGCGCGGGGTGGGGGTGGTCCCGTGACCCCCCCATGTCGGCGATCTCAGCAAACCGCAGGTCAATTCAGACCAACGGTTTGCTGCTTTTTTTTGCAGTTTCTGATCCCCGCGGTTCCTGACCGCGGGGATCAGAAACTTTAGTATTCCTAAAATATATATTTATCTCCCCCCCCTGCACCCCTGAATGATTTTATCCCAGTGGGAGGTGCAGGGGGGGGGGGTTGCGGGCGGTTTGGGCGGTGCGGGAGGCGGGCGGTGCGGTAGGCGGGATCGCGATCCCCCGCCTGCCTCCTCTTGAATAATCGTTGGTGGCCAGTGGTTATTCCAGAGTGTCAGCACATTGCTGACACTCTGGTATAAACGGCTGACATCTGTGATGTGATGTCAGCAGTTTAACCCTTTCCATACCGCGGTCCGTAAGGACCGCTGTATGGTAAAATGTCAACAGCTCAGGGAGCTCCCTCCCTCTCCCATCGGGGGGCTGCTGTGCCTTTGCAGCCCCCCGATGGGAGAGGGAGAGAGCCCCCAGACAGCCCCCCTCCTTACCCTTCCCCATCTGCGAAGTTGTGGCTACAACCGAGCAGACAGGGAAGGTTCTTATGGCAACAGGACGCCTTCTCAGGCATCCTGCTGTCCATGGTGCTGAACAGATCTGTGCTAAAGGCATACAGTGCAGTACCCTATATAGTGTACTGTACTGTATTATACAGACATCAGACCCACTGGATCTTCAAGAACCAGGTGGGTCTGGGTCAAAAAAATGTAAAAAAAAATGTGAAAAAAGTAAAGTAAAAAAAAAACACATTTATCACTTAAAAAATAAAATACACTACACATATTAGGTATCGCCACGTCCGTAACGACCTGATCTATAAAACGGTCATGTTACTTTCCCCGCACGGTGAACGCCATAAAAAAAAAATTTAAACTATGAGGAAATTGAAATTTTGCCCACCTTACTTCCCAAAAAAGGTAATAAAAGTGATCAAAAATGTTGCATGTACGCCAAAATAGTACCAATCAAACCGGCATCTCATCCCGAAAAACTAATATCCTACCCAAGATAATCGCCAAAAAACTGAAAAAACTATGGCTTTTAGACTATGGAAACACTAAAACATGATTTTTTTGGTTTCAAAAATGAAATCATTGTGTAAAACTTACATTAATAAAAAAAAGTATACATATTAGGTATTGCCGCGTCTGTATCGACCGGCTCTATAAAAATATCACATGAACTAACCCCTCAGGTGACCACCGTAAAAAAATAAAAATAAAAACGGTGTAAAAAAAGCAATTTTTTGTCATCTTACGTCACAAGAAGTGTAATAGCAAGCGATCAAAAAGTCATATGCACCCCAAAATAGTGCCAATAAAACCTCATCTCATCCCACAAAAAATGAGACCCTTTCTAAGATAATGGCCCAGAAACTGAAAAAAACTATGGCTCTCAAACTATGGAGACACTAAAACATGAATTCTTTGGTTTCAAAAATGAAATCTTTGTGTAAAACTTACAAAAATAAAAAATATTGTATACATAATAGGTATCTCCGCGTACGTGACAACCTGCTCCATAAAAATACCACAGGATCTAACCTGTCAGATGAATGTTGTAAATAAGAAAAATAAAAAATAAACGGTGCCAAAAAAGCTATTTCTTGTTACCTTGCCTCACAAAAAGTGTAATATAGAGCAACCAAAAATCATATGTACCCTAAACTAGTACCAACAAAACTGCCACCCTATCCCGTAGTTTCTAAAATGGGGTCACTTTTTTGGAGTTTCTACTCTAGGGGTGCATCAGGAGGGCTTCAAATGGGACATGGTGTCAAAAAAACCAGTCCAGCAAAATCTGCCTTCCAAAAACTGTATGGCATTCCTTTCCTTCTGCGCCCTGCCGTGTGCCCGTACAGCAGTTTACGACCACATATGGGGTGTTTCTGTAAACTACAGAATCAGGGCCATAAATAATGAGTTTTGTTTGGCTGTTAACCCTTGCTTTGTAACTGGAAAAAAATATAATAATGGAAAATCTGCCAAAAAAGTGAAATTTTGAAATTGTATCTCTATTTTCCATTAAATCTTGTGCAACACCTAAAGGGTTAACAAAGTTTGTAAAATCAGTTTTGAATACAGGACCCAAAAATTTGGCATTCACCGGATAGAAAAGAACTTTGGCTGATGTGGCTGGAGATACATTAGGCGTTCACTGGATAAAAATAAAACTGTATGCCACTGCAGTACAGGCCCCAAAAATTTTGCATTCGACGGACAGAAAAGAACTTTGGCTGATGTGGCTGGAGGTACATTAGGCGGTCACTGGATACATTTTTTACTTTAGGCCACTGGAGTACAGGCCCCAAAAAATTTGGCATTCACCTGACACAAAAGAACTTGTGATTATGTGCCTGGAGGTACATTTGACGGTCACTGGATAAAAATGTTACTGTAGGGTACTGAAGAACAGGCCCCAAAAATTTAGCATTCACCGGATAGAAAAGAACTTTGGCTGATGTGGCTGGAGGTACATTAGACGGTCACTGGATAAAAATACAACTGTAGGCCACTGGAGTATAGGCCCCAAATGTTAGACATTCACCTGACACAAAAGAACTTGTGATCCTGTGGCTTGAGGTACATTAGGCGTTCACTGGATTAAAATAGAATTGTAGGCCACTGAAGTATAGGCCCCAAAATTTTGGCATTCACCTGACATAAAAGAGCTTGTGATTATGTGCCTGGAGGTACATTTGGATAAAAATTTTACTTTAGGGTACTGAAGTACAGGACCCAAAAATTTGGCATTCACCGGATAGAAAATAACTTTGGCTGATGTGGCTGGTGATACATTAGGCGTTCACTGGATAAAAATAGAACTGTATGCCACTGCAGTACAGGCCGCAAAAATTTGGCATTCGACGGACAGAAAAGAACTTTGGCTGATGTGGCTGGAGGTACATTAGGCGGTCACTGGATACAAATTTTACTTTAGGCCACTGGAGTACATGCCAGAAATTAGGCATTCTCCTGACTCAAAAGAACTTGTAATCCTGTGGCTTGAGGCACATTAGGCAGTCACTGGATAAAAATAGAATTGTACGCCACTGAAGTACAGGCCCCAAAAATTAGGCATTCATCTGACACAAAAGAACTTGTGATTCTGTGGCTGGAGGTACATTAGGCGGTCACTGGATAAAAATAGAACTGTAGGCCACTGGAGTATAGGCCCCAAATATTAGACATTTACCTGACACAAAAAAACTTGTGGCTGGAGGTACATTAGGCGGTCACTGGATAAAAATATTACTATAGTCCACTGCAGTAGAGGCCTTAAAAATTAGGCATTCACCTGGCACAAAAGAACTTGTGATTCTGTGGCTGGAGGTACATTAGGCGTTCACTGGATAAAAATTTTACTGTAGGCCACTGGAGTACAGGCCCCAAAAATTATGCATTCACCTGACATAAAAGAACTTGTGATTATGTGCCTGGAGGTACATTTGGCGGTCACTGGATAACATTTTACTGTAGGGTACTGAATTACAGGCCCCAAAAATTTGGCATTCACCGGATAGAAAAAAACTTTGGCTGATGTGGCTGAATATACATTAGGAATCTCTCCTATTCTCTTCCTGAAATCACCAGTCCAGCAGCATCCTCTCCCTACACTTGTAACAGCAGAATGACGTGCAGCGCTGCGTGACTCAAGCTTATATAGAGCCTGAGTCACATGCTGCTCTGGCCAATGACAGCCATGCCATTAGTAGGCATGGCTGTGATGGCTTCTAAGGTCAGACAGTTAAACGCTTGTTGATTGGCTGCTCTGCAGCCTTTTTTCAAAAAGCGCTGAGAAATCGCCGAACACCGAACCCGAACTTTTACTGAAATGTTCAGGTTCGGGTCCGGGGTCCAAAAATCCTAAAGTTCGGTACAAACTCGAACTTTACAGTTTGGGTTCGCGCAACCCTATTTATAATGTTCTCAATCTACTGTAGTGTATTCCCATGCACCTTTTCCACCATAAATAAAAAAAATAGTATATGGTTGAATCTTGTTTTCTCCTCCTCCTCCTCATCCAGATTGTATATATTCCCTCCACTCAAATTTTTTTTATAGGGTCAGCTCAACTACAGACCCTTGCCCCTAATGTTTTAGAGGGTCAGTTCAGCAGCAGGACACTCTTCTAATGTTTTAGAAGGTCAGTTCAGCAGCAGGCCCTCGCCCTGATGTTTTAGAGGGTTAGTTCATCAGCAGTCCCTCGCCCCTAATGTTTTAGAGGGTCAGTTCAGCAGCAGGCCCTCGCCCCTAATGTTTTAGAGGGTCAGCCCAGCAGGCCCTCGCTTATAATGTTTTAGAGCGTCAGCTCACCAGCAGGCCCTCGCCCCTAATGTTTTAGAATATGAGTTCACCAGCAGGCACTCGCATATAATGTTTTAGAGCGTCAGCTCACCAGCAGGCACTCGCATATAATGTTTTAGAGCGTCAGCTCAGCAGCAGGCCCTCGCTCATAATGTTTTAGAGGGTTACTTTAGCAGCAGGCCCTCGCCTCTAATGTTTTAGAGGGTCAGCTCAGCAGCAGGCCCTCGCATATAATAATGTTTTGCAGGGTCAGCTCACCAGCAGGTCCGCACCTAAAATCTTTTACAGGGTCAGCTCACCTGCAGGCCCAAACCTAAAATCTTTTACTTGGTCAGCTCACCTGCAGGCCCGCAACTCAAATCTTTTACAGCTTCAGCTCACCTGCAGGCCCGCAACTCAATGTGAATGAGGCTCTCCTTTATGTGATATACACGTTGTATCGGAGTGCCTCTTAATTGTAATTTTTGGCAGCACTTGCACTTTATATGCAAGTAAATATACAGGAAAGAATGTTTTCAATCAATTTTTCCTATAACATCGATTTTTTACTTTGGTTTTGTGCGTAAAACCTTAATTAGATTGTGGGCCTGGTGACCACTTTAAGCCCTTTTAAGCTGCATCAGCAGCAGCATGGTGATAAAAATGAGTGGCAAGGTGACATGGTGTGGAGATGGCAGCATGAGGAGGCCACATAGTGGCACAATGACTGAGTCTGGATAAAAGACTAAGGCCACAGATTGCTTAGAAAGATGCAAATTGAAACAATCTGTGGAGCTGTATCACGGTCACCAGCAGATTAATGCAGCCATCAAATTCAAGTTGGGTTTGCCGGTTCCACCTTAACTCACCAGCAGGCCCGCACCTAAAATTTTTTACTGGTTTGGCTCACCTGCAGGCCCGAAACTCGATTCTTTTACTTTATCAGCTCACATGAAGGCCCGCTACTTAAATCTTTTACAGGGTCATCTCACATACAGGCCCTCGCATAGAACTTTTTAGAGGGTCAGCTCAGCTGCAGGCCATCGCATAAAATGTTTTACAGGGTCAGCTCACCCACAGGCACTAGCATATAATGTTTAACAGGGTCAGCTCACTGAAAGTGTTGTTCCCTTCTCAATGCACCTTGATTCCTTCCTTTGTCCCCGAAGACAGGCGCCTGGAGAACTTATCAGTGACACATGCAGTATGACGTCAGTAACAGTTCTATTTATTCCTTACCATACAGGCCTTTATATACATTCATGTATACATACAAGAACAGCTGCGGCTCTCATTACAATAATGCTGACTAGGAACAGTTCCTTATACAGACAGAAGGTCAATGTAAATATAGTCACCCTCTAATATGATGTCACCCAACCTCCTGTCCTTCATACAGATCATACAGCTTATTCTATTTAACCCTTCAATCCCTTCTTAAGTCATGAATATGACTTATCTTCTTTCTCTCATAGAGAGGTAAGTAGCATATGATTGTCCAGGGTCTGTGGGTTTTGGACACATTACACAAAACATCTGTATGAGGGAAGGGATACATTGGATACAACAACATATGACAATCAAGGAAGCAATTATAATTATAATACTGATCAATAATGTTCTTAACCAACTCAAATCCGGCAGCCAGCTCAATAACCAGTCCCACCAAGAGGATGAATCAACATCTTTCCTGATATTATTAGCAATTTAATGTAACGCTTGAATATGGGACTGGATTATATTATGTTTAAGTAACAAATAATCCACAGCAAATCTAGTTTCTAGCACTGCTCCTCTTACGCCTTGTATATCTAAAAGCATGTCTGATAAGGCAATAGAGGTATGATTCAGAGATTTAGCTAAGTCACATGCAATAGAATTTATAGTACGAGTATTATATATAGCCAGTCCAGGCATTCCTAATATAGAGGCGCTCAAACTTGTATATTCTGTACGGCTGAAAAGGGGTAAAGTAGAGTCACAGTTTTCTGATAAAGTCTTGGTAACCGATCTGTAAGCTCTCCTGATAGGGGGTTGACTTGGAAGAGCCAAAGTCAGCCTGGATAAAGCACAGGGACCTCCAATAACATTAGCAGGAATGTAATTGTAAGTGCTGTTACCACAAGACAAAAACCATCCCTTAGGGAGCATTATATTATAGATAAAACTGGGAGTCACAATGGTCTTATTACAACTCATGGAATTATCCAGGGAGCTAGCAAGCCTACTATTCTTTTTACAAGTGTCGTCAATATAATCATATACACTATTCTTAGGTAATCCACTTTTTATGTCTCTATTATCACAATATAAAGTCATATCCTAGGAAAAGGTAAAACAAGTTTCTGCTGCAGTCACGTTAATAGTAATTATTCTAATATTATCCCTGCTATTTCCTAATTTCTGACACTCCCCACAGAAGTCATACATGGAAATAAAAGATTGTGTATTGTTAGCCATCGCCCAGACTTCAAGGAGGGATTTATCGGGTGTAGGCACAGCAATAACACATGTTTGTATAAGATCCCGTGGGCACTGTAAGTCTTTAAGGCACAATGAACTAACATTTAGGGCATTTGCCATCCTGACTATACTATTCGGTTCAGAATAAAAGGGGACGGGAGCAAAGGGATCTTGCTCCTGAGCTCTTTTATATACTGGCCGAATATTTGGTGCACCGCAGAAGAAACTCATCTCCTCTGGGTGATAAATACATGTAGTAATAAGCCAGACTGGCAAGAAAACACAAAGATTAATAATTATCAGCAGACAAACAAATCTCCCAGAATATTGTGGGGTCATCATCTTCAGCCTGTGGCAAGGCACTTTTCAGGGAAACTTCTTCTGAGTTCCCCTCTTTGTTCAGAGAATTCACACCTGCTTCACCCTCTTTGTCTTTGTCCGTCACCGGAGAAGAAGCCTCAGGGACCCTTTTCACTCTGCTAGCATGAATTCAGATTAGAGCCTCTTCTGTGAGAATCGCTGTTCTGGTGACTGCTACCACTCGAGACAAAACAGCAAAACCATGAATTACAGGCACTGCTGCAAGGTGAAGAATTACAGCTCAGACACCCACCACCCAAAACTGCCACTAGGCCAGGTAAAGCTCAAGTCTGAACTTTACAGTTGACACTTATACCCGCAAATGCTAATTTGCGGCCATCAAACCTGTATCCATATCTCCTCAATTGCAATTGGTGCCATAAACTGCTCTTTGAATTTGCTGCTGTTGGATATACCATAAGTTATATTTTGCACTTAGTAAAAAGAGACCGTTAATTGTTCACTTCTGGCCTCATTCTTCAAATTACCTTTCCACTGCACCGATCCCCAAGGAAAAGCCTTAGGGAGTACACCATGCCACAACATCTCATCAGAGCTATTACCACTCCTACTGTATCTTCTACACTGGCTCCTCAGCGGCTGCTGTACTTGTAAGACTGTTAGCCCACTACCCACACTGGTATTACTTTCATAGAAAGAAATTAGCTTTAAATTAAAGTGGAGGTTAACCTGAGGATGCATTCGAACTACCATTCCTCCCTCTATCAATCTCTTCCTTCCTACCTTTATTCATTCCTTCCTTTCTTGTCTGCTTTATTATTATGTGGAAAAAACAAACAACACACTATTATTATTATTTTTTTATGTTGTTTATACAGAACAATTTGTCGACCCGACCAGATTTCTACTCCAGTGTGTCTCAAATGTAATTTGCTCCATTGTGTTTGGAAACCGCTTTGAATACAGTAATGATAGCTTCCAGAAGCTCCTGGGCATGTTTCATGCTGTATTTCGGGATATGAGCACTGTGTGTGGACAGGTAAGTGCAACACTTTCAACGTTATACACTAGACAGCCACATGGTATTTAATCAGATGCAAATCTACTCTTTGGACAAATATTTTTCTCTCGGCAACCGATTTAGTACCCTCTTATTAAGAGAAATGTACATGTAACTGTAGGGGGAAAAGAGCTTTCAGTAACACCTCGGCCCTGGCATCTAAAAGGCACCAATAAACCCTCTGCTAAAATAGAGAACACTAATACTATAAATAGCATATGATATTTGGGTACGTTGGACAAATATACATTTTTCATTAGGACCCAGAAGTAAAGATGGGTCCAATTCTAACAAATGAGTCAATTGGAAATTGGTGTATGACACACTGAGTTCTTGTAGCACTCGTAATTTTCTCTCATATTTATGTCTTTCTTTTCCTCCCCCTTTTAAACTCTTTAACTGAAAGACAGCAGTAGTAAATAATGTCAAAATGATGCTGACATATATGGCTATCGATAAACACATGGTTGACGCTGTTAACAGTGTGTTTGAGAATACACTGCTCTGTCGGATTTGTCATACATTTGATACACACGTTGTAGTAACTTAACCGCCTCCGGACCGCCTAACGCACGGATGCTTCCTGGAGGCGGTCGATTCAGTCCTCCAGGACGCATCTGTGCACACAGGCGCGCGCGTTCACAGGATCGGAAGGTAAGCGAGTGGATCTGCAGCCTGCCAGCGGCGATCGTTCGCTGGCAGGCTGTAGATGCGATTTTTTTAACCCCTAACAGGTATATTAGACGCTGTTTTGATAACAGCGTCTAATATACCTGCTACCTTGTCCTCTGGTGGTCCCTTTTGCTTGGATCGACTACCACAGGACACAGGCAGCTCTGTAATAAGTAGCACCAAGCACCACACTACACTACCCACCCCCCGTCACTTATTAACCCCTTATAAACCTCTGATCACCCCATATAGACTCCCTGATCACCCCACTGTCATTGATCACCCCCCTGTCATTGATCACCCCCCTGTAAGGCTCCATTCAGACGTCCGTATGTTTTTTACGGATACATGGATCGGATCCGCAAAACACATACAGACGTCTGAATGGAGCCTTACAGGGGGGTGATCAACGACAGGGGGGTGATCACCCCATATAGACTCCCTGATCACCCCCCTGTCATTGATCACCCCCCTGTCATTGATCACCCCCCTGTAAGGCTCCATTCAGATGTCCGTATGTTTTTTACGGATACATGGATCGGATCCGCAAAACACATACGGACGTCTGAATGGAGCATTACAGGGGGGTGATCAACGACAGGGGGGTGATCACCCCATATAGACTCCCTGATCACCCCCCTGTCATTGATCACCCCCCTGTCATTAATCACCCCCCTGTAAGGCTCCATTCAGACGTCCGTATGTTTTTTACGGATCCACGGATACATGGATCGGATCCGCAAAACACATACAGACGTCTGAATGGAGCCTTACAGGGGGGTGATCACCTCATATAGACTCCCTGATCACCCCCCTGTCATTGATCACCCCCCTGTCATTGATCACCCCCCTGTAAGGCTCCATTCAGAGGTCCGTATGTTTTTTACGGATCCACGGATACATGGATCGGATCCGCAAAACACATACGGACGTCTGAATGGAGCCTTACAGGGGGGTGATCAATGACAGGGGGGTGATCACCCCATATAGACTCCCTGATCACCCCCCAGTCATTGATCACCCCCCTGTAAGGCTCCATTCAGACATTTTTTTGGCACAAGTTAGCAGAATTTTTTTTTTTTTTTTTTTTTTTTCTTACAAAGTCTCATATTCCACTAACTTGTGTCAAAAAATAAAATCTCACATGAACTCCCCTCACGGAATCCAAATGCGTAAATTTTTTTAGACATTTATATTCCAGACTCCCTTTTCACGCTTTAGGGCCCCTAAAATGCCAGAGCAGTATAAATACCCCACATGTGACCCCATTTCGGAAAGAAGACACCCCAAGGTATTCCGTGAGGGGCATATTGAGTCTATGAAAGATTGAAATTTTTGTCCCAAGTTAGCGGAAAGGGAGACTTTGTGAGAAAAAAAGAATTTCCGCTAACTTGTGCCAAAAAAAAAAAATTCTATGAACTCGCCATGCCCCTCATTGAATACCTTGGGGTGTCTTCTTTCCAAAATGGGGTCACATGTGGGGTATTTATACTGCCCTGGCATTTTAGGGGCCCTAAAGCGTGAGAAGAAGTCTGGGATCCAAATGTCTAAAAATGCCATCATAAAAGGAATTTGGGCCCCTTTGCGCATCTATGCTGCAAAAAAGTGTCACACATGTGGTATCTCCGTATTCAGGAGAAGTTGGGCAATGTGTTTTGGGGTGTCATTTTACATATACCCATACTGGGTGAGATAAATATTTTGGTCAAATGCCAACTTTGTATAAAAAAATGGGAAAAGTTGTCTTTTGCCGAGATATTTCTCTCACCCAGCATGGGTATATGTAAAAAGACACCCCAAAACACATTGCCCTTTTTCTTCTGAGTACGGCGATACCAGATGTGTGACACTTTTTTGCAGCCTAGGTGGGCAAATGGGCCCACATTCCAAAGAGCACCTTTAGGATTTCACAGGGCATTTTTTACAGATTTTGATTTCAAACTACTTATCACGCATTCGGGCCCCTAAAATGCCAGGGCAGTATAACTACCCCACAAGTGACCCCATTTTGGGAAAGAAGACACCCCAAGGTATTCCGTGAGGGGCATGGCGAGTTCCTAGAATTTTTTATTTTTTGTCACAAGTTAGTGGAAAATGATGATTTTTTTTCTTTTTTTCTTACAAAGTCTCATATTCCACTAACTTGTGACAAAAAATAAAAACTTCCATGAACTCACTATGCCCATCACGAAATACCTTGGGGTGTCTTCTTTCCAAAATGTGGTCACTTGTGGGGTAGTTATACTGCCCTGGCATTTTAGGGGCACGAATGCTTGAGAAGTAGTTTGAAATCAAAATGTGTAAAAAATGCCCTGTGAAATCCGAAAGGTGCTCTTTGGAATGTGGGCCCCTTTGCCCACCTAGGCTGCAAAAAAGTGTCACACAACTGGTATCGCCGTACTCAGAAGAAGTTGGGCAATGTTTTTTGGGGTGTCTTTTTACATATACCCCATTTTGGAAAGAAGACACCCCAAGGTATTTCTTGATGGGCATAGTGAGTTCATGGAATTTTTTATTTTTTGTCAAAAGTTAGTGGAATATGAGACTTTGTAAGAAAAAAAACAAAACATCATTTTCCGCTAACTTGTGACAAAAAAATAAAAAGTTCTATGAACTAACTATGCCCATCAGCGAATACCTTAGGGTGTCTACTTTCCGAAATGGGGTCATTTGTGGGGTTTTTCTACTGTCTGGGCATTGTAGAACCTCAGGAAACATGACAGGTGCTCAGAAAGTCAGAGCTGCTTCAAAAAGCGGAAATTCAGATTTTTGTACCATAGTTTGTAAACGCTATTACTTTTACCCAAACAATTTTTTTTTTACCCAAACATTTTTTTTTTTATCAAAGACATGTAGAACAATAAATTTATATATGGATGTCGTTTTTTTAAAAAAAATTTACAACTGAAAGTGAAAAATGTCATTTTTTTGCAAAAATTTTGTTACATTTCGATTAATAACAAAAAAAGTAAAAATGTCAGCAGCAATGAAATACCACCAAATGAAAGCTCTATTAGTGAGAAGAAAAGGAGGTAAAATTCATTTGGGTGGTAAGTTGCATGACCGAGCAATAAACGGTGAGAGTAGTGTAGACAAAAGTCTAAAAAGTGGCCTGGTCATTAAGGGAGTTTAAGCTTAGGGGGGCTGAAGTGGTTAAAAAGCAACATCTTGTTCTGAGCAAGTAATCCCAAAAATATGATTTAATGGGAGCAAATGCATTATCCCAGACCTAGGGTTATCTGCAATTGTTTTAAATTATGTAATGTTTTTTATCTTTTATTAGTGTTGATCGAGCACCAAAGTGCTCGGGTGCTCGAGTAGAACACTTTGGGATGCTCGGGTGCTCTACAGAGCACCAGAGCACAATATAAGTCAATGGGAGAACCAGAGCATTAAACCAGGCACCCCATGCTCTGAAGAGGGGAGGGTGTCTGGTTCACAGGAAAAGGTCAGAAATTGATGCAAACACCACTGAAATGGTTCACGAACAGCATGGGGAGTATGTCTGGATACATCTTGGACTCCCAGGTAGCTGCTGGGAGTGATGCTGTCCGAGTAGTACGCCAATTTTACAGACTGACAATAATACGCACAAAACTGAAGATAAAATCGATTTTAGAGGAAAAATTGTTAGGAAACATTCTTTCCTGTATATTTACTTGTATATAAAGTGTAAGTGCTGCCAAAAATTACAAGAAAGAGGCACTCCGATATACCCTTTATTACACATAAAGGAGGGCATCATTCACACCATTGAAAAATTATGATTGCTGGCCTGCTGATGATCCGCAAAAACATTAGGAGCAAGGGCCTGCTGGTTACCCTCTAAAACATTAGGGGTGAGGGCCTGCTGCTGATCTGACCATCTAAAAAACTAGGGGTAAGGGTCTGCTGCTGAGCTGACCCTCTAAAACATTAGGGGCGAGGGTCTGCTGCTGAGCTGACCATCTAAAACATTAGGGGTGAGGGCCTGCTGCTGATCTGACCATCTAAAAAAATAGGGATGAGGGGCTGCTGCTGAGCTGAGCCTCTAAAACATTAGTGGCGAGGACCTGCTGCTTATCTAACCTTCTAAAACATTAGAGGTGAGGGTCTGCTGCTGAGCTGACCATCTAAAAAATTAGGGGTGAGGGTTTGCTGCTGAGCTGACCCTCTAAAACATTTGGGGCAAGGGCAGCCTAAAGAGCATGTTGATAAGATGGAGGAGGGTGAGAGAAGGAAGATTGAACCACATACCCTTTTTTGTGGTGGAAAGGGTGCATGGTAATACAGTGTATTTAAATATACCATAAAAGTGCCTTTATGCTTAGCCGCTTTCCTCTGGTGGAGTAGAGTAGTCAGGGGCAATCCAGGCCTTGTTCATTTTGATAAGAGTCAACCTGTCAGCATTTTCAGTTGACAGGCGGATGCGCTTATCAGTTATTATGCCCCCAGGAGCACTAAATACCCGCTCGGACAAAACGCTGGCGGCAGGGCAGACCTGCACCTCCAAGGCATAGAGAGGTATCACTTAGGACGCTGACACGTTTTGCTATGTACTCCTTCACCATCTTCCAAAACTTTTCTTTCCTTGGGACACTAGGCCGTGCATCAGGGGGAGGGTGCTGGCGGGGTGTCATGAAACTGTCCCAGATTTTGGAGAGTGTTGCCCTGCCTCTGTTTGAACTGCTGTGTGTTCCCCTCTTCTCCCCTCCTTGGTTGCCCAAGAAACTACGTACTCTGACGCCAGCATTGTCAGCTGGAAATTTTTGGAGCAATTATTCCACAAGGACCATCTGCTATTGCACCATTTTGATAGTCCTCTCCACCACAGAAATAACAGATGAGAAGTCCTCTCCACCACAGGAATGAGAGATGAGAAGTTCTATTTGTAGCGGGGGTCGAGAAGGGTGAACAACCAGTAATCGGTGTTGGCCAATATGCGTATAACGCGAGGGTCACAGGAAAGGCAGCATAACAGAAAGTCAGCCATGTGTGCCAGAGTCCCAACAGACAAGACTTTGGTGTCCTCATCAGGAGGTTGACTCTCAATCTCCTCATACTTTTCCTCTTCTTCGGCCCATCCATGCTGAACAGATGGAATAAACCTCCTATGGGTACTACCCTCTGAAGCGGAGGCAACCGTCTCATGCTCCTCCATCATCATCACCATCCAATTTGCGCTGAGAAGACGAACGGAGGGTGGTCTGGCTATCACCCTGTGTACTGTCTTCTCCCATTTCCACCTCTTCCACATGCAAAGCGTCTGCCATCTGTGTTAATTACTCAAATTTGAGTAAAACCTCACAGAGGTCAGACATCCATGCCCACTCCTCGCTTGCGAAAAGCGGAAGCTGACTGGAAAGGCGACGACCTTGTTGCAGCTGTTATTCCACTACTGCCCTCTGCTGCTCACAAAGCCTGGCCAACATGTGTAACGTGGAGTTCCAGCGCGTACTCACGTCGCACAACAGTTGGTGAGCTGGCAATTGCAAGCACTGCTGCAGCGTTGCCAGACTGGCAGCAGCTGTAGATGACTTGCAGAAATGTGCACGCACGCGGTGCACCTTCACCAGTAGCTCAGGCAAATTGGGGTAGGTTTTGAGAAACCTATGAACCACAAGTTGAACACATGGGTTAGGCATGGTATGTGTGCGAGCTTGCCAAGCTCCAAAGCCGCCACCAATGTACATTTTTAGAGACAACCATGCCTGGTTCTAGGTTAAGTGGCTAGAGCCACAGCTCAGTCTGGTCCCTTATACCCTGCCTACAGCTCTGCAGTGGTGTGCTGCTTGTCATCTAAGCAAATTAGTTTCAGCACAGCCTGTTGCTGCTTCCCCACTGCAGCGCTACACTGCTTCTAGCTACTGAATGATGGCTCACTGGTGCTGCAATATGATAATTCAGAGGTGAAGGTGGAAGAGAATGTGGAGCACGAGAAGGGGGGGTTGGAGCCACTAATGTAGGTGGTGGCGGAAATCCTGATGGAAGTAGGGCCTGCAATACTTGGCATCGTTAGCACCTGTGCCATCCCAGGGTATGACTCACTCCCGGCCTCCACAACGTTCATGCAGTGTGCCGTTAGGGAAATGTAACATCCCTGGCCAAAAGCACTTGTCCATGTGTCAGTCGTTAAGTGGACCTCCCAAGAACTGCTTTGGTCAGGGCATTTGTGATGTTACAGGACACATGATGGTGTAAGGAGGGGATGGCACACTGGGAAAAATAGTGGCGGCTGGGGACTGAGTAACGAGGGACGGTCACTCTGGTCATCCTCCTGACTTGTTGACCTAACAAGAACCTCACTTATTGTCAACTGTGTCTCATACTCATCATCAACCTCTTGAGACTCTAATTGCCGTTGACTTATTGGCAACTGTGTCTCATCATTATCATCCACCTCGTGAAACACTAATTGCCGTTCCCCACCGTCATCTTCTTGTGACTGTGGATGCTCAAGAGTTTGGGCATCGGTGCACACAATCTCCTCATGTCCCTCTTCAAGCGGGCTTGGCAAGAGGCTCAAATCAAGTAATGGTGATGAAAAGAGCTCCTCGGAATATCCGAGTGTTTGGCAAGACTCTCCATGGTGGGAGGAAGGATGATCAGGGTGAGGATTCTGTTGACCAGACTCTTGGCTACTGACACTGAACTTTGTGGAAGACAGGGTGGTGCTTAACCGACTGGAAGCACTGGTCTGACTTCGAGAGTCGTGTCCTGCGCCGCCCTGCAAACTGGGACATGAAGCTAGGTATCGTGGATGAGTGTGTTTCTTGTGCTCTGGCAGCAAGCACAGTTTCCCTCTGCGTGCACCTTCAGCAGAACGGCTACTTTACCGTCCCTTTCTGCTCGCCTTGAGAATATTAAATGGTATATATGCTTGCAAGTATGTCACACTTACAGTAGCGCAGGTTTTGTAAGTGTATGTGCAAATAAATTACACTGAATGTCACAGATATTTAGGATGCGCAAATATTATACAGGAGATGTAGCACAGGTAATGTCACTGTCACCATTGGCAAAAAAATTTGACTGAATGTCACAGATATTTAGGATGCACAAACATTATACAGAAGATGTAGCGCAGGTAAGGTCACTGAAACCAGCGTGAAAAATATTAGACTGAATGTCACAGATATTTAGGATGCGCAAACGTTATACAGAAGATGTAGCGCAGGTAAGGTCACTGAAACCAGCGTGAAAAAAATTTGACTGAATGTGACAGATATTTAGGATGCGCAAACGTTATACAGAAGATGTAGCGCAGGTAATATCACTGTCACCAGCGTGGAAAAAATGATACTGAATGTCACAGATATTTAGGATGCGCAAACGTTATACAGAAGATGTAGCGCAGGTAATGTCACTGTCACCAGCGGTGAAAAAAATTTGACTGAATGTCATAGATATTTAGGATGTGCAAATGCTATACAGGAGATGTATTGCAGGTAATTTCGCTGTCACCAGCGGGGGAAAAATTTTACTGAATGTGACAGATATTGTAACGGTCACGTACACACACACACACACAGGGGGGAGGATAGTGACCACTGCGCTCCACCCTCACCCCTGGCCCTGCCTACTTGCCTCACGATTCCTGATGACAGGGGACAACTGGACGGTAGTCCCTAACTTAGTATACGTCCGGGAAGGACAGACAAGACAAATAACGGATAGTGAAGGAACCGGGTCAAAACCAAGAGGACAACGCAGTACAGATGGATAAGCAAAGAAAGGTCAGGAGAAGCCGGGGTCATAAATACCAGGAGAGTCGAGAAGTACCAAAGGAGTCTGCAAAGAATAGTCAGGTGGAAGCCGAGGTCAATATACCAGGAAGGATGCGCAGTACAGGAGGAGCAGGCAAAGGATCTTCAGGGAACAGGATCAGGTAAGTACACAGGTATCCAACAACTGCCAGGAACCAAAATTAACAGGCAACCTGTGGCCAGCAGGCTGCCTGTATTTATAGTGGGGAGTGAGGGTCATGTGACGTGGCCAGCGTCACATGACCGACAGACCGACCAGTCGAGCACCGAGTGATCAGCTCGGCGCTCAAGGCAGACCTAGGAGCAGGGAGCCTCCCAGCTAGCAAAGCCGCCCTGGCAACCAGGCCAAACACAGATCCTCGCTCCCGAAGCTAAGCAGCAGGTCTGCGACTGATGGGAGACCGAGTGTACCTTCGGCACCCCGTTACAGATATTTTGGATGCGCAAATGTTATACAGGAGATGTAGCACAGGTAAGGTCACTGTCACTAGCGGGGAAAAATTAGATTGAATGTGACAGATATTTAGGATGCGAAAAAGTTTTACAGGAGATGTAGCGCAGGTAATGTCACTGTCACCAGCGGGGGAAAAAATTTGAATGAATGTCACAGATATTTAGGATGCGCAAACGTTATGCAGGAGATGTAGTGCAGGTAATTTCGCTGTTACCAGCGGCCAAACAATTGCGCTGAATGTCTCAGATATTTTGGATGCGCTAATGTAACACAACAGATGTAGCAGAGGTTGTGTCACTGTCAGCAGTGGATATTCTTCAGAACTACAGTCTGCTGCTACCGTTTGCTGGTTGACCAGCAACTAAAGCTTCACAGATCCTGCTGCAAGTGGGGGAGAACAAGTTTGGAACCTGACAGACAAGTCAGGAGATGTGTGTCTGTGTAAAGGTTTCAATAGTGGCAAGACAGTAGATATGAGGCTGAGTAGAGGTAGGAGTGGTTGCAGTAGAGTAGTAGCAGCTGCAGTAGCGTCAGCAATATAGTATGGAACGTGATGGACAGGCAGACAGAAGCAGTGGCATGATGGGGCCAGCGATAAATTGCCAAGGACAGCAATGACAGACCTATTCACTGCCATTAGCCAGCCTTGTGTAAAACTCCTCCTAAAACCATACCTGATTCATTTTCACAAATGTTATGCGTTCTAAACTTGCGGATAACAATGTTGTCCACTTCAGTGCGATGATTACAGCTACTATGCTGAATACATCCTCTTAAAGTACACTGGAGGCTGCAGAAGACAGAACACACATAGCAAACATAGCAAGTCATGGCCACTGTTCCAATCTGCCTAACCAAAAGTCCATGAATCAGGCAAGCAAGATGTGGAAGCTGTTCTTCCATCATCTCTTGTTGCATTAGCTTGAGTGTTTTCTTTAAATATCAGGTGGATAATAGCTAATGTTACTGTGTTCCCTACTGACAAATCTGGTGACCTCTTTGAAGAGCCTGAGTATGCGACATGCATCCCTGATGAGCTGCCACTGCCTGAGCTCTAAATAACACGTTTCCTCTGTGGTGGTTTCATGCATGATGTTATCATTGACCGATTTATGCTGCTTGTACAGATAGTCCAGCAAATGCAAGCTGGAATTCCAGCAAGTTGAAACATTATGAATCAAGCAGTGCAAAGGCAGATTGTTCTGGTAGGGAGACATCCTGTGGAAAATGTTCCTTTTGATGCACATTAGCAATTGATCCGCTGTGTGGCTTCTTGTCCATCAGATCTAAGACAGCATGGCAACATTTCAGTTTACACATTTGAAATGAGGGAGGTGGAGGGGAAACAAAGCAAGGACTTGGAGGGGGATGGCTAAGCATCTGGTGTGAAAACTAGATTGGCCAAATATGATGTCAATACAACTTGATCTTGTTGCTGTGGTGCACCATTGCCATGCAAAACATTGACCTAGTAGTCCATGAATAACATGTATTGGCCATAACAGCTGCCCTGAGTGTCAATTGTGGTGTGCCCAGTTTCAAGGAGCAGCCCAATTTCGACACTACGTGAGAGTACAAGACAGGAATGTCAATGACAATTTCAACAACTTTTTTTGTGCCAATTTTTCGCACGTCTATAAAGTTGAGACAATTAATATCAGGTTTTTTTTTTTTTAAAAAGTTGCTGTTGGACAAAATCCAATACAATCTATGTGAGGTCAGGTACATGACTGATAAATGGACTTTTTTTTAAAGACAAATAAAATTTGCATATGGACAATGCAGAGATTGCAGACTGTGATGGTTTGGTGTTTCTTGGGAAACAAGACAATTTTAATCCATTTGGAAAAGACAAGAAAATCAAAGGCAATTTTCAGAAAATGCTTTAGAAAAGAAATTTTTCAGTTGGACAAAGTTGAGCTTGTAGACAGCAATGGTTTGATATATGCAAGCACTGTGGAGTTAGAATTTTTTTTCAAGACGAACATTTTCAACTATTTTTGGAAACAAAAAATCTTAATTGGGCAAAGTCTACAACAATAAATGATTGGTCAGGTATGCAACAATTTTTATAAATATTTGTTACCACCTGCTGCCATTCATTTACCCACAGACATATATGTCACTGTCACTTAGCATTAAAGAGCTTGAGATGGGTTGGATACAGTCCTAGGATCTCCCAGAGTGTGGTATATGACTTTACAGAGCGATCAGGGTATTTTTATTGGGAATAAAATCAATAAATTTATTAAGCCTGATTCAAATTAGCCCAGAATAAATTTGGGGAAATTTACTCATCTTTATTACACATGAACACATTAATAGTGATGAGCGGCAGGGGCAATATTCAAATTTGCGATATTTCACGAATATTTGGTAGAATATTCATTATATATTCGTGAATTCACGAATTTGAGATTATTTTCTTAATCGCGAAAAAATCGGCAATGTAATATTCAAGTAACATAGTAAAATAGTATAAGGCCGAAAAAAGACATTTGTCCACCAAGTTCAGCCTGTTATCCTGCAAGTTGATCCAGAGGGAAAAAAAACTGTGAGGTATAAGCCAATTTTCCCCACTTAAGGTGGAAAAAAATTCCTTCCCGACTCCAATCAGGCAATCAGAATACCTCCCTGGATCAACGACCCCTCTCTAGTACCTATAGCCTGTAATATTATTACACTCCTGAAATTCATCCAAATCACCGCCTTCTCAGGCAGAGAGTTCCATAGTCTCACTGCTCTTACCGCAAAGAATCATTTTCTATTTTTTGGGTACTAACCTTCTTTCCTCCAGACGTAGAGAGTGTCCCCTCGTCAGAGTCACAGTCCTGGGGATAAATAGATGATGGGATAGATCTCTGTACTGACCCCTGATATATTTATACATGGTTATTAGATCTCCCCTCAGTCGTCTTTTTTCTAAAGTGAATAACCCTACTGTTGATAATCTTTCTGGGTACTATAGTTGCCCCATTCCAGTTATTACTTTAGTTGCCCTCCTCTGGGCCCTCTCCAGCTCTGCTATGTCTGCCTTGTTTACAGGAGCCCAGAACTGTACACAGTACTCCATGTGTGGTCTGACTAGCGATTTGTAAAGTGGTAGGACTATGTTCTTATCACGGGCATCTATGCCCCTTCCTGATGAACCCATTATCTTATTGGCCTTGGCAGCAGCTGCCTGACACTGGTTTTTACTGCTTAGTTTGCTGTTTATTAAAATTCCTAGATCCTTTTTCATGTCAGTGTTACCGAGTGTTACATTTGTCAGTGTTAAACCTCATCTGCCATTTCTCTGCCCAAGCCTCCAATCTATCCAGATCCATCTGTAGTAGTATACTGTCCTCTTCAGTGTTAATTACTTTACACAGTTTTGTGTCATCTGCAAAAAATAATAATTTACTGTGCAAGCCTTCTACAAGATCTTTAATAAATATATTGAAGAGAATAGGGCCCAATACTGACCCCTGTGGTACTCCGCTAGTGACAGTGACCCAATCTGAGTGGTAGGCGTCTTAGAGCCCTACATGCCCGCACCACTAGGCTGAAGAACAGCTTTTACCTCAAAACAATCAGTCTCCTAAATGCTCGGAGATTATTGCCCCTTCCTAGGATAGAAACTACCACAGACTGAAAGTGACTGCTGCATTCATGAACCCATGATGATCTCTTGTCTGCAGAGGTGTCTGATCAGTGTGTATATATACTCATAAGCACTTCCTACTTTGCTCTTGCTATATATATGCTGTGAACTGTGAATAGTAATGCTTTCTAGTGCAATGTTTTTTTTTTTTTTTTATAGTGTAATGCTTTAGTTTAAATGTCAGTTCTTGTTCCTCTGTCCATGGCATCTAGGATTGCTCCAAACAACATTTCATTGTATTGTACATTGTATTACATTGTATTGTACAGTGACAATAAAGGCATCTTATCTTATCTTATCTTATCTTACCATTAATAACCACCCTCTGTTTTCTATCATTGAGCCAGTTACTTACCCACATACAGACATTTTCTCCCAGTCCGAGCATTCTCATTTTATATACTAACCTTTTATGCGGTACAGTGTCAAATGCTTTGGAGAAGTCCAGATTCACGACATCCATTGATTCGCTGCTGTCAAGTCTAGAACTTACCTCCTCATAGAAACTGATCAACTTAGTTTGACATGACCGATCCCTCATGAAGCCATGCTGATATGGTGTTATTTGCTTATTTTCATTGATATTCTCCAATATAGCATCTCTTAGAAAACCTTCAAACAGTTTACTCATAACAGATGTTAAACTTACCGGCCTATAGTTTCCAGGCTCTGTTTTTGCACCCTTTTTGAATATTGGCACCACATTTGCCATGCGCCAATCCTGTGGGACATTCCCTGTCAGTATAGAGTCTGTAAATATCAGAAATAAGGGTCTGGCTATGACATTACTTAATTCTCTTAGGATATGGGGGTCAGGGCTCCAGACTAAAAAAAAATATCAAGGAGCTATTGGCTCCTAACCTGAAAAATATAGTCGCCAAATTAAAATTTTATGTCGTCAAATTTAAAATGCATATAATTTACGGTATAATAAAAAAAAAACACACGTCTTACCTAGGGTTGTCACAATACCAAAATTCTGACTCTATTTCAATACCATAAAAAAGTATTGCAATACTCAATAAAACGTGTAAAAAAATAAAACACCAAAAAAGCCGCGTACATTCCACATTTTATGGAACGTCTAGACCATAATAGAACAGTCCTAACCTAATTTTTGTCGGGACAAGGTGACAAAAAAATGTCAAATTGCATGTTTTTTTTTTTTTTTTTCCTGTTACGGCGTTCACCGCATAGGAGATATTTTTTTATATTTTAATAGTTCGCACTTTTTCGGGCGTGGCGATATGTAATTTTTTTGTTCATATATTTTATACATAAAATTGGGCAAGGGGGTGATTTAAACTTAATATTTTGGTGGTTTTTTTTAACCTTTTTTTTTTACTTTTTATTAGAGTTGAGCGAAAACGTACTGAACTTTATGATTTTTGGACCCAGGACCTGAACCCGAACATTTCCGTAAAAGTTTGGGTTCGGTGTTTGGCGCATTCTTGGCGCTTTTTGAAAGGCTTCAGAGCAGCCAATCAACAAGGGGTTAACTGTCTGACCTTAGAAGACATAACAGCCATGCCTACTAATGGCATAGCTGTGATTGGCCAGAGCAGCATGTGACCCAGGCTCTATATAAGCTTGAGTCACGTAGCGCTGCACTTCAATCTGCTGTTACAAGTGTAGGGAGAGGATGCTGCTGGACTGGTGATTTCAGGTAGAGAATAGGAGAGAATCTAACTTAGCAATCTACAGAGAAATAGTTGTGTGGGTGCAGGGCACAATCGATTTACCCTGCCCTGAGCCCATTGACCAAAAAAAAACAACTTTTATAATACTGTTAGTTAGGTGTGCGGCGGCCATTTTATGCAAGTTCAGTGCACCAGCACTGCATCTAAGCTTTTGGGACATTGCAAATCACCATTTTTTTGACAAACTACAACATCTTGATTAGTCAGTGTACAATTTAGGCTAGAAATACACCCATCATTTTCTGGGGTTTAAAAAACACACTTATTTTTTGAAAAAACAGTATTTTCCTGATCTGCAAGTGTTAAATTCAAGTTTAATATATACAGTTTTCATAATCTGTTACCAAAAAAACACTATTTTGGCAATCTACAACATCTGGATTAGTCAGTGTGCAATTTAAGCTAGAAATACACTCATCATTTTCTAGGGTTTTAAAAACACACTTTTTTGACAAAAAAACACTATTTTCAGGCCTTGCAGCATCAGCACGTGTGAAATTACAGGCTTATATACTGCTGTCAAATTCAGTTGTTAAACAAACACTCGTTTGGGCACAAAAAATTTAGTTGGCAGCCTTTGATGCAGATGTCATTGTGAGATACACCCTTAATACATTTGGGTTACATTCAGAGATTTTAAATACGGCCATTTGGTGCACCAATATTGAATTCAGGCCTACACTGGTTCAGGCCCTGTGAGATATCCCCTCTACATACAGGGGTTTGATTCAGGCATTTTAAATACAGCCATTTGAAATACATCCATTGTGTGCAAAGAAATATTTAATTTAGGCCTACACTGGTTCATGCCCTGTGAGATACTCCCTCTACATACAGGGGTTTGATTCAGCCATTTGAAATACATCCATTTTGTGCAAAGAAATATTTAAATTAGGCCTACACTGGTTCATGCCCTGTGAGATACCCTCTCTACATTCAGGGGTTTGATTCAGGCATTAAAATACAGCCATTTAAATACAGCCATTTTGGGCAAATAAATATTTAATTTAGACCTACACTGGTTTAGGCCATGTAAAACACCGCCTCTACATACAAGGGTTTGATTCAGGCATTTGAAATACAGCCATTTGAAATACATCCATTTTGGGCAAAGAAATATTTAAATTAGGCCTACACTGGTTCATGCCCTGTGAGATACCCCCTCTACATACCGGGGTTTGATTCAGGCATTTAAAATACAGCCATTTGAAATACATCCATTTTGGGCAAATAAATATTTAATTTAGGCCTACACTGTTTCATGCCCTGTGAGATACCCCCTCTACATATCGGGGTTTGATTCAGGCATTTGAAATACAGCCATTTTAAATACAGCCATTTTAGGCAAAGAAATATTTAATTGAGGCCTACACTGGTTCAGGCCCTGTGAGATACCCCCTCTACATGCAGGCGCCCACTTTATGAATGAAGCAGGCGGCGTGGGCGCATGACGTAGTGACTCACGCTGCTAGCGCTCGTCCTCCCGGCCTGCCTCCTCCCTCCTCTCTACTTGTTGTAAGTAATACAGGTGCTGATTACTCTCAATTTGCCTACAATTATAGATAAGATTACGGTATACACAGTGAGCAGGGCCCGTGTAGTAGAATACAGTCACTGCACGGGCCACGCTGTCATTATAAAACCAGATGCGACCCCCACCCCCTGTATTGGGGGTCATTCACACTACAGGGACACTGTTGGCAGTCAAGCCAGAAGATATAATACCACCAAGTCTAACGCCTCGCAATCCAACTTTTCTGAGTCGGATTGGTCAGGGTCAGAGAACCGACCCAGTAAGAATTCTGTGGGGACTAAACGTAAGTACCGAGCGAGAGGAGCACCTAACCAAAGGAAGGCACCTGCCCCACAATTAGGTACAGTGACACAAGTGGGCCAACCATGGCAGGGCCCCCAGGGATCATTCCCAGTACAAAATGGGGTTTTGACAGTGCCCTCCTCCGCTCCATCAGCCAACTCCCAACAGTACACTTCCACGCCTGGAGGTCAATTGTTACCATCTGCACCATCTGGGTCCTTTTTCGGACCACCTATGACAGTGTCCTCTGCAGTGGCACCTATGGCACTCCCCTGTATGCAGAGGAAGGTTTCAAATCGAAACGCGCGTCGGGGTGTGCAGTCTTCCTGTGGACTTGTTACCTCTCATATACGGTATGTGATCTTGCCTTTTTGGACCGCATGTCTGATGTTACTTGTTGCGGTTCTTTGCCTCTTGAACCAACTTTGGTCATGTTGTTTGCTCATTATCTCCTGCAGCTTGCACACGCACTTTACTGCTTGCTGTATTCGGCTGAATAGATATAATTATACATTTAAAAGATCCACATTTGAGTGTTGATATTTCTTTTTTTTACTTATAAAATATAGCATGCACTTGCACTTTATATTTGATGCTATTACTTGCACTCTTACCAACAGTGGATACTCTTTTCAATGTATATGTTATATAGGAGCTCCTTTATCTATAGGCGCTTAGATTTTAGGTCACTCACCTACATTACTTTGTTGTACTTGATAAACTCTCCCAGGATTGTACTGCACTTTTTGCATTTGTTTGTCATCTCTTTGTATATGCTTTTAACTATATACTCAATAAAATAATATTTTTTAGCTTAGTAGTTCTCAGTGTCTCTCTATAGGTTATTTAGTTATCTTTTGAGTTAAGCTCCAGTCAGGGGCTTTATTGTTCTTTCACGCCATTCCTTTGTAACCTACTTTTGTACACCTTAGGATACTTAGTAAAGGTTTATCTTTTACACCTACTCCAGCCTTTGAATGTTTTGACTGGGTTAAGGACATTAATTTGTTCGCGAGAAAACTTGCCCTCCACAAATCTTTTAACCAACAATCCAGAGATTTCCAGCGAATGCAGGCCAAGGAAAAATAAACTTTAGCCATTTTAGAATCATTGGACACCCATAATGCTGATGCCTAAGATCTAGTTGAGGCACCTTTCTCATCACTAAAACCACAATCTAGATATACGCCTTCTTTTTCTCAATATGGGAATATACAGTCGTGGCCAAAAGTTTTGAGAATGACACAAATATTAGTTTTCACAAAGTTTGCTGCTAAACTGCTTTTAGATCTTTGTTTCAGTTGTTTCTGTGATGTAGTGAAATATAATTACACGCACTTCATACGTTTCAAAGGCTTTTATCGACAATTGCATGACATTTATGCAAAGAGTCAGTATTTGCAGTGTTGGCCCTTCTTTTTCAGGACCTCTGCAATTCGACTGGGCATGCTCTCAATCTACTTCTGGGCCAATTCCTGACTGATAGCAACCCATTCTTTCATAATCACTTCTTGGAGTTTGTCAGAATTAGTGGGTTTTTGTTTGTCCACCCGCCTCTTGAGGATTGACCACAAGTTCTCAATGGGATTAAGATCTGGGGAGTTTCCAGGCCATGGACCCAAAATGTCAACCTTTTGGTCCCCGAGCCACTTAGTTATCACTTTTGCCTTATGGCAGGGTGCTCCATCATGCTGGAAAATGCATTGTTCTTCACCAAACTGTTGTTGGATTGTTGGAAGAAGTTGCTGTTGGAGGGTGTTTTGGTACCATTCTTTATTCATGGCTGTGTTTTTGGGCAAAATTGTGAGTGAGCCCACTCCCTTGGATGAGAAGCAACCCCACACATGAATGGTCTTAGGATGCTTTACTGTTGGCATGACACAGGACTGATGGTAGCGCTCACTTTTTCTTCTCCGGACAAGCCTTTTTCCAGATGCCCCAAACAATCGGAAAGAGGCTTCATCGGAGAATATGACTTTGCCCCAGTCCTCAGCAGTCCATTCACCAAACTTTCTGCAGAAGATCGATTTGTCCCTGATGTTTTTTTTTGAAGAGAAGTGGCTTCTTTGCTGCCCTTCTTGACACCAGGCCATCTTCCAAAAGTCTTCGCCTCACTGTGCTTGCAGATGCGCTCACACCTGCCTGCTGCCATTCCTGAGCAAGCTCTGCACTGGTGGCACTCCGATCCCGCAGCTGAATCCTCTTTAGGAGACGATCCTGGCGCTTGCTGGACTTTCTTGGACGCTCTGAAGCCTTCTTAACAAGAATTGAACCTCTTTCCTTGAAGTTCTTGATGATCCTTTAAATTGTTGATTGAGGTGCAATCTTAGTAGCCACAATATCCTTGCCTGTGAAGCCATTTTTATGCAACGCAATGATGGCTCCACACGTTTCTTTGCAGGTCACCATGGTTAACAATGGAAGAACAATGATTTCAAGCATCACCCTCCTTTTAATATGTCAAGTCTGCCATTTTAACCCAATCAGCCTGACATAATGATCTCCAGCCTTGTGCTCGTCAACATTTTCACCTGAGTTAACAAGACGATTACTGAAATGATTTCAGCAGGTCCTTTAATGACAGCAATGAAATGCAGTGGAAATTTTTTTTGGATTAAGTTAATTTTCATGGCAAAGAAGGACTATGCAATTCATCTGATCACTCTTCATAACATTCTGGAGTATATGCAAATTGCTATTATAAAAACTTAAGCAGCAACTTTTCCAATTTCCTATATTTATGTAATTCTCAAAACTTTTGGCCACGACTGTAGATACCTTTGTCCAATTAGTGACAAGGGATCTTAAAACCCTCGGTACCAAAATACCCACCACACAACAAAATCTTGAGGTGGAAGAATTACAGGCGCTAGACGAACTCAGCAAGAATGATGACCTTGTAATAAAACCCTCAGATAAGGGTGGAAACGTTGTCCTTATGGACAAACTGGATTATAAAAAGATGGTTGAAGACCTGGTCAAGCAGACAGACACTTATCAAAAGCTGGATCACAATCCAACAGACAAGTTTTTGGGTGACCTGAAATTGATACTCTCTGCAGCAAAGGAAGAAAAACTCATCTCTAAGGAGTAATTTAAATACCTCTTTAAGATGCATCCAACAACTGCCACTATCTATGCCATTCCAAAGGTGCACAAGCAGAGGAGGCCGGTGCCAGGCAGACCGATAGTATCCGGCAATAACAGCATGACTGAAAATATCAGCCAGTATGTAGACGAGTTTTTAACACCATTTGTACCCAGCTTACCTTCATATATTAGGGATAACAAGGATGTGGTCATCAGGCTCCAGGGTATACAGGTCACATCAAAAACTAAGCTAGCAAGCCTCGATGGTACACCAATATTAGGCACGACTTAGGGATTAGGGCAGTTTCCTCCTTTCTTTCCACTAAGAGCACCCAATTCAGTGCACATAATGAGTTTATTTTAACTCTCCTCAAATTTTTACTCACTCACAACTACTTTCTTTTTGATTGACATTACTACCTACAAGCGGTTGGCACCGCGATGGGTAGTAAGTGTGCACCTTGTTTTTAGGGTGGTGGGAGGACACTATTGTTTTCACACATAATTATTCTGATTTCACACAGCACATACTTTTCTGGGGTAGGTACATTGATGATGTACTAATACTCTGGGAAGGTACCACTGATAAGTTTCACCAATTCGTTCACAGCCTCAACACAAACTCTATTGGTATGACATTTACTTCTGAGATTCATGACAACACAATCACAATTCTGGATCTCAAACTTTTCCTGGACCCTGATGGCCACATCCAATCCGAGATTCATCGTAAACCCACAGCGACTAACAACTTACTGCAGTGGAATAGTTATCACCCGATACCACTCTGAAAGGGGATACCTGTGGGACAGTATATCAGAGCCCGCAGGAATTGTTCAGACGATGCCAGTTTTATCAAAGAGTGCAACACTTTGTACGATCGGTTCCGAGTAAGGGGATACCCCAAAAAGGTTTTGCACCAGGCATTTGCCAGGGCAAGTAACATCAATCGGACAGAACTGTTAAACGCTGCACCAAAAGTACCCGGTGCACAAGTTGTTAGATACATTGGCACTTTTGATGCCCAAAACAATCAAGTGTTCCGGATTCTGAAGTAACACTGGCATGTCCTGTGGGCGGATAATGATCTCAGGACTGTTATCACGCAGAATCCCAGTGTTACCTACCATCGAGGTACCAATTTGAAGGATACATTGGTCCATAGTTTCTATCGCCCTGTACCGCCAAAAACCACCTGGCTAGCATCTAAAACAGTGGGCACTTACCCATGTGGGGACTGCGTATTCTGTCCTCTTGTGAGAAGATGCCGATCATTCATTAATCCTATAGATGAAAAAGAATACCATATCAGACAATACATAAACTGTAAGACCAAAGGCATAGTATATGCCATCCAATGCACATGTCCCAAGATTTATGTCGGTAAGACATCTCAAGAGTTTAGGAGAAGGATCTGCCAGCACATCAGTAGCATTAACACCAAGGCAGACACCTCAATCTCCAGGCATGTCAGGGCGAATCATGGTGGAGATCACAAAGTGCTCAAATTTTGGGGCATTTATAAAAAAAAAAATAGGAGTCACTGAAAAACTGAAAGAAGAAACAAGATGGATCTATCGCCTTGATAGCCTTAGTCCAAAGGGGCTCAATGAGGGATTTGCATTTACTGCTTTCCTGTGAAAATGAGGGAGAGGATTTTGTGTGGCTACAAATACATATTTCTAGTCATCCCTAACCTATGACGTTTCAGTTTTCTAAGTGTCAGTTGACACCTATGCATATAGAACCAAAGATTCGAAGTACCCCATTCACTGGTTCTGATCATCAATTATGTTTCTCCTTGTAAACACAGGTTTGTCTACAGTACCAATAATAACAAGAGTGCATCCTTTAAAAACAACTAGCATGTACCATGTCACCTGATATCAAAGCTGTGCTTGTAAGTGTGATCTGTGCACAATATGGATTAATTCCTACGGCAGTTTGCCTCTGCACCATGCAATTCCCGCTATATTACTTAGCTGAAGCAATGCAGGTGACACCGAGCCAGAATAATAGAAGATTATGGTATATAACATTTAAGTAGAGCCAAAACATGGATCAACCCTTATGGCAGAGTTAATCTGCACTATCACCCCATGTAATCCCCTGCAAATTCTATTAGCTGAGGCACTATAGCTGTTACTGTGTCATTGCAGCTGCTTATGTGACACCACATCTAGGCAGCGAAGCGACACTTGGGCATCACAGATGTGCATATGATCTATTATGCACAATATGTATATATACATGCTTTTTTATATATATTGTAAGCATCTAAAGGGTGAGGTTATTGATGGTAAGTATGTGTCACTGAGGCTGCTGCTCTCAGTGATGTAAATCCCGGAGGTAAATGGCAACCAGTGATGTTAGATTGCTGAGTTTGTGGTAGCTGGAACTTGGGTCCGGGATTTAGGAGTGACTAAAGAGTTTGGGTGGGAAGGTCACTCCCATACTCCATCTCCTGTGTTACCACCTCACCCAGCTGGAAGCTAATTTAAAAGACACACTGTCAGTATGTGTTTGGTGTTGGTCTGCAGAGGACTTGGGAGCATTCCTCTCCACAGTGTTCCTGAGAAGGGAAAAGACAAGATTCTGCACAAAGGTGACTCCTGTATTTTGCCTGTTTAACAATTGAACTGTTATATGACACATGAGGGCTGAAGATAAGTGCTTTATGTGACTGAACTTTGATGGGCTGAAGCCAAGCCGTCCTGTTGGACCAAATTTGAGTTGTGTTTTTTCCAATAAAACCCTTATGTTGCATCCAATCCTGCCGACTGCCTACCATTTGTACAGCTAATCTCCACATATGGTGGAGGATGCAGGCAAGTGGTTGCTAAGGGTAACGGCTGCATAATTTTTTTTACTCTGTAACCGGCTTATGTCCTGGATAAAGGCTGCTACATTGTTGCCCAGTGAGACTCCTGCCATGGATGAGCTGGTTAAGCAGTTTGTGCAGGTCAGTGCTGCCCAGCAGGAAACCAACCGTCTGTTGCTGGAACAGATCACAGTCCTGAGAGAGCGTGTGTCAGCTCAACCAAGAAATATAGAGGAATTAGCTGGGACTGTGAATGGAAAAAAAGCAGTGCACCGCGCCTTGCAAAAAATGACTCCAGATGATGACATAGAGGCCTATCTGGCGGTGTTTGAAAGGATTGTGGAAAGGGAGAAACTCCCTGTGGCTGAATGGACTGAGGTTCTGGCGCCTTATTTGACTGGAGAGCCGCAAAAAGCATATTTTGATTTAACAGCAGAACAGGCCAAAGACTATGATATCCTTAAAGCAGAAATCATGGCCAGGCTGGGAGTCACCTTATCTGTGCGCGCTCGCAGAGTCCATGAATGGCGGTTTGAAGAGAAAAAACCGCCCCGCTCTCAAATGTTTGATTTGTTACACCTTGTGCGCAAGTGGCTACAACCCGAGACACTGAGTACAGCAGACATGGTCGAACGAATCGTGCTCGACCGCTATGTGAGTGGACTTCCTTGGGACATTCACCGCTGGGTTGCTCAGGGAGACCCCAAAACCCTGGATCAATTGGTTTCACTTGTGGAGCGGTTTACCACTACCGAGACCTGTCTGAGGCCTGAAGGTAAACCACAGCAGTTCGTGGGATCCTCTGGTGGTCGTCGACAGAGAGCAACCTCCACAGCCATTTCTACCTCTGAGCAGGAGGACCGAGCCAACAGACAAAGCCTGGGTGGCTCACCCCGGGGAAAGAGGTTTTTCATTCCAAGAAAGGTACCCTCCCGTTCTGAAGCCCCACTCGAAGGCCGACCTGAGGTCCGTTGTTGGAAGTGTCAGCAACCAGGGCATATTACAGCACACTGTTCCCAGGGGGAGGAGCCAATGGAGTGTGGTGCCACCCGCCGCCTCTCCATGTTTGCTCATCCTGTTTGCAGTGCTGCACCCCTGCAGGAACCAGGTCCCCAGGAGCGTCAACTCCAGGTAAACGGGGTTAGTGTTGTGGCCCTTTTGGACTCAGGTAGCCTGGTCACCCTCTTGTGTGCTGCCGTACCCCATGACCTGGTCATCCCTGAAAGGCGGGTGGGGGTGGTTTGTATCCATGGGGACACTAAGCATTATCCGCTGGCCAAAGTGACTGTAGGGACTGGCTGCGGGACAGTGATCCATGAAGTGGGTGTGGTACCAGACTTATTACATCCATTGATTGTGGGACGTGATTTTCCGTTGTTCTGGGAACTCTGGTCTCATTCCCACTGTAATGATACGCCTGTTGCATGTTCACCTTCTTTCAGCCCAATTCCTTTAGGGGAAGAAGCCCAAACAGATGCTGTAGGGGTGACCAATGAGGTATCAGACAGTTTTCCCCTTGAAGTATTGGCTGGGGATGAGGGTGAGGAGTCTAACCCTGAGCAGAATGTACCGGACTTGGAAGTGTCACGGGAGAACTTTGGGACTGCTCAGTTACGAGACTCCACCCTGAAACATGCATGGGAAAATGTAACTGTACTGAATGAGGTACCTCAGGAGCCTAATGCTGATCAAAGGTTTCCTCATTTTGCTGTCAGTGATAACTTACTGTATCGTGTTACTAAGATGCGTAATGAAATTGTGGAGCAATTGGTGGTACCCATACCTTATAGAAGGATGGTCCTTGATATGGCCCACACCCATTTACTTGGGGGTCATCTGGGGACTGACAAAACAAAGGAAAGAATCCTGCAAAGGTTCTATTGGCCAGGTTGTTACCAAGAGGTTGAAAGGTTTTGTCGGTCCTGCCCTACCTGCCAAGTAACGGCTCCTGTGAGTCACTTTCGGAGCCCCTTGGTTCCCCTGCCAATAATTGAGATTCCATTTGACAGAATAGCTATGGATTTGGTGGGGCCGTTAGTTAGGTCTGCCCGAGGCCACCAGTATATTTTGGTAGTGCTGGACTATGCCACCAGGTATCCTGAAGCCATTCCGTTGCGGAATACCTCCTCCAAGTGCATTGCTCGGGAGTTGGTTCATATATTTTCCAGAACTGGCCTACCAAAAGAAATACTGACTGACCAGGGTACACCTTTCATGTCCAAAGTTATGAAAGAGCTTTGCAAACTGCTGAAAATTAAGCAGCTAAGAACCTCTGTATATCATCCCCAAACAGATGGCCTCGTAGAGAGGTTCAATAAAACCTTAAAGGGGATGTTGAGAAGGGTGGTAGAAAAGGATGGGAGGGACTGGGATTGTCTGTTGCCATATCTCATGTTCTCCATCCGAGAGGTCCCCCAGTCCTCCACTGGCTTCTCTCCATTTGAGTTATTATATGGGAGACATCCCAGGGGATTGCTGGATATTGCCAAGGAGACTTGGGAGAGTGAGGCTACCCCTTACAGAAGTGTGATAGAACACGTGGCCCAAATGCAAGATCGCATCAGCAGTATTATGCCCATCGTGAGGGAACACATGCAGAAGGCCCAAGAGTCCCAGAGCAGGGTGTACAATAGAGCGGCCCGGGTGAGGCAGTTCAACCCTGGGGACAGGGTACTGGTGCTGGTTCCCACGGTAGAAAGCAAATTTCTGGCCAAGTGGCAGGGTCCTTTTGAAGTAGTAGAAAGGGTTGGAGTCAATTATAAAATACATCAGCCTGGGAAAAGAAAGCCCATCCAACTCTATCACGTCAATTTAATAAAACCTTGGAAGGATAGAGAGTCCCTGGTAGCGGCCACAAAACCCCAAATGGATTGTCGCACAGATATTGAAAAGGTTGCAATAGGTGACACCCTGTCCAAACCCCAAAAACAAGAAACCAAGGAGTTTCTACAGCAGAACAGGGATATTTTTACGGACCTGCCAGGCACTACAGATGTCATTCAGCATGATATAGTCACTGACCCCGAGGTAACGATAAACCTTAAACCATACAGAATCCCTGAGGCTCGGAGACAAGCGGTCTCTGAGGAGGTAAAGCGTATGTTAGCTCTGCAGGTTATTGAGGAATCCAAAAGCGGGTGGTCCAGCCCCATTGTATTAGTGCCTAAGCCAAATGGGACCTGGCGGTTCTGCAATGACTTCCGCCGTCTAAATGAAGTCTCTAAATGCGATTCCTATCCTATGCCCCGGGTGGATGAATTAATTGAAAGGTTGGGACCAGCTAGGTATATTACCACACTTGACCTCACCAAGGGGTACTGGCAGATTCCCCTATCAGAGGAGGCAAAGGAAAAGACTGCCTTCTCCACCCCAGACGGGCTCTTTCAATATACCAGGATGCCCTTTGGGTTACAAGGGGCACCCGCAACTTTCCAGAGAGCGATGGACAGGGTCTTGGGCCCCCATAAAAGGTACGCAGCAGCATACTTAGACGATATCGTGGTCTTTAGCACGGACTGGGAATCCCATCTAGGTAAGGTACAGGCCGTACTGGATTCCCTCAGGAAAGCTGGCTTTACTGCTAACCCGGAGAAGTGCGCTATTGGGTTAGAGGAGGCTCGCTATCTGGGATATATTGTAGGTAAGGGCACAATAAGACCACAGGTAAACAAAGTGGAGGCAATTCAGAAGTGGCCACAGCCTCGGACAAAAAAACAGGTGAAGGCGTTCTTGGGGATTGTTGGCTATTACCGCAGATTTGTCCCGAACTTTGCCTCCATTGCAGCACCATTAACAGACCTCACGAAAGGGAGAAAGTCAGTAATGGTCCAGTGGTCTCAAGAGACAGAAAAGGCGTTTCAGGACCTTAAAAAAGCCCTATGCAGTCAGCCTGTGCTGATCGCACCAGACTTCTCAAAAGAGTTTATTGTCCAGACCGATGCCTCAGAGGTTGGTTTAGGGGCAGTAATGTCACAAGAGGTAAATGGGGAAGAGCACCCCATCATATATTTGAGTAGAAAACTCACCTCCTGTGAGAGAAACTACTCAATAGTGGAGAGGGAGTGTTTGGCAATAAAGTGGGCCCTCGTGGCTTTGAGGTACTATTTGGCAGGTAGGAAGTTCCGCTTGGTATCTGACCATGCCCCTTTAAAATGGATGTGCCGAAATAAAGGAAACAATGCAAGGGTGACACGGTGGTTCCTGGAGTTGCAGGACTTTAATTTTGTGGTAGAGCACAGGGCAGGGAAGCTTCATGTTAATGCTGATGCCTTGTCAAGGATTTACTGTCTATCAGGGTCAAGTGCCCAGTCCCCTGGCCTTGGGCAGAGGGGGGGGATATGTAAGCATCTAAAGGGTGAGGTTATTGATGGTAAGTATGTGTCACTGAGGCTGCTGCTCTCAGTGATGTAAATCCCGGAGGTAAATGGCAACCAGTGATGTTAGATTGCTGAGTTTGTGGTAGCTGGAACTTGGGTCCGGGATTTAGGAGTGACTAAAGAGTTTGGGTGGGAAGGTCACTCCCATACTCCATCTCCTGTGTTACCACCTCACCCAGCTGGAAGCTAATTTAAAAGACACACTGTCAGTATGTGTTTGGTGTTGGTCTGCAGAGGACTTGGGAGCATTCCTCTCCACAGTGTTCCTGAGAAGGGAAAAGACAAGATTCTGCACAAAGGTGACTCCTGTATTTTGCCTGTTTAACAATTGAACTGTTATATGACACATGAGGGCTGAAGATAAGTGCTTTATGTGACTGAACTTTGATGGGCTGAAGCCAAGCCGTCCTGTTGGACCAAATTTGAGTTGTGTTTTTTCCAATAAAACCCTTATGTTGCATCCAATCCTGCCGACTGCCTACCATTTGTACAGCTAATCTCCACAATATATATATATATATATATATATATATATATATATATATATATATATATATATATTAATTATGGTTTATTAAGGTTAAGAGCTATATTTTGCACATTTATTTATAAGTAGAGTTGAGCGAACACCTGGATGTTCGGGTTCGACGAGTTCGGCCGAACTTTCGAAAAATGTTCGGGTTCGGGATCCGAACTCGACCCGAACTTCATCCCGAACCCGAACCCCATAGAAGTCAATGGGGACCCGAACTTTTGGGCACTAAAAAGGCTGTAAAACACACCCGGAAAGGGCTAGAGGGCTGCAAAAGGCAGCAAAATGTAGTTAAATCCCCTGCAAACAAATGTAGATAGGGAAATGATGAGTTAACATAAAATAAATAAAAATTAAACAATATTAATTGGAGTGAGGTCCCATAGCACAGAATCAGGCTTCAAGTCACCCACCAATGGAGAAGGTCACTTACTATTATTTTGACCACAGCACCCAGACAAAGGAGAGAGGTCCCACAGCAGAGAACCAGGCATCATATCACCCACCACAGGAGTAGGCCACCATTTAGTTTCTTTGACCCCTACACCCAGACGGAGGAGAGAGGTTACACAGCAGAGAATCAGGCATTTAGATCACCCACCACAGGAGTAGGCCACCATTGAATCAGACCCCGGCAACCATGTCAGATGGCACAAGCATAAGCTTTATATCAATCAGCACAGGAGAAGGCGACTTTGACAGACTTTGACCCCTACACCCGGACGGAGGAGAGAGGTTTCAAAGCAGAGAATCAGGCATTTAGATCACCCACCACAGGAGTAGGCCCCAATTTAATGGGACCCCGGCAACCATGTCAGATGGCACAACCATCAGCTTCATATCAATCAGCACAGGAGAAGGCGACTTTGAAAGACTTTGACCCCTACACCCAGACGGAGGAGAGAGGTTTCACAGCAGAGAATCAGGCATTTAGATCACCCACCACAGGAGTAGGCCCCCATTGAATCAGACCCTGGCAACCATGTCAGATGGCACAACCATCAGCTTTATATCAATCAGCACAGGAGAAGGCGACTTTGAAAGACTTTGACCCCTACACCCAGATGGAGGAGAGAGGTTTCACAGCAGAGAATCAGGCATCATATCAACCACCACAGGAGAAGCCACCATTTAGTTACTTTGACCCCTGCACCCAGGAAGAGGAGAGAGGCACCACAGCACATATTCTGGCATCATATCAGCCACCACAGGAGAAGCCACCATTGAGTTACTTTGACCCCCGCACCCAGGAAGAGGAGAGAGGCACCACAGCACATATTCTGGCATCATATCAGCCACCACAGGAGAAGCCACCATTGAGTTACTTTGACCCCCGCACCCAGGAAGAGGAGAGAGGCACACCAGCACATATTCTGGCATCATATCAGCCACCACAGGAGAAGCCACCATTGAGTTACTTTGACCCCCGCACCCAGGAAGCGGAGAGAGGCACCACAGCACATATTCTGGCATCATATCAGCCACCACAGGAGAAGCCACCATTGAGTTACTTTGACCCCCGCACCCAGGAAGAGGAGAGAGGCACCACAGCACATATTCTGGCATCATATCAGCCACCACAGGAGAAGCCACCATTGAGTTACTTTGACCCCTGCACCCAGGAAGAGGAGAGAGGCCCCACAGCACATATTCTGGCATCATATCAGCCACCACAGGAGAAGCCACCATTTAGTTACTTTGACCCCTTCACCCAAACAGAGGAGAGAGGTTCCACATCAGAGAATCAGGCATCATATCAACCACCACAGGAGTAGGCCACAATTTAATGGGACCCCGGCAACCATGTCAGATGGCACAACCATCAGCTTCATATCAATCAGCACAGGAGAAGGCGACTTTGAAAGACTTTGACCCCTACACCCAGACGGAGGAGAGAGGTTTCACAGCAGAGAATCAGGCATTTAGATCACCCACCACAGGAGTAGGCCCCCATTGAATCAGACCCTGGCAACCATGTCAGATGGCACAACCATCAGCTTCATATCAATCAGCACAGGAGTAGGCCACAATTTAGTTTATTTGACCCCTGCACCCAGGAAGAGGAGAGAGGCCCCACAGCACATATTCTGGCATCATATCAGCCACCACAGGAGAAGCCACCATTTAGTTACTTTGACCCCTGCACCCAGGAAGAGGAGAGAGGCACCACAGCACATATTCTGGCATCATATCAGCCACCACAGGAGAAGCCACCATTTAGTTACTTTGACCCCTTCACCCAAACAGAGGAGAGAGGTTCCACATCAGAGAATCAGGCATCATATCAACCACCACAGGAGTAGGCCACAATTTAGTTTATTTGACCCCTGCACCCAGGAAGAGGAGAGAGGCCCCACAGCACATATTCTGGCATCATATCACACACCACAGGAGAAGGCCTCTTTCAGTGATTTAGGCCTTTGGACCCAGACAGAGGAGAGAGGTCAGAGATTAGCTTCATATCCCCCAGCACAGCAGAAGACCGCTTTATTTGACTTAGGCCTCAGCACCCAGACAGAAGACAGAGGTAGCATGGCAGAGGTTATGGCTTCATGTCACCCGTTAGTTTAACCGGCCACTTTCATCTGGTTAGGCCCCGGCGCCCAGACAGAGAAGAGTTTCATTCAACTGTGGGTTTCATAAAATTTGTATCAAATAAAGAAGTGGCCTGTAGCACAACAAGACATGTTTTAGGCAGTTAATAAGGACTACTCTGCACAAGGGAGGGACAGGTCCTGTGGGATCCATGCCTGGTTCATCTTTATGAAGGTCAGCTTGTCCACGTTGGCTGTGGACAGGCGGCTGCGCTTGTCAGTAATGACGCCCCCTGCCGTGCTGAATACGCGTTCAGATAAAACGCTGGCCGCCGGGCAGGAAAGCACCTCCAAGGCATAACATGCTAACTCTGGCCACGTGGACAATTTCGAAACCCAGTAGTTGAATGGGGCCGAACCATCCGTCAGGATGTGGAGGGGTGTGCAGACATACTATTCAACCATGTTAGTGAAATGCTGCCTCCTGCTAACACGTTCCGTATCAGGTGTCGGTGCAGATAGCTGTGGCGTGGAGACAAAACTTTTCCACATTTCTGCCATGCTAACCCTGCCCTCAGATGAGCTGGCCGTGACACAGCTGCGTTGGCGACCTCTTGCCACTCCTCTGCCTTCACCTTCCACCTGTTCCCCTGTGACATGTGGGAATGCTCTCAAGAGCGCCTCTATCAGCGTGCGCTTGTACTCGCGCATCTTACGGTCGCGCTCCAGTTCAGGAATTAAAGTGGGCACATTGTCTTTATACCGGGGATCCAGCAGGGTGGCCACCCAGTAGTCTGCACACGTTAAAACGTGGGCAACTCTGCTGTCGTTGCGCAGGCATTGGAGCATATATTCGCTCATGTGGGCCAGGCTACCCATGGGTAAGGACAAGCTGTCCTCTGTGGGAGGCGTATCGTCATCGTCCACCGTATCCCCCCAGCCACGCACCAGTGATGGGCCTGGGCTGCCACCCCGCTGTGAACTTGCGTCATCCTCGTCCCCCTCCACCTCCTCCTCCTCATCCTCCTCGTCCTCCAGTACAGTGCCTTGGCTGGCGACTTGTGAACCTGTCCTCTGCTGCTTAAACAAACCTCCCTCTGAGCCACTTCGAACAGACTGGCCCGAAAGTGTTAGAAACGAGCCCTCATCCTCCTCCACCTGGGCCACCTCCTCTAACATCATTGCCCTAAGTGTTTTCTCAAGGAGACATAGAAGTGGTATTGTAACGCTGATAACAGTGTCATCGCCACTGGCCATGTTGGTGGAGTACTCGAAACAGCGCAGCAGGGCACACAGGTCTCGCATGGAGGCCCAATCATTGGTGGTGAAGTGGTGCTGTTCGGCAGTACGACTGACGCGAGCGTGCTGCAGCTGAAACTCCACTATGGCCTGCTGCTGCTCGCACAGTCTCTCCAGCATGTGCAAGGTGGAGTTCCACCGGGTGGGCACGTCGCATATGAGGCGGTGAGCGGGAAGGCCGAAGTTCCGCTGTAGCGCAGACAGGCGAGCAGCGGCAGGATGTGAACGGCGGAAGCGCGCACAGACGGCCCGCACTTTATGCAGCAGCTCTGACATGTTGGGGTAGTGGTGAATGAACCTCTGCACCACCAAGTTCAGCACATGCGCCAGGCAAGGGATGTGCGTCAAACCGGCTAGTCCCAGAGCTGCCACGAGATTTCGCCCATTATCGCATACCACCAGGCCTGGCTTGAGGCCCACCGGCAGAAACCACTCGTCGGTCTGTTGTTCAATACCCCGCCACAACTCCTGTGCGGTGTGGGGCCTGTCCCCCAAACATATGAGTTTCAGAATGGCCTGCTGACGTTTACCCCGGGCTGTGCTGAAGTTGGTGGTGAAGGTGTGTGGCTGACCGGATGAGCTGGTGGAAGCAGTGGAGGAGGAAGCCGAGTAGGAGGAGGAGGCTACAGGAGGCAGAGAATGATGCCCTGCGATCCTAGGGGGCGGAAGGACGTGCGCCAAGGAACTGTCCGCCGGGGGCCCAGCCGCCACTACATTCATCCAGTGTGCAGTTAGTGAGATATAGCGTCCCTGGCCGTGCTTACTGGTCCACGTATCTGTGGTTAGGTGGACCTTGCCACAAATGGCGTTGCGCAGTGCACACTTGATTTTATCGGACACTTGCATGTGCAGGGAAGGCACGGCTGTCTTGGAGAAGTAGTGGCGGCTGGGAACCACATACTGCGGGACAGCCATGGCCATCAGCTTTTTGAAGCTGTCTGTGTCCACCAGCCGGAATGACAGCATTTCAAAGGCCAGCAGTTTAGAAATGCTGGCGTTCAGGCCAAGGGCTCGAGGGTGACTCGGGGGGAATTTGCGCTTCCTCTCTAAGGTTTGAGATATTGAGAGCTGAACGCTGCTGTGTGATATAGTGGAGACGCTAGTTGACGGTGGCGGTGGTGGTGGTGTCGGTGGCACATCCTCTGTTTGCTGCTCGGCAGGTGGCAACATTCCTCTCGAGGCGGAAGCCGAGGCAGCAGCGGTAGAGGGAGCAGGGGGAGCCTCAGCGAGTGCCTGGTTTTTAAGGTGTGTACCCCACTGCAGTTCATGCTTTGCATGTAGATGCCTGGTCATGCAGGTTGTGCTGAGGTTCAGAACGTTAATGCCTCGCCTCAGGCTCTGATGGCAGAGCGTGCAAGTCACTCGGGTCTTGTCGGTAGGACATTGTTTAAAGAAGTGCCATGCCAGGGAACTCTTTGAAGCTGCCTTTGTGGGGCTGGGTCCCTGTTGGCGATGTCCAGTAGCAGGCGAACTCTGGGGGCGGCGGCTCGTCTGCTTTGGCCCCCTGCTCCCTCTTTGGCTTCGCTGTTGTCTCGGTCTCACCACTACCTCTTCCTCTGAACTGTGAAAGTCATCGCCACGACCTTCAGTCCATGTGGGGTCTAAGACCTCATCGTCCTCTGCATCGTCGTCCACCCAGTCTCCCTCCCTGACCTCCTCCTGTTCAGTCTGCACACTGCAAAAAGACGCGGCAGTGGGCACCTGTGTTTCGTCATCATCAGAGAGTCAGTGACTCTGCTGTGGTGGTATTCCCATGTCCTCTTCATCTGGAGACATAAGTGGTTGTGCGTCAGTGCATGGTATGTCTTCCTCCACTGGGGAAGGGCTAGGTGGACGCCCCTGGGAAACCCTGGAAGCAGAGTCTTCAAACAGAAGAAGAGACTGCTGCATAACTTGTGGCTCAGACCGTTTCCCTGATATGCTTGGGGGTGATGTGACAGACTGATGGGCTTGGTTTTCAGGTGCCACCTGTGCGCTTTCCGCAGAAGACTGGGTGGAAGACCATGTGGTGAACGTGCTGGAAGCACTGTCGGCCACCCAATCGATTAATGCCTGTACCTGCTCAGGCCTTACCATCCTAAGAGCGGCATTGTGCCCCACGAGATATTGCGGTACATTCTGCCGGCTAGTTGAGGGAGTTCGTTCCCTACTGTGTGCGCCTGGGGCCGAACGGCCACGTCCTCTACCAGCAACAGAGGATCCACGGACACCACCACGACCGCGTCCTCGTCCCTTAATAGTATTTTTCTTCATTGTTGCGATTCAACTCGCACCACAATGAAATATATTATTTTTTATAAGCAAAATTCCCTCACTGGAATACTTTCAGTCTTTTGACTGTATGGATTACAGATGGAATGACTGTTATATGTGAGTACCGCTTTCTTTGACAGATTCTAGTATGGGTACATATATGTTTTCCCAACCCCAGCAAATTAGTTTGCTAATTCCAGATGTATGAAACGCAGGCCTAACTGTATCTAGTATATTGAACGCCAGATAAACTAACTTGGCCTTTTTTAAATAAAAAAAATTCCCTCACTGGAATACTTTCAGTCTTTTGACTGTATGGATTACAGATGGAATGACTGTTATATGTGAGTACCGCTTTCTTTGACAGATTCTAGTATGGGTACATATATGTTTTCCCAACCCCAGCACATTAGTTTGCTAATTCCAGATGTATGAAACGCAGGCCTAACTGTATCTAGTATATTGAACGCCAGATAAACTAACTTGGCCTTTTTTAAATAAAAAAAATTCCCTCACTGGAATACTTTCAGTCTTTTGACTGTATGGATTACAGATGGAATGACTGTTATATGTGAGTACCGCTTTCTTTGACAGATTCTAGTATGGGTACATATATGTTTTCCCAACCCCAGCACATTAGTTTGCTAATTCCAGATGTATGAAACGCAGGCCTAACTGTATCTAGTATATTGAACGCCAGATAAACTAACTTGGCCTTTTTTAAATAAAAAAAATTCCCTCACTGGAATACTTTCAGTCTTTTGACTGTATGGATTACAGATGGAATGACTGTTATATGTGAGTACCGCTTTCTTTGACAGATTCTAGTATGGGTACATATATGTTTTCCCAACCCCAGCAAATTAGTTTGCTAATTCCAGATGTATGAAACGCAGGCCTAACTGTATCTAGTATATTGAACGCCAGATAAACTAACTTGGCCTTTTTTAAATAAAAAAAATTCCCTCACTGGAATACTTTCAGTCTTTTGACTGTATGGATTACAGATGGAATGACTGTTATATGTGAGTACCGCTTTCTTTGACAGATTCTAGTATGGGTACATATATGTTTTCCCAACCCCAGCAAATTAGTTTGCTAATTCCAGATGTATGAAACGCAGGCCTAACTGTATCTAGTATATTGAACGCCAGATAAACTAACTTGGCCTTTTTTAAATAAAAAAAATTCCCTCACTGGAATACTTTCAGTCTTTTGACTGTATGGATTACAGATGGAATGACTGTTATATGTGAGTACCGCTTTCTTTGACAGATTCTAGTATGGGTACATATATGTTTTCCCAACCCCAGCACATTAGTTTGCTAATTCCAGATGTATGAAACGCAGGCCTAACTGTATCTAGTATATTGAACGCCAGATAAACTAACTTGGCCTTTTTTAAATAAAAAAAATTCCCTCACTGGAATACTTTCAGTCTTTTGACTGTATGGATTACAGATGGAATGACTGTTATATGTGAGTACCGCTTTCTTTGACAGATTCTAGTATGGGTACATATATGTTTTCCCAACCCCAGCACATTAGTTTGCTAATTCCAGATGTATGAAACGCAGGCCTAACTGTATCTAGTATATTGAACGCCAGATAAACTAACTTGGCCTTTTTTAAATAAAAAAAAAATTCCCTCACTGGAATACTTTATGGCTTTTCACTGTATGGATTACAGGTGGACTGGTATTAGTAGGGGTGACACAAGCACACCCAAGTCCCTGATGTAGGATTTCTATGGCACAGACCACTATTACAAGTGATTAATGGACGTTGGGAGAGATTGTGCTGCAGCACTAGTCCCAAGATAGCCGCCGCCTATCAGCCCAGTAACATGTGCCACAAAATGGTCTGCACAACCTTTAAAAAAAATAGCCTTGGACTGTGCTGCTAAATCGCTATTGGTCTGAATCCCAGGTGTAGATGTCTGACTTGTTTGGAGCTTTGGAATGCACACTGTGGCAGCTTCTGCTGCAGCACTACAAGTCGCAAAATGGCGGCCGGCGGTCAGCCCGGGTACATGTGGATGGAAAAATCACTCTGGCCACTCTAAAAATAGCCAATCCCTATCAAAAAAGCAGCTCAGCTGCAGTTGTTCAGATGAATCACAGGTGGAGGAGAGAAATTTGCTTCCAGTTATTCAATTATCCCTGCCTATTCTCGCCCTAGCATCAGCTGCGTCTAACCCTGTTCTATTCACATCGGGAGTGAGCACGTCCCGACGTGCGCACAAGCTTATAAGAGGCTGAGTCACATGCTGCACTTGGCCAATCACAGCCTTGCCAATAGTAGGCATGGCTGCGATGGCATCTTAGGGCAAGTAGTATGATGGATGTTGATTGGCTGCTTTGCAGCCTTTCAAAATGCGCCAAAATACATGCCGAACGACGAACCCGAACCCGAACTTTTACGAAAAAGTTCGGGTTCGGGTCCGTGTCACGAACACCCCAAAATTCGGTACGGACCGAACTATGCTCGAACTGTTCGCTCAACACTAGTAATAATAAAAGTGAAGTATTAAGTTTCACCTGGGGCAAGATAGGTTCAACGCCTGCATAGGCATCTGTAAATAAATTATTTGATAAACCTTACCCAGGGTATGTCCCAAATATAAATATCCACAGATCCCCCCATAACAGCGTCATCCACAGATTCCCATAACAGTGCCATCCAGAGACCCCAATAAGAGCCATCCAGAGATCCCCATAACAGTGTCACCCACAGATCCCCCATAACAGTGTCACCCACAGATCCCCCATAACAGTGTCACCCACAGATCCCCCATAACAGTGTCACCCACAGATCCCCCATAACAGTGTCACCCACAGATCCCCCATAACAGTGTCACCCACAGATCCCCCATAACAGTGTCACCCACAGAACCCCCATAACAGTGTCACCCACAGATCCCCCATAACAGTGTCACCCACAGATCCCCCATAACAGTGTCACCCACAGATCCCCCATAACAGTGTCACCCACAGATCCCCCATAACAGTGTCACCCACAGATCCCCCATAACAGTGTCCTCAACAGATCCCCCATAACAGTGTCATCCACAGACCACCATTAGTTCAAAACCCACCAAAAGCACACCTTTTTGTCCAAATTCTTTTTTTTTCTTATTTTCCTCCTCAAAAACCTAGGTGCGTCTTATGGACAGGTGCGTCTTATAGGGCGAAAAATACGGTACAGCCATTTAAAATACAGCCATTTTGTGCAAAGAAATATTTAATTTAGGCCTACACTGGTTCATCCCCTGTGAGATACTCTCTCTCTCCATACAGGGGATTGATTCAGGCATTTGAAATACAGCCATTTGAAATTCATCCATTTTGTGCAAAGAAATATTTAATTTAGGCTTACACTGGTTCAGGCCCTGTGAAATACCCCCTCTACATACAGAGGTTTGATTCAGGCATTTGAAATACAGCCATTTGAAAAACATCCATTTTGTGCAATTAAATATATAAATTTAGGCCTACACTGGTTCAGGCCCTGTGAAATACCCCCTCTACATACAGGGGTTTTATTCAGGCATTTGAAATACAGCCATTTTGGGCAAATAAATATTTAATTGAGTCTGGTTCAGGCCGTGTGAGATACACCCTTTACATACTGTCGTTCTATTCTTCTATTAATTAAACACCCATTTAGGGCAAGATCCGAAATTGGAAAAATATGAGGAAAGATTCAAATAAGGAACGTGGCTCAGGTTGTGGTGCTGCTGGTGGAGCTCCTGTTGCAGGGAATGTACGTGGTCGATCTGTGCCAGCTACATGCACAAGTGAAACCCCTTCCTCAGGTGCGAGTAGGTGACAGAACCTGCAGCGGTGTTTGGTCGGGCCTAATGCGGCTCTACGAATGGTGAGGCCTGAACAAGTACAGGCGATAGTAGATTGGGTTGCTGACAGTGGATCCAGTTCCTTCACATTGTCTCAAATCCAGTCTCCTGCAGAAAAACCACAGTTAGCACCTGCAGCCGATGTCCATCAGTCTTTCACCTCACCCCCTTGCAAATCACCAAAGCATTCTGAGCCCCAAGTTATGCAGCAGTCTCTTCTGCTTTTTGATGACTCTGTTAGCAGGGTTTCCAAGGGCCATCCACCTAGCACTGCCCCAGAAGTGGAAGAGATTGAGTGCACCGATGCCCAAACACTTATTTTTTAAGATGAGTACATGGGAGGACCATCGCAGCACGTCTCGGATGATGACGAAACACAGGTGCCAACTGCTGGGGCTTTCGAAAGTGTGCAGACCGACAAGGAAGGCAGGGGTGAAGAATGTGTGGAAGATGATGTGGAGGACGATGAGGTCCTCGACCCCACATGGAATCAAGGTCATGCAAGTGACCTATGTAGTTCGGAGGAAGAGGCGGTGGTCGCACAGAGCCACCAGCACAGCAGAAGAGAGAGCAGGGTGCAAAAGCGGAGCGGCCGTCCTCTTGACAGTACGCCTCCTACTGCCCACCGCAGCAAGGGACCGAGAACACCAAAGCCAGCTCCAAGGAGTTCCCTGGCATGGCAGTTCTTGAGACAATGCGCTGACGACAAGACACCAGTGGTTTGCACGCTGTGCAATCAGAGCCTGAAGCGAGGCATAAACGTTCTCAACCTGAGCACAACCTGCATGACCAGGCATTTAAGTGCAAAGCACGAGCTGCAGTGGAGTAGACACCTCAAAAAACAAGAAAAGTCTCCTCCTGCTGCAGTATCGGCCTCTTCATCCACCTCTGGAGTGACAGTGCCACCTGCCACCCCGCAAACAGAGGATCTGCCAGCAACACCAACACCTGGGTCACCAAGCATCTCCACAATGTCCCACGGAAGCGTTCAGCTCTCTATCTCCCAAACGCTGGAGAGGAAGAAGAAGTAACCCCCTACCCACCCGCGATCACTAGCCTTGAATGCCAGCATTTCTAAATTACTGGCTTTTGAAATGCTGTCATTTCATCTGGTGGAGACGGATAGTTTTAAAGGCCTTATGGTGGTGGCTGTCCCACAGTACGTCGTGCCGCGCCGCACTACTTTTCAAGGCGAGCCATCCCTTCCCTGCACAACCAGGTAGTAGACAAAATCAGGTGTGCACTGCGCAACTCCATCTGTGGCAAGGTGCACCTGACTACGGATACGTGGACCAGTAAGCTCGGTCAGGGACGTTATATCTCCATAACAGCACACTGGGTAAATGCAGTGGCGGCTGGGCCTGAGGCGGATAGCAGTTTGGCGCATGTCCTTCCACCACCGAGGATTGCAGGGCGCTTCAGTTTGACTCCTGTTGCTTCCTCCTCCTACTCTGCTTCCTCATCCTCTACCAGTTCCTCATCCGGTCAGCGTAACACCTTCACCACCAACTTCAGCACAGCCATGGGTAAACCACAGCAGGCAGTTTTAAAACTTATCTGTTTGGGGGACAAACCCCACATTGCGCAGGAGCTGTGGACGGGCCTTGAACAACAGACCGATGAGTGGTTTGTGCCAGTCAGCCTCAAGCCCGGCCTGGTGGTGTGCGATAATGGGCGAAATCTCGAAGCAGCTCTGGGACTAGCCGGTTTGACGCACATCTCTTGCCTGGCGCATGTGCTGAATTTCGTGGTGCAGAGATTCCTTAAAAATTACCCCAAAATGTCAGAGCTGCTGCATAAAGGGCGGGATGTCTGTGCTCGCTTTCGGCGTTCTCACCCTGTTGTTGCTCGCCTGTCAGCGCTGCAGCGTAACTTCGGCCTTCCTTCTCACCGCCTAATATGCGACGTGCCCACAAGGTGGAATTCCACCTTGCACATTCTGGCCAGACTGTGCGAGCAGCAGCAGGCGATAGTGGAGTTTCAGCTGCAGCACGCACGGGTGAGTCGCTCGGCGGAACAGCACCACTTCACCACCAATGACTGGGCCTCCATGCGAGACCTGTGTTCCTTGTTGCGCTGTTTCGAGTACTATACCAACATGGCCAGTGCTGATAACGCCGTTCTCAGCGTTACTATCCCACTTCTATGCCTCCTTGAAAAAACGCTCCTGGCGATGATGGAAGAGCATGTGGCACAGGAGGAGAAGGAGGAAGAGGGATCATTTCATAGGGTTTCCGGCCAGTCATTCCAAAGTGGCCCGAGGGTGGGTTCCTGCACCCACAAACCCAAGGTACACAATTGTCCAGCCAGGGCACAGTTCTGGAGGATGAGGAGGTGGAGGATGAGGAGATGGAGGAGGAGGAACCATGTTCACAGCAGGGTTGCACCCAGACCAGCTCATGGCCATCACTGGTGCGCGGATGGGGGGATACAGAGGACACAGACGATACACCTCCCACAGAGGACAGCTTTTCGTTGCCTCTGGGCAGCCTGGCACACATGAGCGATTACATGCTGCAATGTCTCCGCAACGACCGCCGAGTTGCCCACATTCTAACTTGTGCTGATTACTGGGTGGCCACGCTGCTGGATCCCCGTTACAAGGACAACGTACTGTCCTTAATTCCATCACTGGAGCGTGATCGTAAAATGCACGAGTACAAGCGCACACTGGTAGACGCGCTACTGGTGACATTCCCACCTGACAGCGGGGGCACAGTGGAAGCACAAGGCGAAGGCAGAGGATGAGGAAAAGGTTGGCAATGCAGCTGGGGCACCGCCAGCACCTCAGAAGGCAGGGTTAGCATGGCCGAAATGTGGAAAAGCTTTGTCAGCACGCCACAACAACCAGCACCACCAGCTGATATGGAATGTCTTAGCAGGAGGCAGCATTTCACCAACATGGTGGAGCAGTATTTGTGCACACGCCTACACGTACTGAGTCTCCAAATTGGGCACATGGCGTGAGCTTGCCCTTTACGCCTTGGAGGTGCTGGCCTGCCCTGCAGCCAGTGTATTATCTGAACGTGTGTTTAGCACGGCAGGGGGCGTCATCACAGACAAGCGCAGCCGCCTGTCCACAGCCAATGTGGACAAGCTCACGTTCATTAAAATGAACCAGGCATGGATCCCTCAGGACTTGTCCGTACCTTGTCCAGAATAGACATGTATACCGGCACTAACCAGTCATTGTTATTCTGCAGCGCAATTGCTCATGTTTGTATGTTGGATATTTCACACTCTTTTGGAGTGTACCTTAATCTTAAAAAATTAAATTAAAACCAAAAATCTGTGTTGGCTATCTCGTCCTCCTCCACCGCCGCTTCCACCTACTCTGCTACGTCCACCGCCTCCTCAAACTCCTTCTTCATATGGAACTCCACCTCATAAATCAATATTTTTTTTTTTTTTACTTATTTGTCATTTACATTTTCGGGTGAAATTCACAAATTTTAGGGTGTATAGTACCACTGCTATACCTAGAGGGCCGGTTAAAAATAAAAATAAAATTGTCATTAACATTTTCTTGTGAAATTAACCAATTTTTGGGTGTATAGTACCACTGCTATACCTAGTAGGCTGGTTAAAAAAGAAATAAAAATTGTCATTACCTTTTCGTGTGAAATTCACCAATTTTTGGGTGTATAGTACCACTGCTATACCTAGTTAGGCCGGTTAACAAAAAAATAAATTTGTCAGTTACATTTTCAGTTGAAATTCAAAATCTTTTGGGTGTGAAGTACCACTACTATACCTAGTAGACAGGTTAAACAATAGAAAAAATTGTCTGTTACATTTTATTGTGAAATTCAACAATAAAATTTTTGGGTGAAATTCACCAATTTTTGGGTGTAATATACCCCTCCTCTACCTAGTGGATCCAGTTCCTTCTACCTCTAATTTTTATTTTACATTTTCGGGTGACAATAAACAATTTTTTTCTGTCATAGACCCCTGCTCTACCAAGTAGACAGGTTAATTCATTTCTGAAATGTTTCTGTTACATTCTTGGGTTGACATTATACATAGGTGACAGGCAATAAAATTTCTGAAATGCTTCTTTAATTGATGCGTGCCACCTCCTTTGATTCAATGCTCAAACTTAAACAAGTTGTACCACATTTAAGCTTCAATACTTTGTCCCACATTTCCGCTATACTCTTTTGGACAACATTTGCGCCTCAATAGCTTTTCCCACAATTCCGCTTGACTCTTTTGTCCCACATTTGGGCTTCTGTAATTTGTCCCACATTTGCACCTCAATAGCTTTTTCCACATTTCTGCTCGATCCCAATTTTTTTTTATACATTTATCTCCCTTAAATTTGGTCTCTTTTTCTCACGCTCCCTCTCCGGCGTGGAACCTTGATTCCACGCCACCCGCGATCACCATGGTAGGCGCATAAAAGAACATTGAATGTTGATAGAGCAGATATCAAATTGGATCGTGAACATCACGGGGACGTGTAACATGGTGGAGCAGTAAGTATGCACACGCCTACACGAACTGACTGACAGGTGTCAGCCCCTGCAACTTCTGGTCTCCAAATTTGGCACATGGCCTGAGCTTGCCCTTTACGCCTCGGAGGTGCTGGCCTGCCCTGCAGCCGGTGTATTGTCTGAACGTGTGTTTAGCACGACTGGAGGGGGTTATCACAGGTTATATTTCCCAATGTTTTGGGGTGTAACCTAATTTAAAAAAATATAAATAAATTTTAAACCAAAAAGTAGTGTAGGCTACCTCCTCCTTCTCCACCGCCTCCTCAACCTCCTACTCCATATGGACCTGGTCCTCCTAGATCAAGATTATTATTTTTTATTTTTAAGTATTTTATGTTATTTTAAGTCATTTCTATCCACATTTGTTTGCAGAGCACTTGCCATGCTCTTAACCACATTTTGACGACATTTGCAGCCCTTTCCATTACACTTTTACAACCATTTTAGTGCTCAAAAGTTCGGGTCCCCATTGACTTCAATGGGGTTCGGGTTCGGGGGTCAAGTTCGTGTCCCGAACTCAAACTTTTTTCCGAAGTTCAGGCGAACCCGAACATCAAGGTGTCCGCTCAACTTTACTTTTTATTTAATACCTATTTCCCCCTTGGGGGCTAGAATCTGGGATCTTTCATCCCTTGTGCTATTCACCCTGATAGAGCTCTATCAAGGTGAATAGGACTTCACACTCTCCCTGCTGCTCTGTGCTCTGTGCACACAGCAGCATGGAGCTGACTATGGCAGCCAGGGGTTCAATAGCGGTTTGGCTGCCATGGTAACCGATCGGAGCCCCAGGCTTACACTGCTGGGGCTCCGATCGGAAGCTGCCACTGCACCACCAATAATAATACTTGGGGGGTTGGGGGCGCACTGCACCACCAATGATAATACTTGGGGGGGTTGGGGGCGCACTGCACCACCAATGATAATACTTGGGGGGGTTGGGGGCGCACTGCACTACCAATGATAATACTTGGGGGGGTTGGGGGCACACTGCACCACCAATGATTATAATACTTTGGGGGGGTTGTGGGCACACTGCCGAATATATATCACTATATTCTAAATATTCGCAAATTCTCTAAGTGCCGATATTCGCAATTAACCATACACATTAACCATAATGAGAGTAAAGAAAGGGTAGAGGAAATTCATTCAAATAAGGGCAACTGAATTCACTGTAACAAGTCAGGCAATGTTTTTTATTCAGGTAATGTACATGTCGATGACTTTTGATAATATTGTCCCAGTAATCTTGGTAACAATATTACCACTTATTTTAATTGAATATCTTACATTTTATTATTCTACATTTCTTTACTCAGTTACAGGAGATGCTGCCAGCAGTCATGAGCTATATACCAGGACCGCACCAGAGAATAAACAAAAGCATGGAAAAACTCACCGATTTCATCAAGGAACGAGTAGAAATGAATAAGGAGTCATTTGATCCCAACTCACCCAAGGATTTCATTGATTGCTTCCTCTTAAGACAGCAGCAGGTATCTAAATAAGTGTTAAGAAAGGGGTTCAGTGGAGATGAGGAGTGGGATAACCTGTATTTGGCTGGTGTGGGATCCAGTGGCCTATCATTACCAGTAGATAGTATACCCTGCGGGTAGCTTTGGCCTCTTTGTTCTCCATCTAATTAAAAAATTCATTTTGCATGGGGGGGGAGATAAAGTGAAGCTTGTACCAGTGGTAGTCAACATGCTATCAGTAAAGGAAAGAAGGGAAGAGAATGCAGTGGTGTTTGATGTTACTATGGCAAAGCCTATAAAAGAAAGAACTTTTATTCCTATCCTTTTCTTCCTTTAAGATGGCGGTGGGATATTTTGGGCATGTCATGGAAACATACTCTACCATATTCAGGGGCATAGCGGAAGGATCATGGATCCTTGTGCAAAAGTTCAGATTGTCCCCTTTTGTGCCTTCACAAAGTAAATGTTCACCCAGAAATCTATAATGTCCTCCTGCATTGCCCCCCATCCCTTTAAATATGTGTCTGTGTCCCCTTTCTTCTACTCCCTCTGTGTCCTGTCTGCATGTAGGATAATCATGAGATGCACAGTAAAACACTGGACCTCCAGGGAGGAGATGTCATCATACAGGGTCATCCTCAGGTGGTCATCAAGGAGTTACCACTTGGTGCTTTGTTATTGCTATTGCATAAGTGAGGCATCCTCAAACTGCGGCCCTCCAGCTGTTGTAAAACTACGCAGTTTGAGGATGCCTGGCATAAGTTATAGAAGAGTGAATGCATCCCTCAGGACGACATAACATGTGTTATCTGGGGAGTAGAAACTAACCCAATGGATCACTTGGAACATGAAGCCATGGGTCACCCCAAAGTAGATGATTATGAGTGGCAGGACATTAGCAGCAGCATCATTGGGAAGGGTGATGGAGCAGAAACCCCTACACAAGGTAGTATCAGTGTCAAAGTGAAATAGAAAATGACGATTCCGGCACTTATTTTTCTTCCAATAAAATCTTCCTCTTTATTAAATCCCATCATATGCGGGACAGTATCACAGACAAGCTGTTTACGCGTTTCGGAGACCTTCTCCTTAGTCGTAACAATGTGGTCTGGGAGCTTGGAGAAATATAAAGACCCATGCACCCTCCCCCATCTAGTGGGTGGTGGTAACATGATGTCACAAATCAATCAGCTCGCAGACTCACACCTGAAGCATCATTCTCAAAGAACATAGATTAAAATGGCCCCACATGATACGCTTCCCACATCCCCGCGCTTGGGCTAGAGCAGCACAGGCAACAAGGTCTGTCTGCAAAGCACAAGCGCAGGGTGTGAGAAACTGCATCATGTGAACAGGGCTATACAAAATATTGAAAGTTCAAATAAAATGTAAGCCTGTAGAAAAATCTACATGCGGAAATGGATAACATGGATGACCACAGCTGCAATTTTCATATCATTGTAATAGAATAAAATACAATATGATGAATAAACGTGTTGGAATATGTCACAGTAAATGTACAATCAGATGAAAATGAAGAAATGGAAAAAACAATGCATAAGAAAAATGCATATGAAAAAGTGTTTTTGTTAAATACAAGGGTGCCAACAGGTCTCAATCAAAAGAAGGAACTGATGTACATTTACCAATAAGCTTGTTATTTCTTTTGCATTGGAGCCCTTGATACAATTTCATGATGGTTTCAGGACGTCAGTCACCATGCAGCACTTCATCTATTTCATTTGTGCTTGAATCGGCTTCGTGAGGAACTACCTAACAGTACCTACCTGAAGCAGTAGAGCTGTGCCTGAACTGCTGTATGAGGGTAGCCTGAAGGGGCTAAAAACCACACGGATGCAGGAAAGGTTTGAATCTATGTATTTAACGCATCGTACTTACAAAACCAAATCATTGAAGGCAAGGGACATTTCCTGTTGTGGGTCAGGAACATAACGGGCATAACACGCAGATTTCCATCTGCCCAATTTCTGGATGACATGTGCGGGCACATTATTCTTGGAGGCTGCTGAGGCGGCCCCTATCCTGAATGAATGACCTGTAATGGCCAGCGGGTTGACCCCTGAAGATGACAACAGCAGGCGAACGTACTTGAGGAAGGTTTGAATGTTCAAGGGCGCACCATCAAGCTTGAACAAGGGGGACTCAGCAGGCTCGCTCCCGATACACTGCAACCACTCCTGCAACACGGCGACTGGGCACCATTTGTTGTTTGTGGCAAAGTATCTGACCTGAACTGACTCCCCAGGTCGGCCCGTCTTGCTGGATCCCAAGCGGAGAATAATGTGCGTGCCGTCCCAGTGCAGTTGGTTTCTCCGCAGGTAGCCACTGGATGACTTTGCACAAGTGAACTCCTCCGGCCTGAGGAATCCGTAGAACGCCAGATACATTGCAGCTTTAATGAGTAAGCTGATGTACTGCCCGAACGGGTTGTTCGTCAGTGCATCGGAAACGGACCTGATCATGTTTCCGGAGAAAGGCCGCCTGGTGGGCGTTCTCTTGATGGACTGCTTCTGAATGCCTCTCAACAAGGATCTGATTGGATGGGCAGAAAATAGGGAAGGTCGATCCGGAAACTGAATGTACCAATGATGCCAGCTAGGTACAGCTTGATGGTACTGTGGGACAGGTTTAAGTGAGAGTGGCAAAAAGCTGTGAATGCTAACAGATATGTGATGGGACCTTCACCGGCAGCGGGGTATGTGTTGTGAAACTTATCAAACAATCGCCAGGCCGTCTTTTATGCCTTTTGTGTGTTGCTGGACAATGATTTGGACATAAGGCTTTTAGCTATCTCGAGAAATGGAGCTACACCATCAGCAACTGGCCATGATGCGGAGCCGGTGTTTGTGAGCGGTCGGCCTCCAGGAAAACCTGAAAGAAGAGAAAATTAAAGCGAGATAGTGCATCGGCAGCGACGTTACGTCGTCCACTAATGTGTGAGCAAATGAAATTGAAGTTAAAGTGCAATGATAGCCACACAAGCTTCCGCACGAAAGCCATTATGTGCCTGAAACCTGACCTCCCCTTCATCAGAATGTCAGCGAGTGCCTCATTGTCGGTGAGAAACAAGACGGTCTGGTTTCTCCACTGTGCACCCCATGTCACTGCTGATCCTACTATGGGATAGATTTCGAACAGTGAGTAGCTCCTTGAAAACCCAGTAATGCTGGTAATTTCTGCTGGCCATGGTTCAGAAAACCAATAGGTGCCATGCATGGCTGCGAAGCCAGCAGTGGGAGAAGCATCTGTATGGACTACTGGCGAATGATTGGATGCTACTGGAATGAACAAAGAGACTCCATTCCACTGTGAGAGGAAGTTATCCCACTTCAGAAAATCAGAAATGGCATTCTGATCCGGGTGAACTGGGCTATCTTGGCATGGTGCTTGAGGAAGGAGCACCAGCAGTCTTGAAATAAACGATCTGCCCTGCGGAATGATCCTCATGGCAAAATTCAGCATGCTGAGGAGTGACTGTAGATCTGCCTTGGTGGTGACCCTCACTTGGGCTAGTCTGTGAACGACCGCCTTGATTCTGGCCAACTTGTCCTGTGGAAGACTGGCCTTCATGTCTACTGTGTCTAAGTGTATGCCTAGAAAGGTAATCCCTGTGCTAGGGCCTTCGACCTTGTGTGGGGCCAATGGAATTTTAAGGTCTTCAAATGCGGTGCACAGGACCTGTAAATCTTGAGGCTCTTGATTTGGGGATTCTAACAGGAGAAAGTCGTCCAGATAATGGATAACATGATTTACCCTGAAGGTATTGGACAAAACCCAATGCAGCGCGCTGGCCAACTGGTCAAATAACCATGGGCTGGACTTTGACCCGAAGGTCAATTTGTTCACAAAATAATAAGATCCCTGCCATTTCATGCCGTGCCACTGCCATAACTGTGGTTGGATGGGCAGTAACTTGAATGCATCAGTGATATCTGCCTTTGACAACCAAGTACCCTTCCCCAATTTAATTATGACCTGGATCGCCTCGTCTATGGATGCGTATCTCATGGAGAATTCCTCTGAAGGAATTAATGAGTTCAAACTTGGTGTTTGCAATGAATGTGGGGCCGACAAGTCATAAATTAGGCGTTTTTTAATTGTTGAACTTCCCAGTCACAATGCCTACTGGATTGACCCTCCAGCATGCAAAGGAAGGTTGGCTGAAAGGACCTATCAAATAACCCCTGTCTAATTCGGTGCTGATTAGTTGTGTTACCGCCTCTGGGTCTCTAGCTGCTGACTGCAAATTCCTGCACTCAAATGTGGCCTGTGGGAGGGCTAGAAGACCGGTGTGGAAGCCGTAGATCAAACTGTTGATGATGAACTGCACCCATTCTGGGTGTGAATGGGCAGACCAGAAATGTGCGAGCAGCTCCACGTTAACCACGCTTAGTCACGCCGGGCCTTGATTTTTCTGAGGGCATGCTACGCATGGATTGGCTCTGAAACATATAGCACATAGGTGTAGTAACCTACACTGATTATAATGACAAACTGCGTAATTATAATTATTGCATATCTGGCTTTTCCCAAGGTATTTGATGGGACGCCCTAATTTATCGACCCCGAATGACCCCACTTGTTACTGGACGGACCTGGGGCTGAACTAGACTGAACTGCTTCCGCTGCGTAGCCCGTATTAGAACACCAACCCGCCGTGTGGGAATAAGAATTGCAGACGGTGCAGGTCGGAGCTTTCAGCCCTGCAAAATGGCGACAAAACAACTCGGTGTCTATGTTAGACCAATCCAGGATATGTTGGCACTGTGTCAAGGCGGCTGCCGCTTTAGTCGAGAATGAGTGATGGTAATCAAAAAACGCTGTGCCGCCATACTTATACCCTAATTCCACTACTTTATACATGTATAAATCTAGCTCAGCCCTCCTATGTGGGTTAACTGTGCAAATTACGTCTCGGTATAGGCTGAATGCTAGCACAAATTCGGTGATATTAAGCTTCCTGTTTAACCTGGCATCCTTAGACTTCAGGATGACAGAAACCTCACCGCATGCTATGGTCTTATTGTCCGGGGCCTCATGTGTGGCAATGAGCAGGGATGCCAGATTGACGTCCCTTCCCTCCAATATATCCTGCCTGATATTTTCCTGAATGTAGTGGGATGGGGCGATCGTGGGAACCTGAGAAGACCCACCAGAAACATTGGACTGCCTCCACCGACTCCACCCTGGCCTGTAAGTCCGTCATGAACGATGCCATGGTGTTGATGACGGCGTGTAGCTGTGTGAGCGATGTTTGAATGGTTCCCATGGACACCTCATCTTGGCTCACGGGCGGTGCATCTGTCATCAGGAGACGATATAACTCCGCTTTCCTTGCGGAGGCGGGAAAGGAGATGCCCCTCCTCCGCAGCTCGGCGGATAATTTCGGAATAGTCCAGGAACGAAAGGATGGCCCTGTGCTTCACTCAGACTGGGTGTCCCCACTGTCCAGAGATGCGGAAGAGCCTCCTGGAACGGATTCTTGCGACATCTTCCTACCGGCCAGTAAATGAGAGCCATTAGTATCCCCCTACCCCGAACTATGACTGCAAACATCGTGCCCATGTGCCCGACCGCCGTAATCATCAGTGGATCCCAACCAACCTGCGCTTTGCTGTGGCGGACTTTACTGTGCAACCGCCACCTGCTACATGCGTAATTGTACCACCTGTGGGTCTGCCGTGACCAATCCTGTAGGCGGGACGGAAATCGTGGTCTGTTTGGCTGGTGAATGTTGCCTGCCATATGACTTGGCCTCACTCTGTAACCTGATCGTGGTGGTCGTTTACCATGTCTGTGACTGACTTGCCTGAAGCCATGACGAGACTTGGTGTCGAGTCTGTAGTCGTGACAGACATGACCTGGCAGCACCTGTGGCGTAGCCCTGAATATGTAATGTCATGCGCTGATTCGTGCCTGTGGTCGTGACAGGACTTCGTTGCTAGTCTGTAGACGAGCTTGATGAGCAGATGGTGTGCCTGTAGTCGTGACAGGACATTATGCCGAGTCTGTGGACGTGACAGACGTGTTACCAAGACTGCCTGTAGTTGTGACAGGAATTTTTTATTTTTTTTTCTCTAAGTCTGTGGTCGTGACAGACGCTTTAACAAAAATGCCTGTAGTCGTGACAGGACTGTATGCCAAGTCTGTGGACGTGACAGACGCGTTTATTTGGAATGCCCATAGTCGTGACAGGACTTATATATGTCTGAGGTCGTGACAGACATGCCAGTGAAGTTTTTTTTTTTTTTTTCATTCCCCCCCCACCTATAGGCCTGGGGATAGCATGAACAGTTTGTGGTCACCCCTTCACCGCTGCCCAGAACGTGACTGGTAAAGGACCGTTTGTATGCCGTAGTCCGGGCACTGATACCTACCATCAGACTTATTTGCCTGTAGTGTCACGGACGTGACACATAACTGTGGAAACATAAATTGTTTTAATGTTTATTTTTTTATTATTTTTTTTCATGGTCGAGAACAGCCCCCTGTAACAACTTCAGGGAAGCATCAGCTGCCATGCACGTGACCCGCAGAGGGCGCCCGCACCCCACGCCGACCGCAGCTACGCTGAACTGATAGTCGGCGGGCATGCGAGTACCCCTGCCGTCATCGGAGTGCCTGGCTTAGTGCCGACAACTACACCCCTGACATGCCCGCAGCCTGCAGTGGTCAGGTGTCCCTGGTAACAGTAAATACGCTGCCAGGTAAGTTTTGTGCCATCGAATGTTTCAGAATGTGTTATATGCAGCACATGCTGTGATTGGACCCGCCTACCACTAAGACAAAAAAATAACAAAAAAATATTGTCCAGCTTCACCTCGCAGTGCGTGTTTTATTAGGAAACGTGCTTAAAAACCAAACATCAGGCTCATATCATCAACATGTTTCGGATCAACATATATTACAGATCCTTCCTCATGATACAGAGAATAAGACTGACAAATCTTATATACAGAGTAAAAGCAGTGATTCAGCTGTGGATTGATTGGCAATTGGACTGCTTTCACCCCACCCACAGCATATACCACTGAGACACAGGAACAGAACTGCATGAGAAGAAGAGAGGGAAAAAAAAAAAAAAAAAAAAATATTATTTTCACCCCTCTCTTCCTCCCACGCAAGAACCGCCCCTAAAGGACAAGAGAAGAAGATACATCTAATAATGCAATATTAAATCTTGTCTTTGATTAAGGCCCAAAGGCATACAGGACTGAAATCTAAAAATCCAATAGGCTTCTCTATTGAGAAGAGCTTTCCTATGGTCTCCGCCCCGTTTAGGAAAATTAACTCGTTCAATGCCCTGAACTTTCATGCCAGCAATATTGCCCTGGTGGCAGGAGGCAAAATGCTGGCTGACTGCTGACACATTTTTTACAAAAGCATGAGATATATCTGAGATATGTCTGCATATCCGAACTTTGAGGGCATTGGACGTGCATCCCACATATTGCAATTGACATGTAGAACAAGACACACAATACACCACATGTGTGGTATTACAGTTGATGTATTGTTGTATCTCAAATGACTGCTGGGCTGCAACAGAGGCCACATTCCGTCCTGTTTGTACGACACTGCAACACGTACAAATGCGGTGCCCGCATTTGAACATCCCTTTAGACCTAAGCCAACATTGTTGTGGTACCGTACCATCTGAAAACCGACTCGGACTGAGTTTTTGAGAAAGTGTTGGCGCCTTGCGGGCAACACATTTTATTCCCTTGTCCACAATCGGTTTCCAGGCGGCATCTGTGCGCAAAACTGTCAGATTCTTTCTGACAATCTTGCAGACATCCAGATATTCAAGACTATAGTTAGTTATAAAGAATGGCATTGCAGTCTGGCCTCCTTGTTTTAAACCTTTGTTTTTTTTATATTTAGGAAAAACCAGGTCTCGCCTGGGTAATGCAAGAGCTGTTTTTTTAGCTGTGTCTATTAAAGACTGGCCGTAACCTCTGATCTGCAGCCGAGCAGTCAACTTTTCTGCCTCTCTGAGGAAGGTGGAATCATCTGAGCAGTTCCTCCTTAATCTGATAAATTCACCCCTAGGGATGTTTTTAACCACGTGTTTCGGATGACAGGACAGGGCTAATAAAGTGGTATTGCCAGCTGTCTCTTTTCTATAAGTACAAGTGGTTATCTCAGATTTTTCCACATCACCATGGAGAGTAAGATCCAAAAATGATATAGTGTGCACATGAAAATCAGCCGTAAAGCTCAGATTCATTTGATTATCATTGAGATATCTCTCAAACAGTGGTATGGCCGTCACATCCGACGACCAGATGAACAATAGGTCATCTATGTAACGACCATACCACTGCAGGGAGGAAGACCACGGGTTATCACAGGAAAACAAAAAACGAGACTCCCACCAAGACATGTATATGTTCGCCAGTGAGGGCGAAAATTTTGCGCCCATCGAAACTCCAGTACATTGTAAGTATAGCTTCTGGTCGAACATAAACACATTGTGTTTGAGCAAGAACCGAATCACATCACAAAAATAAGCAATGAATTCCAGGCTATAATCTGAGTATGCATTTAAAAACCATTTGGTTGCAGCAATAGCCTGATCATGCGGGATGACTGTATAAAATGATGTGACATCGGCTGTTACCCAAACAAAATCCGGGTTCCATTTGAAGTCATAAAAGGATTGTAACACTGACCTTGTGTCCAGCAAGAAACCAGGCAACATCAGTGCAACTAAGACAACATCAGTGCAACACTGCCTATGGGACATGCTGAGGAACAAGCAAATTATGTTATTTCATTTATTACTAGTGTACCACATGACCATGACAATGTTCCTATACCCTGCCCTAACATATTGTACCTATGTATCCAGACATGGTACCCTTCCCCCAGGCCACCGGAGACCATGAGGCATGATACTGGCCATATCCGCTAGGCGGCACTGAGCGGCGGCGCGCTCTCGCAAGAACAAGCGGTGCGGCCTGACACCGCTGACGTCAGCCACCAACTCGCGCCGGATTGCCCCTCCGCCCAGAGGACCTAAGTTGCGAACTGCTGGCCTCCCCTACCAAAGATCGGTGCACCGCATACACGAAGACCCAGATGGGTCCCATGTAACAGCCCCCGTCTTACTTGCTGTCGCGGCGAACAGCTCAAACACGCAAGCTGCCCGACCTGTGGAGCCGAATTAACCAGAAAGTACTGGACGCCTCCTGACCCCCCTTCTGCCGTCACCGTGCAGCAGGTAAAAGGCTGCTGCCTTTTAACCGTACCTGGCCTCGTCTCCCCTCGCACAAATACAGCAATGTTAACCATTGCTTAACATTTTTTCATATGCATTTTTCTTATGCATTGTTTTTTCTATTTCTTCATTTTCATCTGATTGTACATTTACTGTGACATATTCCAACACGTTTATTCATCATATTGTATTTTATTCTATTACAATGATATGAAAATTGCAGCTGTGGTCATCCATGTTATCCATTTCCGCATGTAGATTTTTCTACAGGCTTACATTTTATTTGAACTTTCAATATTTTGTATAGCCCTGTTCACATGATGCAGTTTCTCACACCCTGCGCTTGTGCTTTGTAGACAAACCTTGTTGCCTGTGCTGCTCTAGCCCAAGCGCGGGGATGTGGGAAGCGTATCATGTGGGGCCATTTTAATCTATGTTCTTTGAGAATGATGCTTCAGGTGTGAGTCTGCGAGCTGATTGATTTGTGACATCATGTTACCACCACCCACTAGATGGGGGAGGGTGCATGGGTCTTTAAATTTCTCCAAGCTCCCAGACCACATTGTTACGACTAAGGAGAAGGTCTCCGAAACGCGTAAACAGCTTGTCTGTGATACTCTCCCGCATATGATGTGATTTAACCCGTTAAGGACTTAGGACGTATCAGTACGGCATGGGTCCCGAGTCCGTAAGGACCCATGACGTACCGGTACGTCATGAGTTTAAAATAAGATTGCGGCGCCCCGGGGGTTAATCCGAACGGGATGCCGGCTGAAATCATTCAGCCGGCATCCTGTCACAACGCCGAAGGGGGTCATGTGACCCCCCCCCGTATCGGCCATCGCAGCAAACCGCCCGCCTCCCCTTAAATAATCATTGGCTTCTAGTGGGTATACCAGGGTGCCAGCACATTGCTGGCACCCTGGTATAAACGGCTGACATCGGTGATGCGATGTCAGCCGTTTAACCCTTTCCATACAGCGGTCCGTACGGACCGCTGTATGGAAAAAGTTAACAGTAAGAAGGAGCTCCCTCCCTCTCGCATCGGGGGGCTGCTGTGCCTTTGCAGCCCCCCGATGGGAGAGGGAGAGAGCTCCCAGACAGCCCTCCGACAGCCCCCTCCTTACCCTTCCCCGTCTACGCAGTTCTGACCAGTACTGAGCAGACGGGAAAGGTTCCCATGGCAACAGGACGCTGTCTCAGGCATCCTGCTGTCCATGGTGCTGAACAGATCTGTGCTAAAGGTAGAGATCTATTCAGACAAAGTGTAAGTAAAATACAGTACAGTACAATATATATTGTACTGTACTGTATTATACAGACATCAGACCCACTGGATCTTCAAGAACCAAGTGGGTCTGGGTCAAAAAAATGTAAAAAAAAGTGAAAAAAGTTAAGATTAAAAAAAACACATTTATCACTGAATAAATAAATAAATAAAATACACTACACCTATTAGGTATCGCCGCGTCCGAAACGACCTGATCTATAAAACGGTCATGTTACTTTCCCCGCACGGTGAACGCCATAAAAATAAAAAAATAAAAACTATGAGAAAATTGACATTTTGCCCACCTTACTTCCCAAAAAAGGTAATAAAAGTGATCAAAAAAGTCGCATGTACGCCAAAATAGTACCAATCAAACCGTCATCTCATCCCGCAAAAATTATACCCTACCCAAGATAATCGCCCAAAAACTGAAAAAACTATGGCTCTTAGACTATGGAAACACTAAAACATGATTTTTTTTTTTGTTTCAAAAATGAAATCATTGTGTAAAGCTTAAATAAATAAAAAAAAAGTAAACATATTAGGTATTGATGCGTCCGTATCGACCGGCTCTATAAAAATATCACATGACCTAAGCCCTCAGGTGACCACCGTAAAAATATAAAAATAAAAACGGTGTAAAAAAAGCCATTTTTTGTCATCTTACGCCACAAAAAGTGTAATAGAAAGCAATCAAAAAGTCATATGCACCCCAAAATATTGCCAATCAAACCGTCATCTCATCCCGCAAAAAATGAGACCCTACTTAAGATAATCGCCCAAAAACTGAAAAAACTATGGCTCTTAGACTATGGAGACACTAAAACATTTTTCTGTTTTAAAAATGAAATCATTGTGTAAAACTTACATAAATAAAAAAAATTGCATACATATTAGGTATCGCCGCGTCCGTGACAACCTGATCTATAAAATTACCACATGATCTAACCTGTCAGATGAATTTTGTAAATAACAAAAAATAAAAACGTGCCAAAAAATCTATTTCTTGTTACCTTGCCACACAAAAAAGTGTAATATAGAGCAACCAAAAAGCATATGTACCCTAAACTAGTACCAACAAAACTGCCACCCTATCCCGTACTTTCTAAAATGGGGTCCCTTTTTTGGAGTTTCTACTCTAGGGGTGCATCAGGGGGGCTTCAAATGGGACATGGTGTCAAAAAAACCAGTCCAGCAAAATCTGCCTTCCAAAAACCGTATGGCATTCCTTTCCTTCTGCGCCCTGCCGTGTGCCCGTACAGCAGTTTACGACCACATATGGGGTGTTTATGTAAACTACAGAATCGGGGCCATAAATAATGAGTTTTGTTTGGCTGTTAACCCTTGCTTTGTAACTGGAAAAAAAATATTAAAATGGAAAATCTGCCAAAAAAGTGAAATTTTGAAATTGTATCTCTATTTTCCATTAAATCTTGTGCAACACCTAAAGGGTTAACAAAGTTTGTAAAATCAGTTTTGAATACCTTGAGGGGTGTAGTTTCTTAGATGGGGTCACTTTTATGGAGTTTCTACTCTAGGGGTGCATCAGGGGGGCTTCAAATGGGACATGGTGTCAAAAAACCAGTCCAGCAAAATCTGGCTTCCAAAAACCATACGGCGCACCTTTCCCTCTACGCCCTACTGTGTGCCCGTACAGTAGTTTACGGCCACATATGGGGTGTTTCTGTAAACGGCAGAGTCAGGGCAATAAAGATACAGTCTTGTTTGGCTGTTAACCCTTGCTTTGTTAGTGGAAAAAATGGTTTAAAATGGAAAATTAGGCAAAAAAATGAAATTCTCAAATTTCATCCCCATTTGCCAATAACTCTTGTGCAACACCTAAAGGGTTAACAAAGTTTGTAAAATCAGTTTTGAATACCTTGAGGGGTGTAGTTTATAGAATGGGGTCATTTTTGGGCGGTTTCTATTATGTAAGTCTCGCAAAGTGACTTCAGACCTGTAGTGGTCCCTAAAAATTGGGTTTTTGTAAATTTCTGAAAAATTTCAAGATTTGCTTCTAAACTTCTAAGCCTTGTAACATCCCCAAAAAATAAAATATCATTCCCAAAATGCTACAAACATGAAGTAGACATATGGGGAATGTAAAGTCATCACAATTTTTGGGGGTATTACTATGTATTACAGAAGTAGAGAAACTGAAACTTTGAAATTTGCAAATTTTTCAAAATTTCTGGTAAATATGGTATTTTTTAATGCAAAAAAATTAACTTTTTTGACCCAATTTTAGCAGTGTCATGAAGTACAATATGTGACGAAAAAACAATCTCAGAACGGCCTGGATAAGTCAAAGCGTTTTAAAGTTATCAGCACTTAAAGTGACACTGGTCAGATTTGCAAAAAATGGCCAAGTCCTTAAGGTGAAATAGGGCTGAGTCCTTAAGGGGTTAATAAAGAGGAAGATTTTATGGGAAGAAAAATAAGTGCCGGAATCGTCTTTTTCTATTTCACTTTGTCTACATCCAGGAACTTGCTGGCTTTACTCCGTGCACACGGGACATTACATGCCGACCAGGTGAGCTGGATAATATTACCTATATAGTATCAGTGTCATCATGGAGATGGTCACTGGAGGAACTACACATGGGAAAAGGCGAAATGAGGCTGTGAGCTCCTACTGTTGTTTCGTTGGATCCAGCCACTGTTAGTATAGTGTTGGTGTTCCCTGTGTCCCAGTTGCAACTGCTACACTATAGCTATGCCACTGGCTGCATTTATGAGCATAATGGTGCCTTCCCTTTCCCATCCCTCCTCCAGTATTCACACACAACTGTAATTTGCGCAGATTGTGACATCTGTTTCAGGACAGTAAAGACCCAATTATCTTTAAATCACCATAGTCTATATTGTGACTACAACATTCACAGTTTTTTCTATACTACTGAGCCTGATATATATATTTTTTCAACAATGTTGCTCCCAAATGGAACATCCCTTTAAAGAATAATGCTACATTTGTGTCTTCAGGAAAAGGACAATCCTAACTTTGACAGGGAGAACATGATAATGACCATATTCAACTTGTTTTTTGCTGGGACTGAAACAGTCAGCAGTACCCTAAGACATGGACTTATGATACTTATGAGGTACCCTGAAATACAAGGTCAGTATTACACCAGTAGCCCGCCTTGGGTAACTTTCTTGTTAGAAAGATCCCTTGAGGATTAATTGATCACAAAGTGTCAACTTCTGGCTTCCCTGTTGGTTGGTTGTAAACTGTACCTGTCAGCAACAAAATGTATTTGACAAGAATCTCAAATTTACTAAATAAGCGTAGCGTTAGCATTTGAATACTTCTTGTACTTTATTTGGTTTGCAGACTGCTGTTGCATTGTATTTTTTTTTCTTTGTGTCTCTAGCCATGGCAGCGTGCACCTGTGCATTGGGATGTGCTTACTGACCACCTTTTTTCTTTGCAGTCCGCAAGAGTTCTCTATCTCTTTCATCCTAGAGTCTTTCCAGAACAAAATCTAACTACTAGGAGACCAGGGAGTATAATATACCAATATCCAGGGCAACTGGAGCATATTTTATTTGATAACATTGTGATAGGTAAGCTGTGAGATGGTTCCAGTGCATACTGGAGCGCCACAGCCTCTTCAAACAGCTGATCGACAGGATACCGACTGTCAGATATTGATGACCTATATAGATTATAGTCATAAATATTGAATTCCCAGAAAAACCCTTTAACTTAAACTTTGCAGAAAGCAACTTCTGGGTTTTGAAAAACTGGAGCACTGTTATGAATTTTAAAATGAAATATAACAAAAGAAAATATATTCACAAGTTTAATCCCCCTTCACTTCCATCACCAAGCTCCAGCACACCCTGCTAGTTCGTGTCAAAAGAGGTTTTCCGGGCTTTTAATAGTGATGACCTATCTTCAGGATAGGTCATAAATATCAGATCGGCGGGGGTCCGACACCCGGCACCCCTGCCGAACAGCTGTTTGAAGAGGAGGTGCGCGCAGTGCCAGCGCTGACTCCTTTTCACTGTTTACCTTCTTGCTGTCGCCTCTGCAGCGGTGAGCAGGTGTAATTACACCTAACCATCCCATTCATTTCAATAGGACGGCTCGTTCCCATACACTTGTATAGGAGCGATCCATCCCATTGAAATGAATGGGACGGCTTGGGTGTAATTACACCTGCTCACCGCTGCAGAGGCGACGGCGAGAAGGTAAACAGTGAAGAGGATGTAGGGCTGGCACGGCGCGCGCCTCCTCTAAAAACAGCTGATCCTGAGTATAGGTCATCAATATTAAAAGCCTGGAGAACTCCTTTAACATGACTGCAGAGGTGACAAATCCACGTACCCCCCAATATTTGGCCTCAGCAGTCTCATGTTATCAACCTCTGAGGCCAGTGATTGGCTGCAGCGATTATATGGGGTACATGGTCTTGTAAGGGATGCAGCCATATAAACAAGGATCGGCAGGAGGACTGGAGCATGGCTCTGTAACTGATCGGGATCAAACTAGTGAATATATCCTTCCTAATAGTGGGCTACTTTTTTTAATAAGACATAAAACCCTTTTTAAGGAATTCCATACCTGTATGTACGCATTTTAGGCGTAGTTCTGCTGCACAATGCAGCACAAAGGTTAGCTTCTCACAGTTGCTACAAATTAAATGGAGGTACAGTGCTGACATTCTTTGAACAGTCCATTCTACCTCGTTCCAGAGATCCCCTTAAAGATTGAAATCAGGCCATGGGGCAAAGAACATGCACTGTCATGTTCATGGAAGTAATTGATGACTATATGACCCTTGTGGCATAGTGTACATCAAAACTTCACCTCTATAATTCTGAACTGTTGACACCTAACAGGAAGCAGTCATCAATTCATGCTTCTTGCACCAAATTAAGACCCTCCCATCAGCATAGTGCAATAGAAATCTTGATTCGCCTGATCTAGGAAATGTTCATTGTTCATTAATCCAATTTTTGTACTCTCTTGCCTCCTAGTGTCCTTCGTTATTTCCTTCCTTCCATTATTCCTTCCTTCCGTCCCTCCGTCCCTTTCTCTTGAAGGTATACTGTTTATTCATCAGAATAATTCCTGACATCCTCCTCTGACCCCTTTCATCAATAAGATGTTTATGTCCACAGGATCCCCTATCGCTAAAAGTTTTTTTTTCACTCACACCATTCCCGATATAAATTGCACTGTTCCACCAGAAAACCTCATAAGGTTGCCAGTTTTTGAAATAATGGCCCTGACTGGTGTAATACTTATCACTAGTGTTCATCGAGCACCAAAGTGCCTGGGTGCTCGAGTAGAACACCTCGGGATGCTTGGGTGCTCTACCGAGCACCCGATCACAATGGAAGTCAATGGGAGAACCCAAGCATTAAACCGGGCACCCCCTGCTCTGAAGACGGAAGTGTGTCTGGTTCACATGAAAAGGTGAGAAATTGATGGAAACACCATTGAAATGGTTCGGGAACAGCATAAAGAGGATGCCTGGATGTATCTTGGACTCGCAGGTCGCTGCTGGGAAAAATGTTGTCCGAGTAGTACGCCAATTTTACAGATTGACAATAATATGCACAAAACCGAAGATAAAATCGATTTTAGAGGAAACATTTGTTAGGAAACATTCTTTTCTGTATATTTACTTGTATATAAAGTGAAAGGGCTGCCAAAAATTGCATGAAACCGGCACTCCAGTACACCCTTTATTACACATAAAGCAGGGCATCATACATACCCTAGAAAAATTATGATTGATGGCCTGCTGGTGACCCCCAAAAACATTAATAGCAAGGGCCTGCTGCTGATCTGACTATCTAAAACATTAGGGGTGATGGTCTGCTGCTGAGCTGACCATCTAAAACATTAGGGGTGAGGGCCTGCTGCTGAGCTGACCATCTAAAAAATTAGGGGCGAGGGCCTGCTGCTGATCTGACCATGAGAAAAATTATGGTTGTGGGCCTGCTGCTGAACTGACCATCAAAAAAATTATGGTTGAGGGTCCGCTGGTGAGCTGACTGTCTAAAACATTAGGGGCGAGGGCCTGCTGCTGATCTAACCATGGAAAAAATCAGAGGGGAGGGCCTGCTGCTGAGCTGACCATCAAAATAAAATTATGGTTGAGGGCCTGCTGGTGAGCTGACTCTCTAAAACATTATGGGCAAGTGCTGACTCTCTAAAACATTATGGGCAATGTTTTAGATCTGACCATCTAAAACATTAAGGGTCAGAGTTTGCTGCTGAGCTGACCATCTAAAACATTAGGGGTGAGGGCCTGCTGCTGAACTGACCATCTAAAAAATTATGGTTGAGTGTCCGCTGGTGAGCTGACTGTCTAAATCATTAGGGGCGAGGGCCTGCTGCTGATCTGACCATGGAAAAAATGATAGTGGAAGGCCTGCTGCTGATCCGACCATGGAAAAAATTATGGTTGAGGGCCTGCTGCTGAGCTGACCATGGAAAAAATTATTGTTGATGGCCTGCTGCTGAGCTGACCATCGAAAAAATTATGGTTAAGGGCCTGCTGCTGAGCTGACCATTGAAAAAATTATGGTTGAGGGTCTGCTGGTGAGCTGACTCTCTAAAACATTAGGGGCGAGTGCCTGCTGCTAATCTGACCATGGAAAAAATTATGGTTGACGGCCTGCTGCTGAGCTGACCATGGAAAAAATTATGCTTGAGGGCCTGCTGCTGAGCTGACCATGGAAAAAATTATGGTTGAGTGCCTGCTGCTGAGCTGACCATCGAAAAAATTATGGTTGAGGGCCTGCTGCTGAGCTGACCCTCAAAAATATTAGGAGCGAGGGCAGCCTAATAAGCATGTTGATATGATGGGGGAGGAGGACGAGAAAATAATATTGAACCATATACCTTTTTTTGTGGTGGAAGGGGTGCATGGAAAAACAGTGTATTCAATACACCATAAAAGCCACATTTAAAGTGCCTTTATGTTCAGCTGCTTTCCTCTGGTGGAGTAGAGAAGTCAGGGGAAATCCAGGCCTTGTTCATTTTGATAAGAGTTAACCTGTCAGCATTTTCAATTGACAGACGGATGCGCTTATCAGTTATTATGGCCCAAGCAGCACTAAATACCCGATCTGACACAACGCTGGCAGCAGGGCAGACCAGCACCTCCAAGGCGTAGAGCGCCAGTTGTGCTATGTGTCCAGCTTGGACACCCAATAGTTGTAAGACACAGAGGGATCATTGAGGACTCTAACACGGTTTGCTGCGTACTCCACCATCTTTCAAAACTTTTCTCTCCTTGTGACACTAGGCCGTGCATCAGGGTGAGGGTGCTGGTGGGGTGTCATAAAACAATCCCAGGCCTTGGAGAGTGTTGCCTTGCCTCTGTTGGAACTGCTGTGTGTTCCCCTCGTCTCCCCTCCTCGGTTGCCCAAGGAACTACGTACTCTGCTGTTAGCGATGTCAGCTGGAAATTTTTGTAACAATTTTTCCACAAGGACCTTCTGGTATTGCACCATCTTGCTAGACCTCTCCACCACAGAAATGACAGCTGAGAAGTTCTCTTTGTAGCGGGGGTCGAAAAGAATGAACAACCAGTAATCGGTGTTGGCCAAAATGCGCATCACGCGAGGGTCACGGGAAAGGCAGCATAACAGCCATGTGTGCCAGAGTCCCAACAGACAAGACTTCTCTGTCCTCATCAGAAGGATGACTCTCAATCTCATCATCCTCTTCCTCCTCTTCTGCCCACCAACGCAGAACAGATGGAATTAAACTTCCATGGGTACTACCCTCTGTAGCGGAGGCAACCATCTCCTGGTCCTCCTTTTCCTCATCATCATCCAATTTGGGGTTAGAAGATGAATGGAGGGTGGTTTGGCTATCTACCTGTGTACTGTCTTTCCCCATTTCCACCTCTTCCACATGAAAAGCGTCCTCCTTCATTTTGAGCAGCGAGCGTTTCAGTAGACACAGAATTGGGATGGTTACGCTGATAATAGTGGCATAGCCGCTCACCATCTGTGTTGATTCCTCAAAGTTGTGTAAAACCTCACAGAGGTCAGACATCCATGCCCACTCGTCGCTTGTGAAGGGCGAAAGCTGACTGGAAAGGCGACGACCATGTTGCAGCTGGTATTTCACTACTGCCCTTTGCTACTCACAAAGCCTGGCCAACATGTGGAACGTGGAGTTACAGCGCATGCTCATGTCGCACAACAGTCGGTGAACTGGCAATTGCAAGCGCAGCTGCAGCGTTGCCAGACCTGTGGCAGCTGTAGATGACTTTCGTTAATGGGCACACAAGCGGCGCACCTTTACCAGTAGCTCAGGCAAATTGGGGTAGGTTTTGAGAAACTGCTGAACCACTAAGTTGAACAAGTGGGCCAGGCATGGTATGTTTGTGAGCTTGCCAAGCTCCAAAGCTGCCACCAAGTTATGGCCATTATCAGACACAGCCATGCCTGGTTATAGGTTGAGTGGCGAGAGTCACAGCTCAGTCTGATACCCTGCCTACAGCTCTGCAGCAGTGTGCTGTTTGTCACCTAAGCAAATTAGTTTCAGCAGGGCCTTTTGCCGCTTCCTCACTAAAGTGCTACACTGCTTCCAGCTACTGACTGATGGCTGACTGGTGCTGCAAGATGATAATTCAGAGGTGGAAATGGAGGAGGAGGTGGGGGAGGAGAGTGGATAGTTGCAGCCACTATTGTAGGTGGTGGCGGAAATCCTGATGGGAGTAGGGGCCGCAATCTTTGGCGTCGGTAGCACCTGTGCCATCCCAGGGTACGACTCGCTCCTGGCCTCCACAACGTTCACCCAGTGTGCCGTCAGGGAAATGTAGCGTCCCTGGCCACAAACACTCATCCATGTATCAGTTGTTAAGTGGACCTTCCCAATAACTGCATTGGTCAGGGCACGGGTGATGTTACGGGACACATGATGGCGGGGACTGCACACCGGGAAAAATAGTGGCGGCTGGCGACAAAGTAACGAGAGACCGCCGCTGCCATCAGTCTGCGGAAAGCCTCAGTGTCCACAAGCCTAATTGACAACATTTCCAGGGCCAGCAATTTGGAAAGGTGCACATCAAGTGCTATGGCCTGTGGGTGAGTGGCTGGGTATTTGTGCTTTCGTTGAAAGGCCTGGGGTATGGACATCTGTACACTGCGCTGGGACACAGAAGTGGATATGCTAGCTGATGGTGCTTGCGAAGGTCCAGGTGCAGGGCGGGAGGCATCCATGCCTGCGTCTTGGACAGGGGATTAGCCAACACGTAACACAGGGGAAGAGGAGGCAGTGATGTGACCCGCAGACACTGATTGTGGACCCAAGTGTTCGGCCCACCTATTAAAGTGCTTTGATGCCATGTGGCGGATCATGCTGGTGGTGGTGAGGTTGCTAGTGTTCACGCCCCTGCTCATTTTGGTATGGCACAGGTTGCAAATGACAAATATTTTATTGTCCGCAATTTCCTCAAAAAAGCGCCAGACTGCAGAGGTCTTACCTCTTGGCAAGGGAGGTTGTCGCAAGAGGGTGCTCCTGGAAACAGTTGCGGGACTGTTTGGTGTGCTCCGCCTTCTCCTTTTTGCGACCCCACTGCCTCTTCCAGCCTGTTGCAGTCCTGCGGATCCCTGCCCCTCTGTACTGCTGTTTTCGCTCAGCTTGCCACCTTCCGAGGTTGGGTCATTGATTTCATCGTCCCACTCCTCCTCCTCCACTTCCTCACTCTGGTCATCCTCCTGACTTGTTGACCTAACAAGAACCTAATTTATTGACCACTGTGTCTCATCCTCATGATCAACCTCTTGAGACACTAATTGCCGTTGACTTATTGGCAACTGTGTCTCATCATCATCACCCACCTTGTGAAGCACTAATTGCCGTTCCCCACTGTCATCTTCTTGTGACTGTGGATGTTTAAGAGTTTGAGCATCAGTGCACACGATCTCCTCGTGTCCCTCTTCAAGCGGGCTTGGCAAGACGCTCAAATCAAGGAATGGTGATGAAAAGAGCTCCTCGGAATATCCGACTGTGGAATCACTTGTTTGGCAAGACTCTCCATGGTGGGAGGAAGGAGGATCAGGGTGAGGATTCTGTTGACCAGACTCTTGGCTACTGAGACTGGACTTTGTGGAAGACTAGGTGGTGCTTAACCGACTGGAAGCATTATCTGCTGCAATCCAACCGACCACCTGGTCGCACTGGTCTGACTTCAAGAGTGGTGTCCTGCGCCGCCCTGCAAACTGGGACATGAAGCTAGGTATCGTGGATGAGTTTCTTGTGCTCTGGCAGCAGGCATAGTTTCACCGCGCCCATGGCAACGACCTCTGCGTGCACCTTAAGAAGCACGGCTACTTTCCCAGTGGGAATTTTTTTTTACTGAATGTGACAGATATTTAGGATGCGCAAATGTTATACAGGAGATGTAACACAGATAATGTCACTGTCACCAGCGGGGGAAAAAATTTGACTGAATGTCGCTGATATTTATGATGCGCAAACGTTACACAGGAGATGTAGCGCAGATAATGTCACTGCTGTCACCAGCGGCTTATAAAAAATTACAGGGAATGTCACAGATATTTGGGATGTGCAAATGTTATGCAGGAGATATAGCGCAGGACACCGCAGCGGACACCGTCTACGTAAAAAAGTACACTGGATGTCACAGATATTTTTAGTATGCGCAGACGTTAAACAGGAGATGTAGCATAGATAATGTCGCTGTCCGCAGCGTCTACGGATAAAATACACTGATGTCACAGATATTTTTAGGATGCGCAAACCTTATACAGGAGATGTAGCGCAGGTAATGTAACTGTCCGCAACGGACACCGTCTACGTAAAAAGTACACTGGATGTCACAGATATTTTTAGGCTGCTCATACATTACACAGGGTATGTAGTGCAGATAATGTCGCTGTCCGCAGCGTCTATGGAAAAAGTACACTGGATGTCACAGATATTTTTAGTATGCGCACACGTTAAACAGGATATGTAGCGCAGATAATGTCACTGTCTGCAGCGTCTACGGAAAAAGTACACTGGATGTCACAGATATTTTTAGGATGCGCACACATTATTCTGGAGATGTAGCACAGGTAAATTTGCTGTCTGCAGCGGCCAAACAATTGCAAGCTATTTAGCGCAGGTTGCGATAAAAATATATATTGCTGCCAGATGCAACTATAGTCCTTAGAAGGACTTTTGGGTCCATAACACCGACACGGCCTAAACAAAAATTTTTATTAAATTCCCTACACTGTCTGTCCCTTCTACAGCACAGCTCTCCCTGACTAAGACTGGCTGAACCACGTGCCATAGGATGCTTTATAGCACCCATTGACGTGTTCCGGCCAGCCAATCACTGTAATGCCAGTAACCAACATGGCTATGGATTACAGTGAGTGGCAGTACTTAACTGCACGTTTATTGGCTGTGTGGCAGCCAACAAACCTGCGGGGAGGAGACTCGAGCATGTCGCTCGAGCACACGCGGTATTTGGCCGAACACCGCAATGTACCGAGCATCGCGATGCTCGAGCCGAACTAGTGTTCGGCCGAGCATGCTCGATCATCACTACTGATCACCATTCCTATTCTACATTGTTTTGATCTCTCAATTTTCTCATTCTTCTGTGGATGAATTTCTGTGTGAATCCAGATTAAAGTCTCCAATAAAGTGGCTATTCAGTGGATTTTATCCCTCATTGATATATACTGTTTACATTGCCTATGCAGTATGATGTATATCTTCATATGTAACTTACACTCTTTTTTTCCTCCCACCATTTTGCCTAGCTAAACTACATGCGGAAATAGACCATGTTATTGGTGAAAGTCGCATCCCAAACCTTGAGGACCGCAGCAAAATGCCATATATGGAAGCCGTAATCCATGAGATCCAGAGATTCGTTGATATTCTCCCACTGAATCTTCCCCACGCAACAACAAAAGATGTTGACTTCAAGGGATACACTATTCCGAAGGTAGTAAATTAGACAATGCATTTTTTTGACCCAGACTTTCTAAAAAGAGTGGAATCTACACTGAGCAAAAATATAAACGCAACACTTTCGGTTTTGCTCCCACTTTGCATGAGCTGAACACAAAGATCTGAAACATTTTCTACATACACAAAAGACCCATTACTCTTAAATATTGTTCACAAATCTGTCTAAATCTATGTTAGTGAGCACTTCTCCTTTGCCAAGATAATCCATCCACCCTCACAGATGTGGCATATCAAGGTGCTGACAGCATGAATATTGCACAGGTGTGCCTTAGACTGCCCACAGTAAAAGGCCACTCTGAAATGTGCAGTTTGATCACACAGCACAATGCCACAGATGTCGCAAAAATTGAAGGAGCGTGCAATTGGCATGCTGACTGAAGAAATGTCTACCAGAGCTCTTTGCCCGTGCAATGAATGTTCATTTCTCTACCATAAGCCGTCTCCAAAGGCGTTTCAGAGAATTTAGCAGTACATCCAACCGGCCTCACAACCGCAGACCAAGTGTAACCACACCAGCCCAGGACCTCCATATCCAGCATGTTCACCTCCATGATCATTGGTTTGCATAATCAAAGAATTTCTGCACAAACTGTAAGAAACCGTCTCAGGGAAGCTCACCTGCATGCTTGTCATCCTCATCGGGGTCTGGACCTCACTGCAGTTCGTCGTCGTAACCAACTTGAGTGGGCAAATGCTCACATTCAATGGCATCTGGCACGTTGGAGAGGTGTTCTGTTCATAGATGAGTCCCGGTTTTCACTTTTCAGGGCAGATGGCAGACAGCCGATCCATAGCATCCCAAACATGCTCAATGGGTGACATGTCTGGTGAGTATGCTGGCCATGCAAGAACTGGGATGTTTTCAGATTCCAGGAATTGTGTACAGATCCTTGCAATATGGGGTCGTGCATTATCATGCTGCAATATGAGGTGATGGTCATGGATGAATGGCACAACAATGGGCCTCAGGATCTCGTCACGGCATCTCTGTGCATTTAAAATGCCATCAATAAAATGCACCTGTGTTCGTTGTCCATGACATACACCTGCCCATACCATAACACCACCGCCAGCATGGGCCAATCGATACACAAAATTGACATCAGCAAACTGCTCACCCACGCGACGCCACACACGCTGTCTGCCATCTGCCCTGAGCAGTGAAAACCGGGACACATCCGTGAACACGTCTCCAACGTGCCAGACACCATCGAATGTGAGCACTTGCCCACTCAAGTCGGTTATGATGAACTGCAGTCAGGTCCAGACCCCGATGAGGATGACGAGCATGCAGATGAGCTTCCCTGAGACGGTTTCTGACAGTTTGTGCAGAAATTCTTTGGTTATGCGAACCGATTGTTGCTGCAGCTGTCCTGGTAGCTGGCCTCAGATGATCATGGAGGTGAACATGCTGGGTGTGGAGGTCCTGAGCTGGTGTGGTTACATGTGGTCTGCGCTTGTGAGGCCGGTTGGATGTACTGCCAAATTCTCTGAAACGCCTTTGGAGACGGCTTATGGTAGAGAAATGAACATTCATTGCACAGGCAACAGCTCTGGTAGTCAGCATGGCAATCGCACACTCCCTCAAACGTTGCGACATCTGTGGCATTGTGCTGTGTGATCAAACTGCACATTTCAGAGTGGTCTTTTACTGTGGGCAGTCTAAGGCACACCTGTGCAATATATTTATGCTGTCTAATCAGCACCTTGATATGCTACACCTGTGAAGTAGGATGGATTATCTCGGCAAAGGAGAAGTCCTCACTAACATAGATTTAGACAGATTTGTGAACAATATTTGAGAGTAATGGGTCTTTTGTGTATGTAGAAAATGTTTCAGATCTTTGAGTTCAGCTCATGCAAAATGGGAGCAAAACTGAAAGTGTTGCGTTTATATTTTTGCTTAGTATAGAAAGAGAGAGTTTTCTAGGCAATAAGGTGACATTCGATTCAGAAAAAACTTATAAAGACTTAGATGACTCACATTTAATTTAAAAAATTTTGCTCATCTCTACCAGTGACTAATATACATGAACCTGGTGAATTGACAGAGTTTGTAGAAAACTCTCGGACAATAATATATTTTTTGTTAGAATGCTTTCACCAGTCATAAGTTGATCACACATTGTACTGCTGCTACAACTGTCAGTAATCAACTAGGATTCGCACCGAACTTTGCGAGTTCGGGTACCCGGACCCGAAGCCGGACTTTTTCACTGAAGTTCAGGTTCAGTGTTTGGTTGATTTTTATTATTTTCAACTATAACATGGTTACAATGGAAAATAATGGCATTCTTAATACAGAATGCTAAATAAAATGTGCATTGAGGGGTTAAAAATAATATAAAAAACTCACCTCATCCACTTGATCGCGTGATGAGCGTAGTGACGTCATTGCAGGTCCTTTTGCAGGTCCTGCAGAAAAAAGAGGATACCGGCTGCGCAATCAAGTGGATGAGGTGAGTTTTTTAAATTATTTTTAACCCCTCAATGGACATTTTATTTAGCATTCTGTATTAAGAATGCTATTAATTTCCATTATAACCATGTTATAACGGAAAACAATAAAGTGAAGTTCGGGTCCCCATTGACTTTAATGGGTTCCAGGTTCGTGGTCAAGTTCGGGTCAAGTTTGGGTCCTGAACCCGAACTTTGACCTGAAGTTTGGCCGAACCCAGGCAAACCCAAACTTCCACGGGTTCGCTTATCACTAACTAGGATCTGTGGGAAAACCAAATGTTCTATTTCCATGCAGCACCACCACAGGGGTAATGAAGTATTGCATGGTGTCAACTAAGATCAAGAAATAGACTGTCTATTTAACACTGAATTGATGTGCTGGGTCCTTAAGAAAAAGCTGTTTCTCTAGCTAATATATAAGGGTCCTCAAATCAAAACAAGACAGTGAAAGCTAAATTGAAACTGAATTGCTCAGTTTCTTGAAATTCATCCTCTCACACAGTGTCGGACTGGGGTGCCTAGGGCCCACCAGTGGAATTGATTTTGGGGGCCCACCCTAGAGCTGGAGATATAACTTGTTCATTTTTCAGTCTCGCACACATGAATGTATGCATTTTAGCACACAATACAGTAACAGTATGCTAAACAGAACAGTATTGTGCACTGCACTATATCAAATAGTTTCTCTTTAAAGGGAGTCTGTCATCACAGTTTCACCTTTTTAACCCTTCCCATAGCTTTCGAGCAGCATTACAGTTGATAAAAACGTTACCTTTATAAGCAATCCTGGACTTATAAAACTGGCAAAAATCATCTTAGTAGGATATGCAAATAAGGGCTCTAAAGTGCCCAGGGGCGGCGTCAACCTCGTAGGTGCCCAGGCAGCTCTGCCTTATTGTCGCTTCCCCCCGCCCAGTCTTTCCCTCTGCCCGCCCATCCTTTCCCTCTGCCCGCCCATCTTCTTACTTCTTCTTTCGCCGAGATCCTGCGCACTGAGTCCGTTAGCCGGCGCATGCGCATTAATTACTGTGATGCCATACCAGGAATGGAATGCGCCGGCCGATGGACTCAGCGCGCAGGCGCGGGATCTCGGCGAAAGAAGAAGTAAGAAGATGGGCGGGCAGAGGGAAAGACTGGGCGGGGGGAAGCGACGATAAGGCAGAGCTGCCTGGGCACCTACGAGGTTGACGCCGCCCCTGGGCACTTGCGAGCCCTCATTTGCATATCCTACTAAGATGATTTTTGCCAGTTTTATAAGTCCACGATTGCTTATAAAGGTAACGTTTTTATCAACTGTAATGCTGCTCAAAAGCTATGGGAAGGGTTGAAAAGGTGAAACTGTGATGACAGACTCCCTTTAAGCAACTCATTTAGTTGATAACTGTATCTGTTATTTACAGTAGTTTAGACAGCAGTCACACGTGGACATTCCATGTCCTAGATAAACCACCCAGTCCCCCAGCCAGCCTAAACAATATCCAAAGTGAAGGAAATGTTTCCTTCATATTTAAAAGAATAAGTTTATTGAAGTGCTCGCAGTAGTGCCCCGGCCTCCTCACAGCTCACCAGGCTCAGCGCCGTACATTGTATAGCGGCTGTGCTTGGTATCATGTTCAGGCCCTTTCACCTCTATGGGGCTGAGCTGCTCCTAGGCCACTTGATCAATGAACGTGACGTCACATGGCCCACAAAAATCACAGAGAAGGGCACAGGGCTCACAGGAGCCCCGGTGCCTTCTCAAACAGCTGATCGGCAGTGGTCCCAGGTAGGGATCGACCGATTATCGGATTTACCGATATTATCGGCCGATATTCAGGATTTTCAAAGTTATCGGTATCAGCATCTAACCTTGCTGATATGCCGATAACGAATCGCGAACATGGATCGCGCTGCTATCAACGCGATCAATGTTCCCTCAGCAGCACAGGGGAGAAGGAAGCGGTCCCTCCCCCCTGTGCCGCTGCTGCCACCAGTGAGAGGCAAGAGGGGAGGAGGAGGGGAGGGGCTGTGGCCATTGCGCCACCAATGATGTTAACTCAGTTATTAATTCAAATATAGGAGGGGGGTGAATCATATAGCTGCACCTGAGGGGTTAACTGTCGCGGATCGCAGCTACCTCTCATAGAGGTCAGGTGTCGCTATATTTGAATTAATGGGCAAGTTATCTTCATTGGTGGCAGTGGCAGCTTCTGATCAGAGCCAAAGCAGTGTAATTGCGGGGCTCTGATCGGTTACCATGGCAGCCAGGATGCTACTGACGCCCTGGCTGCCATAGTCAGCTCCCTGCTCCTGTGTGTACTATGCACAGGGCAGCAGGGAGAGTGTGACGTCCTATTCACCCTGATAGAGCTCTATTAGAGTGAATAGGACAAGGGATCCAGGTTCTAGCGCCTAAGGGGGAAATAGTTATTAAATCTAAAAAAACACCAAAATATTAAGTATAAATATTTAATCTTAGATATATATAATGGCATCTCTTCGTTTAACAACAGATTTGTGTAGGAATTTTTTTATTTTTTTTCAAAAATGAAAATGCACAAAATATTGGTATAAATTATCGGCTATCGGCCTGAAAGTTCACAGGTTATCAGCTCTAAAAAAATCAATATCGTTCGATCCCTAGTCCCGGGTGTCAGACCCCCACCAATCAGATACTGATGACCTATCCACAGTCATATGTGACTGATATCAGCCGCTCCTCTTATAACGTTCCAGCACTGATATAACCTCCAGAGACATTACATCACATGTGACTGATATCAGCCGCTCCTCTTATAACACTCTAGTACTGATATACCGTATTTTTCGCCCTATAAGATGCACCGGCCCATAAGACGCACCTAGGTTTTTGGGGAGGAAAATAAGAAAAAAAATATTTTTAACCAAAAGGTGTGCTTTTGGTGGGTTTGGAACTAATGGTGGTCTGTGGATGGCACTATTACTGGGGATCTGTGAAGGACACTGTTATGGGGGGGGATCTGTGAAGGACACTGTTATGGGGGGGATCTGGGGATGGCACTGTTATGGGAGATCTGTGGATGACGCACTGTTAGCCCTCATGCACACGACCGTTGTTTTATTCTGTGTCCGTTGTTCCGTTTTCGTGATTTTCTGCGGACCCATTGACTTTCAATGGGTTTGTTGAAAACTCGGCTAATGCACCGTTTGTCATCGGCGTCCGTGATCCCTGGTTCCAGTCCATCAAAAAAATATAACCTGTCCTATTTTTTCCACGGAAAACGGTTTGCGGATCCATTCAAGTCAATGGGACCGTGAAAAAACGCGGAGGCACACAAGATTGTCATCCGCGTCCGCGTGTCCGCGTCTGTTTTTTCCCTATCATTTGCATGGCAAACTTGACTTAGATTTTTTTTTACTTTCCTTCATGTCTGGTGATCCTCCAAAAATAAAGGAAGACACACGGAAACAAAAACGGAAACGGATCACGGAACAATGGAACCCCATTTTGCGGAACGGAACACAACAACGGTCGTGTGCATGAGGCCTTATGGGGGGATCTGTGGATGACGCACTGTTATGGGGGGGATCTGTGGATGACGCACTGTTATGGGGGGGATCTGTGGATGACGCACTGTTATGGGGGGATCTGTGACGGACACTGTTATTGGGGGGTATCTGTGGATGGCACTGTTATGGAGGGGGATCTGTGGATGGCACTGTTATGGAGGGGGATCTGTGGATGGCACTGTTATGGAGGGGGATCTGTGGATGGCACTGTTATGGAGGGGGATCTGTGGGTGGCACTGTTATGGAGGGGGATCTGTGGGTGGCACTGTTATGGAGGGGGATCTGTGGGTGGCACTGTTATGGAGGGGGATCTGTCGGTGGCACTGTTATGGAGGGGGATCTGTGGGTGGCACTGTTATGGAGGGGGATCTGTGGGTGGCACTGTTATGGAGGGGGATCTGTGGGTGGCACTGTTATGGAGGGGGATCTGTGGGTGGCACTGTTATGGAGGGGGATCTGTGGGTGGCACTGTTATGGAGGGGGATCTGTGGGTGGCACTGTTATGGAGGGGGATCTGTGGGTGGCACTGTTATGGAGGGGGATCTGTCGATGGCACTGTTATGGAGGGGGATCTGTGGATGGCACTGTTATTGAGGGGGATCTGTGGATGGCACTGTTATTGAGGGGGATCTGTGGGTGGCACTGTTATGGAGGGGGATCTGTGGGTGGCACTGTTATGGAGGGGGATCTGTGGATGGCACTGTTATGGAGGGGGATCTGTGGGTGGCACTGTTATGGAGGGGGATCTGTGGGTGGCACTGTTATGGAGGGGGATCTGTGGGTGGCACTGTTAAGGGGTGGGGGGTCTGCGGGTGGCACTGTTATGGAGGGGGATCTGCGGGTGGCACTGTTATGGAGGGGGATCTGCGGGTGGCACTGTTATGGAGGGGGATCTGCGGGTGGCACTGTTATGGAGGGGGATCTGCGGGTGGCACTGTTATGGAGGGGGATCTGTGGGTGGCACTTTTATGGAGGGGGATCTGTGGGTGGCACTGTTATGGAGGGGGATCTGTCGGTGGCACTGTTATATATGTGCCATCACAGACCCCCCACCCCATAACAGTGCCATCCACAGACCCCCCCACCCCTTAACAGTGCCATCCACAGACCACCCACCCCTTAACAGTGCCATCCACAGACCCCCCCACCCCTTAACAGTGCCATCCACAGATGTCCCCCATAAAACTGTCATCCACAGATCTCCCCTACCCCCACCGCTCCAGTATACAAATATAAAATGTCTCATTCAATTAAAAGTTATTACACATGCCCCCTCACTCCTAATATTACTGTACACCCTAACAGCTTCTGTACAACGCAGGCAGGCAGGCCGGGCGGCCAGCGCGTCACTCACTGACGTCACGTGCCTGCGCCGCCTGCTTGGTTCATAAAGTAGGCGTCGCAGGCACGTGACATCAGGGAGTTATGCTGCCGCCCGCCCGGCTGTTAGGGTGTATGGTAATATTAAAAGTGTGGGGGGGGGGGCATGTTTAATCACTTTTAATTGAATGAGACATTTTAAATTTGAATATTGCAGCACTGGAGCGGCGGGGCCGGAGTACAGTGACTGCACCGGCCCCGCCGCAATTGCCGGCCCCCAGCTCCTCCTCCTAGTCCCTCCCCGCTCTCGCATACATCGCAGCCTGTAAAAATGTCAGCATTCACCCCATAAGACGCAGGGGCATTTTCCCCCCATTTTTTGGGGGGAAAAAGTGCGTTTTATGGGGCGAAAAATACGGTAACCTCCAGAGACATTACATCATATGTGACTGATATCAGCCGCTCCTCTTATAACGCTCCAACGCTGATATAACCTTCAGAGACATTACACCCTATGTGACTGATATCAGCCGCTCCTCTTATAACGCTCCAACGCTGATATAACCTTCAGAGACATTACATCCTATGTGACTGATATCAGCCGCTCCTCTTATATCGCTTCAGTACTGATATAACCTCCAGAGCAGGGGCGTACATACAGGGGTCACAGTTGCGGGCCGCCTGTGGACCCCTGGCCCCGCCCTGCAGTAGTGCTGTGCCTGCCTGTATAAGGGCTGTTTCACACGAGCGAGTCGATTGCGGGAATCACGCTCCGTGTGTGAGTGTGATCCTCCGCTCTGGACTTGCAGGAGCGCACGGCATTATCATGATTTATAATGCTATGTGTCTCTGCATGGCCTTTTTTCCACAGAATCATAGCGACATAAAGCTGTCAGTATGATTCTGTAGAAATAAGGTCAAGCAGAGACACATAGCATTATAAATCATGATAATGCCGTGCGCTCCTGCAAGTCTAGAGCGGAGGATCACACTCACACACGGAGCGTGATTCCCGCAATGGACTTGCTCGTGTGAAACAGCCTTAACCCGGGCGGCCGACCCGGGGCCCGCCGCCCAGTGTTGCGTTTCTGCGCTGCAGTGCCAGGCCAGGCCAGCCCTACCCTCCTTGAGTGAGAGTCTCCCCCCCCCGATTCTCCTCCCCGTGCAGGTGCGGCGTGGCTAGTCATTTCCTGTTGGGCGGCCGCACCGGACACAACGTTTCCCTAGGCTGCGCAGGCGCACAACAACGCCGAGACGCAGCAGGAAGAAGGCACCGGAAAAGCTTTCCGGAGAGCGTGAAGAAGCTGGTGCCGGTTCGGAAGTGAAGATAAGATTTGTTAAAAAAAAAAAAGGTCTTCATAATTGCTCACCACATTTATGGTCAGTGAGTTCACATTAGACTCAGAGTGGGGTCTGATGGGGGCTGAGAGGGGCTGGCTTTATAACTAGCTCTGCTATATTTCTGTAGCCTGCAACCTCTGACTGCCCAGTTGGGCTGAAACTACTACACCCAGCATGTTCTGGCAGTAATAGTAAATGGATATTGGTGCAATTCTGAGCTACTAGTCTATATAATACAATATAATACAATATAATATTATATAGACTAGTAGCTCAGAATTGCACCAATATCCATTTACTATTACTGCCAGAACATGCTGGGTGTAGTAGTTTCAGCCCAACTGGGCAGTCGGAGGCTGCAGGCTACAGAAATATAGCAGAGTTAGGCTACTTTCACACTGGCGTTTCTGGGTCTGCTTGTGAGATCTGTTTCAGGGCGGATCTCACGCGGTCCAAAACTGATCAGTTTAGCCCCAATGCATTCTGAATGGATAAGGATCCGCTCAGAATGCATCAGTTTGCCTCCGTTCAGCCTCCATTCCGCTCCGGAGGCGGACACCAAAACGCAGCTTGCAGCCAAACGGATCTGTTCTGAATGGATACAAGCATTTGCATTATAGGTGCGGATCCGTCTGTGCAGATTCGTTTTGGTGTCCGCCTGACGATGCAGAGCCAAACGGATCCGTCCTGTCTTACAATGTAAGTCAATGAGGACGGATCCGTTTTCACTGACACAATATGGTGCAATTGAAAACGGATCCGCCTCCCATTGACTTTTAGTGTAAGTCAAAACGGATCCGTTTGCATTATCTTTTTTTTTTTTTTTCGTGGTAATGCAAACGGATCCGTTCTGAACGGATACAAGCATTTGCATTATCGGTGCGGATCCGTCTGTGCAGATACCAGACGGATCCGCACCTAACGCAGGTGTGAAAGTAGCCTAAGGCTGCATTCAGACGTCCGTGGTGTGTTGCGGACCCGCAACACACCAGCCCGGCGCCCCCATAGAAATGCCTATTCTTGTCCGCAAGCAGTGGACAAGAATAGGACATGCTCTATCTTCTTGCGGCGCTGCGGACCCAAAATCGGGGCCGCGCTCCGCAATTGCGGCTGCAGACAGCACACTGTGTGCTGTCCGCATCCATTCCGTCCCCATAGGTTCAGTTTTGCAGCGGGGCCCCATGGATTGTGTGTACGCCACTGCTCCAGAGACATTACATATTATGTGGGGGTGAGGGGCTGGGAAAGTGTAAAAATGCCACTGATGAGAGGGAAGAGGGGGACACTGGGAGACATAACTTCTTGCCCTGTATAAAGTATAGGTGAGATAGTTGGTGGGAAAGGTCTGTGAGGGTCTGGAACAGGGACACAAGATGTGCAGGGGCAGCAGCTTCAGGACTCTCCTAACTTCCCAGTTCCCTCCCACAGTAACTTACCCCAGTGCTGCTGTGTGGATTAGTGGGACCAGTGAGAGAAGAGAACTTTATACTGGAGGCACAGTGACTCAGAGAGAGCAGCGTCTCCATCATCTCCTGCTGCTGCCTCGGCTCCTCTGGCTCCGCCCCCTCCTCACACATGATGGAATATCACACTGCAGAGAGGAGGGGGGGAGCTGTCTGCTCATGTCGGGTCGGTGAAGTTTACTTTGGAGAAAGGAACAAGCGCTGCAAAGTATTGTGCTGTCCCTTTCACCAAAGTAAAATGATATGTGTGCCAGTGCTGCAGTCCAGCACCTGATAACAGCCAGGTGCCTGAAAGAATAGTAACTGCCCTGCCCCTGCTAGTGGCTCTGGCTGTAGTATAAGCAGACAGGCAAGGGGCCCACCGGGCATTTCACCGGCTTCCCGGTGAGCCAGTCCGACCCTGCTCTCACATGCCCCCTTTTCCCATTTCAAATATCATACAATTTGCTATATTCTCTCGGTCCCTTCACTTTGGGGGGGGGGGGATGCAATGTCTGCACTCATCTGGCTTATAATTCATGGAGGTTATTTATCAAAGACCAGAATTTTATGCCAATCATTGATATTCCCACACTTCTGGGAGGATGAGCTTTAATTTATGACAAGGAGCAGACCTCATAATTAGAGTTGAGCGAACACCTGGATGTTCGGGTTCGAGAAGTTCGGCCGAACTTCCCGGGAATGTTCGGGTTCGGGATCCGAACTCGACCTGAACTTCGCCCCGAACCCCATTGAAGTCAATGGGGACCCGAACTTTTCGGCACTAAAAAAGCTGTAAAACAGCCCAGGAAAGGGCTAGAGGGCTGCAAAAGGCAGCAAAATGTAGGTAAATCATCTGCAAACAAATGTGGATAGGAAATTAATAAAAATAAAAATAAAATAAATAAAAATTAACCAAGATCAATTGGAGAGAGGTTCCATAGCAGAGAATCAGGCTTCATGTCATAGCAGAGAATCAGGCTTAATGTCACCCAACACTGGAACAGGCCATTGTCAGATATTTAGGCCCCGACACCCAGACAGAGGAGAGAGATTCCATAGCAGAGAATCAGGCTTCATATCATAGCAGAGAATCAGGCTTCATGTCACCCAACACTGGAACAGGCCATTGTCAGATATTTTTAGGCCCCGGCACCCAGACAGAGGAGAGAGGTCCCATAGCAGAGATTCAGGCTTCATGTCATAGCAGAGAATCAGGCTTCATGTCACCCAACACTGGAACAGGCCACTGTCAGATATTTTTAGGCCCCGGCACCCAGACAGAGGAGAGGTTCATTCAACTTTGGGTTGCCCCGCAATATAATGGTAAAATGAAAATAAAAAGAGGATTGAATGAGGAAGTGCCCTGGAGTACAATAATATATGGTTAAGGGGAGGTAGTTATAAATGTCTAATCTGCACAAGGGATGGACAGGTCCTGAGGGATCCATGCCTGGTTCATTTTTATGAATGTCAGCTTGTCCACATTGGCTGTAGACAGGCGGCTGCGTTTGTCTGTAATGACGCCCCCTGCCGTGCTGAATACACGTTCAGACAAAACGCTGGCCGCCGGGCAGGCCAGCACCTCCAAGGCATAAAAGGCTAGCTCTGGCCATGTGGACAATTTGGAGACCCAGAAGTTGAATGGGGCCGAACTATCAGTCAGTACGTGGAGGGGTGTGCACACGTACTGTTCCACCATGTTGGTGAAATGTTGCCTCCTGCTAACACGTTCCGTATCAGGTGGTGGTGCAGTTAGCTGTGGCGTGTTGACAAAACTTTTCCACATCTCTGCCATGCTAACCCTGCCCTCAGAGGAGCTGGCCATGACACAGCTGCGTTGGCGACCTCTTGCTCCTCCTCTGTCTTCGTCTTGGGCTTCCACTTGTTCCCCTGTGACATTTGGGAATGCTCTCAGTAGCGCATCTACCAACGTGCGCTTGTACTTGCGCATCTTCCTATCACGCTCCAGTGCAGGAAGTAAGGTGGGCACATTGTCTTTTTACCGGGGATCCAGCAGGGTGGCAACCCAGTAGTCCGCACACGTTAAAATGTGGGCCGCTCTGCTGTCGTTGCGCAGGCACTGCAGCATGTAGTGGCTCATGTGTGCCAGGCTGCCCAGAGGTAAGGGCTGTCCTCTGTGGGAGGCGTATCGTCATCGTCCTGTGTTTCTCCCCAGCCACGCACCAGTGATGGGCCCGAGCTGCTTTGGGTGCCACCCCGCTGTGAACATGCTTCATCCTCATCCTCCTCCACCTCCTCCTCATCCTCGTCCTCCTCGTCCTCCAGTAGTGGGCCCTGTCTGGCCACATTTGTACCTGGCCTCTGGTGTTGCAAAAAACCTCCCTCTGAGTCACTTCGAAGAGACTGGCCTGAAAGTGCTAAAAATGACCCCGCTTCCTCCTCCTCCTCCTCCTGGGCCACCTCCTCTTCCATCATCGCCCTAAGTGTTTTCTCAAGGAGACATAGAAGTGGTATTGTAACGCTGATAACGGTGTCATCGCCACTGACCATGTTGGTGGAGTACTCGAAACAGGGCAACAGGGCACGCAGGTCTTGCATGGAGGCCCAGTCATTGGTGGTGAAGTGGTGCTGTTCCGCAGTGCGACTGACCAGTGCGTGCTGCAGCTGAAACTCCACTATGGCCTGCTGCTGCTCGCACAGTCTGTCCAGAGTGGAGTTCCACCGGGTGGGCACGTCGCATATGAGGCGGTGAGCGGGAAGGCCGAAGTTACGCTGCAGCGCAGACAGGCGAGCGGCGCGCACAGACGGACCGCACTTTATGCAGCAGCTCTGACATGTCGGGGTAGTTGTGAATGAACTTCTGCACCACCAAATTCAGCACATGCGCCAGGCAAGGGATGTGTGTCAAACCGGCTAGTCCAAGAGCTGCGACGAGATTTCGCCCATTATGGCCCACCACCAGGCCGGGCTTAAGGCTCACCAGCAGGAACCACTCGTCGGTCTGTTGTTCAATACCCCGCCACAACTCCTGCGCGGTGTGTGGCCTGTTCCCCAAACATATGAGTTTCAGAATGGCCTGCTGACGTTTACCCCGGGCTGTGCTGAAGTTGGTGGTGAAGGTGTGTGGCTGACTGGATGAGCAGGTGGAAGAAGAGGAGACGGAAGCTGAGTAGGAGGAGGAGGCTACAGGAGGCAAAGAATGTTGCCCTGTGATCCTTGGCGTTGGAAGGACGTGCGCCAAACAGCTCTCCGCCTGAGGCCCAGCCGCCACTACATTTACCCAGTGTGCAGTTAGGGAGATATAGCGTTTCTGGCCGTGCTTACTGGTCCACGTATCTGTGGTTAGGTGGACTTTGCCACAGATGGCGTTCCGCAGTGCACACTTGATTTTATCGGATACTTGGTTTTGCAGGGAATGCACAGCTCTATTGGAGAAGTAGTGGCGGCTGGGAACAACATACTGTGGGACAGCAAGCGACATGAGCTGTTTGAAGCTGTCTGTGTCCACCAGCCTGAATGACAGCATTTCATAGGCCAGTAGTTTAGAAATGCTGGCATTCAGGGCCAGGGATCGTGTTTGTGAGATGGAGAGCTGAACGCTGCCGTGTGACATGGTTGAGATGCTTGGTGACGGAGGTGGTGGTGTTGGTGGTACATCCTCTGTTTGCTGGGCGGCAGGTGCCAACGTTCTTCCAGTGGCGGAGGAAGAGGCCGAGGCAGCAGCAGAAGAGGTAGCAGGGGGAGCCTGAGTGAGTTCCTTGTTTTTAAGGTGTTTACTCCACTGCAGTTCATGCTTTGCATGCAGGTGCCTGGTCATGCAGGTTGTGCTAAGGTTCAGAACGTTAATGCCTCGCTTCAGGCTCTGATGGCACAGCGTGCAAACTACTCGGGTCTTGTCGTCAGCACATTGTTTGAAGAACTGCCACGCCAGGGAACTCCTTGAGGCTGCCTTTGGGGTGCTCGGTCCCAGATGGCGGTGGCCAGTAGCAGGCGGACTCTCTTGGCGGCGGGTGTTCTACTTTTGCCCACTGCTCCCTCTTTTGCTACGCTGTTGGCTCGGTCTCACCACTGCCTCTTCCTCCGAACTCTGAAAGTCAATTGCATGACCTTCATTCCATGTGGGGTCTAGGACCTCATCGTCCCCTGCATCGTCTTCCACCCAGTCTTCCTCCCTGACCTCCTGTTCAGTCTGTTCAGTCTGCACACTGCAAGCAAGCAGTTGGCACCTGTGTTTCATCATCAGAGACGTGCTGAGGTGGTATTCCCATGTCCTCATTATCATGAAACATAAGTGGTTGTGTGTCACTGCATTCTATGTCTTCCACCGCTGGGGAAGGGCTAGTTGGATGCCCTTGGCAAACCCTGCCAGCAGAGTCTTCAAACAGCATTAGAGACTGCTGCATAAGTTGAGGCTCAGACAGTTTCCCTGATATGCATGGGGGTGATGTGACAGACTGATGTGCTTGGTTTTCAGGCGCCATTTGTGCGCTTTCTGCAGAAGACTGGGTGGGAGATAATGTGAACGTGCTGGATCCACTGTCGACCACCCAATTGACTAATGCCTTTACCTGCTCAGGCCTTACCATCCTTAGAACAGCATTGGACCCCACCAAATATCGCTGTAAATTTTGGCGTCTACTGGGACCTGAGGTAGTTGGTACACTAGGACGTGTGGCTGTGGCAGAACGACCACGTCCTCTCCCAGCACCAAAGGGTCCACTAACACCACCACGACCATGTCCGCGTTCGCGTCCCTTACTAGATGTTTTCCTCATTGTTACCATTCACCACAATAAGAAAAAAATTATTTGGCCCAATGTATTGAATTCAAACTCAGGCCTTTTTTTTACAGGCACCTATCTGGCTATCTTCTTAGGTACCGTATTACACTAATACAGGCACAGCAGTAAGCACAGATTTAGCTGAATATAAATTGTAGGCTGGATGACAGGTATACGTTTACGGACAGAATTAGACTTGGAGATGCACGGTAGCGTTTGAAGTTATTGAGAATGACCCTATCAGCACCTTCAATGTAATATACCCTTTTATGGATAGATTTAAACTTGGCCTGATACAGCAGAAACCACTGATTTAGGGAATTGCTAAGTTGGGAATTGTATTTTAACCCAGAACAAAAACTGTGCTTTGGCAGACACTAAATAACTTTTCCATCCACAGCAGTAAACACAGATTTAGCTGAATATAAATTTTAGGCCTATTGCTAAGGCGCTGGATGACAGATATACGTTTACGGACAGAATTAGACTTGGAGATGCACGGTAGCGTTTAAAGTTATTGACAATGACCCTATCCGCACCTTTAATCTAATATACCCTTTTATGGATAGATTTACACTTGGCCTGATACAGCAGAAACCACTGATTTAGGGAATTGCTAAGTTGGGAATTGTATTTCAACCCAGAAAAAAATATATCCTTTGCCAGACAGCAGACAGTATTACAATTGGCTAGCCACATCTGAAACACCAGATTTAGGGTACTGCTATTTTGGAAATTGTATTTCACCCCTCAATAAAATAGCAAGCACAGCCAATCCCCTGATGTAGGATATAGCAAAAAAACAACAACACACTATTGATGGTTAAATGTACTTGGTGGCAGCTTTTGTGGCGCACCACAAGATGGCCGCCGATCACCCCAGAAAAAAGTGACTGAAAAACGCTCTGGGCAGCCTTAAAACAGTGAGCAATTAAATAGCAGAGGTTGAATGATACACAGCTGTACATCGATCACTTCAGTAAGTAAATCACTGCCTAATCTGGCTCTAACAGCAGCAGCTGCATCCTATCCCTACACTGATCAGAGCAGAGTGACGTGCGACGCTACGTGACTCCAGCTTAAATAGAGGCTGGGTCACATGCTGCACTGGCCAATCACAGTCATGCCAATAGTAGGCATGGTATGATGGCCTCTTGGGGCAAGTAGTATGACGCTTGTTGATTTGGCTGCTTTGCAGCCTTTCAAAAAGCGCCAAGAAAGCGCCGAACACCGAACCCGAACCCGGACTTTTTTACGAAAATGTTCGGGTTCGGGTCCGTGTCATAACACCCCAAAATTCGGTACGAACCCGAACTATACAGTTCGGGTTCGCTCATCCCTACTCATCATAAATTTGGCATATCCTTCGACAGTCCTGGCATCTAGACTAAAATCTAATCCAGCTCTTAGCTGGAGTCGATTTCAGTCACAATTCACTCCAGTTAATAATTGGAGCAAATGATAGTGAATGTGCCCACACCAAACCCCCGACACTCCTCCTTTTCAGAAAGCTTAGAAACGCCACTTGCTCCTAAGTTTAGTTAGATAGTGCCAAAAAAAGTTGCAAATTTAGTGTGTGAGTCATCTGTAGAGTCATTTTACCATTACATTTTACCTTTTTACTAAATGTCATTCCCTTGTGTGTCTAGGGCACAGATGTCTATCCATTGTTGTGTTCTGTTCTTAAAGACCCTACAAAAATTCCCTGCCCCGACAATTTTGATCCTACCCATTTCTTAGATGACAAGGGATGCTTTAAGAAAAATGAGACCTTCATGCCATTCTCTGCAGGTAATAACAGTGTTTATATGGGTTCAGCCTAAACTCAATGTCTAAAATAAATGTTAAAAAGAAGATCCATTCCTAATTTACTGGCTAATATATGCAGAAATACTGTACGGGTGATTCATAAAATTGTCTTCCTTCGTATAGCAGCCCGTATGTAAGTGGTCACTATAGTGTCTCACTGTTTCCTATTGTATATGGTGGGGGGAAACACAGGAGGGAATAATAGACAGTCAAGCTCCACAAATGCTATAATATCAAGGGTGAAAGTGTGTGCCTTGATTAGTAGAATTACCAGTGATCATTTTTTTCAATTGGTCTTTATTAAAAATATTGAGCCACTTTCTCTGTACAGCCTTGATATTCTCTATTTGCATGCTCTGTATTTCTGTTTCCCATCAGGCGGCTCAGCTGACCTCTCCTTATGTCTGACCTTACTAACACTCATTATAGCTCAATTCTTATCTTACTAATAAGAATGTGGCTTAAGGTACTTTTACACTTGCGGCAGAGGATTCCGGCAGGCATTTCCATCGCGGCAATCCGGACGCAAACTGATGGCATTTGTCAGATGGATCTGGATGTGTATCCATTTGACAAGTACATTGAAATACCAGATCCGTCTCTCCGGTGTCATCCAGAAAAACAGATACAGTATTATTATTTTTTTGCTTTTTTTAAAGGTCTGCGCATGCGCAGACCAGAAAGCCGGATCCGTTTGCCGGTACACTTAATGGCGGATCCGACAGTAATACATTTCAATGTAAATTAATGCCGGATCTGGTATTCCGGCAAGTGTTCAGTATTTTTGGCCGAAAAGAAAACTACAGCATGCTGCAGTATTTTTTTCCGTCCAAAAAAACGTAAGAGGGACTGAACTGATGCATCCTGATGCATCCTGAACGGAATGCTCTCCATTCAGAATGCATTTAGGGTAAAACTGATCCTTTTTTTCCGGTATTGAGCTCCTGTGACTGAACTCAATACCGGCAAACAAAAATGCTAGTGTGAAAGTAACCTTAGGCTACTTTCACATTAGCATTAGGTTTGTGGTATTTGTCCGGCCACTTCTCAGCATGTTTGCCATGCTATGGCTGGATCTCCAGCTTGTCCACATTTAACTGAATGGGGCCAGGCCAGACTTCCAGCAGCACAAGTGTGCAAGCGTTAATACCCATCCTCAAAAAGCCTTCCCTTCACCTGTCTTCTTTGTCTAGTTATAACCCCATATAATTTCTCTCATATGCCTCAAAGCTACTTAACCAACATGTCCACTTTGACCTGTCCTCTCATCTCTCTTCCTGCTCACTCTTTGACTGGCTTAAATCTGGCTTCCGACCCCACCTCTCAACTGAAACTGCCCTTACCAAAATCACCAATGACCTGCTAAAAACCATACAACATTATTCTGTCCTCCTCCTCCCTCACCAGTCCTCTGCCTTTAACAATGTCGACCACTCTTTTCTGTTACAAACTCTTTTATCTTTTGGCATCACGAACTTGGTCCTGTCCAGGATCACATCATACCTCACAGACTGGACATTTAGTTCTCCCACTCTCACATCACCTCCTCGTATCATCCTTTCTCTGTTGGTGTCCCTCAAGGCTCTGTCCTAGGATCACTGCTCTTCTCAATCTACACTTTCTGTCTGGGACAGCTCATAGAGTCCCATGGCTTTCAGTATCACTTTTATGCTGATGACACACAAATTTACCTCTCTGGTCCAGACATCAGCATCTTACTATCAAAAATCCCACAATGTCCATCTTCTATCTTCTCCTTTTTCTCCTCTCGCTTTCTAAAATTTAACATGGATAAAACAAAATTTATCATCTTTCACCCATCTTACTCAAAACCCCAAACAGACCTATCTATCATGATTAATGGATGCACACTCTCCACAGTCAACCAAGTCTGCTGCCTTTGAGTAACCTTGGATTATGCCCTGTCCTTCAAACTGCACATTCATGCCCTTTCCACCACCTGCCGCCTTCAACTCAAAAATATCTCTTTCATCCATGCATTCCTCAATAATGAATCCACAAAAAAAGCTTGTACATGCCCTCATTATCTCCCACCTAGACCACTGTAACACCCTCTGATGTGGCCTTCCATCTAGCACCCTCGCACCCCTCCAATCTATCCTCATCTCTGCTGCCCGACTAATCCGCCTTTCACCATGTTACTCCTCCGCCTCTCCTCTCTGCCAATCACTGGCTTCCCATTGCCCTGTGAATTCAGTTTAAAATATTAACAAATACATATAGGCCGTCCACAACCTATCCTCTCCATACATCTCTGAGATACTTTCCCAATACATCCCCACATGTAATCTCCGTTCCTCACAAGACCTCCTTCTTTCCTCTCCTCATATCACCTCTTCCCAAAATCACCTCCAAGATTTCTCCCGTGCATCCCCCATACTCTGAAACTCTCTACCCCATTTAATGGCGCTTTAATAATAAATAATAATATTATTATTATTATTATCAATTGAAAAAAAGATTATTTAGCCCACAATAAGTAAAGTTCAGTCATTAAAAAAATTGCCCTGAAAGATGTAGCCTTTAAGCCACATACTGTAGATGGGCAACTGTGTGCCCACTCACTGCTTTCACATCCCCACCCGGCTAGTGAAAGTACATAGGCTATCTGTTAGGATAGTAAGGAATGTTTGCGTCATAAACTCAGTTATATGCATGGTACTGGTGCTACACCCTTACTAAATCAGCGTGCCCTGTGTTAGAGGGACGGTTTAAATGTGTCCTTGAATAAACCTAAGGGTACAGCCACACAGTCAGGTTTCTGCATGCAGTTTTGGAAATAAAAATCAAGAGTGGATCACAAAAGAACAAGACATGACGTCTATGCTTTTTTAGACTCGCTCCTTATTTTGGTTAAAAAAACTGCTTTAGGAAACTAGACTACACCCTAACAGTGTGAAGTAAGGCACTGTGTTAGTTGGATAATGCCTAGATTACCGCTGCCTAGCTGACCACTAGCCTAGCAAGCTGTAGACCAAACTGGAGGCTCTATTGGATTGCTTGTACTGTTCAGTGTGTTTTACTGCACAATATTTATGTGTAATCAAGAGCAATTTGAGACAAGCAGCCACATCTGACATGACCAGCGCTAGTGTGGCCTTGAAGCGGCTGCGGAATTCTACCTATTTAAAAATGAGCAACTGTGGTTTTGGTTTAAAGAGTCTTCTATCGAAGCTCTAACTGAGCGGAACTAAGGAGTCTTGAGTCTTCAGCGTTTTACTGAGCACTAAAGATTCCTGTGTGTAACAGGTCAGATAGTGAGGGTGATGGACAGTGATATACCACATATCTATAGTCAGGGACCGAGGTAGTGACAAGAGGTGTCTGGAAGCCTCTGTATGTTACACACAGGCATCTTCAGCGCTTAGTAGAAGTTAAGACTGAGGACAGACTCTCCATAGTAATGCTCAGTTACAGCTTTGCTAAGAACAGTCTTTGCACCCTGTTTTCTAGTAGAAATAAACATACTTTCCTAACAAAGGACATAAAAAAATGTGTCCCTACACAATATCAAAAATAAACTGAAACAACAATTACACTTTAAGGGTGAGGCACCTACCCTAATAGGAGCCAAGCCCACGCAACAGTGTGAAAAGCACTATAGCACATGTACTTTTGTCAATGTTGATTGCTGGGAACTACTGTACGTAAAAGTGATCACCATTATCGAAACGGAGGGATCATGAAATGTCATGTACTGAGTGAGACAAGCATGTTATGATCAATTAAACGTCAAATGTTATGGTGAAAATGGAGGCAGAATTTGCAGTTAATGATCTTTTCCTCACATTAGGGAAACGGGTATGTGCCGGAGAAGGTTTGGCCAGGATGGAGCTGTTTCTTTTCTTTACAACCATCCTACAGCACTTCAAGTTAACTCCAGAGAGAGAAATCACGGACAATGATATCAAACCCCTGATGACTGGTTTTTCAAATATTCCCAAATTTTATCGGATGTCGTTCATCCCGCGGCTTTAATTTTGAATAAGGATGGCATGTAGTCTTACTTCAGATGCATCAAATAAGCTTCAGATGTGTGATCCTTTCTTTCAGGGGGGCTGGGTCTTGCAAATGGGGTCACAGAAGAAAAAAAGACACAAATGAAGTCTTCTGAAAATTGTATGCAATAACTAATCATGTGTAACACGTGTTATGTGGCAAATGTATAATGCATGTGACCTTGATTATTCAGAAAGTCAACAAATTTAAAGTAAAGCTAAGAAAATCATTGTATTAGTCTCTATCAAGTGTTCATTGGCTATTTGAATCCTTTGAATCCTATTTGAATCCTTTCATTTCAGCAGTTGAGAAACATGGCACCCATTGACCCTTTAATATCACACATATTTCACTAGAAAGGGGTATTCCAGCCAGAAGCAGTTACTATCTGTTAGATAGCATTCTAGGAGGAAGTCCAACCACTGGGACCTACACCGGTCCCCAGATATGCTGCATCCTCAGCCATAAACTCAACCACCACTCTATTTAAATTCCTCCTAGCCACAGCTATGTGCCCTGAGGCAAAAGGGGACCGGGGACCACTGTTCTGGTGATCGTCGGGGGTGCCACCAGTTAGAACCCCACGAACAAACATTTATAACATGTGCAGTGGATAGGTGACATATGCTTCATTGTGATTCACCACTTGTGCTGCTTAAATGGCAGTTTCTTTATTATGCTAATAACGTGTTATTCATCTTTTTCTGCATGACATGGAAGGCAATTATTTTTTGCCAATTTCACACAAATGCCAAGAGATTTTATTTTATTCAAGGCGGTTACAATACATATGATTGGACAATTAAAGGTTACATAGATACACGGGATAGAATTATTATTATGATATAGTTGTATAATTAGATAATGAGTAATTTGACAATAGAGATGTCCCAAACTATTCGCCGGCGAATAGTTCCCGGCGAACATTGCTTGTTCGCGTTCACCGCGGCGGGCGAACATATGCGATGTTCGGTCCACCCCCTATTCGTCATAATTGTGTAAACTTTTACCCTGTACCTCACAGTCAGCAGACAAATTCCAGCCAATCAGCATCATACCCTCCCTCCCAGACCCTCCCACCTCCTGGACAGCATCCATTTTAGATTCATTCGGAAGCTGCAGTGTCACAAATTTGACAGGAAATATTAATCCCATTGCGAATTCAACTTAGAGCTGGGTTCCTAATGGTTGTATTGCTAGAATATAACGAAGATTGAGAATATAGTGCTATATTCGTTATATTCATCAATTCTAGCAATACAACCATTAGGAACTCAGATCTAAGTTGTAATCGCAATGCGAATTCAACTTAGAGCTGGGTTCCTAATGACCCTGTACCTCACAGTCAGCAGACACATTCCAGCCAATCAGCACCAGACCCTCCCTCCCAGACCCTCCCACCTCCTGGACAGCATCCATTTTAGATTCATTCAGAAGCTGCATTCTTATTGAGAGGAGGGACAGTGTGGCTGCTGCTGATTTATTAGGGAAATCGATAGCTAGGCTAGTGTATTCAGTGTCCACTACAGTCCTGAAAGACTCATGTCATCTCTGCTGTAAGGACAGCACCCCAAAAAGCCCTTTTTAGGGCTAGAACATCAGTCTGCTTTTTTTTTCCTGTGTAATCTAATTGCAGTTGCCTGCCAGCGTGTGTGTCAGGCTCACAGCGTATACTGTGCCCACTTGCCCAGTGCCACCACTCATATCTGGTGTCACAGTAGCTTGCATTTAAAAAAAAAACAAAACTTTTTTGACTGTAATATAATAGCAGTCAGTTGCCGGCACGCTCGTGTGTTTCATGCCCTGCAAGTGCACAGTGTCACCAGCGCAACTCATATCTGGTGTCACATTCGATTCCATTTAAAGAAAAACAACAATTTTGACTGAATAAATAGCAGTCAGTTACACACGTGTTTGTGTGTTTAAGGCCCAGTGCAGTGCATAGTGTCACTTCAGCGCCATTAATATCTGGTGTCACATTCGATTCCATTTAAAGAAAAACAACAATTTTGACTGTGAATAAATAGCAGTCAGTTGCACACACGTGTTTGTGTGTTTAAGGCCCAGCTGCAAGCGCATAGTGTCACTTCAGCGCCATTAATATCTGGTGTCACATTCGATTCTATTTAAAGAAAAACAAAAATTTTGACTGTGAATAAATAGCAGTCAGTTGCACACACGTGTTTGTGTGTTTAAGGCCCAGCTGCAAGTTCATATTGTCACTTCAGCGCAACTCATATCTGGTGTCACATTCGATTTCATTTAAAGAAAAACAACAATTTTGACTGTAAATAAATAGCAGTCAGTTGCACACACGTGTTTGTGTGTTTAAGGCCCAGCTGCAAGCGCATAGTGTCACTTCAGCGCCATTCATATCTGGTGTCACATTCGACTCCATTTAAATAAAAACAACAATTTTGACTGTGAATAAATAGCAGTCAGTTGCACACACGTGTTTGTGTGTTTAAGGCCCAGCTGCAAACGCATAGTGTCACTTCAGCGCCATTAATATCTGGTGTCACATTCGATTCCATTTAAAGAAAAACAACAATTTTGACTGTGAATAAATAGCAGTCAGTTGCACACACGTGTTTGTGTGTTTAAGGCCCAGCTGCAAGTTCATATTGTCACTTCAGCGCAACTCATATCTGGTGTCACATTCGATTCCATTTAAATAAAAACAACAATTTTGACTGTGAATAAATAGCAGTCAGTTGCACACACGTGTTCGTGTGTTTAAGGCCCAGCTGCAAGCGCATAGTGTCACTTCAGCGCCATTCATATCTGGTGTCACATTCGATTCTATTTAAATAAAAACAACAATTTTGACTGTGAATAAATAGCAGTCAGTTGCCTGCACGTGTTTGTGTGTTTAAGGCCCAGCTGCAAGTGCATAGTGTCACCAGCGCAACTAATATCTGGTGTCACAGTAGCTTGCACGCATAGTACAACTTAACAAATCTAAAAAAAATGACAGGCAGAGGCAGGCCACCCCGCAGGGGCCGTCGTGGTTGTGGTGCTGTGATTCCCTTTGGCCCTAGAATAATGCCCAGTGTTCAGAGGCCACGTACCCTGAACTCGAAAAGTTCTGAGGACATAGTTGACTGGCTAACACAGGACACCCAATCTTCTACAGTTTCCGCTCGGAACCTTGACGCACCATCCTCCTCCAGCTCAGCTTCGGGCACCTCTCAAGTTACCACTCGCCCGCCTGCTGCCACCACCAACACTAGCACCACAGCCGCTTCACTTGATCTGTCAGAGGAGTTATTTACACATCAGTTGGAAGAAATGAGTGATGCGCAGCCATTATTGCCAGAGGATGTAGATAACAGGGATTTGTGGCCGGGGCTATGTGTGAAAGAACCTACCCCCTGATGTACGCCCCAACAGAACTAGCGGCTTGAGTTGTGCCATAACCGCTTCCGTCGAGAGTACACCTGAAAGAGGGCATACCCTGTAGGAGAGTGAAAGGAAAAGGGACGGGCTGGGAGGGGAACACTGCTGCTGTCCGTCCCCTCTGGAGAAAGGTGCGTGCCAGATATAGGGCAGGGCGCCCCTCCCACAAATGCAGGCCAATGAATCGGCCTTGATACTTGTGGCCGGGGCTATGTGTAAAAGAACCTACCCCCTGATGTACGCCCCAACAGAACTAGCGGCTTGAGTTGTGCCATAACCGCTTCCGTCGAGAGTACACCTAAAAGAGGCCAAAAACCCAGCATGAAAATACAAAGCGTGTTTATTGACATATTACAACGCCAAACTCTGAAAGGCACAAGAAATCTCGCTAACGGGGTTCGGAACATATCGGCTGTAACAAGACGAGCACCACCGGCCCAACTTACGGATAATGTGTGCTGGCACCTGATTCCTGGAAGCGGCCGAGGCTGCCCCTATCCTGAACGAATGCCCTGACACCGTGAGGGGGTCCAAACCTAGATTGACCGCGAGTATACGCGCATGCGCTATTGGGAGGTGGACAATGCTGCTGTCCCGAAGGGCAACAGTGGGGTGTTAGTGCCGCGACCGGCCAGTGCCCCTGACAACTCCTGCAGGACGTGGACCGGACACCATTTGTGAGACGTGGGGAAGAATTTGATCTGGGTAGGGGGACCTGACTGGGAGGTCTTGGTCACAGGCAAAGATAAGACAAAGCCCTCTGGGCTAGGGACCAGCTGTCGGCGAGCTAGGAAGGGGCCACTAAGTGACAGTGATGTGAATTCTCCTGGCCTCATGAAGCCGTAAAAGGCCAAGTAGATGGCATCTTTGAGTACTAAGCTTTGAAGAACCCCGAAAGGGCTTAGGTCTAACAAATCGGACATGCCTCTGAACACTGGGTCGGAAATGGGCTGTCTACGGGAGCTGACGCCTGGGGTACAGTTCTGTAGACCTTTCAACGTGGCCTTGACCACGTGACTGGAAAACAACGATGTTCTTTCTGGATGGGAGCGAGACAAATGATGTTGGACCCCTGACAGGTAAGTTTTGACGGTGCCATGTGAAAGGTGCATATGCCCATGACAGTACCCAATGAACGACAATATGAAGTCAATATGGTCAAGGCCGCCTCGGGGGTGTTCCTGCTGGAACTTGCAGTACAACCGCCAGCCAGTGTTGTACGCCCTGGTGGTATTAGCCGAGAGCGACCTGGCAAACAGCCCATGGGCCGTAGCTAAGTATTCGTTCAACTGGGAATGAGCGCGGTCGGATGAGGAGACGGGGTTCTCGATGTATCGTCTTCGGGGCAAACCTGAAAAAACAAAGAGTAATTCTGCTTAGCTAGTGCGTCAACTGCTACTACCTGCGCATCATGTATGAGGGAGCCACAGAACAAGAAATTGTGTAGGAGTGACAATTGTACCAGACGTCTCATCAAGGACATGGCCAGTTGAGACCTGGATTTGCCACTGTCAAGGATAGCCATGGTGGAGGGGCTATCAGAGACAAAGACCACGGTATGGCCTGTCCAATGGTTACCCCAAACATGCGCCGCTGCCACCACGGGATACAGGTCCCTAGCCTCCGTTGAGTGGGAAATTCCCGTGGCCTCGTAAATCTCCTCCGGCCACACCCCATTCAGCCAATGGGGGCCAAAAATAGCAGCGAAACCAGTGCTGACCCCGCTGCTGGAGAATATGATGGGGGAGTTGTGTGAGACCGCCGGGACAAACATGGACACGCCATTCCAATGACTCAAGAAGTGGTCCCACATGCTCAAATCCGCTTGCGCTTGACTGTCCAGGAACACTGGACTATCCTGACAGGGGGCTGCTGAGAGGAGTGGTAATAATCTGGCTACGAAAGACCTACCCTGAGGAATGAAGCGCATCACAAAATTTAACATGCCTAACAACGACTGCAGTTCTACCTTGGTGGTGACCCTACCAGTGACGAAACTGTGAATGACTGCCCGGACCCTAACCAACTTGTCTTCCGGCAACCTAGCTGACATGCTCTCTGTGTCCAACACGATGCCCAGGAAGGTGATGGTGGTCGCAGGACCATCCACTTTTTTGGGGGAAACGAGGATCCCTAATTGAGTGAAGCATGCTAACAGGCTCTGGAGATCGCGCCGCGAGCCCTGTGGAGATTCGATCAGCAAAAAATCGTCCAAGTAATGTATAACATGTTCGCAACCAAATCTATTCTCGAGGATCCAATGCAAGGCTTTCGCCAGCTGATCGAAAATCCAAGGGCTGCTACGGGATCCGAAAGTCAACTTTGTTGCGAAATAATAAAGGGAATTCCACTTGATCCCGTGCCACCGCCATAGTTCTGGCCTGATCGGCATCAACTTGAAAGCGTCTGATATGTCCGCTTTGGACAGGATCGCCCCAGGGCCTGTGGCAAGGATGAGTGCAATAGCCTGATCGATGGAGGCGTACACCATGCTGACCTCCTCCGCTGGAATGAGCGAATTCAGACTGGGTGTAGTTAACCCATGGGGCGCTGACAGATCGAAAATCAACCTTTCTTTGTGGCTGCTGCTGCCTTTGCGGAAAACGAGCAATGGTAGTCATAAAACCCGAACCCTCTGTACTTGTAGCCCAACTCAGTGACCCTGAACAGATACAGGTCCAACTCTTCTCTCCTATCTGGTCGTACTGAACAGATGATATCTCGGTAGAGACTAAAGGCGAGTACAAACTCCGGAATCGTTAACTTCCTGCTAAGCCTGAGATCGCGTCCCTTCAGGACGACAGAAACATCGCCGCATGCAATGACCCTATTGTCCGATAGGTCACGAGTGGCAATTAGGAGGGAGGCTAGGTTCACGTCTCTGCCATCGAGGATGTTCTTTTTGATATTTGCCGGAATGAAATGGGCTGGAGTGACGTTGGGCACTGTAACAAAGTTACCTGAGGTACTGGCAACAAGTGCCGTTGCTACTAGTAACAGAGTGGCGGGTGAAGATAAGCCAGCGACTCTAGCCTCCACCGACTCCAACCTGGATTGCACACCAGACATAGAGGAGGTGAGGCTATTCAGCATGACGTGGAGCTGCGTCAAGAAGGTCTGAACCGTGGCCATAGAGACCTCTCGCTGACTAGGTTCTGCAGGGGTGGACCCCAGCAGCCGATACAATTCCGCCTTCCGGGCAGCGGCCGGGAAAGGAATGCCTCTTTTGGTTAGTTCAGACATGAGTTTGGGCACAGTCCAATTGCGCAGAGACGGAATACTGCCGGATTCCGATGCCCTGGAACCCAAGTCTTCGCCAGAAGCATCCACGATATCTGACACATGAGACATGACCAGACTGTAAAACAAGCAAAAATGACGGACCGTCACTACCACTGTTCAGCCACAATTTGACTACCACCCGTGCCTTGACACCACCACCGCCACTGCAGAAACCGTCATGCAAAGGTAACTGACCCTGGTGACCACCTGACAGCTGAGGTACGGAGAAAGAGGAGACGTGTGACAGTGGAAAATAAATTGGAGCCAAAGAAGGAGGACCTTACCGGAAACAGGACACTATGCTGATATGAGAAGAACACAAGGAATCAACCGTGGAAATAGACCTGTCCGCATGAATTAAGCAGAATAAGTATTTTTTATTATTTTTTTTTTTTTTATTTTAACAACGCTTGCGCCTGCGTTCAAGTGGCCCGAAGCTGGGCGACGAGACACGATTGTCAGATTGCCGGGGTTCTCACGGAGTTGGCTGAACGGCTGACGGGCATATGCAAAAATAAAAACACAGCTATCTATGTAGCAAGCAAATTGCGACAAGTGTATGAAGACAGGCAAATGAGAAACCTGCCCATCTGAAACAGAACAATGAAATAAAATGCCATACAATGTGAAGGGTCTGGCGTGCCCCTGCTGGCCTACGTCTAGGGGCGCCTGTTACTAGGGGAACTACCCCCAACAACTCATCACCATCCCGCTGTATGGCATTAACCCCCTACCTAACTGACTTTGCCCCCCATACAACAGTCATGGTGATTTTTACAAAATTGGTCTTGACAGAAAAGTTAAAACAGCTAGGCTGTGATTGATCAGGCAGATTGAACATCCGCCCTCAAAGATTACCCTTCACATTGACATTCCCCCCCCCCCCGTCCTTACTCCCTTACAAGCCTCCCCCAATGCAGAAAGATAGAGCCTAATGCGAGTTGCCCCAGCAAATATACGAACGGAGTCCCGCTGACTCCTGCTACCTGCGTGCAAGTCACGTGGGAGCGGGGCGTGCTGCCAGACTGCCATTCCGGTGTGGGGATGTCCCTCTCATACCTTAGAGGGACCGACCCCACCGACCGGACTAACGAGCCGATACTGCGCTGAGGCAGGCAGCAGCTACTTACCCGCCGCACGAGGAGGAACAGGACGCCGGACTGCAGGAGGAAGCGCCGACCGGAAGTGACGCTCTGTCGCCTAGGAGATGCTGACGCCGCGGCTGTAACAGGAACACTGCTGCCGTCCGTCCCCTCTGGAGAAAGGTGCGTGCCAGATATAGGGCAGGGCGCCCCTCCCACAAATGCAGGCCAATGAATCGGCCTTGATACATGTCTCAGTCAGGCAGCATTACACACATGAACATACGGTGTGATGATGATGATATTGTACCCGCTGCTGCTTCCTTTGCTGAGTTGTCAGATACAAGTGAAGCGGTTGATGACGATGTGTCCGTGGATATAACGTGGGTGCCCGCTCGAAGAGAAGAAGAACAGGGGGAAAGTTCTGATGGGGAGACAGAGAGGAGGAGGAGACGAGTTGGAAGCAGGGGGAGGTCGTCGCAAGGAGCTAGTGGCACAGTCAGACAGCATGCATCGGCACCCGGGGTCAGCCAGACAGCACGCCAATCAACGCATGCTGTTGCCACCACCAGAATGCCGTCATTGCAGAGCTCAGCAGTGTGGCATTTTTTTTGTGTGTCTGCCTCTGACAACAGCGATGCCATTTGCAACCTGTGCCAAAAGAAACTCAGTCGTGGGAAGTCCAACACCCACCTAGGTACAACTGCTTTGCGAAGGCACATGATCGCACATCACAAACGCCTATGGGATCAACACATCTTCAGCCACGTCAACCACTGCTGTCCTCCTTGCCCCCTCTCAACCATCCGCCACTCCGTCTCTTGCCTTGAGCAGTTCCTGCTCATCTGCCCACAGTCAGGTGTATGTCAAGGACATGTTTGAGCGTAAGAAGCCAATGTCACAAAGTCACCCCCTTGCCCGGCGTCTGACAGCTGGTTTGTCTGAACTCTTAGCCCGCCAGCTTTTACCATACAAGCTGCTGGGGTCTGAGGCGTTCAAATAATTTGCAGTTATTGGGACACCGCAGTGGAGGGTACCCGGCCGAAATTTCTTTGCACAAAAGGCAATCCCCAACCTGTACTCGATTGTGCAAAAGGAAGTAATGGCATGTCTGGCACACAGTTTTGGGGCAAGGGTCCATCTGAGCACTGATACCTGGTCTGCAAAGCACGGTCAGGGCAGGTATATCACCTACACTGCGCATTGGGTAAACCTGCTGATGGCTGCCAAGCATGGAATGCATGGCTCTGCAGAGGAGTTGGTGACACCGCCACGACTTGCAGGCAGGCCTGCTGCCACCTCCTCTACTCCTCCTACTCCATCCTCTTCCATAACCTCCTCGGCTGAGTCCTCTTCTGCTGCTGCGTCTTGCTCCACATCAACTGCACCCCCCCAGCTCCCCAGGGGCTATTCCACATCCCGGATGCGACAGTGTCACGCCGTCTTGGGGTTGACTTGTCTGAAAGCAGAGAGTCACACCGGACCAGCAATCCTGTCGCACAGGTGGATCAGTGGCTGACTCCACACCAACTGGAGATCGGCAAAGTGGTGTGTGACAACGGAAGCAATTTGTTGGCGGCATTGAATTTGGGCAAGTTGACACATGTGCCGTGCATGGCACATGTGTTGAATCTGATCGTACAACGCTTTGTGCATAAGTACCAAGGCTTACAGGACGTCCTCAAGCAGGCCAGGAAGGTGTGTGGCCATTTCAGGCGTTCCTACACGGCCATGGCGCACCATTATTCAGCGGCGAAACAACATGCCAGTGAGGCGCTTGATTTGCGACAGCCTGACACGTTAAAATTCAACACTCCTAATGTTCGACCACCTGCTCCAACAAGAAAAAGCCGTCAACGAGTATTTGTATGACCGGGGTGCTAGGACAGCCTCTGCAGAGCCAGGTATTTTTTTGCCACGTTACTGGATGCTCATGCGCAATGCCTGTAGGCTCATGTGTCCTTTTGAGGAGGTGACAAACCTAGTCAGTCGCACCGAAGGCACCATCACCATCATTTTTCTGGTATTTCAGCGGCTGCAACAATACCTAATTTTTCAGGTATGTGTACATGCCTAATTTTTCTGGCCTCTGGTGCTGCACTGTGGCTGCAAAAACAAAACAAAAAAAAAGGCACATACATGTGTCAATTCCCCTTCGTGATCGTTACCTTGTAGTGGTGAAGGGGCTTGCGTATCACAATGAAACAATCACCTCTATGAGTGTGTTGGCAATGGCAATGTTGGCACACCCCAGATGATAAGGTCGTTGTTTCATTGTGAACAGACCAAAAGCGATCGGCTGATAATTTTGCATAGAAAAAACATTAATTTTCTTTGTGATCATCTAAGGTGATTATTAAAGCCTACTAGGCCAACAATGGGCCCACACTGCAGAATCATTGTTTTCTGCGTCACTTAAGTGTCACTGAACTACCTCCGCACGACCATAGGCTTTGAAAAACCGCCATCGCCTGCAATCTCCCAAACGTGCGCACGAGCACAGTCATCGCTACACCATGACTGTGCTCGTGTAGTGACTGTGCTCGTGTAGTGACTGTGCTCGGTGTAGTGATGACGAGCACAGTCATCACTACACCGCATAGAGGAATAAAATTTATGTCATGAGTGTGTCAACTATTGACAACTCTTTGCAGTTGTCTAAACTCTATTCGATACACGTCCCCTGATAGGGGACGTATCAGGGATTAAACTGATAGGAATAGTACTACTTAACATACCACTCATATAGGGTGGAACAGTACATTGCACGGCGCACGCGCAGTGCCCCAAATTGGAAGTAAGAGGACCAACCAAGCATCTTTTTCCATCTCCCGGTTCCTATAATCTATTTCATACACCGGCCCCTGATAGGGGACGTAACAGGGATTAAACTGATAGGAATAGTACTACTTAACATACCACTCATATCGGGTAGCACAGTAAATTGCACGGCGCACGCGCAGTGCCCCAAATTGGAAATAAGAGGACCGACCAAGCATCTTTTTCCATCTCCCGGTTCCTAAAATGTATTCCATACACCGGCCCCTGATAGGGGATGTAACAGGGATTAAACTGATAGGAATAGTACTACTTAACATACCACTCATATAGGGTAGCACAGTACATTGCACGGCGCACGCGCAGTGCCCCAAATTGCAAGTAAGAGGACCGACCAAGCATCTTTTTCCATCTCCCGGTTCCTAAAATCTATTCCATCCACCACACTGGCCCCTGATAGGGGACAAAACAGAGATTAAACTGGTAAGAACAGATTTATTTAATTTTAAAAAAAGAGGACAGCCTCTGCGGAGCTGGGTATTTTTTGGCCGCGTTACTGAACGCTCATGCACAATAGCTGTAGGCTCATGTGTCCTTTTGCAGAGGTGACAAACCTGGTCAGTCAAACCCAAGGAAACATCATCGACCTCATCCCATATGCATTTTTTCTGGAGCGTGCCCTGCGAAGAGTGCTGGATCAGGCCGTAGATGAGCATGAAGAGGAAGAGTTGTGGTCACCATCACCACCAGAAGCAGCCTTGTCGTTGCCCCTTTGGTAGAAGACAAGGAGTTCATCAAGATTACGAATGAAGAGTTTTTCAAGGACAACTCCAACAGTTGGGTAGCTCCATTACCCTTCCGAATACCAAGGCTTACTCTCCCTAACAATCGAGAACAAGCTTTAGCCAGATTTGCTGCACTTAAGAGAACTCTCTAGAGCAAACCTGAGATGCAAGAGCACTTTCTAGCATTCATGCAGAAAATTCTAGATAACCATCATGCTGAGCCAGCACCAGACCTTAAGGAAGGTGAAGAATGCTGGTACCTTCCATCCTTTGGAGTCTACCATCCTCGCAAACCGGGGCACATCAGAATCGTCTTTGACTCAAGTGCTCAGTCAAGGGAACCTCTTTAAACAACGTTCTTCTAACTGGTCTAAATCTAACGAACAGCCTTGTAGGAGTGTTGATGCGGTTCAGGAAGGAACCCATTGCAGTGACCGCTGACATCCAACAGATGTTCTACTGCTTCTTAGTCAAAGAAGACCACATAAATTATCTCAGATTCTTGTGGCACAGTCAGGGGAGGGCTGGCAGCCTTAGTCATGGGGGGCAAATCCAGTAAAGTGGCCCATTTTAGCCCGCCCATTATTAAAAGCCCCTCCTACATATAATAGGCCACTCCCAACAAACACTGTACAGCTGACATTCTATAGTTGAGGCCTGTCTCTACACATCATACGGAGAGGGGAGGCCTGTCCTGGCTGCACTGCCTGCTTCACATTATACAATAGACAGCAGGCTACAGCCAGGAAGCTCCTCCGCTCTCCTGCCTCCCCAGATCCTGCTCATTGCCTGTGGTTCCCCCCACCATCTGCCACCCGCCCGTGGCCTGCTGTCCCCCTTTGCCGTCCTCACCTAGCTCTGAATCCTCCTTCTGCAAATGGCAGGGGGAGGAGCCGGAGCATCTCCTCTCCTACATAGCACCACATATCTCTTACATCCAGTGATGTCACCTTTGTTGTAGACGTTCTCTTTCCTCATCTTCTCCATTCAGACTAGACCGCCATGATGATTTTTCTGCCATCTCCCGTCTCTGCAGAGATTGAGAAACAGACATTAGTTTCCCACATTTTCATCATCTTCACATCTTCTGAACACCCTTTCCTGCCACCCCCAATACTCTACTGCAGAAACAGTCCCCCTGGAAATACTACTACCACACAGATAGTGCCCCCAATACTGTGCCCGCTGTGCCCCCAATACTATACTGCAGAAACAGTCCCCCTGGAAATACTACTACCACACAGATAGTTCCCCCTTCAACAATTATTGGCACACAGTGCTCTAAAAAATAACTGCGCCCAGACACTAATAGTATAAAGATAATCTCCCCCAAAAATAATTGTGCTAAGCTGATACTATGCCAGGGTGCCCCCAAAGTAACAGTGCTCCCCAAAATTCCAGATACCCCATAGTGCCCCTCTCCCCTATAGTGCCCCCCATAATGTGCCAATAATTACAAAAAGTCCCTTTAGAGCCCCCAGATACCCCCATAGTGCTCCTCTCCCCCATGGTGCCCCCCATAATGTGCCAGTAAGAAATGCCCCCATAGTGCCAGCTCCTCCCATAGTGCCAGCTCCCCCCCATAGTGCCAGCTTCCCCCATAGTGCCAGCTCCCCCATAGTGCCAGCCCCCCCATAGTGCCAGCCCCCCCATAGTGCCAGCTCCCCCCATAGTGCCAGCTCCCCGCCATAATGCCAGCTTCCCCCATAGTGCCAGCTCCCCCATAGTGCCAGCCCCCGCATAGTGCCAGCTCCCCCATAGTGCCAGCTCCCCCCCCATAGTGCCAGCCCCCCCAATAGTGCCAGCTCCCCCATAGTGCCAGCTCCCCCATAGTGCGAGCTCCCCCATAGTGCCAGTTCTCCCCCCATAGTGCCAGCTCCCGTATAGTGCCAGCCCCCCTATTGTGGCAGCCCCCCATAGTGCCAGCTCCCCTCCATAGCCATAGTGCCAGCTCCCCCCCATAGTGCCAGCTCCCCCCCATAGTGCCAGCCCCCCATAGTGCCAGCCCCCCCAATAGTGCCAGCTCCCCAATAGTGCCAGTTCTCCCCCCATAGTGCCAGCTCCCCCCATAGCCTTAGTGACAGCTCCCCCCCATAGTGACAGCTCCCCCCCATAGTGCCAGCCCCCCAATAGTGCCAGCTCCCCTCTAGTGCCAGTTCCCCCCCCCATAGTGCCAGCTCCCCCATAGTGCCAGTTCTCCCCCCATAGTGCCAGCCCCCCCTATTGTGGCAGCCCCCCCATAGTGCCAGCTCCCCCCCCATAGACATAGTGACAGCTCCCCCCGCAAAGAAAGAAAAAAAAAACCACTAATACTTACCTCCATCAGCAGCGATGCGATGCAGGCCTCTTCCGGCCTGTGTCCCTGCTGTGTGCTGCCCGGCTCAGGCAGCGCGATGATAATGACGTCATCGCGCTGCCTGAGCCGGCCTCTGATAGGCCGCAGGCATTAGTGCCTGCGGCCTATCAGAAGAACAGGGGAGGGACACGCCTCTCCCTCCCCTGCCCCACAGCACAGCCATCTGTATCGCTGTCCTGAGGACGGCGATACAGATGAATATGGAGATGAGCGCTTCTACAGTGGAAGCGCTCATCTCCTACTGCACAGTAACAATGACATTAATGATCGGGTGGTAGATTATCGCATGAGAGTCCATGTCTTTGGCAATAGTCCTTCTCCTGCCGTGGCAACTTATGGACTGAGAAGAACAGCGCAGGAAGGTGAAAGGGAATTCGGATCTGACACCAGGCAATTCATTGAGAGAGATTTCTATGTAGATGATGGCCTGAAGAAGCAGTTAATCTGATAAAAAGAACTCATTAGCTCCTGTTGACTGCTAACTTAAGGCTTCATAAGATTGCATCTAATAGCAGTGAAGTAATGAGAGTTTTCAATCCAGAAGATCATGTTAAGGATTTGAAGGATTTGGACTTGGGAGTAGAAGCCCTACTCACGCAAAGGAGTCTCAGTCTTCTCTGGAATGTAACTTCAGACACATTCACCTTTCAGGTCTCTGACGCCAAGAAGCCATTCACCAGACGAGGAGTCCTGTCAACTGTTAATAGCCTTTACGATCCCCTAGGCTTCGTGACTCCAGTTACCGTCCAAGGGAGATCCATACTTCGCCAGCTTACTGAGAGAGTGACAGATTGGGATGCCCCTCTGCCAGTAGACCTACTGCCTAAATAAGAGAAATGGAGAAACTCCATGAAGGTACTGGAAGAACTTAATATCCCACGCTGCTATTCATCCACTTCAGTTTCAAGAAGTCTGAGGAAAGAGATTCACATCTTTTGTGATGCATCTACCGAGGCGATAGCGGCTGTGGCTTATCTCAAGATCATAGATCCTTCTGGAAGATCCCATGTCGGTTTTCTACTAGGAAGGGCTAAGATACCTCCAAAACCTGCTCACACTATTCCAAGATTAGAATTGTGTGGCGCAACCCTAGCTGTCGAAGTCGCAGAATTCCTGCAAAATGAAATACACTGAAATTGATCAGGTTAAGTACTACACTGACAGCAAGGTCGTACTTGGCTACATATGCAACAGTGTAAGGAGGTTCTATGTGTATGTGGCAAACAGGGTAGAACGTATAAGGAAAATCAGTAGACCTGAATAATGGAACCATGTCCCGACTGGTTTGAATCCCGCAGACATTGCTACGAGGTCAGTGCCAGCAGTTGTCCTCACGCAAACCATTTGGTTTTCAGGACCCAAGTTTTTAACGGACCGGTCTTCTAGAAACTCAGAAGAAGATATCGATTTCCACCTGGTGGATCCAGATACTGATCCAGAATTCCGCCCCGAAGTAATAACATTGAGTTCCAACATCTGTTCAAGAAGAAACTTGGAGGTGAGACGTTTTGAACGTTTCTCTTCTTGGAAAAGATTGGTGAAGACTATAGCAAGATTGAGTCATATTGCAGAGACTTTCAGCAAGTCGAATCAGACATCGTCTTGTCATGGATGGCACACCTGCAAGGAGTCACCTAATGCATTAGAGCAGTGGTAGGCAACCTCCGGCTCCCAGCTGTTGTGAAACTACAATTCCCAGCATGCTCCATTCATTTCTATGAGAGTTCTTAGAAGAGCAGAGCAAGTATGCATACTGGGAGTTGTAGTTTCACAACAGCTGGGAGCCGGAGGTTGCCTACCCCTGCATTAGAGTATGAGAAGGCAGAGTTATTCGTCATAGGTCGTGTGCAAGAAGAAGTCTTTGCAGAAGAGATTAAGTGCCTAAGAGGCAATAGACCAGTCTCAAAGGGTAGCCAACTATTCACACTGAACCCAGTAATCGACAATGATGGCATGCTTCGAGTCGGTGGACGGCTGAATAAGTCAAACCTGCTAAGAAGAGAACAGAACCCCTTGATAGTACCAAGAAGCCACCATTTGGCAACCTTGATTATCCGGCATTACCATGAGAAAGTCAGACATCAAGGAAGACACTACACAGAAGGTGCAATCAGAGTTGCAGGGTTCTGGACAGTTGGAGTGATATGGGCTTTGTTTTGTTGCTCTGTGCCTGAAGGATCGCGATATTTAGTGTTCCCGCTCATGCGCAGAGGTTGAATGGGGACGCTGATGAGACCGCGATGCTCCATGTGTGCAGTCTATCAGCTGATTTGTGAGTTTTTTAATTTACACTAAGGCTGCTTCTGGTGGTGATGGTGACCACAACTCTTCCTCTTCATGCTCATCTACGGCCTGATCCAGCACTCTTCGCACGGCACGCTCCAGAAAAAACGCATATGGAATGAGGTCGATGATGTTGCCTTGGGTTTGACTGACCAGGTTTGTCACCTCCGCAAAAGGACGCATGAGCCTACAGCCATTGTGCATGAGCGTTCAGTAACGCGGCCAAAAAATACCCAGCTCCGCAGAGGCTGTCCTCTTTTTTTTTTCTTAAAAAAATCTGTTCTTACCAGTTTAATCTCTGTTTTGTCCCCAATCAGGGGCCAGTGTGGTGTATGGAATAGATTTTAGAAACAGGGAGATGGAAAGAGATGCTTGGTCGGTCCTCTTACTTCCAATTTGGGGCACTGCGCGTGCGCCGTGCAATTTACTGTGCTACGATATGAGTGGTACTAGATATGAGTGGTATGTTAAGTAGTACTATTCCTATCAGTTTAATCTCTGTTACGTCCCCTATCAGGGGACGTGTATGGAATAGATTTTAGGAACCGGGAGATAGAAAAAGATGCTTGGTTGGTCCTCTTCCAATTTGGGGCACGGCGCGTGCGCCGTGCAATGTACTATGCAATCCCGATATGAGTGTTATGTTAAGTAGTATTATTCCTATCAGTTTAATCCCTGTTACGTCCCCTATCAGGGGCCGGTGTATGGAATAGATTTTAGGAACCGGGAGATGGAAAAAGATGCTTGGTCGGTCCTCTTACTTCCAATTTGGGGCACTGCGCGTGCGCCGTGCAATTTACTGTGCTACCAGATATGAGTGGTATGTCAAAGGGTTTCTACCACCTCGTTTTCACATAATTAGCTTTCAGACACTAGCGATCCGCTAGTGTCTGCTCTACCAAACAATGCTATTATAATAGCTTTTTGTGCAGCCGTTTCCCAAAAACCAAACTTATATTGATATGCTATCGAGCCTCTAGGTGCTATGCGGGCGTCTTTTTAGCACCTAGAGGTCTACTCACATAAAATGCCGCCCAGCGCGTCCCTCCAGCCTGCCCATCTCCTCTGGAATGCGATCCTCCCTCTGAGCCAGCGGACGAATTCTCGCGCCTGCGCCGTGCGCGTCTGTATTCGGCGCAGGCGCAGTGAATGCCTGACCGCTCCCTGCTCAGACATCTCCACTGTGCCTGCGCCGATGACGTCATAGTGCTCCGAGGAACAGGCGACGCCCGGCAGCAAGCAGAGGAGGAAGCATTGTGGACGATCGTCGCTGGATCTTTGGACTAGGTAATTATTTAGTGAGTTATAGTAGAAATATTTTCCACTTATACCACCAACGAATGAAGGGGTGATATTATAATATTAATAAAGAAATTATAAATGAAATTTTTTGTACTTTTCTTATTATAACCACTTTATCACCAACGATCTAAATATGAAAGGGGCATATATATATACATATATATATGACATATTAGGATTATATAAAGTTTTATATATATATATATATATATATATATATAAAGATGAAAAACGGACAGCACTCCAAGTAAAAAGTAGTGGTGTTTATTCACCCATGTGGAAGGCAACGTTTCAGCTCATACAAGAGCTTTTTTCAAGCAATGAACACAGTGCAACCCCTATATATAGTCCAACCCCTATTACATCACAATATAATCAATTAACAAAATTGTACAATAAAAGTGCACATAGTGCATATATTAAAAATCAGAATGCATATACACCAGTGTCATATTCATCAACGACAAAGCGCATCACTAATATATCCAAAATACAATATAAAGTGAGTACATTATATCATAAACATGTATTAATAAATCAATAGAAAATAGGTGCATAGAATGTGGGAGGGACAAAAACAAATGATGCTGCCAAAGGGAGGGGGGAGCGATGACATACCCGGTGCCGTTTCCCGCAACATACATGTCGAATACCGCCACGTCCGGCGTTCCGATTGAAGCAGTGCGCAGGCGCCAAGTCGCATACAAATCACAGCATAGCCTCATCGCCTGAAGTAGCCGGAGCATGCGCGCAAGGATGAAAACGCTTCGTCGGCCATCTTGGAAGAGGTGACGAGACTTCCCAATGAAGAAAAAGCGCAGGCATCACCGATGCGGTATAGTATATTGTCATCGCATGTAATAGCGAAAGCATGCGTAGACCGAAAAAACACTTAGTCAGCCATCAAAAAAAGGAAAAAGAATATAAAATAGAAGACAACCACTAGTGTGCGTGCGCATGGCCATGTAATAAATAGACAGGACAGCGCAACACGGAATAGCTGCCGTGTACCATAACATGTACCCATGAGGGACAGGGTAGAGGATGCAGCTTAATAAAGATGCAAACCCGCCACACAGATGAACATAATGTAGCAGTGACCGCAGTGAAATGCGCTGCGGACATACCACAATACGACAACAATCCCCAATGGGGACACATTCAATATAGGACACACAATAGGTGGCGTCAAATTGCTGGCATAACTAAAGAGTGAAAACAAAGCAAAAAACATCATCTACACTGAATCAAGACATGTAGGTAAATATGGGACACACCAGGTACGTCCTACTTCTCCAACCCGCAGCATCATTCTTATCTGTGAAAGTAAAAAAGAGAAAGAAAAAGAATGAAAAATGGCTTAATAGTGTTCATAGTACACTATGTAGCAACAGAAGAGAGACACATATCGCATAGAAAACAATGTAGGGCAAACTGCTCCTCTAAACATATATCCCCGGATTGTAATCCACATTGAGCCCATTGGGTCTCAAACTATTGAGAGTATAGATCCAAAAGAGCTCTCTCTTTCTAAGGATTAACACCCTGTTGCCCCCACGTCTCAGCATGGGTATATGGTCAATGGCCCAACATTTAAGGTCTTTCTCGGAGTGTTGAAGCTCCGTAAAATGTTTAGCAACAGGGAGGTCCTTCCTTTTTTTTGCGTATAGACAATCTATGGTTGTTCAACCGCGATTTGAGATCCGTCGACGTTTCACCCACATATAATAATTTGCACGGACAAATCAAAACATAAATAACATAATTGGAATTACATGTAAGGTGAAATTGGATCGGGTATGATGCTCCAGTGATGGGATGGACAAAAACACTGCCACTGCCCATATATTTACAATCAATACAACAAAGGCAGGGGAAGCTGCCCCTGCCATGTATGGTTAAGGAGGTTTGGACGGACTTGGACCTAGGTCCAATATCTGCTCTAACAAGTTGGTCACGCAAGTTTCTGGACCTGCAGTAAGAGAAGAGGGGAGGAGATCTAAATTCTGAAATCTCACTGTGGCAGCCACCCAAAATCCCCCAATGTCGCTTAATGATGCGATTGATTTCCTTGCTTTGTTCCATGTATTTGGAGATGAAGGGAATCCGAGTAGAAGACCTGTCGGACATCCCCTCTCCAAAATACTACTCCTGTCTAGACTAAGAACCTTGTTTTTGTGGGAATCGAGAAGTTGGACAGGGTACCCCCTTTTTTGAAATTTCCTGGCCATGTTGTCCAAAGCCAGGTCAACCTGTTCAGGTTCAGAGACTATGCGTTTGACCCTAAGGAATTGGGAAAAGGGGAAATATTTAAGCATACTACGTGGATGACCACTGTTGAAGCAAAGGAGAGTGTTTTTGTCCGTGGGCTTAGTGTATAGCCGTGTATGTAACTTGCCATAGCTATACATGACTGTAGTGTCTAAAAAGTTCAGTGCCAGAATGGACCAGGGTAAATTGGAGGTCCTTATTGACACTATTAAGGAACCCATGAATCTCATCCAGTTGGGCAACACTACCAGTCCATATGAGGAAGATGTCGTCAATGTATCTCCACCACCGCAGCAAATGGCTGCGGTGGTGTGACACATGGACGACATCCTCCTCAAAGCACCTCATGAAGATATTTATGTAGGTGGGTGCTACATTAGATCCCATCGCCACGCCCCTTTTTTGTTAAAAAAACGTGTCCTGAAACAGGAAATAGTTATGTCTTAGAATAATCTGTAATAAATCAACAATGAACTGCCTAGCAGCTGTAGAATAGGTTGAGAAACCAAGCATACGTTCAATGGCATCTATACCTAAACCGTGATCAATCGAAGTATATAAAGAGGTGACATCAAAAGATGCCAGATGGACCTCATGGACACCAATAAAATCAATCTTGTTCAACTTGCATAGGAAATCAGTCGTATCTTGTATATACGACTCAGCCCCTATAGCAAAGTCATGCAGAACCTTATCAAGGAAAATGGCAATGCAACTAAAGATGGAGTCCGAGCCGGAAACAATCGGACGTCCGGGCGGATCCCTAAGAGACTTGTGCTCTTTTGGAAGTATATATAGAACCGGCGTAACCGGATGGTCTACAGTGAGAAACGCGCACAAGTCATCATCAATAGTGCCTGCCAAAATGGCATCAGCCAGACATTCCCTGATTAGTCTAGCTATCTCAAATTTAGGGTCAGTCTGAAGGACAGAATAAACATCCTTATCATCCAGCTGACGTTGGATCTCACTTACATATTTACTGGTGTCCATGACGACCACTGCGCCACCCTTGTCCGCAGGTTTAATAGTGGATTGCAATCCGGGGATATATGTTTAGAGGAGCAGTTTGTCCTACATTGTTTTCTATGCGATATGTGTCTCTCTTCTGTTGCTACATAGTGTACTATGAACATTATTAAGTAGGGATGAGCGAACCCGAACTGTATAGTTCGGGTTCGTACCAAATTTTGGGGTGTCCGTGACACGGACCCGAACCCGAACAGTTTCGTAAAAGTCCGGGTTCGGGTTCGGTGTTCGTCGCTTTCTTGGCGCTTTTTGAAAGGCTGCAAAGCAGCCAATCAACAAGCGTCATACTACTTGCCCCAAGAGGCCATCACAGCCATGCCTACTATTGGCATGGCTGTGATTGGCCAGTGCAGCATGTGACCCAGCCTCTATTTAAGCTGGAGTCACGTAGCGCCCCACGTCACTCTGCTCTGATCAGTGTAGGGAGAGGTTGCAGCTGCTGTTAGGGCGAGATTAGGCAGTGATTTACTCAGCAAAAACACTTAATTCAGTGATCGATCTACAGCTGTAGATCATTGAACTGCTGCTATTTAATTGCTCACTGTTTTTAGGCTGCCCAGAGCGTTTTTATGTCACTTTTTTCTTGGGTGATCGGCGGCCATTTTGTGTCTTGTGGTGCGTCAGCACAAGCTGCCACCAAGTCCATCAATAGTGTGGTTATTTTTTTGCTATATCCTACATCAGGGGCTTGGCTGTGCTTGCTATTTTATTGAGGGGTAAAATAAAATTGCCAAAATAGCAGTACCCTAAATCTGGTGTTTCAGCTGTGGCTAGCCAATTGTAATACTGTCTGCTGTCTGGCAAAGGATATATTTTTGTTCTGGGTTGAAATACAATTCCCAAGTTAGCAATTCCCTAAATCTGTGGTTTCTGCTGTATCAGGCCAAGGTTTAATTCGATCCATAAAAGGGTATATTAGATTTAAGGTGCGATTTAAGGTGCGGATAGTGTCATCCTCAATAACTTCACACGCTACCGTGCATTTCCAAGTTTAATTCTGTCCGTAAACGTATACCTGTCACCCAGCGCCTAAATAATAGGCCTAAAATTTATATTCAGCTAAATCTGTGTTTATTGCTGAGGCTGGTCAATTCATTTAGTGTCCGCCAAAGCACAGTTTTTGTTCTGGGTTGAATACAATTCCCAACTTAGCAATTCCCTAAATCAGTGGTTTCTGCTGTATCAGGCCAACTTTAAATCTATCCATAAAAGCATATATTAGATTGAAGGTGCAAATAGGGTCATTCTCAAAAACTTCACACGCTACTGTGCATTTCCAAGTCTAATTCTGTCCGTAAACATATACCTGTCATCCAGCGCCTAAATAATAGGCATAAAATTTATATTCAGCTAAATCTGTGTTTATTGCTGAGGCTGGTCAATTCATTTAGTGTCCGCCAAAGCACAGTTTTTGTTCTGGGTTGAAATACAATTCCCAACTTAGCAATTCCCTAAATCAATGGTTTCTGCTGTATCAGGCCTACTTTAAATCTATCCATAAAAGGGTATATTAGATTGAAGGTGCGGATAGGGTCAATCTAAATAACTTCACACGCTACCGTGCATTTCCAAGTCTAATTCTGTCCGTAAACGTATACCTGTCACCCAGCGCCTAAATAATAGGCCTAAAATTTATATTCAGCTAAATCTGTGTTTATTGCTGAGGCTGGTCAATTCATTTAGTGTCCGCCAAAGCACAGTTTTTGTTCTGGGTTGAAATACAATTCCCAACTTAGCAATTCCCTAAATCAGTGGTTTTTGCTGTATCAGGCCTACTTTAAATCTATCCATAAAAGGGTATATTAGATTGAAGGTGCGGATAGGGTCATTCTCAATAACTTCACACGCTACCGTGCATTTCCAAGTCTAATTCTGTCCGTAAAAGTATACCTGTCATCCAGCGCCTAAATAATAGGCCTCAAACTTATATTCAGCTAAATCTGTGTTTATTGCTGTGCCTGTATTAGTGTAATACGGTACCTAAATAGATAGCCAGATAGTGTTAGGTGTCTGTAAAAAAAAGGCCTGAATTTGAATTCATTACATTGGGCCAAATAATTTTTTTCTTATTGTGTTGAACAGTAAAAATGAGGAAAACATCTAGCAAGGGACGCGGACATGGTCGTGGTGGTGTTAGTGGACCCTCTGGTGCTGGGAGAGGACGTGGCCGTTTTGCCACAGCCACATGTCGTAGTGAACCAACTACCTCAGGTCCCAGTAGCCGCCAGAATTTACAGCGATATTTGGTGGGGCCCAAAGCCGTTCTAAGGATGGTAAGGCCTGAGCAGGTACAGGCATTAGTCAATTGGGTGGCCGACAGTGGATCCAGCACGTTCACATTATCTCCCACCCAGTTTTCTGCAGAAAGCGCACAGATGGCGCCTGAAAACCAAGCCCATCAGTCCGTCACATCACCCCCATGCATATCAGGGAAACTGTCTGAGCCTCAAGTTATGCAGCAGTCTCTTATGCTGTTTGAAGACTCTGCTGGCAGGGTTTCCCAAGGGCATCCACCTAGCCCTTCCCCAGGGGTGGAAGACATAGAATGCACTGACACACCACCACTTATAAGTTACAGATAAAACAGAAAGTCAGTCCTGTGTCCCAACACGGACACTATTAGCGCTGCTGCTGGTCCCGGAGTAGTGCGGTAGGTTTCACACAGGTAAAATCAAAGTCAAATAGGTTTTGGAACCGCGCTGCAGGAAAATACGTATTCCGGTCCCAAATGGATGATGTACGGGTGTCAGCCCTTCTCCTCGACAATCAGAGGGTACGGTCCTCCCAGACCCCCTCCTCTACAAGATTTAAGGAGATAGGCAAGATAGTGAAGCACCCCTGAGAATGTTATATTAAAAGGTTTTATTCTACTTACAACAGGTCAGTAGACAAAAGGCATAAAATTACAAGATGATCGTCACGTTTCTGCCCGACCCGGGTTTCGCTACCTCGCTTCTTCAAGGGCGATGACTGAGCATGCTCTCACACGAGCCTTTTAAATAGCCCAGCTGTCTCATTATTCAAGCGGGTGTGGTTCCGATCCCAAAATAACAGTTTTAGAAATTCCATTCATACATTCATAAATACAATCACTTTTAAAATGTAAACATAAGATACATAAAATACACATACAATACACATTGATGTACATAGTCATTGCCAATTTATAAGTAAAACCCTTTCGAGTTGCCGCACATATCCAAAATCAATATATTCATTAGTAAATTCAGCCCCTTTCTCTGTATCCTCTCCCACAAGATCTTCTCATGTCCTAACATTTTCCACTCATTCTAATATAATGGTCCTATTACTCTATGCATGTTATCCACTCTTGCAACATTATACAGGTATCCTCCCCCTATTCCCGGAGCGTCATTCATCTAGTCTCCGCCCCCTCCTGAAGTGTCATTTCCTCAGACGTCATCCGATCCTGGCGCGTCATTCAGGTAGTCTCCACCCACTTTTAGCGCGTCATTAGAAAGAACGCTATCCGCTATGGTAGCGTCATTCGTGTGTTCTCGACCCCGCCTCCACCTGTGACGTTCCAGTCACGAGGCATCAAGGTCCAATGGAGCTGCCAGATAGCTGACGTCACCCAAAGGTCCTTAGGAGGCCCGGTAAAGAACAAAAGAAAGACGCCACCGGTAAGATCGTTTCACAATAAACATGGTTTTAGGTCAAATTCAATATTAAGCCCTCTGGGTTGTAGGGTTCCTAGCTGGTAAATCCACTCCACCTCTTTTTTATTTATTTGTGCCAGCGAGTCTCCTCCACGCCAGTGGGGATTAACAATTTCAACTCCTGCAAATTTTAACCCTTGCGGATTTTTTCCGTGCCTTAATTTGAAGTGTGCTGATACACTGTGGGTCATTAGGCCCTTTTTGATGTTACGTAAATGTTCTTGTATTCTGACCTTTAGCTTTCTAATTGTCCGTCCCACGTACTGGAGCCCGCAAGGACATTCCAATACATAAATTATGCCTTCATTTTCGCATGAGCAGTTACTCTTAATACGAAATTCGACCCCATTACTTTTAGACATAATGTGCTGGATATTTATTTGGCGATCTTTGGAATTCCGGTTCTTACAACCTGCACAGAATCCACACCAGGTGAACTTTCCTTCTTTTTTCACCTTTATACTAACTGGCGGTATGGCACTACGTACAAGTTTTTCTCTAATGTTAGTTGCTTTCTTAAAAATAAAAGAGGGATTCGCAGGTATCATTTTTCCTATTGTTGGATCGTTTCTCAAAACTCCCCAATTCTTTTTGACCATTTTCTTGATATCACCTGACATGGAGCAGAATTTAGTAACAAATGAAAATCTGTAGTCCCTTTTTTCTTTTTCCACTATTCTTTTTATATTCTCCTTTTTTCCCCTTGTTTCTATCTCTACATTCTGTATGCATGCTTCCAAATCAACCTCATCGTATCCTCTCTCCACAAATCTGCTTTTTAACACCCCACATTGTGATCTATACTCGCTCTGTTCTGTACAGTTACGGGACATCCTCTTAAACTGCCCTTTCGGAATGTTCCTGAGCCATGGGCCGTAGTGGCAGCTCTTCATATCGATGTAGGAGTTCACATCGGTTTCTTTGAAATGGGAACTAGTGAAAAAGCGCCCATTTTCTATCCGGATGCATAGGTCAAGAAAATTGACGCTGGTGTCACTAATTTCCCCCACAAATCGTAGATTCCAACTATTATGGTTCAATTGGGAGATGAATGACTCGAGTCCCTCCCTCCCTCCTTCCCACACTAGGAGACAGTCATCAATATACCTCCTCCAGAAGGTCAACTTGCCCCCTGGAGTGTCCGCTCCCAGTGTGGGAAGGATGAAGCTCTCCTCCCAAGCTCCCAAGCCCTATGTTTTCTGATGATGAGGACATGGGGATACCACCTCAGCACGTCTCTGATGATGACGAAACACAGGTGCCAACTGCTGCGTCTTTCTGCAGTGTGCAGACTGAACAGGAGGTCAGGGAGGAAGACTGGGTGGAAGACGATGCAGGGGACGATGAGGTCCTAGACCCCACATGGAATGAAGGTCGTGCCACTGACTTTCACAGTTCGGAGGAAGAGGCAGTGGTGAGACCGAGCCAACAGCGTAGCAAAAGAGGGAGCAGTGGGCAAAAGCAGAACACCCGCCGCCAAGAGACTCCGCCTGCTACTGACCGCCGCCATCTGGGACCGAGCACCCCAAAGGCAGCTTCAAGGAGTTCACTCGCATGGCACTTCTTCAAACAATGTGCTGATGACAAGACCCGAGTGGTTTGCACGCTGTGCCTTCAGAGCCTGAAGCGAGGCATTAACGTTCTGAACCTTAGCACAACCTGCATGACCAGGCACCTGCATGCAAAGCATGAACTGCAGTGGAGTAAACACCTTAAAAACAAGGAAGTCACTCAGGCTCCCCCTGCTACCTCTTCTGCTGCTGCCGCCTCGGCCTCTTCCTCCGCCTCTGGAGGAACGTTGGCACCTGCCGCCCAGCAAACAGGGGATGTACCACCAACACCACCACCTCCGTCACCAAGCATCTCAACCATGTCACACGGCAGCGTTCAGCTCTCCATCTTACAAACATTTTAGAGAAAGCGTAAATTCCCAGCTAGCCACCCTCGATCCCTGGCCCTGAATGCCAGCATTTCTAAACTACTGGCCTATGAAATGCTGTCATTCAGGCTGGTGGACACAAACAGCTTCAAACAGCTCATGTCGCTTGCTGTCCCACAGTATGTTGTTCCCAGCCGCCACTACTTCTCCAAGAGAGCCGTGCCTTCCCTGCACAACCAAGTATCCGATAAAATCAAGTGTGCACTGCGCAACGCCATCTGTGGCAAGGTCCACCTAACCACAGATACGTGGACCAGTAAGTACGGCCAGGGACGCTATATCTCCCTAACTGCACACTGGGTAAATGTAGTGGCGGCTGGGCCCCAGGCGAAGAGCTGTTTGGCACACGTCCTTCCGCCGCCAAGGATCGCAGGGCAACATTCTTTGCCTCCTGTAGCCTCCTCCTCCTACTCGACTTCCTCCTCCTCTTCTTCCACCTGCTCATCCAGTCAGCCACACACCTTCAACACCAACTTCAGCACAGCCCGGGGTAAACGTCAACAGGCCATTCTGAAACTCATATGTTTGGGGGACAGGCCCCACACCGCACAGGAGTTGTGGCGGGGTATAGAACAACAGACCGACGAGTGGTTGCTGCCGGTGAGCCTCAAGCCCGGCCTGGTGGTGTGCGATAATGGGCGAAATCTCGTTGCAGCTCTAGGACTAGCCGGTTTGATGCACATCCCTTGCCTGGCGCATGTGCTGAATTTGGTGGTGCAGAAGTTCATTCACAACTACCCCGACATGTCAGAGCTGCTGCCTAAAGTGCGGGCCGTCTGTGCGCGCTTCCGGCGTTCACATCTTGCCGCTGCTCGCCTGTCTGCGCTACAGCGTAACTTCGGCCTTTCCGCTCACCGCCTCATATGCGACGTGCCCACTAGGTGGAACTCCACCTTGCACATGCTGGACAGACTGTGCGAGCAGCAGCAGGCCATAGTGGAGTTTCAGCTGCAGCACGCACGGGTCAGTCGCACTGCGGAACAGCACCACTTTACCACCAATGACTGGGCCTCCATGCGAGACCTGTGTGCCCTGTTGCGCTGTTTCGAGTACTCCACCAACATGGCCCGTGGCGATGACGCCGTTATCAGCGTTACAATACCACTTCTATGTCTCCTTGAGAAAACACTTAGGGCGATGATGGAAGAGGAGGTGGCCCAGGAGGAGGAGGAGGAGGAAGAGGGGTCATTTTTAGCATTTTCAGGCCAGTCTCTTAGAAGTGACTCAGAGGGAGGTTTTTTGCAACAGCAGAGGCCAGGTACAAATGTAGCCAGCCAGGGCCCACTACTGGAGGACGAGGAGGACGAGGATGAGGAGGAGGTGGAGGAGGATGAGGCTGAATCATGTTCACAGCGGGGTGGCACCCAACGCAGCTCGGGCCCATCACTGGTGCGTGGCTGGGGGGAAAAACAGGACGATGACGATACGCCTTCCACAGAGGACAGCTTGTCCTTACCTCTGGGCAGCCTGGCACACATGAGCAACTACATGCTGCAGTGCCTGCGCAACGACAGCAGAGTTGCCCAAATTTTTTTTTTTTTGATTTTCAAATATTTTTTATTGAAAATTAAATCATTACATATGTTTAGTATGAAGAAATACATACTGGTATCAAATGAAGACATATGAGTAACATTAAATAACAAGTGGTATGACAGGATTTTACATCTATTCCATAGGATGGGCAGTACTATAAAGCATACAGACTCTCATCAGCATTTAGAATACATATAAGGGTTATGTTAGAGCGCAGTTCCATTAATTAGATTTTATTCCAGAAGGACATCAGATTAAGTGGTACTTGAAATGTTTATGTCTCTATAGGTGAACCATTTTTTCCATTGGGCCCTATATAAATGTATTCCTCTGCTTTCCCAGGCAGCGATTTCTTCAAATCTACATAGCTGGTCCATCTTCCCTATCCAATGAGATACGGAAGGAATTTCTTCGGATAGCCAAAATTTAGGTATCAGTAAACGTGCAGCACTTAACATAGTTTGGAATAGTTTAGTTGGTACTAATTTTGTTGTAGATGGGGGTGAGCCCAACAATGCTAGTTGAGGGGAAATAGGGATGTTTGCTTCACAGATCATGTTAGCTTTAGAAAAAAATTCTTTCCACCATTTTTGCAGTATTGGGCATGTCCACCATGTATGAAAGAATGAACCCTTTTCATTATTACATCTCCAGCACGTACTCGTGTTGTTTGGATTATAGCGGCAGGTGACCTCTGGAGTCTTATACCATCTTGTTAATATCTTATATCCGTTTTCTTGGGTACGGATGCACCTAGAGGATTTATGTGGTATTAATAATAGCTTTGAGATCTCGGCCTGGGTGAAACTACACTCAAGATCTCGTTCCCAGAGTCCCATAAAAGCTGGTTTAGTCATTGACACTGGTGTACTTAGTTTTTTATAGACTTGGGAGATTAGTTTAATGTGTTTAGAGTGGTCATTAAGTATACCCTCAAACCAGGTCAAGGGGCGTAATAAGTCATTCAAAGTGACATTTTTAGATATAAAGGAACTTATGAAAGACAGTAAGAAGGGGAATTGTTTGCATTCTGGAAAAATTATTAAGATATTTTCACTATTCAACACTTTTCCGTTTGCGTAAAAAAACGCGCAAAGAGACAATGTGGAGTTTCGGACTGAAATTGGTAGGCATTCTCTTAGTGTTGATGGGGCAAAGGCTATTATGTCCTTTACTTGTATCAGTGGTGAGGGCAGTGGAATTGCATATTGTGATTGTTGGAACCATTTCCATGTCTCAATCGTTGATTTGACCAATGGGTTAAGGGGCTTATCAAGGGGTGGGAAATATTTTGCTCCCACCAGGAGACCTGAAGGAAACGAACCCAGGTCGCCCCGCTCCATGGAGACCCAGGGCTTAGAGCTTGGATATGTCATCCAATCCACTAATCTAGATAGTATTACAGCTCTCCCATACAGTTCTGGGTTAGGTAAACCTATACCCCCGTTGGCCTTAGGTCTGCAAAGAACAGAGCGAGCTAGTCGTGCCCTTTTCCCGGCCCAAATAAATGCGCCAATATGTCGCTTAAGTTTGGTATAGTATGTTTTGGGGACTGGGATCGGTAAGACTTGTTGCAAATAAGTTAATCTTGGTAAGACCAATGAGGTTACGATATTTTTTCTTCCAAACCATGATAACATTGGATATTTAAACCCAGCTAGTTGATCAGACATAGACTGAAGGAGAGGAGAATAGTTAAGTCAAAAGAGAGAGGACGGATCCGGACTAATCTTGACTCCTAGGTATGTAATATATGGAGCGTCCCAATTAAAGGGGGAATTTGCCTTCAATGTGTCTCTAATTGAGTTTGGAAGGTCTATACTGATGATGTGGGATTTGCTCATATTGATTTTGAAGTTAGAGTAAGAGCTAAATTGTTCCAATAACTTATATATCAAAGGTAATGCTATGGTTGGATTAGTATTCATTATTAGCAGGTCGTCTGCGAAGGCTGCCACCTTATGTTCCAATTAATTTATCTTTATGCCCTCAATCCCTTTTTCCAACCTAATAGCCTGGAGCAGAGTTTCCATTATGAGAACAAATAGCAGGGGTGAAAGTGGACATCCCTGTCTGGTGCCATTTCTGATGTCAAAAGAGGGGGACAAAGTATCATTAATAATGATGGTTGCTGAAGCATGGGTATACAGGGAGAAGATAGCATTAATATACGGGTAAGGGATTTTTTATAGTTTTAAGAACTTCTCTCATATATTCCCAATTACCCTGTCAAAGGCTTTTTCTGCATCCGTGGTAAGGAGGATCAGAGACTTTTTAGACTTTTTTGCAAAGTAAATTGCATTTAACACCTTAGCGGTATTATCTCTGCCCTCCCTACCACGGACGAAGCCCACTTGGTCATTTTTGATTAAATATGGAAGGAAGGAGGACAAACGTGTGGCTAACATCTTGGCTAATAACTTCAGGTCTAGATTCAACAGGGAAATTGGGCGATAGTTAGAGCAGTGGTAGCTGTCTTTCCCCTCCTTCGGGATCAGTGTGATATGTGCTCTAGTCATATCTATGGATAATAGAACACCAGACAGGGAGCTATTAAATATGGGGATGAGATATGGACCTAATATATTCTGAAAAGTGCGATAATATAAGGCTGGATATCCATCAGGTCCAGGACTCTTTCCATTAGGGAGTTGTTTGATTGCCGACAATAACTCCTCCATCTTAAAGGGAGCCTGTAGTATCTGAGCTTGAGAGTCCGACAAGGTCGGCAGGGTAAGGGATTTCAAAAAGGGAGCTACTGATTCCTTTAGGGGGTGGGGAAGGGGGGTATCAGTTTCCTTATCCTCTTCTTTTATGTTGTATAGGGAGTAATAAAACTTTTGAAACTGTTTGGCTATCTCTGTTGTGGAGGATACTACTTCCCTCCCAGAACCTCTGATTTTGTGTATGTAATTCTGATATTTCCTTTGTTTAATACGCTGCATCATGAACTTAGAAGCTTTATCTGATGCTGCATTAAGTAAGTTCTTTAGTGTATTTTTCATATCTAGGAGCTCCTTCAAATGAGAGTCTAATAAAGATCTTTTATGTATGGCTTCTAGTCTATGGATCTGGTTTAAGAGATCTTCTACTTTTTTTTCTTTCTTTTTTAATTCTTGACCCCATATTAATAAACTGGCCTCTCATATAGGCCTTGTGTGTATCCCATAATACATGGGAGGAAGTCTCAGGGAGGGAGTTAAAGGAGAAGAATTCCTCCATAATCTTTTGAGTGCATTTTCTATTCTCTTCTGTGGAAATCAACTGTTCATTAAGTCGCCACCTGAAGGCTTTGGGTTCTAGTGAGGGGGCTTGAATTTTAATGAAAACTGGTGCATGGTCGGATAGGATTATATCCCCTATATAGGCTTGGGAACACAAATTAAGATGTTCTTTTGACATAAATATATAGTCGAGCCTTTGGTATGAATTGTGAGGGTGAGAAAAAAAGGTGTAGTCCTGCCTGGAGGGATTATGAATACGCCATATGTCATAAAGAGCACCTTGATGCAATTTATTCTTCAAATGTCTAATTGCTCTGTTAGAAAGGGCTGATTTTTTAGACGATGAGTCCAAAAAAGGGTCCATTGTTAAATTCTGATCGCCTCCAAACACCACTACCCCCTCCCTAAATGATTCCAAAAGTGTAAGCGTCTCACTCAGCCATGAAATCTGATTAACATTTGGAGTGTAGACATTTGCAAATGTATAAGTTTGGTTAGCCACCTTTACCTTTAACATTAAATACCTGCCATCTACATCCTGGACATGTGATATGTATGTAAAAGGCAGTCCCCTCTGGAACCCTATGCTCACGCCTCTGGATGCTGCTGAATTCGAGCCACAGTGGTACCAATGTGGGTACAAGGAATGGGATAGGTCTGGGTATTTATTAAGTTTAAAGTGCGTCTCCTGGAGCATTAAGACTGAACAGCCTTCTTTTTTAGCAAAGGAGAACACTTGACTACGTTTCGATGGGGCGTTAAAACCCTTAACGTTAAAAGAAGCAATGCACATGTCAGCCATCTGGTAATAGAATGACTTAGTGTGTACCGCTGAAAGTTTTTAACATAAGATGTGTATTTTTATGTGCTTTTGTTTTGTACTTAGCCATCCAGGGCGGAGTTACAGGGCCGCAGAAGTGCCCCTCTTCCTTCTGATGAAATAAGGTTGATTTCCTATGGTACCTGTCACGGAACCAACAATAAAATATAAACAACAGTGAGAACAGTAAGAAAAATTTATCAATTATTAAGATCAATAACATTAGAGTGAAATTACTCCAAGAGTGGTAAAGGGAGGTACATGTACACATTGTAATGTGACAAATTTCCGTTCCCTCATAGTTATTTTCTATTTGGCACTTAGTAAAGGTATACTTTAACTTAAAATAAAGTGTTATGCTCTACTTAGGGAGAAACTTTTCTTAGGTATTATTTAGGTGATAGAACTATACAAGATAATCATAATGCATATCAAGCAAAGCCCAAACTTAAGCCTTGAGTCCTTCATGCATCGTGAAGTGGGAGTCGTCTTGAAGTGGAGTGTCGGCCTCTCCTGGTTCTTTGAGGTTTGCCGGGACGAGGAGTTTCCCATAGGTCAGCAGATGGAAGTTCTGGAAGTGGGTTATTACTTTGGATGTAGTCCCAGTTCTCAATGGGTAGATTGTCGATGTGACGAAACCAACCTCGCCACTGGGTTTTGGAGAGGACTGGCTGCTGGCCTCTTGCCCCTGGATTATGGGCCATATACTAACTTTTAAACCCCTGAACCTATTCAAGTGAATTTTGGATAGGTTTGTCCCCAAGTTATACTGTTTAAATTGATGTAAGTTATATGTATGGCCAATGTAAACTCACAAAGTTGTAACAATTTATAATAAGTGTAACTTGTCAGCTTGGGAGGAAAATGCTGGGTGTGTTTCTATTGTGCCATTGTCCCATTGTGTGTTTAAATGGTGATGTCTGTTCTGTTGTCCTCACATGTGTATTGGCGATCTCCCTTTGTCCTCAGAGATAATTGGATTGCTCCTCAGGTTGTCTCCGGGACAGAGAGGATGAGACCATGATGCATTGTGGGGATATGTTGTCCTATGTCACAGTCTTCATTCTGGTCCTCTGGGGGTGTGAACGATTGGTTGCTGTAGTTACATTGTATGTGTTGTAAATTACTGATTGGTTGTATTTCAAACCCCTGTGGGCAGTACTATGTTTGTGGTTTATGAATAAAAGAGGCTGTACGTGAAGTACAGTCAGACCACTGCTTGACCCTCAACACGGAGCCTTGTCTCGTTATTGGGGGGATTCACTGTATGCTGTTAGAGGACCGATTGCCAGAAGTGTAAGCTGATTCCTGTTCGTCTGCTAGCAGCTATTCGTGAGGTTCCAGTTTGGAGTGCTATTTTGTATCCAGTTCGGGAGTTTGGTGTATCCTGCAGTAGCTGTGCCTGTCTCTCAGAAAGGGGCTTATCGCCTAAACGGATTTTAACCCCTCTTCTGCGGAAATGGTCAGTTACAGTCGACTTGTAGAATATCATATGCTTTAGGTAGGTCGGTGAAGGAAGATATAGAAATACGTTGCTGTGACGAAACCAACCTCGCCACTGGGTTTTGGAGAGGACTGGCTGCTGGCCTCTTGTCCCTGGATTATGGGCCATATACTAACTTTTAAACCCCTGAACCTATTCAAGTGAATTTTGGATAGGGTTGTCCCCAAGTTATACTGTTTAAATTGATGTTAGTTATATGTATGGCCAATGTAAACTCACAAAGTTGTAACAATTTCTAATAAGTGTAACTTGTCAGCTTGGGAGGAAAATGCTGGGTGTGTTTCTATTGTGCCATTGTCCCATTGTGTGTTTAAATGGTGATGTCTGTTCTGTTGTCCTCACATGTGTATTGGCGATCTCCCTTTGTCCTCAGAGATAATTGGATTACTCCTCAGGTTGTCTCTGGGACAGAGAGGATGAGACCATGATGCATTGTGGGGATATGTTGTCCTATGTCACAGTCTTCATTCTGGTCCTCTGGGGGCGTGAACAATTAGTTGCTGTAGTTACATTGTATGTGTTGTAAATTACTGATTGGTTGTATTTCAAACCCCTGTGGGCAGTACTATGTTTGTGGTTTATGAATAAAAGAGGCTGTACGTGAAGTACAGTCAGACCACTGCTTGACCCTCAACACGGAGCCTTGTCTCGTTATTGGGGGGATTCACTGTATGCTGTTAGAAGACCGATTGCCAGAAGTGTAAGCTGATCCCTGTTCGTCTGCTAGCAGCTATTCGTGAGGTTCCAGTTTGGAGTGCTACTTTGTATCCAGTTCGGGAGTTGGTGTATCCTGCAGTAGCTGTGCCTGTCTCTCAGAAAGGGGCTTATCCCCTAAACGGATTTTAACCCCTTGTCTGCTGAAACGGGCCGTTACAGTTGCCCATCATATAAAAACGACAGCCCGAAAGGGAATAGCCACTTGTATAGGATTTTTTTGTTGCGGAGCCAATCCGTAAGCAGTTTCAATGCCCTCCTTTTTTTTAAAGTGGATTGGGCTAGATCTTGATATATGGTGATAGGACTGTCCTCTAAATTTAGATGTTGCATATTTCTTGACTTGTTAAGAATCGAGTCTTTAACTGGATAGTGCAAAAATTTGCAAATGACATCTCTTGGAGGTTCCGCTGGTCTAGGCTTGGGTCTTAGTGCTCTGTGTGCCCTCTCAATGATGATTTCATGAGATGAATCCGGGCCAAGCAGTTGCAGGCAAATATTTATGACAGCTTCTGGGATCTCTTTTGGGCCTACAGACTCAGGTATGCCCCTGAACCTTAGGTTATTGCGTCTGCTCCTATTTTCATGATCTTCTAGGAGCGTATAGAGGGAGTTCATATGTGCCTGGTGCAGGGTCAGTGTGGAAGAGACAGCACTCTGGTGTGATATAATAGCAGACTGGTTGTCTTCAAGTGTCTCAACCCTCCTCCCAATGTGACGCATGTCCTTTTTTATTGAGGTGAGATCTGACCTGAGCAGTTCCAGTGCTTTCAACAAGGCATCTTTCAGGAATGCTCTAGAAATGGGTAGGGTATCGGCCTCAGGGGAGACCCCCCTTACCTTTTCAGCTGCCGCTGTATGTTTCTGTGCGCTCCCAGCAGCTTTCGGCGTTCCGGGCGCCATCTTGCTTTCTTTAGCCACATGTATCTGAGCGGCTTTTTTAATGAATTTATCCATAGATTCTCCACTGGTCTGAGCCTTGACGGTTCCCTGGGCTTCAGTGGGTCTGGGGCCACCTATTTTGACCATTTTCAAGCTTAAAGGGACACTGACAGGGCCAAAAAGCATATTAAGGTATATATATGACCGTACAGGTCTTATAAAGTGTATAAGAATCATGTAAGTATCCCCCCTGTCCACCTTATAACTACAGTAATGTGAAGTTTTATAACCTGCTGGAATCGGGTTCAATCTGCCCAAGGGGCGGTGTTTCACCTCAGCTTGCGCCCAGCCAGCCTCGCCACAACTGCCGTTTGAAGCGCAGCCCAGCTCATCAATATTCACTTCGCTGGGCGGCGCTGGGCGGCTACTAGTGTCCCCGGCTATCTTCAGCGCATGCGCCCGGCACTCTCACTGGCCGGGATCGCATCGCACCTGCGCACAGTCTCATTCTCTCTGAGAATGAGACTGTGCGCAGGCGCGATGCGATCCCGGCCAGTGAGGGTGCCGGGCGCATGCGCTGAAGATAGCCGGGGACACTAGTAGCCGCCCAGCGAAGTGAATATTGATGAGCTGGGCGGCGCTTCAAACGGCAGTTGTGGCGAGGCTGGCTGGGCGCAAGCTGAGGTGAAACACCGCCCATTGGGTAGATTGAACCCGATTCCAGCAGGTTATAAAACTTCACATTACTGTAGTTATAAGGTGGACAGGGGGGATACTTACATGATTCTTATACACTTTATAAGACCTGTACGGTCATATATATACCTTAATATGCTTTTTGGCCCTGTCAGTGTCCCTTTAAGTGCCGCTGTATTAAAGCTGAAAGGGATACGATCACAGCAGAGCCTCACTTAATGCTGCCTCACAGCTCCGGTGCAGGCTCCGCCCCCCCGAGTTGCCCAAATTTTAACGTGTGCGGACTACTGGGCTGCCACCCTGCTGGATCCACGGTACAAAGACAATGTGCCCACCTTACTTCCTGCACTGGAGCGTGATAGGAAGATGCGCGAGTACAAGCGCACGTTGGTAGACGCGCTACTGAGAGCATTCCCAAATGTCACAGGGGAACAAGTGGAAGCCCAAGGCGAAGGCAGAGGAGGAGCAAGAGGTCGCCAACGCAGCTGTGTCACGCCCAGCTCCTCTGAGGGCAGGGTTAGCATGGAAGAGATGTGGAAAAGTTTTGTCAACACGCCACAGCTAACTGCACCACCACCTGATACGGAACATGTTAGCAGGAGGCAACATTTCACTAACATGGTGGAACAGTACGTGTGCACACCCCTCCACGTACTGACTGATGGTTCGGCCCCATTCAACTTCTGGGTCTCCAAATTGTCCACGTGCCAGAGCTAGCCTTTTATGTCTTGGAGGTGCTGTCCTGCCCGGCGGCCAGCGTTTTGTCTGAACGTGTATTCAGCACGGCAGGGGGCGTCATTACAGACAAACGCAGCCGACTGTCTACAGCCAATGTGGACAAGCTGACGTTCATAAAAATGAACCAGGCATGGATCCCACAGGACCTGTCCATCCTTTGTGCAGATTAGACATTAACTACCTCCCCTTAACCATATATTATTGTACTCCAGGGCACTTCCTCAATCCTATTTTTATTTTCATTTTACCATTATATTGTGGGGCAACCCAAAGTTGAATAAACCTTTCCTCTGTCTGGGTGCCGGGGCCTAAAAATATCTGACAGTGGCCTGTTCCAGTGTTGGGTGACGTGAAACCTGATTCTCTGCTATGACATGAAGCCTGAATCTCTGCTATGGGACCTCTCTCCTCTGTCTGGGTGCCGGGGCCAAAATATCTGACAATAGACTGTTCCAGTTTTGGGTGACGTGAAGCATGATTCTCTGCTATGACATAAAGCCTGGATCTCTGCTATGGGACCTCTCTCCTCTGTCTGGGTGCCGGGGCCTAAAAATATCTGACAGTGGCCTGTTCCAGTGTTGGGTGACATGAAGCATGATTCTCTGCTATGCCGGGGCCTAAATATCTGACAATGGACTGTTCCAGTTTTGGCTGACGTGAAGCCTGATTCTCTGCTATGACATGAAGCCTGATTCTCTGCTGACATGAAGCCTGAATCTCTGCTATGGGACCTCTCTCCTCTGTCTGGGTGCCTGGGCCTAAATATCTGACAATGGACTGTTCCAGCTTTGGCTGACGAGAAGCCTGATTCTCTGCTATGACATGAAGCCTGATTCTCTGCTGACATGAAGCCTGAATCTCTGCTATGGGACCTCTCTCCTCTGTCTGGGTGCCTGGGCCTAAATATCTGACAATGGACTGTTCCAGTTTTGGCTGACGAGAAGCCTGATTCTCTGCTATGACATGAAGCCTGATTCTCTGCTGACATGAAGCCTGAATCTCTGCTATGGAACCTCTCTCCTCTGTCTGGGTGCCGGGGCCTAAATATCTGACAATGGACTGTTCCAGTTTTGGCTGACGTGAAGCCTGATTCTCTGCTATGACATGAAGCCTGATTCTCTGCTATGGGACCTCTCTCCTCTGTCTGGGTGCCGGGGCCTAAAAATATCTGACAATGGCCTGTTCCAGTGGTGGGTGACATGAAGCCTGATTCTCTGCTATGACATGAAGCCTGATTCTCTGCTATGGGACCTCTCTCCTCTGTCTGGATGCCGGGGCCTAAAAATATCTGACAGTGGCCTGTTCCAGTGTTGGGTGACGTGAAGCCTGATTCTCTGCTATGACATGAAGCCTGATTCTCTGCTATGGGACCTCTCTCCTCTGTCTGGGTGCCGGGGCCTAAAAATATCTGACAGTGGCCTGTTCCAGTGTTGGGTGACATGAAGCCTGATTCTCTGCTATGACATGAAGCCTGATTCTCTGCTATGACATGAAGCCTGATTCTCTGCTATGACATGAAGCCTGATTCTCTGCAATGGGACCTCTCTCCTCTGTCTGGGTGCCGGGGTCTAAATATCTGACAGTGGCCTGTTCCAGTGGTGGGTGACATGAAGCCTGATTCTCTGCTATGGGACCTCTCTCCAATTGATATTGGTTAATTTTTATTTATTTTATTTTTATTTTAATTCATTTCCCTATCCACATTTGTTTACAGTGGATTTAACTACATTTTGCTGCCTTTTGCAGCCCTCTAGCCCTTTCCTGGGCTGTTTTACAGCCTTTTTAGTGCCGAAAAGTTTGGGTCCCCATTGACTTCAATGGGGTTCGGGTTCGGGACGAAGTTCGGGTCGGGTTCGGATCCCGAACCCGAACATTTCCGGGAAGTTCGGCCGAACTTCTCGAACCCGAACATCCAGGTGTTCGCTCAACTCTACTAATCAGTTCAAAGACTTGTGTGTGTGTTAATGTATGGGAAATATTTATTTATGTCTGTGTGAGCGAAATCAGCTTTACTGATGGAATTATTACAAAAACACAGGGAGGTGTGTGTTTTTAGGTAAAAAAAAGGAGTGAAATTATTCTATTATGGATATAAAAAAACTAAAACAATGATGAACAGACATAGGGAAACTCACTATGTCTCTGGTTACTCTGTATCTTAAGTCAGGATGTCAGTCCCCTCAAGTGAAGGAGTACCCCCCTCCGTACACCCCCTCCCCCTTAGTCATGCCCAGGAGAGAGCAGTGGCCAGTCCAATTGATGCTTTTCTCTAGCCCTGAGTATTCCAAAGCATGATGAGTAATTTAACCTGTTCTGTTCAGAAATTCAGGGTCACAGTACTGCTGTGCTTACTCAGAAACATGGTGAACGTCAACGCCCAGTGGCATACTTCTCAGCTAGATCAGATCCTGTTGCTCGAGCGCCCCCTCCTGCATCAGGGCAGTCATGGCAGTGCAGGCAATGATTGAAAAAGCCTCAGAGGTAGTGTTGGTCTAGCCGGTGATTGTGCAAACCCCCCCATGACATAAAGGGCATTCTCACAGGTGTAACCAAAACATTTCTGTGGCTAGACATCTCAGACTCCAATGTGCCCTCCTCATGCCAGATAATATTTCTTTCAAAAGGTGTACTACTCTGAATCCTGCTACTTTGTTATCAATCACAGATTCAGAAATGGGGGAGGGTAGAACAGGTAGCCTTTTGTCTGATTTTGCTGAAAATGATCCTCATGTTTGTATACAGCTGATGCAACAAGAAACTTCTGTATTTTTCATGTGCATAAAAAGCCTCTTGATAATCCTGATGTTGAGTGTTTTGTAGATGGAAGCAGGTTTATGGGAGAGGATGGCCGGTTCCATACTGGATATGCAGTGGTCACACAGCATGAGGTAGCCGTTGCTGAACCACTCCCTCCACACATGTCTGCGCAGGAGGCAGAGTTGAAGGCACTCACTTAGGTGTGTAAAATGGCCGAAGGGAAGAAGGTGAACATCTACACGGACTCCAGGTATGATTTTGGTATTGCACATGACTATGGATCCATATGGCAGGCTAGAGACTTTTTGACTTCTGCAGGTCAGCCCATTAAAAACTCTGTGCTTGAACTAATGAACTCTTTACTGTTTCCAGAAGAAGTTGCTATTGTGAAAGTAAAGGCTCACACAAGGTGTACCACGGCAGAGGTAAAAGGCAATGACAGAGCTGATAAGGCAGCCAAGCTAGCTGTGTCCCGGCTACTGAATGCTGATGCCACCCCGGTAAGACCCTTAAAAACTGTGAATATATCCAAAGACACTCTGATAAAATTGTCTAAACAGGCCCTACCTGACAAAAAAGAACTATGGACTAAATAAGGGGCTGGGCCGGATGACCAAGGACTATGGAGAAACAAAGACAGAAATCTGCTTGCCAAGGCCTCTGTACCCGGTTATGGCTCAGGAGGCCCATGGGCCTACACATCTGTCAAAAGGTGCCATGGTAAGTGATGTGGTAAATATTGGCTAGATTGCTCCAGGGTTCTCTACAGTTGCAGCCATTTTGTGCAAGGAAGTATGGTCTGTGCATTGAACAACCCCGGCCAAGTGGTGAACACTCCAAGCAAGCACACCCCTAGGCCACTTTACCCGTTTCAGAGACTGCAGATAGACTACATACAACTACCAAAGGTAGGAGTGTATGAGTTTGTTCTTGTGTGTGTTGATCTCTTTTCAGGGTGGCCGGAAGCTTATCCCGAGTCTAAGGCAAATGCAAAGAACACCACAAAGAAACTGGTCACTTCAGTGAACTGATATGCAGGTATGGTGTTCCTGAAGTTATTGAGTCAGAGGTTCCCACTTTACAGGTGAAGAGATGAGAGAGGTTATGCAAGCTTTAGGGGTGACCCAAGCCTTCCATACAGTTTACCTCCCACAAAGCAGCGGCCGTGTAAAACACTTGAACGGGACAATAAAACAGAAAATTCAGAAAGCCATGCAGGAAACAGGTAGACCATGGACAGAGTGTTTGCCTTTAGCCTTGTACTCAATAAGAACCACACCAAACAAGAAGACAGGGTTGTCCCCCTTTGAGGTATTGTTTGGTAGTGCCCCAAGGCTAGCATTGTATTTCCCTCAACAGTTGCAGTTGCAGGCTGACAGTATGGTCAGTTACACGAAGGCCCTCACTGAAAGGTTAGATCACACTCATAAACAAGTGTTTGCTTCCATTCCAGATCCCGACTCAGTAGAAGGTACACACAGTCTTGAGCCTGGAGATTGGGTGGTGATAAAGAGGCACGCGAGGAAAACCTTTGAGCCAAGATTTGATGGTCCCTTCCAAGTCCTGTTGAAAACTGCAACCTCCATAAAGGTGAAAGGAAAGCTTAACTGGATTCACGCCTCACATTGCAAGAAAGTGCCAAACCCTGAGGATGGAGATCCTTTACACTGCTACTGTAGTGTCCCACTAGGTAAAGGTGGGCGCTACACAAGGTATAATATGTCTTTTGTATTAATGTGATGTTTAATATGCATTTCCCTGTGTTATCTGGGTGTCAGGCCTGTCAGGGTGCAGTTTAGCCTCCTAGACGTTAGAGGGAGCTAGAGAGCCCTAAGTATATATAGGTAGGCCCAGACAGGGGAGAGTTAGTGTATGCCAGGGAACTATAAGCGACACCTAGTCACCCTGAAGCTCCTGAGGCTAATCTAGCTCAGTAGAGATACCCCAGTAGCAGGACAGCACCTCCTGGGAGAAACCTGCAGCCACCTTTCAAATCCAGCAGTGAAGACAGCTAGGAAAAGAAGGTATTGTAACCTTAAGCAAGTGCCAATACTGGAGGAAGGATTTTTATACCAAGGATTTAAGCCAGCACTTAGGCATCCGGGCCTTGGGATCCAGCCAGCTAGAATAGCTGTGGGCATAGAGCAGCATTGCACTGCAAAGTATTAACTGTTTGCCCTCCAAGTATCTTGCAAGATTGAAACCTGCTGTGAAGTAAACCTGCTGTGCATTTGTACTGTCAAGGACTGCATTATCATCTACTGCAACTGCTTGTATAAAGTTGGACTGTTTCCTGAAGTAAAGCAACGTTTGGTTTACCAACTGTGTACTCTATTAATCCTCCTACAAATCGGTGTGCCACCGTTACAGGCACTGGCGTCGCGATTCTTAAAGGGACCTTGCCTCAGGCACTCAAAACACCTGCAACATCCAGGGCACCTCACCCAACATCAGGCCAGGTCTCTACATCCAGAGTGTGCCCCAGAGGAACTTGTGTCTACCTCTCATTCACTGCCGCATGCCTGCCCAGGGTTCTCCTCCAAAAAGTGAATAACCCTCGATTGCCCATACTGTGACCTCACTGTCACTATACCCTGCAGGTCTGGCGTGCTGCACTACTCCTGGCTCTGAACATCCAAGCTCTACATGTGACTGGGACAATGCTCTTATTAGGCATCATCAGGTCATGTTAAAGAATATGACAGATGCGGACACTTATAAAAACTGTTGGATCTATATTCACATTCCTGTGAGTTCAAAGACTATGTCTTATTTAGTGATCCCGGTGCCGTGGTTAGAGCTTGCTGACATAAACTGTAGAGACTTTTTATCCATTTGAAGATCAGAGAATGAAAGTGTAACCATTACTTCAGTTGCTTATATACTCTCCTTTATCATGTAACCTATAATTACACTCTTCATGGTGATCTATGTTTTGCTTGTGGAGTGGCAGCATATACGTGGATTCCACCTGGAGCTTCCAGAACCTGTACTCTTGTCCGACTGACTCCAGCCACATTTATACTGTCACATGATAAGCTTAATATAAATGCTGTGCCTAAACATACATTATATAAAGAGCTGCAGACAACAAACCCAGACCAAATAGGAAGCCTCATGAAGAAGAGATGAGTATTGCAAATAAGTTCTTTAGTACTCTGTTTATTTACCCAATGGTTATGCAGATGTGCGATAAGCTAGTAGTAGCAACAGATTATCTAGATGACCAGATATGGGATGTGCTAGGCCTTGTAAATCAAACTAACCATGTACAATCTCAGTTAATCATAGTCACTGACCAGCATACTTTAGTTCTGGATTATCTCCCTGCCAGGGAAGGAGGAATGTGTCAAGTGATAGGACCACCCTGCTGTCATTACATAGATCCACAAGGTAACCCCCAGATAAGGGCAGGTATTGAAAAGATGAAGGAAATGTGAGATAAGTGGTTGGATTAACATAATGCGGATAATGATTCTTGGTGGTCAGATACTTTCTCTTTCTTGAACCCAGCAAATTGATTCAAAAATATTGGTGGATGGCTTGTGGGTATAGTGCAGGGGATAATACAGATTTTGTTGATTATTGCACTTATTTACATCGTGATTAGGCTAGCATTAATGTGCTTGAGTAAAGTGTGTAACAAAGCCAGTAGTAGGAGAGATTATTAAAATGTATTGAGATTATCCCTCATGCAGGAACAGATATGCAGAATCTGGGAAACCAGCAGCAAAGGGAAATGTCCGGCTGAAGTACAGTATGTGTACCTGTTGCCTGCAATGAGTGAATATCTCAAAATTGGGGAATTGTGAGGAATTGCACCTTCATTTTGTATCCTGGGTTCCATTTTACTTTTCTGGTTTATTTTAGGTCAGAATTGAGAATTGCTGAGCCGTGTGTATTTAAGACAAACAAAGTTAATTGCTTATTAGTTCTCAAAAGTATGTGTGCCTGATGTTCTGGGAGTATAACTGGTGCTAGGTACTATTTAAGGCTAAGATAAGTTTTTTTGTAATCAAACATGCTTGACTTGCAAGGATCAAAAAGAAGTTATTATTATTATTATTAATCATGTGATGCTTACGTAAAATGACGATATCTGTGTTTGGCTTGAGCTCTAGAAAAAGGGTATAAATATTTTGTATCCGCCCAATAAAGATGAGAGAGATCATTCTGATACAACCTTGAGCCTCCCGAGTATACTCGTACTTTTATCTGATTTGGACCTCAGCACTTCATAGTGCATAGTGTGTAAATGTGACAGTGACTGCATAGTGTATAGTGTGTATATGTGACAGTGACTGTATAGTGTGTATATGTGACAGTGACTGCATAGTGTATAGTGTGTATATATGACAGTGACTATATTGTGTATAGTGTGTATATGTGACCGCGACTGCATAGTGTATAGTGTGTATATGTGACAGTGACTGCATAGTGTATATGTGACAGTGACTGTATAGTGTATAATGTGTATATGTGACAGTGACTGTATAGTGTGTATATGTGACAGTGACTGCATAGTGTATAGTGTGTATATGTGACAGTGACTGTATAGTGTGTATATGTGACAGTGACTGCATAGTGTATAGTGTGTATATGTGACAGTGACTGCATAGTGTATAGTGTGTATATGTGACAGTGACTGCATAGTGTGTATATGTGACAGTGACTGCATAGTGTATAGTGTGTATATGTGACAGTGACTGCATAGTGTATAGTGTGTATATGTGACAGTGACTGCATAGTGTATAGTGTGTATATGTGACAGTGACTGCATAGTGTATAGTGTGTATATGTGACAGTGACTGCATAGTGTATAGTGTGTATATGTGACAGTGACTGCCTAGTGTATAGTGTGTATATGTGATAGTGACTGCATAGTGTATAGTGTATAGTGTATATATGCGACAGTGACTGCATAGTGTATAATGTGTATATGTGACCGTGACTGCATAGTGTGTAGTGTGTATATGTGACTGTGTCTGTATAGTGTGTATATGTGACAGTGACTGCATAGTGTATAGTGTGTATATGTGACAGTGACTGCATAGTGTATAGTGTGTATATGTGACAGTAACTGCATAGTGTATAGTGTGTATATGTGACAGTGACTGCATAGTGTATAATGTGTATATGTGACATAGAAACATAGAAACATAGAAACATAGAAACATAGAATGTGTCGGGAGATAAGAACCATTTGGCCCATCTAGTCTGCCCAATATACTGAATACTATGGATAGCCCCCGGCCCTATCTTATATGAAGGATGGCCTTATGCCTATCCCATGCATGCTTAAACCCCTTCACTGTATTTGCAGCTACCACTTCTGCAGGAAGGCTATTCCATGCATCCACTACTCTCTCAGTAAAGTAATACTTCCTTATATTACTTTTAAACCTTTGCCCCTCTAATTTAAAACTGTGTCCTCTTGTGGTAGTTTTCCTTCTTTTAAATATGCTCTCTTCCTTTACCGAGTTGATTCCCTTTATGTATTTAAAAGTTTCTATCATATCCCCTCTGTCTCTTCTTTCTTCCAAGCTATACATATTAAGGTCCTTTAACCTTTCCTGGTAAGTTTTATCCTGCAATCCATGTACTAGTTTAGTAGCTCTTCTCTGAACTCTCTCTAGAGTATCTATATCCTTCTGGAGATATGGCCTCCAGTACTGCGCACAATACTCCAAGTGAGGTCTCACCAGTGTTCTGTACAGCGGCATAAGCACTTCACTCTTTCTACTGCTTATACCTCTCCCTATACATCCAAGCATTCTGCTGGCATTTCGTGCTGCTCTATTACATTGTCTTCCCACCTTTAAGTCTTCTGAAATAATTACTCCTAAATCCCTTTCCTCAGATACTGAGGTCAGGACTGTGTCAAATATTCTATATTCTGCCCAGTGACTGTATAGTGTGTATATGTGACAGTGACTGTATAGTGTATAATGTGTATATGTGACAGTGACTGTATAGTGTGTATATGTGACAGTGACTGTATAGTGTATAGTGTGTATATGTGACAGTGACTGTATAGTGTGTATATGTGACAGTGACTGTATAGTGTGTATATGTGACAGTGACTGTATAGTGTGTAATGTGTATATGTGACAGTGACTGTATAGTGTGTATATCTGACATGGACTGTATAGTGTATAGTGTGTATATGTGACAGTGACTGCATAGTGTATAATGTGTATATGTGATAGTGACTGCATAGTGTATAATGTGTATATGTGATAGTGACTGCATAGTGTATAATGTGTATATGTGACAGTGACTGCATAGTGTGTATATGTGACAGTGACTGCATAGTGTGTATATGTGAGCAGTTCAAGAGTATTAGGCTAGGGCTACACTGCGACTGATTGATTTTAACTATTGAATGACTGCTGCAGTCCATAAGATTGCATTCAACTGAACGCTTTGATTTGGACCGCAAACAACATGTATCAGGCAGCCTGCAAGATTTGGGGTTAATGTGACTCATTAACCCCCATCTTGCCAGTACCATGTTTTAAACACGATTTTGGACTGGACCCCATGTGCCTCACATTAATAGTAAGTGAGGGTTTTCTGTTTAATTCAATCAATGTTTTACGTTTAAATAATCAAAAGGTTTGTGTTTTATTTTAAAAAAATTCTGCGTGGTATCGAATTGGTATCGAAACAACCCTACTTGCTGCCAAGGAGGTAAGCATAAGTATTTTATTTTTTTTATATATATACAATACTTTTACTGGCACATTGGGGGGGGGGGGGGCAGTTATTACTGGCACATAATGGGGGGGCTGTTATTACTGGCACATAATGGTGGGGGCTGTTATTTCTGGCACATGATGGGGGGCTGTTATTACTGGCACATAATGGGGGGGCTGTTATTACTGGCACATAATGGGGGGGCTGTTATTACTGGCACATAGGGGGGGCTGTTTTTACTGGCACATAATGGGGGGCTGTTATTACTGGCATATAATGGGATGCTGTTATTACTGGCACATAATGGGGGGGGGCTGTTATTACTGGCACATAATGGGGGGCTGTTATTACTGGCACATGAATGGGGTGGCTGTTATTACTGGCACATGAATGGGGGGGCTGTTTTCACCAGAACATAATAGGGGGGGCTGTTATTACTGGCACATGATTGGGGCGGCTGTTATTACTGGCACATGATGGGGGGGCTGTTATTATTGGCACATAATGGGGAGCTGTTATTACTGGCACATAATGGGGGGGCTGTTATTAATGGCACATAAGGGGGGGCTGTTATTAATGGCATATAATGGGGGGGCTGTTATTAATGGCACATAAGGGGGGGGGCTGTTATTAATGGCATATAATGGGGGGGGGGGGGGCTGTTATTACCAGCACATAATGGGCGGGCTGTTACTACCGGCACATAATGAAGGGGGGCTGTTATTACTGGCACATAATGGGGGGCTGTTATTACTGGCACATGAATGGGATGATGTTATTACTGGCACATGATTGGGGGGGCTATTATTACTGGCACATGATTGGGGCGAGTGCTTTTATTACTGGCACATGATTGGGGGGTGATTTTATTACTGGCACATGATTGGGGGAGTGCTTTTATTACTGGCACATGATTGGGGGCACTATAGGGGCATCTACTGAGGCCACAAAGAAGGGGTATTTTATATGGGGGGGCTCTGTACAGTAGAATTTTATACTGGGACACTTTATGGTGGGTACTATGGGGAAGGGGGGAGAGGAGTACCATGGGGTCATCTACGGGGGGCACTAAGAAGGGGTATTTTATACTTGCAAATTATGGGGGACACTGAGGGAATCTACTGGGGCATTTTATACTGGTACATTATGGGGGGCACTAGGAGGAAGGGGGGAGAGGAGCACTATGGGGGCACTGTATAGGGGTATTTTATACTGGCAAATTATAGGGGCACTATTGGGACATTAGCTCAATTGGGGGCATTACAAGGGGGTATTTTTTGCACTGTCACATTATAAGAAGAATTATTTCTATTGGGGGGGGGGGCATTATGGTGGGCTTTATTACTCCCCCATGGTATGACCCCCTAGTAGCAGCACCAGCCTCTCCCTGCTCTGCTATCCCTCTGCCCCTTCTCCAAATCCTTATTATGAAATCTTTCTCATTAGGATAAAACACAACATCAGCTCCACCGAGCCCCCCAGCCAAGTGTTGAAGTGGTGTCCGAGATCCCCAAGGGCCAAGCCAAGTAACTGTAAGTTTTCATGTTGGATATGTTTGTTATACACATATAGCATACACTGTGCCACACAATATACAGTATACCTCTACACTGTGCCACACAATATACAGTATACCTCTACACTGTGTAGTCTGTTCTATAAGCACCATTATTTTGTGGCTGTGGACAGAAAATAATCTGGAAGTGCCCCTCCCGAGACCAGGCTCTGGATCCGCCACTGGGGCCACTGGGTGGTGCAGTGGTTGCTGCGTCAGGCTGTACTACTACAATAGTGCCACTGTTTTCCCAGGCCACTTAATGGTGACGCTGCATGTGTTGACGCAGGGCCATGGTTCAACATTGGCACCCTGGGCACACTTCACCTTCTGCCCACAGATTCTGCAAACGGCCATGCTGACGTCCTCTGGCAGCTTGATGAAAAATTGCCACACTCTCGAGTATGGCATTTCCCCTCCCACCACTCTATGCTTACTGCTTGCTACCACTTCCTCCATAAAACCCTGCACCGCTACTTCTTTCCAGACAGGTAGGCTCCTGCGTAGAGGGCGGTCTAGGCCGGGTAGGCTTGGCTTCCAACCTCCCACTGCTGCCACTCTGCTAATTCATGGGCATGCTACCATCCGGCTGGCTCATCCGATGCCTGTCACGCAAGCTGCCACCCTCTTCTCCTTATGATGATGAAGCCCCCTCTTCACCCAGCTCCCTTGTGTGATCGAAAAGATCATCTTCCACTAATGTCTGCATGTTACTGATGTTACCCTCACCACTCTTAGGGCTAAATGCCTGACCAATCGAAAACATTAGCTCCCGCGCAACTCTCATCATCACTACTTGCCCGTCTACCAAAGAAAGCAGCGGATCTCTCCTCCAGATCTTGGCTGGGCAGTATCTGCTGACTGTACTCTAGAATCTCGCCCTCGATGAGAAGTGGAGCCGAGACGATGGCATATACTACTTCTCGAGCTGTGGGAAAAGAAAAAGACAGAGGCACGTTTAGAACTGGTGGGGGAACACAGCTTATTCCTGGGCCATGCCAACTAAGTGTCATGTCAGAGGAACCCACTGTCCCCTGGCTAGGGGTGTCTGATGTCACTTGTGATGAAGTAGAAGACCGAGTCAACCATTCAAGGACCGCTGGGTTGCTGGTGAATAAATGAGAGCTAGATGAAACTGGCAGCTCAAGCCTGTCGCTGCAATTTCTGCTGCCACCCCCCTCCCTCTTCTGCAGATACTTCTGCCTGCTCCAAAAACATTTTGGTCACTGCCCATTCCTTTAGAAGGGTCTGTCACCTGTTTGTCCGACATACTGTAAATTAAAAGAAACTGCAAGGAGAAAAGAGCAATACTATCAGATGGCAATTTCACCCCAGAAGGATGAATGGAAGTAGTTATATATATGAAATAAATACACCCCAAAACTGTTTGTATCAGAGCACACTTTCAGCACAGAAGCAAGGGTGAATGGAAGTACTTATACATATCAAATTAACACATCCCAAAACTGCTTGTATCAGACTGCAAGGCTGGACCCCAGGCTTTGTCTCCGAAGCAATAAATAGGGGGAATAATTGAGGGATAAAAGAACAACTGGAGTCCAGACCTTGAGATGAAGTTCAATGACCGCTTTACTTTGCATAAAAGTTCTCCAAAATGGTTTAGGCTACTTTCACACTAGCGTTCGGAGCGGATCCGTCTGATGTTTCATCAGACGGATCCGCTCCGATAATGCAGACGTTTGCATCCGTTCAGAACGGATCCGTCTGCATTATTACTTAGAAAATTTTCTAAGTCTGAAAGTAGCCTGAGCGGATCGGTTCAGACTTTACATTGAAAGTCAATGGGGAACGGATCCGCTTGAAGATTGAGCCATATGGTGTCATCTTCAAGCGGATCCGTCCCCATTGACTTCCATTGTAAGTGTGGACGGATCCGCTCGCCTCCGCACGGCCAGGCGGACACCCGAACGCTGCAAGCAGCGTTCAGGTGTCCGCTCACTGAGCGGAGCGGAGGCTGAACGCTGGCAGACTGATGCATTCTCAGTGGATCCGCCTCCACTGAGAATGCATTAGGGCCAGACGGATGCGTTCGGGGCCGCTCGTGAGCCCCTTCAAACGGTGCGCACGAGCGGACACCCGAACGCTAGTGTGAAAGTAGCCTTAGAGTCTTTGTCTTGGTTCCAGCAGGCTTTAGTATGAAACTCTGCTGTACTGACAGGCTGGCTGTATAACTCAGCTCCTTATGCTGCACTTCACTTTGTATTCTGACTCTAGGTTATGCCAGGGAACTTTCCTCCTGGCTCCTGAGGCTTCAAGCTTTGGCCTCCATGGCCAGCAGAGCTTAAAGGGACACTGACAGGCCCAATAAGCAAATTTAGGTATATATATGACAGTACAGGTCTTATAAAGTGTATTAGAATCATCTAAGTATCCCACCTGTCCACCTTATAAATACAGTAAAATGAAGTTTTATAACCTGCTTGAATCGTCTTCAATCTGCCCAAGGTGCGGTGTTTCATCTCAACTTGCGCCCAGCCAGCCTCGCCCCAACTGCCGTTTGAAGCGCCGCCCAGCTCATCAATATTCACTTTGCTGGGCGGCTACTAGTGTCCCCGACGCAATATCCGGCGCATGCCCAATACAATCCTATGGGCATCGGCCTCCGGCTCATCTTCAGCGCATGCGCCGGCACCCTCACTGGCCGGTATCACATCGCGTCTGCGCACAGTCTGCATCTCAGAGGCCGATGCAGCCTTTGCTTTATGCGCATGCGCCAGGCACAGTTCATAGCAGCGCTTCAGAGCGCTGCTCTGTTACATCTCAAAAGGGGTTAATTAGTGCGCAGGCGCGATATGATTAGTGCGGATTAGTGCACCGCCCAGCGAAGTGAATATTGATGAGCTGGGCGGCGCTTCAAACGGAAGTTGGGGGAGGCTGGCTGGGCGCAAGTGGAGATGAAACGCCGCCCCTTGGGCAGATTGAAGATGATTCAAGCAGGTTATAAAACTTCATTTTACTGTATTTATAAGGTGGACAGGGGGGATACTTAGATGATTCTAATACACTTTATAAGACCTGTACTGTCATATATATACCTAAATATTCTTATTGGGCCTGTCAGTGTCCCTTTAAGGTGCTCTGGCTGGGGTGGACTCGTCCAGCAAAGATGTGCCCCTGCACACCTTTCCCCTAGCTGGGGGTAAACTAGACTGACTAGAACTTCTGCCCCACCCTTCCTGCAGGAAGTAGAACTCGCCCACCTCTCTCCAGAGGGGGTTTAGAATGGAATGGAAGGTTCTATTCTATCTAAGTACAGCTCTGACATATTTGCTGCCACCTGCTGGTGAACCAAGCATATTACATGTAATAAAACGATAACATTCAAAATGCACACTGTTCCAACAGCTCCATTGCACAGTGTGGAGGACCTGGAAAGACATATATAAGATTACATTATATTAGCCTATTAGAGATAGTAGCAGGGTGCAGTAGTGGTAACACCACTCTGGGGTGTTACATACAGTTTCCATAAACATGTACACCTGGCATCTTTCCTGAGTACACTGCGGAACGTGCAGTTACTGGGTACATTTTGTTTTGCACATCTTACTTGTTACAGTCCTTACCCACAAATATTATGAGAGCGTTGTCTGAAGTCACTCTTCTACCTACTCTGTGGGGGGTATTGTACATGTGCTGGTAAGGTTGGCACTGGCCTGCCGAGACTGTTCTGTAGGCATATCAAACAGCTCTAACTGAATGTAGAAGTCACTGCGGTAAACAAACTAAATATTGCTGACAATCTTTATAACCCTAAAAGAAAAAAGCAACTTATCGTGTCTACAATAAAAAAAAAAAAACATAAAGGTAAATATGGAAATAACCCACCACACCCACCTATAAAAGAACAGGTACATTGTGGGTCAAAGTAATGATGTATAAAAATGCAATCTTTATTGAGTTACATTATGCAAGACAGTAAAAATCACAAAAAAGCTGTACTAACCCCTTCAGGACCCACCCATTTTTTTTTACTCCCAGCCTTCCCAGAGCCATAACCTTTTAAGGTTACATACAGTGTATTGGGAAGTGGTATAAAATTCTAATGTGGTGGAATTATAAAACAAAAAATATAAATCACCAGTTTTATGGGTTTTTGCAGCGTTTCCTATGCTTTAAAACTGACCATTATTTCCATTCTCCGGGTCAACATATTTATCTACTTTTTCTTGTGTTTTAATACTGAACAAAAAAAATATTTTTTTCTTTGCATTGCCATAGTAAGACCCCCATATCTTTTTTTTAGTTATATGTCTATTGAGCTGTGTGAGTGATAATTTTTGGGCAATCTTCAGTTTTTATTGATACCATTTTGGAGTCTGTATAAATTTTTGATCACTTTTTATTACATTTTTTAGGAAGGTAAAGTGCCGAAAAAATGGTGAATCAGCGATTTTAATGTATTTTTCCATTCGCCATATGGGATAAAGATTTTTAGATTTTAATAGTACAGGTGTTTTTTTTTTTTTTTTATATTTTTTAAAACTTTTTGGGAACCTGAACAAGCAATCATTAGATTGCTTGTCTCATATACTCCAATGAATTAGCACTGGGGTCTATGAGACCCAGCACTAGGGATGAGCGAATCCGAATTTCAAGATAAATGTGATTTGCCACTAAGCCGAATTTCCTCGTGCTTTGCGGTAGAGAATCGATTTAACCTGATATAGTTTAAAAACAACAACAAAATAATAATACTTACCTGATCGATTTGCCTGCCGCCATCTTGCTTGAAGATCTCGGCCGAAATCCAGTGCGCATTGATGTATGAAGTCACCACGCCAGCCGGCTTTTTGATGTCATTTCAGGCTGCTCGATATTTCGCGCCAGACCTTCAAGCAAAATGGCGGCACCCGGCCCACCGCGAGCAAATGGATCAGGAAAGTATTTCATCTTTTAGTTTTCTTTTACTTTTACACTTTTTTTTTTACTTTTTTGTATATCAGATGGCATGATCATGTATGAACGTGGCATCTGAAGGGTACAATGAAAGGGGAGCAGTGCAATCGCCGCTTCCTGTCATTACACCCACTACTTACAAAGAAATGCGCTTTGTGACTCATCACGAAGCAGATTTTTTTGTAAAATTTGGCGAAGCATCCGAATCAAATTTTTCCAAATTTCACTCATCATTACCCAGGACCTAGAGACATCACAAACACATCACGCAGTGACACGTGCATGACGCTTTCACAGGGCGGCAGGTCAGAGTTTGAGAACATGAACACAAGAGCAGGACATTTGAATATCATTCCTTCAAACCCAAAGATATGCCGATTATCTTTCTAAGGGTAGGTTTACATCAGCATTATGGATTCCGATTTTGTTTTCCGCTATAACATGGTTATAATGGGGAAAAAAAGGAATCCATAAGACGGAAGTCAAAACAGACGCCTTTAAGAGGCATTCCGTTTAGATCCTTCATAATACAAGTCTATGGGCAGCATAACAGATCCTTTCTGGTTTCCATTATGTAGGAGTCCAGTCCTGCATAACGGAAACCAGGACTGATCCGTTGTGCTGCCCATAGACTTGCATTATGACGGAATGCAAAACGGAAGCCTTTAAAAGGCATTCCGTTTTGCTTTCCATCATAATAGAAGTCTATGGGAATCATAACAAATCCATCTGGTTCCCTTTATGCAGAAAGCAAAAAACTTTGTTTTACGTCCTGCATAACAGGAACCAGACGGATCTGTTATAATTGCCATAGACTTCTATTATGATGGATCAAAACGGAATGCCTCTTAAAGGCTTCCATTTTGACTTCCGTCTTATGGATTCCATTATAATCATGTTATAACGGAAAACAAAAATGGAATCCATAACACTGATGTGAGCCCACCCTAACAGAAGTAAGATAAGTTAATTTGCATTTAAATATTAATTTAAATATTTATTTCCCACAAACCCAAAGCAGAGTTGCCTGGCCTAAAATACTTCTCATGCGTACTAGGCGCTCTCCATAATGAGAACAAATACTAATCCTACAATGCACTCTCTCTCCTGTTTGGCTGTCTCTTTCTCTGTGTCTCTCCCTCTCTTTGTCTCTCTCTGTCTCTCTTTCTCCTCAACATTCTCTTTGAACAGTTTCAGTGTAGCTCTCGTCTTTCACCTACTATTCACCAATACAATAATAAAAGCAGCACAGACATAGTTAAGTAAACTGCAATGCTTGGATAAGTTTTTTGAAATGAAGCCATATTGACTGTTCTGAAAGAAGTGTAAGCACTTGCCAACCAATAGTCAGTTTGGAGAAAATGCTCTATATATTTTTTTTTCAACACAGAGGATGACCTCTGTTAACTATATAACCAGCTATCACTGTCTAACATAACACTGATGATCTAGTGGAGCAAGCATAACATACTTTGCTGCTATCAAAGATGACTCTTACCTTGGTTGAATCCCTTCTTCTGACCCTGATTATTTCAGCACTCATCTACTCTACATGGAATTCCTTATACCGAAGACGTAACTTGCCTCCAGGACCAACACCATTACCCATTGTTGGAAATGTCTTCCACATTAAGAGAGGAGAGATGGTCAAATCATTGATGGAGGTTAGTTTTGAAGAATAAGATCTGAATGATAGATGCACTATGTAGGCTGTGACTACACCTAGACATTTTGCAGCAGGTTCAATTGATTTTATCTATCAAGTAGCAGCAGCAGTCAAAAGTAATAAATTGATTTGTATGCTAACTATCTGCAACTGCAGATATCTAGAATCAATCAAATTTGCCCTAGCTTTAAATAGTTAGTGGGCTGAAAAAGACAAGTCCATCAAGTAAAACCTGGTATATTAACAAACCCCAGTTCACCCATAGGAAGGTGAACCTCGCTTAAATGTCATAGATCAATTTGTCAGACAAATATAAACCACCACAGGATTCTCTTATCTGGGGCAAATACTTGTCATTTTGAAAACTATTCTTCATAACTGAGATGTTTCATAACTGTTATAAAGCTGGTTCAATTGACTTTCATTGAACTTTTCTCCAGTTCTCTGATATCTTTTATGGACTGGATTGAATACTTGAGGAACGCTCACACCAAAGATTTATGAAGAGTTTTAAAATAATTATATATTTTTTACTTTACAAGCCACATACTTTTTAACATCAGCCTGATATTTTGTTAGCTTTTGATGCAGAAGACCGGCATTGGTTACTGTAGTTCAGTTTTGTTAACACCCAATAGAAGTCCAACTTATAACTACAATCATAATTTCTTCTGGCAGTACATATAGTGGCCAGTTTATTCTGAGCACCTACTTAATATTATATTAGGGCTTCTTTTACCCACGTCCATATATTATGTCCAGCATTTTATGGCACTTTGAGAACCTGGGACAGGATCCCTTATCTGTTGTGTATGTTCGACGCCCGTTTACCTGTACAAGTCTAGAAACTCTATTCTCAGCCCCAGTATCTAATAACAAATTACTAGCACAGTTATTACATTCTGTCACAGTCTTTGTCCACCTTCTGAAAACTTTCACAAAAGCTGCTCTTGAACAGCTTTCTAGCTCATAATCTGAAAAGTCATTTCTATGGAGATGGGCATGCTTCAATGTGATATCTGTTGCCCATGGGATAGTATTTTTCCATGAAATTCCCCTAGCTGTCCTTCTCGGATAACGGAGAACACAAAATGAAACAGAGTCATCATCCTTCTGCTTTGCAGGGTCTGCAAGTATTCTTTAGATGTTGTTACCCCGCCAGTAGATTTAGTAGACAAAAGTCAAAAGTTTGTCTATGCTTTTCAACAGAACTGTGCCTGCCACATCTATACAATTAGAAGGGTTTCACCAAAAATGCTATTTATGAGACACCAGAAGACTGTTATGACAACTTTTTTTGATTAATAGAGGGGATGGCAAATATAACTATTTTTTACTAGTTCCTCTACTTTTCATATAAGAAACGTGGTGGTAAAGAATGGAATGTTCAACTAAAAATGACTGATCTTGACATGAAGAAATGTGCCAATGTTAATAAATCTTTACTCGCACAGAGTGACGGAGGATCCAGATTAATGGCTTAATCACTTCTTGCAGCAATAAAACAAATAACCTGTAAATTCTTATCAGTTGTAGCACAGGATTTACTAAAGGAAAGGGCGAATCTTTATATCTTTAAAACATTGTGTATTTTTTTAAGGTAACGTTAACTTTTAATTGCACAAACAGTATAAGTTAAATATAAAGTGTAGTATTGAGCTAATCGAAGTTAAAAAAGTAGAATTTGATCCAAATTTCAGGAAAAATTAGATTCGCCACAAATCAGTATTTCTTGGTGCTTCGTGGTAGCAAATTCATCTTTCCTGAAATGGCGGTAAAAAAAAACTAACAAAAACATATTAACCTCAACCATTTGTTCGTGGAGAGGCCGTCGCTACCATCTTCATTGATGAAATCGAGCCAAATCTAGCATGCGCTGCCGTAAATACTCATCAAATGGATGAGGTGAGTTTGTATTTTTTTTAACCCCTGTTTAACTCTAAAAGGCTTCAATGTGACTCTTAGATCAATCCGCGTTGAACAAGGTATCTGAGAGGTTCAATGACGGGAGGGGGGGGGATGATGCCGGAACAATCCCCATTCCTTGTCATTACTCCCGTTACATACAATGAAATGCAATTTGTGACAAAACAATTTTGAATTTCTTAAAAACTTTGATCATCACTAATTATGTGTAATTCGTTCACCCTAGCTTAAAAAATAAAAAAAGGAAGGAAAAGTGCACTAGCAATACTCCTAGTACACTCAAGAGAAAAAGGACAGAGCTGTATTGAACAAGATAGCTGGCTCCCAAAGCATAACATGTAAACAGAGTCACCATGCAGTAGAAAGATATATATAAGATAGAAATGTAAATAACATGAAAATAAATGCAAAGCAAACACACAATACAGTAGGTTATGTGCAGGGAACAACACAGAATAAAATCAAATGTTAAAATACTGTAAGAAGGAGATACCGTAGGCTGCTGAACCCTGGCCACAAATGCATAGATTACATATGGTATTGTCCATTAAGTGTTGTAGGTGTTATTTAGCCCTAAAATTAATTAAATGGACCCAGTTTAAATAACTGACAACCATTTTAGGAATACAGTAGCTTTGTAATCATAGATGATAGTTCATAAATTGTATTGTATAAGCGATATGTGGCTTTGGAGGTAATCCATAGCTCACCCGCCGAAGTCAATGTCACTTGACAATATATACTCACTGTTCGCATCAACATTGTAGACACAGTTATACAGTATGTACTCACTGTTCACAGCAGCAGTATAGGCACAGGTATACAGCATATACTCACTGTTCACAGTGGTGTGGTGTAGTGTTGAGTGCGAATATTCGATTTGCGAATTTTAATCGTGAATATCGCCACTTCGAGAATTCGCAAATATTAAGGATCTAGTGCTATATATTGGTATTCGCGAATAGTGTTGATTGCGAATATTTTAAATCGAGAATTTATTCTGAATTTATTATGAATATCGGCACTTAGCAACATTCCTAGCAACCAATAGAAAAGTTGCCTACCCCTTACTGTTGATCGCAAATATTCTAATCATGAATTTTTATCGCGAATATACAACATTGCCTATTTTGCAATCAAGTGAATAATGACTGGAGAGCATGAATTCTCGAATTTGCGAATTTATGGCGAATATTCGGCCAAAAATTAGCAAAATATCGCGTATTCGAATATTTCCTATGCCGCTATTGTGGTGTAGCGCTAGCCATTTTGTATAGAGACACTAGTGTAAAACGTGCTCCAATGGTCTGCATGCGAACTAAAAACAATAATTTCTGGAAAATACCACGTGGAATCTACTAATTTACTGCAATGGTCCAGCAGCCCACATACATAAACTCTACAGAATTTTTATATTTGATTTTATAGCATCTTCATCCCATTCATCTTTTTGTCTAATCCTATTTTGTGCCTTGTTTTTTTTCCACAGTTTTCAACAATTTTGGCTTATGTTTTGAATACAAATTATTCCAGCTCCAAGAGGATATAGAATATGGTGTAATATTCTGTGATAGTATAAAGACCTGTGGTGCTATGTGCAGCAAATAGTGTTTTTTTTTTTTTTTTGGTGCATTGTTTCATCTTCCTTTCACCACTTTATAAAACAACATCACAGATTTAGATACGTTTAACAAACCAAATAGGAAATTTGACGCAAATTAAAAATTGAGCAGGCACAATATTCTGATGCAAAATAAACCTCCACCACTTGAGGATCAGCACTGTACATGTACAACAGACATCAACACTTCATAGATGGCGCCCGCTTGTTAGAGCAATGGGCGCCATAGCCACCAGATTTCTGCTGTTTCAAACAGCAAAAGTTCGAGACTAATATCTTCGATTGACCATAAGGCTGATCACAGACATTTAACCCATCAGGTGCTGTGGTCAGAGGAGACCATGACATCTAAGTGGTGAAAATATGGGAGCTGTGCTCTCCCGCTCCAGTAACAGACTCCCCCCAGCTGAGACTGGGGAAGCTGTTACATTGCAGGGATAGCCTGGAGCCTGATTAGGCTCCAATACCTATCACTGGTATTTTCCAATACAGAACAACTTCAAAATAAACATTTATGGTCATCTCACCTTGATTTCTTAGTCCCCAAACTAGAAACCTGAGGGCAAGGAGACAATCCTGGACTGGAAACGGGGTATCCATAGTTTTTGCTAATGCCATGATTAGGGAATAGACTTCGTAAGCCTGAAATATTTTGGCTACTAATTGCTATCAAACAATGTGTTTTTAATCATAACATAATAAGGAAGATGTTTTACAGAAGTACTGGAGAAGGGGATGTATTTTACTGAATAATTCTAATACAGGATTGCAGGTAGCAGCACTGCATTGGAATATGCTGAATGCTGCACTCTAGAAATATTTCTGAATACAATTGGTATTCTAATGTTTGCTTGTTATAGTCACCTAGGGTGACAAAAAAAAGAGAAAAAAGTTTTAAAAAATAAAAAAAATTAAAAATTGAAATCACGGCCTTTCCTTAAAATTAAAAAATATATATATATTTTTAAATTGGCATTGCCTTCTCTGAAAATGCCCATTCTATTAAAATAAAAAAATTCTAAATGGCCAACTCCCACAAAAAAATGAATAAAAAGGGATCAAAAAGTCATCCCAAAGTGGTATCAATAAAAAGTACAGGTCTCCCCACAAAAAAAAGCCTTCACACAGCTCCAGAGATGTAAATATAATAAAATTAAGGGGAATAGCTTGGGAGCAGGCTATCTATTTTATTACAAAGAAGATTTAATAGGTTACCCTAGTAGAAAATGCTTGGCTCCAAATGGGGCTTTTTTTGGGTGGACCTTTAGGCCCATTATTGTGGCAGTAGCCACTAGCCACTGGGCGCTACTCCAGTACTGTGGTGTCCAAGTTGGTGGTATGGATCATGCCTGGAATGAGAGTTGATACTGTGACAGAATTGTCTGGTGGATGAAGGCTCTTGTTCTGACAATGGTATTATAATGATATGAGAGAGCCTTATATAGCAATGTATAATGGATAATATGTTTTAATATTTTCACATTTTATGCTTTCCTACAGTTAAAAGAGAAATATGGCTCAATATACACTGTGTATTTTGGACATTATCCTATAGTTGTCTTGTGTGGTTACGACACTGTCAAAGAAGCATTAATTGACCGTGCAGAAGAATTCGGGGGCCGGGGAAGGCTTCCCACGCTTGATCAGTTTGTGAAAGGATATGGTAAAATTGTCTATACTCTATACTATTACTTGTTTTACGCTCAGTAAAATATACCGTACACACATTGGTTGTTTTTTTTTCTTTTTTTTCTTTCAGGGGTCGTTTTTAGCAATGGGAGTAGATGGAAGGATTTGCGCAGATTTTCCCTTACAACCCTAAGAAATTTTGGCATGGGAAAGAAATCCATTGAAGAAAGGATCCAAGAAGAAGCCCATTTTCTTATAGCAGAGATCAAATCACAAAAAGGTATTTATATACCCACTATCCAACATGACCAAATCATAGTATAGTGTAACCATTATAGACCAGCAATGCTATATGAAAAGGTAAATGCACTAAAGAGGTTGTCCGACCTTGGAGCTGACAACTAGAGATGAGCGAATCGAAAATGATTAAGTGGAATTCAATCCGAATTTCAGGAAAAATTTGATTTGCACCGAATCAGAATTTAGTCACTCTTCGTGTTAAAGAATCACATTTGTTTCTTAAAATGGCTGCTGCCCGTGTTAAGACATGGGGCAAGGAATTCTGGGAAGGTGGGATAACCCATAATGCCATGTATGAAGCCAATCAGCAGTCAGCCAGCCCTGTGATGTCACAGCCCTATAAATAGCCTCAGCCAGGGGCGTTGCTAGAGTCTGAAGAGATCTGGGGCATGAGCGCACGTGAAGCCATGCCCCCACCCCATGAAGCCACGCCCTCATCACCACGGGGGGGTGGCTTCACAGTAGTTATTAACCCCTTTCATCAGTCCCCCCTTCACTGAATGGGGGACTGCTGAATGGGGTTAATAACTACAGAGAAGGGCCTAGTCGTCTGGGCAACCCCGCAGATCATCCATAACAGTGCCATCCACAGATCCCCCATAAGTGCTATCCACAGATCACCCATAAGTGCCATCCACAGATCCCCCCATAAGTGCCATCCACAGATCCCCCCACAAGTGCCATCCACAGATCCCCCAAAAGTGCCATCCACAGATCCCCCCACAAGTGCCATCCACAGATCCCCCCATAAGTGCCATCCACAGATCCCCCCATAAGTGCCACCCATAGATCCCCCCATAAGTGCCACCCACAGATCCCCCCATAAGTGCCATCCACAGATCCCCCCATAAGTGCCATCCACAGATCCCCCCATAAGTGCCATCCACAGATCCCCCCATAAGTGCCATCCACAGATCCCCCATAAGTGCCATCCACAGATCCCCCCATAAGTGCCATCCACAGATCCCCCCATAAGTGCCATCCACAGATCCCCCCATAAGTGCCATCCACAGATCCCCCCATAAGTGCCATCCACAGATCCCCCCATAAGTGCCATCCACAGATCCCCCCATAAGTGCCATCCACAGATCCCCTCCCCGCCCAGCGCCTCCTCCTAGCTAATTTATTCACTTCACTTGCCTCTGTGTAATCTCGCACAGGCGCACTGGCAGAGGCATCGTCGAACGAGGTGCGCTGGAAGACGGCACATGCGCACTTCGATCGACGATGCCTCTGCCGGTGCGCCTGTGCGAGATTACACAAAGGCAAGTGAACTGAATAAATTACCTAGGAGGCGGCGCCGCGGGCTCCTGCCGGCCCTGCATTTGGGGCACTGGTCAAAACATCCGGGGCTCCAGCCATTTACCAGTGTACTTAGTGCAGGGAGAGACGTCTGCAGGCGCTAGGGACAGGGAAAGGAAACATAGTAGCATAGTGAAGCACACAGCAGCTCTCACCTTCCCCTCCACCAACCGAACACGGATGACGCACCTGCATGCGTTACGATAAGTCAGGAAAAGTAGAAATATCCAGCTCGAGGATGATGAAAAATTGTAGCTTTATTGTGGTATAAAATCGTCGACATACAGGACAAGTTCAGTAACGCGTTTCAGACCATAAACAAATAGCAGTCCTTCCTCATGACACATCGAACTTCTGAGAAAACCGTACCTTATGGGCTGTTCACACAGCTGACCATGCAATCAACCGGTCACATGATCATGGAAAACAGCACACATGGTCAGATGTGTTTGATTGCGCCATCTGTGCTGTTTTCCATGATCATGTGACCGATTGATTGCATGGTCAGTCGTGATGATCGAGCATGCTCGGCCGAGTATCGGTTTGGTTCGAGCATCACTATGCTCAGCAGATCCGAGCGCTCGGCCGAGTACCACATGTGCTCGAGTGCCATGCTTGAGTCTCCTCCTCGCACGTTTGGCGCCTTCTAAGCAGCCACTAAACATGCTGGTAAGTATTGCCATCACTGTAATGCCAGTAGCCATGTTTTCTACTGGCATTTGAGTGATTGGCTGGCCGGAACACGTCATCGGGTGCTATATAGCACCCCGTCACGCGGATTCGGCTCATTGCGAGTCAGGGAGAGCTGCTGTTAGGAAGGGTCAGACAGTGTAGGGAGATTGGGATGGCAAATCACTTTCTTTATCAAGACGTTTCAAAGACCCAAAAGTCCTTTTAAGGACTACTGTGTGTGTTGGCAGCAATTTAAAGTGCAGATTTGCACTTTTTTTTTTGTTTAAAATTAAAAAAAAAATGTCTTCATTGGCTGTCTTAATAGAAGGTGTCTGCAGTGACTTCAGACATCTGTGCAATACCTTCTGTGTATCAGGGGCATAGATAGGAAGAATATCAGTGAAAACAGCACCCAGTTTTTTTGTCTGCGGCAGAAACCGTTTATCACAGCGCATTGCTTTTCTATACCATCTGAGTGTTCAATCCCATATATTGGGAAAAAGTGAAAACCAATATATATACAAATTTCACTGAATCTGCACACAGTTTTGTTGTCTGCGGTAGAAACCATTTATCGCAGCGCATTGCTTTTCCATACCATCTGAGTGCTTCAATCCCATATATTGGGAAAAAGTGAAAATCAATATACAGGTTCTTCTCCAAAAATTAGCATATTGTGATAAAGTTCATTATTTTCTGTAATGTACTGATAAACATTAGACTTTCATATATTTTAGATTTATTACACACAACTGAAGTAGTTCAAGCCTTTTCTTGTTTTAATATTGATGATTTTGGCATACAGCTCATGAAAAACCAAAATTCCTATCTCAAAAAATTTGCATATTTCATCCGACCAATAAAAGAAAAGTGTTTTTAATACAAAATAAGTCAACCTTCAAATAATTAAGTTCAGTTATGCACTCAATACTTGGTCGGGAATCCTTTTGCAGAAATGACTGCTTCAATGCGGCATGGCATGGAGGCAATCAGCCTGTGGCACTGCTGAGGTGTTATGGAGGCCCAGGATGCTTCGATAGCGGCCTTAAGCTCATCCAGAGTGTTGGGTCTTGCGTCTCTCAACTTTCTCTTCCTAATATCCCACAGATTCTCTATGGGGTTCAGGTCAGGAGAGTTGGCAGGCCAATTGAGCACAGTAATACCATGGTCAGTAAACCATTTACCAGTGGTTTTGGCACTGTGAGCAGGTGCCAGGTCGTGCTGAAAAATGAAATCTTCATCTCCATAAAGCTTTTCAGCAGATGGAAGCATGAAGTGCTCCAAAATCTCCTGATAGCTAGCTGCATTGACCCTGCCCTTGATAAAACACAGTGGACCAACACCAGCAGCTGACATGGCACCCCAGACCATCACTGACTGTGGGTACTTGACACTGGACTTCAGGCATTTTGGCATTTCCCTCTCCCCAGTCTTCCTCCAGACTCTGGCACCTTGATTTCCGAATGACATGCAAAATTTGCTTTCATCCGAAAAAAGTACTTTGGACCACTGAGCAACAGTCCAGTGCTGCTTCTCTGTAGCCCAGGTCAGGCGCTTCTGCCACTGTTTCTGGTTCAAAAGTGGCTTGACCTGGGGAATGCGGCACCTGTAGCCCATTTCCTGCACACGCCTGTACACGGTGGCTCTGGATGTTTCTACTCCAGACTCAGTCCACTGCTTCCGCAGGTCCCCCAAGGTCTGGAATCGGTCCTTCTCCACAATCTTCCTCAGGGTACGGTCACCTCTTCTCGTTGTGCAGCGTTTTCTGCCACACTTTTTCCTTCCCACAGACTTCCCACTGAGGTGCCTTGATACAGCACTCTGGGAACAGCCTATTCGTTCAGAAATTTCTTTCTGTGTCTTACCCTCTTGCTTAAGGGGGTCAATGATGGCCTTCTGGACAGCAGTCAGGTCGGCAGTCTTACTCATGATTGCGGTTTTGAGTAATGAACCAGGCTGGGAGTTTTTAAAAGCCTCAGGAATCTTTTGCAGGTGTTTAGAGTTAATTAGTTGATTCAGATGATTAGGTTAATAGCTCGTTTAGAGAACCTTTTCATGATATGCTAATTTTTTGAGATAGGAATTTGGGGTTTTCATGAGCTGTATGCCAAAATCATCAATATTAAAACAAGAAAAGGCTTGAACTACTTCAGTTGTGTGTAATGAATCTAAAATATATGAAAGTCTAATGTTTATCAGTACATTACAGAAAATAATGAACTTTATCACAATATGCTAATTTTTTTTAGAAGAACCTGTATATACAAATTTCACTGAATCTGCACACAGTTTTGTTGTCTGCGGTAGAAAGTGTTTATCACAGCGCATTGCATTTCTATACCATCTGAGTGTTCAATCCCATATATTGGGAAAAAGTGAAAAACAATATATATACAAATTTCACTGAAACTGCACACACTCTTGTTGTCTGCGGTAGCAACTGTTTATCGCAGCGCATTGCATTTCTATACCATCTGAGTGTTCAATCCCATATATTGGGAAAAAGTGAAAATCAATATATACACAAATTGCCCTAAATCTGCACACAGTTTTGTTGTCTGTGGTAGAAACCGTTTATCGCAGCGCATTGCATTTCTATACCGTCTGAGTGCTTCAATTCCATATATTGGGAAAAAGTGAAAATCAATATATATATGCAAATTTCACTTAATCTGCATACAGTTTTATTGTCTGCGGCAGAAACCTTTTATCGCAGCAAATTGCATTTCTGTACCGTCTGAGTGCTTCAATCCCATATATTGGGAAAAAGTATAATTCAATATATATACAAATTTCACAGAATCTGCACACAGTTTTGTTGTCTGCGGTAGAAACCATTTATCGCAGCGCATTGCTTTTCCATACCATCTGAGTGCTTCAATCCCATATATTGGGAAAAAGTGAAAATCAATATACAGGTTCTTCTCCAAAAATTAGCATATTGTGATAAAGTTCATTATTTTCTGTAATGTACTGATAAACATTAGACTTTCATATATTTTAGATTCATTACACACAACTGAAGTAGTTCAAGCCTTTTCTTGTTTTAATATTGATGATTTTGGCATACAGCTCATGAAAAACCAAAATTCCTATCTCAAAAAATTTGCATATTTCATCCGACCAATAAAAGAAAAGTGTTTTTAATACAAAATAAGTCAACCTTGAAATAATTAAGTTCAGTTATGCACTCAATACTTGGTCGGGAATCCTTTTGCAGAAATGACTGCTTCAATGCGGCATGGCATGGAGGCAATCAGCCTGTGGCACTGCTGAGGTGTTATGGAGGCCCAGGATGCTACGATAGCGGCCTTAAGCTCATCCAGAGTGTTGGGTCTTGCGTCTCTCAACTTTCTCTTCCTAATATCCCACAGATTCTCTATGGGGTTCAGGTCAGGAGAGTTGGCAGGCCAATTGAGCACAGTAATACCATGGTCAGTAAACCATTTACCAGTGGTTTTGGCACTGTGAGCAGGTGCCAGGTCGTGCTGAAAAATGAAATCTTCATCTCCATAAAGCTTTTCAGCAGATGGAAGCATGAAGTGCTCCAAAATCTCCTGATAGCTAGCTGCATTGACCCTGCCCTTGATAAAACACAGTGGACCAACACCAGCAGCTGACATGGCACCCCAGACCATCACTGACTGTGGGTACTTGACACTGGACTTCAGGCATTTTGGCATTTCCCTCTCCCCAGTCTTCCTCCAGACTCTGGCACCTTGATTTCCGAATGACATGCAAAATTTGCTTTCATCCGAAAAAAGTACTTTGGACCACTGAGCAACAGTCCAGTGCTGCTTCTCTGTAGCCCAGGTCAGGCGCTTCTGCCACTGTTTCTGGTTCAAAAGTGGCTTGACCTGGGGAATGCGGCACCTGTAGCCCATTTCCTGCACACGCCTGTACACGGTGGCTCTGGATGTTTCTACTCCAGACTCAGTCCACTGCTTCCGCAGGTCCCCCAAGGTCTGGAATCGGTCCTTCTCCACAATCTTCCTCAGGGTACGGTCACCTCTTCTCGTTGTGCAGCGTTTTCTGCCACACTTTTTCCTTCCCACAGACTTCCCACTGAGGTGCCTTGATACAGCACTCTGGGAACAGCCTATTCGTTCAGAAATTTCTTTCTGTGTCTTACCCTCTTGCTTAAGGGGGTCAATGATGGCCTTCTGGACAGCAGTCAGGTCGGCAGTCTTACTCATGATTGCGGTTTTGAGTAATGAACCAGGCTGGGAGTTTTTAAAAGCCTCAGGAATCTTTTGCAGGTGTTTAGAGTTAATTAGTTGATTCAGATGATTAGGTTAATAGCTCGTTTAGAGAACCTTTTCATGATATGCTAATTTTTTGAGATAGGAATTTTGGGTTTTCATGAGCTGTATGCCAAAATCATCAATATTAAAACAAGAAAAGGCTTGAACTACTTCAGTTGTGTGTAATGAATCTAAAATATATGAAAGTCTAATGTTTATCAGTACATTACAGAAAATAATGAACTTTATCACAATATGCTAATTTTTTTTAGAAGAACCTGTATATACAAATTTCACTGAATCTGCACACAGTTTTGTTGTCTGCGGTAGAAAGTGTTTATCACAGCGCATTGCATTTCTATACCATCTGAGTGTTCAATCCCATATATTGGGAAAAAGTGAAAATCAATATATACACAAATTGCCCTAAATCTGCACACAGTTTTGTTGTCTGTGGTAGAAACAGTTTATCGCAGCGCATTGCATTTCTATACCGTCTGAGTGCTTCAATCCCATATATTGGGAAAAAGTGAAAATCAATATATATATGCAAATTTCACTTAATCTGCATACAGTTTTATTGTCTGCGGCAGAAACCTTTTATCGCAGCAAATTGCATTTCTGTACCGTCTGAGTGCTTCAATCCCATATATTGGGAAAAAGTATAATTCAATATATATACAAATTTCACAGAATCTGCACACAGTTTTGTTGTCTGCGGTAGAAAGCGTTTATCGCAGCACACTGCATTTCCATACCATCTGAGTGTTCAATCCCATATATTGGGAAAATGTGAAAATCAATATATATACAATTTTCACTGAATCTGCACACAGTTTTGTTGTCTGCGGTAGAAAGTGTTTATCACAGCGCATTGCATTTCCATACCATCTGAATGTTCAATCCCATATATTGGGAAAAAGTGAAAAACAATATATATACAAATTTCACTGAAACTGCACACAGTCTTGTTGTCTGCGGTAGCAACTGTTTATCGCAGCGCATTGCATTTCTATACCATCTGAGTGTTCAATCCCATATATTGGGAAAAAGTGAAAATCAATATATACACAAATTGCCCTAAATCTGCACACAGTTTTGTTGTCTGTGGTAGAAACCGTTTATCGCAGCGCATTGCATTTCTATACCGTCTGAGTGCTTCAATCCCATATATTGGGAAAAAGTAAAAATCAATATATATATGCAAATTTCACTTAATCTGCATACAGTTTTATTGTCTGCGGCAGAAACCTTTTATCGCAGCAAATTGCATTTCTGTACCGTCTGAGTGCTTCAATCCCATATATTGGGAAAAAGTATAATTCAATATATATACAAATTTCACTGAATCTGCACACAGTTTTGTTGTCTGCGGTAGAAAGTGTTTATCACAGTGCATTGCATTTCTATACCATCTGAGTGTTCAATCCCATATATTGGGAAAAAGTGAAAATCAATATATACACAAATTGCCCTAAATCTGCACACAGTTTTGTTGTCTGTGGTAGAAACCGTTTATCGCAGCACATTGCATTTCTATACCGTCTGAGTGCTTCAATCCCATATATTGGGAAAAAGTAAAAATCAATATATATATGCAAATTTCACTTAATCTGCATACAGTTTTATTGTCTGCGGCAGAAACCTTTTATCGCAGCAAATTGCATTTCTGTACCGTCTGAGTGCTTCAATCCCATATATTGGGAAAAAGTATAATTCAATATATATACAAATTTCACTGAATCTGCACACAGTTTTGTTGTCTGCGGTAGAAAGTGTTTATCACAGTGCATTGCATTTCTATACCGTCTGAGTGTTCAATCCCATATTGGGAAAAAGTGAAAATCAATATATACAGTATATACAAATTTCACTGAATCTGCGCACAGTTTTGTTGTCTGCGGTGGAAACCGTTTATCGCAGCGCATTGCATTTCTATACCATCTGAGTTTTCAATCCCATATATTGGGAAAAAGTGAAAATCAATATATTATATACAAAAATTATCTCTATGCACCAAGTACGTGTGTTCAGAGATATATCACACCTCTTATAAACTTATTTACCACATGTGGACTGAGTATAAATAAAATTTAACTTTTACTATAATATTATTTAAAAAGCAATGGTGGTAACAGTGAGACAAGGACAAAAAAATAACATACATTCATATAAACACTTATTTTACCACTATCTAGAGTTGCGGTAAGGTAGTAGTGGGTGGGTCTTACCCCGTCCTGTAGACACACGACCAAGAATGGTGGGTGGCGTCAATACTCCAGTGTGGTAAACGGGCACTGGTGTCCAATTACTTTGTTGGTATGGCAATCTGGAAACCCCTATAATGCCCTGGTCTAGAGCCCTCCCTATATGGATGATCAGGGGCTACTCTCATAGACCTGCCTCAACGACACGGAGCACCCGCCCCGACAGGGGCGACCCCATACGGAACCTGTCCCTAGATGGGGCCTATTCCCTGTAAGTCCCTTACTGTATGGCCCTACATGCCATGTTTCGTTCCATTAAAAATGGAGCTCATCAGGGGATCATTCAAATCAGAAGGTTTCTATGAAAAACACACAGAAAAAGATATACACAAAAAGTGATCACTATAATGTGCCTATTTTGATATACATATAAACAACATTATCAGGTATGTAGTCTCAACTTACTATTTCAGTAGAGAGTTTCTTGTAAATACAAAAGCGATATGGACGGTCAGTGGTACACGTCCCTGCCGGGGTGTGGGGAAATGTTCCCAACGATACCCTCGCCTCACCTCACCACTGAATGATGGCAGTGTGGGAGCTCAGCCTATTCCACTGCATAGCCTTTTAAAATCAGCGCCTCCAGCTGTTTACGCTCTCCTGCTCCACCCTCCTACGGTGGAACGCATATGGAACGCACGTCGTTCCCATGCGCTCCATTCCACCGGAAGTTGGTGTCACGTGATCGCTCGGGCTGCCGGAAGTTCCATACAAATGTGTCTGAGCGTCACCCGTCGCCAGGCAACCGGATGACGCGCAGGCACTGCACTCTAATAAGCCGTCTCAGATGTCGGACGGTAACTTTATATAATACAATTGTTTAAAGATGGATTTCTCTCACTGGACGCAGAAAAAGCGTTCGACAGGGTGGAGTGGGCATACCTCTGGAATATAATGCGTGAACTAAATTTGGGGGAAAAATTTATTAGCTGGGTGCAACTACTTTACCAACATCCGAAAGTAAGGATTAAAATCAATGGAGAGACATCTGAATCGATAACATTGCAAAGGGGAACCAGGCAGGGGTGCCCCCTTTCCCCATTATTGTTTGCCATATTCGTCGAACCGTTAGCATGTAAGGTGCGATCAGATGATAACATCAGGGGGTTTGGGAGTAGGGGCGCTTCAGATAAAATGTGTTTATACGCGGATGATGTCTTGTTTTTCTTGAAAGGGGGGGCGACGACGGTTCCATACCTGATGCGAACTGTAAATCAATTTGGCCAAATTTCTGGCTTTAGGGTGAATTGGATGAAATCAGTGCTACTCCCAATTGGCTATGAAACCAGGAGAACGGATATTAATGTTAAAATATTAAAACCCACAGATGCACTGGAATATCTTGGAATAAAAATTAGTGCGAGGATCCAGGAATATATAGAATTGAATTTTGCCCCTCTGCTTAAAAGGGTTAAAAATAAAATAAGTATCTGGCAAAAAATACTGATAAGACAGGCAGATCGCATCGCTATTATTAAGATGATTTTGCTACCGCAGATCCTTTATGTTATATCCTCATGTCCTGTTTGGATAGGTGACCACCTTTTCAACGTACTGGAAGGATTGATAAATGATCTTATATGGGGGAAAAAAAGGGTCAGGCTCAAACAAAAATATTTATGGCTCGATGAAGAAGATGGTGGTTTGTCCGTGCCCTGCTTCAGAGGCTACTATTACGCATCCCAGCTACAATGGTTAATGTCAGAGTATGACAGATTACGGCAGTACCTAGTGGGTGAGTTTGTAGGTCTCCAATATAATATTTTTAGTGTCTTGGAAGCCGGGATATTAAAATTAAAGGGTAAGAAGTGCCCTATTAGTAATATGATGCACTTGATATGGGTGAACCTTAAAATATTATTGGGGATAAATTATTCATTAAAGATTACCCCTCTATGGGGGAATATAAACTTAGGCGAGTTTCAGAAGTTAGATGATTATGTATTTTGGGAAAAAAATGGTATTAAGTTTATTTCACAGATTGAGATAAAAGGAAAGCTCAGGACATTAGAAGAATTAGGGCTTAGCATAAAACTAGACACCCTCACACGTTTTAGATATTTTCGGTTAAAACACGCATTCGACACTACTGAGAATAAAGAGTATTTAATCACCAAACAATCAGAATTTGCAGAATTTTGTTGTCTCAATAAGGGGACCAAAATATCAATATCACAGATATATAAAAAAATTAAAAGGGGTTTAGGGGGAGTGATAAAGTTTAATAGCGAACAAAAATGGGCACTTGAAGTGGAACCTAACGCTCTAGATTGGAGATGTATCTATAAAAGTATAAAAAGAAGTACAGTATCGAGTAATTTTCGACTGATACAGTTCTTTATTGTCCATCGTACCTACATCACCCCACGGGTGCTGAGTAGGATGTATAAAACAAGGGACGCTAAATGCTGGAAGTGCAGGATGGATAACGCGGATTTCACCCACTTGATCTGGTACTGCCCCCTAATGCAGGATTATTGGAGTCAGGTTTTTCGGCAGCTGACCAGATCGACTGGGTGTTCCGCTCCACTGGAGATCTCTATAGCGGTGCTTGGATATACCAGGAAAATAGGTCTCGATAGAGAAATAGAAATGAAATGGGCCAAAGGATTAATGCTGGCGCGGGTTGTAGTGGCTAGAGAGTGGGGGGCGGACACACCACCAAATATCGAAGAATGGAAGAACCTATGTGGACGGGTACGTAGATACGAATATGCCGGTACCCATAAATAAATAGAGGAAAAAGGAAAAAAAAAAAAACTGATATGAGATCATGAAATCAATCTCTTCTTTTTGGTTTTGATTTTTCTATTTGCGGTAACCATCAAGACAACTATGGGGGGTGGAAGGGGGGGGGGTTATATTGGCTTTTTTGTAAATGTATGACATGAGAAAAGAAACAGGACAGGGATACATTCCTGATGTCTAAGGATAATGCGAGTAACAAATGTATGTGTATATACAGGAAATATCTTCGTGTATGTCCTGTTGTATTATTGTTTATTGTCATCTCTTGTTTCTGAATTTTTTATATGATGAAAGGGAAAAATAAAAATATTCTAAACAAAAAAGATGGATTTCTCTGGCAGGTTCTCATCCATACTTATTCCCACATGCAGTTAGTCATGCGGTGCAGATGTGTAGGACACAAAAATGAGTTCTTACACCAGTACAGAGGTTATCAAAATGGCAAAAAATCATATTTTACATTGTTGGATCTTAACAAGGTTCCAAGTAGAGCTTCAACATGCAACAAGAAGAAATGAGAGTGAGACAAAACATTTTTTGAGCATTCAATTAATTGAAAGTAACGATGAAAATTAAACAAGCTGTTTTTCAGCTGATCAAAATTTTAGGACCACATGCCTTTAAAAGTTAAAATCTGTGCAAAGATGTGGATTCATTGTCATTTTCTGTCAGGTATTCACATGTTGTGATGGCAAAGGCAAAAAAACTCTCCCTTTTTGAACATGGTCGGGTTGTTGAACTGCATAAGCAGGGTCTCTCACAGCGCGCCATCGCTGCTGAGGTGGGACGCAGTAAGACAGTCATTTGGAATTTCTTATTGAACAAAAAAGTCAAGTGGAAGACCCAAAACAATTTCACCAGCACTGAGCCGGAGGATCCAATTGGCTGTCCGTCAAGACATTGCACGATCCTCGACCCAAATTAAGGCCCTTACTGGTGCTGACTCCAGCCCCATAACCATCAGACGGCATCTGAGACTGAAGGGCTTCAAAAACAAAAAACTTCTTCAAAGATCTTGTCTCCTTGAACGCCACAGAACTGCTCGTTTGGACTTTGCAAGAGGGCACCAAACATGGGACATTCAAAGGTGGAAGAAAGTTTTATTCTCTGATGAGAAAAAATTTAACCTTGATGGTCCTGATGGTTTCCAACATTACTGGCATGACAAGCAGATCCCATCTGAGATGTTTTCTACGCGCCACAGTGGAGGGGGCGCCATAATGGTCTGGGGTGCTTTTTCCTTCAGTGGAACAATGGAGCTTTAGGAAATGCAGGGGCGACAAACGGCCGCTGGCTATGTCCAGATGTTGCAGAGAGCATTCCTCATGACTGAGGGCCCTCGTCTGTGTGGTAACGACTGGGTTTTTCAACAGGACAACACTACAGTACACAATGCCCGCAGGACAAGGGACTTCTTCCAGGAGAATAACATCACTCTTTTGGCCCATCCTGTGTGTTCCCCTGATCTAAATCCAGTTGAAAACCTTTGGGGATGGATGGCAAGGGAAGTTTACAAAAATGGACAACAGTTCCAGACAGTAGATGCCCTTCGTGCGGCCGTCTTCACCACTTGGAGAAATGTTCCCACTCACCTCATGGAAACATCAAGCATGCCAAAACAAATTTTTGAAGTGATCAACATTAACGGCGGAGCTACTCATTACTGAGTTCATGTTTGGAAGTTGGATTTCTGTTTTGGGGGGGTTATATATTTTTTTGGAGGTGTGGTCCTAAACTTTTGATCAGCTGAAAAACAGCCTGTTTCAGTTTATTCGTTGTTTTCATTAAATTGAATGTCAAAAAATGTTTTGTCTCCCATTTCTTCTTGTTGCATGTTGAAGCTCTACTTGGAACCTTGTTAAGATTCAGCCATGCTAAATATGATTTTTTTGCCATTTTTCAAGTGGTCTTAATATTTTGATCAGGACTGTATATTGGGAAAAAGTGAAAATCAATATATATATACAAATTTCACTTACCACAGTCATTTGAATGCAAGCGCAAATACCCACCCACCCACAGGCCATAGCACTTAATTGCCAACTTTCAAAATTACTGGCCCTTGAAATGTTGCCATATAGGCTTGTGGACACTGAGGTCTTCCGCAGCCTGATGTCGGCCGCGGTCCCTCGGTACGCAGTCCCCAGCCGCCACTATTTTTCACGGTGTGCCGTGCCCGTCTTACACCAGCATGTGTCCCAGAACATCACCCGTGCCCTGACTAACGCAATTACTGGGAAGGTCCACTTAACCACGGACACATGGACAAGTGCTGGTGGCCAGGGACACTACATTTCCCTGACCACACACTGGGTGAATGTGGTGGAGGCCGGGAGTGAGTCGTACCCTGGGATGGCACAGGTGCTACCCATGCCCAGGATTGCGGGCCCTACGTCCATCAGGGTCTCCGCAAGCATGTTACTGGCTCCAACCCCCACTTCTCCTCCTCTTCTGCCTCATCCTCCTCCACTTCCACCTCCAGCAGCCATCAGCCCTCAGTCGCTAGCTGGAAGCAGTGTAGCACTGCTGGTGGTAAGCGTCAACAGGCCGTGCTGAAGCTGATCTGCTTAGGGGACAAGCAGCACACCGCCACAGAGCTTTGGCAAGGTATAAGGGACCAGACCGAGCTTCTCCACTTAACCTACAACCAAGCATGGTTGTGTCTGACAATGGCCGTAACTTGGTAGCAGCATTGGAGCTCGGCAACCTAATACACATCCCATGGCTAGCCAACGTCTTAAACTTACTGGTTCAGCAGTTTATCAAAACATACCCCAATTTGCCAGAGCTACTAGTGAAGGCGTGCCGCGTGTGTGCCCATTTCCTCAAGTCATCCACAGCTTCTGCCGGCCTGTCAACGCTGCAGCAGTGCTTACGGCTTCCAGCTCACCGACTGTTGTGCGACGTGAGCACGCGCTGGAACTCTACGTTCTATATGTTGGCCAGGCTTTGTGAGCAGCAGAGGGCAGTTGTGGAATACCAGCTGCAACATGGTCGTCGCCTTTCAAGTCAACTGCCACTATTCACAAGTGAGGAGTGGGCATTGATGTCAGACCTGTGTGAGGTTTTAAAAAACTTTGAAGAATCCACATAACGCTATTATCAGCGTAACCATCCCACTGCTGTGTCTACTCAAACTATCACTGCTCACAATTAAGGACGACGCTCTGAATGTGGCAGACGAGGAACTGGGGGAGGACATCTCACAGGGTGATACCCAGACCACCCACAATTAGTCTTCTCAGCAAAAATTAGACCAAGAAAGAGGAGGAGGAGGAGATGGAGACTGATGCCTTTGCTACTGAGGCTAGTACCCTTGGAACTTTAATTCCATCTGTTCAGCGTGGATGGGCCCAAGAGGAGGAGGAGGAGGAAATGGAGAGTCATCCTGATGTTGACATGTTGCCTGTTGGTACTCTGGCGGCTCACATGGCTGAATTCATGTTAGGCTGCCTTACCTGTGACCCTCGCGTTATACGCATTTTAGATAACACGGATTACTGGGTGTTCACCCTTCTCATCTCTCATTCCTGTGGTGGAGAGGACGAGAAAAATGGTGCAATACCAGAAGGTACTTGTTGAGAGATTGCTCCGGAATTTTCCATCTTACAACGCTAGCGGCAGAGTCCGTACTTCATAGAGACATAGAAACATATAATGTGTCGGCAGATAAGAACCATTTGGCCCATCTAGTCTGCCCAATATACTGAATACTATGAATAGCCCTTGGCACTATCTTATATGAAGGATGGCCTTATGCCTATCCCATGCATGCTTAAACTCCTCCACTGTATTTGCAGCTACCACTTCTGCAGGAAGGCTATTCCATGCATCCACTACTCTCTCAGTAAAGTAATACTTCCTGATATTACTTTTAAACCGTTGCCCCTCTAATTTAAAACTTTGTCCTCTTGTAGCAGTTTTTCTTCTTTTCTTTTTTTTCTTCTTTCTTCCTTAGGCAACCGGGGAAGGGAGACAGTGGGAACACACATCAGTTCCAACAAAGGCAGGGCAACACTCTCCAAGGCATGGGACACTTTCATGACACCCCGCCAGAAACCTCACCCTGAAGCACGGCCTAGTGGTACAAGGAGGGAAAAGTTTTGGAAAATGGTGAAGGAATAAAGGAATACATAGCAGACCGTGTCAGCGTCCTAAATTATCCTTCAGTGCCTTACAACTACTGGGTGTCCAAGCTGGACACGATTCACGAACTTGCGCTCTACGCCTTGGAGGTGTTGGCCTGCCCTGCCGCCAGCATTTTGTCTGAGCGTGTATTTAGTGCTGCTGGTGGCATTATAACAGATAAGCGTATCCACTTGTCCACTGGCAATGCTGACAGGTTGACTCAGATAAAAATGAACAAGGCCTGGATTGCCCCTGACTTCTCCACTGCACCAGAGGAATGCTCAGCTAATTAGGAACAAACACGCAAATTAAATGTATGCTTTACAATGTACTCAATCCCCAAAATTCAGATGCACCCTTTTCACCTCCAAAAAAGGGTATATGTTTGAATCTTGCTTACTCATCCTCCTACTCCTCCTGTACTATACAGTATATATGCTCTCACTACAGCTGTAGGCCCTCACTCCAATGTTTCATACGGTCTGCTCAGCTGTAGGCCCTCATTATAATGTTTCATATGGTCTGCTCAGCTGTAGGCCCTCACCTCCAATGTTTCATACGGTCTGCTCAGCTGTAGGCCCTCACTACAATGTTTTATGGGGTTCGCTCCCCTGTAGGCCCTCACCTCCAATGTTTGATTTAGTCTGCTCAGCTGTAGGCCCTCACCTCCAATGTTTCATACGGTCTGCTCAGCTGTAGGCCCTCACCTCCAATGTTTCATACGGTCTGCTCAGCTGTAGGCCCTCACTACAATGTTTTATATGGTCTGCTCAGCTGTAGGGCCTCACTACAATGTTTCATATGGTCTGCTCAGCTGTAGGCCCTCACTACAATGTTTTATGGGGTTCGCTCACCTGTAGGCCCTCACCTCCAATGTTTCATACGGTCTGCTCAGCTGTAGGCCCTCACCTCCAATGTTTCATACGGTCTGCTCAGCTGTAGGCCCTCACTACAATGTTTTATGGGGTTCGCTCACCTGTAGACCCTCACCTCCAATGTTTCATTCGGTCTGCTCAGCTGTAGGCCCTCACCTCCAATGTTTCATACGGTCTGCTCAGCTGTAGGCCCTCACCTCCAATGTTTCATATGGTCTGCTCACCTGTAGGCCCTCACTACAATGTCTTATGGGGTTCGCTTACCTGTAGGCCCTCACTTCAATGTTTCATACGGTCTGCTCAGCTGTAGGCCCTCACTTCAGTGTTTAATATGGTCTGCTCAGCTGTAGGTCCTCACTACAATGTTTCATACGGTCTGCTCAGCTGTAGGCCCTCACTACAATGTTTTATGGAGTTCGCTCACCTGTAGGCCCTCACCTCTAACGTTTCATACGGTCTGCTTAGCTGTAGGCCCCTGACTACAATGTTTTATGGGGTTCGCTCACCTGTAGGCCCTCACCTCCAATGTTTCATACGGTCTGCTCAGCTGTAGACCCTCACTACAATGTTTCATACGGTCTGCTCAGCTGTAGGCCCCCACTACAATGTTTCATACGGTCTGCTCAGCTGTAGTCCCTTACCTCCAAGGTTTTATGGGGTTCGCTCACCTGTAGGCCCTCAACTCCAATGTTTCATACGGTCTGCAAATTTTGCTCTATATTCTTTTTTTTTTTGAATATTCGCTATATTGCTATATATTCTTGTTTTAGAATATTACGAATATTCGAAAAAACGAAGTTATAGCAATATAGCGAATATTCGAAAAAAAAATAATAATATAGAGCAATTTAGCTAATATAGTGCTATAATCTTTTTTTTAATAGTTGTCATTTTTTTTTCCAATCTGAACTTCAGATGAGAAAAAAATTACAACTATTAGACAAAGAGGAATATAGCACTATATTAGCTAAATTGCTCTATATTCATTTTTATTCGAATATTCGCTATATTGCTATATATTCTTGTTTTAGAATATTACGAATATTCAAAAAAACGAAGTTATAGCAATATAGCGAATATTCGAAAAAAAACGAATATAGAGCAATTTAGCTAATATAGTGCTATTATATTTTTTGTCAAAAAGTTAAAAAATTCGCAATAAAAATTCGAAAATTCGAAAATTCTAAAACAAAAATTCATATATTACACTATCATTACCTTGCCGATTTTTTGAGTAAAAAAAATCGTAGAATATAACGAATATTCGAATTTGCGAATATTCGACGAATATTCTACGAAATATTTGCGAAATATCGCGAATTCGAATATGACCCCTGCCGCTCATCACTACTGACTACAATGTTTTATGGGGTTTGCTCACCTGTAGGCCCTCACCTCCAATGTTTCATACGGTCTGCTCAGCTGTAGGCCCTCACTACAATGTTTCATACGGTCTGCTCAGCTGTAGGCCCTCACTACAATGTTTCATACGGTCTGCTCAGCTGTAGGCCCCCACTACAATGTTTCATACGGTCTGCTCAGTTGTAGTCCCTCACCTCCAGGGTTTTATGGGGTTCGCTCACCTGTAGGCCCTCACCTCTAATGTTTCATACGGTCTGCTCAGCTGTAGGTCCTCACTCCAATGTTTCATACGGTCTTCTCAGCTGTAGGCCCTCACTACAATGTTTCCTACGGTCTGCTCAGCTGTAGGCCCTCACTACAATGTTTTATGGGGTTCGCTTACCTGTAGGCCCTGACCTCCAATGTTTCATACGGTCTGCTTAGCTGTAGGCCCTCACCTCCAATGTTTCATACGGTCTGCTTAGCTGTAGGCCCTCACTACAATGTTTTATGGAGTTCGCTCACCTGTAGGCCCTCACCTCCAATGTTTCATACGGTCTGCTCAGCTGTAGGCCCTCACCTACAATTTTTTGGGGGGTCAGCTGGTATATTATATTCTATTTTTCAGATTTGGAACGAAACATCATTTGGTTTCCTTCAGTGGTGAATCTTTCACGCATGTGTTCTTTACAGGATTCTGTTTTTTTATATAGTGGCACAGGAGTAAAAATGTCTTTTTTTTTTTTTTCTCTGTCAGGCTTCACTCCATTTTCTCCTCTCTCAATTGCAGATGCCCTTTTCAGGAGATATTAGACCGTTTCACATTTGGGGCCTGGTGGAATTACAATTATATTAATTTTTTTCATTGTATGTGCCACTTTCCCTAGATCCTTTTTTGGGGTAGACAATAGAATTCCAAGATAGTCAGATAGCTGCTTGTAATTGTGATACAGTTACATAATGTAAAGATGCAACAAATGCTGACCACCATTCCCTGCGCTAACTCTGCTATGTGACGTTCTCTGGAACCCAAAGGAACATTAAAATTAGAAATTGGTCATTCTTTCTTGGTAGCCTGTGCTGACCGGGTCAATTAACTTCTTAGGTGTTTAGATCAGCAGGCCTTTGCTCCTAATGTTTTTGAGGGTCACCAGCAGGCCATCAATGATCATTTTTAAAGGGTGTGTATGATGCCCTCCTTTATGTGTAATAAAGGGTGCATTGTAGTGCCAGTTCCTTGTAATTTGTGGCAGCCCTTTCAATTAGTGCATAGGCTTTATGAGTGTAGGAGTCCCACTACCTGAACAATTGTAGCACCATGTGAATGAGGCCCTCCTTTATGTGATATACAGGCTGTATCTCTTCTTCCTTGTAATTTTTGGCAGCACTTACACTGTACATGCAATTGAATCTACAGGAAAGAATGTTTCCTAACATTTTTTCATCTAAAAAGCATTTTTTTTTGTGGGGGTGGGGTTTTGGGCGTTTTTTCGTCAGTCTGTAAAAGTGGCGTACAACTCGGACAACATGGTTTCCAGCAGCAACATTGGTGTCCAAGCTGCATCTAGACATGGTCCCCCTGCTGTTCCTGATCGAATTCAGAGGTGTTTCCATCACTTTCAGACCTTTTCTTATGAACCAGACACCCTCCCCTCATCAGAGCAGGGGATGCCTGGTCGCCTCCCATTGTCTTCCATTATACTCGAGTGCTCAGCCGAGCGCACGAATATCGCGATGTGTTCGGACTGAACACCAGAACACACAAACACTTTGGTGCTCGCTCATCACTAATGGTCATGGTCATCTGTGTGAACAGGCCATAAGGTGTGGTTTTCTCAGAAGTTCGATGTGTCATGAGGAAGGACCGCTATTTGTTTATGGTCTGAAATGCGTTACTGAACTTGTCCTGTATGTCGATGATTTATACAGACGATACAGGACGATTTAAATGTCAAAATACATATGTCCACCTTGGAAAAATTGCTTTTAAAGGAGTTGCGTACATGGTGGGATGCTACCTCTCTCCAGAAATATTTGGATAAACAAATGATACCCAGAGGGTTAACAATTAAAAAGAAACCCACCACCATTTACTCCGATCCTTTTATTTCTCAATGGCAAAATATTATCTCCGAATGTTCTTCAAAATTAATGGAATTAATCGTTCAGCAAAAACAAGTTGTTCTGTCGAACCTAAGAGAAGAAATTAAATCTACACAGGATCTTTTGTTACCCTAGGTTGATACTTCAGGTTTTGTGGAGCTGGATAATAAGCTCAAAGATAGCTTGAACAAATTAGAAGATGACCTAATAAAGTTCAAACAAACCAAATACAACAGAGACTTAATGGACTACAGTTCTAACACAGTGTACTCTTGGGCAGAAGCCCGTACAGAAACTGCACGATCGATAATAAGAAAATCCAGAAGGAGGGCCAACTCCAGAGTTTCATTCAGCTCAATTGAACTTGATTCAACGGATTCTGCACCTGAGAGCAAAGATTTGTGTCCTGTCTCTGGAGATGCGATAACGGGTTCCAGTGTGAACATGGAAGGTTCCCATAAGAAACCGGCAAAAAAAGGAGGGCCGGCAGGCGGCACAGGAGGAGCCCGCCGATATCCATCCCGCAACAAAAAGGAGCAGAGGACATTCAGGTCATAAATCTGTCGGCATCGACTATCACTGAAGATCAGGTTGGTGTATTATATAAGGGGTTGTCGTTTTCCCCCACACACCACTTTGATCTGTATGCTACTATTCTCGATGTCAACAGATTTGCCCACAGTCTCACACTCAAGAGACATTTTCATGATTCTGTGTCTGATTTAACTGCTAAAGTTGATAACAATGTTTCCTGTAATAACACTCTTTTTTTCAATCCTGTTTTGTCGCAGTCCAGCATGAGTTTTCAGGAACTGGTTCATGTAAATTTTCTGCAGGATTCTTGGACTAGGCAAGATAACCATAATAATATTAAAATATCTTCATTTAAAGTCTCTAACAGAGATTTTTATCCGGTACAATCTAAGTCCAAGATCTAGTGTAAAGGGATCTTTGTTCACTGCATGATTCCACTAGAGATGTGGAACATGGTATACAACATCGTAGGTATTGGAATCTATCATGCAATGAACAGAAGGCTCTTCAGAGCTTAAAAGATATGAAAAACATAGTTATTAAGGAGGCTGACAAGGGAGGGGCGGTTGTCATTTTGGATATCAGTGTATACAAATCTCAGGTATTGACTATGCTGAGTGATTCCGGTACTTATAGACTTTTACATGGCAACCCTCTCCTCCCTTTTCAGTCAAAAATTATCAACATTCTTACTTTGGGGTTAGAAAAAGGTTTCCTCCCCAAAAATGAATATGATTACATTTATGTACAACATCCAGTTGTGTCGATTTTCCATGCGCTCCTGAAAGTACACAAGGGGATTTTTCCTCCCCCTTTACAAACTATTGTGGCAGGAATCGGTTCTTTCTCTGAGCGACTTTCGGAGTGGATCGATTCCTTTTTGCAGACTCTCATTCCGCACATACCAGACCAGGGACACTGGGTCTGTGCTGCAGGCATTTTCGGATTTCAAGTGGGGGGCCAGCTATGCCTGGATCACTGCAGATATCACTGCTTTATACACCAGTATTCCACATGATTTAGCTTTGGTATCACTTTGCTGGTTCCTTGACAGGTATAGCGACTATTCGGATGAACTTCAAGAATACATGGTTATAGTGGTGGAGTTCCTCCTCCAGCATAATTTTTTCATGTTTGATTCTATTTTTTATTTACAGATTGCAGGGGTGTCGATGGGGGCAAAATTCTCTCCCTCCATAGCCAATATTTTTATGGTGTGGTGGGAGGGGCGTTTTCTCCTCATCAACACCCACCCTTATGGTGGTCTGGTGCAGTGGTATGGTCGCTACATCGATGACCTGCTGTTAGTGTGGTCGGGTGATGTGTGACCATACCACTGTTCCTTGACTACATTAATTCATGTGTGGAGTCTATCTCTTTTAGCCTCCAATATCACAGTTCACGCATATGTTTTTTAGATTTGTGCTTGGAGGGGGACTGCACCTCTTCCCAGGTCACTACCACTACATATAGAAAGGAATTGCCTGGCAACACGATTTTGCATGCTTCTTCGTGCCATCCACCACATACAATAAGTAATATCCCGAAGGGTGAATAAATTAGTGCCCGCCGTAATTGTTCTGACACAAGAAGCAAAGAACATTACAGATACATTGATTGGCAGGGCTTATTCACATAGACGTATTGCATCTTTTGTTTCTGAAGTGTCAGCTATTAATAGGGACTCTCTGGTTTTTCCGAAAACAGGATTAGAGCCCCAGGTGGGTGCTCCATCTAAGTTTCACCCCTTTTGTGACACAATATACAGGGTGGGCCATTTATATGGATACACCTTAATAAAATGGGAATGGTTGGTGATATTAACTTCCTGTTTGTGGCACATTAGTATATGTGAGGGGGGAAACTTTTCAAGATGGGTGGTGACAATGGCGGCCATTTTGAAGTCGGCCATTTTGAATCCAACTTTTGTTTTTTCAATAGGAAGAGGGTCATTTGACACATCAAACTTATTGGGAATTTCACAAGAAAAACAATGATGTGCTTGGTTTTAACGTAACTTTATTCTTTCATGAGTTATTTACAAGTTTCTGACCACTTACAAAATGTGTTCAATGTGCTGCCCATTGTGTTGGATTGTCAATGCAACCCTTTTCTCCCACTCTTCACACACTGATAGCAACACCGCAGGAGAAATGCTAGCACAGGCTTCCAGTATCCGTAGTTTCAGGTGCTGCACATCTCGTATCATCTGAAGGCAATCGTCTATGCTGTGAAGATACGAGATGTGCAGCACCTGAAACTACGGATACTGGAAGCCTGTGCTAGCATTTCTCCTGCGGTGTTGCTATCAGTGTGTGAAGAGTGGGAGAAGAGGGTTGCATTGACAATCCAACACAATGGGCAGCACATTGAACACATTTTATAAGTGGTCAGAAACTTGTAAATAACTAATGAAAGAATAAAGTTACGTTAAAACCAAGCACACCATTGTTTTTCTTGTGAAATTCCCAATAAGTTTGATGTGTCACATGACCCTCTTCCTATTGAAAAAACAAAAGTTGGATTCAAAATGTCCGACTTAAAAATGGCCGCCATGGTCACCACCCATCTTGAAAAGTTTCCCCCCTCACATATACTAATGTGCCACAAACAGGAAGTTAATATCACCAACCATTCCCATTTTATTAAGGTGTATCCATATGAATGGCCCACCCTGTAGTTGGGAATACGATCGCATATGTAAGATTATCAAGAAATACCTTCCATTGCTTCCACTGTGAACATACTAGAACAAAAAGGAATTTTAAATCTACCGCTAATAATAAGGAATATGCCATACAGTCATATTTGAACTGTAACACGAAATTTGCCGTATATTTGATAACTTGCGAATTTTGTAAATCACAATATGTGGGTTGCACCACAAACGAAATAAAAACCAGAATACGAAAACATATTTCTGACGCGTCCCACATTTAAAAAATTGCAATGTGTCTGCTGTCAGTACACACTTTGTGGTTTTGCATGGCGGTGATACTTCCAATCTAGTGGCACAGGGGATTGAAAGGGTCTATCTTTCAACTAGAGGGGGTGATCATAGGAGAAAACTTTTAAATCGGGAGGCCTATTGGATTTTACAGCTTGGTTCGAGACAACCTCTAGGCCTTAACAAAAGACACGATTAAATTCTACATTATTAGGGTAGTTATTATTTGCCCAGGTATATCTTTATATATCTCTGTGCATGAGCATTACTTAACTTGTCCTGTATGTCGACGATTTTATACCGCAATAAAGCTACGATTTTTCATCATCCTCGAGCTGGATATTTCTACTTTTCCTGATAGTAACATAGTATATAAGGCCGAAAACTTATATTTCGCTCAATAGAAGTTCAGGGAAAGAGCATTAGAAGTGTAGGGAAAGGAAAGATAGGAATTATTACACAGTATTGAAGCAGAACAGGGTTCAGTAGGGGAGTTTACAGCCTGGGTAATAGGAACAATCCTATTACACCTTGCTAGACTGTCTGCAGATCCAAATTGCCATTATACAGCTCTGTAATTCCAGCATTCTTGTTATTGGGGTGCAATTGCTGTTTGATACAGCTATTAACAGTGTTTATTACAAGGAAATATTTCTACGTCTTATTTGCCCTTGTGCGGTGCAGTTATATGTTCTAAAGCTTTTTTTGGCTTGTATTATGTGGGAAAAAAGGGCTTATTAGCTATTGTGTGGTAAAGTGAGAAAACGACAGTACTTATTGACGTGTATGAGTGGCTAAAAAAATATATATATTATTTGACGTTCAACCGTGCAGTTATATGTTCTAAGGCCCTTTTTGGTGTGTATTAGTGGAAAAAATATATATTATTTGCTGTTCAGCGGTGCAGTTACATGTTCTAAAACCCTTTTTGGCGTGTATTATTGGCACAAAAAAAAGTATTTGCCGTTGTGTGGTGAAGTAAGAAAACTACAGCCCTTTTTGGCGTGTACTGTATTAGTGGCAAAAAAATATGTATTTGCAGTTTAGCGGTGCAGCTATATGTTCTAAATCCCTTTTTGGTGTATATTAGTTGCTAATAAAAATATATATATTATTTGCCATTCAGAGGTGCAGTTATATATATTATTTGCCATTCAGAGGTGCAGTTCTAAAGCCTTTTGTGGCAAGTGGAAAAAAAATAAGGGCCTATTTGCTGTTTAGCGGTTCAGTTATATGTTCTAAAGCCCTTTTTGGCATATATTAGTGGCTAAAAAAATATATATATTATTTGCCATTCAGAGGTGCAGTTATATGTTCTAAAGCCTTTTGTGGCAAGTGGGAAAAAAAAAGGGCCTATTTACCGTTTAGCGGTTCAGTTATATGTTCTAAAGCCCTTTTTGACGTGTAATAGTGTCAAAAATATATATATTATTTGCCGTTCAGTGGTGCAGTTATATGTTCTAAAGCCCTTTTTGGCGTGTACAGTATTAGTGGCAAAAAAATATATATTATTTGCCATTCAGCGATGCAGTTATATGTTCTAAAGCCTTTTGTGGAGTGTATAAGTTGAAAAAAGCAAGGGCCTATTTGCCGTTCAGTGGTGCAGTTATATGTTCTAAAGCCCTTTTTCACGTGTATTAGTGGCACAAAAAAAGTATTCGTCATTGTGTGGTGAAGTGAAAAAATTACAAACCTTTTTGGCGTGTATTAGTGGCAAAAAAATATATATTTGCCGTTCAGCAGTGCAGTTATATGTTCTAAAGCCCTTTTCGCATGTATTAGTGGCACAAAACAAGTATTTGTCGTTGTGTGGTGAAGTGAGAAAATTATAGTCCATTTTGGCGTCTATTAGTGGCAAAAAAATATATATTTGCCGTTCAGCAGTGCAGTTATATGTTTTATAGCTCTTTTTTCCGTGTATTAGTGGCAAATAAATATATATCACTTGACGTTTAGCAGGGTAGTTATATGTTCTAAAGCCTTTTTTGGTGTGTATTAGTGGCAAAAAAATATATATTATTTGCATTTCAGCGGTGCATTTATATGTAGTGATGTACGGACATCGGCAGGACGATTCACGAACACAAAAGCGCGTTTCCGATCAAATGTCCGTGAACCGCGCATTCGCTGCGGGCACCATTCACTTTAACCCCTTAAGGACACGGCCATATTTCACCTTAAGGACCAGGCCATTTTTTGCAAATCTGACCAGTGTCACTTTATGTGGTGATAACTTTAAAACGCTTTTACTTATCCAGGCCATTCTGAGATTGTTACATATTGTACTTCATAACAGTAAAATGGAGTAAAAAAAAATTCTTTTTTATTTATAAAAAAATACCAAATTTACCAAACTTGCAAATTTCCAAGTTTCAATTTCTCTACTTCTATAATACATAGTAATACCTCCAAAAATAGTTATTAGTTTACATTCCCCATATGTCTACTTCGTGTTTGGATCATTTTGGGAATGCCATTTTATTTTTTGCGGACGTTACAAGGCTTAGAAGTTTAGATGTAAATCTTGAAAATTTTCAGAAATTTTCAAAAACCCACTTTTTAGGGACCAGTTCAGGTCTGAAGTCACTTTGTAAAGCTTACATAATAGAAACCACCCAAAAATGACCCCATTCTAGAAACGACACCCCTCAAGGTATTCAAAACTGATTTTACAAACATCTTTAACCCTGTTCACCAAGAGTTGATGGCAAATGGAGATGAAATTTCTGAATTTCTATTTTTTGCCAAATTTTCCATTTTAATCCATTTTTTCCAGTAACAAAGCAAGGGTTAACAGCCAAACAAAACTCTATATTTATTGCCCTGACTCTGCGGTTTACAGAAACACCCGATATGTGGTCGTACACCACTGTACAGCCCACCGTCAGGGCGTAGAGGGAAAGGAGCGCCGTGTGGTTTTTGGAAGGCAGATTTCGCTGGACTGGTTTATTTACACCATGTCCCATTTGAAGCCCCCTGATCCCCTGATGCACCCCTAGAGTAGAAACTTCAAAAAATGAACCCATTTTGGAAACTACGGGATAAGGTGGCAGTTTTTTTTGTACTATTTTAGGGTACATATGATTTTTGGTTGCTCTATATTACACTTTTTGTGAAGCAAAGTAACAAAAAATTGAAATTCTGAAATTTCATCTCCATTTGCCATTGACTCTTGTGGAACACTTAACCTCTTGCCGCGGCGGCGCTCCCAGGCAACACTAACGCCGATTGGCGTCACCTCGCGTGAGCCGAGATTTCACAGGATCGGAAGGTAAGCGAGTGGATCTCCAGCCTGCCAGCGGCGATCGTTCGCTGGCAGGCTGGAGATGCGATCTTTTTAACCCCTAACAGGTATATTAGACGCTGTTTTGATAACAGCGTCTAATATACCTGCTACCTGGTCCTCTGGTGGTCCCTTTTGTTTGGATCGACCACCAGAGGACACAGGTAGCACAGTAATATGTAGCACCAAGCACCACACCCCCCTGTCACTTATTAACCCCTTATTCACCCCTGATCACCCCATATAGACTCCCTGATCACCCCCTGTCATTGATCACCCCCCTGTCATTGATCACCCCCTTGTAAGGCTCCATTCAGAAGTTCGTATGATTTTTACGGATCCACTGATATATGGATCGGATCCGCAAAACACATACGGACGTCTGAATGGAGCCTTACAGGGGGGTGATCAATGACGGGGGTGATCACCCCATATAGACTCCCTGATCACCCCCCTGTCATTGATCACCCCCCTGTCATTGATCACTCCCCTGTAAGGCTCCATTCAGACGTCCGTATGATTTTTACGGATCCACTGATACATGGATCGGATCCGCAATACACATACGGACGTCTGAATGGAGCCTTACAGGGGGGTGATCAATGACGGGGGTGATCACCCCATATAGACTCCCTGATCACCCCCCTGTCATTGATCACCCCCCTGTAAGGCTCCATTCAGACGTCCGTATGATTTTTACGGATCCACTGATACATGAATCGGATCCGCAAAACACATACGGACATCTGAATGGAGCCTTACAGGGGGGTGATCAATGACAGGGGGGTGATTACCCCATATAGACTCCCTGATCACCCCCCTGTCATTGATCAGCCCCCTGTCATTGATCACCCCCCTGTAAGGCTCCATTCAGATGTCCGTATGTGTTTTGCGGATCCGATCCATGTATCCGTGGATCCGTAAAAAACATACGGACGTCTGAATGGAGCCTTACAGGGGGGGTGATCAATGACAGGGGGGTGATTACCCCATATAGACTCCCTGATCACCCCCCTGTCATTGATCACCCCCCTGTCATTGATCACCCCCCTGTTAAGCTCCATACAGAAGTCTGTATGTGTTTTGCGGATCCGATCCATGTATCCGTGGATCCGTAAAAAACATACGGACGTCTGAATGGAGCCTTACAGGGGGGTGATCAATGACAGGGGGGTGATCACCCCATATAGACTCCCTGATCACCCCCCTGTCATTGATCACCGCCCTGTAAGGCTCCATTCAGACATTTTTTGGGCCCAAGTTAGCGGAAATTGTTTATTTATTTTTTTCTTACAAAGTCTCATATTCCACTAACTTGTGTCAAAAAATAAAATCTCACATGAATGATGGGGGTGATCACCCCATATAGACTCCCTGATCACCCCCCTGTCATTGATCACCCCCCTGTCATTGATCACTCCCCTGTAAGGCTCCATTCAGACGTCCGTATGATTTTTACGGATCCACTGATACATGGATCGGATCCGCAAAACACATACGGATGTCTGAATGGGCCCAAAAAATATTTTACATATACCCATGCCAACTTTGTATAAAAAAAATGGGAAAAGTTGTTTTTTGCCGAGATATTTCTCTCACCCAGCATGGGTATATGTAAAAAGACACCCCAAAACACATTGCCCAACTTCTCCTGAGTACGGCGATACCAGATGTGTGACACTTTTTTGCAGCCTAGGTGGGCAAAGGGGCCCACATTCCGAAGAGCACATTTAGGATTTCACCGGCCATTTTTTACAGATTTTGATTTCAAACTACTTACCACACATAAGGGCCCCTAGAATGCCAGGGCAGTATAACTACCCCACAAGTGACCCCATTTTGGAAAGAAGACACCCCAAGGTATTTCGTGATGGGCATAGTGAGTTCATGGAAGTTTATATTTTTTGTCACAAGTAAGTGGAATATGAGACTTTGTAAGAAAATTTTTTTTTTTTTTAAAAATCATCATTTTCCGCTAACTTGTGACAAAAAATAAAAAGTTCTATGAACTCACTATGCCAATCAGCGAATACCTTAGGGTGTCTACTTTCCGAAATGGGGTCATTTGTGGGGTGTTTGCACTGTCTGGCCATTGTAGAGCCTCAGGAAACATGACAGGTGCTCAGAAAGTCAGAGCTGCTTCAAAAAGCGGAAATTCACATTTTTGTACCATAGTTTGTAATCGCTATAGCTTTTACCCAAACCATTTTTTTTTTTTACCCAAACATTTTTTTTTAATTAAAGACATGTAGAACAATAAATTTAGAGAAAAATTTATATATGGATGTCGTTTTTTTAGCAAAATTTTACAACTGAAAGTGAAAAATGTCATTTTTTAGCAAAAAAATCTGTAAATTTTGATTAATAACAAAAAAAGTAAAAATGTCAGCAGCAATGAAATACCACCAAATGAAAGCTTTATTAGTGAGAAGAAAAGGACGTAAAATTCATTTGGGTGGTAAGTTGCATTACCGCGCAATAAACCGCTAAAATTGTGGAGTGCCGATTTGTAAAAAAGGGCCTGGTCACTAGGGGGGTATAAACCTGTGGTCCTTAAGTGGTTAAAGGGTTAACAAAGTTTGTTAGTTTACAATCAGTTTTGAATACCTTGAGGGGTGTAGTTTCTTAAATGGGGTCACTTTTTGGAGTTTCTACTCTAGGGGTGCATTAGGGGGGCTTCAAATGAGACATGGTGTCAAAAAACAAGTCCAGCAAAAACTGCCTTCCAGAAGCCATTTGGCATTCCTTTCCTTCTGCGCCCTGCCGTGTGGCCATACAGCAGTTTACGACCACATATGGGGTGTTTCTGTAAACTAAAGAATCAGGGCAATAAATATTGAGTTTTGTTTGGCTGTTAACCCTTGCTTTGTTACGGGAAAAAATGGATTAAAATGGAAAATTTGGCAAAAAATAGAAATTCTGAAATTTCATCTCCATTTGCCATCAACTCTTGGTGAACAGGGTTAAAGATGTTTGTAAAATCAGTTTTGAATACCTTGAGGGGTGTCGTTTCTAGAATCGGGTAATTTTTGGGTGGTTTCTATTATGTAAGCTTTACAAAGTGACTTTAGACCTCAACTGGTCCCTAAAATGTGGGTTTTTGAAAATTTCTGAAAATTTTCAAGATTTACATCTAAACTTCTAAGCCTTGTAACGTCCGCAAAAAAATAAAATGGCATTCCCAAAATGATCCAAACACGAAGTAGACATATGGGGAATGTAAACTAATAACTATTTTTGGAGGTATTACTATGTATTATAGAAGTAGAGAAATTGAAACTTGGAAATTTGCAAGTTTGGTAAATTTGGTATTTTTTTATAAATAAAAATGATTTTTTTTTTTTACTCCATTTTACTGTTATGAAGTACAATATGTAACAATCTCAGAATGGCCTGGATAAGTAAAAGCGTTTTAAAGTTATCACCACATAAAGTGACACTGGTCATAACATAGTAGTAGTAGTAGTACATAAGGCCGAAAAAAGACATTTGTCCATCCAGTTCGGCCTGTCATCCTACAAGTTGATCCAGAGGAAGGCAAAAAAAAAAAACCCTGTGAGGTAGAAGCCAATTTTCCTCACTTGAGGGGAATAAAAAATTCCTTCCCGACTCCAATCAGGCAATCAGAATAACTCCCTGGATCAACGACCCCTCTCTAGTAGCTATAGCCTGTAATATTATTACACTCCAGAAATACATCCAGGCCCCTCTTGAATTCCTTTATTGTACTCACCATCACCACCTCCTCAGGCAGAGAGTTCCATAGTCTCACTGCTCTTACCGTAAAGAACCCTTTTCTATGTTTGTGTACAAACCTTCTTTCCTCCAAACGCAGAGGATGTCCCCTCGTCACAGTCACAGTCCTGGGGATAAATAGATGATGGGATAGATCTCTGTACTGCCCCCTGATATATTTATACATAGTAATTAGATCTCCCCTCAGTCGTCTTTTTTCTAACGTGAATAACCCTAATTTTGATAATCTTTCAGGGTACTGTAGTTGCCCCATTCCAGTTATTACTTTAGTTGCCCTCCTCTGGACCCTCTCCAGCTCTGCTATGTCTGCCTTGTTTACAGGAGCCCAGAACTGTACACAGTACTCCATGTGTGGTCTGACCAGTGATTTGTAAAGTAGTAGGAATATGTTCTCATCACGGGCATCTATGCCCCTTTTGATGCAACCCATTATCTTATTGGCCTTGGCAGCCGCTGCCTGACACTGTTTTTTGCAGCTTAGTTTGCTGTTTATTAAAATTCCTAGATCCTTTTCCATGTCAGTGTTACCGAGTGTTTTACCATTTAGTATGTACGGGTGACTTGCATTATTCCTTCCCATGTGCATAACTTTACATTTCTCAGTGTTAAACCTCATCTGCCACTTATCTGCCCAAGCCTCCAATCTATCCAGATCCCTCTGTAGTAGTATACTGTCCTCTTCAGTGTTAATTACTTTACACAGTTTAGTGTCATCTGCGAAAATTGATATTTTACTATGCAAGCCTTCTGGTCAGATTTGCAAAAAATGGCCTGGTCCTTAAGGTGAAATATGGCCGTGTCCTTAAGGGGTTAAAGTGAATGGTGCCCGCAGCGAATGCGCGTTTCACGGACATTTGATCGGAAACGCGCTTTTGTGTTCGTGAATCGTCCGGCCGATGTTCGTACATCACTACATATAAATGCACCCCTGAAATGCAAATAATATATATATATTTTTGACAATAATAAACGCCAAAAAGGACTTTAGAACAACATATAACTGCACCGCTGAACAGCAAATAATATATATTTTTTTGCCACTAATACACACCAGTTTTTATTTTTTATTATTTACAACGTTCATCTGACAGATTAGATCATGTGCTATTTTTATAGAGCAGGTTGTTACGGACACAGGCATACCTAATATGTTTACTTTTTTAAATTTATTTAAGTTTTACAAAATAATATCATTTTTGAAACCAAAAAATCATTTTAGTGTCTCCATAGTCTGAGAGCCATAGTTTTTTTTAATTTTTTGGGCGATTGTCTTAGTTAGGGTCTAATTTTTTGCAGGATGAGATGACTGTTTTAATGGTATGATTTTGGGGTGTGTATACCTTTTTGATTGCTTGCTATTACACTTTTTGTGATGTAAGGTGACAAATCATGGCATTTTTGACATTTTTATTTTTTATTTTTACGTTGTTAACCTGAGGGGTTAGATCATGTGATATTTTTATAGAGCAGGTTCTTACGGACACGGCAATACCTAATATGTTTACTTTTTTAAATTTATTTAAGTTTTACACAATAATATCCTTTTCGAAACAAAAAAAGATCATGTTAGTGTCTCCATAGTCTGAGAACTATAGTTTTATTTATTTTTTCGTGCCATTGTCTCATGTAGGGGCTCATTTTTTGCGGGATGAGGCGACGGTTTGAATGGTACTATAAGACTTTTTTTATCACTTTTATTACCTTTTTTGGGAAGTAAGGTGGGCAAAATTTCAATTTCATCATAGTTTTTATTTTTATTTTTTTATGGCGTTCACCGTGCGGGGAATGTAACATAACCGTTTTATAGATCAGGTTGTTACAGACACGGTGATATATAACATGTGTAGGGAATTTTATTTTTTTAATTTTTAATCAGGGATAAATGTGTTCACTTTTTTAACATTTTTTTTTTACCCAGACCCACTTGGTTCTTGAAGATCCAGTGGGTCTGATGTCTGTATAATACAGTACAGTACACTATATAGTGTACTGTACTGTATTTCACTTACACTTTGTCTGAACAGATCTCTTCCTTTAGCACAGATCTGTCCAGCACCATGGACAGCAGGATGCCTGAGTCCTTGAGGGGTTAATGGCACAACATGGACAGTGATATACCAGAGGTGGATCATTGGCAAAATTTCCCACAAAAAATATGTATTTTTATCAGGGAAGAAAAGGGGGTTAGTCAGCACATCCCAATGAGCAGGTGCACGCTGCCATGGCTAAAAACATAGAGCATAAAAGACAATGCAACAGCACTCTGCAAACTAGATAAAGTACATCGGCTTGGCATCAGGCCCGTCGCTAACAGACAGGCAAAACAAGCAATTGCTTGGGGCCCCGAGCTGGTTGGGGCCCCGAGCTGGCCCGGGGCCAAGCAGAGCCGGTGCTTGTTTTGCGGCTGAGTAACTCAGAAGATCCGATGGTATATTCTAACCCCCTGGCGTTCCCATGGTGACGGGGACGCTTGCCTGGGGGTTAAAATATACCATCGGATCAGAGTTTTACGAGCTCAGTAAGATCGTAAAAACTCAAATCCGATGGTATATTCTAACCCCCAGGCGTTCCCATGGTGACAGGGACGCTTGCCTGGGGGTTAGAATATACAGGGCCACGCCGCTCACAGCAGTATATTTATAAACTAATCAGTAACTACTTTAACTTTAATCATTGCTCATTGCTGAGCTCTTTACTTGGATTATAATTTATTTGGATATGGGATATCTTGCTTTGGAGGGGGGATCTGTGGATGGCACTGTTTAGGGGGGATCTGTGGATGGCACTGTTTAGGGGGGATCTGTGGATGGCACTGTTTAGGGGAGGGGGGATCTGTGGATGGCACTGTTTAGGGGAGGAGGTATCTGTGGATGGCACTGTTTAGGGGGGAGATCTGTGGATGGCAATGTTTAGGGGAGGGGGGATCTGTGGATTGCACTGTTTAGGGGAGGATCTGTGGATGGCACTGTTTAGGGGGGGGATCTGTGGATGGCACTGTTTAGGGGGGGATCTGTGGATGGCACTGTTTAGAGGGGGATCTGTGGATGGCACTGTTTAGGGGGGAGATCTGTGGATGGCACTGTTTAGGGGAGGGGGATCTGTGGATGGCACTGTTCAAATTTCATGCACATTAAATGCAACAGCAGTATTTGCACTGTAAACCTCCTTTTTTATTTATATAAAGTGTGGGTGAACTTAAACTGTATGGCTATACTGTGGTTCCTGTAGGCTTTGCGTGCGTAAGGTGGGGAGGGCGTGGAGGGGGGGGGCCTCCATGTCTATTTTGCTTGGGGCACCCAAATTCCTTCAAACGACCCTGCTTGGCATGCATGTTAGTACCTGCATCCCTTGGAAGCAATGGAGGCCATTATGACACCAAAAATGGTAAAAGGCAGAGTGGACCCAGCATACATGTGGAACCAACACTTCCTGAACATTATGGCGGCCATTATGGCGCATAACACGTTCGGCAGACGGGCTCAAATGGTTTAGTACAAAATGCATTTGCCAAGCATCTCACTTTATAAAAAGGCGTATCGTTAGCACTATAATAATTTTTGTGACTATGGCATTATTGTACTTTATCTGGTTTGCAGAGTGTTGTTGTGCTGTTGCATTGTCTTTTTTGCTCTATGTTTTTAGCCATGGCAACGTGCAGTGCACCTGCACATTGAGATGTGCTGACTAACCCCCTTTTCTTCCCTGATAAAAATACTTATTTTTTGTGGGAATTTTTGCCAATGATCCCACTCTGGTATATCACTGTCCATGTTGTGGGACTATTTGTCTTTTTTGCTCTATATTTTTATCAGGTGCCATTTTTATGCGTCTTAACAGGAAACTCTCTAAAATATGCCCTGCTGGAGCCTATAAAAAAATTATTTTAGGCCACGGGACAGGAATACGGGCCCCAAAAATTAGGCATTCAACTCACAGAAAAGAACTTGTGATTATGTGGCTGGAGGTATATTATGCGGTCACTGGCTAAAAATGTTACTGTCGGCCAGTACAGGCCCCAAAAATTAGGCATTCACCTAACAGAAAAGAACTTATGATGATGTGGCTGGAAGTATATTTGGTGTTCACTGGATTAAAATAGAACTGTAGGCCACTGGATTATAGGCCCCAAAAATTAGGCATTTATCTGACACAAAAGAACTTGCGATTCTATGGCTGCAGGTACATAAAGCGGTCACTGGATAAAATTTTAATGTAGGCTACTGGAGTACAGGCCTCAAAAATTTGTAATTCACCTGACACAAAAGAATTGTGATTCTGTGGCTGTAGGGACATTAGGCGGTCACTGGATACAATTTTTACAGTAGGCCACTGGAGTAGAGGCCCCAAAAATTAAGCATTTACCTGAAACAAAAGAACTTATGATTCTGTGACTGGAGGTACATTAGGCAGTCACTGGATCAAATTTTTACTGTAGGCTACTGGAGTACAAGCCCCAAAAATTTTGCATTCACCGGACAGAAAAGAACTTGTGATTCTGTAGCTGGAGGTACATTAGGCGGTCACTGGATAAAACTGTTACTGTAGGCCACTGGCGTATAGGCCCCAAAAATTAGGCATTCACCTGACACAAAAGAACTTGTAATTCTGTGGCTGGATGTATATTAGGCGGTTACTGGATAAAAATAGAACTGTAGGCCACTGGAGTAGAGGCCTTGAAAGTTTGGCATTCACCTGAAACAAAAGAACTTGTGATTCTGTGGTTGGAGGTACATTAGGCGGTCACTGGATAAAAATATTACTGTAGGCCACTAGAGTAGAGGCCTTAAAAATTAGGCATTCACCTGAAACAAAGGAAATTGTGATTCTGTGGCTTGAGGTACATTAGGCGTTCACTGGATAAAAATTTTACTCTAGGCCACTGGAGTAGAGGCCTTTAAAATTAAGCATTCAACTGACACAAAAGAACTTGTGATTCTGTAGCTGGAGGTACATTAGGCGGTCACTGGATAAAACTGTTACTGTAGGCCACTGGAGTATAGGCCCCAAAAATTAGGCATTCATCTTACACAAAAGAACTTGTGATTCTGTGGCTGGAGGTATATTAGGCGGTTACTAGATAAAAATAGAACTGTAGGCCACTGGAGTAGAGGCCATGAAAATTTGGCATTCACCTGAAACAAAAGAACTTGTGATTCTGTGGCTGGAGGTACATTAGGCGGTCACTGGATAAAAATTTTACTCTAGGCCACTGGAGGAGAGGCCTTAAAAATTAGGCATTCACCTGACACAAAAGAACTTGTGATCCTGTGGCTTGAGGTGCATTAGGCGGTCATTGGATTAAAATAGAATTGTAGGCCACTGGAGTATAGGCCCCAAAAATTAAGCATTCACCTGGCATAAAAAAACTTGTGATTATGTGCCTGGAGGTACATTTGACAATCACTGGATAAAAAGTTTACTGTAGGATACTGAAGTACAGGCCCCAAAAATTTGGCATTCACCGGATAGAAAAGAACTTTGGCTGATGTGGCTGGAGATACATTTGGCGTTCACTGGATAAAAATAAAACTGTATGCCACTGCAGTACAGGCCCCAAAAATTTGGCATTCACCGGACAGAAAAGAACTTTGGCTGATGTGGCTGGAGGTACATTAGGCGGTCACTGGATAAAATTTTTACTTTAGGCCACTGTAGAACAGGCCCCCAAAAATTTGGCATTCACCTGACACAAAAGAACTTGTGATTCTGTGGTTGGAGGTACATTAGGCTGTCACTGGATAAAACTGTTACTGTAGGCCACTGGAGTATAGGCCCCAAAAATTAGGCATTCACCTGACACAAAAGAACTTGTGATTCTTTGGCCGGAGGTACATTAGGCGGTCACTGGATAAAAATAGAACTGTAGGCCACTGGAGTATTGGCCCCAAAAATTAGGCATTCACCTGACACAAAAGAACTTGTGATTCTTTGGCCAGAGATACATTAGGCGGTCACTGGATAAAAATAGAACTGTAGGCCACTGGAGTATAGGCCCAAAAAATTAGGCATTCACCTCACACAAAAGAACTTGTGATTCTTTGGCCAGAGGTACATTAGGCGGTCACTGGATAAAAATTTTACTGTAGGCCACTAGAGTACAGGCCCCAAAGAATTTGGCATTCACCTGACACAATAGAACTTGTGATTCTGTGGCTGGAGGTACATTAGGCGGTCACTGGATAAAAATGTTACTGTAGGCCACTGGAGTAGAGGACCCAAAAATTAGGCATTCACCTAACACAAAATAACTTGTGATCCTGTGGCTGGAGGTACATTAGGCGGTCACTGGATAAAAATATTACTGTAGGCTACTGGAGTACAGGCCCCCAAAAATTTGGCATTCACCGGACAGAAAAGATCTTTGGCTGATGTGGCTGGAGTTACATTAGGCGTTCACTGGATAAAATCTGGATAAAATTTTTACTGTAGGCCACAGGAGTACAGGCCCCAAAAAATTTGGCATTCACCTGACACAAAAGAACTTGTGATTCTGAGGCTGGAGGTACATTAGGCGGTCGCTGGATAAAAATAAAACTGCATGCCACTGGAATATAGGCCCCATAAATAAGGCATTTACCTGACACTAAAGAACTTGTGATTCTGTGGCTGGAGGTACATTAGGCGGTCCCTGGATAAAACTTTTACTGTAGGCCACTGGAGTACAGACTCCAAAGAATTTGGCATTCACCTGACACAATAGAACTTGTGATTCTGTGACTGGAGGTACATTAGGCGGTCACTGGATAAAACTGTTACTGTAGTCAACTGGAGTAGAGGCCCCAAAAATTAGGCATTCACCTGACACAAAAGAGCTTGTGATCCTATGGCTTGAGGTACATTAGGCGGTCACTGGATAAAAATAGAACTGTAAAAAACTGTTACTGTAGTCAACTGGAGTACAGGCCCCAAAAATTATGCATTCACCTGACACAAACAGAATTGTGATACTGTGGCTGGAGGTACATTAGGCGGTCACTGGATACAAATTTTACTGTAGGCCACTGGAGTACATGCCCCAAAGAATTAGTCATTCTCCTGACTCAAAAGAACTTGTGATCCTGTGGCTTGAGGCACATTAGGCAGTCACTGGATAAAAATAGAATTGTACGCCACTGAAGTACAGGCCCCAAAAATTAGGCATTCACCTGACACAAAAGAACTTGTGATTCTGTGGCTGGAGCATTAGGCGGTCACTGGATAAAAATTTTACTGTAGGCCACTGGAGTACAGGCCCCAAAGAATTAGTCATTCTCCTGACTAAAAAGAACTTGTGATCCTGTGGCTTGAGGCACATTAGGCGGTCACTGGATACAAATAGAACCGTAAACCATTGGAGTACAGGCCCCAAAAATTAGGCATTCACCTGACTCAACAGAATTGTGATACTGTGGCTAGAGGTACATTAGGCGGTCACTGGATAAAAATATTACTGTAGGCTACTGGAGCACAGGCCCCAAAAATTTGGCATTCACCGGACAGAAAAGAACTTTGGCTGATGTCGCTGGAGTTACATTAGGCGTTCACTGGATAATAATTTTACTGTAGGCCACTGGAGTACAGGCCAAAAATTTGGCATTCTCCTGACTTAAAAGAACTTGTGATCCTGTGGCTTGATGCACATTAGGCAGTCACTGGATAAAAAAAGAACTGTAGGCTACTGGAGTATAGGCCCCAAATATTAGACATTCACCTGACACAAAAAAACTTGTGATTTTGTGGCTGGAGGTAAATTACGCGGTTACTGGATAAAAATATTACTGTAGGCCACTGGAGTATAGGCCCCAAAAATTAAGCATTCACCTGACATAAAAGAACTTGTGATTATGTGCCTGGAGGTACATTAGACGTTCACTGGATACAAATTTTACTGTAGGGTACTGAAGTACAGGCCCCAAAAATTATGCATTCGCCTGTCACAATATATCTTGGGAATCTGTGGCTGGAGGTACATTAGGCGGTCACTAAATAAAAATATTACTGTAGGACACTAGAGTGCAGGCCCCAAAGAATTTGGCATTCACCTGACACAAAAGAGCTTGTGATCCTATGGCTTGAGGTACATTAGGCGGTCACTGGATAAAAATAGAACTGTAAACCACTGGAGTACAGGCCCCAAAAATTAGGCATTCACCTGACACAACAGAATTGTGATACTGTGGCTAGAGGTACATTAGGCGGTCACTGGATAAAATTTTACTGTAGGCCACTGGAGTAGAGGCCCCAAAAATTAAGCATTCACCTGACACATAACAACTTATGATTCTGTGGCTGGAGGTACATTACGTGGTCACCGAATAAAAATATTACTGTAGGCTACTGGAGCACAGGCCCCAAAAATTTGGCATTCATCGGACAGAAAAGAACTTTGGCTGATGTCGCTGGAGTTACATTATGCGTTCACTGGATAAAAATTTTACTGTAGGCCACTGGAGTACAGGTCCCAAAAATTTGGCATCCATCGGACAGAAAATAACTTTGGCTGATGTGGCTGGATGTACATTAGGCGTTCACTGGATACAAATTTTACTGTAGGCCACTGGAGTACAGACCCCACAAATTTAGCATTTACCGGACAGAAAAGATCTTTGGCTGATTTGGCTGGAGGTACATTAGGCATTCACTGGATAGAAATGTGACTGTAGGCCACTGGAGTACTGGCCCCAAAAATATGGCATTCACTGGACAGAAAATAATTTTGACTGATATGGCTAAAGGTACATTAGGCGTTCACTGGATAAAAATTTTACTGTAGGCCACTGGAGTACAGGCCAGAAATTAGGCATTCTCCTGACTCAATAGAACTTGTGATCCTGTGGCTTGAGGCACATTAGGCAGTCACTGGATAAAAATAGAACTGTAAGCCACTGAAGTACAGGCCCCAAAAATTAGGCATTCACCTGACACAAAAGAACTTGTGATTCTGTGGCTGGAGGTACATTAGGCGGTCACTGGATACAAATTTTACTGTAGGCCACTGGAGTACAGGCCCCACAAATTATGCATTAACCTGTCACAAAAGATCTTGTGAATCTGTGGCTGGAGGTCCATTAGGCGGTCATTGGATAAAAAAATTACTATAGGACACTAGAGTACAGGCCCCAAAGAATTTGGCATTCACCTGACACAATAGAACTTGTGATTTGTATATAGATCGCTGAGTTAGATTCTCTCCTATTCTCTCCCTGAAATCACCAGTCCAGCAGCATCCTCTCCCTACACTTGTAACAGCAGAGTGACGTGCAGTGCTGCGTGACTCAAGCTTATATAGAGCCTGAGTCACATGCTGCTCTGGCCAATCACAGCTATGCCATTAGTAGGCATGGCTGTGATGGCTTCTAAGGTCAGACAGTTAAACGCTTGTTGATTGTCTGCTCTGCAGCCTTTCAAAAAGCGCTGAGAAATCGCCGAACACCGAACCCGAACTTTTACTGAAATGTTCAGGTTCGGGTCCGGGGTCCAAAAATCATAAAGTTCGGTACGAACCCGAACTTTACAGTTTGGGTTCGCTCAACCCTATTTATAATGTACTCAATCTACTGTAGTGTATTCCCATACACCTTTTCCACCACAAAAAAAGAGTATATGGTTGAATCTTGTTTTCTCCTCCTCCTCCTCATCCAGATTGTATCTATTCCCTCCACTCAAATTTTTTTATAGGGTCAGCTCACAAGCAGGCCCTCGTCCCAAATGTTTTAGAGGGTCAGCTCAGCAGCAGACCGTCGCCCCTAATATTTTAGAGGGTCAGTTCAGCAGCAGGCCCTCTCCCCTAATGTTTTAGAGGGTCAGGTCAGCAGTAGGCCCTCGCCCCTAATGTTTTAGAGGGTTAGTTTATCAGCAGTCCCTCGCCCCTAATGTTTTAGAGGGTCAGTTCAGCAGCAGGCCCTTGCCCCTAATGTTTTAGAGGGTCAGCCCAGCAGCAGGCCCTCGCTTATAATGTTTTAGAGCGTCAGCTCACCAGCAGGCCCTCGCCCCTAATGTTTTAGAATATGAGCTCACCAGCAGGCACTCGCATATAATGTTTTAGAGCGTCAGCTCACCAGCAGGCACTTGCATATAATATTTTAGAGCGTCAGCTCAGCAGCAGGCCCTCGCTCATAATGTTTTAGAGGGCTACTTTAGCAGCAGGCCCTCCCCTCTAATGTTTTTGAGGGTCAGCTCAGCAGCAGGCCCTGGCATATAATGTTTTACAGGGTCAGCTCACCAGCAGGCCCTCACCCCTAATGTTTTAGAGGGTCAGCTCAGCAGCAGGCCCTCGCATATAATAATGTTTTACAGGGTCAGCTCACCAGCAGGCCCGCACCTAAAATCTTTTACTTGGTCAGCTCACCTGCAGGCCCGCAACTCAAATCTTTTACAGGTTCAGCTCACCTGCAGGCCCGCAACTCAATGTGAATGAGGCTCTCCTTTATGTGATATACACGTTGTATCGGAGTGCCTCTTACTTGTAATTTTTGGCAGCACTTGCACTTTATATGCAAGTAAATATACAGGAAATAATGTTTTCAATCAATTTTTCCTATAACATCGATTTTTTACTTTGGTTTTGTGCGTAAATTAATTAGATTGTTGGCCTGGTGACCACTTTAAGCCCTTTTAAGCTGCATCAGCAGCAGCATGGTGATAAAAATGAGTGGCATGGGTGGCATGGTGACATGGTGTGGAGATGGCAGCATGAGGAGGCCACACAGATTGCTTAGAAAGATGCAGATTGAAACAATCTGTGGAGCTGTATCACAGTCACCAGCAGATTAATGCAGCCATCAAATTCAAGTTGGGTTTGCCGGTTCCACCTTAGCTCACCAGCAGGCCCGCACCTAAAATCTTTTACTGGTTCGGCTCACCTGCAGGCCCGAAACTCGATTCTTTTACTTTGTCAGCTCACATGCAGGCCCGCGACTTAAATCTTTTACAGGGTCAGCTCACATACAGGCCCTCGCATAGTACCTTTTAGAGGGTCAGCTCAGCTGCAGGCCATCGCATAAAATGTTTTACAGGGTCAGCTCACCCGCAGGCACTAGCATATAATATTTTACAGGGTCAGCTCACCAGCAGGCCCGAACCTAAAATCTTTTACAGGGTCAGCTCACCTTCAGGCCCGCAACTCAAATATTTTACAGGGTCAGCTCACCTGCAGGTCCGAAACTCATGCTGCCTTGCTTTGAATAAGTAGCGGTAGCCATTTATCAGGCTCCCTCTCCGAAATCGAACAATGATTCCCTGTTACCAGTGTTCACCATGTTAGACACATAAAAGAACATCAAAAGTTCATAGGTAAGATATCCAAATGGATCGTGGCCGTCACGGGGACGTGCGATCAGGCAGAAGTTATCTATAGTCAACAAAGCGACAGCAGGGCTTCCGCTGTATAACGTTTCCTCATCCAAAATACCGCAGTGACATTCCCTGTAATTTTTTATTACTCATTCAAATAACAGGGCATCTTAAGAGTCCTGTATTGTTATTTATCGTCACTACCTCCACGAGTCGGGAGTGGGTAATTGCCACGCGCCTTCTGCCTTCCTTCGATTTTTCTGCTATAATAACTTGACCCACCCTCTCCACGCAATCAGATTTCATCCACTGACCTACCTTGGATGTGGTATCCTTTTCTCAAGATCCATCTATGGCATGGAATCCTGATTCCCCGTTACCTGTGATCACCATGGTAGGCGCAGAAAAGAACATTGAAAACTGATAGGGCAGACATCCGAATGAATCGTCGCCGTCACGGGACGTGCAATCGCCCAGAGGTTATCTAGAGTCACCAGTGCGGCAGCAGGCCCACGCCCCTAAGGTTTTAGATGGTCAGATCAGCAGGCCCTTGCTCCAAATGTTTTTGAGGGTCACCAGCAGGCCATCAATCATAATATTTCAAGGGTGTGTATGATGCCCTCTTTTATGTGTAATAAAGGGTTTATTGGAGTGCCGGTTCCTTGTAATTTTTGGCAGCCCTTTCACTTAGTGCATAGGCTTTATGAGTGTAGGAGTCCCGCTACCTGAACAATGTACCACAATGTGAATGAGGCCCTCCTTTATGTGATATACAGGATGTTTTAGGGAGCCTCCTGCTTGTATTTTTATTGTAGCACTTGCACTTTATATGCAATTGAATATACAGGAAAGAATGTTTCCTAACAATTTTTCCTGTAAAATAGATTTTTGGGGGGTTTTGTGCGTATTTTCGTCAGTCTGTAAAAGTGGCGTACAACTCAGACAACATGGCTCCCAGCAGCAACATTGGTGTCCAAGAAGTATCCAGACATCGTTCCCATGATGTTCCCGATCCATTTCGGTGGTGTTTCTGTCACTTTCTGACCTTTTACAATGGACCACGCACCCTCCCCTCTTCAGAGCAGGGGGTGCCTGGTTGTCTCCCATTGACTTCCATTATACTCGGGTGCTCGGCCGAGCACACAAATATATCAATGTGTTCGGGCCGAACAACCGAATACTTTGGTGCTCGATAATCACTATATGACAGTACCAGTTTGAAGTGATTACTATGGTTTAAACTCTGGGGATTCTTTACCTCTGAGCTCCTATCCATCAAGCAGATTTGATGGAAGCCACTTGTGTAGACTTTGTAGTACTTCAAGGGTAGCTTGTCAAAATCTTGCTCCCTGTTAAAATAAGGAGAAGCATGTCTCCCACTATGGAGGTCCAACTGAGAAAATGAACTTTTTATACAATATGCAAATGAGATTGCAAGTGGTCAGCAGTGGGTCCCAAACCCAGCAAGTGTCCAGGCACCTCCATACGGCAAAGACATAATACAGTCACTAATGGAAAAGCTTATAGAAGGGAAACTACTGTGCATGTGCAGTCGCCATGCATGTGTTACAGCGCCATGAAGGTTTAGCAGTACCTTGCAGCTTTAGGGTCCTGATTTTGAATCCGATCAGGGACACCATGAATGCGAGGGTTTCCTCTGGATACTACATTTCCCTCTCACATTCCAAAAATAGGAAAATTGGCTTCCTATAAAACTGATCGTAGAATGCTTTGAGGTCAAGCTCTTATATGATAGCCACTGATTTACCAGGGACTTGCCCCAGCCACACAACTATCCCTGTGCTTTGAGGGAAAAGTGTATTATGAATGATTGTCATTGATTTCAGTGCTGGAGATTAAGACTGTGGGCTGTGGAACCGGTTCAGAGTCTAATTGCTGTAACAGTACTAAAGAATACAGGATGAGATCAGAAACAATAGGTGCAGCAATCGGGAGAGGCATGATCAGCAGCCAGAGTTAGGTATAAAAGCGGGATTAGAAAGAAACATACACAGAAAGAAACAAGTTCAGTACACAGGTATCAGCAATGATTTTAGCACAGGATGAAATCAGACCTAGACTAAGATAATAGTGCAACAATCTAACAAGGGGAAAGTCCTATGGTCAAATTTGAATTAGAAGTCCAAGAAAACAAGGCCTAGAAACTCAAGCGACAAGAACTGTCCTAGACAATAGATTCAGTGAAAGAGAATAACCTGTAGTTCATTGAGAAGAGTTATTTCCTAAGAGACAGGAGTCTTTGGGTTTGAATTCTGACTCAGGACCGCTCATTGTGCAGTTGCAAGCTCACTTGCTTTGTATCCAAGTTTGTTTTTTCGGTTTATGGACCTCGTGTATGGACCTCTGTCTAAGGACACAAAAATATACTTGTACAGTACCCCAGACCTGGGGGTAACTGCAAATATATTGCATATAGTTGTGTATTATAACTTTATGTATTTTATGTATTGGTCGAGCATCCCAGCAGGGAAGACATGGATGGCAAAGGTTGTCAGGAATAGGCCTAACCACCCTCTTCCTCCCCTCTTGGTCGGAGTGGGCTAGTCCCATTTCCTGCCAGGTGGGGGGAATTCCTGAGTAGCCTTAGAAGGGAGAGGAAGCACACTGCGGAGCTCCTGCTCCTTGGAACAAGTCCCTAGGGAGACCAAGTAAGGCTACTTTCACACTTGCGTTCAGAGCGGATCCGTCTGGTGTCTGCACAGACGGATCCGCTCCTATAATGCAAACAATGGTATCCGTTCAGAACGGATCCGTCTGCATTATATTTCAGAAAAAAAAAATAAGTGTGAAAGTTAGTCAGACGGATTCGTCCAGACTTTGCATTGAAAGTCAATGGGGGACGGATCCGTTTGAAATTGCACCATATTGTGTCATCTTCAAACGGATCCGTCCCCATTGACTTACATTGTGAGTTTGTTTGGCTCCGCACGGCCAGGCGGACACCCGAACGCTCAAACGGAACTCACAAGCGGAACCCCGAACGCAAGTGTGAAAGTAGCCTAATCCTACCTCAAGAAAACACAGAGACAAAACAGCAAAACCCTGAATTACAGGCAATGCTGCAAGGAGAAGAATTACAGCTCAGACACCCACCACCCAAAACTGCCACTAGGCCAAGTAAAGCTCAAGTCTGAACTTTACAGTGGACACTTATACCCGCAAATGCTAAATTGCAGCCATCAAACCTGTATCCATATCTCCTCAATTGAAATTGGTGCCATAAACTGCTCTTTGAATTTGCTGCTGTTAGATATACCATAAGTTATATTTTTCACTTAGTAAAAATAGACAGTTAATCGTTCACTTCTGGTCTCATTCTTCAAACTACCTTTCCACTGCACCGATCCCCAAAGAACAGCCTTAGGGTGTACACCGTGCCACAACATCTCATCAGAGCTATTACCACTCCTACTGTATCTTCTACACTGGCTCCTCAGCGGCTGCTGTATTTGTAATACTGTTAGCCCACTACCCACACTGGCAGTGTGGGTAGTGGGCTAACAGTCTTACAAGTACAGACACTGGTATTAGTTTTATAGAAAGAAATGAGCTTTAAAGTAAAGTGGAGGTTAACCTAAGGATGCATTAGAACTACCATTCCTCCCTTTCTCAATCTCATCCTTCCTACCTTCATTCATTCCTTCCTTTCTTGTCTGCTTTATTATTATGTGGAAAAAACCAACAACACACTATTATTATTATTTTTTTATGTTGTTTATACAGAACAATTTGTCGACCCGACCAGATTTCTAGCCCAGTGTGTTTCAAATGTAATTTGCTCCATTGTGTTTGGAAACCGCTTTGAATACAGTAATGATAGCTTCCAGAAGCTCCTGGGCATGTTTAATGCTGTATTTATGGATATGAGCGGTGTGTATGGACAGGTAAGTGCAACACTTTCAACGTTATACACTAGACAGCCACATGGTATTTAATCAGTAGCAAATCTACCCTTTGGACAAATATTTTTCTCTCGGCAACCGATTTAGTACCCTCTTATTAAGAGAAATGTACATGTAACTGTAGGGGGAAAAGAGCTTTCAGTAACACCTCAGCTCTGGCATCTAAAAGGCACCAATAACCCTCTGCTAAAATACTAATACTATAAATAGCATGTGATATTTGGGTACGTTGGGCAAATATACATTTTTCATTAGGACCCAGAAGTAAAGATGAGCGAATTTCTTGAAATTAGTTTGGGTCCAATTCTAACAAATGAGTCAATTGGATATTGGTGTATGACACACTGAGTTCTTGTAGCACTCGTAATTTTCTCTCATATTTATGTCTTTCTTTTCCTCCCCCTTTCAAACTCTTTAACTGAAAGACAGCAGTAGTTAATAATGTCAAAATGATGCTGACATATATGGCTATCGATAAATACACCCTTAAAAAAATATGATTGCTGGCCTGCTGGTGACCCGCAAAAACATTAGGAGCAAGGGCCTGCTGGTTACCCTCTAAAACATTAGGGGCGAGGGCCTGCTGCTGATCTGACCATCTGAAAAACTAGGTGTAAGGGTCTGCTGCTGAGCAGACCCTCTAAAACATTAGGGGCGAGGTCCTGCTGCTTATCTGACCATCTAAAAAATTAGGGGTGAGGGTCTGCTGCTGAGCTGACCATCTAAAAAATTAGGGGTGAGGGTCTGCTGCTGATATTACCATCTAAAACATTAGGGGTGAGGGTCTGCTGTTGATCTGACCATCTAAAACAATAGGGGTGAGGGTCTGCTGCTGAGCTGACCATCTAAAACATTAAGGGCGAGGGCCTGCTGCTGATCTGACCATCTAAAAAAATAGGGATGAAGGTCTGCTGCTGAGCTGACCCTCTAAAACATTAGGGGCGAGGGCCTGCTGCTCACCTGACCATCTAAAAATTTAGGGGTGAGGGTCTGCTGCTGAGCTGACCATCTAAAAAATTAAGGGCGAGGGCCTACTGATGATCTGACCATCTAAAAAATTTGGGGTGAGTGACTGCTGCTGAGCTGACCCTCTAAAACATTTGGGGTGAGGGCAGCCTAAAGAGCATGTTGATAAGATGGAGGAGGGCGAGGGAAGGAAGATTGAACCACATACCCATTTTTGTGGTGGGAGGGGTGAATGGGAATACAGTGTATTCAATATACCATAAAAGTGCCTTTATGTTTAGCCACTTTCCTCTGGTGGAGTAGAGTGGTCAGGGGCAATCCAGGCCTTGTTCATTTTGATAAGAGTCAACCTGTCAGCATTTTCAGTTGGCAGGCGGATGCGCTTATCAGTTATTATGCCCCCAGGAGCACTAAATACCCGCTCTGACAAAATGCTGGCGGCAGGGCAGGCCTGCACCTCCAAGGCATAGAGAGTCAGTTCATGTCACGTTTCCAGCTTGGACACCCAATAGCGTAGTTGTAAGTCACAGAGGTATCACTTAGGACGCTGACAAGTTTTGCTATGTACTCCTTCACCATCTTCCAAAACTTTTCCCTCCTTGTGACACTAGGCCGTGCATCAGGGTGAGGGTGCTGGCGGGGTGTCATGAAACTGTCCCAGGCTTTGGAGAGTGTTGCCCTGCCTCTGTTGGAACTGCTGTGTGTTCCCCTCTTCTCCCCTCCTTGGTTGCCCAAGGAACTACGTACTCTGACGCCAGCATTGTCAGCTGGACATTTTTGGAACAATTATTCCACAAGGACCATCTGCTATTTCACCATTTTGCTAGTCCTCTCCACCACAGAAATGACAGATGAGAAGTCCTCTCCACCACAGGAATGAGAGATGAGAAGTTCTCTTTGTATCGGGGGTCGAGAAGGGTGAGCAACCAGTAATCGGTGTTGGCCAATATGCGTATAACGCGAGGGTCACAGGAAAGGCAGCATAACATAAAGTCAGCCATGTGTGCCAGAGTCCCAACAGACAAGACTTTGCTGTCCTCATCAGGAGGCTGACTCTCAATCTCCTCATACTCTTCCTCCTCTTCGGCCCATCCATGCTGAACAGATGGAATAAACCTCCTATGGGTACTACCCTCTATAGCGGAGGCAACCGTCTCCTGCTCCTCCTCATCATCATCACCATCCAATTTGCGCTGAGAAGACGAACAGAGGGTGGTCTGGCTATCATCCTGTGTACTGTCTTCTCCCATTTCCACCTCTTCCACATGCAAAGCGTCGGCCTTAATTGTGAGCAGCGAGCGTTTTAGTAGACACAGAAGTGGGATGGTTATGCTGATAATAGTGGCATCGCCGCTCACCATCTGTGTTGATTTCTCAAATTTGCGTAAAACCTCACAGAGGTCAGACATCCATGCCCACTCCTCGCTTGCGAAAAGCGGAAGCTGAATTGAAAGGCGACGTCCATGTTGCAGCTGTTATTCCACTACTGCCCTCTGCTGCTCACAAAGCCTGGCCAACATGTGTAATGTGGAGTTCCAGCGCGTGCTCACGTCGCACAACAGTTGGTAAGCTGGCAATTGCAAGCACTGCTGCAGCGTTGCCAGACCGGCAGCAGCTGTAGATGACTTGCGGAAATGTGCACGCACGCGGTGCACCTTCACCAGTAGCTCAGGCCAAATTGGGGTAGGTTTTGAGAAACTGCTGAACCACAAGTTGAACACATGGGTTAGGCATGGTATGTGTGTGAGCTCGCCGAGCTCCAAAGCCGCCACCAAGTTATGGACATTATCAGACACAACCATGCCTGGATCTAGGTTAAGTGGCTAAAGCCACAGCTCAGTTTGGTCTCTTATACCCTGCCTACAGCTCTGCGGTGGTGTGCTGCTTGTCATCTAAGCAAATTAGTTTCAGCACAGCCTGTTGCCGCTTCCCCACTGCAGCGCTACACTGCTTCCAGCTACTGACTGATGGCTCACTGGTGCTGCAATATGATAATTCAGAGGTGGAAGTGGAGGAGAAGGTGGAGCACGAGAAGGGGGAGTTGCAGCCACTAATGTAGGTGGTGGCGGAAATCCTGATGGAAGTAGGGCCTGCAATCCTTTGCATCATTGGCACCTGTGCCATCCCAGGGTATGACTCACTCCCGGCCTCCACAACGTTCATGCAGTGTGCCGTTAGGGAAATGTAACATCCCTGGCCAAAAGCACTTGTCCTTGTGTCAGTCGTTAAGTGGACCTTCCCAAGAACTGCTTTGGTCAGGGCACTGGTGATGTTATAGGACACATGCTGGTGTAAGGATGGGACGGCACACTGTCAAAAATAGTGACGGCTGGGGACTGAGTAACGAGGGACGGCCTCCGCCATCAGGCTGCGGAAAGCCTCAGTGTCCACAAGCCTAAATGGCAACATTTCCAGGGCCAGCAATTTGGAAAGGTGCACATTTAGTGCTATGGCCTGTGTGTGGGTGGCTGGGTATTTGCTCTTTTGTTCAAAGGCCTGGGGTATGGACAAGTGTACGCTGCGCTGGGACACAGAAGTGGATATGCTAGCTGATTGTGCTTGCGAAAGGTCTAGGTGCAGGGCGGGAGGCTTCCACGCCTGCGTCATGGACAGGGGATATTGCAAGCACTTAACACAGAGTAAGAGGAGGCAGTGGTGTGACCCTCAGACACTGATTATGGACCCAGGCATTCGGCCCACCTATTAGGGTGCTTTGATGCCATGTGGTTGTTAATGTTGGTGGTGGTGAGGTTTCTAGTGTTAACGCCCCTGCTTATTTTGGTATGGCACAGGTTGCAAATGACAATTCTATAATCGTTCGCATTTTCCTCAAAAAAGGGCCAGACTGCGGAACACCTACCCCTTGGCAAGGGAGGTTGCCGCAAGAGGGTGCTCCGTGGAACAGTTGCGGGCCTGTTTGGTGTGGACCGCCTTCTCCTTTTTGCCACCCCACTGCCTCTTCCAGCCTGTTGCGGTGCTGTGGATCCCCCTTTGTACTGCTGTCCTCGCTCAGCTTGCCACCTTCCCAGGTTGGGTCAGTGACTTCAACGTCCTCCACCTCCTCTTCCACTTATTCACTCTGGTCATCCTCCTGACTTGTTGACCTAACAAGAACCTCACTTATTGACAACTGTGTCTCATACTCATCATCAACCTCTTGAGACTCTAATTTCTGTTGACTTATTGGCAACTGTTTCTCATCATTATCATCCACCTCGTGAAGCACTATTTTCCGTTCCCCACCGTCATCTTCTTGTGACTGTGGATGCTCAAGAGTTTGGGCATCAGTGCACACCATCTCCTCATGTCCCTCTTCATGCGGGCTTGGCAAGAGGCTCAAATCAAGGAATGGTGATGAAAAGAGCTCCTCGGAATATCCGAGTGTGGGATCACTTGTTTGGCAAGACTCTCCATGTGGGGGGAAGGATGATTAGGGTGAGGATTCTGTTGACCAGACTCTTGGCTACTGAGACTGGACTTTGTGGAAGGGTGGTGCTTAACCGACTGGAAGCACTGGTCTGACTTCGAGACCCAGTGTGCCGTCAGGGAAATGTAGCGTCCCTGGCCACAAACACTCATCCATGTATCAGTCCGTAAGTGGACCTTCCCAATAACTGCATTGGTCAGGGCACGGGTGATGTGACGGGACACATGATGGCGGCTGGCGGCTGGCGACAAAGTATCGAGGGACCGCCGCTGCCATCAGTCTGCGGAAAGCCTCAGTGTCCACAAGCCTAATTGACAACATTTCCAGGGCCAGCAATTTGGAAAGGTGCACATCTAGTGCTATGGCCTGTGGGTGGGTGGCTGGGTATTTGCGCTTTCGTTTAAAGGCCTGGGGTATGCACATCTGTACACTGCGCTGGGACACAGAAGTGGATATGCTAGCTGATGGTGCTTGCGAAGGTCCAAGTGCAGGGCGGGAGGCATCCACGCCTGTGTCTTGGACAGGGGATTAGCCAACACGTAACACAGGGGAAGAGGAGGCAGTGATGTGACCTGCAGACACTGATTGTGGACCCAGGTGTTCGGCCCACCTATTAGGGTGCTTTGATGCCATGTGGCGGACCATGCTGGTGGGTGTGAGGTTGCTAGTGTTCACGCCCCTGCTCATTTTGGTATGGCACAGGTTGCAAATGACAAATATTTTATCGTCCGCACTTTCCTCAAAAAAGCCCCAAACTGCAGAGGTCCTACCTCTTGGCAAGGGAGGTTGCCGCAAGAGGGTGCTCCTGGAAACAGTTGCGGGCCTGTTTGGTGTGCCCCGCCTTCTCCTTTTTGCCACCCCACTGCCTCTTCCAGCCTGTTGCAGTGCTGCGGATCCCTCTCCCTCTGTACTGCTGTTTTCGCTCGGCTTGGCTGGACTGGACTTTGTGGAAGACTAGGTGGTGCTCAACCGACTGGAAGCATTATCTGCTGCAATCCAACTGACCACCTGGTCGCACTAGTCTGACTTCAAGAGTGGTGTCCTGCGCCGCCCTGCAAACTGGGACATGAAGCTAGGTATCGTGGATGAGTGTGTTTCTTGTGCTCTGGCAGCAAGCACAGTTTCCCTCTGCGTGCACCTTCAGCAGAATGGCTACTTTACCGTCCCTTTCTGCTCGCCTTGAGCATATTAAATGGTATATATGCTTGCAAGTATGTCACACTTACAATAGCGCAGGTTTTGTAAGTGTATGTGCAAATAAATTACACTGAATGTCACAGATATTTAGGATGCGCAAACGTTATACAGGAGATGTAGCGCAGGTAATGTCCCTGTCACCCTTGGCAAAAAAATTTGACTGAATGTCACAGATATTTAGGATGCACAAATATTATACAGAAGATGTAGCGCAGGTAAGGTCACTGAAACCAGCGTGAAAAAAATTTGACTCAATGTCACAGATATTTAGGATGCGCAAACGTTATACAGGAGATGTAGCGCAGGTAAGGTCACTGTCACCCGCAGGAAAAAAATTCGACTGAATGTGAAAGATATTTAGGATGCGCAAATGTTATACAGGAGATGTAGCTCAGGTAATGTCACTGTCACCAGCAGGGAAAAAATTATACTGAATGTCAAAGATATTTAGGATGCGCAAACATTATATAGGAGATGTAGTGCAGGTAATGTCACTGTCACCAGCGGGGAAAAAATTTGACTGAATGTGACAGATAATTAGGATGCACAAACATTATACAGGAGATGTAGCGCAGGTAATGTCACTGTCACCAGCGGGGGAAAAATTAGACTAAATGTGACAGATATTTTGGATCCGCAAATGTTATACAGGAGATGTAGCACAGGTAAGGTCACTGTCACTAGCGGGGAAAAAATTTGATTGAATGTGACAGACATTTAGGATGTGCAAACATTATACAGGAGATGTAGCGCAGGTAATGTCACTGTCACCAGCGGGGAAATTTTTTTAAATGAATGTCACAGATATTTAGGATGCGCAAACGTTATACAGGAGATGTAGCGCAGGTAATTTCGCTGTTACCAGCGGCCAAACAATTGCGCTGAATGTCTCAGATATTTTGGATGCCCTAATGTAACACAACAGATGTAGCAGAGGTTGTGTCACTGTCAGCAGTGGATATTCTTCAGAACTACAGTCTGCTGCTACAGTCTGCTGGTTGACCAGCAACAAAAGCTTCACAGATCCTGCTTCAAGTGGGGGAGAACAAGTTTGGAACATGACAGACAAGTCAGGAGATGTGTGTCTGTGTAAAGGTTTCAATAGTGGCAAGACAGTAGATGTGAGGCTGTGTAGAGGTAGTAGTGGTGGCAGTAGAGTAGTAACAGCTGCAGTAGCGTCAGCAATATAGTATGGAACGTGATGGACAGGCAGACAGAAGCAGTGGCATGATGGGGCCAGCGATAAATTGCCAAGGGCAGCAATGACAGACCTATTCTCTGCCATTAGCCAGCCTTGTATAAAACTCCTCCCAGAACCATACCTGATTCATTTTCACAAATGTTATGCGTTCTACATTTGTGGATAACAATGTTGTCCACTTCAGTGCGATGATTACACCTACGATGCTGAATACATCCTCTTAAAGTACACTGGAGGCTGCAGAAGACAGAACACACATAGCAAACATAGCAAGTCGTGGCCACTGTTCCAATCTGCCTAACCAAAAGTCCATGAATCAGGCAAGCAAGATGTGGAAGCTGTTCTTCCATCATCTCTTGTTGCATTAGCTTGAGTGTTTTCTTTAAATATCAGGTGGATAATAGCTAATGTTACTGTGTTCCCTACTGACAAATCTGGTGACCTCTTTGAAGAGCCTGAGTATGCGACATGCATCCCTGATGAGCTGCCACTGCCTGAGCTCTAAATAACACGTTTCCTCTGTGGTGGTTTCATGCATGATGTTATCATTGACCGATTTATGCTGCTTGTACAGATAGTCCAGCAAATGCAAGCTGGAATTCCAGCAAGTTGAAACATTATGAATCAAGCAGTGCAAAGGCAGATTGTTCTGGCAAGGAGACATCCTGTGGAAAATGTTCCTTTTGATGCACATTAGCAATTGATCCGCTGTGTGGCTTCTTGTCCATCAGATCTAAGACAGCATGGCAACATTTCAGTTTACACATATGAAATGAGGGAGGTGGAGGGGAAACAAAGCAAGGACTTCGAGGGGGATGGCTAAGCATCTGGTGTGAAAACTAGACTGGCCAAATATGATGTCAATACAACTTGATCTTGTTGCTGTGGTGCACCATTGCTATGCAAAACATTGACCTAGTAGTCCATGAATAACATGTATTGGCCATAACAGCTGCCCTGAGTGTCAATTGTGGTGTGCCCATTGCTGCACAGCAACAGTTTCAAGGAGCAGCCCAATTTCGACACTACGTGAGAGTACAAGACAGGAATGTCAATGACAATTTCAACAACTTTTTTTGTGCCCAAGAAGCCAATTCTTCGCACGTCTATAAAGTTGAGACAATTAATATCATTTTTTTTTTTTTTTAAAGTTGCAGTTGGACAAAATCCAATACAATCTATGTGAGGTCAGGTACATGACTGATAAATGGACTTTTTTTTAAAGACAAAATAAAATTAGCATGTGGACAATGCAGAGATTGCAGACTGCGATGGTTTGGTGTTTGCAGCCACACGGGAAAAAGTGGATTTCTTGGGAAACAAGACAATTTTAATCCATTTTGGAAAAGACAAGAAAATCAAAGGCAATTTTCAGGAAATGCTTTAGAAAAAAAAAAAATTCAGTTGGACAAAGTTGAGCTTGTAGAAAGCAATGGTTTGATATATGCAAGCACTGTGGAGTTTGAATTTTTTCGAGACGAACATTTTCAACTATTTTTGGAAACAAAAATTCTCAATTGGGCAAAGTCTACAACAATAAATGATTGGTCAGGTATGCAACAATTTTCATAAATATTTGTTACCACCTGCTGCCATTCATTTACCCACAGACATATATGTCACTGTCACTTAGCATTAAAGAGCTTGAGATGGGTTGGATACAGGCCTAGGATCTCCCAGAGTGTGGTATATGACTTTGCAGAGCGATCAGGGTATTTTCATTGGGAATAAAATCAATAAATTTATTAAGCCTGATTCAAATCAGACAGCGGATTCTATTGAATTGGGCCCAGAATAAATCTGGGGAAATTTACTTATCTTTATTACACATGAACACATTAATAGTGATGAGCGGCAGGGGCAATATTCGAATTTGCGATATTTCACGAATATTTGGTAGAATATTCATCATATATTCGTGAATTCTCAAATTTGAGATTATTTTCTTTATCGCAAAAAAATCGGCAATGTAATATTCAAGTTACATAGTAAAATAGTATAAAGCCGAAAAAAGACATTTGTCCACCAAGTTCGGCCTGTTATCCTGCAAGTTGATCCAGAGGAAAAAAAAACTGTGAGGTAGAAGCCAATTTCCCCCACTTAAGGGGGAAAAAAATTCCTTCCCGACTCCAATCAAGCAATCAGAATACCTCCCTGGATCAACGACCCCTCTCTAGTAGCTATAGCCTGTAATATTATTACACTCCAGAAATTCATCCAAGTCCCTCTTGAATTCTTTTATTGTACTCACCATCACCTCCTCCTCAGGCAGAGAGTTCCATAGTCTCACTGCTCTTACCGTAAAGAATCCTTTTCAATGTTTGTGTACTAACCTTCTTTCCTCCAGACGTAGAGAGTGTCCCCTCATCAGAGTCACAGTCCTGGGGATAAATAGATGATGGGAGAGATCTCTGTACTGACCCCTGATATATTTATACATAGTTATTAGATTTCTCCTCAGTCGTCTTTTTTCAAAAGTGAATAACCCTACTGTTGATAATCTTTCTGGGTACTGTAGTTGCCCCATTCCAGTTATTACTTTAGTTGCCCTCCTCTGAACCCTCTCCAGCTCTGCTATGTCTGCCTTGTTCACAGGAGCCCAGATCTGTACACAGTACTCTATGTGTGGTCTGACTAGTGATTTGTAAAGTGGTAGGACTATGTTCTTATCACGGGCATCTATGCCCCTTCTGATGCAACCCATTATTTTATTAGCCTTGGCAGCAGCTGCCTGACACTGGTTTTTACTGCTTAGTTTGCTGTTTATTAAAATTCCTAGGTCCTTTTCCATGTCAGTGTTACCGAGTGTTTTACCATTTAGTATGTACGGCTGACTTGCATTATTCCTTCCCATGTGCATAACTTTACATTTGTCAGTGTTAAACCTCATCTGCCACTTATCGGCCCAAGCCTCCAATCTATCCAGATCCATCTGTAGCAGTATACTGTCCTCTTCAGTGTTAATTACTTTACACAGTTTAGTGTCATCTGCAAAAAAAAAATATTTTACTGTGCAAGCCTTCTACAAGATCATTAATAAATATATTGAAGAGAATAGGGCCCAATACTGACCCCTGAGGTACTCCACTAGTGACAGTGACCCAATCTGAGTGTGTACCATTAATAACCACCTTCTGTTTTCTATCACTCAGCCAGTTACTTACCCACATAAAGACATTTTCTCCCAGTCCAAGCATTCTCATTTTATATACTAACCTTTTATGTGGTACAGTGTCAAATGCTTTGAAGAAGTCCAGATATACGATATCCATTGATACGCTGCTGTGAAGTCTAGAACTTACCTCCTCATAGAAACTGATCCAATTAGTTTGACATGACCGATCCCTCATGAAGCCATGCTGATATGGCGTTATTTGCTTATTTTCATTGAGATCCTCCAATATAGCATCTCTTAGAAAACCTTCAAACAGTTTACCCACAACAGATGTTAAACTTACCGGCCTATAGTTTCCAGGCTCTGTTTTCGGACCCTTTTTGAATATTGGCACCACATTTGCTATGCGCCAATCCTGTGGAACACTCCCTGTCAGTATAGAGTCTGTAAATATCAGAAATGAGGGTCTGGCTATGACATTACTTAATTCTCTTAGGATATGGGCGTCAGGGCTCCAGACTAAAAATAAATATCAAGGAGCCATTGGCTCCTAACCTGAAAAATTTAGTCGCCATAATTTAAATTTTTAGTCGCCATATTTAAAATACATATAATTTACGGTATAATAAAAAAAAACACACATGTCTTACCTAGGGTTATTACGATACCAAAATTCTGACTCTATTTCGATACCATAAAAAAGCATTGTGATACTCAATACCACGTGAAAAAAATAAAACACCAAAAAAGCCGCTTGCATTCCACATTTTATGGAACATCTGGACCATAATAGAACAGTCCTAACCTAATTTTTGTTGGGACAAGGTGAATAAAAAATGGCAAATTGTTACGGCGTTCACCGCATAGGAGATATTTTTAAATATTTTAATAGTTCGCACTTTTTCGGGTATGGCGATATGTAATTTTTTTTATTGTTTATATATTTTATACGTAAAATTGGGCAAGGGAGTGATTTAAACTTAATATTTTGGTGTTTTTTTAACCTTTTTATTTTTTTACTTTTTATTAGGGTTGAGCGAACCCGAACTGTAAAGTAAGTTCGGGTTCGTACCGAACATTAGGATTTTTGGACTCCGGACCCGAACCCTAACATTTCAGTAAAAGTTCGGGTTCAGTGTTCGGCACATTCGTGGCGCTTTTTGAAAGGCTGCAGAGCAGCCAATCAACAAGGGGTTAACTGTCTGACCTTAGAAGACATCACAGCCATGCCTACTAACGGCATGGCTGTGATTGGCCAGAGCAGCATGTGACCCAGGCTCTATATAAGCTTGAGTCACTCTGCTGTTACAAGTAGGGAGAGGATGCTGCTGGACTTGTGATTTCAGGGAGAGAATAAGAGAGAATCTAACTTAGCGATCTACAGAGAAATAGTTGTGTGGGTGCAAGGCACAATCGTTTTACCCTGCCCTGAGCCCATTGACCAAAAAAAAAAACCTTTTATTTTTCTGTTAGTTAGGTGGGCGGCGGCAGAGGCCATTTTATGCAAGTTCAGTGCACCAGCACTGCATCTGAGCTTTTGGGACATTGCAAATCACAATTTTTTGGGCAAACTACAACATCTTGATTAGTCAGTGTACAATTTAAGCTAGAAATACACCCATCATTTTCTGGGGTTTAAAAAACACACTTATTTTTTAAAAAAACTGTATTTTTCTGATCTGCAAGTGTTAAATTCAAGTTTAATATATACAGTTTTCATATTCTGTTACCAAAAATCACTATTTTGGCAATCTACAACATCTGGATTAGTCAGTGTGCAATTTAAGCTAGAAATACACCCATCATTTTCTGGGGTTTTAAAAAACACACTTTTTTGACAAAAAACACTATTTTCAGGCCTTGTAGCATCAGCACGTGTGAAATTACAGGCTTATTTACTGCTGTCAAATTCAGTTGTTAAACAAACACTTGTTTGGGCACAAAAAATTTAGTTGGCAGCCTTTGATGCAGATGTCATTGTGAGATACACCCTTAATACATTTGGGTTACATTTAGAGCAGGGCTTTTTTTCTGGCGGAACGCACCGGAACGGCGTTCCGCCACCTTTTGACATCGCAAGCTGAGATGTATCAGCGGGGAGGGACTAGGAGGAGGAGCTGGGGGCCGGTGCGTTCACTGTGCTCCGGCCCCGCAGCTCCAGTAGAGACTTATAAAATGTTTAATTAAATGAATAATGATTCCTGCTGCCCCTCAGTAGTATAACATTCAATGTATTGTACTCACAGCCGGCTACTGACATCGTAATCCAGGCCGGCCGGGCAGACGAGCGGCAGCGTCACTGACTGACGTCACCTGCCTGGGCCGCCTGCTTCATTCATAAAGTAGGCGGCGCACTCACGTGACGTCAGTCAGTGATGCTGCCGCTCGTCTGCCCGGCCGGCCTGGATTACGATGTCAGTAGCCGGCTGTGAGTACAAATACATTGAATGTTATACTACTGAGGGGCAGCAGGAATCATTATTCATTTAATTACACATTGTATAACTGTACTGGAGCGGCAATGGGGGTCTGTGGATGACACTGTTATGGGGTGGGGGGGGGTATATGGATGGCACTGTTATGGGGTGGGGGGGTCTGTGAATGGCACTGTTATGGGGTGGGGGGGGTCTGTGGATGGCACTGTTATGGGGTGGGGGGGGGTCTATGGATGGCACTGTTATGGGGTGGGGGGGTCTATGGATGGCACTGTTATGGGGTGGGGGGGTCTGTGAATGGCACTGTTATGGGGTGGGGGTGTCTGTGGATGGCACTGTTATGGGGTGGGGGGGTTTGTGGATGGCACTGTTATGGGGTGGGGGGGTCTCTGGATGGCACTGTTATGGGGTGGGGGTGTCTGTGGATGGCACTGTTATGGGGTGGGGGGGTTTGTGGATGGCACTGTTATGGGGTGGGGGGGTCTCTGGATGGCACGGTTATGGGGTGGGGGTGTCTGTGGATGGCACTGTTATGGGGTGGGGGGGTCTCTGGATGGCACTGTTATGGGGTGGGGGGGTCTGTGGATGGCACTGTTATGGGGTGGGGGGTTTGTGGATGGCACTGTTATGGGGTGGGGGGGTGTGGATGGCACTGTTATGGGGTGGGGGGGGTCTGTGGATGGCACTGTTATGGGGTGGGGGGTCTGTGGATGGCACTGTTATGGGGTGGGGGGGTCTGTGGATGGCACTGTTATAGGATGGGGGGGGGGTCTGTGGATGGCACTGTTATAGGATGGGGGATCTGTGGATGCCATCCCCAGATCCTCCACCCCATAACAGTGCCATCCTCAGATCCCCCCATTAACAATGCCATCCCCAGATCCAGTGCCATCCCCATCTGGGGGGTTTCTTTGCTGGGCTGGACTTTTATAGCCCCCCCCCCCCCCCAAATTTTACTTGCGGTCCTAGGGTTAAGTAGAGGGGGCGGTCCTAGGGGTGGGTAGGGGGCGGTCTTAGGGGCGGGTAGGGGGGCGGTCCTAGGGTTGGGTAGGGGCGTAGCCAGGGGAGGGGGGGTGAGTTCCACCACCTTTTCTCTGAGAAAAAAAGCCCTGATTTAGAGATTTTAAATACCGCCATTTGGTGCACCAATATTGAATTCAGGCCTACACTAGTTCAGGCCCTGTGAGATACCGCCTCTACATACAGGGGTTTGTTTTTAGGCATTTGAAATACAGCCATTTGAAATACAGCCATTTTGGACAAAGAAATATTTAATTTAGGCCTACACTGGTTCATGCCCTTTGAGATACTCCTTCTAAATACAGGGGTTGGATTCATGCATTTGAAATACAGCCATTTGAAATACATCCATTTTTTGCAAAGAAATATATAAATTAGGCCTACACTGGTTCATGCCCTGTGAGATGCCCCCTCTACATACAGGGGTTTGATTCAGGCATTTAAAATACAGTCATTTTGGGCAAAGAAATATTTAATTTAGGCCTACACTAGTTCAGGCCCTGTGAGATACCCCATCTACATACAGGGGTTTGATTCAGGCATTTGAAATACAGCCATTTGAAATACAGCCATTTTGGGCAAAAAAAAAAAAATTTATTTAGGCCTACACTGGTTTATGCCCTGTGAGATAACCCCTCTACATACAGTGGTTTGATTCAGGCATTTGAAATACAGCCATTTGAAATACATCCATTTTGTGCAAATAAAAATTAAATTTAGGCCTAAACTGGTTCATGCCCTGTGAGATACCCCCTCTACATGCAGGGGTTTTATTCAGGCATTTGAAATACAGCCATTTGAAATAAAGCGATTTTGGGCAAAGAAATATTTAATTTAGGCCTACACTGGTTCAGGCCCTGTGAGATACCCCCTCTACATACAGGGATTTGATTCAGGCATTTGAAATACATCCATATGAAATACATCCATTTTGGGCAAATAAATATTTAATTTAGGCCTACACTGGTTTATGCCCTGTGAGATAACCACTCTACATACAGTGGTTTGATTCAGGCATTTAATATACAGCCATTTGAAATACATCCATTTTGTGCAAAGAAATATTACATTTAGGCCTACACTGGTTCAGGCCCTGTGAGGTACCCCCTCTACATACAGGGGTTTGATTCAGGCATTTGAAATACAGGCATTTGAAATAGAGCCATTTTGGGCAAAGAAATGTTTAATTTAGGCCTACACTTGTTCATGCACTGTGAGAAACCCCCTCTACATACAGGGGTTTGATTCAGGCATTTGAAATACAGCCATTTGAAATAAAGCGATTTTGGGCAAAGAAATATTTAATTTAGGCCTACACTGGTTCAGGTCCTGTGAGATACCCCTTCTACATACAGGGGTTTGATTCAGGCATTTGAAATACATCAATATGAAATACATCCATTTTGGGCAAATAAATATTTAATTTAGGCCTACACTGGTTTATGCCCTGTGAGATAACCACTCTACATACAGTGGTTTGATTCAGGCATTCGAAATACAGCCATTTGAAATACATCCATTTTGGACAAAGAAATATTTAATTTAGGCCTACACTGGTTCATGCCCTGTGAGATACCCCCTCTACATACAGGGGTTTGTTTCAGGCATTTGAAATACAGCCATTTGAAATACATCCATTTTGTGCAAATAAAATTTTTATTTAGGCCTAAAATGGTTCATGCCCTGTGAGATACCGCCTCTACATACAGGGGTTTGATTCAGGCATTTGAAATACAGCCATTTGAAATACATCCATTTTGTGCAAAGAAATATTTAATTTAGGCCTACACTGGTTCAGGCCCTGTGAGATACCGCCTCTACATACAGGGGTTTGATTCAGGCATTTGAAATACAGCCATTTGAAATACATCCATTTTGGGCAAATAAATATTTAATTGAGGCCTAGTCTGGTTGAGGTCGTGTGAGATACACCCTTTACATACTGTCGCTCTATTCTTCTATTAATTAAACACCCATTTAGGGCAAGATCCTAAATTGGAAAAATATGAGGGGAGTGTCAAATAAGGGACGTGGCCCAGGTCGTGGTGCTGCTGGTGGAGCTCCTGTTGCAGGGAGAGTACATGGTCGATCTGTGCCAGCTACACGCACAAGTGAAACCCCTTCCTCAGGTGTGAGTAGGCGACAGAACCTGCAGCGGTATTTGGTCGGGCCTAATGCGGCTCTACGAATGGTGAGGCCTGAACAAGTACAGGCGATAGTAGATTGGGTTGCTTACAGTGGATCCAGTTCCTTCACATTGTCTCCCACCCAGTCTCCTGCTGAAAGACCACAGTTGGCACCTGCAGCCGATGTCCATCAGTCTTTCACCTCACCCCCTTGCAAATCAGCAAAGCATTCTGAGCCCCAAGTCATGCAGCAGTCTCTTCTGCTTTTTGATGACTCTGTTAGCAGGGTTTCCCAGGGCCATCCACCTATCCCTGCCCCAGAAGTGGAAGAGATTGAGTGCACCGATGCCCAACCACTTATTTTTTAAGATGTGTACATGGGAGAACAATCGCAGCACGTCTCGGATGATGACGAAACACAGGTGCCAACTGCTGGGGTGTTTTCGAAAGTGTGCAGACCGACAAGGAAGGCAGGGGTGAAGACTGGGTAAAAGAAGATGTGGTGGACGATGAGGTCCTCGACCCCACATGGAATCAAGGTCATGCGAGTGACCTATGTAGTTCGGAGGAAGAGGCAGTGGTCGCACAGAGCCACCAGTACAGCAGAAGAGGGAGCAGGGTGCTAAAGCGGAGCGGCCGTCCTCTAGACAGTACGCTTCCTACTGCCCACCGCAGCAAGGGACCGAGCACACCAAAGCCAGCTCCAAGGAGTTCCCTGGCATGGCAGTTCTTGAGACAATGTGCTGACGACAAGACACGAGTGGTTTGCACGCTGTGCAATCAGAGCCTGAAGCGAGGCATAAACGTTCTCAGAATACAACAGTATAGATAATTATTAGAGACCACCTGAATCAAACAGAAATTATAGAATAAGTGATCAATTATTAAAACTTAACGTTTAATATAATAGACATAGAAAATTGGTCCCACGATAATTGGATACAAAAAATACAAAAAGAGGAAGCAATGTGGTGGTTCACTACGTCGGTTATAATGGTACTAACAAACAAAACACATTAATGAAACAAGAGGTGCTCGGCGGCACCAAAAGGTAACCATGTGGTCCTACCGCTCTGATGAGGTGCTCCTTGGTACAACAAGTGCCCAGCTGGTGTTAATAGATGTGCATACCGTTGCTGAAGGCAGTTGTGAAACACAGGGTTAAGAGTGCTAGGTATGCTGGCCCTAGTAATGCCCTAGGGACGTACAATGACCTAAGTGACCTGACCACGGATCCCAGTGACCAGTCACCCGCAGGAACCTAACCCTGGAATTTGTGCGCCCTAGAAAGCCCTAGCCTGCCTGATCCCTACACGCATGTTTCGCTGAAAGGATGAGTAAAAAGCTCATCAGGGGAAACACGGGAGCTTGGGCTGAAAACTGTGCAGGGCACACTGACAATGATATCTAATGTGTGCTCTGCACAGAGGCAAAGTGTGACCACGATCCTGATGTGGAAAAGGGTGGTCAAACTAACTAGAATAATAGGGGGAAAAAACTGATGCTAAGCCCCTTTCCTACTAACAAACTTATGGCGCATGGGTTGATTTAACCTGAGGTAGCGCAGAAAACCGCCACCTTTTAAAGAAGAAGCCAGCCTCAGAACGAGACTTGGCTAGGACACTCCTACCTGACCCGCAAGACGCGGTGCGTCTGCGCATGCGCGAAGAAACGGATCGCATGGAGAGAGGGGGAGGTCACTGAGCGGACCCATGTGACTGGGATGACGTCAAAACGTCCAATCTCGTGTGTTCACGCGAGATCACGCAACAGTTGCCAGGGAATCGGGACGCTATTCCCTGACACTGTCGGACAGCACAGCTCCGGATATGCAACTGCGCTTTAACAAAGTATATGGCATTAATGGCAACAATGATAGTAATAGAATCATGAGTATAACGGCAGTATACGGACACATGTGACAAGGAAAAGGGGCGGCACAGTCAGATAACAACCAGGAGGGGGGGGGGGGGGGGGGGGGGAAGAGAGAGGAAAAGGGAGAGAACAAGAGGCAGAGAAATAGATAAATATACAACATATGTTAGCAAACTAAAGATATCACGAACACACGAGATTGGACGCGGTGACGTCATCACACTCACATGCGTCCGCTCAGTGACCTCCCCCTCTCTCCATGCGATCCGTTTCTTCGCGCATGCGCAGATGCATCACGTCTTCCGGGTCAGGTAGGAGTGTCCTAGCCAAGCCTCGTTCTGAGGCTGGCTTCTTCTTTAAAAGGTGGCGGTTTTCTGCGCTACCTCAGGTTACATCAACCCATGCGCCATAAGTTTGTTAGTAGGAAAGGGGCTTAGCATCAGTTTTTTCCCCCTATTATCCTACAGTTAGTTTGACCATTCTTTTCCACATCAGGATCGTGGTCACACTTTGTCTCTGTGCAGAGCACACATTAGATATCATTGTCAGTGTGCCCTGCACAGTTTTCAGCCCAAGCTCCCGTGTTTCCCCTGATGAGCTTTTTACTCATCCTTTCAGCGAAACATGCGTGTAGGGATCAGGCAGGCTAGGGCTTTCTAGGGCGCACAAATTCCAGGGTTAGGTTCCTGCGTGTGACTGGTCACGGGGATCCGTGGTCAGGTCACTTAGGTCATTGTAGGTCCCTAGGGCATTACTAGGGCCAGCATACTTAGCACTCTTAACCCTGTGTTTCACAACTGCCTTCAGCAACGGTGTGCACATCTATTAACACCAGCTGGGCACTCGTTGTACCAAGGAGCACCTCATCAGAGCGGTAGGACCACATGGTTACCTTTTGGTGCCGCCGAGCACCTCTTGTTTCATTAATGTGTTTTGGTTGTTAGTACCATTATTACCGACGTAGTGAACCACCGCATTGCTTCCTCTTTTTGTATTTTTTGTATCCAATTATCAGGGGACCAATTTTCTATGTCTATTATATTAAACGTTATGTTTTAATAATTGATCACTTATTCCATAAACGTTCTCAACCTGAGCACAACCTGCATGACCAGGCATTTAAGTGCAAAGCACGAGCTGCAGTGGGGTAGACACCTCAAAAACCAAGAAAGGTCTCTGGCTCCTCCTGCTTCCTCTTCTGCTGCAGTCTCGGCCTCTTCATCCACCTCTGGAGTGACAGTGCCACCTGCCACCCCGCAAACAGAGGATCTGCCAGCAACACCAACACCTGGGTCACCAAGCATCTCCACAATGTCCCACGGAAGCGTTCAGCTCTCCATCTCCCAAACGCTGGAGAGGAAGAGGAAGTAATCCCCTACCCACCCGCGATCCCTAGCACTGAATGCCAGCATTTCTAAATTACTGGCCTTTGAAATGCTGTCATTCTGTCTGGTGGAGACGGATAGTTTTAAAGGCCTTATGGCGGTGGCTGTCCCACAGTACGTCGTGCCGAGCCGCACTACTTTTCAAGACGAGCCATCCCTTCCCTGCAAAACCAAGTAGTGGACAAAATCAGGTGTGTACTGTGCAACGCCATCTGTGGCAAGGTGCACCTGACTACGGATTTGTGGACCAGTAAGCTCGGTCAGGGACGTTATATCTCCATAACAGCACACTGGGTAAATGCAGTGGTGGCTGGGCCTGAGGCGGATAGCAGTTTGGCGCATGTCCTTCCTCCACCGAGGATTGCAGGGCGCTTCAGTTTGCCTCCTGTTGCTTCCTCCTCCTACTCTGCTTCCTCATCCTCTACCAGCTCCTTATCCGGTCAGCGTAACACCTTCTCCACCAACTTAGTACAGACAGGGGTAAACGACAGCAGGCAGTTTTAAAACTTATCTGTTTGGGGGACAAACCCCACATTGCGCAGGAGCTATGGATGGGCCTTGAACAACAGACCGATGAGTGGTTGGTGCCAGTGAGCCTAAACCCCCGGCCTGGTGGTGTGCGATAATGGGCGAAATCTCGTAGCAGCTCTGGGACTAGCCGCTTTAACGCACATCTATTGCCTGGCGCATGTGCTGAATTTGGTGGTGCAGAGATTCCTTAAAAATTACCCTGATATGTCAGAGCTGCTGCATAAAGTGCATGCCGTCTGTGCGCGCATTCGGAGTTCTCACCCTGCTGCTGCTCGCCTGTCAACGCTGCAGAGTAACTTCGGCCTTCCCGCTCACCGCCTCATATGCGACGTTCCCCCAAGGTGGAACTCCACCTTGCACATGCTGGCCAGACTGTGCGAGCAGCAGCAGGCAATAGTAAAGTTTCAGCTACAGCACGCACGGGTGAGTCGCTCGGGGGAACAGCACCACTTCACCACCAATGACTGGGCCTCCATGCGAGACCTGTGTTCCTTGTTGTGCTGTTTCGAGAACTCCACCAACAGGGCCAGTGCCGATAACGCCGTTCTCAGCGTTACTATCCCACTTCTATGCCTCCTTGAAAAAACGCTCCTGGCGATGATGGAAGAGGATGTGGCACAGGAGGAGGAGGAGGAAGAGGGATCATTTCGTAGGGTTTCCGGCTAGTCATTCCCAAGTGGCTCCGAGGGTGGGTTTCTGCACCCACAAACCCAAGGTACACAATTGTCCAGCAAGGGCACAGTTCTGGAGGATGAGGAGGTGGAGGATGAGGAGGAGGAGAAACCATGTTCACAGCAGGGTGGCATCCAGACCAGCTCAGGGCCATCACTGGTGCGTGTATGGGGGTTACAGAGGACACAGACAATACACCTCCCACAGAGGACAGCTTTTCGTTGCCTCTGGGCAGCCTGGCACACATGAGCGATTACATGCTGCAGTGTCTCCGCAACGACCGCCGAGTTGCCCACATTCTAACTTGTGCTGATTACTGGGTGGTTACTCTGCTGGATCCCCGTTACAAGGACAACGTACCGTCCTTAATTCCGTCACTGGAGCGTGATCGTAAAATGCGCGAGTACAAGCGCACGCTGGTAGACGCGCTGCTGGTGGCATTCCCACCGGGGGCACAGTGGAAGCACAAGGCGAAGGCAGAGGATGAGGAAGAGGTCGCCAACGCAGCTGGGGCACCGCCAGCTCCTCAGAAGGCAGGGTTAGCATGGCCGAAATGTGGAAAAGCTTTGTCAGCACGCCACAACAACCAGCACCACCAGCTGATATGGAACATCTTAACAGGAGGAAGCATTTCACCAACATGGTGAAGCAGTATTTGTGCACACACCTACACGTACTGAGTCTCCAAATTGGGCACATGGCGTGAGCTTGCCCTTTACGCCTTGGAGGTGCTGGCCTGCCCTGCAGCCAGTGTATTATCTGAACGTGTGTTTAGCACGGCAGGGGGCGTCATCACAGACAAGCGCAGCCGCCTGTCCACAGCCAATGTGGACAAGCTCACGTTCATTAAAATGAACCAGGCATGGATCCCTCAGGACTTGTCCTGTTGTGCCCTTTCATAGGTAAATGCATTGATATCCAATTCAATCTAGTCAAGATGGATGTTCATTACCTTTAAGAGCCATGCTCGACTATAGTTGCAATTTTGTATGTCTTGAGTAGGCCGAAGTAAGGTCACACAAAGGTTTCTGCTTTCTAGTGTTATTCTTCTCATGAATGTACCAGTCTGAGAAGAATCCTTCTTCTCTACTTTTAAATTTATGACGGGAGATAAAGATAAGCTCTATGCAGCTGGTGATAATTACCTATACAATTAGGCATTTATTAATAAAGCAAAATATATAATATGCATGTATTCATTTAATGAGCCTTAGTTACTCCTTAGCATAAGACAATCAGTAGGACATATATCTATATATTACTTTATATTATATTGTTATATGTTACGAAGACAACATGTATCCACTATATTATATACACTCACCTAAAAAAATTTAGGAACACCATACTAATACGGTGTTGGACCCTCTTTTGCCTTCAGAACTACCTTAATTCTACGTGGCATTGATTCAACAAGGTGCTGATAGCATTCTTTAGAAATGTTGGCCCATATTGATAGGATAGCATCTTGCAGTTGATGGAGATTTGAGGGATGCACATCCAGGGCACGAAGCTCCCGTTCCACCACATCCCAAAGATGCTCTATTGGGTTGAGATCTGGTGACTGTGGGGGCCATTTTAGTACAGTGAACTCATTGTCATGTTCAAGAAACCAATTTGAAATGATTCGAGCTTTGTGACATGGTGCATTATCCTGCTGGAAGTAGCCATCAGAGGATGGATACATGTTCTCATTCTGTTTACGCCAAATTCGGACTCTACCATTTGAATGTCTCAACAGAAATCGAGACTCATCAGACCAGGCAACATTTTTCCAGTCTTCAACAGTCCAATTTTGGTGAGCTTGTGCAAATTGTAGCCTCTTTTTCCTATTTGTAGTGGAGATGAGTGGTACCCGGTGGAGTCTTTTGCTGTTGTAGCCCATCCGCCTCAAGGTTGTGCGTGTTGTGGCTTCACAAATGCTTTGCTGCATACCTCGGTTGTAACGAGTGGTTATTTCAGTCAACGTTGCTCTTCTATCAGCTTGAATCAGTCGGCCCATTCTCCTCTGACCTCTAGCATCCACAAGGCATTTTTGCCCACAGGACTGCCTCATATTGGATGTTTTTCCCTTTTCACACCATTCTTTGTAAACCCTAGAAATGGTTGTGCGTGCAAATCCCAGTAACTGAGCAGATTGTGAAATACTCAGACCGGCCCGTCTGGCACCAACAACCATGCCACGCTCAAAATTGCTTAAATCACCTTTCTTTCCCATTCTGACATTCAGTTTGGAGTTCAGGAGATTGTCTTGACCAGGATCACACCCCTAAATGCATTGAAGCAACTGCCATGTGATTGGTCGACTAGATAATTGCATTAATGAGAAATAGAACAGGTGTTCCTAATAATTCTTTAGGTGAGTGTATATTTCTCATTAGGAGAATATTCGTCTCTAAAAGAGTGTCTGTAAAGATGTGTGTTTTGTAACAATTAATCACATCTTTGGTGTGACAGGAGGTACTGATATCTCTGTGAGAAAACAAAGCCATTCATACTATCATGATCCATAAATCAACAGTGTGAGAAACATTCAGAGTGACGCCTAGAGGTCTGTCTCTAATTGCTACAAGTGTCAGAATTAATCCCTATGTCTTTGAATTAAAGCTTTGAAGGTCAAAATGTATGGAATACGTTTTATTCAGACTTACATAAGTTAACCCTTTATACTATGATGCAAATAGCTTATACAGCAGTGCCACCTAGGTATCAGTAGGTGACATTACAACAGTAGCAAAAGTGCATTCTGGGTAAGGTTATGATGTCACAATATTTATCAATGGTCATGCCCATCCGACAATGATTGGAAAGTTCCAAACTAGGAATGTGTGTCTAACTGATAAGTTTGTGATCATAAACCATACACAGAAGGTAGAAGGAAGGAGAAAAAAGAGAGGAGAGAGAGGAAGAAGAGAAAAGTTGAGCTCTCTAGAGGGGTCTATCAAGATGAAAGCCATGGTGAGATGTGCTATGATGGACCACCCAGCTTTCCTAGGAGCAGAAGTGAGATTCCTACTAGGAATTTGTAAGAGACACAGAAAATGATATTTCATTTTATTAAGACTAATTTGATAGTGTGGGTGAAATTATACCATCCAGATTGGCGAATAAATAAATGATTAAATTAATTGATCATCTCCATATTGAGATGTAGTCTTAGGATATTGTGAGGCTTCATTCTATCTGCAGAAGAATCTAGACTCATAATCTAGCAAAGCATTAAATAATTGCTTATATATACACTGCTCAAAAAAATAAAGGGAACACAAAAATAACACATCCTAGATCTGAATTAATTAAATATTCTTCTGAAATACTTTGTTCTTTACATAGTTGAATGAGCTGACAACAAAATCACACAAAAATAAAAAAATGGAAATCAAATTTTTCAACCCATGGCGGTCTGGATTTGGAGTCACACTCAAAATTAAAGTGGAAAAACACACTACAGGCTGATCCAACATTGATGTAATGTCCTTAAAACAAGTCAAAATGAGGGTCAGTAGTGTGTGTGGCCTCCACGTGCCTGTATGACCTCCCTACAACGCCTGTGCATGCTCCTGATGAGGTGGCGGACGGTCTCCTGAGAGATCTCCTCCCAGACCTGGACTAAAGCATCTGCCAACTCCTGGACAGTCTGGAGTGCAACATGACGTTGGTGGATAGAGCGAGACATGATGTCCCAGATGTGCTCAATTGGATTCAGGTCTGGGGAACGGGCGGGTCAGTCCATAGCATCAATGCCTTTGTCTTGCAGGAACTGCTGACACACTCCAGCCACATGAGGTCTAGCATTGTCTTGCATTAGAAGGAACCCAGGGCCAACCGCACCAGCATATGGTCTCACAAGGGGTCTGAGGATCTCATCTCGGTACCTAATGGCAGTCAGGCTACCTCTGGTGAGCACATGGAGGGCTGTGCGGCCCTCCAAAGAAATGCCACCCCACACCATTACTGACCCAATGGCAAACCGGTCATGCTGGAGGATGTTTCAGGCAGCAGAACGTTCTCCATGGAGTCTCAAGACTCTGTCACGTCTGTCTCATGTGCTCAGTGTGAACCTGCTTTAATCTGTGAATAGCACAGGGCGCCAGTGGCGAATTTGCCAATCTTGGTGTTCTCTGGCAAATGCCAAACGTCCTGCACGGTGTTGGGCTGTAAGCACAACCCCCACCTGTGGATGTCGGGCCCTTATATCACCCTCATGGAATCTGTTTCTGACCGTTTGAGCAGACACATGCACATTTGTGGCCTGCTGGAGGTCATTTTCCAGGGCTCTGGCAGTGCTCCTCCTGTTCCTCCTTGCACAAAGGCGGAGGTAGCGGTCCTGCTGCTGGGTTGTTGCCCTCCTGCGGCCTCCTCCACGTCTCCTGATGTACTGGCCTGTCTCCTGGTAGCACCTCCATGCTCTGGACACTACGCTGACAGACACAGCAAACCTTCTTGCCACAGCTCGCATTGATGTGCCATCCTGGATAAGCTGCACTACCTGAGCCACTTGTGTGGGTTTTAGACTCCGTCTCATGCTACCACTAGAGTGAAAGCACCGCCAGCATTCAAAAGTGACCAAAACATCAGCCATGAAGCATAGGAACTGAGAAGTGGTCTGTGATCACCACTTGCAGAACCACTCCTTTATTGGGGGTGTCTTGCTAATTGCCTATAATTTCCACCTGTCTATCCCATTTGCACAACAGCATGTTAAATTGATTGTCACTCAGTGTTGCTTCCTAAGTGGACAGTTGGATTTCACAGAAGTGTGATTGACTTGGAGTTACATTGTGTTGTTTAAGTGTTCCCTTTATTTTTTTTAACAGTGTATATATATATATATATATATATATATATACACTGCTCAAAAAAATAAAGGGAACACTTAAACAATACAATGTAACTCCAATATATATATACACTGCTCAAAAAAATAAAGGGAACACTTAAACAACACAATGTAACTCCAAGTCAATCACACTTCTGTGAAATCAAACTGTCCACTTAGGAAGCAACACTGAGTGACAATCAATTTCACATGCTGTTGTGCAAATGGGATAGACAACAGGTGGACATTATAGGCAATTAGCAAGACACCCTCAATAAAGGAGTGGTTCTGCAGGTGGTGACCACAGACCACTTCTCAGTTCCTATGCTTCCTGGCTGATGTTTTGATCACCTTTAAATGCTGGCGGTGTTTTCACTCTAGTGGTAGAATGAGACGGAGTCTACAACCCACACAAGTGGCTCAGGTAGTACAGCTTATCCAGGATGGCACATCAATGCGAGCTGTGGCAAGAAGGCTTGCTGTGTCTGTCAGCGTAGTGTCCAGAGCATGGAGGCGCTACCAGGTGACAGGCCAGTACATCAGGAGACGTGGAGGAGGCCGTAGGAGGGCAACAACCCAACAGCAGGACCGCTCCCTCCGCCTTTGTGCAAGGAGGAACAGGAGGAGCACTGCCAGAGCCCTGCAAAATGACCTCCAGCAGGCCACAAATGTGCATGTGTCTGCTCAAACGGTCATAAACAGACTCCATGAGGGTGATATGAGGGCCCGACATCCACAGGTGGGGGTTGTGCTTACAGCCCAACACCGTGCAGGACGTTTGGCATTTGCCAGAGAACACCAAGATTGGCAAATTCGCCACTAGCGCCCTGTGCTCTTCACAGATGAAAGCAGGTTCACACTGAGCACATGTGACAGACGTGACAGAGTCTGTAGACACCGTGGAGAACGTTCTGCTGCCTGCAACATCCTCCAGCATGACCGGTTTGGCATTGGGTCAGTAATGGTGTGGGGTGGCATTTCTTTGGAGGGCCGCACAGCCCTCCATGTGCTCGCCAGAGGTAGCCTGACTGCCATTAGGTACCGAGATGAGATCCTCAGACCCCTTGTGAGACCCTATGCTGGTGCGGTTGGCCCTGGGTTCCTCCTAATGCAAGACAATGCTAGACCTCATGTGGCTGGAGTGTGTCAGCAGTTCCTGCAAGACGAAGGCATTGATGCTATGGACTGTCCCGCCCGTTCCCCAGACCTGAATCCAATTGAGCACATCTGGGACATCATGTCTCGCTCTATCCACCAACGTCACGTTGCACCACAGACTGTCCAGGAGTTGGCAGATGCTTTAGTCCAAGTCTGGGAGGAGATCCCTCAGGAGACCGTCCGCCACCTCATCAGGAACATGCACAGGTGTTGTAGGGAGGTCATACAGGCACGTGGAGGCCACACACACTACTGAGCCTCATTTTGACTTGTTTTAAGGACATTGCATCAAAGTTGGATCAGCCTGTTATCATGACCGGCGTGCCGATCACATACGTGACGCAAAGGGAGGGAAATGGGAAGGCCCTGTCCAAGGGAGAGGGAAAGGTGGTGACCCCTAACTCACCTTGAGGCTGGCACCTGACTGCCCTGACGTCCCTAGACGGGTTCCTCACCCGTACGCCGATCACGTGCCTAAACCCTGGCTTTCCCAAAAATGAGCCCTACGTAGTGAATAGGGCGGTGGGAACACTAGTCTGCACCACTAACATTAAAGGAAAACACCAAGGAGAGGACAGACAATACAGACAAAACATATAATCCCAGGTGGGCGACAACAGCAGACAACAAAGCCCAACAGGGATCCAGAGGGTAACGCTCTGGAACAACAACCAGGAATCACAGCTACACAGCTCCAGTGGGCCAGTATAGAAGTCCAGGCAGGAAGCTCTATATCTGGCAACCAGAGAAGTGGGAGAGGGGAATATAAGGAGGTTGGGAGTGCTGGACAAGAAACAGCTGAGGAGAAGAAGCTACGGATCCCTGAGTGAGCCAAAAAGGATTGCAAGGCAAACCCAGAAAGCTATCATTAAGAAACAGCACTATCTTTATACATAGAGCGCGCAGCCACCCGCTGCGACTTCCTAACCCCGGGTATAACGGAGTCAGACGTGGCTCTTGACACACTTGTGACAGTAAACCCCTCTCCACGAGGGGCCTCCGGACACTCAGGACTAGGTTTCTCAGGATGAGAGGCATGAAAAGCCCGAACTAACCTGTCGGCGTTTACCTCAGACGCTGGAACCCACATTCTTTCCTTGGGACCGTAAACCCTCCAATGCACCAGATATTGAAGAGAGCGGCGGACCCGACGAGAATCAACAATTTTGGATATTTGAAACTCTAGATTACCATCCACAACAGGAGGGGGTGGCAGCGGTGACGGTTCTAGAGGTGGAACATACTTTTTGAGTAACGACTTATGGAAGACGTTATGGATTTTAAAATTCTGAGGTAGCTCCAGGCGAAAAGCCACGGGGTTAATGATGGCTACTATTTTGTAAGGACCAATGAACCTAGGACCCAGTTTCCAAGAGGGAACCTTTAATTTAATATTCCTAGTAGATAACCACACATAGTCATTCACTCCTAGGTTCGGACCTGGCGACCGTTTCTTATCAGCCATGCATTTATATTTACCTCCCATATTTTTCAAGTTAGCTTGCACCTTCTGTGATACAGATGAAAGAGATGACGAAAACCATTCCTCTTCGGGAACTCCAGAAGACCCCCCCTCTTTGAAAGTACAGAATTGGGGATGAAAACCATATGCACCAAGAAATGGTGACTTGCCAGTGGATTCCTGACGGCGATTATTTATAGCAAACTCGGCTAACGGTAAATATGATGACCACACCTCTGGGTTTTCAGACACAAAACACCTTAGATATGTCTCAAGGTTTTGGTTGGTACGCTCAGTCTGTCCATTCGACTGAGGATGGAAAGCTGAGGAAAAGGACAAGTGTACCCCCAAACGGGAACAAAAAGCTTTCCAAAATTTAGAAATAAACTGGGTTCCCCGATCCGAAACAACATCGGAGGGGACCCCGTGAAGCTTCACGATTTCACTGATGAATACCTGAGCAAGAGTCTTAGCATTAGGTAGGGCGGGTAACGCAATGAAGTGTACCATTTTGCTAAACCTGCCTACTACTACCAAGATAACTGTTTTACCCGCAGACAAAGATAAGTCAGTGATGAAATCCATTGACAGATGTGTCCATGGCCTATTGGGAATGACAAGTGGCAATAAAGACCCTGCAGGACGTGTATGAGATACTTTTGCGCGTGCACAAGTAGAACAAGTAGACACAAAATCCATTACATCCTGACGCAACCTTGGCCACCAAAAACGACGAGACAATAGCTCCAAGGTTGCTTTACTACCCGGGTGCCCAGCAAGTGCCGAATTATGATGTTCCTTTAATAATTCGAGACGCAGGTTTAATGGTACAAACAATTTCTCTGAGGGACAAGAGACCGGGGCGTCCCCCTGGGCCTCTAACACCTTCCCCTCCAGAACAGAGTGTACAGTAGAGACAACCACTCCTCTTTGTAGAATGGGTACCGGATCACCCACATTACCACCTCCAGGGAAACTATGAGATAATGCATCTGCCTTGGTATTTTTTGCCCCAGGACGATAGGTAATAAAAAAGTTAAACCTGGTAAAAAAATAGCGACCACCTAGCTTGTCTCGGGGTGAGGCGCTTAGCTGATTCGAGGTACAGAAGGTTTTTGTGGTCTGTAATCACCGTGACAGGGTGGATTGCCCCCTCTAAAAAGTGACGCCATTCTTCAAACGCTAGTTTAATAGCTAATAGTTCCCTATTGCCAATATCATAGTTCTTCTCCGCTGCAGATAGTTTTTTAGAAAAGAAAGCGCAAGGACGCCATTTGCCAGGAGACGGACCCTGAGACAGTACAGCCCCCACTCCCACCTCTGACGCATCTACTTCAACAATAAAAGGCTGGGAGACATCAGGTTGGATTAGTACAGGTGCCGAGGTAAACCTCTTTTTTAGAGAGGAAAATGCAATTTTAGCAGCGTCAGACCATTTAGAAAAATCAGTCCCCTTCCTAGTCATGTCAGTAAGGGGTTTGACAATCACCGAATAATTTTTAATGAACTTTCTATAGAAATTTGCGAAGCCCAAGAACCGTTGCAGTGCTTTAAGGTTCTCAGGAAGATCCCAATCTAAAATTGCCTGGACCTTCCTAGGATCCATACGGAAACCTGAAGCAGATAATAAATATCCCAGGAACTGTATTTCCTGAACGGCGAAGACACACTTTTCAATTTTCGCATATAATTTATTCATCCATAGGACCTGCAGTACCTGTCTGACATGTACCTCATGTGTTTTCAGATCAGACGAATAAATTTAAATATCATCTAGGTATATCACCACAAACCTGCCGATAAGATGACTAAAAATGTCATTAACGAAATGTTGGAAGACAGCAGGAGCATTGGTCAGACCGAAAGGCATGACTAGATTTTCATAATGCCCCTCAGGGGTGTTAAAAGCTGTCTTCCACTCATCCCCTTCCTTGATACGAATCAGATTGTAGGCCCCCCTAAGATCAAGTTTGGAGAACCACCTAGCACCAGCAATCTGGTTAAACAGGTCAGGAATGAGAGGAAGAGGGTATGGGTCTCGGATGGTTATCCGGTTTAGTTCGCGGAAATCTAGGCAAGGACAAAGAAAACAAAGAAAAACCCTGCAGCCACGGGTGAAGAAGAGGGTCTGATGTGTCCCTTAGCCAAGCTCTCGGAGATATAATCTTTCATGGCTTGTCTCTCGGGACCCGAAAGATTATATAACCTGGTCTTGGGTAATTTTGCACCGGGAATCAGGTTAACCGGGCAATCATAAGGTTGGTGAGGTGGTAACTTCTGACAACCCTTTTCAGAAAAAACGTCCTCAAAGTCCGAAACAAATGTAGGTAGAGTAGCTACGAAGGCGACTAAGCAATTGCTATTTAAGCAATTTTCTCTGCAATGCTCACTCCACTCCAATATCTCCCTGGCCTGCCAATCCACCACTGGATTGTGCGCTACCAACCAGGGAAGACCCTATACCACAGGAGTGGGAAGCCCCTCCAGAACATAACATGAAAGACACTCGTTATGGTGGTCCCCTACCCGAAGGTGTAAGTTATGGACAATGTGAGTGAGGTTTCTCTGAGACAGAGGAGCAGAATCAATAGCGAATATGGGAATAGGTCTCTGTAGCGGACAGAGAGACAAACCCATAGTGCGGGCAAAATGGGCATCTATCAAATTTACCCCTGCTCCACTGTCTAGAAAGAAAGAAATAGTCTCCTTCTTAACACCAAAAACAACAACTGCTGGCAACACAAATTGAGACGTTCGAATGGAGGAAACGTATACCCCCCAGGTGACATCCTCCACACAGCCTGGGGTTAGTAGTTCCGACGGTCTTTTGTTTTTGAGAAAGGAAGGACAGACATTAATAAAAAGACCCCTCCCCCCACAGAAAAAACAAACCCCACGCCTACGGCGAGCCTCAGGAGGACGGACCTGACGAGTAGTTCCTCCTAGCTGCATAGGCTCTTCTAGGTCCGTACAGACTAACTGCTGCTTCGGAGGGGTTACCAATTGCTCAGGATTTTTCAATCTGTCCCTAAGACGTCTATCTATTCTGATAGAAAGGGACATAACAGCATCAAGGGAAAAGGGGGTCTCATACAGCGCAAGTGCATCCTTAACCCTTTCGGATAACCCAGAGCAGAACTGACTCCTGAGAGCCGGGTCGTTCCACTGGGTATCCGTAGCCCACCTACGAAACTCTGAGCAATACTCCTCTGCTGGCCGCTCTCCTGTAGTAGTCTCCGTAATTTCGACTCAGCCAGGGCGACTCGGTCAGGGTCATCATATATGAGACCCAAGGCCCCAAAAAATTAATCCACTGACCGGAGAGCCTGGGAATCAGTGGGTAAAGAGAACGCCCAGGATTGCGGGTCCCCCTGAAGCAGGGAAGTAACAATCCCCACCCGCTGTTCTTCATTACCAGAGGAGTGAGGGCGCAGCTTAAAATATATCTTACAGGCCTCACGGAACGTCACAAATTTGTCCCTTCCCCCCAGAAAATCTGTCAGGAAGAACAACCTTGGGTTCCGCAGCAACCTGGTTATCCATAGCAACCGCTGGGCTTGCGGTCTGCTGCAATTGCTGCTGTTGCTGGAGGACCGACGCCCTCAATCCTGCCACCTCCAAAGACAGGCCTTGAAGTTGCTTTGTCAAAGCAGCAATAGGATCCATGCTGGATTCTAAATAGGCAGAAAGAAAAAGTAATTTTATTTTTTTTTTTCCTTCTACCTACACAAAATAAGGGCCAGATATAATATCATGACCGGCGTGCCGATCACATACGTGACGCAAAGGGAGGGAAATGGGAAGGTCCTGTCCAAGGGAGAGGGAAAGGTGGTGACCCCTAACTCACCTTGAGGCTGGCACCTGACTGCCCTGACGTCCCTAGACGGGTTCCTCACCTGTACGCCGATCACGTGCCTAAACCCTGGCTTTCCCTAAGATGAGCCCTACGTAGTGAATAGGGCGGTGGGAACACTAGTACGCACCATTAACACTAAAGGAAAACACCAAGGAGAGGACAGACAATACAGACAAAACATATAATCCCAGGTGGACGACAACAGCAGACAACAAAAGCCCAACAGGGATCCGGAGGGTAACGCTCTGGAACAACAACCAGGAATCACAGCTACACAGCTCCAGTGGGTCAGTATAGAAGTCCAGGCAGGAAGCTCTATATCTGGCAACCAGAGAAGTGGGAGAGGGGAATATAAGGAGGTTGGGAGTGCTGGACAAGAAACAGCTGAGGAGAAGAAGCTACGGATCCCTGAGTGAGCCAAAAAGGATTGCAAGGCAAACCCAGAAAGCTACCATTAAGAAACAGCACTATCTTTATACATAAAGCGCGCAGCCACCCGCTGCGACTTCCTGACCCCGGGTATAACTGAGTCAGACGTGGCTCTTGACACCCTCGTGACACTGTAGTGTGTTTTTCCACTTTAATTTTGAGTGTGACTGCAAATCCAGACCTCCATGGGTTGAAAAATTTGATTTCAATTTTTTTATTTTTGTGTGATTTTGTTGACAGTACATTCAACTATGTAAAGAACAAAGTATTTCAGAAGAATATTTAATTAACTCAGATCTAGGATGTGTTATTTTTGTGTTCCCTTTATTTTTTTGAGCAGTGTATATATACACTCACCTAAAGAATTATTAGGAACACCTGTTCTATTTCTCATTATTGCGATTATCTAGTCAACCAATCACATGGCAGTTGCTTCAATGCATTTAGGGGTGTGGTCCTGGTCAAGACAATCTCCTGAACTCCAAACTGAATGTCAGAATGGGAAAGAAAGGTGATTTAAGCAATTTGAACAATATGCTCAGTTACTGGGATTTTCACGCACAACCATTTCTAGGGTTTACAAAGAATGGTGTGAAAAGGGAAAAGCATTGAGTATGCGGCAGTCCTGTGGGCGAAAATGCCTTGTTGATGCTAGAGGTCAGAGGAGAATGGGCCGACTGATTCAAGCTGATAGAAGAGCAACGTTGACTAAAATAACCACTTGTTACAACCGAGGTATGCAGCAAAGCATTTGTGAAGCCACAACACGCACAACCTTGAGGCGGATGGGCTACAACAGCAGAAGACCCCACCGGGTATCACTCATCTCCACTACAAATAGGAAAAAGAGGCTACAATTTGCACGAGCTCACCAAAATTGGACTGTTGAAGACTGGAAAAATGGTTTCTTGAACATGACAATGAGTTCACTGTACTAAAATGCCCCCCCCACAGTCACCAGATGTCAACCCAATAGAGCATCTTTGGGATGTGGTGGAACGGGAGCTTCGTGCCCTGGATGTGCATCCCTCAAATCTCCATCAACTGCAAGATGCTATCCTATCAATATGGGCCAACATTTCTAAAGAATGCTATCAGCACCTTGTTGAATCAATGCCACGTAGAATTAAGGCAGTTCTGAAGGCAAAAGAGGGTCCAACACCGTATTAGTATGGTGTTCCTAATAATTCTTTAGGTGAGTGTATATATTGATAGAACATTCTTCACCAAGCTAAGTGATGGATTCCCACAGGAAAGAATTGTTTCAAGTCCTTCCCATTTAAGATCCTAGATCCCTGTTATTTGTCTTAATATTCTTACTTTAATGTCGGATGGTAATAATTCAATTAAGAATTATTAATTATGATCATAAAAATAATTAACCATAAAAAAAAATTTTTAATAAAATTTGTCATAAATTCTTAAAATCATGACCTGGTGAATTGTAGACAACCTAATTGATACAATTCACATCTGAGTCCGACTATTACCTCAGATAAATAAGTTATTTTTGACGTGAGATGACATTAATGATAAAATGTAGTTCTGCATTATACAATAATTCACAGGTATCATAAATATATGCAGATTTATTGGTTACAAGGTTATAAACATATATAAGTAAATAAATACAATGATGCATGCAAATGAATATATATAGCATTAATATAAAGTATTACAAGTAGGGATGAGCGAACCCGAACTGTATAGTTCGGGTTCGTACCGAATTTTGGGGTGTCCGTGACACGGACCCGAACATTTTCGTAAAAGTCCGGGTTCGGGTTCGGTGTTCGGCGCTTTCTTGGCGCTTTTTGAAAGGCTGCAAAGCAGCCAATCAACAAGCGTCATACTACTTGCCCCAAGAGGCCATCACAGCCTTGCCTACTATTGGCATGGCTGTGATTGGCCAGTGCAGCATGTGACCCAGCCTCTATATAAGCTTGGGTCACGTAGCGCTGCACGTCACTCTGCTGATACAAGCGTAGGGAGAGGTTGCTGCTGCGACGTTTGGGGCGAGATTAGGCAGATTAACTCCTCCAAAAGACTTAATTCAGTGATCGATCTCCAGCTGTGGATCATTGAAGTGCTGATATTGAATTGCTCACTTTTTTTAGGCTGCCCAGAGCGTTTTTATATCACTTTTTTCTGGTGTGATCTGCGGCCATTTTGTGGCTTGTGGTGCGCCAGCACAAGCTACCACCAAGTGCATTTAACCATCAATAGTGTGGTTATTTTTTGCTATATCCTACATCAGGTGCAGGCTGAGCCTGTGTCACCCAAGTGCATTTAACCATCAATAGTGTGGTTATTTTTTGGCCATATACTACATCAGGTGCAGGCTGAGCCTGTGTCACCCAAGTGCATTTAACCATCAATAGTGTGGTTATTTTTTGCTATATCCTACATCAGGGTCAACCTTCATCAAGTGCATTTAACCATCAATAGTGTGGTTATTTTTTGGCCATATACTACATTAGGTGCAGGCTGAGCCTGTGTCACCCAAGTGCATTTAACCATCAATAGTGTGGTTATTTTTTGGCCATATACTACATCAGGGGCAAGTTGAGCCTGTCACCCAGCGCCTAAAAAATAGGCCTGACAATTCTATTCCTCCAAATCTGTCATTACTTGTGTGCCTGTATTAGTGTAATACGGTACCTAAATAGATAGCCAGACAGTGTTACTGTTTAAGCTGGTCAAATTATTTGTAGTGACCGTAAAAGCACAGTTTTTGTTCTGGGTTGAAAAACTATTCCCAAATTTGCCATTCTCAAAATTAGTAGTTTCTGCTATATCAGGCCTACTTTAAATCTATCCCAAAAAGGATATCTTAGATTGAAGGGGCTGATAGTGTCATTCTGAAAAACTTAACACACACGCTACAGTGCAGATACAAGTCTAATTCTGTGATTAAAGGTATATCTGTCACACAGCGCGTAAAAAATAGGCCTCACATTTATATTCAACCAAATCTGTACTGTTTTAGCTGGTAAAATTATTTGTAGTGACCGTAAAAGCACAGTTTTTGTTCTGGGTTGAAAAACAATTCCCAAATTTGCCATTCTCAAAATTAGTAGTTTCTGCTATATCAGGCCTACTTTAAATCTATCCCAAAAAGGATATCTTAGATTGAAGGGGCTGATAGTGTCATTCTGAAAAACTTAACACACATGCTACAGTGCAGATACAAGTCTAATTCTGTGATTAAAGGTATATCTGTCACACAGCGCGTAAAAAATAGGCCTCACATTTATATTCAACCAAATCTGTACTGTTTTAGCTGGTAAAATTATTTGTAGTGACCGTAAAAGCACAGTTTTTGTTCTGGGTTGAAAAACTATTCCCAAATTTGCCATTCACAAAATTAGTAGTTTCTGCTATATCAGGCCTACTTTAAATCTATCCCAAAAAGGATATCTTAGATTCAAGGTGCTGATAGTGTCATTCTGAAAAATTTAACACACACGCTACAGTGCAGATACAAGTCTAATTCTGTGATTAAAGGTATATCTGTCACACAGCGCGTAAAAAATAGGCCTGACATTTCTATTCCTCCAAATCTGTACAGTTTTAGCTGGTCAAGTTATATTTAGTGACCGTAAAAGCAAAGTTTTTGTTCTGGGTTGAAAAACAATTCCCAAATTTGCCATTCTCAAAATTAGTAGTTTCTGCTATATCAGGCCTACTTTAAATCTATCCCAAAAAGGATATCTTAGATTGAAGGGGCTGATAGTGTCATTCTGAAAAACTTAACACACACGCTACAGTGCAGATACAAGTCTAATTCTGCGATTAAAGGTATATCTGTCACACAGCGCGTAAAAAATAGGCCTGACATTTCTATTCAACCAAATCTGTACTGTTTAAGCTGGTCAAATTATTTGTAGTGACCGTAAAAGCACAGTTTTTGTTCTGGGTTAAAAACCATTCCCAAATTTGCCATTCTCAAAATTAGTAGTTTCTGCTATATCAGGCCTACTTTAAATCTATCCCAAAAAGGATATCTTAGATTGAAGGTGCTGATAGTGTCATTCTGAAAAACTTAACACACACGCTACAGTGCAGATACAAGTCTAATTCTGTGATTAAACGTACACCTGTCACACAGCGCCTAAAAAAATAGGCCTGACATTTATATTCAGCTAAATCTGTCATTACTGGTGTGCCTGTATAGTGTAATACGGTACCTAAATAGTTAGCCAGACAGTGTTAGGTGTCTGTAAAAAAAGGCCTGAATTTTAATTCAATACATTGGCCCGAATAATATTTTTCTTATTGTGGTGAACGGTAACAATAAGGAAAACATCTAGTAAGGGACGCGGACGTGGACATGGTCATGGTGGTGTTAGTGGACCCTCTGGTGCTGGGAGAGGACGTGGCCGTTCTGCCACAGCCACACGTCCTAGTGTACCAACTACCTCAGGTCCCAGTAGCCGCCAGAATTTACAGCCATATTCGGTGGGGCCCAATGCCGTTCTAAGGATGGTAAGGCCTGAGCAGGTACAGGCATTAGTCAATTGGGTGGCCGACAGTGCATCCAGCACGTTCACATTATCTCCCACCCAGTCTTCTGCAGAAAGCGCAGAGATGGCGCATGAAAACCAAGCCCATCAGTCTGTCACATCACCCCCATGCATATCAGGGAAACTGTCTGAGCCTCAAGTTATGCAGCAGTCTCTTATGCTGTTTGAAGACTCTGCTGCCAGGGTTTCCCAAGGGCATCCACCTAGCCCTTCCCCAGGGGTGGAAGAGAGAGAATGCACTAACGCACAACCACTTATATATCCTGATGATGAGGACATGGGAATACCACCTCAGCACGTCTCTTATGATGACGAAACACAGGTGCCAACTGCTGCGTCTTTCTGCAGTGTGCAGACTGAACAGGAGGTCAGGGATCAAGACTGGGTGGAAGACGATGCAGGGGACGATGAGGTCCTAGACCCCACATGGAATGAAGGTCGTGCCACTGACTTTCACAGTTCGGAGGAAGAGGCAGTGGTGAGACCGAGCCAACAGCGTAGCAAAAGACAAAGAGGGATCAGTGGGCAAAATCAGAACACCCGCCGCCAAGAGACTCCGCCTGCTACTGACCGCCACCATCTAGGACCGAGCACCCCAAAGGCAGCTTCAAGAAGTTCCCTGGCATGGCACTTCTTTAAACAATGTGCTGACGACAAGACCCACATAGTTTGCACGCTGTGCCATCAGAGCCTGAAGCGAGGCATTAACGTTCTGAACCTTAGCACAACCTGCATGACCAGGCACCTGCATGCAAAGCATGAACTGCAGTGGAGTAAACACCTTAAAAACAAAGAAGTCACTCAGGCTCCCCCTGCTACCTCTTCTGCTGCTGCCGCCTCGGCCTCTTCTGCTGCTGCCGCCGCCTCGGCCTCTTCCTCCGCCTCTGGAGGAACGTTGGCACCTGCCGCTCACCAACACCACCACCTGTGTCACCAAGCATCTCAACCATGTCACATGGCAGCGTTCAGCTCTCCATCTCACAAACATTTGAGAGAAAGCGTAAATTCCATTTCTAAACTACTGGCCTATGAAATGCTGTCATTTAGGCTGGTGGACACAGACAGCTTCAAACAGCTCATGTCGCTTGCTGTCCCACAGTATGTTGTTCCCAGCCGGCACTAATTCTCCAAGAGAGCAGTGCCTTCCCTGCACAACCAAGTGTCCGATAAAATCAAGTGTGCACTGCGCAACGCCATCTGTGGCAAGGTCCACCTAACCACAGATACGTGGACCAGTAAGCACGGCCAGGGACACTATATCTCCCTAACTGCACACTGGGTAAATGTAGTCGCGGCTGGGCCCCAAGCGGAGAGCTGTTTGGCGCACGTCCTTCAGCCGCCAAGGATCGCAGGGCAACATTCTTTGCCTCCTGTCTCCTCCTCCTCCTACTCAGCTTCCTCCTCCTCTTCTTCCACCTGCTCATCCAGTCAGCCACACACCTTCACCACCAACTTCAGCACAGCCCAGGGTAAACGTCAGCAGGCCGTTCTGAAACTCATATGTTTGGGGGACAGGCCCCACACCGCACAGGAGTTGTGGCGGGGTATAGAACAACAGACCGACGAGTGGTTGCTGCCGGTGAGCCTCAAGCCCGGCCTGGTGGTGTGCGATAATAGGCGGAATCTCGTTGCAGCTCTGGGACTAGCCGGTTTGACGCACATCCCTTGCCTGGCGCATGTGCTGAATTTGGTGGTGCAGAAGTTCATTCGCAACTACCCCGACATGTCAGAGCTGCTGCATAAAGTGAGGGCCGTCTGTTCGCGCTTCTGGCGTTCACACCCTGCTGCTTCACGCCTGTCTGCGCTACAACGTAACTTCGGCCTTCCCGCTCACCGCCTCATATGCGATGTGCCCACCAGGTGGAACTCCACCTTGCACATGCTGGACAGACTGTGCGAGCAGCAGCAGGCCATAGTGGAGTTTCAGCTGCACCACGCACGGGTCAGTCGCACTGCGGAACAGCACCACTTCACCACCAATGACTGGGCCTCCATGCGAGACCTGTGTGCCCTGTTGCGCTGTTTCGAGTACTCCACCAACATGGTCAGTGGCGATGACGCCGTTATCAGCGTTACAATACCACTTCTATGTCTCCTTGAGAAAACACTTAGGGCGATGATGGAAGAGGACGTGGCCCAGGAGGAAGAGGAGGAAGAGGGGTCATTTTTAGCACTTTCAGGCCAGTCTCTTCGAAGTGACTCAGAGGGAGGTTTTTTGCAACACCAGAGGCCAGGTACAAATGTGGCTAGACTGGGCCCACTACTGGAGGACGAGGAGGACGAGGATGAGGAGGAGGTGGAGGAGGATGAGGATGAAGCATGTTCACAGCGGGGTGGCACCCAAAGCAGCTCGGGCCCATCACTGGTGCGTGGCTGGGGGAAACACAGGACGATGACGATACGCCTCCCACAGAGGACAGCTTGTCCTTACCTCTGGGCAGCCTGGCACACATGAGCGACTACATGCTGCAGTGCCTGCGCAACGACAGCAGAGTTTCCCACATTTTAACGTGTGCGGAATACTGGGTTGCCACCCTGCTGGATCCCCGGTACAAAGACAATGTGCCCACCTTACTTCCTACACTGGAGCGTGATGGGAAGACATGAAGACTGATTCTGTGCTGACATGAAGCCAGATTCTCTGTTACGGGACCTCTCTCCTCTGTCTGGGTGCCAGGGCCTAAATGTGTGACAGTGGCCTGTTCCAGTGGTGGGTGACGTGAAGCCTGATTCTCTGCTATGACATGAAGACTGATTCTGTGCTGACATGAAGCCAGATTCTCTGTTACAGGACCTCTCTCCTCTGTCTGGGTGCTTGGGCCTAAATATGTGACAGTGGCCTGTTCCAGTGGTGGGTGACGTGAAGCCTGATTCTCTGCTATGACATGAAGACTTATTCTTTGCTGACATGAAGCCTGAATCTCTGTTATGGGACCTCTCTCCTCTGCCTGGGTGCCTGGGCCTAAATATGTGACAGTGGCCTATTCCAGTGGTGGGTGACGTGAAGCCTGATTCTCTGCTATGACATATAGACTGATTCTGTGCTGACATGAAGCCAGATTCTCTGTTACGGGAGCTCTCTCCTCTGTCTGGGTGCCAGTGCCTAAATATGTGACAGTGGCCTGTTCCAGTGGTGGGTGACGTGAAGCCTGATTCTCTGCTATGACATGAAGACTGATTCTGCGCTGACATGAAGCCAGATTCTCTGTTACGGGATCTCTCTCCTCTGTCTGGGTGCCAGGGCCTAAATGTGTGACAGTGGCCTGTTCCAGTGGTGGGTGACGTGAAGCCTGATTCTCTGCTATGACATGAAGACTGATTCTGTGCTGACATGAAGCCAGATTCTCTGTTACGGGACCTCTCTCCTCTGTCTGGGTGCCTGGGCCTAAATATGTGACAGTGGCTATGACATGAAGACTGATTCTGTGCTGACATGAAGCCAGATTCTCTGTTACGGGACCTCTCTCCTCTGTCTGGGTGCCAGGGCCTAAATGTGTGACAGTGGCCTGTTCCAGTGGTGGGTGACGTGAAGCCTGATTCTCTGCTATGACATGAAGACTGATTCTGTGCTGACATGAAGCCAGATTCTCTGTTACAGGACCTCTCTCCTCTGTCTGGGTGCTTGGGCCTAAATATGTGACAGTGGCCTGTTCCAGTGGTGGGTGACGTGAAGCCTGATTCTCTGCTATGACATGAAGACTTATTCTCTGCTGACATGAAGCCTGAATCTCTGTTATGGGACCTCTCTCCTCTGCCTGGGTGCCTGGGCCTAAATATGTGACAGTGGCCTATTCCAGTGGTGGGTGACGTGAAGCCTGATTCTCTGCTATGACATGAAGACTGATTCTGCGCTGACATGAAGCCAGATTCTCTGTTACGGGATCTCTCTCCTCTGTCTGGGTGCCAGGGCCTAAATGTGTGACAGTGGCCTGTTCCAGTGGTGGGTGACGTGAAGCCTGATTCTCTGCTATGACATGAAGACTGATTCTGTGCTGACATGAAGCCAGATTCTCTGTTACGGGACCTCTCTCCTCTGTCTGGGTGCCTGGGCCTAAATATGTGACAGTGGCCTGTTCCAGTGGTGGGTGACGTGAAGCCTGATTCTCTGCTATGACATGAAGACTGATTCTCTACTGACATGAAGCCTGAATCTCTGTTATGGGATTTCTCTCCTCTGCCTGGGTGCCTGGGCCTAAATATGTGACAGTGGCCTGTTCCAGTGGTGGGTGACGTGAAGCCTGATTCTCTGCTTTGACATGAAGACTGATTCTCTGCTGACATGAAGCCTGAATATCTGTTATGGGACCTCTCTCCTCTGCCTGGGTGCCTGGGCCTAAATATGTGACAGTGGCCTGTTCTAGTGGTGGGTGACGTGAAGCCTGATTCTCTGCTATGACATGAAGACTGATTCTGTGCTGATATAAAGCCAGATTCTCTGTTACGGGACCTCTCTCCTCTGTCTGGGTGCCGGGGCCTAAAAAAATCTGACAGTGGCCTGTTCCAGTGGTGGGTGACGTGAAGCCTGATTCTCTGCTATGACATGAAGACTTATTCTGTGCTGACATGAAGCCAGATTCTCTGTTACGGGACCTCTCTCCTCTGTCTGGGTGCCAGGGCCTAAATGTGTGACAGTGGCCTGTTCCAGTGGTGGGTGACGTGAAGCCTGATTCTCTGCTATGACATGAAGACTGATTCTGTGCTGACATGAAGCCTGATTCTGTGCTGACATGAAGCCAGATTCTCTGTTACGGGACCTCTCTCCTCTGTCTGGGTGCCAGGGCCTAAATGTGTGACAGTGGCCTGTTCCAGTGGTGGGTGACGTGAAGCCTGATTCTCTGCTATGACATGAAGACTGATTCTCTGCTGACATGAAGCCTGAATCTCTGTTATGGGACCTCTCTCCTCTGTCTGGGTGCCAGGGCCTAAATGTGTGACAGTGGCCTGTTCCAGTGGTGGGTGACGTGAAGCCTGATTCTCTGCTATGACATGAAGACTGATTCTGTGCTGACATGAAGACTTATTCTGTGCTGACATGAAGCCAGATTCTCTGTTACGGGACCTCTCTCCTCTGTCTGGGTGCCAGGGCCTAAATGTGTGACAGTGGCCTGTTCCAGTAAAGGGTGACGTGAAGCCTGATTCTCTGCTATGACATGAAGACTGATTCTCTGCTGACATGAAGCCTGAATCTCTGTTATGGGACCTCTCTCCTCTGCCTGGGTGCCTGGGCCTAAATATGTGACAGTGGCCTGTTCCAGTGGTTGGTGACGTGAAGCCTGATTCTCTGCTATGACATGCAGACTGATTCTCTGCTGACATGAAGCCAGATTCTCTTTTACGGGACCTCTCTACTCTGCCTGGGTGCCTGGGCCTAAATATCTGACAATGGACTGTTCCAGTGTTGGGTGACGTAAAGCCTGATTCTCTGCTATGACATGCAGACTGATTCTCTGTTGACATGAAGCCAGATTCTCTGTTATGGGACCTCTCTCCTCTGTCTGGGTGCCAGGGCCTAAATGTGTGACAGTGGCCTGTTCCAGTGGTGGGTGACGTGAAGCCTGATTCTCTGCTATGACATGAAGACTGATTCTGTGCTGACATGAAGCCAGATTCTCTGTTACAGGACCTCTCTCCTCTGTCTGGGTGCCTGGGCCTAAATATGTGACAGTGGCCTGTTCCAGTGGTGGGTGACGTGAAGCCTGATTCTCTGCTATGACATGAAGACTGATTCTCTGCTGACATGAAGCCTGAATCTCTGTTATGGGACCTCTCTCCTCTGCCTGGGTGCCTGGGCCTAAATATGTGACAGTGGCCTGTTCCAGTGGTGGGTGACGTGAAGCCTGATTCTCTGCTATGTCATGAAGACTGATTCTCTGCTGACATGAAGCCTGAATCTCTGTTATGGGACCTCTCTCCTCTGCCTGGGTGCCTGGGCCTAAATATCTGACAATGGACTGTTCCAGTGTTGGGTGACGTAAAGCCTGATTCTCTACTATGACATGCAGACTGATTCTCTGCTGACATGAAGCCAGATTCTCTGTTACGGGACCTCTCTCCTCTGCCTGGGTGCCGGGGCCTAAATGTATGACAATGGACTGTTACAGTGGTGGGTGACGTGAAGCCAGATTCTCTGCTATGGCATGAAGCCAGATTCTCTGCTGAAGTGAAGCCAGATTCTCTGCTATGGGACCTCTCTCCAATTGATATTGGTTTATTTTTATATATTTTATTTTTATTTTAATTCATTTCCCTATCCACATTTGTTTGCAGGGGATTTACCTACATGTTGCTGCCTTTTGCAGCCCTCTAGCTCTTTCCTGGGCTGTTTTACAGCCTTTTTAGTGCCGAAAAGTTCGGGTCCCCATTGACTTCAATGGGGTTCGGGTTCGGGACGAAGTTCGGGTCGGGTTCGGATCCCGAACCCGAACATTTCCGGGAAGTTCGGCCGAACTTCTCGAACCCGAACATCCAGGTGTTCGCTCAACTCTAATTACAAGCTTAACAATACATGTGAGTGGAAATAACTTATCACATTATAACCAAGCTATTTTTAGGTTAGGATATCAAAGTAGGAACATAAGTTATATACATCACTTCTGTTCAGAGAAAACCTCATGATATCAAGATGGGCATGTCTAATCTTAGACATCAATATAGAATGCTAAATACATTCTTTTCCCCCTAACCAACTACACATCACATGGCTTCAAGATGGGCACTTCCATCCAAGGATATAACTTAGAAGATATAACTGTATCCTTCTGCCCCATCCTGGACTATTTTCACATATATGACTTTGGTAAGACTATTAAGACAAATAACAGGGATCTAGGATCTTAAATGGGAAGGACTTGAAACAAGTCTTTCCTGTGGGAATCCATCACTTAGCTTGGCGAAGAATGTTCTATCTATATATATATATATAAAAGCAATTATTTAATGCTTTTCTAGATTATGAGTCAAAATTCTTCTGCAGGTAGAATGAAGCCTCACAATATCCTAAGACTACATCTCAATATGGAGATGATCAATTAATTTAATCATTTATTTATTTGCCAATCTAGATGGTATAATTTTACCCACACTATCAAATTAGTCTTAATAAAATGAAATATCATTTTCTGTGTCTCTTACCAAGTCCTAGTAGGAATCTCACTTCTGCTCCTAGGAAAGCAGGTGGGTCCATCATAGCACATCTCACCATGGCTTTCATCTTGATAGACCCCTCTAGAGAGCTCAACTTCTCTTCTTCCTCTCTCTCCTCTCTTTTTTCTCCTTCCTTCTACCTTCTGTGTATGGTTTATGATCACAAACTTATCAGTTAGACACACATTCCTAGTTTGGAACTTTCCAATCATTGTCGGATGGGCGTGACCATTGATAAAAATTGTGACATCATAACCTTACCCAGAATGCACTTTTGCTACTGTTGTAATGTCAACTACTGATACCTAGGAGAAGTATATGGTGGGCTCAGCGTGCATGTTGGTACTTGCATCCCTGGATCCGATGAAAGCTGTAATGGCACCGGACGGGGTTAAAAGCAGAGTGTGCTTGGCTTGCATGCTGACCTGCATTCCCTGGACTTTGTGTGGCTGTCATGGTCCATAAACAGGTAGGAACTAGTGTTAGGGATTACTCAAATGAGGCGACCTTGACGTGGTGAGTGGCTTATTACGCTTTGGCCAAAATGTACACCAATGTCTCATCCAGCATGGAGGCAGGGCAGAATGCTGGATGTAGAGTGCGATCACATTTGCATTTTCCGTCTGTATATGTATTTTCGCCATAGTGATGTGCACCTACATACAGGTTGTGCTGACCCAATCCCCCACATTTTTCTTTGTAGTATATATTGGAGGCGTGGCGATCTCCTTGGAGTCATGCACACCTAACCAGTCAATCTGTCCTGGAGGCTGGTTTTAAAGTCAGTATAAAACTGAGTCTGCTTATATAGAACCTACCAGTAGACATTTGGCTCCAGGAGAAGTATATGGTGGGCTCAGCGTGCATGTTGGTACTTGCATCCCTGGATCCGATGAAAGCTGTAATGGCACCGGACGGGGTTAAAAGCAGAGTGTGCTTGGCTTGCATGCTGACCTGCATTCCCTGGACTTTGTGTGGCTGTCATGGCCCATAAACAGGTAGGAACTAGTGTTAGGGACCACTCAAATGAGGCGACCTTGACGTGGTGAGTGGCTTATTACGCTTTGGCCAAAATGTACACTAATGTCTCATCCAGCATGGAGGCAGGGCAGAATGCTGGATGTAGAGTTCGATCACATTTGCATTTTCCGTTTGTATATGTATTTCGCCATAGTGATGTGCACCTACATACAGGTTGTGCTGACCCAATCCCCCACATTTTTCTTTGTAGTATATATTGGAGGCGTGGCGATCTCCTTGGAGTCATGCACACCTGACCAGTCAATCTGTCCTGGAGGCTGGTTTTAAAGTCAGTATAAAACTGAGTCTGCTTATATAGAACCTACCAGTAGCCATTTGGCTCCAGGAGAAGTATATGGTGGGCTCAGCGTGCATGTTGGTACTTGCATCCCTGGATCCGATGAAAGCTGTAATGGCACCGGACGGGGTTAAAATCAGAGTGTGCTTGGCTTGCATGCTGACCTGCATTCCCTGGACTTTGTGTGGCTGTCATGGCCCATAAACAGGTAGGAACTAGTGTTAGGGACCACTCAAATGAGGCGACCTTGACGTGGTGAGTGGCTTATTACGCTTTGGCCAAAATGTACACTAATGTCTCATCCAGCATGGAGGCAGGGCAGAATGCTGGATGTAGAGTTCGATCACATTTGCATTTTCCGTTTGTATATGTATTTCGCCATAGTGATGTGCACCTACATACAGGTTGTGCTGACCCAATCCCCCACATTTTTCTTTGTAGTATATATTGGAGGCGTGGCGATCTCCTTGGAGTCATGCACACCTGACCAGTCAATCTGTCCTGGAGGCTGGTTTTAAAGTCAGTATAAAACTGAGTCTGCTTATATAGAACCTACCAGTAGCCATTTGGCTCCAGGAGAAGTATATGGTGGGCTCAGCGTGCATGTTGGTACTTGCATCCCTGGATCCGATGAAAGCTGTAATGGCACCGGACGGGGTTAAAATCAGAGTGTGCTTGGCTTGCATGCTGACCTGCATTCCCTGGACTTTGTGTGGCTGTCATGGCCCATAAACAGGTAGGAACTAGTGTTAGGGACCACTCAAATGAGGCGACCTTGACGTGGTGAGTGGCTTATTACGCTTTGGCAAAAATGTACACCAATGTCTCATCCAGCATGGAGGCAGGGCAGAATGCTGGATGTAGAGTGCGATCACATTTGCATTTTCCGTTTGTATATGTATTTCGCCATAGTGATGTGCACCTACATACAGGTTGTGCTGACCCAATCCCCCACATTTTTCTTTGTAGAATATATTTGAGGCGTGGCGATCTCCTTGGAGTCATGCACACCTGACCAGTCAATCTGTCCTGGAGGCTGGTTTTAAAGTCAGTATAAAACTGAGTCTGCTTATATAGAACCTACCAGTAGCCATTTGGCTCCAGGAGAAGTATATGGTGGGCTCAGCGTGCATGTTGGTACTTGCATCCCTGGATCCGATGAAAGCTGTAATGGCACCGGACGGGGTTAAAAGCAGAGTGTGCTTGGCTTGCATGCTGACCTGCATTCCCTGGACTTTGTGTGGCTGTCATGGTCCATAAACAGGTAGGAACTAGTGTTAGGGATTACTCAAATGAGGCGACCTTGACGTGGTGAGTGGCTTATTACGCTTTGGCCAAAATGTACACCAATGTCTCATCCAGCATGGAGGCAGGGCAGAATGCTGGATGTAGAGTGCGATCACATTTGCATTTTCCGTCTGTATATGTATTTTCGCCATAGTGATGTGCACCTACATACAGGTTGTGCTGACCCAATCCCCCACATTTTTCTTTGTAGTATATATTGGAGGCGTGGCGATCTCCTTGGAGTCATGCACACCTAACCAGTCAATCTGTCCTGGAGGCTGGTTTTAAAGTCAGTATAAAACTGAGTCTGCTTATATAGAACCTACCAGTAGACATTTGGCTCCAGGAGAAGTATATGGTGGGCTCAGCGTGCATGTTGGTACTTGCATCCCTGGATCCGATGAAAGCTGTAATGGCACCGGACGGGGTTAAAAGCAGAGTGTGCTTGGCTTGCATGCTGACCTGCATTCCCTGGACTTTGTGTGGCTGTCATGGCCCATAAACAGGTAGGAACTAGTGTTAGGGACCACTCAAATGAGGCGACCTTGACGTGGTGAGTGGCTTATTACGCTTTGGCCAAAATGTACACTAATGTCTCATCCAGCATGGAGGCAGGGCAGAATGCTGGATGTAGAGTTCGATCACATTTGCATTTTCCGTTTGTATATGTATTTCGCCATAGTGATGTGCACCTACATACAGGTTGTGCTGACCCAATCCCCCACATTTTTCTTTGTAGAATATATTTGAGGCGTGGCGATCTCCTTGGAGTCATGCACACCTGACCAGTCAATCTGTCCTGGAGGCTGGTTTTAAAGTCAGTATAAAACTGAGTCTGCTTATATAGAACCTACCAGTAGCCATTTGGCTCCAGGAGAAGTATATGGTGGGCTCAGCGTGCATGTTGGTACTTGCATCCCTGGATCCGATGAAAGCTGTAATGGCACCGGACGGGGTTAAAAGCAGAGTGTGCTTGGCTTGCATGCTGACCTGCATTCCCTGGACTTTGTGTGGCTGTCATGGCCAATAAACAGGTAGGAACTAGTGTTAGGGACCACTCAAATGAGGCGACCTTGACGTGGTGAGTGGCTTATTACGCTTTGGCCAAAAAGTACACCAATGTCTCATCCAGCCTGGAGGCAGGGCAGTTTGCTGGATGTAGAGTGCGATCACATTTGCATTTTCCGTTTGTATAAGCCATTTGCATCATAGTATAAAGGGTTAACTTATGTAAGTCTGAATAAAACGTATTCCATACATTTTGACCTTAAAAGCTTTAATTCAAAGCTATAGGGATTAATTCTGACACTTGTAGCAATTAGAGACAGACCTCTAGGCGTCTCTCTGAATGTTTCTCACACTGTTGATTTATGGATCATGATAGTATGAATGACTTTGTTTTCTCACAGAGATATCAGTACCTCCTGTCACACCAAAGATGTGATTAATTGTTACAAAACACACATCTTTACAGACACTCTTTTAGAGACAAATATTCTCCTAATGAGAAATATATATAATATACTGGATACATGTTGTCTTCGTAACATATAACAATATAATATAAAGTAATATATATATATATATATATATTGTGGGGATCCGCTCTGGTAGGCAGTGGTAGCGAGTGCAGTATAGAGGCAACACAGACCGGTCTTGGTGTAAAACACAATGCTTTGTTTATTCACACGGTGCATATTTGTGAAAGACGGTGCAGTTCATAGGGAGGGTGGTCACACACCACAGCAAAATAATAGTTCAAACACAGCAAGTCCCTGCTGCAGGCTACTTGAGGCCTGTTTCAGTCACATAAAGCAAAGTCTATTTAAAGCCAGGAGTAATGTCACCTTTTCTCCTTGGTGAAGTAAGTCCATGGGTCCGGCTCCTAGCCACAGGACATGGATCCCTCCTGGATTCAGCTGCGGGTCCCTGCACACTCCTTTACAGGCCTCAGCACGCAGCCCAGCTCACCTCCACTCCTCACTCTCACAGCCAGAGAACACAGAAGCTCCACACTGAGAACCACACCCTTGTTGCTGGTCAGGTTTTAACCCTTCCCTGCAAAACCTGGCCTGGACCGTGGGGAGACAGGCACCCGCCCGCATATCTGCCTGCTCCCAATAAGAGCCGGCCCGGATCCGTTGTTAACAGCGTAACCGCTGCAAAATGCACTTTTCCGGCTCTTACTCCAGCGGGGCCAGGACCCCCGCTGGCACGTACCTCCCGTTTACCACCACCCCAGGTACTCTCCTACAATATATATATATATATATATATATATATAAAAATACAAAGAAAGGGCAGCAGCACTACTTGCAGATGAAGCCGGGTGCAAAATCCTCTGACCTTAGGCTGTTGGGTCAAATTGTTGTAGGTATTTCAAAGAAGAGGCAGCACTCCAGAGTACGATGAAAAAACGACCCGCTTTATTTCCCCTGTGCAACGTTTCAACTGCTCATTGCAGTCTTTCTCAAGCAAGAGAAAGACTGCAATGAGCAGTTGAAACGTTGCACAGGGGAAATAAAGCGGGTCGTTTTTTCATCGTACTCTGGAGTGCTGCCTCTTCTTTGAAATACCTATATATATATATATATATATATATATATTTATGTCCTACTGATTGTCTTATACTAAGGAGTAACTAAGGCTCATTAAATGAATACATATTATATATTTTGCTTCATTAATAAATGCCTAATTGTATAGGTAATTATCACCAGCTGCATAGAGCTTATCTTTATCTCCCGTCATAAATTAAAAAGTAGACAAGGAGAATTCTTCTCAGACTGGTACATTCATGAGAAGAATAACACTAGAAAGCAGAAACCTTTGTGTGACCTTACTTTGGCCTACTCAAGACATACAAAATTGCAACTATAGTCGAGCATGGCTCTTAAAGGTAATGAACATGCATCTTGACTAGAATGAATTGGATATCAATGCATTTACCTATGAAAAGGCACAACAGTCCGTACCTTGTCCAGAATAGACATGTATACCGGCACTAACCAGTCATTGTTATTCTGCAGCGCAATTGAAGTGTGAAGTACCCCTCCTCTACCTAGTTGACACCTTAATAAATTTCAATAATTTTTATTTTACATTTTCGGGTGACAATAAACAATTGTTTTCTGTCATAGACCCCTGCTCTACCAAGTAGATAGGTTAATTAATTTCTGTAAATTTTCTGTTACATTCTTGGGTTGACATTATACAATTTTAGACGTGAATAAACCCCTGCTCTGCATAGGTGACAGGGAATAACATTTCTGAAATGCTTCTTTAATCGATGTGCGCCACCTCCTTTGATTCAATGCTTAAACTTAAACAAGTTGTACCACATTAAAGCTTCAATACTTGTTCCCACATTTCCGCTATACTCTTTTGGACAATATTTGCGCCTCAATAACTTTTCTCTTAATTCCGCTTGACTCTTTTAGCCCACATTTGGGCTTCTGTAAGTTGTCCCACATTTGCGCCTCAATAGCTTTTTCCACATTTCTGCTCGATCCCAATTTTTTTTATACATTTATCTCCCTTAAATTTGGTCTCTTTCTCACGCTCCCTCTCCGGCGTGGAACCCTGATTCCCCGCCACCAGTGATCACCATGGTAGGCGCATAAAAGAACATCGAAAGTTGATAGAGCAGATATCAAATTGGATCGTGAACATCACGGGGACGTGCGACATGGTGGAGCAGTAAGTATGCACACACCTACACGAACTAACTGACAGGGGTCAGCCCCTGCAACTTCTGGGTCTCCAAATTGGGCACATGGCCTGAGCTTTCCCTTTACGCTTCTGAGGTGCTGGCCTGCTCTGCAGCTGGTGTATTGTCTGAACGTGTGTTTAGCACGACTGGAGGGGGTTATCACAGGTTATATTTCCTAATGTTTTGGGGTGTACCCTAATTAAAAAAATAAAATAAAAAATTTAAACCAAAAAGCAGTGTAGGCTACCTCCTCCTCCTCCACCACCACATCCACCGCCTCCTCAACCTCCTACTCCATATGGACCTGGTCTTCCTAGATCATTATTATTATTTATTATTTTTAAGTATTTTATGTTATTTTAAGTCATTTCCCTATCCACATTTGTTTGCAGAGCACTTGCCATGCTCCTAACCACATTTTGACGACATTTGCAGCCCTCTAGCCCTTTCCATGACATTTTTACAGCCATTTTAGTGCTCAAAAGTTCGGGTCCCCATTGACTTCAATGGGGTTTGGGTTCGGGTCAAGTTCGGGTCCCTAACTCAAACTTTTTTCCTAAGTTCGGGCGAACCCGAACATCAAGGTGTCCGCTCAACTCTACTTTTCATTTAATACCTATTGATTGGTGCACTATGTATTGTTGTGAACTTGTGACAGCACTATGTATGTATGTACGTACGTATGTATGTATGTATCTAGCATACATACATACAGCACTATGTATGTAGCATGTATGTATGGACAGCAGAACCATATATATCACTATCTAACCTACACTGACTATCTACCACTAACTATCTGTATTAGATATATGAGCTAACTAACTAACTAACTATCTAATGTAATGACACAGGAAAGCAGAGAGCACAGCAATAACACTGCTGTCTTTCTCAGATCTGTAAAATACTGCATACAACGGCTGCTGGGGAGGTTCTTATATAGTAAGGGGTAGGCAACTTTCCTATTGGTTGCCAGGGATGTTGCTAAGTTCAGACAAATACATTGCAGCCTTTTCATTGGCCCACAAGCAAGAAGGGAAGTTACTGATGAAAAAAAAATCTAGAATATTCAAAATTACGAATATATATCACTATATTCTAAATATTCGTGAATTCTCGAAGTGCCGATATTCGCGATTAACCATACACATTAACCATAATGAGAGTGAAGAAAGGGTAGAGGAAATTCATTCAAATAAGGGCAACTGAATTCACTGTAACAAGTCAGGCAATGTTTATTTCAAGTAATGTACATGTCGATGACTTTTGATAATATTGTCCCAGTTATCTTGGTAACAATATTACCACTTATTTTAATTGAATATTTAACATTTTATTATTCTACCTTTCTTTACTCAGTTTCTGGACATGCTGCCAGCAGTCATGAGTTATATACCAGGACCACACCAGAGAATAAACAAAAGCATGGAAAAACTCACCGATTTCATCAAGGAACGAGTAGAAATGAATAAGGAGTCATTTGATCCCAACTCACCCAAGGATTTCATTGATTGCTTCCTCTTAAGACAGCAGCAGGTATCTAAATAAGTGTTAAGAAAGGGGTGCAGTGGAGATGAGGGGTGGGATAACCTGTATTTGGCTGGTGTGGGATCCAGGAGACTATCATTACCAGTAGATAGTATACCCTGCGGGTAGGTTTGGCCCTTTTTGTTCTCCATCTAATTCAAAAATTAATTTTGCATGGAGGGATAAAATGACGCTTGTACCAGTGGTAGTCAACATGCTATCAGTAAAGGAAAGAAGGGAAGAGAATGCAGTGATGTTTGATGTTACTATGGCAAAGCCTATAAAAGAAAGAACTTTTGTTCCTATCCTTTTCTTCCTTTAAGATGGCGGTGGGATATTTTGGGCATGTCATGGGAACATACTCTACCATATTCAGGGTCATAGCGGAAGGATCATGGATCCTTGTGCAAAAGTTCAGATTGTCCCCTTTTGTGCCTTCACAAAGTAAATGTTCACCCAGAAATCTATAATGTCCTCCTGCATTGCCCCCCATCCCTTTAAATATGTGTCTGTGTCCCCTTTCTTCTACTCCCTCTGTGTCCTGTCTTGCATGTAGGATAATCATGAGATGCACACTAAAACACTGGACCTCCAGGGAGGAGATGTCGTCGTCATACAGGGTCATCCTCAGGTGGTCATCAAGGAGTTACCACTTGGTGCTTTGTTATTGCTATTGCATAAGTGAGGCATCCTCAAACTGAGGCCCTCCAGCTGTTGTAAAACTACGCAGTTTGAGGATGCCTGGCTTAAGTTATAGAAGAGTGAATGCATCCCTCAGGACGACATAACATGTGTTATCTGGGGAGTAGAAACTAACCCAATGGATCACTTGGAGCATGAAGCCATGGGTCACCCCAAAGTAGATGATTATAAGTGGCAGGACATTAGCAGCAGCATCATTGGGAAGGGTGATGGAGCAGAAACCACTACACAAGGTAGTATCAGTGTCATCATGGAGATGGCCCCTTGTGGAACTATACATGGGAAAAGGCGAAATGAGGCTGTGAGCTCCTACTGTTGTTTCGTTGGATCCAGCCACTGTTAGTATAGTGTTGGTGTCCCCTGTGTCCCAATTGCAACTGCTACACTATAGCTATGCCACTGGCTGCATTTATGAGCATAATGGTGCCTTCCCTTTCCCATCCCTCCTCCAGTATTCACACACACAACTGTAATTTGAGCAGATTGTGACATCTGTTTCAGGACAGTAAAGACCCAATTATCTTTAAATCACCATAGTCTATGTCGTGACTACAACATTCACAGTTTTTTCTATACTACTGAGCCTGAGATATTTTTTTTTTTTTCAACAATGTTGCTCCAAAATGGAACATCCCTTTAAAGAATAATGCTACATTTGTGTCTTCAGGAAAAGGACAATCCTAACTTTGACAGGGAGAACATGATAATGACCATACTCAACATGTTTTTTGCTGGGACTGAAACAGTCAGCAGTACCCTAAGACATGGACTTATGATACTTATGAGGTACCCTGAAATACAAGGTCAGTATTACACCAGTAGCCCGCCTTGGTTAACTTTCTTGTTAGAAAGATCCCTTGAGGATTAATTGATCACAAAGTGTCAACTTCTGGCTTTCCTGTTGGTTGGTTGTAAACTGTACCTGTCAGCAACAAAATGTATTTGACAAGAATCTCAAATTTACTAAATAAGCGTAGCGTTAGCATTTGAATACTTCTTGTACTTTATTTGGTTTGCAGACTGCTGTTGCATTGTATTTTTTTTTCTTTGTGTCTCTAGCCATGGCAGCGTGCACCTGTGCATTGGGATGTGCTTACTGACCCCCTTTTTTCTTTGCAGTCCGCAAGAGTTCTCTATCTCTTTCATCCTAGAGTCTTTTCAGAACAAAATCTAACTACTAGGAGACCAGGGAGTATAATAAACCAATATCCAGGGCAACTGGAGCATATTTTATTTGACAACGTTGTGATAGGTAAGCTGTGAGATGGTTCCAGTGCATACTGGAGCGCCACAGCCTCTTCAAACAGCTGATCGACAGGATACCGAGTGTCAGATATTGATGATCTATCTAGATTATATTCATAAATATTGAATTCCCAGAAAAACCCTTTAACTTAAACTTTGCAGAAAGCAACTTCTGGGTTTTGAAAAACTGGAGCACTGTTATGAATTTTAAAATGAAATATAACAAAAGAAAATATATTCACAAGTTTAATCTCCCGTCACTTCCATCACCAAGCTCCAGCACACCCTGCTAGTTCTTGTTAAAGGGGTTCTCCAGGCTTTTAATAGTGATGACCTATCTTCAGGATAGGTCATAAATATCAGATCGGCGGAGGTCCGACACCCGGCAGCCCTGCCGATCAGCTGTTTGAAGAGGAGGTGCGCGCAGTGCCAGCGCTGACTCCTCTTCACTGTTTATCTTCTCACTGTCGCCTCTGCAGCGGTGAGCAGGTGTAATTACACCTAACCATCCCATTCATTTCAATTGGACGGCTCGTTCCCATACACTTGTATAGGAGCGATCCATCCCATTGAAATTAATGGGACGGCTTGAGTGTAATTACACCTGCTCACCGCTGCAGAGGCGACGGCGAGAAGGTAAACAGTGAAGAGGATATAGGGCTGTTACGGTGCGGGCCTCCTCTTCAAACAGCTGATCCTGAGTATAGGTCATCAATATTAAAAGCCTGGAGAACCCCTTTAACATGACTGCAGAGGTGACAAATCCACGTACCCCCCAATATTTGGCCTCAGCAGTCTCATGTTATCAACCTCTGAGGCCAGTGATTGGCTGCAGCGATTATATGGGGTACATGGTCTTGTAAGTGATGCAGCCATATAAACAAGGACCGGCAGGAGGACTGGAGCATGGCTCTGTAACTGGTCGGGCTACTTTTTTTAATAAGACATAAAACCCTTTTTAATGAATTCCGTACCTGTATGTTCATTTTAGGCGTAGTTCTGCTGCACAATGCAGCACAAAGGTTACTTTCTCACAGTTGCTACAAATTAAATGGAGGTACAGTGCTGACATTCTTTGAACAGTCCATTCTACCTCGTTCCAGAGATCCCCTTAAAGATTGAAATCAGGCCATGGGGCAAAGAACATGCGCTGTCATGTTCCTGGAAGTAATTGATGACTATATGACCCTTGTGGCATAGTGTACATCAAAACTTCACCTCTATAATACTGAACTGTTGACACCTAACAGAAAGCAGTCATCAATTCATGCTGCTTGCACCAAATTAAGACCCTCCCATCAGCATAGTGCAAAATAAATCTTGATTCGCCTGATCTAGGAAATGTTCATTGTTCATTAATCCAATTTTTGTACTCTCTTGCCCCCTGGTGTCCTTCCTTATTTCCTTCCTTCCATTATTCCGTCCTTCCCTACCTCCCTCCCTTTCACTTGAAGGTATACTGTTTATTCATCAGAATAATTCCTGACATCCTCCTCTGTCCCCTTTCATCAATGAGATGTTTATGTCCGGAGGATCCCCTATCGCTAAAGGTTTTTTCTTCACTCATTCCCGATATAAATTGCACTGTTCCACCAGAAAACCCCATAAGGTTGCCAGTTTTTGAAATAATGGCTCTGCCTGGTGTAGTACTGATCACTGGTGTTCATCAAGCACCAAAGTGCCCGGGTGCTCGAGTAGAACACCTCGGGATGCTTGGGTGGTCTACCGAGCACCCTTGCACAATGGAAGTAAATGGGAGAACCCAAGCATTAAACCGGGCACCCCTTGCTCTGAAGACGGGAGTGTGTCTGGTTCACATGAGAAGGTGAGAAATTGATGGAAACACCATTGAAATGGTTCGGGAACAGCAGAAAGAGGATGCCTGATGTCTCTTGGACTCGCAGGTCGCTGCTGGGAACAATGTTGTCCGAGTAGTACGGCAATTTTACAGATTGACAATAATATGCACAAAACCGAAGATAAAATCGATTTTAGAGGAAAAATTTGTTAGGAAACATTCTTTTCTGTATATTTACTTGTATATAAAGTGAAAGGGCTGCAAAAAATTGCAAGAAACCGGCACTCCAGTACACCCTTTATTACACATAAAGCAGGGCATCATACATGCCCTTGAAAAATTATGGTTGATGGCCTGCTGGTGACCCTCAAAAACATTAAGACGAAAGGCCTGCTGCTGATTTGACCATCTAAAACATTAGGGGTGATGGTCTGCTGCTGAGCTTACCATCTAAAACATTAGGGGTGAGGGCCTGCTGCTGAGCTGACCATCTAAAAGTTATGGTTGAGGGTCTGCTGATGAGCTGACCCTCTAAAACATTAGGGACGAGGGCCTGCTGCTGATCTGACCATGAGAAAAATTATGGTTGAGGGCCTGCTGCTGAGCTCACCATCGAAAAAATTATGGTTGAGGGTCCGCTGGTGAGCTGACTGTCTAAAATATTAGGGGCGAGGGCCTGCTGCTGATCTGACCATGGAAAAAATGATAGTGGAGGGCCTGTTGCTGAGCTGACCATCCAAAAAATGATGGTTGAGGGCCTGCTGCTGAGCTGACCATCGAAAAAAATTATGGTTGAGGGCCTGCTGGTAAGCTGACTTTCTAAAACATTAGGGGCAAGTGCCTGCTGCTGATCCGACCATCTAAAACATTAGGGGTCAGGGTTTGCTGCTGAGCTGACCATCTAAAACATTAGGGGGGAGGGCCTGCTGCTGAGCTGACCATCAAAAAAATTATGGTTGAGGGCCTGCTGCTGAGCTGACCATCGAAAAAATTATGGTTCAGGGCCTGCTGCTGAGCTGACCATCGAAAAAATTATGATTGAGGGCCTGCTGCTGATCCGACAATTGAAAAAATTATGGTTGAGGGCCTGCTGCTGAGCTGACCATCGAAAAAATTATGGTTAAGGGCCTGCTGCTGAGCTGACTATGAAAAAAATTATGGTTGTGTCACCGCCAGTTCTGTGAGAAGATCTGGCAGAATTTCTTCTCTACCTCTTGTATGATTTTGGTTTCGCTTTCTTATCTCCTTTCCTTTTGCCAGGTGTCACTTATTTCGACTAATTGTCTTCCTTTATAATCCCTCCCATACTGCCTCACTTTGCGGTTTATACTACTTCCTGGATGAGATGTTCACTGCTGGAGGCTGCTTCTGCTGTTTGTTCAGATAAGTCATTTACTTTATTGTGTTTCCTTGCTGGCTTGATTCTAGGTGACCCTGACTCCGTCCGTATTAAGTGCAGGGAGCCGGTGGTCGTGTCCCCTCACTATTATAGGGTTTTCAGGTGTCACACAGTATTAGGTACGCGGTCATGCAATCGTCTACCATACAGCCCCTTGCATGTGCATAGCAGTCAGTGAGAACTCTTAGGGTTTTATAGGGCTCACCTATAAGCTCCTTAGTTTGGGATCAAGCCAGTCGCTCGTTTATTTAGATGTTACAGCTATCTGCTAACTTCATCTGTGACATTATAAACCGCCATAACCGTTTTAAGCATGGATCCGGTTTCAGCCTTGATTGACCGCATGCAAGGTCTTTCGCTGGAGGTGGCAGATCTCCGTAAAACTATGTCTCAGTTTCTGGTTACCGGTTCTGCTGGCGTTCATGGAGTTTGTTCCGAGCCTAAGATCTCGCTTCCGGATACGTTCTCCGGGGATAGTGAGAATTTTGTTCGCTTTAGAGAGATTTGCAAACTCCATTTTCACCTACTTCCCCATTCCACTGGTGATGAGGAGCAGAGGGTGGGGATCATCATCTCGCTGCTCAGGGATAACGCTCAGTCTTGGGCCTTTTTGCTGCCGGTGGGGGCACGGCCCCTCTAATCGGTGGATGAATTTTTTGTAGCCCTGGGGCAGATATATGATGACCCGGATCGTATTGCTCTGGCTGAATCTAAACTGCGTCTTTTATGCCAGGGTAAACAGTCCGCAGAGATATATTGTTCTGAATTTCGGAGATGGGCAGCTAATACTGGTTGGAATGATGCTGCACTCCGAAGTCAATTTTGCCATGGTCTTTCGGAAAGATTGAAAGATGCATTCGCTTTTCATGAGAGACCAGTGTCGTTAGAGTCAGCCATATCTCTATCTGTTCGTATTGACAGGCGTCTTATAGAGAGAGAGGAGACTACTCTTTCCTGTCATATTCAGCCCAAGGACAGTGGGGCTGTCTCATTCAGTGTACAGGGGTCTCAGTCTGTCTCAATCCCCTCTGAGGAGAAGCCATGCAGCTGGGTTTGCTTGCCTCTGATAGTAGAGGATTCAGCTCACAGAGGAGGGTTTGTTTTTGTTGTGGGGGTATAAATCATTTGGCTAATGTTTGCCCCTCTAAGAGATTCATGGCAATTTCTGAGGGTAATAAAAACAAAACAAAAAAAAAAAAAACCTCTAAAAACTTTCCATTTGCTACTATTGGCAAGGTTGATGCGGAAATTGAAGGCTTGCCGTTTGCTTGTAGTTCCCGTTTTCTCCTACCTGCCAGGGTGGCTCTAGATCAAGAACATTGTTTTTGAGATTTTTGTAGATAGTGGAGCAGCTGTCAATCTCATTCATAATCAATTTGCAACAACGCATGGTTTCTAAGTATGTACTTTGGAAAAGGATATACCTGTTTTTGCTATCGATTCCGCTCCACTTTTTCAAAGATCGTTAAAGGGCATAGTTCACAATATCCATTTGACTGTGGGTGACGCTCATATTGAGGATATGTCATGTTTCATCTTAAGCGGATTACCTACTACTCTAGTGTTGGGGCTACCCTGGCTCACTAAACATAACCCCACAATTGATTGGCAAGCAAGGCAAATAAATGGTTGGAGTGAGTTTTGCAGAGAGAATTGCCTAACGGCGTCTCTTTCAGAGGTTTCTACCAAGACTGTGCCATCACCGGGAGTACGACTGCCCTATTAATCTCATCCCAGGCGCCAAGCTGCCAAAATCACGACTATACAATCTCTCCCAACCTGAAAGAGTCGCTATGCATACTTATATCTCTAAGAGCCTGAGAAAGGGACACATCCGACCCTCGAAGTCACCTGTTGCTGCTGTTTTTTTTTTTTTGTTAAGAAAAAAGATGCTTCTTCAAGACCTTGTCTGGATTTCAGGGAGCTGAACTTTATCACGATTTGTGACCCATATCCGTTTCCTCTGATCCCGGACCTGTTTAACCAGATTGTTGGGGCATACAACCTAGTCAGGGTCAGGGAAGGGAACGAATGGAAGACGGCCTTCAATACCCCTGAGGGTCATTTCGAGAATTTGGTTATGCCCTTTGGTTTGATGAATGCTCCGGCCGTCTTCCAACTTTTTGTGAACAGCATTTTTTATAATTTAATGGGGAAATTTGTACTGGTGTATCTAGATGACATTTAGATTTTTTCTCCTGATTTCAAAACTCATCGGGACCTCCTATGTCAGGTCTTGCTGATTCTGCGGCAGAATAAATTATACGCTAAACTGGAAAAATGTGTGTTTGCGGCTCCGGAGATTCAATTTCTTGGTTTTCTTCTCTCCGCTTCTGGTTTTCGGATGGACCCTGAGAAGGTCCGCGCTGTGCTTGATTGGGAGCTTCCTGAGAATCAGAAGGCGCTGATGCGGTTTTTGGGTTTTGACAATTATTACAGAAAGTTCATTTTGAATTATTCCTCTGTTGTTAAGCCACTCACTGATATGACTAAAAAGGGGGTGGATTTTTCCTCGTGGTCGGTAGATGCGCTTAAAGCCTTTTCTAGTATTAAAGAGAGTTTTGCTTCCGCTCCCATTTTGGTACAACCTGATGTCTCTCTACCTTCTATTGTTGAGGTGGATGCTTCTGAGGTGGGTGTGGGTGCGGTCTTATCTCGGGTCACTCTCCTGCCAAATGGCGACCGTGTGCCTTTTTCTCAAGGAAACTCTCCTCTGCAGAGAGAAATTACAATGTGGGAGATAGGGAGTTGTTGGCCATCAAATTAGCTTTTGAGGAATGGCGCCATTGGTTAGAGGGAGCCAGACACCCTATTACCGTGTTTACCGACCATAAGAATCTGGCCTACATGGAATCGGCCAAGCATCTGAACCCGAGACAGGCCAGATGGTCTTTGTTCTTTTCTAGGTTTAATTTTGTTGTTACGTTCCGCCCTGGGGTTAAAAATGGGAAGGCGGATGCCCTGTCACTTTGTTTTCCAGGAGGGGAAAACTTTGAAGACCCGGGTCCCATATTGGCTGAAGGGGTGGTCGTCTCTGCTCTTTATGTTTATTTAGAGGCAGAGGTTCAGGCAGCCCAGGTAGAGGCTCCTGATCTTTGTCCTCCTGGGAGGTTGTTTGTGCCTCTCGCTTTACGACACAAGGTTTTTAAGGAGTACCACGATACTGTCCTTGCTGGGCACCCGGGGAGTAGAGCCACAGTGGATCTCATTGCTCAGAGATTCTGGTGGCCGGCTCTTGTGGCAGCCTGCAAGACCTGCGTTCGTGCCAATGTCCCTCATTCACGGCCATCGGGATCTCTCCTCCCGTTACCCATTCCTTCCCGTCCTTGGACGCATCTTTCCATGGACTTCATTATGGACCTGCCGCGTTCCTTGGGGAAGACTGTGATTCTGGTGGTAGTGGACCGTTTTAGCAAAATTGGCAAATTTAATTCCCTTTCCTGGGTTACCCAATGCTAAGACGCTGGCGCAAGCGTTTGTTGATCATATTGTTAAATTACATGGCATTCCTTCAGACATAGTTTCTGATAGGGGTACGCAATTTGTTTCCAGATTCTGGAAGGCCTTCTGTTCTCGCTTGGGGGTTTGGTTGTCGTTCTCTTCTGCTTTTCACCCACAGTCGAATGGTCAGACCGAACGCGTCAATCAGAATCTGAAGACATATCTGCGCTGTTTTGTGGCGGAGAATCGGGAGGATTGGTATTCTTTTTTGTCCCTTGCTGAGTTTGCTTTAAATAACCGTCGCCAGGAGTCCTCTGATAAGTCACCATTTTTTGGTGAATATGGGTTTCATCCGCAGTTTGGGACATTCTCTGGAGAGGGGTCTTCTGGTTTACCTGATGAGGAGAGATTTTCCTCGTCTTTGTCATTTATTTGGTAAAAGATTCAGGGTAATCTGAAGAGAATGAGTGAGATATAAGCGTGTGGCGGATAAGAGACGTGTGCCTGGTCCGGACCTGAATGTTGGTGATCTGGGGTGGTTGTCTACAAAGAATATCAAACTGAAGGTTCCCTCCTGGAAATTGGGTCCTAAGTTTATTGGGCCTTACAAGATCTTGTCCGTCATCAATCCCGTTGCCTTCCGTCTTGATCTTCCTCAGACTTGGAAGATCTATAATGTTTTTCACAAGTCCCTATTAAAACCTTATGTCCAACCCACTGTACCCTCCTCTTTGCCTCCTCCTCTGATTATAGTTGATGGTAATCTTGAATTTCAGGTCTCTAGGATTGTGGATTCTCACATTATGCACGGTTCTCTTCAGTACCTCGTTCATTGGGAGGGTTATGGTCCTGAGGAGAGGATGTGGGTCCCAGTGGCGGACATTAAGGCCACCCGTCTCATCAGGGCTTTCCATAGGTCTCATCCTGAGAAGGTGGGCTCTGAGTGTCCTGAGTCCACCCATAGAGGGAGGGGTACTGTCACCGCCAGTTCTGTGGGAAGATCTGGCAGACGTTCTTCTCTACCTCTTGTATGATGTTCTTTGTTTTGGTTTCACTTTCTCATCTCCTTTCCTTCTGCCAGGTGTCACTTATTTCGACTAATTGTCTTCCTTTATAATCCCTCCCATACTGCCTCACTTTGCGGCTTATACTACTTCCTGGATGATGTGTTCACTGCTGGAGGCTGCTTCTTCTGTTTGTTCAGATAAGTCATTTACTTTATAGTGTTTCCTTGCTGGCTTGATTCTAGGTGACCCTGACTCCGTCCGTATTAAGTGCAGGGAGCCGGTGGTCGTGTCCCCTCACTATTATAGGGTTTTCAGGTGTCACACAGTATTAGGTACGCGGGCATGCAATCGTCTACCATACAGCCCCTTGCATGCGCATAGCAGTCAGGGAGAGCTCTTAGGGTTTTATAGGGCTCACCTATAAGCCTCTCAGTTTGGGATCAAGCCAGTCGCTCATTTATTTATATGTTCCAGCTATCTGCTAACTTCATCCGTGACAGGTTGAGGGTCTGATAGTGAGCTAACCTTCTAAAACATTAGAGGCTAGTGCCTGCTGCTAATCTGACCATGGAAAAAATTATGGTTGACGGCCTGCTGCTGAGCTGACCATCGAAAAAATTATGCTTGAGGGCCTGCTGCTGAGCTGACCATAGAAAAAATTATGGTTGAATGCCTGCTGCTGAGCTGACCATCGAAAAAAATTATGGTTGAGGGCCTGCTGCTGAGCTGACCCTCTAAAATATTAGGAGCGAGGGAAGCCTAATAAGCATGTTGATATGATGGGGGAGGAGGACGAGAAAATAATATTGAACCATATACCCTTTTTTGTGGTGGAAGGGGTGCATGGGAATACAATGTGTTCAATACACCATAAAAGCCACATTTAAAGTGCCTTTATGTTCAGTTGCTTTCCTCTGGTGGAGTAGAGAAGTCAGGGGAAATCCAGGCCCTGTTAATTTTTGAGAAGAGTCAACCTGTAAGCATTTTCCATTGACAGACGGATGCGCTTATCAGTTATTATGCCCCAAGCAGCACTAAATACCCGCTCTGACACAACGCTGGCAGCAGGGCAGGCCAGCACCTCCAAGGCGTAGAGCGCCAGTTCGTGCCATGTGTCCAGCTTGGACACCCAATAGTTGTAAGACACAGAGTAATCATTGAGGACTCTAACACGGTTTGCTGCGTACTCCTTCACCATCTTTCAAAACTTTTCTCTCCTTGTGACATGAAACAGTCCCAGGCCTTGGAGAGTATTGCCTTGCCTCTGTTGGAACCCCTCGTCTCCCCTCCTCGGTTGCCCAAGGAACTACGTACTCTGCTGCCAGCGATGTCAGCTGGAAATTTTTGGAGCAATTTTTCCACAAGGACCTTCTGGTATTGCACCATCTTGCTAGACCTCTCCACTACAGAAATGATAGATGAGAAGTTCTCATTGTAGCGGGGGTCGAAAAGAATGAACAACCAGTAATCAGTGTTGGCCAAAATGCGTATAACGCAAGGGTCACGGGAAAGGCAGCATAACATAAAGTCAGCCATGTGTGCCAGAGTCCCAACAGACAAGACTTTTCTGTCCTCATCAGAAGGATGACTCTCAATCTCATCATCCTCTTCCTCCTCTTCTGCCCACCAACGCAGAACAGATGGAATTGAACTTCCATGGGTACTACCCTCTGTAGCAGAGGCATCCATCTCCTGGTCCTCCTTTTCCTCATCATCATCGAATTTGCGGTGAGAAGATGAATGGAGGGTGGTCTGGCTATCAACCTGTGTACTGTCTTTACCCATTTCCACCTCTTCCACATGCAAAGCGTCCTCCTTCATTTTGAGCAGTGAGCGTTTCAGTAGACACAGAATTGGGATGGTTACGCTGATAATAGTGGCATTGCCGCTCACCATCTGTGTTGATTCCTCAAAGTTGCGTAAAACCTCACAGAGGTCAGACATCATGCCCACTCATCGCTTGTGAAGGGCAGAAGCTGACTGGAAAGGCGACGACCATTTTGCAGCTGGTATTCCACTACTGCCCTCTGCTACTCACGAAGCCTGGAACTCATGTGGAACGTGGAGTTCCAGCGCATGCTCATATCGCGCAACAGTCGGTAAACTGGCAATTGCAAGCACTGCTGCAGCGTTGACAGACCTGTGGTAGCTGTAGATGACTTTTGTTAATGGGCACACAAGCGGCGCACCTTCACCAGTAGCTCAGGCAAATTGGGGTAGGTTTTGAGAAACTGCTGAACCACTAAGTTGAACAAGTGGGCCAGGCATGGTATGTTTGTGAGCTTGCCAAGCTGCAAAGCTGCCACCAAGTTACTGCCATTATCAGACACAACCATGCCTGGTTATAGGTTGAGTGGCGAGAGTCACAGCTCAGTCTGGTCCCTTATACCCTGCCCACAGATCTGCAGCAGTGTGCTGTTTGTCACCTAAGCCAATTAGTTTCAGCAGGGACTTTTGCCGCTTCCCCACTAAAGTGCTACACTGCTTCCAGCTACTGACTGATGGCTGACTGGTGCTGCAAGATGATAATTCAGAGGTGGAAATGAAGGAGGAGGTGGGGGAGGAGAGTGGGGAGTTGAAGCCACTATTGTAGGTGGTGGCGGAAATCCTGATGGAAGTAGGGCCTGCAATCCTTGGCGTCGGTAGCACCTGTGCCATCCCAGGGTACGACTCGCTCCTGGGCTCCACAAAGTTCACCCAGTGTGCCGTCAGGGAAATGTAGCGTCCCTGGCCACAAACACTCACTCATCCATGTATCAGTCCGTAAGTGGACCTTCCCAATAACTGCATTGGTCAGGGCACGGGTGATGTGACGGGATACATGATGGCGGGGACGGCACACCGGGAAAAATAGTGGCGGCTGGCGACAAAGTAACGAGGGACCGCCGCTGCCATCAGTCTGCGGAAAGCCTCAGTGTCCACAAGCATAATTGACAACATTTCCAGGGCCAGCAATTTGGAAAGGTGCACATAGTGCTATGGCCTGTGGGTGGGTGGCTGGGTATTTGCGTTTTCGTTGAAAGGCCTGGAGTATGGACATCTGTACACTGCGCTGGGACACAGAAGTGGATATGCTAGCTGATGGTGCTTGCGAAGGTCCAAGTGCAGGCCAGGGCGGGAGGCATCCTGCGTCTTGGACAGGGGATTAGCCAACACGTAACACAGGGGAAGAGGAGGCAGTGATGTGACCCGCAGACACTGATTGTGGACCCAGGTGTTCGGCCCACCTATTAGGGTGCTTTGATGCCATGTGGCGGACCACGCTGGTGGGTGTGAGGTTGCTAGTGTTCACGCCCCTGCTCATTTTGGTATGGCACAGGTTGCAAATGACAAATATTTTATCGTCCGAACTTTCCTCAAAAAAGCGCCAGACTGCAGAGGTCCTACCTCTTGGCAAGGGAGGTTGCCGCAAGAGGGTGCTCCTGGAAACAGTTGCGGGCCTGTTTGGTGTGCCCCGCCTTCTCCTTTTTGCCACCCCACTGCCTCTTCCAGCCTGTTGCAGTGCTGCGGATCCCTCTCCCTCTGTACTGCTGTTTTCGCTCGGCTTGGCTGGACTGGACTTTGTGGAAGACTAGGTGGTGCTTAACCGACTGGAAGCATTATCTGCTGCAATCCAACCGACCACCTGGTCGCACTAGTCTGACTTCAAGAGTGGTGTTCTGCGCCGCCCTGCAAACTGGGACATGAAGCTAGGTATAGTGGATGAGTGTGTTTCTTGTGCTCTGGCAGCAGGCATAGTTTTACCACGCCCAGGGCAACGACCTCTGCGTGCACCTTAAGAAGCAATGCTAATTTCCCAGTGGGAAAATTTTTTTTACTGAATGTGACAGATATTTAGGATGCGCAAATGTTATACAGGAGATGTAACGCAGATAATGTCACTGTCACCAGCGGGGAAAGAAATTAGACTGAATGTCACTGATATTTATGATGCGCAAACGTTATACAGGAGATGTAGCGCAGGTAATGTCACTGCTGTCAGCAGCAACTAATAAAAAATTACAGGGAATGTCACAGCTATTTGGGATGCGCAGGAGATATAGCGCAGGAAATGTAACTGTCCGCAGTGGACACGTCTATGTAAAAAAGGACACTGGATGTCACAGATATTTTTATTATGCGCAGACGTTAAACAGGAGATGTAGCATAGATAATGTCGCTGTCCGCAGCGTCTATGGAAAAAGTACACTGGATGTCACAGATATTTTTAGGATGCGCAAACCTTATACAAGAGATGTAGCACAGGTAATGTAACTGTCCGCAGCGGACACCGTCTATGTAAAAAGTACACTGGATGTCACAGATATTTTTAAGCTGCTTGTACATTACACAGGAGATGTAGCGCAGATAATGTCACTGTCTGCAGCGTCTACGGAAAAAGTACACTGGATGTCACAGATATTTTTAGGATGCGCACACATTATACAGGAGATGTAGCACAGGTAATTTCGCTGTCTGCAGCGGCCAAACAATTGCAAGCTATTTAGCTCAGGTTGCGCTAAAAATATATATTGCTGCCAGATGCAACTTTTGGGTCTCTAACACCGACACTGCCTAACCAAAATTTTTTATTCAATTCCCTACACTATCTGTCCCTTCTACAGCACAGCTCTCCCTGACTAAGACTGGCCGAATCATGTGTCATCGGGTGTTTTCTAGCACCCGATGACACGTTCCGGCCAGCCAATCACTGTAATGCCAGTAACCAACATGGCTATGGCATTACAGTGAGTGGCAGTACTTAACTGCACTTTTATTGGCTGTGTAGCAGCCAACAAACGTGCGGGGAGGAGACTCGAGCATGTCCATTCCTATTCTAGATTGTTTTGATCTCTCAATTTTCTCATTCTTCTGTGGATCAATTTCTGTGTGAATCCAGATTAAAGCATTTCATGGATTTTATGCCACAATAAAGTCTCCAATAAAGTGGCTATTCAGTGGCTATTATCCCTCATTAATATATACTGTTTATTCTGCCTATGCAGTATGATGTACACTCACCTAAAGAATTATTAGGAACACCATACTAATACGGTGTTGGACCCTCTTTTGCCTTCAGAACTGCCTTAATTCTACGTAGCATTGATTCAACAAGGTGCTGATAGCATTCTTTAGAAATGTTGGCCCATATTGATAGGATAGCATCTTGCATCTTGATGGAGATTTGAGGGATGCACATCCAGGGCACGAAGCTCCCGTTCCACCACATCCCAAAGATGCTCTATTGGGTTGAGATCTGGTGACTGTGGGGCCATTTTAGTACAGTGAACTCATTGTCATGTTCAAGAAACCAATTTGAAATGATTCGAGCTTTGTGACATGGTGCATTATCCTGCTGGAAGTAGCCATCAGAGGATGGATACATGTTCTCATTCTGTTTACGCCAAATTCGGACTCTACCATTTGAATGTCTCAACAGAAATCGAGACTCATCAGACCAGACAACATTTTTCCATTCTTCAACAGTCCAATTTTGGTGAGCTCGTGCAAATTGTAGCCTCTTTTTCCTATTTGTAGTGGAGATGAGTGGTACCCGGTGGGGTCTTCTGCTGTTGTAGCCCATCCGCCTCAAGGTTGTGCGTGTTGTGGCTTCACAAATGCTTTGCTGCATATCTTGGTTGTAACGAGTGGTTATTTCAGTCAACGTTGCTCTTCTATCAGCTTGAATCAGTCGGCCCATTCTCCTCTGACCTCTAGCATCTTCAAGGCATTTTTGCCCACAGGACTGCTGCATACTGGATGCTTTTCCCTTTTCACAATATTCTTTGTAAACCCTAAAAATGGTTATGTGTTGAAATCCAAGTAACTGAGCAGATTGTGAAATACTCAGACCGGCCCGTCTGGCACCAACAACCATGCCACGCTCAAAATTGCTTAAATCACCTTTCTTTCCCATTCTGACATTCATTTTGGAGTTCAGGAGATTGTCTTGACCAGGACCACACCCCTAAATGCATTGAAGCAACTGCCATGTGATTGGTTGACTAGATAATTGCATTAATGAGAAATAGAACAGGTGATCCTAATAATTCTTTAGGTGAGTGTATATCTTCATATGTAACTTACACTCTTTTTTTCCTCCCACCATTTTGCCCAGCAAAACTACATGCGGAAATAGACCATGTTATTGTTGAAAGTCGCATCCCAAACCTTGAGGACCGCAGCAAAATGCCATATATGGAAGCCGTAATACACGAGATCCAGAGATTCGTTGATATTCTCCCACTGAATGTTCCCCACGCAACAACAAAAGATGTTGACTTCAAGGGATACACTATTCCGAAGGTAATAAAATAGACAATGCATTTTTTGACCCAGACTTTCTAAAAAGAGTGGAATCTACACTGAGCAAAAATATAAACGCAACACTTTCGGTTTTGCTCCCACTTTGCATGAGCTGAACACAAAGAGCTGAAACATTTTCTACATACACAAAAGACCCATTATTTTTAAATATTATTCACAAATCTGTCTAAATCTATGTTAGTGAGCACTTCTCCTTTGCCAAGATAATCCATCCCAACTCACAGATGTGGCATATCAAGGTGCTGACAGCATGAATATTGCACAGGTGTGCCTTAGACTGCCCACAGTAAAAGAATACTCTGAAATGTGCAGTTTGATCACACAGCACAATGCCACAGATGTCTCAACGTTTGAGGGAGCGTGCAATTGGCACTGCAGAAATGTCTACCAGAACTCTTTGCCCGTGCAATGAATGTTCATTTCTCTACCATAAACCGTCTCCAAAGGCGTTTCAGAGAATTTGGCAGTACATCCAACCGGCCTCACAACCGCAGACCAAGTGTAACCACACCAGCCCAGGACCTCCACATCCAGCATGTTCACCTCCATGATCATCTGAGACCAGCCAGCCGGACAGCTGCAACAACAATTGGTTTGCATAATCAAAGAATTTCTGCACAGACTGTAAGAAACCATCTCAGGGAAGCTCACCTGCATGCTTGTCATCCTCATCGGGGTCTGGTCCTCACTGCAGTTCGTCGTCGTAACCAACTTGAGTGGGCAAATGCTCACATTCAATGGCGTCTGGCACATTGGAGAGGTGTTCTGTTCATGGATGAGTCCCGGTTTTCACTGTTCAGGCCAGAAGGCAGACAGCTGATCCATAGCATCCCAAACATGCTCAATGGGTGACATGTCCGGTGAGTATGCTGGCCATGCAAGAACTGGGATGTTTTCAGCTTCCAGGAATTGTGTACAGATCCTTGCAATATGGGGCCGTGCATTATCATGCTGCAACATGAGGTGATGGTCTTGTATGAATGGCACAACAATGCGCCTCAGGATCTCGTCACGGTATCTCTGTGCATTTAAAATGCCATCAATAAAATGCACCTGTGTTCATTGTCCATGACATACACCTGCCCATACCATAACGCCACCACCACCATGGGCCAATCGATCTACAAAATTGACGTCAGCATACCACTCACCCACGCGATGCCACACACGCTGTCTGCCATCTGCCCTGAGCAGTGTAAACCGGGACACATCCGTGAACAGAACTCGTCTCCAACGTGCCAGACACCATTGAATATGAGCACTTGCCTACTCAAGTCGGTTATGATGCAGTCAGGTCCAGACCCCGATGAGGGTGACGAGCATGCAGATGAGCTTCCCTGAGACGGTTTCTGACAGTTTGTGCAGAAATTCTTTGGTTATGCAAACCGATTGTTGCTGCAGCTGTCCTGGTAGCTGGCCTCAGATGATCATGGAGAAGAACATGCTGGATGTGGAGGTCCTGAGCTGGTGTGGTTACACTTGGTCTGCACTTGTGAGGCCGGTTGGATGTACTGCCAAATTCTCTGAAACGCCTTTGGAGACGGCTTATGGTAGAGAAATGAACATTCATTGCACGGGCAACAGCTCTGGTAGTCAGCATGGCAATTGCACGCTCCCTCAAACATTGCGACATCTGTGGCATTGTGTTGTGTGATCAAACTGCACATTTCAGAGTGGTCTTTTACTATGGGCAGTCTAAGGCACACCTGTGCAATATTCATGCTGTCTAATCAGCACCTTGATATGCCACACCTGTGAAGTAGGATGGATTATCTCTGCAAAGGAGAAGTCCTCACTAACATAGATTTAGACAGATTTGTGAACAATATTTGAGAGTAATGGGTCTTTTCTGTATGTAGAAAATGTTTCAGATCTTTGAGTTCAGCTCATGCAAAATGGGAGCAAAACTGAAAGTGTTACTTTTATATTTTTGCTCAGTGTAGAAAGAGAGAGTTTTCTAGGCAATAAGGGGACATTCGATTCAGATCAAACTTATAAAGACTTAGATGACTCACATTTAATTTTAAGAATTTTGCTCATCTCTACCAGTGACTAATATACATGAACCTGGTGAATTGACAGAGTTTGTAGAAAACTCTCGGACAATAATATATTTTTTGTTAGAATGCTTTCACCAGTCATAAGTTGATCACACATTGTACTGCTGCTACAACTGTCAGTAATCAACTAGGATTCGCTCCTAACTTTGCGAGTTTTTCACTGAAGTTCGTGTTCAACTATAACATGGTTACAATGGAAAATAATGGCATTCTTAATACAGAATGCTAAATAAAATGTCCATTGAGGAGTTAAAACTAATAAAAAAAACTCATCTCATCTACTTGATCGCATGATGAGCGTGGTGACGTCATTGCAGGTCCTTTTGCAGGTCCTGCAGAAAAAAGAGGATACCGGCTGCGCAATCAAGTGAATGAGGTGAGTTTTTTAAATTATTTTTAACCCCTCAATGGACATTTTATTTAGCATTCTGTCTTAAGAATGCTATTAATTTCCATTATAACCATGTTATAACGGAAAACAATAAAGTGAAGTTCGGGTCCCCATTGACTTTAATGGGTTCCAGGTTCGCGGTCAAGTTCGGGTCAAGTTTGGGTCCTGAACCCGAACTTTGACCTGAAGTTTGGCCGAACCCGGCAAACCTGAACTTCCACAGGTTCGCTCATCCCTAACTAGGATCTGTGGAGAAACCAAATGTTCTATTTCCATGCAGCACCACCACAGGGGTAATGAAGTATTGCATGGTGCCAACTGAGATCCAGAAATAGACTGTCTATTTAACACTGAATTGATGTGCTGGGTCCTTAAGAAAAAGCTGTTTCTCTAGCTAATATATAAGGGTCCTCAAATCAAAACCAGACAGTGAAAGCTAAATTGTAACTGAATTGTTCAGTTTCTTGAAATTCATCCTCTCACATGCCCCCTTTTCCCATTTCAAATATCACACAATTTGCTATAATCTCTCTGTCCCTTCACTTTGGGGGATGCAATGCCTGCACTCATCTGGTTTATAAATCATGGAGGTCATTTATCAAAGACCAGAATTTTATGCCAATCATTGATATCCCCGCACTTCTGGGAGGATGCGCATAATTTATTACAAGGAGCAGACCTCATCATAAATTAGACATATTCTTCGACAGTCCTGGCATCTAGACTAAAATCTAATCCAGCTCTTAGCTGGAGTAGATTTCAGTCACAATTCACACCAGTTAATAATTGGAGCAAATAATAGTGACTGTGCCCACACCAAACCCCCGACACTCCTCCTTTTCAGAAAGCTTAGAAACGCCACTTGCTCCTAAGTTTAGTTAGATAGTGCCAAAAAAAAGTTGCAAATTTAGTGTGTGAGTCATGTGTAGAGTCATTTTACCATTACATTTTACCTTTTTACTAAATGTCATTCCCTTGTGTGTCTAGGGCACAGATGTCTATCCATTGTTGTGTTCTGTTCTTAAAGACCCTACAAAAATTATCTGCCCCGAAAATTTTGATCCTACCCATTTCTTAGATGACAAGGGATGCTTTAAGAAAAATGAGACCTTCATGCCATTCTCTGCAGGTAATAATAACAGTGTTTATATGGGTTCAGCCTAAACTCAATGTCTAAAATAATGGTCACTATAGTGTCTCACTGTTTCCTATTGTATATGGTGGGGGGAAACACAGGAGGGGATAATAGACAGTCAAGCTCCACAAATGCTATAATATCAAGGGTGAAAGAGTATGCCTTGATTAGCATGAATACCAGTAATAATTTTTTTCAATTGGTCTTTATTAAAAATATTGAGCCACTTTCTCTGTACAGCCTTGATATTCTCTATTTGCATGCTCTGTATTTATGTTTCTCATCAGGCGGCTCAGCTGACATCTCCTTATGTCTGACCTTACTAACACCCATTATAGCTCAATTCTTATCTTACTAATAAGAATGTGGCTTAAGGTACTTTCACACTTGCGGCAGAGGATTCCGGCAGGCAGTTCCATCGCGGCAATCCGGACGCAAACTGATGGCATTTGTCAGATGGATCCGGATGTGGATCCATCTGACAAATACATTGAAATACCGGATCCGTCTCTCCGGTGTTATCCAGAAAAACAGATCCAGTATTATTATTATTCTTTTGCTTTTTTAAAGGTCTGCGCATGCGCAGACCAGAAAGCCGGATCCGTTTTGCAGGTACACTTAATGCCGGATCCGGCAGCAATACTCTTCAATGTAAATTAATGCCGAATCTGGTATTCCGGCAAGTGTTCAGTATTTTTGGCCGGAGGGAAAATTGCAGCATGCTGTGGTATTTTTTCCGTCCAAAAAAAACGTAAGAGGGACTGAACTGATGCATCCTAATGCATCCTGAACGGAATGCTCTCCATTCAGAATGCATTAGGGTAAAACTGATCAGTTTTTTTCCAGTATTGAGCTCCTGTGACGGAACTCAATACCGGCAAACAAAAATGCTAGTGTGAAAGTACCCTTAGGCTACTTTCACATTAGCATTAGGTTTGTGGTATTTGTCCGGCCACTTCTCAGCATGTTTGCCGTGCTGTGGCTGGATCTCCAGCTCGTCCACATTTAACTGAATGGGGCCAGGCCAGACTTCCAGCAGCACAAGTGTGCAAGCGTTAATACCCATGCTCAAAAAGCCTTCCCTTCACCTGTCTTCTTTGTCTAGTTTTAGCCCCATATCATTTCTCTCATATGCCTCAAAGCTACTTGACCAACATGTCCACTTTGACCTGTCCTCTCATCTCTCTTCCTGCTCACTCTTTGACTGGCTTGAATCTGGCTTCCGACCCCACCACTCAACTGAAACTGCCCTTACCAAAATCACTAATGACCTGGTAACTGCCCTGTTAACTGACCTGCTAAAAAACAAACATTCTGTCCTCCTCCTCCCTCACCAGTCCTCTGCCTTTAACAATGTCGACCACTCCTTTCTGTTACAAACTCTTTTATCGTTTGGCATCACGAACTTGGTCCTGTCCAGGATCACATCATACCTCACAGACCTCCTCGTATCATCCTTTCTCTGTTGGTGTCCCTCAAGGCTCTGTCCTAGGATCCCTGCTCTTCTCAATCTACACCTTCGGTCTGGGACAGCTCATAGAGTCCCATGGCTTTCAGTATCACTTTTATCCTGATGACACACAAATTTACCTCTCTGGTCCAGACATCAGCACCTTACTATCCAGAACCCCACAATGTCTATCTTCTAGCTTCTCCTTTTTCTCCTCTCGCTTTCTAAAATTTAACATGGATAAAACAAAATTTATTATCTTTCACCCATCTTACTCAAAACCCCAAACAGACCTATCTATCATGATCAATGGCTGCACACTCTCCACGGTCAACCAAGTCTGCTGCCTTTGAGTAACCTTGGATTATGCCCTGTCCTTCAAACCGCACATTCATGCCCTTTCCACCACCTGCCGCCTTCAACTCAAAAATATCTCTTGCATCTATGCATTCCTCAATCAGGAATCCACAAAAAAGCTTGTACATGCCCTCATTATCTCCCTCTCTAACACCCTCTGATGTGGCCTTCCATCTAGCACCCTCGCACCCCTCCAATCTATCCTCATCTCTGCTGCCCTAATATTCTGCCTTCCACCCTGTTACTCTTCCGCCTCTCCTCTCTGCCAATCCCTTTCCTGGCTTCCCATTGCCCTGCGAATTCAGGTTAAAATACAAACAAATACATATAAGGCTGTCCACAACCTGTCCTCTTCATACATCTCTGAGATACTTTCCCAATACATCCCCACATGTAATCTCCGATCCTCACAAGACCTCCTTCTTTCTTCTCCTCATATCACCTCTTCCCAAAATCGCCTCCAAGATTTCTCCCGTGTTTCCCCCTTACACTGGAACTCTATACCCCACTGAATGGCACTTTAATAAATAATAATAATAATAATAATAATAATAATAATAATAATATCAATTGAAAAAAAGTTTTTTTTAGCCCACAATGAGTAAAATTCAGTCAAAAAATTGCCCTGAAAGTTGTAGCCTTTAAGCCACATACTGTACATGGGCACCTGTGTGCCCACTCACTGCTATCACATCCCCACCCGGCTAGTGAAAGTACATAGGCTATCTGTTAGGATAGTAAGGAACGTTTGTGTCATAAAATCAGTTATATGCATGTACTGGTGCTACACCCTTACTAAATCAGCGTGCCCTGTGTTAGAGGGACAGTTTAAATGTGTCCTTGAGTAAACCTAAGGGTACGGCCAAACGGTCAGGTTTCTGCATGTAGTTTTGGAAATAAAAATCAAGAGTGGATCACAAAAGAACAAGTGTAAAGGACAGACATGACGTCTACGCTTTTTTAGACTCACTCCTGATTTTGGTTAAAAAACTGCTTTAGGAAATTAGACTACACCCTAAGGCCTCATGCACACTGCCGTTGTTTGGGTCCGCATCCGAGCCGCCTTTTTGGCGGCTCGGATGCGGACCCATTCACTTCAATGGGGCCGCAAAAGTTGCGGACAGCACTCCGTGTGCTGTCCGCATCCGTTGCTCCGTTCCGCGGCCCCGCAAATTTTTTTTAACATGTCCTATTCTTGTCCGCAAAACGGACAAGAATAGGCAGTTATATCAATGGCCGCCCGTTCCGTTCCGCAAATTGCGGAAGGCACAGCGGCGGCTTCTGTTTTTTGCGGATCCGCGGTTTGCGGAACGCAAAAAATGGCACGGTCGTGTGCATGTAGGCTAAAAGTGTGAAGTAAGGCACTGTGTTAGTTGTATAATGCATAGATTACTGCTGCCTAGCTGACCACTAGCCTAGCAAGCTGTAGACCACACTGGAGGCTCTATTGGATTGCTTGTACTGTTCAGTGTGTTTTACTACACAATATTCATGTGTAATCAAAAGCAATTTGAGACTACCAATAAAAAAAGCATTAGTTTCAGCACCCACATCTGACATGACTGGCGCTAGTGTGGCCTTGAAGTGACTGCGGAATTCTACCAATTTAAAATGAGCAACTGTGGTTTTGGTTTAAAGAGTCTTCTATCAAAGCTGTAACTGAGCGGAACTAAGGAGAGTCTTCAGCGTTTTACTGAGCACTAAAGATTCCTGTGTGTAACAAGTCAGATAGTGAGGGTGATGGACAGTGATATACCACATATCCATAGTCAGGGACCGAGGTAGTGACAAGAGGTGTCTGGAAGCCCCTGTATGTTACACACAGGCATCTTCAGCGCTTAGTAGAACTTAAGACTGAGGACAGACTCTCCATAGTAATGCTCAGTTACAGCTTTGCTAAGAACAGTCTTTGCACCCTGTTTTCTAGTCGAAAGAAACATATTTCCTCACAAAGGACATTGAAAAATGTGTCCCTACACAATATCAAAAATAAACTGAAACAAAAATTACACTTTAAGGGTGAGGCACCTCCCCTAATAGGAGCCAAGCCCACGCAACAGTGTGAAAAGCACTATAGCACATGTACTTTTGTCAATGTTGATTGCTGGGAACTACTGTACATAAAAGTGATCATCATTATCGAAACGGAGGGATCATGAAATGTCATGTACTGAGTAAGACAAGCATGGCACGATCTATTAAACGTCAATGTTATGGTGAAAATGGAGGCAGAATTTGTAGTTAATGATCTTTTCCTCACATTAGGGAAACGGGTATGTGCCGGAGAAGGTTTGGCCAGGATGGAGCTGTTTCTTTTCTTTACAAACATCCTACAGCACTTCAAGTTAACTCCAGAGAGAGAATTCACGGACAATGATATCAAACCCCTGATGGCTGGTTTTTCAAATATTCCCAAATTTTATCGGATGTCGTTCATCCCGCGGCTTTAATTTTGAATAAGGATGGCATGTAGTCTTACTTCAGATGCATCAAATAAGCTTCAGATGTGTGATCCTTTCTTTCAGGGGGGCTGGGTCTTGCAAATCGGGTCGTAGAAGAAAAAAAGACACAAATCAAGTCTTCTGGAAATTCTATGCAATAACTAATTATGTGTAACACGTGTTATGTAACATGGGCAAATGTATAATGCATGTGACCTTGATTATTCAGAAAGTCAACATATTCAAAGTAAAGCTAAGAAAATCATTGTATTAGTCTCTATCAAGTGTTCATTGGCGATTTCTAGCGGGCTGCACTAACGTGCAAAAAATCCTTTCAAATCAGCAGTTGAGAAACATGGCACCCATTAACCCTTTAATATCACACATATTTCACTACAAAGGGGTATTCCAGCCAGAAGCAGTTACTATCTGTTAGATAGCATAAAAATTCTAGGAGGAAGTCCAACCACTGGGAACTACACTGGTCCCCAGTTATGCTGCACCCTCAGCCATAGACTTTGGACGGAGCAGCAGGCTATATTCTCAACCACCCCTATTTAAATTCCTCCTAGCCACAGCTATGTGCCCTGAGGCAAAAGGGGACCGGGGACCACTGTTCTGGTGATCGTCGGGGGTGCCAGCAGTTAGAACCCCACGAACAAACATTTATAACATGTGCAGTGGATAGGTGACATATGCTTCATTGTGATTCACCACTTGTGCTGCTTAAATGGTTGTTTCTTTATTATGCTAATAAAATGTGTTATTCATCTTTTTCTGCATGACATAGAAGGCAATTATTTTTTGCCAATTTCACACAAATGCCACGTGATAAAAAAAAAAGTAATATTTTTAATCGAACTTTTAGTATGTTATAAATGGTTTTAACAATTTACTTTAATTTTTGAAATACAGATATTGGGGACATTTATCAAATCAGTTATATCAGTTTTGTGGTTATAAAATGTTGTTATCTTATTGCATCTGTGCCATTTTCTGCACCATTTGGTCAATTTTAATTTTCAAAGTCCTCTATGTTTAAAGGCTAAAAGTGAGATAAGACCTGGATTATGACTCATTAACTAAGTGCGACTTTTGCAAAAGTTGTAACCTACGCCAGGCAACCCCCTGGTGTACTTTTACATATATAGGGGTAAACCACATTGCATCCACTCCAAATATATTGTTAAGGTACACTATTTTATAAATTTGAAGCGGGCACACAAAGCAAAGCAAGACATAAAACTGACAAAAACAACGACAAATGATAAATGCCCCCCATTGTTTTTTATTACATAGCAAAACTTCAGAAAATGGAGTTTCCAGGGATTATGCCCACCATTGAAGTGCACATACGAGGTGGATGGGAGCTGCTGCTCTTCTCTGACTATGCACGACCCCACGGTTCCAGCCACCAAAGAGGCCAGTGCTTTTTCCAATAGTAGACAAGCATAGCCATAGGTGCCTTTTATTAACTTTGTCTACATAATAAATGCCATTTACAGTAGTGAGACCACCCCTTTAAAAGCTATGTTTTTTTAATTAGTGATTATTCAAAATTTTCAGCTGTTCTCTAACACAGGGTTAGCTGTTTGTCTAGCTGTGTGAATTTTACTTTTGCTTTCACTTTGTGCTGGTCATCTTAGAAACCGTATCTTTAAATTACTACAAGGTCATAAACACTTAGGCTACATAACAGTGAACAAAATGGCCATGAAAAACGGCAGACAACCAGTTTTTCATCTATTCATCTATTTTCTGGCCATGTTTGATGTCCATTTTGCATCTGGTTTAACAGCCCAATCCCTGTAGTATATATAATGTCCCCCATAGTGGCCCCCAATATCCCCGATACGCATTCACTTGAGGCAACCGCTCTCCAATATGACGGTGACGTCATCACGCTTGAGTGCAGGTCCTTTGGCAGGTCCTTCAGCATCAAGAGAGGAGTGACTGCTTCTGCACGTGCTAGTGAATGAGGTGAGCTTTTTTTAACTCCTGAAAGGCCATTTTGCGCTAGTTAACCCATTTTTAACGGCCATTAAACAGGTGCACTTTTGTCTAACAGCTGATAAAACAGTCCCATTGATTTCAATAAAGACCATCTGGCCTTTTAGAGGTTAACCTCATCCACCTGCATGCGCAGAAGCAGTTGCTTTAAGAAATATGGCCATGTGAATAGCCCTATTGACTTTAATTTGTTCTAAAAACGGCCTTGTGACGGACCGTTTTACAATTGCGTGAATAAGATAAGAATTGAGCTATAAGGAGTGTTTTGGAGATCAGAGATATGGAGCTGTCATTTGAGCTGCCTAATAGGAAACAGTAAACATACAGAGCTTGCTACTAGATAATCTTGAGGCTGTACAGAGAAAGAGGCTCAGCATTTTTAATAAAGATGAACTGATTTTTTTTGTTTAGCTGAAAATGACTCATGTAATAATTAAAAAATGCCCCAAAGGTGTACATACAGTAGCTTTCAAAATCTAATTTTAATTAAAGACTTTTGGATAACATTATGTTTATTTAGATATTAAACATATTAAAACATTAAACAAGATAAACAGCTTATTTAGATATTAACATGCAATAGTTAGACCCAATCAGTAGTGTCTGCTGACAGTTGTCCTGGTAATCACATGATTAGCTGTTTGCAGCAGCCGCCATGCTGGAATTAACATGGAGCACAATTTAGTGGCTGTGCCAGGTTCCTGCACACCCACTACAAAGAGAAGAAAGCTGTTTGCTTCTCCTCCATTTTCAAGTTTCAGCAGCATGACTGCCATAAACAGCTGTTTAGTGGAGGTGCCAGGTGTTGAATCCCCATGGATCTGATATTGATAATTTATGCTCTGCACAGATCATTGATATTGGTAGCCAAGAAAACCTTTTTAAATACGTATAAACCCGTAACTTTATGGACACTTTGCTTTATTATTACATAGAACTTTGATTCATTATGCAAATATGCTGGCAAATGCCCCTAGGTTGGATTCCAGCTCAAGAAGTGCTGTACAGCAGTACAGTAATCATCATAAATGAATATTAAAGTTTTTTTTCTCACTAAAACAACCTCATATACCATATTACCCTAGTTTGGAACTCCCCTTGTAGACAAATCTACAAATTGTTAAATCAGACAAATTGAATTGCTCAACTCTACCAGCAGATAACAAGGAGTTTAATACTCAGGTAATTAGGATATCAAAAAATAAAACCGCAAATAGCCTTGTCTACAGGGAATATATACTAAGACATACATAAATACTTTTATCCATGATCCTGTCAGGCACCTTTTGTAGACATGGCTTGCCTATTATTTTGGACCTTTTTCTTTAGGCAAAATTCCTGCTGAAACCGCATCTCCATACATGCATGGCATGATCCACACAGCTTGTAATGTACTTATTACTGAGTCCTGTCCCTGCTCCCAGCTTCATTGGTCTCACTTGCTGGCCACATGACCTGCAAAATATTGGTAAACCGGGGTTCTTTTCACAAGTTATGGCAAGTTGTTATTTTACCAAGTTAGGATCACCGGTGAGTAAAAGTTTTAACTCGGATAACCCCTGTAGCCAAGTAGTTGTTAGCAAGTCCCTGTAAGAATGATTAAACCTGAGAACCTAGTGGGTCCCTAAGAGAAACTGACAGCAACTACAGACAGTTACATAGTTACATAGTTAATATGGTTGAAAAAAGACATAAGTCCATCCAAGGGATAGGTGGGGACGTGAATCCCATGCTATCAAAGCTATCTTCTTAGCCCACGACAAGCCCAGCAATTCAACCATTGAGACATAAGGAGCCACGGCATCTGGATTAAAAGAGTGATGTGTAGGGTTGAGCGAACCCGTGGAAGTTCGGGTTCGCCGGGTTCGGTCGAACTTCAGGTCAAAGTTCGGGGGACCCGAACTTGACCCGAACTTCACCCCGAACCCGGACCCCATTTAAGTCAATGGGGACCCTAACTTCACCATGTTATAACAGAAAATAATAGCATTCTTAAAACAGAATGCTAAATAAAAAGTCTGTTGAGGACCTTCTATCTTCATTCAGCAGGACCTGCGGTGACGTCACTGCGCTCACCACGTGGTGAGTGCGGTGACGTCACCGCACGTCATTTTGCATGTCCTGAAGAAAAGAAGATACCGGCTGCGTAATCAAGTGGATGAGGTGAGTTGTGTTTTTTTTTAACCCCTCAATAGACATTTTATTTAGCATTCTGTTTTAAGAATGCTATTATTTTCTGTTATAACCATGTTATAATGGAAAAAAATAAAATCATCCAAACACCGAACCTGAACTTCAGTAAAAAAGTCTGGGTTTGGGTCCCGAACTTTGCAGTACGGGTTCGCTCAACTTTAGTGATGTGTGGATGAAAAATGTATAATACACACTGTTGTTTCAACATAGAAGCTAAAGGTTAAATTGGGATGTACGTTGGGATATCTTTGCTGCAGTATGACAGAGAATTACAAATAAGAACTATTGTTTCTGTTGCCATCAACCAACAGAGTGGCAACAATACAACCGGATCAATGGCTTGCCAGCCCCTTTGTGTACAAGGGCTGCAACACAAGAAAAAGTGATGCAATATAATAACACATATGATTATAAAAGGAACACAACTTAAAGACACTTACATCAATATATCCTGCTTCTGAGCTGGAGTGGACCGAAGCAATTAATTAGACCGCCAGTCCCATGAAGTGGTAGTGACAGTTCCAACTACTTCTTCGGAGGCATCTCTTTTTGTTAGGTGGATGTGCCTCCCCCACTTAGGTCTCATGGACAAGACCCTTTTTTGTGGACAACACATGGATCCATTAATTTATATGCGTTTACAAAAAAATGCAGGCAGCACACGGATGTCATCTACGCGCTGTCCGTATCCCTGTTCAACAATTTATAGACAAGCATAGCCAGTTCTATTAGAAAAATGTGGCATGCACACGCTCAGTATCCATATTTTTTTGTATCCATGGTATCTGGATACAAAATGGATATGGTCGTGTGCATGAAGCCTTAAACACAAACAGGCAGCTAGATGTTATACTGTACAACCCCTAAAGACAAGCTATACTATATGTCACCTAGAGACAAGAAGCCATGTTACTGAAGGGAATACACAGTGAAGTAGTTGCAGCAATAGCCATTATAGTAAAAGATCATAATTCCATGATGATATGTCTCTAAGTAAGCCAAGCAATAGTAGGCATAGGGTTAGACAACAGTGTCTTTCCCTGCATCACATTTATTATACAGACAGAGCCCCTGTGATCAATATGGTGCAGGGCTAGAAAGCCTGTCTGAGGGGGTAATATATAAACACTTTCTTCAGGTAGAATAAATTCATACCCAAATTGAATTTCTTAGCCGATTCAGACAAATCAGATCAAAATGCATTTTAGCTAATTTGTTATTTGTGAGTAATGTTCCACTTTTTGCAAAAAGTCGTAATGATAAAACTGACTAAAAATATAGCTCTGTGCACAAAACATGTGCCTTCCCCCTAGTAAGTACAAACCACCTTAAAATGGCAGAATACGTCCTGCTCCACTGACAAAACAGGCAAAATTATTCAACTTTTCTTTTGCAAGGCACTTGATACATTAGTCCTTAAGTGAATACCATCTGCCCCTTTTTGTGTTTATTTGCTGCACAACGTGGCTCTGCTCACACTACTTCAATACAACTCACTGTCGACTGGATGAGAGTGGTATTCCAAGTGAAAGCTCTAAACAGTTCACTAGACTCTGGTCCTCAGTTGTGGGTTATTTGAGGTGAGGTAACGTTTTTATCAACAGAATTGAAATGAAGCAACTCTAAGATAGCAGCAGAATTTGAGAAGAACATAGAACACTCAAATCAATGTCCCTAAAGCTCCTCAAACTGGTTCTAGTGGGATCACTGAAGCATAAGGTGAGGAGTCGGACGAGTTATTGAGTTTTTTTTTTCATATTTATAGTTTTTCAACCCCTCTGAGGTTCTTCTGCTATTTGATCTCTTGACATTCTTTTGTTCATTAGAACTTGAATACTTGGCTGGATCTGCAGCTGTAGTGGACTCTCCCTGTTCCTCTCAGTGGTAGTTAACCCTTTCTGTTCCTCTGTCTGCTCAATTCTTTCCTCTACACTACACTAATATGTCATGTATAGAGTTGAGCGAACACCTGGATGTTCGGGTTCGAGAAGTTCGGCCGAACTTCACGGAAATGTTCGGGTTCGGGATCCGAACCCGACCCGAACTTCGTCCCGAACCCGAACCCCATTGAAGTCAATGGGGACCCGAACTTTTGGGCACTAAAAAGGCTGTAAAACAGCCCAGGAAAGAGCTAGAGGGCTGCAAAAGGCAGCAACATGTAGGTAAATCCCCTGCAAACAAATGTGGATAGGGAAATGAATTAAAATAAAAATTAAAAAAATAAAAATGACCCAATATCAATTGGACAGAGGTCCCATAGCAGAGAATCTGGCTTCACGTCAGCAGAGAATCAGTCTCTTCATGCCATAGCAAAGAATCTGGCTTCATGTCAGCACAGAATCAGTCTCTTCATGCCATAGCAGAGAATCTGGCTTCATGTCAGCACAGAATCAGGATTCATGTCATAGCAGAGAATCAGGCTTCACGTCACCCACCACTGGAACAGGCTACTGTCACACATTTAGGCCCCGGCACCCAGACAGAGGAGAGCGGTCCCGTAACAGAGAATCTGGCCTTATGTCAGCGCAGAATCTGTCTTCATGTCATAGCAGAGAATCAGGCTTCACGTCACCCACCACTGGAACAGGCCACTGTCACACATTTAGGCCCCGGCACCCAGACAGAGGAGAGAGGTCCTGTAACAGAGAATCTGGCCTTATGTCAGCACAGAATCTGTCTTCATGCCATAGCAAAGAATCTGGCTTCATGTCACCACAGAATCAGTCTCTTCATGCCATAGCAGAGAATCTGGCTTCATGTCAGCACAGAATCAGTCTTCATGTCATAGCAGAGAATCAGGCTTCACGTCACCCACCACTGGAACAGGCCACTGTCACACATTTAGGCCCCGGCACCCAGACAGAGGAGAGCGGTCCCGTAACAGAGAATCTGGCCTTATGTCAGCGCAGAATCTGTCTTCATGTCATAGCAGAGAATCAGGCTTCACGTCACCCACCACTGGAACAGGCCACTGTCACACATTTAGGCCCCGGCACCCAGACAGAGGAGAGAGGTCCTGTAACAGAGAATCTGGCCTTATGTCAGCATAGAATCTGTCTTCATGTCATAGCAGAGAATCAGGCATCACGTCACCCACCACTGGAACAGGCCACTGTCACACATTTAGGCCCCGGCACCCAGACAGAGGAGAGAGGTCCTGTAACAGAGAATCTGGCCTTATGTCAGCACAGAATCTGGCGTCATGTCAGCACAGAATCAGTCTCTTCATGCCATAGCAGAGAATCTGGCTTCATGTCAGCACAGAATCAGTCTTCATGTCATAGCAGAGAATCAGGCTTCACGTCACCCACCACTGGAACAGGCCACTGTCACACATTTAGGCCCCGGCACCCAGACAGAGGAGAGAGGTCCCGTAACAGAGAATCTGGCCTTATGTCAGCGCAGAATCTGTCTTCATGTCATAGCAGAGAATCAGGCTTCACGTCACCCACCACTGGAACAGGCCACTGTCACACATTTAGGCCCCGGCACCCAGACAGAGGAGAGAGGTCCTGTAACAGAGAATCTGGCCTTATGTCAGCACAGAATCTGTCTTCATGTCATAGCAGAGAATCAGGCATCACGTCACCCACCAGTGGAACAGGCCACTGTCACACATTTAGGCCCCGGCACCCAGACAGAGGAGAGAGGTCCTGTAACAGAGAATCTGGCCTTATGTCAGCACAGAATCTGTCTTTATGTCATAGCAGAGAATCAGGCATCACGTCACCCACCACTGGAACAGGCCACTGTCACACATTTAGGCCCAGGCACCCAGGCAGAGGAGAGAGGTCCCGTAACAGAGAATCTGGCCATATGTCAGCGCAGAATCAGTCTTCATGTCATAGCAGAGAATCAGGCTTCACGTCACCCACCACTGGAACAGGCCACTGTCACACATTTAGGCCCCGGCACCCAGACAGATGAGAGCGGTCCCGTAACAGAGAATCTGGCCTTATGTCAGCGCAGAATCAGTCTTCATGTCATAGCAGAGAATCAGGCTTCACGTCACCCACCACTGGAACAGGCCACTGTCACACATTTAGGCCCAGGCACCCAGGCAGAGGAGAGAGGTCCCGTAACAGAGAATCTGGCCTTATGTCAGCGCAGAATCAGTCTTCATGTCATAGCAGAGAATCAGGCTTCACGTCACCCACCACTGGAACAGGCCACTGTCACATATTTAGGCCCAGGCACCCAGGCAGAGGAGAGAGGTCGCGTAACAGAGAATCTGGCTTCATGTCAGCACAGAATAAATCTTCATGTCATAGCAGAGAATCAGGCATCACGTCACCCACCACTGGAACAGGCCACTGTGACACAATTAGGCCCAGGCACCCAGGCAGAGGAGAGAGGTCCCGTAACAGAGAATCTGGCCTTATGTCAGCACAGAATAAGTCTTCATGTCATAGCAGAGAATCAGGCTTCACGTCACCCACCACTGGAACAGGCCACTGTCACACATTTAGGCCCCGGCACCCAGACAGAGGAGAGGTTCATTCAACTTTGGGTTGCCCCTCAATATAATGGTAAAATGAAATTAAAAATAGTATTGAATGAGGAAGTGCCCTGGAGTAGAATAATATATTGTTAAGGGGAGGTAGTTAATATCTAATCTGCACAAGGGATGGACAGGTCCTGTGGGATCCATGCCTGGTTCATTTTTATGAACGTCAGCTTGTCCACATTGGCTGTAGACAGGCGGCTGCGTTTGTCTGTAATGACGCCCCCTGCCGTGCTGAATACACGTTCAGACAAAACGCTGGCCGCCGGGCAGGCCAGCACCTCCAAGGCATAAAAGGCTAGCTCTGGCCACGTGGACAATTGGGAGACCCAGAAGTTGAATGGGGCCGAACCATCAGTCAGTACGTGGAGGGGTGTGCACAGGTACTGTTCCACCATGTTAGTGAAATGTTGCCTCCTGCTAACACGTTCTGTATCAGGTGGTGGTGCACTTAGCTGTGGCGTGTTGACAAAACTTTTCCACATCTCTGTCATGCTAACCCTGCCCTCAGAGGAGCTGGGCGTGACACAGCTGCATTGGCGACCTCTTGCTCCTCCTCTGCCTACACCTTGGGCTTCCACTGGTTCCCCTGTGACATTTGGGAATGCTCTCAGTAGCGCGTCTACCAACGTGCGCTTGTACTCGCGCATCTTCCTATCACGCTCCAGTGTTGGAAGTAAGGTGGGCACATTGTCTTTGTACCGGGGATCCAGCAGGGTGGCAACCCAGTAGTCCGCACACGTTAAAATGTGGACAACTCTGCTGTCGTTGCGCAGGCACTGCAGCATGTAGTCGCTCATGTGTGCCAGGCTGCCCAGAGTTAAGGACAAGCTGTCCTCTGTGGGAGGCGTATCGTCATCGTCCTGTGTTTCCCCCCAGCCACGCACCAGTGATGGGCCCGAGCTGCTTTGGGTGCCACCCCGCTGTGAACATGCTTCATCCTTATCCTTCTCCACCTCCTCCTCATCCTCGTCCTCCTCGTCCTCCAGTAGTGGGCCCTGTCTGGCCACATTTGTACCTGGCCTCTGGTGTTGCAAAAAACCTCCCTCTGAGTCACTTCGAAGAGACTGGCCTGAAAGTGCTAAAAATGACCCCTCTTCCTCCTCTTCCTCCTGGGCCACCTCCTCTTCCATCATCACCCTAAGTGTTTTCTCAAGAAGACATAGAAGTGGTATTGTAACGCTGATAACGGCGTCATCGCCACTGGCCATGTTGGTGGAGTACTCGAAACAGCGCAACAGGGCACACAGGTCTCGCATGGAGGCCCAGTCATTGGTGGTGAAGTGTGTCTGATCCACAGTGCGACTGACCCGTGCGTGCTGCAGCTGAAACTCCACTATGGCCTGCTGCTGCTCGCACAGTCTGTCCAGCATATGCAAGGTGGAGTTCCACCTGGTGGGTACGTCGCATATGAGGCGGTGAGCGGGAAGGCGGAAGTTATGCTGTAGCGCAGACAGGCGAGCAGCGGCAGGGTGTGAACGCCGGAAGCGCGAACAGACGGACCGCACTTTATGCAGCAGCTCTGACATGTCGGGGTAGTTGCGAATGAACTTCTGCACCACCAAATTCAGCACATGCGCCAGGCAAGGGATGTTCGTCAAACCGGCTAGTCCCAGAGCTGCAACGAGATTTCGCCCATTATCGCACACCACCAGGCCGGGCTTGAGGCTCACCGGCAGCAACCACTCATCGGTCTGTTGTTCTATACCCCGCCACAACTCCTGTGCGGTGTGGGGCCTGTCCCCCAAACATATGAGTTTCAGAATGGCCTGCTGACGTTTACCCCGGGCTGTGCTGAAATTGGTGGTGAAGGTGTGTGGCTGACTGGATGAGCAGGTGGAAGAAGAGGAGGAGGAAGCTGAGTAGGAGGAGGAGGAGACAGGAGGCAAAGAATGTTGCCCTGCGATCCTTGGCGGCAGAAGGACGTGCGCCAAACAGCTCTCCGCCTGGGGCCCAGCCGCCACTACATTTACCCAGTGTGCAGTTAGGGAGATATAGCGTCCCTGGCCGTGCTTACTGGTCCACTGGTTACTGGTTGCGCAGTGCACACTTGATTTTATCGGACACTTGTTTGTGCAGGGAAGGCACGGCTCTCTTGGAGAAGTAGTGGCGGCTGGGAACAACATACTGTGGGACAGCAAGTGACATGAGCTGTTTGAAGCTGTGTGTGTCCACCAGCCTAAATGACAGCATTTCATAGGCCAGTAGTTTAGAAATGCTGGCATTCAGGGCCAGGGATCGAGGGTGGCTAGGTGGGAATTTACGCTTTCTCTCAAATGTTTGTGAGATGGAGAGCTGAACGCTGCCGTGTGACATGTTGAGATGCTTGGTGACGCAGGTGGTGGTGTTGGTGGTACATCCCATGTTTGCTGGGCGGCAGGTGCCAACGTTCCTCCAGAGGCAGAGGAAGAGGCCGAGGTGGCGGCAGCAGCAGCAGAAGAGGCCGAGGCGGCGGCAGTAGCAGAAGAGGCCGAGGCGGCAGCAGCAGAAGAGGCAGCAGGGGGAGCCTGAGTGACTTCCTTGTTTTTAAGGTGTTTACTCCACTGCAGTTCATGCTTTGCATGCAGGTGCCTGGTCATGCAGGTTGTGCTAAGGTTCAGAACGTTAATGCCTCGCTTCAGGCTCTGATGGCACAGCGTGCAAACCACTCAGGTTTTGTCGTCAGCACATTGTTTGAAGAAGTGCCATGCCAGGGAACTCCTTGAAGCTGCCTTTGGGGTGCTCGGTCCCAGATGGCGGCGGCCAGTAGCAGGCGGAGTCTCTTGGCGGCGGGTGACCTGATTTTGCCCACTGCTCCCTCTTTTGCTACGCTGTTGGCTCGGTCTCACCACTGCCTCTTCCTCCGAACTCTGAAAGTCAGTGGCACGACCTTCATTCCATGTGGGGTCTAGGACCTCATCGTCCCCTGCATCGTCTTCCACCCAGTCTTGACCCCTGACCTCCTGTTCAGTCTGCACACTGCAGAAAGAAGCAGCAGTTGGCACCTGTGTTTCGTCATCATCAGAGACGTGCTGAGGTGGTATTCCCATGTCCTCATCATCAGGAAACATAAGTGGTTGTGCTTTAGTGCATGCTATCTCTTCCACCCCTGGTGAAGAGCTAGGTGGATGCCCTTGGGAAACCCTGGCAGCAGAGTCTTCAAACAGCATAAGAGACTGCTGCATAACTTGAGGCTCAGACAGTTTCCCTGATATGCATAGGGGTGATGTGACAGACTGATGGGCTTGGTTTTCATGCGTCATCTGTGCGCTTTCTGCAGAAGACTGGGTGGGAGATAATGTGAACGTGCTGGATGCACTGTCGGCCACCCAATTGACTAATGCCTGTACCTGCTCAGGCCTTACCATCCTTAGAACGGCATTGGGCCCCACCAAATATCCCTGTAAATTCTGGCGGCTACTGGGGCCTGAGGTAGTTGGTACACTAGGACGTGTGGCTGTGGCAGAACGGCCACGTCCTCTCCCAGCACCAGAGGGTCCATTAACACCACCACGACCATGTCCACGTCCGCGTCCGCGTCCCTTATTAGATGTTTTCCTCATTGTTCCCGTTCACCACAATTTTGAGAATGGCAAATTTGGGAATAGTTTTTCAACCCAGAAAAAAAAGTGTGCTTTTACGGTCACTACAAATAACTTGACCAGCTAAAACAGTACAGATTTGCTTGAATAGAAATGTGAGACCTGTTTTTTTTTGCACTGTGTGACAGGTTAAGGTTTAATCTCAGAATAAGACTTCTATCTGCACGGTAGCGTGTGTCTTAGGTTTTTCTGAATGACACTATCAGTACCTTCAATGTAATATATCCTTTTTGGGATAGATTTCAAGTAGGCCTCAAATACCAGAAACTAGTTATTTTGAGAATGGCAAATTTGGGAATAGTTTTTCAACCCAGAAAAAAAAGTGTGCTTTTACGGTCGCTACAAATAGCTTGACCAGCTAAAACAGTACAGATTTGCTTGAATAGAAATGTGAGACCTGTTTTTTTTTGCACTGTGTGACAGGTTAAGGTTTAATCTCAGAATCAGACTTCTATCTGCACGGTAGCGTGTGTCTTAGGTTTTTCTGAATGACACTATCAGTACCTTTAATGTAAGATATCCTTTTTGGGATAGATTTCAAGTAGGCCTCAAATACCAGAAACTAGTTATTTTGAGAATGGCAAATTTGGGAATAGTTTTTCAACCCTGAAAAAAAAGTGTGCTTTTACGGTCGCTACAAATAACTTGACCAGCTAAAACAGTACAGATTTGCTTGAATAGAAATGTGAGACCTGTTTTTTTTTGCACTGTGTGACAGGTTAAGGTTTAATCTCAGAATCAGACTTCTATCTGCACGGTAGCGTGTGTCTTAGGTTTTTCTGAATGACACTATCAGTACCTTCAGTGTAAGATATCCTTTTTGGGATAGATTTCAAGTAGGCCTCAAATGCCAGAAACTAGTTATTTTGAGAATGGCAAATTTGGGAATAGTTTTTCAACCCAGAAAAAAAAGTGTGCTTTTACGGTCACTACAAATAACTTGACCAGCTAAAACAGTACAGATTTGCTTGAATAGAAATGTGAGACCTGTTTTTTTTTGCACTGTGTGACAGGTTAAGGTTTAATCTCAGAATCAGACTTCTATCTGCACGGTAGCGTGTGTCTTAGGTTTTTCTGAATGACACTATCAGTACCTTTAATGTAAGATATCCTTTTTGGGATAGATTTCAAGTAGACCTCAAATACCAGAAACTAGTTATTTTGAGAATGGCAAATTTGGGAATAGTTTTTCAAACCAGAAAAAAAAATGTGCTTTTGCGGTCACTACAAATAACTTGACCAGCTAAAACAGTACAGATTTGCTTGAATAGAAATGTGAGACCTGTTTTTTTTTTTGCACTGTGTGACAGGTTAAGGTTTAATCTCAGAATCAGACTTCTATCTGCACGGTAGCGTGTGTCTTAGGTTTTTCTGAATGACACTATCAGTACCTTCAATGTAAGATATCCTTTTTAGGATAGATTTCAAGTAGGCCTCATATACCAGAAACTAGTTATTTTGAGAATGGCAAATTTGGGAATAGTTTTTCAACCCAGAACAAAAAGTGTGCTTTTACGGTCACTACAAATAACTTGACCAGCTAAAACTGTGCAGATTTGGTTGAATAGAAATGTCAGGTCTATTTTTTAGGCGCTGGGTGACAGGCTCAACTTGCCCCTGATGTAGTATATGGCCAAAAAATAATCACACTGTTGATGGTTAAATGCACTTGGGTGACACAGGCTCAGCCTGCACCAGATGTTATATATGGCCAAAAAATAATCAGACTGTTGATGGTTAAATGCACTTCGGTGACACAGGCTCAGCCTGCAGCTGATGTAGTATATGGCCGAAAAATAAACAGACTGTTGATGGTTAAATGCACTTCGGTGACACAGGCTCAGCCTGCAGCTGATGTAGGATATAGCACAAAATAACCACACTATTGATGGTTAAATACACTTGGTGATAGCTTGTGCTGGCGCACCACAAGTCACAAAATGGCCGCCGATCACCCCAGAAAAAAAGTGATCTAAAAACCCTCTGGGCAGCCTCAAAAAAGTGAGCAAGTCAATACTAGCACTTCAATGATCCACAGCTGCAGATCGATCACAGAATGAAGTCTTTTGGAGGAGTTAATCACTGCCTAATCTCGCCCTAACGTCGCAGCTGCAACCTCTTCCTATGCTTCAATCAGCAGAGTGACGTGCAGCGCAACGTGACCCAAGCTTATATAGAGGCTGGGTCACATGCTGCACTGGCCAATCACAGCCATGCCAATAGTAGACAATAGTGTTGAGCGCGAATATTCGAATATCGAATTTTTTTCGCGAATATCGGCACTTCGCTAATTTGCGAATATTTCGAATATAGTGATATAAATTCGATATTTCGAATATTCTTTTTTTTTTTTTTTATTCTTTTTTTTTATTGTTATATTTTTTCCTTTCCCACTTCCCTAAAGTTGTTCTTACCTGTCCTTTGGATTCCTGGCTTCCTGGCTGCTCCAGTCAGTGCCCGTTGCCGCTTCTGCCGACTTCCGTGCTCATGGAGCGTCCCCATCACCATGGGAACGTCTCCATATACTAGAATGTACTGTCGGATTTGAGAATTACGTGAAAAATCGCAATTCGATTATTTCAAGTTATAATAATCGAATTTTGATTTTAACTTAGCACTGCTATATTTAATTCTAGCCTAATATGGAATATAGCAGTGCTAAGTTGAAATCGAAATTCGATTATTATAACTAGTGTTGAGCGAACAGTTCGAGCATAGTTCGGGTCCGTACCGAATTTTGGGGTGTTCGTGACACGGACCCGAACCCGAACTTTTTCGTAAAAGTTCGGGTTCGGGTTCGTCGTTCGGCATGTATTTTGGCGCATTTTCAAAGGCTGCAAAGCAGCCAATCAACATGCATCATACTACTTGCCCTAAGATGCCATCGCAGCCATGCCTACTATTGGCAAGGCTGTGATTGGCCAAGTGCAGCATGTGACTCAGCCTCTTTATAAGCTTGTGCGCACGTCGGGACGTGCTCACTCCCGATGTGAATAGAACAGGGATAGACGCAGCTGATGCTAGGGCGAGAATAGGCAGGGATAATTGAATAACTGGAAGCAAATTTCTCTCCTCCACCTGTGATTCATCTGAACAACTGCAGCTGAGCTGCTTTTTTGATAGGGATTGGCTATTTTTAGAGTGGCCAGAGTGATTTTTCCATCCACATGTACCTGGGCTGACCGCCGGCCGCCATTTTGCGACTTGTAGTGCTGCAGCAGAAGCTGCCACAGTGTGCATTCCAAAGCTCCAAACAAGTCAGACATCTACACCTGGGATTCAGACCAATAGCGATTTAGCAGCACAGTCCAAGGCTATTTTTTTTAAAGGTTGTGCAGACCATTTTGTGGCACATGTTACTGGGCTGATAGGCGGCGGCCATCTTGGGACTAGTGCTGCAGCACAATCTCTCCCAACGTCCATTAATCACTTGTAATAGTGGTCTGTGCCATAGAAATCCTACATCAGGGACTTGGGTGTGCTTGTGTCACCCCTACTAATACCAGTCCACCTGTAATCCATACAGTGAAAAGCCATAAAGTATTCCAGTGAGGGAATTTTTTTTTTATTTAAAAAAGGCCAAGTTAGTTTATCTGGCGTTCAATATACTAGATACAGTTAGGCCTGCGTTTCATACATCTGGAATTAGCAAACTAATGTGCTGGGGTTGGGAAAACATATATGTACCCATACTAGAATCTGTCAAAGAAAGCGGTACTCACATATAACAGTCATTCCATCTGTAATCCATACAGTCAAAAGACTGAAAGTATTCCAGTGAGGGGATTTTTTTTATTTAAAAAAGGCCAAGTTAGTTTATCTGGCGTTCAATATACTAGATACAGTTAGGCCTGCGTTTCATACATCTGGAATTAGCAAACTAATGTGCTGGGGTTGGGAAAACATATATGTACCCATACTAGAATCTGTCAAAGAAAGCGGTACTCACATATAACAGTCATTCCATCTGTAATCCATACAGTCAAAAGACTGAAAGTATTCCAGTGAGGGGATTTTTTTTATTTAAAAAAGGCCAAGTTAGTTTATCTGGCGTTCAATATACTAGATACAGTTAGGCCTGCGTTTCATACATCTGGAATTAGCAAACTAATGTGCTGGGGTTGGGAAAACATATATGTACCCATACTAGAATCTGTCAAAGAAAGCGGTACTCACATATAACAGTCATTCCATCTGTAATCCATACAGTCAAAAGACTGAAAGTATTCCAGTGAGGGGATTTTTTTTATTTAAAAAAGGCCAAGTTAGTTTATCTGGCGTTCAATATACTAGATACAGTTAGGCCTGCGTTTCATACATCTGGAATTAGCAAACTAATGTGCTGGGGTTGGGAAAACATATATGTACCCATACTAGAATCTGTCAAAGAAAGCGGTACTCACATATAACAGTCATTCCATCTGTAATCCATACAGTCAAAAGACTGAAAGTATTCCAGTGAGGGGATTTTTTTTATTTAAAAAAGGCCAAGTTAGTTTATCTGGCGTTCAATATACTAGATACAGTTAGGCCTGCGTTTCATACATCTGGAATTAGCAAACTAATGTGCTGGGGTTGGGAAAACATATATGTACCCATACTAGAATCTGTCAAAGAAAGCGGTACTCACATATAACAGTCATTCCATCTGTAATCCATACAGTCAAAAGACTGAAAGTATTCCAGTGAGGGGATTTTGCTTATAAAAAATAATATATTTCATTGTGGTGCGAGTTGAATCGCAACAATGAAGAAAAATACTATTAAGGGACGAGGACGCGGTCGTGGTGGTGTCCGTGGAGCCTCTGTTGCTGGTAGAGGACGTGGCCGTTCGGCCCCAGGCGCACACAGTAGGGAACGAACTCCCTCAACTAGCCGGCAGAATGTACCGCAATATCTCGTGGGGCCCAATGCCGCTCTTAGGATGGTAAGGCCTGAGCAGGTACAGGCATTAATCGATTGGGTGGCCGACAGTGCTTCCAGCACGTTCACCACATGGTCTTCCACCCAGTCTTCTGCGGAAAGCGCACAGGTGGCACCTGAAAACCAAGCCCATCAGTCTGTCACATCACCCCCAAGCATATCAGGGAAACGGTCTGAGCCACAAGTTATGCAGCAGTCTCTTCTTCTGTTTGAAGACTCTGCTTCCAGGGTTTCCCAGGGGCGTCCACCTAGCCCTTCCCCAGTGGAGGAAGACATACCATGCACTGACGCACAACCACTTAAGTCTCCAGATGAAGAGGACATGGGAATACCACCACAGCAGAGTCACCGACTCTCTGATGATGACGAAACACAGGTGCCCACTGCCGCGTCTTTTTGCAGTGTGCAGACTGAACAGGAGGAGGTCAGGGAGGGAGACTGGGTGGAAGACGATGCAGAGGACGATGAGGTCTTAGACCCCACATGGACTGAAGGTCGTGGCGATGACTTTCACAGTTCAGAGGAAGAGGTAGTGGTGAGACCGAGACAACAGCGAAGCCAAAGAGGGAGCAGGGGGCCAAAGCAGACGAGCCGCCGCCCCCAGAGTTCGCCTGCTACTGGACATCGCCAACAGGGACCCAGCCCCACAAAGGCAGCTTCAAAGAGTTCCCTGGCATGGCACTTCTTTAAACAATGTCCTACCGACAAGACCCGAGTGACTTGCACGCTCTGCCATCAGAGCCTGAGGCGAGGCATTAACGTTCTGAACCTCAGCACAACCTGCATGACCAGGCATCTACATGCAAAGCATGAACTGCAGTGGGGTACACACCTTAAAAACCAGGCACTCGCTGAGGCTCCCCCTGCTCCCTCTACCGCTGCTGCCTCGGCTTCCGCCTCGAGAGGAATGTTGCCACCTGCCGAGCAGCAAACAGAGGATGTGCCACCGACACCACCACCACCGCCACCGTCAACTAGCGTCTCCACTATATCACACAGCAGCGTTCAGCTCTCAATATCTCAAACCTTAGAGAGGAAGCGCAAATTCCCCCCGAGTCACCCTCGAGCCCTTGGCCTGAACGCCAGCATTTCTAAACTGCTGGCCTTTGAAATGCTGTCATTCCGGCTGGTGGACACAGACAGCTTCAAACAGCTGATGGCCATGGCTGTCCCGCAGTATGTGGTTCCCAGCCGCCACTACTTCTCCAAGACAGCCGTGCCTTCCCTGCACATGCAAGTGTCCGATAAAATCAAGTGTGCACTGCGCAACGCCATTTGTGGCAAGGTCCACCTAACCACAGATACGTGGACCAGTAAGCACGGCCAGGGACGCTATATCTCACTAACTGCACACTGGATGAATGTAGTGGCGGCTGGGCCCCCGGCGGACAGTTCCTTGGCGCACGTCCTTCCGCCCCCTAGGATCGCAGGGCATCATTCTCTGCCTCCTGTAGCCTCCTCCTCCTACTCGGCTTCCTCCTCCACTGCTTCCACCAGCTCATCCGGTCAGCCACACACCTTCACCACCAACTTCAGCACAGCCCGGGGTAAACGTCAGCAGGCCATTCTGAAACTCATATGTTTGGGGGACAGGCCCCACAGCGCAAAGGAGTTGTGGCAGGGTATTGAACAACAGACCGACGAGTGGTTTCTGCCGGTGGGCCTCAAGCCAGGCCTGGTGGTATGCGATAATGGGCGAAATCTCGTGGCAGCTCTGGGACTAGCCGGTTTGACGCACATCCCTTGCCTGGCGCATGTGCTGAACTTGGTGGTGCAGAGGTTCATTCACCACTACCCCAACATGTCAGAGCTGCTGCATAAAGTGCGGGCCGTCTGTGCGCGCTTCCGCCGTTCACATCTTGCCGCTGCTCGCCTGTCTGCGCTACAGCGGAACTTCGGCCTTCCCGCTCACCGCCTCATATGCGACGTGCCCACCCGGTGGAACTCCACCTTGCACATGCTGGAGAGACTGTGCGAGCAGCAGCAGGCCATAGTGGAGTTTCAGCTGCAGCACGCTCGCGTCAGTCGTACTGCCGAACAGCACCACTTCACCACCAATGATTGGGCCTCCATGCGAGACCTGTGTGCCCTGCTGCGCTGTTTCGAGTACTCCACCAACATGGCCAGTGGCGATGACACTGTTATCAGCGTTACAATACCACTTCTATGTCTCCTTGAGAAAACACTTAGGGCAATGATGTTAGAGGAGGTGGCCCAGGTGGAGGAGGAGGAGGAGGATGAGGGCTCGTTTCTAACACTTTCGGGCCAGTCTGTTCGAAGTGGCTCAGAGGGAGGTTTGTTTAAGCAGCAGAGGACAGGTTCACAAGTCGCCAGCCAAGGCACTGTACTGGAGGACGAGGAGGATGAGGAGGAGGAGGTGGAGGGGGACGAGGATGACGCAAGTTCACAGCGGGGTGGCAGCCCAGGCCCATCACTGGTGCGTGGCTGGGGGGATACGGTGGACGATGACGATACGCCTCCCACAGAGGACAGCTTGTCCTTACCCATGGGTAGCCTGGCCCACATGAGCGAATATATGCTCCAATGCCTGCGCAACGACAGCAGAGTTGCCCACGTTAAAACGTGTGCAGACTACTGGGTGGCCACCCTGCTGGATCCCCGGTATAAAGACAATGTGCCCACTTTAATTCCTGAACTGGAGCGCGACCGTAAGATGCGCGAGTACAAGCGCACGCTGATAGAGGCGCTCTTGAGAGCATTCCCACATGTCACAGGGGAACAGGTGGAAGGTGAAGGCAGAGGAGTGGCAAGAGGTCGCCAACGCAGCTGTGTCACGGCCAGCTCATCTGAGGGCAGGGTTAGCATGGCAGAAATGTGGAAAAGTTTTGTCTCCACGCCACAGCTATCTGCACCGACACCTGATACGGAACGTGTTAGCAGGAGGCAGCATTTCACTAACATGGTTGAACAGTATGTCTGCACACCCCTCCACATCCTGACGGATGGTTCGGCCCCATTCAACTACTGGGTTTCGAAATTGTCCACGTGGCCAGAGTTAGCATGTTATGCCTTGGAGGTGCTTTCCTGCCCGGCGGCCAGCGTTTTATCTGAACGCGTATTCAGCACGGCAGGGGGCGTCATTACTGACAAGCGCAGCCGCCTGTCCACAGCCAACGTGGACAAGCTGACCTTCATAAAGATGAACCAGGCATGGATCCCACAGGACCTGTCCCTCCCTTGTGCAGAGAAGTCCTTATTAACTGCCTAAAACATGTCTTGTTGTGCTACGGGCCACTTCTTTATTTGATACAAATTTTATGAAACCCACAGTTGAATGAAACTCTTCTCTGTCTGGGCGCCGGGGCCTAACCAGATGAAAGTGGCCGGTTAAACTAACGGGTGACATGAAGCCATAACCTCTGCCATGCTACCTCTGTCTTCTGTCTGGGTGCTGAGGCCTAAGTCAAATAAAGCGGTCTTCTGCTGTGCTGGGGGATATGAAGCTAATCTCTGACCTCTCTCCTCTGTCTGGGTCCAAAGGCCTAAATCACTGAAAGAGGCCTTCTCCTGTGGTGTGTGATATGATGCCAGAATATGTGCTGTGGGGCCTCTCTCCTCTTCCTGGGTGCAGGGGTCAAATAAACTAAATTGTGGCCTACTCCTGTGGTGGTTGATATGATGCCTGATTCTCTAATGTGGAACCTCTCTCCTCTGTTTGGGTGAAGGGGTCAAAGTAACTAATTGGTGGCTTCTCCTGTGGTGGCTGATATGATGCCAGAATATGTGCTGTGGTGCCTCTCTCCTCTTCCTGGGTGCAGGGGTCAAAGTAACTAAATGGTGGCTTCTCCTGTGGTGGCTGATATGATGCCAGAATATGTGCTGTGGGGCCTCTCTCCTCTTCCTGGGTGCAGGGGTCAAAGTAACTCAATGGTGGCTTCTCCTGTGGTGGCTGATATGATGCCAGAATATGTGCTGTGGTGCCTCTCTCCTCTGTCTGGGTCCAAAGGCCTAAATCACTGAAAGAGGCCTTCTCCTGTGGTGTGTGATATGATGCCTGAATATGTGCTGTGGTGCCTCTCTCCTCTTCCTGGGTGCGGGGGTCAAAGTAACTCAATGGTGGCTTCTCCTGTGGTGGCTGATATGATGCCAGAATATGTGCTGTGGTGCCTCTCTCCTCTTCCTGGGTGCGGGGGTCAAAGTAACTCAATGGTGGCTTCTCCTGTGGTGGCTGATATGATGCCAGAATATGTGCTGTGGGGCCTCTCTCCTCTTCCTGGGTGCAGGGGTCAAAGTAACTCAATGGTGGCTTCTCCTGTGGTGGTTAGTATGATGCCAGAATATGTGCTGTGGGGCCTCTCTCCTCTTCCTGGGTGCAGGGGTCAAAGTAACTCAATGGTGGCTTCTCCTGTGGTGGCTGATATGATGCCAGAATATGTGCTGTGGTGCCTCTCTCCTCTTCCTGGGTGCGGGGGTCAAAGTAACTCAATGGTGGCTTCTCCTGTGGTGGCTGATATGATGCCAGAATATGTGCTGTGGGGCCTCTCTCCTCTTCCTGGGTGCAGGGGTCAAAGTAACTCAATGGTGGCTTCTCCTGTGCTGATTGATATAAAGCTGATGGTTGTGCCATCTGACATGGTTGCCAGGGTCTGATTCAATGGGGGCCTACTCCTGTGGTGGGTGATCTAAATGCCTGATTCTCTGTTGTGAAACCTCTCTCCTCCGTCTGGGTGTAGGGGTCAAAGTCTTTCAAAGTCGCCTTCTCCTGTGCTGATTGATATGAAGCTGATGGTTGTGCCATCTGACATGGTTGCCGGGGTCCCATTAAATTGTGGCCTACTCCTGTGGTGGTTGATATGATGCCTGATTCTCTGATGTGGAACCTCTCTCCTCTGTTTGGGTGAAGGGGTCAAAGTAACTAAATGGTGGCTTCTCCTGTGGTGGCTGATATGATGCCAGAATATGTGCTGTGGGGCCTCTCTCCTCTTCCTGGGTGCAGGGGTCAAAGTAACTCAATGGTGGCTTCTCCTGTGGTGGCTGATATGATGCCAGAATATGTGCTGTGGTGCCTCTCTCCTCTTCCTGGGTGCGGGGGTCAAAGTAACTCAATGGTGGCTTCTCCTGTGGTGGCTGATATGATGCCAGAATATGTGCTGTGGTGCCTCTCTCCTCTTCCTGGGTGCGGGGGTCAAAGTAACTCAATGGTGGCTTCTCCTGTGGTGGCTGATATGATGCCAGAATATGTGCTGTGGTGCCTCTCTCCTCTTCCTGGGTGCAGGGGTCAAAGTAACTAAATGGTGGCTTCTCCTGTGGTGGTTGATATGATGCCTGATTCTCTGCTGTGAAACCTCTCTCCTCCATCTGGGTGTAGGGGTCAAAGTCTTTCAAAGTCGCCTTCTCCTGTGCTGATTGATATAAAGCTGATGGTTGTGCCATCTGACATGGTTGCCAGGGTCTGATTCAATGGGGGCCTACTCCTGTGGTGGGTGATCTAAATGCCTGATTCTCTGCTGTGAAACCTCTCTCCTCCGTCTGGGTGTAGGGGTCAAAGTCTTTCAAAGTCGCCTTCTCCTGTGCTGATTGATATGAAGCTGATGGTTGTGCCATCTGACATGGTTGCCGGGGTCCCATTAAATTGGGGCCTACTCCTGTGGTGGGTGATCTAAATGCCTGATTCTCTGCTTTGAAACCTCTCTCCTCCGTCCGGGTGTAGGGGTCAAAGTCTGTCAAAGTCGCCTTCTCCTGTGCTGATTGATATAAAGCTTATGCTTGTGCCATCTGACATGGTTGCCGGGGTCTGATTCAATGGTGGCCTACTCCTGTGGTGGGTGATCTAAATGCCTGATTCTCTGCTGTGTAACCTCTCTCCTCCGTCTGGGTGTAGGGGTCAAAGTAACTAAATGGTGGCCTACTCCTGTGGTGGGTGATATGATGCCTGGTTCTCTGCTGTGGGACCTCTCTCCTTTGTCTGGGTGCTGTGGTCAAAATAATAGTAAGTGACCTTCTCCATTGGTGGGTGACTTGAAGCCTGATTCTGTGCTATGGGACCTCACTCCAATTAATATTGTTTAATTTTTATTTATTTTATGTTAACTCATCATTTCCCTATCTACATTTGTTTGCAGGGGATTTAACTACATTTTGCTGCCTTTTGCAGCCCTCTAGCCCTTTCCGGGTGTGTTTTACAGCCTTTTTAGTGCCCAAAAGTTCGGGTCCCCATTGACTTCTATGGGGTTCGGGTTCGGGATGAAGTTCGGGTCGAGTTCGGATCCCGAACCCGAACATTTTTCGAAAGTTCGGCCGAACTCGTCGAACCCGAACATCCAGGTGTTCGCTCAACTCTAATTATAACTTGAATTTTTTTTTTTTTTTTTTTTTATATTTTTTTCTTTCCCACTTCCCTAAAGTTGTTCTTACCTGTCCTTTGGATTCCTGGCTTCCTGGCTGCTCCAGTCAGTGCCCGTTGCCGCTTCTGCCGACTTCCGTGCTCATGGAGCGTCCCCATCACCATGGGAACGTCTCCATATACTAGAATGTACTGTCGGATTTGAGAATTACGTGAAAAATCGCAATTCGATTATTTCAAGTTATAATAATCGAATTTCGATTTTAACTTAGCACTGCTATATTTAATTCTAGCCTAATATGGAATATAGCAGTGCTAAGTTAAAATTGAAATTCGATTATTATAACTTGAATTAATCGAATTGCGATTTCAACTTGGACATGGTTTACTATGGTTGGCTTGGTAGAATTAGCGAATATAACGAATGTATTCGTCATATTCCACAAAACGAAAATAACGAAGTATTCTGCATCTTCGTTTTAGCTACCTATTCATCAACTTCGCTAATTCTAGCAATCATATAGGAAAGTTTACTATAGAGACAGCTAAGTTTAATTCGCTATGCGATTATATGACTGCTTTTTTTAAAAAATAAATAGAAGAATTATAATACCTGATAATTATTATAATTATTCTATTTATAAAAAAAAAGCAAAGTAATATAATCGCATAGCGAATTAAACTTAGCTGTCTCTATAGTAAACTTTCCTATATGATTGCTAGAATTAGCGAAGTTGATGAATAGGTAGCTAAAACGAAGATGCAGAATACTTCGTTATCTTCGTTTTGTGGAATATGACGAATACATTCGTCATATTCGCTAATTCTACCAAGCCAACCATAGTAAACCAGGTCCAAGTTGAAATCGCAATTCGATTAATTCAAGTTATAATAATCGAATTTCGATTTTAACTTAGCACTGCTATATTCCATATTAGGCTAGAATTAAATATAGCAGTGCTAAGTTAAAATCGAAATTCGATTATTATAACTTGAAATAATCGAATTGCGATTTTTCACGTAATTCTCAAATCCGACAGTACATTCTAGTATATGGAGACGTTCCCATGGTGATTGGGACGCTCCATGAGCACGGAAGTCGGCAGAAGCGGCAACGGACACTGACTGGAGCAGCCAGGAAGCCAGGAATCCAAAGGACAGGTAAGAACAACTTTAGGGAAGTGGGAAAGAAAAAAATATAACAATAAAAAAAAAAAAATAAAAAAAAAATTTAAGTTATAATAATCGAATTTCGATTTTAACTTAACACTGCTATATTCCATATTAAGCTAGAATTAACGAATATGGAATATAGCAGTGCTAAGTTAAAATCGAAATATGATTATTATAACTTGAATTAATCGCATTGCTATTTCAATAGGAGAGTAGCCTTTAAGTTAAAATCGCAATACACGATTATTTAAATCACATATTAATCGCGATAACAAGAATAATGACGAATATTCGATTTCGACGAATATAAAACGAATATTCTATCGAATATTCGCGAATTTCGTCGAAATCGAATATGGCACCTGCCGCTCATCACTAGTAGACAAGGCTGTGATGGCCTCTTGGGGCAAGTAGTATGACGCTTGTTGATTGGCTGCTTTGCAGCCTTTCAAAAAGCGCCAAGAATGCGCCGAACACCGAACCCGAACACGGACTTTTACGAAAATGCTCTGGTTCGGGTCCGTGTCACGGACACCCCAAAATTCGGTACGAACCCGAACTATACAGTTCGGGTTCGCTCATCCCTAGTCATGTATGAAAGGTATTTTTGCTTTTATCTCCATGATGAGCTTTATTTTTCCTCTAGTTTATAATGCATTAAGCCTCTACTCTTCTCCTATACAATTTATACATTAAACCATTATAGTTATGTGTTCTTCCTCACATAGATCTTGACTTGGATCACTTCTAACCATGAGACTTCACACCATGAATTAAAGGGAGGTCTTGTTCGTTGATCTCAGCAGAGTACACACAGATGCATACCAGTTTGGTTTAAGGGGTCTTCTAGGATTGCAAAAATATAGCTCCTTTTTTCCAAAATCAGTCCATGCTCATCTGTAGGTATTGCAGTTCAGCTCCAGTAAAGTAAATGAGGCTGAGATGCACCCACGCAACCTGTAGAAAGAAAAAAGCCTGAACAATCTGCAGTGGGAGTGAAATTTTGAGCCAGGATTCAGCAGTAGTGATCACTATATTGCTATATATTAGTTTTTTTTAGAATATTATGAATATTCTAAAAAATGAATATAGTGCAATATAGCGAATATTATGTAATAATTATATAGTAAGTCAGTGATAATATCTGATACTGGAAAAGCTGGGTAATAAAGTGTAGATCGTGAGTTATTACCCAGCTTTCCCAGTTCTCAGATTTTATCACTGAGTTATTTATTACCCAGCTTTCCCAGTGTCAGATATCATCCTAGTGTAGATCGCGAATATTCTAATCGCTAATTTTTATCGCAAATTTTTCATGCAAAAGGCTACACTAATAAGCTTGTCATAAGACTCAGTCTCAAATTCTTCTCAGAAGACTATGAAACCAATAGATGGCGCTAATGAGTTATGAACAGCGCCCTCTATTGGTTTCTTAGTCTTCTGACAAGAATATTTGTCTTGTCATAAGACTGTGAAACCAATAGAGGGTGCTGTTCATAACTCAATAGTGCCCTCTATTGGCTTTTGGCATACATAGAGCAGCAGGAAATGCTAGCAGAATGCTTGGGTGTATAGGGAGAGGCATTACTAGTAGAAAGAGGGAGGTGCTCATGCCGCTCTACAGAGCACTAGTGAGACCTCATTTGGAGTATTGTGCGCAGTACTGGAGACCATATCTCCAGAAGGATATTGATACTTTGGAGAGAGTTCAGAGAAGAGCTACTAAACTAGTACATGAAAAACAAGACAGATTCTGCTCATTTGCATGTCTTTCCCATATGCCCATGTTTATGCAAATGAGTTTTTACATGACAAACTGTATAGAAAGGTTATTGAATATTATGTTAGGACAATCGGAAAACTTTTTGTCGCCCTAATTATATTGATCTAGGTGTGCAGGTCCACCCAAGCCATCTAACAGATGCAAAATAACTTTGAGGTTTACTGGTTCTAGTGTCAGATGAGAGATGATTTGGAATATCTCATAGTGCACAAGACTGCCATTGTAAGGTATGCTGACTAAGCCTGTCATATGTCTCATGGATAGATTGATGGCTTGCACATACCTGGCTTTTGGCATACAGCCTTTGTGTGGTTGTATGTTGTACATAATAGAAATCTAATTATGTACAATCTCATAAAAAAAAAAATCTAAACATTTTATTTCCTTGAACTCCTTTCACAATACATTGTGGTGGATTCCAGAGTAGCCGGCTGCTATAGCAATCCTTCGGCACCGCACCATCCCTTCAAGAGGCCAGCTATTGGAGTGACAGCGAGAGCTCCCCCCTTCCCTTCTCCCACAGTACTATCTACCAGGCATTGAAGAGGTTAAACTGCCTGAATTAGAGTTATCTCAGATCCCAGCCAATGCTGCAGGATAGTGATGAGCGAGCACCAAAGTATTCTGGTGTTCGGCCAGAACACATTGCTATATTCGTGTTCTCGGCTGATCACCCAAGTATAATGGAAGTCAATGGGAGACAACCAGGCACCCCCTGCTCGGAAGAGAAAAGGGTGTCTTGTTTATATAAAAAAAAGGTTAGAAATTTAAGGAAACCCCATCAAAATGGTTTGGAAACAGCATTAAGAGGATAGCTGGATGTATCTTAGATTCCTATTATGTACAACATACAATAGACAACCACACAAAGGCTGTATACCAAAAGCCAGGTATGTGAAAGCCATCAATCTATCCATGAGACAGATGACAGGCTTAGTCAGCATACCTTACAATGGCAGTCTTGTGCACTATGAGCTATTCCAAACCGGCTCTCATCTGACACTAGAACCAGTAAACCTCAAAGTTATTTTGCATCTGTTAGATGGCTTGGGTGGACCTGCACACCTAGATCAATATCATTAGGGCGACAAAAAGTTTTCCGATTGTCCTAACATAATATTCAATAACCTTTCTATACAGTTTGTCATGTAAAAACTAATTTGCATAAACATGGGCATATGGGAAAGACATGCAAATGAGCAGATTCTGCCTTGTTTTTCATGTACTAGTTTAGTAGCTCTTCTCTGAACTCTCTCCAAAGTATCAATATCCTTCTGCTGATATGGTCTCCAGTACTGCGCACAATACTCCAAATGAGGTCTCACTAGTGCTCTGTAGAGCGGCATGAGCACCTCCCTCTTTCTACTGGTAATGCCTCTCCCTATACACCCAAGCATTCTGCTAGCATTTCCTGCTGCTCTATGTATGCCAAAAGCCAATAGAGGGCACTATTGAGTTTTGAACAGCACCCTCTATTGGTGTCACAGTCTTATGACAAGACAAATATTCTTGTCAGAAGACTATGAAACCAATAGAGGGCGCTGTTCATAACTCATTAGCGCCCTCTATTGGTTTCATAGTTTTCTGACAAGAATTTTAGACTGAGTCTTATGACAAGCTTATTAGTGTAGCCTTTTGCATGGAAAATTTGTGATTAGAATATTACACTAGGATGATATCTGACACTGGGAAAGCTGGGTAATAAATAACTCAGTGATAACATCTGACACTGGGAAAGCTGGGTAATAACTCACGATCTACACTTTATTACCCAGCTTTTCCAGTGTCAGATATTATCACTGACTTACTATATAATTATTACATAATATTCGCTATATTGCTCTATATTCATTTTTTAGAATATTTGTAATATTATAAAAAAAACTAATATATAGCTATATAGTGATCACTACTGCTGGATCCTGGCTCAAAATTTCTCTCCCACTGCAGATTGTTCAGGCTTTTTTCTTTCTACAGGTTGCATGGGTGCATCTCAGCCTCATTTACTTTACTGGAGCTGAACTGCAATACCTGATAAAACCTACAGATGAGCATGGACTGATTTTGGAAAAAAGGAGCTACAGTCATGTGAAAAAATTAGGACACCCTTTGAAAGCATGTGGTTTTTTGTAACATTTTTAATAAATGGTTATTTCATCTCCGTTTCAACAATACAGAGAGATTAAAGTAATCCAACTAAACAAAGAAAACTGAAGAAAAGTCTTTTCAAGATCTTCTGTAAATGTCATTCTACAAAAATGCCTATTCTAACTGAGGAAAAAGATAGGACACCCTCACATGTATTCCCTCTTAAATTGGCTCAGATCTCACACAGGTATATCACACCAGGTGCACATAATTAGTAGATCGTTACTCTGCATGTTGAATGAGGCTTGCCCTATTTAAACCTCAGACATTTAGTTTGGTGTGCTCCTGACTGTTGAAGTGAGAGTGAGCACCATGGTGAGAGCAAAAGAGCTGTCAGAGGACTTCAGAAAAAAGATTGTAGCAGCCTATGAGTCTGGGAAGGGATTTAAAAAGATCTCAAAAGATTTTGAAATCAGCCATTCCACTGTCCGGAAGATAGTCTACAAGTGGAGGGCTTTCAAAACAACTGCCAACATGCCCAGGACTGGTCGCCCCAGCAAGTTCACCCCAAGAGCAGACCGCAAGATGCTAAAAGAGGTATCCAAAAACCCTAAAGTGTCATCTTGAGAACTACAGCAGGCTCTGGCTACTGTTGATGTAGAAGTACATGCCTCTACAATCAGAAAGAGACTGTACAAGTTTACCTTGCATGGGAGGTGTGCAAGGAGGAAACCTTTGCTTTCCAAGAGAAACATCGAGGCCAGACTGACATTTGCCAGCGATAAAGTTGACAAAGACCAGGACTTCTGGAATAATGTTCTTTGGACAGATGAGTCCAAAATTGAATTATTTGGACACAACAGCAGAGGACATGTTTGGCGTAAACCAAACACAGCATTCCAAGAAAAGAACCTCATACCAACTGTGAAGCATGGAGGTGGAAGTGTCATGGTTTGGGGCTGCTTTGCTGCAGCAGGACCTGGTCAGCTCACCATCATAGAATCCACGATGAATTCTACTGTGTATCAGAAGGTGCTTGAAGAACATGTGAGACCATCAGTTAGAAAATTAAAGCTGAAGCGGAACTGGACCATGCAACATGACAATGACCCAAAACATACTAGTAAATCAACCAAAGATTGGCTGAAAAAGAAGAAATGGAGAGTCCTGGAATGGCCAAGTCAAAGTCCAGATTTGAATCCCATTGAGATGCTGTGGGGTGACTTGAAAAGGGCTGTACGTGCAAGAAACCCCTCAAACATCTCACAGCTGAAAAAGTTCTGCATTGAGGAGTGGGGTAAAATTTCCTCAGACCGATGTCGAAGACTGGTAGATGGCTACAAGAACCGTCTCACTGCAGTTATTTCAGCCAAAGGAGGTAACACTCGCTATTAGGGGCAAGGGTGTCCTATCTTTTTCCTCAGTTAGAATAGGCATTTTTGTAGAATGACATTTACAGAAGATCTTGAAAAGACTTTTCTTCAGTTTTCTTTGTTTAGTCGGATTACTTTAATCTCTCTGTATTGTTGAAACGGAGATGAAATAACCATTTATTAAAAATGTTACAAAAAACCACATGCTTTCAAAGGGTGTCCTAATTTTTTCACATGACTGTATATTTTTGCAATCCTAGAAGACCCCTTAAACCGAACTGGTATGCATCTGTGTGTACTCTGCAGAGATCAATGAACAAGACCTCCCTTTAATTCATGGTGTGAAGTCTCATGGTTAGAAGTGATCCAAGTCAAGATCTATGTGAGGAAGAACACATAACTATAATGGTTTAATGTATGAAATTGTATATGAGAAGAGTAGAGGCTTAACGCATTACAAACTAGAGGAAAAATAAAGCTCATCATGGAGATAAGAGCAAAAATACCTTTCACACATGACATATTAGTGTAGTGTAGAGGAAAAAATTGAGCAGACAGAGGAACAGAAAGGGTTAACTACTACTGAGAGGAACAGGGAGAGTCCACTACAGCTGCAGATCCAGCCAAGTATTCAAGTTCTAATGAACAAAAGAATGTCAAGAGATCAAATAGCAGAAGAACCACAGAGGGGTTGAAAAACTATAAATATGAAAAAAAAAAACTCAATAACTCGTCCGACTCCTCACCTTATGCTTCAATGATCCCACTAGAACCAGTTTGAGGAGCTTCAGGGACATTGATTAGAGTGTTCTATGTTTTTCTCAAATTCTGCTGATATCTTAGAGTTGCTTCATTTCAATTCTGTTGATAAAAACATTACCTCACCTCAAATAACCCACAACTGAGGACCAGAGTCTAGTGAACTGTTTAGAGCTTTCACTTGGAATACCACTCTCATCCAGTCGAAAGTGAGTTGTATTGAAGTAGTGTGAGCAGAGCCACGTTGTGCAGCAAATAAACACAAAAAAGGGGCAGATGGTATTCACATATCAAGTGCCTTGCAAAAGAAAAGTGCAAAAATTTTGCCTGTTTGTCAGTGGAGCAGGATGTATTCTGCCATTTTAAGGTGGTTTGTACAATTTTTGTCAGTTTGTACTTACTAGGGGGAAGGCACATGTTTTGTGCACAGAGCTATATTTTTAGGCAGTTTTATCATTACGACTTTTTGCAAAAAGTGGAACATTACTCACAAAGAACAAATTAGGTCAAATTTATTTTGATCTGATTTGTCTGAATCGGCTAAGAAATTCAATTTGGGTATGAATTTATTCTACCTGAAGAAAGTGTTTATATATTACCCCCTCAGACAGGCTTTCTAGCCCTGCACCATACTGATCACAGGGGCTCTGTCTGTATAGTAAATGTGATGCAGGGAAAGACACTGTTGTCTAACCCTATGCCAACTATTGCTTGGGTGACTAAAATAATAGATGGCGGAGGTGCAGTAGACATCGCTTATCTAGACTTTAGTAAGGCTTTTGATACTGTCCCACATAGAATGCTTATATCAATAAATTGCAGTCTTTGTGCTTGGACTCCCATATTGTTGAATGGATTAGGCAGTGGCTGAGGGACAGACAACAGAGAGTTGTAGTCAATGGAGTATATTCAGACCATGGTCTTGTTACCAGTGGGGTACCTCAGGGATCTGTTCTGGGACCCATATTGTTTAATATTTTATCAGCGAAATTGCAGAAGGCCTCGATGGTAAGGTGTGTCTTTTTGCTGATGACACAAAGATTTGTAACAGGGTTGATGTTCCTGGAGGGATACACCAAATGGAAAAGGATTTAGGAAAACTAGAGGAATGGTCAAAAATCTGGCAACTAAAATTTAATGTTGATAAGTGCAAGATAATGCACCTGGGGCGTAAAAACCCAAGAGCAGAATCTAAAATAAGTAATACAGTCCTAACCTCAGTATTTGAGGAAAGGGATTTAGGGGTCATTATTTCAGAAGACTTAAAGGTAGGCAGACAATGTCATAGAGCAGCAGGAAATGCTAGCAGAATGCTTGGGTGTATAGGGAGAGGCATTACCAGTAGAAAGAGGGAGGTGCTCATGCCGCTCTACAGAGCACTAGTGAGACCTTATTTGGAGTATTGTGCGCAGTACTGGAGACCATATTTCCAGAAGGATATTGATACTTTGGAGAGAGTTCAGAGAAGAGCTACTAAACTAGTACATGGATTGCAGGATAAAACTTACCAGGAAAGATTAAAGGACCTTAACAGGCATAGCTTGGAAGAAAGACGAGACAGAGGGGATATGATAGAAACTTTTAAATACATAAAGGGAATCAACAAGGTAAAAGAGAAGAGAATATTTAAAAGAAGAAAAACTTCGACAAGAGAACATAGTTTTAAATTAGAGGGGCAAAGGTTTAAAAGTAATATCAGGAAGTATTACTTTACTGAGAGAGTAGTGGATGCATGGAATAGCCTTCCTGCAGAAGTGGTAGCTGCAAATACAGTGAAGTAGTTCAAGCATGCATGGGATAGGCATAAGGCCATCCTTCATATAAGATAGGGCCAGGGGCTATTCATAGTATTCAGTATATTGGGCAGACTAGATGGGCCAAATGGTTCTTATGTTCTATGTTTCTATGTTTCTATCCTACTGCACATGTAGATGTCTGGGAAGAAGTTGAGATGCCTAATTTCTACAAAAACTTCGCCCAACAAAGCATCCACTCCATCAAAAACAAAATAGTCCTAAATCTCTATCTACAGAACAATCCAGAATCTCAAATTAAAATGGAGAGATGGATCAAACTTCAGGCAGAAAGTAGAGTAATTGGAGAAGTACATGACTTCCTCACCAGTGGAAGAACACCTGAGAGAATCTGCAGAAGAAATGCAGACCCAGAACTGTTGAAGCCGTGGAGACACCGAAAACATCTCTTTCTGCAGAAGGGCCTACTATTGAGAAGAAGCCTGGATCCAGTTACCTATGACAGAGTATACCAAATCCAGATCCCCAGTTGGGATGCAAGCATCTTTCTTGAGATGTACCATAACAAATCAGGACACTTTGGCGTTCAGAAGACAGAAGCTACCGTCCGTAGATGATTCTATCGGATTGGAATGCGAGAAGACATTGAGAAGTGGTGTCGAGAGTGTTCCGCCTATGGACGAGGTGAAAAGCCTGACCAAAAAGCACCCTTACATTCTATTGTAAGCCAAAAACCATTGGAGATCGTTGCAATTGACCATGTGAAGCTGGAACCAAGTCGCTCAGGCTATACATACGCTATGACCATCATTGACCACTACACCAAATTCATTAAGGACTTGACCGCTAAAACAACTGCAGATACCTTCTGGAAACATTTCCTGTTACCATACGGATGTCCAGAGAAAATTCTTACAGATCAAGGATCTGCCTTTGAGTCGCAACTCTTCAAAGAACTATGTTCACTTCACAATTGCCAGAAAATCCGAACAACAGCTTACCATCCCCAAGGTAATGGACTTTGTGAAAAAATGAACCAGACCTCAATAGAAATGCTAAGAGCTGTGCCACCTGCTACCAGGAATGATTGGCCTACTCTTCTACCTCAATTGATGTATACCTATAATAATACCATTGACTGTTCCACAGGGTATACACCTTACTATCTCATGTTTGGCCAACAAGGTAAACTACCTGCTGACCATACTTTGGATGTACAAGTGCCTGATGCCATCAATCCATTGCCAAAAACTGATTGGGTGAGTGAGCACTAAAGACGTCTAGCTGATGCACAAGAAATTGTTCACCACCGCATGGAACATGCTTACAAAAAGCAGCAAATCAATTATGACCAATCTGCCAAATCAGAGCCTCTTGAAATTGGTGATTATGTGTGGCTCAAGAGTAATCATCGCACCAGCAAGTTGGAAAGTAAGTGGGAAAGAGTTCTCTACATCGTTTCAGCTATCCCTAATCCAGCAACTGACACCTATGAGATCACCAGAGAAAACAAATCACGTCAAATAGTTCATCGCAATCGCTTGAAACTGTGTAACAAGGAGAAAGATACTCCAGGAGTCCTTCCAGGTGAGACTGTTAAAGAGGAACATCAACCTCCAATTCAAGCGCCTGAACTACCAGTTAAGTCAGTAGAGCCTATGCAAACTGTTGAAAAACTAATGACGGAAGAAGATCCCCTAAAATGGTTCCTTACACTATGGTTAAACATTGCTGTGAGTGCTCCAGTCAGTACAGTGTCACATCAGCCAGAGGAACCACCGCAAGAAAAGAAGCTTCAGTAGTGCAAGAAACTCCAGAAGTACCAAGTCCCCTTGCGCCAAGGTCAGAAGAACCGCCACTTCACAGATCCAGTCGGATTACAAAGGGACAACCACCTGCTCGTTATAGGGAGAATTTAATTTAGAATCAGTGGAGCATGCTTCCAGCTATCCCAGTTTAATGTGGATTACAAATTTTGCTTCTTGGTGAGACTACAGAGCCTGAGTAAGAGATTTCATGACTCTGATGATTTGCCTTACTCCAAGGACTCTCTACAGTCTTCTTTGTTTTGTTGCCACAATGTTCAAGCCTGTGCCCGAAGATAGACTCAAGCGTACCTGAGCCTCTGTGTTGTTCATTGTATTTATACCCCTATGCTCAGGGAACGGACTCATGCCCTGTAACCATCCTGATTTTCACCCATGTTCATTATTTCCCCATTATGGACTATCCTATTATTATTGTTCCGCTGTGCCAGGTCATCGCCCCTGTTCATCAATCTTCCGAGAGAAGAAACAACGCCCCTTTTCACTTGTTTACCACCATTCTTAATGTTTGCCTGTTATTTACAATTGTGCCTAACCAATTGCTTTTCAGATCTCAAGAAAAAGTATTGATATGGGTTATGGTACTGTTCTTCATGCCTGCAGGATTGTTCTCTTTTTGTATCTTTCAGGAGACCTTCATCTTCGTGTCGAGGGCGACACAGGTTAAACAAGGGTGTATGCAGTGTCCCACTACCCTCGTGTGTACTGCAAAGTTGTTGCATTATCCTTTTTATGCCTTATATAGCCTGTTTTTACACTCCAATGTGTATGTAACTGCATTACACTGAGCCTACCCTTAGGGGGAGATCATACCTCCCATATATATATATATATATATATATATATATATAGTCAAGCTCAGGCCTAGCCAGTTAGGACCAGTTCCAGTAGCAGTTAACTGCAGTCTAGCAGTGTGTGGTGTGTGCTGTCTGCAAACTTGAGCTCTCAGCCAGTTTTCAGCCCAGAGCTGAAGTGCTCCAATTTACTCAGAAAATACTAAGGAAAGAGCCCCCCAAAGGGTTATGGCCATTTCTTACTAGTCCCTTAGGACCTTTGGATTCCCAAGTGAAGGAGTCACGAGCCTCCGGCAACTTCGCAAGCCTGCACCGTGTTCACTAGGACCAGCCCTGAAGTCCTCTACCCGTAAGGCTACAATTTCATTACATTCAATAGCTAGAGAGGGACATTTACACCTGTCAGCAGAGAACTTGCAGCAGTGTTACCTCTGTACCAAGAGACTGTTTAATACTTTGAATGTACTGTTATCTGGAGTTATCTTCAGTAAAGTTCTACCCTGCATTTCATCCTGCTTGTCTTAGTCTCAAGTTCCTCCATTAACACTACAGTAAATGGTTGTACCTCCATACAAAAGGTACTGGCGTCACAACTACAACGGACCTTGCCACACGCACATTAATACAGACCACCAAGGGCACTTTGAATCACCATCTGGCCAGTGTCCCTTACACCAGAGTGTGCCCTAGAGAATCCTTGTGCAGTTCTCCTTTTCACTTATGCGAGCCTGCGCAGGGACAACGTAACCGTGAGTAACCAGAACTGTATTTACCTCGGCCCACCTATTGCTCACACCGTGACCTCACGCATAATTCCCCTGTAAGGTCTGGCATACCGCACCCCTGAGGAGGTACACGTAAAGCGGGCTAATAAGGCTTTCAGGGTCAAGCCTGATTCTTTCAACCCAGCTCCAGACTCCTCTGACACTGATTCAGATGGAATATATGAGGGCATCTCCGATGACGAGACGATTTTGTGGAAGAAGGGCCTGAGAACCCTGTACTTTTGGACGGGTCAGGTACACCTTATGATAAAACATCCCAGATCTGGGGAGTGGGTCCCCCATCCACAAGTTTCCAAATTTTTATCCTTGTAGCTAAAATAGCCGTTGGACAGAACGGCTAGAAACAAATTGCATTCTGAATGCCCCAGACCCAATCTCCCACTAAATATAGCAGACACCCCAGAGTTGGACCCAACTTGAGTAAAATTTCTATCTAAGACTAAGAACCCCAAAAAAGGGGTGGATAATTCCTTCAAAATCATCTAGGATAGACTCCTTGACGTGATAGGCCCATTATCAAAAATCCTGGACCTCTCTGAGACCGCCTCTACCGCCGGTGAATCTATTGATCTCCTGACCCTTAAAGGTGGACCAAGAGGGCAGTTTGTCTGTTAGGGAATGCCAATGCATCCATTTGCGCTGAAAGGAAGAGGTCAATCCTCATGCGCCTGGATCCACAACTGATCCCCCTGGCCACTTCTGACATTCCTCCCCCATCCAATGGCTCTCTCTCTTTGGAGATAGCTTTGTTAAATAAATTAACAAATATGTAGGGCTGTTTTCATCCTTGAAAAAGGCTCAGACATCTTTGAAACATGTATTTCAAGGACATGTTTTTGGCAGGGCTGGGAAACGAAGGGGCCGGTTTCCCAGTCGCCATCCCCAAGGAAGCCAATATTACCGTGCCCTCCCATGCAGATAAATTCCCTCTCCCATCTGCCTCCTATAAAACAATTCCTTTCTTCCCCACCAGAGGACTCCCATGGAGGGCAAGAGGACAGAGGGGCTTCTCAAGGTCCAGACCCGCTACAGGTTAGCAAGTTTCTTCTTTCAGTTTTTTTCCCCATCTTCCCTTGGGAGGCCGAATCACTCATTTTATCCACGTTTGGGCTATGATAACCACAGACTCCTGGATTCTAAACACTGTAGTGGGTTATCAAATAGACTTCATATGTCCTCCAGTACAAACACTGAGATCCCATCCTATATTTTTCTCAAAAATAGGCTGAGATCTAAGATCGGAAATAAGATAACTGAGTTCCAAAGACGCGATTACACAAATCCCTGGGCAATCCCAAGGTTATCTGAGCAATATTTTTCTTGTCAAAAAGAGAGACCAGTCATCAACCTAAGAGCTCTCAACAATTTTGTTTTCTACCGCCACTTCAAAATGGAGGGCATTCATCTATTGAGAGACCTACTAATATAACACGATTGGCTTGCCAAGGTAGACTTGAAAGATGCCTACCTCACGGTGTCTATGCACCCTCTATCTCAACCCTACCTCCAATTCATATGGAAAGGTCGGAAATTCCAATTATCAAGTCTACCATTTGGTCTTTCTTCGACTCCCTGGTGCTTTACTAAGCTATTAAAACCAGTGGTCGCCATGCTCAGGTCCCGAGGCGTTCGTTTAATTATTTGCCTAGATGACATTCTCATCAAGGCTTATTTTCGGTCAATAATTCTACTCCATATCCAATGGACTCTATCTCTCCTGATAAACCTGGGTTTTCTTATAAATCCCGAAAAATCCATTTTGAATACCTTAAAAGAGATAGAATTTTTGGGGTTCCTGTTCGACACTCGATCAGCCATCCTAAGCCTTCCATCCAGGAAGTTGAAGATCATCCGTAGAGAAATCCGGTCTTAACTCAACAAAAAATTTGTATCTCTGCGAGCTATCGCTCTGGTAGTGGGCCTGTTGTCAGCTTTAATCCAGGACATATTTCCTGCACCACTACACTACAGAGCTCTTCAACGTTTGAAGACTTGCCACTTATGAGAGGGTTTACTGTATTCGGATGAGATAGCCCTAACCCCAGACACCAAGGAAGAACTCCTGTGGTGGTTACAGCATATCCAGGCCTGAAATGGGAAGGCTATCTTCAATTCAATACCGGACATGATAATAGAGTCAGACGCCAGTCTCCAGGGATGGGGGGCTCGTTGCGGCTCCCTTTCCACAGGAGGGAAGTGGTCAGCAGAAGAGGCATCTCTTCATATCAATTGTCTTGAACTACTGGCCGGATCCTTTGCCCTCAAGAGTTTTGAGAGGGACAAGTCACACTGTTGCATTCTCCTGAGGATGGACAACATCTCAGCAGAGAAATATGTCAATCGCCTTGGGGGCACCATATCAGAGCGTCTGGCCAACATTACCAAGGAATTCTGGCACTTTTGCCTAGACAAGAACATCATTCTCAATGCGGAATATCTTCCGGGCCTTTCCAATTCTTTAATATGATTTAATGTTGACAGAAATAGTGTTGGTTACTTAACACCACTGCTTGTCTCCAATTCAGAGGCTTAGTATTAGTGTTATTGCTGAGTATGCCTTTTTTATTAAAAAGTAACTTTTATTTGTCTTAGATTAAAATTCAATAAAGATCAGGTAGTAGTGAATGATTCAGAGCACTGAGAGGAATATAACGGTCTTGGCTATTACTCTCATGAGGCAAGGGTCTGCTGAATATTGCAGTCACCTATCTAATACATTAGCCTAATAGAGCTTTCACTAACAACCCTAGTCGTCAGGGGAATAGCTAGCTGGCTGTATGTCGGAGCACCCGCCCTGGAAAGAGCGACCCCCAGCCTCAGGATACCTCGGACCTAACGGGGGATAGAGCCTACATAAGGATAAGTTCATTTATTGAATTTACTCCCGTGTCTCATAGGGCGTAAATTATAGGGCTCACCTAATTCTGCTATTTTTACATTGGAGGGACGGGTAGTTAGATAAATGGCTTAAAGGAAAGCACCTCATTCAGTCCATCTGGTGCCGTGGATTGCATGTTAAAGATCCACCCAGTCACTTCCTCTTTTCATCTGTAGGATATGCACAATCCCCAGAAATGTAATGCAGTTTGTGTCCCCGCAGTGCACCATATTTATATGCCTTGCAAGGGATGTGTCTTTTTTATTAAGGATGTCATTATAGTGGTCACGGATACGGTGGTGCACTGTGGGGACACAAACTGCATTACATTTCTGGGGATTGAGCATATCCCACAGATGAAAATAGGAGGTGACTGGGACAATAAAATCCTGAGGAGAGAGGCAAGGTGGATCTTTAACATGCAATCCACGGCACCAGATGGACTTAATGAGGTGCTTTCCTTTAAGCCATTTATCTAACTACCCGTCCCCAATGTAAAAATAGCAGAATTAGGTGAGCCCTATAATTTACGCCCTATGAGCCATGAGAGTAAATTCAATAAGGCACCACAGCAACTTTCTTTGCTATTGTGTCCTGCAATGGCCTCCCTATCCCAAATCTGTATTAATGGCACTAGACAATACTATAATATGGTGATTACTGTACTTTGATCAGTGATATATCCCCCCTGTCTCATCTAATAGAATCAGCTGAATGAGCAGCAGGCTAACATTTACCATAAGCATTTATGGAGGATGTGATCTGTGAGTTAGATATAATATACATTCATATTGTGAACAGCCTAAGTGGTGAGCAATCATGAGGCTGATTGACTTTATTATATTTTGCTGAGATGAGCCCTGTGTTCTGTCTTACAGGATCGCCTCGATGTCTGCACACATATAGTTAAATGAAGGAGACAGCATAACTCAGCCTGCTGGGGACGCGCAGTCAGATTTCCATGACAACAGGCACGCCGCCATACGTCACGTCTGACACAGCAGGCAATCGTAGGCAAGCGAGCACAGTAGTAGTAATTTACTCTGTGACCCGCCCCGGACTACCCAGACATGACGACACAGGAGGAAAAGGCTTCCGTATATCCCTTTATAAGGTCAGTTGGTGCATTGTTACCTTGCCACTGCCGGAGAATGACTAAATGCCTAACCTAGATCTACTGCTTTCTGAGGAGGCCTATGAATATAGGTGAAACGCGTTGAAGCTATCTAGGGCAATTTAATGAGCAGGAGATAAGGGAATTGAAGTTAGGTCCGAGGTATCCTGAGGCTGGGGGTCGCTCTTTTCAGGGTGGGTGCTCCGACATACAGCCAGCTAGCTATTCCCCGTCTGAAGACTAGGGCTGTTAGGGAAAGCTGAATTAGGCTAATGTATTAGATAGGAGACCGCAATATTCAGCAGACCCTCGCCTCATGAGAGTGATAGCCGAGATTGTTATATTCCTCTCAGTGCTTTGAATAATTCACTACTACCTGACCTTTATTGAATTTTAATCTAAGACAAATAAAAGTTACTTTTTAATAAAAAAAAGGCATACTCAGCCTTTCCAATTCTATTGCAGATTGGAATTCCCGATTCCTGGCCGACAACAGCGACTGGAGACTGGATCCTCTCCTCAAGCATCTTCAATCTCTTTGGGGTCCTTTTCAGATGGATCTTTTTGCATCCCGTCTGAATAGGCAACTCCCACAATTCTTCAGCTGGTGTCCAGATTCAGAAGCTCTAGGCACCGATGGTCTCCTCCAAATTTGGCCCTTGTGCACTTTGTATGTGTTCCCTCCTTTTGCCTTAATCCCATGAGTCATTCTTCTGACAAAAATTCAGAAGGCAACCCTGATGTTGATCACTCCTTTATGGCCGACCCAGACCTGGTTTCCACAGATCTTGGAGATGGCGGTAGAATTTCAGCGCATCCTTCCATCTCATCCTTCCATTCTTCTAGACCTATTTGGGAATCCACACTCCCTGGTTCAAGCAGAGACCTTGTCCCTTGTTGCTTGGCTCATCTCGGGACCAACAAACTCTGATTTCGAACTTTCACACGTTACTCAGAGAATCCTCTCTGACACCTGGGCTTCAGGTACCCAATCTTCTTATGGATCAGCCTGGAAAATGTGGTCTGATTGGTGCAATCAACGGGATATGGATCCCGTACATGCACCTCTAATCCAAGTATTAAATTTTCTTTCCGCTTTTTTGAAGCACGGAAAGCCTACCAAACGATTAACGTCTATCGATCCGTTATCTCTTTCTAACATTCTCCCATTCAATCTTTACCCATGGGCAAACACCCCTTGGTCCGTAAACTGATGAAAGGAATTTGATTCCGTAGACCTCCTTTTCCTAGATATCAGTCCACATGAGATGCCAGTCTTTTGTTCAATCTATTTAATTCCTGGGAGAATAATGATTCTCTATCCCTAAAATGTATGTCATTCAAACTCGCTATGCTCCTATGCCTAAGTTCTGTTAAAGGGGTTATCCGGGATCAGAGCTGAACCCGGACATACCCTTATTTTCACCCAGGCAGCCCCTCATGCTCTGACGCGCTCCCTTGCCCTGCGCTAAATAGGGCAAGGGCTCTTTTGTTTTCAATAACACACGGCCGGTCGGAAACTTCCACCCGGCAGTGTGTTTGGTGACGTCACCGGCTTTGATGGGCGGGCTTTAGCGCTGCCCTAGCCGTTTTACTGGCTAGGGCAGCGCTAAATCCCGCCCATCAGTGCCGGTGACACTGGGGTTCCTGGCAGCCCCATGGAGAGCCCCGGTACGTCACCGGATCTCTAAAAAATGCCTTTGCACTGTGCGATTTAGCACAGGGCAAAGGAGAGCATGAACTGCTCCGATGCTCAATTCAGGGGGGCTGTTGGGGTTAAAATGGAGGTATGTCCGGGTTCCGCTCTGAACCCTGAAAACCCCTTTTAAGCGAGTTTCAGATGTTCGTGCCCTAGATATTGCTCACAGACAATACTTACCTCAGGGAGTAAAATTCTCTATTGTCCGTCGCACCAAGACCAATATTTCTTCAGTGTTCTACCTGATGTTTCCCCAACAAGAGAAATTGTGTGTAGTCCGCTGCTTACGATTCTATGAGGAGAGAACTCTTCCTCTTAGGAATCCATCATGCTCACAACTCCTTATCTCTTGCTGCAAGCCCCATGCTCCGGTTTCTGCTTCTACTTTATCCCGATGGATATCTCAGACTATGTCTCTAGCTGGTATTGATACTTGCATCTTTAGAGACCACTCCACCAGGGGCGCTATGTCCACTAAAGTCAGGCAGGCAGGAAGCTCTCTTGCTGATATTCTGAAAGCAGCCAACTGGGCTTCTGAATCTGTCTTCAGAACCTTTTATTTCTGCGCCGACCCTCATGTGTCCATGGTGTTATTTGACTGATGCTAGTCTTATGTTATCTTACCTAATGGAAGTCAGAATCTGACTTCATCAGCCACGTGGGACGCCACCGTGTGCTATAGTCAGACGGTATTTTGCAAGAGTCAGTGTGCATTTCGTTTTGCCATACAGGGAATATCGACTGAATATTATATAACCGATAGAATAACTACAAGTTTATATCGAATTTCAGTCTGGACATTCATTCGAAAATTTATTTTCCTATTTATTCGAATATTTATCTTCTCACAGTCGAAAATTTTAGTCTGGACATTCATTCGAAAATTTTCATATTTATTTGAATATTTATCTTCACACAGTCGAAAATTTATTCTTATAGTGTCGAATAATCCAATATCGATTCTCTTGTTTTTTCCAATTAGGACATATCCCTTTTATTCAAGTTGCATATATTATCCTTTTGTATACCACCGCCATTCAAGTATTTATGCTTTTTATCTGAACAATTTGAACAATTTTAACATTATTCTTAATGTGTATTTTCATTGTATATTTTGTTTTATTGTTATTCTGTTTTTAGATCTATATATTGGTGTAATAAATCTAATAATTTTTGAATAGTCTTTGTGTGGTCCATTGGGAGAGTGCTCAGCCTCTCTGTATACATTATTAATCTTTTTGACTGGGTGAGTCATTAGGCTTAGTAGCACCCACTCATAGTTATAGGCGATAGAGAGCCACCATACTCTTTATATTATACTGACTACACCTTGTTTGCATATTTATGTAATTTTTTTCTGTGACACCTTTAACTATTCTGCTGCTAGGAGTAAAAGAAAGATTTATTGATTTATTAGCATAATGTTTGTCTCCTGTCTTTCATAACATCTATATTTCCCTTCACTGAAAGCTAGTAAAATCTTCAATTATGTAGATGTTTGTGTGATGAGATCCTGCTTTATATCATCATGCCAACAGCAACCTAGGAACTGATCAAGATAGCTTTATTTATAACATACTTAGAATGAGTGACCTAGGAGTTTGCCAAGCTCTTTCGAAATTCTTCAACATCCCATTATCAATTAATAGTTGAAATACCATATACAATGTACAAGTACTGTAGTCCTCCTTCACAAAATTGAAGTTGGTTGCTTCATCTCTACAAGGCTGATATTAAAAGGGTTCTCTGAGAATTAAGAAAATGAAAATAATTAAATATTACTTTATTATAAATATATTCCCTAATATCTTTCATTGTTTATAATGGCTTGTTTTGTCTAGGGAGCAATCATCTGGAGAAATAAAATGGCCGCCGTCCTATTAGTACACACAAAACCTGCCCTAATCCCATAGCAGGACAACACTAAGCTAAATAGCTGCCTCATCCTCCTCTCTGCTCTGCTTGTCAAGGATTATGATCCTGAATACAGCTGATAAGATCTTCAGCTGAATCTCTGTAGGAATGGAATTCATGAGGAGACATGAAGTACAGAGAGGATGGACAGGACACACTGATGTTGGGCTGTAGTAATAAGGACTGCATACAAGAGCTGCGGCTGCTTATTAGCCACATTCCCACACTCCTCTCTGTGCTTCATGTCTCCTCATGAACTGTTTACCTCAGTGTTCTGAAGTAACTTGTCCTCCTATGTGGTTAGGACAGGTTTTGTGTGTACGAATTGAATATTGGCCATTTTATTTTTCCTGATGCTCCCTAGAAAAAAAGAGCCATTATAACTAATGAAAGGTATTTGTGAATATATTTATAAAAAAGAAATATTTAAGTATTTTCATTTTCTTACTTCCCGGAGAGCCCCTTTAAGGGAATATGGGTTTATCAGTAAATTTCTCTACAGGATTAAGAAATCAGTGCTTAACTTCTAAGGATGTTGTCTCAGAATAGACAACTCAGACATCTCTTTTGGATATCTATTTGTTTCAAAACGGTTAATGAAATGGCAGTAGTGAGCTCTGATCAGCTTTCATTGGAGAATGTATGTTTGGTCCACTATAGTCTATGACTTGACACCCAGAAGATGAGGGGAAGCAATTGAAAATGGGGTGGCAAGGTACACCATTACCACTTTCTCCTAGTAATCAGTCAGAGTTAGTCAAACTGTTCGGAAATTCCTATGCCTGATAATCCCAGCAACTCTCCATATCCATAATTTTGGTATGAAATAACATTACCCAGAGATCATCCTGTTCCTTCCATGCCAGCTGTATAGTGTTCCACAGGATTGGTGCTTAGCAAATGTGGTGCCAATATTAAAAAATGGTCCAAAAACAGAGCCTGGAAACTATAGGCCAGTAAGTTTAACATCTGTTGTGGGTAAACAGTTTGAAAGTTTTCTAAGAGATGCAATCTCGGAGTATCTCAATGAAAATAACACAATATCTGCATGGCTTCATGAGGGATCGGTCATGTCAAACTAATTTGATCAGTTTCTATGAGGAGGTAAGTTCTAGACTTGACAGTGGTGAATCAATGGATGTTGTATATCTGGACTTCTCCAAAGCATTTGACACTGTACCACATAAAAGGTTAGTATATAAAATGAGAATGCTCGGACTGGGAGAAAATGTCTGTATGTGGGTAAGTTACTGGCTCAGTGATAGAAAACAGAGGGTGGCTATTAACGGTACATACTCAGATTGTGTCACTGTCACTAGTAGAGAACCTCAGGGGACAGTATTGGGCCAAAGTCTCTTCAATATATTAATAATCTTGTAGAAGGCTTGCACAGTAAAATATAAATTTTTGCAGATGACACTAAACTATGTAAAGTAATTAACATGGACGCGGACAGTATATTGTATACTGTATATACTACAGAGGACAGTATACTGTATATATACTACAGAGGACAGTATACTGCTACAGATGGATCTGGATAGATTGGAGGTTTGGGCAGAGAAGTGGCAGATAAGGTTTAACACTGACAAATGTAAAGTCATGCACATGGGAAGGAAAACTACATGTCACCAGTACATACTAAATGGTAAAACACTGGGTAAAACTGACATGAATAGGACCTAGGAATTTTAGTGAACAGAAAACGAATCTTTAGAAACCAGTGACAGGCATCTGCTGCTACAGCCAATGAGATAATGGATTGCATCAAAAGGGGCATAGATGCACGTGATGAGAACATAGTCCTGACGATTTACAAATCACTAGTCAGACCACACATGGAGTACTGTATACAGTCATGGGCTCCTGTGAACAAGGCAGACATAGCAGAGCTGAAGAGGGTTCAGAGGAGGGCAACTAAAGTAATAACTGGACTAGGTGTACTACAGTACCCTGAAAGATTATCAAAAATAGACGATTAAGGGGAGCTGAAATAACTAGAGTTGAGCGGACTCCTGGATGCTTGGGTTCGACAGGTTCGGCCGAACTTCGCAAAAAAGTTCAAGTTTGGGACCCGAACTTGACCCCGAACCCGAATCCCATTGAAGTCAATAGGGACCCGAACTTTTGAGCACTAAAATGGCTCTAAAAGTGTAATGGAAAGGGCTAGAGGGCTACAAATGCCAGCAAAATGTGGTTAAGAGCATGGCAAGTGCTAAGCAAACAAATGTGGATAAGGAAATGACTTTAAATAACATAAAATACGTAAAAATAAAAAATAATAATCTTGATCTAGGAGGACGAGGTCCATATGGAGTAGGAGGTTGAGGAGGGAGTGGATATGGCGGTGTAGGTGGAAGCGGCAGTGGAGGAGGAGGTAGCCTACGCTGCTTTTTGGTTTAAAATTTATTTTAATTTTTTTAAATTAAAGTACACCCAAAAACAATAGGAAATATAACCTGTAATAACCCCCTCCAGCCTTGCTAAACACACGTTCAGATATTACACTAGCTGCAGGGCAGGCCAGCACCTCCAAGGCGTAAAGGGCAAGCTCAGGCCATGTGCCCAATTAGGAGTCCCAGAAGTTGCAGGGGGCAGACTCGTTAGTCAGTTCGTGTAGGCGTGTGCGTACTTACTGCCCCATTATGTCGCACGTCCCCTTGATGTTCACGATCCAATTGGATATCTGCTCTATCAACTTCCGATGTTCTTTTCTGCGCCTGTTATAAAACAATCGTAGCAAAAAACACTGGAGAGCGCCAATCCTAGACACAGATCCGGGGGTGAAGGGGATTTAGATTAATTAAACCATAGGCTAAATGGACAGATGGTGGTGTATCAATTTGTGATGTACCAAAAAGTTATAAATAGTGATGAGCAAAGTCCGGGTTCGGGTTCGGTGTTCGGCGCTTTCTTTGCGCTTTTTGAAAGGCTGCAAAGCAGCCAATCAACAAGCATCATACTACTTGCCCCAAGAGGCCATCACAGCCATGCCTACTACTGGCATGGCTGTGATTGGCCAGTGCAGCATGTGACCCAGCCTCTATATAAGCTTGAGTCACTTAGCGCTGCACGTCACTCTGCTGTTACAAGTGTAGGGAGAGGTTGCAGCTGCGACGTTAGGGCGAGATTAGGCAGTGATTAACTCCTCCAAAACACTTAAGACAGTGATCGATCTACAGCTGTGGATCATTGAACTGCTGCTATTCAATTGCTCACTGTTTTTAGGCTGCCCAGAGCGTTTTTCAGTCACTTTTTTCTGGGGTGATCGGCGGCCATTTTGTGGCTTGTGGTGCGCCAGCACAAGCTGCCACCAAGTCCATTTAACCATCAATAGTGTGGTTATTTAAATCTATCTCTAAAAGGGTATATTAAATTCAAGGTGCTGATAGGGTCATTCTCAATAACTTCACACGCTACTGTGCATATCCAAGTCTAATTCTGTCCGTAAACGTATACCTGTCACCCAGCACCTAAATAATAGGCCTCAAATTTATATTCAGCTAAATCTCTGGCTATTGCTGTAGCTGGTTAAGTTATTTAGTGTCCGTCAAAGCACAGTTTTTGTTCTGGTTTGAAATACAATTCCCAAAATAGCAATTTCCTAAATTTGTGGTTTCTGCAGTATCAGGCCTACTTTAAATCTATCCCTAAAAGGGTATATTAGATTCAAGGTGCTGATAGGGTCATTCTCAATAACTTCACACACACGCTACTGTGCAGATCCAAGTCTAATTCTGTCCGTAAACGTATACCTGTCACCCAGCGCCTAAATAATAGGCCTCAAATTTATATTCAGCTCAATCTGTCATTACTGCTGTGCCTGTATTAGTGTAATACGGTACCTAAATAGATAGCCAGATAGTGTTAGGTGTCTGTAAAATAAGGCCTGAATTTGAATTCAATACATTGGGCCAAATAATATTTTTCTTATTGTGGTGAACGGTAACAATGAGGAAAACATCTAGTAAGGGACGCGGACATGGTCGTGGTGGTGTTAGTGGACCCTCTGGTGCTGGGAGAGGACGTGGCCGTTCTGCCACAGCCACACGTCCTAGTGTACCAACTACCTCAGGTCCCAGTAGCCGCCAGAATTTACAGGGATATTTGGTAGGGCCCAATGCCGTTCTAAGGATGGTAAGGCCTGAGCAGTTACAGGCATTAGTCAATTGGGTGGCCGACAGTGGATCCAGCACGTTCACATTATCTCCCACCCAGTCTTCTGCAGAAAGCGCACAGATGGCGCATGAAAACCAAGCCCATCAGTCTGTCACATCACCCCCATGCCATGCATATCAGGGAAACTGTCTGAGCCTCAAGTTATGCAGCAGTCTCTTATGCTGTTTGAAGACTCTGCTGGCAGGGTTTTCCAAGGGCATCCACCTAGCCCTTCCCCAGCGGTGGAAGACATAGAATGCACTAACGCACAACCACTTATGTTTCCTGATGATGAGGACATGGGAATACCACCTCAGCACGTCTCTGATGATGACGAAACACAGGTGCCAACTGCTGCGTCTTTCTGCAGTGTGCAGACTGAACAGGAGGTCAGGGATGAAGACGATGCAGGGGACGATGAGGTCCTAGACCCCACATGGAATGAAGGTCGTGCCACTGACTTTCACGGTTCGGAGGAAGAGGCAGTGGTGAGACCGAGCCAACAGCGTAGCAAAAGACAAAGAGGGAGCAGTGGGCAAAAGCAGAACACCCGCCGCCAAGAGACTCCGCCTGCTACTGACCGCCGCCATCTGGGACCGAGCACCCCAAAGGCAGCTTCAAGGAGTTCCCTGGCATGGCACTTCTTCAAACAATGTGCTGACGACAAGACGCGAGTGGTTTGCACGCTGTGCCATCAGAGCCTGAAGCGAGGCATTAACGTTCTGAACCTTAGCACAACCTGCATGACCAGGCACCTGCATGCAAAGAATGAACTGCAGTGGAGTAAACACCTTAAAAACAAGGAAGTCACTCAGGCTCCCCCTGCTGCCTCTTCTGCTGCTGCCGCCTCGGCTTGATCTGCTGCTGCCGCCTCGGCCTCTTCCTCCGCCTCTGGAGGAACGTTGGCATCTGCCGCCCAGCAAACATGGGATGTACCACCAACACCACCACCTGCGTCACCAAGCATCTCAACCATGTCACACGGCAGCGTTCAGCTCTCTATCTCACAAACATTTGAGAGAAAGCGTAAATTCCCACCTAGCCACCCTCGATCCCTGGCCCTGAATGCCAGCATTTCTAAACTACTGGCCTATAAAATGCTGTCATTTAGGCTGGTGGACACAGACAACTTGAAACAGCTCATGTCGCTTGCTGTCCCACAGTATGTTGTTCCCAGCCGCCACTACTTCTCCAAGAGAGCCGTGCCTTCCCTGCACAACCAAGTATCCGATAAAATCAAGTGTGCACTGCGCAACGCCATCTGTGGCAAGGTCCACCTAACCACAGATACGTGGACCAGTAAGCACGGCCAGGGACGCTATATCTCCCTAACTGCACACTGGGTAAATGTAGTGGCGGCTGGGCCCCAGGCGGAGAGGTGTTTGGCGCACGTCCTTCCGCCGCCAAGGATCGCAGGGCAACATTCTTTGCCTCCTGTTGCCTCCTCCTCCTACTCAGCTTCCTCCTCCTCTTCTTCTACCTGCTCATCCAGTCAGCCACACACCTTCACCACCAACTTCAGCACAGCCCGGGGTAAACGTCAGCAGGCCATTCTGAAACTCATATGTTTGGGGGACAGGCCCCACATCGCACAGGATTTGTGGCGGGGTATAGAACAACAGACCGACGAGTGGTTGCTGCCGGTGAGCCTCAAGCCCGGCCTGGTGGTGTGCGATAATGGGCGAAATCTCGTTGCAGCTCTGGGACTAGCCGGTTTGACGCACATCCCTTGCCTGGCGCAAGTGCTGAATTTGGTGTTGCAGAAGTTCATTCGCAACTACCCCGACATGTAAGAGCTGCTGCATAAAGTGCAGGCCGTCTGTTCGCACTTCCGGCGTTCACATCCTGCCGCTGCTCGCCTGTCTGCGCTACAGCGTAACTTCTGCCTTCCCGCTCACCGCCTCATATGCGACCTGCCCACCAGGTGGAACTCCACCTTACACATGCTGGACAGACTGTGCGAGCAGCAGCAGGCCATAGTGGAGTTTCAGCTGCAGCACGCACGGGTCAGTCGCACTGCGGAACAGCACCACTTCACCACCAATGACTGGGCCTCCATGCGAGGCCTGTGTGCCCTGTTGCGCTGTTTCGAGTACTCCACCAACATGGCCAGTGGCGATGACGCCATTATCAGCGTTACAATACCACTTCTATGTCTCCTTGAGAAAACACTTAGGGCAATGATGGAAGAGGAGGTGGCCCAGGAGGAGGAGGAGGAAGAGGGGTCATTTTTAGCACTTTCAGGTACAAATGTGGCCAGACAGGGACCACTACTGGAGGACGAGGAGGACGAGGATGAGGAGGAGGAGGATGAGGATGAAGCATGTTCACAGCCGGGTGGCACCCAACGCAGCTCGGGCCCATCACTGGTGCGTGGCTGGGGGGAAACGCAGGACGATGACGATACGCCTCCCACAGACGACAGCTTGTCCTTACATCTGGGCAGCCTGGCACACATGAGCGACTACATGCTACAGTGCCTGCGCAATGACACCAGAGTTGCCCACATTTTAACGTGTGCGGACTACTGGGTTGCCACCCTGATGGATCCCCGGTACAAAGACAATGTGCCCACCTTACTTCCTGCACTGGAGCGTGATAGGAAGATGCGCGAGTACAAGCGCACGTTGGTAGACGCGCTACTGAGAGCATTCCCAAATGTCACAGAGGAACAAGTGGAAACCCAAGGCGAAGGCAGAGGAGGAGCAAGAGGTCGCCAACGCAGCTGTGTCACGGCCAGCTCCTCTGAGGGCAGGGTTAGCATGGCAGAGATGTGGAAAAGTTTTGTCACCACGCCACAGCTAACTGCACCACCACCTGATACGGAACGTGTTAGCAGGAGGCAACATTTCACTAACATGGTGGAACAGTACGTGTGCACACCCCTCCACGTACTGACTGATGGTTCGGCCCCATTCAACTTCTGGGTCTCCAAATTGTCCACGTGGCCAGAGCTAGCCTTTTATGCCTTGGAGGTGCTGGCCTGCCCGGCGGCCAGCGTTTTGTCTGAACGTGTATTCAGTACGGCAGGGGGCGTCATTACAGACAAACACAGCCGCCTGTCTACAGCCAATGTGGACAAGCTGACGTTCATAAAAGTGAACCAGGCATGGATCCCACAGGACCTGTCCATCCCTTGTGCAGATTAGACATTAACTACCTCCCCTTAACCATATATTATTGTACTCCAGGGCACTTCCTCATTCAATCCAATTTTTATTTTCATTTTACCATTATATTTAGGGGCAACCCAAAGTTGAATGAACCTCTGCTCTGTCTGGGTGCCGGGGCCTAAAAATATCTGACAGTGGCCTGTTCGAGTGGTGGGTGACATGAAGCCTGATTCTCTGCTATGACATGAAGACTGATTCTCTGCTGACATGAAGCCAGATTCTCTGCTATGGGACCTCTCTCCTATGCCTGGGTGCCTGGGCCTAAATATCTCACAATGGACTGTTCCAGTGGTGGGTGACGTGAAGCCTGATTCTCTGCTATGGGACCTCTCTCCTCTGCCTTGGTGCCTGGGCCTAAATATCTGACAATGGACTGTTCCAGTGGTGGGTGACGTGAAGCCTGATTCTCTGCTATGACATGAAGACTGATTCTCTGCTGATATGAAGCCAGATTCTCTGCATTGGGACCTCTCTCCTCTGCCTGGGCCTAAATATCTGACAATGGACTGTTCCAGTGGCGGGTGACGTGAAGCATGATTCTCTGCTATGACATGAAGACTGATTCTCTGCTGACATGAAGCCAGATTCTATGTTATGGGACCTCTCTCCTCTGTCTGGGTGCCGGGGCCTAAATTATATGACAATGGACTGTTCCAATGTTGGGTGACGTGAAGCATGATTCTTTGCTATGACATGAAGACTGATTCTCTGCTGACATGAAGCCAGATTCTCTGCTATGGGACCTCTCTCCAATTGATATTGGTTAATTTTTATTTATTTTATTTTTATTCATTTCCCTATCCACATTTGTTTGCAGGGGATTTAACTACATTTTGCTGCCTTTTGAGGCCTCTAGCCCTTTCCTGGGCTGTTTTGCAGCCTTTTTAGTGCCAAAAAGTTCGGGTCCCCATTGACTTCAATGGGGTTCGGGTTCGGGACGAAGTTCGGGTCGGGTTCGGATCCCAAACCCGAACATTTCCGGGAAGTTCGGCCGAACTTCTCGAACCCGAACATCCAGGTGTTCGCTCATTTCTAGTCATGACTAATCTTTGATGTGTTTTGATGTATTCTTGAGAGGGAAACTTTCGCTTTCTCTAGATGTTGGAGGTATTTAGGGCTTGTATAAACAAGCAGTGAAATTTCTTTATTAAGAAATGTGCTTAAGAGGCGTCTAAGACAATCCTAATCTTCCTAAATACCATGTCAACAGCAACCATAGCCATAGTCACAAAGAAAAGAGGAAAGAAGCTCAGAGTACCAGAAGTAACAATAGAATAAATATTTTATTAAATCAAAAACATGATTAAAAACACACATACAATTGATGCCAAGGACAGGGTAGGGGGAACAGGGGAGGAGAAAACAAGCGCCACCCTGGATGAACACACTGGTCACACAGTACATGTAAAAATAGTATTGGGGTCATGAGAAAAATAAATATATAAGGTACAATAACCAACTCATGAATCCAGTATAGCAAAGTGTATATTAAGTGGTATAAGGTAAGTATGGATCAGTAAGAGAACCAACCGTGGCTATAGTGCATGGTATGCTGACCAAAATACAAAAATAATAATATAGAGTCAGCAGAGCAATAAATAGAAGCCAAGTGAGGAATCTCATTATCGGCAGCATAAAGCCCTGGGAGGGAGACTATGATCAAGAGCTTACCAAAGGTGAACCAAGTGTGGACGCAAGAACCAGGATGGCGCTACCCCAACGCGCGTTTCGGCGTTCCTTCGTCAGGGGGTGCCATAGTCACTAGTGCAGATAAGAAACCAAAGTTAATATGGTATTTGTTAATTATTCACTAGTGTTGGGCGCGAATATTCGAATCACGAATATTAATCGCGAATATCGGCACTTCGAAAATTTGCAAATATTTAGAATATAGTGATATATATATTCGTATTTTCGAATATTCTAGATTTTTTTTTCATCTGAACCCATGATCCCTCCCTGCTTCTTGCTTGTAGGCCAATGAGAAGGCTGCAATGTCTTTGTCTGAGCTTAGAAATAGTGATGGACGAACATCTGCTGGGACAGTTCGCGAACGCGATCGCGCAAACGTGATCAATCGGCTGTGATTGGCCAGTGCAGCATGTGACCAATCCTCTATATAAGCTTGGGTCACGTAGCGCTGCACGTCACTCTGCTGTTACAAGTGTAGGGAGAGGTTGCAGCTGCGACGTTAGGGCGAGATTAGGCAGTGATTAACTCCTCCAAAACACTTAAGACAGTGATCGATCTACAGCTGTGGATCATTGAACTGCTGCTATTCAATTGCTCACTGTTTTTAGGCTGCCCAGAGCGTTTTTCAGTCACTTTTTTCTGGGGTGATCGGCGGCCATTTTGTGGCTTGTGGTGCGCCAGCAGAAGCTGCCACCAAGTCCATTTAACCATCAATAGTGTGGTTATTTAAATCTATCCCTAAAAGGGTATATTAAATTCAAGGTGCTGATAGGGTCATTCTCAATAACTTCACACGCTACTGTGCATATCCAAGTCTAATTCTGTCCGTAAACGTATACCTGTCACCCAGCACCTAAATAATAGGCCTCAAATTTATATTCAGCTAAATCTCTGGCTATTGCTGTAGCTGGTTAAGTTATTTTGTGTCCGTCAAAGCAGTTTTTGTTCTGGTTTGAAATACAATTCCCAAAATAGCAATTTCCTAAATTTGTGGTTTCTGCTGTATCAGGCCTACTTTAAATCTATCCCTAAAAGGGTATATTAGATTCAAGGTGCTGATAGGGTCATTCTCAATAACTTCACACACACGCTACTGTGCAGATCCAAGTCTAATTCTGTCCGTAAACGTATACCTGTCACCCAGCGCCTAAATAATAGGCCTCAAATTTATATTCAGCTCAATCTGTCATTACTGCTGTGCCTGTATTAGTGTAATACGGTACCTAAATAGATAGCCAGATAGTGTTAGGTGTCTGTAAAATAAGGCCTGAATTTGAATTCAATACATTGGGCCAAATAATATTTTTCTTATTGTGGTGAACGGTAACAATGAGGAAAACATCTAGTAAGGGACGCGGACATGGTCGTGGTGGTGTTAGTGGACCCTCTGGTGCTGGGAGAGGACGTGGCCGTTCTGCCACAGCCACACGTCCTAGTGTACCAACTACCTCAGGTCCCAGTAGCCGCCAGAATTTACAAGGATATTTGGTAGGGCCCAATGCCGTTCTAAGGATGGTAAGGCCTGAGCAGTTACAGGCATTAGTCAATTGGGTGGCCGACAGTGGATCCAGCACGTTCACATTATCTCCCACCCAGTCTTCTGCAGAAAGCGCACAGATGGCGCATGAAAACCAAGCCCATCAGTCTGTCACATCACCCCCATGCCATGCATATCAGGGAAACTGTCTGAGCCTCAAGTTATGCAGCAGTCTCTTATGCTGTTTGAAGACTCTGCTGGCAGGGTTTTCCAAGGGCATCCACCTAGCCCTTCCCCAGCGGTGGAAGACATAGAATGCACTAACGCACAACCACTTATGTTTCCTGATGATGAGGACATGGGAATACCACCTCAGCACGTCTCTGATGATGACGAAACACAGGTGCCAACTGCTGCGTCTTTCTGCAGTGTGCAGACTGAACAGGAGGTCAGGGATGAAGACGATGCAGGGGACGATGAGGTCCTAGACCCCACATGGAATGAAGGTCGTGCCACTGACTTTCACGGTTCGGAGGAAGAGGCAGTGGTGAGACCGAGCCAACAGCGTAGCAAAAGACAAAGAGGGAGCAGTGGGCAAAAGCAGAACACCCGCCGCCAAGAGACTCCGCCTGCTACTGACCGCCGCCATCTGGGACCGAGCACCCCAAAGGCAGCTTCAAGGAGTTCCCTGGCATGGCACTTCTTCAAACAATGTGCTGACGACAAGACGCGAGTGGTTTGCACGCTGTGCCATCAGAGCCTGAAGCGAGGCATTAACGTTCTGAACCTTAGCACAACCTGCATGACCAGGCACCTGCATGCAAAGAATGAACTGCAGTGGAGTAAACACCTTAAAAACAAGGAAGTCACTCAGGCTCCCCCTGCTGCCTCTTCTGCTGCTGCCGCCTCGGCTTGATCTGCTGCTGCCGCCTCGGCCTCTTCCTCCGCCTCTGGAGGAACGTTGGCATCTGCCGCCCAGCAAACATGGGATGTACCACCAACACCACCACCTGCGTCACCAAGCATCTCAACCATGTCACACGGCAGCGTTCAGCTCTCTATCTCACAAACATTTGAGAGAAAGCGTAAATTCCCACCTAGCCACCCTCGATCCCTGGCCCTGAATGCCAGCATTTCTAAACTACTGGCCTATAAAATGCTGTCATTTAGGCTGGTGGACACAGACAACTTGAAACAGCTCATGTCGCTTGCTGTCCCACAGTATGTTGTTCCCAGCCGCCACTACTTCTCCAAGAGAGCCGTGCCTTCCCTGCACAACCAAGTATCCGATAAAATCAAGTGTGCACTGCGCAACGCCATCTGTGGCAAGGTCCACCTAACCACAGATACGTGGACCAGTAAGCACGGCCAGGGACGCTATATCTCCCTAACTGCACACTGGGTAAATGTAGTGGCGGCTGGGCCCCAGGCGGAGAGCTGTTTGGCGCACGTCCTTCCGCCGCCAAGGATCGCAGGGCAACATTCTTTGCCTCCTGTTGCTCCTCCTCCTACTCAGCTTCCTCCTCCTCTTCTTCTACCTGCTCATCCAGTCAGCCACACACCTTCACCACCAACTTCAGCACAGCCCGGGGTAAACGTCAGCAGGCCATTCTGAAACTCATATGTTTGGGGGACAGGCCCCACATCGCACAGGATTTGTGGCGGGGTATAGAACAACAGACCGACGAGTGGTTGCTGCCGGTGAGCCTCAAGCCCGGCCTGGTGGTGTGCGATAATGGGCGAAATCTCGTTGCAGCTCTGGGACTAGCCGGTTTGACGCACATCCCTTGCCTGGCGCAAGTGCTGAATTTGGTGTTGCAGAAGTTCATTCGCAACTACCCCGACATGTAAGAGCTGCTGCATAAAGTGCAGGCCGTCTGTTCGCACTTCCGGCGTTCACATCCTGCCGCTGCTCGCCTGTCTGCGCTACAGCGTAACTTCTGCCTTCCCGCTCACCGCCTCATATGCGACCTGCCCACCAGGTGGAACTCCACCTTACACATGCTGGACAGACTGTGCGAGCAGCAGCAGGCCATAGTGGAGTTTCAGCTGCAGCACGCACGGGTCAGTCGCACTGCGGAACAGCACCACTTCACCACCAATGACTGGGCCTCCATGCGAGGCCTGTGTGCCCTGTTGCGCTGTTTCGAGTACTCCACCAACATGGCCAGTGGCGATGACGCCATTATCAGCGTTACAATACCACTTCTATGTCTCCTTGAGAAAACACTTAGGGCAATGATGGAAGAGGAGGTGGCCCAGGAGGAGGAGGAGGAAGAGGGGTCATTTTTAGCACTTTCAGGTACAAATGTGGCCAGACAGGGACCACTACTGGAGGACGAGGAGGACGAGGATGAGGAGGAGGAGGATGAGGATGAAGCATGTTCACAGCCGGGTGGCACCCAACGCAGCTCGGGCCCATCACTGGTGCGTGGCTGGGGGGAAACGCAGGACGATGACGATACGCCTCCCACAGACGACAGCTTGTCCTTACATCTGGGCAGCCTGGCACACATGAGCGACTACATGCTACAGTGCCTGCGCAATGACACCAGAGTTGCCCACATTTTAACGTGTGCGGACTACTGGGTTGCCACCCTGATGGATCCCCGGTACAAAGACAATGTGCCCACCTTACTTCCTGCACTGGAGCGTGATAGGAAGATGCGCGAGTACAAGCGCACGTTGGTAGACGCGCTACTGAGAGCATTCCCAAATGTCACAGAGGAACAAGTGGAAACCCAAGGCGAAGGCAGAGGAGGAGCAAGAGGTCGCCAACGCAGCTGTGTCACGGCCAGCTCCTCTGAGGGCAGGGTTAGCATGGCAGAGATGTGGAAAAGTTTTGTCACCACGCCACAGCTAACTGCACCACCACCTGATACGGAACGTGTTAGCAGGAGGCAACATTTCACTAACATGGTGGAACAGTACGTGTGCACACCCCTCACGTACTGACTGATGGTTCGGCCCCATTCAACTTCTGGGTCTCCAAATTGTCCACGTGGCCAGAGCTAGCCTTTTATGCCTTGGAGGTGCTGGCCTGCCGGCGGCCAGCGTTTTGTCTGAACGTGTATTCAGTACGGCAGGGGGCGTCATTACAGACAAACGCAGCCGCCTGTCTACAGCAATGTGGACAAGCTGACGTTCATAAAAGTGAACCAGGCATGGATCCCACAGGACCTGTCCATCCCTTGTGCAGATTAGACATTAACTACCTCCCCTTAACCATATATTATTGTACTCCAGGGCACTTCCTCATTCAATCCAATTTTTATTTTCATTTTACCATTATATTTAGGGGCAACCCAAAGTTGAATGAACCTCTGCTCTGTCTGGTGCCGGGGGCCTAAAAATATCTGACAGTGGCCTGTTCGAGTGGTGGGTGACATGAAGCCTATTCTCTGCTATGACATGAAGACTGATTCTCTGCTGACATGAAGCCAGATTCTCTGCTATGGGACCTCTCTCCTATGCCTGGGTGCCTGGGCCTAAATATCTCACAATGGACTGTTCCAGTGGTGGGTGACGTGAAGCCTGATTCTCTGCTATGGGACCTCTCTCCTCTGCCTTGGTGCCTGGGCCTAAATATCTGACAATGGACTGTTCCAGTGGTGGGTGACGTGAAGCCTGATTCTCTGCTATGACATGAAGACTGATTCTCTGCTGACATGAAGACTGATTCTCTGCATTGGGACCTCTCTCCTCTGCCTGGGTGCCTGGGCCTAAATATCTGACATCGGACTGTTACAGTGGTGGGTGACGTGAAGCATGATTCTCTGCTATGACATGAAGACTGATTCTCTGCTGGCATGAAGCCAGATTCTATGTTATGGGACCTCTCTCCTCTGTCTGGGTGCCGGGGCCTAAATTATATGACAATGGACTGTTCCAATGTTGGGTGACGTGAAGCCAGATTCTCTGCTATGACATGAAGACTGATTCTCTGCTGACATGAAGCCAGATTCTCTGCTATGGGACCTCTCCTCCAATTGATATTGGTTAATTTTTATTTATTTTATTTTTATTCATTTCCCTATCCACATTTGTTTGCAGGGGATTTAACTACATTTTGCTGCCTTTTGCAGCCCTCTAGCCCTTTCCTGGGCTGTTTTACAGCCTTTTTAGTGCCGAAAAGTTCGGGTCCCCATTGACTTCAATGGGGTTCGGGTTCGGGATGAAGTTCGGGTCGGGTTCGGATCCCAAACCCGAACATTTCGGGGAAGTTCGGCCGAACTTCTCGAACCCGAACATCCAGGTGTTCGCTCATTTCTAGTCATGACTAATCTTTGATGTGTTTTGATGTATTCTTGAGAGGGAAACTTTCGCTTTCTCTAGATGTTGGAGGTATTTAGGGCTTGTATAAACAAGCAGTGAAATTTCTTTATTAAGAAATGTGCTTAAGAGGCGTCTAAGACAATCCTAATCTTCCTAAATACCATGTCAACAGCAACCATAGCCATAGTCACAAAGAAAAGAAGGAAAGAAGCTCAGAGTACCAGAAGTAACAATAGAATAAATATTTTATTAAATCAAAAACATGATTAAAAACACACATACAATTGATGCCAAGGACAGGGTAGGGGGAACAGGGGAGGAGAAAACAAGTGCCACCCTGGATGAACACACTGGTCACACAGTACATGTAAAAATAGTATTGGGGTCATGAGAAAAATAAATATATAAGGTACAATAACCAACTCATGAATCCAGTATAGCAAAGTATATATTAAGTGGTATAAGGTAAGTATGGATCAGTAAGAGAACCAACCGTGGCTATAGTGCATGGTATGCTGACCAAAATACAAAAATAATAATATAGAGTCAGCAGAGCAATGAATAGAAGCCAAGTGAGGAATCTCAATATCGGCAGCACAAAGCCCTGGGAGGGAGAGACTATGATCAAGAGCTTACAAAGGTGAACCAAGTGTGGACGCAAGAACCAGGATGGCGCTACCCCAACGCGCGTTTCGGCGTGCCTTCGTCGGGGGTGCCATAGTCACTAGTGCAGATAAGAAACCAAAGTTAATATGGTATTTGTTAATTATTCACTAGTGTTGGGCGCGAATATTCGAATCACAAATATTAATCGCGAATATCGGCACTTCGAAAATTTGCAAATATTTAGAATATAGTGATATATATATTCGTATTTTCGAATATTCTAGATTTTTTTTTCATCTGAACCCATGATCCCTCCCTGCTTCTTGCTTGTAGGCAATGAGAAGGCTGCAATGTCTTTGTCTGAGCTTAGAAATAGTGATGGACGAACATCTGCTGGGACAGTTCGCGAACGCGATCGCGCAAACGTGATCAATCGTTCCGCGAACCGCTGGTTCGCGGCGGGGTCCCATTCATTTTAATGGCAGGCGAACCTGAAAAACCTCCAGGTCATATTTGCAGCCACAAAATACTTGCTAGATGTGCACACATAGTCCCACAACATGGACACTGACATACCAGAAGTATTAGGGTCCATTCACACGTCCGTAATTTGGGTCCGCATTCGTTCTGCAATTTGCGGACCCATTCACTTTCAATGGGGCTGGAACGGATGCAAATCCACATTTCCTGGATCCGCATCCGTTTTTTTCGGTATCCGCATCCGTTTTTTCAGGATCCGTTTTTTCGGGATCCGCAATTTCGTTCCTGGAAAAAATAGAACATGTCCTATTCTTGTCCGCAATTGTGGACCAGAAAAGGCATTTTCTATTATAGTGTCTGTGATGTGCGGATTCGCAAATTGCGGATCGCACATTGCAGGTGTCCGTGTTTTGCGGATCCGCAATTTGTGGATCCGCAAAACACTTACGGACATGTGAATGGACCCTTAAAGGGGTTGTCCGAGTTACATTTATTGATGATCTATCCCCCACCGATCCGCTGTTGGAAAAGGAGGCGCGCACTGTGCCAGCGCTGCCTCCTCTTCACTGTTTACCTTCTCACCGTTGCATCTGCAGCGGTGAGCAGGTGAAATTACACCTAACCGTCCCATTCATTTCAATGAGACAGATCGCTCCTATACACTTGTATAGAAGCAATCCGTCCCATTGAAATAAATGGGACGGCTTGGGTGTAATTACACCTGCTCACCGCTGCAGATGCAACGGCGAGAAGGTAAACAGTGAAGAGGAGGCAGCGCTGGCACGGCGCGCGCCTCCTCTTCAAACAGCTGATCGGCGGGGTCAGACCCCTGCTGATCTGATATTGATGACCTATCCTCAGGATAGGTCATCAATAAATGTAACTCGGACAACCCCATTAATACTTCTGGTATGTCAGTGTCCATGTTGTGGGACTATGTGTGCACATCTAGCAAGTATTTTGTGGCTTTAAGCAAATCTGCGATCTACAAGCATTATTTTTTATATGCGAAATTTCAGCAAAGTATCAATCGCAAGAGCACATGCGCTAGGAAGGCTTGGCCTACAGCAACTGGTTCGCACCGACTAGAAATTAAATGGTTGCAATGGTTGGAACCAAGTTCAGCGACGAAGAGGAAGAACTCCTGGTGACAGTAAGTAATCTTACATTAAAGTAGTGTATTTGATTACATTTCACCTGCATGTCTGAACAATCGCTTTATATGCATAAAGAGTGTTATAAAAAAATCGCCAGTGCGAACTTCTGCGATTCAAATTTTTCTTAAGTGCACAAAACTTCACATTTTATAAGG